>NC_138539.1:67751142-70523371 GCF_964234715.1 Podarcis melisellensis
CCACTTGAGAACTGCAGCGTCAGCATCTTTCCTGTGGCACCAAGCAATTTGCACTGAGCATGCTGCTGAAACTGAGCTTTCCACCTCCATTTTAGCAGCAGTTTCAATGCAA
Source organism: Podarcis melisellensis (assembly GCF_964234715.1). Taxonomy (NCBI): domain Eukaryota; kingdom Metazoa; phylum Chordata; class Lepidosauria; order Squamata; family Lacertidae; genus Podarcis; species Podarcis melisellensis. The sequence goes on from NC_138539.1 coordinate 67,751,255, forward strand.
ACCACTTGGTGATATCGGGGGAAGACATGTCCCCCTGCCCATCAGGTGGGAGCATGCCTTGCTCTGGCAAAGGAAGATCAGGAGCTCACTTTAAGTACCCAATTGTTCCTTTGCCGTCATGTTGGTACCTGCACCAGACTAGAAGTCTCCTAAGACATCTGGTGAGGGGCAGGGGGCAGTGGTTTAGAGAAAATTACCTCATGGGGCAAATGGGGCGGCTGGGCAGGCACATTTGGCCCTCAGGCCTGAGGTTTCCAACTTCTGCTATAGCCCCTCAGCCAGCAGAAGTTGAGTACAGGGTTGTACCCTTAGGTTGTAGCCTGACATTCCTGGGAATGTGTCTCATTGTACACATGTTAAATGCATACTGTTAATGGTTGTACTGTGGAAAATGGAAAGCATAAATCGCATTTCGAAGCATAATTTGAGGCAAAATAGGACCTGTAATTCTAGGTCTCAAGATCAATGGGTGTTGTTTTTTTAAGTGCTTTTCTTACTATGTTGGATTAAAAAGAAAGAAGGAAAGACAATTTATTCCTATAAACCTTTCTGCGCTGGTATTGACAGGGGCAGCATGAAAATTCTGTGAGAACGAAACAAATATTTGTCGGATGGCTTAGCGTTGGATTTTCCCAACACTCTTAATCAGATGAATTGACTACATGTGGCTGAATACATTCAATACTGCAAATGCACCTGCGATCCAGAGACTCTTTTCCCATTATGTTGGGAACAAATTATGGTGTGAACTTTCAATCCTGGTTTCTCCGTGGATGTGAAATCATTGAAGTAATGTAAGAAGAGCTTTATATTAAATCAGGCACTGGGGGATATAATAATCTCCCTCCAAAGGCTCAGATCGTTAACAGAGTTAGCAAATAATCTGTACTTCCCTGCGGCTGAGAAATATATCTGTAAGCCAGAGATAAGAAAACAGATGAAGAAAGGAGAGACAGAGAAAACCGCCCCATCAATTGATGGATATCGTTCATAAGCCACCAGGAATAACACAGGTGCCCGGGCACAATTTATGGCACCCATAAACAAGAAGAGCCCCCAAATCAGTGAAAAATTGCCCAAACTCTATTGATTACAGTGCCTTGGGATCTGGCGTGGCAGAAGGCCCACCTGTGATGGCCTGGGATTCGGGCTCGGAACCAGAGGAGTCTCAGTCTGCACCGAATCCTTTGCCTCAGGCATCATCTGAACCAAGTCTGGGGCCTGATCCTGAAGAGTCCTAGTCTGCACAGGTGCCCCTGCAACAAACACCAGCTGGGCCGAGTCAGGGGCCTGAGCCTGCCCTGGCTCCAGATGCAGGGATTACCTTGTTGCCTTTAGCTGGGCCATCACTTACAGCTGCTCCACTACCGGTTTGGTCAGGGGAGGCTGAGGCAGCCCCTGGGTCTAGTAACCCACCGACATCTCCCGAGCTGCAGAGACTAAGGTCTGAGAGAAGGAGAGACCTGAGTACTCGCAGGAGGAGTGTTCGCCTTCGGGTAAAACAGGGAGGTGAGTCGCCAGGGGATCAGGACCAAACGTTACCCTGACAAAGATAAAAGGCTGTCGGACCCAGTCCCAGGTTGCGGAAGCAACATTGCTATATGCCAGACCCTGCCTGATATCCTGTACCTGTCTTTGCTTGGTTTCCTGCCTTGTGTTCTGCCTTGGCCCTGTCAGACTGACTCCTAGTGGAACCTTCAGATTCTGGATCGGACCTGGTCCGCGTTGCTCAGGTTACCCCAGACCTAGCACACCACCCTACTACCCTGATGCTCTTCCCAGCCTTCTTCCTGGGTTACTGGTAAGAATTACTTAGGAGAGATTCCCTGGGGAAAGGGATTGACCATTAAACCACTCTGAGAATTGTAGATCGGGGGAGGGGAACACTGCTCAGCCCCCTTAACAAACTACGCTTCCCAGAATTATTAGGAGGAAGCCATGACTGTTTAAAGTGACTCGATACTGCTTTAAATGTGTAATGCAGACTGGCCTTAGACATAAACTTTGGGGCATCAAAAAAGATTGTGAAGAAGCCAAATACTGAGTGCTGAAGAGGTGAAGAGAATGGTGCTGGCTGTCAATAAGGTGGCCAATGGAGATTGTTGCTTTTACCCTAAAAATGTTTGGCAGAGATGTGGGGGGACCCCTCTAGATAGCCTGACTTTTCACAGCTGAATAATTGGCAAACGGGGGGACCATTCAGATCCATAAATACAATTTTAAATTCATCATATTTTTAGGACATAATTTGATATATTCCATTTCCAACGAAAGCGTCAATGCTAGAAATGCCAAACCTGGGGTGTATAATCCAGTCTGAACTGCACCTACCTATGTGGCTTGGGGGAACGGGTGGTGCTGTGGTCTAAACCACTGAGTCTCTCGGGTTTGGTGATCAGAATGTTGGTGGTTCGAATCCCCGCAACGGGATGAGCTCCCATTGCTCTGTCCCAGCTCTTGCCAGCCTAGCAGTTCGAAAGTACACCAGTGCAAGTAGATAAATAGGTACTGTTGTGGCAGGAAGGTAAACAGTGTTTCCGTGTACCCTGGTTTCCATCACAGTGTCCCATTGTGCCAGAAGCGGTTTAGTCATGCTGGCCACATGACCTGGAAAGCTGTCTATTGCCAAACGCTGGCTCCCTTGGCCTGAAGCGAAATGAGCGCTGAAACCCCATAGTCACCTGTGACTGGACTTAGCTGTCCTGGGGTCCTTTACCATTTTTTTACCTTTACCTATGTGGCTAGCAGTGGGCTGTAGACATATCACATAGGAAGGGCATTGAAAATGAATGTCTTTTAAAGGTAAAGGTAAAGGGAACCCTGACCATTAGGTCTAGTCGTGACCGACTCTGGGGTTGCGGCGCTCATCTCGCTTTATTGGCCGAGGGAGCCGGCGTACAGCTTCCGGGTCATGTGGCCAGCATAACTAAGCCGCTTCTGGTGAACGAGAGCAGCGCACGGAAACGCCGTTTACCTTCCCGCTGGAGCGGTACCTGTTTATCTACTTGCATTTTGAGCTTTGTATCAAGTTTTTGGAAGGGGAGAATGAATGCTGTAAAGGGAAATTTAGTGTTCCATACTGCAGTCGATTGAATATTATTTTGAACAGAGCACTTCCTTCTGCTATATGCATATGTTAATCTGGGAGAGGGTTCATTTATATTTCTACATTCTGGATATCAGTTTTGTGCTATAGTTTGAAAGGGAAAGGGAAAAACAGAAGAAGAAAATATAGCTTGAGCGGCTGGACCAGTGGAGGGGAAGGAGGTGCTGGATGAAGCTGGTCTTTCCACAGAGCTGATGCAGGGAGCCCTGCTGGCCACCTGTCCACAGAGTCCATTGGAGGGGAGGGCTGCACCTTGGTGCAGGCAAGGGAGTGAGAGGAGGCCTGGCGGAGGTCTATGTGATGGTTCAGAATTTATCTGGTTAAATTCCCTGGTGTGTGTCACCTGCTGACGTCAGCTTATAGCTGGGCGGAGACAAGCTTTCGAAGCTAAGGAGGAGCTTGTTTCCCTGTACTTTCACTTCTCTCTGTGTATCTGTGAGAGAAAGACGTGCCTTTGGATATGGCTGAAAGAAGCCCCGGTCTTTGTTGGTAAAATGTTTTAATAAAGAGCTGTAAATAGACAAACCTGTCTGTGTATGCTTGCATCGAGAAAAGGACTGCTTTACACCGCTGTTCAACTCTGCTAAGCCGTGACCTGAAGGGAGCAACAGTGGCGCAGCTGTGAAGAAGTGTGCCGGACCCGTTATAAACTGCTGATTGACGATCATAAAGTAATCAGGTGTCACGGCAGATCGATCGATCTCCCAGAGGTTATGGAGGTCAGCCAACGCTCGTAAAGCAGTCGGTGTGAGCTCCAGGAACGCTTTGCGGTCAGCGTGGGTGCCGGAGAGCGAGGATGATTAATTGCCTGCTTCCGTGAGACAGTAAGAGCTTCTGATACAGAGAGCTGGAGCTAAAAGCAGCTAAAAGCTGGTAGCTGAGACGCAGCCGATATCGTTTCTCCACGGAAGGGGAGGCCGGAGGAAGCTGAAGCTGATCGTAAGTAAGCTTGGGCCCCCTTGGGAGAACGGGAGAACATGGCGGACGGCCATGATTCGTACAACGTGCCTTTCGAAAAGTTAAACGGCCAGAACTGGCAAGAATGGTCCAGGAGGCTGAAGGCATGGCTGGTGGCGAAGGGGTTGTGGGAGGCTGTGCAGACGCCCCCTTTACCCCCGCCGGGACCCCAGGCCACAGCGGCCGATATCCAGGAAGCCCGCACTTCGCAGCGGAGGAATGAGAGAGCCCTGGGAGCTATTGTGCTTAGCTTGGATGGCTCACAACTGCCCTTGGTAGAGGGGTTGGACAATGCTTGTGCCGCTTATCAAGCGTTGGAACGGGTGCACCACAGAACCACTGCTGGGGCAAAGATCTACACCACCAGACGCTTGTTTGAAATGAAGTTACGCCCTGGGGATAGCATCAGGAAGCATGTAACTGATATGATAGCTGTGTTTAACCAGCTGAGACTGTTGCAAGTTGATTTTTCAGAGGAGCTGAAGGTGTATATTCTGCTCAGCTCTCTGGACAAGAGTTATGACAATCTGTGTCTAACTCTGGAGTCAATGGATCCGATGAATTTGACTCTGGATTACGTGGCAGGACGTCTTCAGGACGAAGAACAGAGACGCCAGAAAGAGTGCAAAGCTGGCACCGGGAGCTCCGGGTCTAAGGGCGGAGCCAGGCCAGCGGAATGCACAGTCCAGGCCTTGTCTGTTCGTCGTTGCTACGTCTGTAATTCGACTGAGCATTTGCGGCGAGATTGCCCCCACCGGAGCAGAGAGCCAAGGCAGGATGTTTGCAAAGACTTTTCCCATGGGAATCAGGCAGGTTTCCATGGCAACAGGCCTGGGAAGACAGGCAGGCGTGGAGCTGAGCCAGGTGGTCGTGGTAAACAACAGGAAGAGTCTTATCAAGTTTCTGCGAGTATGGCAGTGTTTGAAGACGGCCGAGTGAAAAATTCCGAGATGGCCTTTGTAATAGACTCTGTGTGCTGGTCCCAGGGGGGATGAGGTATTATTACCGTAGGCCAAGATCAACAGGGAGCCGGGCAGGTCAGCAGGAACGGAGGTAGGGCAGAAGCAGGAGTCCAGGTGGGGAAGCAGGAACACTGGTAAGGCAGAAGCAGGAATCCAGGCGGGGAAGCAGGAACACTGGTAAGGCAGAAGCAGGAATCCAGGCGGGGAAGCAGGAACACTGGTAAGGCAGAAGCAGGAATCCAGGCGGGGAAGCAGGAACACTGGTAAGGCAGAAGCAGGAATCCAGGCGAGGAATAGGCACACTGGGAGTGCCAAACAAGGACTGGGTAAAGCAGATACTTCACAACGACGTTGCTCCCGCAACCTGAGACCGGGCTGCCTGACCTTTATCTTCTTCTAAGGCCGGGGGCGGTCCCGGCCCCCAGAAGCCCCGCCTCTCTTGGCCTTAAGGCGAGCACTCCTCCTGGGAGACACCAGTTCCCTTCGCCTCTCTGCCCTAAGCCTCTGCAGATCAGGAGAGGCCGAAGGGTTACTGGGTCCTGGAGGAGGCTCACCTGTAGCCACTGAGTCTTCCAGCACCTCTGGGGCCTGAATGATTTCACCTGGTGCCTGCTCTTGAGTTTCCTCAGCAACTAGGCCTTGCCCCAGTTCAGCCGGCCCTGGAGGCGGGGACTCCTGTGCCGGCTGGGGTTCCTCCGGATCGCTCTCAGACTCGGAATCCCAGGCCATCACACCATCCCCCCTCCCAGGCCCCCCCCTCACTTGAGGGCCCGGACCCGGCTTGCTGGGGTACGCTGCATGAAACTCCCGGATGCAGGCAGGTGCGTGGACGTTGACCGCTGGTTCCCAGGAGCGGTCCTCTGGCCCATACCCCTTCCAGTCAATGAGATACTGCAGCCTTCCCCTGCGGTATCGGGAGTCCAGAATGCGTTCCACCTCGTACTCTGGCTCTCCCTGCACCAAAACTGGCTGCGGTCGGGGACGGTCTGGGTGGAACTCGTCGGGTGGGGCCACCGGACTCAGAAGGGACCTGTGGAATACCGGGTGAACCTTCAGGTTTGCTGGCAACTGGAGACGGAATGCCACAGGCGAGACCTGGTCCACAATAGGGAACGGGCCGGTGAACCGGGCGTCCAGCTTCCGCGAAGGTCGAGAAGGGTGGAGGTGGCGAGTGGAAAGCCATACCAAGTCACCGACGTGAAGTTCCGGCCCCACCTGGCGGTGGCGGTCGGCCTGGACCTTGTACGCCTCCTTGGCCTGGCGCAGCTGCTCCATCAACAGCTGTTGCTGGGACTGGAGCTCCTGAAGCCACTCTGTCACCGCAGGGACCGCAGATGCCGGCAGCACATCCGGAAACAACCGTGGGTGAAGGCCATAACTGGCTTGGAACGGGGTCTGCTGGGTGGACGCATTCACCGCGTTGTTATAAGCGAACTCCGCCAATGCTAGGTGGTCGACCCAGTCGTCCTGCTGGTAGCTGCAGTAACACCGGAGGTACTGTTCCAGTACCGCGTTCGCCCGTTCTGTCTGGCCATCAGTCTGTGGGTGGTAAGCAGATGAGAGACAGACCTCTGTTCCGAGGGCCTGGTGCAAAGCACGCCAAAACCGGGACGTGAACTGAACGCCGCGGTCGGATACTACACGCTCAGGTAGGCCATGCAGGCGGAAGACATGCTGAAGGTACAGCTGCGCTGTTTCCTTAGCTGAGGGTATGGATGGGCAGGGGGCACAGTGCACCATCTTCGTGAAGTGGTCGGAGAAAACTAGAAGGCAGGTGCAGCCACGAGACGGGGGTAACTCCACTACAAAGTCCAGAGAAACTGTGTGCCAAGGACGTGGTGGAACCGGCAACGGCTGAAGAAGGCCGGGGGGTCGCCCGGTAGGCCCCTTGGCCCGCCTGCAGACGTCACAACCAGCGACGTAGCGAGCCACGTCAGCCTTCAAGCGGGGCCACCAAACTCACGGCTTACCAGATGGGTGGTCCGATACCGCCCAAAGTGCCCCGCCGCTGGAGCGTCATGGGTCATCCGGAGAACCTCAGCCCGCAGCGGCCCTGGTGGGATGTACAGGCGCCCGTGGTGCAGCAGAAGACCCTGATGCGAAACCAGCCCTGGATACTGAGGGCATGATCCTTCGGCCAGTTCCCGGAGTCGTTCCTGGGCCCAAGCGTCGACCCGTTGCTGTTCCCGCACCCGAGCCTGCAGTGGCTCAACCTCCTGGGTGGCCAGGAATGCAGCTGGTGGTAGGATCGTGGTGGGTGCTGCTTGCTGAACCGTGTCTGTGTTGTCTTCAGGTTTCCGGGACAGGGCATCCGCCTTCTGGTTTTGGGAGCTAGGGATGTAGCGGATCCGGAACTGGAACCGGGAAAAGAACAACGCCCACCGGATCTGCCTTTGGTTCAGCTTGCGGGTGGTCTGGAGGTATTCCAGGTTCCGGTGGTCGGTTCTCACCTCCACCGGGTGTCTTGCTCCTTCAAGATGGTGGCGCCAAACCTCAAAGGCCACCTTGATGGCCAGCAGTTCCCGCTCCCACACGGTATAGTTACGCTCCGCTGGAAGGAGCTGGCGGGAATAGAAGGCGCAGGGTAAGAGTGGCGCTTCCGGTTCGTGCTGCTGAGACAAGACGGCACCGAGAGCCGTACTGGAGGCGTCAGTCTCTACCACGAAGGGTCGAGAAGGATCCGGATGCTGCAAGATTGGCGCTCTCTGGAAACAGGCCTTCAACCCTTGAAATGCCTCCTCCGCCTCCTTGTCCCAGGAAAACGGCGTCTTGGGGCGCAGAAGCCGGGTCAACGGGGTGGTGCGGTGAGCATAATCCGCAATGAAGGTCCGGTAATAGTTGGCGAACCCCAGGAAACGCTGTAGGTCCTTGCGGTTCCGAGGTGCCGCCCATTCTCGAACCGCTGCCACCTTCCCAGGATCCATCTGCACCCCACCTGGTGAGAGTCGATGACCCAGGAAGTCCACTGACTGCTGATGGAACTCGCACTTGCTGAGCTTTGCATACAGACGATGCTCGCGCAAGCGCTGCAACACGGTCCGGACATGGCCCTCGTGGCACGCCGGGTCACGAGAGTAAACCAGAATGTCATCCAAGTACACCACCACGTACTTGTCTAGCAAGTCCTGAAATACGTGGTTGATGTACCGTTGAAACACAGCAGGCGCGTTGCACAAACCAAAGGGCATAACCAGGTATTCAAACTGTCCGTACCGGGTCCCGAATGCTGTCTTCCACTCATCCCCGGCGCGGATCCGAATCAAATTGTAGGCTCCCCGGAGGTCTAGCTTGGTGAACACCTGCGCCCCTTGCACCCGCTCCAGTAACTCCGAAATAAGGGGCAAGGGGTACCGGTCCGGGATGGTAATCTTGTTCAGGGCCCGGTAATCATGGCAAAGGCGGAGCTCCCCACATTTCTTTTTAACAAAGAGCACTGGCGCAGCAGTGGGCGAGGTAGAAGGTCTAATGAACCCCCGCTCCAGGTTCTTGCGCAAGAAGTCCTGCAAAGCCTCGCGCTCTGGCTCTGTTAACGAGTATAAGCGACTCACCGGTAGAGGCGCTCCGGGCTGGAGGTCTATGCCGCAGTCAAAGGACCGATGCGGCGGCAGCTGGTCTGCCCCCCGTTCCTCGAACACGTCGTGATAGTCCCGGTACTCCGCGGGGAGCGTTGCAGCAGCCTCCTCAGTGGGCGCAGCTGCTAGCATCTCAGTCTCAGCAGACGGACTGGGGTCTGGGAAGTGTACAGTCCGTTTGACCCAATCAATCTGCACATTGTGATCCTCTAGCCAGTCCATCCCAAGCACCAGGGGGAACCGGGGCATGGAGGCAATATCCAGAGTTCGCATCTCACGGTGCTGCTGGAGGCACAGGACCAGGGGCTGGGTCTCTCGAGTGACGGCGCCCGAACGCAGTAGCCGTCCGTCGATTGCCTCCACCTGTACCGGTTCTGGCTTGTTCCGAAGTGGCACCCGATGCTGGGCAGCAAAAGCAGCGTCCATATAAGAGCGGGTTGCCCCTGAATCCACCAGGGCATGGGTAAGAATCCATGGCCCTCCTGGAGGGTATAGATGTACCGGAACCATAAGGTGTTGTACTTCGATTGGTGCGGTCCCATTCTGTGCTGTTTGGGACCCCAGGGAGCCAGGACCATCAGCTACTGGGGTTGGCGGTTTCTCAGGACAGGATCGTGCATAGTGTCCGCTTCCGCCACAATAGAGACATAGATTCCCCTCCCGACGCCGCGACTTCTCTGCGGGGGAGAGGCGTGGCCGCACTGCCCCAAGCTGCATGGGTTCCTCCAATGACTCAGCTGGGCCTGTGGGGCTGCTGGTGGACCCCGGGGCCGAGAACTGGAGGTGCCGGCGGCCCCGAGCCTGACGCCGGTCCTCTAGCCGATCGTCTATCTGTAGACTCCGCTGAATAAGAGCGTCTAGCGTGGTGGGGCGTTCCATTGTGGCCAGCTGGTCCAGTATCTCATCTGAAAGCCCCTCGAGATACTGGTCCCGAAGAGCAGAGTCGTTCCAGGTCAAGTCCTGTGCCAGCAGCCGGAATTCTGTGGTGTATGCGGCCACCTTGGACTTGCCCTGTCTCAACCGCCGAATCGCCCGGTTGGCTTGACTCCCCTTCAAAGGGTTGCCGAACGCGGCCTCCAACAGATTGCAAAACCCCCCGTAGTCTGCCAGCAAGGGGGAGTCTTGCCTGAGCAGCGGCAACGCCCACTTGGCCGCCTGGTCCTTTAACAAACTAATCAAAAAATGCACCTTGGTGCGGTCGTCGGGGAAGTTCCGGGCGCGCCCCTGAATATACAGCTTGGCCTGGGCAAGGAACATGGGAAAGCTGGCCGGAGCCCCATCAAACTTCTCAGGCAAGGCCACTGGGTACTTGCCAGAAGCCGGGGCGTCGGCCCCAGGAGCCGGTAGGGCGTCCAAACGCTGCTGTAGTGCCGCAACCACGTTACTGAGCTGCTGCACGGTGTGCGTCAAGGCCTGGTTCTCCTGGGCTATTGCCAACAATGTAGCCGCTTGGTCAGCCATGGCCTCTGAATCTTCCCGAACGCACCCCAACAAAGAGGGAGTGCGGGTGTGGCGGGAGCAAACTGTGCTGGTCCCAGGGGGGATGAGGTATTATTACCGTAGGCCAAGATCAACAGGGAGCCGGGCAGGTCAGCAGGAACGGAGGTAGGGCAGAAGCAGGAGTCCAGGTGGGGAAGCAGGAACACTGGTAAGGCAGAAGCAGGAATCCAGGCGGGGAAGCAGGAACACTGGTAAGGCAGAAGCAGGAATCCAGGCGGGGAAGCAGGAACACTGGTAAGGCAGAAGCAGGAATCCAGGCGGGGAAGCAGGAACACTGGTAAGGCAGAAGCAGGAATCCAGGCGAGGAATAGGCACACTGGGAGTGCCAAACAAGGACTGGGTAAAGCAGATACTTCACAACGACGTTGCTCCCGCAACCTGAGACCGGGCTGCCTGACCTTTATCTTCTTCTAAGGCCGGGGGCGGTCCCGGCCCCCAGAAGCCCCGCCTCTCTTGGCCTTAAGGCGAGCACTCCTCCTGGGAGACACCAGTTCCCTTCGCCTCTCTGCCCTAAGCCTCTGCAGATCAGGAGAGGCCGAAGGGTTACTGGGTCCTGGAGGAGGCTCACCTGTAGCCACTGAGTCTTCCAGCACCTCTGGGGCCTGAATGATTTCACCTGGTGCCTGCTCTTGAGTTTCCTCAGCAACTAGGCCTTGCCCCAGTTCAGCCGGCCCTGGAGGCGGGGACTCCTGTGCCGGCTGGGGTTCCTCCGGATCGCTCTCAGACTCGGAATCCCAGGCCATCACACTCTGCAGCTAACCGCAACATGGTTCCAGAGACCCCTGCAGTCGAGAGGTGGAATTGCACGGCAGTTCCGAAGGGACAAACTATTAAGTTCGCGAATGGACAGAAAACTAGAGTTCTCAAATGTACTAATGCCTATTTTTCTGTTTTACAGGAGACGGTGGATTTTTGTATTGTTCCGGAGGTTCATCACTGTTTGTTATCTGTGCCTTATTTGTTAAATAAGGGGTTCAAAGTTTGTTTTGAAAATGATGTCTGCACAATCTCCAAAGGGGGGAGGTTACTGGCCAAAGTGCGGAAGGGACAGAATGATCTTTTCATTCTTAAAACGTCTCTTGGGGGTGAGGGGAAGGTTGAGAAAGCACAAGCGTTACGTGCTACAGTTCCCAACCAGCGTACTACAGTTCCCGCTCATAATGTTACATGTGCATGCGTATGGCATCAGAGAACAATTCATGGGTCGGTAGAGGACTTGCAGACTCTGCCCGAGGTTGCCACGGGGTGTAGGATTCAAAATTGTGGAAGTGCCATTAATTGTGACACTTGCAAGCAAGCAAAGGTGAGAGGGTGCAGTTACCCAAAGGTGGAACGTGTGGCCACTAAACCTTTTGAGCTGGTACACATAGATTTGTCCAGTCCTGTCAAGGCACAGAGTCTAGGGGGGGGCCAGATTTCTGCTAACTTTTCTGGATGATTTCTCGCAGAATTCCTGGACTCACGGTCTCAAATCCAGGGAGGATGCAGCACAGCTGATCAAGAGCTGGATTGAGGGGGTGGAACAGAGGTTCTCCACCAGGGTTCAAGCGATCATCAGTGACAGAAATGCTAAGTACACTGGTTCTGCGTTGCAGAAGTTCTTTCTGAAAAGAGGGATACGTCACACAGTTAATTCACCCCAGCAAGGGGGGGTGGCAGAGCTGAGGAGTGGAGCTCTGGTTAAGGCTGCACAGGTGATGCTGGAAGAAGCCAGGTTACCTCCTGAGTTTTGGCTGGAGGCTACTAGGGCTGTGTCATTCACCTGGAATCGTGTCTACAACTCACTGGTAGGCGACACACCGTTCTCTTTGTTAAATGGCCGAAAACCCCAGGTTCACTTTCTGCGGACTTTTGGGACTCCTGCGCTTGTCGCTTTGCCTAAGGCTTTGCAAGGGCCAGATGGAGCCAAAGTCCGGGAAATGATCTTCTGTGGGTATGAGCCAGAAGCCCGTGCATGGCGTTTTGCTTACCCGTCAGGTGATCAGAGTAAGGTGCTGATCAGTAAACACGCTGAGTTCTTAGAGGAGGAGGTAAAGTCAAAGACTCCTGTCAGGCGTGATGTTCTCTCAGAATGTCTCTCTGACCCAGAAGACAGTTCTGATGAGGCGGAAGAAGAGGCTGAGGCTGCTGATGACGACCAGGTCACTGACCAGGGTCAGGAGCAGGATAGGGCATCTCCACAAGCTGTTAAGAGACAGCCCAAAAGTGAGCCTAGTTCTCCTGTGAGTGTGATGGAGAGGATTCGAAGACGCTTTAAGTCAGAAGGGGAATCCCATGATGCAGAGGACACACCTGCTGATCAAAGTGAGTCAGAGGGAACACCTGAGTTTGTGCCTAGGAGGTCCAGTCGCACTACTAAAGGTATCCCACCAGAGAGGTATCAGGCCACAGGTGCGTGGGTAAGTTTCGCACAGTGCGATTCTGAGAGTTGTGAGGTGGTTCCACAAATGCCAAACAGGGATGCCAAGGGAGGGCACAAGGCAATGGGGAAGGGATCGATCTCACAAGGTGTTACTGAAGATGTTGCACAGGTATCACGCAGGGACACAAGGGGGGGTGTGATGGTTCAGAATTTATCTGGTTAAATTCCCTGGTGTGTGTCACCTGCTGACGTCAGCTTATAGCTGGGCGGAGACAGAAGCTTTCGAAGCTAAGGAGGAGCTTGTTTCCCTGTACTTTCACTTCTCTCTGTGTATCTGTGAGAGAAAGACGTGCCTTTGGATATGGCTGAAAGAAGCCCCGGTCTTTGTTGGTAAAATGTTTTAATAAAGAGCTGTAAATAGACGAACCTGTCTGTGTATGCTTGCATCGAGAAAAGGACTGCTTTACACCGCTGTTCAACTCTGCTAAGCCGTGACCTGAAGGGAGCAACAGTGGCGCAGCTGTGAAGAAGTGTGCCGGACCCGTTATAAACTGCTGATTGACGATCATAAAGTAATCAGGTGTCACGGCAGATCGATCGATCTCCCAGAGTCTACACCTGGAGGAAGGAGGGACGAGAAACAGCGCCATCGGCTCTGATTTAGACTGGCCAGCTCCCTCAAACCTCCTCTCCCTCAATTGTCATCTGGCAGCAGCCATTTCATTAGGCTGCCTCAGTGGGAGAGTTTTCTTTTCCTCAGCCCTCCTTGCCCTCTTTCCTTGTGTGTTGTATTTCTGTTTGTTAGCTTTTTTTATTACAATATAAGCCTGCGAGTAGGGAGTATCTTGCTTTTTATTTCATGTAAGCCTCTCTGGGCTTACATATCATATCCCAGTGTACATATCAGCATATCTAGAAATACGTCAGAGAAATCTGCTTTCCAAATATGACATCCCTGCCTGAGGGCCTCACCCGTTCCCCAGTCTCTGAACTTCCTGTTCCTTTGCTCTATTTTCTCATGAACAGGGTATTGACCTCAATGAAGACAAAATCTCTGAAATCTTCCTTTTGCTTTCAAAGGCCCGCTTATGGTGGTGGAGCTTGGAGTCTCTAGAGGAAGGGAGGCAAAAGAAGCTGCTGAGGACTTCCAGAGAATTGAGGGATCACAACTGTGGATGTGAGAAGGCAGCCATTTCCCTTCTGACACAAGCAGCCCTGTTTCAGTTCTACTATTCAATGAGAAGTGGGCAATGAATACTGTAAACAAACAGAATGGTATAAAATCCTTAAAATAATCAAAACAATTAGGCCATGTGACACGTCAAACTTTTCTTACAGAGAAGCTGTTGCTTATAACAAACCTTTTTTTTTTTTTTAACAAAAGTGCCATTCCTCTCTCCCCTCAGCATCCCAACCACACACTCTATAGTGTCGGATGCAGCTGATGTTGCTCCTGAAGGCTTCAGCGAGGAGAAGCTGAGTGCTGAACTGACAGCCATCATTGTGACAATGACGAGTCGGAAGAAGCTGGTCTGAAGGAAAGCTCTGCAAGATCTTTCTGACCTCCTGCAGAAGATGCAGGATTGTGTGAGTTCTTGAAGGGAGTCATTGCAACCATGCAGGGATGTCAAAGCCTTCAGGCTGCCCCTCCCAGGCCCACCCTGCAAGGTGCCCAAGGGACAATCAGGTATCGAAGCACGTAAGTGATCTAGAGCAGTGTTTCCCAACCTTGTGCCTCCAGCTGTTTTTGAACTACAATTCCCATCATCCCTGACCACTGGTCTTGCTAGCTAGGGATGATGGGAGTTGTAGGCCAAAAACATCTGGAGGCACAAGGTTGGGAAACACTGATCTAGAGAACAGCGTTGGGTATAGTACAGTGTTTCCTTGCAGTTGGCCTGGATCCGCTGAGAGGTGCCAATGGCAAGCCTTGTTTTCGGCTGCACTCAAGAGCTCTAGCTGGGAAGAAGGTTGTGGCACTCGGGCCCTGCTTGCAGGCTATTCCTAGGCATCTAGTCAGATCACGGTGAGAACAGAAGGGAGGACCAGCCTCTCGACTCAGTCAACAAGGTACTTTTAGGCTGCTGTCTACATGGATCAGGTGCAAGCTATCTGAAAGAGTGTATTCCCCAGTCTGCTCCAAAGGCGTCAATGAAGCCTTGAAGCCAAATCGCTGCCTTGGGTCTTGCTGGAACCCACCTCTCTTCCCTCAGGGCTCAGGAGGGGAGACCCTTTGTGAGGGCAATGGGCCCACTGAGGCAGGCTCAGTAAACACACACACACACACACACACACACACACACACACACACACTCCTGGAACCTATAGTATAACGTGGTTGCAACTGAGCCCCTCAGGTGAGCCTGTGCATTTGCCTGGCGCTGCCTGCTGCCTGTGGGGCCCAGAGAAGCCCCGCAGGGGGATCTGAGAGGGGCTTGAGCCCCCCAGCCCCCCTGAAGTTGGGCACAAAGGGCTACAGGGTCAGTTGATCCATCTCTGTCCAAATACAGCTGTGGGTGGAGAAGGTCTGCTTGGCCCCAGCAGGACAGGACTTGCCTGTGGACATATCTCAAGCTTTTCCTTGGGCGTTGCGAAGTGTACCTTGTTCTGCCACATCCCTTGCATTGGGTGTCTTGCCTTTTTGAGTTTCCATACCTGAGGACAGGACTTGTCTCACCTTTAAAAATAATAATCAGTCAGATGCTTTAGGAGGCAACATCTGTCTGGAAAGCAGAATAATAATAATAATAATAATAATAATAATAATAATAATAATAATAATAATAATGTACATTTAAAAGAATATATATACCACCACCCTTGAATTGCATGGAATTAACATTGTTCTAACAACTAGGCCACACTGACTCTCCTAGAACCTTGGCATGATGGCCGTGCATTCCATGTCATTAACGGCTGTTGCCTAGCAACGGAGCTTGTGACTGTTTGAACTGAGGTCCCTGCATCCTCAGCATCTCGAGGTTGGCTCTAGTGCCCTTCGCTTGGCTCAGATGGTAACTTTACGGGAAATCTTCTGACAATACTCATTGCCCTAGGGTTGGTAGCTGTTAGACTACCATTGTTTAGGATCCTCATTGAATTAAAAAGAAATAGCAGCAAAACAGTGTACTTGTGTAGTAAGATAAATTAATCACACCAGTGCTGTTTGGAAATTAAAGATTGAGGAATTAATTTACCTGCAGAAAACGGTCTGGTTCCAGTCTGTCCTTGGAATTTTCATTAAATCACATTTAATGAATATCTGCAACCTGCTGTATCTCTAAGGGAATAGTTTTTCATTCAAAAGCTGCTTACCTTCAGAAACAGGGCACCAACCTCCAACAGGTAGGTTCATTGTACAGGCAGCTTCCATGTAGAATTGTCCATTTTGAATCTGTTATAAATGTTAAATGAAATTATACAGGTAGCCAGAAAGATCCATGGTTTTCCAGTTCTAGAGCAAAAAATATATATCCCTGCTGTCAAAAAGAAATGTCGATAATATTAATCCTAATTTTAAATATATTATTGGATCCATGAGGCAGCGGTGGGGCAAAAAAGGGAAGGCTTAACTTTGAAACCTACAGAACAATTAATCTAATTTGTTTGTTTGCAAAAATGTCTAGATATCACCATGTCATGGTGGTGAACTGCATAGAATCAACAGCAAAATTACTTGCATAAATAGAAGACAGAATGTAAAGCAATGGATCAGGTTAACTTAGCTGAATCTGGAACTCTTCAGAACATTGGAGGAAGGGGATATTTCATCCAGAAGGGTGTTAATTTAATTACAGTGGATTCTGTCCACAGAGGATTCAGCTTATTCAAGCCCTTAGACTAGGGAGAGTGAGAAAATACAAATAACTAGACTATGGAATTTCTCCAACTTCATCTCAGAGGACTCTGGCAACTAAGCTGGAAGCCAGATAAGATGAACCACAAAAGTCATTATATTAACAAAGCTGGAGATTAAAATTGACATAAACAATCAGAATCGTTTTCAGAAAATAATGTATTGTTTACATTTTTTCTCTCTCCCCCTCCCCTTCTTGGGGGGAAATGGAGTCATCCCATTAAGTATTTGACACTCTGCAGTGTTTGTTATGCTACTCCTTTCATGGTTTTTTACCTAGGAGGAGATGAGGAAACAATCCCTGTGGATGCAGAATAACCTTGTGTAATGTGACAATTGTTCCTTCCAAGCGTATTTTAATTAGAAATATAATCCAAACTAAACACAGATTAAAAACCATGCTCCACAACTATCAGGATTCATATACTCCCATTTTACCCTATCCTTGATAATATGTTTTTTGTACATCATGGAGGCAGGGGGGACATTTTAAAAGGCTCTAATCTGTATGGAAAGACAATTCATTCTTAGATGATTTATGCAACTGTAACTGGTCTGCTTATGGGACGCGGGTGGCGCTGTGGGTAAAACCTCAGTGTCTAGGACTTGCTGATCGTAAGGTCGGCGGTTTGAATCCCCACGGCGGAGTGAGCTCCCGTCGTTCGGTCCCAGCTCCTGCCCACCTAGCAATTTGAAAGCACCCCTAAGTGCAAGTAGATAAATAGGTACCGCTTTATAGCAGGAAGGTAAACGGCGTTTCCGTGTGCAGCACTGGTGCTGGCTCGCCAGTTGCAGCTTCGTCACGCTGGCCACGTGACCCGGAAGTGTCTTCTGACGGCGCTGGCTCCCGGCCTCTTGAGCGAGATGAGCGCGCAACCCTAGAGTCGGTCACGACTGGCCCTGATGGGCAGGGGTACCTTTACCTTTGCCTTTAACTGGTCTGCTGCCCCTGTCCAAGGTGCTGCCCCTGTGGCTGGCTTGTTCAATAATGTAATTAAAATGGTTTCTGCTCTACTAGCTTCCAGAAGAGGTGCTGGGGCACACCATAGCATCAAAGACAAACATTTAAAGCCTGTAGCCAACTTTATGTTTGCCCAAGGGATTGTGCGCAAGCTGTGTCTTATTTGTTTTTTTCCGAGCAAGAGATCCCCAGCACTGTTCAAGTTTCTAAGGGCAGAGCAAGATGTGATGCGGATAACAAGTCAACACTGAAAATAGCAAACCCACGTCCAGTTCCACTTTCTCTGCCTCTAATGTTTAGTAAGAGTAATGAGTGCCATGTAGCAATGGAGGAGACAATCAGTTCAGTACACAGTAAAAGCTAAATCAATCAAATTTGCTCTTTCCAAAACGATACGTGAACAGGAACAAAGCTATCCTTTGACGCTTGCATTTATTCTACTTTTGAAAATTGCACATAAAAATGAAGCTATTGGTGAATGTAACATTTTAAAAGACACTGCATTTCAAATGAAAAATGTGCATTAGTCACAACTGCATATAAAAATGTGTTTATCAGGAGAAATTCACACTGAAATGACGATTAGCATACGAGGATTTTTTTAAAAATGCAAATGGCTGCAAAATGTGGAGAACTGAATGGATGATTGGAAAAATGAGAAATGGAGAGGAACAAAATGGACATATCCAGATCTAGCGCCATGATATTGCAGCTTTTGGGAGTTTGTGACCAAGAGCTCGAGAGCAGGCCTCGCAAACAGGGGCATTTGCAAGGATTGCTGGATGGGGCTTGTCTTGCTATGCTGCCTAGTAGTTAGAGCAAGCAAGGAGTTCTTTTGGATCTCAGCAGATGGAGGGTTAGCAGACAGTTAGATGAAGAAGAAAATGGTTTATTGACTGACAACAACAACAACAACAATAATAATAATTAATTTGTTATTTATAGCCCACCCATCTGACTGGGTTTCCACAGCCACTCTGGGAGGCTCCCAAGAGATTAAAAACAGAATCAAGCAGTAAAAACTTCCCTAAACAGGGCTGCCTTCAGATGTCTTCTAAAAGTCAGATAGTTGTTGATTTCCTTGACATCTGATGGGAGGGCGCTCCACAGGGCGGATGCCACTACCAAGAAGGCCCTCTGCCTGGTTCCCTGCAACCTCATTTCTCACAGTGAGGGAACCGCCAGAAGGCCCTTGGAGCTGGACTTCAGTGTCCAGGCTGAACGATGGGGGAGGAGACGCTCCTTCAGGTATACTTAGACAATAAGGCAGAAGAAGCAGTCTACAGTTATATCTCATACTAACAAGTGCCACTTAAGATACAATATCAAAAGGGTATTAGGGAGATAATTGCAAAGGCCAAGTTCATGTTTTCCGCTGCTGCGGAGTCCCCAGGAGCAGCAGATCCTTCGCTCAGTTGATGGGACCAACGTCCAACGTTTACTGGTAGAACTCAAACATGAAGACTCGACTCAGCTTCTGAAGTTAGGAGCTTATATAGCCCTCGCAAGGGCGTGATGCCAGGCTATGCAGGTGTTCTACATTATGTGAACCTTCCTCCCTACTTGGGAGTGAATGCACGTGCCGGCCTTATCTATGATCAATTAGGGTTCATGACATCAGCTGTCCCTCGGGTTGAGCCAAGTTCAGTTAACGCAGGGCTGGATTTAGGTTTGACGAGGCCCTAAGCTACTGAAGGTAATGGGGCCTTTTATATAGCAGGCGGGGTCCATTACTTAAATCATAGGAGCCTACACAACACAAATCACTGTTGTTGTATGTAGGTTTTATTTTATTTGTTTTTTATCTTATATTTTGGAAATGTACATCCAGGTTTCTTTTCCCTTTCAATTTTTGGGAGGGCTCCCAAGAGAGTGGGCCCCTAAGCTATAGCTTGTTTAGCTTATACGTAAATCCGGCACTGAGTTCACATCTCAGGCGTGTTAACTTGTCAAGCTAGGCAGGCCAAATTCTCATTAAGTACCGAAGTGATCGCCAAGCCCTTATCATATATAGTTCTAATTACCATATTTTTTGCTCTATAAGACTTACTTTTTCCCTCCTAAAAAGTAAGGGGAAATGTGTGTGTGTCTTATGGTGTGAATGCAGGCTGCGCAGCTATCCCAGAAGCCAGAACAGCAAGAGGGATCGCTGCTTTCGCTGCGCAGCGATCCCTCTTGTTGTTCTGGCTTCTGAGATTCAGAATATTTTTTTTCTTGTTTTCCTCCTCCAAAAACTAGGTGCGTCTGATGGTTTGGTGTGTCTTATAGAGCGAAAATACGGTATATTGACTGATATATAGCGGCATCTAGCACCAGTTCCTCATTGTAAATTGGCTATATGATGAGGCCCTCATTATATGGATAAATATATAAAAATGTAAAACTATAATAAACATTGAAACCAGGAAGCATCACCTACTGGCCATATCTGGTCTGGCAATACAAGGGTGTCTGTTGGCTCCTAACCTGCTCCGACAGCCCAGATCTGGGGTTAGGATTGCAGCCTTGATTTCTCCCTCTCATTTCCTGAAACCTCCAGATGAGATAATGCTGAAACACACTTTCTGAGCAGCAGTTGCACTTGCTTCAAAATAAGGCTCTTTTGTATGAATGTCTGTGCCACGTCACAAAGAGCACTTGGTTGCTGAGTGAATTGTCATATTTGAACAAAGCATAAATCAAAGGAGGGGAGGGAATGACGAAAACCTCAAATCTTGCTTTTCATTCTTTGTGTGAGTTCAGAAAATATCTGTCTGTCACACTGTCGCAGCTGAAACTATCTCAGATATCCTGTAATTAAAGGCATCGTATTACAGTGATCCAGCTTAGCTGAGTCATAGTTTGGGGGATCCAAAATGTTCTTTTATAGATTTAATGGGAACACTCCTTGTACTTTTCCAGGGCTAGACGCTTGCTTTGAAAATAATTGTTGTGCTCATTGCAGTGCATGTTCCTTCAACCATTTACAGGCGTGTTAATTCCAGCTTTAATTGGTCGTAAAGTGTTTTATTTTATAGGCGTCAAAATTTGTGAGAGAGGGAGGAAAAAACACACCCGTGCAGAAATTATTGTGATGGGGCAATAAAGGACTCAGGATTAGTGAAGTAGAAAAGCTGAAAAATAGCCAATATATTTCACATCTGGCAACCCATGGACCCCTTTGGTTTCAGACAGTACATGGGTAGACGAATCTAAAAAGCCTGGGACACAAGTTTTCATGGCCCTCTTGTGGCTATGGTGGCTCATTTACCAGAAGTAATGTATTTAGCATTAGCTCTGCAAGTGTATACAGTGGTACCTCTGGTTACGTACTTAATTCTTTCTGGAGGTCTGTTCTTAACCTGAAACTGTTCTTAACCTGAGTTACCACTTTAGCTAATGGGGCCTCCCGTTGCCGCCGTGCCGCCACCACACGATTTCTGTTCTCATCCTGAAGCAAAGTTCTTAACCCAAGGTACCATTTCTGAGTTAGCGGAGTCTGTAACCTGAAGCATCTGTAACCTGAAGCGTCTGTAACCCGAGGTACCACTGTACTCGCTTTTGGCCAAACCAAGCCTCTTAGAGCAAAATGTACCTCAGGAGGCTTAGTTTGGTCAGAATCAAGTACAGTGGTACCTCGGAAGTCGAACAGAATCCGTTCTGGAAGTCCGTTCGACTTCCAAAACATTCAGAAACCAAGGCACGGCTTCCTGCAGGAAGCTCCTGCAGCCAATCGGAAGCCGTGGAAGTCTCGTTGGATGTTCAGGTTCCAAAGAATGTTCGCAAACCAGGACACTCACTTCCGGGTTTATGGCGTTTGGGGGCCAAAACGTTCGACTGGCAAGGCGTCTGGGATCCAAGGTACGACTGTATACATTTTCAGAGTTGTTTTTACATTGGATCTGCCCAGTTTTGTAGACGCTACATTTCCCTTGCTCCCCTTGGCAGCATAGTGACAAGGAAGGGGCACTAAGCCCTCAGGCCTCTTAGAGTATTAAAAAGGACCTAGGACTTTAAGCCTTGACCAGGAGTGCTACAAGCCCCCCCCCCTTATGTCCTTTGCAGGGCTTTGGCACCTGAAACGTAGAGTAACATGCCATCTCTCAGGACTGTGTGTCTGCCTGTCCAGTCATCACATGCAGGTGCACCAGCACTACGGGGGCTAGCCTGGAGCATCACCAGTATAAGGATGTTTGTGCCATGACAAAGTGGGTTCTGGGGAGATGGTACAGGACTGGTGCTCTCCACAATGTCTCTAGGCTGCTGCACAGTTGCAAAGGGCAAAGTCCCTTCCTTCCTCTTGGTCTTTTCACTCAAAGTCTTTGCTCACTTTTCCTTCAGCACCCTTTCAACAATGTGGCAGCTGCAGTGAGCAATGCTTTCCTCGGAGGCCAGATCTGACCCCTTAGGACTGCTGCTAAACATCTAGTTTGGAGCTAACCTGATCCAACATTTAATGTAGAGTGCTTTTATCCCTTCCTTTATTTATGTAATTTTAAACATGCTTTTAAATGATTTGTTTGTTTGTTTGTTAAATTTATATACCACCCTTCATTCGACAATCACAGGGCATCGGACGACATACATTTTAAGCTGTGTGACTTTAATTGCTCGATTCTGTGTTTAAGGTGTGCTTTAATTCTGTATTTCACCTTGAGCAAACATGTTTAAATAAATCAAGCAAGTAAATAAATACAAACGACATTTCTTATTATCACAATCCTATATGAACACTTTCAGGGAAACAAAACATTGCTCATAACACCATCTACAGCATAATTTACAGTCCCCTCCAAAAAATCCAATTTCAGTGACCCCAATGGTTGCTAGTTCTATCTAACTTTAGCTAGATTGATGCCATTAAACGATGCCTGTTTAATATACAGTTGAGCTCAGTGTGGAATAAAAACAGAGCCCTGTAACAACGCCCACTAGTTTTTAATTAAAATTAGCAACATGGGTGTGAGGCATTAAACCAACTCCAGCTCTTGAACAAATGCAGTGTAATGGAGCAAGTCTAAGAACACGGCTGTGTGCATTTTATATCTGCACAGTTACGTGCATTTATAAGGCAATTGTTTCTTTGCAATCCTCAGCATCCATTTATTGGTGTCTGGCAGTTTCAAAAATAAGTTGACATTGTTCCTTTAATTGCAGTCTGTCGGAACATTTCCAATCACCACCACTGCTTTGACATTGAAATAATTGCACTTGAAGCATGACAAGCGAGAAGGAGGAAAGATGCAACTAATAACTACAGGAGGAAGAGGTTCGTTGTTATGGATGTAGCCAAGACAGCCTTAAAAGTGGCAAGTGTGTGTCTGTGTGGTAGCGGAGCCACATCCACTCAGTATTTGCCAGAGAAATCGCAGAGCTCTCGCAAGCTGCAGCAGCACATGATCTCCTTGAAGGTTTTCCTCAGCTCTTGACTCCGGAATGCGTAGATAAGAGGGTCAATAATGGAGTTGCACATGATAAGGATGAGGTACAAGTTAAAGTGGGACATGAAACAGATGCAGTAAGGGTTGTGAGGGCAGGAGATGTAGAAGAGCAAGTGAAGGAACAGTGGAGCCCAGCACACAACAAACACGCCAATCAAGATGGTCAGGGTGATGGCCCCCTTCATATTGGCACCCTGGCGTATCGGGCCACTGCCGGGGAGAATGGCAATCTTCTTAATGTGCAGCCGGGCCAGCAGGAACATGTGGACGTAGAGAGAAGCCATGAGGACCAGCATGGTGAAGAACATGGTGATGAGGCAAATGATGACGGCGCTGCTGTCAGAGTAAATGATGAACAGAATGCCCGAGATGGTGCAAGCAGCCCAGATGCAGGTGATGATGATGAACACACGCTTCACAGTCATGATGTTGTGATACTGGAGAGCGTAGAAGATGGTGAAATACCTGTCCACAGCAATGGAGAGCAGGCTGCAGATAGAGGCCAGCAAAGAGCTGCAGATGACCGAGTCAATGATGTTGTCGATGCTGACGGTGAAGCCTTGTGCGTCCGCGTCGGTGTTGTTCAGCAGGGTGATGACGATGGTCTCCGACCCGTTGGAGACGCTCACCAGCATGTCGGCCACCGCCAAGCTGCAGATGAAGAAATACATCGGCGAATGCAAGTTCTTGTTCTTGGCGATGGCCACAATCACCAGCACGTTCTCCAGCAAGCTGACAAAGCCAAGCATGACGAACACTTCGGGAGAGACGAAAAGTTGCTCGTAGCAGCCTTCCGAAGAGTAAGCCTTCCCCAGGGATCGATTCGTGCCTCCTCCACCACGTAGTCCGTAGCTGCGATTCCACAAGCCGAGAGGTTCGTGAACTCCATAGTGCTGTGTGAAGTTCATCTCACAAAGCGCTGGTCCCAAATCAGGTGGTGGCTTGCCAGGTTGTTGCTTGGTAATGAAATCCACCTGTCAGTGGTTTCCCCTCTTTGAATAGTTCTTTGGGGTTTTTCACTGGCTGGGGAGCTGCAGAACTGGTCGAATGCCGTTTCCAAAGAGTGGGATGGTGTACAGCAGCAGGAAACCAGACTCTGATAGACAAGGTAAAGCTGCAGTGTTTTGCAATTATTGCTGGCTTATCCAACTCTGCAATCGCCTGTTGTACCCGCTGGGAATGATGTAGCTGAATGCTGCCTCCCTCTCAAGGAAGCCGGGAGCGTCAAGAATTACTTTTCTGTTGTTCTCTGTAAAAGCACGAGGCTAGAGTGCTCTAGTCCCTGCTACTGAGAGAGATACTTCATTGAAAACCATAACTACTACTCAGCCTTCTGTGCAATGCCTGCCTGCCTGCTGCTACTGCTTCTTATACTGTATTGGGGGGGAAAGGTAGTAAGAGACATGCCCCACCTCCCATTTACTGATCAGCCAATAGAGAGAAAGGGATGTGTGCAGGCTGGAGATGCTGAATACATTTCAGGATTTTACACAGCTCGGCAAAACAGCTTCTGATGTTGCACTGCTCCCCAAAGCTACGGGAGACGCCAGAGAAGCACAGCAAAATTCATTTGCTGCCTTTGATTTTTGTTGAGATTTTATAACAGTATCAGCATCATTCTCCATGGGATGTGGAAATTAAATTCTAAGAATATACATAATGTTACAAGTTAGGGCTTTGTATTATGATTATTCAATGATGCTGCTGTTCTGTTTGAATTTACTTTGTTTTGATTAGGAATGCCAGGATCAGACAAAGCTTTTAGTGCAAGAAGTAATGACTCCGGAATAAATTAGCCTTTGATCCCCCCCCCCCATGTTCCCAGAGTTAGTTCAATTGTACTGCATTCAAGTACCTGTATTCAGAATTCTCTTTTCAAATATGCTATATAGCTCTGTTCACTCGCTGACAGTCTGCCATGGTTCTCTGAGGAGTGGGAATGACAAACCGTTTAAGTAGGAGCTGTAGAGATGCCCTTATTGCTTTTCTTCTCCTCCTCCTTTTGCCTTGAGACATAATAGCACCTTGGGGGGGGGGGGACTGGAATCATGATGTTTGAAATAAGTGATCTGCATTATGGTCAAGTGAAATGTAGAACATAGTTGTATTCTGTATCACAGAGGTTGGGGAGCTGTGTGGTCCCCCCAGTTATTATGGGACTCCCATCAGCCCAAGCCAGCATGGACAATGGTTAAGGATGATGGGAAATGTCTCAACAGGAAGTGATCTGACCATGACAAGGGCCCGATGTCAGTATCCCCCACATTGAAATCATCTTCTTCCTGCCAAGTTGAGAAAATAAGGTCCAGAGTGTGGCTTGCTACATGTTTGGGCCAGTAACATATTGGAACAGCCCCATGGTTGTCATGGCAGCCCTAAAGTCCCGAGCCACCCCAGAGCCAGTTGCCTCGGCATGGATGTTGAAGTCCTCCAGAACCAGCAGTCTGGGAGTCCTCAACACCACCGCTGAGACCGGCTCTGTCAGCTCAGGCAGGGAGACCGCCGGGCAGCGAGGCAGGATGTAAATCAGCAGAATCTCCCATTTGTCCTGTGCTAGGAACAGATGCTGTGGATTCCCGTTGCACACACCTGGACAGAGAGCCCGAGGAGAGAAGAGAGGGGAATCTCTTTAGACCACAGCAACACCCCCTCCCTGACCCCTAAGTCTGGCCTGATGCTGCACCGAGTACCCAAGTGGGCACAACTGGGTCAGACCAACTCCACCCTGCTCACCCACTCAGTGATTCAGACCAGATTGGCCTCCTCATCCACAGTCAGATCATGGATGATGGAGGTCTTACTCAGTCGACTTAGCATTCAGCAACAGCAGCCACAGACCCGAGGGGCTGGCTGATAGGGCTGTGGGGATGTTTAGGGATGCGGGGGAGGATATATTGTCTAAGGTATCCTATCTGAACTTGTCTTTACAAGTTCAACAAAATCAGCAGAGTTAACATTCCCCTTTTTTAAACACATGCACAGCAGGTAGCTTGCTCAGACTCTGTAAATATTTCCTGGTATTTTCCCCGTTTAATCCCTCCTAAAATAAGACGCTACACAGTCTTCTGTAAAGTAATCATCTGTTCACACAAAGGTTCCCAGAAGGCAGACTTAAAAGGTTCGAACATAGTTTAAATGTGGTGACTATCGCCTTATGGGAGAAAGCCCCCCTTTTCTTCTCTTGGCCTGGAGCCAAGGGTGCATCTTAGTAGTGCTATTGTTAAGATGGTATCGATAGAGACAAGAGAGACAAGATGGTCGCCAGCCTGTGGTTCTGGATCATTACTTCAGGAGAGGCCACGCCCATCTCAGGTTACACATAGGAAGTTTCGTCTCAGTCCTGGAAAGTAGGAAGTTCCAGCTGGAGGACTGAGACAACCTTCATGTCTACTCTAGCAATGTTGTGTTTGACTGCACCTGATTCTTCTTACATCCCACAAGGGCAACCTCAATTCCCCAGCTAGGAGGACGGGTGGCCCACGAGTCACTAACTGCCCTTTACCCAGCCTGCCCCACTTCCCCACATCACCTCCGACCCTGAACCACTGTGATTGGCCCCTCCTGCTCTCCCCAGTTCCTCTGCTCCCAGACACATCTCCCCTCCCTCAATAAAAAACAACAGCAAAACAAAAACAACAGCAAACCTTACGTATTAAAAACAGTTAACCCCCTAAACCCTTGGCAACGTATGCAAGCTTGCCTTTATTTATTGCCTTTTGGCCAAGGCACCTGCTTCTTGCAGACATACATTATTAAAACTGGTAAATAGCTACATGTAGAAAAAAGAGAGGGACAAGTGTAAAATCATATGTTCACATTTGCAGAGAATATTTGTAAAGATGTACCATTCCCGCTTGATTTACTTTTGCGGAAGGCATGCTTTTGTTCCCTGGAATCCAGTTTTTTGGTTGTCTTTTTAATTCATCTGTGTTAAAAGCTGTTTTATTTTTCACCTTGACTGTTAATTTCAGCCTGTCTATCATCTAACAAATGAAGCAGATGTGAAAAAAGAAAAGAAAAAAAGGATACACCGCATCAAATGTATGCAATTATTTCAGCCGCTCTTCACAAGAATGAGCAAAATAAACTGAATGTGTGGCCTTTTTTCTATTTGTTCTTTTGCATTACATAACTTTCTATAATCTATGCTTATAAGGAACGAGAGAATGGCAGTAAAATGTCAAGGTCACCAAATGTCACCACTTAATCCTGTCAAATCTGTTCACAGAATCAACAAATTGTACAATAGGTTGTTGTCTGTATATAATAGCTGGTATTCCATAGAATCACAAAGTTGGAAGGGACCCACAGGGTCATCAAGGCCAACCCCCTGCAATTCAGGAATCCTGCCCATAGTCATCTCTGGGTGGGCTCAAACTATCAATCTTCTGGTTAACTGCCGGCAGCACTGGTCCATTGCACCACAGAAGCCCAAGCTGTTTCAACCTTTTTTCTCAGCCTAAAGGGCTTGTCCAGAACAGCCAGTGTGGTGTAGTGGTTAAGAGTGATAGACTTGTAATCTGGTGAACCGGGTTTGCTTCCCTGCTCCTCCACATGCAGCTGCTGGGTGACCTTGGGCTAGTCACACTTCTTTGAAGCCTCTCAGCCTCACTCACCTCACAGAGTGTTTGTTGTGGGGGAGGAAGGGAAAGGAGAATGTTAGCCGCTTTGAGACTCCTTCGGGTAGTGATAAAGCGGGATATCAAATCCAAACTCTTCAGAGGAAAATATGAATCCGGACTGGCCTGTCTCCCCAGCCCAGTGTTGTCCCAGACCTTTTCCCTTTCAAATGCGGACTTTTTCAATCCTTGTAAAATCTGAAATGGCCAGGATAAAAAAGAAACAGGCACAGATCTGCCCTTAAAGGTCCAAGATAAGACCGGGATGGGGTCCATATTTTGCTTCAGTGTTACAAACAGGGTAGGAAAGTATTTAGAAGCTCGTAGGCAGGCAGCAACTTCTCAGCCTCAGTTCTGCATTTGCAGAAGTTGCAATCTCGTTCATACTCTGAAGTGGAACTTGGGGTAACCACTAGGCCTCCTTTGCAGGGGTGGACATCTCAGCTTAATGAACTACGAACCCCAAAATCTGGGATCCCCTCCAAACTGGTGCCATAGTTTTGCAGTGAAAACCCCGTGTTTTGCAGCACCCCACAGAGTAACTGATACATCCAAACTGGGTTCGTAGTTAAAGTCCCCAAACTCAGCAATGTCCGATTCGCTCCAAACTGGTGCCAAACTTTGGCAAACATTTTGCAGCGAAAACCCTGCATTTTGCCCTGCCCCACAAGTGGAGCAATCACCCCCAAAACCCAACACCATCTGATTCACTAAAAAACCACCCAGGATTTTAAACAACAGGACCTGAATGAATTATATAAGTTTGCCAACCCACCCAAAAAGACTCAAGATGAGAATGATGGGTAACAGTTTATATTTATATAAACAGCTATAAAACCTGCAATCAGAATAATTAAAGCACATTACAGGGGGCCTTTTGTCAGAGTTTCACTTCCCCCATCGTTGAAGCAGGTTTTTTTAGCTAGAACAGAGGACACTTGAATTATCTCCATATGGGATAGATCCACATGTATAAACTTTGTAACTAAGTCTGCCATCAGGGATCCAACTGTGAACTGATGATGTGAGTAAACTTTTTACAGTGGTACCTCGGGTTAAGAACTTAATTCGTTCTGGAGGTCCATTCTTAACCTGTTAACTGTTCTTGACCTGAGGTACCATTCTTAACCATTCTTAACTGTTCTTGACCTGAGGTACCACTTTAGCTAATGGGGCCTCCTGCTGCCGCCACGCGATTTCTGTTCTCATCCTGAAGCAAAGTTCTTAACCCGAGGTACTATTTCTGGATTAGCAGAGTCTGTAACCTGAAGCGTCTGTAACCCGAAGTACCACTGTATTGACTTTAAATAAGATTGTCGTGTGCTTACTCTTTTAAGAGGGATATAAGGGAACTTAGCAGGAATCTAATAGTGAGAGGCTTACACAAGCCTGCAACCAGCTATCCGCTGTGCATTTAAAAGAGGAATGTGATCGGAAATAAGCATCTCTTAAAAGGGGCAGTGAGGACATCTTATATTCTGAACACACTTGGTTGCTTTCTAAAACAATCCCCGAGCAAGATTTGTGTGTAAACTCGAGTGTCACAAATTCTTTGGAGCTTTCGCCTGCCAGAAACGGTTCTTTTTATCCTTATCCACTTATTTATTTCCCCTTTAAAATATTAATCTCTACTTGACACTCGGAGAGCTATCTTCGTGTTGGCAATAGCCGGTTTTGAAAATTAATCATCCTCTTAAAGTCGGCAGATGTTTACAGGAGATTGGTAAAGGTTAAATTGCTCTGTGGAGTTCGGGTTGGGAAACCGGTGATTGTAGCATATTAATCTTGATTTTGTAGTTTGGATAAGAACCGGAGGAAAGAAGGCATGTGGCAACCCTATTTAAAGCAATTCAGTTTTCAAGAGAGGGTTTTTGTAACTTGCTTTTCATTAGATTCGTAACTTGGACTTTCTCTGGCTAACTTGTTATATTGCTTCCCCTTTGTTGTGGATGTCAATTTCCATCTGCACAACTCGAATAAATACAAATGATAGGCTCTTTCTTGGGATTCTTTTTCTTCGCCTTGAAGCCATATGCTCTGCTGTTTTTCTCCTCCATCTCTCCCCAGCCCACCTCAGGCGGTGAGCTCTGTGTATCGATTTGAGAGGCTGCTGTTAACCCAAGGAGAGAAACTCAAGTGCAAAAGCAAACAGTTCAGAACCTTGGGGTTCTTTACCCTTTTGAAACACCCCCCTTTTCTTTTCTCCCCTATTTCAAAAAATGTATGCTTCCAGCCCTGTTGGGAGTCCAGTGTTATTGGAACACAGAAGCATATTTCAATACTTTTTTAAAAAAAACAAAATATTTTCAGTTTTTTTATATTAACATTATTTCCATACACTCCAAACATTTTTCATATATACAATACTGGGATTAAACAAACCCCTCAGACTCCCCCCCCCCCCGGTTTCCATATTTTAACCTTTTTTCTTACATAAAGGTAAAGGTATCCCTGACTGTTAGGTCCAGTTGTGGACGACTCTGGGGTTGCGGTGCTCATCTCGCTCTACAGGCCGAGGGAGGTGGCGTTTGTCCGCAGACAGCTTCCAGGTCATGTGGCCAGCATGACTAAGTCGCTTCTGGCGAACCAGAAAAGCACACGGAAACGCTGTTTACCTTCCCGCCAGAGCGGTACCTATTTATCTACTTGCACTTTTTAGTGTGCTTTCAAACTGCTAGGTGGGCAGGAGCTGGGGACAAACAACGGGATGGGGTGGGGATTCGAACTGCTAACCTTCCGATCGGCAAGCTATAGGGTCTGTGGTTTAGACCACAGCACCACCCGTGTCCCCCTTTTCTTGCATATAATTATATTTATCCATTCTATTTCATCTCCTTATTTACTACTTTAGTTCATTTTACTTCATGTTATATCAGTCCTGCTAATGTTTCTTCAGCAATAAACTCAGACTAAAAGCTTACATAAGATGCTCCACTCTTGCCCTTAATCAGATCCTGACCAAGCAGATGTTTCGACGTACTGCAATTGTTTTTAACCAACACTTTTCAAACCAATGCTTTCTTTAAAAAACCAATGCTTTTCACTTTTGCATTTCTGCATTTCCTACCTTCCCACAATATTTTATGTAATTGCAGTTTTATTATTTTATTTTCAAATTGTCTAGTAATGAAGACTGAATATGGATTCATTTTTAAAAACCTTTTTAACCCCACCCTCTAGTAGCTACAGGCCTAAAATAACTTCTTTTCACAATCAATTACAGTGGTGCCTCGCAAGACGAAAATAATTCGTTCCGCGTGCGAAGCACGGCCATTAGCGGCTTAGCGGATTAGCGCTATTAGCGGCTATTAGCGGCTTAGAAAAAGGAGGGGAAAGGGAAAAAACTCGCAAGAACTCACAAGACGAATACGTCTTGCGAAGCAAGCTCATAGGGAAATTCGTCTTGCGAAGCACCTCAAAAACGGAAAACTCTTTCGTTTAGCAAGTTTTTCGTCTTGCAAGGCATTCGTCTTGTGGGGCACCACTGTACCCCCCTTGTGCACACTAAACTGGGGAGGAAGCTGAACTGAACCTAAGTGGTACTTATGCATCTAAATAAACATGCAATGATCAGGCCCGAATGAAACTGGCTGATGCCTTGGAACTGAACTGATTTTCACAGAATCACTGAATTGTAGAGCTGGAAAGGACCACAAGGGTCATCTCATCCAACCCCCTTCAATGATTTGATTTGGGGTAGGGGGTCAAATTATTAAGCTTGGTAGCTTTTTTATTTTTATGGATTTTAAAATAAAAAATGACAGACACACCCTTGCCATACGTCTGGGTTTTTGCTGGACATTTTGCCAATTCAGCAGAAATCTGCCCGGATGCCATTCTGCTGCCCAAATCCTGGTAGTGTCCAGGAAAATCCAGACATATGGCAGTCCTATTCTACATCCTCACGACAGCCATGTGAGCAAGGTTAGGCTGAGAGCTGGTGGCTGACTAATGCAGGGTCTGCAAAAAGTTCAAAATGTGACGCTGCAAATGCTCAAAGAATCTGTTGTCGTTAGCAAACTGCCTTTTGTGTTTTCCTGTAAAATAGTGGAATGCAGCAATCAAGACTCTTATCTACCTTTCATGGTTGGCTCCACCCTGGCTCTGAACACCTGGATCTCTCCATGTACTGATCCAAGTTTCTTTCTGCCTACTCACCTTAAAGATGTATCTGGGCTGCAAAGAGTGATCCCATGTAAACCTGGAGGCATTAGGAGCAAAGATTTTACCATGGCTCAGCGATAGATCCCTTCTCTTATACTCCTAGAGTCAATCAGCCATGAGAGATTGGTTTATTCATCATTCATTTATTGCAAATTCATTATTCACAGCTCAATAGCTCTCAAAGGGTGTTCCCACAAAAGAAAAATGTGATAGAATATCAAAAACTACAAGCCCTAAAAAACCATCCCTAC
This sequence comes from Podarcis melisellensis, assembly GCF_964234715.1. Lineage (NCBI taxonomy): Eukaryota > Metazoa > Chordata > Lepidosauria > Squamata > Lacertidae > Podarcis > Podarcis melisellensis. Next base: position 67,782,985 of record NC_138539.1, read on the forward strand.
AAACTCTGAAAACAGTAACTATTAACAATAACAACAAAATCAACAAATTGTGGTCCCTCCATCGCTGCCACACAACACTTGGATTCAGCCTGGAGATTCATATCTCGTCTCATGTTGCAACTAAGTTGTGGCTACAGGTGATGGCTTTAATGTGGAAAGTGAGTCGTCTTGGGTCATTCTCTGCTTTTATGGTTTGGAGGTTACCTCCTCTGAATCTATGGTGTGGGTCAGACAGCTCCGGAGAGACAATGACCTGCAGTAGAGATGACAAAAGGCAAAGTCACATGCCTTTTGCGTTGCCAAAAATGCACACCAGATAATGGGTACAACATAGAAGCAGAAGCAAGCCAAAGTAAGGATGCCATGAGATGACCTTCTTGCAACTCAGGTGGAGTGAGATGCTCATCTCCAATCTCATCCCAGAGGACATCACTGGGACCTGCAACCTAGTAGGCATTGGGTTTAAAGGCAACATTAAGGAAGAGGATAGGAAATGCCACCTGAGTCTTCCTGGGACCATGTTAGTTGAGAGCCTCTTGGGGCTAGAAAGAGGAACGTTTAGTTTTCCAAATTAATAAATACATGTGAGAGATGTACCTTCAGACTGAGGAGTCTGGCTGCCTTTGTCAGCAGTGAACAGGTCTTGATGGCTGCCTGATTCCTGCCATTCATGTTTTCAATGGAAATATAACTTCTCGGTTCCTGTGAGAGGGAGAACCAGTTCAGAATCAGATTTTTTTTAAAAAAACAAACCCACGAAATTTAAAAATCACATATTAAAAGGCAACCTATGGAAATGCTGCCCGGCCACTGATTGATGTGACATTGGGGAATATTCCCTCCCACAAAATAAAGAAAATGGAAGTATTTGCAGCATTCAGCACAATCTTTTTTTTTTTAAGAGGAGCAGAATGCTGGACAGCAGAGGAATTGTGATGGAGTCTCATTTGGAGACAGAGTGATTGACAGGCAGTTGAAGCGCGCCTGTCAGAATGCTGGTTTTGGGCCTAATCGAGGCCGGAGAATTGGAGAAAGGATGCTGTGGGTGCCAGAAAAGGCCTCTGCAGGTACAGGTGAGCCCAAAGGTGCCACACTGACGCTCAGTGTTGGACTTCCACTTCAAAAGCAGCGAGGAAGGTAGCGGCAATACCTTTTCTCCGACAGCATTGATGCCTTTGAGGGCTGACTTGTTCTCAGGTTCCATTGGAAGAAAAGGAACGGCTTATTGGCTGCTCAACCGGTCACAGGGTGGGCGGCTGTTGCAGACCGTAGCTCCAAACACCTTTCCCCCCTAGGAGCAACGCCTGGGGTTAGGCGGTTAGCCGTTGGGGAACTCCTAGGCTGGCAACAGAGGAAAGCTTGCCAACTCTTTATCCTCGCCAACTCTTTATCCTGCATCCTGTCCAACCCACACCAGGAATCAATAAAGTTGTGGCCAGTTTTTTAAAGACTTCTAATTGTCCTGTCCAGTAGGTTTGACTTCTTGCTCCCAGAGAGCAGGGGTTCACTGCGAGCGGGTCCACAATGGAAAGTCCCTGTCGATGAAACAATGGGAAAGGGCAAAAGTAAAAAGAGAGAGAAATGATTGTCTCCCTTCTTTGAAAGAGGTGCCATGGAAGTCTCCTCGAAGGAGAGATCAACTTCCTTCTTAACCCATTAGCCAGGTTCTCACTGGCCTCGGAACAATTCCCCGCCAGGACGGATCTTTGCTCACCTGAAGAATAAGAGCGAGTCCCATCCGTCCTCGGAACACAGGGTTGGTCGAAAAAACACGAGGATTTTCCACTCCTCCGTCTTCCAGGCCAGCAGAAGGACTTTACACCAAGAACATCTTTCTCAAAAGGCCCTGGAAACTTGCAGACGCCTTGCTTTGAACTGCTCCACAAAGGAAAAGATGAGGCACTTTGCTTGAAGTATAATAATAATAATCAGCTTTATAAGGCTAATCTTTTAATAATAATAATAATAATAATAATAATAATAGGTTGCCTTATACCCGCAGGTCTCAGGATGGTTCACAACATAAAACCACCATATAAAATATAAAAACACACCATATAAAAACACATCATACATAATAAAACAAAACCAACCCATGATTGGAGAGGGAATGTCCTCCGTGGTGCTAAATCTTCATGGATAGTGGCAGAATCACAGTGGCTTTCTGCATCTCTTCCCCTCCCTCTCTTACCAACACAACAACTGCCTAATGCTTTACAGTAACTCTGACTGACAAAGTAACCCCCTAAGAAAATGGCTCGCTAACTCATTAACTCTCTCACCTTATTCCCCTCTTGCCCAAGATGTCTGGCAAGTCACCCAGCAAGGGGATGTGTCACAATGGAGCACATGTCGCAGTGACTTTAGCAACCTTCCTCAACAATGCGCTCTGGCAACTGGGTGGAATCTAAACACATATTAAAAAAAACACAACGTTGTGAAAAAAAATTTTTTTTAAAGTGTATTTTTTTTGAGGGAAATACATTGAATTTGCCATAGCTCACCATCACCATCTACTGTCACAGTTGTACACTGCACTTTACAACAGCTTTTATTTGAAGCTGGCTAAGAGTTGGCCACGACTGGACCTAATGGTTGGGGACCCTTTACCTTTAAGCTGAGTCCAGGGTCTGAAGGAGGAGAAAGAAAACATTACGTATTGCCACAAACCGCCCTGAGATCTTTGGGTGAAGGGCAGTACTGTATACAAATTAAATAAAGAATAACTGTAATAAAATAATCATTGGCTTTAATATTTCCAGACATGGCTTGGGTGGAGTAAATTTATTTTCACCAGTCTGGGAATCAACAGGGTTGGGTTGGCTGGAGGTTCAAATCAGTGAAGAATGGGGAGTTGTGAGACGGCTGGGAATGCTGGCTGATGTTGGAGATGTGAGGCAAAGAGCAGAATATTAAGTTATCCTTCCCAGTGAGAAAACTATACTGGTGAAAGTCAGAAAAGGGGAGTTGGTGGCTGGGTTAGGCCAAGAAGCTGCCCTATGTGAGGCCATACTGGAAAAAGAGGTCAGAAAAGCAGGGGGGCGGGGATTACGATCAGTCAGAAATACAGCTGGTGGAGCTTTCAGGTCAGAAATGAATTGCACCTAGTACTTAAAACTGGGTGGGACTAAATTTGGCCGGGGCAGAGATTTGGAAAAATTGTCCTGAAGTAAGATCCATTTAGGCAGAATCTACACACATCGAAAAAATGCTGTGAAAATGCTTTTTAAATTTACAGATGGCCTGGAATACAGCCATGCTGAGAAATACTGGGCAAAATGTCAGGAATTTTGAATATGCAGAAAATCAGTGCAAGTGCATTAAGGCACTCCCTTAATTGAGGGTCAGTTTCAAATCAGCTAAATGGAGTTTGTGCTTCTCACACCTTCCCATCAATGCCTAAATTTCTTACAAACTTATTTCTAACTGCCATAATTGCCTAAACAAAAGCTTGAGCATTGCTACTGCTGTTATAAGGAAAGCTCATGGAAACTGAGATTTGATGCAATAAGAGAGCCAACAAGTGTTTGCAATACACCTTTTTCATTACAGCTGCCTCACTGCAATCAACCCTCACACAGCTCTGAAGAATTCAATTTATAGCTATTTTCTTACAGTAATAAGCAAACAATACTCTTCAAATAGACATCCGAGGTGTACAAACGAAAGCAAGGGAGAAGAGCTATTGGTTAGGGTTTTTTATTGCTGTCAGGGTGGATAAAAATCAATGATTCTTTTTTTAAAAAAAAAACAAACAGATTTTTTAAATTTGTCAGAGATTTTATTTTATTTAAATCAGATTTTTAAAATAAAATACTTTTGGAGGAAAAATCTTTCTAAAGATAGTTTTCTATTTAAGTTACATTATAGTCCAAAGGCTATTCATCAGGAAATAAGGATTTGTTTTAAGTTTTTTATTTGTGCTAAAACTCAAGTCTAAGTTTTGTTTTTGTTTTATAAAAATTAGCAACATTAGTTAACAAACTTATGCTATTATGTTATTGTTTTAGTTAAATAGTTTAAATTCTTATTGAGGAAATGATTATTTTTCTCCTTCCAATAAAGAACAGCAGAAAATTTGTCCAAATATAGTCAACCTATTAAACCTCACAATAATTTCATAATTATCTGTCTATGTAATTCTAATAGTATAACCAAATAAGTAATTTTTGATATAGCTGTAAAAACTACTCTGAAAATTTATTATTCCTCTGGTTGTAAATATTAAAATTATACCAGCAAGACGGAGTCTCTGTAAAAAAAATAAAAAAAATAAACCAAGTCTTTCTGACTAGTGATTTAAACTGATTGATTTAAATCAAATCCACACTGGTTGCCGTTATTATTAATTTTTTGTATCTTTATTTTTAAATGTGGAAATCAGTTTGGCTGCATACTTTTCAATGTGTTTTGTTTAAGACTACTTTTGTTATGTTTGCGACTGTGAAATTAATTTCCTCTTGCAAGCCGCCTTGAGCATGGTTTGAGCTCTGGAAAAGCAGCATACAAATTAAGCGAGGAGGATAAGAGGAAGGGCTGAACTAGGTTTTGACCAGGCATAAGATTCCCCCCACCCCTCTTTTAAAAACCCTGTCCTGATTTCCCCTCAACGCCATCTGCTTTTCACAATGAAAATTCTAACCCCATTTACCTGCGAGTCAGCTTCACAGAACGCAATAGGAATTACTTCTGAGTAGACACGCTTAGGATTGCAGTGTAAAAAACCACAACTATTCACTGCAACCACGAAATTGCACCCCCACCCCTTCTACCCATAGCTGTCAACGTTTCCCTTTTTTAAAGGGAAATTCCCTTATTCCGAATTGGATTCCTCGCAAGAAAAGGGAAAAGTTGACAGCTATGCTTCTGCCTGTTGCCTAAGTCCCAGCTCCTTGGGGCCCTAGGTGCCCGAGCACCCACAAAATTCCCCATAAAGGGCTCCCACAAATTTGGGTGGCAGGGCCAATGCACGCTGCATGGCACCCACAGCCCCGGGTCGCGGGGCTAAGCTGGCAGAAACCAAACAGGGCATGCACCCATTATTTTCCCCCCGCCTGACATATTCAAAGAAAATATTTAAACACACACAAAGTCTAGGGCCCACACCTGGCCAGGACAATTCTCACCCTGTCCCCTAGGGTTAACAGCCCACATTTTGCTTCCAATGATACGTCTCAAAACAGAACAAAAAAGCAAGATGCATCAGGCCTGCAAAGAGTCCTGGCTGCAGCAAGATGGCTGCCTACCTTGTCGGGAGAATTTGCTGCCCAGGTTAGAAACAACATGGCTCATTCCTGCAGCTTGCATTGTGGTTGGCTATAAGCAGCCCTAGGCTTGCAACTTGGACTACATTGGCAGGAGGCCAAAAGAGGGGAATCAAAACTGCCTGTTAAGAGAGACCTGCCCTTCCTTTAGCAAAATGCTAAATTACCCCGGTGGCCATTTTAAGTGATACTTGATTTTTCTAAACTTTTAATGGATTCTTTCATACCTTCCAAACTCTCTCCGTTGAAAACAGGGACGTCCCATTCCATAATGATGATTTTACTCTTTCTATCCCACACGTCTGGCTGAGCTGCCCTAGCTACTTTGGGCAGCTTGCAACATGTAAAGAAAACATCATAAAACGTTAAACATTAAAAAAAAAAACCCTTCCTTATACAGGATTTCCTACAGATGGATGGGGGTCAGATAACTCCATCCCCTCCTACCTCTCTCCAGTGAAAATAGGGAAGCCCCAATCCATAATGATAATTTGACTATTTATACTCCTCACATCTCTCTGGGTTGCCCCAGCCACTTTGGGCAACTTCCAACATATATAAAAACATAATAAAACGTTAAAACAAAAGTTCCCAATACAGGATTGCCTTCAGACAGCTCAGGGTTGGATAACTCCATACGCTCCAACGTTTCTCAAGGGAAAATGGGGACATCCTAAGGAAAAGTGGGACATTACAAGAGCATATAATAAATCAAGAAGGCTTCTCCTCACTGTGCCAACTCAGGAAATCTAGGCAGATTTCCATCTTTTTCTCTTTGCAGAACGTTGATGTTCTTTTTTTAGAGCAGAATATAACTGGAGTTGCCATATTTCAAAAAGTGGAATTCCAGCAACAACTGAAAAGTTGTTGAGCTGCTGGGGGTGGGGGAGTTGTTTAGCTTTTCAAAGTTTTGTCCAAAATGTTTTTTGGGTTTTTTTTTTGCAAAATCGAAAAGAAATTGGACGGGAAAATGACTCTGCCAAAAATGGGCTGCCATCCATCCAGATTTTGCCCATTTCTGACCAGACGCTGCTTTCGGCTGCAGTATTCACAATATGCCCAGGAAATTCTCAACGTTATCCCAATCATAATTCCGTTTAGGATATTCCACCATTCTTACGCAGAGTTTCTTTTCTTTCAGCAAAGTAAGTGGCTCACGTAAATGCCAAACAAAGCTTGAGTAATAAAGTAAATGGTCATGCCATAATATACTGTCTCAGAGATGGTTGAACAACACCATGAGGCAAGAACGAGGCAAGAAGCAAGAATGACAGTTGGCCTCTCTAACTGAATTTAACTGCACAGCTGCAGCAGTTACTCCATTCATTCCAATGGGGCCGGCTTGCAATGCCAGCACAAAGTCCAATTGGAATGAATGGAGGACATAGGCTAAGGTTACCAGACGTTCTCAGCATTCACATGTATGTAGTGAAGAGTAAGTGTCCCCGGATTAATTGAAAAAAAAATCTGGTAACCTTAACGTACGCGCAAGTGAGCCGTTCCCTAGATCACCTCTAGAGCAGAGTTCACAACTCAAGCTTTGAGGAGAATACAGTGGTACCTCAGGTTACATACACTTCAGGTTACATATGCTTCAGGTTACAGACTCCACTAACCAAGAAATATTGCTTCAGGTTAAGAACTTTGCTTCAGCATGAGAACAGAAATTGGGCTCCGGTGGCGCGGCAGCAGCAGGAGGCCCCATTAGCTAAAGTGGTGCTTCAGGTTAAGAACAGTTTCAGGTTAAGTACGGACCTCCGGAACGAATTAAGTACTTAACCCGAGGTACCACTGTACGTGGGGAAAACCTTGCTGCAACTCATACATCAAGAAGTACAATGTCTGGATACTTTACCTAGCCCTTAATAAATATATACTGTATTTACTCGAGTCTAATACGCCATCAAATCTAATTTACACCCTAATTTTTGCAACGTGATTTGGCCAAAAAAAAAGAGAGATGCGCATTAGACTCGAGTAAATACAGGTACGTTACCTTTACAGCTTAGTAAGAATTAAAATTTGGGAAATGAAAAAAAGCAATGGGGGGGGGGTGCCGTGACAAGAACTACTCTGCAAATTCTGCTAGTTCATTTGCACTCAGAACACATTATTAATCGAACTAATAAACAGAAATGAGTCAGCGTCTGAAAACACAGTAAGATGTTTATTAAGAGTGAAAATACATAGAGCGGGAAAAGGCGATGCAGCCCTTTTCATAATGCGGTGAGTCAAGGTCAGTTTGTTTAAGGCCATAAATCAGAGTACTTTTTAATGGAAAGATATGTTTTGAGTAATCTAGGAGGATGTTTTAAGAGAAGAACCAGAAATAGAAATGTGCAGGTCAAGAGCAAAGGCAAAAAGGATAGTGTTTTCTAGGGTAGGTACTGTATTACGTAAATGGCTGGCTGAGACTGACTCCCAGCTATATCTGAAGGGCGAGAGAATGCCTGGTTTTAATTTCTCCAGTTAGTATTGAGAAATAATTACCCCAGTTAGTAATGCAAAATGCACAGGAGTTTCGGTATCTTAAGGCTGCAGCTTTGAGCACAGTAAAAAGGAAGTGAATAGTTTTGAATGTAGTGAGATTTGCTTCTGAGTAAATATGCTCAGGGGTTTGCTCTGCATGACTCCCGTAAAACAGTACAAATTCTTCCATATTGGAGAGCTAAGTTACACTTTCTAAGGGCAAATCCACTCCATATATTTAAAGCACTTTTGGTGCCCATTTAAAGAGAATTATGGGAACCACAGTCTAGCAATCTTTGGAAAGCACTAGATTCTGTATGTGTCTCTATAGAATTATAAGGTAAAGGTAAAAGTACCCTTGACCATTAGGTCCAGTCGTGGCCGACTCTGGGGTTGCGGCGCTCATCTCACTTTATTGGCTGAGGGAGCCGGCGTACAGCTTCCGAGTCATGTGGCCAGCATGACTAAGCCGCTTCTGGTGAACCAGAGCAGCGCACGGAAACGCTGTTTAGCTTCCTGCCAGAGAGGTACCTACTTATCTGCTTGCACTTTGACGTGCTTTTGAACTGCTAGGTTGGCAGGAGCAGGGACCGAGCAACGGGAGCTCACCCCGTCATGGGGAATCGAACCGCCAACCCTATAGGGAATCCCATTCTAAAACCTAAATGAAGTATTTCCAGATCCCAGAAGCTAAACTTTAGCCACAATCCAGTATGCATCCATGCACACCAAAGAAGTTTTCTTTTGGGCAGGTTTGCGTTACCATAAAACCCCCTGAATGCAACGCCGCACGTAAGTTTCCGAAAGCGATACTTGCGGGAAAACATTTGATGCCCTCATATTCCTGGTACCAGTTGAGATCACAGTATTGCTTTAAAAAAACCACACCAGCAGCTGAGTAAAGATCTCATTACTAAATAGTAGAGGAAGGTTGGTTTGACATTTAAGAGTAATGATGACCGGATGCACTTCAGAGCTGACTGAACAAGATAGATGTATTTTTATGGAAAAGGAGAAGAGGAAGACTTCTAATCCATCTTCAAATTTCATAGTTTTAATACTAAAAAGCTGAGAAACTTAAAAAAAACCCAAAAAACTGAAGTGAGGCTCTGTAGGTGAGGGACAGGATCAAAGTGTAATTCCATTAAATGGGGTAAGATAAAGGGTCCTTGTTCTGTTACCAGGGAGGGGGACTCAATTTTGTGGTTAGCCTCAGGTGCGAAAATGTCTTGGGCCGGCCATTGTCTTTCTGTTCAATGTTAGCAGGTTTCTGTAGTGTAGAGGAGAGGACATAACTGGGACTCGGGTTTTTTCCCAGAAAAAAAGATCAACAATTTCAGTGTTTTCCTAAAAAGCTCAATAACTGGTCCTAGTTTTGAAATATGACAACCCCAAGATACAATGTCAAGCAAGTTCCAGCCTAAGAATCACATTCCTCTTCTTACATCTCACTTACTTTGTTCTGTTGAAATTATTCACACTGTTAAGAGGGACTCACGTTTGTTACATTGTGGTGTAATTTAATGAGTCCTATATGCAAAGATGGGGGACGCGGGTCGCTGTGGGTAAAACCTCAGCGCCTAGGACTTGCCGATCGCATGGTCGGCAGTTCGAATCCCTGCGGCAGGGTGCGCTCCCATCGTTTGGTCCCAGCGCCTGCCAACCTAGCAGTTCAAAAGCACCCCCGGGTGCAAGTAGATAAATAGGGACCGCTTACCAGCGGGAAGGTAAACGGCGTTCTGTGTGCTGCGCTGGCTCGCCAGATGCAGCTTGTCACGCTGGCCCCGTGACCCGGACGTGTCTGCGGACAGCGCTGGCTCCCGGCCTATAGAGCACTGTTTTTCAACCACTGTTCCGCGGCACACTAGTGTGCCGTGAGATGTTGCCTGGTGTGCCGTGGGAAAAATTGAAAAGATTTAAAAATAAAGTATTTTATAATTTTTCATATTTCTGTTTACTTACTATTTCATAATAAAGTAATTATAAAATACTTTCTTTGTGTTTATTTGATTCCTATTCAAGAGAATTACTTTATATATAGTCAATATAGGCACAGAGTTAATTTTTTTAACATTTTCTAATGGTGTGCCTCGTGATTTTTTTCATGAAACAAGTGTGCCTTTGCCCCAAAAAGGTTGAAAAACACTGCTATAGAGTGAGATGGGCGCACAACCCTAGAGTCTGTCAAGACTGGCCCGTACGGTCAGGGGTACCTTTGCCTTTACCTTTATATGCAAAGATGCATATAGGACTCATTAAATTACACCACAATGTAACAAATGTGAGTCGTGGGTTAAATCACAGAGCCTAGGACTTGCCGATCAGAAGGTTGGCGGTTCGAATCCCCGTGACGGGGTGAGCTCCCGTTGATCGGTCCCTGCTCCTGTCAACCTAGCAGTTTGAAAGCACGTCAAAGTGCAAGTAGATGCACTTTGACCATTTACCTCCGGCGGGAAGGTAAATGGTGTTTCCGTGTGCTGCTCTGGTTCCCCAGAAGTGGCTTAGTCATGCTGGCCACATGACCTGGAAGCTGTACGCCGGCTTCTTCGGCCAATAAAGCGAGATGAGCGCCGCAACCCCAGAGTCGGTCACGACTGGACCTAATGGTCAGGGGTCCCTTTACCTTTATATGCAAAGATAAGGATCAGCCCACATTCTAGAGAACGTCCTGCACAAGGGACATTGGAAATTTTCCCCTAGTGCTGAAAGAAAACCAACCTTAGGAAAGAGACTGGAGAACTACAGAAAAAAGCTTAAAACAAAACAAAAACACTGAGCTTTGTGATGATGCTACAGTCTTAATCAAGTTTCCTGACATGCATGCTGCCTGTTTCCACAAGAGACGCTTGAAGCATATCAGCTGACAGTGGAGAATTAATTGAAATTATAAAAAATAGTTAAGAGGCGGAGGAAGATAATGGTCTGACCGTGATTAAAGCCTGTGAAGAGCATAATTATTCATTGAATTATGGGAATGAAGAGTTTTGAAGACTACTTCTTGGAATGAGACATAGCCATCAAGAGGAGAAAAAAAATCCTCACAAAGGAATTAATGACTGATTTAATGCACCAACTACAAATTACTTCTAATGTCCCTTCCATTCGAGTGAGAGTTAGCGCAGCAAAGGCAAAGTGGCGTTGGTGCCATCATCATGGTCTCGAGTTAGAGCATTAGAGCATTTTTTGCATAAACACACGCAGGTGCGCTGAGGTTATAACTTCATATTGTTAATTGGGGGGGGGGGGGTGTGATGCATTCACATAGTGCATCCCTTAGCAAAAATAGGCAAAACAGAACAGCATAGGATACTTGTATACAGCACCCATAGCTTATGCCAGATTGGCGCATCATAGCACATAGCCTCCAACATTTATCTGATGAAAGTAGGCATGTGCTCTTCAATAATAATAATAACAATAATAATACCCCATCCATCTGACTAGGTTGCCCCAGCCATTCTGGACAGCTTCTAGCTTATATAAAAACATGATACAGTGGTACCTTGGTTCTCAAACACCTTGGTTCTCAAACAACTTGGAACCCAAACACAGCAAACCTGGAAGTAAGTGTTCCGGTTTGTGAACTTTTTTTGGAAGCCGAAGGTGCTCCATTGCATGTTCAGACCCAGAAATAAATTCACACTTGACTCAAATTTTTGGTTTGGTTTTTGGCAGAATTTAGGCCACAACTTTATTGTTTACAGAAAGTGACTGGTTGCATAGGCTGTATGTTAACTAGCTCCCACATTGTGGCTGACCAAATGTACCCACCCACAACACAGGGTGTCGGTTGTCCAGGTCTCACCGCAATACGTGCCCTCCTTAAGGGAGGACTCGATTTTTGAGTGCCACACTTCGGTTTTGAATGTTATGCTGATGTCTGTCTGTTTTTTCTATTTATTTTGTGTTTTTGTTTTTGCGGCTCTTTTATCTTGTTTTCGTGACTGTGTGGAACCCAGTTCAGCTACTGATTGATTTATGGATTGTGTGACTGCAGTACATTGAATGAATAAACTTTATTACAGTCACAGACCAGCATAAGAAAAACATAGCAGTTAGGATTTAAACAGGTAATTGTTAATGCAAATAAGAACAAATATTTGTGTGTGTGTGTGTGTGTGTGTGTGTGTGTGTGTGTGTGTTCCCAAAAGGGAAGGGGAAAAGAAAATATACCTTTCTGCATCTTGATTTGCAAATGCTAGCCCTTCCTTTAAAAAATCCTGAGAGGAAGTAGCTATAGTCTTCCTGTTGAACCTTTAAATGTCTCATCATGACAGACATCGGTATAGATTTTTGTTTCTGACCTGACCTGCTGTCTTTTCAGTAGAACTTTAGAATAATTCACTGCTGTTGCTGTACCCAGAACTACGCAGAAAGGAAATAATAATTGGATTATTAGTCATCATGCTTGACCATGGCAATTTACCCTTCCAACCTATTAATTTCCTAACAGGCTTGGCAGGAAGCTAAATATATACCAGAGTTTGCAGTGCTTCCGCTGGCTTTTCTAACTCACTTCAGAATGTGCTCAGCATGCCTGTTGGATTTGTAAAAATGCTACCAGCAGTTTGCCACTCAAGCCAAAAATAACTCCTGAACAAAACATCGTTAATAGTTTAGGGAAAATAAACTAAAATTCATTAGAGTTCCGAAATCAATAGCCTCGTCTTGGCATCAGATGAAAGTTTTAGAACAGGTGGCTTTAAAAAAACCAGTAACAATAACCCAGCAAAAGCAGTTGAATGTTATTACATAGACTATTTGGGGTTGCCATACGTTCAGAATTTCCTGAATATATCCAGAATATTGTAACCACAAGCAGTGTCTGGGCAGAAATTGGCAAAATGTCTGGGAGAATCCAGACGCATGGCAGCAGTGTCGGTTTTGCTCAGAAAAAGCTGAACACCTTTGGTCAAAACTAAAAGAAGCTCAACAACTTTTCTGTCCGGATTTTCACTTTTTGAAATATGAGAACCCTAGTTATATTCAGCTCCAAAAAAAGAACACCAGCATTCTGCAATGAGAAATAGCTCAACAACTTCAGCCCCCAAAAAGAGCAGCTCAACCACTTTACCAAAAAAAAGCTCACCAGCTTTTCTTTCCAGATTTTCACTTCTTGAAATATGGCAACCCTAGTTATATTCTGCTCTTAAAAAGAACATTGACGTTCTGCAAAAGGAAAAAGAAGCAGATCTACCTAGATTCCCTCAGCTGGCACAGTGAGGAGAAGGCATCTAAGTTCATCTTGGCATTTCCCTCTATTAGGTTCATTGTGGCTTCAAAATCCTCTAGAATAGGGGGCTTCGTTGTAAGCACTGCCATCTTGTGACATCAGGGTGTTCATACAATCCTGCTGAAATATACTCAGGGTCAAGAGTGGATTTCATGTTCTTTATTCAGCTCATTGTGGTGAGGAGGAATGGAAGTTCCCCCAGAATGTCTGCTTTATATACATTATTTACACAATGGGTCCCACATGATTGGCTAATTCCGGGATTCACCTGTAGGCCAATCAGGTTGCGGATTCACTTCCACCTGGAACTGGATTGGGTGGCTCCTGTGGACCAATCAGACTGCTGCTTTCTGGACCCTATTCTTCTAGGACCAATCAGACTGCTGCCTTTTGGATCCTATTCAACTCAGTACATAACACCTGCTCACATGCTTGATGAATGCTAGAAGGGGCAGCAGGAGGGCACCCACTTGCTAGGCTCCCCCCATGCCAATGCACCCTCCCCAAACAGCCACATCAGCTGCACATTCTGCATTAGGGAGTATCCACCCAGTTGGGAATGCCAGATGCAGAAGCATAGGTACCATTCTTCACTGAAACTGTAGCTGCCAGTGGGCTTGGCCAGTGGGTGCATTTCAGTTACGCCATCATGTATTCAATGAATCCACAAGGGAGTGAATCTGAACATTCCTCTTTTACGTATCTGCAGGGCATTGTAAAGGGACGTGGGTGGCACTGTGGTCTAAACCACTGAGCCTCTTGGGCTTGCCGATCAGAAGGTTGGCGGTTCGAATCCCCACCACGGGGTGAGCTCCCGTTGCTCGGTCCCTGCTCCTGCCAACCTAGCTGTTCGAAAGCATGCCAAAAAGTGCAAGTAGATAAAGAGGTACTGCTCCGGCAGGAAGGTAAACAGCATTTCTGTGCACTGCTCTGGTTTCGCCAGAAGCGGCTTAGTCATACTGGCCACATGACCCGGAAAAACTGTCTGCGGACAAATGTCGGCTCCCTCGGCCTGTAAAGCGAGATGAGCGCTTGTTGACTTGTACATCTCAACTATCGAATGGACAGGCATTGTACCCTTGTTGAATGTATTGGGCGAACATCCCTTAATCACAGAATTATAGATTCAGGTAGGTAGCCGTGTTGGCCTGACAAAGTCGAAATATATAAAAAAAATATTTAAAATGTCCAGTAGCACCTTAGAGACCAACTAAGTTTGTTCTTGTATAAGCTTTTGTGTGCATGCACACTTCTTCAGATACACTGAAGCAGAAGTCACCAGACCCTTATATATAGTGGGAGGGTGGGGTTTTTCTCAGGAAGGTAGTAGGAGATGGGTATGGTAAACCTGTTGACGACTGTTAACGACTGCAATTAGTCCTACAGGAAAAAGCAAGGGATAGTATGCAGATGATTAGCATATGTAATGAGACAGGAATCCAATATTCAGAGCAGGTCTCTCCATAGTTTTCAGTTTAGTGATAAGTTGTACTGTAATTCAGCAACTTCTCTTTCAAGTCTGTTTCTGGAATTCTTTTGTAATAAGACAGCTGCTTTGAGATCCTGTATTGAATGTCCTGGAAGATTGAAGTGTTCTCGTACTGGCTTCTCTGTCTTGTGATTCCTGATGTCAATTTTTGCGTGTTCAGACCTAGAAATCTCCCCCCTAAATAAATTCACACTTGACTCAAATTTTGGTTTGGTTTTGGGCAGAATTTGGGCCACAACTTTATTGATTACAGAAAGTGCCTGGTTGTATAGGCTCTGGTTCGATTAGCTCCCTGCCACGCAGGTAGTGCTGACCCAGGGCACCAGCATAGGTCAGCCTAGGGTGAACACCTGGATAAGCGGAAAGCCAGGAATGGGCTAAGTTCACCACCCAAATGTCCCCCTGGACTCAGGCATGGGCACAACCCCCTTTCAGGGGTTGACCAAACCATCGAGTCCCTGGATTCCTTTAACAGAATACCCTTCACATAGGGATGGCGAGAGCGTTCTCCCATCCCTATCACCTGAACCAGAGCCTATCCACAACCTCACAAAACCCAAATGGCAAGAGCCAATCAGCCAAGTGGGGAAAATTCCTGCCGTGCCCCTGTCCCAAAGACCCAAAGCTCTGGGTCACGTGCATGGGCATAAATAGGTCCCTCAAACCATTTGGACTGCGTCCCATTGGCCAGATTGAACTTTGAGGGACCTACCAATTGAGTGTTGTGGCTTACCAATTGTACCCACCCACAACACAGGGTGTCGTTTGTTCAGGTCTCGCCGCAATACGTGCCCTCTTTAATGGAGGACCCGATTAATCACAGAATCGTAGTGTTGGAAGCGACCTCACGGGTCATCCAGTCCTGCGATGCAGGAATCTTGGCTAAAGCATCCATGACAGATGACCATCCAACCTCTGTTTAAAAACCTCCAGGGAAGGAGAGTCCACAATCTCCTGAGGGAGACCATTCCACTGTCAAACAACCAGTTCTTACTGTCAGAAAGTTGTTCTTATTTAGCCGGAATCTCCTTTCTTGTAACTTGGAGCCATTGGTTTGAGTCCTCCCCGCCAGACCAGGAGAAAACAAGCATGTTTCATCTTCTATTTGACAGCCCTTGAGATATTTGAAGATGGCTATCATACCTCCTTTCAGTCTCCTCTTTACCAAGAAGTCTCTCTTTTTAGAGGAGGCATATAATAGTATTATTTCAGCCCTTCCTTTCCGTGGCAGAAGAAAAGTTGACAGAAAAACTCGAAAGAAACCATTTTCTCGTTCTAACCTCACCAAGCGGAAGGTGCCATCCCAGACCATTATGATCTGACACTCCAAGGGAGGAAGAATGGCTTTGTGGCTTAATGTGCTAGAGTGGGTATCAAGAACAGCACATTTATTCTCTTAAAAGCTCTCGGTCTCTCTAACCAGAATAAACCCAGGAGGAGCTCATAACATAAATGCAGTTTCAAAGATGTAATTTGTTGTAGCTAACTAGCTGTAGTTTGTGAAAGAGGTGTGCTATCTCTCTCTGGAGACAGAGCACGAAGAGAGTGGAAAACTATTATGTAGTTTGAAGAGGGGGAGAAACAGTTATATAAAGTTACGTATAGGATTCACTTACCCCCCCCAGCTGCCTTTGAAAACTGCTCTGCAGAAGAACAGTCATCAAAATCTGTCGCTTGAGCTGGAGTCCAGACATCCACAACATGTTCCAATCACACTTTTAAAAGTTTTACTTTTCGAATTTATACATTTCATTAATTTTACAATCATTTCAACATTTCAAAGTGTGACTTCCTTCCCCCTCTTTCTGCAGATCCTTAAATTTATTTTTAAATATCTTCTGCATATCCAAATTAATTGAATTTGCTCATTTAATTATCTACTTTAAATATATACTCTTATATAAGTTGTTACAATAATTCTGCCAATGTTTTTTCTGCTTGCAATTTATCTGTAAATATTCAATAAACCATTTCCATTCTTGTATAAAAAGTTTGTTATCTCGGTTTCTTATTCTTCCAGTAAGTTTCACCATTTCTACATATTCCATGAGTTTTTGTATCCATTCTTCTTTTGCTGAGACTTCTTCTTCTTTCTATTTTTGGGCAAGTAACATTCTTACCGCTTTAGTTGCATACATGAAAAAAATTCTGTATAGTTTGGGTACTTCTGTCCCTATCGTTCCCAAAAGAGGAGCTTCTGTTTGTTTGTTTTTAAACAAACGTTATACGTTAAACCCTAACCTTATAACTCCCAAAAGGAAAGCTTCTGGGTTTTTTTTTTTTTTACAAATGTTATTTTAAATATCTTTTTCAATACATTATATATCATTTCCCAGTAAGCTTTAACCTTACTACAAGGCCACCACATAAGAAATCAAGATAACAAACTTTTTCTAAAAGAATGGAAATGGTTTATTGAATATTTACAAATCAACTGTAAACAGATAAAAGCATCAGCAGGATTATTGTAATAACCTGCAGTTTTATAGGAGTATATATTTAAAGTAGATGAATAAATGAGTAAATTAAGTTACTTTGGAATATGCAGAAAACATATATAAAAATTAAGGAACCACAGAAAGAGGGGGAAGGAAGTTGAGTTTCAAAATGTTAAAATTATTGTAAAATTATTGAAATGTATAAAATTGAAAATCATAAAAAATTTTGGTTGCTGTAGAACAGAGCTTTCCAAATTGTGTGTTGCGACACATCAGCGTGCCAGCTGCAATGGGGAGCCTTGTTGCCTAAAAGCCCCCGCGTTCCTTAACCTCCAGTTTGCTAGTAAACCTGAATTACTGTGTCGCAAAATGACGCATGTCTACAATGTGTGTCACCCACACCAAAAGTCTGGAAAGCTCCGTTGTAGAACCAGGCCATATACTGGAAATGTGGAGATATGATCAGAAATTCCTAACAGCCACACCGAAAAGCAATCAGTATTTTAAAATTAACAGCAATTGTATCACAAAGGAGTATAATGAGATTTCTTTTAATGATACATCCGAAATAAATATTGGCAAGATTTTGCTGTTTTCTGGTAGCCGTGTTGTGTTTGTGGGGTGGGGTGTACATTTCTGAAAATGTACCCGGTGCTGAAAAATAGAAGGGCTATGTGTGAGAGCACCGTGACCCATTTGTACCGAAGCTGAACGAGAAAGTACATTATTGTTTTCATGTAGCAAAAGGCTATAATACATTAGGAACGAAGCTGGTCAGCATGTTTTTCACTGTGTGTGTGTGTGCATGTGTGAAGAGAGAACATGCTGTACAGACTGGGAAAAAGTTATGAAGGGGTTGTTTATTTCTACACTGTAGTTTTTGGAGCATGGGATTTCAGAATCTATTATTATTATTATCACCAACTTGTGTTACGGGATTTTAACCGGGCAAAGTCAAGGGCATTTTGGCAACTGAGGCATGAAATCCATACGATGGGCTCTCATAGTAAAAAAATTATTAATTTATTAAGTAATTGACGGCTTGCTGCCCTTTAATGTGCTGCCAAGATTGCTGCTTTGAGGCAGATGTAAGTCAAATCCTGAATGTTAGGTCTGCATTTGTTGAAGTGGAAAATGGAATCACCTTCTGGATTAAGAACATTAACTAATGATATAAAGAGCAGCTTTGAAGTGTCTCATATGAACGTATGAGTGCATATCATAGACAAAGGAAGACTACCCGGCCTGAAAGATTTTGTCAGAATTGCAAATGTATTTCCTCCATTTGTGATCTAGTAGAATAATTACATATCAGAGATAAAAGTTCAGATGATTATTATAAAGCTGAAAAACAGCACCCAGCAGTTAAATTGCCCTTAACATCGTACTAAAAACCCCACGAAATGACAAAAAGTTCTGTAGCCTTATGAGGCTTTGCCCTCGGGTGGGAAAAATATTGCGCCTGGGAATGGGAAGTGGGAGTCAACAGACACTCAAGGAATAGTTTCGGAGAAAAAGGTTTTATTTCTACCATCCATGAACTGGTAGAAGGAGCAAGTGTGATAAAAGTCACAAAAAGCATGCACGAAATTCACAGTCATGTGCACAAGCATGTATACCCCTTTCCAGTTCCCTCCTCCTTTCTCCTCCCTCAGGAGTCCTGCCCATGAGTTCCTCTGAGCATGAACAGAAAGCTGTCTTGGGACTATTGTGGACTCTTGGCACCCTTCCCAGGAAAGGGGTTTCAGTGTGTTCAGATATGTTTCAATCTCTTGTTCTGGCATGGTCCCCGGACAGAAAGTAAGTTGCAATGTGGTTCTTTAGCAAGGCCAGAAGGGATGAGAAAGGCCTGAGAAACAATGGACTGTTCTCTACCTTTTGTTACAGCAGAGCGGAATGTTTCTGATGCTTAGCTGCTGAGAAAATGATTTTGAAAAGCTTTGAAAAGCTTTGAGCCTGCTTTGGTTGGGGGTGACTTCGGGCCTAGGTGAGGTCACCTGTCCTCACCTTCCTTCATTCCCCCCTCTTAATCTTTGGACAGCCTTTTTCTTAAAAAGGCTCGTCCCAGGAAGGCACAGGCTGCTAGGGTATGTGGCAGGAAGACTTCACACGTGGAACAGTGCAGGAGGTTAACATGGCAACCCTATTTTGACAGTCCTTTTTTTTCTTGGGTTAAGTTTTTTGCCAGCTGAGATTTTTAAAAGTCTTTTTCTGTGCTCTATTTTTTTCAGAGCTTTAAGCCATGTTGCAAATTTCAGTTCATTTGCCAGTGTCTGTAGAAAGAACAATGTGCGTCTTGCTTCTGGCAAAGTTTCAAATTCTTCAAAGTATCAGTTCCTATGTTATGCTGCGGCTCCTTTTTCAGAGTAAAATTGCACCTTAAAAAGAAAAATACTTTTGACAAGGTTCACAGAAAGCGTTCACTTGCTTTTTTAAGAAAGTCACTTTTCCAGGTTAGTGCTTGGGGCAAGGGGGTGGGTAACCCTTGGGCTTCTGGGTTTATGTCGCTTGACTGTAAATCCTAATTGGCTCCAGGCAGTAGCAGGTCAGAGTAGCTGGCTGAATGAAGCAGTGTCCTTCTGAGATAGCTGCCAAGAGATAAACTACTCCAAGCGCCTGGCACAAGGGGGGAAAAAAGCTGATGTCCTGTTACTTGCATGAATGAATGTTAGAAACAGTTCACTTGCTTTGCTGCAACAGTCTTTGAGCAAAAACAGATATGAGAAGAAATCATTTTTGAGAAATCTTATTGTTCCCAGCCTGTGGGGGTGGGGTGTGTCGGGCGAGGGGCCTGTGGGCATTCCATTTTCCAGTGACCCTCTTGCCTGCAGATGGCGCACTGGTTTCTTCCCTAGGCGTCTTCTGCCCCTCCTGTGGACACCCTCCAGGATTACATTTTTGGCTGCTGGCTGCTTGCCGGCTCTAAGTGCCTCTTGCTGTTTCAAGACAAACCCCTAATTATTTTGGCCAGGTCCTCTTCGAAAGAAGGATTCTGATTTAGGGTGCTTGGAGGTCCGTGGTCCTGGGCGTCGGATGACTCCAGGGGGTCGTACACTTGGTGGGGTGGGGCCATCAAAGTGGAGTTTTAGCTGCCTCAATTGCAACATCAGTATTGTCCGCTGCCCTGAGGGCATGTATCTTGCAGATTTCCTCAATGGTCAGTATTGTAATCCTAGGGCTCCCTCGGGTTTAATTATCTCTCTTTTTTTTAACAGTTCTGTCCTATGCGGCTCTCAAAGCCTTCTGCTCTTTTTCTTTCTGTCAGTTCACATCCTTGCATTGTGCTGCTTCTAGAACCCAGAAGCCACATCCAGCTCACTCCTTTGGATTGCTTACTGGCTCTATCTCACGCGGCTCTTTAAAATCTTCTGCTCTTTTCTTTCTGCCAATTCACATACTGAAATACTCTTTTGGACTGTCTGCTTGTCCATTTCCCCTGATTCTTTCTGAATTTCACCATTCTCAACTTCCTCTTCTCTTTCTTCCTCAGTTTATTTGCTTTTGAGGTTTGGGTAGGGGGAACCTTATTTAGCCCTGGTGCAGTTGCTGCATAGTGTGGAGGGGGGCTAATTATTCCTCCCTCCTTTTCTGGGTCTGGCAAGACTGCTGGGTTGTTGTTTTTTTCTAACTTGTACTTGCTGTCATACTGGGCACAGTTTGGCTTTCACAGTTCTACTTTTCTAAGCCATGGGGTATGGTCAGGAACTTCACATAAGTATTTGGAGTCTATTTTTCATCAGGTTTTTAAAATCCCCAATCTTTCCCTTTGTGGCATCTTTCCAGTTTGTTCAGGAAACATCACAGGGGGGTCATGGGAGTTGTTTTACTGCTTTTTCTCCATGACCCTGGGACCCTGGAACACTGGGACACCCTGTCCTCCTAACGTCATTTCTCTCACTCAGTCACAGACCGCACGTTGCTTTCAACGTCTCACACACTCAAAAAATTCACTGGAGTATCCCCACACGCACATTCAGCAACCCATGCACCTCCCTCAATCCCCTTTTTTACCAAAACCAAAACCGGCAGCGTTTAGACTTTGACCAGGGCCCAGCAGCACCCTTTTTGCTGCTTTTTCTGGGCGACACCAAAACCAGTGGCACTTCTTCTACCCTGCTGGCAGAGCTGATCAAACTCTCTTTGCTCCCACCTAACCCTGTGGAGCTTACCTTTGTCCTTGAGGTACCTTCTTTCGGCCGTTGCTTTTTCTCCGGTCCTTGCAGTGTGTCCACTCAGGAACGGGTGCCAATTCCTCCCACGAACTTGGCAGGATGTGCACTGGAACTGCTGACACGAACTGAGCTGTTCACCGCAGGGACGCCTTGAACCCACATCCCTTACCCTCAGGGAATCTGTTTTTCCCGGTCAACGCACCAAGAAAAGTAGCCTTAGGTGAGGTCACCTGTCCTCACCTTCCTTCAGTTCCATCCAAAACGCCGTTCAAGAACTGGTAATTTCCAAGTGGCAATTTTACATACACTGATGCAGTTTGACATATAAAAAACCCAAAGTACCATGCTGTAATCTCTTTTAATTTGCCTGCTGTCAGGTTGGCTAATGCATACCATTACATTTGTATGCACTCCTCACTGCTAAATTTGACTGTGTTGGCTGGGACAGAGTTCTTCAATCTTAGTTCTCCAACCACCGTTGGACGACGACTGCAGTTATCTCTGATTGTTGGTTAAACTGGCTTTGGATGACGGGAGGCGATAACCCTACAACATTTGGGGACCCAAGGCCAAAGAACACTGGGCCAATGGGTGAGGCATACTTTTAGGTGAAATGTTTTGCCTGCAGTTCTTCCAGCAACACAGATTCAACGCCATGGGGATCAAGATTCAGCACAATTTCCTGTGATTCAGATCCAATTTAACGACAACAAACATTGAGCTCAAAGCAACTCGCAATAATCGCAGTAGCATGAGATAACAACAAGCATTGCAATCACTATGATATCAAACACAAAAGCATATAAATAAAGCGAACAACGACAACAGATCCATTTTTTAAAAATGATACAATTCCATAAAGTCGTGAGCACCAGCTGCATGCCAGATGAGATCCTCTCCCTGGGAATGGGCTTCTTCTTCGCTCAGTGCAGCAGGTAGAACTGTCCCAGTCAGTGAGATGTTTTATAATTTATAATTTTGACTTCTTTTTAACCCTGTATGGGTCCACAGATGTGCCTTCAGGTGGCTTCAGGTTATAAAAACACAAGAATGCAGCCTGAAAACAATAATACATTGGCTGACGTGAGGCTTCTCAAACATTTTACCTT
This sequence comes from Podarcis melisellensis, assembly GCF_964234715.1. NCBI lineage: Eukaryota > Metazoa > Chordata > Lepidosauria > Squamata > Lacertidae > Podarcis > Podarcis melisellensis. Next base: position 67,805,159 of record NC_138539.1, read on the forward strand.
ACAACACTCGTGGCCAAAATTGTGGAAACCTTTTGGGAAAAGTGTATTTCTGAGGTTTGATGGCTCATAACACCATTTTTGGGGGAGTAATACCATAAAATTAATACCAACTCATGAGAAGAGAAGACTCCCAGGAAAAGACCCTGATGTTGGGAAAGATGGAAGGCACAAGGAGAAGGGGACGACAGAGGACGAGATGGTTGGACAGTGTTCTTGAAGCTACAAACATGAGTCTGACAAAACTGCGGGAGGCAGTGGAAGACAGGAGTGCCTGGCATGCTCTGGTCCATGGGGTCATGAAGAGTCGGACACGACTAAACGACTAAACAACAACAACAACAACCATAAAATTATATATCAATGGAAAAATAATTTAATGAAGAATGTAATGCAACAAGGTTTGTGCACTTATCTGTATTCTGTCAAAAGTTATAGCCAAATAACCAGAAAAGGGAAGCACAACTTGCTTACGTTGGTATGCAGTAGCTTTTGTTCATTTGAATGTAGCCAATGATCATGAGTATTTAGAGAGCCAATCAGGTGTTATGAGCCATCAAACCTCGGAAATACACTTTTTCGAAAAGATTTCCACAATTTCGGCCACTAGTGTAGTTACTACAAAACACAAAAAGCAAACTGCCCTTCTGTTTGCTGTCTTCCAGGAACATCTACCTCCCCATATTGTCTCGTATATGACCTCCTTTCAAAAAGTAAATGCTAGTACATTTTATACAGATTAAAATGTTGCTGATGGGACGCGGGTGGCGCTGTGGTCTAAACCACATAGCTTCTTGGGCTTGCCGATCAGAAGGTCGGAGGTTCGAATCCCCACCACAGGGTGAGCTCCTGTTGCTTGGTCCCAGCTCCTGCCAACCTAGCAGTTTGAAAGCACGGCAAAAAGTGCAAGTAGATAAATAGGTACCACTCTGGTGGGAAGGTAAACAGCATTTCCGTGCACTGCTCTGGTTTCGGTGTTCCATTGCACCAGAAGCAGCTTAGTCATGCTGGCCACATGACCTGGAAAAACTGTCTGCGGACAAATGCCGGCTCCCTCGGCCAATAAAGCGAGATGAGTGCCGCGACCCCAGAGTTGTCTGCAACTGGACTTAACTGTCAGGGGTCCTTTACCTTTACCTAAACTGTTGCAGACAGCAGCACAACACAACATACTTGCTGTTCTCATGGTTTAAACCCCAAAGTTGTGGAGCTTTGTAAAAAACCAAAATGCCACCCCCCGCAAATTTTTGATTGCCTTGCTTAAGATCCAGGATAAAGCACCAACTTTCGGAAATCCCCCCTGGATCCTGTTAACGTCTGGGGGAAAATCTGGACGTGTGGAAGCCCTAAGTTAATGCCGTAACTAAAATTACTGCTAGAATTACCTAACCAAAAGCTTGAAATCCCTCCTTTGAAATCCCGGGTATGGCAGCCCTATCTTCTAGTGTAGAGCTGTTATATTCACTGCATAAATTTTATACTTATTTTTTTGTTTTCTGCACATCGTTCTGAGATACTATAATGCACATACTTTATATATCCTTTTAAAACCAAAACAAAACGAGTTTCTGCTAACCCTATTTATCCAGGGGTTCCTTTTTCCTTTCAAATGCAAACCTTCAACAAGAGAAACGTGACGTTTAGATTTATAACCAGTTTAAGTAATACTGTTTGCATTTAGTTCGGGCTGGGAGGGAATAAACACCCAGGTTTTCTAAAGTCTTAGGACTAATTTGCTTGTCACCCCTGCAGGTAGTGTGGGATCAAGCGATGTAGAGAAGGTCTGTTTGGATTATTTCGTATTTTCTAAGGTGCTGAGCCCGTGCTGGACAGCAGAAGATATTATGGACATTATTGGATGTATCATTTGATGTTCCTGTTTTGTTTCTGAAGAGTTCTGCAAGTAAACTTTGAACAGTGTTTTCATGGGCCTGGACAATTATTTCTTCCAAAAGGAGTCAGTTCTTATGCTTCCAGTCACTTCAAACTGGGCAATATTAACATCTGCGATATGACTTTCATACTAAATAGCTTTTTGTATGCTTGGAGGTGGCTGGAGGGAAGCTCAGTCCTGGTTGCACAGTGAGGAAAACTGACCTTTAGAAATATTGTGAGGTTTTTTTTTTTGAGAACAAGCTAAGAAACCATTTGCTTGCGAGCAGACCGAAACAACTTCATTATTCCAAGTCTTGCCTCGATCATTTCCTCTAGAAAACATTTCCTCTTGCCATGTAATTAAACCAGGAGGTATTTAAGGTACTTCTTCAAAGTTGGCCGGTTTTTGGCTCGTGTAAGAGAATGCCCAGATACATATTCCAGGCATGGCAAAATCAATAGCAGCGAAGAAGCATCAGGAAACATCACCAGGGGTTCACAAACAGGCAGAATGAAACTCGCTTAAATTATTGAAGCACCAAGGTCTGACTCAAAGCTGTGGCGTGCACAGATTATTAATGCAAAGATAGATGTTGGCATATCATGCACAGTGCTCCCTGGGGCAAAAAGCAGGACTCAGCCAAGTTAACGTGCAAACTGCTGCGGTGTTTGGTCTTTGTAACACATGGGAAGGGTGTGATCTGTATACTTCTGCTTGAACCCCTTCCTCAGTGCCATTGCCCCAGCTCAAACCCAATCAATATTGGCGCAACCTATCCCCTCCCAATACTGGTTTTCTGCAGCCTGCAGCGTGACTAGGGCAACCGCTGTGCTGATTTGTAGCAATGGAAAGATGAAAGGGGTTAAATTCTGCACTGCTTTGGCTTGCAAGCCTAAAGACTCCGCCCTGGTATTCTTGGGTTTTTGCTCCCCTGTTCGGTTCTGTGTTTATTGCCTTTCAAGCGAGAATCCAGACCCTGAGGCCTGTGCAAGTGAGTAAACTTCTTCTTCTTCTTCTTCTTCTTCTTCTTCTTCTTCTTCTTCTTCTTCTTCTTCTTCTTCTTCTTCTTCTTCTTCTCCTTCCCCTGCCCAGCCACTCTGGGCGGCCTGCTGAAAAATATTAAAAATAAAAAAATGTCACACATTCAAAACTTGGAACAGGGCTGCCTTTCTAAAAGTTGTGTAATTCTCTACCTCCCAGACACCTGATGGGAGGCCTTCCGCAGGGAGGGTGCCATTGCCGAGATAACGCCTGTTACCTGCAAGGTGCTCAAATCACGTGGTTTATTATTTGCTGCAAACTGATCCAGGATTTGAGTGTGCTGAACTTGCAGCATTCAGGATACAACTGCTGCTACTGCTGGCCCAAGACCTCTTTCAGTTTCATGTCTTGGTCCAAGAAGTGGGAATTGCTCATTAAAGTGCAAACATAATCACTTGCATTGTTGCAACATGCGAGGGAAGACGGCATTGGTATTGGCCAAATCTGTGTGATCTGGTGCCCAGTGCTGGTCTGTTCCCGTTACCCCAGGGCTATCTATCTATCTATCTATCTATCTATCTATCTATCTATCTATCTATCTATCATCTATCTATCTATCTATCTATCTATCATCTATCTATCTTATATTCCTCCTTTTCCCAGCTCCTGGACTGTCTCCTTCAAATCCTGGGTGAGTGGGAAAAATTTACATGTTAACACGGCTACAGGCAAGCAGACCCAAGGAGCTATCTATCTATCTATATCTATCTATCTATCTATCTATCTATCTATCTATCTATCTATCTATCTATGTGTGTGTGTATTTATATGTGTGTGTGTGTGTGTGTGTGTGTGTGTGTGTGTGTGTGTATATATATATATATATATATATATATATATATATATATATATATGCAAATTTTACATAATAAATTCCAGTTAAAACATATCAGTCACCTTGCATTTAGGATTCCCTGAATCCCTTGACTTCCCTCCACCCTTTTTTGGTTTCCATTTCCCATTCCACTTTGTAATCGACTTACCCTTTTGAGTATGCATATGCCGTACTTTTCTGTGTGTAAGACTAGGGTTTTTTTTTTTACTAAAAAATAATGTTAAAGGGGACAATCTCCCCCCATTTTCTTAATTTTGATTCCCCCCAAATAGGGGGCATCTTATACACGGAAAAATATGGTGTGTATATATATATATGATGCTCCCACCCTAACTTTAAGAAATAATGCCTTAGCTTGCTTCTTCCTCTTGTGTGTCACCATGTCTTTTTGATTGTAAGCCTCGGGGCAAGACATGTCCTACAACTAAGACAGCTCCTCAAACAGAGTCCAGGCCTGAGAGAAGGATTTTCAGCCAGTTTCCCCGCTGGGAATAGCCTCCAACGTCTCTTTTGAGAATCCCTTGCTGTTTGTGTGCGCGCTAGAACTGCCCAGTTTCCCTGCAGCAGCAAGTTCGGGGCGGGGGGGGGGGGAGGGAGAGGACATAGGTCTGTTTGTGTGTAAGAAATGTATTTTTTTGCCTGCCCCGTAGGATCATCCCCAGACACAGTCCTGGGATCCTTGGAACATGCAAAAACCTTTTCCAGCTACACTTGGGCTACACTTTCCACCCCTGCAGACACCCAAGTGAGAGAACCAGTTTTTGGTTTGCTGAAATGCAAGCTCCCCCTTTCCCCCACTTCTTTAAAAGTTCTAGTCCTGGGCCAGTGATAATCTTCTTCAGCCCACCAAACTGCATTTCCTTGTGTGCAGCCTACCAGTGAGGTCTTGGCGGCTGCTGCTGTTGCAGGACAGGGGTGGATATGTGGTCCCACGTGGATGGATTTATTAAGGGCAGAGCAATGGATGCAAATCTTACCCTGTGCACATTAAGCTGCGCAGCCCTGAAAAAGGTAGAGGTATCCCCTCCTCCCCATTTCTCCGTGAAAAACAAGTAAGAAGCAGGATCACAGTTGAAAACATACGTTTCACTCGGGAGGGGGGAGCTGAGTGCAGTGTAGGCCCCAGTGACAGATGTGGCCCTGAGAAGAGGGCAACTCCAGCCTGAGGTATCCCACCCTGTCCTGTGTTGTATCTTTCCACATCTCACTGGAGTATTATTTTATTTTCTGAAGCCCAAAGGAACTTAGAATTGATGTGGAACATTGATAAGTTATTCTTTTCATTTTTTAAAATAATAATAGTTTTTATTACATTTTCAGTTTTATCATAATCACAGTTTCAACACATAATTCAATAAGTCTAAGCATTGCTCTGACAGAGCATCGACCTCCCCCCGCCCCTCTTTCTGACTTCCATACATAATTACATTTTTCTTAGCATTTCTATCACCACTTTTTTACTTTCTCTCGTTTTTATATTTCCCCTCATTAAATGTAAGTCTGTTCCTTATATTCTCATTACGAAACATTTCAACTCAAACCTACAAACGTTTTCAGGTGTTTACAATGTTGTTTCATATATAATATAAATTCGCTCCAGTCCTTTTGAAACAGTTCGCCGCACTGATTCTGGATCTTCCCCGTCAGCTTTGCTAACTCTACATATTCCACCATCTTACTCCTCCTTTCTTCCAATGTTGGAAGTTCCTGTAGTTTCCATTTCTGAGCCAGGATTTTCCCCGGGCACTTTGGGCGGCTCACAATGGTGTGTTAAAAACAATACAGCATTAAATAATAAAAACTTCCCTAAACAGGGCTGCCTTCAGATATCTTTTAAAAATAGGATAGCTGCTTATTTCCTTGACATCTGATGGGAGGGCGTTCCACAGGGCAGGCGCCACCACCAAGAAGGCCCTCTGCCTGGTTCCCTGTAACCTCACCTCTTGCAGGGAGGGAACCGCCAGAAGCCCCTCAGCGCTGGACCTCAGTGTCCGGGCTGAACGATGGGGGTGGAGACACTCCTTCAGGTATACAGGACCGAGGCCGTTTAGGGCTTTAAAGGTCAGCACCAAATATTTTAAGACACAGCACCTATCCTTGTTTTGCCAATCTTTGTTCTAACATTCAAATTCTACCTTTTTTGTTTTTTGCCACAGGCGTATTTTCTCTCTGCCTCCCCTCCCCCAATAAATGAAGTAAGGAATTGCTCCAGAAGCTTTTCTTCCAACACCCTTGCTTTAGAGGAACCCCATTGCTTCTCCATGCTATTCTCTGACCCACCCCATCTCCTTCCTACTGGAGTATCACATTTTCAAGACTTCATATTGGTTTGTGTTCCTTTTTGTCCCATAACTCAGGAGCACAGTGCCCTTTCACGGGTGAGGTGGAGCCACTGAACTTTGGGGGAAGAACTGAAGAATCAAGGAGGATTCCAGTCTCTCCCTCCAGCCTTTGTGGCCGATGGTGTGCTTTGCTCGGATCAATGGTGTGTTCGGCTCGGATCCCTGCGGATAGGCAAGTAGAGCTGCTTGCTTAGCAGCCAGCTGAGGCCAAAGCTACCCTGCCATCTTGGGACGGTGGACAGAAACAAAACAATGCAGGGCAGCAGAAGCACGTTGCCAAATTAACAACTGAGGGCTACAGGGGGAGACCTTCCACTGGCGTTCGCTGCGACAGAAGCAGTGTTCATTTCCCTAGAGACGATGCTCTCTCGGAAGGCTTGTTGCATCTCTGCTGTTCTTTCCCTGAGCGGCTTGGCAATTCTGCTTGTTCTGGATCGCCAGCGTCCCCTTCTCTCTAAACAACAAAGGCGGCAGACACAGAAATCTCGGGAAGGTGATTTCCTCCGGGATCATTGCAGGTCTCTGGCAGAGCAGGACAGAGCGTTTATCTGGGGGAAACACTTCCACACCTCTTTCGGGAACTCCTCTTCCTGCAAAGATTACATCGCCAGCAGTCACTACCTCACGAAAACCCTGTCTGCGGAGGAAGCCGGCTTCCCCATAGCGTACGCCATCACCATCCACAAAGAATTTGGTACCTTTGAACGGGTCTTCCGGGCCATTTACGTGCCCCACAACATTTACTGCATCCACGTGGATAAGAAGGCACCTGATGGGTACCAGCAGGATGTGAAGAAGCTGGTCGATTGCTTTCCCAACGCCTTCCTCGTGTCCAAAGCGGAGGTGGTCATTTACACCGGGATAACCAGGCTCCAGGCTGACCTGAACTGCATGAAGGACCTCCTGAGGTCCACGGTTCAGTGGAAGTATCTCCTCAACCTCTGCGGCCAAGACTTCCCCTTGAAAACCAACAAGGAAATTGTCCGGAAGCTGAAAAAGTTTAACGGGAAAAACATCACACCTGGGGTTCCCCTTGTAGATCCTTATACCGTGAGGACCAAATATTCTTTCAAACCATGTCTTGGAGATCATGACGGAGAATATCCAATTCAAATGCTAAGCACCATGTATTTGAAATCAGAAGTGCCCCACAATCTGACTCTTTACCGTGGCTCTTCATATGTTGCCCTAACAAGGCCCTTTGTGGAGTTTATTTTCTCCGATGAACGGGCCCTCGATTTGCTAGAATGGTCCCAGGACACCTTTAGTCCAGACGAACAATACTGGACGACACTCAATAGGATACCAGGTACGTAGCAAGATCCAACCGGTTCTGATTTTGTTGGCTGGGGTTTGTTGTCGGATCTAAAGTTGCACAGGTTCTCAAGGAGATGAATTGGTTAGAGTGTGGTGCTGGTCATGCCAAGGTTACAGGTTTGATCCCCATATGGGACAGCTGCATATTCCTGCATGCTTTCAAGTGATGCTGTGCTGGTTCCATGGATTAACCGTGAGGCGGGGTCTGAGTCCAGTCCAAGGTCGAGGGTGCAGTATGGAGGCAGTCCGTCAAAGCTGAAGCTGGGTCCAAGGCAGGGAGTCGGGTGAGGTCAGGAGCTCCGGCAGGACAGGGTGCAGGCAGGAACTGGATACCAACAATGTTGCTCCCACAACTTGGGATTGGGGCTGGTTGGCTTTTATCTGCCCCGAGGCATAGGGCGGCTCCGATCCTCAGGTGACTCGCCTCTCCTGGCCTGGAGGTGAGCACTCCTCCTGTGGAAATTTCCCTCCGCCTCTCTGCCCTGAGCCTCTGCAGCCCAGGAGAGGCTGGAGGGTTACCGGACCCAGAGGCAACCTCAGCTTCCTCTGATGGGGCTGAGATTGGAGCATCTGCAGGCAATCACCTCAGGAGCCAGAGCAGACTCAGCTGGTGCCTGCACCTGAGGATCCAGCACAGGTGAGGACCCTTCAGGCTCAGGCCCCAGCCCTGGCTCAGCTGGTTCTGGAGGCGGGGAATCCTGTGCAGGCTGGGATTCCTAAGGTTCAGCCTCCGAGTCCGAATCCCAGGCCATCACAGATGCCTTCACCACATCCTGGTTCCAGTTGGTCAACGCTCCATGGCTGCCACAAAAAACCTTGTGCCTCCTGCTTTTCAGCCTGTTTTGACCAGCGCTTGCATGCTACACACTCCTGTTGTTCTCCCGGACAGTTAAGGGAGTGGGAGCCAAGGCCCATCCACTTGCCCAGGGGACACCCTTGCTTATTTCTCGTTCTGGCAACCTGGCTCACTCCTTGGGTGTGTTGATGAGGACACTTAAGTGGCCAGCTAAGGCCACTATCTTACAAAGAAACTGGTCTGACTAGTTCAGTAAACTCTTATATAACAGAAAAGGGGGCCAAGAATTGGAAGGGAATTGGAGCATCATTCCTCAAACCTACATGCACGATGGCCAGGGATGTTATTTCTTTCCGGGTCATTCTCTTACAGGGATGTTTCTGTTTGTTTAACAGCTGGATTCACAAGTCATTAGGACAAAACAAAAACTGCTTGTACATACCCTCCAACATTTCTCCGATGCAAATGGGGACGTCCTAACCCATAATAATAATTTTACTATTTAGACACCACCCAGTATTTTCTCTACCTACCATACCCGCCAACATTTCTTTGATGAAAATAGGAATTTCCTAAGGAAAAGCGAGACATTCTGGGATCAAATCGTAAATCAGGACAGCTTCTGTAAATCCAGGACCGTCCCTGGAAAATAGGGGCACTTAGAGGGTTTGCTTGTACACTTTGGAATTTAGGAAAATATTTTTTATAATATTTATAAATCAGGTTTGTTTCTCTCCCCCACCCTCGAGATGATTCAGACAAAACGGAAGGATTTCAAATGAAATCCCAATTACCTTGGGAGAAACTGAGATAAATAAGAACTCCCAAAGCATGACGAAATGTCCATGTTTTCAATAGACCATCTGGCACTTTTAAGATTAACTGCTGTGCCCTCACAAGGCTCATCTTTTGGTTTTGCACTCTCTCCAAATAACAGATGTCCCTGGTTCCATGCCAAATGCTACACGAGAGGGCGGCTTGAGAGCTATCAAATGGATCAACGGAACTGTTGGGAGATGTTACGGTAAATGCACAGTTTTGGCATTCTGCTGTCTAGCACTGAGAGCGGACCCTTCTTGTATTCCATGACCTCTGTCTATGCTGGGCTGTTACACCCTTCAGTTTAATGAAGGCTTCAAAGAGGTTCGGAAACAGACTTGTGGCATTTCAGAACTTGCAGTGCCTAGGCTCAGAAACACTAGCACTGACACCCTCCCGTTTCTTTCCTGGGCAATGCGCAGTTCCAAAAATGATCAGCTGGGTATTATTAATATCTATCTGTAGAATGACCACGCTTCCAGCCGAGGGCCTTCTGGCGGTTCCCTCATTGCGAAAAGCGAAATTACAGGGAATCAGGCAGAGGGCCTTCTCGGTAGTGGCACCCGTCCTGTGGAACGCCCTCCCATCAGATGTCAAGGAAATAAACAACTATCTGACATTTAGAAGACAGCTGAAGGCAGCCCTCTTTAGGGAAGGTTTTAATAACTGATGTTTTAATCTATTTTTAACCTTCTGTTGGAATCTGCCCAGAGTAGCTAGGGAGACCCAGTTGGATGGGCGCGGTAGAAATTATTGTTATTATTAAATGCAGAGAGAAAGCTGAATGGGGCTCCTTTTGCATGATTGTTCAAGGTTATGAACTTGCAGATTACACCAAATTTGCACCCAAATTGTGCACTAAAGTGCATACAAACAATTCCTGCATGAAAGGGGGAATATATGTACAGTGTTACTCTGCATTCACTTTTTGGTTGCCATACTTCTCTCATTGACTTTCATGGAATAATGTTTCACAGTCGGGGTCTTGAGAATTACAACCTTAGTGGCTTGGAGAACTCACAAGTCAATGTAAATAAAGAAGGTAGTGAGCTGCATCTTATATTATAAAGATAGTAATTAGCCAAGCCTTGTGGTAGAAGTGATCTGATGACGTATTTTCATGAAGAAAAACGCTGCTTCTGAAAGGAGTGGTCAAGACCATATTTCAAAAAGTAAAAACCAGGACACCACGAAAGCTGTTGAGATGTTTTTAGGAGGACGCGAACATTTTTAGGAAACCCCTTAAATCACCCCTAATTCACCTACCTGCATTATATATTTAGTCTGCAACTGCAAGTCCGCTGAGTAAAAGTTACCGTATTTTTTGCTCTATAAGACGCATCAGACCATAAGACGCACCTAGTTTTTGGAGGAGGAAAACAAGAAAAAAATATTCTGAATCTCAGAAGCCAGAACAACAAGAGGGATCGCTGCGCAGCGATCCCTCTTGCTGTTCTGGCTTCTAGGATAGCTGCGCAGCCTGCATTTGCTCCATAAGACGCACACACATTCCCCCTTACTTTTTAGGAGGGAAAAAGTGAGTCTTATAGAGCGAAAATTAAGGTATTCGTTTTTTAAAACTTTAACAGGCAGTGCCTTGTGCAGACAATTCAGGATTGTCTGCAAAACTCGCCTTGAGTTTAATTCCCACATAATATAGGGTTGCCATATTGTAGGGTTATAGGGTTGCCACAACCAGGACTCCCAAAAAGTTTTTTTTTAGGAAGACCCCAAAATTGTTGAGCTTCTTTTAGCGACCAGACATCAATTCCACCTTTAAAAACCCAATGGTATACAAATAATGTATGCCAAATCATTTTTATTAGTTTTACGAATTTTTTAATCAATACCAATTTACATCACATTTAATACGATTTCCCCATTAAGTTGACTTTGCACTCTTCATTCTTTTCTCTAATTACTTCTTTATATGACCTTCTTTATTTCCGATGAAAGTACTTTTATCTCTTGACAGGTCACTATAAAAGAGACATTTGTGTCTATGGAACTGGAGACCTTGAGTGGCTGCTATCCGGTACACAACTGTTTGCTAACAAAGTTGAACTTGAAACATATCCACCTACTGTGGAATGCCTGGAACTGGCCGTTCGGGAGAGGGCACTGAAAGAGAGTGAAATACCTGTGGAGCCAAGTTGGTACCTTTAGGGGAACCGATATGGTTTACTTTAAGACGATGAACAGAGCCAACATCCTGGAAGAGCCAGTTTAGCTTGAATCCATGCATGTTCCAATCTTGAACATCATCTCACTATGTCAAAATTCAGGGCAATCAATATATTGGTTGATATTTTTTGCTATTTGATATACTTGATTATTTTTAGGATTTTGCATCCTGTTTTGGAACAGAGTTACTATCCATTTCTCCCACCCACCAAAGAACTCAGGTATCATTTGTTAATATTTTGGGAAGTCGTTTTGACCAACAGGAAGAAAGACAGTGAATTCATATTTCAAGCTGGTTGAATTAGACTTTGATCATTGTTGCAAGTCAGGTTTCACTAAGTGGTACGCTAGACGACTGGATTAATACTGACTACATATCGATACAAGATTTACTAAGGGGCCTTGTTATTTGCTGGAGGACTTGTGTCTGTGCACAAATATTGTACCTGTTTCTGAAGTGAGATCAAGGCCCGATATTCAGATATACGGGCTACCAGGATTCCTCTGTTATCTCCCACGGAAAGAAAAAACTCCATGAGTATCCTCCCCCCTTTTTTTATAATGTACATGAGTATCCCTTTCCCTTTTTTATAATGGGAGACTCACGCGCCCCCACAGGCAATGTGGGAGCTCAAAATCGCTGCAAAAGAGCAAAACGTAAACTGCAAAAAAACCCAATTTCTCTTGAAAACAAAGAGAAGATCTTCGCACATAAGGTTTTTTTTAAAAAAAGAGATGGTTTTTCAGGTGCAACTGAACCAGTTTTTTTACAGGGACTGCTTATGCTGATTAACGGCAAATCATTTTCATATTTCTGTGTACCATCTTTTATTATTATTATTATTATTATTATTATTATTATTATTATTATTATTATTATTTCTGTGCACCATCTAAATCTTCATTCACCTCAGATGGTTTGAAAAGATGATGGCCGTATGTCAGGGGTAGCCAACGAGGTGCCGTTCAGATGTTGTTGCCCTAAAATTTCCATCATCGCTGAACGTTGGACATGCTAGCTAAGGCTGATACGAGCTGCACTGCAGAATAGCTAGTGGGCACCATGTTGACTATCCCTGTAATATTTGCTAAAAGTCCAGAGGAGAAAAATTAAAAAGCGGCATTTTCTTCTTTCCCTGCTTTACCATTTATTTATTTTTTAAATGGAGACTGAAATTTTGTACAGAAAGGTTTCATCCGTGCAGAAATGTCCGCCAGTTCTTTCTTGGCATCTACCGTAAGCATGAAAATGGGTCTGCTAAATAGGAGCTTGAACTGGTATGTCAATTAATTATGGACATTTAACGCAGCCCTCCGTTTCGTGACTCATTTCCATGTCGGCCCTTGCTGTTAAACATGTTGCCTATGTTTCAGTTTTGGTCTGTTAAGTGTTGTACTTTAAAGTGGAAGAGTATTTTTTCTTAGAAAAACAAACAGATTTGCAGATATTCATTGTATTTTTTTTGTAACAATTCAATAGTAAATAAATAGTTTGTTTTCTTAAAATAAAACTAAAAGAAACTGAATCGTTTCCCTTTACTTTAGAACTGTATTGAGGGTATATCAGAATTTGTATTAAGGGTACCAGCTTTTCAACCAGATCTGCAGCTGTGCCCTTAACAGCAATCAAGTTTGGATTGGTCTGCCGGAGAAAGACAACTGCAAAGTTTGGTGTAATGCTGAGCTCCTATAAAGGAATAAAACACCAAATGAGTTAGTATCCTAGGTGATAAAAACAGTATGTCTATGCCAAAAATTTAAAAGGTTTGTATTGTTTTTCTGATTTTATAATACGTCATCTTTGTTCATAGGTTGTGCAAGCTTTCTGTACTACAAAATCTACCAATGTTGAGATGCCTGTTTTTCCTTTAAAGAGAAAAAAACAACAACACAGAATACAAACATCTACTGAACACAAAGCCCAAATTTTATTAAACTCTTGTGCTTGTTGTTTCATAATCCATTACTGAATAAGCAACAAAACAACCACTACAAACCTAACCATGAACTCAACAGGTGGTGGAAAAGTTGACTGAATTAAATGAGGCATGTTCCCGCTAATGTTGACATGTGGTTTATTTTCAGCAAAGATATATGGTACTTATCTTTCATTCTTTGGAATAAGTGGATGCAAATCTAACATGTAAAACCTGAGCGAGCTGGTTTAATGTTACGGTTACCGACTTGTCAATCAGCCCATCACTTATCACCAGTATGGCCAATGATGATGGGAGTTGTAGCCGAACAGCATCTGTAATGTCAGAGGTTCCCCACCCTTACTTTAACCACAGCTTGGCGTGATGAATAAAAAGGTGGTTGTGCTTCTCTCTGGGTTGTAAATATGCTGATTTATGCACATCATGCTACTGTGCAACTCTAGGTGCCTTCCGCTCCAACAGCGCAAACAACAAAAGGTTTGCACAACAGAATCCTCTTAGCAGAAATTGGCAACTGAACAGGGGATGTGTAGGGAGAAGGGATGAATGTATTTAGAAATGATGGTTGGAAAAGCTATTTTAGTGAGAGCTGGACCATAACGAAGGCTGATCGCCGAAGAATTGATGCTTTTGACTTATGGTGCTGGAGGAGACTCTTGAGAGTCCCAAGGACTCTAAGAAGATCAAACCTATCCATTCTGAAGGAAATCAGCCCTGAGTGCTCACTGGAAGGACAGATCCTGAAGCTGAGGCTCCAATACTTTGGCCACCTCATGAGAAGAGAAGACTCCCTGGAAAAGTCCCTGGTGTTGGGAAAGATGGAGGGCACAAGGAGAAGGGGACGACAGAGGACGAGATGGTTGGACAGTGTTCTCGAAGCTACCAGTCTGACCAAACTGTGGGAGGCAGTGGAAGACAGGAGTGCCTGGCGTGCTCTGGTCCATGGGGTCACAAAGAGTCGGACATGACTAAACAACAACAACAAAAGGAGGAAAATAGAGGGGGCATCTGGGGGTGGGTGGGAAGTCAGCTTTTCCATTTGTATTTGTATTAATTTCGTGACCATTTGTTAGAAATGATGGGAAATCAAAAATAATTGGCAACAAAGAAACCTCATGCAGGTAAAATTTGTTTCCTGCAAGTTTTTACGGTTTGGGGGTTGTTTGGCCTGGAGCAAAGCAAACGACAAGCCTAGGTTTAGATGACTAGTAAGCCATGAGCTCCTCCCCATTGCTTGGCTTAATCTTAAGTGCAAACCGGGCCATTGTCTTAGTTCTGTGGTTGGAACAATTTCCCCTTTTCCAGTTCTGGAAGCCCCCAAATTCTACACATCCATCTGAAGGCGAGAAAATAGCTGTTCCATCTGAAGGTATGGCAGGGTGCCAGGAGCCAGCATCTTCTTCAAACAATTTTTGTTTTTTGTTTCATTATTTGTGCATCCAGAATGCCTGACAAGGGCTATAGCGAATCGCTGGGCTTAACAGCCTAGCTATCTTAAAAATCACAAAATCACCGTCACTGACAATCTGAGAGGCCCTTTATATGGGGCTGAAAGGTAGTCTATTAAGGTTTTAATCAATGCATATGGGAAATGCTGCAGGTAAAGTCCATCTCTTCTTTGCTTTTGATATACACTGCAAACTGTGGCTGCAAAAATAAAACGTTAAGCAATCACTCCCAGAGATTCTGCAAGAAATATGTACTCCTCGGGTTGCCATATTTCAAAAAACCACCAAAACCCCCACAATTTTCTGATTGATTTGCCTAAGATCCAGGACAAAAAAGCACCACCTTTTGGAGATTCCCCGCGGATGTCAATTCCGCCTTTGAAATCCCGGAAAATGGATGCCGAATAATTTTTATTCGTTTCCCAAGTTTTTAACCAACTAATAGCTTCAAGGCAAAAGTGAACATGTCATTTGCCAGCCTCCTAACTCGCCAAAACTTGGATCTCCAAGTAAAACAGATGCACGCTCTCACCCAAGTGCCTGCCAACACAACCTGTTTTTTCCCCAGGAGAAAAGAAGGCAAGTATATTTAGCAAACAATCCACAGTCTGCAATGTACATGTGTGGTGGACCATGTTCTCCTTGCGCAGCTTGTGTGTTCTAAATGGAGGGAGACGATTGTTCCTTTCCGTCGCAGCGTAGTTCTTACAAATCTCTTTTAAATCAGAACATAAGGCAGTTATAAAGGTGCTTTCTCAAAGCACCTCATCGCTCCGCCAATCGATAACCTGTGTAAAGCACCCCACCTGCTGAACCGATAAAGAATTGCAATTCCATCATTCTGAAACTATAATGCTCAAGGACCATCACTGTTATTTTCCACTCCTGTTTCCAACTAAGCAGGGAGACGGGAGTAGCCTCAGCGCTGTAGGTGAATAATACTTGCGCCTGATTTTCTTTTCTTTTTAATATAGTTGGAGGGGAAAAGTGACCTCAAGACAGACTGATCTCCTGAAACAGGTATTGCTGCAACTAGTATTTTGTGGGCAAGTCCCTGATGTCTGCCTCCAGACTTGCATGCAAAGGAAGGGTTCAGAGGTACAGTATGTGATTTCCACAAGAAATCCCCAAATTCAGCCTCCAGCCAAGGCTGGGAAAGATTCCCATTTGAAACCACGGAGAGCCAGAGCCAATCTGGCTTAGGACCACAAAACCTCAAGGATCACCTCTCCCCTTATGAACCCAAACACTGCAACCATCATTGGAGGTCCTTGTTTATGAGAAGACTATGAATCCATAACCACACCTTCATTACAGAGATGACAAAGTGCTTTTGAGTTCTTCCAAGCTGAACATCCATCTTAATGCGCCAGCTCTGTCTCTGACAATTGGAGAATCTCTGGACCCAAAGTTCCTAGAAGACGATGGATAATGTATTTTTCATGTATTTTTCAATTTTTGATTTATTTTTAATCTTTTGCTGGAAGCCACCCAGAGTGGCTGGGGAAACCCAGCCAGATGGGCGGGGTATAAATAATAAATTATTATTATTATTGAATGCTTGGGAGAGAATCACTGTCTCCAAGAAATATAATCTAGCAGTTGCAGAAGCGGGGGAAAAGCAGCAGCAGCAACTTCGCCTGGCACTTAAAGCTGGAGTCGTTTTGACGTCAAGGAAAGATGCCAACGAGCCTTATCTGCCTGTCAGACTGAGAGAGCAGCAGCTTGGCTTTTTATTTACCCGTTAAAAATAAAATAAAAACTTCAGTGTTGTTATTGGGTTCTTTTTTGTAGTTGTAACTTTTTGTTGATACTGTAAGCCATCCAGAGAATATTACTGGGCAGCCTATAAAATGTGGTAAACAAATAAATTAATGACACAGAAGTAGCAACTTCTTTAAAAAAATATATTCTATAATGTAAGTAAGAGGCACTTACCCATTGGCATCTTTTACACTTCTAAAATAAAACCACACATTTTCGCCACAAATAATAGCAGTTTACTGCCACACTTTGCAACCTGCCCTCAAAATATTTAGGTACAAAGCCTTGCCTCCTAGCATGAATGTTTAGGGTTCCAGAAAATATAGATGCTAAAAAACCTGAATGTGTCAGTGTGGCAAAGAGGATGGGATGTTACACTTAAGACATTGGGTGACATTTGGATTTAAATCCTGTTCCACTGGGTGTCCTCTGACAATATATTATTTCAGCCAAACATTACACCACAGGGCTGTTGTTCGTAGAGTAAAACAGGACCTCCTCTTGAAGATTAGGTCAAGATCCTTTGAAAAAGCATGAGACAGAAATATGAAACTATGTTAAGTTATTCTAACAGGAACAGAGGCACACAGCCAGGATAGTCACCGCTTCCAAACAAACTGCAATTTATCTTGAAGCAGTATTTTCGGTTACAACTGACTGGGGAAATGAATTCAACTATGTTAAAGCAAAATCTCATCCTCAAATGCTAGGCTGGCTCAGTCCGGAGAGATTCCTACAGGAGTATAGGAAGAGCCATTTCCCAGTCATTTTTCTTCTAGGCAAACCCAAAAGGTGTCAACGCGAGAATCGATAGCAGCAGAAAATTGCGTTGAGGAAAAAACCCAAAATAAAACGATCTGCGTGGAGATTATCACAAGCGCAACCCAACCTCACAAGAAATCCTTTGTCTGCTTTCATGGCGCAGAGAGAGAGACTATTTCGGTTGTTTTTGCCTCAAACGATCATGCTGTTCCAGCGGGACTGGGATTTTCCAAGTACTCTAAATGAACTTCCAGGTTGCCGTACGCCAGGCGCAGAACATTCAATACCTTTTCTTGGATGAGCTGAACTTGTTCTGCGGGGCAGTAGTCATCCAAACTAGATCTGTAAAAAAAGAAGAAGGAGGGATTGCATGGAACAATGTTGTCGTTTAATCATCCCATTCTCATCGGTCTCTTTTCCAAGCCAGAATTTCAATGCCCGCACTAATGTACCTTGCTCCCCAAGGTGACTTGGACCATAACCCCAACACATGCTTTTCTGGGCGTGCACCCCAGTCAACTCTGTGGCCCATACTTCTGGGCGGACATGCAGTAAGATTGCACTTTTGGGAACCAACGACCATTGCAAGTGACTAGGGCCCTGCGGGACTTGACATCTTTCCACAGGGCCTGCAAGACAGAGCTGTTCCACCAGGCCTTTGGCCAAGGCACAGTCTGACCCTCTCTCCTTCTGTAATCCTCATAGAACTCTAGCCCAATGGTTGCCATTAATTTGATTCTGAATTGATTTTAGAATGAATTGATTTTAGAATGTATTTCAATTAACTGATTGAGATTTTATGTAAACTGTGTTATTTTTACTGTTGTTAGCTGCTCTGAGCCCAGCTTCGGATGGGGAGGGCAGGCTATAAATTTATTATTATTATTATTATTATTATTATTATTATTATTAATAATATTAATATTGGGGGCTGGGCTGAGGAGGAATGGTGGGGACTGCCCCCCCTTCTCCTGAACCCTCCTGATAACAGGAGGACAGTACAGTGGTACCTCGGGTTAAGTACTTAATTCATTCTGGTGGTCCGTTCTTAACCTGAAACTGTTCTTAACCTGAAGCACCACTTCCTCCTGCTGCTGCCACACCGCCGGAGCACGATTTCTGTTCTCATCCAGAAGCACAGTTCTTAACCCGAGATACTATTTCTGGGTTAGCGGAGTCTCTAACTTGAAGCGTATGTAACCTGAGGTACCACTGTATAGATTTAGAAGAGTGGTTTGCAGGAGATCAAGAAAGTGCCGGCCAGGGTGTGAATCATCCCTGAGAATTTTCTTCACTCTCCTGCGGCAACGTTCTTCTGCTATTTCATCCAGCGGGTTCACGGGGCAGCCCATAATATCTTGTGCTGTATTTACCACCCTCTGTAGGCATTTCCTATCAAATGATGTCAAACCAGCGTTCCACACCGTGATGCAGTATGAAAGGACTAATAGCAAACTAATATTCTAATAGCAAACTACTCCAGTGGGCCAAAACAGCACCCCCACCATATCTTACCGGGCTATCGTCACAAGCGTGGGCTTTGGCAAGTTCCTCAAGAGACGTTCAACGGCCTGCACCAGACTCTCAATTTCTTCCTCCGTGCTGATGTGGTGAGGAAGTTCGGAGTAATCGCACGTGAGCCCAGCCTGGTGGACCTGAAAAGTGGATTGCACAAAGTAGCTCAGCACAGTTTTCTGAGCTGGCCTGTGGCACTAGTTCCGATACCAATGCAAACAGAAGACTTGGTTTGCTAATTTGGGCAAAGGGGCCGCATGCCCAGCCAGTGTGGTACAGTGGTTAGGGTGTCGGACTAGGATCTGGGAGACTAGGGTTCAAATCCCCACTTGGCCACAAAGCTCACTGGGCCAGTCGCTGCCTCTTAGCTTAACCTACCTTGAAGGGTTGGTGTGTGGGGTTAAATGAGGAGGAGGAGAAGAACTGTATATGCCACCTTGAGCTCATTGCGGAGAAATGTGTGGGGTAAAAATGCAATTAATGAATGAATGAAACACAATTCAGTGTTGGTGCTGAACTTTAAAGCCCTAAACGGCCTCAGTCCAGTATATCTGAAGGAGCGTCTCCACACCCATCATTCTACCTGGACACTGAGGTCCAGCACCAAGGGCCTTCTGGTGGCTCCCTCACTACGAGAAGCCAAGTTACAGGGAACCAGGCAGAGGGCCTTCTCGGTAGTGGCACCCGCCCTGTGGAACGCCCTCCCACCAGATGTCAAAGAGAACAACTACTACCAGACTTTTAGAAGACATCTGAAGGCAGCCCTGTTTAGGGAAGCTTTTAATGTTTGATGCATTACTGTATTTTAATATTTTGTTGGAAGCTGCCTAGAGTGTCTGGGGAAGCCCAGCCAGATGGGAGGGATATTAACAACAACAACAACAACAATAATATAAACAAAAAAGCTGAGATAAGATTTTCAGGTTGTGGCCCCTATCTGGTTCCATGGGGCCAAAGTACAGCCCTGAAATTTGATAAAACAGACTTACCATTTCATAATCGGGTGTTTCCATTCGATTTTTCAAACTATGCACAAGCTGGACTAGAAGTTTCATCCTGTGATAACAAAACACACATGGATCATATTCTGCAAATGTTAGGAACGAGACTAAGAATGAGCCATTATGCAAATGAGGGTTGTTAGATTTCAGGGGTATTTCCACCCCCAGAATCTGGGATAACTATTGCTGAATTCACCCGTATATCTGTGTCAAGAACCAGGCAACAGCACACACAAAAAATCACTCAAGCACAATAATGTAAATTAAGTGCGGGAAAATTGTTTAGAATTGCACATATTGTATGCTGTGCCTGCTGACGTCTTGCAACTGAATATGTGAACTACTTCTACCGAAAAAGCATTGCATTCTCCAAGAATGTCAAGTCCAGGTTCAACCCCCTGCAATGCAGGAATCTTCTGCCCAATGTGGGGCTTGAACGCACAAACCCCAAGATTAAGAGTCTCCTGCTCTCCTGCCTTCTTTGTGTGCAATGAAGCTTCCTCTTCCTCTCTAGCCCAACCTCCCGAGGTGCACCTGAAAGATCAGCTCTGGAGGTTTGGGGCTCCCTCTGGAGCAGATTTTGTGGGGTGCGCCATGCTGAAGGCTTTATGATCTCCATATCATAAATCGCTTGGTCCAGCAACACGTTTGCTTGCGGTTGCTTTAAAACAGCCCAGAACCAGCAGAGTAACACAGCTCCCTTAGAGATTGGTGGCACACAAGAGGCAATAAGAACACTCCTGGAAGAGATAAATCTCAGCCAAGTACCGGTAGTTGTTGAAGCCAGTCAAAAAATGCATAAGTTACAATATATAACAGGGGTGTCCAGCTAACAAGAGACTGCAATCTACTCCCACTATAAAATGATCTACCCATTGGATTGACCAGAGTTGTTGAGGTTGTTGAAGTTTTTTTTTTTTAGGGGGAGAGAATAGAGTTGTTGAGCTTCCTCCCCCCCCTTTGGGGGTGGTCAATCTCTCAAGATCACCAGGACCGACCATAGACAGCCTGCGATCGACTGGTAGAACGAGATTGACCAGTTGGACAGGCCTGATATATAGTATTTATTTAAGGTAAAGGTAAAGGTACCCCTGCCCGTACAGGCCAGTCTTGACAGACTCTGGGGTTGTGCGCCCATCTCACTTAAGAGGCCAGGGGCCAGCGCTGTCCGGAGACACTTCCGGGTCACGTGGCCAGCGTGACATCGCTGCTCTGGCGAGCCAGAGCCGCACACGGAAATGCCGTTTACCTTCCCGCTGGTAAGCGGTCCCTATTTATCTACTTGCACCCGGAGGTGCTTTCGAACTGCTAGGTTGGCAGGCGCTGGGACCGAGCAGCGGGAGCACACCCCGCCGCAGGGATTCGAACCGCCGACCTTTTGATCGGCAAGTCCTAGGCGCTGAGGCTTTAACCCACAGCGCCACCTGCGTCCCTAGATAGTATTTATTTACTCCATTCCAAAAGAGTAAAAGGGAGCTTAAAGCCCATGTAAGAGTCTCTGTGCCCTACAAGTTGCCAGTAAGAGCAGAAAAGCAAAACTGGTTCAAACCACCTCTCTGTGTCTCTTGTAGGAACTCTGCATGTCCAAAGATAAGTTCCCCCAGCTAGTGCCCACTATAATAGACTCAACGGCCAGCCAAAACTCTTGACTTTTCTTTCCGTTTGTGTTGATTCTGGAAATGAATGCCTCTCAGTCATTCTCCCCCAACCTGCCAGCAGAACACCAACCCTGTGCCTACTCAGAAGTAAGCCCCTTGCATTCAATGGGGTTTACTCACTGTTAAGTGGCGTCGGGCCTTGCTCACTGTGTGAGCCGACTTGCGGAACTGGCTGAAAAGATGGGGTAGAAATGGCTAATAAGTTGTGTCCTAACATCTTATTCCGCTAGGCAGCTATCATGTTTTGTGGACAGACTGTCCTTTGAGCCTTTTTCAGGCTGGCAACCAATCTTTTAACTCTGATCTGTGACCGGGGGAGTCCTGGCAGCTTAAAAAAGTTCTTATTTAACCCTCTCCATTCATCTGCCAACCTGAAAGGAAGCAACTCTCTTAGCTGCCGCTCCAGATCCCTTACCCAGGACTCGAAGCCCATCTCTGCAGGTTCTCCTCCGTGTCATCGTCGCACAGGTCAGCAAAAGCTGCTTCAAGGTCTTCCAGCTGGTGGACGCGATTCTCAACACAGTCTAGCAAGTCCTCCTTTAAATATAAAAAACAGAACAACATTGGGCAACAGAGACTCTTCACTGGCGACTCAACTTCAGGGCCAGTTTGATGGTTCAGCGAAGTGTAATCTTGTTTGGATCTGGTGTAAATTTATGCTGGCTTGCATTCTGCCACCTTCTTATGGGTAGCATTACTCCCCTAGTTACCAACTACCTGCCAGGGGTGAGGTGATAACTGGCTTCCCTGGTGCAGAAATTGAAAATTATATCAGAAATTAAACTATCAAGGGGCGGGGCCATGAGTGGCCTATAAATGCTCCTGAAACGGGAATGCCCTCAAACAAACGACTACCCAATTGAACATATACCTTACACAAATAAATAAAAATGCCTCAAAATCCAAAGCAATTCGGGAGAGAAATTGCCTTGCGCGTGCGGGAATTAAAAAGGAGCCTCTTTATCTGTTTCCCCTTGGCAAACGGACTTTGGCAGATTAAATTCACAGCCGCGGCTAAACTGTGTGAAAACTGAATAAACATTTTGCGAGGAAAACGTTTCATAGGCCCCGCTTCACAGCCGTCAGCTTGGCATAATCGCAGTCTGAGTTTGCCAAGTATTTTCCCCTCCTGTCTTTCTCAAACACGCAGTTTATAATCTGAAGTAAAACGATACAAATTGCCTTTCACCCCTCCTCCTCCTTAAATGCATTGGATGGAACCATACATAGAATCACAGAATGATAGAACTGGAAGGGAACATGAGGTTCATGTAGTTCAGCAGTTCTCAACCTGTGGGTCCCCAGACATTGTTGGACTACAACTCCCATCATCCCTGAGTTCTGGCCTTTGATATGGGTGATGGGAGTT
Source organism: Podarcis melisellensis (assembly GCF_964234715.1). Classification (NCBI taxonomy): domain Eukaryota; kingdom Metazoa; phylum Chordata; class Lepidosauria; order Squamata; family Lacertidae; genus Podarcis; species Podarcis melisellensis. The sequence goes on from NC_138539.1 coordinate 67,827,820, forward strand.
GTAGTTCAACCCACAAGTTGAGAAAGGCTGATTTAGTCCAACTGCCTGCAATGTAGGAATCTTGCTCAAACCCACAACCCTGGGATTCAAAGTCTGTACCCACTGAGCTATCGCTGGCCCATACCTCTGACAAGTTGCTGTTAGGCTTCTTAAAACTGTACAATTCTTGTAAGATCTTGTACTCCTCCTATTTAAAAAAGGAAAGGAGGGGGGGGGAACAAGAGCGAGGGGATTATTCATAGCACCATTCTGCTGTTATTGCTGTAATGTGAAGAGCGGTTTTGCCTTTAGCACCTTCCTTTCACACCTTAAACATTTCTACGTCCCGAAGAAAAAGCACAACAATCAAGCAAGTGAAATTCTTTTGGCTAACGTCTGCTTCCCAGATATCAAGTGAATATTAGGACAGCGTGTTACTAAGGATTTCTTTAAGCGACTAATGCTACAAATCTCTACATATGGTACAAACGAGATGAGATCTAGCCTTTCAAACAACATTATCTATTTTCTGCTTGTTTTTCTTCCTGGCTGTATTTCGCCTGCCAGTTCACCCATGCCTTTCCAGGAGCTGTGGTTTAAACCACCAAGCCTCTTGGGCTGGCCAATCAGAAGGTCGGCGGTTCGAATCCCCGTGACGGGGTGAGCTCCCATTGCTCACTCCCTGCTCCTGCCAACCTAGCAGTTCAAAAGCATGCTGGTGCAAGTAGATAAGTAGGTATTGCTGTGGTGGGAAGGTAAACGGCATTTCCGTGCGCTCTGGTTTCCGTCACGGTGTCCCAATGTACCAAAAGTGGTTTAGCTATGCTGGCCACATGACCTGGAAAGCTGTCCATGGACGAATGCTGGCTCACTCAGCCTGAAAAGTGCTGCACCCCAGTCAAATTTGACTGGACTTAACCGCCCAGGGGTCCTTTACCTTTTTCCAGGAGTCTTATCTGAGCATTCATTGAATCATGAGTTAGAAGCGACCCTGAGGAGGATCTCGTCCAACTCCCTGCAGTGCAGGAATTGTTACAATACTGTAAACTGTGAGGGAGGGAAGCATCTTTTGGTCTCATCCAGACCATCCCACTGTCCTTAGCTTTAACCCCACCCACTCTAGGTTCTAAATTACCGCATTTTTCACTCTATAAGATGCACCAGACCATAAGACGCACCTAGTTTTTGGAGGAGGAAAACAAGGGAAAAAATATTCTGAATCTCAGAAGCCAGAAGAGCAAGAGGGATCGCTGTGCAGTGAAAACAGCAATCCCTCTTGCTGTTCTGGCTTCTGGGATAGCTACGCAGCCTGCACTCGCTCCATAAGACGCACACACATTTCCCCTTACTTTTTAGGAGGGAAAAAGTGAGTCTTATAGAGCAAAAAATGCGGTATATATAGTCGTATTTTGATTCTCAAACGCCTTGCGACTCGAACATTTTGGCTCCCAAACGCCGCAAACCTGGAAGCAAGTGCTCTGGTTTGTGAACGTTTTTCGGAAGCCAAACTTCCGATGCAGCTTCCGCTTGAATGCAGGAAGCTCCTGCAGCCAATCGGAAGCTGCGCCTTGGTTTTTGAACAGTATCAGGAGTCAAAAGGACTCCCGGAAAGGATTAAGTTCGAGAACCAAGGTACCATGACGGCTGAGGAGAGGAGCCAATAAGCAAGAGACAAGGGTTGGTTGACGTTCGGCTTTTGAAGTCGCGATGCATCACCAGTTAAACCTCGCAATCCGGCGATACAGCACAATGTTGAAGCAAACTGCCTTGGCCCAACCCATGGGGCGTGGGGAGAAACTGCTGCAGCTCTCTCTCCCGACCCCATCAGAGCAAGCCCTATGTCTCTGTTGAGGGGCAGGCATCTGCGGACCCTGGAACAGATAAGTTTAAAGGAGCCCCCATCCTGCAAGCCAGAAGCGATTGGGGGGCTCCGTTTCACTAGAGGAAGCCCTGCGAATGAAACCTGTCAGGCTCCATCTGCAAGGACCGCTCCATCTTTTTTTTGGGGGGGGAGCAGGTGAGTGGGATGTCTCTTTCTCCTGGAAGAAAGAGGTAACTTGCCCGCCCCCTGTACTGGCGAAGGCGGAGGAAGACCTGCAGACAAAGCCCATCCAAAATACTCTACTGTTGCCCCCTCGGTGGTCAGGTCTGCCTTGACCCCCGAACACACTTCAGGAGGGTGTTTTGGGGGTTACCTTTCCCCCCTCCCCCTTCTGCTGATGTTCAGGACTTTCCCAGAGTTTGCCAACCTGCCCCTCTTGCATACTGCTTTGCCCCCACAATTAGTGGCACCTGAGCAGCAAAAATAAGGTAAAAGTAAAGTACCCCTGACCATTAGGTCCAGTCGTGGCCGACTCTGGGGCTGCGGCGCTCATCTCGCTTCATTGGCCGAGGGAGCCGGCGTACAGCTTCCGTGTCATGTGGCCAGCATGACTAAGCTGCTTCTGGTAAACCAGAGCAGCGCACGGAAATGCCTTTTATCTTCCCACCGGAGCGGTACCTATTTATCTACTTGCACTTTGACGTTCTTTTGAACTGCTAGGTTGGCAGGAGCAGGGACCGAGCGACGGGAGCTCACCCCGTCGCGGGGATTCGAACCGCCGACCTTCTGATCTGATCAGTGAGTCCTAGGCTCTGTGGTTTAACCCACAGCGCCACCTGCATCCCAGCAAAAATAAGAGGGAACCATAATTGAACACTGGGTGCTTTTAAAGGTATCTCCTCCATTGTTCTAACAAGGTTAATTGACCAAAGGCTGCAGCCTGGTAGTTTTACCTGCGTGTACATTTCTTTGAAAGGGTTCTTGACGGAAAAAAAATCCAAGTCAATATCGAGAACATAAGCAGAGCCCTTCTGTATCGCTTGGAGGATGTCTTCAAGGAGCTCTGGCACTGGGTGGCCATGCTTTAGACCCCGGAGGCTGTCTGTTGTCTCCCGCACAGGGGTTTTGTTTTCAAATCCCCCAGCCTCTTCGCCTGCGTAGCTGTGGGTGAGGGGAGGAACGTCCTTCGAGGAAGAGGCTGCTGAGGCTGCATCGCCCCCGCTCAACTTGAGCTTCTTAGCAGAAGGCACAGTTCGGCTTTCCTCCCGGGTGCCGGCGGTTTCCAAAGGATCCACGAGGCAGACACTGAGCTGCAAAGACTTCTCGCCTTCTAGCTGGCCGGCAGGGACGTACAGACCGTCGGAAAGGAAGTAATCGTCTGGGCAAGTAACCCTGGAATAGCGACGACAGTGATTCTTAGCAAGGATGAGGATGCAAGAATGCGAAAAATACTTTGCTGGAACAGACTGAGGGGGCCTCACGTATGCTAGCGTTCCCTCTCCCAAAGTAGCCAAAATACAGTGGTACCTCGGGTTAAGTACTTAATTCGTTCCGGAGGTCCGTACTTAACCTGAAACTGTTCTTAACCTGAAGCACCACTTTAGCTAATGGGGCCTCCTGCTGCCGCCACGCCGCCGGAGCACGATTTCTGTTCTCATCCTGAAGCAAAGTTCTTAACCTGAAGCACTATTTCTGGGTTAGCGGAGTCTGTAACCTGAAGCGTACGTAACCTGAGGTACCACTGTACTGTGAAATTGCTTCAAGATGTTTCATAGGAAGCAATTCATAAATGGAATTCAATAAACAAGTGAAACAATAATAATAAAAAGTAGCCAAACGGGTCTGGAATGTGCCCAAGAGAATGAAATTATTTCCATGCATAACCTTCCCAATGGCACAGCAATAAACTGCTGGCACATTTGCAAAGATAAGCAGGGTCCGGTATGCTTTCAAATTGGATGGGAGACCGTGTGCAGAGATTCCCACATCCCTGCCAATTCTATAATAATTCTATAATTCCATACCAGCAGTGGAGACTGATCTGGTGGGGCAAATGGGGCACTGCCCCATGAAGCTCAGTCGGCCCCCAGCCAGCTCCCAGCTCCCTGACTTCCAAACTTCTTGCAACCAAATCAGAGTGCGGATCTGCCTGTCACTGGCTCTAACGCGAGACCGTTAAGATGGAACCACATAACAACAGCCTCTGTATCTCACACAGCTTTAGAGAAGCGCCGGCAATAGTTACCTTATGGTTGTCGTGGAGGTGTCTTTACCTACTAAGAAACGATGGGTGCCTTCTTCAATTTGCTGAGCCCAAGGCGGGTGCAGCCACAGGACGTGCGAAAAGTGCCCAGCATAGACGGCAGGCATAATCCAGTTTTCAATGCTTAGCTCACTGCAAGAGGGGGAGAAAGATGGACTGAGAAAGCTGCTGCTCTTTGAAAAGGTCAAGTACAAATGCCATTGTAATAAAGGTGAGACACAGCCTGTGTTAAGAAGTGAACATTACTTAGAATGCTTTCTTTTTACATACTGTATTTTTCGCTCTATAAGACGCACCAGACCATAAGACACACCTAGTTTTTGGAGGAGAAAAACAAGAAAAAAAATATTCTGAATCTCAGAAGCCAGAACAGCAAGAGGGATCACTACGCAGTGAAAGCAGCAATCCCTCTTGCTGTTCTGGCTTCTGGAATAGCTGTGCAGCCTGCATTCGCTCCATAAGACGCACACACATTTCCCCTTACTTTTTAGGAGGGAAAAGGTGAGTCTTATAGAGCAAAAATTACGGTATATAATTTTTATTACGCTTTCAATTTTACATTTCGAAATAAACATTTTTCAAACTTTAAAATATCCAATGACTTCCCTTCTCCTCCTCTCTCAGCCGCCATGCTCACTGGGTGAGCTTGTTCTCATGCTGTATTTCCTGCCCAACCAAGAAGAAAGCACCCCAAAGTTCAGAAAGCAGCTCGACAACACTACAGCTCCCATGCAAAATGAAAACCGCACCTTCTCAAGGAGATGGATTGTGCGATCCTACCTGAACAGAGATTCTTTATCGAACACTGTATCTGCAGGCATGTTCACGGGTATAAGGAGGTCGGGATGAGAATCCAAATGGACAAAGCAGATGTCACTGGCAGGAAGATGCTTTGAACCGATGGCTCGGTAGATGAAAGGGAGAACCTAGAAAAACAGGAATAAAAGCATCTGCAGAGTTATTGCAAAACACCCAGACGCTGTAGTTCAGCAAGTGTGCAGAAAATTCTATTTGGCTTTCTTTTTTTAAAAAAAGGATAGCTGGAACTTGTGGCTATCTCATTTGCCTTTATGGCAACCACAGCATTACTCAAAAGGCATTTTCCACAAGTTTAACAGCTCTTATTGCTAGGTAAGGCTGGCATTGCACTGAGAACAGCCACAATAATTTTATTATTTACATGCCACCAATCTGACTGGGTTGCCCCAGCACCAGACCTGTTGACGAGAACCAATGGACCTAATGGTTAGGATTGCTGTAGGGGCAAAAAGGGCCCTATGGGGATAGTCTCTGCAATAGAACCGTTAACTCATTTACAAAGCTAAGCAGGGTCAGGTATGGTTTCACACTGGATGGGGTCCTGTGTGTTGAGATTTACTGCACTGTAGTGAGCTGGACTCCATGACCTCATGGTCCCTTCCAACTCTACCATCCTGTGATTCTATGGACTCCATAGCGAAGCATGTGTAGTGCATGCAGGATTGTTCAACCCCAGGCACGCAGGATTGTCTCCACGTAGAGCTTGGCTGTCAGTACAGGTAGCTAGATGGACCAAAAACTTACACGCGGGACAGCATTTGTTGTTGTTTAGTCGTGTCCGACTCTTCGTGACCCCATGGACCAGAGCTCGCCAGGCACTCCTGTCTTCCACTGCCTCCCGCAGCTTGGTCAAACCCATGCTGGTAGCTTCGAGAACACTGTCCAACCATCTCATCCTCTGTCGTCCCCTTCTCCTTGTGCCCTCCACCTTTCCCAACAGTCTTTTCCAGGGAGTCTTCTCTTCTCATGAGGTGGCCAAAGTATTGGAGTCTCAGCTTCACGATCTGTCCTTCCAGTGAGCACTCATGGCTGATTTCCTTCAGAATGGATAGGTTTGATCTTCTTGCAGTCCATGGGACTCTCAAGAGTCTCCTCCAGCACCATAATTCAAAAGCATCACTTCTTCGCCGATCAGCCTTCTTTATGGTCCAGCTCTCACTTCCATACATCACTACAGTACTGGGAAAACCATAGCTTTAACTATACGGACTTTACGGGACGGCATGGGTGTAGCCAATATTTTTGTTGGGGGGCAGGCCTGGGGGGGGGCAGAACCTGTTTGCTATGTATTTTGTTAGCTGATTTTTCGGACGGGGAAACGCCCTTGACTCTCCCCGATCAAGCGCGCCTCTTCAAATCGCACCACCAGCAGTGAAAGCTACGCATCGGATTTCCCCTTTCGCCCGCTGACCGCTTACCTCGTGGTGATCCTCCACCACCCAGACAGGCAGCGCCGCGTACGCCCGGAGGAGTCCGGCGGTCCCGCTGCTGCGCTCCGCAGCCCCGCTGTCGCTGCTCATTGCTTGAGCGGCACCGAACGTTCAGGCGCGCAGGATTCCGAAAGCGAACGCGGACACTTTCGCAACGTTCGGGCCTCCGAACTCCGGCAGGCGCGACGTTCCAAAGGCCGAACTCTGGCGACCGCGGCGTTCCAAAGCGAGAGGGAGAGCGCGCGCGCGGGGCGGGGGGGACACATCTCGACGTGACACGCGCGAGCATGGCGGGAAAGGGAGGAGGAGCAGAGTCCACCGGCGTCGCAAGCAACTCCGATAGCGAGAGCGTCGACCGGCCGGGAAAAATCTCCGGGATGCTCTCGCCAGTCCGTGCACGGGACCACCCACCGCGTCCCAAACCAGCCGTGTTTCCTCCCCTGGTCTCCTGCAGGCATCTCCGCGAAACAGCCTTTCCGGCTTCACTTTTGCTCCTCCTCTTAACTTTTCTCTTCCGGTGCGCGTGGTTTGCCACAATTTCCCCCCACCCGTCTAGATCTGGGCTGCTCAGCCGGTGCCTGAAGTCTTGGAGCGAGGAAGCGACTATTTCCAGGTAAGTCTCACGCTTTTGTTTGCAAAGAAGAGACATGCATATCAGGGGCGGAGTCAAACGGGGGGCGGCGGTAGAGCGAGGCAGCTCCCCTAAATCAATAAAAGTCATTAAAAATACATAGCTAACGGAGGTTCTACCCTCCCCGCGCAACAAAAGGCCAGCACCTTCCCCCCCCCAAAAAAACCTGGCTGCGCCCCTGATGGATATGCGGTGCTCTCGGATCTCGGCTGCGGTCTACCTGCTTTCTGCTTGGAAAGAGGCGACCCATGCATTTCATAGACTGATTTCTTTTCTTTCTCCCTGGAATGCTTTAGGGATAGAGCCGCTTGGCTCATAGTTAAGGATTTTGGTCCTGCTCATCCCCTCCCCTGCTGCGGCTTGAGGCCAGAAGCACATTCAGACGTGCATGGGGGTGACCCGTAAACTACAACTAATCCAGAATGTGGCAGCTAGACTGGTGACTGGGGGCGGCCTCCGAGACCACATAACACCTGTCTTGAAAGACCTACATTGGCTCCCAGGACGTTTCTGAGCACAATTCAAAGTGTTGGTGCTGACCTTTAAAGCCCTAAACGGCCTCGGCCCAGTATACCCGAAGGAGCGTCTCCACCCTCATTATTCTGCCCGGATGCTGAGGTCCAGCGGCGAGGGCCTTCTGGCGGTTCCCTCACTGCGAGAAGCAAAGCTACAGGGAACCAGGCAGAGGGCCTTCTCAGTAGTGGCGCCCGCCCTGTGGGCTAATAGCCGTATAAATAAATAAAGTAAAGTAAAAGCCCTCCCATCAGATGTCAAAGAGATAAACACCTACCAGACTTTTAGAAGACATCTGAAGGCAGCCCTGTTTAGGGAAGTTTTTAATATGTGACATTTTAATGCATTCTTAATCTTTGTTGGAAGCCTCTCAGAGTGGCTAGGGAAACCCAGCCAGATGGGTGGGGTACAAATAATAAATTATTATTATTATTATTATTATTTTAAATTTATCTGAAATAACTGGGAATGAAAAGCCCTTCCCTGGGAAGTTGACGCGCAATGATGGCACCATGGCGAGAATTCTTTGGCACATCAGTGGTGCACAGTCTTTTAATTTCCCTTTTTGGTTTCTTTTCAGAGATAGAAAATGTCTTTCCATTCCGGGCGAGGGGGCTGCCCCCGAACCCGAGGAGGAGCCGCCGCCGCGCGAACTTCGACTCCGACTTTCCGCCCCCAGAATTTGAGGCAGCTCCACCCTCAGCAGCAGCCTTCAGCTCAGTATCAGTACGACCAGCCGACGGTGACCACGGCGGCTTACGCAAGCCCTCCCACCACGAGCTACATGCCTTCCAGGCCCGATTTTGTCCCATACCCGCCGCCCATGCCCCCATCGCCGCAGAACACCATCTCCCAGTGTCCCCTGAGACCGCCTTTCGCAGGCCACCAGGTCAAGCAGACCTTCCCTCTCCCTCCTTGCTTTCCCCCGACTCCGCCCCCTGCCCCCAATCCTGGAAATCCTTCTGTTTCGACTGGCGTGGCGGGACAAAACACGTTTCCTTATATGATGCCTCCTCCATCGGTTCCACATCCTATGCCGCCTCCGATTATGCCTCAGCCGGTTAATTACCAGCCTATGTACTCCCCTTCCTACTCGCAGCAGTCGTTCCCCCCTCCGAATTTCAACAGCTACCCACACAATGCAAACTCTTACCAGGGCGGTGGCGGCAACAACGCTAACAGCAGCGGCAGCAACAACAACAACAGCGGCAGTTTCCGGAACCCTGGTCAGTATCCGATCGAGAAGTCCCAGCCTGAGCGCAGGTCTCCGGAGCGAAGTAAACACTATGAGGAGCATCGCCACCGGGACCACGGGCACGGGGAGAGGCACCGCTCCACCAATCACGGCGATCGGCGGGATCGAGGGAGGAGCCCCGATAGGCGGCGGCAAGAAAGCAGTCGGCACCGGTCGGATTACGTCAGGGGGCGGACGCCCCCCCGTCACAGAAGTTATGAATGGTACAGGTCAGCCAGTTGGACACTTGCCAGGAGGCCAGGTTTGGTAGGGTGTGTTCGGCCGTGGAGGCAATTATTTCGACGGGAAACAGTTGGCCTGCAGTTGCGCGCCGAGCTTTGTTGCTTAGCCGAAATTGCACCCAAGGCTTCCCCGTCAAAGTCCCAACATTCTTTTTTTTTAAATGATATTTATTGAAATTTCAAAAAAAGTTACAAAAGTAAGAAAAAGGTAGAAAAGAGAAGCAAACAAAAAAAAAACAAAATACAGAAAAAATAAAAACAATTAAAAAATAAATCCATCTTTCCATAATTTATCCTTCATTTACTTGTTTCCCTGACCTCCTCACACCTCCCTTTTTGTATTCCAGTTCAGTTGGTTAATTCAGCAAATCCTTTCCCTCTTTGTTTTTATCTTAATCCTTTATCTTAATATATTATAACTTTATTTTCTCGTCTGTTAACAATCCATTTTCACATGCTCCTTTATAGCATTACTGCTAAAAACCACTTAATTTCACAAAGTCCCAACATTCACTTCCGGCACACCCCTCTCATGTGCATATAGAGAAGGGCCCCAAAAATTATTCTCATGAGCAAGAAGAGTTGTCTCTCTATAGCAGGGGTGCCCAAACTTTTTTTCAAAGAGGGCCAGATTTAATGAAGTGAATGTGCGTGAGGGCCGACCAAAGTTGTTGTTGAGGTTTTTTCAGGATTGAACTTATTGAGCTTTTGTTAGGGTTAGGCGTTAGGCTGGGGGGGGGGCAAATTAGGCCCCCCAAAAGGATTTTGGACATGCCTGGTTTACTCATGGTTTGTATGTATTATGCAGTCCAACTGGTGTATTATTTGGTTGGAAATCGGAAGTCAAAAGGTTGCCTTCCCTTTAGAAAAAAATAATAATAGTCATGCTTCCGGCCACTGCTTTTTTCTACAAAAAGAGGTGCGGGAACTCCCCCTTTTTTTTTGACAGACAACCCTAAGTTGTTGACCTTTTTTATGGGGGAGCCAAAGTTGTTTTAGGGGGGAAACAACACTTTTTTGGGGGGGGGGCGGGGAGAATGCTTCTCCGCCTGAACGGCATGCAGTTGCTACACGGCGGCTGGTACGCTACAAAGAGGTCCCGGAACACACCAAAGAGTTAATGGAACTCAGTTTCGGTGAAAAAAGACCTGCTTCTAGCTACCATGATTTTGGCTGTTGAATATAAAATGCTTAGCCAGAATTTTGTGCCATATGTAGCATCACTTGACTAAAAGTGAGCTACAGCGTTCTTTTGGTCTTAATATTTTTATTGAAAAGGTTTCAATTATAAAGAAATGGCTTGAGAAATAATACCACTTTTCAGCTTGCTTCATTATAAACATCACTTGTCCAGGGCCAGCCCTACTATTAAACAGACTGAGGAGGCCTCCTCAACTTGCCCTTTGCCTCGGGCAGCAAAATGCCTTGAATTGGCCTGACCTTGTCTGAGTCAGAATGCGTTGATGGTTGCTTCTTGTAAAATTCTTTCATTGATATTTTTTTTAAAAAAATGATGAGTTGAGAGAAATAATTGAGAACATTGTTTTCTGGAGAAAATGTAGCAGGAGAGGAAGATTTGTTGCATAACATTTGCTGATGTACTTTCTATCTTGCCCCATTATTGTTGTTGTTGTTGTTATTGCTGTTGTTATAATATTTTATTTTCATGGAGAAAATAGCCAGAATAAAGAAAGAAGCCACTATTTGTTATTCAACTGATTCTTGGAGAACACCACTAACCAGATACGTCCCAGCGGGCAGTCTGGGGGGGAAATCTGAGCTCAGAGATGGGCAGAGTAGCTGAGCCTATACTTGAGTTACGAATGCTGAGACTGAAAACCTAAGCCAGAGTCAGGTTTATAAGAGCAGATGGAACCCTATTGGCTAGGCAGGTCACCTGGTTCCTCCTGGCCTGGCAGCGGCAATATTGTCCTCTGACCGCAACCACACGGTAGAGAATATGGCGGCACTTCCTTCCTCTTCCGTAATGACTCTCTGGGCTCTTGGCAGTTTATTCAGCTTTCTGGTTCTATTGTTTTGGAACTAGAATTTACTCTCGTTGAGGGCAGTGGCTCAAATCTTCTTTAATTCTTTAAAGGGAACGACAACGAGAAAGACACAGGCACCGCGACAGCCGGCGATCGCCATCCACCGAGAGATCTTACAGAAAGGATCACAAGAGGACAGGAAGGTAAGACTAGGGAGTAGATTATCGTTGGGTAGCTGCTGTTAGGCCGGCGTTTCTCAGACTCTGGTTCCCAGCTGCTGTTGAACTACAACTCCCATCATCCCTAGCTAGCAGGACCAGCGGTCAACGATGATGGGAGCTGTAGTTCAATGACAGCTGGAGACCCAAGTTTGAGAAACCCTGTGATGGACTGCGCCTTCCAACCTGGGGGATGGTATGAAGAGAAGGTAAGACAAAATTTGAGTGGATACGAAGCCAGTTTTCTTTTTTCTTTTTAAAATAATTTTTATTAGTTTTAACATATAAATTATAAAGCATACCACAAAACCTCACCACTTATACAATCTTTTTTTGGACTTCCATCAGCGCCTCTGATGATTCACTGTTTTAACCACTTTTTTATGCATTTCTTAGATTCATATTGCCTTTAATTATCTTAGCTAACCATCCTCCCCCTAATCCCTTTTTGCAATAGTTCCAATAATTCTCCTCACAAAACTTCTTTCAAGCCTACAAACGTAGTCTGATCATCACAAATACTTTTCATATAATCTGTAAATTTACTCCAGTCTTCTGTGAATTTCTGGTCCCGCTGATTACGAATCCTTCCTGTTAGTTTATCTAGTTCTGCGCAGTCCATTAATTTCATCCTCCATTCTTCTTTCGTTGGTAATTCTTCTTGCTTCCATTTTTGTGCCAATAATATTCTTGCTGCCGTTATTGCATATAAAAACAACTTACATTCCAGATACGAAGCCAGTTTTCAGCACGACCTCATGCATGAGCTGCAGCAACCTTTTGATGAGTATCTCTCCTTCTCATCCACATGTACCAATTGAGCCCAGCCTCGCTGGCCAAGATGAATTGTTTATTCCCTTGTCTTCTTGTGCAGTCAGTCTCCTGGTCAAGACCGGAAGAGAACTCGCTGGGAAGACGACCGGGATAGGTGGTCAGAAAACGCCAGCAGGGAGAAGAGCTATACTTCCATTAAAGACAAAGAGCCGGATGAAGCCGTCGTCGAAAAGAATGAGGAAGATGACGAGGACCTGCTGAAGCCTGTGTGGGTCCGCTGCACCCACTCGGAAAGCTACTACTCAAACGACCCCATGGATCAAGTGGTACGTTGAGGAACTGTTTAGAGTTGGAAGGGACCAGGTGGGGCTCAAGGTGGGGCTCAAACTCTTGAGATTAAAAGTCTCATGCTCTACCGACTGAGCTATCCCAAGATCACTTAATGAAGTTCTCCTCCTCCCTCCTTTCGCCTTGTAAGACCCTTCTAGGGGGAAGGAGTTGGTTTCCTGCATCATGTAGTGCCTGGGGGAAATTGCCCCAAATTGCGTAATAATAATAATAATATATTTTTTAAATTTATATCCCGCCCTCCCCAGCCAAAGCCAGGCTCAGGGCGGCTAACAACAGTAAAATCATACAACATTCTAAAATCATTTCATTATAAAATTAATTCAAATCAAATTGATGGCAACCATTGGGCTAGAGTTCTGTGAAGATTGCCAAAGGAGGGAGTCAGGCTGTGCCCTGGCCAAAGGCCTGGTGGAACAGCTCTGTCTTGCAGGCCCTTCAGAAAGATGTCAAGTCCCGCAGGGACCTAGTCTCTTCTGACACAGCGCTCCACCAGATCATAGCCACAGCCGAAAAAGCCCTGGCTCTGGTTGAGGCCAGCCTAACCTCTCTGTGGCCTGGGACCTCCAAGATGTTTTTGTTTGAAGACCGTAAGTTCCTCTGTAGGAAATATCAGGAGAGGTGGTCCCGTAGGTACCAGGGTCCTAGGCCGTATAGGGCTTTAAAGGTTAAAACCAGCACCTTAAACCTGATCCTGTACTCCACCAGGAGCCAGTGCAGCTGGTATAGCACCGGGTGAATGTGATTCCAAATCGTTTACCTCTTCCATTATGTCTGGAATTCAACCTTAAACTACAAGTGATATTCTAATCTGTCAGGGAACTGACATCGGAGCCAGAAGTGGAGGCAGGGCTCCCAAGCGATGCTGGAGAAGGGCCAAGCAGGGAGAGAGGGAACTCATCGGCTGGGGAAGGAAATCAGCGTAACACCAGGGATAAAGGGGGGGCAGATGGGGGAATCGGAGAGAGGGCTCCAGGACTCTTCGCCGGAGACCAGCGGGGAGAGCGCAGGTCCTCCGCTACCCACACCCACCGTGCGCAGAAGACTTCCGCGCAGGGAAAGTAGGCGTAGACTTGGTGTCAAAGAACTTCTTTGCTGGAAGAAGTTCAAGAAACGCCCACTGACGGATTCTGCTAGCGACTGAACAGCCACGAAGTGAAGGGCTGTCCAGCCAGGAAAGGTTTAACTAGGCTACCTAGCCAGGAGTGGCGGCAACTTACGCACGAGCAACCCCATATAACTATTACACAATCCTACTAACGATTTTAACTGTTTACAATGGTCTTTAAGCTAAGTTATAATTTCCCCCATTCCTTGTTAAAATGTTCATCTTTCTGATTTGGTATCTGAAGAAGTGTGCATGCACACGAACGCTCATACCAGTAACAAACTTAGTTGGTCTTTAAGGTGCTACTGGAAGGATTTTTTAAATTTTGTTTCGACTACGGCAGACCAACACCTACCTACCTACCTGTTCCTGATTTCTGAAATCTTTTTCATTTTTGTTTGGTTGCAATGGCAAGGGCGATTCCACTGTCGTCGGAACGAGCCGACTCCGAGATTTATATGAGAAGTTTGAGGAAGAGCTGGGCAAGCGGCAAGCCAAAGCCAAAGCTGCCAGGCCCCCCTGGGAGCCCCCCAAGACCAAACTGGATGAGGATGTCGGTAAGGACTGCTCTGACCCACGCGACACACCCCAGAAATAAATGCTTGCCACTTTCCAGGAGGGATCAGCTACTGGAGGCCCAATGGCCAAATCTGGCCCTCAAATATGCCCCGCAGAGGACCTTAAGGTCTATGAATAATCACAGTTTAGAGGTCCCGGGACCTAAGGAAGTCAGATTATTCTCCACCTGGGCCAGGGCCTTCTCAGTGTTGGCTCCGACCTGGTGGAAAGCTCTGTCCCATGAGACCAGGGCCCTGCAGGATTCAACTTTCTTCCGCAGGTCCTGTAAGACAGAGCTATTCTGCCATTCTTTCAATTTTAACTTAGCCTGATCTTTTATTTCCCTTCCTTCCCTCCCCCTCCCCTTTTTATGAATTTTACCCGCTCTGGGATCCCACAGCTAATTCTCCCCTGGTCTCCTCGCTGGCCCAAATACGTCCAATTTAGCCAGCTAGCCCTGGTGATCACCTAATGTTTATTGGATGGATTTCCCCCCTAAATTGATTTTTGAATTCTGAATTTATTGTTATTCACGTTTTATACTGTATTTTATGCTATTTTTGTTGTTGCATCAATTAATGGTTTTAAATTTGTTGTTAGCCACCCTGAGCCCAGTTTTCTGAACCAGGAAGGGCAGGGTATAAAAAAATTATTATTATATTTATTATAAATGCCATTTGTCCCTTGAAAGATTCCCTGCCACTATCCTGATCCTTTTCATGCACCACTGTCTTCTAAGATGAGGCATAGGCAAAGTGCCCTTGATCTGTTTCTCCTGTGGCCTAACCTTCCCTTTTTATGTGCCACCGTTGTTCTCTTCTCTGTGAAAGCCCCCTCTGAGATGAAACTCGTGTGCCTGAAGAAAAAGCTTGATTTTGGGGAAGAAGCGGGGTTAGTTAGAAAATTATATCTTGCATGCCAGTGACCAGCACTCTGTACTCTTGAGGTGTTGCCAGGAAGAAGTAGAGAAACTTTGCCCTTTGCCGTGCCCCTGGGGCATTCGCCGCTCCAGTCTCAGGTCAGAGGTGAATGCGCAGTTTTGTGGGAGATTGGAAAGGGCAGGTTGGTGTCACGTTTTCTTGGGAACGCAGGGAGTTCCAGCGACTCGGAGTGCGACTCGGATGACGACAGCTGCTCCAGCAGTTCGGATTCGGAGGTGTTTGACGTCATCGCTGAAATTAAGCGGAAGAAGGCTCACCCAGACCGGCTGCATGAGGAGCTGTGGTACAACGACCCCGGACAGGTAGTACATGCCAAAAAAAGCTCAGTTTTAAACATTTGCGTCGCGGCTATGCAGCTGATGACTTAAAATCAGGACCGCAATACCTCAAGGACACCTCTTTTCATATGAACCCACCTGGATCCTGAGATCATCTTCTAAGGCCCTTCTTTGTGTGCCTCCTCCTTGAGAGGTCCAGGGGGTGGCAACTCAAGAACGGGGCCTTCTCTGCAGTGGCTCCCCATCTGTGGAATGCTCTCGCCAGGGAAGTTCGCCCGGCACCTTCATTATACACCTTTAGGCGCCAGGCAAAAGCATTCATTTTTAACCAGACCTTTCCTTGATTTGATTGACACCCTATGCCCTTTTAAAATGTGGATTTTTTGTGGGGGTGGTATTGGGTTGTTTTTATTTTGATTATATATTTTGTGGTTTTATATTTTTATTTTGTTCTGTGAACTGCCCTGAGGCCTTTGGTGTAGGGTGGTATATAAACTGAAAAAAATAATAATAATTTGCTATTCCGTATTGAAGATCATGTCACTTTGCGAAAACCAGTGACCAGCAACCCTGTACTTTACACAAACCAAAGTTCTCTCAATCCTGTTCTTGTGGCTGTGTACACGCACACCTGAAATTGCCAAAACACAACCACCAAAATTCAGGAGACGGCTCCAATACTATGCATATGTACTTTTTCACAAGCCCCATTGAATCTGGTGGGGTTTACATATGAGTAGACACATAGATTGCTGCACTGTACATTTCAAAAAGTCTTGGTGTGTGGCTGGTGACAGGCTGATGAAACCTAGGCAAAAATTATTTCTCCTGGCAGAATACTTTCCATGGGTAAAGAGTATTTGAATCAAGCAATATTCAGAGACATGCTTTTGAAGTACCGTGGTCTATTAAGGTACTTCAGTCCATGTGCTTAAAAATATTTTTTAACTGACTCTTAACTTGTGTATGCTAATTTGCTTTTAAATAATCAAACAAACCCCTGTGTTGCAAAGAGAAAGTCAGCAATGTCTAGGCAACACAGTGACCATGTACATACGCAATTCTTTATAGAATTCCTTCAAACCATAACAAGTACAAAACAAAATCTTTAGTCTCAAAGTCTCTGAAAATCTTTAGATGAAGTGAGGTACCAGACTTTGTACGATGAAAGACAAGCTGTGAAGCTTTGTGTATTCAGCAAATATGATGTCCAACACTGAACAGTGATTCCGGATATAGACTACCGTTTCGTAGAATTCTTCGTCAGCGTGGTGGGAGGATATAGAATTGCTTCATAAATTGAAAATATATTTTTTAAATAAACTGAAAATATATATTTATTTGTAAAATTTTGTAAGATTGTCTATTTCGTATGTTCACGGTCATTGTGTTGCCTAGATTTTGCTTTTAAAGGCATTAACTTTCAGGCACTGAGCCAGACTGCCTCTTCTTGTTTTTAAATTTCTCGACTCAGTATCCTCCTTTAACATTTTTGACAGATGAACGACGGACCTCTGTGCAAATGCAGTGCGAAAGCCAGACGAACGGGAATAAGACATGGAATCTATCCTGGGGAAGAGGTAATATTTCTTTAAAATGTTTTTAGGACGGTTGAAGGGATCTCAAAGCATCTTATCAGGTAAAATACAATATGATGGGGTGGGGGGAGGTGGGAAGCCCACTTAATAATAAATAAGCATAGAAATAAACTATAAAACAATCTGTCCCAAAATATTAAAATCCAATAACAAGCGATGACTAAAACCAGTGTTCAAAGCTTCCGTTGTTCCAGGAGCATTTTGCGACAGTATTTCATTGGCTCTAGTGGTTTCTGAGTTTTGGGCGCAGTACTGTGCCTAAATTTCAGATTAAAACTGAAGGAAAGGAGGGCCTTTTTTCTGCCTCCCCACTTCCAGCAGCTTTCCAAAGACGGGAGAAGAGACCCTCTTAAGAATATTAGGGTGGTGGGCAGGTGAAGGACTAGACCATGTGAAAAATGAACATAATATTTTAGCTGCAGTTCATTTTCAGCTTTGTATAAAAAAGCGCACCTAGATATTACGTTGTTGTGCCCATAACCTTGGTTTAAGATGCCGTTTAGCTCCTAGCTTTCATATCTCGGTTTCTAACGCTGACTAAAACCGTAAGTCCAATAAGCACACTTCAAGGGAACAGCAAGGAAAATAAGAGTTTTCATAAGGCCTTTAATGAGGAGGGACTCCTCATGCCTTCCCTGGCAGGGCTTGGTCCAAAACATCAGGAAAACATTAGGTTGCTGAAGACTGCTTTATCTCCTTTTATTAGCATGCACCTTTCCTAATCACCTGCCCCTCTTATTTCCTCTCTCGTTTCTTAAAGCCTATTAAGCCCTGCCGACCCATGACCAACAATGCCGGAAAATTATTCCACTACCGCATTACAGTGTCACCACCTACAAACTTTTTAGTAAGTATAATATGAAGCAGGGGAAGCAGCAGACCTGTCTGTTTTTATTTGAAGCTATTGTTTTTAAGCCCGTACATAGGTGACATAGGAGCAAGCTGGATATATTTATTTGTGGTTATTTATTGATTCAGTTTATATACTGCCCTTTACCCAAAGATCTCAGGGTACTGTCCTACATTAAAAGCGTGATTTACGTAGCATTGTCATAATAAAAGCAATAAAGCGATCGCAGGAAATATAATAACAATCCCCACGCTTCTAAAAGGCTGTAAGGTTGTTCAGTAGCCAAAGGGCTTGGTAGAGAGGAGTGTTTTTGTTTGGCATGTAATGAACGTGCCTGGTGAGCCTCTCCAGGGAGAGCATTGCACAGATGGGGAGCCACCACAGACAAGACCAGTTCTCCTGTTTCCGTCCTCCAGACCTCTTGTGGAGGAGGAACATGAAGAAGAGTCTCAGATAATGATTGCCGGGTCCGGGTCAGTTCACATAGAGGGAGGTGAGGTGGTCCTTGAGGTAATAGTTATTATTATTATTATTACAGTGGACGCTTGAGTTGCAAACGTGATCCATGCGGGAGGCACGTTTGCAACCCGCAGCGTTTGCAACCTGCAGCGCCACGTCTGCGCACACACGGGTTGCAATTCGATGCTTCTGTGCATGCGCAAAGCGTAATTTGGAACTTCCGCGCCTACACAACCGCTGAAACTAGGAAGTAACCTGTTTCGGTACTTCCAGGTTTTGGTGCTTCCGTAACCCGAAAAAATGTAATCTGAGGCGTCTGTAACCTGAGGTATGACTATACAGTGGAACCTTGGTTTTTGAATGTAATCCATTCCGGAGGACCATTCGACTTTGAAACGTTTGAGAACCGAGGATCAATGGGCGGTCAGCAAAATCCATTGAAAAAATGGGAGAAATGTGGCTTGGAAGCCATTCAACTTCAGAGGCACGTTTGAAAATGGAAGCAATTACTTTGAGGTTTTTGGCCTTCGGGTTCCGAATCGTTTGGCTTCTGAGACGTTCGAAAACCAAGGTTCCACTGTATTATTATTACCCTGCCCAACTGTTTGGGATTCCTCAGCCACTCTGGGCAGCTTCCAATAAACATGAAATTAATAATATTGCGACCCTGGGCCGTTTAAGGCTTTATAGGTAGCTCTTTGAATCGGGCCTGGAAAGAGCCAGAGCAGTTGACCCAGGATCCGTGTGATACGCTCTGTGTGTCCTGCCCCAGTGAGCAACCTGGCTGTCCATTTTTGCGACACCGATGGATCCGGAAGCTGTATATTCAGAGAGAGTCTGATCCCATAAACAGGGCCTCAGCCTTATCTGGATTGAGTTTCCATTTAATGGCTTCCAGCCAGTCCATCACCAAGGCCAGACACTGGTCCATCCCTCCTCTGCCCCTAGCATGGAAACTATGGGCTACCAGGGGAGGGAAGCCCAGGGGCAGTCACCAAGGTGCTTACCTGACCTCCCAGCTGCGTTTCACCAGCAGCTCAATGCCTCCTCGCACACTCCTCCTCGCAACCTCACGGTAAACCAGGGTGACCCCTGTGTCGGCAGGTCTGCGCCGTCCCACCCTGCTGACCGTATGGGGCTAGCCCCATCGTCCAGCATGGAAATGCAGCAAGCTATTGGAGGAGGAGCAGAAGTTTGGGTTGCTACTCTGCTCGTCCCTGGAACACTGGCATGAATTTCTGCAGGCTACTAACTTCAACAACAACAACAACAATAATAATAATTTATTTATACCCCACCCATCTGGCTAGGTTTCCCCAGCCACTCTGGGTGGCTTCCAACAGAATATTAAAATACAATAGTCTAGTAAACATTAAAAGCTTTCTTAAACAGGGCTGCCTTCAGATGTCTTCTAAAAGTCTGGTAGGTGTTTTTCTCTTTGACATCTGGTGGGAGGGCGTTCCACAGGGCGAGTGCCACTACCCTGAAGGCCCTCTGCCTGGTTCCCTGTAACTTGGCTTCTGGCAGTGAGGGAACCGCCAGAAGGCCCTCGGCGCTGGACCTCAGTGTCCGGGCTGAACAATGGGGGTGGAGATGCTCCTTCAGGTATTCTGGACCAAGGCCGTTTAGGGCTTTAAAGGTCAGCACCAACACTTTGAATTGTGCTCGGAAACATACTGGGAGCCAGTGTAGATCTTTTAAGATCTTAGCCTTATTTGCAAGGCTAGTCTGACCTGCGGCTTTTGCCCTTATCTCTTTAGACAGACAGGCCAACTGTGATCGAGTACGATGACCACGAGTACATCTTCGAAGGCTTTTCCATGTTTGCCCATGCTCCTCTCACCAATGTAAGTTGCCTTTCTTTCGTGGCCCAGCTAGTTTTATGGATGGCTGCTGGGTTCTTTAAAATTTCTGCGTATGCTAGCTTTCTTCTCCGTAGTAAAAATCAAACCTATAGCAGCCCTCCCTTGAAATCTTTGTCCCTCTAAACATTTTTTTTATCTGTTCTTTGGAGGTGAGGTGCCCCTGCCTTTTTAACTTTACTTAGAAAATGTTTCCTAACGCAACACAAATCCACCAGTGGCATAGCTGATCCTGGCTTGTTCAGTCTCTGCATAGTCTTATCTTGACAATAATTGACCTATTCAGATAATCTGTCCCAGGGTGGATTTGATTTAAATTAAATCGATTTTAAATCACTAGTCAGTAAGACTTGATTCAAATCATTTTCTTTTACAGAAAGACTCATTCTTGCTGGTATAATCTTAATATTTACAGCCAGATGAAGGTTTCATTTTTGGAATAATAAATTTGCAGAGTACTTTTTGCAGTTATATCAAAAATTACCCATTTGGTTGCGCTGTTAGAAATACATAGACCGATAATTATGAAATTATTGTGAGGTTTAAAAAGTTAACTGTTTATATTTGGACAACTTTTCTGCTGTTGTTTATTGGAAGGAGAAAAATAATAATCATTTCCTTAATAACAATTTAAACAATTTGTATAACTAAAACAATAACATTATAGCATATGTATCCATTGTAAAACAATTTTTTAAAACAACAACAACCTTAAGACTGAGTTTTAGCACACATGAAAAATTTAAAACAAATCCTTATTTCCTGATGAATAGCCTTTGAACCATAATGTAAATTAAATAGAAAACTATCTTTAGAAAGATTTTTCCTCCAAAAGCATTTTATTTTAAAAATCCAATTTAAATAAAAAAAATCTGATTTTTTATTTTAAAAGAAAACCGTTGATTTTTTTATCCAGCCTAGTTTGTCCCAAAGAGGTTTAAGCCGTCCCGTTGTAGCCATTGATGCACTACTTTTTGTGAAATCTGTCCTCTGTGCAGTCGGGCCTCCAGCAGATGGCAGTCTCTACCAGAAGATGTCATATGTGCCTTGCTTGTCATGCTGTTTCCTAGCTGGCCATCTCACGTTTTATGCATTTCAACCCCCCCTTTTAATTTTGGCTCAGAAGAAAGCAAGAGAATGCAGCGAGGGTGCTGCCTCTTTGAGACTGAACCTCTCTCATGCATGTGTTTCTTCTCGTCTCTCCAGATTCCTCTGTGCAAAGTCATCCGATTTAACATCGATTATACCATTCATTTCATTGAGGAGATGATACCTGAAGTAAGTTATGGGAATGATGATGCATGGCATCTGTTTGCTTTGTGGCACGTCGAGAAAGTTTAGCTCTTTGGTTCATGCATATTCCAAAGAAGTTCGTACTGTATGGCTGGATGAGCGCTTCTGATTAAAGATGTACAGTCCTGGAATATCGATATGAAAACATACTAATGAAAGGTGTAAAACAAGTTAAGCAAATGTTCTTGTGAAAGTAAACTTTATTGCCATCTGTCTATTAGTGCCACTAAGTGAATATTTCTGTGGGGGAGAGTAGCAGTTTGTTAAAACTGTCCAACAATATTGTTGTTGTCGTTGTTGATTAAATTTATATACAGTGGTACCTCGGTTTACGAACTTAATCCGTTCTGGAAGTCCGTTCTTAAACCAAAACCGTTCTTAAACCAAGGCCCGCTTTCCCCAATGACGCCTTCCGCCGCCGATGCCCTTCCACCGTTGGGATTCCGTTCTTACACTGAGGTAAAGTTCTCAAACCAGGACACTATTTCCGGTTTTGTGGAGTTTGTAAACCAAATTGTTCTTAAACTGGACTGTTCTTAAACCAAGGTACCACTGTACTGCCCTATACCTGAGGGTCTCAGGGTGATTCACAGAATAAAATCAAGATAGGTAAAGGTACCCCTGACCATTAGGTCCAGTCGTGGCCGACTCTGGGGTTGCGGCGCTCATCTCGCTTTATTGGCCAAGGGAGCCGGTGTACAGTTTCCGGGTATATAAAACCACAAAATGCATAATAAAAATAAAAACAACAACCCAATAGCCCCCCCCAAAAAAACCACATTTTAAAAGTGCATAGGATGTCTTCTTCTTCTTATTATTATTAATATTTTTTCTCGCCCTCGCTAAAAGGTCTCAGGGAGCGTTACAACAGTGTAAAAATTCTTAACCCAGGGATATGAGTAGGATTTGAATTTTTTCATTTAGATTGTCCCCTGGACTTCATTAGCACAGAGCCATAATTTATTATTATTGTTGTAAACCACATTTCTATTGCTGTAAGTGAAGATGAGAATAATTTCTAACTTTCCCCGTATAAGTAGCTGTCTTCAGCACAGGTAGCATGGGATGAACTGACGGGGTGAGCTCAGGAAATCTACCTTAACTTGGCAATGGCACTCGCCGAAGCTCCGTGTGAGGTTTTCCTCCAGAGCCTTCTGTGACATCACAGCAGCTTACGATCAGGCATGTTTCAAGCCATATCTAGCTCAAGGGGACCTCAAGTAATAGAATTGTGGCCTTTGCTTGAAGGCGAAATTTCACAGTCGCAACTGAGATTGATGGCCGCCTTCCAGCCACCCTGGGTCCCATGCCATCTGAGGGAGGGGAATTCCCAATTTAGCCCTCTGCTGAGCTCACCCTTCCCGTTGAAACAGCTGCCACCAGATAAGGGGTTAATTATTTCCACAAGGCCAAGGTACCTTTAACAAGCTCCGAAGCCTCTTAAAGGTAGCCGTTTTCCCCATTTGTCTGAGAAACGTGCCTAGGAATCTAGTTAAGTAGAGTGGAAAGAGTGATGGGGAAAATTCAGGAGGGGGGTTGAACCCTCTCCTGCCTGCCATGTTTCCCCGCTGCTGGCTTTTTACAAATGGGCAATATCAGAGAGCAGCCATGAAGGATGGAGAGGGGTTCGAGAAACGAGCCTGTAGCCCCAAGTTGAAATTTACATGCATGGCTCCACCCACTTTGGCTTCTGGCTCCGCCCATCACTGCCATGCGGCCCCTGGCAGGTAGCCCAGAACGAAATGTGGCCTTCGAGCTGAAGAAGAAGGTTCTCACCCCTGCCTCGCATCTTTAAATCATCATCATTTTAAATTTGTATACCGTCTTTCTATCTTACTCAAGGCGGTTTACAAGCTGAAGAAACAAAAAATGTACATCTTATAACAATCTAATGCAATGCAAAAATGTGATAATAAAACATAACTTTAAAATAGGCAACCTACATCAAAAAGTAACATTCAACAATTATTAGAATAGTATTAAATAATAATAATAACAACATATAAAGGATAAACAGAAATCCACTCAACAGTTACAGCAAATAATTTCTAAACTATAATCAATAAAACAATGGCAAGCCGCAGTACATAAAATAATACAATACAGTGGTACCTCGCAAGTTGAATGCCTCGCAAGACGAAAAACGCGCAAGACGAAAGGGTTTTTCGCTTTTTGCATTGCTTTGCAAGACGATTTTCCCTATGGGCTTGCTTCGCAAGACGAAAATGTCTTGCGAGTTTGCTTCCTTTATCTTAAAGCCGCTAATACCCAGCGAATCCGCGCTCCGAAAGACAAAAAAATCGCTAGATGACACAACTCGCAGAACGAATTAATTTCGTCTTGTGAGGCACCACTGTACAAATTGAGAAGCAGAGACCAGAGGGTGTGGCAAGGCAGGTGGAAAGAGGCCTTGCCTGACAAAGTCTCTCCCCTCTGAGACCGCCTCTTCTGCAAACTTTCAGGATGGCGGTCTTTGGATATGTGTGCGTTATCTGTAACCCTCCCTTTCTTCCTATTTTTGCTTCGGAGCGGCACGCCTGTCGCATCTAGAGGGGAAAGACGCCGTTTTAATGAAGAACGCTTTATTTCCGGATTGGCACGTGGGTTTTTGCTTTTATTTATTTCCTTCCCCGGCCAGTTCATAAGGAGAATAATCCCCAGTTTGTGAGGTGCTGATTAGTGACTGTGAAAACGCCTTGTTACGACACCAGCAGTGATTTATCAGCTTTTTAGCTAGAACGTGGCAGCCTCCGAGAATTATGGGAGAGGTCCTCCTTTCCACATATATCATCTCTTCTGCTTATTCAAGTGAAAGGCTGCTGGCACTCCGTAAGTTATGGCGTAGCCCTGAGCTCGTAATTTTTGCTTCCGGTCTAGATTTAGGCTTTTAGTAAGGAACACCCCCCCTGAATGTATAGTAATAATAATAATAATATTAACAACAACAACAACTGGGCCAGATGGGCGGCATATAAATAAATTAAGAAGAAGAAGAAGTTAAGTTACACATTAAAATCCTGTGCTTTAGATTCTTTCCACCATAATGGGACTTGCGGGTCTCCCCCCCACCCCGGTCCAGGTTTCTTTTTACTAGTGTATGTGCTATAATTTACGTATTATAATATGTAATAACATCCCACCATCCGAACACAATGCGTTCCCTCGTCTGTTAGGCGAGCGTCAAGCGTAACAAACCAACAATTTCCATTGATTCCTATGGGGAAGTTTCTAATGCATTCTCAACCATGGAATTTGAAGCCCAGAAAGCAAGAAAACCTTCTGAAAACCCTCAGCCAACCAGCAAAAGACAAACCAGGAAGTAAAAAAAAGAAAAAAGCTCTCTATTAGAAGAAGAAGAAGAGGAGGAGGAGTTTGGATTTGATAGCCCGCCTTTCACTCCCTTTAAGGAGTCTCAAAGCAGCTAACATTCTCCTTTCCCTTCCTCCCCCACAACAAACACTCTGTGAGGTGAGTGGGGCTGAGAGACTTCAAAGAAGTGTGACTGGCCCAAGGTCACCCAGCAGCTGCATGTGGAGGAGTGGAGACGTGAACCTGGTTCCCCAGATTACGAGACTACCGCTCTTAACCACTACACCACACTGGCTCTCAGGTATCTTACAGATACCTGAATCTGTAGTTTGCATAGTGAGGTTTGGGTACTAATTCCTCGTGTTTGGATAAATGTGTTTCTGCTGAATGAGTGTTCAGAACGCAGGACCTGTGTGTATTTTATGAACCCGATTGGCGTAAACTTGTCAAGTATGCCTAAAGCAGCGACTGTAGGAACTATTGCCAAATTATATCCTGTAATCTCGCCAACCACGTTGTTGGGGTTTGGGTATGTTGCTCATACATTGATCATTGACATTAAAATTGGCTCCTTTTCCTTTTCCAGAATTTTTGTGTACGGGGACTGGAGCTGTTCTCTTCCTACCTGTTTAAAGATATCCTGGAACTCTACGACTGGAATCTTACCGGTAACTTTTGAGTTTGAGAATGTGTTTGTGGATGAGAGCAGGGGGTAAAATGAAAATCCAAAAGGTATTTCAGAGCGTTCTTTCTTTCTGTTTTTTATAAATTTTTTATTAAATTTTCTTTTACAAATAATTTTGACAACCATGTTTACAAATTTGCAATTTTTTGAACTTCCACCAGCACCTCCCTCAATCATCCATTTTTCATATCTTTGCGCACTTTCTATGTAGTATTGCCGATTTGATATTAACCTTCCATCTCAGTTTCATTCTTACAATATACCTTGTATTATCACAAAGCCTCTTTAAAACCCACTAGCGTTGTCTGTTCATCACATATAGTTTTCAGATAATCCGTAAACTTTCCCCAGTCCTCAATGAATTTGTGATCTTTCTGATATCTAATTTTTCCAGTCATTTTATCCAATTCTGCATAGTCCATAAATTTCATTCTCCACTCACTCAAGGTCGATAATTCCTCTTGTTTCCATTTTTGGGCCATTAATATTCTTGCCGCTGTAACTGCATATTGAAACAATTTATAATCACATCTTTTTATCTCTCTTCCTGTTATTCCTAGCAAAAAGGCTTCTGGCTTTTTAACAAACGTATATTTAAACATCTTTTTCAATTCGTTATATATCATTTCCCAGAAACCCTTTACCTTCTTACATTCCCACCACATATGAAAAAGTGAACCTTCTTTTTCTTTACATTTCCAACACTTGTTACATGTTTTATACATTTTTGCTAACTTTACGGGTGCAATGTACCATCTGTAAACTTTTACAATCATTTGTACAACTTCAGAGCGTTCTTTCAGTATTTGTCCCGGTGGTCAGAATCTCACACACCATTGGGTGTGACTGAGAGACACACAAATCTCATTGCCCATATTTACTGAAACATATGCCAGGACATTTCTTTGGTGTATGAGAGAATGTTGTACTTAACAAGCTGGGCTTCTGAAATTAAAAAGCAACAACTGTCGCCTATCTTTTGTAAATCATCGTATGTCCTGATAGTGAATTCAAGCGATGAGTTAGGATGGCTTTGTTGCCAAATTGGAGCTACCAAGAAACTGCATGGAGGTCTGGGCATGTTTGGTAGATTCTTAAGGCTTGCAGAAGCAGGAAAAAAGACAGGCGTCTCACCAAAGGAAAAGTCAGCTTAATGGAAACTGGGTATGCTTGTTGTTGTTGTTGTTGTTGTTTAGTTGTTTAGTCGTGTCCAACTCCTCGTGACCCCATGGACCAGAGCACGCCAGGCACTCCTGTCTTCCACTGCCTCCCGCAGTTTGGTCAAACCCATGCTGGTAGCTTCGAGAACACTAGCCAACCATCTCGTCCTCCGTCGTCCCCTTCTCCTTGTGCCCTCCATCTTTCCCAACATCAGGGTCTTTTCCAGGGAGTCTTCTCTTCGCATGAGGTGGCCAAAGTATTGGAGCCTCAGCTTCAGGATCTGTCCTTCCAGTGAGCACTCAGGGCTGATTTCCTTAAGAATTGATAGGTTTGAACTTTTTGCAGTCCATGGGACTCTCAAGAGTCTCCTCCAGCACCATAATGTTTCTTTGGGGTTGGAGTATGAAATGGCATAACCTGAGAGAAGGCACGGGTTGGCTGGAGCACTGAGCACCGCAACAAATTTATGGTAAATCTTTGTTTCTTGGGGGATGCGTGTGTCTGAGATTTTAATTACCGTAAGGTGTGCACAATGAGTTGTGATCGTAGCGCCAGACAAAAACGTTGGCACTGTGCAGCTTATAGGAGACAGGAGCATGTGGCCGTGGCGCGATGCAGTAAAAATTGTAGCAAAGCTGTCCTTTTTGGGGGGTTGGAAATCATCCTCAGATTGTGGCGCGGTCAAACATGAAAGCATCCATTCTGTCTCTCTCTCTCTCTCCCCCATTGAGCCTTGAGGAAGAATTTGTTTAAAAAGCCAAGGGCTTCTCAGAAGAATCTTGAGCTGAGATATACAGGCTCCTTGTGGAGTTTGATATGCCTCCGAAGACTTGGTTTAAGGGAATGCAGGCTTTGTAATGTAGAAAGGCTGATGAGATTGAGGGTTCTGCTTGCGTTCTTCCCTTGGTTTTCTAAAATACGTTCCCTAGCTCCGAGTGAGAATGAATGATGATGTGATTTATTTCCTTTCTTTCTTTCTTTTTTACAAAATCGGAAAGGCACATTCCGACGGTGCTATCTTGTACGCTCATTATAATAGCGTAATACAGTGGTACCTCGGGTTACATATGCTTCAGGTTACATACGCTTCAGGTTACAGACTCCGCTAACCCAGAAATAGTACCTCGGGTTAAGAACTTTGCTTCAGGATGAGAACAGAAATCGTGCGGTGGTGGCGCAGTAGCAGCGGGAGGCCCCATTAGCTAAAGTGGTACCTCAGGTTAAGAACTTTGCTTCAGGATGAGAACAGAAATCGTGCTCCAGCGGCGCAGTAGCAGCAGGAGGCCCCATTAGCTAAAGTGGTACCTCAGGTTAAGAACAGTTTCAGGTTAAGAACGGACCTCTGGAACAAATTAAGTACATAACCAGAGGTACCACGGTATCATGAAATGCCACCAGTGGCATCCAATCTGGGGCTGCTGGTGACAATACCCGTATGCCACCAAAACATGGAGGAAGTCTGTGAACAAATAATATTCCTGACTTTAGTCGGTTCCAGCCTTCCCACCAGCGCGTCTTCCTTGCCACAAGGCCCCTCTGGTGTATTTCCGGTGTTTGGTTGGTGTATCTGTCATTGCGGATCTGCAGTAGAGGATTGTGCCTTACATATCCTGGCTGGCGGAGGAGGATGGAGATTTTAATGAGAATTATAACATAGGAAGACAGCAGGTATATGCCTTGTGTTGTGTGTACTGCACCAGGCTAGCCCAGTGTTTCCCAACCTTTTTTGGGCAAAGGCACACTTCTTTCATGAAAAAAATCTTGAGGCACACCATCATTAGAAAATGTTAAAAAATTTAACTCTGTGCCTATATTGACTATATAAAAAGTACAGTGGTGCCTCGCAAGACGAAATTAATTCGTTCCGCAAGTCTCTTCGTCTTGCGAGTTTTTCGTCTTGCAATGCACGGTTTCCCATAGGAATGCATTGAAAATCAATTAATGCGTTCCTAGGGAAACCGCCTTCAGACCAGGTCCGGGGACAGTCTGTCCCCCGACCTCTTCTGAAGGCTGGGGGGGACGGGGACAAGGGCTTTTCTTCCCACTGCCAGCCTTCAGAAGGCTGTTCTGAAGGCTGGCGGTGGGAAGAAAAGCCCTTCTTCCCACCTCCCGCCCCGCAAGCTCCGGGGACAGGAGGGCTTTGCTGCCAACCGCCAGCATTTTAAAAGCCCCTGCTGTCCCGGGGCGATTTTAAAATGCTGGCGGGCGGGAGCGAAGTCTCCGCTGCCCCGAGGAGATTTTAAAATGCTGGGGGTCGGCAGCGAACGCTTCGCTCCCGCCCGCCAGCATTTTAAGATCGCCCGGGGCAGCGGAGAAGTCTCCGCTGTCCCGGGAAGGCAGGCGGGGGGAGCAAAGACTTTTGCCCCCGCCTGCCTTCAGAAGAGGTCCAGGACCTCGTTCCGATGCCCGGCGGCAGGGTGCGAGGTTCCCGCCCCACCGCCCGGCATCGGGGCATCGTTCCGATGCCGGGCGGCGGGGGGAGAGGTTCCCGCCCCACCGCCCGGCATCGGGGCATCGTTCCGATGCCCGGCGGCGGGGGGAGAGGTTCCCGCCCCACCGCCCGGCATCGGGGCATCGTTCCGATGCCCGGCGGCGGGGGGAGAGGTTCCCGCCCCACCGCCCGGCATCGGGGCATCGTTCCGATGCCCGGCGGCGGGGGGAGAGGTTCCCGCCCCACCGCCCGGCATCGGGGCATCGTTCCATGCCCAGCGGCGGGGGGAGAGGTTCCCGCCCCACCGCCCCGCATCGGGGCATCGTTCCGATGCCGGGCGGCGGGGGGAGAGGTTCCCGCCCCACCGCCCCGCATCGGGGCATCGTTCCGATGCCGGGCGGCGGGGGGAGAGGTTCCCGCCCCACCGCCCGGCATCGGGGCATCGTTCCGATGCCGGGCGGCGGGGGGAGAGGTTCCCGCCCCACCGCCCGGCATCGGGGCATCGTTCCGATGCTGGGCGGCGGGGGGAGAGGTTCCCGCCCCACCGCCCGGCATCGGGGCATCGTTCCGATGCCGGGCGGCGGGGGGAGAGGTTCCCGCCCCACCGCCCGGCATCGGGGCATCGTTCCGATGCCCGGTGGCGGGAGGAGAGGTTCCCGCCCCACCGGGCGGCGGGGGGAGAGGTTCCCGCCCCACCGCCCGGCATCGGGGCATCGTTCCGATGCCCGGCGGCGGGGGGAGAGGTTCCCGCCCCACCGCCCGGCATCGGGACATCGTTCCGATGCCCGGCGGCGGGGGGAGAGGTTCCCGCCCCACCGCCCGGCATCGGGGCATCGTTCCATGCCCAGCGGCGGGGGGAGAGGTTCCCGCCCCACCGCCCGGCATCGGGGCATCGTTCCGATGCCGGGCGGCGGGGGGAGAGGTTCCCGCCCCACCGCCCGGCATCGGGGCATCGTTCCGATGCCGAGCGGCGGGGGGAGAGGTTCCCGTCCCCCCGCCCCGCTTCGGAGCAGCGTTCCGAAGCGGGGCGGCTGGGGCAGGTGTTCCCGCCCCCCCCCCGCCCCGCTTCGGAGCACCGGGAGAAGCGATCTCCCCGCAGCCCCTTGCTTCAAAAGAGGTCCGGGGGCAGCGGGGAAGAAGTGCTGCGCTTCCCGCTGCCCCCGGACCTCTTTTGAAGCAAGGGGCTGCGGGGAGATCGCTTCTCCCCGCAAAGCCTTGCTTCAAAAGAGGTCCGGGGGCAGCGCTTCCCGCTGTCCCCGGACCTCTTTTGAAGCAAGGGGCGGTGGGGAGAAGAGATCTCGGGCGCCGCGGCGTGCAGGCGCACTGCTCGCTCCTCTTTCCGCGCAGGCGCCTTCTCTCGCTCTTCCCACGGCACACCAGGCAAGGTCTCACGGCACACCAGTGTGCCGCGGAACACCGGTTGGGAAACACTGGGCTAGCCAATTGTGTACCGTGAAAAATCCTCCTGACCTGCAGAAATTAAGCAAAGTTGTATGCATAAACTAAATAAGGAGCCTGGAGCACGGCCTCAGAAAATACCACTGAGCCACGTGCTGGATTTTAAGGCAAACAGGAATCCCACCCATTATTAATCCTATCTTAACCTATGAGGCCTAGAAGTTTGCTTTGTTTTTAATTAACTATCCACCCTAAATACCAAACAGTTGCATTTGCAGCGCAGTCGTGGAATATGTCCAGCTCTGTATAAACTTTTATGTTCTTTTAGAATACCAAAGTCTATAAGGATTGGGGAATCTTTAAAGAATATTTAGAAAACTATGGAATAAAAGGAAACATCATGGCAGAATTAGACTGATCCCTGTATTGTATAAATATAAGTTCATAGGGAGGTAAAAAGAAATTATATAAGAAATATGTAACTGTGCAGTATAAAGTAATGGATAGATAAAGTACAGTGAGATTAATTGGAAGTCAGTTTTAAATTTCTTCTCTGTAAGTTTTATAATTGTGTTCAATATCAGGAGTATATATGATGATAATTATATTAATCTTCTTGTATCTTATAATGTGGTGGCTTGTTTGATTTTTCTGTTATTTGTTTGTTTGATTGTATGTTTGTTTACTTATATGTACATCTGTTTTTTAATAAATGTATTTATTTTAAATTAATAGATATATATATATTTTAAAAATAAAATACCAAAGATGGAGATAGTGAAATGTGTTGCTTGTGTTTTGAATTGCTTCTAATTTCTCATTGAAGGTCCTTCGTTAGAAAACAACGATGCTTCCTGCCCCCGGTTTCATTTCATGCCTCGTTTTGTCAGGTTTCTTCCAGGTAAGTTTTTTGTTGTTACTGGTACGGCAGCCAGGTACCGGCCCAGCTCTTGCTGAGATGGTCAGACCTGTGTACCTGCACTGTATCATATCGTCAGACTGCAGGCAGGAAGTTGGCACAATTGAATGTTCCTTCATACCAACAAATAAAAAGGAAATGTCTTCACTTAGGTCCTTTGATTGCTTTGGTACCACTCTTGGTATGACCAAAGTTGCACATTCCCAATACAGTCATACCTTGGAAGTCGAACGGGATCCGTTCTGGAAGTCCGTTCAACTTCCAAAACATTCGGAAACCAAAGGGCAGCTTCTGATTGGCTGTCAGGAAACTCCTGCAGCCATTCGGAAGCAGCGGAACCCCGTTGGATGTTCAGGTTCCAAAGAACATTCGCAAACTGGAACACTCACTTCAGTGTTTGCGGTGTTCGGGAGCCGAAACGTCTGAGTACCAAGGCGTTCAGGATCCAAGCTATTACTGTAATCAAGTGCCGTAGTTAGAAAGTACTCTTAAAATTAGGCTCATTTAACACAGAGAGGCGCGGGTGGCGCTGTGGGTAAAACCTCAGTGCCTAGGACTTGCCGATCGTATGGTCGGCGGTTCGAATCCCCGCGGCGGGGTGAGCTCCCGTCTTTCGGTCCCAGCTCCTGCCCACCTAGCATTTCGAAAGCACTCTTAAGTGCAAGTAGATAAATAGGGACCGCTTTATAGCGGGGAGGTAAATGGCGTTTCCGTGTGCTGCGCTGGTGCTGGCTCGCCAGCTGCAGCTTTGTCACGCTGGCCACGTGACCCGGAAGTGTCTTCGGACGGGCCGGCTCACGGCCTCTAGAGCGAGATGAGCGCACAACCCTAGAGTCGGACACGACTGGCCCGTATGGGCAGGGGTACCTTTACCTTTAACACAGTTACTCCTTGACCCTTGGTTTTGTGAATCAGTGTGTCGGTGAACTGTCGCAAAGTGATACCCCCAACCTTGAAAGCAGAATTTCAAGCTGGCAGCTGACACATTTCTCTTTGTACTCCCTGTGCATTTTAAATCGAAAGTGGCCATCCGTGCCACAGCCAGCTGAGCAGTGTGAAAGAATTCGCATCAAACTTGTAATAATGCATGGTGGTCTGATTGACAGTCTCACCTAAGGTTCAGACTACTGGTAGCCCCCACAAAATGACATTTGGGAGTGTGCAAGGACTCTGGTAAGATTGTGAGTCTGCTGAGATCTAGAAAAAAAAGTGTCTGCCAGACCAGAGCCTCCAGTTAATTCAAACCAATTTCTGAACGTGCCGATGGCCTTGTATCCATCTACAGTCTGCAATCCTAACCCCGCCAACCTCGGAATAAATCCCAATGAATAGGAGATGTTTGGGATCGCAGCCGTTGCCTTTTGTTAGAGGCATTTGCGACCCAGACTGCTCCTTTTGACGCCTACTTCTGCTTTTTCTAGAAACAGTGTTTGGGATCAGAGCCAGTGTGGTGTAGTGGTTAAGAGCGGTAGATTTGTAATCTGGGGAACCAGGTTCGCTTCCCTGCTCCTCCACATGCAGCTGCTGGGTGACCTTGGGCTAGTCACACTTCTCTGAAGTCTCTCAGCCCCACTCACCTCGCAGATTATTTGTTGTGGGGGAGGAAGGGAAAGGAGAATGTTAGCCACTTTGAGACTCCTTCGGGTAGTGATAAAGCGGGATATCAAATCCAAACTCTTCTTCTTCTTCTCTTCTTTTTTCTTTGAAGATGGAGGGAAAGAAGTGCTGTCCATGCACCAGATTCTGCTGTATTTGTTACGCTGCAATAAGCCGCTGGTGCCAGAAGAGGAGATTGCCAATATGCTACAATGGGAGGAGCTGGAGTGGCAGAAATATGCCGAGGAATGCAAGGGGATGATCGTCACCAGCCCTGGCATGGTACTGCAAATGTTCTCAGACTGAGTTTTATTGTGCTGTGCCCAAACCCCGAACCACAATCAATTCCATCTCTCCCAATCTATTGATTTATTTTGTTTGCGGCCTAGGCCAGCTGCCCCAAAGCAGTGCATTGTTAGGCCATCTTAGGGACAACGAAACATTAAGAAGCAGTGATGATTGCAGGACAATAAAAGGTAGTAATCTAGGGTCGTAAGCCAACACAGCATCCGTGGGTGCAAATAATGATGATGATAATAATAATAATAATAATAATTTATAATAATAATTTATTTATTCCCCCACCCATCTGGCTGGGTTTCCCCAGCCACTCTGCGTGGCTTCCAACAGAATATTAAAAACACGATAAAACATCAAATATTAAAAACTTCCCTAAACAGAGTTGCCTTCAGATATCTTCTAAAAGTCAGATAGTTGTTTATTTCTTTGACATCTGGTGGGAGGGCGTTCCACAGGGCGGGCGCCACTACCGAGAAGGCCCTCTGCCTGATTCCCTGTTAACCTCACTTATCACAGTGAGGGAAAACCGGAACACTCGCTTCCAAGTTTCGATTGTTCAGGAGCCAATTTGTTTGGGAGCCAAGGCATTCGGGATCCAAGGTACGACTGTATTATTATTATTATTAATTGGATTTATATACTGCCCTATACCTGGAGGTTTCAGGGCAGTTCACAGAACAAAATCAAAATACAAAACCACAAAATATATAATCTAAATAAAAACAACAACCCAATATCCCCCCCCCAAACCCCCCCCCCCACAGTTTAGGCATAGGATGTCAATCAAATCAACCAAAGGCCTGGTTATAAAGGAACGTTTTTGCCTGGCACCTAAGGTTTTAGTGTCTTTGGTGTCACTAAAGTTGCCCACACTGTCGTCCTCCCCATCTCCTTCTCCAACAACACTGCATAGGGATGCCACAAGTCCTCCAGGAAGCAGATGTACACGCAGATGTACACACAATTCTGCTTGCTTTATTCTATAGAGATTGGGCTTGGTGTCCATTGTAATGCTGCACAATAGCCGCATATTTTTTCTTTCTTTTGTTTTTTTGGAACGATAGGAATGTCCTGGGTTTTGCCGTTGAAAGTTTCGCCTTGCGATTGTGGAGCTCAGCAATAAAGCTCTCATTCGGCACAATAGGGGAAGATCAGGAGAGGCTTATGAGAGAGCTGTTTTATTGGTGCGTTTTGTAGTTACAGCTTTCTTTGTCAGTAATAAGTCGAGGAGGAAGGAGAAGAATGGCCACAGTTTGCTTGTTTCCCCTCTTTCTCATTCTTTCCGTGACAAGGGCACATTTTAATTCCTGCCGGTAATAAATAGCAAGAGAGATATTTGTGTGTGGGGGAGTTTCTGTTTCTTTATATCTAAGTGAAGGCTAAACAAGCTCAGGAAGGAGTTTTGCAGTACCTAACCTTTTAAATTTTTTAGAACACCTTTAAATTCTGTGAAGTCCTTCACACACTTTGAACAGTGCTTCTGCGTACACCCCTTTCGTTGGCTACCTTGTCACTCTAGAGTTTGGGTTGGTGGCGCGAGGAAAAGCTGAACGGAGCGTGGTATTTTTGTGTGACGGATTTATTTCCTCAGTTATATCTCTCCTTTTAGCTGTAACGAACCCTTAGCAATTCACTCTCGCTTTAAACACTTAGATGTGCAGCGTAAACAGTGGAATCAATCATCGCTAGACAGTTTTCCTGTTGTCTCTCGACTTTGCTTTTAAATCCAGGGAAGTTCTAAGTGGGAAAATCGTCGTCTGTGGTGTGCATCTTATTGTATCCCATGCAGAGCGAGATAGACTTTCAACTTGCACAGCCAATCCTCTTGATTTCGGAAGGATGTGGTACATATGGGGGGGAAGGAGGCAGGGGAAAACATTGGTGTAACGTGGGGAGGGGCAGAGTGGTGGTTGCCTTGGGTGCAAAATTTTTAGGGGGCGCAAAATTCCAACCCCCGGTGCTGCCTCGATAGAGCTGCGCACTTCCGTCGTTGGGCTCCCTTGAAAACGGCTTCTCCCTGAGAACCAGGGAGTGACCTCTCTAGACAATGGAACGACTCTTCTTATCTCTGTGGCTGTGATCTCCCGGGTGACGCGGTCATCATTAGGCGATTGAATGTGCATGCGTTCCCCTCCCTCCCACCACCTCGCTCTGTGCAGCCCCGGGCTCCAGCAACCCATGCTACGTCACTGGAGGAAAGTCCTGTTGCATGCACAGAAATCCTTCAGCTAGCAAGGTGGCTGCATTTCGTATGAGCCTAGGTGTGGTCATTTAACTCTCTCTTCCCCGCTAGTCCATAACAGGTCCGTTCAGTGGTTAACGAATCAGGAGCACGTGCTCCCTCCTCCCTTAGCCACAGCTGGCTTGACTTCTCGTTTCACGAGGATTTGAAACCACGGTTGGCTTTCAGATTCATTTGCCAAGTGGAGGCGAGACAGTGGAAGCTGCTGTCTTCAGGGCCAGCTCTTCCTCTGCGGAGAGTCCATTTTCGGAAAGTTATATATGCCTGCGATAGAGCCACTGTTACCTAAATTTAATTGTTTGATCTTTTCCCTCCGTTTGCTCCAGAAGCCCAGCTCGGTTCGCATTGATCAGTTGGATCGTGAGCAGTTCAACCCTGATGTGATTACTTTCCCCATTATTGTCCACTTTGGAATACGACCTGCTCAACTCAGTTATGCTGGAGACCCACAGTAAGCAATTATTGTCAAGCCTGGGGCTGAATGCAGTCTTAACAGCCTTGCTCTTGATGGGCAGGTGCAGAAGCAACTGCTTCTGTTAAAGCAGTTACGAACACCCACTGCGATAGTACTCTGGAGAATAGAGGGAAAGGGTGGCGGAGCAAAAAATCAGTCATTGTTCTGCGCTGCACAGTAAAATTCTGGACTCTGAAATGCTTTCTTTCCCCCCTTAAGTGAAAAGGTATTGCTTTCTGCATTCCTTTAATTTTGTTTCAAAAGCATGCATGCCTTTTAAAATGAAATCCTTATATTGTAAACCATAGGCCATTTATTTTGAACCAGCGCCAATTTCTCCTTTTTGTGTGTTCCCTAAAGACTCAATTCCCTTATGTTTTGTGCATTGCATGATGGAACATTAACATTGTTTTGTTCCCTGGGGAGTAATCTGCGAAATGTTTGGCTGTCCATTCACTATTATTGTCTTAAGAACCATTTCCTTCTGCTCTCACATGGGCCAAGCAGTTGCCTTTGGCGTGTCCATCACTGGGACATGAGCGCTCTCTTTCCATCGTGTTCCCCAGGAACAGGTATACCAAGTAGGGCTGGTCAAGATCTGGTTTTCAACTTTGCGATATATCACCAGCTAAACATCACGGCGCACCGATATATCGCAATGTCTGAAATAATGATGGAACAACGCTAGAGGTGAACAGTAGGGCTAGACAATATCTGGTTTTCAACTGTGAGATATCACCAGCTAAACAGTGTGATATACAGTGGTACCTCGGGTTAAGTACTTAATTCGTTTCGGTGGTCTGTTCTTAACCTGAAACTGATCTTAACCTGAAGCACCACTTTAGCTAATGGGGCCTCCTGCTGCTGCCACGCCGCCGGAGCACGATTTCTGTTCTCATCCTGAAGCAAATTTCTTAACCTGAGGTAATATTTCTGGGTTAGCGGAGTCTGTAACCTGAAGCGTATGTAACCTGAAGCGTATGTAACCCGAGGTACCACTGTATACCGATATATCACAATGTCTGAAATTGGGTGGTTTTCAGCTTTGTGAGATACCACCAGCTAAACATTGCAGTACAGTGGTACCTTGGGTTACATACGCTTCAGGTTACAGACGCTTCAGGTTACAGACTCCGCTAACCCAGAAATCGGTTTGAGGCGGTATATCGCCCAGTCCTAATACTGAGGCCATCCTGGTAGCTATTGATAGCCTTATCCTCCGTACATTTTTCTAATGGCTGCCCAAATTTTTACCCATTGCCATTCAAGCTTTTACCCATCACTTCTGCATTTTGTTATAGCAAATCTCCCACCACCTTCCTTGATTCTTCCTGCAACTCCTCGTAGTTCACCTCACGTAAAGGAAAAAACCTGGTATTGGGAGCATTCCAAAGGCCCGAGTCCATAGGCTGTGGTCCAAGCAACAATGCGCTCTTCCTATTGTAAAGAAACAAGGCCCGTCAGCCTTTGTTTAGCTGGGAAATGTTGGCTATGCTCTCTTTTCAAGATAATGCCAGTTTCCATATAAGGATAGGAAAGGATTTCTTTCCAGTATGAACCTGAGAATTACTAGGCAGCCGTCTTAACTAAAAACAAAAAGGAAACGGATCAAGACTGATTTATCTCCCATTCGACTTCCTTTTTATTTTATTTTTAATTTTCAGGTACCAAAAACTCTGGAAGAGTTATGTGAAATTGCGCCACCTGCTGGCTAACAGCCCCAAAGTGAAACAAGCGGATAAGCAGAAACTTGTGCAAAGAGAAGTAGGCTGCTATTTTATTTTATTTTATTCCCACCCTAATTTCTCTGTGTGTCTATATACCATGTTTCGTTTCTTTACGTTGCTGTTGCCTTTGCTCAAACTTGAACCCTAAACCTGAGGCTGAAGAGGGTGTTGGAACATATCGCCACGGTTCTTTGCAAATAGCACAGCGTCAATGCATCATTGCTTTGTTTCCAAAGCAATTTAGACCTTTGGCGTTTTAATTTATTCCTTTCCTCTGCCTCATCCTCTCTGCCACAGATTTCCAGATACAGGTTTTCCTTTTTTTCAACAACAACAGACCCAAGAGACAGATGACTAGGGCTGGGCGATATCTGGTTTTTGATAACCCCCCCTTTTTGTTTTTTTTGCTTTAAAGGAAGCGCTGCAGAAGATTAGGCAGAAAAACACCATGCGCCGTGAAGTGACCGTCGAGCTGAGCAGCCAAGGCTTCTGGAAAACGGGCATCCGCTCCGATGTCTGTCAGGTGAGTGGATACCCTTCCGTATCCCTAGCGAACGAAGCAGAGGCATTTTAATTACGTGTGTAAAATCTGAGGCATGCGGATGAGGCGGCTGGGATAGGGGTGGCAAGTGAGGGGGCCCCCCGGGTGTTGCTGCCGTTTTCCAAACCAAGGGCCTTCAACTCTCTCTCAAGAACCTCTTTATATTCCTTTAAAACTCCACAGTGCATAAGATGGCAGTGGGGGGGAGGGAAGGACATGCCCTGCTCTTTTAGAAATGGTGGCCATTTTGTGTTGCGCCACACCCCTCAGTTGTGTTATAGCCCCCCACCCCTTCTGCCTGCTGAATGGTTGGGCAGGAAAAAACTGCCATTGGCAGCAACCAGAGCATTCTGGGGAGCACTGGTTTGGGCCCCTTGAATTTGAATCCAGCCCTGCTGATGGCATCAGGCTCGAGGGCACAATAATCTGTCTGCCCCCTTCCCTTTCTGAGCTGGCCAGGCTGCTCAGCAGGTCTGGAGTTGCGGCTCTAGCCCAGGCATCCCCAATCTTCAGCCCTCCACATGTTTTGGACTACAATTCCCATCATCCCTGAGCACTGGTCCTGTTAGCTGGGGATCATGGGAGTTGTAGGCCAAAACATCTGGAGGGCTGCAGGTTGGGAATGCCTTCTCTAGCCCCACTCTTAAGCCCCATGGGGGAGCAGCAGATTCCTGGGGTGTGAGCAGGGCCGGATTTAGGTTTGATGAGGCCCTAAGCTACTGAAGGTAATGGGGTCCTTTATATGTCCAGCTGTCCTTTGTCAACAACAAATTGTCGCTTTTTGTGTTGAATATATACTACATGGTAATTTATGGATCTAATATGTATTGAAAGCCATTTGCACATGTTGCCATGCAACTAGTCCATGCAGAATGTTGGCACCCTATATATAGAAATGAGCAAACCAGTGATATTTTAGGGGGCAGGCTAGCAGGCGGGGCCCATTACTTACATCATAGGGGCCTACACAACACAAAACACTGTTGCTGTATGTAGGTTTTATTTTTTATTTTTATCTTATATTTTGGAAATGTACATTGAGGTTTTTTCCCTTTAATTTTTTGGGGGCCCCCCATGAGAGTGGGGCCCTAAGCTGTAGCTTGTTTAGCTTATACATAAATCCGGCACTGGTCATGATCCGCATAAGGGATGGGTGCACAGCCTTGAGCATGAAGAATCCCCCTGTTTTCTACCACCCACAAGTGTTTGCCAGTGCATGTGTGTCTCCCCCAAATCCTCACTCCTTTTCCATGCTTTCGAGTTAACCATCGCATTTCACACAGTAGGGGTTGACCACTTCCCTGCTATTGTCCAAACAGAAGCATTGTACGGGCAGGACGCTGTGAAGCAATCCTGAACCCGAAAAAGTTCTAATGAATCTGAAAACCTGCTTGGCGCAGTAATAATGCACATGGCCTCAGTGGTCCGGAGTGCCTTCTGTCAGCTTCGACTGGTGGCCCAGCTACGCCCCCAACTGGACAGGGATAGCATTACTGCTGTTATCTATGCTCTGGTAACCTCAAGGTTAGATGACTGCAATGTATTATACATAGGGCTGCCTCTGAAGACCGTTCGGAAACTTCAGCTGGTGCAGAATTCAGTGGCCAGGTTCCTCAAGACGCTTTGAGCATATTACACCAATCCTGGTCCAACTGCACTGGCTGCCGATTAGTTTCTGGGCCCAATTCAAGGTGCTGGTTTTGACCTGTAAAGGCTTAAACGGCTCAGGACTGCAGTACCTCAAGGACCGCCTCTTTCCATATGAATCTACC
The DNA here is from genome assembly GCF_964234715.1 of Podarcis melisellensis. Classification (NCBI taxonomy): domain Eukaryota; kingdom Metazoa; phylum Chordata; class Lepidosauria; order Squamata; family Lacertidae; genus Podarcis; species Podarcis melisellensis. The sequence continues at coordinate 67,867,563 of NC_138539.1, forward strand.
CAGACCCTGAGATCATCTTCTGAGGCCCTTCTTCATATGCCTCCTCCTTGAGAGGTCCAGAGGGTGGCAACATGAGACAGGGCCTTCTCTGCAGTGGCTCCCCACCTGTGGAATGCTCTTCCTAAGGAAGTTCACCTGGCACCTTCATTATATAACTTTAAGCGCCAGGCAAATCATTCCTCTTCAATCAGACCTTTGGTTGATTTGGTTGACATCCTATGCCCTTTTGAAAATGTAGGGATTTTTTTGGGTGGGGGTGTTATTGGGTTGTTTTTATTTTGATTGTATTCTGTGAACTGCCCTGAGACCTCTGGTATAGGGCAGAATATAAATTCTATTAATAAGAATAATAGTAATAAGAATAATCTGCAGCAGTGTCTCGTACCGAATGTAAGCAAGTTGCTGAAAAGACTCCATGAATTGAAAGTGGAGACACTGTATGCATTTTTCTTTGCTTGCTTGTTGCTTGTTTAAATCATCAGCATCATCAAAGAATTAGCCGGGGAGATCCAATCTTATTGCATGACCTGCTGCATAAACCTAGAAATCAACCTACTGTTGACCATTCTTATAGTGGCTCATGTGCAATATGGGGGATTTGAACCCTGGTCTCCTAGGGCCTAGTCCAGCGCTTCAACCACTACAAATAGTGATCCATGCAATGGTCACCTCCAGGCTTGACTACTGTAATTCGCTCTATGCGGGGCTGCCCTTGAAGCTGTCCCAGAAACTCCAGCGGGTGCAGAATGCTGCAGCGAGGCTCCTCACGGGGTCTCTGCCATGGGAGCATATTCACCGAGTGCTTTTCAAGCTGCACTGGCTCCCGGTGGAGTACAGGGTCAGATTTAAGGTGCTGGTTTTAACCCTTCACGCCCTGGACCCTCATACCTACGGGACCGCCTCTCCTGGTATGCCCCACGGAGAGCCTCAAGGTCCATAAATAGCAACAGCCTAGTGGTCCCGGGCCCTAAGGAAGTTAGATTAGCCTCAACCAGAGCCAGAGCCTTTTCAACACTGGCTCTGGCCTGGTGGAACGCTCCGCCTCATGAGACCAGGGCCCTGCAGGATCTGATTTCTTTTTGCAGGGCCCTGTAAGACAGAGTTGCCTGTAAGACAGAGTTGTTCTGCCTGGCCTTTGGCTTGGAGCCAATTTGATTCCCTCCCTCCCTCTCTTTCTTTTTTCTTTTCCTTCCTCTCCTGCGATGAGGCATTTTAATATTTTAATGTTTCAATATTTTAATGTTGTATTTTAATTTTGTTTTAAGTTGCAATCATTCAACTTGTTTTTATTATTGCTTGTTAGCCACTCTGAGGCCGGCCTTGGCTGGGGAGGATGGGGTATAAATAAAAAATTATTATTATTATTATTATTATTATTATTATTATTATTATTATTACTTGATTACTTGAAAAAACATAGGGCTAAAAGTTCCAGGTAAATAAATAATGCCAATTCTTTCTCCTAGCATGCTATGATGCTCCCTGTCCTGACTCATCACATCCGCTACCATCAATGTCTCATGCATCTGGATAAACTGATAGGCTACACTTTTAAAGATCGCTGCTTATTGCAGGTAAGGTCATAGACCGAAATGCTCTCCCATGTATTTGAAGTTGCAATGTGGCTGGGAAAAAGGAGCAGGGAATAGATGTTCTGGTAAGTTTGCATTAGCTTGTGGGCGGCAGAGCCAGAGAACTGACCAGGCCGACCTGGAGACGGGGCCTGATGGAGGCAGCCAATCAGGGAGCCAAAGAATGAGTCGGAAGCACCGTCCATTGGCAGCACATGATGCACAGAGAACCTTGTTGGGGCTGGAGCAGAGAGAGGGGCTGGATCTATAGTGATATGTAAAAACGCTTTTTAAAAAAGCAATATAGCCCTCAGTGCCATTTCCCATTGCTCTATAGCGCCCTCTGGTTTTACGTGTTTATAACGTATTTTTAACGTTTTAACTGACCCATGTAGATGAGTCCAGGGAGTTGGTTGGAGGGGGTCAATGAAAGGATGGAGAGGGGTAGAATATAAGGAGAAGGACGGAGGAGCTGTTTATGTTTATAAGGTGGAGTTAACCCAAATATTCTAGATCTAGTCCACCTTCATTCCTGTGAATACGAAACAAAGGTGTCAGACAATATGCTATTAAAGAGCAAAGATTTTATCATGCCTGATATTTTTACATGGCTATTGGCTTCAGCAATTAGATCCTCACGTGCAGTTTTCTGTTGCTTTTTTAATTATTGAGAGCTTTTCAAGTGAACAAATAGAGTAAAAATGGAAAGCGTTGAAAAGTACACGCCTTTTCCTTTCCCCCACAATATGCAGTTTCAGTCTGTAATTTTAGAGCTCAGAAACTGCTCGCGCTCTTGAAATTCCCTGTCACAAAACGCGCCTGGAACAATGGGAGTTTCGAACTCTGCCTCTAACCGTGCCGGTTCCACATGTTCCTGGACTGTAAGTTGTCTTTGGAACTGAGTTGCAACGTTTAGCTATCGGCACTTACTGACGCTGACCAAAACTTTTGAAGATGCTTGATCGGTTGTGAAAACTGGGGGTGGTTCTGCGCTGCTGAAATTTCATGGCAGCTGTCCCTTTTAAAGCTTTGCAGTGATCGGAATGAGCAGTGCAGGCTTACAGGGCTGTTTTGTTTTTGCTTTGGGATTCTGCCGCCTTTACAGCTGGCCATGACTCACCCAAGCCATCACCTCAACTTCGGGATGAATCCAGACCATGCCAGAAATTCTTTGTCCAACTGCGGCATCCGGCAGCCCAAGTATGGAGATAGGAAAGTCCACCATATGCATATGAGGAAAAAAGGTACATTTTGCTGGTGTCATGATTCCCCCTTCTGACTTCTTTCTCCTCATCTATTTTACTTCCTTTCTTTCTTCCCTTGAGGAACCCAAGGCATAATAATAATAATAATAATAATAATAATAATAATAATAATAATATATTACTTATACCCCACCCATCTGGCCGGGTTTCCACAGCCACTCTGGGCAGCTCCCAACAGAATATTAAAATACAATAGTCTATTAAAGATTAAAAGCTTCCCTAAACAGGGCTGCCTTCAGATGTCTTCTAAAAGTCAGGTAGTTGTTTATTTCCTTGACATCTGGTGGGAGGGCATCCCACAGGATGGGCGCCACTACCGAGAAGGCCCTCTGCCTGATTCCCTGTAACCCGACTTCTCATAGTGAGGGAACCGCCAGAAGGCTTTCGGCGCTGGACTTCAGTGTCCAGGCTGAACAGTGGGGGTGGAGATGCTCCTTCAGGTATACTTATGTGTCATTACCAGGTGGCCATGCATCCTGGTGCCGACCAGAGCTGGCATACCTTCTCATAAGACCGTTTCACATGTTGTGTTCTCTTCGCCCGAATGTCAATTGCTGTTCTACAATGAGGCGGCAAAAGTAGGCAGAGTTCTTGTGCTGCTTGCATGTAGAAATCTAGGCCAACAAGCCAAACTTTTTTTACATAGTTGGGTCCCCATTATTTTACCAGCTGCAGGGTGGTTGTGTAAAGTAAATCCCATTGAATTCAATGGGGCATATTCCCAAGTTTCTGGAGTTAAGATGGTCATCTGAGTTGAATGGATAGTTTGCTAAAAAAAAAAGGAGAGTTTCCAGACTAAGGTGTGGAAAGGACGGGCTTTACACATTGTGAATGCCCAAAGCCAAAAAGGTTGGGCAATGGTCAAACAGGGTTGGGACTGGAGAACTTGCAGATGGATTTTGATTCTACAGAGGTACTTGGCTATTGGGATACAGAGGTAGCTATTGGTGCACAAACCTATGTTATAAGCTTTGTTCCCCTTCAAATTTTATACATTTAACTAATTTCACAATCGATTTAACAATTCAAAACGACTTCCTTTCCCCCTCTTTCTGCGGTTCCTTAAATTTATTTTTAATATCTTCTGCGTATCCTAATTAACTTAATTTACTCATTTATTCATCTACTTTGAATATATACTCTTATGAAACTGCAGGTTATTACAATAATCATGCTGATGCTTTAATCTGTTTACAATTTATCTGCAAATATTCAATAAACCATTTCCATTCTTTTATTAAAAGTTTGTTATCTTGATTTCTTATTCTTCTGGTAAGTTTCACCATTTCTGCATATTCCATAAGTTTTTGTATCCATTCTTCCTTTGCTGGGACTTATTCCTCTTTCCATTTTTGGGCGAGTAACATTCTTGCCGCTGTGGTCACATAAGTGAATAAGTTTCTATACAGTTTAGGTAGTTCTGTCCCTATCGTTCCCAAAAGAAGAGCTGCTGGGTTTGTTTTTTTAAAACAAATGTTATTTTCAACATCCTTTTCAATTCATTATATATCATTTCCCAATAAGCTCTAACCTTACTACAAACGTATGTCATAAGCTTAATCATTTACTGTTCAGATAGGGTAAAGGTAATGGTACCCCTGACCATTAGGTCCAGTCGTGGACGACTGGGGTTGTGGGGCTCATCTCGCTTTACAGGCCAAGGGAGCCGGCGTTTGTCCACAGACATCTGGGTCATGTGGCCAGCATGACTAAGCCGCTTCTGGCGAACCAGAGCAGCGCACGGAAACGCCGTTTACCTTCCCGCTGGAGTGGTACCTATTTATCTACTTGCACTTTGACGTGCTTTCAAACTGCTAGGTGGGCAGGAGCAGGGACCGAGCAACGGGAGCTCACCCCGTCGTGGGGATTCGAACCGCCGACCTTCTGATCGGCAAACCCTAGGCTCTGTGGTTTAGACCACAGCACCACCCGCGTCCCTTTTACTTTTCAGATGGCAATGCATAATTCACATTACTGGAAGGGTACTTTTGTGCTGAACCCTTAAAAGAAATTGTGCCTGTTTACATGGAGTTACCTTTTAAATATCACGCTGTTTGTATTTTTTTCCCCCCAGGCATAAACACCTTGATCAATATCATGTCACGTCTTGGGCAAGATGATCCAACTCCTTCCAGGTACGCAAACAATTTCTGGGTGGTAGTTGTTGCCATTACGAGCTCGCCGGTCCATTGCAGTAAGTGGGATCAGAACAGAACTGTTAATGACAAGAATAATAATAACTCTATTATTTATACCCTGCCCATCTGGCTGGGTTTCCCCAGCCGCTCTGGACAGCTTTCAGTTAGGAGGAACTGCACATTTCCAGCAACAGGATATTGCAGTGTTGCATGGTCAGAACTGCTACCAGTCAACCTATTTGTGGCCTCAGCACCTTTCACCTCTTTGTAGTAACGTGGGTGGCGCTGTGGTCTAAACCACTGAGTCTCTTGGGCTTGTCAATCAGAAGGCCAGCATTCGAATCCATGCAACGGGGTGAGCCCCCGTTGCTCGGTCTCAGCTCCTGCCAACCTAGCAGTTGGAAAGTGCACCAGTGCAAGTAGATAAATAGGCACCACTGCGGCAGGAAGGTAAACAATGTTTCTGTTTGCTCTGGTTTCCGTCACGGTGTTCCATTGCACCGAAGCATTTTAGTCCTGCTGGCCACATGACCCAGAAAGCTGACTGTGGACAAACGCTGGCTCCCTTGACCTGAAAGTGAGATGAGCGCCGCAACCCCAGAGTTGTTGCAATTACGAGCTCGCTGATCCATTGCAGTAAGCAGGATCAGAACAGAACTAATAATAATAATAATAATAATAATAATAATAATTCTACTCCACCCATCTGGCTAGGTTTCCCCAGCTTTCAGTTAGGGGAAACACTGCATTTCCAGCAATAGTTGGAACTGCTCCCAGTAAACCTATTTGTGGCCTCTGCACCTTTCGCCTCATTGCAGTAACCACCTGGAATTCTGCTGTTTGTTAGTGATTTCTTTCTAGCCTGAAAAACACACTCAGCATACCTGCTTTCCGACAAATGCCCAAGCGCTCCTGGCAAGCTTCTTTCCATGCCAGTGCCAAAAGAGTGTGCAGGAAAAGAGCAGGAGGGGCCGCGATGCTGTACCAAACAGAGGATTTTGAACTCCCTGCAAGAGGCTTTTTTTTCCTTCTTGCATGGCACCGTGCCAAAATCCTGTAGATGGCCTAGGAGGAGGCTTCTCTTTAAATCATCCAGGGCGATGGCAGGGCACGCGGAAGCTGGTCTCAGCATGCCATTGCACATCATTATCTTTTCCTTTGGTTAATAAGTTGACACAACATTGCGATCAGCCTTATTACCTTTCTGGCTGCATGCGGTTTTTTTGTGCCACTCAGAAGAAACCCAAATATCCACTGTTGGGCATCGGAGGATGGTGTGTTGAAGACCAAAAGCAGTGGGAGCCTAACTCTTTTTTGCTTTATCGCCCCAAGGAATTGGCTGGCTGTTGTTTATCCATCGCTAATTACTCATACGCATAGGGGTTACGTGTAATGATCCCTGCATTTGTCTGTTTGCAGGATCAACCACAACGAGCGCTTGGAATTTTTGGGAGATGCCGTGGTTGAATTTTTAACTAGGTGAGTATTGGGTTCACTCCTAACGCACCTTCTGCTATAAAATCATACCTTGCTCATTAAAATAAAACATTTTAAAATATCCTGATTTGTTTCGGGCTATCATGCAGTTGAAAGGGTATTCTGCCAATTAAAACTCGGATGTCATTTATTTATTTTTGTTCTGAAACACCAAAGACCTCTGCTGCTTTTAAAAAAAATATATCAAAAGTAGACATTTATGTGTCGCTTCCAGTGTGCTAAACATGACGAAATCTGTAATTCTTCCATCTCCCTCTTTTCTTGCAAACTAAATTGGTGTCATTCCTGCTTTACAGATGTGGAAGAGAGGCCCTTAGAGAATCAAGTCTTTTTTCTTTTTTTTCTTTTTTAAACTAATTTATTGGCTTTGTTGTTGTTCAAATAGGCCACACAAAAGTCTTTTTTAAAAAAGAAAAAAGAAACAAGAAGTAATTTAGATAGCGCTTAAAATGCTTCAAGCACGTTCCTGTCTGTATCTCAGTTTGCTTAGGACTAAGCTCAGAATTGGGACGTGGGCACTGTGGGTTAAACCACAGAGCCTAGGACTTGCAGATCAGAAGGTTGGTGGTTCGAATCCCCGCGATGGGGTGAGTTCCCGTTGCTTGGTCCCTGTTCCTGCCAACCTAGCAGTTTGAAAGCACGTCAAAGTGCAAGTAGATAAATAGGTACTGCTCTGGCGGGAAGGTAAACGGTGTTGCCATGCGCTGCTCTGGTTTCGCCAGAAGTAGCTTAGTCATGCTGGCCACATGGCCCTGAAGCTGTACGCTGGTTCCCTCTCTTGGAACTTTGAAGTGTCAGGCATAGCCCTATTGGCTTTAGCCCAAACGTAGCAGAGTTTTCCTGCACAGCGAAGAAGCTAGTTGCGGTGGAATGACTAGTCAGCTAGACTCAGAATAACTATTTACAGGATTTATTAAAAAGGAGAAAATAAAACCAGCAGAGTTTCTGCATACAAATAAAAGCAAAATAAATCCTCTCTTTCTCTCTCTCTCAAAACCATACACAGCACTTCTACTCCTAACACACCTCACATCAAACTGAGCTAGCAATCCCTAGTTAAGAGTTGAATGCTGGTCGTTAACCAATCAGAGTAAGCAGTTTCTAGGTCAAGCTGACCTGGGCTTTCTGCCAAGAGTAAATTGACACTGCCTTGAGTTAATTGTTTGAAGCCAGAATCTGCAAGTTTCCCATGAGAATCAATTAACAGAAACTGAACACCCTCAGCTAGTAAAGTGAGATGAGTGCCACAACCCCAGAGTCGGTCACGACTGGACCTATTGGTCAGGGGTCCCTTTACCTTTAAGCTCAGAATTGAACCCAGATACAATTCTAGATATTCTGTCATCAACTGGTACCTTTTGCTCTCTAGTTTGTCAACAGCCCTGAAAGGTTCCACTGTAGATGCAAAAGGTCTACGGTCTGCCAAGTCCGTATCTCCTGCCTCGTGTCTTCATTTGAAGTTTCATTCCAAGCCGAGGGCCTAAAGTGTAATACTCTGAGATGAAAAGCTGATGACTGTGTCCTGTCAGATGTAATTGAGAGTTGCTCATAACAGCTCTGGAGAATAGCTAGTCTAGGACCAAACGCTTCAAAGTTTATAGCCGGCAAATAAAAGGAATACATCATTTTGGAACGTGTCATCTTCCTGTCACGGAGCTCCTTCATCTTTCCGGCTATAATCTCAAGCAAAAAGTGTGTTTGCAAATAAACTTTGAATCCCACCCCCCCCACCCAATTCTCTCTCCCAAGTGTGGTGTTATTACTCATTAATCCCGACTTCATAATGGCGCACTTGGCGTTTTGCCTTCCGGTAGTTTGCAGTTTTGTGCTTGTGTATTTGGAATAAATCACTAACATATTCCCGGTTAATGGAAGGTGGCTTTCATTTTTCCTGCCTAGGCTCTTCTCAGAAAGAAACAAAAAACCCCGACAAAAATAATGTAAAATTGACTTTTTATAGCCTAGTGAAAACAGCAGCCATTTCCTTGGTAAGTGTCATTTGTGACAGCAGGGAGGACCCAAAACTCCAGGGTGGGAGATTTGAAGCTCATTTCCAGATCTCAGGTGTGTCCGTTTGTAATGGGAAAAGTGGTCTACTTATGTAGAGAGGCTCCAAAAGTGTTAAGATGTTACAGAAGAAGAAAAGAAAAATGCCATCGGTGCCTTCCAACAACTGCTTTGAGATGAGCGGCTTTTTGCATTGTTTGGTTTGCATAAAACCGTATGTGGGCTTTTATCTCTGAAAATAGCAGGGGCTGAAGGAGGACAGATTTATTTAATGCTCAAAAACAAGCTCTCTGAGTACTTCTATTTACGTAAACCTCTGCAGTGCATTTTTACACGTAATCTTTCTGAGGCTCGAAAATTGGCACTGTGAGCATAGAACTTTCTTCGTAGGGGCAGTTTTGGCAGCCAAAACGCCTCGGTCTTTGTGCGAGTTTGCACAAAAGAGGTAGTCCTCCTCGCTGAAGTCAGCGGGGCCTGTATAGGATTGCGCTGTGCAGCTGCAATCCTTCACACAGTTACCTAGGAGGAAGCCTCATTGTACTTAGTTGGGTTTACTTCTGGGTAAATCTAGGATGAACTCAGTGGAACTTGCTTTCCAGTGAAACTTGCTGCCTTGCTTCCACGGAAATGTGGCCAAGATAACCAACTTAAAGGATGAACACAAAATGGAGGCCGTCGGCCTAGCTTTGTATTCAACTGCACCTTACTCAGAGTAGACCTGTTGAAGTTAATGAAGCTAAATGAATCATGTCTCTTAATTTTGCTGAGTCTGCTCTAAACATGACCAATATGACCAATAACTTACCGTACTTTTCTGTGTATAACACGCCCCTGTGTATAAGACGCTGACTATTTTGGGGGACTCCAATTTAAGAAAATGACCCAGAGTTGTGCAGCTTTTTAAGGGATGCAGTAATTCACTAACCCAACAAATCACCCATCACCCCACCCACTACCCATGTATAAGACACCCCCGGTTTTTAAACCTTATTTTATAGTAAAAAAAACACCAACCCTCGTCTTATACACGGAAAAGTACGGTAAGTATCCTCTACATCAGATGTGGAGAACCTTTTGGCTTTCAGATGTTCCTGAACTATAAAGCCCACATTCCCTGCCTATCACCCTTGCTTGCGGGAGTTGATGGGAGTTGTACTTCAGTAACAACTGGAGGACCAAAGCTTCCCCCGCTCCTATGCCATATTAAGAACCAAACGCCTAGGTTCATGAGAACGTTTTTGCCTCGTGCATAAGAGCAGACAATGATGGTTTCTTGCGGGGAGAGGCAGCTGCTGAAATAACCTGTTAAGTGTCTCTGCTGTCGAGAGATTTACGGCTTTTGATGTGCCTTTTCTCCTTTCTTTCCAGTGTTCATTTATACTACCTGTTTCCAAGTCTAGAGGAAGGGGGCTTAGCCACATACCGCACTGCCATCGTTCAGAACCAACATCTTGCCATGCTGGCCAAGGTAACTTAACAATTATTTTTTTCACAGTTTGAATTGGCTTTGAATTGCCCAGATGGATTCATTAAGTGAAGGTGGGCGATCTACACTTGTGTTTTTCCTTGGGCCGCACTGCAATCTCCTTGTAGGCAGAAGAGTTTTATATCTTATTAGAAACAGGACCCAGCTGGGTTCACCTTGGAGTCAAGATATTTTGAGAAGCAGCCTCCAAATGAGGGGCCATAATTTGGGTTGGGGGCAGAAAACGCCGCTTTGTGCTTCTGAGGCCTTGCAATGTACTACAAGGATCTGTCTGGGTGGTGACCAATATGCGTTAGATGTTTTCTTTTCTTTTCTTTTCATTTTTTAAAAAGGTTCTTAAATTAGGAGTTTAATTAGGAACTTTCAGTGGGAGACGACTATGCTTCGGAATATACATGGAGCGTTTTCTTTTCAGCACAATTCACTTTACGTATGTCCCCTTTTAAACCCAGCTTACGAAAGGGGCATTAACAAGTAAATTGTTCCGTCTATGTAACATGGTAGAGAAAGTGGACCGGAGCAGATAGACAACGGAGGGCAAAAATAAAGGGGGGGGGATAGAAGGCATTTGGCCCAGGATTATGTGTCTGTTTGCTATTTATATAATTAAATAAACATTTTCCCCCTCCGCTCTTCACCCTAAAGACACGGGCTGACATAGTAATATATTTTTAAATGTAATTTAAATATTGTGAGAGTTCTTTGGGGGGGGGGGGGAATGAACTCACACAGTTAGTTGGTATTCCATTGGGAAAAATATTTATTTATACAATATGCCACAAATTTAGCCGTCCAGAGTGGCTGGGGAAGCCCAGCCAGATGGGTGAGATATTATTATTATTATTATTAAGTCATAGAACTGCAGAGTAGGAAGGAAACAGTAGGATTGTCTAATCCAGCCCCCCTGCAATGCTGGGATCTTTTGCCCAACAGGGGGCTTGAACCCATGAACTTGAGATTAAGAGTCTTTCATGCTCTGCCAGCTCAGCTATGCCAAAATGGGATGCGTAACTTGGTCTGAGTTAATAGTTTAAAGAGGCTTGTAATAAAAAACGTAGAAAGTGGGAGAAAGACAAAAATGGTCATTGCACAGTAAAAGGATGTCAGTGTGGCTTAAGGTTACAGGTGGGTCCTTGTTCCGAAAAAGGCTACCTGCAACCTGCTTTTATCACAGGCTCGTGAAAGTAAACAGTGGTTTTTAAGAACCTTGCAAAACATTGCAGTCGTGGCACGTCGGAAGGGAAGACCTGTTCGAAGCAGATCAGGTTGAGAAGGTCAGAACCGTCACAATGGGTTTCAGCAATAGGAAAGTCATCCCTACTGGTGACAATGACTAATATTTCAAGCTTCAGAGGAAGCATACAGAGAGACCTCTTCCCAATTAGCTGCCACAAGTTGACTATTTTGTTGGTTTTGCACAGTTTAGTTGGTGGCATAATAATTTAGCCAGTGCTTTCTGTCTTTCTTCCATGCTTATAAATTTTAGATCTTTTTTTCACCTTATGCAATGACCTCGTGTGTCCTCCCCAGCCAGCCAACTCAGATCAGCTTTATCTGGAGTTTAGCAGGGAATTTTTTCCCCATCACCACATTAGGCAAAGCTCCGCTTAACTAAATAAGAGCTCTGCACCCCAGATAGTTTGAGATTTATGTCCCTATTTTTATGAATTTAGCTTTGTTTTTGTTTTTTGAAAAATAGAATCCAGACCTCTGTTTGTAACCCTCTCTTTTATACAGTGGTACCTTGGGTTACAGACGCTTCAGGTTACAGGCGCTTCAGGTTACAGACTCCGCTAACCCAGAAATAGTACCTCAGGTTAAGAACTTTGCTTCAGGATGAGAACAGAAATCATGCTCCGGTGGTGTGGCAGCAGCAGGAGGCCCCATTAGCTAAAGTGGTGCTTCAGGTTAAGAACAGTTTCAGGTTAAGAACGGACCTCCGGAACGAATTAAGTTCTTAACCCGAGGTACCACTGTATACTTAAAAATTGTTCCTCGCCAGCGCTGCTTCTGAACGCAGCCATAAAGCAGAGCCTGCCTCGTATTTAAAACTACTGAAAGATTTACAGATGTGCTAGATGCGCCTGAAAACATAGCAGTGACTTAGTTACTGCCCCAAGGGCTTCCAATTGATCTTTCAATTTACTTTCCTTTAACCAGTGCCACTTAACACTCCCAAAGATGTATAGTTCATGGATTCCCCTCCCTTTTATTTCTTGGGGACCTCAAAAGTCCCTGTTCTTCCATTTTAATTGTTCAATTATTCACACTTTGTTGTTCTTCACCCCAACGATGCCCACCCAAGCTTCACGTTTGGGCCATCATTCTCTGGACGTCTCTTGAGCCGTTAATATAAAGCAGGCAGGTTTACGTTTCCTCATGGTCTGGTCATCTCTTTTTATCTTTCCCTTTCGGATTTATACCCTTCCAATTCAGCTACAAAAAGTTCTCGAGACAGAAGCGTCCCCCAAATTCAGGATTTGGTCTTGTGGTCCGAAGTGGCACACCTTAATGAATTGCTTTTGCAGTCCAGAGAGTCGTCGTCGTCTTCTTCTTCTTCTTCTTCTTCTTCTTCTTCTTCTTCTTCTTCTTCTTCTTCTTCTTCCTCTTCCTCTTCCTCTTCCTCTTCCTCCTCCTCCTCTTCTTCCTCTTCTTCTTCTTCTTCTTCTTCTTCTTCTTCTTCTTCTTCTTCTTCTTCTTCTTCTTCCTCTTCCTCCTCCTCCTCCTCTTCCTCTTCCTCTTCCTCCTCTTCCTCCTCCTCCTCCTCTTCTTCTTCTTCTTCTTCTTCTTCTTCTTCTTCTTCTTCTTCTTCTTCTTCTTCTTCTTCTTCTTCTTCATTTGCCTCTTGTTTGTTGCTTTAGCCCTGCAGAGAGAAGGCACAGATATCTTCCTGGCTTTTTCTAGAATTTGTGGGTCCATCTTTCTGGCTCGTTTGAAGTACTTTCTCAAAGCTACCCAAGGTTGATTCAGAATGTGGAAAGGGAAAACCTTGTTTGTGAGTTGGACATGATAACCCAGCTACCATTCCTAGCAATGGTGGCATGGAAAATAATTCCGTTATTTTGCCACTCTGTGCGTGAAGCTTTGGAGAGGAAGGTCCAATATATTACGTGGCCTCTGGATTGGCCTCTCATGGGCTGTGGGATTGGCAGAAATCTTAAATTAAACATGAAACACACATAATTCTGAACACGGATGATTCCCTGAGATCCTTAGCTTCCATCTGTAATTAACTAAATAGGCGAATGTATTTATGCTGCACACAGTGTACAGGTGTTTCAACAAATGTCTCCTTCAGGATTTGTTGCTGTTTTTCAAATCTGGGGGAATGGATGGGGAAATAAAGGAGAGATTGGTCAGTAGAAGTCTCCACGGGTAGAGAACCGATTTTTCTGATGCGCCCCGGAAACGAACTGGGGTTTACACAAATCTCCCTTGTCCCTTCTTCTTCAACCCACCTTGCTTTGAAAACTCCTCAAGTGGCTTTCTGCCAAGCCGAATGAACGCATTAAAAGGGGAAGTCTAATAACTCTGGAATGTATTTCCACCCCAGAATTAGCATGCATTACATAACGCCTCTGATTTTAAGACTTGAAGGAGATTAGCAGATGACTTGATGTGAGGACATTCACATGTCGGAAAAGCTAGGTGGAGCTGTGGCGTAACAAACCAAACGGGGTCTCTCTCTCTCTCTTTCTCCCTCTCTCTCTCTCTCTCTCTCTCTCTCTCTCTCTCTCTCTCTATTTCTTTCTCCCTCTCTCTTTCTCTTGTGCTCAGAGGCATGTGCTTGAATTTGCTGCGTGTTGTTAGGGCAGAGGGAAATAAAATCATTAGGGACAATTTACAGACGCAATAGGGCGTTGTTTAGATTTTGCTTATTTCCCTCTTTTCCTTATTCCTCCATTGTGGTGCATATTCTGTTTCTTCTTCTTCTTCAGGAGTTAAAGCAAAACAAAAACCTGCACTCCGGCGACATTATTCTAACTAAGCTCGCTCCTTCCTTCTCCTGTTTAAACAGCAGTTTCCTCTCTTCACCTCCTTAATAGTCTGGGGCCTCGTGCAGCGACGTCACTGGCTGCCCACAAACCGTGGTTTTCAAATCTGAACTGGCCTCTCCTTCCTTCCTTGCTCCGTTTTCGAGCGAGGTTCCCTCTCATTTCCCAGGACCAAACCACTGTGTGATGAGGCCAAAGAGACGGTCTGTTTCCCAACATTCCTCGCACCCGCAGTTTGGAATCAGGTCTGGGTCAGCATTCGAAACTCCCATTGTTCGTGGCGCATTTTGCAACTGGGAATTTCATGAGTGTGAGCGGTTTCTGATCTCTGGGTGCGGTCCTGCACCTAAGATTTCAGATTAAAACTGCAGAGTGGAAGGAAAGGAGGACCTTTTTCTGCCTCCTCACTTCCAGCCATTCTCCGAAGGCTGGAGAAGAGATCTTTTGAAGAATATTACGGGGAGGGGGGCAGGGGAAAGACTTAGACCATGTGAAAAAGGAACATAATATTTTACCTGCAGTTCCTTCATTTTCAGCTTTGTATTCTTGCTATTAAGGGACGCGGGTGGCGCTGTGGGTTAAACCACAGAGCCTAGGACTTGCCGATCAGAAGGTCAGCGGTTCGAATCCGCACGACAGGGTGAGCTCCCATTATTCGGTCCCTGCTCCTGCCAACCTAGCAGTTCAAAAGCATGTCAAAGTGCAAGTAGATAAATAGGTACCGCTCCAGTGGGAAGGTAAACGGCGTTTCCGTGCGCTGCTCTGGTTCTCTAGAAGCGGCTTAGTCCTGCTGGCCACATGACTCGGAAGCTGTACGCCGGCTCCCTCGGCCAATAAAGCGAGATGGGGGCCACAACCCCAGAGTCGGTCACAACTGGACCTAATGGTCAGGGGTCCCTTTACCTTTACCTTTATTCTTGCTATTAACAAAGCACGCCTGGACATTCCATGGTTGCACCGCTTTAAAGGTGCCCTTTAGCTCCTAGCTTTCTCGGTTTCTAACGCTGGCCCAGGTGTACTGAGGGATTGCAGGGTTCAAAGAACAGAGTCGTGGAGAGAGGAGTTAGTAGCCACAGAAACAGCAAAGAGTGGGGTGGGGTTTGGAATTGCCCAAGAAAGGCGTTAGACTATTTCCGTATGCCACAACTGCAGCAAGAATTTTGTTAGCCGAAAACTGGAAATTACAAGAAATACCAACAGTGGAGGAATGGCAGATGAAGAAGATGGACTTTTTGGAGGTGGCTGACCTGACTGGAAGAATCCGCGAACAGAAAGAGGAGGAGTACCAAGAAGAATGGAAGAAATTTAAGGACTATTTAGCTAAATACTCTAAGATAATACAGTGGTACTTCGGGTTACATACGCTTCAAGTTACATACGCTTCAGGTTACAGACTCCGCTAACGCAGAAATAGTGTTTCAGGTTAAGAACTTTGCTTCAGGATAAGAACAGAAATCGTGCAGCAGTGGCAGCCGGAGGCCCCATTAGCTAAAGTGGTGCTTCAGGTTAAGAACGGACCTCCAGAACGAATTAAGTACTTAACCCGAGGTACCACTGTATATCACAATGTCTAAAATAAGTATAAGTAGAACTATTTGTAAGTACCAAATTGGCCTAGGAGTTAAATATGTTAAATTGTATAACATTATGGTTAGAAGATAATTTGAAAAGAAAGACAGATGTTAATCAATTAAGTTAATTTTATTTGAAAGTAGTATTGGAAAACTGCTACAATGAGCTATATGAAAACTCAGCTAGGGGGATTCAAGGAAGTCATCTAACAATTATAACAAAATTGTAATTAATAGTGAGGATAAATGTTTGTTTTTTCTTTTTTTATATTGTAATGTTTTCTTTTATGTTTGTTATAAATTTGGAAAATTAATTATTTTTTGGGGGGAAAAAACAAAAACAAAAAATGGGGAGGGGGAGGACATAGGGCATGCCAAAGAAAGATCATGAGGACAGTCTGAGGTTGCAGAGCAGGGAAAGCTGACCTGTATGTTTCCTGATGGTGATCTGGGCATTTTAGGTCGAAAGAACAGCTCTCGGCCTGCAGAGGACTGAGAAAACTCTGCAGCCCTTGAAGGAATATCACACACGGTTTCACATTACATCCCTATCACTGCAAGCCCTGGCTTCCCCCCCAAGGCTCTTTTCTTCATAACCATGGTGTGCAAATCCATTTCATTCCAGGGACACAGTGCTTTTTGTAAGCAGCCAGTCTGCACTAAGCCTGGACGTGTTTCCTGCTCCTTTTTAATTTTTCATTTATGATTTTCAATTTTACACATTCCAATACTCACTTTAACTTTTCAAAACTTGACTTCCTTCCCCCTCTTCCTGTGGTTCCTTAAATTTATTTTTTTATATTTCCTGCCCATTACAAATTAGCCGAATTGAATCATTTATCCATCTCCTTTAAATGTGTACACTTTTATTACAATAATCCTGTCAATGTTCTTATCTGTTTACAGTTTGTTTGTAAATATTCAATAGACCATTTCCCTTCCTTGATACAAAAAATGTTGTCTTGATTTTTCCGGTACGTTTCGCCATTTCTGCATATTACATAGGTTTTGGTATCCATTCTTCTTTTGTCGGGACTTCTTCTTTCCGTTTATGAGCAAATAACTTTCTTGCCGGTGTAGTCATATATATGAATAAATTTCTATACAGTTTGGGTAGTTCTGTGGATGCATTTTCTTCAGACTTTTTATATGGATGTCTGAATTTTTATATGGATGTACCTTTTGTTGTTTTCGTTCAGTGACTCAGGTCTGAATTGCTTTGGTAAAATTCACTATAAATGGAACTTTACTGGAAAAAAACAGGTTTTTTATTATTAAAAAAGGGGTGATAGTTTAAACTCAATAACAGTTGAATGCAAATTATTTCTAGTGCCAAATCGCTATGGAAGCAGTGTGTTGGTTTCTAAATGCGTGCCTTGGCACTGAAATAGACCAACATAGATTTGACTGTTCTGAAGTTAAACGTGACCCATCCCAACCGAAATGGCCTGTGAGAGCAAAGCTATAAAAAATAACTTGGGAAAAGATCTTTGCTTTCTTTTCTTTTTCGGATAAGTGAAAGGATTTTTATTTCAAAGCTTTCTAAAGTCCTTCGCAGACATTCAGTGTTGACAGAGGCCCAGGAAAAAGACTCATGTCAGCTCAGCTTCAAATATGTGCATGGGTTGTATTTAACTAATCTTCACTCAGACTACACTGGCTGATGTTAATGAACCTGAATCAGTCATGTCCATTAATTTCAGTGGGTCTACACTCAATAGGACTAACATAGTATAGGTAAAGGTAAAGGGACCCCTGACCATTAGGTCCAGTCGTGGATGACTCTGGAGTTGCGGCACTCATCTTGCTTTATTGGCCAAGGGAGCCGGGGTACAGCTTCCGGGTCATGCGGCCAGCATGACTAAGCCACTTCTGGTGAACCAGAGCAATGCACAGAAATGCCGTTTTCCTTCCCGCTGGAGTGGTACCTATTTATCTACTTGCACTTTGACGTGCTTGCGAACTGCTAGGTTGGCAGGAGCAGGGACTGAGCAATAGGAGCTCACCCCGTCACAAGGATTCGAATGGCCAACCTTCTGATCGGCAAGACCTAGGCTCTGTGGTTTCACCCACAGAGCCACCCACGATATGTGCAGTTCTTACCCATAAAAATTTGTTCTGTGAACTGCCCTGAGACCTCTGGGTATAGGGTGGTATGGAAATTCAATTAATAACAAACAAACAAACATTGGTGGATGTGCAAATAGTGATGTAGATACTGGGCTATGGGATACTGGATTCTGTTGTACGTAACATCCAAAGTATGGGTATTGGGAAGGTCTGGGAACAGGGTGGGTATGCTGGGAGTGTGATTGGGGCAGAATGGTGTGATCCTGATTCTCTACCCGCGTTGAGAATATCTGCATAGGGTTAACATCCGAACCCGGGAGGCAACTTCAAAATACGTTTATATGAAATACATTTAAACTTCCAATTTCTGTATCCTTTTCTAAAGACCAACGTTTGAAACTCCCATTGTTCCAGGCCCATTTTGCAACAGGGAATTTCATCGATGTGAGCGGCTTCTGAGCTCTGGGCGCAGGACTGCGCCTAAAATTTCAGATTAAAACTGCAGAGTGGAAGGAAAGGAGGATCTTTTTCTGCCTCCCCACTTCCAGCTACTCTCCGAAGGCAGGAGAAGAGACCCTCTTAAGAATATTAGGGGAGTGGGCAGGGGAAGGACTAGACTATGTGAAAAATGAACATAATATTTTAGCTGCAGTTGGTTCATTTTCAGCTTTGTATTCTTGTTATTAAAAAAGTGCGCCTAGACATTTCGTTGTTGTGCTCTTAACCCCTGTTTAAGGTGCCCTTTAGCTCCTAGCTTTCGTATCTCAGTTTCTAACACTGCTAAAGACATTTTAAAAAGCTGGGCTTAATTTTCATTCCTGAGGATCTCGTTCTACAGAGTGTGAGTACTGTGGGATTAATGCAACATTTCCATCAACTATAATTTGGCAACTACTACATTCATCAAAATGTCATGCAAATTATAATAATTATGTGCAAGTAAATTGGCCAGTTAGCTTTGGCTCTCCAGCCCATTGTGTGTTTCCAGTTTGACCTTCAACACTAAACAAGTTGTCCGAAGATGCCCTAACGTTTACATATCCCTAACAGTGCGTGTTCCATGTGTTTCTCCACAGTGTCTTTGGTCTGTAGTTTGGGGCCTCTTTCATCTTACAGAAAGTGTCTTGGTCTTTTGTAGAAGCTGGAGCTGGATCGATTTATGCTTTATGCTCACGGGCCCGATCTTTGTCGAGAATCAGATCTGCGTCATGCAATGGCCAACTGCTTTGAAGCGTTGATAGGTGAGATACCTGCGCTGCGGCTTTTGTCATGCTAATTGTGTGTTTTGTCCAGCGTTAATTCCCCATATATGTAAGAATTTCTGCTTTGGAAATAAGTCTGCAAATGGCTCTTGGACGTTGTAGCAAAATGAATATCAGATTCTTGAGACAAACAGGATGTCATCTTCGTGCTCTGTTTGTGTGGTTACCAGGACCTGCGACTTCCTTCTCTTGGACTCTGAAGTTCGGTTCAAACAAGCCACAGTTTATGAAGCCAGGAATGAGCATTGAGGCGAAGCGCTTCTCACTTCGTGCAACAGAATCAGATCACGTCTTATCAGCCTAGTTTGTTGACTGACATTAAGCCAGTTTCCCAGTTTGGATGTAACAGAGCCTTAATACATCCCAGGGATGAATAATAATAATAATAATAATAATAATATAATTTATTATTTATACCCCGCCCATCTGGCTGGGTTTCCCCAGCCGCTGTGGATGGCTCCCAACAGAATATTGAAAGCACGATAAAATATCAAACATTAAAAACTTCCCTAAACAGGGCTGCCTTCAGATGTCTTCTAAAAATCAGATAGTTGTTTATTTCCTTGACATCTGATGAGAGGGCATTTCATAGGGCGGGCACCACTACCAAGAAGGCCCTCTGCCTGGTTCCCTGTTACCTCACTTCTAGCAGTGAGGGAACCGCTAGAAGGCCCTCGGAGCTGGACCTCGGTGTCCGGGCTGAACAATGGGTGTGGAGATGCTCCTTCAGGTATACTGGGCCTTTGAGGCACACTTTTTGAGTGGCTGATCCACTGTCCCTCAGACCTTGTGGGGGGCTATGCTATATTTTTTTGGGGGGGGGAGCCCCACAAAGAGATGCATTTTAAATAAATGGGCACATTCTACTCATATAAAAACACTCTGATTCCCGGACTGTCTGTGGGCCGGATGTAGAAGGCGATTGGGCCAGATCCGGCCCCCAGGCCTTAGTTTGCCTACCCCTGGTTTAGGGCTTTAAAGGTCAGCACCAACACTTTGAATTGTGCTCAGAAATGTACTGGGAGCCAATGTAGGTCTTTCAGGACTGGTGATATATGGTCTTGGAAATGTTGAAGTCAGTGCCCGTCTTGGAAAAGAGAAGGGAGGAGATGAAGGAGGAGCAATCAGCCGTGGTGCTCATTCCCAAGCTACATAAATTGTGGTTTATGAAGCCAGGAAAGAAAATCCAACCTGAGACAGAATATGGACCAGTATGACTGTGGTGTGATCCATCAAGTCAGTTCTCCGGTTCCTACTGTGAGGAATTGCATCTGACTTCTGACTTAGTACAAATACTAGGTCATCAAAACATTTATGAGCTAAACTGAACAAAATTAAACTAAATTATGCTGGTGGGATTTAAGGTTACAAGCCCAATGCATGTTTATTTGGATTTGGGCTCTGCTGACCTCTGTTTAAGCTCTTGTTATTCTGAGTAGCAGTAATGGAATGGCTTCCAAACTGGTTTTAAAGCTAAGTGCTGTTCGGTATAAGGAATTAAGTAGGCCCTGTCTGCCGGCTTGCAGTCTCTTGGACATTATAGAAGGAGGAACATAATAGGAAGGGAAACTGTGACAGGGGAGGGGATTAACTAATGGATAAAGACCAGAGGTTAGCACGCCTGACTCAAAAAGCTATTTAAAAAATGACATCTGATGGAGATGTTCTAGCAACAAGAGGGATGGCGTTGCAGCGATCTGGAATAACGAGAAAAACAGCGTAGGTGAGGAGAAACTGCTGAGATTTTGGGTTTGATGAGGAGTAAAGTGCCTTTAGAACATAAAGAACAAGGAAGAGTATAGAGGAACAAGAAGCAGGAAGATGAGACGGAGCCGTACATGGAAACATCCATGAAAAGAAGTTTAAATTGGCTTCCATTTCCCTATAGGCCCTAGGCTAGACCATAGCTGTCAACTTACAGATTTGAAAATAAGGGACCAGCAGCCTCGAAAATAAGGGATCAGCAGCCAAAATAAGGGATTTTCAGAGCACAGGTATGTTCAACGTCTGAGCCCCTCCAAGCCAAAGGCAGAAAGCCCAGCCAGCAGCCAAATGAAGCCTCAAGCAGTGGTTCCCACAGCGCAGCAACTCAGCAAAGGGGATGCAGCAAGGAAAACCACCGTCACCTCTCCGCTGGGAAGCGCTGAGCAAAGGTGAGTCACCAGGCAATGCGGCCGATTTGATCTGCACAAGGCATGCAAGCTCCACCCCCAGTCGTTCTTAGACTCCTTATTGGGTGAGTAACGCAGCCAAGCAACACAGTTGGAGCCTCCCTCCTCCCTGGCCGGCAGGGAGGGAGGGGGAGGAGCTGCTTCCTTTGAAACCCAGGAAATTTAAGAGACATCATCAATAAGGGACAGCAGTGGGACACAGCGCTGGGATAAGGGACTTTCCTGCCAAATAAGGGACAGTTGACAGCTATGGGCTAGACCAGGAAGGTGATGAAAACCCTTGGTAAAAAGCAAAGGAGCTGCAGGATTTAAAATAAATGAGAGTGGCCAAAGTTAAGAGAAAGGATGACCAAGTGTTTTCTGGTAAGAGAAGTAAGCAAGGTATTTGTAGTAGCAATGGAAATAAAGGAATGCTGGGAGATGCTTAAATGTTGGGACCAGTGAGAATTAGCTCTAGCAAAAAGACAAGGAATATCAGTCGAAAAGAACCCTCCAGTGCATACTTCTTCAGGAGAAATAGAGACAGAACCAATAAAGAGGAAAGATGAGAGCCAGAACTCAAAGGATGAATCAAAAATTCAGTTTTAAATGAATTCAGTTTCAGAAAAGGAGCAGGCATCGTTCATTAAGAAACAGCTGAAAGGCAGGCAGAGATCTTAAACTGGGAAAGAGAAGCTAGGAGTGGAAAAATACAGTTGTAGGCTACTGGCTTGAAGAAGGAACACTAAAGGAATGAGTAAGGGAGTCCGACAGAAGTAAATACATAGCTGGGAGTTGAGGACAAAATCTTCTGGAACGCCAGCAGAAAGAAAGAAAGAAAAAAGGAAATCGAACTTTCAGTAGGGAGTGATATCCATCTTCAAATATCTAAAGGGCTGTCACGTGGAGGATGGAGCAAGGTTGCTTTCTCCTGCTCCGGAGGGTAGGACTCGAACCAATGGCTTCAAGCATAGCTGTCAAGCGTCCCTTATTTGGCGGGACAGTCCCTTATCCCAGCGCCATGTCCCGCTGCTGTCCCTTATTGATGATGTCCCTTAAATTTCCCGGGTTTCAAAGGAAGCAGCTCCTCTCCCTCCCTCCCTCCCTGCCGGCCAGGGAGGAGGGAGACTCCAACTGTGTTGCTTGGCTGCGTTGCTCACCCAATAAGAAGTCTAAGAACAACTGGGGGGTGGAGCTTGCATGCTTTGTGCTGATCAAATCGGCCGCGTTGCCTGGGGACTCGCTTTTGCTCAGCACTTCCCAGCGGAGAGGTGACGGTGGTTTTCCTTGAGGCTTCGTTTGGCTGCTGGCTGGGCTTTCTGCCTTTGGCTCGGAGGGGCTCAGAAGTTGAACATACCTGTGCTCTGAAAATCCCTTGGCTGCTGATCCCTTATTTTCGAGGCTGCTGGTCCCTTATTTTCAAATCTGTAAGTTGACAGCTATGGCTTCAAGTTGCAATAAGGGAGATTCGGACTAAACATCAGGAAGAACTTTCTGATGGCAAGTGTTCAGCAGTGGAACAGACTCCTGCGAGAGAGAGATGGTGGGCTTCCCTTCCTTGGAGTTTTTGAAGGAGGGGTGGGGTAGCGTCTGTCATTATGATCTAGTTGAGATTTCTCCACTGCAGCGGGTTGGGCTAGATGACCTATGGGTCCCTTCCAATTCCACAATTCTGTGATTCAGCGAGAATCAAAGGTATTGACGATTAGAGAAAGAGAGTCGGCAGCAGACGAGAAAAAAGAGTGGAGATTGAAAGGGGGGAAGCCGAATTGTGCCATTTTTTAAAAAAAACAAAGAAAAGTATAAGTATAGAAGAAACAGACAAATGGGAGGGGAGAAATAAAAACCCTATCACATCCGCTGCTGAAAACCAATTGGTTAAGCCGAGTGGGGAAATGAAGAAGGAATTGGATGAAGGAACCACAGGAGTAGCATCATCTAATGGGGAAATCCATGTTTCAATAAGAGCAAAACAAGAAAAACGATCAGAGATAGCAAAATCATTAAGTACGACAGCTTTATTAACTGCGGGGCGACGGTTTAATAAAGTGCAAGGAAGGAAAGACTGCCACACAAGGAGGGGGAGGTAGATTAGCATTGCAGCGTTGTCGAGAAATGGGAGGACCGTGGTCACCAACAAAGGAAAGGAGAAACAGAATGGATTAATTACTCCTAAAATAGTGGAAAGGGGGGGGCGAACACCCCGGGATTCGAAAGCAGTCAGAATAATGAAGGGAGTGGGGTGGGGGTGGAGAAATGCTAATTGATAAATGGCGAATGCTAATTTATATTTATTATATATATGTTTTATTTATTTATTAACATTCTTATGTTACATCGGTAAGCATTATCATATTACATCACAAGGCTTATTATAATATAATTTTCAGCGTGTATACAAAGCTAAAGAAAAGAAACAAGGACAAAAAACTATTCCAAAATTATATATATACCAACACTTTGGACTTCCTGTCTATCCCGTTGTATATATTTTTTTTTACAAATGAATGTACTCTTATTATTGTCTATTTCAAATGCCAATTGATAAATGATACTTTGGCTTGCTGCCTTCCTAAAGGGGCTCGTTGTGTCTGATGATGACAGCTATGATGGTGTTCTCCAAGGAGGTGTCCGATTTTTAAATTTTATATTTATTCATTGAGTTTATATACCGCCCTATACCTGGAGGTCTCAGGGCGGTTCACAGAATAAAATCAAGATGTAAAACTGCAAAATGCGTAATCACAATAAAAACAACCCGATAATGCTCCCCCTTCAAAAAAGCCTCATAGGATGTCAACCAAAGGCCTGGTTGAAGAGGAACGTTTTTGCCTGGCGCCTAAAGGTGTATAATGAAGGCGCCAGGCGAACTTCCCTGGGGAGAGCATTCCACAGGCGGGGAGCCACTGCAGAGAAGGCCCTGTCTCATGTTGCCACCCTCTTCTGGACCTCTCAAGGAGGAGGCACATGAAGAAGGGCCTCAGAAGATGATCTCAGGGTCTGGGTAGGTTCCCATCAGCCCCAACCAAGGTAGCCCCATGGTCAGGTATCATGAGAGTTGTAGCCCAATGATGCCCAGAGGGCACCCCATCAGCTATCCCCGCGCCTGCTGCTGTACCCCCACTCTGTCTTGGAAGAGGCTGTCTCCATAACACCTTGCCCTTGCAAGTAATAATGGCAGCGGCAGCTGGATCCACTCTGTCCTCGTCTTCTGGTCTTGGCCTCCTAGTTTGATGCTCTATGGACCTCTTGTTAGTCTAAATCAGTCAATCAATCAATCAATCAATCAATCTTTATTATGGTCCAGAGACCCAACAAATCGTTACAAAGGAATGCACAATTCAGACAGCCTACCTCCAGGTTAAACAAGCATTTTGTTCAGACTTAAAGATAGGGATGATTGGTTCTTGCAACCACCGATAAAATCTTTGCCGCTGCTAATGTTCTAGTGTTTGTCCGGTCTTCCAATAGGAACCTGACGTAGTGAGCCTCTGATTTTCCCGGGAAAGGTACCAGCAACAGTAATATCAGTGTAAATCCCTTTGTTCCTCAAGGGGACGGGTAGTCAGCAGGGAGACGAGATAGAGGGAATTGGCGGAAAAGGGAGAGGAGGAGAAAGAGGGGTGGGAAAAGAAAGAAAACTCACAAGCGATGGGATGACGCAGAACAGAACCGCCTGAATCTCATCCTTATGCATTTTGCCTTGCCTTGGAAAATAGATTCTAGCTCTTTGGGTTCTGCCTTGGGCTGTATTGCGTTTCGTCAGATCAAGATAAGGGGGTTGTGGGTGGGGGAAGCTGTGCTTTCCAACTCTGCTTCGCTTCTCACACACGCTTTGATGTTCAGCGTTTACAAAAATCAACGGGACGGGGGGAGAGGGGTTTGATTCCAGCACTTTTGGGACAAGGAAGGGCAGGGCTGTCTCTCCTAGGAGCTAGCTGCCATTTATTTGGCAAAGGGAAGCCAGGGCATCGTGTCTGTGTGTGTGTGTGTGGTTTTTTAATTTTAATTTTGGTCATCTGTATGCATCATGAGCCTAGGACTTGCTGATCAGAAGGTCAGCGGTTTGAATCTCCGTGACGAAGTGAGCTCCCGTTGCTCGGTCCCTGCTCCTGCCAACCTAGCAGTTTGAAAGCACATCAAAGTGCAAGTAGATAAATAGGTACCACTCCGGCGGGAAGGTAAACGGCGTTTCCGTGTGCTGCTCTGGTTCGCCAGAAGCGGCTTAGTCATGCTGGCCACATGACCCGGACGTTGTATGCTGGCTTCCTCGGCCAGTAAAGCAAGATGAGCGCTGCAAACCCAGAGTTGGCCACGACTGGACCTAATGGTCAGGGGTCCCTTTACCTTTACCTATGCATCATGCTACGTGGGGTGTGGTGGAGCGTCGGCCCCAAGCATACCAAAGGGTTTCGTTTGGCTTCGGTTTCGTTTGGCATCTGTAGGGGTCGTTGCAAAGCAGCAGACTTTCACAAACCAGGACTGAATAATTAGGAAGTGGCACTCAAGTACAGTGGTACCTCGGGTTACAGACGCTTCAGGTTACAGACGCTTTAGGTTACAGGCTCCGCTAACCCAGAAATAGTACCTCAGGTTAAGAACTTTGCTTCAGGATGAGAACAGAAATCGCGTGGCGGCAGCAGGAGGCTGCATTAGCTAAAGTGGTGCTTCAGGTTAAGAACAGTTTCAGGTTAAGAACAGACCTCTGGAACGAATTAAGTACTTAACCCGAGGTACCACTGTACGTTCTTGTGTGGGTGGGTGGGTCAGTCTAAATCTCTTTGTTCCTTAAGGGGGACGGTTTTTAGTAGGGAGGTGAGATAGAGGGAACAGCAGATAGAGATGAGATAGAGAGGATCGGCTAAAAATGGTTAGTCTTTGGTTATTTTTCGAGCTGTTTAAATATTCCCTTTGCAGCAGGTATGAAGAACCTTTTTTTCTTTTTTCTTTTGAGGGGTAATCCATTGGGGATAATTCTGTCAGGGTTTGTATGGTGACTGTAGACAAGGCTCAAGCCAGCAGTGGAAAAAAATCCTCTCTCTATACCTCTGGGTATAGGGCGGTATATAAATTCAAGAAATAATAATTATAATCTCATTCTGTCCCCCTGCTCTCACCAGAACATCTAGGCATTTTTTTTCTTTCTGGCTCAGGCTCACAGCTTGCGTTTCCGGGCAAACTCTTGAATGTTAATGCGCATCTTACGGCAAATTTTGTCACGCAGGGGCGGTTTACTTGGAGGGAAGCCTGGAGGAAGCCAAGCAGCTCTTTGGACGCTTGCTTTTCAACGGCAAGGTATGACTTTATCCATAGCCTCGTTGCGCCTTCCGACACGTCTCTTGCTTACAGAATCAATTTGAGTTATGCTGTGGTTCATTAAAGGGAGTGTTTCAAAGGAAAACGGAAAGGCTTCCTTATTTTCAGAACGTCCTGGCTTTATATAGCAGCAACATTTATTTTTTTAATTGTCATTAAGTGTGCTCTGCTGCAAAACAGGGATGCGCAGGGTGGTTTTCAGAAGCAGCGCAGGGAGTGTTTGTCCCTTCCATAGCTGTCAACTTACAGATTTGAAAATAAGGGACCAGCAGCCTTGAAAATAAGGGACCTGCGGCCTCACCTGTTCCAGGCACTCCAGTCTTCCTGTCTTCCTGCAGTCTGGTCAAACTTATGCTGGTAGCTTCGAGAACACTGTCCAACCAACTTTGTAACCAGAGGTTCAACTGATTAGAATCTGAATCACATGCACCACAAGGCCTATGCAGCCTCAACTTAAGATGGCTCCCCGGCCTGGCTTTGCACTGCAAAGTTTGCAGCAGCAAAATGGTGTCCAGCATTCAAAACCCCCCTCAGCTTGCATTAACTAGCCACACACAAGGCATGAAAGCTCCACCCCCTAGTCGTTCTTAGACTTCTTATTGGGTGAGCAACACAGCCAAGCAACACAGTTGGAGTCTCCCTCCTCCCTGGCCGGCAGGGAGGGAGGGAGAGGAGCTGCTTCCTTTGAAATTTAAGGGACATCATTTAAGGGACATTTAAGGGACATCCATCAATAAGGGACAGCAGCGGGACATGGCACTGGAATAAGGGACTGTCCCTTCAAATAAGGGACACTTGACAGCTATGGTCCCTCCCCCCGCCCCACGCTGCTTTTCTTTTACAATCCCTCTTTCCCCCGCTTGCTGCAGCAAACACCCATTCAGTCATGCGTTCAATTGGTTAGAGCAGGGTTTCCTGAACTCGAGTCTCCAGCTGCTGTCGGACTACAATTCCCATCATCCTTAGCTCCCAGGGATGGTGGGAGTTGTAGTCCCAAAACAGCTTGGAAGCCAAGTTTGGAAAACCCTGAAGAGTATTTAAATGCTACCCTATAATGGAGTTATCACCGGGGTTGGGTGGGATCAGAACCAGAAATAAAGCTATTTAATATTCAGCGACAGTAAAAACAACATAAATACAGCATAGGAACCCATGTTGCAGAGGCTAAAAACAGGCTAAAGGGCCTGGGAAAATAAAAAGGCCTTTGTGTGGCACCTGAATGACACCAAGGCAGGCTCAAGGTGAGCGTCTCTAGGGAAGGCATTCCACAGCTAGGGAGCCAACACTGAAAAAGGCCCTGCCCTCCCCTAACTCAGTGGGAATGCTCAGAGAAAGGGTTCCAGAGAAAATCTACAATTCCAAATAGATATACTTGAATGGGGGAAGTATTCTGGTCCCAAACTGTGAAGGACCTTAAAGGTCATTTGGAGTAGGAAAGTATCTAGGAGTGGGGGAAGTCGAGGAGATGACAGTGATTGTAAGTGAAAAGCAAAAGGCACGGAGAAGGAGAATTATCAGCTGAGGCATGACTCTTCAGCTAGCCGGCCTTCCTGAGCTTCCTCAACACATACATGCAGTTCTTCTCATCTACCCCAGTGGTGTAGCATGGGTTGCCCGAGCCCAGGGGATGGGAGGGAGGGAAATGGACAAAGCACGCATGCGCCACCCAAGAAATTGCAGGCACAAATATAAGAAAATAAGAGTTGTTCAGTTGCCTGGAGAGGTCACTTCCTGGTTCACACGCAGAAGATGTTTTCAGCAGATCCCAGTGTCGGAAGCACACAGCTGTATTGAGGCAGCACCAGGTGTTGAAATTTGGCGCCCCCTAACAATTTTGTTCTCGAAATTTGTGTTCTCGAAGCTACTAACATGAGTTTGACCAAACTGCGGGAGGCAGTGGAAGACAGGAGTGCCTGGAGTGCTCTGGGTCCATGGGGTCACGAAGAGTCGGACACGACTAAACAACTAAAAAAAATTCACCACTGCTCTATCCTGGCTCTGATCCTGCCAGGCCTCACAGCTTCTGCTGTTCACTGACTTAGCTGCATGCATCCCAGCCCTGAAACATAAGTGTTAAGATATAATTGGTTTTGTGCATGCATCTCCCTTTGAGTATAATAGACTCCTACTGTATTATGTGGTTTGTTTATCTTTTGTGTGTTGAGGTTTCCCCTCCCTTTCAGATGTAAGATGCCCCTTTCAGGCCGGGGTTCTTATCCTTTTTACTAAACTTTTAAGCAAAGGGAGGGGGGGAAAGGTGAGGGGGGGGAGAAGGTAACCTGTTACATAGTTCAAGAATTGTGTGTGTGTTCGTTTTCTCCTTCCACCTAATGGATATGCACTAAATGGATGCGCCACAGGCAGTTTAAGCAGAGAGTGCCCGCTTTCAAAAAAATTAGCTTGCCGGCACTATTGAAATCGCAAAAAAAAAAAAAGCAGAGTCAGCATCTGAGCCCATTTCAGTACTTCGCAGAATGACATTTTATTTAGCAATGTGGAATTTGTTAAACGGCTCCCGTGAGCTTTAAAAGCGTCTCTCGATGTTTGCAGGACCTGCGGGAAGTATGGCTTAATTATCCGCTGCACCCTCTCCAAGTAAGTGTCTCCCTTTTCCGTAAGGAATTTCAGAGTGCTTTTCTTCTTCTTCTTGCTCTCTCTCTCTCTCCCCCCCCCCCCCCCGTTCCCAAGGATGCCTTTTTAGCGGCATTCAGCTGCGCTGACATCTCTGAACGGCTAGCAGGCACATGGCCTTTGTGAATTTCTTTTGTGGCTAATAACTGTCGAGAGCTCGGGCTCAGGGGCGGGGGCAGGGACTTCAGAGTACCTCAGGCAACAGGCAGGCAGTAATTTGGCAGGTGGGTGGCAGACACAGGACAGGTGAGTGGCAGATTTATAGTCTGGTGGCAAAAGGTGGGGAAATAACCAGACCGTCTTCCTTGCTAGGAAATCTCCCCAAGTGGAAGAGTGCAACAAAAATGGGAGCTTTGTAGCATTACGTGGTTGGCCTCTTACTTCCTGATTCCTCTCAGCATCAGGACCGTTCTGGGATGTGGAGTGACTCTCCCAGGTGAACCTGGGATCCAGTTCTCTCCCTGGACAGCAGCCCTAGTAGTGAATGATCCACAGGGATCCCTAGTTTGAAGTCATCCTTGCTTTGGACAGTAAGCTTCCTGGGAAGAATGCCTATTCATTGAGCATAATGGCAAGGGTGACATCATCTCAAATTTAACAACACCATTAAATAATAAATGCATATGGTATTTGTATTTTTTATATTTTTTGAACGCCTCAGACCCCTTCACATACATTATGGAGATCACCAGGAAATCTGTAAGCACTGGCAGTGGTCTCTCTTCCTCCAACTCAAAATAGTATTAGAAACGAATAGTACTTTTGGTATTTTTCTGAGAACGAGTGGCATGAACATGTACCGTAAGTGATTCATGCTGAAATCCCATCATTCTAAACTACCTGTGCAGGTGGTCCACATATGACTTTATCAGTGTTGTGAAAGGGCCACAAAGAAGTTGAAATCCTCTACCTTTTCCCGTTGCGAAAACTCAATCTAAATGATGGCTGAAAGAATTCTCTGTATTCGGGATATGCCCATAGAAAAGCTACTTCTCAGCAAACGGGGACAAAAATGTTAATTATGCTCCTGCAAAACCCCAAAGTATGAGCATTGTATTTAGCAAGCGTTCCTGCTAGCTTTTCGCTGAAATAATTTAATTTGAAAATACTAAATTAGAGAAAGAAGGGGGAGGAGTTGATAGTGAAATACTGAAGTTACTTGCTATACACACACACACAGTCGTACCTTGGAAGTTGAACGGAATCCGTTCCAGACGTCTGTTCGACTTCCTAAACATTCGGAAACCAAAGTGCAGCTTCTGATTGGCTGTAGGAAGCTCGGACGTTCAGCTTCCAAAAATTGTTTGAAAACCAGAACACTCACTTCCGGGTTTCGATCGTTCGAGAGCCAAGGCATTCAAGATCTAAGGTACGACTGTATATAAAAGAAACATTTGAACCAAGAGTTATTCTTTAAAAAATTATTATTTATGTTTCTCTCCTGCTAATCCTCAGCATACAATTGCTGTCAGGACTGTGGGACAACAGAAAATATGAATAGGGCCAGTTTTTTAAAATAAAAAAAATCACTAAAATAGCAAAAGGTGTAATCAATCCACTGAGAAAAGCTAATAAAAAATAACATTGTTGACTGTACGCAGGAAAGGCCAGAGAGCTCAAAGGCCCTAGTGCCGTTGATCTTTTTGCTTATCTTCTGCCTTTCAACCTGTTAAAAAATAAAATTGTGGTCCAGGCTTTATTAAGGTAATGTTCAGTAGCCACTGAAAATCTGCTTTGTTGTGTTTCGGCCCCATGTCTCCTCAGTAATATGCAAAGTAAAAATCACAGTGTTCATTATTTTGTCAGCTCCAGCTTCCTAAATTGGGCCTTAAATCTTTCTTCTAAGTTCACGCTGTTCATATTTCTTTACAGCTGCAAGAGTCCAATACTGACCGACAGCTGATTGAGACATCTCCTGTGCTCCAGAAATTGACCGAGTTCGAGGAAGCCATCGGAGTAATTTTCACTCACGTTCGGCTCCTGGCACGGGCTTTCACTTTGAGAACTGTCGGATTTAACCACCTAACCCTGTGAGTTTGTCCCCCCCCCCCCCCACTGCCAGTAAAGTTTACGATTATTTCATTTTAGAACGTACCATATTTACACAAATCTAATGCACCATCAAATCTTAAGGCGCACCTCAATTTTCAAAACCTTGAAACCCCAGAAAAGTATTGACTGGCGCCATCAAATCTCATGCACGCTCTAATTTCTGTGGCGTAATTTGCCCCCCCCCCCCAGGTGCGCATTGCGCCCGAATAAATACGGTGTATGAAACAGAGAGAACAGTTACAGCAACCGGCAAAAATTAAAATGCGGAAAATTAAACTGTAAAATAGGCCTGGAGAATGCATTGAAAAGTTTGCTGGTGGTTTTAAAATGGATCTCAGGCGTTCTTTTCTGAACAGGCAGCTTTGTCCAGTTTGCCAGCTGTGGATGCTCCTGGACAGGGATCGCCTGATCATGGTAGACCAACCTCATGACTGGATCACTGTAACATGCTGCCCAGAAGCACCAGCCGGTGCAGAATGAGGCGGTCCAACTGCCGAGGAAGGGGCTGTGCCGGGTTCACGTCTCCGCTCCTCCACATGCAGCTGCTGGGTGACATTGGGCCAGTCACGCTTCTCTGAAGTCTCTCAGCCCCGCTCACCTCACAAAGTGTTTGTTGTGGGGGAGGAAGGGAAAACAGAATGTTAGCCGCTTTGAGACTCCTTTGGGTAATGATAAAACGGGATATCAAATCCAAACTCTTCTAATAAATGCGAGGAAACCACCACGAGACCCTCACAAGTCATGTTGGGCGATAGGAATGGTGATCTATGAGGACAAAAATATTGTAGAAATATTTGAAACCTATTTGAAATGACTCACCTGTTTAGTGCTTTTTTGTGGGGGGTGACACAGGGTTCTTTTTATAGATAATTATATTATAAGTATACAGTCATACCTTGGATCCCTAACGCCTTGCAAGTTGAACGTTTTGGCTCCCGAATGCCGCAAACCCAGAAGTGAGTGTTCTGGTTTGTGAACGTTCTTTGGAACCCAAACTTCTGATGCTGCTTCTGTGGCTTCCGATTGGCTCCAGGAGCTTCCTGCAGCCAATCAGAAGCTGCGCCTTGGTTTCCGAATGTTTTGGAAGTCAAACAGACTTCCAGAAGGGATTCCATTCGACTTCCAAGGTATGACTGTAATATTATAATATTATTATGTTGACATTATTATATGTAATATAATTATAATAATTATGTATACTTTTATATATTATATATATTATATATTAAAATATATAATATTTTGACATTTTCAAATTTTATATCACAAATTAAACATTTTTATTTTACCATACATTTATTGACTTCCCTCCTCTTCCAACGTTCATTTCACTTTCTCACCATTCCTGCATATTTTGATATATCCATCTAGTTCTGTTCTCCTATCTTCAATATTTATTATACTGTCAATTTTACTTTAATACTGCCAGCGTTTTCAACTGTACACAATTGTTTCCTATATGCTCGACAAAAAATTCCCACTCCTCTTTAAATGCCTTCCGCAGGAGCCATGCTAAATCGTTCCAATTTTAGCTTACGTGCCGCCAAAGCGAGCCCAACGCACGTGGTTCTATAGCGAGGAAAGGCTTGTTTTTCTATCTTATCAACTTTATTGATTTCTACCTCTTTCTGTTTCAGGGGCCACAATCAGAGAATGGAATTCTTGGGGGATTCCATAATGCAGCTGGTGGCCACGGAGTATTTATTCATACATTTCCCAGATCATCATGAAGGCCACCTAACGGTGAGATTGCCACCTGCCACTCTTCTCCGGGAGCAGAACTTGACAAGTCAGAGGGGGCAGGAGAGACAGAGGGCAGGGGGAAAGAGAGAAGGAACTGTAGAAGCAGCGAGTGAATTATTCTGGGCTTAATGAAGATCCACAACCTCAGCGCGCTGCCTGCTCTTAATAAGGTTCTGTTAATTTGAAGATGTGAAGTTTTGATTCTTGCCACACAGGCACGATGTCTTCTCTTCTTTAAAACAGGTCAATAGCTTTAATAACCGCCGCGATTAACTTGTTCCACCTCAAAACTACAAGTAGCGCTTGTTTCATTAGCAAGCACTTGGGGTAGACAGATGCTATGAACATGGGGTCTGTAGGAATGCTTTTGAGGGGGGGGTGTTTCAGGGCTAATAGGTAGCTCAAAGCAACAAACAATTCAAGTTTGCCTTTCTTTTTAAGAATAGCTGCTTCGTTTCAGTAACACGCAAGTGTCGGGTGGTCTCTCGACTGTTCAACTAGACATTTATCGCAAGTTGCTTACCTTGCCCCATAGAACTGAATGGGAGCCCTTTAGAATCAATCCTTCTACCATAGCCGAATACCTCCCACCATAGAAAGGCTTTCCTACTCATGCTTCTGCCCCCCCCCCATCACATGTGGTCCCAGGGCTTAAAACCACGACAAACCAATCTTTGAATATGTACCATTGTTATTTGTTGTTGTTTAGTCGTTTAGTTGTGTCCGACTCTTCGTGACCCCATGGACCAGAGCACGCCGGGCACTCCTGTCTTCCACTGCCTCCCGCAGTTTGGTCAAACTCATGCTGGTAGCTTCGAGAACACTATCCAACCATCTCGTCCTCTGTCGTCCCTTTCTCCTTGTGCCCTCCATCTTTCCCAACATCAGGGTCTTTTTCCAGGGAGTCTTCTCTTCTCATGAGGTGGCCAAAGTATTGGAGCCTCAGCTTCAGGATCTGTCCTTCCAGGGAGCACTCAGGGCTGATTTCCTTAAGAATGGATAGGTTTGATCTTCTTGCAGTCCATGGGACTCTCAAGAGTCTTCTCCAGCACCATAATTCAAAAGCATCAATTCTTCAGCGATCAGCCTTCTTTATGGTCCAGCTCTCACTTCCATACATCACTACTGGGAAAACTATAGCTTTTACTATACGGACCTTTGTTGGCAAGGTGATGTCTCTGTTTTTTAAGATGCTATTTAGGTTTGTCATTGCTTTTCTCCCAAGAAGCAGGCGTCTTTTAATTTCGTGACTGCTGTCACCATCTGCAGTGATCATGGAGCCCAAGAAAGTAAAATTTCTCACTGCCTCCATTTCTTCCCCTTCTGTTTGCCAGGAGGTGATGGGACCAGTGGCCATAATCTTTGTTTTTTTGATGTTGAGCTTCAGACCCTATTTTGCACTCTCCTCTTTCACCCTCATTAAAAGGTTCTTTAATTCCTCCTCACTTTCTGCATATCTGAGGTTGTTGATATTTCTTCCGACAGTCTTAATTCCGGTTAGGGATTCATCCAGCCCAGCGAGGGCAAATCAAAGAGATAAGACAAAACACAGCTAACTACATCTCAGTGCTCAGTCTAGAGATGATATCATCCCGTCAATGCCTGTGCATTGCCAGAAAGTAAAAGGTTGGCCGTGGTTGCAGCGTTCGAAATTTGCCAGGCGCCTTTTGCACCTGGCTATCGACCACTTGCGAGTAAGCGAAGATGCCCATTGGCCAGGAGGGCACCAGTCGCCTCCACCATCTGGAGATGTGTGCCTGGGGATCCTTGGATCTCGACTGTTTTCACACACTGATACTCCACCCTGTAGAATCCTATCCGTTATATGTTATCTGCGCAATCAGGATGAATTTAAGGAACCCAAAGCTTGTCTTGGAAAACACGACTTTTGAGCTGCTTGGCCCCAAAATGGCAACCAGGCATTTTGTTTGGGCAACTGTAACCCCAGTTTAAGGAATCCTTTGGCGCCAAGCTTGTACATCTGAGTTTCTGCATAGTTAGGGCGCCATTTTGCTACACTGACTGGAATGCGACTACAATCCAGGAAACTCCCTTTTATTTACATATAATGATCCTATATCATTCGCC
Source organism: Podarcis melisellensis (assembly GCF_964234715.1). Classification (NCBI taxonomy): domain Eukaryota; kingdom Metazoa; phylum Chordata; class Lepidosauria; order Squamata; family Lacertidae; genus Podarcis; species Podarcis melisellensis. The sequence continues at coordinate 67,902,405 of NC_138539.1, forward strand.
TTTGTGCTAGCCAGAAGGAGAAGCCTCTCCTAGAAATTTCTTTCCGAATGCGGCCAAACCTTTTTTTAAAGAGTTCTGCAGCACAAAGAAGACCCAGTTTTGACTTATGCTGTCCATCCCTTCCAATCCTCCCTCTCCTTTGCTCTCTTCTACATATTTCTACTCGGCCAGTAGCCCCGAGGAAGGCTAACCCCTGATTTCAAAGACCCAAGTGCTCTTTGAACTTGCAGCTGAAGTGGCAGGGCATTTTAATGTTTAACCAAAGTTACGTTTTAAGCAGCGAGCGCGTTTTCCCTCCACGCCGCTTTCTCCCTCGGTCTCCTTCCTCTGCCTTCTGCCCGAGACATTCTCTTAAGCATAATTTGATCCTGTCTCCCTTCTGTCTTCTGATGAATAAATATGACATGTTAAATTTCCTTATCAGCGGGCCTGCCCCCTCTCCCGAGCTCCCTTTCATCTGATCAGACTGAAATAAGCTTTCAAAAGTTGCTTTTATGTTTCGGGCGCGCGTTAACGTTTCGTTTCGCCCCGCTCTCGTGCTTTGCCAGCCCCCGCCCGTATCGTTCCATCTTTCACTGAAATTTCACCTCAGCTGTTCACCCAGCCTTCGCATCCTATGCAAATTGCAGTGTGCCATTAGGTTCTGCTTTCCGAGCTGCTGGTTCGCTGTGGACGTTGCCCCAACAATAAGTTGCGTGCTTGTTCTTTTGGAAAGTGGCTGCTGTTAATTAAAGCGCTGGGCTCCTCTCTTCCTGTCAACCGGCTCTCGGTTCTCATAGTACTTAATTCTTCGTCGCCACAGGTGGCTGCATTTTTTGACAATTAACACTGCAGTCCTCCTGCGACGGACACATCGGGGACCAGCTGGCTTTGCCCAGTGTGAGAGGATTACGTGTTGCCAAGTCTATTTACGTTAAATTGGCTGAAGCCGTAGTAACATTCACGGATCCAGGATGAGAGCGATAAATCGACCGCCTGTTACCGCGGCTCTTGCAACACCCTTTAGACAATTGGAGAGGATTATATGTAAGCAGCACCTTAGGCACCTCCATCATTAGCGAGTTACACAGAAGCTCTCTCTGCTTTGTATGCACAGTGGAAGCAACAGCACACTTCTGTCGGCAAGAGAAATTGAGCTTGGCATATTTTCTGCCCATTAGCTTGCTTCAACAGGAAGCTGGACACGAGTGGGGTGCTTCTGACCTAAGACAAATTGTAGTATAATCTCAGGATAAGCGCAAACTGTGGTTTGCCAGTTTGGACCAAATGATAAACTACAGATTGCCTCAAGCTAGCAAAGGAGGGAGAAAGAAGGAGAAACTCTTCTCCTGCGTCACTTTGGGGGTGAGGGACCAAGCAGTTGACCATGTGGGTCATACAGATCAGCATCAGAAGAAGGTCCCTGGTATTAAGTGGTTAGCATGAGCGGCAGCTTGGTGTAGGAACAAAATCTAGCAGAGGTGATTCGGTTTCTTCTGTTTTGCCAAGCAACGGCTGGGTTCCTCCCCAGAATTTTGGGGGTGTTCTTACCTGAGCGCTCTCTGTTGTGTCGGTAGCTGTTGCGGAGCTCCCTGGTCAACAACAGAACACAGGCCAAAGTCGCCGAAGAACTGGGCATGCAGGAGTTCGCCATTACAAACGACAAAACCAAGCGCCCCGTGGCCTTACGGACGAAGACGCTGGCGGATCTTTTGGAATGTGAGTGCCACCATCTTCTGTTTCCGCCCAAAGGAAATGAGGGGTGACGTTAAAGGGGACAGCAGATAGCAGAAGCGAGAAAGTCCTTAGGCAAGGTTCTGTGCTATAAGAGATATTGGGTTAAAACAAAACAAAACAAAACACCAAGAGGGTTTGGTGGATTCTGGAATCCATCGAGAATGCACATGGCATTAGTTCAAGGTGCTATTTAGAGGGAGATTTTGTTTCTTTAAACTGTGGTTCTGTTGCATTTCTTTTGCGTTACCCAAAAGGTATATTGAGCTGTGTGTGTGTATTGAGGTATTGGCCTGTGTTTGTACACTTACTCACATTTAATCGATTCATCAAGTTACAGCACCCGTCGATTAATGTTGGTGCCTACATTGGCTCCCGGTACATTTACGAGCATAATTACGAGTGTTGGTGCTGACCTTTAAAGCCCTAAACGGCCTCAGCCCAGTAGACCTGAAGGAGCATCTCCACCCCCATCATTCAGCCAGGACACTGAGGTCCAGCGCCGAGGGCCTTCTGGAGATTCCCTCACTGCGAGAAGTGAGGTTGCAGGGAAACAGGCAGAGGGCCTTCTAGGTAGTGGCGCCCACCCTGTAGAACACCCTCCCATCAGATGTCAAGGAAATAAACAACTATCTGACTTTTAGAAGACATCTGAAGGCAGCCCTGTTTATGGAGGTCTTTAATGTTTGATGTTTTATTGTGTTTTTAATATTCTGTTGGGAGCCACCCAGAGTGGCTGGGGAAACCCAGGCAGATGGGCGGGGTATAAATAATAATTATTATTATCATTATCATTACTATTAACTTTGGCCATAGCAAACCACATTGGGAAAGGGCTGTGCAGGAGTTTGCACCAGAGGGAAGGAGGATTAGAGAGAGGGAACATGTGATTCTGCCACCTTTTCTTGATCTCTTAAGATGGGCAACCAACATGGTGCTCCCCAGATGTTGCTGGACTACAATTCCCATTAGTCTTAGCCAGAATTTCCAATGGTTGGGATGCTGGAAGTTGTAGTTCAACACCTGGAGGGCAGGCACCATGTTGGGTTATCCCCATCTTAAAGAGATCATGAGCATTACATAGCATGGGGCAGGACAGCAAACATTCAGTATCACCTGCTTTTAGGTGCCCCTTTGCAAGTACAGAAATAAAGGGGAAATAGTTCTTTATTATTTTATTTTAAATACAGTCAGTTTTCAGTTTCGTAAATGGCATTGCTTCTGAAGGTACGGTAACGTAAACCCCCATAGTGAAGTTTAAATCCCCTTTCAGCTAATTTGTTTAAAAAGTTTATTTGTTTTTTTAAGGTTCTCCTTCCAGTGCAAGTGAAGTGGCAATAAATAACGGGCCAAGGAAGTTAATCTCTATCCAGAGCATTTTAATACATTTTGTGAGTTGAGCAGGTCCCGTGTCTCTTGCCAAATCCTTTTAGTAAATGGAAGTTGTTCACAAACAATCATGATTGATATCCGAAGCACTGGGAGTGTATACTTTGCAGAGATTTATTTCTTAGAAGTTATAGTCTGCTGGCTAAACCACAGGATTTAGAAGTCCAGACTCTGTCCCCAGCTCTTCACAATGCTTCATTAATTTGTCCAGATGTTGACAATTCAGTGACTCAGTTTTCAGCCCTTGTCAAGCAGAGGTTACAGGCAGAGCGCAGGATTTGCTCTTCAGTGACCTTGTACTAGAGAAGGGATAGGCAACCTGGCGTCCTCCACATTTTCTAGAATACAGCACCAATCAGTTTCTGCCAGGGTTAGCAATGGCTGTGGATGATAGGTTTTGTAGTCCTGCAACATCTGGGGGGCACCAGATTGTCTATCATCATCATCATTATTATTATTAGACCAACTGTGGTGAACTGCATGAAGAAAGGAAGGAATTCTTAGAGGAGCAATTGCTTTTAAGGAGCAATTGGGATCTGTCCAGTTAAAGCATTTAGTGGGTCTGGGGTTAAGGAAGAGAGTGAATGGGGTTCTTAGGAGTAAGTTGAGGAGATGAAGTCTCCTGTTTCATAAAAAGGAGAGCATTGTTGTTGTTGTTATTGCTTTCTATTGATTTATTGGTTTGTTTGTTTCCTGTGTAGGATATTCTGTTTTTTAATGTTCTATTTTTATATATCCTGTAAGCTGCCCAGAGTGGCTGGGGAAACCCAGCCAGTTGGGTGGGAAATAAATAAACAACAGCAACAACGAACAAAAAGGGGTTCATACCATAATGCTGCATTAACCAAGAAACGTAGCTTGATATTTATTTGCTTTCCATTTTGCATGAATAAAACTCACGACATTGTTAATTCTAGTCTGGTCTCCCAAGAGATTTATGTTTTGAGAGTTTGAACCCAGAAGCAAAGGGGGGAGGCCAGAGTGGACACATGTAAATTGAGGGACAACGTTGTTCTTGGTGAGACCGTGCAACGACCATCTTCTCAACTGTACGAAGGACGCCAATAGTGTAATGCAACTTTAAAGGGTCTTAAGGAGGGAGAGGCTGTTGGGAATATGACCTGCTTCACCTAACCAATTCCTGACTTAACAAGCCAGCATGTGGTGGGGGGTGCGTGCTGCTCGGAGCATCAGATGTGCTTATTTGTTGACCGCAAACTTGTCAATGTGGCCTCGTGCCTTCATCCCACATTAGATGGAAGCTGTAAATTGGCAGATTAGACATGCGGAGGTGCAACACTGCTATGAGATTGCTCCACAATGGCCAGCCCACACCTCCCACTTTGGAATTAAAAGCAAGAGACACTTTCATGGAGCTATAACCCATAAGAACCTTTTCCCCAAAGGAGGTCGGTTGACCCTCGTAGTCGTTGAAGTGGCTAGAAGAATCCCACCCTCTACAACATGACCTCCCTAAGCCTTTTATGTGCTTCTGGATCGGGCTGAGTTCCTTCCGCTCGCCCCAAAACATGCAATTTCACAGACTGAATCCCATTCCACCCGTGTTATTTGAAGATACAGACAATCGGTGGTCCACCCCTCTGTTATTTCATTTTCTTTTCCCTTTTGGAGACTCTCACGTTTCGGGTGCCCTTTGTGCTTGGGAGCCAGGGTGGTGTAGTGGTTAAGAGTGGTAGACTCGTAATCTGGTGAACCGGGTTCGCGTCTCCGCTCCTCCACATGCAGCTGCTGGGTGACCTTGGGCCAGTCACACTTCTCTGAAGTCTTTCAGCTCCACTCACCTCACAGAGTGTTTGTTGTGGGGGAGGAAGGAAAAGGAGAATGTTAGCCGCTTGGAGACTCCTTCGGGTAGTGATAAAACGGGATATCAAATCCAAACTCTTCTTAACATACCTCCTAACTCTTCGTTATGTTTTTCACCTTGTTCCCAAGGTGGTCAAAAAACTGTATTCGCCAAGCTATCTTTCCCCCCTTAAGACGCACTCAAGCAGCTGAGCAGCCCGGGTTCTTAGCTCAGAAATATTTGCTGTGAGAGATTTTGAGAGCACCAGAGATTCTCTGCAAGTGTAAACTCTTTTTACCCAGAGAATAACATTACTCGCATATTTGGTTTTCCTCCCTTCCAGCCTTTATCGCTGCTCTGTACATAGACAAGGACTTGGAATACGTCCACACCTTCATGAATGTCTGCTTCTTCCCACGACTAAAGGTAGGACAGCTTGGAGTTTTATACTTAATGCAGCAACCAATCTGGGTTTGCCACAGAGTCCCACCTTTATGATAATTAAAACCTTTGTTCTGTTGCATGCTCCTGCCAACCTAGCAGTTCGAAAGCACGTCAAAGTGCAAGTAGATAAATAGGTACCGCTCAGGCGGGAAGGTAAACGGCATTTCCGTGCGCTGCTCTGGTTCGCCAGAAGCGGCTTAGTCATGCTGGCCACATGACCCAAAAGCTGTATGCCGGCTCCCTCGGCCAATAAAGCGAGATGAGCGCCGCAACCCCAGAGTCGGCCACGACCGGACCTAATGGTCAGGGGTCCCTTTACCTTTACCTTCTGTTGCATGCACATACTTTGGCATAAACTTAAAAAGCAACAACATTAACTTGGGGCAAAACTCCTGTTTTTAACCCTGTTTCCAGCCTGCTCCTGCTCCTCTAATTGGAGCCTGTTGTCATTTCTCTACATTACAGGAATTCATTTTAAACCAGGACTGGAACGATCCAAAATCCCAGCTCCAGCAATGCTGCTTAACTCTCCGAACAGAAGGGAAGGAGCCAGACATCCCTCTCTATAAGTAAGAAGCCTTTCTCCTTCTTCCTGCCATAAACTAATTATAACTTCGTGAGCCGATCTCTCATTTTCAGCTCCACACTTGGCGTTTATTTTTGTCTCCATATCCATATGACTCGGATTAAGCACCCTCTGCCTTTTGTTTAAAGAAGGGATTAGTTTGCCGTTTCCCCTTTTCGATCTCGAACTCAGCTTCAAGCGCCACAAATGTAGTCAAGAGAGCTGCTGCATGTGGAAGATGGGATGGCTCTAAATTCAGTGGATGGTTGATCATTTGATCCTTGCTGATAAGTTCGCATTCGCCCACCCACAAAATAGTTTCAGTGCCTCCCTTCGCACGTCAGGGAGTGGGAGCTGCTGCTTTAAGCAGACTCTGTAACTCCTGCAAGTGTAACTCTCCAGCGTCATTTGGGATCGGTAGCAGAGTTGCTGCTTTGTTATACAAACCATATTCTAAGGAAGAATTTGTATAGAGTTTGGGAGAAATACACAAATCTGCTGGAAAGGAAGACACTGTTGAGGCTATTACAATAAAGAGAATTAATAAGGATAGACAGTGGACAACTTACAAGGAATTGCTATGCTTTACAGAGGGGGAACCTAAACTGGAATTAATGGAAAGTGTAAGGAGCCATGTTAACATACTGGCTACAATATCATCAGTTACAGGAAATGTTTAAAATAAACAGGGAAACTGTTTTTTTTGGACCAAAGCTCACAATTTGAAAAAGAACACTTACAAAATAAAGAAAAACTTTTATCTAAAATGTTATTAGAATGGGAAACAAAAGATGATCTTGTCAAAGTCTCCATGACACGCTGGGCAATAGATATAGGACACAATATAGATTTTAATCTCGGGGGGGGGGGGGGAATGATCTGAAATTTTTACATCATGTTATTCCTTGAAGGAGAACTACCCGAAAATGATTTACAGATGGTCTCTAACTTTGAGTAGACATGTAAGATGTATAAGACTGAATCAGATAAGTGTTGGAGATGCAGTGAGACTGGTGACTCCCATCTTTTGACAATCCATCTGAGAGCTGTCCCACCCTTTAAGCTGTACCATTTTCTCCTGGACTCTGTTTTGTGGCCACAGGAAAGGGACAGAAAATTGGGATCTGCTACGGATGGAAGGATTATTGTAAACTGTTTTAAAGTGTAGCTCAGTAATGAAACTTTGACATTTGAATGGTGTAGCGCCTCTCTTGCAACGGATCATCTTGTTTCGTGGCGGGCGGAAAGAATGTATAGATCCATAGGCAATTTGGGATCAGCTGTTTGGTTGACTTGAAGCCGCCATTTGTCTATTTCCGCTGTAAAGCGTTTCCTAAATGTACCTTAACCGCTGAAACTGCGTACAACCAATACTCAGCGTGACATTGGAGATGGATCGGAGGGGGAGACGGGAAAGAGAAGCAAATTTATCGTTTGTCTGAGAACTCGTGTCTCATCTTAAAATGGCTGCAGATTTATATCAAACTCTTCGTCCAAAGGGAAAGCTGCCTGGTTAGTAGTGACAGATCCTGCAACTTTCTGTTACTGATGGGGCAATTTGCAGTAGTTGCCATTTAGAGCGACAGCATTTGTCACAGTACCTTATATTTCTATCCCGAAGATCTGAATTTGCCAAAAAGTGTAAATGCCTATAATTCTACACCAAGCGTACATAAATACTTCACTTTTAAAGCAATGACGTGTTTGCAGTGCCTTGTAAAATAATCCATAAAGTGCTGTTCGTCTGCAATCTCATGATTAATTTTTGCAAACAGGGGGGCATTTCTGTTTAGAGGCCTTAGTAAGTCCTGCTTTCAAAAGTGTGACTTTTTTGTGTTACTATCTTTCCTGGGACTTAGGACTCTGCAAACAGTCGGACCCTCTCATGCCAGAACATACACCGTAGCTGTTTATTTTAAAGGCGAAAGAATAGGATGCGGTAAAGGACCAAGGTATGGTAAATTTTTGAATACACATCTAATTAAACAGGTGTTTTGAGAGCTACGGGAAATCCCTTGGTAATTTAGATGGTGCTCCTTAAGAAAGCGAATGCTAGAATTCCCACTACTCCCGTTTAAGTCTGTATCTGGCCAAAATAAGATGTTGCAGAGAGCCTCTGTAGCTCCATGGTTAGGGTGCCAGGGACAGAAGGCCTGGGTTCGAATTCTAGTTCATCCATGGCCTTTCTGAGCAACCTTCAGACAGATTAGTCTCCCCCAGCCTGCATTTCCATTAATGGAAGAACAGCAACACACTTTGTAGGTTTGTATTGAAGATGAATGAGAAAAGCATCTTAGGGACTGTACAGCGAGGATGCCAGCTGCATGATAAATAATATTTAAAGGGTTTCTCCTTCACCATTGATCACCTCCTTGTCCGGACTGCACTGATTCTAAGAATAAGATAAAAATAATTCCTAATAAAATATTAGCGGGAAAGTGTTCTATTTGCTGTAATATCGCCATCCATTTTTCTAGAGCTGTAGAGTTTGCCTGTTGGTTGGTTGGCCGGTTTTAAATTTAATATTTTCATTAAAACAATTCGCCGAAGAATTATGAAAGGGGAAGATCTTAGTGGTATTGATCTGAAGTTTTAAAAACAACTCGCTGGAACGGGTTTGTGTGTGTGCCTGTGCATGAAGGGTTTTTATGGGAACAAGTGCCCAATGATTATTTGAAGAATTAGTCTCAGCAGAGCCATCAGAGTGGTTGCTTCTCGGAAGCTGTAGTTTACCCCATAAATACATTTGCCATGATTTCTCCCCCTTTCCTTTCCTTTATTTGCTTTTCTTTTTTTAAAAAACAGCATTCAGCAAGCAGAGATGTGCGCAGCAATGGATGCCTTGGAAAAATGTAAGAGGCTTTCTTGGATTATTTCGTTCTGGGGGTTGGGGCAGGGAATGTGCAAGCGTTACCTATGGTTGAGAGAGAGAGAGGCAGAGAGAGAGAGAAAGTACAGATAAAACAATCAAATGACAGCACCAGCATCCCCCTCCACCTTCCCCCTCCATTTTTAGACCATTTTGAATTGAAAATTTGCTTACATAACACACACATTTGGATTAAATCAAAAATGTTCCCCTACCCAGTGAGGCAGAGCCATTACACAAGCTTCCTGGCAAGTGGGTCTCAACAAGCCAGCCGTGGGAAATATTTTATTATTATTATTCTTTTAATGGCCGGGGCTTTTAAATCGCACTATCATTAGACCACAGCGACAGGGTTTTCTGGGCTAGCAGCAGATACGGCTATGTGGCGCCGTGTGAAATGAGAGATCGCATTTCCAGGTAGAGAATAAACTAGACTCTGTTATGACCCAACTCGGATAGCCAAGAAAGCATTGCAATCCAAGTCCTTTCTGTTGGGAATAATTCAGGCTGAAATTCCCAGGTGTCAAAAAAAAGGGTTATGTATGCCACTACTGTGGCCCGTGTTTTGTTAGCACAAAAATGGAAAATGAGCAAGGTCCCAACTAAAGAAGAATGGCAATTTAAGTTGACAGAATACGTGCAGCTTGCAGACTTAACATATAGAATGAAAGAACAAGAAGAACATCCTGTATCGGGATGCTTTTAATGTTTGATGTTTTTATTATGTTTTTATATGTGTCGGAAGCTGCCCAGAGTGGTTGGGGCAACCCAGTCAGACGGGTGGGATAATAATAATAATAATAATAATAATAATAATAATAATAATAATAATATCTAAACCTATAACAATATCATCAAAAACCTATAATTAAACATATAGGAAGTATGTGTGGGTCATTTTTATTTTTCAAAATGCAGTGATGGTTTTTGCTTTCCTTCTCTGATATGGACATAAGTTGGAAGGTTATTCATGGTAAGGGGACCTCAGGTCATGTAGTTTGGGTCTGAGCACATTGCGCTTTTCACTATCGGTCTTAAAGAAATGTGGTGTCAGTTGCGTAGACTCAAGGAAAGATGTGGCGGGAAGCAAGTAAGCGCAAAACCGGCCCTCAAGCGTTTGCTTTGAGCATATTTGCTCAAGGTAAAGCGATTGAGCGTGCAGTTTCAGCCTTGAAAATTCAGCAAAGTGATGGCAGGTTTTCCATTCTGTGTTCCTTTATGTGTCTAGCCCTCTCCCCCTTTGTAAGCATAATCCCTCCAAAAAGTCACAATATTTCAGGCCTAGTTGGCGGGGAGTCGGTCAAGTGAAGTGCTGAGCTCTCTGGCCTTGGTCCAGCGAAGCACTTAAGCCCATGCTTAAATTCAGGCACACGAGTCATTCCACTGACATTCATGATCTAGGCATTGTGATTAAAATAAAGTCGGCGCTTTGCTAGATGGGGGCCAGAGCGCTCACCTTGCAGGATTGATTGCAAAACCCGCAAGCTGCTGCCAAACAGGGACTTAAATCTTTGTGCTACAACCCCAGATAACTCTTAATCTCGTTGAAATCTCTGGCAAAAGTCGCCGTACTTTTATCTATCAAGAGTTGAGCTCATCTGCTTACATCAGCCAAACAGTCGGTAGCTTTCAGCCCCTGTCTTGGAAGAATGAATTTTTTTAAACAGGTGCATTTAAAATGTGCACTTTTGAGAGAGGTCCATTTTTATGGTATGATTTCTTTCCATTATTTCCTTTTGTGTACGAATACGGAGCACGAATGTGGCATGTGAAGTCTCACCTTTCTGCCCCACATGCAAGATTTTCACCCTCTTTACTCCCCTGAGTTAATCTGAGAGCCTCCGAAATACGGAAAGGAAAACGATGAAATAGCAGAATAGCATTCTCTCCCCCACAAGAACTTCCGTCTAAAGCCACCAGAGGTTCTTAAACCCATCGTGTGTGTCAGGGCGACTCAGATCTTACGAGGACAAGGGCTTTCAAGCGATTCTGGGGAAAACACACACGGGAGACTTCACCGAACTTTTGTCATCCGTAAGTGGCACTTAGTCTGGTACATCAGATCTGCAAGAAGAGTACAAAAGGACCACACTTTGCACAGGAGTGCCTTTGCGGTACCAGAGACTTAGCGGCTGGCGGCATCTTCCAATCTTTTGAGGAGAGAGACCCGGGGAGGGGGAGGGAGAGAGAATGGAATCGCTTCTGCAAGAGGAGGTTGTTTGTTTATGGAGATGGCCTTGGGTTCAGAAGTGGCTGAGCCCTTCATTCAAGCCTCCTCCTCAGCCTCTTGCATCAGCTGTGTTTCCTATCATGGCCCCGAAAGCCTCATCTTCCCAAGGACACCAGCTGTTTCTGCGTCAGCACTAGCAAGTCAATCACAAAGAGCAATTTCTCATCTGGCACCACATCTGACGGAGGCGACACTTTCGCCGGCGACCTTCCACCTGGCATCGCCACTATGGATGATGTGTTTGTCTACCTTATTCTGCACCACAGTATATATTAACTTCCATTGGCTTCTCAATTGTATATATTGGTTTTTAAGAGCTGAACAGCTTTCCCCCCCTCCCCTCCCTGATGCCCATTATGGTGGTAATGGGGGGAGATTATCTTGATTAGCACCAGATGGAGCCCTTCTTGTCCTTGATGAAAAATGATAGCTTCCCAAAGTACGGAGACTTTCCCAGCATAGTTCACCGATCTGTTACAAATTTTCCATAAGGATACTCCATTCTGCCCCCCCCCCACTAAAACGTTTCATGGTAGAGGCTCGCAAATTGCTCAACAAGTACATTTGGGTAGCATCTTCAAATGGAGGAATAAATAGCCAGATTCAAATTGTTGATATATACATAAATACACATATACACAACCATTCCTATTGGGTAACATGATTTCCCACTCACCCATTGTTTGACTTGGAAAAATCCCGGAGGCAGCTTTCATTATAATAACAATAAATTTTATTTATACCCCACCCTCCCCAGCCAAGACTGGGCTCAGGGCTGCTAACACCAGGTATCAAAACAATTGATTAAAATGCAACTTAAAAACAAGATTAAAATACAACACTAAAATAATCAAGTTGGCTCTGCTTTTGCCTCCAGCGTGTAGCATTTCTCTGAAGTAGCATCACCTAGGCTGAAGCTACACATATATACAAAACGCTGTGAAAATGATTTTTTTTTTAAGTTTAAAATCTATATATGGAATTTGCCATTAGCTCACCAGTGCCATCTAGAGTCACATGTGTATAATGCACTTAAAACATTATATTTGCAGCTGTACGGTAAAGGTAAAGGACCCCTGGATGGTTAAGTCCAGTCAAACGTGGCTATGGGATTGCGGCACTCATCTCGCTTTGAGGCTGAGGGGGCCAGCATTTGTCCATAGACAGCTTTCCGGGTCATGTGGCCAGCATGACTTAACCGCTTCTGGTGCAATGGGACACCACGACAGAAGCCAGAGCACATGGAAATGCTGTTTGCCTTCCCACCACGGCGGTATCTATTTATCTGCTTGCACTGGTGTGCTTTTGAACTGCTAGGTTGGCAGGAGCTGGGACAGAACAACAGGAGCGCACCCCGTCATGGGGATTCGAATCGCCGACCTTCTGATCGACAATCCCAAGCGGCTCTGTGGTTTAGACCACAGTGCTGCCTGCTGAGTCCCTGGGCAAAGTCCTGTGTTTGTTAAGTCACTGGTTCCCAACCATTTTGACACAGCCAGCACCCATCTTTTAAATTTTTATACATGGATGTTTTATGATGGCCTATACCAGCGGTTCTCAACCTGTGGGTCCCCAGATGTTGTTGGACTACAACTGCCATCATCCCTGAGCTCTGGCCTTGCTAGCTAGGGGTGATGGGAGTTGTAGTTCAACAACATCTGGTGACCCACAGGTTGAGAAAGGCTGGCCTATACAGTCGTACCTTGGTTTTCGAACAGCTTAGTTCTTGAACATTTTGGCTCCCGAACGCCACAAACCCAGAAGTGAATGTTCTGGTTTGCAAACTGTTTTTGGAAGCCGAACGTTCAACAGGGACTCCGTGGCTTCCGATTGGCTGCAGGAGCTTCCTGCAGCCAATCAGAAGCCATGCTTTGGTTTTCAAACGTTTTGGAAGTCGAACGGACTTCTGCAATGGATTCCGTTCAACTTCCAAGGTATTTGTAATGCTTAATAAAGGTTTGGCAAAGTACAATTTGGGGGACGTTTTGGCTGTGGAGAATGCTGTATTCATTCATGAAACTCTCTGGGAAGACTTGGGTGAAAGTCTCCTATTTCCACACCCTGACAGGAATTTTGACCGTGAGTGTGATAAGTAAACGTATTACATGACCGTAGCTGAAAATGTTCCTTATTCCTCCTGGTGTAATAGAATAATGAACACTCGGAATTCCTGGCCTTTATTTTAACGCATGAAACATTTCTTCTTGCCTCAGATAACTTTCCTCAGATGGCCCATCAGAAACGATTCATTGAGCGGAAGTACAGACAAGAGCTTAAAGAAATGAGGTGGGAAAGAGAGCATCAGGAAAGAGAGCTGGAGGAAGCGGACGACATCCGGAAATAAGTACAGGCCATGGAAGGAAATGGTGGATTTGCCTGCTTAATAACTTTGATGTGGGCCTGTGGAGACATAGCCTAGTTTTGTGTAAAGGATGAACGAAGTCTGCTCATTAAATCATGTTTCATGTTAATTGTTACTTTTTACATAAAAAAAGAAGAATGTGTTTTATTCCATTTTTAGCTAGTAAAGTTTTATTCACGAGGCTTGACGAAACAATTTCTTTTAACATTCTTTCTGAAGAATTGTGCTTTTTTTATTTTCCATCTTGAGTTTGCGGAATAATAAAGTGTTTTATTTCAAAACGGGTAACCGTCTCCAAAAAGGAAAAGCTTTGTGTTCGTCGGAGTCTTTAATCATGGGAAATAATAAGGCAGAAATGAGATGCTGCTTCCACCAACTCGCCTTGATCTCTGTCTGGGTTGTGCTACCATTGGAAAGACGTGGCTTAATCTGTGCTGGGGTTGGATCCAGGGAGATGAGATGATCTAGCTCAGAAATGTTTCCTCAGGAGAGCACCTGACAGCGGGATAAATGAGGAAAATCTAAGCATCATTCACAAGAGATGAACCAAAACCCTGGGTTCCATAAACAGCGTCATCCGTAAACGAAATCTGAAAAAGAAGATTTGTTTATAATGTGCACAGTGTGCAGATTGTGTATCCTCTGTCCTATATTTTCTTGAAGGTATTTCCACAATCAGTACAAACGTACGTACATATATACATACAGTTGTACCTTGAAAGTTGAAGGGATTCCATTCCGGAAGTCCGTTTGACTTCCAGAATATTCAGAAACCAAAGCGCGACTTCTGATTGGCTGCAGGAGGCTCCTCAGCCAATTGGAAGCCCCAGCGGACGTTCAGGTTCCAAAAATAGTTCGCAAACCGGAACACTTCACTTCCGGGTTTGCGGCGTTCGGGAGCCAAAACGTCCAAATACCAAGGCATTCAGGATCCAAGGTACAAATGTAATTTTATATGCATGCCGTCTTTCCATAGTTCAAACCAGAGTGGTCCAACGCTCAGCCCAAGGGCTGCATGTGGCCCTCAAGGCCTTTAACGGTGGCCTTTGGCAACATCCCCCCCCAGCCCTCACACTGCCTTCCCAAAGCCAGGTAATCACTGGGTTTTGGGAAGGAGGGGTGAAGGTTCTGGCATAGGGTTACCAGACGTCCTCCGTTCCCGGGGACAGGTTCTGGCATAGGGTTACCAGACTTCCTCCGTTCCCGGGGACAGTTACCAGACGTCCTCCGTTCCCGGAATGTCCCCAGATTTGCAAATCTGTCCCCGGGAAACGTGGCCACAGCAACCTCAGCAACCCAGAGCCAGACGTGGCAGCTGCCATGGTGCCCACCATTTTTCCTGCGCCATGGCAGCAAGCAGTGAGCAGCTCCTGAAGCCAGCTAGAGCCAACTGCACTACCAGGCTGGCCCCTCCTGGGCAACGGCTGCCCGCCCGTGACTCCCGAGCCTCCCCTGATCTGTCAAAACAAAGGGGAAAGGGAGAAGTAGATCGGAGAAGGCTCGGGAGTTACGGGCGGGCAGTGCGCCATTGCCCAGTTTTCAAAAACTGCATTTATGTTTCACAGGGTGCGAAAGAAGGGCTCTGCACCTTTATACAATATGCATATATGCTTAGGCCCAGGGTCTTTTGCCTCACTTCTTTACTGCTGTATCAAGTACGTCGATATCCACTTGCGTGTCGAGGTCCCCAAGCCACCCCCCAAATAACTCACAATGCACACTTAATTTTTGTTTAAGGTTTTTGGCATAATTTTGGCCACAACTTTATTTAAATACAAAGCCGTGAGTGGTTGTTTAGGCATTGTTTAAGACTATCTGTCCCCCCGCCTGGGGACAGAACTGACTTCCGGGCAGTGGCGTAGCGTGGGGGGTGCAAGGGGTGCCAGCCGCACCGGGCGCAACATTTTTGGGGGCGCACTCGGAGCTCTCTGCCCCTACCTGGTCCTGGTGGCTCACTCTCTCTCTCACAGTGCTGGCTGCGAAGGAAAGGACGAGGCTGCGCGCTCCCCAGCCCAGGCGCCGCCTTCTGCGCGCACACTCGCTTGCAGCTAGAAGCCCTGCAGAAAAGGCCGTCGGGTGCAGGAGCGGCGCCTCGTCGCGCTTCCCGGAGGGGGCGCGTCGCCTGGCATTGGCGCGCGTTTGGGCGGGCTGCGGAGGGCGCGAGCGCTGCGTGCGCCCCAGGAGGCCGGCGAGGGCGGGAAAGCGGGCGGCTCGCTCCTCCCGTGCGCCCGAAGGGGCTTTTTTGGCGGTTCCCCCGCTGCTACGAAGTCCTAAGCAACGAGAAGGAAAGCGCCTCATGAGCATAGCACTGGAGGGTGAGTCTCAACTTTTCTGGACGAGCACTCAATGTGTTGCAGATATTAAGCATAAGAAACGCTCCTCATTGTCCACACCCATAAAAATATTCATTTATTTTTTTATAAATATTTTATTAAATTTTCAAATACATAATACAAGATCCCTACACCAAAAAGCCAGAACCAAAATACCAAAGAGCCATATAGAAAGAAAAAAGAAAAAAGAGAAAAATATAACCAACCATTCAGTACAACTTTTCTTATATAACTGATTGGACTTCCTCACATCTCCTTACCCTGCATTATTTATAATAAGAATGTCAGCAAATTATTACCTTGTTTCATACCTTATTTTGTACTTTCCAAATATTATACTTCTAAATTTAAAACAATTTTTATCAATTGCTCATACCTTAAAATTAAACGTAGTGTTGCCTTAAATTTCGACCTTTTCTTACTTATAACTTAATTTTCTATTTTACAAAGTCTATTTGCTGGAACTGATATTTTCTAAATCGTGCAAATACTTAACATTCATACAACTTATAATGTTTTTGTAAATAGTCCTTAAACTTCTTCCAGTCCTCTTCCATTGTTTCTTCTCCCAAGTCTCGGATTCTGCCAGTCATTTCAGCCAATTCCATATAGTCCATCAATTGCGTCTGCCACTCTTCCAGTGTGGGCAAGTCTTGTGTCTTCCAATACTTTGCAATAAGTATTCTTGCTGCTGTTGTCGCATACATAAAGAAGCTTCTGTCCTTTTTTAACACTTTCTGGCCGACAATGCCCAAGAGGAAGGCCTCCGGTTTCTTAACAAAGGTATATTTAAATCAGTGGCGTAGCGTGGGGGGTGCAGGGGGGGCCAGCCGCACCGGGCGCAACATCTGGGGGTTAGGGTTAGGGGGCGCAAATCCACGGGTTAGGGGGCGCAAATTACTTGCCTTGCCCCGGGCGCTGACAACCCACGCTACGCCACTGCTTCCGGGCACCACCGAAAGACAGTGCGGGGGAAATCAAGTTGGGGAGAAATGGAGCTGAGTCACAGACCCTCAATTCTCATCCGCATGCTCCCCGAAGGCTTGCCGGCCCTAGTCCCATTCCAGGGATTGGACGAAAAGATGGCAAGCCCCAGGATTCCTTTAACGGAATTCCCTTTCCACAGCAACCATGGAGGGGCAGGCCCAGCCTATCCTAACCCCTCCTCCACCAATTTATAACCAATGCCTAACCGCAACCTTACAAGTTGTGACGATTTGCTACGCAGTAGGCAAAAACCAAATGGCCCAGCCAATCAGCCAGATGGACAAAATTCCTACCAAGCCCCTGCCCCAACAGCAGACGACCCCATGACAGGCATAGCAAGGTCAATACAACAACCCCTTACTCAAGGGCGGGTGGGCGGGTGATCCGTTGCACACAGCAAAGAGAAAGCTCCAGGCTGCGTGCGGAGTATTTAAACATTTTATCCCTCCCACCAAAATTGCAACATAACTTTTACCCCAGCAACCCAGTGAACCAATCACTGCCCCAGGCCATCTTTAGAGACCCTGCCTGGTAACAGAGGGGTGGCTCAGCAGACCCCACCGCAACACGTGCTCTCCATGAAGGAGAACACGCTTTGTTCAGTACACACTCTGAACTTTTAAGTGAACTTAAAATGGTGCTTGAGAACCAGATGCGGTGCTCAAATGGTGGATGGAAAATGGGCAGAATCACTCCTGATTCTAGGTGGCGGCTCACGTGGTTGACTGCTGTTCGGCATGCACACAGAAACAACAGCACAAACAAAACAGGTAAGGGTTTTTGTTTTGTTTTTAATTTGTACTGCAATCCAGTTAAAGAAATTTTAATTGTATGACTTTAAAGTACCTGTCTCCCTCCCCCTCTTTTATTAAAAAAAGCACCCCACAATAATCTGCCTGATTAATCAGGGGCCCTTTTTTTCATTCATTGAACATTTTTAAATTGGTTAATCTTAACAATTACTCAGCTAAGCTCTGCTGTCTAATGTGTTTTCATTCAGGAGCATTTCCCTGCAGTTTCAAGTTGTACTAGCCAAATATGCGTTTTGCTTATTAAATTATCAGATTTTTATTCTACCCTTGAGTATCGCATTATATGGGGTGTTGATAAAAACGGAAACAATAAAAATACAATAAAGCATAAGCAAATTAAATTTAAAACAGCAGGATAAAAGCAGTGATAAAAATTGGGTGATAAAACCTTTAAGCTGGTAAAAGTCTTTTTTTTTTTTTTAAGTCTTTACCTTGCGCTGAAAAGACATTGATGTAGGCACTGGGTAAGTTTCCTAAGAAGACATTTCCATAAGCAAAGTGCCACAGTATTGGTCACAACCTGAAGATTTATTAGAAATAATATGTGTAGTTAAGCCACTTATCTGATTTCAATGAATAATTCAAATGCAAAAGATGACTTTTCATAATTACATCAAAGAAGTCTGTCTTCCATATAAATCTCATTAATAACACCATTATTACTGGGGAAATATCTCAATATTTATCACAAAACGCCACTGATAAAGTCATAAAATTCCTTTTTAGCATCCTATTAAGGAAAGAGACACTGTTGGTATATATTTAATCTACATCGTAAGTGACATTTGTCCGCATTTATCTTTTAATTTTCCCTGTTTCATAATAAGCAGTGCTTGAAGGAAGACCTCCAACGATTATCTCAATGGACAGGCTGGTTGTTGCTAAGGCAAATGTTCCTGTAGGTCCCTAGGTCCTAAGCCGTGTAGGTCTCAAATGGTAAACCCCAGTACAGTGGTACCTCTGGTTACGTACCTAATTTGTTCCGGAGGTCTGTTCTTAACCTGAAACTGTTCTTAACCTGAAGCACCACTTTAGCTAATGGGGCCCCCTGCTGCTGCTGCGCCACCTGCACAATTTCTGTTCTCATCCTGAAGCAAAGTTTTTAACCCGAGGTAATATTTCTGGGTTAGCGGAGTCTGTAACCTGAAGCGTATGTAACTTGAAGCATATGTAACCCAAGGGACTACTGTACTCTGAAGGGCTGCCATCACATTTGCAAAGTTAAGCAGGGTCCAGTATGGTTTCGGATTGGATGGGGGACTGGAAGTTGAAATTCCTGCATTACAGGTGGTTGGACTAGACCCTCGGGGTCCCTTCCGATTATGCAATTCTATGATTCTAGGTGCAGAAACAGATTGGAAGCTGGTGCAACTCTTAAAGGACCAGCAAAGTATGATCCTAGCATCTGGCCTCCGTATCTCTGCAGTTTACATTTGGTACTAACTACCATTTCCAGGCGGGACGCAGGTGGTGCTGTGGTCTAAACCACAGAGCCTAGGGCTTTGTGAAGGTCGGTGAAGGTCGGTGGTTTGAATCCCCACCATGGGGTGAGCTCCCATTGCTCTGTCCCAACTTCTGCCAGCCTAGCAGTTTGAAAGCATGCCAGTGCAAGTAGATAAATAGGTACCACTGTTGTGGGAAGGTAAACGGCGTTTCTGTGCGCTGCTCTGGTTCTCCAGAAGCAGCTTAGTCATGCTGGCCACATGACCCAGAAACTGTCTGAGGACAAACACCAGCTCCCTTGGCCTATAGAGTGAGATGAGCGCCGCAACCCCAGAATCGTCCGTGACTGGACCTAATGGTCAGGGGTACCTTAACCATTTCTAGGCAGTCTCCCAAGGCAGCCCCACATCCAACAAAATACAGTAGTCCATGTTACTAAAACGTGGCTCACGTTGCTAAGCTATATCTATCCAGAGAAAAGGCAAGATTTAGCAAATGGATGTACCAAGCCGAACTTGGTTAATACAAATGCCATGAACATTTTTTGCTGCCTTACTAGCTAAAATTGCACGCTTTATTCAAATGTCAAAATATTGTTTTCCAGATGTTGCAAATAATTCTCGCTTGAACTGTTGTTGTTTGTTCTTATGTGGAAAGAGAGGCTGACTTGCCCTGCAGAACCCGGATCAGCTGCCAGGTTTCTGAAGAGCTCCTTTGGGAGGGAAGGTTCAAGTTGTCACCTCCTAGCCATCTGGCGAGCCCCACTGCTTTAGCTTCTACTTCCCTCTGCACCCAATCTTTTTGTCCCTCTATTGTCAGACAGGCAGTGGTAGGTGGTACCTATTGGGACTAGTAGTGCAGAATGCTGAGAGACCAACAGTAGGCGAAGCCCATGACAGGCAGAGGCAACGGATTCTAGTTTTGTCCAATCCTGGCTTGGGAGGAAGAAGTTGTAAGAAGACACAGGTAGAGGTTGCCTGGGGGGAAATGAGGTTGATGGGGTGGTACTCCATAGGCAGATGGGGCTCATCAGTTTGGGAAGGTAGCCCACCTAGGAGAAGGACATCTCTGTTCCTAAACATCCAGGGCCTTGTGGGACATCTTCAGTAGAAGAAAAGGCTAAGGGGTAAACCTTACACAAACCCAGAATGGAGTCCTTAAGATGGTTGGATGGCACCTTGTATGCCTCCTTCCGGCAACTCCTGCAGCAAAGCTGATCCACTTATAAACGCCATCTCCAACTCCTCAAAAGATTCCATCAACAGAATCTCCAAAAAATTTACGTATCACTTGGGAAGACAGGCAAACTAATGCCAGTGTACTGGAAGAAGCAAAGATCACCAGTGTCGAAGAATTGATTCTTCAACATCAACTTTGTTGGACTGGTCATGTTGTTCAGATGCCTGATGATTGTCTTCCAAAGCAACTACTCTATTCTGAACTTTAAAATGGAAAGCATAATGCTGGTGGCGAACAAAAGAGGTTTAAAGGCAAATCTATAAAAAAAAGTAGTACAGTCGTACCTTGGAAGTCAAACGGAATCCGTTCCAGAAGTCCGTTCAACTTCCAAAACGTTCGGAAACCAAAGCGCGGCTTCTGATTGGCTACAGGAAGCTCTATCAGCCAATCAGAAGCCGCAGAAGCCTCATCAGATGTTCAGGTTCCAAAGAATGTTCGCAAACTGGAACACTCACTTCCAGGTTTGCGGTGTTTGGGAGCCAAAACATCCAAGTACCAAGGTGATCCATTGTACGACTGTATAAACACTGACAACTTGGAGACACTGGCCTGTGAGCACTCCAATTGGAGAACAGCCTTTACCAAAGGTGTCATGGGCTCTGAAGATGCTTGAACTCAGGACGAAAGGAAGAAATCTGCTAAGAGGAAGGCATGTTTGGCAAACCCTCACTGTGATCAGTTCCCGTCCAGAAACTGATGTCCCCACTGTGGAAGGACATGTGGATCCAGAATTGGCCTCCACAGTCACTTACGGACTCACTGTTAAGACCGTGTTCATGGAAGTCAATCTTACTCGGCTACACGTGATCACCAAGAAGAAGAAGAAATACACTGCTCTGATTTACTTTGGACCACATCAGCGAGGCTGAGAGAAGGGTTTTGTCATCCGGGCAGCACAGAGCCTCCATATACTCTGCCCAGGCTTCCCAGGGAGATCACTTTAGTGCTGCTAACACAGTGGTTTGACTTCTCCCCCCAAAAGGCTCATTCCTCCATTGTCTCCCAAGACTGATGGCAACAACTCCATTCACCCTATTGTGTCAGTCTGCATTGCCACCCATGACCCTCTCCCAGGGCATCAGCTGGCTTCAATTTGATTATTCACACCCTAGGATGATAATACATTTCTTATTTAGTCCCATATCCCTTTTCTCTCTCTTTGAGAAGGCATCAAACCAATCTGAATGTCTTACGCTTTGTTGCTGCTGCTACTCAGGTGGATCTTTCCCCCTTTGATTTGCACAGTGGCTGTCTGCAAGGTAAGGCTGTGACTTTGTTACCATTAAAAAAGGGAGAAATTACCATAACAATATGGTAGATGGCAAGGGGAATGAGATCTCTCTCCTCTTGTCACAGATTCATCCCAGTATCCTTTATCCGTCAGCTGAACTGCTCATTAAACCATCTCTCCGATGTCTGAAGGCTTCTCTGTATGCGAGTTAAAATAAGCTCATATATTTTCAGATGCCATCTCCCTGTGATCGTTGGTTTGTTCGTTGAAATTGCCATTCATTGCTGTTTACAAGGAGGAAGATACTTAAGGGTTAAGCTTCAAATTCTGCAGCAAGGAGGAGGGAGAATACATCTTGGTGTAGTTGTTAGAAGATTAGCAATGTCATCTCTCTACGCTTCCGGAGTGGGAATAATGTGTGCCAGTCCTTGGCTCCAGGTGGGACAGAAAATAAATTCTCCAACGCCAGTACTCCATTGATTACATCAGCCACAACTATAACTCGGCTTGTCATAACAAAGTTTGTATAGGAATATAAGCCAGCCGCACCGCACACAAAAAGCCATTTCGAAGTCAACGGATATTAAAAATGCTAATGTTATTCAATATCCAATTACAGAGTTTCTGGAAAAGCCAATTAAAATTCTGGAAGATAAGGAGTCTTGGTGACTCCATTGGACAGGTCAGCCAAAAATGCCTTATCAGCCATCTGTATTTGGGCTGATAAAGATTTTCAATTTTTATCGTGAACCTTGGGCTTTGTCATAATTACGGGGTGGGGGGGTATTTTAATTCTGTATTAATGTAAACTAATACAATCCTACATACTAGAGGTTTTCAACCTTTCTGAGTCCTCGTCTCCCTTTACTAACTACATTCGTCTCCCTTAACTAACTACATTCTTTCTGTGGTGCCCCTGTGGGGCTCAGATGTCCAGTTATGTTACCCCTTGCCTGCAGAGCTGGCAGCTCCTTCTCCTTTTTTGAGCACCCGCCCTTGTGGACTGTTTCCTCAGTCTCATCTCCTGTCCTTGGGAGTCCTCTGGGCAGCCACTGCTGTTGCCCCTGGTCTCTGAGTGGCCCACCCCCCCTGCCCCAAAAAGAGGTACTCCTCACACTGCCCCACAGCGGATTGGGGCTGGTCCATTAGCAAGGGCTGGCAAACTGGTTGGCTGGGCTCCCTCACCTGCTTGCTTGCTTACTCTGAGGCCACCTCATCTCCTGGCAACCTGGACCCCCTGGCCAGGCCCAAAGGCACCATTCGCCTGGGGAGCTTGTACCCGGGGCTGCTGCAAGAAACAGCTGTGCAAGCCTTTGGGAGGCAGAGATGCAAGAGGGCATCAGAGGAGGGAGAGAAGGAAAGAAGGACAGAGGCCAGTGTTGCTCGTGGCACTCCAGACCATCCTTCAAGGCACCCCAGGGTGTCATGGCGCACTGGTTGAAAACCACTGGTATATACACATACCTGGGAGTAAGGAATGCTGTGTGTGTGTGTTTGCTCTACCATTGTTGGAGTGGAAGAATAATAATGTGTTGACCTTGTCCCTTCATCACCCCAACAGTCATCCAGTCAAAAGATCTTGTGAAGTGTCCCTCGGGCAGCAATAGCGGACAGGATGCACTCTGTAGGCAAGGGAAGCTTTTTATGGTTTAATGTTTTATTATGTTTTTATATATGTTGGAAGCCACCCAGAGTGGCTGGGGCAACCCAGTCAGATGGACGGGGTACAAATAAATTACAATGGTGCCCCGCAAGACGAATGCCTCGCAAGACGAAAAACCCGCAAGACGAAAGGGTTTTTCGGTTTTTGCGTCGCTTCGCTAGATGATTTTCCCTATGGGCTTGCTTCGCACGACGAAAGCCCATAGGGAAATCTCCGGGGACCTCTTTTAAATGCTGGCGGTGGGGAGCAAAGCCTTCCCCCCCCCTCCGGACTTCAGAAGAGGTCCAGGAAGGCCGGCGGGGGCCGAAAGGCTTTGCTCCCCACCGCCAGCATTTTAAAAGCGGTCCGGGATAGCAGGGAAGCGCTTCCCGCTATCCCGGACGGCTTTTGAAGGCAGGCGGGGGGGGGAGCAAAGACTTTCGCCCCCGCCGGCCTTCAGAAGAGGTCCTGGACCTCTTCTGAAGGCCGGCGGGGGCGAAAGTCTTTGCTCCCCCCTGCCTGACCTTCCCGGGAGAGCGGAAAGGAGAGGTCCAGGACCGCTTCTGAAGGCTGGCGGGGGGCAAAAGTCTTTGTCCCCCCTGCCTCTCCCGGACAGTCCTGGGGCGATTTAAAAGCCCCCGGGAAGGCAGGCAGGGGGGACAAAGACTTTTGCCCCCCGCCCGCCTTCAGAAGAGGTCCTGGACCTCTTCTGAAGGCCGGCGGGGGCGAAAGTCTTTGCTCCCCACTGCCTGACCTTCCCGGGAGAGCTGAAAAACGCGCTACGATTCTCCGCTCTCCCCGACGGCTTTTGAAGGCAGGCGGGGGGGAGCAAAGACTTTTGCCCCCCGCCAGCCTTCAGAAGAGGTCCAGGACCTCTTCTGAAGGCTGGCGGGGGGCGAAAGTCTTTGTCCCCCCTGCCTGCCTTCCCGAGAGAGCGTTTTAAAAGCGGTCCGGGATAGCAGGGAAGCGCTTCCCGCTATCCTGGACGGCTTTTGAAGGCAGGCGGGGGGGGAGCAGGACCTCTTCCGAAGGCGGGCGGGGGGCAAAAGTCTTTGTCCCCCCCTGCCTGCCTTCCCGGGGGCTTTTAAATCGCCCCAGGACTGTCCGGGGCGATTTAAAAGCCCCCGGACGGCTTTTGAAGGCAGGCGCGAGGGGGGAGCAAAGACTTTTGCCCCCCCGCCAGCCTTCAGAAGAGGTCGGGGGACAGACTGTCCCCGGACCTGGTCTGAAGGCGGTTTCCATAGGAAGGCATTAATTGATTTTTAATGCATTCCTATGGGAAACCGTGCTGCGCAAGACGAAAAACTCGCAAGACGAAAAGACTTGCGGAACGAATTAATTTCGTCTTGCGAGGCACCACTGTATTATTATTATTATTAATAGTAGTAGTAGTAGTAGTTGTTGTTTAGTCGTTTAGTCGTGTCCGACTCTTTGTGACCCCATGGACCAGAGCACGCCAGGCACTTCTGTCTTCCACTGCCTCCCGCAGTTTGGTAAAATTCATGCATGTAGCTTCGAGAACACTGTCCAACCGTCTCGTCCTCTGTCGTCCCCTTCTCCTTGTGCCTTCAATCTTTCCCAACATCTTTTCCAGGGAGTCTTCTCTTCTCATGAGGTGGCCAGAGTATTGGAGCCTCAGCTTCAAGATCTGTCCTTCCAGTGAGCACTCAGGGCTGATTTCCTTCAGAATGGATAGGTTTGATCTTCTTGGAGTCAATGGGACACTCAAGAGTTTCCTCCTGCACCATAATTCAAAAGCATCAATTCTTCGGCGATCAGCCTTCTTTATGGTCCAGCTCTCACTTCCATACATCACACTCCAGATCCCATCAGCCCCAAACAGTGTGGCCAATGGCTACAAATGAGAGGTGCTGTAGTCAAGCAATATCTGGAGGGCACCTGGTTGGGGAAGTCTGCCTTGGAGACGTAAGAGTTTGGGATTTTTATTATCTCCTGCATTGCCGCTTCCCCTCCCTCCTTCAAGATTTGATTACTATCTGTTTTTAAAGTGTATGTGGATTGTAAGCTATAGCCAGAGGACTCTGGTGGTTCTAAGATGGTGATGATGATGATGATGATTTTTAAAAACCCCTAATATATGGGGTTTTATAATATATTATAATATATATAATATATAGTCTATGGTGCCTGTGGAATCACAGAGGACAGTTCTATTGGGGATAGTTTGAGTGGAATGTTTGTATCCTGCTTGTTTTTTTGTGGGTTTTTTTGTTTTTGTTAAAATATGGTTTTGTGAAAGTTCATTGTTTCCAGAAAAACAGGGTGAGGGAAAAGTCAACAGTGTTACTGGAACTATCGAAGTGAGGCCACTCACAGACTCATTTGTCGATAGATGTGGCATATAAAACTAGTTTCTCATTAGTAATGAAAAAGAAAATACTTTTTTTTTTTTTTTTGGTCTGCTGTAAATGCCGTTATAGCCCATTTGCTCCATATAATTATGGCTTGTTGTAAAACACACTGGGATTGAATATTAGGTAAAACAGGGGAAAATAAGCGATAAGCTAAATAAAACCAATTTTTTTTTTTGCTGGTCATTAGTAAAAGATGATGAAACTTAACAGCTTGTTATATTGGGAGTCAATGTGTAAAGCTAATATATTCAATTATTGTAAAATCATTTTTGACCTTTAAAGCAAACACATCTTGCCTCATATACAAAATTCAGACCAATTATGGTTTGACATGCTTTATAAAGAGGGCACATCTGTCGTCCACACTTTAATGCATGGAGGAGGGAGATACTATTACTGACTCTGACCACTGGTCCTGCTCGCTAAGGATGATGGGAGTTGTAGTCCCAAAACAGATGGAGACCAAAGTTTGGGAAACCCTGATCTAAGTTCATGGTAATGAACCACTGCAGTAATTAGATCTGCCTCCTCCATGCATTAACTGAAGAATATATTATCAGTATATGCTACCCCTTAAAGAAAAAATTCCATCGCTTGGTTGTAATATTCCTACCTATTTGTTTTTGTGTGTTTGTTTGTTTGATACAAAACACAGGTATACCTGAAGGTGGAGGGGAGGAGGGCAGAGAAAGGTGCAAACAGGCATTTACAAGCATTCTTCACCTCCTGGGTAACCTTGTCTTTCGTGATTGCTTTGTGTATTTTATTTAATGATGCTGACCTTTATAGCAAATATGCTGGCTTGTGGTAAGGCTAGGATCTTTGGTCTTTGGGGATGTGCTGCTTAGCAAGTTGAGCAGAATTTTTTCCTCGGGTTCAGATCTGGAGAAAGAAGCCTTTGATGGCCAAACTGCCCTTTACCTCATTTACCCAACTGCCCTTTATCGCTTGATTGACAAGGTGTGTTACGGAGAGTCCAAAGGCTTTCCGCCATTCAGTGGTAGGTTAGAAAACAATGTAGAAACTTTGTTTAAAAGTCTCGTTTCTCGGACTTGCAATTGCGTTTCGATTGTTTTCTCTTTGTGGGATGTAAACCCGGGGTGGGATCCTGCATTCATCCAGATGTCGATGAACCAGAACTCCCATCATCCCTAAGCACTCACAGTGCTGGCTGGAGCTGATCGGAGCTGAACTCCAACAATACCTGGTGGGGCTCAGTTTCTGCCTTCCTGTTCTAAAAGCTTCAAACAAGATGCCACTCGTGATAACAAACCGTGAGGAAGCGGACTAAGAAGGCCCCAGGATGAACGCTTCTGAAAATGTGTGAAGGCCTTTCCCCTAAGCTAAACGTGATTTTTTGTTGTTTGATGATCTAAGAAGCTGCCTTATATAGAATCAGACCCACTGGTTGGAAGAAGCTCTCCAAGGTTTCAGGCGGGCCTTACCTGGAGATGCTGGGCATTGAATTTGGAAACTGCTGCTCTCTACATTAACGTGTGCCCCATCCCCACCAAGTAAGGTAAAGGTAAAGGTACCCCTGCCCATAAGGGCCAGTCTTGACAGATTCTAGGGTTGTGCGCTCATCTCACTCTATAGGCCGGGAGCCAGCGCTGTCCGCAGACACTTCCGGGTCACGTGGCGAGCGTGACAAGTTGCATCTGGCGAGCCAGCACAGCACACGGAACGCCGTTTACCTTCCGGCTGGTAAGCGGTCCCTATTTATCTACTTGTACCTGGGGTTGCTTTCGAACTGCTAGGTTGGCAGGCGGTGGGACCGAACAACGGGAGCGAACCCCGCCGCGGGGATTCGAACCACCGACCTTTCGATCAGCAAGTCCTAGGCACTGAGGCTTTTACCCACAGCGCCACCCACGTCCCTCTATCCCCACCAAAGGGCAACCTAATTCTGTTTATCCAGCGTCATTCCCTTCTGACAGGGAGTATCTTAAATATAGAGGGAGGGAGAGTGTGAAAGGCACACAGCATTTCTTCTCTAAACAGGGCCAACCTTTTTAAACACATCTTATTGAAAACAGAATACCATCTTTTTCTGGCTCACATGTGCCTGCTCTGGCAGTTTTATAGAAGGATCAAATTCTAGTCTGACAGGATTAGCAACCTGAAAATAGACTCTATAAACAGCTTGCCTATATATGTATAAGTCTCTGGAGCTACTGGTTTCAACGCATGAAACTCAAGAGAAATTCCTGCCCAGAAGACAAAGAGCTTGTTTTCCAATGGTAGTAAAAGGAGAAAAGTTGGGCCCCCAAATAATGGCATCCAAGGTTGAAGTTTAGTTGCTACCTGACCAAACATTATCAACCTGAGTGCTGGTTCTTGTTGGTAATGTATAAAAAGGTAAAGGGACCCCTGACCATTAGGTCCAGTCGTGGCCGACTCTGGGGTTGCGGCGCTCATCTCGCTTTATTGGCCAAGGGAGCCAGCGTACAGCTTCCGGGTCATGTGGCCAGCATGACTAAGCCGCTTCTGGCGAAACAGAGCAGCGCACGGAAATGCTGTTTACTTTCCCACCAGAGCGGTACCTATTTATCTACTTGCACTTGACGTGCTTTCAAACTGCTAGGTTGACAGGAGCAGGGACCAAGCAACGGAAACTCACCCCATCGCGGGGATTCGAACCGCCGACCTTCTGATTGGGAAGTCCTAGGCTCTGTGGTTTAACCCACGACGCCACCCGCTTATACAGGGAGGTATAAAGCAACACAAGGAGGGTGTGGCTCCCCTTACATGATACAACCAGATATAATGGGGTGGGGGAGTTTGTGACCACACCCCTTCTGTCCCCTCACAAGTGTTGAAATTGCCAGCCAAGTTGCCATCTGAATGTGGAATGGTGGGAGACAGCTGGTCTGCCTCAGGCAGCAAAATGTTTTGGACTGGCACTGGGCATCTCATCTATTAAATCTGGGTGAAGCCACTGGGCGAGAGAGAGACCTTATGCAAAGACCCTGGTTGGCAGGGGACATATTTTGAATTAAATAAAGGCTTGAAAGACCAGTGACTTTATTGGTTCTGCCAACAGGCTTATGAGTTGAAAAACAGGCCATATGTTCTTGAACCCTTTGTCTCCTCAGCATAAGCAGCAGCAGGGGCTTAGGCAGAATTCTTTCCTCAGGAACCTCCATTGCTTGACCCCATATGTCTAGGCCACGGCTCATACATGGGTGTAGTAGTATTTATGAAAACAACTTCTAGGGACTATCTGATCTCAAATGAATCCACCACAGGATAGATGCATGCTGGTTGCTAGGAGGAAAGGAAGACCAAATTAAGGAGACTGTAAGGATTAGAAAATAAGATAGAAGCAGGGAAAATGCACTAACAGGGAGGGGGAAACAGTAGCTCTTTAAGACCCTAGGGATTCCTATTGCCAGGTGTCCAAACAACTCATCAGTCACAGCTCTGACTTCACTTATTGGCTACATCCATAGCAGCATCCAGACTGGATCATTTCTCATAAATCGCTTCGAAAGATACCTGAACATTTTGCTTAATAACTTTCTTTCTAGGAGGGCTGGAGACTTAGCTTTTTTGAAAATGAAAGCTCAGATTCTGATCAGGGCTGTCATTGAAGTCCTTTATGGGCATCACAACACCAGTAGGCACTGGGTTGGTGATCGCTGGAGAGGTTTTGGGGGCCATGAGTTATGCTCACAGAAGGTGAGGAAATGCTGAAGGCTGGATTCAGCTCACAGTTGCTTATCCCAATGCTAGCACTACTAGCTTGGAAGCACACTAGATGCCTTCCCCCTGAAATGCCCCAGGTGAAACAAGACTTATGGATAAGTCAGCCACTGGAGATCTGTCAGAACATCTGAATTTTATAGGTCTATTCATTCCATCTTTCCCATGAGCATCCAACTAATGAGCCTGCATTTGTTGATATTTGATTTAATTGTGCCTCTGCTGCCTCTGAATCTGTTCCAGTCCTCTAATTATTCTTAGCTTTATGCTTATGTTTAGCCTAAACCTTTCCTTCCTTCGCTTCAAAGCTTTTGCTCCTTGTTGCTTCCTGCTCTGAGATTTTGAATAATTTCCCTTCCTTCCTTTATAATGTTACCTTGAAGATGTTTCCGAGCTATGATCATATCCCTCGTGACTCTTCCCTTTTTCATATTACAAAACTTTTTAGGTCTCTGACTTTTCCCTCTTGTGATACATTATTTCTATCCATGCATAATATTCCCATGACCATGTACCCTAGGACCCGGATGGCAGCTTTGACATATTAGCTTATTTTACGATAGTTGTTGTATTTCTCTCAGCCACCCCCTTATCTACTCCCTCTGGTGGATTGTAGGGGATTTGTATACTTGGTCAGAATTGGAGAGTAGTTTCATGTTACCCATTTTTAACATTGGTTAGGGAACAGACTCTGTTGGACAAGGAATAGTTGTGCACGATAAGAGACCAGTTGGTCCAAATCCCTTACACCTCCTGGTCAGCCTTGGAATGTCCCGCAATTGAAACCCTGGAAAGTCATTGCCAGCCAGTCAACCTAGACAATACTGAGCTGGTTAGACCAATGGCCTGACATAGGAAACACACAGGAAGCTGGTAGGCTTGTGACCTGCTGCTTATTGTTACAAGGGATGCTTCCATGTACAGGTGTCAGGAGGCTGTCAGCGGCTCCCAGCTGGTTGCCCAGGAAAGTATAAAGACAAGGGGAAGTTTCTTACCGCCTTTTTTATTTCAGTCTTTACAGACAGAGGCTATAGAACCCAACCTCTTGGATAATGCAGTTGTCCCAAGTGAATCTCCACCCCCCCATCTCTCCCACTTCCTCATTCATCGTCGTCATCATCATCATCTCCTCTACGGGTGCTGCTACATGCCCTCTGTCTTTGAGTTCTTTGCTCTCCTACTTTTAAGGCTCTCCAGATTCTGGGAAATGGAGGGTCTGGAATGTTTTCTAATGATAATGTGTCAGCCTAGTGTTGCTCTGGCTCACCCATGATTTCCCAACTTTTCCACTCATCTGCCTCTGAGCTGCAACCTCCCTCAAAAACCCCTGTTGTAAATCTATACTGTCTTCCCCTTCCACCTCTCTGGAAGAATCATAGAATCATAGAGCTGGAAGAGACCACAAGGGCCATCGAGTCCAACCCCCTGCCAAGCAGGAAACACCATCAGAGCACTCCTGACATATGGTTGTCAAGCCTCTGCTTAAAGACCTCCAAAGAAGGAAACTCCACCACACTCCTTGGCAGCAAATTCCACTGTCAAAACAGCTCTTACTGTCAGGAAGTTCTTCCTAATGTTTAGGTGGAATCTTCTTTCTTGTAGTTTGGATCCATTGCTCCGTGTCCGCTTCTCTGGAGCAGCAGAAAACAACCTTTCTCCCTCTTCTATGTGACATCCTTTTATATATTTGAACATGGCTATCATATCACCCCTAACCTCCTCTTCTCCAGGCTAAACATGCCCAGCTCCCTTAGCCGTTCCTCATAAGGCATCGTTTCCAGGCCTTTGACCATTTTGGTTGCCCTCCTCTGGACACGTTCCAGTATGTCAGTGTCGTTCTTGAACTGTGGTGCCCAGAACTGGACACAGTACTCCAGGTGAGGTCTGGCCAGAGCAGAATACAGTGGCACTATTACTTCCCTTGATCTAGATGCTATACTCCTATTGATGCAGCCCAGAATTGCATTGGCTTTTTTAGCTGCACTGTATTGGCTCATGTTGGCTCATGTCAAGTTTGTGGTCAACCAAGACTCCTAGATCCTTTTCGCATGTACTGCTCTCAAGCCAGGTGTCACCCATCTTGAATTTGTGCCTCTCATTTTTTTTGCCCAAGTGCAATACTTTACATTTCTCCCTGTTAAAATTCATCTTGTTTGTTTTGGCCCAGTTCTCTAATCTGTCAAGGTCATTTTGAAGTGTGATCCTGTCCTCTGGGGTGTTAGCCACCCCTCCCAGTTTGGGGAGGTGGTCTCCACCATTCCACCTCTGCCCAGTCCCTGACAACAGGTAGATCTCGTCTTATGCAGACTTCACATGCGATTGAAGATGGAGAGAGAAAAGGTTGACCATCCTATTAGCCATTGGGAGAGTGTTTGGGTGTGATTGGAGAGTCGGTTGGATGTCATGAGAGAGTGGAGGAGGTTGCCGAGAGTTTTGGAGGTGGTCGGAGAAGGATCAGAGTAGGCCAGAGAGAAACAAAGAGGAGATTGCAGAGTCATTGGAGTGATTTGCTGGGTTTTTCTACGGTTCTGGATTCACACAATTTTGTTTACCGGTGCAATAGCCAGGAATATAACCCCAGAGACTGATCTAGGGGAATGTGACTAGTTTGGTCACACTGGGCATGGAGCCTCAGGATGTTGCAAATATGTGTAGAATGGAAGGCAAGAGGCAGTCAGGGCACTAAATTTTGACATTGCAGAGGGTACCGCTCAAATTTGAGACCTGAAGGTCCATCACTGGTAACCCCTGTGTAAGAGGAGAGCTACCTGTACTACAATTTGATTTTTTACTAAATATGGATCCATTCTGTGAAACGAGAAACAAGCACAAAGGGCAGTAGTCTAAGGCAGTATTACATGTTTCTCTTAGCAAACACGAGTCTAAGGCCACGTTTGCAGATGGAAGCAAAACAAATGTAGAGACAAGAAAGGAGGAGAGTTGGCAGAAAGGGCTTTTAAGTTCCTCCATTGCTCTTTTCTTCTTTGTTCCACCTCCCTTCTCATCCAGGCTTGCTTCTTGGTTCAGAGACCAGCTGAGGGGAGGAAAAGCAATTAAAATTTGGTCCAATTGCACTGGCTACCCATTAGTTTCAGGGCCCAATTCAAAGTGCTGATTTTGACCTATCAAGCTTTAAATGGCTCAGGACCGCAATACCTCAAGGACCGCCTCTTTCCATATGAACCAACCTGGACCCTGAGATCATCTTCTGAGGCCCTTCTTCATGTGCTTCCTTGAGAGGTCCGGAGGGTGGCAACATGAAAACGGGCCTTCTCTGCAGTGGCTCCCCATCTGTGGAATGCTCTCCCTGGGGCAGTTTGCCTGGTGCCTTCATTATACACCTTTAGGCGCCAGGCCAAATTGTTCCTTTCTAACCAGGCCTTTGGTTTATTTGATTGACATCCTAAACCTTTTTAAAACGTGGCTCTTTTGGGTGTGGGTTATTGGGTTGTTGTTTTTAATTCTGATTATATATACTGTGGTTTTTATGTTGATCTTATACTTCCGGGAATAGAGTTAGGGTTATATATAAATATATAAATATAAATTCAAATATATAAATATAAGTTCAATCAATCAATCAATTTTCTGGGGAGAGCAATTTGCAAGGAACAATTGCTGGGTGAGGGTCAGATTAAGCACCCTCTTCCACTGGCAGATTCTCCCTTGGAAGCATAATTCAAAACATGTGCATCTGTGTTGGGATAAAATTCTGGGATTGGGGATTTTGTGTTTTGCCCGTAATGCACGGTGGTGCCCTGAAACATATCAGGATTCCTCGTTCATGTCATCCGGAGTTACCCAATCTCTGGACCTTAGTCCAATTAGAAAACTCTCTCTTTCCTAGCCGGTGGCCCATTCCTTCTCAACTTCTGATGCTCGGTGTGTATCGTTTTCAATGTCACGTTCAATGCCCTGGCAACCCTGCGCAACAATAAAAGAAAATGACAGGCCCGTTAAGACGAAGCCACTTTTCTTGATCAGCGTCTATGATTGTAACCGAGCACTGTACTTAGTTATATTGATTTGCCTCTGAGAGCTCTTTCTGCCATATAAATCTCATCAGAAATCTTTAAAGATTGGGCTCTGCAAGGCCATTGTTTCTTCCCTTTCCGTGGAAAAGGAAACAAGAATTCTTTTCTCAATGTTTTCGGGCAGAATGGGCATCTCAACCACTTCCTCTGAATGTGTGCACATTTTAATGTTTGGAATGCTACCAAAGAAATACCCACTTACTCACCCTGGACAAAACACACATACACAAAATCCACCGGCTTTATTATCATTAACCTTCTATGTGTAGAGAGCTGTGTGTATGCATTTATGCTGTGATACAAAAGAGCTCCTGTCCTTTTATACAGATAAAATTTGAAAGGTACAAATAGGAAGCATTCTTGACAGCCTTTCACTCGGGAGAAGGGGAAAAATACATGTATTGTGTCTTGAACATTCAGCATAGGGCATGTTTTGTATTTCAGAAATGTATTAATGCAGCTTAGGATGAAGTTTCACTTTCTTTGGTTGCCTTTTAAGATAATAAATAAATCCAAACCAGCCACATTCGAGTGAGGTATCGCACGTTGTCACCGGTGTTTTTTGTTCAAAATAATGCTTCCTGCCCCCTCCCCCCGCAGTTGCTTTTCTTTCACAAAGTAGCTGGAGAAATAACTGGGGAGAGGGGTGGGGGTGGTGAAAGGTATTGATTCCCTCACATGAAATTTGTGGTCGCCATCTTTGAGTGTCTCGGTAGCAGGGAGAACATAATCCACTGATATTAGGGAAAGAGGGAACGAGAAGAGGCTGCGTTCTCTGGAAGATCAGCAGTGTATTGATGGCTCAAGAAATGTATGCCGTCCTGGTTAGGGTTGTGGACTTATTTTTCTGGCTCGGATCCTGTTTCTTTTAATGGCTGCATAGCAGGCTAGTGGAGCTTGCTCTGTCACTGCCTCTGAGTGCCAGAAATTGGCTCCCCTGTTGAATTTTGTACGCCTTGCAGTTGTTCAAGGCCAGGAGCCTAGCCAACTCGAAGCAGTTCTTATGGGAAATGGAATACATTTCACAGCTATTATTATAGCCTGCGACCACGTTTCCGTGGACACCTCTGCATTTATCACACCTTCTTCACCATTTGGGAGTTCCAGATAGAGACTTTTAAAATTATTTTTTCAACGAAGTGAATATTTAGGGAAATATTTCCACAGTTTCACAGAGAATATTAATATGTTGTTCTCTTTCTGATCTCTGCAAGCCTGAGAGAGCAAGTATAAGTGTGACGATAGGAAGAGTAACAGAAAGGACAAGCTGGAACCGCGACAAAACATTGCACAGCGGAGTTTTCCCATTAAGATACGGTTACCAGATGTCCCCGGTTCCCGGGGACAGTTCCCGGATTTGCAAATCTGTCCGTGGACAAATTCCATCCCCGGAATGTCCCCAGAGTTACAAATGTGTCCCCAGGAAACTTGGCAGGGGCAGCCTCAGCAGCCCGGAGCCAGCCTGGTAGAGCAGTTGGCCCTGGCGGGTTTCAGGAGCTGCTTGCTGCCTTGACACCCACCATTTTTCCTCGCCAGAAGTCCCCATATGATGTGTCTTGTGCGCAACACTGAGGGTGGTGAGGCTTGAAGAGAGAAGGCCATGAGCAGAGATAGATTTTGATACAAAATTAAAGAGATAGAGAACAGTGCTGTGGGGATCTTACAGCTCAGGTCTTGCATAACTATTATATTGCATAACCTCCTGGGCAACCGCTGCCTGCTTGCGGCTCCTGAAGGCTTGGGAGTCATGGGCAGGTGGCATGCAATTGCCCCGGAGGGGTGCAAGCATAGCTGTCAACCGTCCCTTATTTGGCGGGAAAGTCCCTTATCCCAGCGCCGTGTCCCACTGCTGTCCCTTATTGATGAGGTGCCTTAAATTTTCCGGGTTTCAAAGGAAGCAGCTCCTCTCCCTCCCTCCCTGCTGGCCAGGGAGGAGGGAGGCTCCAACTGTGTTACTTGGCTGCATTGCTCACCCAATAAGGAGTCTAAGAATGACTGGGGGGGTGGAGCTTGCATGCCTTGTGCTGATCAAATCAGCCGCATTGCCTGGGGACTCACTTTTGCTCAGCGCTTCCCAGCGGAGAGGTGACGGTGGTTTTCCTTGCTGCATCCCCTTTGCCGGGTTGCTGCGCTGTGGGAACCACCACTTGAGGCTTTGTTTGGCTGCTGGCTGGGCTTTCTGCCTTTGGCTCTGAGGGGCTCAGAAGCTGAACATACCTGTGCTCTGAAAATCCCTTATTTTGGCTGCTGATCCCTTATTTTTGAGGCTGCTGGTCCCTTATTTTCAAATCTGTAAGTTGACAGCTATGGGTGCAAGGTGCACGGTTTCTCTGCAGGGCAAGGTGCAAAGCCCTTCTTTCACACTCTGTGAAACACAAATGCACAGAGGTTTTTTGAAAAACTGGGCAACCGTGACTCCTGACCACCCCCCCCCATCTCCTGCCCCCTTCCCCCTTTGTTTTCACTGTTCGGGGGAGGCTTGGGAGTTGCAGGCGGCCGTTGCCCAGTTTTTTAAAAACTCTGCTCATTTATGTTTCACTGGGTGCAAAAGAAGGGCTTTGTACCTTTATACAATATGCATGTGTGTTTGGGCCCAGGGTCTTTTGCCTCACCATCCCTACTACTGACTCCCTGTTGCTACTCGGCTTAAAAAAAAAAAGTGTTCCCGGATTCATTGAAAAAAATCTGGCAACCATACATTAAGAATGCCAGCCAGTCCTTTCTGTTACTCTTCCTATTTTCACACTTTCTGACCTCCACCATTCTGTGCTCACTGAGCATGCTCAGCTCCTATCCGCCCACCCACAATTGTTTCCCCGAAATTGTTTTTGTACTTCTGCAAACATTGAATTTCCCTGAGTCTAATAATCCCTCCTTCTTATATAGGGATAAGGGATGCAGGTGGTGTTGTGGGTTAAATCACAGCGCCTAGGACTTGCCGATCAGAAGGTCGGTGGTTCGAATCCCCATGACAGGGTGAGCTCCCGTTGCTCGGTCCCTGCTCCTGCCAACCTAGTAGTTCGAAAGCATGTCAAAGTGCAAGTAGATAAACAGGTACCACACCGGCGGGAAGGTAAACGGCGTTTCCGTGCGCTGCTCTGGTTCGCCAGAAGCGGCTTAGTCATGCTGGCCACATGACCCGGAAGCTGTACGCTGGCTCCCTTGGCCAATAAAGCGAGATGAGCGCCACAACCCCAGAGTCGGCCACATCTGGACTTAATGGTTAGGGGTCCCTTTACCTTTACCTTATATAGGGATGGTGTTTTGGCAGTCAGAGGTTTAGTTCGTTGTTAAATGTTGTTCAAATGTTTTGCACATCTGTTGCACTTTGGCTATTATGCCTATGTACTGCAATGTGTGATAGACACTTTAAAAAAACGTGAGACTAATGCCTGGAAAGGCAGTTCAAGGTTTCTAAATAGGGCTGTCAGCTTCTCCTGTCTATCGGTTGTGCAACAGATAGTCCACTTGTGCACTCTTCACACTGTGGCATCTTCTTGTCAGGGGAAGACCGATGAGAGCAGAAGTCTATCAACATCTGGAGGGCTGTGGTCCTAGCAATTTGTAGCTGCTAATAACTTCAGAAAGGAAGCCAAATGTTGATTCCAGCAGCGAAAACAAGGAATAAGTGGGAGCCAGTCAAGCCTTCAGAACAAAACGAAACCTTGAATTGCATCCTGAGAGACACAACTGTGCTACTTGCTGACCCTGTACGAGAGAGCAATCTTCTTGAGTGATCTAAGGAAAAACAGATGCTTAGAAGAAAGTAATCAGAAAAGAAGAATAATTCATTGGTTAATTAGGAAGCATACATATGGAAACAGCCAGCAAAGCCCTGACCTGTAAGTGGTTTTAGCTTGGGATGCAAGCAAAATTATGTTTGAGATATTGCTTGTACATGGAGTGAATCAATAAATAGTCTCAGTCTCAGAGTTTTATAAAGACTCAAGAGTACCTTCTACTTGACAAGTATGGCGTCTCATACTATTAACCCAACAGGTCTTTCGGGTTCTTCTGAAAAATAGCTAAATGCCTATTGTCACATTAGTTTAAGCTCTGGGCTAGCTCAGATGGTAGAGCATTTGAGACTCTTAATCTAGGGTTGTGGGTTCAAGACCCACTTTCCTGTATTGCAGGGGGTTGGACTAGATGATCTTAGTGGTCCCTATGATTCTATGAGGGTTTGTGAGTAATAATAATAATAATAATAATAATAATAATAATAATAATAATAATAAATTTATTATGTGTACCCCACCCATCTGGCTGGGTTTCCCCAGCCACTCTGGGCGGCTTCCACAAAGACCAAAAATACACTAATATATCATACATTAAAAACTTCCCTAAACAGTATAAGTGATAACGGAATAACGTTAGTGGCATTTAGAGAAGCTCTGTAACAGCATAAGAAATATTGTAAAAAGGCAAAATAGAAGTGGGGGGTAGGTATAAAGGCAATACCAAAATTTGGAAATGTGTATTTAAATAAATTAGAATTTGGATGATTGGCAGAGAAGCCAAAGGAAGTCAAAACCCGAAAATTTAATAGAAATTGTAATGTGGCATGAATGTATGGAAAATTAATAAAATATAATTTATATAAAGAAAAACTTCCCTAAACAGGGCTGCCTTCAGATGTCTTCTAAAAGTCTGGTAGGTGTTTATCTCTTTGACATCTGCTGGAAGGGCTTTCCACAGGGCGGGCGCCACTACCGAGAAGGCCCTCTGCCTGGTTCCCTGTAGCTTTGCTTCTCGCAATGAGGGAACCGCCAGAAGGCCCTCAGCGCTGGACCTCAGCATCCGGGCAGAATGATGGGGGTGCAGACGTTTCTTTAGGTATACTGAGCTGAGGCTGTTTAGGGCTTTAAACGTCAACACCAACACTTTGAATTGTCCTCGGAAACGTAGAAGAGGACTTGTTTATTGCTTGACCTATGCCACAAGGTCTGGTATCAAGGTTCAGTATCAGAAGGAACTGAATATGTGCAGCCTATACTTATCTGCTCAGACGTAAATTCAGTTGCGTTCAGTAGGACTTAACCTTAGGTAAATGTGCACAGGTATCAGCCTGTCTTTTCTTGCATTTGGGTTTTTGTATTGGTCTCGCTTGGTCCTTTATCCTTGGTGTAATGGTTATATGGGGTTGCTCGTGCGTAGGTTGCCGCCACTCCTGGCTAGGTTGCCTGGTTAAACCTTTTCCTGGCTGGACAGCCCTTCACCTCGTGGCTGTTTCAGTCGCTAGCAGAATCCGTCAGTGGGCGTTTCTTGAACTTCTTCCAGCAAAGAAGTTCTTTGACGCCAAGTCTACGCCTACTTTCCCTGCGTGGAAGTCTTCTGCGCAGGGTGGGTGTGGGTAGCGGAGGACCTGTGCTCTCCCCACTGGTCTCCGGCGAAGAGTCCTGGAGCCCCCTCTCCAATTCCCCCATCCGCCCCCCTTTATCCCTGGTGTTACGCTGATTTCCTTCCCCAGCCAATGAGTTCCCTCTCTCCCTGCTTGGCCCTTCTCCGGCATCACTTGGGAGCCCTGCCTCCACTTCTGGTTCCGATGTCAGTTCCCTGACACTTGGCTAACGTTAATTGTTTATATCCAAACCCCTCTGTTGAAATAAGTTCTTTTAAAAAAGCAGGTTAGAAAAAAAAACCAGTTTATTTAGTAGTATCATATAAATAACTTGTTACAAAAATTGATTTTCAAAAAAGGTAAATTCACTTCTTGTTGTGTATGTGTGAGAAATTACTGCTCAAACAAATGAAGTGGGGGAAACATTACATTGAACGAGAAATATAACAGGCAAGTAGGTCTGGGAAAGGGAAATCCACATCATGGGGAAAAGGTGAAATAAAGAGAATCACACCAGAAGCATAAGGGAATCTTGGGGAACAATCCTCTCTGCGTTGGAAGCAAGTCTCACCATCTCCAGAGGAGCTTACTCAGGGGTAAGTGTGCACAGGATTGCAACGCTCATTATTCCAACTTGCTGTCTGATCCCTCTTGATTTAATCAGCGGAAAGGAACCTGTGTTGACTTACGATCCAAGCTGTGGCCAAGGCTAGACT
The DNA here is from genome assembly GCF_964234715.1 of Podarcis melisellensis. NCBI lineage: Eukaryota > Metazoa > Chordata > Lepidosauria > Squamata > Lacertidae > Podarcis > Podarcis melisellensis. The sequence continues at coordinate 67,941,639 of NC_138539.1, forward strand.
GATAAAATGTTTGCAATTCTGCTTTGAGAGGTGAGCATCCTCCATTTTTATCTTATTTTGCTGCAGTGCCCATGTGCTGCAGCCATTGAGGCTGGATGGGTCTTAAAACAGCTTCAATGGCTGGAGGATGAACAGCATATGGGTTGAAATGAAGCTGATCAGCCCATTCTCCATTGAATTGAAAGATCTAGAGGTGCGTGTTAGGGGTCCAATCTGTCTAGAAAACATCCCCTTCCTCTTCTCCGCAGATGCACAGCAACGGTGGCAGGAAATGCATTCTGCACATGCTCAGAGGCACTGCAATCTATTGTCATTTCATGCCATCAGAGATTGAGGCCATTAGATCCCAGTGATAATCCTTTGTCCACCCCATGAGGGCAGCAGGATGTCTCTCTGGCTGGGATACAGCTAAAACCAATTGTTCCCCTGTGCTAACTAGCCAGGGTTCCCATTCTGGCTTCCATCTCCTCCCCATCCCCCTTTTAAAATATAAAAAGGAAAGAAGTGCAAACAAAAATGGTCACATAGAAGGAACAGCATCTGCCCTATTTAATCCTTGGGCCTATTGGTTTCAATTAAAAGAAATCCGTACGGAAAAGGCCATTTATTTTGAAGGGGTTTAAATGCGCAGATCACAATAGGCATTTGCCCAATTCTTGTAGCCTCTGCAGAATGTGGTTGAGATGCACATTGCAGCTATTATAAGGCCATGAAAGCAGAAAAAAGCAAATCCCATCGTAATTCAAATCACAGAATATACAGTGTTTTGAAGAAGTTTTCTCTCTCTCTCAAAGTTTCGTTGGAATCAAAATAGCTTCATGTTTGCTGTGTGGTTTCCCCTCCCCCTTTAATTGTTTGTACCTGAATGCCTAATAATCCTATACATTTTTAATAAACACTAAACTAAAAGATTTTAGAAAACTAAAAGCTTATAATAGAAAGTGTATCCGGATGTATTTACATAAATAGTGCAGTCTTGTAGGAAAGACCAAGTGCCCAGGGAGGCGAAAGGGTTTTCTTGCTATATATGACACTGCCCCCCCCCCCCGTTTTTTGGCCTCCAATATATCTGGGAAGTTAGAAGACATATTTCTGAAACCTCTCTGAAGTGCACAAGATTTAAAACCTCACCAAATTCTAATTCCATGTGAAATTCTGTGGTACTTCTGCTTTCCTGGCCAACGCTAGGATTACCAAATGGCCAGGAGGGGAAATTGATTTGGACCTGTGAAACAGCAGTTTGACCTTGAGAAATCGGTAGGTGAAGATTATCATGGCATACAGATGAACATTGTCACCTAATGTCTGTGCAAATCAGGCTAGTCTTAAAGACACAAGAGCAAGAGTCAATAAAAAAGTTGGCAACCTGACCTGCTGCATCAATGCTCAGTCTGCCTTCCATGAGATCTTTTCTTACAATTTATTTTCTATTATCTTTCCCACATATGCCCTCAAACTTCTGCCTTCACCTCCCCGACCAAAAGTGTTTGTGTGTGTGTGTGTGAAACATCAATGGATAATTATGACCTCTTTTGCTTTAAGGAGAATTTTGGATATACAGTTGTTGGATGAGACCTTCAGCATACTTTTGCAAATTGTTGGTGTGTCAAAGATTGTCTCAGCGGTGCCTAAATTAATCTGCCAGTGCAGGGAATGTAAGAAATCAATGACATAAAAATAACAACTTGCTTCATTCACTGCTAATAATTACGCCAGCTACTGCATTTTCCTCTTTAGAAAGCCTTCAAGCTGCTAACAGCATCACGTATGATTTCAGTCATTGCTTTCTCCTTTCCCCCTTAATTCATTTACACACAAATCTCATAATAGCTACTTGGCTATTTCCATAATGCTTATCATTAGCAACTCTTTTTAATCAATATGTGTTTTTCTCCCCTCTGCATCTTGAGATCTCGGCAGTCGCTGAGCAAGTGATGGGTAATCACATTTAAAAAATTCAAAATAAGGGACTCTCTAGAGAACCATTATTTATCTCTTAACGGGTGGTGACATGACCCGGAAATAAATATTATGATCTAGAATGTGGGTCAATCCCACAAAATAAGCAGTAGAGTTTTTAGAGCAAGACATTTTAGCATGCATACGATGGCTCATTTATGTATCCATGCTCAAGACAGCTGATCTCTTCTCAAAAAGTATGCAAACACCCCAGTCCTAACCTCACCCCAGTCCTAACCTCACCACAGTCCTAACCTCAGCAGAAGTAGAAGAAGAGGTGTTTTGATTTGATATATCGCTTTATTACTACCCTAAGGAGTCTCAAAGTGGTTCACAATCTCCTTTCCCTTCCTCTCCCAAAACACACTGTGAGGTGAGTGAGGCTGAGAGACTTCAGAGAAGTGTGACTAGCTCAAGGTCACCCAGCAGCTGCATGTGGAGGAGCAGGGAATCAAACCTGGTTCACCAGATTATGAGTCCACTGCTCTTAACCACTACACCACACTGGCTCCACTCCACTCACTCCAAGGAAAAATGCTTAAGATCACAGTCTAAAATGTCTGTCATTCCAGATGTGGCTCCTGGGACATATCAGCCCATGAGCAGAGTGAATCAACCCAATTCATTCTGTGTTGGTCAGACAAGACATTAAGATGAGCAGGCTGAATTGCTGCAGGTACTGGTTATATAGCCACTCTTTATTTCCTCTCCATGGGCTATCATGCAACCCCTATCAATGTCTACTCAGAAGTCCTATTGCGTTCATGGAGGCTTGCTGTCCAGATAGGCATGTATAGAATTGCCTCCTTAGTCTGCAGTCCTAACCCCCTTTACTTGGGCGTCAACTCCCAGTTTCTGCCAATCACTGTTTCTTCGGCTACTTCACCAAATATAGCGCGAGAATATACTGTTGCAATTTCTGTTCTTATCACTCCATCCTGGCACTCGAGACATAAAATCTTTGCTCACAGAATGTTGCTTTCTGTTGCACTTTGGGGGGAAATATAAAGCCTTAGTCATATATCAACGAAGTGTGAACTGATGCCAAATTAATGCTATTTATTAAAATAAATAAAAATAAAATTCCATGCTTGTAAATTGCACGGATAGGAGAAAACCTTAGGTGATTAATGCATAATATGTCAGCCTTCAGAGAACACTGTAATTCATTTTTAAAATTCAGTTCGGCATCTTAATTTTGATGCCAGTATGTTAAATAGTTTATAGAATATCTATGCACAAGCTGCGGGTGACTTACTGTCATTTTATTGACGAGGCGAAACACTTTGTCAATAAAATGCAAAGTTCTGGCGCGAATTGCCTGCTACTTAGTGTCACTGATTCCCGGGATGAGGGTCGCACGCTACTTAAGCTATCAAAGTGCCACAGCATTAGTGTTGCTAATCCTGGCTAAATCAACTTAAGCCATCAAAGAGAATTTGCTACATCAGGAGAAAAGTACAATCAACACTTGTTCACACAATCCACTCAACCTTTTAAGCCTCGGTGGCGCATTAGACACGCTGCCGTTTTTAAGGCAAAACCAGTTTCTATGGCCTGTTCAATACTTAAGATGGTGCTGTGGCCAACCATCACATCCAGACGCTCTCAATTCCAGAAGAGCTTTCAAATGTTCCCGTTGGTGTTCTCACTCCAGAAACTATCAGCAATCATTCCTGTCCCCTGCCCTGCTTGCTTTGGGGGAACATCACATATGGCAGCGGTGGGAAATGTAGCTGGACTACAACTCCCATCAGGGCTGACCATTGGGAGTCCCATGTCATCTAGAGAGTTGCAGGTTTCGCACTTCCTGACATAGGGTAATGTTTGCCAGGTCTGGCGCCATTGGCCTTTCATCATTTCCTGTAAAAGGAAGCAGGAAGAGGTCCCAGCAAGATGGTTAGCAGATAGCGGTTGGAGTTCACTCTCCCAGAAAACACTTGGTTTGTGCCTTCTGTTTCACCCATTTAATTATTTATAATTTCTGTCAGCTCCTTTCACAAGCCTTGAGTTTTGCCTGAGCCTGACCTCTGCTTGCTAGTTTCTCATTGTACCGCTAGTCCTGATGTCCAGATTTTACATCTTGAGAGTCATCTAATCCAGCCTCCTACAAGGTGAGAATCTCAACCAAAGCATCCATGACAGATGCTTAAAAACCTCCAGTGAAGGAGAGAAAATTAATTGCTGAATTCTCCCAAGTTGAGATAAATGGAGCTTTTATTTGAGAAGGCATTGGGAATTTGGATGGGCTTTCTGAATTGCAAAACGCAAAGCCCTTCTATCATTTTCAGCACTGCCGCATAGAATAGGCCAAACCTTTGGACTGGTCTTCAAAGCAACCTCGCTTAATTTTACTCCTAATATTTGCTGTTTCATTTCAATCCATAACGAAGCACTTTGCATTTTAAAACTACTGCATTGAGAGCTTTCATAAAGCATCGCAAAATGTCTCGTTTGGCCAACTTATTCGCAGCTGTGTATTTTATGCACACAAACTTTTAAGATATTACAAAGTAAAATAAATCTGTAATGGCATCTAGCGGATTTCTTCTGCATCTTGTATGCTGTACAATGTAAGGAGGCAGCTTCAGACCTGATTGTGGACCGAACCTGCTAATCTATGATGCTTGTATTTGCGTCTTAAAGTCAGAAGATTGAGAATAGCTTTCAAGAGACCTGGATGTGGTTTAAGAGAGGTTTCACTTCTAGTGTATAAGCATTTCTTTTGTCATATTGTTGTCTTTGCTGAAACTCGCTTAATGGGTTTTTTGAAAGTGGCATGAATGTGAAATGTACATGAATCCTCTTTCTAAACACTCTCAAATCCCCGTAAGAGAAACACACTATAGTCCATCTCCAGCCAAAGACACAAACAGAAAATTAGGTGCATTGGTGGGAAATAAAAAGAAACAAGTCTAAAACAAATTCAAATGGTTAGCTATGAGTGTGACAACATAAGTCTAGCAAAGCTGTTTGGTAACCAAGAGAAAATGTTTCATACACTTTCCATCTGGGATCTTTGTCACAGTAAAGATTTGCATCTATGGCAGTTCTTGCACCATATTCTTTTAAGATGCTAGTACAGTGGTACCTCGGTTTACAAACTTAATCCTTTACGGAAGTCTGTTCTTAAACCAAAACCCTTCTTAAACTGAGGTGCGCTTTCCCTAATGAGGTCTCCCGCCACCGGTGCCCTTCCACCATTCGGATTCCGTTCTTAGACTGAGGTAAAGTCCACAAATCGGGACACTACTTCCAGTTTTGTGGAGTTCGTAAACCGAATAGTTCATAAACAGGGCTGTTCTTAAAGCAAGTTACCACTGTACTCAAATGTAACCCCAGAACCATACCTCTGTCCTTTGGCAAATAAATATTGGGTTGCGGGGGATTGGTAGCATTGTAAGCACAATATTTTAGGATTACCATCCTCCAGATGTAGCTGTAATTGGAGAAATCTAACCATACCTATCCTAGGTCCATGCTTAAATTCTTAGGTTCATGTAGAGTGCAATCCTATACACACTTATCTGGGACTGGGGTAAGACTGACTTGAACTCAGTTACTTCTGAGTAGACATGCAGAGGACTATACTGTTAAACTGACTTTCTGTGATAATGGTTTAGTTAGTACCTTCAGTGCAGTATAACAAGACGGACCTGTTCTTACATCTGTCTGAGGTCCCTTGAAAAGTTCCCGCCGGCAGTTCTAGTGATAGATAAGGCCTTTTCTGGATGCCTTTTACAAACCACATACGGGTGAGAGCTGTGCTATTCCCTATCTCTCTCTTTCCACACTCCACCTGCCTCCCAATCTGGCAGGTACTACTGTGGCTACGACCGATACTTTAGCCAGGATCTACACAGCTGCAAGGAAGCCAGATGAAAAAATTAGTGGCAACCCTTTACCCAAAGAATTTTGAATCTCCTCCTGCCTATATACATCGGCTGTACTCTAAGCACTCTAACGTTAACTATCTAAACAAAAAGCGCAAGTCATAAAATCATGTGAAACTATATAATTATTGTTGTTAATTAATAAAGAGCGCGTCTACTATAATGCAAAAAAGGACAAATTATTAAAATTATTGTTTAAAATGCTGCCATTAGCTAAAGCAAAGAGCTCTTGAGGTCAGCTCGGGTGCTATTAGCTTTGTTGGTCATGTCGTCACACCAAGTGAATGACTAAACCATTCTTCCAGAGTTCTACAAAGGATGTTTGAGTATTTGACATCAGCTGAAGCTCTGCTATTTATCTCAGAAATATCTTTCTGCTTAATGAGCTTCAACCAACTACAGTGTCAGCTCCCGGTCCTTGCTCTCTCTTGCTTTTCTGATTAGCTTTTAAAGCTGACGTGGTTATTTTGGGTCCCACCTCAGATGACAAAAGTGAAGAGAGAGATCTCCATCCTTCAAAATGTTTGGCACTGTCCTGGACACCACCTCCATGAAAACCCACCTTTGATGCTCCTCACAATCAATGTGCATGCCCACCAAGGCTACTGTCTTGCTTAACAGCAGTAGCTGAGTCATGTATTTAGTCCTTCCCTTCCATGCGCCAACACTGGTCCATACTGAAACAAATGACCAGGCTCTCGCTGATTTTGGCAAGGTGGAGATTGTACCAGAAGTTGCCTTTCTGCTTGATGGCTTGCCCCTGTCATCATTGCTGCTACCTCTTTCTCCTCCACCACCACCTCTTCTTGGGAAACAAAGGATTGTATTCTAGTAAGTTATACTTAGAGAAGGCCCACTGAAATCTGTGGGTTGTATGCAATGGAGTAGATCCATTGGAATCAATGAACCTAAAGTTAGCTTCAACGGGCTTAACTCTGAGTAAGGCTAGCACAGGTTATAACCCCATTACCTTAAGTTCTAACTGAAGCCTGTTGATTTCCATGGGTCTACTCTTGAGAATGACTTAGCTGGATGTAATACAACATCTTTGGCTGCCACATCCTTCCCAGGCACTCAGAATCCTTTGCTTCAATAGGAGGATGGAATAGCAGTGGCCAGGCAAGCAAGGAAGCAGGGAGAGGGGTAAGACAGTTGGCTTTCAATCTGCTGGTATGCTTAGGAACGGAGCAATATAAAATGGAACTCACCGAATGTACACAGGGAGCTCTCTTTATGTGTTATGGGTTGGATGCAGATTAACACGTCTGAATCCAACTCCAGGTGTATTTTCAACCTTATGCCTCTTCCTTCCTTGATACATGTCAGAAGTAATCAACGTGGTGTCCTCCAGATTTTGCTGGACTACAACTCTCATTATCCTTGGTTATGTTGTCTGGAGTTGATGTGAGTTGGAGTCTAAAATCTAGAAGCCAGCACTTTTGGCTATCCCTGATATGTATTATTGAACACACGCTATTTGGTTGGTCGGTTTCCAGGAACACAATATTTCAAATATTGTGTCATTTCTGGTGCACTGTTATGGTCACACACAATGAACCTAGTAAGTCCCTCCCCCCTTCTTCCCCATCTCTTGATTGTCCACCAGCACTTTAATACTTTGAACCAAGTGACCAGTTCAAAACTGACACTGGTGCTTGAATGGCCACTAGATCCTTTGAAATATTCCTTGCCGGCAGATTGTGGTTTTTAAAAGAGCTACACCCCGCTCCTTTTGCTATAATGTTTAAGCTAAGCCACAATGCTTCCTTACTATGGGGTGTTTCAAGACATAATCTGCGGAAAACATGTCTGAGCTGCGTAATTAAAATACAGTGAGATTATTGGGTGAAATATAACAGTAAGATAATCCAATTAAGAAGATAAAGTAGAACAAGTTAAAACCGTTATTCCGTTTCCATTGTCCCTCCATCCCCCTGCCATTGTGCCTCTTTGACTGTTTTGGTATACAGGGTGCACAGAAAATAAGGGAGTTTTCTTCCCCACCCCCCTCCACCCACCACATTATTTGCCTCTTGGATGCTCAAATTATATTTGCGGGGGTTGGAGGGGATGACATTGGATCCACAAAGACTGCAGTCACGGAAACTATTCGAACTGGTTGAGGACCCTTTCAAATAACTGTGGATAAATAGAAAGACGTAGCAATGCCACACATTTCAATGCTGTTTCTTGAAAATGGAAAAAAAGGCAACATATTAAGAGTCTTTGTCGCTGTCCGCTCCACCGTACATGTCGGCCAACTTTTTAAACCGCGGACCCCAGTCACTGAGGTAATCGTAGTCCTGGTCTCCATCCGTGGTCACCGACTCCAAGGAGCTGAGGGACTCTGCCACAGAACCATTGCCTTCATATGCGTAGGTTGCTAATGAGTCATAAGGGGGCGCTGTTGGATCCGAATCATTCTCCTTTAACCTTTGGCTAATGAAATCTCTGACGTCGGTGTTATCCCGCGCCACTGGAGTCCGGCGCGGCACGAAAAGCGCTTCTGGCACAATGTCTCGTCGCAGTTTATTGTCTTCTATGGCTTCAGGGTTCCGCAGCGTGCCAATATCAAACGCTTGGGTGTCTTCCTCTCCACCACCTTCGTCATTGTAACTGACAATGTTGTCTCGGATGTCCTCTTTGGAAATGATCAAAGGCTCTTTCTTCCGTTGTCGTCTCAAGGCTGCAAACAGCACCACTGTAACTGGAAAGGAAAACAAGAAGCAGTGTCGGCGAATGCTGAGGAGGAGGAGTTCATTTGCCGCCCAATTAAGAACAAAAATAGAATGGGCAATATATGTGTTGCTCGAACGTTGTCTTTTATAAGAAACTCTATCAAACTGCCCACTCCAAATCCACAGTCTCTCACACTGCAGCCAATCCTACTCTGAGCACTAGGGGTTGCAGGGAGGGTAAATATTAGGAGGATTTCAAGCTCGAAGGAAGATGAAGAGCAGTTATTTTTTGTCAGCGGTAGATGTTGCTTTGGGGTTTTGATTTTTGTTTTACTTTGCGCAGCGTGGAAATGATCCTTATAAAATCACAAGTGCAATTTCAAGGCACATGGAAAGGAAAGGAAAGAAAAAAGTTGTCTCTTAAAATGACTAATGCTGAATGTCAGAAATGCTTTGGAATTTATTTAAGGGAACACCCTGAGACCTCTGGGTATATGGTGGTATATTATTATTATTATTCACACACAGAGAGCCAGAGAGTGCACCTTTCCAGGTGAAATGCCACATTAGCCGTATTATAGGTGAAAAAAAGTAAAAATTGGGTTTTCCCCCCTTTCCTTGATAAAACAATAAGGATCACATGTTGCAGTTCCTAATTTTAATTCACCTCTTTATACAGCATACAAGGATATAGATAGATAAATAAATATGACCAGTAAATAAAGTTATTTAAAAAGGGCATCAAGTTATTTTTATTAAATAAAAATACAGTGGTACCTCGGTTTACGAACTTAATCCATTCTGGAAGTCTGTTCTTAAACTGAAACCATTCTTAAACCGAGGCACGCTTCCCTAATGAGGTCTCCCGCCGCTGGTGCCCTTCCACTGTTCAGATTCCGTTCTTAGACTGAGGTAAAGTTCTCAAACTGGGACACTACTTCCGGTTTTGCAGAGTTTGTAAACCGAATTGTTCGTAAACAGAGCTGTTCTTAAACCGAGGTACCACTGTACTGCCCTTTCTAAATGTTCCAAAATCACACAGAAAGAAAGGGGGATGTTTTTTAAGAGCCAGGAAAAATAATGAGGAAACAAGCAAAAAGGAAGTGAAGGAAGGAAGAAGGAAGCAGCTTTCAGATGTGTTGAGGGCTGCATAAGATGGGGACAGAGGGCAGAGATGCCCTGAGACCGCAGCTGCTATCATGCATCCACTATAAATTCTAAACCATCCCTCAAATTGCCTTTGCTAAACATTGTACTCTGTGTTATCCAGTACACAACAGCTCAAAATCCCAGAGCTGATTTGTTTATGTTTATTAATTCTGCCTCGCTAATGTCATTATGAATGAGATTTCACTAAAAAGAAATGAATATTCAAATTGGATTTGTGCAAACCACTGACTCAGCTCCAAATATAACCCTGTTCTTGATGCTCAGTTTCTCGTCTGAAGTCAACTTGTAAAATAAGCCCTCCTAATGCTCAACAAAACGTTAAAATAAATGTAAAGCTGAGCTGTTTTTTTCTCCCCACTACCCTCAGCAGTTCTTAGCATTATCTGGGATTTTGCAATAAATAGGCTAGGCTTTCTCGGGCTGAAAGTGAAATCCGCCATGCAGCCAAGGGGGTGGGGTGGGGTGAACAGCAAAAATAAAAAATAAAAATAAATCTGCCTTTTGTCGCTGCTAAAATTGGAAAGTGTAGTTCCATTCTTTCCGTGCCTTTGTTTCACATAGTGTTGAGATTGCCTAAACAAAGCATGAAAGCGGATTGAGAAAGATACAATGCTAAAGCAGCTGTTTAATTGAATGCTAGGCCTGGGACCCAAACAATTGTTGTTTCCAATCCAAACACTACTGACAAGTTACCGTATTTTTTGCCCCATAGGACGCATTTTCCCCCCTCCAAAAATGAAGGGGAAATCTGTGTGTGTCCTATGGGGCGAATGCAGGCTTCAGGAAGCTATCAGCAAGCCTGGGGAGCCCGCGGGAGTTCCCGCAGGGCTCCCTAGGCTGCGGATAGCAGCCTGTTTCCCGGAGTGCGCGGCGCGCTGAAGCAGAGCGCCCCACGCTTCGGAAAGATATCTACAGCCTAGGGAGCCCCGCGGAAGTTCCCGCAGGGCTCCCTAGGCTGCGGGTAGCAGCCTGATGCCTGGAGCATGGGGCACCCTCCGGAGGGCGCCCCGTGCTTCGCGCAGGTGTCCGCAAGCCTTGCGCGCCTGGCGGGAGTTGCTGCTGGGCTCGCAAGGCTTGCGGATAGCAGGCTGTTCTGGGGGCTGGGGTCAGGGGAAGCTCGGGCTTCCCCCGCACCAGCCCTGCGGCTGGGGGGGGGAAGAAATATTTTTTTTTATTCATTCCCCCCCCAAAGGAGGTGCGTCCTATGGGCCAGTGCGTCCTATAGGGCGAAAAATACGGTACTTCCTGCACAGCTCAACAAGGTGATTCCCCAAACCTGACCTGTCTTCCCTAATGCCCTCTGATGGAGCCCAAAGAGGTGCTGTTTGCGGGATGGGCTTGTGCATGGAATAAGAAGCTCCCACCGAGCCCAGCAAAGTCTTTGGAAGAACTGTGGAGTCTCATTTCCCTGGACAATGATGAGTCTGCTGTACAGGGGTCAGCAAACTTTTTCAGCAGGGGGCCGGTCCACTGTCCCTCAGACCTTGTGGGGGGCCGGACTATATTCTGAAGAAAAAAATGAACGAATTCCTATGCCCCACAAAGAACCCAGAGATGCATTTTAAATAAAAGGACACATTCTACTCATGTAAAAAGACGCTGATTCCTGGACTGTCTGCGGGCCGGATTTAGAAGGCGATTGGGCCAGATCCGGCCCCCAGGCCTTAGTTTGCCTACCCATGGATTAGAAATAGGATGCTGATAAAGGGGTGTGGTGGATGTTTCACCCTTTGAAAGGACTACACTGGAATACAGAACAAAACCACCCTTGTTCTCCGTTATTTTCAAAGGAATGCGGAAACTGAGACAATTTGGAACGTACAGTGGTATCTCGGGTTACAAACGCTTCAGGTTACATATGCTTCAGGTTACAGACTCTGCTACCCAGAAATAGTACCTAGGGTTAAGAACTTTGCTTCATGATGAGAACAAAAATCGTGCTCCGGCGGCACGGCGGCAGTAGGAGGCCCCATTAGCTAAAGTGGTGCTTCAGTTTAAGAACAGTTTCAGGTTAAGAACGGACCTCGAGAACGAATTAAGTACTTTACCCGAGGTACTACTGTAATCAAACGGGAAAGGTAACCGATTATAAATTTTCAGCGGAAAGCAGGGAAGAATCTGCCAGCTGCAATAGGTTTTTCTATTAATCCCTGGCAGTTTGGAATCAGACTGCTCTTCCTAGGTTGGAAAAAAAAATTGCAAGTACAATTTATTTGTTGGAACGGAGGGGTCTCCAACAAACTCCCAAATCATGGGGCAAAGCGATGCAGAGGCTTTTGGAAAACTGTGAGACAACCGCTTCCCCTTTCATGATGGGAAATATCAACAGCTGAAAAAATGAAGGACACAACACTATATATGGTTGGGACAGCATCATGGGGGGGGGGGAGAGATACAACATGCAGGAAAGAACAGTGATTATAGACTGAGTACCTCGCTTGAAACTTTATAAATCACTTAATATATTAACGTGAATTGAAACCACAAGATTGCAATCCGTATAAGGGATCATTATCCTGAAGGGAATGTAATTGAAATTATTAAGATTTTGGAAAATGAAAACAAAGAGGAGCCATCAAATATAGCAGGTGAGGCGGCCACTTTAACTAAATTGTATAATTTGGTATATAAATAATTGGTTTTAATAATTTAATTAATTGGATAAAATTGGCATGGTTATAATGCAGCTGTTATTGGAACAATATTGGAAAATTAGTAGAAACAAAAACAATTAAAACACAAAATAGGATGTTTACGGTAGGCGCCAAGAGTTGGTAGTGTAACTTGGGTAAACTGAGATATTGCGTTACTAGAGTCAAGGAGTTGATACGATCACAACTTCCTTCACTGGTGAACTTGGGGACTGTGTACTTTTGGGTCAGTGTGTAGCGGGTGAATGTGCTCATGTAAAAGTTAAAGTTTAGTGGACAAGTGTGTATGGTGGCTTAGACCGTGGCATGACAGCTAAGATGCTTGCAGTGGTTTCTGATTGTGGTTGGCCTATGTATGACTGAGGCAGAAGTGTACAGAGGAGGTGGTTGTGTTATCTGAATATTTGGGGTCACCACAGATTAAATTATCATAGGCATCCAGGAAGGATCCTGGAAGGAAGTACAAAAACCCTGTGTAATTCAAATGAGATCACTTCTCCAATGACACTGGATAACTACGGTCATGGGTGTAGCCAGGAGAAGGGGGAGGCTGCTCCCTCCCTCAAGTAAATAAATAAAAATAATTAACTAAAAGTAGAAATGGGCAATGCTTACTGAATGTTCACGGGGGGGGGGACTTCATCACAAAATAGGAGGAATTTGAGAAGGAAGTGCTGAAAAGGTTATCAGCAAATCTGAGGAAACTTGTTTTAGTTTTGATTTTTTTTAAAAAAAAAAGATGAAAAAGGCGTGTTCTCTGTAGTTTCGCAAAGGAGACTCGTTACCCACACAAAAGGTGGTCTCTGATTTTGTTATTTAACTTCCTAGTTTTCAAATGACTGATGATTTAGACTGAGGACTTGGGCTGAAAAGAAAGCAACTTTGAGGCATCTCCTTCCGAATCTGCAAGACAGACCCAGGCAGAGGATGATGACAGGTGGGGTGTCCTGCCCTCCTAACCTAAATCCTGGCTGCTGCCCATGACTACAGTCTTAATTCCCCATGGCTTTGTTAACGTGTAGCACACATGCATTCTCCATCCATGGACATGGTGAGCTTCTCTTCCCACCTCCCGCAATTCAAGCGACTCCTTTACCTAGCAGTATAATGATGCAGAGGAGAATCGCGATCAGAGCGCCTGTGCTGAGGCCAGTTGGGTGGATCAGGGCTTCGGCGTTACAGGAGAGCATTTTCCCTCTCTGGTCGCAGGCGCACACTCGGATGGTCACGGTTTCCGTGCTGCTCTGAATCGGGTAGTCGTTGTCCGATATTACCACGGGCAGGAGGTAGATATTCATCTCGTGTCTGTTATACCGGGTTCTCCTTGTGTAGATTGCGGCTGTGTTATCTGGAGAGAACCACGAGCGCTGTAAGCAGCATGTTCATTCTGAAAGTTCCCCGAACCCCAAAGAGAATGAAGCAGATAGACAAGAATTACCTCTGTTGTCCTGAAGAGTGAAATTGGAGCTGCTGGCTACTTCGGGAGCCAGCGAGAAGGAAAATTTGTGTCCGCCGAAAGAGTCGTCTTTGTCAACAGCACTTAAGGTCTGTATGAGCTAAAAAAATGGACAATGGCATTATTGTATTACCATCGCTGTGACAGCCAGGCTCTTTGAGACCAAGACCTTGTTCACACTGTATTATTCCACAAATAACCTTAGAGCAATGAGTTTGAAGCAGCGTGCCAAGCAGATAGCAGCGGTTGAGATTTCCAGCAAAGAAATGCTGTTCTCTAAGAATTGCCTTGGAATACTTGTCTCATACAGGTATTTTCTACCAGCTCCATCTGCTACGCAGGCTGAGACCCTACCTGCCCACGGACTGTCTCACCAGAGTGGTGCATGCTCTAGTTATCTCCCACTTGGACTACTGCAATGCGCTCTACGTGGCGCTACCTTTGAAGGTGACCCAGAAACTACAACTAATCCAGAATGCGGCAGTTAGACTGGTGACAGGGAGCGGCCGCTGAGACCACATAACACCAGTCCTGAAAGACCTACATTGGCTCCCAGTATGTTTCAAAACACAATTCAAAGTGTTGGTGCTGACCTTTAAAGCCCTAAATGGCCTCAAAGGCCCAGTATGCCTGAAGGAGTGACTCCACCTCTATCGTTCAGCCCAGACAGTGAGGTCCAGTTCCGATGGCCTTCTGGTGGTTCCCTCACTGCGAGAACTTAGGTTACAAGGAAGCAGGGAGAGCTTCTTGGTAGTGGCGGCCACCCTGTGAAATGCCCTCCCATCAGATGTCAAGGAAATAAACAACAATCTGATTTTTAGAAGACACCTGAAGGCAGCCCTGTTTAGGAAAGGTTTTGATGTTTGAAGTTTTATTCTGTTTTAGCTATTCAACTTGATAAGGTTGGGGATTGGAGTGAACAGAGATAGGGATCTTTGGGGTGGAGATGGTGATACTTTAGGGGAAAAATCCATCCCATATCTTTACCCCACCCTGCCTGCCTTTTAATAATCATATTTATGAATATACAGACTGCCTTTCTTCTGGGGCACAGAATGCCCAGGCAATCTGCCACACATCCAACTGGTGAATTGGCTGTAGGGCATGGTGAACTGGGGTAACTACAAAGGGCTTTCCATCCCCAAACATCAGAGTATGTTGAGTAGCTCTTTTCAGTCCATTAAAAAAGAAGAAGACCCCAATCTTTTGTCTCATTCCCCACCCAGATCTTGCAAATACCTAGGTGGCAACAGAACTAATTTCAAATATGTGCCTTTTGTATCAAATCTGCAAGGGATTCATCAAGAGAAGCATTAAACACAGCAAATTAAGGGAAAATATGGGGCCGGCAAACTGAAGTTCAAGAAGGAGCCACGCTGATATGCAATCAGCTCCTAAGAGAATGCCAGTCGCAAGCCGATGCCAGATAGTCATGGTCTCATTTCACTTAGCATCACTGTCAGTTCCTTTGCAATGCATAGTGCCAGCTCACAGGCACAATGCTGTTGCTACCATAACACAGACCACGTTTATAAACCTCATATTTATTCATTACGAAGCGCAAACCGCACACCTGCTCGGCCTTTGCGTTTTCGCAGACGAAGGTTTCGTAAAACATGGCAAACTCCGGGGCGTTGTCATTCACGTCCAGGACTTTAATAAACACTGGGATGCGGCTGCTTTCCTTTGGGTTGTCTGTAGTGACACAAAGAGAAAGCCGGTGAAAACATATTTGCAATGAGTTTGACTCCCGCCCGTCACCTACCCACTGCCTTGTTTGGAGCAATACATTCACAAGGCTAATGCAAGCAATGAGCGACATTTTTTTGTGTGCACAATTTATTTGTGCGAGTTAAGGGTATTTGCAGGTATAATCAGAATACATCTCTAACTGCCTCCTAAACCAAAGGTTGGAATTCTATGCTCATTTTTATCTCCTTCGATCCTCTCCTGCTTTCATATCCATCTGACTTTATAAAATTCCACCAAGCAGACCACCAGAAACCCCCACAGAGGTCTTTACATTTGAAACTTGATCTGTCACTCTTGTGCGGCCGACCATCAAATATTACTGCATGGAAAAAACCCTTCAGCTGTGAATCTTATGATTCAACTGTTAAATATGTGTGGCTGACTAATATAAGATCTGTACAAGCAGATAAGGGAAGGAAGGAAGGAAGGAAGGAAGGAAGGAAGGAAGGAAGGAAGGAAGGAAGGAAGGAAGGAAGGAAAAATTGTTGATTTCAAGTCCCAAGTTATCCACAATAAGCTTCTGGAAAGGCACAGAAGAGGTAGCAGTGAGAGAGATGAGTTATTGTTAGAGCCTCTCTCTCTCTCTCTTTTAATTAGAGGTCCTTTTTGAATGGAAATATATTTAAGCTGAAATATAGGCAAAGGGCTCTTTTTAAGGCTGTGTATGCACTATAGAGGGACGCGGGTGGTGCTGTGGTCTAAACCACAGAGCATAGGACTTGCCGATCAGAAGGTCAGTGGTTCGAATCCCTGCAACAGGGTGAGCTCCCGTTGCTCAGTCCCTGCTCCTGCCAACCTAGCAGATCAAAATCATGTCAAAGTGCAAGTAGATAAATAGGTACCACTCTGGCGGGAAGGTAAACGGCATTTTCGTGCACTGCTCTGGTTCACCAGAAGTGGCTTAGTCATGCTGGCCACATAACCCGGAAGCTGTACACTGGCTCCCTCGGCCCATAAAGCAAGATGAGCGCCGCAACCCCAGAGTCGGACATGATTGGACCTAATGGTCAGGGGTCCCTTTATCTTTACCTTTTTATGCACTATAGACTATATTTTGAAAGCACACTCTAAGCACTTTCTTTCCCTCAAATAATTCTGGGTGCTGTAGTTTACCCCTCACAGAGCTAAAATTCCCAGCAACCCTTAACAAACTATAATGCCCATAGTTCTCTGAGGAACAGAATGTGCTTCAAGTGTCTTTGAAAGGAATACTGCATCTACAGAGCACCTTTTCCCTGTATGAAGAGCAGAAGAGCCATTAGCAGAACTTTCCCCTTGTCATCTACTTTAGCCCCACAATTCCTATACATGCAGCGTAAAATAGAAAATAGAGTGGACTACATCACTTCAAGATGTGGATTATGTACATGCCATTTTTTTACTGTTCCCACCTATATTTAAAAAAGCCAATTTGTGCATATTAATAAGAAGAAGAATTGGGTATCATGCCAGAGAGACGTTCCAGTCCAACGTAGGTTGTTCTTTTCCTTTGAAGGTGGTGGTTGTTTTAAAATGAAGGGGAGCATTCAACACTGGCATCCCCATCTGTAGTCTGAAATGGTGCAGTCCATGTAGAGCTCTGCACCTTTATGCTGTTTGGACCTGGCCTAAGAGGCAAGCAGAGGACTCTTCTTAAAGGTCTGAGGTGCATCTTGTGAACATCTGTGACACTAGGAGCCATTGAGATCCTGGGAGGCCAGTTGCCTATCTAGCTTAGGGCTCCTCCGCTCCCAAATTCCTCCCCTGCCTCTGATATGCCTCTGGTCTTTCCAGAAGCACTGAGCCCTATGAAATCCACACTCCCTCCCACCAGTCACAGGGTCACCCTATGTCAGTGATGCCACTGTATTTTTTCATCTGTAGTATTCCTCAGGCTCGATGATTCACAGGGAAAAGGGCAGGCTGCGCTGAGCTCCAGAGTGAGAAAGGCCATAATTTAGAGAGATTTGGTTAGGAAGTGCAGGGTATGTTTTCTTGATAGCCTTATCCTCCACGAATTTGTCTAATCCTCTTTCAAAGCAATCCAAGTTGGTGGCCGTCATTTCTTCCCATGGGAGCAAGTTCTAAAGTTTAACTATGGAGGAAGCCCTTTCTTTTATCCATCCCTAATCTTCCAAACCTAGACAGCATCTTAAAAAGTAGAGAAATCACCTTGCCAACAAAGGTCCGTATGGTAAAAGCTGGACTATAAAGAAGGCTGATCGCCGAAGAATTGATGCTTTTGAATTATGGTGCTGGAGAAGATTCTTGAGAGTCCCATGGACTGCAAGAAGATCAAACCTCTCCAGTCTGAAGGAAATCAGCCCTGAGTGCTCACTGGAAGGACAGATCGTGAAGCTGAGGCTCCAACACTTTGGCCATCTCATGAGAAGAGAAGACTCCCTGGAAAAGACCCTGATGTTGGGAAAGATGGAGGGCACAAGGAGAAGGGGACGACAGAGGACAAGATGGTTGGACAGTGTTCTCGAAGCTACCAGCATGAGTTTGGCCAAACTGTGGGAGGCAGTGGAAGACAGGAGTGCCTGGCGTGCTCTGGTCCATGGGGTCATGAAGAGTCGGACACTACTAAATGACAAAACAGCAAAATCTTCCAACATTCAACTTGACTGGATGTCCTAGGAGTTGCTCCACACACCCTTAAATCATTTTTTTGGAACCTTTCCCCGAACTTTTTCAAACTCTACAATATCCTTTTTTGAGGTGAGTAGACCAGAATGGTACACGATTTTCCAAACGCGGTCCCACTGCAGTTTTGTCTAACAGCATTATAATATTGGCAGCTTTATTTCCAATTCGTTTTCTAACTCTCCCTAGCACTGAATTTGCCTTTCCACAGCTGCTGCACACTGGTTGATGTCTCCTTCGAGCAATCTACTATGACCCCAAGGTCTCATTGCTGGTCAGTCACTGCCAGTTCAGACCCCTTGAAATCAAGACTCTTTTAAGACATACTGTCTCTTTAGACACAGTTGTTTCGGCCTCCTATAGTTCATCCTCCCTGGGTGGAAGAGGAAAGGCTTAATAGGGGGTGTGATGACAGCATTTTTTTTTTAAATTGAAGATTTTCTTGTGTTACAAAAGTATGTGTAATGTCTCTCGTATTTTTTCCATGTAACATTTTAACAAATCAGTTTCATTTGTTGAGACATTAGGAAGAAAAGGGGTGAAGGGGGGGGGAAGATGGGTGGGGTCGGGTGGCGATGTTTCTGTTTTGCTTAATGTATATAGGATTTGGTGTCAGTGCTACTCGTGCCGGTTCTCTGCTGTTCACTTGTGTTGGTGGTGAGAGAGTGGCCTAGGGTGTGGTTATTTGTTTGTGATTGGCTGTGGTGATCTTTGTTTTTGTGTGTGAGTGGGGTGGGTGTTTTGGATCAGGTTAGCCATATTGATTTATATGCTGTTGGTGGATTATTGTCATTGTCTTGTTGGGCTGCGTACGTGATAAAGGGGAGCCATGCCGGGGTAAAGGCGTCTTCTTCTGTTTGTCCCCGTGTCAGTTTCAGTTTATTGGTTAATTTTTCTAGTAGAGCTGTTTCCCATACTATTTGGTACCATTGGTCCATGCTTACTCCTGACAGGTCTCTCCAGTGTCTGGTTATGGTGTTTCTGGCTGCTGAAAGTAGGTGGGTTATGAGTGCTTTGTGGTGTAAATGGGCATTGTTGTCTTGGAAGATGTTTAGTAGGGCCAATTCTGGGGTGATGTCTAAAATCCAACTATTCTGGACAACAGCCATACGAGAAATATGTAAAATAACTAAGCAAGTATTGGATTATTAAGCAACTAAGCATTATTGAATTGTTTGGGCCACAGCCTTACAAGACGGTTGTGCAAGGAAGGGCATAAGAAGAAGAAGAGAAGAGTTTGGATTTGATATCCCGCCTTTCACTCCCTTTAAGGAGTCTCAAAGCGGCTAACATTCTCCTTTCCCTTCCTCCCCCACAACAAACACTCTGTGAGGTGAGTGGGGCTGAGAGACTTCCGAGAAGTGTGACTAGGCCAAGGTCACCCAGCAGCTGCATGTGGAGGAGCGGAGACGCAAACCCGGTTCCCCAGATTACGAGACTACCGCTCTTAACCACTACACCACACTGGCTCTCATAAGCAGGCTCTTCTAGCTTCCCCCTTCCATTACAGAAGGGATGGGGAATTCAGCATTGAATTCCCTCTTTGAACCTCAGGGGTCTTTCTCTCTGCCCTGGGAGAGGGTAATCTGATGCTTCCTAAGGCCACTCCCCCCCCCCGAATGGCTTCCCGGGTACGACGGAATTGCAGGATAAACATGCCAAGTGAAGGTTTTTCTTTGTATAGCCTTAAAGGGCTGCGAATCTGAAAGCTGCAACATTTTAAAACGTAGAGTTGAAGTCAATAGGAGAAACTTGCTAAGAAATGCAAAATCAATATTCTCTCCCACAAGCAAGCAATCTGTTCTCGGGCGATAACTATCAGGAACACCACTTTCCAATATGCTTACACAAACTTTAAGCTTCGTTGCTCTTTATCTCCTCCTCATCCCTCCCGACTTCTTTTTCTTCAATGAATAAATTGCTTAACTTTGTTCTCTTCAGACTAACCTAATTGTCACCTGGTTCTTTCTTTTTCTTGAGGAAGGAGTGGGGAGTGTTACGATATGGAGCAGGCAGCTCCCTTCCTCTCACTGCATTATGCAAACACACACATTCCTTAGTTATTCATGTAGCATCTATCAAACCAAAGACTGAAATCCTAAATTTCTCTTGATCTTGGCTTTGAAGTGCTTTCTGTGGTGCACTTGCTGTTTCACCTTTCATAGCTTTCAGGTGTGGAAAATTCATCATTCAAAACAACTTCAGAACTCTCATCTGCAAGGCAGCTGCATACTGAACAACTTGAATCCCACTTCTGCGTCCGCCACTGATTTCCTTGGGCTCGTGAGTAAGTCAACGTGGCCCAACAGAGAGGCATATGTTTGTCGGGAGTATGCATTGCAATAACCATGAAAATATTCCTCCTTTGCTGAGGGTCCCTCCGTAACTCCTAAAATACAGAGATATTTAGCAGGTATGGAGCTTTTGGCTGGCATCAGTCTGTCTCGGGAGACGAAGGAGGAGTGTGCCTTTGGGAGTGAAGTCAAACCGTTGGAAGGTTACAGCGGCTGCTGTGCCTCTAGAGACCGATATTGGAGAGACATGTTTTGTTGCAGCTGGGGCAGATGTGTGTCCGGTTGTGCTGCTGCAGATGCACCATGACATTTCTCCTCTCTGCGCTCCTCCCAGCGATCATTCCTCCTTTGGCCACTGTTATGGAAGCACAACCTGTCTCCAGGCACTGCAGTCATCTGAAAGGGATTGCCACACGTTGTCACATTTGCAGACATCTTTGTAGCACAGAGCTGGTCTTCCACTGGGCTTGGTGCCTGAAGCCAGCTCCCGGTAGAGTACGTCCTTAGGTATCCCGCCATCTTCCATTCTGTGGACATGAACATGTAGACGTCGCTGAGACAGGACGTCTGGGAATGTGGGCTTAGGAGAGGACATCTTTGTTCAGAACTCTGTCCTGCCATGTGGTGCCCAAAATCTTTCTGATGGAAGGCATCGAGGCATCATTCCTGGCAGTTGCAAATTGCCCATCACTCACTTAACCTTCATATTTCAAACCACTAGAGGAAGTATGGGGCCTCATCATCTAATGGTGGAGCGCCATATTCTATATTTTATTGGCTGAGCAGGTTATGATCATATTCCTGTGGCACCTGTAACATCCACAGATGTCTTGTTTGGACAAGGGGCGTCCAACATCTGCAAAAACTCCAGCTGTCTCCCAAGGATGTAGTCCTCAGCATACTTGTTCTTAGCTATTATACCACACTGGCTGACTATGTAATCGGTCATAAACATAGGTGCTCTTTACATGTCACTCCAGCACCATGAGAAAGATCCATGCCATATTTTGGGTTCATGTAGAGAAAAGTAGCTCCGATGTATAGGAAGCACCATGGTATGAGAATTTCAAAGAACAACGACATCATTAACATCTTTTGGACCATCTTACAAATTAGCAGTACATAGCTGAAGACTAGGAACTTACTACTCTGGAGGAAGCATTGATAAAAATAAAAAAAAATAGATGTCTGACTGACCTCCTCTTTGCCATTTTAAGAAACTACTAAAAACTCATTTTGCTCTCTCTCTTCCCTTCCTTACTCGTTGGCTAATTATAGTCTGTGTTTTACTCATTGTTTGTTTCACTTAGCTAGTGCACAGTTTTTCTCCTCCCCTTAAGTCCTCCATCCCTTTGTTTCACATTCTATGCACCTGAAAAATGTCAAACAAAATTGTGAGTTGGAAGGCAAGGACCTGCTAGTTTTACTGTTTGCATTAGTGCCTGCTGGTGCCTTTATCGATGATAAATGACGATCACTCTGAGACGTGGGGCAATTTTCTTCTCATCGCATGGAAGCGCATGATAACGGTGTGCACTTGTGGTTTCAGAAACAGAGAACGCTTTGTTGGGTGAAAGTTGCACTCAGTGCAGGGCAAGCATATGCACAACTGGACAGAAAACAATAAAACGCCCCAAACTTAGCAATTGTTCTTGGTCAGGGGTTGGGACCTTCAGGCCTGAAGGATGAATGTGGCCCTCCATATCTCCCTGTTTGGCCCTCTGAACTTTCTCCAAACCACACCCCTCACTGGGCCTACTTTATGCCTGGGGAGTTTTTCCTCTGGTTGGAATGTGCCCTAGACCTCAGATAATACCTCTTGCTTATGTGTGTGTTTGTGTGTAGAAACAAGCCTACTATACAATGAGAAATGTACATTCCTTGTTCTCCCCATGGTTACTCTGGGCCTGCTCACTGCTAGCAGGTGGCCCTCAAAACATTGCCCAGAAGGAAATGTGGCCTTCAGCGTGACAAAGGTTCTTCACCCCCTGTTTTCTGCGCAGTCAACATGGTGGTCTTAAGAGATGGCTAGAAAATAAGAAAAAGCTACTTGCTTGTTGACATGTTATTTAAGATTCCGTAAAATGTTTTTGAGTAGAGATTGTGGGGAGAGGAGCAAAGCATTCTTCCCTCCCTTCCCTTCTGAGAGGCTAACCAAAGATCATTCACTTGAGGCTCGCTAGCTCAGGCCTTGCCCTACTGCTCTCTAAACTACTTGAGCGGTGTTTTCAGAGAGAGTTCAGTGACCCATTTTATTGCTACACATAATGCATGAGAAAAAGGAAGGATCAAGCAGATCCATGTGTATGCAGCAATTTTACAAGAGCCGAGAAATAATAATAATAATAATCACAGAATGTGGTATTGGATGCACGAATTGGCTTCCTAAGAATCTCAGTTTGCTTTCTTCCTTTCTTTTTAAAAAAGAGCAAGTTTTCAGAATAGACTTTCAAGCCTACCTTAAATTAGCAACACCCACTTAAATGTCAAAAACTAGAGAAATTTGAATAATTTATTCCATGTGCAGAATTCAGTGTTTCTCTTGGCACATAATTGAGACGGCCTGGGAGCAAATTTTTATTTTTTTTATTCCCCCCTTCCCCAAGTATGGGATATACATAGCTCTGTTCCTCCTGCTGAGCTGCAAAGAAGAGCCTTGAGATTTCCAGTAGAATCTAGCTATCTAATGCCATGGAAGGCATTAAATAATTGTTCTGCTGTGCTTCACAGTCAAATGCAACAAAACAGATTCTTCTTCTCAGTGTTGACCGAATTACCGTATTTTTCGCCCTATAGGACACACTTTTCCCCCTCCAAAAATGAAGGGGAAATGTGTGTGCGTGCTATGGGGCGAATGCAGGCTTTCGCTGAAGCCTGGAGAGCGAGAGGGGTCAGTGCGCACCGACCCCTCTCACTCTCCAGGCTTCGCGCAGCTCTCGGCAAGGTGCGGGAGCCCAGCGCTGGGCTCCCATGCCTTGCGGAGAGTTGCCTGCATGCCGAAGCCTGGGCGCGCTGAGCTCAGCACACCCAGGCTTCGCGCAGCTCGGTGCTGGGCTCCCGTGCCTTGCAGAGAGTTGCCTGTTCTGGGGGCTGGGGTTGGGGGAAGCTCGGGCTTCCCCCGCCCCAGCTCCGTGCCTGGGGGGGGGGAATAAAATGTTTCCCCCTTCCCCCCCTAAAAAAAACTAGGTGCGCCTTATGGGACGGCGAGTCCTATAGGGCAAAAAATACGGTACATTTGCACATTTAGGTGCTCCTAGGCTCTCTCTTTGCTATCACTTCTATAGCGATCACTTCTATATCCCTTTAAATGTGATGGTTAAAGAATTGTGGTCATTGTAGTCCAGTGAGAATCATTGGTAAGCGATAGGGTAGCCAAATGCAGAAGAACACAGAGCTCCTGAACCTTCCAACTGTTGTGAAGAAGAAGAAGAAGAAGAAGAAGAGGAGGAGGAGGAGGAGGAGAAGTTTGGATTTGATATCCCGCTTTATCACTACCCTAAGGAGTCTCAAAGCGGCTCACAATCTCCTTTCCCTTCCTCCCCCACAACAAACACTCTGTGAGGTGAGTGAGGCTGAGAGACTTCAAAGAAGTGTGACTAGCCCAAGGTCACCCAGCAGCTGCATGTGGAGGAGCGGGGAATCGAACCCGGTTCACCAGATTACGAGTCCACCACTCTGAACCACTACACCACAGAGGTAATTTTGAGAGATTATTTATCTTCTGCTCACCATTAAAGGTGTAGAAGCCTGTCCTCTTTTTTTTTTTATCTGGCTACCCAAGTTACCTGTCCGCCATTTCCCCCCTTCCTCTCAGAACTGCAGTTACCATGGTTTCCTAGAAGAAATTTTGATTTCTCCCATTAACGAGACATCTAGTTACCTGGATGTGACCTAAAATATTGGAGATGATTAAAAATGTGTTTGGTGGCAGGTTTACATAGAAAACAGGTGCTTAAACAAGGCTGCCTAATTTGCACAGGCTCCCTGCATGAATATTGAACTCAACGGAGTGATCTTCTGTGCTAGCTCTACTTAAAATAGGCCCATTGGCATTAATAGAGATGATTCATTAATTAGTTGTGTGCAACGTACAGTTACTTGATTATCTAGACTCGCCTAATTGTGAAGTGTTCCCCTACATCCCAACCCAGAGTCCCCGTTCAGACCAAACAAGAAACAGAGAAGGGTTGCAAATGCGGTTGATGTTTCTTCAGTTGACAAATTGGCCTTTGGTTTGAATGCAATCTAAACGCCTTCAGCTAGTCCTCTGAGCCTGCCTACTTGGAAGCAAGTCCCATCTACAATAGCTTTCATGTAAGTGGATTTAGGAGTGATGTACTGGGCTCCGGGCTTCTAATTAAATCTGGCCCTAATGAAATTAATAGGGGAACGCAGAAAGAAGTAAGTGACTTGAAATGATGGCCTTTTAAGTATCTTGGTCAATGCTACAGGGCTGAATTTGGTTGGGACATAAAGAACAGCATATTTCCCTCCACTTCCTCAATATTATGTACCCCTTTTTGTGAGGAGGGGGTACAATCTATGCAGCTGTTCACAAGCAGCAATTGCCATCCTAATTAACCAATGGCCAGGAGGATTTCTTTAGTCTATTTGATCTGAAATGAGGGGCATGCTAATTTCCTTTCCATTCAGGCACAAAGTTGCCTCTTCATAAGCTGTAGCCTTGGGGAAGAAAGAGGGGAAAATACAGAAGCTTTTTAAAAGTTTACTTCCATGAATAACAGCAAAACAACCAAAGCATGGAGATTGACTTCCTTTCAGCCATTCTCCGCTGGAAGGCTGCATTCGTTACGGCAATGGTGTTTATGCAGAACTTACTGATCTCGGAAGCTACTACTGTAATGTTATGCCACAATAATGTTTCCCGGTCAAGAAGTTTGGAAGTAAATATTGAACCGTTTCCAGAATCAATGTTGAATATTCTGTCCATGTCAGTATGCCGATCTACAGAATACCTGAAAATAGAAACAAAGTCATTTAGAGATCGCTCCAAAAATGCCTTTAAATACCGTATTTTTCGCTCCATAAGACACACTTTTCCCTTCCTAAAAAGTAAGGGGAAATGTGTGTGCGTCTTATGGAGCAAATGCAGGGGGAAGCAGGCAGGAAAAGCCCCCAAGAGCTGCACACAAGCTCTGTGCGGCTCTTGCGGGCTTTTCCCCAGGAGGGAGAAGGGACTGACGCGGCAGAAGCCTTCTGACTTCTGACTATGGCAGAAGTCCAGACAGCCAGCGGGATGGATCCCACTCACTGTCTTGGCTTCTTTGCTCTTTGGGGCTGGGGGGGAATAATATTTTTTCCCTTGATTTCCCCCTCTAAAAACTAGGTGCGCCTTATGGTTCGGTGCGCCTTATGGAGTGAAAAATACGGTATTTTTTTGGTGCACTCTACAGCTATATTGCAAACAACAACAACAAACCCCACCAAACCAATTTTGTTGTACTGATATTGTGAACTGCAACATCTTGATACCTTCTGTGATTTGGGCGGGATTTATCTAAGGATCCCGGTCGGTAGAAACCCTGCTTCAGCAGATGGAACATTTATAATTCCTCACCATATATTTGCTAAAATCCTATTTTATTCACAAGACCACCCATTAAGACACAACCCAATCACATTAGGCCAATTCACAATTTCCATGTTAAGTGCTACAACTGGCATTCTGGAGTTCTTTACTTGAGCATGGATTTTTTAAAAAAATATTTGGCTATCTCTCTCTTTGTCTCCTTGGTACAGACATCAAGATTCAACAGGTGAACAACTTGCATTCTTCAAAATACAAATGCAAACTGTGAAGCTTCTTTTGCAGAAAATAAAATTTTCAAAGCGTGATTTGGTAGAACACCTACCACAAGATCATTTCCTCCCAGCTCAATGTTTCTGTAGTATAATATAATTTTGTGAAAATTTCCTGCTAATGATCATGTTGAAAGCTAATGTGGCATGAACATAGCGATGCTCTGACTTATTCAGGCTGCAACTCTCTTGCACATTTATTTCCAGGTAAGCGTAACATTCTTTGCAACCTAAGTAACTTCACCCAAGGCATCACAAGGCCTTACTCCTGAGTAGTCATGTCTACGATTGCACTGCCTATCACAAGAAAACAGAACCAAATGTGTTTCATTGCACTTTTCTGCCTCAAGAATGGTTGTGTGCCTTGGTGAAAAATTAGTGAGCTCTGTAGCCTTCTCTATAAACCGTAAACTGCCCTGAAACCTCCAGGTATAGGGCGGTATATAAATTCAATAAACAAAATAATAATAAAATAACTGTAGGGCACAGATTTACTCATGCAAGGGAAGGAACAGGCTGCTGTTTTCCTGCACTTCCCAACTGAACAGGATGACCAATCACTGCTTCTTAATAATTCAATACCAAATGTACCCAAGAGCAGAACTTGCTGAAAATCACTGACCCACCTAAAATGGAAATGTCAGCAATGCAATTTTTTAAAAGTTTTCTTTGGGCAGGATTTATAATATTTTGGCCAGGCTGGCAATAAACTGCAGGATATAGGAGGGCAACAGATGAAATGGATCCATTGGCAAGGGCTATAGAATGACCGCTCACCAGTATTGACAGTGGGCGGCTTTTGTGACCTGACGCAGTCTCCCTGGCCTCGGCAGCCGAGCCATAGCTGTTGGCCATTGCTCTGTCCCCTGGGCTGGCCAGCGAGGTTGCAGGCCTCCCGCCTGGCCCCAGCTCAAATTGGCAAATTGGCAGGGGATAGGTGGAGCAAGGGCCAGGTAAGGAGGCTCCTGCCAACGCTGGCCATTCAGTCAGCTCAAAGTGTCATGGAGAGAGGCTCATTGTTGGACGGTTCAGGGAGTAACCGACTGGGAGCTAGGGAGCTGGGAAGTGGTATGGGGAAGCCTTCTGTTATACCAAGCAGCTCCTGGGCTTATCTTCTTGTTCCGTAGCGTGGTAACACATCCCTCACGCGGCGGTGTTAGCAGGGTCCTGTAAGAGGGGTTTGTAAGGGGAGTCACTGACCATGAGCACTTGGTGGATGGTAAAACTCCCCTACACAACAGGAAAAGGGGGGCAGCTGCGCAAACACACGTTTTGCAGTGTCCCCCAGATTCCCGTCTGACCCTGCTTAGCCTCAGACCCCAGCTGGGGGGATGTGAAGGATACATACCCAATGCCTAAGCCAAGGTTTTCCTACATCTGAACTTAATAAAGTTGTGGCCTGTTTTAATCCTATACCTATGCTGTCTTGTGTCTTAACTATCTGGGGCCTGGCTCTCAGGAAGGAGGGTCTGTGCCTGGGCATGCAAAGCTTCCCTCCTGCCCATGCCATCTGAAAAAGCTTCTCATGCATCACAGTAAACTGCACAGGCAAAAGGGGAGGAATACTAATACTAGACACCTGAGTGCAAGGAGATGGCTTGTCTTTCCATGGCAGTAGTAGGGGCATGCACACTCCAATCCACAAGTGTATGATCTGGGACCAACTGGACAGCTCTTTTTCTTTGCAGGAGTGTCACACAACCTGTGCCAGGTTGAAGTGGTTATTCCTACAAATGCTCTCCGATGAGTGTTCACTGTGGTGTCTGTTAGAATTCCTGCTTCGTGATTGCAGTCATGGGATTGTTGTCTTTCACATGACGGTGTATGTTTTGACTCCACAGAGTGGGAAGTGACGGAGACAGGATGTTTGTGTTACTGTGCTCCGTGAAGTGGGACTATTGTCCTTTGTTCATTCTCTTTGCTGTCTGATGCTAGAGAGAGAGGGGGAGCCATGCTGCAGTGCTCTGTGTGTGTTTATATGTAAATAAAGTAGATTAGCCAAAATGTTGAGTTGCTGAGGTCTGTCACGCAAGCTGCAAAGATTCTGCGGATCCCTAAGTGTGCTGATGTCTGTTGGCATCGATCGCTGTGATGTTTGGACTGAAGAAAGCTTTTGAAGCTCCCAAACGATCGACCAGGAGGGAGGGAACATGCCAGTCGGGCATGTGTCTCTGCCAGGGTCCTACTCAAGTGTAGGACAAGCTCCTGACAGTGTCTACTTAGGCAAGAGATTGCAAGTTACCCTCCCATATCGCTTTACCTGTTTCAACCACACTATGGTTGCTGTAATGCCCAGGAAAGCAGCACGGGAGATTGGCTGAGGTTGCCAAGTGGAAGAGTTGGAATTCAGCCAACTGTTTCCCTGCTCCCAAGGATTGGTGCGGGAGAGAGGGAGAGTGTGCTGGTCCCATGGGTTACCCCAGAGGCAAGGTCCAAGTCCGGTGCAAGTCAAAGATGCAACGTGGAGGCAGTCCGTAGTAGCTGAAGCTGGGTGCAGGGCAGGGTGTCAGGTGAAGTCAGGAACAGGCAAGCAAGCAGGGAGCCAGGGCAGGTCAGGAGCTCAGGCAGGAACTAGCAACCAACAATGTTGCTCCCGCAACTTGGGACTGGGTCTGGCAGGCTTTTATCTGCCCTGAGGCATAGGGCAGCCCCGATCCTCAGGTGACTCACCTCTCCTGGCCTGGAGGCGAGCACTCCTCCTGCGGGAACATAGTTCCCTCTGCCTCTCTGCCCTGAGCCTCTGCAGCTCAGGAGAGGCTGGAGGGATACCGGACCCAGAGGCAACCTCAGCTTCCTCTGATGGGGCTGAGAGTGGAGCACCTGCAGGCAATGGGTCCTCCATCACCTCAGGAGCCAGAGCAGACTCAGCTGGTGCCTGCACCTGAGGATCCAGCACAGGTGAGGACCCTTCAGGCTCATGCCCCAGCCCGAGCTCAGCTGGTTCTGGAGGCGGGGAATCCTGTGCAGGCTGGGATCCCTCAGGTTCAGCATCCGAGTCCTAATCCCAGGCCATCACAGAGAGAGAGAGAGGGTTGGATGGGGAATAAGATGGGACCTAAATTTGGCTGCATGGTGGAGCTCCTTCAAAGCAAGGGTTTTTAAGTGGGGTTGTATGTAGTCACTGTGCATTTAGCATCTGCTCTCAACGTAACAAACTTACAGGGCCATGGCGTTAGGTTACCGTTTCTAATTCCATCTGTTGAAAGGTCAGCAGTCAAGCCTTCCTGATGAACGGATTAAAGTGAATTAAAGATCATGAGACTTTCTGCTGCTGCTGCTTCTTTTCAAGTGAAAGGAAAGAACATCTCCCTGATACCTTTTAAAAGTCTGGGGCTGGAAGAGTTTGTGTTTCTGTCGACTTCAAAGGCTGCATGCCAGCAGAAATTCTCCCGGAATTATATGAGTTGCAGAAACCAGGACCTCAAGCTGGGGCAACAATTAATATCTCAGACATATACTGAAAGTTGGCAGTAGTGCCACAGTTTGGATTTGCCAAGTTATTTAACAAGCTTTAAGCAAGCATCTTTCACATATTCAGCGAACTGGGGATTAGCAGTGTAAGTTTTTCAAACGGAAGCCTAATATCCAGAAATCCGAACGTCACAGATTTAGCACAGTGTATGTGACACAGTTCTCGGAAGCAATGGAGTAAACCTGTTTATGTTCGATTCTTAATTTGCAGCCTGATGCTAACCACTTGTTTTAGCTACAGCCGCCCTTAGGAAGCACGGCTATGCAATTGATCATGTTAGGCTGTAAGTGGAGTGAAGAGAATGCCCTAGCAAAGCCCTAGCAAGGGGAAAGTGATGCCCAGGAGAAAAGAGGTTCTTTGGGCAGTTTACACCCAATGGGTGGGAAGCGGTGCATGTACTCTCAAGTCAGACAGGAGGGAGCTAAGCCTCTGTTCTTCCAGCTTCTTGGCAAAAGATGAATAATGGATGGAGCCTTAGTTTGCACCATGCTACATGGTTAAATTCAACTTCCTAGCAGCAGTCACTATCACAGAGCTGATCATCACTGTAGGGCTGTGGGGTATCCCCCTGGTGATCAAACAGCTGTTTCATCTCTAGAAAGACAAGGGACTCGTGGATGTCTCTCCTGCCAACATGCCACCACCAAGATGGGTCTACCTGTAGGATCACAGCAGCTGCTGGATTACCACTCCCATCATCCTTGACCAACTGCAGTGTTGGTTAGGGCTGATGGGGGTTGGAGTCCAACGGCATTGAAGGCTCATGGGTTTCTTAGCCCTGCTCTAGAAGAAATGGGGTGTGGGGAGGCTAATGCTGGACTGTCAACCCTCTAGGGCTGCGGTAGGGGCTCGAGCTCAGTCGCTCATTCCAACTCTGCAGAGAACCTACCGAACTGCAAGTTTCAACCTGTTGGCCCTGGTGTTTCTGTTAGTGTTTGTATCGTATTGTGAATGTATTTCACAAAGGATAAATGGTATTGGGGAAAGGAGGTGGCAGAAGGCAGTGGCTTGGTTATTGCGATGGTTTTATCTTTGGCTGTGAATGTGAAAGGGTGGGGGCTTCATGAAGACACTTTCTGGAGGATGCTGTAAGGACAGGTAAGCTAAGGATTAGTAACTTATGTACTGCTACAAAGGAGTTTTGAAAAAAAGAATTAAACCCTCTCCTGGGCTCAAGGGAGAGACATTCATTAATGTATATGTAAATAATGCCGGTTGTTCAACTGCCGCCAACCTAACAAGTAAAGATTTATCTTCAACTATTTGTGTAAGACGCATATTTTTTTGTCACAAATGGCTAACTGTTTCCCTCCTCCCACGACAGAGATCTGCACCTGAATATTAATATTATGAGGATGCATGGTTTCCCAGAAATCGCTACATGCACAGGCAGGGGTGGCTCATACCATTTTGCCACCTGAGGAATGTGCCCCGCCCCCTAATTCCACCATTGCCACTTGTATTCCCCTACCTGGTGGTGGTGGGGGGACAAGTGACAACACTGCACTTGGGAACACCAAGCTATTGCCAATTCAGTGAATGCCAGCATACTCCTCAGAGCGTTGCCACTTGTCTTCTCCACTCCAAGGGCAGGGAAAATGAGCAGCACCACCACCACCTCCATTTTGCTGTCGAGAGGGGGCATTCTGGCAGTGGCAGAAGCGGTGGGGCAGGCAGGGTGCCGCCTCTTGTGCTTCTGCCACCTGAAGTGGATGCTTCACACTGTCTCATGGGTGGGCCGGCTCTGCACACAGGATCATCTCCAAGCAGAACACTAATGTGACACAGTACTAATAGGTAACACCAAGGTTTGGCAAAACGTTAGTTCTAAATTATTTTTCTCATTCAGAAAGAATACAAGACAAGGTTGTAGTAGTTAAAAGTATATCCTAATTACATTGTTAACCCTGACCTAGAAGAATGCTTTTAATAGGCTACCCTTCTCATTGCTTTCATTCCATTTAAATAATCCCAGGTCTCTTTTGATCAAGGGCTGCTAATTATGTTGAATTGGTGGTGACTTTGACTTGCGGATCATAGCCTATTAAAAATTAAGTCGACAACATCAAACTCATTTTTTACATTTCTTTAATGAAATTACTGGTGCGTGTATGTCAGATTTCGGGGCTTTATTCCCTTCAAACTTGGGGAAATTGATAAGCTAGAATGTTAACAAATATATGAAGATGCCGTCACTAAGTCCTTAATACATATAAATAAGAAATACAGGGGTGTCATAAGGCAAGGCTGTGCAATGTTCACATCACTTACGTTCCAGGAACATTGCTTAGAGATAATGGTGTTAACCAGCCTGCAATTTCCAGGATCACCGTTTAATTTTTTTTGTTACATCAGATACTTTCCAGTCTCGAGGTACATACACATGCTATTTCGTACACAGTATGCACTGCAAAATTTTGAGGTTGGGTCCTGCTTGTATACAGCAACAGCAAACTCAAGTGCTGAATTAGGACAGCTATGTAGCAAGAACATGGCTCCTGGTATCAAGAGGGAGATATCTGCATACCCAGAGAATCTGAGGTTTGCAGACGTTTGCAGAAGTTGCAGGAGTTGTATGTGGACCTCCCACCCCACCACGTATGGTCCAATGACTGGGCACAGAATGCAGCATATTGGATAAGGAAAACATGAGGTGGAGAGGCGGGGAAACGGAATATCATATCCTGAAAGAAGGCATAGCTGATTGGCATACTGAGCAGGAATACCCCACACTGCAATGTTTTCTTGCAGGTACCTCTTGTGATACTGATTGAATGACAACGTAGCATCCTTTAAACGTGCAGAGTTCATGGGCTGAACTGCTCTCAAGGACAAAAGTGCTACCTTAGATTAGATGACGTGTTAACAGGCTACCCGAGCTGGATCAACTGTTTTGTTATATATGCTGCAGTATTTTAAATTTGCCGGACAGGGGTCCTTGTTGTCCTGGAATTCTCTCAGAGCCCCACTCAGCGGGGAACTGCCCATCCACTCTCTTTGCCAAATCCCTTTTCAATCCCTCACAGCGGCAGACAAGGCGACGGTCCCTTTCTGTGTAGCCTGACAGATAAGGATGGTTGCAAACCAACCGGACGAAAATGGTATGGTCTGTTCTGATGCTTTATTGACATGCAGAGATCAACAGGCAAAGTTTTCCGCAGGTAAACACAACCCCCTGCTACTGTATGCACATCAAGTGGTTGTTAAATGAAACAGCTGCAGCATTTGGTTGAAGTGTTGGCATATCCAAGTTTTTTCAGGCGTAGGCAGGGATGATTGTGACTAATCTCAGCACCTTTGCAATGCCTGGTTGACATGGGAGACGGCAGGTTTTTTGTATGGCAAACATTGGAGGGAAGAGGATGGTGTGGAGACTGCGGTTGCTGATATGTGCCAGTGCCTCTTGGGCCACAGTCTCCATGAGGTCTTAATGGGACTAGAGCCTCATTGGAGTCAAGACTGAAAACTGTCAGCTCTAATATTGTGATAGTTGTACATCTGAATGCATTTATTCATCTGGAATGTCACTCAGCATCCAGGCAGGCGAGGGGAATCAGTGACTAAAATGTTACTCTATTGACAAATGTAAGTGTCACTCAATCTGCTAGTGCCAAAGGCAGACTTTTTACAAAATCTGCTCCTCGGAGATCTTCCCCTAATTGCTTTCTTCAATGCAGCATCCCTGTATTTAATGCAACTGTAAGCCAAGAAAATTTGTGGGCCACTGAGGAATGCATGTGTGAATTTCCTCTCACACACATGCTAAGCATCTTCATAATGACATTATGAAGCATTCTTTAATGGGAGATCAAAGGGCTTTCAAGCTGACAGTGCTCTGTGCTAAGGTTTTTCTTTTTAAAGCTACAGTCAAGTGGAAAAAAATGAGGGTTTTCAATGTAACATCAAGTGTCTGAAGGTTTTATTTCTAACTGTCAGGGGAACCTGACAAGTAAGTGACAAGTAGAACATATAACGGTCTAATTGCATCCTCCCCCAAGCTGCGAGGGAAAGTTAGAGTTAGCATTTACACTCATGATGGTGTGTGTGGGGGAAAATCACTGTCAAGATGAGGCAGTCCTAATCTAGGCTTGCGGATCTTGGAAGATGCTAGGAGAGGAGGCACCAGAAAAAGCCCTTCAGGCTAACATAGGCAAGCAGTTTGGGTGGTAGCACAGTCCTGCTCACTTTCTCTCCACTCCTGCACAGCATTTAGGTTCCAGAGGCATTTCCAGAGAGGCTACTGTTGCTGCACATCTCCATCCAAACACACACTCCTCGGCCTCATTTTGCCTCTCTTCTCCTGTATCTTTCTTCTATCAGCTCCCACTCACGACTGAGTAGAAAGATGGAGGGAGAGGTGTTGGTGAGCACCTTTGCAAGGTGAGAAAGCAACCTGAGTGTACATACCACAGATGCAGGAAGAACAGCTCAGAGGCAACAAAGTAGTATGGACACAACAAAAAGGGAGTGGGGTTTCTAGCCACACCAAGACTTGGTGCCCTGAAGATGTCTTGGACTACAGTTCCCATCAGCCTCAGGAAACATGGTGCTTGTGGGAGTTCTAGCCCCAAACATCTGCAGGGCAACAGGGTGAGGAGCCCTGGTGTAGAGCATGCCTAAGTGAATGGTTGAGTGGGGAAAGCAGATGTAAGCCAGGCACACATTTGTGTTTGCCAAAGCCATCAGCCTGATCTGGCCTTCCAGTCTGCTCTCACCTGTCAACACTGCTGATGTAGGCTGTGCGATCTGTGTACAGTGGTACCTCAGGGTACAGATGCTTCAGGTCACAGACCCTTCAGGTTACAGACTCTGCTAACCCAGAAATAGTACCTCGGGTTAAGAACTTTGCTTCAGGATGAGAACAGAAATCATGCTCTGGCAGTGCGGCGGCAGCGGGAGGCCCCATTAGCTAAAGTGGTGTCTCAGGTTAAGAACAGTTTCAGGTTAAGAATGGACCTCTACCGGAGGTACCACTGTAGTTTGGTTCACTGTGTGATGGGACCTCCCCCCGCCCCCCACACACCCAAAAAATAGTACCTGTGTGCATAACTGGGACCTGAGCAGATGATCTGGGGCCTGGTACTTGGCATAGCAACTTTGAAGTTCAGGGTGGGGAGGGGAGTTGAGATTGTCTCGAGGGGGACAATCCATCCTGTGTCTGCACTAGAGGGATTATTGGTGGTGTTGGGCCAGAGAGAGAGAATGGGCTTCTGTTTGTTTGTTTGTGTGTGTTTGTAGCAGGGGGCAAACCATCCCTAAGTGTGCTGGCGAAGGTAATATAGGATGTGGTTTTAGAGAACCCTTTCATAGTGGTGCTGGGGAACTTCCAATATGCTGAGGCTGCCTCAAATGGGCTGGCTTGGGAGTTCATGCCCTCCAGGACCATCTCAGTGTAAAAAAGGTAAAGGACCCCTGGACTGCTAAGTCCAATGAAAGGTGACCATGGAATATGGTGCTCATCTCACTTTTCATGCTGAGGGAGCCGGCATTTGTCCACAGACAGCTTTCTGGGTCATGTGGCCAGCATGTTTAAATTGCTTCTGGTGCAATGGGACACCGTGATGGAAGTTAGAGCACATAGAAATGCTGTTTACCTTCCTGCTGCAGTGGTACCTATTTATCTACTTGCACTGATGTGCTTTCGAAATGCTTGGTTGGCAGAAGCTGGGATAGAGCAATGGGAGCTTGCCCTGTCGTGCAGATTCGAACCGCCAACCTTCTGATCAGCAAGTCCAAGAGGCTCAGTGGTTTAGACCACAGCACCACCCGCTCCCTTCTCAGTGGCCCAACACATTTGGCCGGACATACCCTCAAGTGGTTTTTTCCACAAAGCAGATAGGGGGCCCCTGAGACCTTCCAGTAAAAGGTTGGTAATAGAGAGAATGATAATAATGATAGTGATATATATTCCAAAGGTATCTACTTTGTTGGCTCCCTGTATTGTACCTGCTTTGATGGCTTCCTGTCTTTCTGCACCAGACTGAGAGTACAGGAAATTGTACCTCTGGAAGTGTGCCATTCTGTTCAACAGCATTTTGTTCAACACTTAACCTTATGCTTCAACTCCATTTACTTCAATAGAACATAAGCATTGCCAAGCTCTCCCTGGCTGCCACTCCTCACTCGCTTCTTGCCTTCATTCGTTCAATTTTTAAACAAATAACATCTCGCTAATAGTTGCCGATGAACACTCCAAAAAGCTGTTTCTGTATTTACGTTCTAACAAAAATAATGGAAACATCTCCTTAATGGTTGCCATTATATTTATATCCTGAAAGCAAACTGTCTGCCTGCTGTTTGTCGATTGGCACGGTTGGCCAAGGTTACAGGTTGCCCTTTGATGTGCATCAACGCCCATGACCACCATTTTGGGGGTTCTATGGCCCATCAACCCCTGAGCTGGGTGTCTGGACAAGAAGCTCTTCCCCCATGCTCCCTTTAATGGGATTGCCCTGCTTTTGTGGTGCTCGCTTAGTCTAAGGATCCATTCTCAACACCTTGTCCACCATCAAGTTGTGACAGTTGCTTTGAGGCAGGCAGTATCTCCAGATCGGCCAGTTGTCCTGAAGGGAACATTCCTCCCTGCCCCTCCAATGGCGACCAAAGCACTTCATAGCAAGCCATACATCTAGCCATGCCCCAGCTGCTCCCTACTTAGTGAAGCTCTTGGTACCTTCTCTCTGTCTCTCTCTTTCATCTTTCTCCCACTTTCTTCAGCTGCTTCAGAGGCCCAGCAAGCCGCCACTGTTGTCCATGTAGAAAATAAATTCTCCTCCTCCTCTGTTGTGCCTGGTGCCCTTCTCTTCTGAAATCTGGAAGGGAACTGTGGTCGAGGCACTGGAGTGGCACGCTTATATTTCCATGGAGCAGATCAGAGGGAAGACTGTGAGGCAAAGCAATCCCCTCTGGTCTGCTCCCTGAACCATGCCCACAGGCTCCTCCACAATTGGCTGTGCCACCTGCAAAAGAGTCTCCTGAAGCAGGTGCAGCTGGCAAAGGTGGGAGGAACATCCCCCTGCCTGCCTACATCGCAGAAGCAAGCCCTGCCTACTGTGGCCGAGCTGAGCTGCAAACAGCACTTCCCTGGAGCTAAGAATACTTGGTGGGGTGTATTCTGTGATGAAAGAATCACAAGAAGTCTCACAGGGCAGACCCAGAAATAACACCTAGCTAGACCAGAAGCCTTTCTCTTAGGAATTGTAGGCACAGATACACCGAAGGAATTGAAAAGACTGTTCATATATGCTACTACGGCTGCAAGCATGCTGCTTGCCCAGAAATGGAAAGATGACAAGATGCCCATGAAGGCGGACTGGCAGATGAAACTGCTAGATTACACAGAAATGGCGAGATTGACAGGGAAAATCAGGAAGATCAGAACTTCAACAAAGATTGGGATGAATACAGATTGCATTTAAAAGAACACTGTAAACACTTGAACTCTTTGGCAGGCTCTAAATAACTCTTGCAATGTTACAAATACTTTGGAAACAACAGAGGACTGTAATTTGGATGAACTATTATATGCAGTTGACAAAGGTATTTAAAGAATCTACGGAGGGGAAGAGGGAAATCCTAAGATTCGAAAGAATCTTGTTTTATTTTTAATGTTTTCAAGTATGTTAATTGTGTGATTGATTTTGTAAAACCAAATAAAAGTTACTTTAAAAAACAACAACAACTGAAATAACACCTAGCTATACCAACTACCATATTTTTCGCTCTATAAGGCGCACCAGACCACAAGACGCACCTAGTTTTTGGAGGAGGAAAACAAGAAAAAAATATATTCTGAATCTCAGAAGCCAGAACAGCAAGAGGGATAGCTGCGCAGTGAAAGCGGCAATCCCTCTTGCTGTTCTGGCTTCTGGGACAGCTGCGCAGCCTGCATTCGCTCCATAAGACACACACACATTTCCCCTTACTTATTAGGAGGGGGAAAGTGAGTCTTATAGAGCAAAAAATACGGTATGTCATTCTCAACAGTAGTAAGAT
Source organism: Podarcis melisellensis (assembly GCF_964234715.1). Lineage (NCBI taxonomy): Eukaryota > Metazoa > Chordata > Lepidosauria > Squamata > Lacertidae > Podarcis > Podarcis melisellensis. The sequence continues at coordinate 67,979,404 of NC_138539.1, forward strand.
ATTGGCATTAACCCCCCCCCCCCAAACATGCTAAGGTCAGAGATAAAACAAAAACCTCTATGCAAAAAGTCTATGCTTACTTGATAGGATTCTTTGCAACGTCAGGGTCTCGGGCAGTCACGGTTCCTATGACAGTGTTTATCTGGACATCTTCCTTCACTTCAAATACGTAGGCTGGCCTGCTGAACACTGGAGGTTCGTCTACATCCTCCACCACAATTCTGACAGTCGTAATGTCTTTGAAGGGTCCCAGATAGAGGAATCTGGGGTCCACGTGAGGATTGCTTGCCTCCACTTTCACAGTGAACTGTCTCTTCTTTTCAAAATCTAAAGCCTAGGAGCAGAAAATGCACATGTTAAATAGAAAGCTGATAACAGCTTTCCTGGGAGACCTGACATTCAAAGAGGCAGACTGAAATGCGTGGAATGAGCGCGTTATGCACTTCAAAACAAACATTTGCACTGCAATTCAATGCATGTTTGCTCAGAAGGGAGCCCTACTGTTTTCAACGGTACATACATATGCCTGAGTAAGTGTATCCAGGATTTCAGCCTCAGAGGTAGGGTGGTTATGTGCCCTATTTTAAAGAGGAGAGAGGGTGTCTGGTGTAAATATAAAGAACCACAAGGTGGGAGAGCAGAAGGGGCAATGAAGTTGCTCATCAACCTTTAGCAGAAAGTCCTCCTCCATCTACTACCTTCTTTCTCTTCTTCAAAGGACAACACTTCTTGTTGCTTCTTGGAAAAGACCAAGGAATGCAGGGTGTACATTTGAGCCCCAGCTTGAAGAAGGGCCTGCTCCAGAAGGAAGGTGTGTTTTCTTGAATTGGGACTGCTCAAAGTTGGGCAGAGGTGTTTCCATATTCAAGCACTCCCACTTCAAACAATTGCCCCATTTATGCCTTGGGAAGAAGAAAATATACAATGGCAACTTTGGAAATCTTTCTAATGTCCAGAGATAATGTGCTGCTGTAAGAGGTTTGTCCTCCAATCCTGCACTTTTTAGAAGTCATTAATGACCTCATTTCTGTTGGAACATTCCTGCCTTTCCTACTCTGACACTTCCCAAATGTGTTTGCCCAATGACGTTGCCTTCCCACACTTCCTTGCAAATGAGAAAATAAATCACCCACTCTGAACTGACGTTCGTTTCCCTCAAAGCCCCTACCTGAAAAGGGGACACAATTTGGGGGAAGTTGTGTTTTGAAAGCCATTCCTCACTGGAAATGCAACTATGTTATGTGAAGTCAAAACCAATGTAGCGTGGCGTTCGGTAAAAGAGCGTAGCGAGGATGCTGTTGTGTTGTGTCAAGGGAAGAGAAAACCGCCATTTGTTTTACTTCATTGCTTGTTAATGAGCGTTGACGGGTCAGTCGATGTTTCTGGAACTAGCTGTGGATGCTTGCTCAATAGCACTTGACGTCTGCCAGACTTTTCTTCGTGAGCTTTGACGGTGTCTACCGAGCTCGGACACAGCCCATGTGGTTGGCAGGGCTACCCCAAGATATTTTGCTGCCTCAGGAAGAACAGCAGTTGGTGTCCCTGCTTCCCCACCTCTGCCTCACCATTCAATGTATATAGTGTGCAAAACCTGGCTAAGTTATTTTGGCACCTGAGGCAACAACCCCTCAGGTACTTCTCTCATGCCCTGGCAGTAAAAAATACAATAGTAATAAATGAAACAACTGACAATTTGCTGCCCTTTCATTACACCCTCAAGTCAGGGTTGTTGGGTTTTTTTAGATGGCTTCCTCACTCTGCCTAACAGCACAGACAGTTCTGATGCTCTGTTGCGAGCTGGAGAAGTGGCTATTGGTTGCAGTGCAGCCAGTTAATGAGGAAATAATACTGTATGAGTTTTGTAGCTGAGAGGATGAAGGAGTCTTGGGGGAAAGAAGGAAACACTCCAGATAGGAGTGGATATATCCTTCAATTTCCAATTATCCCCGTTTCTCATTTTTCCAATCTTAATTTCTGTTCCCCACATTTCAACATCACTTTGGGATTTCTAAAATAAAAAAGTTGTCATGAAAATTCATCAGCACTTTCGTGTGAGTTTCTCACAGTATGCATGTTTGCTTAAGAGGCACCGTTTTTCAAAGCAAATTTCCCTAATGCGCTATATTTTCGTATGTTAGTTTCACAAATGTGCACATTTTTATGCACACTTTTATATATGTACAGTGGTATCTCGAGTTACATACGCTTCAGGTTACAGACGCTTCAGGTTACAGACTCCACTAACCCTGAAATAGTACCTCGGGTTAAGAACTTTGCTTCAGGATGAGAATAGAAATCGTGCTCCGGTAGCGTGGCGGCAGCGGGAGGCCTCATTAGCTAAAGTGGTGCTTCAGGTTAAGAACAGTTTCAGGTTAAGAACAGACCTCCAGAACGAATTAAGTTCTTAACCCAAGGTACTACTGTATATCTGTACACGCTCCCTGGCATTGCAAAAGCACACAGCAAAGCACAACTTTTGATGGATGACCGTGTTTGGTTTCCATATTGTTTTGGGAACTGCAGATTTGGTAAGTTCGCCTTTAAATGCAAACTGAGTTGAATTTCTCTCCCATCCCTAGTTTCAAATAGAAGCTGTTTGCTTTTGGGGGAACTGATGTTGCTTTATAGGCAGGCTCTTTCTGACTATGGGGCTTTTCTTCCCGCCACTATGTTCAATGCATAAACAGATATTGCAAAAATGCCACAAGCTTCCAGTGCTCTCTCCTCACATGTAATCAGCCCCCACAGAGGCTGCCCCTAGAATTTCCTATTGCTCAAGGAAGTGGGGGGAATTGTGCGTGATGTAGTTGCAATTAGATTTGACTACATCGTGAAATCCTGAGGGTACAGAAGAAACATCACAAGCAATTTAGGTGGAAAGGAGACAAACCATGCCTCTTCATTTTTTATCCCCCGTACTGTATGAAACCTGGACAAAGCATTATTTTTCAGAACCAGACACAAACAGAAAATTGAGTGATATCAGGATCAAGTCCTATGAGGCATTTCTGTATGAACAAGTAATGACGGGTGTTGTGCAGAGATCTACAGGCAAAAGTCCGTGTTTGAGACTCTACACAATGTCTTTTTCGTGTTGGCTAAATATGAATTGATGCGGGCTGATATCTGTAACCTTATCAAGCTTGCCAGATAAGTTGCTCGTAAATGAGATTAGTGAAATGCTTTCTGACAACGAAGGTGTCATATTAGTAGTCCCCACTCAGGATCTTATAAGGCTCTGCTCTTTAAAAAGAGAAAGTCAGAATGTACCCGAATAGAATTATTAATTGCATTTTAGAGGGGAAATACATAGGAACACAGAGCTCTAATATGCTTTTGCAGTAGATGTGATATTAACTTTACCCAGCTTTTCAGAGTGTTTAATTTCAAAATTTTTCATATGCAACACGGCACAGTTTTTGAGAATTTGTGGGGGCTAGCGGAGCAGATTCCTAGCCAGCGTCTCTAAAATGTATTCCCTCCTTGTAATATGTAGAAAAGAACTGATCTGTAAAAGAGGCCAGATTGCCATTTAACAGAACAGATCTGCTGCACCTAGGGATGTCAAAGAATTCTGCCGGTAACAGAAATGGCCACATTTTTATCCCAGGTCCAGAACAGAAATCAACCCAGCAAATACAACTAGCATCAATCTAGTGACCACGATTGGCACCATTTTTTAAAAGCCCGCAACCAACACATAATTAATCAAATGCCCCGTCACAATATCCCTCATGCTCTAGTGTGACCAAGAAACAAGACATAGGATGGGTTGACTCAGACAGGAGCAAACATGGTCCTTATTAGCTGGTGCTATACAGGGCAAGAAGCAGGTTCTGCTCACACTCAAAGGATGCACCCCTTTATTTCTTCTCATATAAGTGAACGCCATTTTGCTAGCCCAACCAACCATGTTTAGCATCTAAATAGAGTTATATTTTGCATTATCTCATAGTGGTGATAAACACTGGGCTGCAGCATGAAGAAGAAGAGCCAGTATGGTGTAGTGGTTAAGAGCGGTGGACTCGTAATCTGGTGAACCGGGTTTGATTCCCCACTCCTCCACATGCAGCTGCTGGGTGACCTTGGGCCAGTAACACTTCTTTGAAAGTCTCTCAGCCCCACTCACCTCACAGAGTGTTTGTTGTGGGGGAGAAAGGTAAAGGGGAATGTTAGCCGCTTTGAGACTCCTTTGGGTAGTGATAAAGCGGGATATCAAACCCAAACCTAAGCTTAAGAAGCTTCTAGACACAGGCTGAAAGAAGTCTGCAGGATCTATAGCTTGTGATGAGTCAGAGTTGAGAAGGGAGGTGTCGACGGGGGGAGGGCAGCCTGTGTGCCTGGGCTGCCCAGGGCCACTTGATCCGATCTGGACAGTCATGCGAAAGTGTGAGATATTTCCTCTGAAGCTATTTCCCCACCCTTTGCAGAGCACTGACAAGGGTGTTAACAACTATGTGTGGGAGACAAAACGCATGTGACAAAAGCATGCTGAAAGCCAGAAGGAAACATCTGAGAACATGCACCTTTTTCACTGTTACGATGCCTTCCTGCGTCGCCTTGTCTGTGACGACGCCAAACATTTCTAAGCCGTCCCCTTCGATGATGCTGTATTCCATCTCAGCATTTTGACCCACATCAGCGTCAGTAGCCTTTATCCTGCCAACCGGCGAATCGAGAGGTGCAGACTCATGGATTTTGAACTGGTAGGCACCTAGAGATAAAGGGAAACTTTAGCCAGACAATCACAGCTATTGGGGCATTTCCCCCAAAATCTCCAGCCACATGGAGGTTCTCTTCCTACATCTATTCTCTACCAGCATCCACACCAGTAAATTGACTCCTAGGTTGCTGCCACTCCAAGTTGCTTGCAGGACTTTCTACTTTCTCACAGAGCTATCCTGTTGTGTTCCTGATTCAAAGGAGATTCTAAGTGATACAAAAGGCAAGTGCTTAACCATTCTATTTGTTCTGGCACCAGACTTAACCTATGCACCCTTCAGCTGCAAAGTCTGAACACCGGAACGGTTTCCCTCTGGCTTTTGCCATGTAAACACCTTATGGCTCAAGGTTCCTCTTTCCTTGTGCTGATTTAAAGGCGCTGGTGTCGTGGCGCTTCATCAAACGGGGGGAAATGATAGTAGGGAAGAGGAATCCATTTCCCTGCACCTGTACGGCAGCCTGCAGGTGAAGGGAATGGCCAGCTTGCATGACAGTCCCACACATGATTAGAGTACAGAACTGCGATCATATCCATAAGGCTGAGAGCGGGTCTTGCTGTCTGGGACCTCCATACACACTGCCCTGGTTTGCATCCCAGGTAGGTTACTTTGGTGCTGCTAATGCAGCAGTTTGACTTGACCCCTGGAGATGCACTCCATTGTCTCTCGAGACAGATGGATGTCAAACAACAACTGCAGCTATCAACTCAGCACAGAGAAGGTGATGCAGGGAGCCAATAGTATCTTATCTAGCCCCATGAAGTGACTGACTCTGACCTTGGCTCCTCAGATAGCTCACAGTAACAACAGGTTGCTCTATCTGAGGAATATCGAACCCTGCGGGTCTACCTGCCAAAACATTCACTTGCCTGACAGGCTGAGAACTGTGTGGAACCTAGCAGGGATAAGTGCTTTAAAGAAGCCCAGTATCTTGTTTAAATCAGGTCTGCTTTATTCTACCGCAAACCCCTACAAGGCATTTTTCTCTTTCCCTGCCCCTTGAACTGATTTCAACAAGTCCTCCCTTCACAATGCACGCAGGGCTGTTTTCGCCAGATGGATTACGGCAAACCAAAAGCATCCATACATCAAATACAGTGAATAAGGAAACAGCAAACCACCATTGTGCAATGTGACATAGCGACACAAGACGATGCACAGCCAAAACCCTTCATGTTAACTTGCTGCACTGCAAATGACCCAAATATATTGTCTCGGGGACCTTTTGGTCATTGTGCTTCTGCATCATTGTCTCAGAGCATGTGAGATGCCCTTGGCCAGAGATGTGTAATTCTCTTTGGGCCATGGAGCCGAGTCTCAAATTATGGCCTACTCGTGTCAACAGAAGTTTCCTACTGTCCATACCCTCAGGCTGACGTTTGCCCTATATTATGAGTTATTCTTCAGTTGGGGGAATGCCTCCCTCAACATCTTCAAATATATAAACCTGGCATACTTTTTTATCTAGAATTATTTTCCTTGGAGAGAAAAGTATTTGGTGCAGTTCTCTTTGCTAATGCCGTTTCAGAATGCATCAAAATCTTGTGGCTAGTTGAAAGCTCGTATGTCAGTAAAGGTAAAAGGACCACTGACAATTAAGTCCAGTCGCAAATGACTCTGGGGTTACGGCGCTCATCTCGCTTTACTGGCCGAGGGAGCAGGCGTTTATCCGCAGACAGCTTCCGGGTCATGTGGCCAGCATGACTAAGCCACTTCTGGCAAACCAGAGCAGCACACGGAAACACTGTTTACCTTTGGAGCAGTACCTATTTATCTACCTGCACTGAGTGCTTTCGAACTGCTAGGTTGGAAGGAGCTGGGACTGAACAATGGGAGTTCACCCCATCGCGGGGATTCGAACCGTGAACTTTCAATCGGCAAGCCAAACGGCATAGTGGTTTAACCCACAGCGCCACCCACATCCCATATGTCAGTAGCCTAGCCTTATTTCTAATGTGCAGGGTTTGCCCAGGCAGGGAAGTTTTCTGAAATGATTGGTGGTTTCCATGGTACTTGGCAAAACAGTAGCCTTTCAGCCCAGGATTAGACAAACTGACAAGCACTGAATCATACTAAATATCACAAAGGCTGCTTAACCAATGAAAAAATGTAGCCAAAAACAACCAGTAGCTACGTACTATAATGTACTCAATGTAAGAACTGGGCTAAATTCTCCTAATTAAATTGATTTCAGTGTACAGTGGTACCTTGGTACTCGAACGGCTTGGCTCCCAAACAAATAGGCTCCCGAACACCGCAAACCCAGAAGCAAGGAAGCTCCTGCAGCCAATTGGAAGCCGCACGCTGGTTTTCAAACTGTTTCAGGAGTCGAATGGACTCCCGGAATGGATTAAGTTCGAGAACCAAGGTGCCACTGTGCTTTCTTTTGACTCTTTGAAATAGGACATTACAATACCATAGACAGAGCTGAAGATGAATCCGAGAAATAATTGTCAATAGTCAACAGTAGTGAGGCTGGGTGCTTTCCAAAAGCTTTTACAGATTTGCGACCAAAAGGTATAACCCCCTCCCCTCAATAACACCCATCTCTTCTAATTTTAAAGATTCCAGGCTTGCTGTGTATCTTTGCATCCCCATCACTGGACTGCAGAACTGAGCTAGATAAAGCAGAATGATTAAATCTTCCATACTCTGGGGGAAACGAGGTGGGTTGTCATTGACATCCGTCAATGTGATGTTCACCGTGGTGGTTCCTGACAATCCGCCCATCTGGCCTCCCATGTCTTTTGCCTGGATGACCACTTGGTACTGCTCTCGGTTTTCTCGATCCATGTTCAGCAAAGCTGTTTTGATGATGCCTGGGAATGAGAAAATTAAGGACACCATTGAAGGTCACTGACTTTTCCTGTAAAAGCTTAAGTTAGAGTGCCAGAGTGCCGCACGCATGTCCGATGCTGACTGTGCTGCTGGAAGATGGTGTAACCAGCTTTGATGATTTGGGGAGGGACCTGAGTGGAAACAGGCTTAGCCAGGTCCGTCTCCAAATTCCTACTTGCAGTCTGGTCTCTGATTGGCCAATGTAAGTTCAAAAGAGGTAGGGGAGTCCTGTCACTCCCTGCTGCTGGCTGGAGCTTATGATACTGGCCAACTGAGTGGGAGGTTTTTGTGTCCACCTCCACCCCACACTCCCCAGCTTGCCCACGGCTGGACCAGGTCACAACTGCCGCTGCTGTCAAGAATGGCAAGTGATCCTTAGTGTTATTTTAAATCGTTTGGGTAGTGCACCACATTTTAAAGGCGAGTTATGTTTTATTTGTAGCTTTGTGTCTATGTGTGCATTGAACGGAAAAGCTGCCCAGAACAATTGCAAAAAAAATAAGTAATAAATCTAAACCTCCACTCTGTCCTCTTGGCAACAGTCGCTAGTAACGGTTGCACTTACCCCGATGTAAATATTTAAGTGTTGTCAAGTTGCTGCACTCAATTATAGCCTTGTCAAATTGTATCTGGTTCTGTTGCTTGTGTGACTTGCACAATATGGAAAAGAGCTTCAAGCTATTTGCATATACTGCTGTTTGATGCAGTTCTTTCATCAACCTATTAACCCCATGCTAAAGCATTTCACGAAGCTAAAAGGGAGCATAACTTTTTTTCCTCCATTGCTTTTTGTCCTGCATCTTTATGTGCGTGTGTTTTCTTCCACCCATTTCTTATTGGAATTTTTTATTTTGACAATCGGGGTGAAAGCAAGCCTTCATTAAAGACATAGTACTACAACATTAAATTGAAAGGAAATCCATGGGGAAAATAGCAAGTCCCCAATCATTCTTTCTCTATATTTAGAGGTAGAAACAGTATTGGGAGGAGGGGGAAAAAAGAAGTTGAACAGAGGGGTCAAATATCAGTGTCATTCTATTTGGCTTTTTAAAATGTAGGGTGCCTTTGCAAACTGCCCACCTGTTTATAAAAATTGGGCTCCTTAAAAAATATGTTACACTCTAGTGTGACCAAGGAACAATGGGGCTATGCAGATAGAACCATACATTAAAATATGTGCATGAACAGATGGGTGCTTTGAAGTCCCAACATTGAGGTTTCAAAGCATGTATCAGGGGCAAGGTGCCGATAGAAGCAAGCTCCCCCTCCACTTCCTTTCAGATGTTGAAACAAAACACCTGGACCAAGCAGGATTGATGTGCCTTCACATCAGCCAGGGCAAATGGACTTTGAGTAGCACTTTAAAATTTCCCCCCAAACAGCTGGTTGTTGGGTGCTTTGGAAGCTGCTCAGGTGGGCTTTGACAAAGGTGTAACCCTCACTCTGTCAAACTGAAACTGAACTGTCCCCCCAAATTGCAGACAAGTAAGTTTACTGCTAACTTTGTAGTTGTAAAATTTACAAAAATGAAAGCTTGCATAAAATAAGAGAGAGAAAATTCCCTGTCCAGATTTCAGATATTATTATTATTATTATTATTATTATTATTATTATTATTATTATTATTCACAAGTCAGCTGCATCTCTCTCTCTACCACACTTTCTCCTTCCACTTCAAAGCTGAGCTGGCTTTTACGTCAGTTTCCTGTATGAGCCACAGAGTTATAAAAACGATACCTCCAATCTTTTTTTGAAGGACCTGTGATTAAGCAGTATTCATCTCCTTCATAGTCTTATTTTCCTTTCTGCTGACAGATGGACAACCTCTGGCCACTGAGCTCATTGTATGTATCTTGCTGTGCTTCCTGAAGCTGCCTTAATCTCTCTCCCCCTCCCCCCGCCATGGTAGTATCCATGATGAAAATTGAAGCAGGGTGATCTTTATTCTGGATTAGTTAATCCAGAACACTTTCATCTATGGCTCTGTCAATTGCTTTCCTGCAGCCCCTAGCACATTACCCCTGATGGATGGTTGCCCTTGAGAGACAAAAAGATTGTCCCCTCTCCATTTTTATTCATGAAAGCCAAACGACTGAGATGAACACTGCTTTTGATGCAGACATCCTAAACATTCCTAGTATTTGTTTGTTTTAGATGGACTGGGGGGGGGGAGGACTTTCCATCCAGGCTCCGTTCTGTTTTTGTTAGGTTAAGATATTAAAATAATGTGTCATATTTACAGATCTATCACTCTACCGGGCCTCTTAAAGTCTGCACTGAGTCAAATAGAATTTCCTTGAAGAATTTACCAAATAGGTCCTAGCTTGGCTTAACGCGTCGTTTTAAATTATGGAGGTTGTCAGAGAATGACAGATTAAGGTCTCCTGACCTGACTCAGACTCGACGGAAAAATATGGCTGCCCCTGGAGAATGCTGTAGACAACTCGAGCGCTGTTCCCATACGTAGGGTCGTCGGCATCAGTTGCTGTGACTTGCACGACAAATGTACCTGCAATGATAAAAAAAGAAAAGAAAAATATTTGCTGTTCTGCCAAAGGACATCACTTTAAATTGTCGCTCTTGCTTCTAGCCAGCCGCATAAACTTAGTACCTGCAGATTCCAACAGAGGTGCCATTTCAGGAGTTTGCTCCAGAGGTGGAAATGGGATTCATGATGGTGGGTGTTTGAGATTCACAGTGAGTTTTGAAGGGCTGCTCTTGAATGCAATATCATTTGTTGCAGCTACCTTTTTTGCATACCTTTTACAGTAACCAGAGATACAGGTGTTCTTGAGAGATGTGCTGTTGGATGGCGTTGCCCAGCTGGCTTCCCAATGCTGCGTGTCACTGCTGGTTGCCAAGAAGGAGATGCGAAGAGGCAACGCAGCTAGGAGCTCACTGTAGTTGTGGCTGCTACTGCCTCCAGCATGGTCCTGATCAAAATGTCCTCCCCTTGCAAATAGCAGGTGAGTGTGTCTGATGTGGTGAGAAGTTCTGCTAGGGATCATGGTGGGGGCAACTACCGTATTTTTTGCCCTATAGGACGCACTTTTCCCCCTCCAAAAATGAAGGGGAAATCTGGGTGCGTCCTATGGGGTGAATGCAGGCTTTCGCTGAAGCTTGGAGAGCAAGAGGGGTCGGTGTGCACCAATCCCTCTCACTCTCCAGGCTTCAGGAAGCTTCAGGGCTGTCTAGGCTGCGCATAGCAGTTTGCTTCCCGGAGCGCCAGGCGCACTGAAAGCAGAGCGCCCGGCGCTTCGGGAACACATCCACAGCCTAGGCAGCCCTGCGGGAGTTCCCACAGGGCTGTCTAGGCTGCGGACAGCAGCCTGCCGCCCGGCGCGAGGGGCGCCCTGAAGCAGAGCGCCCCTCGTGCCGGGCAGACATCCACAGTGTGGGGAGCCCTGCAGGAGTTCCCCACAGGGCTCCCCATGCTGCGGATAGCAGCCTGCCGCCCGGCTCGTGGGGTGCCCTGAAGCAGAGCGCCCCGCACGCCAGGCAGACATCAGCCAGCCCCACAAGCTCGGGGGACAGCAGGGAGGCGCAGCGCCGCCATCCAGCTGTTCCTCGACCTGGTTTGGTTTCCCCGACCTGGTTTTGGGGGGGAAATAAAGGGGGAAAATCCTTTATTTCCCCCCCAAAAAACTAGGTGCGTCCTATGGGACGGAGCGTCCTATGGTACGAAAAATACGGTACTTGCATCATTTCCTCCCACATCACTGTCCTGGTTTGGAAATGAGTGTTGACACCATCTATTTGTGAAGCAACGTCCAATTATGCAAGGACAATCTACGTGGCAAACAGCTAATTCAATTTGACCCCGGGGCACCAACTAGGGAGGGAAGGGATGGTTCTCACCTCCATGTTTCAGGCCAGAAGCATATATCTGTAAATGGGGTGAATACTTGGTAGATATTGAACCTGGCAATTTACTGTGGCATGCATGCAAGAGGGGAGGTAGCAATTTGCAATAGACTTCTCATTCCCCAATTGTTTTGATTGCGTACACATCCAGGGAACAATCCTTTCCACTACACATCAGGGGTGGCTAACACTGTCACAGTGGACATCTCCAAAGCACAAAAGTGGGTGTGAGGAGAGCTGCCCACCCAAAGAATATTCCTTCAGCTGTTCTACAGCATTTACATTCATTATTAAATTTCATTAAAGCATTTTTTAAAGGATGATTTTTAAGAGGGATCACAAAAACCTTTTGCATCACAGCACACTTCCAACAAGAGCAGTCAAATGCTTATTTTTTTAAAGGCAAATTTGGGAAGGAGTCTTGGGGAGCACAAAAAAAACTTTGGCCATCCCTGCACCACATGGGGGAGATATAACAAGCAACCAGTTTCTCACATGGTTGCACGTGGTAGTTATCACTTGGCAAATTATCACTTGTTTTCTCTCCTTTCTCACACTTTCCATACCAGTGAGGGCGTAATTCACACGGTCTATCAGGAATACAGTGGTACCTCGGGTTACATACGCTTCAGGTTACAGACTCCACTAACCCAGAAATAGTGCTTCAGGTTAAGAACTTTGCTTCAGGATGAGAACAGAAATCATGTTCTGGCAACACGGCGGCAGCAGGAGGCCCCATTAGCTAAAGTGGTGCTTCAGGTGAAGAAGAAGAAGAAGAAGAAGAAGAAGAAGAAGAAGAAGAAGAAGAAGAGGAGGAGGAGGAGGAGGAGGAGGAGGAGGAGTAGTAGTTTGGATTTGATATCCCGCCTTTCACTCCCCTTCAGGAGTCTCAAAGCGGCTAACATTCTCCTTTCCCTTCCTCCCCCACAACAAACACTCTGTGAGGTGAGTGGGGCTGAGAGACTTTAAAGAAGTGTGACTGGCCCAAGGTCACCCAGCAGCTGCATGTGGAGGAGCGGGGAAGTGAACCCGGTTCACCAGATTACGAGACTATCGCTCTTAACCACTACACCACACTGGCACACAGTTTCAGGTTAAGAACAGACCTCCAGAACGAATTAAGTACTTAACCCGAGATACCACTGTATAGAATAAATAGATGTGTGCCCATTTTGACAAAGGAGGAAGCAGTCATATGGATTGAGCCTAGGTAGAGATGCTTTGGGGTTTGGATTTTTGTGAATGTGATATTAGTTGATCCACACTTCACAGATAAATGTGCTGATTAGAACATAATCATCCTTTGGATATCACACACCTACAAGTTTTGCAATACCGATACTGAAAGGCATTAATAGGCACATTTTTGGATAAAATACACTTAGAAATGTGTACATGGAGATAACATTATAGCAAGATAAATATTGAAATGCAGTGCTTTGGTGGATTGAAAATAAAATCCATAGCCTAATGCAGAAATGGAACGTAATGGACCTCTGAATGAACATATGCTTAACAGACATGGCCTAGAAATAGACTATACCTGACCATACTTTAGTGTAGCATCCACAAGTCTGGACTTTGTCCTTTGACCAGTAGGTGAAAACCGATCTCTGCATTGTTGGGCACAATTCAAAGTGTTGGTTTTATATATACAGTGGACCCTCCGGATATGAACTTAATTCGTTCTGGGGGTCCGTACGTACCCCGAAAGGTCTGCAACATGAGGCGACGCTTCTGCGCACATGCGCAGCGTGATAAAGTGCTTCTGCGCATGCATGCGGCATGCAGAACACTTCTGTGCATGTGGCGAAACCCAGAAGTCTACACTTCCAGGTTTGCAACCTGAAAGTTACATTATCTTTGGATCCACTGTAAAGGCTTACAAACCTCAGGAGCCCAGTGTCACATGGAATTACCTCCTCCCTTGTGAACCTACACAGACCCTGACGTCATCATTGCAGGTCCTCCTCCAAGTGCTCTGTTGTTGGAAGTCCCGGGGTGGGGCTCAACAAGAGAAAGGATATTTTTAGTGGTTTTCCCTCCCTCCTTTATGCTCAAAAGGAAACCATCAAAAACCCCAGACGATAACTTTCCTCTTCTCTCACGCATTTGATTCTTAATTTTCTCTGGTTACTGTACTTTCATTGGTTAATGTAACAGTGATCAGGCCAATGTCGTTAGGGTGTAGTGGGGTTTTGAGAAGCGTATATGATTACATTCTTGCTTGTTGTTTCTTGGTTTTTTAATTGTTTTAATTGCGTGCAATTTCTTTTCTTTTTTCCTATAAGCTGCCCTGAGACTTTCCTGGTATAAAAGTGCTGAAACAAATGATAATGTTAATACTAATAGCAATAGTTATAATAATAGACTGATATGACACCTACCTACATCAGACATTTCTGGGACGCTGGCATTGTAAGTGTCCTTTGTAAACAGTGGCTCGTTGTCGTTGATGTCATGGATCTTAATGATGAACTCTGACTCTGGCTCCACTGGCTTTCCAGTATTTTTGTTGATAGCTTGAGCACGGAGAATGTAGACAGGCTTCTCTTCCCTGTCCAGTCTCCTTGTGGCCTGTATATCTCCAGTTTTCTCATTGATAATGAAGAGGTCTCCTGCTCCATCTCCTGAAAGGATGTATTTAAGTGTAGAGTCTCCTTTATCCTGGTCAGAATGAAGCTGCAACAGAAATGAAAATTTTAAGCAAAGGGGCAAATAATGGGGAATCCATTTCCGAGGCTGAATCTCTGTCAACGTGAATCATGCCTAACCACTCTTTGCTGGCTAGAACATCTCAGTGAGTTTGTTTACTGCATTGTTCTTCTCAGTCCTGTCCCATCAAAAGCTATTTCCAGCTAGCCAAATGGCAAGTTGCTCCTGTTGTTTTTAAGGATACTGTTTTAAAAAGAGAAAGTAGCACATTGACTATATTATTAGCCTTGCTTGCTAAGGTCTGGCCACCTTGTTTTTGCTAGCATCCATTTTAAAAAAGGGCAAATTTCCATTCTGGAAGCCAGCAAACCTAGCCTGTCATTGGGTTAAACCAGATGTGACCTTAAATGTAGCTTTTCATTTGTCGTCTAAGTGACCTGTGCACAGAACCAAGTAAAGGCCAAAGTAGATGTGACATAAACGGCAGGATTCATTTAATGAGCCCCGTTGGCAGAAGACCAGTGCAAGGATTTCCACTTGCACAATGGAATCAGGAGTGATGGTCAGGAAAATTCCCAGAACAGCACATGAGGGGAGGGGAGGGAGGTCAAAAACTCAATTCAAAGGTAGTTGAATCCTTGCATACAGGCTTTCAAAAATGCAAATAACATTGAGGGGCGGGTGTAGGTGTCTTTGTGTGTGAGTGATAACCAGGATCTCTGCAGGCATGAAGAAGTAACCCTTTCCTCCCTTGCTGTTGTCCTGAGGAAAATTCCTCCTCTGAAGCTGATATTTGCAGTCAGTGCCAGTAGAAAGATTTCCTCCTAATACAAGCATCAGCTAAAAAAAAAAAAAGTATTATTAGGCCCACAGAAAGGGAAGAAAGGGTTAAATTCCTCCTCCATGCCTATACCAATATGGTTATTTATCAGATCCCCCAGGTTTGCATTTTCAAAACCCCCACTTGTGAAATATAAAAAGGCACTTACTTATATTATTAAAATAATTTTCTTTTCTTTTCTGTTTCATGGTCTTTTCCCCAAATACATATGCTTCTCATGGGGGACACTGTACGGAACACAACGTTTGCATCTCCCTTGTGTTTGCATAACACCATTTTGTGCTATATGACGCAGTGAAATTCAATAAAAAACGAGAGTCTCAAAATCATGCACTGTACTGCTTTTGTTTTTTGTAATCATGCAAAGCAAGAAGTGTGCTGTATCTGAAAGGACACTTCTCTCCCAACCCCAACCATCTGCAGAGAGAGTTAATGCAAGTTGAGAGGGTGATCCTAACTCACTTAGGATACGGAAAAAAGTTGGAAACCCTCATATGGTTGGTGAGCCAGAGAAGCCCCACCCTCACCAAAGACCGTGAGAGCAACAGGGTCCTTACTGGGATGTGTGTGTGACATACGATACAAAAGTGATGAATATATATATGGAAATTGTGGTAATTGTCAGGTGCTTGTCCTATACTCGAGTAGGACCCTGGCAGAGACACATGCCCGACTGGCATGTTCTCTCCCTCCTGGTCGATCGTCTGGGAGCTTCAAAAGCTTTCTTCAGTCCAAACATCACAGTGACCGATGCCAACAGACATTGGCACAATTAGGGATCCCCAGAGTCTTCGCAGTTGCGTAAGAGACCTCAGCAACTCAGCATTTTGGCTAATCTACTTTATTTACAGATAAACACACATGGAGCACTGCAACATGGCTCCCTCTCTCTCTCTAGCATAAAACAGCAAAGAGAAAAAGAACAAAGGACAATAGTCCCACTTCACGGAACACAGTAACACAAACATCCAGTCTCTGTCACTTCCCACTCTGTGGAGTCAAAACATACACCATCATGTGATAGACAACAATCCCATGACTGCAATCATGGAGCAGGAATTCTAACAGTAATATATGTGCATGTGGCTATACACAGTTGATTTTCATATTGTATTTATCTGTTTATTTAGATTTATGTACTGTACTGCTGCCCGCTCTTTGACCGTAATAAATACTGATTAATTGATATACCGTGCTGCCTTTTTGCACAAGCCACAGGCAGTTTATAGCCAAATCAAACAAGAGAAAAACAGAGCATAAAATCCATAAAATAACACAACTTCTAAATACGCAACACAGCAACTAGTGGCAGCAGCAGCAGCAAACTAAACAATGTGTCCAGTTTGGGTTATCCTCCAAACACTTGCTTAAAAAAGTTCTGATTAAACCAAACTGCCTAAAATTACACAGAGGTGAGGCCAGATGTGCCTCAGTAGGGAGGGAGTTCCACATATGAAGAGCCACCACTGAAAAGGCCCTTCTCTAGACATCCATACTTCATCCTATTTAGGGACCACCAAGCTGGCTTTCATTCACTGATCTTAAGACACAGGCAGGCCAGTATGGAAGACTGCAGATATTTGAGTTCCAGGCCATTAAGGGCTTTAGATACCAAAGAAAGCAGCTTCAATTAGGCCTGGAGAACAATCAACAACTAGTACAGCTTTTTTAAAAATAGGAGCAATATGTTTGCAGCCTGAGGACCCTACTGGCACCCTGACTTCTGCATTTTGCACTAGTTTATATTTACAGTCTCTCTTCAAAAGGGCATTACAGTACTCCACAAAAAGGGCATTACATTAGTCCAACTTGGAGAAGAAGAAGAAGAAGAAGAAGAAGAAGAAGAAGAAGAAGAAGAAGAAGAAGAAGAAGAAGAAGAAGAAGAGGAGTAGTAGTAGTAGTAGTAGTAGTTTGGATTTGATATCCTGCTTTATCACTAACCGAAGGACTCTCAAGGCGGCTAACATTCTCCTTTCCCTTCCTCCCCCACAACAAACACTCTGTGAGGTGAGTGAGGCTGAGAGACTTCAGAGAAGTGTGACTAGCCCAAGGTCACCCAGCAGCTGCATGCGGAGGAGCAGAGATGCAAACCCGGTTCCCCAGATTACGAATCTACCTCTCTTAACCACTACACCACACTGGCCACACTGAAGGAGCATGAATAACCATAGCTATTCTAATCCTTTCCCAGAAATGGCTATAGTTGGAATTCCTGACAAAGCCAGGCATAGGTAGTCCTACTCACTGAGGCCACCTGAACCTCAAGTGACAAAGATGGTTCCAGCAGCACCCGAAAACCAGGCACCTGCTCCTGGGAGCTCTGTCAAGAACTGGGATGGCCCACCCACAACACCTCTGTTTTGACTGGATTTAACCTTAATGTATTGCCCTACATCCAGTCAATTACCACCCCTAGACAGTAGAGACATCTCCAGGACCTCTTGGTATCAAAGGAACAGAGCTCAGTTCCATCAGGGTACTAATGACATTTCTCTCCAAATCCCCTGATGGCTGATACCAGAGGCTTCGTGCAGGTGACCAATAGCTTGGGCTACCAGATCAAACCCTGTGGGACCGTGTTGGACAGCTCCCGCAGGGCTGAGCAGAGGTTACCCAATGCTACTCTCTGGCTCCATCCCTGGAGATAGGAGCAGAACTACCGCAAATCAATGCTTCCAAGTCCCAACTCAGTCAGGAAAATACCCTGGTCAGTTAAAACATTCTCCCTGTCCCTATCCTGATAATGGAATGGTCATTAGTCATGACAGCCAGTGCTGTTTCTGCTCCCAAAACTGGACAGAAGCTGGATTTAAATGGACATTCATCTGAGCATGCTTGAAGTGGCCCCACAACCACCTTCTTAAGCGTCTTGGACTAGTGATTGGACAATAGTATCCAATAGTTCTAGTGCTTTTTTTTTAGGGGGGTAAACATGAGGAAACAATACTTATATCTCGATAAAAGTGTTGTGGGTGCCAACACATAATGGCTGCCATGGGCCGTACCATGACAAGAACAACGCTTCTTCCAGGCCCAGGGAAGACATCTTAAGAAGAGAACGCACCACCTCCTCTTTCAAGGACAGCTGAAGCACTTTCTCCTAAAGTGAGGCATCAACTAATCCCTGGATCCACTTGGCCATTCCCTCTGAATTGAGGGTCAAGGGTCAAGACGGCGTGTGGTAGGACGCAGCTTCTCCTCACCCTCAAGTTCAGGTATCTATGTGAACGGCAACTTTGCACACAAAAGGGTGGTTCTTCTGTTATAAATCTCTTTTCCCCCTTAACACATTCCATTTTAAACATCAAGTCTATAATTTAGAGTAAACCCCCAGAAGGATTAAAAACAAAAACAATATGTATGCCTCTTGTCAAGGATGTTTGCAACTTTAGCTTGTGGGGGGTCGCCAAAAGGATTTATTTCTCTGCTTGCATTTGTCCTTGAATCTGTGCTGTGTTGTTGCTGCTTCTGTTGTTGTTCAAACAAAGACTATTTTAACCCCCCCTTTTCATTCCAGTACAGGATGCACCTTGACCTATTTGACGTGTTAACATAATAGCATAAAAGAATTTCTGAAACAAAAGATGAAAAGATTGAGGAGGAAAACATGCTCAGTCGTCATTTGAACACTCACTCGGTCTTCTTCAAATAGCTTAACAATTTGTTCTGTTCTATTAAAACCAGCAAGAGATGGAGTGGGGTGGGGTGGGGTGGGGTGGGGGTCAGGGAAGGACCTCAACAGCCACAATATTCAATTTTAACCCTTTAAGGCAGGGTTAGAATTTAATTGCAATAAATCCACATCTAACTCAAAGCAACAGCGCTACACTCTACCTTCATTTATTCTTGCCATACCTAACTTGCAGAATTTGGAGGTCCACCTTGTTTTCCCAGAAAGGACAACACAGTCTATTGTTGACTTAGCAGCCTAATATCTACTGTGTTGATATTGCTCATCATCCGGATCCTATGCAGGGCCAGACCAGAGGTAAAGCAGTTTGGGCATTAGCTGAATGCCCCAGGGCTAAAAAGGGCCTCTCACTGGCAGTGTTCAAAACTCCCATTGTTCCAGGGACATTTTGTGACAGGGAATTTCATGAGCGCGAGCAGCTTCTGAGCTCTGGATGCAGTACTGCAGCTAAGATTTCCAATTAAAACTGCAAAGTGGATGGAAAGGAGGATCTTTTTCTGCCTCCTCACTTCCAGCTACTCTCTGAAGACTGGAAAAGAGACCCTCTTAAGAATATCAGGGGGGTGGGCAGGGGAAGGACTAGACCAGAGGTCGGCAAGGTTTACCTCACCTGGGCCGGTTCGCTCCAGCGGAGATCCCTCTGTGGGACAGATAGCGTGTGTGTGTGAGCATGTGTGCCTGCAATTTCCGGGATCTGCATCTGCACAGATGCAATTTCCGGCGTCTGAGCAGATGTGATTTCCAGCTCAAGGAAGCAAGTCCCTGCACCACACTGTGCCAGTTTAGCACAGTGCGCAGGGACTCATTGAGCTGGTGGCTCGGTTCGGGGGTGGGCCGGTTAAACAACCCCTGTGATCCTCTTGTGGCCCATGGGCCTTAGGTTGCCTACCCCTGGACTATACCATGTGAAAAATGAACATAACATTTTAGCTGCAGTTCATTCATTTTCAACTTTGTATTCTTGCTACAAAAAGTGTGCCTAGACATTCCGTTGTTGCACCTATAACCTAGGTTTAAGGCGCCATTTAGCTCCTAGCTTTCATATCTCAGTTTCTAACACTGCTCACTGGTCCGACCTTCCTTACCACCAGACATGGCTGGAGGTGTGTGGACAATGACTGGGTCTCCCCTGCCTGTTTGCTCCACTGAGCTCTGATAAAAGGCCAATAGAGATCCTTCTTTTCATATTGGCTCAGAAAATGCCTGCATTGCAGCTGCAGTTTACTGCTGCAGCCAGAAAAGCCTTTTAAACTAAGCTTTTAAAAATATATATTTAAAACACTGTAAGTTAAAACAGTCTTTCTAGTTGCCATAGCAAACACTGGCAGTGGCGCTCTGAAGAAGGAGTCCTCTTGGCCCTTCTTGAAGTGTGCAGAGGTGTTGAGAAGCTTCCACCGACTGCAGTGGCAAATAATACATATTTTTAAGCAAGTTAAGATTCAGTTCCTTATTATGAGTCTGCACTTTACTATTCTCTCTTATGTATGGGAGGGGAAATATTTCAAGCCTTCATTCAGTGAAGTAAGCATCTTTAGATTATGGATTATTACTGTATTCCCAAATCTGAATATCATGTGAATTGCAACTTGACAGGGGGGAAAGGCAGAAAGTGCTGTGTCTAATGTCTGTTAATAAAAAAAGAGAGAACAAAATGGCGTAGTCTTTACAGTAAATTAATTTGCTTAACTCCCTGAGTTTAATGAGGAGTCCCTTGTGAAATAATACACTTAAGAGGGAAAGCAAGACAGAAGATGAACCACAAATAAAAGCAGGTTAAGTGTTGCAGTAGACACAGTTTTACTAATTTCACTTGAATACCATTGTTAAGTTTAATCATCTGACTCACTTGTAATGATTCTCTGCTTAGATAAAGATTATCTTTCCCCACTTGTTTTCCTTCAGTGTTCCAGGCAACTGTTTGCAAATGCAAGTATTCAATGACAAAATTGTAAATCTAGTTTTAAGCACTGCTAAAGTTGCACGAGTCACACACACACACAAAGAGATTTCGGAGCCTACAGCCCCTGTATCTTTTCCTTCTAACTTATATGAAGGAAAAATATCAGGCTGCGATTTGTAAGCCGCTCTGGAAGTTTTATTGAGGAGTGGAATTATACCTTTCACAAATTGATTTTTGTTCCTGTTGCATTTCTGCAGCTCTGTAAATCAAATCAGAAAGCTACAGTAGCTGAGCTGGGTGGGGACCAAGGACAGCTCCATTGTTAGGAAAACGTTTGCTCAGAAAGTGCATTATGGCAGCGATGGGAACACCTTCACTTCCACTCCCATGCCTCTGTTAGAATTCCTGCTCCATGATTGCAGTCATGGGATTTTTGTCTATCGCATGACAGTGTATGTTTTGACTCCACAGAGTGGGAAGTGATGGAGACAGGATGTTTGTGTTACTGTGTTCCGTGAAGTGGGACTATTGTCTTTTGTTCATTCTCTTTGCTGTCTGATGCTAGAGAGAGAGAGGGAGCCATGTTGCAGTGCTCCGTGTGTGTTTATATGTAAATAAAGTACATTAGCCAAAATGCTGCGTTGCTGAGGTCTTTTAAGCAAACTGCGAACACTCTGCGGATCCCTAAGTGTGCCGATGTCTGTTGGCATCGGTCGCTGTGATGTTCGGGCTGAAGAAAGCTTTTGAAGCTCCCGAACGATCAACCAGGAGGGAGAGAACATGCCAGTTGGGCATGTGTCTCTGCCAGGGTCCTATTCAAGTGTAGGACAAGCTCCTGACAGCCTCCACATTTCCTCATAGCTGTAATCTAGGTTGTTGGTACACTGTGCGCTTGGTGGAATGACGGTCTAGCAGGAGGCAGGAATGACAGAACTTGTTTCCTCAAGGGTGCTCTTTCCTCCATGAGGAGACCACTCTTTTGGGGTGCTTCTTGTCACATGGGAAAAACTCTTTCCTTTGATTGGTGGGCCAACAGCTGGCTGCTGCCACTCCCTTCAGGAAGGGCAGCATGTGTACCCATAGAGCATCTTCAACTGGCCATAATTAAAGGCAGAACTAGAAGAGTCAGCCCTTTGCTAGTGGGATACCAGCTGCTACACAAATCTGTGCACTAGAAATCCTTTGTTTCGTGTGCCTTCCCTTCCTATGCTTTGCTTTATCTGCTATTTTATTTATTAAATCTATATACCGTCCTTCATCCAAAGATCAAGGGGCATCTCACAACATAAAAATACAGAAGGAGAACACAAAATGCATAGTAAAACAGAAACACATTTAAAAGGCCATAGAATGCTAACCAGCCAAAGGTCAAGTTATAGAGGAAAGTTTATGTCCAGTGTTTGAGACTTACTCAGCTCAGACTTTTCTTAAACCTTTCTCTCTGATTTGCTTTCTACCTATTTACCTCTTTATAGTCCTCCTCCTGTTATTTCACCTCCATTTTCTCTCCCTTTCCCCTTCTCTTGCTTCTGGTCTTTCTATTTCTCCTTCCCTTCCTTCCATTTTTTTCTTCACCATCCCAGCTCTAAGCCACTCCACAAAGCTGGTATAGCTGTTTGTGTATGTCATGGTTGTTTGAGAAAAATAGATTGGCAATATTATGATCTTGTCTGTTACAGCTACCAATATCACACTTTTAAGTGCATGCATTCAATGCTGCCAAAATGCTGTTATGTAAATACTGTTGATATTTTGAAGTAAACTTGTTTTTACAAAACCTGTTGTTCATGTTTGCTTTCCTTAAGGTTTTTGGTTGGCATTAACACCTGTTAGAAGCCACAGGGAAAGACAGACAGGTCCACTTCCTCTGTGAGATATTTTCTACTGCCTAGTTAGCAGATAGCCTAGTGGGTATGAAATTCTCCTAAGAAAGGCGGAAACAAGACATGTATTTGTGTGTGTGTGAAAAACACACACACACACACACACACAGAGAGAGAGAGAGAGAGAGAGAGAGAGAGAGAGAGAGAGAGAGAGAGAGAGAGAGAATAATGCTATGTAGGTATACTTGGAATTAAGTTCCACTGTGTTCAGTGGGAATTACTCACAGGACAATATGCACAGGATTGAGGTCTTAGAAAGGAAGAAAAAATGAATAGATGGAGGCAGGTTTAGCAGTCAGAATGAGGCAACAATACTTTTCAGTGTTGGCTCTGAGAGGGAAGGAATATGTGGGTTTCATCTCAGACAAATTATTTGGGCTTGCTCAGGCAAAACGTCTTGAGCCAGCACAGGGAACAATCCTATTGTTGTGTGTGAACAGGACAAGATGCAGCTCAAACAATAACTCTTCCATACACCACCATAACAATCCACTCCCCCTCCATGCCAACCTTACATTTGAAACTCTCTCCAGTCTAAAAAGATCCCCAGGTGATACACATCTTTGGCATCCCGCTTTGCTTGCTAAGAATGTCACAAGTACACGCACACAAGGACACAACAAAACATTCTTGAAAGGGAGAGGAAAATGGAGTTCTAAGGAGGTTTCGCAAAGGTCCAGGAAAATCTAGGAGGTTAGCAACAAATGAATCCACATACAGAATACCTGAAACATTTTACTTCAAAAAGTCCCCTTTCCCTTTTGTTCAGTGACAACAAAACCAGCAAACTGAACATTGTGTTAGTGTGAGTTTGATAATTGCTAATCTCATTTTGCTGGTTTATTTTTATGGTTTAAAACTGACAGCGTATCAGAGACACAATAGTAATTAAAGGAAGTTAATAGAGTACTGGCAATGAGCCATAATATATATTAGCAATTATTTTGTGTGTTTTTCGAAAAATAATGAGTAACATAATTTAGTGTACTTAAAATGCACCTACTTTGTTCATTCCTTTTTTATTTTTTAAAAAAACCCTCTTATATACGAACTGTTGTAATTATACATTATTTCAATTCTCTGCATGATGCAGGAAATACAGAACTAGAAAGCACCCAACAACAGAAGACTTCCAGTGAAGGAGAGCTTATTTTTATAGTAGTCTCACAACCACTCACAGACAATGGGCACTAAAGCAGCAAAGTTTCCCACACAATTGCAAGCTGTGGACATTACCACAATGCTGGCGATGCAGCTCAAGTGACCATGAAACATCTACACTATTCGTTCAGCTCCTGAAGAAATCGTGAGCAGTATCCCAAGATGGATAAGCTCATCCCGGCTATGTCCATGAAATTCTTGCTCTGCTCACTTGAAAGCATTCAGCAACCGGAAGCTTTATTACCACCCAAAAGAACTACACCACACCCTGTTTTCTCTATATGGAGCAAGCACTATTGTGACCTATAAATTCTGTAGTTTCAGACCTGAGGTGTGATCTTGGATACAGTTAGGTGGTTTAAATCCCGTTGGCTTCCATGGGATTTTAGGAGCCCAACAATGTGCAGGATTACCTTTAACTGCAACTGGCAATTTGGAGTCTAATTTTATTTTATTTACTATATATGCCCAACAATGCTGGCCACCGATTGCAACAATAAAGGTTTGATTTGATGATATATCTTTCCTCCCTTTCTCCCTTCTTCATTTTTCTTTATTTTCCCCTCCTTAAAGCGAAATAGGATTTGATAAACAACTCTTTTCTACTTTCGGTCTAACATTGACAGCACTTAGGTCTAATAGCATCACGGGAGTATATCATATGAACTGAATGATTTATTATTGTATTTTATAAATTAGCTTTCATCTATTGCCTATTGCCACGGTAACACTTTTGTCACAGGATCATACTAGAAGATGTAAAAGACACAGAGTTGTCTGTCCTGTGCCTGTATCCTCTTTTTTCTTCTTACCATCTACCAGAAATACACAATGTGATGTTGACACTTCGCATCACCATCTTCCCTCTCCTGCCTCCCATCACTGGGAATTTTGCACCTCTGATTTCATTTACTTTGGTCCAGAATTAAGAATGTTCTTTTTTGGCATTTCCGCACTAGTTGACTGAGAGCACAGGAGGCTGCATTTTCTTTCTTTTGGTGTAGGATACAGATTACGGGCAGGGAAGTGGGTGGCGCTGTGGGTTAAACCACAGAGCCTAGGACTTGCCGATCAGAAGGTTGGCGGTTCGAATCCCCACGACGGGGGTAAGCTCCTGTTGCTCGGTCCCTGCTCCTGCCAACCTAGCAGTTCGAAAGTGCAAGTAGATAAATAGGTACCACTCCGGTGGGAAGGCAAACCACTCTGGTTCGCCAGAAGTGGCTTAGTCATGCTGGCCACATGACCCGGAAGCTGTATGCTGGCTCCCTCAGCCAATAAAGCGAGATGAGTGCGCAACCCCAGAGTCGGCCACGACTGGACCTGAAGGTCAGGGGTCCCTTTACCTTTACTTTACAGATTGTGGGGGCAAACATGTTTTATTAGCTTCTGCACCCATCTAGGAGTTACTGGGTTATTGGAAACTTTCCAAAAGTTATTGGAAACTTTCCAAAAAAACAACAACCCAGCAGCTATGTGCCCAAATTGTTATATGGGACTCTGGTGAAACCTGTAATATTTGCTGCAGCAAACTTGTTCTTGTAATGCAACTTCTTGCAGAAGAGTGGAACAAACAAATGTTACCTAACACTATGTATTACAACAAATAAACTCAAAATGGCTGTTGTGCCTACTTCATGTACTCACTGACAGCACATTTTGGTTTCTTCTGTCATTGCAGAACCTATCTACAACCCATTCGCCATGGGCAGATATCAAACTGGGCCCTCAAATAGATGTCCAAACAAGCCCTCAAAGGTCTTGTGAGCGACTCCAACATATTGGATCCAGCAATGGCCAATGTTCCTGAAATTTGAGCTTGCAGTCAATGAGGGCCACCACAAGCTGGTCACCACCAAATTCTGTTCATGGTGACCAAGAATGGCCAAAGTCACCTCTCCTGAAAATCTGAATAGTGACAACTTTTAGGTGTGAACTTTGTAACATGGTAGCAAGGGGAAGCAAGGGTAATGCTAGCAAAGTTCAGCCAATAGAAAGTTGGGAGTTATGGTTGAAATTGGGCACGTGAGGCAAAGGGGGAAACAGGATGTTGTTAAGGCTTTAAAACTAATGCAATATGTTATGTAGAGTCCAATCTGGAGAAGGAAAATTTAGTGTCATTCAGCTATCCATGGGTGACTGCAGTCTGGAAAATTATAAGGGGAGGCACTAACTCAGGTGTCTGCAAGCATCTTGAAATTGTCATGAACCTATACAGTGTCTGTTACGTTTTATAACTTATTTGTGCTTAGGAGATTCGGTGCAGCTGTTTTCTTGTTTCTGCGGTGAACAGATTTGTGATTCACCACTAACAAGATACAGAACATAAGGCAAACTGCTTGAAATACGGAATAGAAGGTGGGCAAGTAGCTGTCAGGTTAAAATACTGGTTTACACAAGGCAGATGCTGGCATCGTTTGCACTGTTACTTTTTCCAAGTAATAAGCTCATTTTGAATCAGAGATTTATAGAGCAACATACAGCCTATTGCTTAGCTAGGAAGCAATTCAACCAGGTATATCATGTTCAGCTCTACACAACAATATTCAGAAAATCTCACAAACTAAAACAAACAGACAGACAGAATTCCACTGCCAATCTATATCTAGTTTTTCTTACAAATTAATATACCATTTTTAAATGTTTCTCAACAGGACTGTGTAGCTAGCAGCATGACTTTCCTTCCATTAATCTCCCTAGCCAGAAATCAATGCTCTTCTTCTAATTTATGAAGCCAAGTTAAAGGGAGGAAGACCAAACACCTCTCTCTATAAGGGTGCTTTCCCACATAGAATGAAACGATTGGGAAGCAATCCACAGACCATCTGCAAAGCTTTACTAAATAGGCCTTACTAATTCACTGGCTGGAAAAGGAAGGCTGCTGGAGGAGGGAAATAAGTCATCTCTAGACATATTGCATAGCAAACCAGGCACCTACATAGTTAAGATGTAATGATTAAGAGGTATGGGCTTTCAGTTCAGGCACAGGTTTTGCTCCTACCCATTGCACAGGCTTAAATAGGTTTTTGTTAAAAAGAAAAATAAGTCTACTGTAGAGTACAGATTTCAGTCTAATTTGTATGTGGGTTGTGAGTACAGAATCAGTTGAATAGCACTTAGTCTAGTCTAAGACTTAACCAAGACCTTCCAACTAACAAAATAATAATAATAATAATAATAATAATAATAATAATAATAATAATAATAATAGGACCATTTAAAAACTATTTTTAAAGTAAGTAGTTCACTTATTTTTAAAAACCTGTGTACCCATTTAGATTATTTTTAAGGAATGTCACTGTGATGTCAAGAGAAAGAACTTGACACAAAAGTGAAACGCTTGCTTTCAGGGGTTCTTGATACAATTATCCCCTAGTCAGGCTACATTTCAGCCAGCTTCCTGGATGTACACAATCACTGATTAGGTAACCTTATAAATAATTATGGCTGAAATCCTCTACCTACCTAAATGTAAGACCTTTTGATCACAGTGGGGCATTTTTCTGAGTAAACGAGAATAGGATTGTGCTGTCAAGATGCAACCCTAAATACACTCATAAGAAATATATTTTAAAAATTTTTAAAAATTGTCCAGTAGCACCTTAGAGACCAACTAAGTTTGTTCTTGGTATAAGCTTTCGTGTGCATGCACACTTTTTCAGATACACTGAAACAGAAGTCACCAGACCCCTGTATATAGTGGGAAGGTGGGGTGGGGTTTTTCTTAGAAGGGTAGTAGGAGAGTTGAAAGAGAAGTTGCTGAATTACAATTTATCACTAAACTGAAAACTATGGAGAGACCTGGTCTTAACAGAGATATTGGATTCCTGTCTCATTACATACGCTAATCATCTGCATACTATCCCTTGCATTTTCGTGTAGGACTAATTTCAGTCGTTAACAGTCATCAACAGGTTTACCATACCCATTGAGTCAATCACCCATCTCCTACTACCCTCCTGAGAGAAACCCCACCCCACCTTCCCACTATATACAAGGGTCTGGTGACTTCTGTTTCAGTGTATCTGAAGAAGTGTGCATGCACACAAAAGCTTATACCAAGGAACAAACTTGGTTGGTCTCTAAGGTGCCACTAGAAGGATTTTTAAAAATATATTTCGACTGTGTCAGACCAACCACCTCTTCCTCTCCTTCCTTTTCCGCAGGGTCTTTCTGCCCCCCTGGGTTCCCCCTCGCCGGGACTCGCCCGAGGCTGAATCCTCTGATGCCTCTGCCCCCCTCCTTCTCGCTTTGGGGCCGGGCTCCTCCCCAGGGCTCTCCTCACTTCCGCGCGCCTCTACATTTGAACTTGGCGCGCGTACGTTGCTTCTGACCTTTCTCTCGACCGCTACACTGCTCCCGGTGCTACTCTCCACCCCCTCCGGCTGAGCGTCCTGCTCCGATTTCCTCCCCCTGTCTCCTTCTCGCTCTGCTCCCTCTGACACACTGGTAACTCCACCCCCTTCACTCCGTTCCGGCTGAGAAGCCGGCTCCTGTGTCCAACTCCTACTGGGGCTTCTCCCTTCGCTCCCCTGCTCCTCACTGCTTCCCCCTTGGCCTCCCTTTGGTCTGATCAGGGGGGCTCCCTTCTGGGAGTCCTCTGACTCACTGGACAGACTCATGGACGACCTTTGGTCATCGTCATCCTCCTCCTCATCTCTCTGGGATTCTTCCCCCTCGCTCTCTGTCTCCTCCCCCATCTGCTCTTCTCTCCCTGAAACCCTGACATCCATCCCCCCCTCGAAGCCCCCCCTTCCCCCCTCCCGCTCGGCGGGTGCCGGTTGTGGAAACTGCGGCTCTTCGGGGGTAGGCTCAGGATACAGGTCGTCTACGTCAATGTTCTCTGCTGGCAGTTCTGTGTATGTGTGTTCGAACTCGGGTTCTTCACCCAAAGCCATCTCAGTCTCTTCTTCCGTTGCTACTTCCTCTGGTGCTGCCCGCCAAGGACCCATCATCCACCTCTTACGCCATTCCTCCTCTGGTTGCTCCTCCCACCAATAAGGGGTTTCCGTGTCCACCCCCGAGCACGATCCCCTGGGCGGGCTTGATTCTGGTGTTCTTTCCTCGGGGGAAGAGAAACCCCTGAACGTGCTATCTGACAATGTGGGTGTGAAAAGCCAGTCATCAAAGTACTCAGCTGGCATGGGTCTATGTGGGAAAAGTGCATGGAACTCTTCCTTCAAAAGGGGTTCGTCTAACGCGTAGCCCGGCACCCAACTATTGGCAGTGGCTGGGGTGCCCTCTCTGGCGAGAAAGTATTCAACCCCCTCTTCCCCCCATCTCGAGTCCAGTATCTCTGTGACCTCGTTGAGGGGTTCGGCCCTAGGCGACCCCCCCCCCTCTTGGGTGCCCCTTTGCGTGGGTCTGGTACTGTTTCTGACTCTTGAAACCTGTGCGGGGCTTTGTAGGGAGTGAGCACCGACCTATGAAAGACCGGGTGCACTCTGGAGCCTTCTGGAAGGGCCAGGCGAAATGCTACAGGATTGATCCTAGCCTCAACTTGGTATGGTCCTAGCTGCCTGTGTCCTAGCTTCTTCTTGGCTAACGATTTGGCTGGCATCGCTTGGGCCGCTAACCGTACCCAGTCCCCCACCTGGATGTCTTCTCCCGCCCTTCTGTGCTTGTCCGCCTGCACCTTATAGGCCTGTTTGGCCAGCTCCAAATGTCTCCGCAGCTCCTCGTGCACCTCTTGCAACTCTGCTGCGAACTGGTCGGCCTCTTGAGGCACCCCCTCTCCTGGTGCTATAAGCCTCAGAAAGGTT
Organism: Podarcis melisellensis; assembly: GCF_964234715.1. Lineage (NCBI taxonomy): Eukaryota > Metazoa > Chordata > Lepidosauria > Squamata > Lacertidae > Podarcis > Podarcis melisellensis. The sequence continues at coordinate 68,008,717 of NC_138539.1, forward strand.
CTGGGATGACGGCCATTGTTCGCGAAGAACGGCGTCACCCCGGTCGATGCGTGCTTCGTGTTGTTGTAGGCAAACTCAGCCATCGGCAGGTAGTCCACCCACGCTGCGGGTTGCTGATTGGCGTAACACCTCAGGTACTGCTGCATGATCGCGTTGACCCTCTCTGCTTGGCCGTTGGTCTGTGGATGTCTCGCCGACGCTAGGTCGATCTTGACGTGCAGGATACCCAGAAGCTTCTGCCAGAAGTTGGAAACAAATTGGCGCCCCCTGTCGGACAGGACGGACTGCGGTAGTCCATGCACTCTGAATACGTGGTCGATGAAGAGTTTGGCGGTCTGTTCTGCCGTCGCCACCTTGGCACAAGGAATGAAGTGCGCCATCTTGGTGAACAAGTCCACAACCACCAGCACCGCTGTCTTGCCTCTGGAGCTGGGCAGGTCAGTAACAAAGTCCAGTGCTACCCTCTCCCACGGCTGCTGCGGCGTTTCCAGCGGTTCCAACAATCCCGCCGGCTTCTGGTGTACTGGTTTGGACCTCTGACAGGTGTCACACCTGGCGACGTAATCCGCCACCTCTCCCCGCATCTGGGGCCACCAAAAGTCCCTGGCCACTAATTCTATTGTCTTCTCCTTGCCGAAGTGGCCCGCACTGGGGGCGTCGTGCAATTGCTGCAGAACCTTTGCGCGAAGTTCGTCGTTTGGCACGTAGAGGGCACCCTTGCGAGTTAATAGCCCGTCCCGCAACTGGAACTCATCGTCTCTTTGCGACCTGCTGCGCAGCTCCTCCATCTTGGACTGTGCAAATTGATCCGCTTGCAACGCGCGTCGCACCGCGTCCAGGTCGACTGCGATGGCAGCGCACGCCCACGCCTGCGGTGCGAAAATGTGCTTCGCTGCAATTGGTGTCGGCTCCTCAAGGTATTGCGGTTTCCTGGAGAGTGCGTCTGCTATAACATTGGAGTCCCCCGGGATGTATTCTATTTTGAAGTCGAAATCCACAAAGAATTCTGCCCAGCGCATGTGTCTTTGGGTCTGCAGCTTTGCCGTTCGCCAATACTCTAAGTTTTTGTGATCCGTGCAGACCTGCACTGTGTGCTTGGCTCCTATGAGGAAGTGTCGCCACGCTTTGAAAGCTGCATGAATGGCCAACAGCTCCCTGTCCCATATGGTGTAGTTCCGCTCCGTCTTGCTGAGCTTCCGGGAGTAGAAGGCGCCCGGCCTCCAATTGCCTTGCGGATCCTCCTGCAGAAGGACGGCTCCAACCGCTCTGTCTGACGCGTCGGTTTCCACCCGCATGGGCCTGCCGGGATTCACGTGCAATAGCTGCTCCTCGGAGGCGAAGAGGCTTTTAAGCTTCCGAAAAGAGCGCTCTGCCTGTTCCGTCCAAGCGAACTTCTTCTTCTTGGAACTGAGGGTGTCCGTGATTGCTGCCGTCTCATTGGCAAAACCTTTGATGAATTTGCGATAAAAATTGGCAAATCCGATGAATCTCTGGACTTCCTTTCGATTGCGTGGGCTCTTCCAGTCCAACACCGCTTGGACCTTGACTCTGTCCATGGCCAGCCCCTCGTCGGACAGCTTGTAGCCAAGGAAATCCACCTCCGTCACATCAAACTGGCACTTCTCCAACTTGGCGTACAGCCTGTGCTCCTTCAACCTCTGTAGGACCTCCTTTACATCCTTCTCGTGAGCTTCCGGCGATTCCGAGAAAATCAGGATGTCGTCGAGAAAACATACACACTTCTTGTAGAGGAGTCCCGCCAACACGTGATGCATAAATGCTTGGAAAACGTGGCTGCCATTTTGGAGACCAAACGGCATAACTCTGTATTCATACGTGCCTAGAGGCGTGAACATGGCAGTCTTCCACTCATCGCCCTTCCGGATGCGGATGAGGTTGTACGCTCCACGCAAATCCAACTTGGTGAAGATCTTACCCTTCCTAACGGTCGCTAGGAGGTCGTCAATCTTGGGCATGGGAAAGGCCTTGGGCTTAGTCAGTCTGTTTATGAACCGGTAGTCCACAATGAGTCTTTTTTGGGGCGTGTCTTTCTTCTTCACAAAGAAAACAGGACTGCCTCCCACTGCTTTGGATTCCCGGATGAACCCGCGCTTCAGATTATGCTCTATGAACTCTCTGAGCTCTTGCATCTCGTCCTCAGACATGGAATACAGCTTTGCAGTTGGCAGCTGCGCCCCTGGCACCAGGTCGATCGCACAGTCGTAAGGCCTGTGAGGCGGCAACTTGTCAGCTTCTTTCTCGCAGAAAACCTCCAAGAACCCCTCGTACTTGTGAGGCACTGCCTGCACCATGCCCAGGTGCAGTTGCTGCTCCTGATTGGTTTGGATGCAATGCTGAGCACAATACGATGAGCAGAAGGTGATTTGCCGCTGGTACCACGCTACAGCGGGACTATGCCTCTCCAGCCAACTCATGCCTAACACAATGGGCGTGTCTGACAGGTGGGTGACATTGAAGCTAATGACTTCTCGATGATTTCCAATCTGCATCACCATGGGAGGCGTCTGCTGCACAACTTGCCCTCCCAGCAATTTCCTGCCGTCCACTGTGACCACGTTCAGAGGCGTCGTTGCAGGCAGGAGCGCTATGCTATGCTGCTTGACAAATTGTATTCCCACAAAATCTGCATTGCTCCCCGAATCAATCGTGATGGGAACTTCCAGGGATCTTCCATTTGGCAGCTGAAGGGTTGCAGTGAGTTGCACTGCTGGCTTGGGTGGTAAAGGGTCTGTGCGTTGCAAGGGTACTGGGGACTGTTCTACAGATCCGCCTGGCTGAGCCCCAGTAGCTCCGCTTCCAGCCAGGCACTGTCGTTTCCCTGAGGCTGCTCTCCTTGCACCACTTCCGCTGCCACTGTTGCTAGAGCTGCAGTGTGCTTCTGGAGCCTCTGGGGGCACTCTTTCGCCATATGCTGTGCACTGTCACAGATGTAACATTTCCTGGTCCCTCTAGGAGGCTTCGCCTTCACTGCACCGGAAACAGGGGCTCTGGATGGTGTCTGAGCCCTAGCACCACCAATTTCCATCGGCTCTTCTCCTTGCCTCCCCAAGGGCGAGGGGTGCGTCTGGCTGAAGTCCCTGGGGACAAAAGGGGGGGTTCTCGCTGGTGCACGCGCCTGGGGTCCCTCCCCCTCGTGCCACGGGCGTCCCTCATGTCGTATTCCGATAGCCAAAGCCCGTTGCACTACGTCTTCTAGGGTCTGGGGTCTATCTCCCCTGGCGATCTCATCCTTGACGGGGGGGCTAAGACCTTCCCAGAAAAGATCTCTGATGGGTTTACTATCCTTCTCCCAGCCCAACGCAGTTAGTAATGCAAAGAATTTGGAATGATATTGACGTACAGTGGCTTTGCCTTGCCGCAGTCCGTGCATCTGTTTACGAGCAATATCCACATCCACAGAGGACTGGAAACAAGCATCCATCGCTTTAATAAATTCATCAGAATTGCGGCGGGCAGGGCCATCTTCGCGCCACAAATTGCGCAACCAAGCTCTGGCCTCCCCATGCAGATGCGAAATTATGAACCCCACTCTCTCCTCCTCATCTTTAAAATCATGACGGAGCAAATGCAGTGCATACACGACGTCTGCCCTGAAGTTAGGGTAGTCTTGCAGGTTGCCATTAAAGTGCGTAACTAAGGCGCCCCCCCGCCGTCCAAGTGCAACGCCCTCCGATCTGGAACCCGGAACCCCTGCCCTGCTTGCCTGCTCCCACCTTGTTCGCAGGTCCTGGCAAGCCTTGTCCAGTTCGTCATTCTTCTTCTGCGATGCAATGACTGCAGCTGTGAGTTCGGTAACCTGATTCCTCAGCGTAAGCAGCTGTTCCTCCGCGCTCATGGCTGCTCCCGTTGGTGAGCTTTGCAAAAAAAATTTTTTGCGTTCTGGAGAGGGTACTTACTGTCAGAGCCACCCGTCTGGTCCCAGCTCACAAGAAACCCAACTCCAATCCGGTTTATTTACAGAAAGTCTTTATTGAAGATCATGGTTGCGTTTGCATTCCATCTTTGTGACTCTACGTCTGTAACGTTAGACCGCTGAAGTACCCTCTGAATCTGTACCGCCTCGGCACCAATTTAAGAGGCTTGTGCTGGACCACCTCTTCCTCTCCTTCCTTTTCCGCAGGGTCTTTCTGCCCCCTTGGGTTCCCCCTCGCCGGGACTCACCCGAGGCTGAATCCTCTGATGCCTCTGCCCCCCTCCTTCTCGCTTTGGGGCCGGGCTCCTCCCCAGGGCTCTCCTCACTTCCGCGCGCCTCTACATTTGAACTTGGCGCGCGTACGTTGCTTCTGACCTTTCTCTCGACCGCTACACTGCTCCCGGTGCTACTCTCCACCCCCTCCGGCTGAGCGTCCTGCTCCGATTTCCTCCCCCTGTCTCCTTCTCGCTCTGCTCCCTCTGACACACTGGTAACTCCACCCCCTTCACTCCGTTCCGGCTGAGAAGCCGGCTCCTGTGTCCAACTCCTACTGGGGCTTCTCCCTTCGCTCCCCTGCTCCTCACTGCTTCCCCCTTGGCCTCCCTTTGGTCTGATCAGGGGGGCTCCCTTCTGGGAGTCCTCTGACTCACTGGACAGACTCATGGACGACCTTTGGTCATCGTCATCCTCCTCCTCATCTCTCTGGGATTCTTCCCCCTCGCTCTCTGTCTCCTCCCCCATCTGCTCTTCTCTCCCTGAAACCCTGACAGTAATCCATTCTGGAAGACTGTTAGAGTTCTGAAATGTTCAAAAACTGAGATGCAAAGGGGGGGGGGAGGGTCTGCAAATTTAATAGAGAAAATTGAGAAAAATAACCTATAGACTAGGGCAGTTCATAGAAAACTTTTTTTTTAAATGCCTGCTCCAAAGGTCTTATCTTACTACACTAGGGATTATATAGCTTTATCTGAAATTTCATGCATATCAGTTAATATCTTGACCCTGCTCCACTGAACTGAAATTTCAGCCTTCATGTCATAGGAAAACGGTCAAGTAAACAGCTATTTTTGTGGAGGAGGGTCAAGATATTAACTGATATACATGAAATTTCAGATATAGCTAAATGATCCCTAATGTAGTAAGATAAGACCTTTAGAGCAGGCATTTTTTTAAAAAAGATTTTTTATGAACCACCCTAATATACACTCGGCAGAAGCCATTCAACTTCCGAAGTGCATTTGAAAATGAAAGCATTCACTTCTGGGTTTACGGCGTTCGAAAACTGAAACGTTCATCAATGGACACGTTCAAAAACTGAGGTACCACTGTACAGCTTTGTTTTTGCAATTCAGTCTTGAATATATCCAACAATAAGGCAACACACCTCCCTTGCCCTCCATCCCTTTATATCTGCCCCTCAAAAACCTCGAAAGGAACCCCACTTGGTTCATAATTTCCCTGGAAAGTAAGTCCATTGTAAGGGGGAAAGGTTGGAAATGAAATATCCCATGCTGCCCTGTGCGGAAGCGCAAACGTGCTAAAAAGTCTATAGTACATTCCAGCTGCAGCTGTGAGAAAAGTTGGAATTGCAAGCTAGGCAACTCTCATTTCTGGGGAAAGATGGCAAGCTGGGATTAATACGAAAATGGTTCTGATGGACGCGGTTGTGCGAAAATAAATTCCACACGGTCACCTCCCATGTTGTCTTCTTGCATAGAAACAGGCTAAGAAATATATAGCCACATGTTCTCTCTTCCACTCGCTGGATTCCCCATAGAACAAAAGTGGATCGCTGCCATTTGAAATTCACACACCAATTTCCAAGGCAATACTTTACTCCCCTGGTGGAATTTGCTAACGCAATAACAACAAAAAATAACCCTCAAATGCTGGGCATTATGAATGTTCTGCATTCTACATATATCTGAGAAAGTGGGGAGGAGGGAGAGGAGAGTTTACAAATTATTTTATTACCCGGCATATACACTTCAGTGATCAGGAATAAAAATCCAAACCTCTGCAGACTTGAAAAGCCATAAAAAGCACAAAAGTCATTTTCTTCTAGGAAACAGGAAAATGTTCCCATTATTGAAAAATTAGCATCACAACAGAACAATCTTACAGTATGTGCAAGCAAGATTAAGGACTAGAGGGGCGGGGAGGGGCACACATTATTATTATTATTTTGCTTATATCCTGCTCCATCTCAAATTATCACTGATTATTTGTCCATTTACAACCAACTCACAGAGAGTTCAAAGATATTTTGGCTTTCCTGTTTGACAGAGTATGAAATAAAAGTAATTGAATAATGCTATTGCTAATGTCTACGAGCTGCATTCATGGGGTCTGTTTTTCCATTACTTGCTGACCTGCAAACTGCCGGTTTTGCGATTCATAGTTTATATTAGTTTATGATTAATAAGAATGTTCAAGTGTAATATTTCAGTAATGTCCCTCTACAGTTCAGTTTGTTCTTACACGTAACAGGTTACTGAGATATAATTAATCCCAGGAATATATTTTTAAAACTTAGGATCCAGTTTCTTATACAGTGGGTTACATATGCTTCAGGTTACATACGCTTCAGGTTACAGACTTCGCTAACCCAGAAATAGTACCTCGGGTTAAGAACTTTGCTTCAGGATGAGAACAGAAATTATGCAGCAGCAGCAGCAGCTGGAGTCCCCATTAGCTAAAGTGGTGCTTCAGGTTAAGAACAGTTTCAGGTTAAAAACGGACCTCCGGAACGAATTAAGTACTTGACCTGAGGTACCACTGTAAATGTTTGAGCAACCATCTCCCCACTTCAGAGAGTTTTTTCGATAAAGGGATAAGATCAATAACACAAAAGGTGAATCAGATACTAGGTTTTTCTGCATGGAGAAGGCCCTCTATTTAGGGTGAAGTTTGGGGTGAACTTTTTTTGGAGGGAGATGCAATATCTCAAAAACATCAACAAGCTACTCTTACTGCAGTGCACTCGCACACTATAATTCTGTCCTTTACACCTTTGTCTTTTTCCTCAAAACGTCCTTTTGTTTCTGAAATGTCTGTCTTTTAACTACATGCCTGGAAACCTTTTTTAACTAGCACGTGTTTTTGGCACAAGCCAAGGGGAATCCATTTTGTGGCGGGGTGATTCAAGAGAACACTAAGCAGCTGGAGGTACAATTGAGACAAACTTCTGTGTGGCTCCCACAAACACTCTGAACTTTTGTTCAACTGCTAAGCAATGCAGTGCTGAGCATTCAGTTCAAGCCTAACCATCAAGAGAAATCCAAGAATGAATTTTCAATCGAGTATTCATAAATTCAGATTAACTTTAATTCAAAGGGACGGAATTTGAATTAAATATGGATTGAAGGTCTTTGACATTTTAAAAAATCCCAGATTACATGAATGTGCATCTCTAGAGTGTCTTCATGCACACCAGCCTACTCATTTGTGTGCAAAGTACATAAGCGGTGCATAAAAATATGGGTAGATGAGGAAGAATGAACTATGTTTGCTATAGAGCCAGACCTGGGTGGAATCTAGACACATATAAAAAAAATGTTGTGAAAAGCAAAACAAGAGACGTAAGGGTAATAAGTTCAATATCTTCTGTCAACGCCGGAAGGAGTCTTCAGAAGGGTCATATTGAGTAATGGTACCGGAGGCTTTATTAGAGCCGTCCAGAGCTATCTGTTTGTTTTTGCAATAAATCCTCCTTTTTAATTACCTACGTCCTACGCTTACTGTGTTATCAAGCTGGAAAGCTGGACAAGCCCCACAAACCTTCATTTAATTTTTCACTGATATTTCCCCAGCTCTTCTCCAGTTTTCTTGGTGATTTCTTTTTTCACCCCCTCCCCACAAAGAGCTGAGTGGGGGGTGAGGTGGAATGGCTGAAAAGAACAGCACAGCACTCTCTTGATAGCGGAAGGAGCACTGATCTATGGAGAGTGGATACAGACATAAAAAGAGGCTACTCGTGTTCTCTACGCTACAGCAGATTGACCCCAGCGAGCATTTGAAGTCTCGAGCGGGGAGAGCACTCTTAAGGAAGGACTATAAATAAAAAGCAACCTTTGGTCTAAAATCCACAAGTGTCTTCACTAGGATGTGGTTGAATAAAACATCATGTCCTTTCAGCAGCAGGTAACAGACTCTTACCGCTCCCTGATGGATGCACTTGAAAGCAAACTCTCATCTTTTTCTTATTGACAAAGGTGACCCAGAGGAAGGCTGAACGCTTGATGTGGGCAATCGTGTCGACGTATATGTTACTCTCATATACGGAGGAGAAAGGAGGAGGAGGTGAGTGGAGAAGAACGGGGGGAGACGACGTAGTCTCAAGTCCCAGGCAACTGAGAAGAACTACTTTTCAAGTTCAAACTTGAATTCTCGGTGTTATGCTTGTTGTGTTCAGAAACTCATGGCGACGCGAGGGGGTTTCCTGCCTGACACCACCACCCCACCATAAATGCCCAAACACATCACTTTTTGCTGTTGTTGCTCGGGCTGCATTTTATGAATGCAGTTTTTACATAATGAGCAGCCCCAGCCTGCCAAACAAAAATCTGCCGGGGACAAGAGGTGAAATGTGCTCTGCGTAAGATGAGATGGAAGAATGTTGGACTAACCTTTCAGGGAGAAAGGTTTCATGTGATGCGTCTCCTTCTGCTGGGCTGGTTTACTACAAGCAGAAATCTGTTTACATGGCAGGGAGCACTGAAAATAGAGGACCTCTTGCATTTTGGTGTGCTACGATCAGGAATTCTATGACTATATTCTATATTATTATTATTATTATTATTATTATTATTATTATTATTTTATTCTTTATATCCCACCCATCTGGCTGAGTTTTCCCAGCCACTTTGGGCGGCTCTCAATCAAGTGTTAAAAGCAATACAGCATTAAATATTTAAAACTTCCCTAAACAGGGCTGCCTTCAGATGTCTTTTAAAAATAGGATAGCTGCTTATTTCCTTCACAGCTGATGGGATGGCGTTCCACAGGGCAGGCGCCACTACCAAGAAGGCCCTCTGTCTGGTTCCCTGTAACCTCACTTCTCGCATTGAGGGAACCGCCAGAAGGCCCTCAGTGCTGGATCTCAGTGTCCGGGCTGAACGATGGGGGTGGAGATGCCCCTTCAGGTATACAGGACTGAGGCTGTTTAGGGCTTTAAAAGTCAGCACCAACACTTCAAATTGTGCTCAGAAATGTACTGGGAGCCAATGCAAATCTCTCAGGACTGGTGTTATTTGGTCCCGGTTTCCACTCCCTGTCACCAGTGTAGCTGCCGTATTCTGGATTAATTGCAGTTTCTGGGTCACCTTCAAAGGTAGCCCCACGTAGAGCACATTGCAGTAGTCCAAGTGGGAGATAACCAAAGCATGCACCACTCTGGCAAGATAGTCCACAGGCAGGTAGGGTCTCAGCCTACGTACCAGATGGAGCTGGTAGACAGCCGCTCTGGACACAGAATTAACCTGCGCCTCCATGGACAGCTGTGAGTCCAAAATAACTCCCAGGCTGCATACCTGCTCCCTCGGGGGCACAGTTATCCCATTCAGGACCAGGGAGTCCCCCACACCTGCCCACCCCCTGTCCCCCCAAAACAGTACTTCTGTCTTGTCAGGATTCAACCTCAATCCATTAGCCGCCATCCAACCTCCAACCGCCTCCAGGCACTCACACAGGACATTCACCACCTTCACTGGTTCTGATTTAAAAGAGAGGTAGAGCTGGGTGTCATCTGCATACTGATGAACACCCAGCCCAAAGCCCCTGATGATCTCTCCCAGTGGCTTCATATAGATATTAAAAAGCATGGGGACGGAACCCTGAGGCACCCCACAAGTGAGAGCCCAGGGGACTGAACACTCATCTGCCAACACCACTTTCTGGACATGGCCCAGGAGAAAGGAGCGGAACCACTGTTATAACAGTGCCCCCAGCTCCCAGCCCCTCTAGACGGTCCAGAAGGATGTTATGGTCAATGGTGTCAAAGACCGCTGAGAGATCCAGCAGAACTAGGAAACAGCTCTCATCTTTGTCCCTAGCCCACTGGAGATCATCAACCAGTGCGACCAAGGCAGTTTCAGTCCCATAGTGAGGCCTGAATCCTGATTGGAAGGGATCCAAATGGTCCACATCCTCCAGGTGTGCTTGGAGTTGTTCAGCAACCACCCGCTCAATCACCTTGCCCAAGAATGGTAGATTTGAGACTGGGCGATAGTTGGCCATATCAAAGGATGCATATAAAACACATGCATAAACTATAGTAACAGAGAGACCAATGAACATCTGTAAACTGGGGCCCAGAGAATAACTTTGGGGTTTTTTAAAAGCCCACCTTGTATAGTGGAGAGCAAGTTGTTGAACCATGAACTGCTCTATGGCTTTGAAGGTCCACAGAAGAGTATGAACAGATCTGTAAGAAGTCTATGGCGAAAACAACGTTCATCCCCATCTGCAACATTTTGAGGTTCCATTGAACTGACTAGATGTATCTCTTAAGTCATACAGGAATATGCATAGGGCCATTCTTTAATCTTATTTAAAGCATTTCAACCATGTTGTTGTATAGTCGTTTAGTTGTGCCCGACTCTTCATGACCCCATGGACCTGAGCACGCCAGGCACTCCTGTCTTCCACTGCCTCCCACAGTTTGGTCAAACTCATGCTGGTAGCTTCAAGAACACTATCCAACCATCTCGTCCTCTTTCATCCCCTTCTCCTTGTACCCTCAATCTTTCTCAACATCAGGGTCTTTTGTAGGGAGTCTTCTCTTCTCATGAGGTGGCCAAATATTGGAGCCTCAGCTTCAGGATCTGTCCTTCCAGTGAGCACTCAGGGCTGATTTCCTTCAGAATGGAGAGGTTTGATCTTCTTGCAGTCCATGGGACTCTCAAGAGTCTCCTCCAGCACCATAATTCAAAAGCAACCATACACTTCAGAAATAAGCATACAAATAAAACAGTGATGTTGCTGGATGGCAACACACATCAGCTCCAGCCAGCATGGCACACAGTCAGGGGTGATGCAAATTCTAATCCAAAAACATCTGGAGGACCACATGTTCACTATCCTTATCTAACGCATCACACACAAGGAGAGAGGAGACACTGGAAGGAAGAAGGTTAAAAAGCAAGCTCAGGCGAATGTTCTTACCTCTTTCCCTCCATTTTTCCCTGTTTATCAGGGACACTGCAAATTTTCTGATACTCATCCCTGACGAATAACTGCCCCTGTTTGTGTGTTCCATTATTTACCTTTCTTATCCTCTAACCCAGATCCCTAGAAATTAAAACTCACCGTGCGTGTGGTGCTAGCGGTGGAAGAAGGGGACGGAGGAGGATTTATGCTAGCACACAAATGCACATGCATGAGCAAAAAAATGCCCCAATTATTTAATATCTCCCATCCCTTTTTCAGACAGCAACTGGTGCTGAATGTGTTTTGAATCCCAGCTGTTCTGTGATACACACAGCCAGATCCATTATGAGATTAAGCATTCTATTAAATGTTCTTTTTCTTTTTTCTAATAAAAAAAGGGAAGCGTTGTGATCAGTTTGCTGACACTTCATACTTCAGAAGCCAGTACAGCAGGGCAGACAATTGCAGAGGAAATGAATATAGTTTACAGGAAGCAGAGAAGTGCCTTCGGCAATGCATGAAGGGGGACCGGGCTCAGGCAGACAACAGGAATAAAACAACCACACAATAGTATTACCAGTTTCATCTGTGAAAAGTTTGAACTCGTGTAGCTGTTGCAAGCATGTAGCCAGATCAGAGCTCATTGCTGACTTCTCTAGGGTTTCATTTTCTTTATCATCCGGTTCTTGGGGGATGACTTCCTCTATATTTCCTTGGTTTGTTCCTGCACTGCTATGTAAGTTTCTTAATATGGATCGATAATAAATACTGCATGACTTATATATTTTCTTTGGCTGCTTTTAAAGGGCAGAACAATGCTCAAAATGTGAATAATTCAGGGTGAATAGAATCTAACATACGTTTGATGTTGATAAATGTGAGTTATTAACATACTGTGTCTGGAGCTTAATAGAAACTATGTATTATATTTGGTGCATTTCATTACATCTGCTGAATCTGAGGTGCCTTGTTGCAAAAATGGGGGTCTGCTGCTTTTTTCTTTTCTTTTGCAAAAAATAAATAAATGTTTACCTTGGAATGCTCTCATTCCTGACTATACTTGCCAGGGACTTTAGATGAAGGCCCGAGATAAGATGATGGAGAGAGATTGTTGTAACAAGATGCTTGTAACTGGATGATAGTTGGTTTAATGAACCCTCCTAGGTTGCCTTGGGGGACCCAAAGAAATGGATCAATAATAAGGAGGCATGTAACTAATTTGAAGGGTTGAGTTTGATGCATCTTACAACTTCTGGTTTCTATATCCCTCATCTCCACATTTGATTTCGGCAGTACAACTGGATGAGCATGAAAAGTTCAGGTTGCCTTTTCAGCTTCCACCAGCCCCCTCCCCTCTCTTCATAGCCACTAACACATCAGCCGCCTGTCATTTCAAAAGTTACCTCTGCATTGTTATGATGGATTGACAGTGCAGTGAGCTTCCATCAATGTCAGTGATCTGAGGAGGGAAGAAAAGGATACAGGAAGTCTAGTGAGTGCATATGTTCGAGGATGGAATAAAGGGTGGTCAGGAAAGGCAAGTGACAGAGTGTAGAATATTAATGATAGAAATAAAAAGAAACAGAATGCCATGTCTTCTCCTTCCTTGCCACCCGGGAAAGAAGGGTAAGAGACTCAGTGTGCCAAAGCGAAAAGGAATACAGTCTGTGAAACAGAAAGGAGTTGTGTGTGTTCATGGGTAGGGGAAGGGAGGAAAGGGACCCTGGAGAGAGGAACAACCTTGCTAATCCTTGCTCTCCTGTTCTTAACTTTTGCTGACAAATGTGCTGCTGAAACAAAATTTCCATCGTGCAGTTGTGCTCCGCTTCCATGGTGGCCTCTCAGTAGTGTCCAGGGGCAACTGACACATTTTGTGTAGCTCTGGGGTTTTTCTCCCCAGATGTGAACAACAGCCTTTCATTCATATAGAACAAAAGAAAGGGGGTGCTTAGGTACAATATTGGGGTTCATGCAGTGGCGGAGGAAGCTGCTCGGGCGCCTGGAGTGTCGTGCCCAGGGACGGGGCGAGCCGCCCATATAGGCGGGGTGAGGAGAGCTACCTATAGGGGTGTGGCACACCGTGGGGTCTCCAGAGTCTGCCTGCCTCCTCCCACTCAGTCGCCCTACAGCTGGGGGGGGAGGCAGTGGGCGGACCATTTGGGCAGGATAGACGCGTGGTTTGGGCGCGCTGCAAGCCCCGTGGTGAGTGCCGCCCATCATTTTGTCACCCCCCCTCACTGGTGACACCTGGGGCGGCCCGCACCCACTGCACCCCCTTCCTGGGTTCATGTATACAACACATACACCCCAATTCTGATCGCGTGCCTGACTGCAAATCTGGCAATCCAAAAGCCACTTACGTGTTATGTTTTCAGCATGGACCTCTTTCCTCCACACTAAACATTAATAAATGACATGTTGACATTTCTATTCCACCTTAAGGAGCAGACGTGTGAAACTGTTACGTGTCACATGTCTGTTTACATTCCAGCACAGCTTGCTGGAAACTTCCATTGTGTATGGCTTTTGCTTTTCCCTGTTCTCTCTGAGACGACGAGAGAGAGAGACATGTTTCTTTGTCCTGATTTATGATTAATAAATCTGTAGTTGTAGTATGCTTCCACAAGCCTCACGCCTATTCTGTGTGCGCAGTTTGCTCTGCTGATACTGTGCCCTGGCTTTGAAGCCCAGGTCACTGATTTACGTCGGAGCAGATGCCGATGGTCTTCACAGTGGAAGGACTGGAAGGAGACGACCCAGATGCATGCCGACAACATGTGTTTCATAAAGGTAAAGGTAAAGGTAAAGGTATCCCTGACCATTAGGTCCAGTCGTGACTGACTCTGGGGTTGCGGCGCTCATCTTGCTTTATTGGCCGAGGGAGCTGGCTTTTGTCCACAGACAGCTTCCGGGTCATGTGGCCAGCATGACTATGCCGCTTCTGGTGAACCAGAGCAGTGCACGGAAACGCCGTTTACCTTCCCGCCGGAGCAGTAACTATTTATCTACTTGCACTTTGACGTGCTTTCGAACTGCTAGGTTGGCAGGAGCTGGGACGGAGGAACGGGCGCTCACCCCGTCACGGGGATTTGAACCGCCAACCTTCTGATCAGCAAGTCCTAGGCTCGGTGGTTTAACCGACAGCGCCACCCGCGTTTCATAGCACATGTTTAAAACGTGTTTCATTTGAGTTTGACTGGGCTGAGACTCCCTGTGGCATTTCCTCATCCAGAGAAAGACATGTTTTCACCTTGCAATGCGCTGGGTGGACCTGAACCAATCAGTTATTGGGAGTCTGGACAGAGAGCATCACATCTGAGTGCAAGAGTCTGGGTGCATGACCTTAGTCCTCCCAGTTACACAGTTCTACACTTCTGCAGTCTGAATGATTGGTTCAGTGAACAGTATCGAGGCAATGGGGCTACAGTATTAACGAGATAAATCCTGTCTATTTTGGCACCTTGTCTTTATTATTGTGATTCCTACACTGCAGTAGGCCTTTATTTTACTGTCCAGGGAAATTTGTTTTCAATGAAACAACAGAGCATATATATATATATTTATACCTGAAGCCCTTTTCCAAAGCGTTTCTTTGATAAAGGAAGGTACCTGCAATCCCTTCAGCATTTCAGAGATGAAAATAAGGGCACTCCTGTGAATGTGGAGCTATGGGGTTGGCCCAACACAATCCAGACTAAAAGTGTACCGCAAGCAGAATACGGAAAATAAAATGCATGGAGTAACTCTAGGTGACTAGAGCAAGTGAGGAATGCTGCCCATTTTTAATAAAGAAAGGGGGGGTCATCTTTTTGTGAGAGAGCTACATGCCCAAGGCCATGTAAAAAGACAAAAGCACACAAGACCTGGAAGGGAATCCACATACACAAAATGTATCCTTGTACTCCACAGTTGGTGAATCCAGGTGAAAATTCCTCCTCCACATCGAACAGATGCTAGCATCCAGGCAGAAAACAGAATGCCATCTGCAAAGGGGAAGGGGATCCTACTTGAATATATGAAAGACTCTGGTGAAACAAAGCATATGGCTCTCGATGTGAGCCAAGCCACCTACCTCAGGGAATAAGAAGAAATCATTTGAACCTCTCCCATTCATCTGAAAATGATTTCCCAAACTCAACTATATACATTGTTATAATCTGTATCCCAACTGCAAAGCACAATCCATGCATTGAAGCCCACGCAGAATACAAATTCTCATCCCTTTACCACAGGTTTTTAGAGTCTCGATCAATTTGCACATACTTAAGACACTTTCCATAAAAATAAATAAATCAGATGCTCCCCCCGCCCTGGTTCTCCTCCCTGTCCTCCTCCAACAAGTAGAATTCCATTATTTTATACGTATATCACTCTTCATTTGCAGATCTCAGGCACTGGCGGAGGAAGAGGACTGTGTGCGGAGTGCACCGCCCCCAGCAGCGCGATCCTGGTGGGGTGCCATCACGGCTGCCCCCCGCCCGCACTGAGCACCACGCCCCTGGGATGCATGCCAACCCTGCCTTGCCTGCTCTCCGCCCTCCGGTGCCACAGCATGAAGCTCCAGCACTGATCTCAGGGCAGTTCATAATAATAATAATAATAATAATAATAATAATAATAATAATAATAATTTGTTATTTATACCCCACCCATCCGGCTGGGTTTCCCCAGCCACTCTGGGCGGCTTCCAACAGAATATTAAAATACAATAATCTATTAACAGGTGTCTTCTAAAAGTCTGGTAGTTGTTTTTCTCTTTGACATCTGAACTCCCGGCTTCCCTGCACAGATGCCAACCTGATACAGCCTTTCCTTTTGCTTTTCATAATCCCAAAACAGCTGCGGGGACAGCCCAATCCAAGGGCGAGATCCTGCCACATTCCTCATTTCTCTAACTGACTACTCAATCTGCTAATCAGAAGAGTCGCCACCTGCCGCCCCCCTCTAGGTTTTTGAGGTTTTAGGAATTTGCTGTAAGGCTTAGTTTCAAAGCAGCTAAGCACAACCTGCTGATCTCCCCCCCCCCCCATGCATTTAGCACCTGAGTTTTCTAACCTAAGGCCCGGGGGCCAGACGTGGCCCGCGCTGCCATTAGGACGCTACGCCCCCGCTGCTCCGAGAACCAAAGTCCCCAGCACCGCCGCTGCCAGGGACAACCCATTCACTCCATAAGACACACATACATTTCCCCTTACTTTTTAGGAGGAAAAAAAGTGCATCTTATGGAGTGAAAAATACGGTATATTTCTCGGCAAAAGTCATCATTGCCAGGGTTTATGAAGGCACTATTTGAAAATACTGCTAACACCAAACAAATCAGCTGAGAAACAGGACTGTGTAGTACTATTTTAAAGAGATGTTTGCACATTGTTCCTTTGCCACTTCAGCTTCTCAGACAGCGAGAATTGAATAGGAGTCAAAGCACATTTAATTGCGTGTGTGCTCATGAACTTCCTTGGCCCTACTACAGGAGAGTCTTGACTTCTAATTCTTGTTTCCATCTGACAGCATTTTATAGCCAGCATATAAACTTCCGCCTCCTTTTTTCACATTTCAGCGCATCTTCGTTCAAGATTTACGGCGTACAATAATACTGAAAAACATTATCCCTTTAAAGGGGAGGGGGAGAGAGAGAGTCTGATTCAAGTATTTACATTTTATTTTCTGTTCTGAGATCCTGCCAAATGTCATATTCTTTGAATCAGAAGAAAAGATACCTTCAGGTTAAAATGCTACCATGCCCATCAATCACTCTGGTGAGCGGCTACAGCACATAAGCTGCTATAAATAATTCCAGCTCAGCTTCTAGCTGATAAAAGATTGTGGGCTCCTACTTTTGTAGATACTAGTTAAGATTTCACTGGCTGATGTCTTACTAGGTTCGTTGGGATACAACAAAGAATGACACCTGATTGTTCATCGTTTAGCCCAGTTTGCACATCACAGTAAACTGTGGCTTACTGGGACGGTGTGAAAGTGTGGACTCTCAGAGATAAGTTTGTATCTGCTTGGCTTCTCACTGGTCAGTTTGGCTCATCAGAACCTAGACCCTCTTCACTAACCCTGAGCTGTCAACTCGAGAGTACGTGAGGTTGGTTGGGGATACCGCAGTCTATAACCCACTATGGGATAAAACCAGCATCAACTTGGGCAGCAGCCATTGCTGATACCTGCTTTGCACTTACCTTTTAGAATCATAGAATTGTGGAGTCGGAAGGGATAATGAGTATCATCTAGTCCAACCCCCTGCAAAACCATGGAGTCATCAGCACTATACTCGAACCAAACTGAGCTACCCAGGCTGCATTTTTCTCTTTGTGCTCCAGTGAGAGCTGGGTGACTTTCTGGCACTATTTAAATTTGCTATTTGTCTCTGACAGTGGTGTTGCCCTGTCACTGCATCCCAGTGGGGACTGACATTTTAATTTTCACTAGGCCTGAAGAAATAGTCATCAGAGCTGCCTGCCATTGACAGGCAATCCCACCGTGGCGGGGGGTGGGTGGTGGGTGGGCACAAACTGGAAGGTGGCACCAGAGGGCATATTGCATATTGCCACACAAAGCTGGCTTCATCTCTGGATGAAATATGCCTCTTAGACAAAGATCACATACCAACATTATATAAATCAGCATCATCTATCCACACAAACCCATTGTCACTCATAGCTCCCACCATTTAGTGATGCATTAAAAACTTATTTGTGTTGACTCTGCTATAATCAATGAGACATTTGCATACGGCACCCCTATTCTAACACTTCAGCCACTTCCAATAACGCGTGTGCTTGTCTTTCATGCCCCATGGCTCATTGTTCAATTACAAGGATGTGAGTTGCTCTGACACCCAAGAAGGCTAGTTGTGAAGTGCTTGTGGCCATGGAATCAATGACATTTATATACCATGTGTCCATCCATACTTTGCAAAACAGAGTGCCATTCACACTTAAATAAATAACTTCATAAAAATAACTTCAGGGCCTATCACATTTCTTTGATCAGACTCAGATCCTAGTATCCATCTTTGAGCTAAGAGACTTCCTCTACAGTTTATGGAATGAAGACCTAAGTACACACTTTAGGTCTTCCAAGGGACAGGCGTTGGCGCATTGGGAAGAACTGTGTACACAGTTAGAACACTGCTTTCTGATTTTCCAGGTCCTACCTCCATTGATCCAAGTCACAAATGGGAAAGATCACACTGGCATGTCCATCATGATGATGGCTACATCACATTATTCAAATGTGAGTATGCTCCATTGCAGAATGAACACTGCTAACACACACACACAGTTATGAATAATAGGCCTGCAGTACCTTTGCTTGTGTAGATTGCAAAGCTAATGGCTGAAGTGGCCAAGAAAATGGCTCTTAATGGGAACTAATGACCAAGAGAGAGCAGAATTTCCCAGAAATGTGAATATCATTGGAGCCAGGGTTTGTGGGGGGACAGAATACTTCCCCTGTGCCCACAAAGAATGATTCTCTCTGTTTGTGTAAAAAAATAAAATAAATAAGAACAGAAACAGGAGGTGGGATAGCAAGGTAGAAAAAAAAAATAAAAAAAATTGAGATAGAGAGACGCAGCTAGCTAAACGACGGCGTTTACCTTTTTTGGGTGCTGGTGTGTCTCTGGGGATCTGATAGGAGGCAGAGGATTTGCTTGGGAGGGGTGTTAACTGTGTGCCTCTCCACCTGTGCTCAATTTGTATATTTGTAAACAAACCCAAATATTACAGGAACACCATATAAATCACACACATGGTGATATGCATGGGCTGAGATAAAGTGGAAGATAAGCCAAGTTGACAAGGTACAAATGTAAGATAACAGGACTGTACAGACCTATCCTATTAGCTGATGGAGAAAGCACAGGTGCGATGCACAATCCGAATGTCTGCAGGAACATCAGAGCATGAAGCAAACAATTCCTGCCGTGCAACAGAACTGTCATTATTTCAATATTCTGCATTTTAGTGATGCACTGTTACTAACAATCAAGGCAGGCGTCAGCACCTGACATCCTCAGGCAGCTGCAGGGGACCCAAGCACTGCAGCATATCCCACAGCTCTGATGCTCTGTAGGCATTCAGATACCTACCCAAAGGTCTCCTTTCTGGTTCTCCAATAGGCGCTGGTTGGCTCAGAGTGTCCACCTAAATTTCTTACAATCATTCTGTCACTTTATCCAGGATGAGAGAAAGGGCTGGGAATTTAATTTCCCACCATGCCTGCAAAGACAGTCATCAGAGCTGCTTACTACTAACAGACAATTGCATCAGGGTGTCCACTGAGTGAAGGGGGAATTCTGTGGATGGCCCACTGGAACCTGGAGCCAGCCCGGTTAACAATCAAGAGACAAGCATTGAAACCCTGCTCCAAAATGTACCTCTTGTTTGCTTATTCCATGGCTATTTGCAGCCATGGTAGGAACAAGCAAACCAACATGGAATAAGCAACCAAGAGGTACATTTTGGGCAGGGTTTCAATGCGTTGCCTCTTGATTGTTAACTGGGCAGGCTCCCCATCCAACACTGTGCTGTGAAGACTCAACTATCAGGGACTGGCTGGATGAAGAGTAGGGGTGGTTGTCTCCATCCCAGGAACCCCCTGGGGATGGCACAGAAACAGGAGACTTGGACCCAGGGCAGTGGTGGTGGGATTCCAGCCACACCTCAGAGGATGGTACAAGCTGGGAAAGACTGGAAGCAGGGAGCATGAGGGATGATGAGGTGTCCAGTTCGGATGCAGGTTCCAACAGAGAAGACAGAGGGGAACCGTACAGGGCTTCTCCTTGTCTTCCTGAACACTTCTCTGCCAGCAGATCGCAGGCTCCACTAATTCCCAGATCATGGAGACCATTGCATGGTGGCAAACGACACACCAGGCAGGCAGAGAGGGAAATGCCTGCAGCAAGTGACTACAGGGGTGGAGTTCTGATGGAGAAGGCAAAAAAGGAGGGGTCACATGTCAGTCAAGCAACTTCTCTATTCAGAGGGGTTTGCCTTGCCGAGCCTCCTTGTTTTGTTTCCCCTTCCTTCTTTAATAAAGAAACTAACTGCTTGCTTAGTGATGTATGGAAGTGAGAGCTGGACCATAAAGAAGGCTGATCGCCGAAGAATCGATGCTTTTGAATTATGGTGCTGGAGGAGACTCTTGAGAGTCCCATGGACTACAAGAAGATCAAACCTATCCATTCTGAAGGAAATCAGCCCTGAGTGCTCAGTGGAAGGACAGATCGGGAAGCTGAGGCTCCAATACTTTGGCCACCTCATGAGAAGAGAAGACTCCCTGGAAAAGACCCTGATGTTGGGAAAGATGGAGGACACAAGGAGAAGGGGACGACAGAGGGCGAGATGGTTGGATAGTGTTCTCGAAGCTACCAGCATGAGTTTGGCCAAACTGCGGGACGCAGTGGAAGACAGGAGTGCCTAGCGTGCTCTGGTCCATGGGGTCACGAAGAGTCGGACACGACTAAACAACTAAACAACAACAACAAACTGCTCGCTAGCTTCACGTTTCTTGCTCTCTCTGGCCTGCGGGCGACCTGACAGGCCCTGCGACATCAACACTGGGAAATAAAGATGGTGTGGCATTGCCTTGGCGATGGGGAGCCACCCCCTGTCTTCCCAGCAGCTCACAGCGCCGACCAAGAAGCTAGGCATTGAGGCAATGCAAGCCTGTCCTATCTTCTCTTGGATACACACTGCTACCCCAAAGAATTGGCAAAAAGGCAGTCCCTCTTCACAGTTTGTGAGAAGTGCTACCACATTAGGGTGGATGTTTCAGCTTAGTGGTGATAAATGTGACTGCTCCCAAGCAGATCTGCTTCCAGCTTCCATTTCTGAGTCTGTGGGTCATTCTGGGAAATATGGTTGCAAATTCCAGAATACTGTTTCAGACTGCAGGAGTTAGGCAGCAGTTCCAGCACTTGACTCTTACTTTCTCAACCTGCTCATCTCTGTGTCAAATCCATCCATGGCCAAGCAGCTGATTGGCAAGCATGGGAAGAGGCCATCTACTCTGAGGGAAAGAGTCATAGCCCCAGTGGAGAAAGATCACACTCTATGCACCGCAGGTCAAGAAGCAGCCCCAGAGATTGAAGATGTTTCATCCACAAAGTCTAAGAGGTTAGCTTGAATCAAAAACTGCTCAGATCAAACAAGCGGTGTTTGATCTGAAAAAGGACACTGTGTTCTTTCTGCTTATAGATGTCCTCCCCGATAGTTACAGAACCAGAACTAAAATGGCCTTTTGTTAGAATCCACAATTGCTATAGTGGAGCTGTGTAAGGAGTCCTCTCTGAAAGTGAGCCCCCATTCTGCTTAATCTTTTACATGTATGGCATGAAACGAAAAATGGCAGATCTAGGGTCCTCTCTCACCCTCTCCTCTCTGTTATATCTAAGGCCTTTTCTTCATTCTGTATAATGCATTTGTAAACATGCATATATTAAAAATACCAATAGAAAGACAACAATCCAGCACTCCACTTTTGTTCAGTATTAGGAGCAACAGATACAGAACTAGGTTAAGCTCCCTAAAATAATGTTGGCTAGATTTGGGGAAACATCTTAGATCAGCAAGATGGTAAGCTGCTACCATTGCCAGAGTATGCAAAGTGTTAGGATATTTGCATACAGGGTATGGATGACTAACTCTAAGTCCATTAAGTTCACCAAGAGTGTTGAGTACAATCATAAGTGGGGGGGAAATGTGGGAATTTTCCAGAGTTACCCAGATAAGGATGAAGGTGATGTGAAAAAGGCAGATGATGTTGAGGAAGCTGAGGATGAGGATGATGAAGATCAGAGTTCGGATTCCAGTTCAGTTGGTGGCGCTGCTGCTGGTGTCAGCGACAGTGATGACACAGCAGACTACAAGAGTGCAAAGGCCTCAGTCAGACCATCTGATGTGTCTGACAATGAACTGGAAGAACCACTGTTCACCATTGGTCACTTTTCTCCTAAGAAGGAGAAGATGAGTCCAGAAGACTTGTGTCTGGTTCGCAGGTCTGAAAGGGCGACCAAAGGCAGACTGATCCATGTGTGTTTGTCAAGGAGGAGGGGCAAAACAAACTGTATTGTTTATGTTTTGTTGATGATCTTCTGATGTTTTGGAAGAATCAGGCTTTTTACCAAAGCACCCTAGCTCAACTGAAGGAGCACTTTGACATGAAGGATCTTGGTGAGGTATCCAACTATCTTTCTCTGCAGGTGGAGAGGGACCAAGCAGGTAATTTTCTGGTACACCAAACACAGAAAATTGCTGATGTATTAACCAGGTTAAATTTGGTTGATGCAAACCCAGCAGACACACCGATGGTGACCAGGTTACCAGGATACCAAAATGCTGAAGCATTTTCTGACACTACGCTGTACAGATGCATTCTAGGCAAGTTGAATTTCATTGCTAGATGCTCAAGACCTGACATTGCTGTAAGCACTAACCTGCTTAGCAGACATGCTAACAATCCTACTGTTCAGGATTGGAAAGCTCTGAAGCGCATAGCCCGCTATTTGAAAGGGACTATGCACTACAGGCTGAGGTTCACCAATCAGAAGACTGGAGGTCTTGAAATCTTTGCAGATGCAAGTTTTGGAAGTGACACCATGGATGGTACAAGCACTTCTGGAGTATGCTACATGTACAACCACTGTCTGTTTGACTGGTTGTGCAAGAAGCAGACGACAGTGAGCCTAAGTTCCTGTGAAGCAGAACTCAATGCTCTGTCATTTTCACTCATGGATTGTGAATGGTTGATGCAACTGTTTAAGGACATCGGGGTTTCTGTGAAATGTCCAATACAAGTGTATCAAGACAATAGATCCTGTTTGGCTTTGCTGAACTCAGAGAGTTGCAAGCAAAGAACCAAGTACTTGCAGATTAAGCTACATCGTGCAAGAGAGTGTCTTCAAAAAGGACTGATTCAGGTGTCCTACATGGCAGGAAATGAAATTCCTGCTGATCTGTTGTTTAAGGTTGTTAACAGGGAACAACTAAAGGTTTACGTACAGAGGTTGCAATTGGGTTGAACCACAGGTACTACAGGTTACACGGAAAGGGGGAGGATGTTAGGATATTTCCGTTCCACCTTAAAAGGGAGCAGGCTATTGTGAGTCACAGAGTCTGCGTATTTCCTGTTCTCAGGATGTTTATGTTTGCTAATGCTTTTGTTTTCCTTCTCTGCGCCAGAACACGCTAGCAGGCAGTCACGTTTGTTCTTTGTTCTGACCAACGCTGAATAAACATCCTAAATGATACCCTCCTGAGTGCATCCTTTGCTGTGTGAATTCTGCTGATAGAGTGTGCATCAGCCCAGGAATGTGGCAATCTGTTTCTGAGGCTTGGTGTCGCTAATCGCTGATACTGTATCTACGGGAGATCGATGGACGTCCAGAGTCGACGTGGAGGCAGTGGTGGCCTTTGGCAGTATCCCAACTGTACTTTTTTTGAATGGGGGTGGGGGACACTTTGGATCCAGGAGCCAAGAAGCCCCTAGGCTGCACTATAAAGTATGACAGCATAGAAATTCTAATTTCATGGAATCAAATTACATTCCCCTGATCTATTTGTTCCAAACTTGCGCACTGAACTGGATTCTGCTATGTGATGCTCCCAAACTGAGATGAAAGCTGTGATATATCAAGCTAACAAGCCCCGATGTAAGAATCAGTGTGACATGGCATTCTTTTTGCTGTTAAGGACTTTGCAATATCTTAAGCTAAGCATGATCACCCCAGTCCAAAGCCTAACACAGAACCTTCCAAACTTTTCATGTTGGTGACACACTTTTTAGACATGCATCATTTCGTGACACAGTCATTCAGGTTTACTAGCAAACCAGAGGTTAAACTAACCCCTTTCCAGCGTTCGTGCTACACACTGTCAACACACTGACTAATGTGTTGTGACACACAGCTTGGAAAGCTCTGGCCTAACATGTATATTGCAATGTGCACGTTGGGTTGCTGTCTCCATGTGCTTCTCCATTCATTCCAACTGAGAGAGCAGATTTACTTCTGCAATAGAGCCCCCACCCCCTTTATCCATAGTTAATCATTAAATGAAGAGACTTAGTAAAGATCTAGGGCACACAAACAAACAAAAACAAACAAACAAACAAACACATGGCTGTATGTAAAGAGCTGAGGATTACTGGAGTGCGGCAGGTGTGCCATGATAAACTGAGACTAAGTTCACATGAAGTTATTCACCTACCAAAAAATCTGAGTTTTGTTCACCTTACTTGCCACTCTGAGGAGCGTAGAGGGTGGCCAGGCATCTTTAAAGAGCAGAGAAAGAAACAGAATGAATGTGTGCTTTGTGATACTTTGCACATCACACTTTTTGAAACCTTCCTTGTAAACGTTTTTATATAGCAGAGCAGGGTGTATATCTAAGAAATAATACAAGCCTGCACACCCAGCGTAAGAAGCTTAAGCAGTTTGAATGTTCTCCTCAACTTTGAACAGAAGTGTTTGAGGTGGCTCACAAAAAAAAAAGTAACTTCCCCACCTTGTGATAATATGCCTGGTTGCCTGGAGACAATTTGTACTCGCCTCAGGTGAGCTTAGCACAAGCAACTAGAGGGATATCAGTTGCACAGCTCTATTTTTTTTAAAAAAATAATAATAACGTTATTATAAAAGCATATATATACAGGTTCATGGAAAAATGGGTATTTTGGGGTAATGCTTTAGTGTTGTGGACAGGAGTCCAATAGAACTGGGGTGAACTTAGCCAATGATCACACCCAAAGGAACAAACAGCTTATTCATCATTACATGTGAAGAATGCATGATCATGATTGCTGTAGGCTACATACATATAACATTGAACAGAGACATGAGTTTCAACAGAAAAC
The DNA here is from genome assembly GCF_964234715.1 of Podarcis melisellensis. Lineage (NCBI taxonomy): Eukaryota > Metazoa > Chordata > Lepidosauria > Squamata > Lacertidae > Podarcis > Podarcis melisellensis. The sequence goes on from NC_138539.1 coordinate 68,033,663, forward strand.
CTTGCGGTCAGTCTCAGGGAGCAATTCCCAGAGTCCTTTGTCGCTGCCCCCTTCCTTCTAGGTCTTACCACTTTTAAACTGAGGAACAGTCTGAAACATGTGACCCAACACAGTCTGACAAGAGGGGATAATAAATCACGCACAGCATTGTGTTACTCAGCATTTTAACAGAACACAAATACTTCCCAATACTAATACAGGAGCTCTTAATAGGAAACCAAGGCAGTTCAACAAAGAGTGTGCTGGAGAACATGAGGACCAAGTCTCAAATCATGTCAGTTTATATGCAACCCTCTTGTAATCTGTGACTAAGCACACACCTCAGCAATTCCTGGCTTTTCAACCAAGCCTCTTAATATTTATGACCTTAAATATATTTGCTGATGAACCTTGGAGTGAGGGAAAATAAAACATCAAATATTAAATCTCCAAATCTCTGAACAGTATCTATTAAAATGCCTTCTTGAAGCCAGATTCTGGGAATTGCCTAAATTAATGGTATCTCTGTTGCAATTAAGGGACAAATGTTGATTTTGTACTTAATTGCCATTGGTTTTCTTTATGCAGCAAAATGGTTTCCCTTGTTAAAGACATACAAAAGAATCTAACTGCGGATGATAGCCTGAACATATTTGGTTACAAAAGTAAGGCCACTTTCCCCTTCCATTTCCTGTGCTGGTAGCTCAGGTACTGAAGTACACACCCCCTGGCATTCTCCTGCCATGACCATAAAGCAGCAGTCTTTGGAATGGAATTGGCATCCCATTTTGTCTCATCAATCCAGAGAGACTTCTGAAAACTGTAGAGTACGAGGTGCTGAAAAACAGCTTACCTTGCCAACGTATTGATAGTCAGAGCCCGTATACTCCTCTAGAAGAAAGAACTGATTCCACATCCAGCTTCTTTTGGAGCGATTAAGTTCTTTCCTGTTGTTTCTAGATAGATCCAAAATCTTTGGGTTTTCTGGAAAGCCACTAGTCCTTTTGGATAAGGGGGTGGAAGAACTTTGGTAGGGATGACCAACCCAGAAGAGGAGCCAGAAGCAATGATAAGTTCTCATTGTGGCAGTACAAAGCAAGACTGAGGCGGCGATTTGTCTCTTCACCTTAATGCGAACTAGTTTCCTGTGCTGAAGACAGTCTCATTCCCCCTTTGCTTCTTAATGCTCTTTGCTTGGGTCTCTGTGGAGCTCTGAAATGAAAAAGAAATGACAATTTATCATGCATTTGCAGGGCTACTTAGCATTCTATGTGACAGCAAATATGACAAAAAACGAGGACGTAATTGCCACAAAAAGAATCCTGTGAGGCTCTCCTCCGTTCTTAAACGTTACAAGTAGCCTTTTAGATAAACTGAAGGCAATATCTCTGTTGAGTGGGAGGAATAAAACGCATTTAATTTTGCTCCTTATTCCACTTAACTTAAAAAAATAAACCCTAGTTTGGACAGCTTCGTTTGACTTTGTGGTGATTCCATTTGTAGAATAGCAAGGAAAGATGTTTTCAGCTGGTAGTAAAGGATACACTAAGGGCTATGAACCCTGCTCACATTGCTTGCCAACTCTGTCTATCCTCCCATCTGCCAACACTCTGCCCCCCATCCCGCCCCCTCAGTTGGGGAAGACAGAAGAATATGAACCCTGCTCTCAACCGATGGGTCAAAGATTTAAACCTAGATACGTTGCAACTTCCAGGTCATGGGGATTTGGCTTGGGTTATCACCATGTGCATTTCATTGAATTTATCAAATATGCTGTGAGATTGTAGTGTGTTTTACATGTTCATATATCATGGTTTTGGATGGTGACAAAAGTATTTTGGGTCAGCAAAGGCCCATCTTCTATGCATCTTTAATCCATTCTAGATAGAGCAGACTGTTTTGTTTTTTTGTTTTTTTTTTAGGATTTGGGATATAGGTGCAATGTCAAAAATGGCATATTGCTCATTAAGGTTAGCTTTGGTTTATGCCTGTTTAAGAATCAATGTGCTACTGCATGCTGCTCAGTTGATCCTGGCTGGCGAAACAAACTATGGGTCTTGGCTTAGCATTATGGGTGAACGGAGCTGGCTTGTTCCTCCAAACAAAGTATGTGCATATGTCAAAGTTTGTTCTTGGCTTAGAACTCACCATTTGTTGGAGACAGAAACAAATGCTGGCTCACACGTAATGCTAAGCCAAACCTCACGGTATGTTTCTCTCCTCTCCAGGCATCGGAGAGCAAAGGAGGAGAAATTTATTGCTTGCCACAGCTTATCAAGATGTGTGAACCAGGACCATACATATGAATCCCAGTACAATTATTTCAGCAGCAGCATAACATGATGTTGATTTTCTGTTCCAGTGAACAGTCAAGCTGCTGCATGTTCTGTATCCCAAAATCCTCCACTGGGAAGGAGAAGAACAGCTTCTTCTACATGAAGCACAGGGGCAGCTCAGTTAAGTCTTGCCTTAGGTTTAGTACCTCTGCTGTATAGGAGAAAAGTGTGTACTGATGATAATCACAATGATAGTAGTAATAGCAATAATGCTTCTCGTTTGAACTGTGGTTGGTTGGGGAGGAGAGACAGAGCATGTATACCCTGATGAGCATGTATGGAAATGACCTTCCCTTTCAGCTCAAATGATCTTGTTCCTCTCCGATGTTGAGCTCCAAAAAAGGCCCCACAACAAAATAATTCTGCAAGTTAGAAACCAGCTGTGGACAAAACCACCTAAGCCCATCACAGTATCGGTTTTTCTTTTCTTTTCAAACTTTTTGGAGGAGGCAAAAATAAAGGTGATGATGGAGAGATAAATTAATAAACATTCATGTGGTGCTTTAAACAACAAAAAGCTAAGCAGTCTGCCTGAAGAACAGGGCAGGAGGGAGGGCAAACTGATAGCCAAAGGAGATTTCAGTGTGCTGACATGTACGTCCATGCCTCAAATCATAAAGCCAGGAGGAAGCTGAGCTCACGCTGCATTAGAAGAAATTTGCTGTGAGCCCTTGTTTAATATCACATTTGTCTTCACCCTTAACAAAACATTTCACAAGTTACCAGCTATATTTCTTTGTTTTATGAGGAGGAAATTCCTCCAAAACCAAAACAAACCACACTTGAGGTCTAGCTATCAGACAGTTTGGGGGGCGGGTTGTTTAAAAAGTGAAAAATCCTATTATTTTGTTATGTCAAATTTGTTGAAGAAAGGCAACGGATGCTCTTTAATTCCAACATGCTCAGACTATCCCTCATCCTGAAGCACATGGATGAGACTTTCACAGAAAAGAAAAATACAATGCTGCTATAATTGTGGGGACTGGCAAGTAAGGATATAATGAATCCATAAATCTCATTATCTGCTGGGTCGGGGAACTGACCAGATACGTGCACATAAACATGGTTGCTACCAAATTATGCTGGTCAAGAGAAAGACATGGGACAGCAGCACCCTCAAGCCAACTCTGCATTTTCCCCTTTTCTCGTTCCCCTAATTCCATTAACATGAGAAAATGAGCAGAAATTATCGCTAGTAATATTGAGTGTTTACAAAGGACCCTTGCATGCACAAAGAGCTTAATATATATTTTATCAGGCTGCAAACTTAGAACAGGTAGGCAGTGTTGTTATCCCCTTACTAAAGAAAGTTATCAGAGCAGGAAGTTGTGGATCCAGGGGGAAGTGTTTTCCTCTTCCTGCAAATTTTAATATGAAGATCTCCATTTGTTACTATGCATAGAATAAAGTACTGGCAACTTTTTTATTGCTTGTTTAGGACTATTAATTCTGTATTCAACTAAATATACTCTTAATATTTAAAGATAAGTACAGTTGTACCTTGGATCCCAAACGCCTTGCGAGTCAAACGTTTTGGCTCCTGAACACTGCAAACCCAGAATTGAGTCTTCTGGTTTGCGAACATTCTTTGGAACCCGAACGTCTGACGCGACTTCCATGGCTTCCGATTGGCTGCAGGAGCTTCCTACAGCCAATTGCAAAGCCACACTTTGGTTTCCGAACCTTTTGGAAGTCAAACGGACTTCTGGAACAGATTCCGTTCTACTTCCAAGGTACGACTAATAGAACAGAAGAAGGTATGAGCTGTAGAGGGAAGTGAGGGGCAGATGGGGCTTGTCAACTTGAGAAGGTAGCCCATCAAGGAGAAGGAAAACTGATCCTAAACCTCTGCTGCCTTGTGGCTATGCTTACCCATGAGAAAGGGTTCAGGAGCAAACCCTGAGGAAAAACCCACACCTGCTACCTTGCCATCTTTAGGAGAGCAAAAGGCTAAGGAGTAAACCTAACACAAATCTGGAGTCCCTAAGACTGCTGGATGGTGTTTTGTACACCTCCTTCTGGCAAGTCCTGCAGCCCAGCTGGGGTCAAAAGTATTGCTCTATTGTCCTTTGGACCACATCAGTAAGGGCGAGAGGGTGTGTGTCTTGTCATATAGGTAGCCCAGGACCTCCATATGCACTGCCCAGGCCTGCGCCCCGGGGAGGTCACTTCAGTGCTACTAACACAGCAAAAACAACACAGGAGGCAACAGTTACCTTTGGAGAATCACTGCAGGTGTTGTGGTTCTCCCATGGTTTGACTTTAGCCATGGAGGTGCACTCCATTGTCCCTTGAGGCAGACGGATGCCAAAACAACAACAACAAAATATTACTCAATAATTTACTTAAAAGAAGAAGCGTGTGGGACTGTGAGCCCATTTTCCCTTGTGCCCAACACATGCCCTTTGGGCTTGGTGGCTACACAGCTTGTGGCTGCCTGCCACACCCCTCCTAGCAGCTATTAGACCTTGCCTGTCCTGCTGCTGCCTCTATGGGGGACAGCAGGGATGTTTCTACGTCAAATTGATGAAGGGGTGGCTACTTGAAGAAATAATGCCCTTTTATATCTCGAAGGAAAGTGAAGAAAAGTTTGACAGATTACAAAGTTGAAAGCAAACTGACTTTCATCCATTTATGAGATGCCAGAATCTATTCAATAGACATTTCTCCCGAAATATGTCCCGAACAAACCAGAGGGCAATGAGAGCCCGAAAGAGTTCGTGACGCTCTATAACCATACAATGTGGATGCTGTGTTACACGTATGGTGCTCTTTTGCATTCTTTTTTCAGAGCAAATGGAGGAACGAAAAAGAAATATATAAAAAAAATTGACGGCGTATATTTCCAAATCAGGGAGTTGTACAAATATGTCCTCAAACCCGTGAATGTTCAGAATGTCAAAAATTACCTGCAATGTGGCTATTTATTAGATGGATGGGGACTGCAGGGACAATTCCCCAGTGCTGAGAACTAAACTGGCCCACACCAGTCATTGGGCACGTAAACTGAGAAAATAAGCACTACGCCGTTAAGCAGGCGGAGCTGAACAAGGTGGGATGAATGGAGGGGTGGGCAATGTACAACTGACACATTCTGGGGTCACGCACCTGTCGCCAGGTAACTTCCGCTATCCCGTGGGATGGTTTTTTGATATGCTCCACTTAAACCTGCATGGTGCAGTTGTTACGGGAACAGACCTGTCGGCCTCGCAGGATGTTAAAAACTCCCCCCCCCCCTTTTACCAGCAGGTTCCTTTCTCTCTTTTAAAAAAAATATAACCTCCTCTTTTGGCAGCACGCTTTGGTGAACTGCATAAAGAGCCCGGCTGCGGAGCGTGAATTCCACAGGTGAGTTAATTAGTGCCACGATCGTTTGCAGCCCTGGCGAGCTGCCAGGGAACAGTGTGCCTGCCATTATGTTTGCTCGGAGTGCAGATGTAAAGTGACTGATGACGGGATAGTTCTCGCTCCTGTGCTCCCGGCTCCTTCTTATTGGTGAGGATGGGTTTGTTGGTATGGAGCAGAGCATATGAGCCGACCTATTATTCCGTCGTTAGTACAGGCTGGTTGTATCACTGGAGCATGGTGGCGGGGAGAGGGGAGGGGGGAGGCATCAGATAGTGGAAATCGCTCCGTCCCGACTATCTCCATCATTCCTTTTCTTTTCATTACCCCCTCGGATGAAACCTGCGGCGAGTCATTATCCCTGCTCTAGATTCCTTCAGTCATGCTGGGGTGGGGGAAAGCCAAGTAAGATGGAGAGGCTGGGCATTTAAAGAAACAGCTCTTGAAATGTCAATTGCCAGGAAACAATTACTCCTGCGGCAGGCGGTTGAGGAGGGGCTTTTCCCCCCTGCACTTCAAATTTGCTATTTTTCACAGCTTTGATGTCACAAGGGAGGTTTTTATAGCAGCTCGGGTTGAAATATGGCTTGCGAGGATGATATCGCAGCTGTTAAACACAGCTTTTTAATGTCTCCCCAGCTGTAATATGCTGCAGATAACCATAGCGGGGGACCTAATCCTGAAAGATGTTACCTAACTCGGCTCTCTGCGGTTTGCACACCACGAGCTCTGCACATCCAAGCATCTATATAAACGAGGCCTTATGTGTGGAATAGCGCACATCCATTTGATTCTACTTTCATTCCTCCTTAGGTCAACACCAAATGGAATGGGGGGTTTTTGTAGTTGGTTCTGGAAAATACAATATGATGGAACAACTTCATAATTCCTGACCATTTTGTTTCTCAGGTGAGAAGGAAAATGGAGCACTGGAGGGTGCATAGCTGTCAACCTTCCCTTTTTTTGTGGGAAATTCCCTTATTCCAACGCCGTTTCCCGCTGCTATCCCGGATTGTTAGATATCCCGTAGACTGTCCCCAGGACAGGTGAGGCTGCTGATCCCTTATTTTCGAGGCTGCTGATCCCTAATTTTCAAATCTGAAAGTTGACAGCTAAGGGAGGGTAACATGTGATATATTTGGAATTGGGTGATTCAAAAGAAGGCACTTTTTCAACTGCATGACAAGCTACATTTGCCAAAGTTCCCTATTCTGCATGGCTCCCTGGCACCTTGATTTCCTGGGTGCCTGGTTGCCCTAGGGAGGGAACTGGACAGTGGGATTCCAAATTGGTGCCTAGATGGTGGAATAATTTTCCACCCAACGCAAGGCAGATGTCATAGAATCATACCCTTGTAAAGTTGGAAGGGACCCCAACGATCATCTAGTCCTGCAGGAATATGCAGCCGTCCCATCCATACGGGGATCAAACCTGGAATGTTGGCATTTATCAGAATCACACTCAAACTAACTGAGCTACCCTGAAGGGTTCTTGTTTCCTCCTGAAAGTCATGGATACCAAGTTGCTGAGAACTGTTGGGTTCCTATCGGTTGTTAACGGCACTTACTGAATTCGTTCGGTTTTCAATTGGCTGTTTTTGTCGTCTTGGCACTGGTGCATTGTAAAGTGCCTTGGGATTTTTAACATCAGGTGGTATAATAATAATGTTATAAATAAATAAATAAATAAATAAATAAATGGGCCACCGCTTGGCAACAACACATTGCCCATTTAGATGTCTTAGTTCAAGCCACAGACACTGAACTGCCTCTCTTGGGATGACCTAAATGTAACATAAAGATAAAGGTAAAGGGACCCCTGACCATTAGGTCCAGTCATGGCCAACTATGGGGTTGCGGCGCTCATCTCGCTTTACAGGCCAAGGAAGCTGGCGTACAGCTTCTGGGTCATGTGGCCAGCATGACTAAGCCGCTTCTGGCAAACCAGAGCAGCACACGGAAACGCCGTTTACCTTCCTGCTGGAGTGGTACCTATTTATCTACTTTTACTTTGACATGCTTTCGAACTGCTACGTTGGCAGGAGCAGGGACTGAGCAACGGGAGCTCACCCCGTTGCGGGGATTCAAACCGCTGACCTTCTGATTGGCAAGTCCTAGGCTCTGTGGTTTAAACCACAGTGCTACCCGCGTTCCTAAATGTAACATATGAACCCCCATAGGAGTTCTAGATGAGGGGCCCAATTTCTTTGAAGCGTTCCATATCGCTGAAAGAGAAAATGGAGACAGGGTGAAGGCTACTAGCTATATAGCCAATGAGTACAAATGAGTTTCCAAATACTGTTTTCATATGCGCTATGGAGGACAATTTGAGTAATTTTTATGTTTCACTTGCTGGTGATACATAGCACTGCAGAGCCATCCATAATGAACTAGGTTTAAAATAGTAAACGAGCATCTCCAAGAAGGCTTTACAAATTATGTCCCTCACAAGCAGATACATAGAAGCCTTTCTCTATTTTCTGGGCTGTGAATTAGATCTTAAACTGTCCCCCCCCCCCGCTCCTGTGGAACACCCCTTCCTAAATAATAGCCACACATACAAAGGAAAGGGTGGGAGTGAAACAGTGAATTGGTGTTCAGTCATTTTCAACATTAGCAAGGGAAGTTAACCTGTTTGGGGATAAAAGGCAGATATATCATCTAAATTGAATGCAATTACTTCAAAAAAAGAAAAAGAAAGAGGCATTTTATTCTTCTTTTCAAACATCTTTCTTCGCTCAGTAAGGGTCAACCAACAGTGACAAAAGGAAAAAATTATCTCAAGCAAATAAATGTTGTGGGTTTTTAAAAAAAATTAAGAAAGAGAAAGTCGGGAAGCTGCCTGTGGAAGCTATATTGCGCAGCAGTTCCCAAACGCCATTCCCTGCAAAGGACCACATGAAAATTGCTAATGGTCTTGGCAGACCACTTATGGGTTTTGGGACTCTTGTACCAACTGCAATTCCACAGAATTCAGATCGCAATAAAACAACATATAAGGTAAAAATAAAATAAAAGAAGCAACAAAATTCAATCGAAATGAATAAGAATATTCAACGTGAATATTCAGCTCTCTTCCTTGAACACAAATCCACAGGTGTGCTGTGGACCACCTGAATTAACCCCATGGACCACAGGCCACAGTTTGCAAACCACTGGTGTACCTTTCTTGGATGTTAATAAGAAAGAGGTGAAGATATTTCTGCCAGGGATGCTTCAGGCATATTTTATACCAGGCAAAAGATTCACTACCCTGGGCAAACAGCATTGCAGTTCAGCCATATTAGGTGAATGACTTCTGCCTTCAAATGGAGAGCTCTTTCAACTAGAAGATTATTTTCCAGCAATATATAGAGGACTGCCACTAACAGGACACATGGCTACTAACATCAAGGCTTGCATGACCTTGATGCATACACCAGTGTGGTGTAGTGGTTAAGAGCAGTAGACTCGTAATCTGGTGAACCGGGTTTGCGTCTCTGCTCCTCCACATGCAGCTGCTGGGTGACCTTGGGCTAGACAGACTTCTCTGAAGTCTCTCAGCCTCACTCACCTCACAGAGTGTTTATTGTGGGGGAGGAAGGGAAAGGAGAATGTTAGCCGCTTTGAGACTCCTTAAAGGTAAAGGGACCCCTGACCATTAGGTCCAGTTGTGGCCGACTCTGGGGTTGCGGTGCTCATCTCGCTTTAATTGGCCAAGGGAGCCAGCGTACAGCTTCCGGGTCATGTGGCCAGCATCACTAAGCCGCTTCTGGCGAACCAGAGCAGCGCACGGAAATGCCGTTTTCCTCCCCGCCGGAGCGGTACTTATTTATCTACTTGCACTTTGACGTGCTTTTGAACTGCTAGGTTGGCAGGAGCAGGGACCGAGCAACGGGAGCTCACCCCATCGCAGGGATTCGAACTGCTGACCTTCTGATCAGCAAGTCCTAGGCTTTGTGGTTTAACCCACAGCACCACCCGTGTCCCATTGAGACTCCTTAGGGTGCTGATAAAGCAGGATATCAAATCCAAACTCCTTCTCCTCCTCCTCCTCTTCTTCTTCTTCTGCAAACTTAAGACTTTCTCCCCACAACCCACAAAAATGACAGATTGAGCGTAGTGCAGAGTACGACCACCAACTCCTTCTTGATCACCCTGGTGGTGCATTCCAGGCTTTAATTTCGAATTCTTCAGTTAAACAAAAGGCACATTCTTTTAAAATGCCAGGTACCATTTTTAGACAAGGATTTCCAGCAATAGCAAAGCAGGGGGGGAAAAAAGAATGATTAAAAAGCCTGATGAGATCTGGAACAATAAATAGGTTGACAACTTGTCTTTCAGATCTTCCCCCTCCCATAAAATCCATTCTTACATGGGGGAAATGCATACGTCAGTTATCTGTCTCATTTTCATCCCACTCACCAAACAAAGCTAATAAGATTTCCCTTGTAAGTTACACACTGGCAGCGACTGCAAATCTCTTCACATTTGATAATAACACTGCTACATTTAAGTAGATTTGCTGTTCTTAAACTTGACGCCAGCCTCAACCTCTCAAGCTTACTTTAGCCTGGGAGTTTCTACTGCAGCTCCTTTTTCACATTACTATGAGCTCATTCAATAAATCCTGAAGCCCCTGAAATTGTAAAAGGCAGCATTAATGAGCTTCAACGTTTCTCTAACATGAATTGGCCCACCTTATAAGAGAGAGAGAGAAATAGAGAGAAAACGAAGAGCGCTACTTAGATACGAAGTATTTAACATCTAAATACGCGGGTGGCGCTTTGGGTTAAACCACAGAGCCTAGGACTTGCTGATCAGAAGGTTGGCGGTTCGAATCCCCACGACAGGGTGAGCTCCCGTTGCTCGGTCCCTGCTCCTGCCAACCTAGCAGTTTGAAAGCACGTCAAAGTGCAAGTAGATAAATAGGTACCGCTCCGGCGGGAAGGTAAACGGCATTTCCGTGTGCTGCTCTGGTTCACCAGAAGTGGCTTAGTCATGGCCACATGACCCGGACGCTGTACGCTGGCTCCCTCGGCCAATAAAGCGAGATGAGCGCTGCAACCTCAGAGTCAGCCCCTACTGGACCTAATGGTCAGGGGTCCCTTTACCTTTACCTATTTAACATCTGGATTCCACCTCCCTGCCAAGTGCAACAATATTTTGAAAGAAAAATGGACGCTATGCGATGACTGAGGCACTTTGGCCCATGGGTTGGTTCTTCTTAATATGTTGACCTCCATCTGTCTTGAGAGACAAAGGAAGGGTGTGCCACTGGGGGTAAAGTCAAGACAGTGAAGTGTTACAGTGCCTGATGTGGCTGTAGAGACCAATAAGGGAGAGATATGTTTTGTTGAAGCAAGGGCAGATGAAGGCATTCAGTTTCACTGCTGCAGTTGCACCATGGCGCTTTTTTCTCTCTGCACTGCTCCAGCAGTCATATCTTTTCTGGTCTCTGCTGTAGATATATGACCTGACTCTCTGTTTCCAGGCACTGTGGTCATCTGCAAGGGATTCCCACATGCTGGGGTTAATGCTGCTAGCCTCATGTTTGCAGACATCTTTATAAGTTGGACAATCTCAGGATCCATTAAGAGGGAGAAAGAGAGAGAGCACTCCTTTGGACATGCTTTTGTCAGGAGCCCAGGTTCCCAACTTGATAACACAGTAAGCGTAGCTAATTAAAAAGGAGGATTTATTGCAAAAACAGATAGTTCCAGATGGCTCTAACAAAGCCTCTGGCATCATTACTCAAGATGACCCTTCTGAAGACTCCTTCCGGCATCTCCAGCAGATATTGAATTTACGACACTTACGTATCTTGTTTTGCTTCCTGTCTAACAACCCTCCCATTCACTGATGCCTCGGACTTACTGGATCAGCTCCAACAGCTTTCATCTCCGAGGGGCTGTCTCTGAGTTTATTTGTGCCTGATTGTGCTTCCGGCAAGCTGTGGCTGTGTTCTAGCCTGCTCTCAGCTCCTGCCTTATCAGCCTTTCTGTCAAGGTCAGGAAGAGCCACAGTCTGCAGCTGTGGGCTCTCCCCTGTCTGACTAACATCAAAGCCTCTCTGTTCCTGGCTGCTTACTGCCATTGGCTGCAAACCTTCATTCGGAGCTGGCTCATTCCTGACAGCTTTCCAGTGGACTGTTTAACTTTTCTTCTGTGAACCTTAAAGACTAACAGATATGAAGACCCATGAGAGATATCTCATAAGCTCATCCTGTACTTAGAGAGCAGGGGTCTAAGAGGTTTTCCGCTTGTCCCGTGTTTTCCAGCCATGTGTCCGAGTGGTTTTCCATTCCCCCTACCGCTTTCCTTGGGAAAAACCTGCTCTTTACTGCTGAATTGGAGTTGCCAAAGAGAGGTTTAAAATTCACTATACCATTATGAGTTTGGGGGGCAGGGGAGTTGAGACCCTTATAACCCTTGCATCTAGCAAGTGCAAAAATATAAGCCAAGATCACTTCCTGATGAGGTGATCACCTGTGTAATTGGCTACTAAGAGAAAGGGGGCTCTGTGTGAGACAAAAAATGGGCGAGAGATAGTTGGAAGGAGAAAGCTGTATTTAGAGTTGAGAGTCAGCGGTGACGTGACCTAGAAGTAAAGCAGCAAGCTGGAGAGAGACAATAAAAGAACAATGTTTGACGTCTGTTTGAATTCAAGGCTGAGGCTATGGGAGAAACAAGACCCTTTTGAGGTGTTAATGCTGTGAACCCCTCCATCATAGGCTCAGGTTGTATATACAGTGGTACCTCAGGTTAAGTACTTAATTCGTTCTGGAGGTCTGTTCTTAACCTGAAACTGTTCTTAACCTGAATCACCACTTTAGCTAATGGGTCCTCCTGCTGCCGCCACGCTGCCGGAGCACGATTTCTGTTCTCATCTTGAAGCAAAGTTCTTAACCTGAAGCATTATTTCTGGGTTAGCGGAGTCTGAAGCATATGTAACTCAAGGTACCACTGTATGTGTAAATAACTCATATCATACAGACACCACTGTCTCTGCTGCACCTCATTTCCAACAGAAATCACAAACCCTGGCTAAGTGCTTGGGACCCTGGGAATCTTGCACCACTTGGAGATTTTGGTGGCATGCAGCAACACTCTTTTCTCTTGTTGATTCCTACAGCTATCAGTGCACTGTTTGATTCTTTTTTTTATACACAAGCACGTGCACACACACACACACACACACAAAACCGCCAGTAAGCACAGTTTAAAACACCCATTATCTGCACAGCAGGTGGTGGAAACATGGTTTATAAAGTAGAATTTCTTGGACATTAACTGTGGAATGTGAGTTTGGACAGAAGGGGCAATTTAAAAGTATATTTCTGGACGAGCCAGGAAGAATGAGGTTATGCTTCCTGCAACAAACTCCACTCAAATGGCACGTTTATGAGTCCCCAACAACGTACTGGATTTGACTGGGATCGACAAAAAATGAAATGATCTACCTTCATGGAACTCGTGCAAATCCTGCAGCTGCTATGTTTTACTAACCCCATCTCTGTTCCTTGGAAATGTGTGCAAACATCACATCTATCCGGTATAAAAACAGCAGTATATTATGTTGCCATATTCCATTGATCTTCCTGTTCAAATTGGATGTCTTCCCAGCTGTGTTATTCTTGAGGAGGTTTTAACACTATGAAAGTTCAGATCGCATTCTCTTATTTGTAGCAGTGAAGAGACTTGGCCTGGGCATGCTCTGGCAGTTCCATGCTTACTGCAAGACTACAGCAAGGAATGTGCACACACACCTGACCTAATATTATTTACAGATGCAATATGCATATTCTGTAATGTTGTTTCACATCTCTGGGACTGGTTGCCTGTCTTTCCTTCTTCTCATCTGAATTGCTTTTTTTGGTCTGAATGGGAGTCTTTGCTTTCTAGAAACTGGGCGGCAAGAGCAAGTAAGAATCTCTGTTCGAGTAAGAAGCTGTAGACTTTCATCCATGGAAAAACACCTGCGCATCTTAAATTCCTTTCACCCCATAAGAATGGCAAAATAGAACATTGGGTCTGACTATTGTCTATTCTGGCTACCAGCTTCGCTCCAGGGTCTTGGGCCTTTCCTATCACCTGTCCCCAGCTCCTTTGTACCGAAGATGCCCAATAACCGCGTCTGGTATTTTATGCATGTAAAACTGTGCTACTGGGCTGTTTCAGGTGTGCATTGGTGCCTGCATAACAAGCAGTCAATACTCCAGTCCCCACTGGCACAGCAGTCCTCATCTCAGACTTAATTCACACCAAGGAAAGGGGCAAAAGGCAGCCATGTTTAAGAGGCCTGGAAGCAAAGAGGCAAAAACAGGGTGGACATGTGCACATCAGCAAAAAAGAAAAAGAAAGAAAGAAAGAAAGAGAGGAAACACATCACTAAAAAGAGGGGCAAAAGAGGGCATAGATCTGCATACAATTTGCATATGCATAGATACAAATTTAGAACTAATTGCCATAATTTAAATGGAAGTACAATTCACCTCACCATAGGGTGAGGGAGCCTATGATCAGATGAGCTGTGTGCCTGTCTCCTTGGTCTGCTGTCAAGGTGCTAACTGTTGAAGGACAACTCCAAAGCCCCTTCGTTCTTGTGGTTCTTTATCTTTAAACCAGACTTGGATTAAATAGTCCTTCAGGCAGAGGACACTTTCAGACAGAGGACTGACAGCCTTTCAAATAGTGGTCTGCCATCTGTTAACGCAGGACACATGCCCAGCCTAGTCAAGGATGAATGTGGAGGTACAGAGATGACGGCTACAATCAGCACAATTACTGTTACCCTTCTGAGTGACAATGCAGGATTTGGAGGAGAAGAGATAGCAACAAGCGTGAGAAACCAAAATGGACAAGTGAGATATATGGATAAAATAGGAGTCAAAAAGAAGAAGAATTCTCAGTTTGGGAAAGCAATTGGAATGGGTGCTTAATTCTTCTCAGCCAGAGGCCATCTTTGCAGCTGATGGTGCAGGAGAGTCATCAGGCCCACAAACAGCCTGCACAACCTTTCTGTGGAACACATCTGCTTTCATGTGACGATGCTTTACTGACAACCAGGCTGTCAGTCATGACTGCATCTACCCATTAGTGGATGGCAAAGTCTCACCAGAATTCTAAACCAGGATCCAGCTGGGCTTTATTATCCTCTTTATGGAGAGCTTGCTCAAGCTAGAGTTTACTGGTTTAGATAAAATGGAAAACCGTGGTTTGATCGGATAGGAAAGAAAGTGACTGAGCCATGTGTGGGAGTGGAGGAAGGAAGGGGAAGAAGAGGGTTCAAGACTATAAGGAATATTCTCAAGCCAAGTTTGGAGGGCCACCTGAATTCAGTGATACACACATGCACTTTGATAGAGGCAAAAGAAACCCTATCTTGGAACTAGAGACTGATGTATAACTGAAAGAAAGTAAATTAAGTTTCTTGTATACTATCAAAGAGCCGAATAAACACTAATTGCTGTCATACTGCAAGACCCCTTTAAGGTAAGTAAGCAATTACCGGTATATAAAGATGCAGAATAGTGTAGAAGTTGAATACAGGGGACTAAGCTGTCTCAAGTGGAAAACATGTAAAATTAGTTGGCTTGATTTAAGCTTTGTCCCCTATTATCATCCATAGTGCAAACTCGCACTCTTCCTCCTATAGTGACTTCTTGAGAAATTCCTTAGAAACAAAGATTTTAAATTGCCCGTTATCTCACTTCAGGTATGACTTGGTGATAAAAAGTGCCCTTCTAACTCCCTCCAGAACACCAACAACACATACAGTAGTTTAGAAAGATAAGAAAAAAAATATAATGTAAGCATGTTACTGCGTAGGCCCTAGTAAAACAAAAGTAAGATAATGTTCTCTTTTCCCCCTGAAGTTAAATTTGTCATGAAGAGTTTGAAAAATTAGTGCATATTTTTTTCCACATTAAATAATGCTTCACCATACCTTCAAAGAGCTAACCCCCCCCAAGAATTATGGACTCATTAGAAGGCCACTCTAAACTAGGTAATCAGTTATCTAAATAATTAGAATAGTTCAGAAGCATAATTCAGGAGACATATGTATTAAGCGTTAGGCATATCTTTCCTCCCTCCAGTAAATCATCCAATTTTCTTATTCAATTAACTTATCAAAAGAAACTGACTAATTAAGAGAGCATCCAAAGAAAGCAACAATGCACTTATTATTTCATAGTTATTAGGAACTGATGGTTGTGGGACGAAAACAGAACATGTGTACTTCAGCTCCCATCATTCCCAAACAGTGTGACCAATGGTCAGGGGTGGTGGGAATTGCAGTCCAATAACATCAGGAAGAACACAGGTGAACTATCCCTACTCTAAATCACAATGGTTAAAGAGAACATTCATGCTGAGAATTAATGCGCCTCTGTTTATGGAGATGCTAAAGTCAAAGATTGACCAAAGGTTGGATGATTTCCTTGAGTGACCACTAGAACCCAACAGCCATTCCATATTATTAGGGGATCACAACACCAAGACCATGTTGAGAGTGTGATAGCCTTAATAACATGGAATGGCTGTTATGTTCTAGCGATCATGTGATGGCAGTGTTAGAAACTGAGGTATGAAAGCTAGGTGCTAAATGGCACCTGAAACCAAGGTTATAGGCACAACAATGGAATATCTAGGCACAATTTTTTAGAACAAGAATACAAAGCTGAAAATGAATGAACTGCAGCTAAACTATTACGTTCATTTTTCACACAGTCTAGTCCTTCCACTGCCCACTCCCCTAATATTCTTAAGAGGGTCTCTACTGCAGTCTTCAAAAAGTAGCTGGAAGTGGGGAGGCAGAAAAAGGTCCTCCTTTCCTCCCACTTTGTAGTTTTAATCGGAAATCTAAGGTGCAGTACTGTGCCCAGAGCTCAGAAACTGCTTGTGCTCATTAAATTTCTTGTCACAAAAGGTGCCCAGAACTATGGGAGTTTCGAACACTGTGTGATGGGGTCATTCAAAGACCCCTTCTATTTTACCTTACCTCACAATCCCAAGACGGTTACCATGGCCTCCAGAGGGAAGAGAAGCATAAAGCAACAACATTAGTTGTTCAAGGTGCTGGTTACAGAATCATGGAATTGCAGAATTGCAAGGGACCAGAAATGTCATCTAATCCAAACCTCTGCAATGCAGGAATCACAGATAAAGGATCCCTAACAGAAAACCATCCAACCTCTATTTAATAACTCCCAATGAAGGAGAGTCCACCATATTCCAAGATAGTCCATTCTATTACCAATCAGCTTTTACTGTCAGAAGGTTCTTCCTAATGGTTAGTTGGAATCTCCCTTGTTGTAAATTGAAGCCGTTGGTTTGGGTCCTTACCTCTGGAGCAGCAGAAAACAAGCTTGCTCCATCTTCTATACCTTTAGGTATTTGAAGATGACTATCACATCAAAGTCTTGTCTTCTCCAAGGCAAGCATACCTTGTCAACCAATGCATACCCTACTAAACTGTAAACACCACCTCCAACACCTCAAAAGATTCCGTCAACCGTGTCTTTGGAAATTTTTATACATCACCTGGGAAGACGTGAACTAATACCAGTGTACTGGAAGAAGCAAAGATCACCAGTGTTAAAGCAATTATTCTTCAACATCAACTTCATTGGACTGGTCATGTTGTGCGGATGCCTGATCATCGTCTTCCAAAGCAACTACTCTATTCCGAACTTAAAAATGGAAAGCATAATGCTGGTGGTCAACAAAAGAGGTTTAAAGACTGTCTTTAAAAGCATTTTTAAAAAAATGATGTATAAACACTTGCCTGTGAGTGCTCCAACTGGAGAACAGCCTTTACCAAATGTGTCATGGGCTTTGAAGACACACAAACTCAGGACACAAGGGAGAAACGTGCTAACAGGAAGGCACACCGTGATCAACTCCCACCCGGAAACCAATGTCCCCACTGTGGAAGGACGTGTGGATCCAGAATTGGCCTCCACAATCACTTAAGGACTCATTGTTAAAACCGTGTTTATAGAAGACAATTCTACTTGGCTACAAGTGATCGCCTATGAGACCCTAAGCAACAAGGAGACAATGATATTTGTAGGGCCACCTTCTTCTTCATGAACCTGCTCATTCAAAGAGGTGAAGGTGCACCTCCTTACTGATGCCTCTGACTTTTGAGTGATAGAGTAATACCCATCCTATACTTGTGACTTTAGTTGTTTAAACCCTCCCCACCCCAGTCTTGTATTTTAAATTGTTGCAATCTTTCCTGGGTGAAGGGTGGGAAATAAAACAACAACAGTGTTTGTCTTCAATAGGCTCTGCTTTGCAATCCACCAAGAGAGAGAATAGTTAGCTGGGATATGAGACAGTGGCAGCACTCCAATTGTAGAACTCCCTCCTTCTTTTCTTCTGGTGGGCAGTTAAGTGCTTTTTGTCCTGCCTTCCTTAAAATTCTTATCTGATTTTGGATTCATCTTTTATCGGTTTGTTTTAATGCTACCTGGTTTAATTATATGGCCAGTTGAATGTTACAGGGCCGAACGGCAATATATATAAATGGTTGAAGAAATAAAATGGGAGAAGGGGTTAGGCCTGAAGGAGAATGAATGTGATCGCCTATGTGCTGCAGCTGAGTGTTGCAGGGAGATGCTGCTTAGGGAAAATTTGAAGATTTGTCAGAGGAGTTACACAGAACAGGCAATAACCTTAATTCTTGAGTTAATGCTTCGGTTTCAGTTGTACTGAAAGAAGGGCTTAGATTCTCTGTTGCAGAAGTGGTGCATCGTCTACATTAAGTTACATCACTGTAAAGGAACCCCCCCCCCCCCCGGTTCATTTTTCAAGGGCAAGTCAACAATGGCATGGAAGGAGCGTCAAAATAAATAAAGGAATTGCAGTGGAATAAATCTGGTTTTCTCCTTCTTCTTCCTCAACTAGCTTTTAAACCTTTAATTTATAGAATTGATCTTTTGTTTCCTCTACCAAGCCACATTAAAGTGTAATGAGAAAAGCTTTAGGAGAAAGGTTGGAGCAAATATGTATCTGCCTGTATATTACTCTCAGCAATTGCAATGCCTGCCTGCCTGCCTCCCCCCTCCCTCCTTCTCGAGGATGGCTGCATTTTGGCACAGAATTGATTTCATCTATGTTGCTCAGGTTTTTGTATTCCTGTAATTAGACTCATGCTATATATGCAGATTTTTCAAACCCAATGGCACGTGAAATTCAATGCAGGAACCGAAAAGTGGACAAAATGGGGTGGTGGGTGGGGAGAGGTTAAGGAGAAATAAAAGAAACATCAAAGTGGAGTCCTTGGTAAAAGAAAACATTACTAGCTAAGTGATCTTCTTCTGTGGCGAGCCAGAATAAATATTTCAAGCTTGTTCTGAACTCCCCGAGCCCAAATCCCAGCTTTTCAGTTTTTGATGTAGGAACTCCCTGTGGAATCCACATGTCAATTCTGGCCTTTGCTGTTATACCCAACAGTAAACTAGCACATCCACTCCGGTACCAATAGTTCTGTAGTTGTGGCATAGATCTTGAGATGAACACCTGTTTTCTGCCTTCTTGCTTAAAGGGGGTTTACTTTCGTGGAGAATGTCATTCCCACTTTTGGAGGGGGCGAATTTACCACACCTCTCCTGCCCTGGAAGAAGAGGAGAGGTGGTATCTCCTTAGGGAAGAATGTTATGGCCTGATGGGCAATTCCACCCAATTCTTGGATTCTCCAGGTGGGTCTGAGAAAGAACCCCCTCTCTGAAACCTTGGAGAATCACTGCAGGTCAGTGAAGACTGATGATGTGACTTGATACAAAGCAGGTTTCTAAGTTTCTACCTAGTGCAGGTCTTTTCTCCTTAGGACTGCTAACTGATTCTTTTTCTTTTCAGGCCTGCGGTCAGAAAACGAGGGTTGGAGATCGTAAGAGGGTGTTGCTGTTTCTTCCTGAGCTGGTTTTTTGTTTAAAAAAGCTGTGCTCTGTCCTGCTTTCAGGCCCATGAAGACAACAACACTGGTTCTACCAATGGAACTGTTTTGGACTTCATCCCTTGACCCAGAGGGCACCCACCCCAGGTTCCCGTCAAGATAGCATTGTCTTGACTTCAAGCCTTTGCAACCCACTTCTCCCTTCATTGCACCTGCAATTGCAGAATACTCTCCCCTGCTCTGAAAACTTCATTTGCTTTCCAGAAGCTGCACAGAGACATTTTTCTCTGAACATACTTTTCAAGACATGGCATTATGGAGGAGGGGGAAAAAAGGTTTGCTATTTTCCCCAGGTGGCTTTTAAATCATTGATGAGGTTTTAGACGTACTAGTGTTTTTTTGTTTGTTCTTCTTTTAAATGAAACTTATTAGAATCCTTGTTTTTATTATTGTAAGAAGTCTTGTGGAACCAATGGATGAAAACGTTGAGGTAAAAATGCGGATAACAGCAGCAGAAATCGGTAGAGCAAGAATACTAGTGCTTATCTTTGGATGGTCTAATATTTAACCTTTATCCTGACCTCCCAACCAAGAAACATATACTGCTGGCTATTTTGGATTGTTATTTGTGTGTCCACTATTCCCTCTCTCTTTTAAAGGTATTGTAATGGTTATATGGGGTTGCTCGTGCGTAAGTTGCCGCCACTCCTGGCTAGGTTGCCTGGTTAAACCTTTTCCTGGCTGGACAGCCCTTCACTTCGTGGCTGTTTCAGTCACTAGCAGAATCCGTCAGTGGGCGTTTCTTGAACTTCTTCCAGCAAAGAAGTTCTTTGACGCCAAGTCTACGCCTACTTTCCCTGCACGGAAGTCTTCTGCGCAGGGAGGGTGTGGGTAGCGGAGGACCCGTGCTCTCCCCGCTGGTGTCCGGCGAGGAGTCCTGGAGCCCCCTCGCCGATTCCCCCATCTGCCCCCCTTTATCCCTGGTGTTACGCTGATTTCCTTCCCCAGCCGATGAGCTCCCTCTCTCCCTGCTGGGCCCTTCTCCGGCATCGCTTGGGAGCCTTGCCTCCACCTCTGGCTCTGATGTCAGTTCCCTGACAGGTATGTTTAGGAAACTTCTTGTAGGAAAGAAGGGGCAGAGAACCACATCTTATCGAGAGCTAAGAAGATAGTCTAGTCTAATCTGGTCTAGTCTAGTATAGACTAGGGTAGTGGTGCCAATGATTACAGCTGTCTGCAGTAAACAAGTAGTGAAACAGAATCAATGGGAAAAACTAGACATTTTAATTAGCATTTCTTTATAGTGATTTAAACTTTCCTCTGGAAGGGATCTGTCCTCCACCCCCCTTTCCCACCACCAATATGAAATCTGTAAAAAATATTTTGACAGGGGAGAGGCAGATGAAATGAGAATTGTAACTGCTTTGTAAGCTGTGAAATTTACTCTCCCTATGATAGATGCTAGTAATAATAACCTGCTCTGAGCCTTGGGGGTAGGCTAGGCTATATATCTAAATAAATACACTTAACTTAATTCTGTACCCTACCCAAATGCAAGCCGGTTGGATAAGCCAGACTTTTTGAATACCATTTGTTTTGTTCCTTCGGGAAGGAAGTATCACCCAGGGTGATAGTTATTATTGAGTTATTATTGATAGTTGTTATTGAGCCCATGCTTTGTATGCAAAAGGTCCTGGGTCATTAGGATGTGAGCTTCCACATTTCCACTCTATATTATTGACAGCTGCTATTGCTGGGTTCGGAGAAACACTCAGCATAAGGACCACAAGCTGCGGCAGCAATGCTGCTTATTATAAGGAGGGAGAACTTGACATAAGGCTGCAGTTTAGGGTTAATTCTGTCTAGGTTCTGGCTTACACAACAACACTGGCTTACACTACAACAGGCACACCCAACTCTATAGAGACTGCAATCTACTCTCAGTATAATCAAACTGACACTGATCTACCCATTGTCATTGCCCAAAGTTGTTGAGCTTTTTCTAGGGGGAGAGACCAGAACTTTTTTTGAGCTTTTTGTGGGAAGAGTTGCATAACATCGCTCACCAAACAATTCACATCCAATCCTCCTTCCCACACTCTGCTGCAGACAAAAGGAATACAAGCGGTGCCGATGGAACATAGCACAGGGGGCAGGATGCAACTGGGCGATCTCTTTTTTAACTCCCACGATCAACCAGGAGAACCCTGGCGATTTACCTGGCGGTCGACCGGTTGGACATTGCTGCACTACAACATCCACCCACCCCTCCGCACAGCCCTGGGCACTGGCAACCCATGCTAAAAGGTAAAGGTAAAGGGACCCCTGACTATTAGGTCCAGTCGTGGCCGACTCTGGGGTTGCGGCGCTCATCTCGCTTTATTGGCCAAGGGAGCTGGCGGGTGGCGCTGTAGGTTAGACCGCAGAGCCTAGGACTTGCCGATCAGAAAGTTGGCTGTTCAAATCCCTATGACGGGGTGAGCTCTCGTTGCTCGGTCCCTGTTCCTGCCAACCTAGCAGTTCGAAAGCACATTAAAGTGCAAGTAGATAAATAGGTACCACTCCGGCGGGAAGGTAAACTGAGTTTCCGTGTGCTGCTCTGGTTCACCAGAAGCGGCTTAGTCATGCTGGCAACCCATGCTACACCACTGAATAAAACTGAAAACACCAGCAGTTATTGGTTGGTTAAAAAAGAGAAATTCATATCATGAAGGCCTTCTAAACAATACTGCTTTCAGAGTCGCCAAGGTAAGGAGTTACACAGGGGCAGGGCCTGCCATGCTAAAAGCTCAGCTCCTTCAAGCTTTTCAAATGCATAACCCATTGCTAATGCCCATCCCACCAAATGGAACCCACTTTTCAGGGTTTTATCTTCTTTTACAATATGGTTGTGTTTATCGTCCAACCCATTTGGTGTCAGAACCCAACCCAACATGTGATTTTGAAGTGCCCACTGAGAAGCCATGCTGCAACAGGTTCTTTCGCAGATTCACCTGGTGGTATTTAAGGTGCTGTGGACCTACAGGTGAGAGGCCCCGGATAAGAGGTCTGCCTGCATTGGATGCATATTATGCTGTGGTTTTTGATAGCCACCGGAGAGACTGATTGCATTGCAACAATATTGCTAGGTGAAAAATAAACATTAAAATCTGTTTCAGAAGCTGACAGGAGAATGTGCTTTGTGAAGTGCCTGCATTTGCCTCAGAGCTAGCCATGCTGATAGCAAAGAGACTGAATTTTCTTTAGGCACCGTATACAGGTTCATTTTAAAATAAGAGCAGCAACATTTTTGTGGCTGCATTTTTTTTGGGGGGGGACACATCACACTTTCCTAGAGGTTTCAAATACATTCTTTGCCTTTTTACATTATTTGTGATGTGTGTGGACTTTCCAGTATTTACATCCAAATTGAAAATCTAAAAACTTGGTTGCATCCCACTCTTACACTGGATGTCTTGGGTCACAAAGAGTTGTGACAAATTGAGGTGTATAAGGGAGAAATCAAAAGAGTCTCTGTGGCTGTTCATACTGGTAAGTAGTTTCTGCAGAGGTGCAGAAACAGCAGCATACCATCCAGAGTGGAAAACGCTGACCTGCAAATTCCTAATTTAGTAGCAGGTAAGAGGGATGCGGTTGGCATAAACCACTGAGCCTTGGACTTGCCTATCGGAAGGTCGGTGGTTCAAATCCTGCAATGGGGTGAGCTCCCACTGCTTGGTCCCTGCTCCTGCCAACCTAGCAGTTCGAAAGCACGTCAAAGTGCAAGTAGATAAATAGGTACCACTCCAGCGGGAAGGTAAACAGCATTTCCGTGTACTGCTCTGGTTTCGCCAGAAGTGACTTAGTCATGCTGACCACATGACCTGGAAAAACTGTCTGCAGACAAATGTCAGCTCCCTCGGCCAGTAAAGCGAGATGAGCGCTGCAACCCCAGAGTCATTCGTGACTGGACTTAACTGTCAGGGGTCCTTTACCTTTTAAGACTGTATTAACTAGACCAAAGCTCACTTTTGCCTGGTGAGTGTTACAAACCAACCATCTCAGAGTGGCTTGCAGTCTGACACCACAGATGCACTCTTGCGAGTCATACCCATGCCAATTTAGCCAATGGGAAAGGTCAGCAGTTAGGCGTGCACTGAATAATCCAAAGGATTTTGTTTAACATTCTCTTTATTCCTCTCCCCTATGAAAGCATTGCATATAAACCATATGGTTAAATACATCTTTTGCGCGTCAACACAACAATAAAATAAAATACAGCCATTAAAATAAATAAAACAACTCAAGGATAAATTAATAACCAATAAAATCATATAACAGATCAAACTTGCTGGCTATTTATAACAAATTGAATCAAACTATGAAGTTTCAACAGATGTAGTAACAAAATTATTATTTTTAAAAAAATTATATACACAGCAGCTGTCCGGTGTGATGTTTTCCCCACCATTGCAATCATTGTAAAAAAGAAAAAGGCAAATACATAGAAACAAATCTTGAAAACACCCAGAAATCAATCTAAGCTCTGGAGGAAAAGATGCCTGGAGAACATGCTTATGATGTACCCAGCTGCGTGCAAAGACATGAGTTAACCTGAGTTACATATGAAATGAGCGAAGACATAGCAGAACTCTAGTGTGATACAACTTAACATTATTGTACAGACTTCCTCAGCCTTCTGACACCAGGTGAAGGCATAGCTGCTCCTGTCATTCACAGGAGATGAGCTTAGAGCTCAGCTGTCTATTGTAGCAATTGTGTTCTGCTGTAATTTTCTGCAGCTTTGTTGCGCTGAGTATTGACTATTCAAATATTATTTTGTACACCATTCTGGAGACCTTTGTGTTGAAGTTTGGTTTAAATAAATCAAAAATAAAAGTGATAACCCTGATGCCCTCCAGACTACAACTCATTTTGGACTACAACTCCTATCATGAGTGTTTTTGGCTAGAGCTAATGGGAGTTGTAGTCTATAGCACCTGGAGGGCACCAGATATTAGGCTCCACTTTATGGACTACAGGAATGTGAAAAGGTGACTCATGGATTCCCATTCAATTAACTGTATTTCACGTGACTAGATAAAAGACTGACATTTCAGTTCGGAATAGATATTAACCTCAAATTCACTATCAGTGGCGTAGCATGGGGGGGTGCAGGGGGGGCCGGCCGCAACATCTGGGGGGGGTGTGCTCGCACTCGCAGCTCTCTGCCCCTACTAAAATCCACGGGTTAGGGGGCACAAATTACTTGCCTTG
The DNA here is from genome assembly GCF_964234715.1 of Podarcis melisellensis. Classification (NCBI taxonomy): domain Eukaryota; kingdom Metazoa; phylum Chordata; class Lepidosauria; order Squamata; family Lacertidae; genus Podarcis; species Podarcis melisellensis. Next base: position 68,058,462 of record NC_138539.1, read on the forward strand.
CCCTGGGTGCTGACAACCCACGCTACGCCACTGTTCACTATTGTTATCAACAGCATTTGATACAATTATGTAATGTATTTGTATTATGTATCTGATACAATTATGTAATGCAGTGGGAGGGAGATTTCATTCCAAATGAATAGTAAAAAGGAAGAAGAATTGCAGGCAGCAAGAGGGCTTCTCAGTTCTACAAGATAACCCTGAAAGAGAATTTAAACACAGATTGCTTTTCGTTTCATTTCTGTACTGCTTTCTGTTTTTAAGAAAAAAAAATATCCCAAGGCTGTTTGCAACACATTAAGACATCAAATCAACAATCAAGAATAAAATATTACTGAAGAAAGTCAAATAAAAATATATAAAGTCGTACCTTGGTTCTTGAACAGAATGGGTTCTGGGAGTCTGTTCGATTTCCGGAACTGTTCAAAAAACAACCTGTGGTTTCCGATTGGTTGCAGGAACGTCCTGCAGCCAATTGGAAGCCTTGGAAGCCGCACCGGACATTTGGCTTCTGAAATTCGTTCAAAAACTGGAATACTCACTTCCGGGGTTTGATCATTCAGGAGCCGAAATGTACGAGTTCCAAGGCATTTGGCAACCAAAGTACGACTATATAATCAAAGCATTGACTGTATAATCAAAACATTCTTTGCAATGTCCAAAGCTGAATTTCCATATCTTTCTCACGCAAACTATTTACAAACTATTTCAGCACCAGAATTTCGTACATCATGATCTGACTGCAAGAGGGTCAACTCTAAAAGCTACTGGGGAAAAAAGAAGTATGGAGACCAGGAAGCATTTTTCCTACAGCGAGTATGATCTGAACCCTTAAATAAATCACAACACAGCACACAACAAAGCACAGATAATATCTGATTCAGCTATCTTGGCCCATCTCTCTAGCACTTCCATTGCCTATAGGCAGTGTTCAAAACGCCCATTGTTCTAGGTGCATTTTGCAACGGGGAATTTCATTAGAGCGAGCAGCTTCTGGGCTCTGGGCGCAGGACTGCACCTAAGATTTCAGATTAAAACTGCAGAGTGGAAGGAAAGGAGGACCTTTTTTCTGCCTTCCCACTTCCAGCTACTTTTTGAAGACTGGAGAAGAGACCCTCTTAAGAATATTAAGGGGGTGGGCAGGAAAAGAATAAACCATGTGAAAAATGAACATAATATTTTAGCTGCAGTTCATTCATTTTCAGCTTTGTATTCTTGTTTTAAAAAAGTGTGCCTAGACATTCCATTGTTTGCGTCCATAACCTAGGTTTAAGGTGCATTTAGCGTCTAGCTTTCTTATCTCAGTTTCTAACACTGTGTATAGGTCCATAAACACCTTCAGAACAATATCCACTAACACAGAGACATTACATCAAACAAGTTGGCCTGCATCCATTACACATTCTGTTCATATTGTTTGTCGAAGATACAAGGCTCTGAGATAATGTTTTCACAAAGCTTTCCTGCACAAATGATTTGTTGCATACATTAATTAAGACTAAGTGTTACCTCTATTAGCCTCATAATGCATCATGCATTAAGAAGCTATAATATTTATTTTTCTCAGTTCACTGTTTGATTAATCTATTTTTAAAAGTCACTTAATTGACCAACCTATTCTTAATCTGTTTACAGTTAATGCAAGATGGAGGCATTCTTTTACGTACTGTAAATTCCTCAGGCACTTCACTTTTCTTTTAACCTGCTATTTTATGTTGTGGGTTCTCTATGTAATTCTAAAGCAGGAATGGGGAACTCTTTTTCGATGTGAGTGCTGCATAACCTCACAGGCAATCTTCAGTGTCTGTGTGTGCAGGTTATATACCAGTAATAAGTGCAAGAGACTTCCTATTTGTGTGTATGAAATGAAAGCTCAGAATCTGGGAATTAAGTCTCATGAAGGCGGAGAGATTCTTCCCCCATCATAAGTGGGTGCCTAGGATAGGCTTTCAGTTTTGCAACAGGGAAATTTCAGTGATGCGAGCAGTTTCTGTCTACACTCGAGTAGGACGCTGGCAGAGACACATGCCCGACTGGCATGTTCCCTCCCTCTTGGTCGATCGTTTGGGAGCTTCATAAGCTTTCTTCAGCCCAAACATCACAGCAACCGATGCCAACAGACATCGGCACACTTAGGGATCCGCAGAGTTTGCACATCTGGAGTGACAGACCCCAGCAGCTCAGCATATAAACACACACGGAGCACTGCAACATGGCTGCCTCTCTCTATAGCATCAGACAGCAAAGAGAAAAAGAACAAAGGACAATAGTCCCAATTCACGGAACGCAGTAACACAAACATCCTGTCTCCGTCACAAGGAGGGCACAAGGAGAAGGGGATAACAGAGGACGAGATAGTTGGACAGTGTTCTTGAAGCTACCAATATGAGTCTGACCAAACTGCAAGAGGCAGTGGAAGACAGGAGTGCCTGGCATGCTCTGGTCCATGGGGTCACGAAGAGTCGGACACGACTAAATGACTAAACAACAACAACAAAGTTGTAGTGGAGTTTGTACTATAATGGCGAATATGCCAATGTAATTTTTTTTTTTAAAAAAAGATCTTGCCTTTAACAACATTTAAGCACTTTGTGTTAAAATAGACATCATAGGTGTTCATGCTGTCATGATGTGTGTTTGTGTTAATGCTCCTTGATAGCATAGTAAATATGACTGTATTACAGACGTGCGCTTCAAAGCACTAAGCGTTTCAATACTTAATACATCAGAGAGTGATAATTATAATAAGCTTAGGCCTGTTGATGTAGCTTTATTATTGGTGTTAATGGGTGAAATCCATTGGTGCTTATCCATCTGCAGATGGCATGTACTCCCAAAATTTGCTGGGGGGGGGGGGTCGGGGGAATCCTCTGGAGCAGATTTGGGGGATGGCCTGGGGGAAGAGAGGAACACAAGGCTGTTCATGAAATATTGGATGTTGCCCAATGTATTTGCATTATAGATAGTTAATTAATTGTGCCCTAAACGGTCTCAGTCCTATATACCTGAAGGAGCGTCTTCACCCCCATCATTCTACCCGGACACTGGGATCCAGCGCCGAGGGCCTTCTGGTGGTTGCCTCACTCCAAGAAGTGAGGTGCCAACATGCTCCATTCAAGTAGTCTACATAATATCGTGCAACCTATCAAGAATATCTGTGCTTGGTCCTGCACTTGATTCTTCCCTCCTTGACGATGGAAAGCAAGGCCATTTTGACCAGGGCCCTGAAGTCTACAAGCAGAAGCAGGATGAATGCTGTGTGTGACCAGAGTCAAAAGATGACAAACGTGACTCCAAACTTCACAGAGCATCCTTCACAAAAGCAGGTGAGCCCGTTGCATGAAGCAAGGTAAGTCTGTGGTTATTAAAAGATGAGTCATGTTTGCACCTTGATTTGCAATGACAAAAAAAAAGTTTATTAAGTGATTGTCCAAGACTGGACTTAGCCTGCGTAAGCCCTTCAGAAAGTACACTGTCCTCTGTAAAGTCATAAATATGGTCACCCAGTCAGGTTCATGGCTGAATGGCAAGCTGGGAGCCTTCCTGGTTCCAGTCTGACATTCTAAACACCGTACCACATTGACTCCTTGTGCATATATTAGCTCACCCCAGCATCCCGCAGGTATCTATATTTATTTGTACCCATAACTGCCCTTTAGCTGCTGGCTGCAGTGCTCGATCTGACCATGAAGTGCCCATTCTTTTAAATCCAAAAAGCCGAAGCCAACGATGAGGCTTGAAGGTGACAAATCCTGAACCTGCAGGCAGCGCTGAATAACCTTTCTTCCGAGGCGGCGAATCGCTTGCTTTGTGTGTTTCTATTGCCGCCCAAAGCACAGCTTCTGCACTCTGTGACTAGAGATTACACATTGAGAGCTATTGAGTGTGCCATGGCTCTCTGCAGCGTACAATTAGAATAAAGCTGCTTGTTTCACTCAGGCACTTCTAGAGCAGCAAAGGCGGGGAGAGAAATCATTCAATACCGGAGTCAACGGCTCTGAAAGACACTCGTCTACTTGCTCGGTGCATTAACACAAAACCAAAGGCATAGTCAGGTGGTAGAATACTGACTGACACAGGATATTGCAGACATGGCTGTGATTCCCTTTCCCAATGCACCTTTTGCACCTCCATGTTTTCGCCAGTGCCTGAGCCGAAAAGCATTGCTAGTTGCATTTCTCTAGGTTTTCCCCCTCTCCTTCTGCCAGATAATAATCCCTGAGGAACTCAAAACCTTGCACAGCACATGCTCTTGTTTCAAAAAGAGATGAGCCATTTAAAAATCATTTGGTCATTCCTCACTCTTATAAACTCTAATTTATGTTTGTGAATGGTGTGCTATGGTCTTGTTAGTTCGAACCATTAACAAACATAAACGTTTCCAAAATGCTTTAAAAATCCTATTCCACAGCAGCGATGCACGAGGACAGGACAGGCACAAGGGTAAGACAATTGCAAGGTCAGGGGAACTGCAGGTTATTATTGGCATCAACCAAAAGGTGTGTGCCCACCTGCAGGATGCTAAGTCTGCCAGCCCAGAGCTCCTCTGACTTTGTCCGTATCCATCCTGATAAAGTGCAGTGCCACCACCAGCAGGGCACCCTTGCCACTCTGCTCTTTGGCATGTCACTAATATTAAGTAATAATAATAACCCATCCTTCACCCTAAAGTCCCAGGGTGGGGGCCATGGACTGGCTGGATGCAAAGGATGGTAGCAGGCACCAGCTGGGGAACTCCCAAGGGAGAAAGGCTCGGAGTCAGGGGTTTGGAGGTGGGATGACGATGAGTGGTCAGAGGGAAGAGATGGAGCAGACTGAGGAGAGGAGGAGGTACCAGAAGCTGAAGAGGCAACAGGTTTTTGTGAGCAGGAACAGTCTGTGGCAGAGAGCAGTCCAGAATTGGAGGCAGAAGCAGGGACTGGAGAGGAGGGGCCCCTGATAGTCAGAGATGAAGCAGGCTGCTGGTCTTCTGGTCTTCCTCTCCTGCTGTGAGCAGCTCCCCTCCCCACCCCATGTCTTCTAGACCAGAAGAGGTATGATGGAGGCATTCAGAACTCACGTTTCACCTCCCATCACATTGCAGACAATAGCCTTTCAATTCAGGTAGTTCACCTGTTCAGCTGCAAGCCGCTGAGAGTGCCACGGACGGGTGGGAACCAGCTTTCAGCATTAGGCCAATTGTTCTGAGGGGTACAGACCAAAGGCAAAAGACAGCATGCAGGATTTTTATTTTATTTTTAAGTTGTAGGACAAGTTTGTGTTTCCCTTTCATTCCGCATACAGAAGCCAACTGAACTGGAAGCTGAATCTTACTTTGAGGCTGTTAACAGGATAGCAACTGCCCACCAGGGGAGCCAACTAGCTTAGGGGACACAGCAAGGCAGGCTGTGTATGGCGCATACAGTTCTATCTTCCTTCAGAGGGTACTAGCTGGGGGCTCAGGAAGAGCAACTGGCCTTGTGTACTTCTAGGTACTTCTGGGATGCATAGTTATATGCTATACCTGCACCAATAAGGCATTTCACAGTTCTTTGGGGAAGAGAGTGTAACCCACTCTTTTAGCCCTTTTTCATGCTTGATTTATACTACCCTTCAGGCTATGAGAAACCCCATAGAGCTACAACAAGAAAGTTTACCAAAGGCAATGCTGTTTCCTAGATTGCATCCTGGCTTCTTCTTTGATGCAGGTGTTTGGGCAATAAACCTGAAATTAAATCCTGCTGTGCATTCCTCTTTTCCTCCCCCCAAAAATGAAAAAATAAAATAAAATAAAAACAATACTTTATTCCACTGAAACAAACAGAATGATGGCTTTCGGCCAGCTGCCTCTCAGGAAGTATGGTCTACTGTGACAGTAATCTCTGAAGTATGTCCGCAAGCAGTGATCTCCCTTCCCTTTTTTTTAAGTGCTCCAGCAGATTAAAAACAGTGGGATGGAGAGGAGAGAAGTTGCTGAGTACTTAATGGCACTAGAACTAGGAGATGGCATGCGGCGATGAACATTGCTGCAGTTCGCGACCTTGCCTGGCGCACACAGTGCTGATTATACCAAAGAACCAAGTAGATGTGGAGGAAAATTGAGCTGCATCTCTTCACAACTCCTCTTTGGTAAATGAAGGATTATGATACTTCAAGAGGAAGGGGGCGGGGGAATAATGTATATGTCTGTGTGAAGTTGCAATAACGGTGGATTTTTATTATTATTATTCCAACCGAGGAAAACATGACTGATTGCAGCTGGCTGCAGCCTATAAAGAATACTTAGGTTAATTGGAGCCAAGGGGGCATAAATACTTAGGAAGGCTATTTTGCAGTGTGTGTTTGCATGTGTGGCGTGCTCCTGTTCTGCTGCTAATTTTCCTATTTGTTCAAGTCTTAAAACCAGGCTATTTTTATTTTTTTTAAATCCAGAAGTGAGGAAGGGTGCAATTATGCAGCTCAAGAGACAGAGATGCGCTTGGATGAGGAGGAATTGCATTCTTCAAGTGCATGGGAGCTTTACACTAACACCCTCAGGGCAAACGCTGGATGTCTGAGAACAGGGAATGGCACTTGAAATTGCCCTTTGTAGATTTGCAAAAGTCACCCTCTTCAAATGATCTCTTTTAAGCTTTATGACATGGCTTGATGGGTTCAGGGCTTAAGGAGACATCTTGTGGAATAGGCCAAGAGTCCACCTTGCCTGCCATTCCATTTCCAACAGTGGCCAACCACCAACTAATAGACAATCCTCCATGAATCTTCCTTTCTACACCACCTAAGTTGGTGGTGACATCTTGTGGGTAGTGAATCCATTGTGTAATAGTTCCTTTTGACAGTCGGCCAGGTTCTCTGAGCTCAGACAACTATTTCAATCACTAAGATCATGGCCACTGGTCCCATCATCTCCTGGCAAATAGAAGGGGAAGAAATGGAGGCAGTGAGAGATTTTACATTCTTGGGCTCCATGATCACTGCAGATAATGTCAGAGGTCACAAAATTAAAAGACAACCTGCTTCTTGAGGGAAAAGCAATGACAAACCTAGACAGCATCTTAAAAAGGAGAGACATCACCTTGCCAACAAAGGCCCATATAGTTAAAGCTATGTTTCTCCCAGTAGTGGTGTATGGAAGTGAGAGCTGGACCATAAAAAAGGCTGATTGCCAAAGAATTGATGCTTTTGAATTATGGTGCTGGAGAAGACTCTTGAAAGTCCCATGGACTGCAAGAAGATCAAACCGATCCATTCTGAAGGAAATCAGCCCTGAGTGCTCACTGGAAGGACAGATCCTGAAGCTGAGGCTCCAATACTTTGGCCACCTCATGAGAAGAGAAGACTCCCTGGAAAAGACCCTGATGTTGGGAAAGATTAAGGGCACAAGAAGAAGGGGACGACAGAGGACGAAATGGTTGGAAAGTGTTCTCGAAGCTACCAACATGAGTCTGACCAAACTGCGGGACGCAGTGGAAGACAAGAGTGCCTGGCGTGCTCTGGTCCATGGGGTCATGAAGAGTCGGACACAACTGAATGACAACAATACGGTAGAAGCAGCTTGATCTGGTTATTAATGCTGGATGTTCTATCTATGACCTACGAAAAGATGCCCTGGACTAAGAAATTGCAGAACTGAAATTTGGTGGTGGCCATTTAATGCTTCCTAATGATGGGGGGGGGCAGGTTTCTGTGTTTTCAGTGGGAATAATAATAACAACAACAACAATAAGGCAAAAAGCAGGTTATGAATAAATGTATAATAATAAGAAACAATACTTCCTTTCCTCTAGCTAAATGGCTGCCATTCCCTTCCTTTTAGAATAAAAGTCAATTTGCTGCACTTTGAGACATTCACTAGAGAGCACGTTTAAACACTGTAAAGAAAGCATGTATTTTACTGTAATAATGATTTAGGTATTAAAAACTTGTGTTCTCTCACTGTATGAACTTGCAAGAAAGCCCCAGTTACACTTTGGTAAATGTCTCCCGGTCAACCAAAATGAGGAGCTAATAGCCACTTAGTAATGTTGCTCTAAAGCGTGGATTATGCAACATAATGTGGCACAGAATATAGAACATATACCCAGGCATATTAGTTCATCAGTTATGTATTCTCCCTAGGTTTATGGAGTGGCATTTGTTTAGAGCAAGCCTACTCAATGAAGTCCCTGCCCTGACTATGTACTGAAATTTCAAATGCCCAGTTTTGGTCCTTTCCTACTCTTTCATAGGATTGTCTAAGACCTTCTTGTTGTGTTATGCTGGGGAGTGAGCCACTGAGGTGTAGCACTTAGGCTATGTCTGCTTTAGGTTAGCTGAGACTGAGATGCTTTTAATGTGTCCACATCAGCCTTTCTGGAAATCAGGGAATTCCTGATACGGATAGGAGAGACTCCAGGTAGGGAAACAGAAAAGGGGAACTGACCTGTTGACCTACTGTCCGTCCAGCATCTTACTACTTGTGTGTGGTCCTGCATTTTTAGGGGGGGAGGGGTCCTTCACCTGCACTTCCAAAATAAGTTATAAGTTTGCGCATGATTACATCTGTGTGTCTTTTGCAAATGTGTGTCTTTTGCACATGGAACAGAGGGCCAAATCCGCATACTGAGCTCAGCTGGTACCCCTGCTAAGCAAAAGAGAAGGCACTCTTGGGGGGAGGGTTAACAAAGAGAGGTCCAGAAAGACTTGAAGACACACAAAGCAAAACAAGATTGCATATACAGTCATACAGGTACAGGTACAGGGACCCCTGACCATTAGGTCCAGTCGTGGCCGACTCGGGGGTTGCAGCACTCATCTCGCTTTATTGGCCGAGGGAGCCGGCGTACAGCTTCCGGGTCATGTGGCCAGCATGACTAAGCGGCTTCTGGTGAACCAGAGCAGCGCACGGAAATGCCATTTACCTTCCTGCCGGAGCGGTACCTATTTATCTACTTGCACTTTGACGTGCTTTTGAACTGCTAGGTTGGCAGGAGCAGGAACCGAGCAACGGGAGCTCACCCTGTCGTGGGGATTCGAACCGCCGACCTTCTGATCGGCAAGCCCTAGGCTCTGTGGTTTAACGCACAGCACTACCCGTGTCCCTCTATACTGTCATACCTCGGATTAAAGTTGATTCAGGTTGAGAATTTTCAGGTTGCGCTCCGTGGCGACCCGGAAGTAATGGAACTCATTACTTCTGGGTTTCGCCGCTCGTGCATGTGCAGATGCTCAAAATGCCGTCATGCGCAGGTGCAGAAGCAGTGAATTGCGACCTGCGCATGTGCAGAAGTGGGTTGCGTTCGCTTCAGGATGCGAATGGGGCTCCAGAACGGATCCCGTTCGCATCCAGAGGTACCACTATAATAGGACACCAACAGAAAAAGAGGCCACCAGGGAATGGGTTAAAAAGAAAACACTGAGAAGGAGTGGGGCGAAGCTTTTCTTTGACTAATGCAGCTTTGTGGCTTCCTTGAGTTAAAAACAATGGAAAAGGGGTCCGGAAGAGTGATTTGAGCTGTACAATCCCGTTCAATACATTTAGTTCCACAACGGCAGCTACACATCTGCGGTCAAGGAGATGTGTAGAAAAGAAAACTGACCATGAGTTTTGTGGAAGTTTGACCTTTTGGCTTCACACACAAACACACACACTTTTATGTCACCTGTATAATGTTCACAAATGTGCAAAAGTACACCCTAGCATGAAGGGGCAGAAAGTAAAAGGAAGTAAAGGCTCGAGGTAGCATTACTGCCATCTATAGCTAAGTAGCACAGAAACAATTCTCAGTTAAGGACAAGGTACATAATTTACAATTATCTGTGAAAGAAGCTCCCAAACACATTCCACTTCTGGACCAGGTTACTCAAGACCTACTGAAACCGAAGGATGAAGCTATGCTTCCCAGCCTAAAACCAGTATTGGCTTTAGGTAGGCTTGCCATACATCAGGAAAACTCCTGAACATGTCCCGATTTTGGGATGTAAAAATGGCGTCCAGGGCGGGGGGGAGAACAGTGGCGTAGCGTGAGGGGTGCAGGGGGGCCGGCCGCACTGGGCACAACATCTGGGGGTTAGGGTTAGGGGGCGCAAATCCACGGGTTAGAGGGTGCAAATGACTTGCCTTGCCCCGGGTGCTGACAACCCACGCTACGCCACTGGGGGAGAATTTTGCTGAATCGGCAAAATCTCAGGGAAAAGACGGGTGCATGGCAACATGATGGGGAAAGCAGCAGAAACAGCTCCAAAAAAGAATCTCAACAATTTTGCGGATGTCAGAAATTTTACTGTCAGGAATTTTACTTTTTGAAATATGGCAATCCTAGCTTTAGGCAACTGTCTGGGATGTCAAATGTCTCAAGGCTCCTGCCTCAGCTATGTAAATATCTTGGAGAAAGCACTACTGATTGGCCCTTTGCAGAGGAAGTAAACAGAGACAGCTTAACAGCTCATTGACTGGATTAATACCTCCCACTTCCAGGGGATATGATAAAGATGGATCTTCATCAACTCTGCAGCGCATAGACCCAATTTTAAAGGGGAGAAAGTAAAGTGATTTATATTAAAAATGAAAGTAAGACAATGCAAGCAGTACTCTAATCAACTGCTCTTGTTAATGCTGTTTATCCCTAGGATAAGACACGAGGGGATGACAACTTACCGGTAATCGGGACAGCAAAAGCACACGAGCCAATCCTAACGGAAACTTCACATGCCAAGGAGCAGCTCAGATACACTTCCTTACAAAGTGTGGTGCTTACACTATTTGAATGCAATATCTGTTTTTACAGTAGGCAAAATACAGTAATAGCACAGCGAGCAATAGCATTAAAAGGTAGGACCCCTGGACAGTTAAGTCCAGTCAAAGGCGACTATGCGGTTGCAGCGCTCATCTCGCTTTCAGGCCGAGGGAGTTGGGGTTTGTCCACAGACAGCTTTCTGGGACTAAGCCGCTTCTGGCGAACCAGAGCAGGGAATGGAAATGCCATTTACCTTCCCACCGGAGCGGTACCTATTTATCTACTTGCACTTTGACGTGCTTTCAAACTGCTAGGTTGGCAGGAGCAGGGACTGAGCAAAGGGAGCTCACCCTGTCGCAGGGATTTGAACCGCCGACCTTCTGATTGGCAAGTCCTAGGCTCTGTGGTTTAATCCACAGCACCACCCGTGTCTCTTCACTTTTCCTTAGGATGCCCTTATTTCCATTGGAGAAATGTTGGAGAGTATGGATGCATAGTAGGCTGCACAGAACTATGGGAACCAAGTGAATAAAAATACCTAAACCTCAACTACAGAGGGGTGGTTGCTTTCTTCAAAAGAAAGAGCATAAAGGAAACATGGTAATGCTTCAACTTACAGGAAAAAATGGATTTGATATGGTGCCAGCATTATATCAAGGAATCAACCACACCTACTCTATGGGCAGCCAAGAAGAAATTGCTTTTGTTATTAAGCGAGGGAGTCCAGACTGCCTGCAACATAGCAAGGTTGGTGCCAACAAAGATTCTCCATGCAATTTCCTACAGATGCTCATGATTCTATGATTCTGTGTGCCTCTTATAATGCGTTCCTTTCTGGACTACAGCCAGTGAGACGATCTCTGTCCACTTAGCCACAGTGTAAGGGGCAATTGTCAGCTGAATTATGTCTACAATGCAAGAAGAATCACACTTGTCCAGGGTGCCAGTTGGTTTTATAGCTTTAAATCAATAAACCTGATTTGAGGGAACCTTAGAGCGTGCCCTGCAGTTTACACACACAGAGGTTCTACACAGTTCTGCTATCATTAAGGTCAGCAAGATTGGCAGGCAGGTTCTGAACAATCAGTAAATGTGTTCTTAATTAAAAAGGTATAAAGCTATATTAGGGTTCAGATACAGATCCATAAAAGAATGCAGCTTCTGGAATAAAGGAACGGCACAGCAATTGCAAGGGGAAAATATGCTGCAGTTTTAATATTTGCATCAGTTAATTATCCAGAGAAGAAGGAGATTGAATGATTAAATTTCCATCTCTCCCATCCTCTCAAAGGATACCAGCATGTGATAGAAAAATACAAACATTTTTAAAACAATTCCAATACAGATGCAGACTGGGAAAGACCTTGCCGCTGCTGAGATGACAAAGATCCTAAACTTGCTTATCTGGGAGTAAATCCTGTTGAACTCAGTGGGGCTTACTGTTAAGTAGGCATGTACAGGAATGTACCGTGAACAATATTTCCATGTGTTACACTGCCTGAACTATCTTCGTAACACCTTCAGGAACAAACAGTTTTCCTTTAGGCACTTAATAAAATTGGGATTTAAGGAACATGAAATCCTTAGGCCCTTATGTTTCAAAGGACACTTATTTTATATATATATATATATACTTAAAATCAAAGAATGTGCTGCCCTCTTAGTGGGGAGTACAATCCCATCGAAACACGTTTGGTTCCATGAGGCTGGGACTCCGACACGGCATTGGGCCATTAGAAGTTTTCTTGGCTGCAAGTCATTCTTTGGTGAATACAGTCCCTGGCTACACAGTTCTATTACAGTGGTACCTCAGGTTACATACGCTTCAGGTTACAGACTCCGCTAACCCAGAAATATTACCTCAAATTAAGTACTTTGCTTCAGGATGAGAACAGAAATCGTGCTCCGGCGGCGTGGCAGCAGCAGGAGGCCCCATTAGCTAAAGTGGTGCTTCAGGTTAAGAACAGTTTCAGGTTAAGTACGGACCTCCGGAACGAATTAAGTACTTAACCTGAAGTACCACTTTATTTAGAAAAGTGCTCCCCTAGTGAAGGTGCTGTCTAATTCGCCATGGGAGAGAGGGCTTGCCCCTGTTGTTCATCTCTCGTATTCAGTAGGTGGCACTAGCCTTCACAGAACCACAGAAATGTAGAGTAGGAATGGACCACAAGCTGGGGAGCCAACTCCTAGGGGATGAGGTCCCTTCGTCCGCCCAATAAAAAAATTGAGTTGACGGGCATTGTCATTTAAATGGTGTGCACACATTGCGTTTTGTGGTCGATGATGCAGGGCAGGCTTACCTAAGCGCCCCAAATATTTTATTCAAGTTGGCACCCCTGAAAGTCCTACCACCTGCAATGCAGGAAACATTTAGCCCAACGTGGAACCCCAACCCACAACCTTGAGATTAAGCATCTCCTGCTCTACCAACTGAGCTATTCCCTATCATCACCATCATCATCATCACCAGGGGTGGACTTTGGTAACATGGCACCCTATGTGATCAAAATTCCCCCCGCCCCTCAATATTTCTTCTTTTCACAATAATTTCTTTTGGTGCAGTTGTTTTTATGGATCTTCTCAGCAGGTACCCATACAAATATGGGATGATGATGGTGATGGTGATGGTGATTCACTCCTTGGGCTTAGCACCCTTTGCAGAGGAACCACCCACCCAGCCCTAAATCCAGAGCTACTATCACAGACTCCTATTAGCTGACAGCCTCTGTGAGCTGTTAAGTTCAGTTAGGTTGAGAGTTAGTGACTGGCTGAAAGCCATTCACTGAGTTTTATGGCAAATTGAGTTGCAATGTGAACCCAAGTTTCCCCAGTCCTAGTTAACACCACCACACTGGGTACCTTAAATCTGAGGAACTAACTACATGACACAGTAATATGCCTTTACACCATGTTATTTTTTTTAATGTAATCCTAGGTGGGCAGGGTAAATTTCCTTTTTTTTAAAAAAATAACATTTTTAAAATTAGTTTTAACAAATGTTTTTCAGCATAACATCCTTTTAAACATCATTTTGAAATTTTTGGCTGTCACAGCCTAGGACTTCCTTCAACCTCGACTGATGGTTTTCTTAAGTCTTTCTAATTATGCGCTTTGTTACTATAATTATCGCTATAAACTCAAATTTCCAGTACATCTATTCTTAATTCTTTTCACAATAATTTATAAATTACTCCTCACGAAACTTATTTTAACCCTACAAGTGATGTCAATTGATTGCTATTGCTTTTCATATATATCAAAAACTTTTTCCAATCCTTTAGGAAAGTCTGGTCCTGCTGGTTCTGAATTTTGCCTGTTAGTCTTGCCATCTCAGCATAGTTCATCAGTTTCTGGGCAGGGTAAATTTCCATTAGGTCTGGGAGAGGAGCTTTAACCCTTTCTTTCCTGGTCCCCATGGTACTCAGGTGGCGCTGTGGTCTAAACCACAGAGCCCAGGGCTTGCCGATCGGAAGGTTGCCGGTTCAAATCTCCATGATGTGGTGAGCTCCTGCCCACCTAGCAATTCAAAAGCAAGCCCCAAAGTGCAAGTGGATAAATAGGTACCCCTCCAGCGGGAAGGCAAATGGCATTTCCGTGTGCTGCTCTGGTTTCGCCAGAAGCGGCTTAGTCATGCTGGCCACATGACCCGGAAGCTGTCTGTGGACAAACGCCAGCTCCCTCGGCCTATAGAGTGAGAAGAGCCTCACAACCCCAGAGTTGTCCGAGACTGGACCTTACAGTCAGGGGTACCTTGACCTTTACTTTATTAGACCTAAAAGCCGTTAGACACGAAAGATGTAAAAATCAACAGTAAACAACTGTTTAACATTCAAGGGCATTCCACAGGCAAAGGAAACAGTTCCTGGGTGAGGATAAGGTTGGTAGAAGGCAGAGAACATGAGAAAACACCCAGAAGTTGCATTAAATAAAAGCTAGATACTGCAAAGTGATAGGATAAATGTATCCCCATTATTTCATATTAAAGGTTATTGTGCGTACAAAAGGGAGGGTGTTCAAAGGCATCTCCTATATCTGAGAAGCACAGAAACATTTCTGAAGCTGCCCTGTGACTCTGGCTGTGTTAGGTTTTTGTTCTGTTCTTTTTCAAATTTTAGGAGCTTTAGGTCACCACGGGAAATAGACCAGAAGATTTACAGCCAACAACAGAAAATACTTCTTTAATACAGCACTTCGTTGGCATGCAGTTCATTGCCACACAATGTGGCAATTGAAATTGGCTTTGGAAATGATTGAAATTCATTAAAATTAGATCTCTCTGTGGTTATCAATGACTGCCATTGGAAACTCATATCTTGGTTTTAAAAGCCAAGATATGTGGAAGCCTTTGGGGCACACTTTTTTCCTATTTTGAAACGAAAAGTATTCTTTTTGTTTGTTTATTTTGTTTAACAGCCCTTCATCCAAGGCTCACAGGGTGGTTTACAATATAAAGACACAAAATTTTATAATAATAATAATAATTTATTATTTATACCCTGTGCATCCGGCTGGGCTTCCCCAGCCGCTCTGGGCAGCTCCCAACAGATTAAAAACAGAAAAAAGCACCAAACATTAAAAATTTCCCTATAACATAACAACAAACAAAACAATACCCTCACCCTAGTTTAAAAAAAACCATAGATGGTTTAATGAGTCAAAGGCCTGGGAGGAGAAGAATGTTTTCACCTAATAGCTTCATCCAAACCAGGAAAAACCGGGATATTAAATAATCATTCGAAGTAGGGTTAATATTCTGCCTTGTTCTTCTAAATTTGTTAATCTGCTATAGTTTCCCAGCTGGTTGGATCTCATGCATGAAGGTTGCATGTATAGGGCCAAAAAGCTTGTTCGTATCTGAGCATGCTCAGTGGGCATGGAATGCTGAATGACTGTGCACTCCACTCTGTAACATTTTGTTGCAGGATAGACCTATCTGTATCCCTAATTATCAGTGGGGGCAAAATAAGATGGTCCGACCACATCATCATTCTTTGCTTATGAGTTTTTTGGCTACTGTGAGAGCGAGGGCACAGGACGTCTGAAAATGAGAAGATCTGAAAGCAATTTTTAAGTCCAGACTTGCTATCTTCCTTCTAGCTGTCTCCTAGTCACTTCCACACCGGATTTGCTTCATTCAACCAAAAACAGCATGGAAATGTTGAGGAAGAGGGAAATGAAGGTGCTTTATATCATAGGATACTTTTAAAAATAAAGTGGTAGTGCAGGTTTTTAAGCTATATGCCATAGTTCTCCTAGTCTTCTACGCTGTGGATTTACTTGCAGAGTAAATAAGTGACTCGACTTACAGTAAAGGGGATACATGTCACTTTTCACTAGCAGGGAAAAGTATCCACTTGAGGGAGCTCCAGACTTTCCGAGCTGTTTTATATACTTAAGATAAACCGCCGGCAATCTGTCTATTGGCTTTTCAAAATCCAGGGACTAAAAGATACACTTTGGTTTCACAAATAATTTCACGGTGAAAATGAAACAAGAGCCAGCCTTAACAGTCAGGAATCCCATTTGATTATCGCTGTTTGTTTTTTATTTGTCGGCAGCGCCCCCCCCATGCCCCCACAAACTGTGACATCTAATGCAAATGGGTAGCACTTTTGTGGCTTCTGATTAGATATTTAATGGCATATGAAAGTGCTTTTTTTATTTTTATTTTTAGAAAAACTTCAGACAACTCAGCTGGAAGCGTGAAAATTAGCATGGAATGAAATATTTATGGAGTTTCATTCCGCTTAAGTTTGCGTCATTTTCCTGCCATAGGACACCAAGGCCAATTAACCATTTCCAATTAAACAAGCTCAAAACCAATCTCACGCATCTAGAAATAGCTGTTGAATCATAATGTCTGCTTTCTGAATGCAGAAAGGTTGGCCTTTCGTAAAGAGGCAGGTAATTTCAAGAGAAAAACACGACTAATGCTACCGTGCCCTCAAAAGGCATGTGCTAAGCAGAGAGTGCTGAAATTGTCAGCTTCAGTTATAAGATGCAACTGGTAAACAGGGAAATCAAAAGCAGTCTGTTTTGCAGTTTGGCAATGTTCATAAAATTTTACAGTGCGGTCGTAGGACTGGATTAATACAGTTCCATGTTTGCTTAGTCTTGATTTTGTCCATGTGTTGGTTTTTTAAATCAAAAGCTTTGAATTTGGCACCTTGTTGTGATAGTTGGATAAGGAAGAAATTGGAGTTTGCATTTTTCGCAGGAGAAAGGGGGACTAATTCAAATGTCCTTGAAAGATGGAAATTTCTCCAGGTTTTAGGAAAGTCTCCATGTATATTTATATAACAGAGTATATTGCATTATGTTGTATTGTGGTGTTGTGATAAACTTTCCTTTGGTGTCATGGACTAAGAAGACGCTCGAACTCAGGACGAAAGGGAGAAACGTGCTAAGAGGAAGGCATGTTTGGCAAATCCTCACCATGATCAGCTCCCACCCAGAAACCTATGTCCCCACTGTAGGACGTGTGGATCCAGAATTGGCCTCCACGCTCACAGACTCACTGTTAAGACCGTGGTCATGGAAGATAATCTTACTTGGCCACGAGTGATCACCAAAGAAGATGATGATGATGATGATGATGAAGAAGAAGAAGAGGAGGAGGAGGAGGAGGAGGAAGAAGACGATGACTTTGGATTTGATATCCCGCTTTATCATTACCCGAAGGAGTCTCAAAGTGGCTAACATTCTCCTTTCCCTTCCTCCCCCACAACATACACTCTGTGAGGTGAGTGGGGCTGAGAGACTTCAGAGAAGTGTGACTAGCCCAAGGTCACTCAGCAGCTGCATGTGGAGGAGCGGGGAAGTGAACCCAGTTCACCAGATTACGAGTCTACCGCTCTTAACCACTACACCATACTTTCCACCAACTTCAACCTTATCTGGACAGGGCTAGGCTTTCATTCAGTTGTCTATAGGTTGAATTGACTTCTTGGGTGGATTGCTGCAATGTTTTTTCCTCCGCTGAGGGCTGTCTTTGAAGGCAGAAACTTCAGTTAGCACAGAGCACAGCAGCCAGACTGTTAATGACAACAGGTGTCAAAATACAACACCAGATGTGGCACAGCTGCACTGAGGTTGGATGGTCACCTGTCATGGATGCTTTGGTTGGCATTGCAGGGGGTTGAAGTAGATGATCCCATAGAACAGTTCTGTGATTCTATGAACTCCTTTTGTTTGGGCTCAAGGTTTTTCCAGATAATAATAACAAACAAGCAAGCACAAAATGGGTTCCAACGCTTGTAATGGAATGGGATAGTCTTTGTTCAGAGGGATATCCTTGACGAAGGAGCCATCAACTTCCTGGAGTAGAGTAGGGTGGGGAGCTTTTCCCCACAGAGGAATTAAGAGACTTGACTGAAGTGGGGATTTGGTGAGGGAATATGAATTTATTTTATAGGGGGAAGCTTGTCCTGTCTCTGCATCAGGAGAATGCGCATTCCCCACTTCAACAACCCATCCATTTCGTGAAGTGGAAAGCGAAGTGAGAATCTCTCACATTTCCTCTCTCACCATCGCTATGTAACATGCAAAGCCACGGCTGCATCTCCCAGAATAAATAAGCAGCAATTGCACATTTATTGCATGAAGAAGAAAAAAAAGAATCAATCAGCCAGAAAAGCCCTTGGTTATATTTAGGCTTGAATGGTTTTGATCTTTGCTCTTTAACTTACAGAGGCTGCATGCCTCTTAGTTTAAGAACTTTGGGTTTAATTGGACACACAGGTCAATAATAATGATATGGTTTAACATCATTACTGACTCCAGAACTCAATTGGGTTGTCCTCTTGTGTTCCTCTGTTATGAAATGTTGACCTGTAAACTCTAACTCGAGTTGATTATATTTGCCGGAAATCCTACGAGCACAATACATTTATATAAACGGTGTGCAGCAGATGCCTTCTCTGCTGCACATTTCCCTCCTGTTTTAGATATAGCCCCAGGGAACGACCAAGGTTCAGTGTTAGAGAATACGCTTTGTGAGCAGAAGACCTCAAGGTTCATTCCTCAACATCCCTGGTTAAAGGAGTTTTCAGGGAGCAGGGCTAGAAGAGATCTTTGCCTGAGGCCCTGGAAGGCTGCTATCAGTTAGACGAGACAGTAGTGGACAAGGTGGATCAGTGGCTGCATATGTTTATTTCGCGCTCTGGAAACACATCTGTTAACAAACGAGCCTGCAATATCACAGCCTGATCAGACTTAAGGTCATGCAAAATACAACACAGCTGTATTAGCTGGACCTGCCTTAGTTTTCTCACCAGGTGTTCAGCATTAAGGACCAATGGGCAAGTTTGAATAAATCTCTAGGCACATGTACCCAGTCCATTCTGAAGGTGGGATAAATACACCCTTGAACATTTTTCACAAGAAAACAGGTATTTTGTAGCTTTTCATTATGGGGTGGGAGCTCCCAAGGTGTGAATAATAAGCCACATTTCATAGAAGAGAAGAAGAGTTTGGATTTGGTATTCCACCTTATCACTACCCTAAGGAGTCTCAAAGTGGCTAACATTCTTCTTTCCCTTCCTCCTCCACAACAAACACTCTGTGAGGTGAGGCTGAGAGACTTCAGAGACGTGCGACTAGCTCAAGGTCACCCAACAGCTGCATGTGGAGGAGCGGGGAAGCGAACCTGGTTCACCAGATTATGAGTCTACCACTCTTAATCACTACACCACACTGGTTCACCACAGGGTGCAGTAGTCAGAAAAGTTTCACAAAGGATTTTCAAAATCTTGCTTTCATAGAATTGTAGCATTGGAAGGGATCCTGGGGGTCATCTACCCTACCCTCCTGCAAAGTAGAAATCTCAACACATGGTCCCCCATCCAATTTGAAAGCATACCCTGCTTAGCTTTGCAAATGTGCTACCACAGGTCCTTTCCTCAGAGGTCAAAAATGCTGCATTCACTGAATCCCCATTAAAAGAATTATTGCCAGAATAGCAATCACCTGTCTCAACTGATCAAACAACTCTCAAGTCAAGCTGGAGAAAATAAAGTGCTTTCCGGTACAGTGGTACCTCTGGTTATGAACTTAATTCATTCAGAGGTCCGTTCTTAACCTGAAACTGTTCTTATCCTGAGGTACCTGCTGCAGCTGCACGATTTCTGTTCTCATCCTGGGGTAAAGTTCTTAACCTGAGGTACTACTTCCAGGTTAGCGGAGTCTGTAACCCGAAGTGTTTGTAACCCGAGGTGTTTGTAACCCAAGGTACCACTGTATTGACTTCATGACTAACAGTATCCAAATCTTTTGCATAACACTTTCAACAGTAGCTCTGAAAGCTCTAAAGTCAACATATTCCTCAGGAATGTGGACATTTCAGTAGTTAACATATATATCCACATAACTTATGACATCAATGTAGCTGCATAAGTAAACTCTGGAAAAGGATCAGTGGATTATTATTCATTATTCAATTTTTTAAAAACCCTGAAATTTAGATATGAAATTATTCTGTATTCTGGAAAAACAGCTAACCCAAAACTGCATGCTGTCTAGAAGAAATTATTATTATTAGAAGGCCATCCTGTTTAGGGAAGCTTTTAATATTTGATGCATTACTGTATTTTAATATTTTGTTGGAAGCCGCCCAGAGTGGCTGGGGAAGCCCAGCAAGATGGGCGGGGTACAAATAATAAATAATAATAATAATAATAATAATAATAATAATAATAATAATTACATTCTAGTACCATATGCATGTCACAGATCACACATGGATAGGCTCAATGATATGGTTTCTTTACGCATGACCTTTCCAAATAATCGGTTATACCGATGTGGTTTCTTCACAGCACATTACTGGTGCTGTGTAGGAAGAGGTATGGAAAAAATGGTTCTCACACGAATGTGTTGGAATGTGTGTACCATTCGTAAGGCTGCAGGAGCAACAAGGACGGACTGCTATAACACCTTAGAAATCAAGCGTGTGCGATGAGCTCAATTCATCATAAAGTGCATGAAGTAACTGTGAGATTATATATCACATACACACAGGAACTAACAAGGTGAGAATGAAAGGGCAACAACAAAAACACGTCCTTTTTCGCTGGGCTGCAAAACAAGAACCCAGTATCTGTCACTGAAATCCAACGTTGCACCTTGTTACACTGCTATACAGTGGTACCTCGGTTTAAGAACTTAATTCGTTCTGGAGGTCCATTCTTAACCTGAAACTGTTCTTAACCTGAAGCACCACTTTAGCTAATGGGGCCTCCCGCTGCTGCCGCACCGGCGGAGCACGATTTCTGTTCTCATCCTGAAGCAAAGTTCTTAACCCGAGGTACTATTTCTGGGTTAGCGGAGTCTGTAACCTGAAGCGTATGTAACCTGAAGCATATGTAACCTGAGGGACCACTGTACAAAGAAATCGGTTCCCTGGACAGCCATGTCCAACTCTAAGCCTGGGAGGTATGTGAGTGGCTTGAGCTAGAGCCTGCAGTCTTGTCCCCAATGCTGTTTAACGTCTTGGTCTTTTGGAGTTTGGGGCAAAAGATGCTGATGACATGTAGCTCTCTCCACAACATCTGAGTCAGTAGAGGCTGTGTAGGGCTGGATTTAGGTTTGATGAAGCCCTAAGCTACTGATGGTAAGAGGGCCCTTTATATGTCAACTGTCCTTTGTCAACAACAAATTGTCACTGTGTTTTTTGTGTTGCATATATGCTATATGGTAATTTATGGACCTAATAGGTATCTGAAGCCATTTGCACATGCAGAATGTAGGCACCCTATATATAGAAATGAGCAAACCAGTGATATTTTAGGGAGCAGGCTAGCAGGCGGGGTCCATTACCGAAAAATACGGTAAGCTGTGCTTGCACATTTAGAAAAGAAAAAAAAGGTACTTTGGATATATATACCTCCAGTGGGCTTCTTAACTCAGTTTATAGTTTTAACTCATGTTTCGTCTTATAGCATGCTGAAATAAAAAAAAATATATTAAATGCATAGGAAGCTGGAGGCATTACTCTGTTGACCAGGAAAAAGCAAACAGCAAGTCTCTTAGTGTTTATATGAGATCTGGCCAATCCAGAGGAGTCATGACGCTTGCCAGCTACTGAGTCCCTCTTCCCTTCTATGCCTGAAGAGGGCTTTCAGGCTAAAGCATGGTTTGGATGGGCAAGAAGAACTTAACTACACAGGTCTGCATGCACCCAGGATTAATCTACACCGGTGAGTTATAACATTAAAAATGCCTTATAAAAATGTGACATCAGAGGGCACTGTAGAGCGGCAATGGAAAATTGCATTGGGAGCTAGACACACACACACACACACACACACACATATATATATAGAGAGAGAGAGAGATTTTTAAATTAAAAAATAGTGTTTTCCAGATCAGTGTAGATCCAGCCCCAGTATTTCGTTTAACTTTGTCCCTCATCTGCTACTATGCGCACCATGTTAGCACACTAGTGCTAACATCTTTATAAACTGCTATAAACTGCTCTGAGCTTGTTTCTTTTCTTTTCTTATAATCAAGCAAATGTTTTTATTTATTTTATGAAATAAATAAATACAGTAGTACAATGTCTGTTCAGCATTGACGTGCTGAAAAGTGTAGCATGTAGAGTGCTTGAGGATGCAATTTAAGAAAGACACCAAGTACTAGTAAATGCATCTTGAATGCCTGAATCCCATCTAAATTGAGTCTGAGGCCTAAGCCCACACAGGCCATGGCAGATCATGAAGCTAGCCTGCTCTCCTCGTGAGTCCCTTGTGCCAGTAGTCTACTGACATCCAAGAATAAAGGTCTAACACAGTTGAAAAGGTTGGGAAAAGAAGCCAGGCATGTGTTCCCTGCTACCCTACACCCCCATTATATTGTTAGAACTTTAACAGTTTATCTGCTTGTTAAAAGGCAGGTTAAAATATTTGGCTTGATTTGGTATACGTCCCAATTATAGTAGTCACACTGCTGAATATATACTTCCAGTGTTGTGAAGAAAAGCACGTCAGTCCAATCTGTTCCTTACTCATTTCTAACTTGTCAGTGTTTTTCTGCTCGCAATTATTTTGGTTCTCAGCTTGTGTTTTCTTTTCAGCACAGGTTTCCACCCTCTCCTTCCCTTCCCTTACACTTGTTCTACTTGAAAATGTTCATATTAGCATGCAGATGGTTTTTTGATCACAGATATTTTTTTTCATCCTTCCCATGTCGAACAGCATATTTTGTTCTTCCGTTTCCTTTATCTTTGGGTTTTCTATTTTGGATTCAGTGTATTGCCACAGTTCTGCATTGTGGACGTAAACACCTCCTGCTTCTTCTCATTTTTCTAGCGTTGCAGAAGAGGGAGGGGAAGAGGGAGAGAGAGAGAGAGAAGGAGAACATATGCTAGAAAGGAGGTGCTCAAACACTTTTCATTGCACATCTTTCCAGGGCTAGAACAATACAACCTCCAAACCTCCCAAGGTCAAAAAGACAAGGATCAGCTGATGACCCTTGCTCCTCTCTTTGCATTTTGTACTAACAAATTAATTGTTATGATTAATGTTACTGATGCTTTGTTATTTTTTATTATTCACTATTCATATTGTCCTATCGTATGCATGACAATTGCACACATCGCTACTGTGATCCCAGGCCATTCACAAAGGAGGGACGTTCCCCCTGCGCCTTGCTCACTGCATCCAGTGTTTGCTCATCTCCAGGTCCTCAGCTCACAAGTGCTTCATTTTCCTGTTGTAAGCAGTCCATGCAGCGACTTACAAATGAATGGCCCACTAGGCAGGAAGAGTTCTTGGCACATGGCAAATCACCTGGCAGTACAGCAAGCCATGAACACCTAGGTGGCTTGGCAGGGAAGGTGTTCTAATGCATAGTTACAGGATGCCCCACTAGCAGGATGGAAGGGGAAGAATCATACCCTTTGCTTTTTAAATGCCCATCACCAGTTTAAACATGAAACAGAAAGAACTTGTCTTTCTTCTTTAATCCTATTGGGCCAATGCACTGGTGGCAATGAGAATTCTTTAAGCTAGGGCAGTAATGCAAAAGATCTTGCTCCTAACCCTCACCAAATGACCCCATCACTTTAACAGAGGGCTTTCCTTTTTGCTCTTAACAGCCGGGATCGTGTGGCATCCTATGTATTCTAATACTTTCAAAACCAAATACCACATTTTTCGCTCTATAAGACGCACCAGACCAAAAGACGCACCTAGTTTTTGGAGGAGGAAAACAAGAAAAAAAATATTCTGAATCTCAGAAGCCAGAACAGTAAGAGGGATCATCCGCTGCACAATGAAAGCAGCAATCCCTCTTGCTGTTCTGGCTTCAGGGATAGCTGCACAGCCTGCATTCGCTCCATAAGACGCACACACATTTCCCCTTACTTTTTAGGAGGGAAAAAGTGAGTCTTACAGAGCAAAAAATACGGTAATTTTAAAAGGAATCCGAACACAGAAGGCTCTTAAGTATTTGTGGGTGCCACCTTGAGCACTTTCAAAAGTAGTAGAGTCAGCTCAGAAGAAGGTCCTTTCAACACTGATCCCAAGGAAGGAAGGAAGGAAGGAAGGAAGGAAGGAAGGAAGGAAGGAAGGAAGGAAGGAAGGAAGGAAGGAAGGAAGGGTGTCAGGAAGGAAGGAAGGGTGTCATCCTGCTTTTAGTATCAAAAAACCAATATCCTGCTTGTAATACTCAGTCCATTCACCCATAACTAGAAGATGTTAATTAATGTTATGTCACTTTGCTCTGTGAATTACAGCTACATATATTTCGCACAATATTAAGTGCAGTCTGACCCTCAAAATGCCATCGTTTATATGTGAATGAGGGCTCTTGCCAGCACACCAGACTGAACGTTAAAAACAGATTAAAGAAGGATTGGCCCATGAAGGTCTATTAAGTTACTTGGTCTGTAAATGAATTCTTGTTTATCAAGGTGTCCCTAACCTGTGATTGCCAGACGTTGGCAGGGAGAAACTTCACAGAATGACTGGGTGAACTGCCAGCTTTGCTCTGGCTGTGTCCTGCGATCAGAGACTTGGCTGGATACAATATCAGTCGCACCTCCGCTTTTCTTCTTTGGCTATCAAGTCGGATATTGGGATCACAGCCTAAATTGCTTTTATGAATTTAGATACAACCAGAGCTGCTTCTGGTGTCAAAGAAGAGTCAGGCAGCTAGCAAAAGATCACAGACACAGGGGACAGAAATATAATACAGTGGTACCTCGGGTTACACACACTTCAGGTTACATACGCTTCAGGTTACAGAATCTGCTAACCCAGAAATAGTACCTCGGGTTAAGAACTTTGCTTCAGGGAGAGAACAGAAATCGTGCTCCGGCGGCGTGGCAGCAGCAGGCCACATTAGCTAAAGTGGTGCTTCAGGTTAAGAACAGTTTCAGGTTAAGAACGGACCTCCGGAACGAGTTAAGTACTTAACCCGAGGTACCACTGTAAAGAAATGCTCCCAGAACCAGGGAGAGGGACTTCTCGGTAGTGGCACCCTCCCTGAGGAACACCCTCCCTTCAGATGTCAAGGCAATAAAGAACTACCGTATTTTGCGCTCTATAAGACACACCAGACCACAAGACTAGTTTTGGCGGAGTAAAACAAGAAAAAATATATTCTGAATCTCAGAAGCCAGAACAGCAAGAGGGATCGCTACGCAGTGAAAGCAGCAATCCCTCTTGCTGTTCTGGCTACTGGGATAGCTGCGCAGCCTGCATTCGCTCCATAAGACGCACACACATTTCCCCTTACTTTTTAGGAGGGAAAAAGTGATTCTTATAGAGCAAAAAATATGGTATATAATGTTTAGAAGTCATTTGAAGGCAGCCCTGTATTGGGAGGTTTTAAAACACTTGACGTTTTTATTATGTTTCTAGATATGCTGTAAGCTGCCCAGAGTGGCAAGGTAAAAATGATCATCATTATTGGTACACCTTGTAGAACTGAGGTAAGACAATGGATATGATGACATTCTCAGAACTCAGAACAAACACTATGTTTTACTATCAAGATTTTGCTTTGATTCCCTCGGAGTCTCCTTTCTTCCTGCTATGAATCATACACCAGAGGAAGACTCTGTGTACCTAGTGAAGATTTCAAAGAGGTGGTTGATGTAACCTTTCTACCTTTTCCCCCCTGGAACTATCCTCGAGAGAATTCTCTGCATTTGATCCCAGAGAGGTGTCTCGTTCAACATCCTCAGAGACAGCTCCACACAGCCAAGTCACAAAATCAAAGAACTGTAGCGTTGGAAGGGACCCTGAGGATGATCTTAGTCCAACCCCCTGCAACGCAGGAATATGCAGCTGTCCCATACAGGGACCGAACCTGCAACCTTGGTATTATCAGCACCATGCTCTAACTGAGCTACCCAGGTGTGCAGAAACTGGACTTCCAACAGCCCGCCACTCCTGCTGCAACTGTGGAAGAATCATATATACACCGTATTTTTTGCTCTATAAGACTCACTTTTTCCCTCCTAAAAAGTAAGGGGAAATGTGTGTGCGTCTTATGGAGCTAATGCAGGCTGCGCAGCTATCCCAGAAGCCAGAACAGCAAGAGGGATTGCTGCTTTCACTGCTCTTGCTGTTCTGGCTTCTGAGATTCAGAATTTTTTTTTTCCTGTTTTCCTCCTCCAAAAACTAGGTGAGTCTTGTGGTCTGGTGCGTCTTATAGAGCGAAAAATACGGTTATATGATTAAATCATGCAATGTGGTTTCACACCTAGCCTGGAGCACCCACATAATTAGCAGGCCTTAATTTCCCGGCAGTAACAAAACGATGCTATGTAAAAATCCAAGACCGTTTCAGCTTGGCGTGAACCCAGTGGTCTGTGTTTCCATTAAAATACTGTGGCATTTTAGAGACAAAGCAAAGCAAAGCAAAGCTGGCTCTACACCAGTGGATAGAAACACTCACTTGAAAGTGGAGGGTGGGTGGGGGATAAATAAATAAAACTGGCTATGCTGCAACCAGCCCCTTTAGCTACACGAGCCAAGGTGGCCTCAGTTGCTTTTAATGTTGTAAATGCCAGCCAACTTAGCAGGTGTTTTCAGCTGCAGAAGGGTACAAAAAGGTGGGGAGGGGCGATGGAGATGGGCACAGTTGCATATGTGAGCGAGGAGAACAGTATGGGGTAAGCCCCCCAAGAAACACTATTTAAACGGCATTTTTAAAAAACGCTGCTGTAATTCTTAACAGCGTTGTTAAAGAGACTTTTAAAAAGTAATAGTCCTTCTTTCCCTCTCCCAGAGGCAGCTTCCAACTGACAGCTCTGTGGGGAATGCAGGAGGCGCTTTCTAAAAACCTTTCAAAAGAAGATTTTAGAGGCTATTAAAAAAGATATATAACATTCTTCATAAACCATCTTAAACAGTTTACTCCTTGGCTGAGCAGTTTACTCCTCAGCTAGCCTCCGCCTAGGCTATAAAGTTAAGAAGAATAGCATTTTTACCTTGACATATTTGCCTCCTTTCACTCAAAGGGCTCGGAATGATGTAAGGTTGATTGGGCATATGACATGTCAACTGACCAAATTGTCTTTTTTTGGGGGGTGACTGGTTAAATACTGGTCAAATTGAAGTCACACACACACACACACACACACACACACACACACATATATATATATATATTTGCTTTCGTAGATTTTCACGGGTACAGGAATGCAGGTTTTGGTGTCCTCGGGTGTCTTCCCGTGTAAAAGTTGGGGTGTCTAGGCGACGTTTCGACGAGGTCTCACTCATCATCTTCAGGCTGGTGCTTTCGGCTTCTTGTTACTGGAACAGAGCAGGATCTCAGTGTTTGAGTTCCTATAAATACTGTTGAGGGGGTGTGGTGTATAGCCTCCAATGTTCTGGGCAGAGAGGAAGTTCCCAGGCTAGTGTGCCTTTTCTTCTTTTGTTCCTTAATTACTTGAGGGATATCTTGAGTGATTTCTTGAGTGATATCCTGAGTACCACTTAGGTGGGTCATTAGGTGTGGATTAGTTGCTAAAGTCTTTGTGTCTTGACCTCTTGAACTTTGTGAAGAGTTTTTCTGAGAAGATGGCTGTACTGCACTTAGTTGTGCTCTGGCTTGGCTTCGTGTATAGGGGCGAGCTGTGGTTTTGTGGCCTGTGTCAGCCAGATCTGTGTAGGGATTGCAGGGGGGTGCAGCATCCGGAGGTGCCACCCTGGTTTGGCTACTGGATGGTGTCTGTAATTTATCTGTGGAGAGGGTCTGGGTTTGGGTTTGGTGTGGTTGATTGGTGATGGCGTTCTGTGTGCCTCTGGATCTGGTGTCAGTTTTTGTGGGGAGGGCTAATTTCCAGATGTCTGGCAAGCGGGATGTGTCGTCACGCTTGTTCATGTTGTGAGGGTGTTTCTCTATCTCGATGGCTTCCATGATTATTCTCTTGTGGTGATGTTCCATGTTAAAGAGCAATTTGGAATCTGCAAAATTAATTTCGTGTCCTGTTTCTTTCATGTGTTGGAAAAGAGAGGAAGTTTTTTCTTCTTTTTTGACGGCATTCTTGTGTTCTGCGATACGTGCATTTATTCGTCTGTTTGTTTGTCCAATGTACGTGGCTGGGCAGACTTTGCAGGGTATTTCATAGACCCCTTGGTTTTCCAACTGGATTTTATCCTTGGGGTTTCTGAGGATATTGGCTATTTTTTGGTTGGTGCAAAAGGCTGTTTTGATATTGTGTTTATGGAGGATTTTGCCAACAACCAACTTCCCTTCCTTGACGTCCTAATCTACAAAAAACCTGATGGCTCCCTAGGACACACTATCTACCGGAAAAAAACACACACCAACCGCTACTTACATGCACAATCACACCACCACCCTGCACAAATAAACTCCGTAGCCAAGACTCTCATCTCCAGAACCAAACGCCTGGCTGACAAAGACCACTTGACAACTGAGTTACAGAATCTCTCAAATGTGTTAATTGCCAATGGATACCAGCAAAACAGGGTTACGAAGCTAATCCAAAAAGAAACACCCCCCAAAAACCAAGACACAGAAGAAAACAATGGCATGGCCCTCCTTCCTTATATCAAGGGCACTACAGATAAAATTAGCAAAATCCTCCATAAACACAATATCAAAACAGCCTTTTGCACCAACCAAAAAATAGCCAATATCCTCAGAAACCCCAAGGATAAAATCCAGTTGGAAAACCAAGGGGTCTATGAAATACCCTGCAAAGTCTGCCCAGCCACGTACATTGGACAAACAAACAGACGAATAAATGCACGTATCGCAGAACACAAGAATGCCGTCAAAAAAGAAGAAAAAACTTCCTCTCTTTTCCAACACATGAAAGAAACAGGACACGAAATTAATTTTGCAGATTCCAAATTGCTCTTTAACATGGAACATCACCACAAGAGAATAATCATGGAAGCCATCGAGATAGAGAAACACCCTCACAACATGAACAAGCGTGACGACACATCCCGCTTGCCAGACATCTGGAAATTAGCCCTCCCCACAAAAACTGACACCAGATCCAGAGGCACACAGAACGCCATCACCAATCAACCACACCAAACCCAAACCCAGACCCTCTCCACAGATAAATTACAGACACCATCCAGTAGCCAAACCAGGGTGGCACCTCCGGATGCTGCACCCCCCTGCAATCCCTACACAGATCTGGCTGACACAGGCCACAAAACCACAGCTCGCCCCTATACACGAAGCCAAGCCAGAGCACAACTAAGTGCAGTACAGCCATCTTCTCAGAAAAACTCTTCACAAAGTTCAAGAGGTCAAGACACAAAGACTTTAGCAACTAATCCAC
Organism: Podarcis melisellensis; assembly: GCF_964234715.1. Lineage (NCBI taxonomy): Eukaryota > Metazoa > Chordata > Lepidosauria > Squamata > Lacertidae > Podarcis > Podarcis melisellensis. The sequence continues at coordinate 68,087,934 of NC_138539.1, forward strand.
ACCTAATGACCCACCTAAGTGGTACTCAGGATATCACTCAAGAAATCACTCAAGATATCCCTCAAGTAATTAAGGAACAAAAGAAGAAAAGGCACACTAGCCTGGGAACTTCCTCTCTGCCCAGAACATTGGAGGCTATACACCACACCCCCTCAACAGTATTTATAGGAACTCAAACACTGAGATCCTGCTCTGTTCCAGTAACAAGAAGCCGAAAGCACCAGCCTGAAGATGACGAGTGAGACCTCGTCGAAACGTCGCCTAGACACCCCAACTTTTACACGGGAAGACACCCGAGGACACCAAAACCTGCATATATATATATATATACACATGCATTAAAATTATTGGAACAACAGAAAGGTTATCTTAAAGTGCCAACCTAAGCACTAAGCTTATTTGCAGGATTGCAGCCTAGCCAAGCAAGCTTAAATGTGTGCATGGGTTATATAGGTGGTATATAACTCCCAGCAAATTATCTAAAATGTATAAATTGAGATCTAACACCTGCTGGAGGTGGAAACAGGCAGAAAGGACAGTGTTTCACATGTGGTGGGGTTGCAAAAAAATTAAGAATTTTTAGGATATTATATACGAGGAGTTGAAGAAAATGTTTAAGCAAACCTTTATTTAAAAAACCCCCAAAGCCAGAAGCTTTCTTGTTGGGATCTTAGACTTGGATATACCAAACGGAAAAAAGTGCATATTTTTATACACCACAACGGCAGCTAGAATATGAATAGATAAGAAGTGGAAAAGTGAAATAGTACCAACAAAAAAGGAATAGCAGGATAAGCTATATGAATATCTTGAGTTGGCAAAAATGACAGATGCGTTTAGGAGACAACCTAACCAAAAATTCCAAAAGGAATGGGGAATTCCTATTTTCATCTGAGAAATGCTGGAGGGGACGCAGGTGGTGCTGTGGTCTAAAGCACTGAGCCACTTGTGTTTGCCGATCAAAAGGTCGGTGGTTCGAATCCCCGCGACGGGGTGAGCTCCTGTTGCTTGGTCCCAGCTCCTGCCAACCTAGCAGTTCGAAAGCACGCCAAAAAAAGTGCAAGTAGATTAATAGGTACTGCTCCAGCGGGAAGGCAAACGGCATTTCCGTGTGCTGCTCTGGTGTCTGTGTTCCATTGCACCAGAAGCGGCTTAGTCATGCTGGCCACATTACCCGGAAAAACTGTCTGTGGAGTAGACAAAAGCCGGCTCCCTCAGCCTGTAAAGCGAGATGAGCGCCGCAACCCGAATCATTTGTGGCTGGACTTAACTGTCAGGGGTCCTTTACCTTTACCTTTTATGCATGTGGGGAATTCTAAGATTCCATGAATGTATTATTTCACTTAAAATTGGATTTAAAATGGCATATACCTTGTTTGGGACGCGGGTGGTGCTGTGGGTTAAACCACAGAGCCTAGAGCTTGCCGATCAGAAGGTCGGTGGTTCGAATCCCCGTGACGGGGTGAGCTCCCATTGCTCAGTCCCTGCTCCTGCCAACCTAGCAGTTCGAAAGCACGTCAAAGTGCAAGTAAATAAATAGGTACCACTCCAGCGGGAAGGTAAACGGCATTTCCGTGTGCTGCTCTGGTTCGTCAGAAGTGGCTTAGTCATGCTGGCCACATGACCCAGAAGCTGTACACCAGCTCCCTTGGCCAATGAAGCGAGATGAGTGCCGCAACCCCAGAGTCGGCCACGACTGGACCTAATGGTCAGGGGTCCCTTTCCCTTTATACCTTGTTTATAAAACCATAGCTAGAGAATTTGGACAGATTCAGTCATGTGGTATATTTCAAAGCCAAGGGAATAAAAAGTCTGACAAAAGCAAAACTCTTCTCATTTCTCAAACTAGCTGGTTTTGATTCTGCAAGGGAGAGATGATGTGACTCAACTGTGGGGGGGGGCATGTCAAATGCAGGGTGGCGGGGGGGGGGCGGAATGGTCCCAAATTGTCTTTAGCCTTGCTGCAGACTGTACAGTGAGAGTGGTGGAATGCCAAGGGAACTGAATTTGTGCAGTTTACTGCCCAGTTCAGAATGTGCTGCAGTGAGAGAAAAATGCAGCGCAGCTCCACACGCTCTGGAGCCTTGTGGATTTGGAGACAACGACCCAGTTTCTGCCCTCCGTTCCATCCATGCAATCCTATGAAGAAAATGGGATCGTACATGTGCAGCTAAGGGCAGAATTTAGCCCGAAGACACCTGCAGGCACAATTCTTGACCTCCACACTCTTTCCCCAAGGCTCTTTTTATGTGGCTGCTTTGCTCTTGCTCTCTCTAATTCCGTTTGCTTCTCTTTGCAAATTCGGGCTTTGGCTTTCATTCCACGAGCCAAACTGGGATGCATTTTTTGTAAGATGGAAATGGCAGGAAGCTGTCTTTCTTCCTTGGGCTATCAGTACAGCCCCTGGGTGGGCACAAAAGAAAAGTGGACTGTTCCCTCAGAGCAGCCATGTGGGGAGCAACCCTCTTTTTGAAAAGGGTGTCTGGTTTAAGTTTGGCTTAAAGAAAAATACAGTAACTCTAAGAAGGGAGAACAGGGGAGATCTAGGTTACAAGAGGAACCTGCTTACAGCTTTATCCTCCAGTGTGGTGAGGTTGTACAGTGTTTCTCTTTAAATTATTGCTATTATTTCAAAATCTGCATCCATACATGTAAATTACTAATAAATAATTATTTCTAAATTTACATATAGTAGCATGTGTATATTATATGAAACTCTTCTGTTCACTTTTCTGAATATGCCTTTCCTTTTTTCAACTATGAATAACAACAACAACAACAACAACAACAACAACAACAACAATTATTGTAGTACCTGCCCATCTGTCTGGATTTCCCCAGCCACTCTGGGCGGCTTCCAACAGAACATTAAAAAGACAATAAAACATCAAACATTAAAAACTTCCCTAAACAGGACTGCCTTCAGATGTCTTCTAAAAGTCAGATCTGATGCAGGGAGGGTGTTCCACAGGGCGGGAGCCACTACTGAAAAGGCCCTCTGCCTGGTTCCCTGTAACCTCACTTCTCACAGTGAGGAAACCGCCAGAAGACCCTTGGAGTTGGACCTCAGTGTCCAGGCAGAACAATGGGGGTGGAGACGCTCCTTCAGGTATAACATTAAACACACACACACAAACCATGACAATAACCAAGTCAGGTAGTCAGCACCAGCCATATGTTTACCCAGAAGGACATGTAAAGAGTTGATCCTAGGTTTGATCAGGTCCTCAGCAAAGTCCTGCCTGATACCCGGCCCCCACCATATGCCAGTGGCCCTCTTGGCTTCAGCTGGGAAAATTCCCCTTAGATTTTCCCACAGTCCTCCAGGAATGCTATACCAGGGCTCTGCTGCTGACACAGGAGACCTTTGGCAGACCTCAGCATTGGCAGGCTCTGCAAGCACATTGGGATCCTGACCCCTGCCCTAGGGTGTTGTGGGTACCCAAGAGAGCAAAAGACTGCCCGGTTTGGGGCGACTAAATTCAGCCCTTCCTTACTCAGTCACACCCAACTTCCATGCAGAGCTCCATAAAAGTTCAGCATTAAACTGGTGAAAAGGATAAGCATTTTGAGGGCTATTTAGGGATACTTCCCCCTCCCCTCTGCACCCTTTTCGCACACTGGAAATGCTTGCTGGAGAATATTTAACTCAAGCATAGTGCCGTTCAGAAAACGACAATGGTTTGGTCCTCCATCTATTCCTGTACTGGCCCTCCTGTAAAACTGGTCACTAAAAAGGGACAGAGGTAATTCTGATAACCTCTTCAGGTGAGGGAAGAGCCTAACCCCAAAGCAGGAGAAGGAGCTAAAACATGCCCAACTTTAAATTATGAGATTCTCTCTCTCTCACTCACTCACTTCTAGAAGTGTGTTTCTTCCTTCCTGCTTTGAAGACAGCTCAGCCACTCATAGGGCATGGATCTAGCGTTTAAAATGTAAAGCCCTCAAGCTCATGACAATGGTAAGCTGTTGATTAAAAGGGAAGGCACGGAGTGAAATCAAAAAGTTAAGAGTTCAAGCAGGGCCACAGAAAGAAATGCCAGCACTTAAATATCGGCATATCCTTTGATATTTTTTTTCGACGTGTGTGTTTTACTTACTAAAGATAGTGAGACCCCAGAGGACAAAATGGAAAAGAAAGAAATATTTTGAACTGAAAACCAACCCGAGCTAGAAAGCACGTCCCCTTATCACTTTAGGGTATAGCCATCCATTGTAACCCTTAAAATAAACACTGGATCCTCTGAATATTATATTAAAATGTGAGAAATGTGCAGGATGCATATATCGGCTGATATTTAACAAGTAATTTCATATCTGGGAAAATAATTGCCTTTTGCAATGAATGCGAACCTGGAAATATCTTTGAAAGTTTGAACTGGTTTCCTGTGTTGAACGCCATGGGTTGGTAGCCTCCAAACTGGACTACAGTGGTACCTCAGGTTACAGACGCTTCAGGTTACAGATTCTGCTAATCCAGAAATAATACTTGTGGTTAAGAACTTTGCTTCAGGATGAGAACAGAAATCGTGCAGCAGAAGCAGTAGGCCCCATTAGCTAAAGTGGTACCTCAGGTTAAGAACAGTTTCAGTTTAAGAACAGACCTCCAGAACGAATTAAGTTCTTAACCCGAGGTACCACTGTATTGCAATGCACCGGGGCTACCTTGCAAGATTGTTTGGAAAGTTCTATTCATCTGAAGTGCCACAGCCTGTTTATTGGGGGTTGAGGCGATGGGACTACATACAACACCATTGTATATAGCATATATTTAAAAAATCTGACAGCAGATCCCACTTCATTTCCATGCACAATTCAAAGATTTGTTATCAAAGCCCTAAAATGCGTTTGGCCCTGGAGGCATTATGGAGAATTTCCTCCCACATGGCCCCTTCCCAGGTCTCCCATACATGGAGATCCTTTTCTGAGTCCCGTTTCTTCTTCATCTAAAGTTACATTGGTGAGTAAGAGGTGCAGTGGTGTGATGGACATAAATCCTTATTGATGGGCTAGCTTGCTCATGGTTGCTGCCAGACTGCTGACTGGGAGTGGCCACCAGGACTCAGGGGCGGAGCTACCTGCCCCGGCACCCGGAGCGGGGGTGGGGCTAGCTGCCCACTGCCCGCACAGTGAGCGTCAGGAGGGGCACCGCTAGCCACCCGCATGACAAGCTTTGGGGGGCACTGCTAGCTGCCTGCAGCAACATCGTCCCTAGCGGCCAGCCACCCGCGCAGCCAGCGTCTGGGGGCACCACCCACGCAGCGAGCGGGGGGGCTGGCATGGCGATGTCACCCGCCCTCAGGGCTGACACCCAATGCACAAAGCACCCCCCGCACCTACCTTCCTCCACCAGTGCCAGGACCATATAACACCTAAAGGATCTACACTGACTCCCAGAGTGTTTCAAAGTTTTGGTGTTGACCTTTAAAGCCCTAAACCGCGTTGGAGCTGCATACCTGAAAGAGCATCTCCACCCCCTATTATTAAGTCTGGACACTGAGATCCAGCTCTGAGGGCCTTCTGGCGGTTCCCTCACTGCGAGGTTACAGGGAACCAGGCAAAGAGCCTTCTTGGTAGTGGCGCCCGCCCTGTGGAATGCCCTCCCATCAGATGTCAAGGAAATAAAGAACTATCTGACTTTCAGAAGACATCTGAAGACAGCTCTGTATAGGAAAGTTTTTGAACTGTTTTATTGTTGTTAGCCGCCCTGAGCTCGGCTTCGGCTGGGGAGGGCGGGATATAAATAAATTTTTTATTATTATTATTATTATTATTATTATTATTATTATTATTATTATTATTATTTAATGCTTGATGTCTTCCTCTTTTAATGTGTTGGAAGCCGACCAGAGCTGCTGGGGCAACGTAGTCAGATAGACCGCATAAAAATAATAATAAATTACTACTACTACTTCTACTACTAAAAAGGAGCAGGTGGCGCCATAGTCTAAACCACTGAACCTCTTGGGCTTGCTGATCGGAAGGTCAGCAGTTCGAATCCACATGACGGGGTGAGTTCCTGTTGCTCTGTCCCAGTTTCTGCCAACCTAGCAGTTCAAAAGCACACCAGAGCAAGTAGGTAAACAGGTACTGCTGCAGCAGAAGGTAAAGGGTGTTTCTGTGTGCTCCAGCACTCGTCATGGTGTTCTGTTGCTCCAGAAGCGGTTTAGTCATTCTGGCCGCATGACCCAGAAAGCTGTCTGTGGACAAACACTGGCGCAGAAACCAGCCTACTGTACAAAGGTGAAAATTTACATTCATTGGCTCCGCCCAGTTTTGTCACTGTGGCCATGTGGCCCTTGGGAGGTTGTGCAGACAGGAATGGCATGCTGAGGTGTAAAAGCTCTCCACCCCCAGGGCTTTTTATCAGCCATAACTCACTGGAACTCAGTTTGGGCATCTCTCAGGTGGGCGCCATACCAAGAGAATGAGGGCAGTGTTCATGGTGAGTTCTGACATCTCTTTTTCTAGAACGATAGCACTGCCTACCACTGTGTGGGAATGTTAAGGATAGTAGGAAAGGATATACAGTGGTACCTTGGGTTAAGTACTTAATTCATTCCGGAGGTCCGTTCTTAACCTGAAACTGTTCTTAACCTGAAGCACCACTTTAGCTAATGGGGCCTCCTGCTGCCACCATGCTGTCAGAGCACAATTTCTGTTCTCATCCTGAAGCAAAGTTCTTAACCCGAGGTACTATTTCTGGGTTAGCAGAGTCTGTAACCTGAAGCGTATGTAACCTGAAGCATATGCAACCCGAGGTACCACTGTATTGAGTAAGTATTATCCTTCCTTCACCCACACTAGTAAGTGATGTAGCAGAGCAGATTTCCCTGGAAGCTAGTTTGCAGATTCGTCTGGAACTCCTAGTTAAGATTATTTCCTGGTGTCCCCTTTAATCCCACTTAGAAAGACTCTTGTGTCTTTATTCTTTATTTAAGTAACAAAAAGTTTACTCACATTTCAGACTTTACTTGGTAGTTACATAAACAAAACGTGAGTTAATCTCATATGGAGACTGAACTCATGTGCTGCTGGCTGAGAGCTAGCAGACAGCAAAATTACATTAATAGAACACAATGGCTGCAGGAGAGCAGCATGGCAGCAAAAGAACGAGACAAGACAACAAGAAGACAATACTAGACTGAGAAAATGGCTGCAAGACTCGGCTCTTTTATGGAGTCAGCCAGAGCCACGCCCATCTCCCAGGTCACATGCAGGGACAGGAAGCTCCAGACCCGTGGAACAGGAAGTTACACTGACTGGATGTCCCCCTGCCTGTGTCCACTCTAGGGACATAAGGAATGTTGCATTTGAGTGTTGGGTTACATCCCAAACCCTGATATCAAGAAAATGTTATTTAAACAATAGGACTAACAATAACGAACATAATAAAATATCAGAAATGAAAAGCCAGCTACCTATTTTACAGTCTACTGTGTATCCAAGTATCTTCGACGGGGATTAATGTTTAATTGCTCTTGCTTGTGTTGTGCCATGCTGCTCTGAACTTGAAAGGTCTATCCCCTGTTGATTTTCCCCAACACCTGGTAAACAGAGATATAGTGCTTCACAGGATGGTGGTTTTATTTGGCTGCCATGGCCTTTGTTTGACCTGTGCTTGAAATATCTGCACAGATCACTGTTTCTAAAAGCCCTCCCCTAAAAAAATAAAACAACGATAATCTTTGATTAAGATCTCAGGTTTCTTTTAAGAGCACCCTCCCAAATGCAAATTAAGATTTGAATATCAAAATGATAGACTTCTGCTAATCTTCCTTCTTATGCAGGCATAAATTGTTAATCACATCCCATGCGCTGTGGTTTAATACCAACTTTAATAAAAATTGTTGCCTAGAGCCAAAAGACAGTTGGGATTCTGTCTCTTAAAAGTTAGGTTGCCCCATTCATATTTTCATAGCCGGGGGGCTCTTGGGCTGCCACTGATATGCACCCCTTTGAAATGTGCTCATTTTGAAGCTATTCTTAAATTATTAAACACCTTATTAGGGAAAAGATTAGCTTGGGGGAGGAGAGAGAGAGAGAGAGAGAGAGAGAGAGAGAGAGAGAGAGAGAGAGAGAGAGAGAGAGAGAGAGAGATTGAGTTGTATTTAGACAAAGGGAAAAAAATGATGGGAACAATAAAGGGGAGAATGGAAGGGAAATTATTGATATGAAATGCTACGGCTGCACTGTTGATATAAAAGTGGTAATCCATAATCCATAATTCATTTTAAGAAATGAACCCACTGTATTACATCACAATGTGTGACAAATTGCTACTGTCGAACTATCCAGCAATAAATTACACGGAATCATTCCTGTCATCGTTGAAACTTCAAAAAGCAATGCCACTACAAGGTTACCCTCCCATTGTTGCATGTGACTCCCCTATCATGCAAACACACTCTCTCAGTTCTATCAGATATTTCAGTGGGGACAAAAGGGAAGTTTCATCATGTGACAAAAATCATATGCATTATTTATGGAGGGGTGGGGAGAAGAGAGCTCTTCTGAATATTGAAGGGGGGGTAGGGTGTCACTTCTCTTTTATTCCTTAATAATACTTGTCAGTCAGGTGATCTTTGTATTCTTATTATTCTTATTATTCTTATTTAAAAAAAACACTGAAGAGATACAATTTCTCTCAAGTACAATGTCTTATTGCTGTCTGCCTAGAACGGCTAGTTAGCGTGTTAATTGTGCAGTTTAATATGCAAGACAAAGCCTGCTCATTTGCTTTGAAGTACTTATTCATGATGTCATGGGTATTAGCATATTTTCCTTAATTCTAAAACAGAACAATCTCCTTTTTTTCCCACTCTTCCACCAGCTCTTCTTACAGTGACTGTGATGGGGCTTTCTCAAGCCAGTCAAGATAATCATTTTGCCGCACAGAAGCAGATAAGCTTTTTAAAAAAAAGAAGGGGGAGGGGGGAAGAATGGACATTTTTAAGGTGTTGTGTTTTTTTTTTTTTTACATTTAATAACAAATGGGAGCTCCAATTTGTGTTAAAATAGCAAGGCAAGTCAGTGTGAGGCAAAGCTATTTTGCTTCCGCCTAATTAATCAGTCATGTTTCCCGTGAAAACGGGGGAAAAGTTTTCAATCACTCGCTTATCTCCTCTAATATCTCGCCACAAGCTCCGTACCGAGTTAATCTAGCTTGCTTCGGAAACTGATGTCGGGCTAGGGCTCTGCTGTTTGTTATAACTCATCGAGCCCTGGCTCTGGAATCGAGTCGTGACTCATTCATTCATTGACTCGGGCTACCTTCCAGATGAGCATATGTTGGCAAGCACGGTTGTTGCTAAGTTATTACGAGGAGTCCAGACAGTTTAAATAAGAGTGCCTCTGTTCTTGCAAAGGGATTGGTTTTGCAAGCAGAAAGCTGCAGTATTTGGTTGCTTGGGAAATGCGACTTTCTCCCTGTCAGATGTCAAAGAGATAAAGAATTACCTGACATTCAGAAAACATCTTAAGGCAGCCCTGTTCAGGGCAGTTTTTAATATGTAATGCTGTACTGTTTTTAACACTGATTGGGAGCCGCCCAGAGTGGCTGGGGAAACTCAGCCAGATGGGCGGGGTATAAATAATAAATTATTATTATTATTATTATTATTATTATTATTATTATTATTATTATTATTATTATTATCCCTGCAGTTGTGCTTATGTTTCAGGCAGGGCAGATCCTGCCTTCTTCAGTAAGAGCAAGGGCATCTTTTAAACTGATCCTTACAATGTCACTGGGACGTGGGTGGCGCTGTGGGTTAAACCACAGAGCCTAGGGCTTGCCGATCAGAAGGTTGGCGGTTCGAATCCCGCGATGGGGTGAGCTCCCATTGCTCGGTCCCTGCTCCTGCCCACCTAGCAGTTTGAAAGCACGTCAAAGTGCAAGTAGATAAATAGGTACCGCTCCGGCAGGAAGGTAAACGGCGTTTCTGTGCGCTGCTCTGGTTCGCCAGAAGTGGCTTAGTCGTGCTGGCCACATGACCCAGAAGCTGTACGCCAGTTCCCTCAGCTAGTAAAGCGAGATGAGTGCCGCAACCCCAGAGTCGGTCATGACTGGACCTAATGGTCAGGGGTCCCTTTACCTTTACAGTGTTACTAATGCTGAGCTGCATATCCATCACCACATATCCACAACACCCCTAGTTTTATGTTGTTTTCCTTTAAAATATAATACAGATACTGTTCTTTCACCTTGCTTCAGCACAGAAACGTGTGCCCTTTTTTGTGGTGGTGGGGAAGAGAATCTGCCTTTAGCCACAAGGAGCAAGCAAGCTAACAGCTTCCCTAGCAATATTCTGCCCCATTGCTTTGGGGCTCTTGCGTGGACAGAGGCAGCATCAGCATCTATTCCACCCCCCCCCCCACCCCTGATTGTATGCTATCCATGTGTGCAAATCAGGGTTAGCACAAGTCTAACATTGTCAGAAACGCTTTCCATTTGTGCTGCTGTCTGGGAGCAGCAGCGCCTTCAGTCAATTGACCTACAGTGATGGAAGCCTTCCTTCTTTGACCTGCTATTCAGTGATTACGAGAAAGCTTGCATGAGGTCACTTTGATACAGTAAGAGTATTTTATATTCTGCTCGTTTCATTGGTTTTCTCTTTCTCTCTTTCCCCCTCCCCCTCTTTTAGTGGTTGGGAAGAAGGAGCCCATGGTAACGGCCACAAACCTCGGGGATATGTGGATTAGCAAACAACTAAATAGGTTTACCAGTGCTGGTTTTTTCCTGGAGTGGCACAGGGGTACGTATACCCCCTAAACATTTTGTGAATCTAAGTTTGGCCTCACTGAGGGGCAGTATTTCAATATGAGTAGGGAAATGAGAGTAACCCTAAACATTATTTTTAGGTGGGGGAGGGGGGAAGCACTTGATTTAAATATTAATAGGCGACAGAAACTGACTCATTGCACTTTTGTGGTGGGGAGCAGAGAGGATGGGGAGGTAATTTATATAGCCATTTCCTAGGACTTAAAGTCGAACCTGAAATGTCTTCTCATATGGGTGAAGTTCTTGCTCTTAGCTTTTGCAAACAGACTGGTGGGTTGCAAACAGATTCGGAGGGTTAGGGGTCCTTCTGCAACAATGTGGGAGGTGGTATGGCAAGCTCCAGGGCGGGAGGGGGAGCCGGTATTGAAAGAAATCTCTCAATTGAAAGATTGCTGGATCAAAATCACCATTTCATGAATGGAAGGACCCTTTCTGTTCACTGAAGGACACCTTTGGAACCAAGCCAAATTTCCATGGGGAAATGTAAAATTTTAGGGTGAGGAGCTAGAATCAAAGTGAGAATTTTTGCTTAGCTAAAGAGGTTACATCCCTTATCTTCCTTTCTCCTCATGTCTTGCATATTCCCTGCTTCTTATTGCTTCTCTCCCCAGACCAACTCTAGTGCTCTATTTTCACTATATCATATGGAAATCTCTACAAACACTCTATAAACTCCTTAGAGCAGAGTCCTTGCCTTTTATATTCTGTTAAGTGCCATGCACACTGATGACGCTATTATTGTTATCGTCATTATCAACAACAACAACAACATGCATGCACCTCCACATTCAGTTATTAGGGGCATCATAATATGTATGCCAGGGACGCAGGTAGAGCCTAAGGCTTGCCGATCAGAAGGTTGGCGGTTTGAATCCCTGCCATGGGGTGAGCTCCCGTTGCTCGGTCCCTGCTTCTGCCAACATAGCAGTTTGAAAGCATGTCAAAGTGCAAGTAGATAAATAGGTACCACTCTGGCGGGAAGGTAAACAGTGTGCTTAGTCATGCTGGCCACATGACCCGGAAGCTGTACGCTGACTCCCTCGGCCAATTGTGATGGCCTGGGAATCCGATTCAGAGGCTGAACCGGAGGAATACCAGCCTGCACAGGAGTCCCCGCCTCCAGGGCCGGCTGAACTGGGGCAGGGCCTTGATTCTGAAGTGCCTGCACCTGTGCCGGATCCTCAGGAGCAGGCACCAGGTGAGTCCACTCTGGCTCCAGAGGTGGTTGAGGACTCAGTGCCTACAGGTGAGTCTCCCCCTGGGCCCAGTAACCCTTCGGCCTCTCCTGAACTGCAGAGGCTCAGGGAACTGCAGAGGCTCAGAGAGGCGAAGGGAACTGGTTTCTCCCAGGAGGAATGCTCGCCTTAAGGCCAGGAGAGGCGGGTCTCCTGGGGGCCCGGAGCGCCCCTGGCCTCAGAGAAGATAAAGGCCAGTCAGCCCAGTCCCAGGTTGCGGGAGCAACGTTGTTGTTGAGTACCTGTTCCTGCCCGGACCCAGACCTGATCCTCCAGTGTTCCTGTCCCCGCCCGGCTTCCGGCTTCGGACCTTGCCCCGCTCCTTGCGAACTGTTTCCAGGCTAGTGACCCAGGACCGGACTTTGACTACGCCAACGGTAACCTTCCCCCTGGGGCCAGCACACCAATAAAGTGAGATGAGCACTGCAAATCCAGAGTCGGTCACGACTAGACCTAATGGTCAGAGGTCCCTTTACCTTTACACACACACACACACACACACACACACACACACACACACACACACATATGTATATGACTTAGTGAGACATGATAGCTGCCTTCTTAGCTCACATGCTCCCCCCACACAGCCACAAGGAATGTGGAGACATTTGGTTAACCACGGTTTGTTGTGTCATCTGCACCAACCAACTGTGGTTTATATTAACCATGGTAAGTTTAATGCAAGCAAACTTCAAAAAATGTATTTTCTGAAGCTGGTTTGCTTAAACTAGACATCGTAAATGTCAACCACAGATCCAGATGACACAGAAAACTGTGGTCAAATAAAAGCAAAAAGCTTCTTAACTCCTCACAACCATGCGGGAGGAAGGAAGAGGAGACCGGAACATGTGATCCCAGAAGGAATAATAGAATTATAGAATTTTACAGTTGGAAGGCACCACAGAGGTCATCTAGTCCCAAAAACCTGTAATGCAGGGATCACAGCAAAAGAATTCCTGACCTCTGATTAAAAACCTCCAATGAAGGAGAGTCCACCATCTTCCAAAGTCATCAATTCCGCTGCCAAACAGCTGTTACCGTCAGAAAGTTCTTCCTGGTGCTTAGTTGGAATCTCCTTCCTTGTAATTTTGAGTCCTGCCTTCTGGAGGCTAGGCTCCTGCCCATGTGGCTAACCCATAGCTTAGTCCTAACATCTGAACACAGCCAAAAGGTATGCCTAGCAGAGAGGAATTTGCTGAGTATGGTGCCTTCAGTCATAGGGCAACAGTGAGGAGAGCAGAACTGCTTCCTGTATTTTTCTATGCGCCAAACTTGAAGATACCCAAAGGCACAGAAGCACCTTCTGGGACAAGTATAAAGAACCCATAACTTACACAAGAAAGATATGCATGGAGGTGAAGCTACCAAGGCAGTATATGAAGAAATACAGTCACTGAAAATCTAGGAAGAAGCCTGAAACACTGCTCTCTGAGTTAGTAGCCTACGTTTCTTTTTATACCTTCCTTCGTTAGCTCAGGAGAAATGGTGTGCTCCATTCAGAGACGCCCGAGATGTAAAAGTCCCACTAGGTCATCAATTCCAAATAGTCTGTTGAACCATAATGGCCAGGCTCCCAGCTACGCCGTGTTTCCTGCTGCCCTTTCTGAAGCAGCGGCTCTTGACAGGGATGTACATTAAGTGCTCTACATTTATGAGCTGAAACTCAGGGGAGGCTGTTTTGAAATAATATTGCGGCACAGAAATCCCTTCATGCAACCTGCAGCCTGTTAGCTGTTTCTGCTCCCTAGGTGGCACCACAGATTAAGTGGACCATTTCTGTTCTGGTCAAAAAGGAGGTGTCCTAAAGCCTTTGCCGGTGGGGTTGGAGATGAGGGTAGGAAAGACGACATGTAGCTTGAAATACCGAACGCGCCAAAGTTTGCCTTGCTAAATCTGAATACTCCCCCAGCAGTCCTGTTAAATATAAATTCGCTACAACCTACACGCTTCCCTGAGTTGTCAACAATAAATGAGCTGTCATTATGAATAACACCCGTTGTGTATTAAATGCGCTTGGTGAAAAGTTCAGGGTAATAGATCACCAGGAAATTAGGGTGAAGGCTGTACTTTAACTCTACTTGCTTGTGACAGTCGGCACACCAACAGCGACCTCGTGGTAACCAGACTGATGAAATTACAACCAGTTGCTGCTGAGGGGGAGGCAGGCAGGGTGTGTGTGTGTGAGAATCTTTGATATCCTTAAAGTGTATGTGTAATGGTTATATGGGGTTGTTCGTGCGTAAGTTGCCGCCACTCCTGGCTAGGTTGCCTGGTTAAACCTTTTCCTGGCTGGACAGCCCTTCACTTCGTGGCTGTTTCAGTTGCTAGCAGAATCCGTCAGTGGGCGTTTCTTGAACTTCTTCCAGCAAAGAAGTACTTTGACACCAAGTCTACGCCTACTTTCCCCGCGTGGAAGTCTTCTGTGCAAGGAGGGTGTGGGTAGCGGAGGACCCATGCTCTCCCCGCTGGTCTCCGGCGAGGAGTCCTGGAGCCCCCTAGCCAATTCCCCCATCTGCCCCCCTTTATCCCTGGTGTTGCGCTGATTTCCTTCCCCAGCCGATGAGCTCCCTCTCTCCCTGCTGGGCCCTTCTCCAGCATCGCTTGGGAGCCTTGCCTCCACCTCTGGCTCCAATGTCAGTTCCCTGACAGTATGCAACATGGCAAACATTTCTAACAAATTTGGCAGTGGCAGCTCAAGCTTTTGTGCAGCTCTTGGGCAGGGGTGAAGGTGAGACCCCCTCTATCACTGCTTGCCAGTTGACTCAACCTATCCCTCTGGGCTCAATCCACAAGAAGATAAGGTGAGCAAAGACTGCTGTTCCTATTCCTTGCTTTTGTCAACGCTTACATTGCATGCAGTTAGTATGCCCTTGTGATATATAAACTAGGTTTTTGTATAACAACAACAACTTTTATACACCCCACCCATCTGGTTGGATTGCTTCCAACACATACAAAAACATAATACAGTGGCACCTCAGGTTACATACGCTTCAGGTTACAGACTCCGCTAACCCAGAAATAGTGCTTCAGGTTAAGAACTTTGCTTCAGGATGAGAACAGAAATCGTGCTCTGGCGGCACGGCAGCAGCAGGAGGCCCCATTAGCTAAAGTGGTGCTTCAGGTTAAGAACAGTTTCAGGTTAAGTATGGACCTCCAGAGGACGCAGGTGGCGCTGTGGGTTAAAGCCTCAGCGCCTAGGACTTGCCGATCGAAAGGTCGGCGGTTCGAATCCCTGCGGCGGGGTGCGCTCCCGCTGCTCGGTCCCAGCGCCTGCCAACCTAGCAGTTCGAAAGCACCTCCGGGTGCAAGTAGATAAATAGGGACCGCTTACCAGCGGGAAGGTAAACGGCGTTTCCGTGTGCGGCTCTGGCTCGCCAGAGCAGCGATGTCACGCTGGCCACGTGACCCGGAAGTGTCTGGCCCCTGGCCTCTTAAGTGAGATGGGCGCACAACCCCAGAGTCTGTCAAGACTGGCCCGTACGGGCAGGGGTACCTTTACCTTTACCTTTACATGGACCTCCAGAACGAATTAAGTACTTAACCCGAGGTACCACTGTATAACATCAAACAATAAAAACTTCCCAATACAGGGCTGCCTTCAGATGTCTTTGAAAAGTTGTGTTTCTCTCCTTGACATCTGATGGGAGGGCGTTCCACAGGGAGGGTGCCACTACCAAGAAGGCCATAGGCCTTGTTCCCCATAACTTCACTTCTCGCAGTGAGGGAAGTACCTGAAGGTCCTCCGGAAATAATAGACTATTGCATTTGCTCACATTCCATCCCTTGTTACCCACACCTCACCTTTTCCCAGGTCTATCTCTTGCTGGAGAGCCAGCATAACGGTTAGACTGCTAGACTAATAGCTGGGAGATAGGGAGTTCTAGTTCCCACCTGACCACAAAGCTCACTGGGTGACTGCCTAACCTACCTCACAGGGTTATTGTGAGGATAAAATGGAGGGGGGGGAGAGAAATATGTGTTCCTCCCCTTGGATAATAGGAGGAATATAAATTTAATAATAATTTAAAAATGATAAAATTCAGATTGCATTATTATTCATTGTTACTCTTTTATTTATTTATTTATTGGTGTGTTTTTTCAGTGTCGTTCCAAATGTTGGGTGAGTGTGTGGTAATGGGTGGTTACGGCATGTACAGGGAGCAGCTGAGAATCTCATCACCACATAGGACCTTTTATTTAAGACAGGTCACTTCCAGGAATCAAAAGCAAGCGTTTTACTTTCTGATCAAAGAACGGCACAGTGATGGGAGGTGAGAGTCGTTTGCAAAATTGTGCTTCTGCTTGTGAAACATTAATTAAGCGTATACAGGAACCATATCGTGCAACCTCAGATAACAGATCCTGTGGAAAATTAAGTGCACTACCAATTTCATGGGGCTTAGGGGAGACATGCTTATCTCTACATGAAAACGGGCTGGAATTCTGAAAATATGATGTGGGATACAGCAGGCAAGAGCTTCTGAGCCTGTGGCTACCAAGCAAGGTTGTGCTCCAGCATCTCTCTAGCTTTTCTTTTTCTTTTTACAAATTAAGCACCAGAGAAAAGCAAGTTGCTTGCAAGGAGAAGCATTACAGGGGAACACAGCACAACACGGTTGGAAATGTATTCCTCTGGGCAGCGGAAAGGAGAGAATGTCACGATGCAAAATGAGAAAGGCCCCGAAAGAGCGGGTAAAAAGATATCTTTCAAGGGATCAGCTAGAGTTGCTTACAATCTGCTGCAAGCCTTATTGTATTTTGTTCCTGCGCTGTAGGCCTCGTGAAGTTTGGAAACTTGCAATAAATGTTCCCCCCGCTGGAGCAGATTAATAAACGATAGTGCATTTATCTATTCAGCACACCTCACGTTATGAGGCCAGCATATAAAAAAAAAAATGCTTCCAGTCCTGTAGGACAGGGTTGGATTTCAGATTTCAGTAAGGGGAAGGAGGAAGAGATTTCTGGGAAATGAGGACAGAGAGAGAGAGAGAGAGAGAGAGAGAGAGAGAGAGAGAGAGAGAGAGAGAGAGAGAGAGATTTTCAGCAAGTTTTGAAGGCCTGTTCTTGGCCAAATGGATGCTGGGTTTGGAAGCAAATAGTAAAATCCAGAGTTTCAAAAGATGGTTGCAGAACTTCAATGCTACTGCAGTTAAAATCCCAAGGTCACACAGTTTAAATTAACTACTCTTGCCGCTTGATGCTTTATAGAAAGTCAACTCAAATGTGTGGTATGGAAAACCAGCTGGCAGCTGATGTTCAAAAAGCAGTACCTGATGCCGGCCGCATTTCTAATTATTGTTTCCTCGCAAAACGTAACGTGCTAAATATGCCTCCTTGCCTGGACTCCTGCCCTTGTTCTGTCTTCCAGAAGCCTGGTTTTCTATGCTGCAATTATCTTGAAGGTGTGCCTAATTAATACAATTACAAACTAAAAAGCAAACATATTTAACCTTATTGTAATCATAAATACATATAGTGTTTGCAGCCTGTTTTGCACTTGTGTCTTGGTTGTGCCTGAAGCTGGTACACTTTCACCCTATTTATACTATGGGACCTAAATGGTTCAATCCTGTGCATGGTCACTAAGAAAAGGAGAAGTGCACAGGATGGTAGCCTCAAAACACCCATAAAAACACCATTCACTCTTCCCTTTTGAATGGCTCTATGGGAAAGAAGTTCAGAAAGATGTTTCTCCTGCCCTGCATGCCTCTGTACTTTGAATTAGGAGTCTCCAAAAATCTAATTCACATCTGCTGAATTGTACAGTTGGATGGGACCACAAGGGTCATCTAGTCCAACCCGCTGCAATGCAGGAATGTTTTGCCCAATGTGGGGCTCAAACCCACGACCCTGAGGTTAAGTGTTTCATGCTCTACCAACTGAGCTCTCCTATGTATTCCCTTCTGCTTTTAGTGAACAGTTTCAGCAAAGGGCTCCCTCTTATTTCTGAAAACTTTCTGTTAATGCTTCAGTTGAATACGACTTTCACACCACAACTGAAGTTTCTTCTCTTAAAAAGCAGAGTACTGGTAGGAAGACATCCACACAGCTTGTTAACCATTATCTGCAGCCTTGCAGTTTGTTCCTGACCTGGTTAATTGGAAGAATTATAAAGTGTTATTTCTTCTTCGCTGGGTCTTCTACTGCAATGCTGTCGGAAACAAGAGCGCGATCAACTCTGCAAGAGAGCTGAGCTGTGCCATCAAAGACGCTCTCCCCGCAAGTTAATTGTAATCAGCTAAGATTTGCAAGAGCTCAACCGGGATTAGGATTGATAAACGAGGTAAAAAATTGCCTTCCCCAAGTCATCACCCAATTCAGCATTCAAGTAAGGAGGTAAAGCCTTGAGTGTCAAAAAAAAATCCCACTCTCAGTTTGTGCACATTACAGATGCTAGCTAGATGATCGGGACCTACCAATTAACATCAAAAAGTGGATTGAAGTGATTTACCTTCTTATTCCAGATGGAGATTTCTGTCTTAATTCTGGTAGCTAAGGCTGCAAGCTCATGTACACTTGCTTTAGAGTAAATCGCATTGAACTGTATGCCATTTACTTCTGAGTAAGCAAAGCTGTTGGCATGTTTCAGATGAAAACAGGGGCACTGTTGTGTACTTTGTACCACCACCACTTCTCCCATCAAGGATCGGGGCCTGATTACAGTGCATTTACGTCTGAGTAAGCATGCATAACACGTGCTATACGTTTTGCTGTACTTTAGTTTTCTCTAGATTGGACATTTACAATTGGAGGTTACAATTTGTGATGCTTGATGATTCTGGGCTGTTGTTTCTTGAAATAGATATAAATGTATAGGGTTTTTTAATTCAAAACAAAACAAAACTTAAGTGGGGGAAATTAAGTTACTAAAGAAACACTACTATTTTCACCTTTAGGAAACATGCAAAGTTGTGATTTAATTGCATGTAAACATGAAAATATCCAGCCTAGCTGTTTTGTTTTCATTTTCAGCTTGGATCAGGGGTAACATGTTACGATGGCAGTTTGCAAAAAAATAACTTCTTGAAGCCTAAACATACGCATGTTTATTCAAAAAATAAGTCCCACTGAGTTCAGTGGTGTCTGTTTCCCAGTAAGGGTGCTTCGAATTACAGGCTCAGTACGACTTTCTTCCACTGCTTTGGCTAGAACTGCAAATTGCCTTCCTCATTCCATCATAGAAGACATTGAGACATGATGGAAAGATGCCCTGATTCTTTTGAAGAGCTAAGCAAGAACAGAATATCCTTCTCTGGGTATTGCTGCTCTGCGGTGCAGGGCGATCATCTATGAATCCCAGCTGGCATCATCTTGATCAGAGCGCAGCATGCGGAACATAACCACCACCAACTTTTTGCTTTAATACCGAGCAGATTTTTATTCCGGGCTGTGCTTGGAATTGCCAAGTGAAAGACAGTGCTTTTGTTGTTGTTTGTCAATAGCAAATCTGTATCCTGGAGTTTCCCTTCCCAAACCACTATACCAGGCTTCCTCAACCTTGGCCCTCCTCCAGATGTTTTTGATACTACAATTCCCATCATCCTTGACCACTGGTCCTGCTAGCTAGGGATCATGGGAGTTGTAGGCCAAAAACACCTGGAGGGCCAAGGGAAGTTAGCAGCCCTCACTTGGCCTCTCACACATGTGGGATGGAGAAGGGTGGGATGATTGTGTCCAATGATGGCTTTAGCTTAGTGGAAAGAACGTGTTTTTTACTCATTCTCCTTTCTACTTCATAGCATATCCTGTTCTATTCCCCCAAGGTCAGGAGCAGCTTTTAAGGAAAAAGGGGAGGAGCTTAAGAGGTCTGAGAGCTTGAAAGGAATGGAGGGGGGGTCAGGTTCCACAACTTGCAGGTGCCACAGGTGAGCAAGTGGATAGGGTTGGCATACATCTGGAATTTCCCAGACATGTCCGGGATACGAATGACAAAATTGGCAAAATGTCTGAGTTTTTGTCGACAGGGCCAGGAAGCTGAACAACTTTCAGGTTCGTTTTCCCCCAAAGCTCAACAACTTTGAGGTTCATCTCCCCTACAAGTCCTTTCCACTAGGCAAAAGCTACCACTGGACACAACTCATTCTATAGCACCTATTAAAAAAAAGTGGGTGGAGAGTTTTAATTTGCAGACTCCAACGCAAGGAGTTAGTTTTAACAGAGAGAAATTTAAGGTATCAAAACAGGTGCAGGGATAGCTTATTCAGAAAGTCTGAATATGTGTGTGTGTGTGCGCGCGCACTACACGGCATAAAGGAACATTGGAAAAGATACAGCGCATATTTTATATTGCAAATGAAATCTAATAGCCACTTTCTGACTATAATTAAATATTTCTGCATCTCTCTCTCTCTCTCTCTCTCGCACACACACATTCTGGCAATGAAGTCTAATTAATCCACAAAATTCCTTCCCGCATTGCCAAGGCAAAGGCATTATGAAATGGATTGTTTTGAAACATAGCAAGGCTGGCAAACTTCTGAGCTTGAACAGATGGAAGATGTATATGCTATCAGTGTTTTTGGGGATCGGACAGCAGTCTGCATGAGGCAGTCAGTGTGGTTTTGTTGCATTTTTCACAATGATGTTTGGGGTAGCATTCTCATTTATGAACAGCTGGAGTCGGACAACAGTTCTCAAAGAGGTGCTCTGATTCCCTATCATGTACACACTCATTTCTCTTGTTCTGTGCTTATTGTTTGATTTTTTAATTTTTTTCCCCATTGCAAATTTATTAGAGAAAAGGAAAAAGGAAAAGGAAAAAGAAGCAATAAACCTATCTGCTCACGTTAACAATACAATCAACACCAAAACATCCATTAAATTTACCCATACAGATTCATATATGCCATCCCAATGTCCAAAGAGATATCCAAATTAATTTGGTGTTTATAAAGTATGCTCAAATGTAATAACAGATGTGTACTAGATGCTGAGTATTTGTCCTTCCAGAATCTAGGTTTAAGTCTCTAAGTGACCACAAGGACTTGTAAAATCCATGTGTGTTGTCCCATGGGCACCATAGTCAGAGGTTTAAAAGGCTACCAGTTACAGGTTAAATTCCCCACCCTGATTCGTAACTGGTTCATCCTTTCCAAGCTTCCTAGAATAACTTTTAGAGAACATTTGTGATTTCTCCTAAACTTAGAAAGACCCAGCTAAGCCTCCTGGGAACACTGTGGGTGTATTTCCACATCCTTGCAACTTGGTACATTTGGGAAAGTGTCTAGTTGAAGGAGGGAGGAAATTGTCAGCAGAAAAGACTCATGAGAGCTGAGGTCTCATCTTAAATTCCCACCGTCCATATCAGCAACGGAGGCTTTAATCATTCAGAGGAATCCTCCCAAGGACTTTGATTTAAATATGGTAATTGGCAAGACCGCGAGGAGAAAATTTCTTGGAAGGAATAAAGCTCTGGGACTCCCTTTGACATTGCAGGTTCTGAGCTGGTGCCGAAGTCTTCATTGCAGATAAGAACCCTGGGCTTTCAGAGGTCATCTCTGATGCTTGCTCTCTCCCACCCGTTCCCAGTCTTACCAGCTAGTTTGGGGGCTTGAGAAGGGAACTTTTTAAGCAGGCTGAGCTGACAGTGCAGAGGGCTGGCACTGAGCCATTATGAGCCAAGATCAGGAGGTTTGATGGATGCTTAGCTTAATGCTTCAGAGAGTAGGAGTTCCAGATTGGAAAGTTCAGATTCAGATTCTCCATATCTGCTGCAATCACTGTGTGCTACAAAGCCTGTGGGAAAAATCAGAGGTGATAATGGGATGAGAGTGCACACCATGTGGACCATTATGGTACACCATGCCTCTTTCAAATCAACCTTCAACTCTCAGAAAATCCAACTAATTATTCCGTAGAAGGAACATTGGAGTGTTTGCAGTGAAGGCCCCGATACACCACACACTCATACCTTTCATTTTATTCTTAAGAGATCATCTGTTATGTACTGAAGTTCTCACCCTGGGCCAGCAGGGGGAGACTGTAGATAGTTCAGGTCCACATATGCAAATAAGGGATTGAACGTGACGTTCAGTGATTGGATAGTTACAGAAAGTTGTTACAGTTACATTGTACTGGAGCTCTATATAAGCAGACTGGCTGAACCCTTCAGTTCAGTTCTGGTCTGCCCTGTCCATCGTGTCTTGGAGCACCATCAAAAGACTGGTACCCAGAGTGTCTAAAAGGCAACTCGACTCTCACCGCGTACACCTGAGAGATTACCAGGGAAGCAACATTCCCGTGGTAGGCTGAACCCTTCAGTTCAGTTCTGTTCTGACCTGTGAATAAACAAGAGCTGTTTGGAGAATCGCTGTGTCGTCTGATATGTTCACCCACAACTTAACATCATCCCTATAGTATGCCATGCTCCAAAGTTGGGGGAAGTTGTGACTAGAGAAGTACTGGTCAAATTGTACTTCATGGTAATTCCTTCTTCCTCCCGTGGGCCTGAGGATCTCCTGAAAGAGAAGAAGGAAACGATTCCTTCTTCAGGCAGGAAACAAAAATAGTTTCCAAGGGAAGCTCTCTGGAGGAGGAGAAAATCAGTTGTGTAGGATGATCTTAGGGACAAAAAGGAATCTGCAGCAAAGCACACTGAGATGCAGTCAGCCAGTATGGCTATATGAAAGAACACCTGCATTAATCTATTTGCCATGAAACAAAAATGCTATCTAAAATAGCATTTCGGCAGGTGTTTTTTGTTTGTTTTTAATACCTACTGCTTAGAAAGGTCAAAGCAATGCATTACTGGACATAGGTGACTTTAATAACCAGTAGTCAAGTGAGCAGGAAGTGTCTGTCTTTTGTGTTATGTCACTCTATGTTAAGATTCCATCCCCTGAACTCAAAGAGTTTTCTGGAGTGGGAATTGATAGGATCACAATGGAAGGGCTGCTGTATGGAAGCTCAAAAACATGGAACAATCTGACTGTACTGTGTACTACCTTAGATTGCCACCTCTTCGTGATTTATATTCACATTTCATGTAGAGGAATTAGGAACTGAGTTTGGCCATACATATTTGTAAAAATAAAATTGTCCAGGCCAAGTTTTATCAACCCAGTTTGTTTGTTTTTAAGTGCACTATCCAGCTACTTTTAACTCCTAGTGTTTCTACTCTGATGTGTTTGCTTACTTTCCCTGCTGAAACCCCTGGGTCAGAGAAAAACTCCGTAATTTGTATTTTACAAATGTATGGACTGCTTAATCACAAGACTCTCTAAGGCGTATATGAAATAAAATCACCAATAAAACACAGCTCAAATCCACAAAACTGTTAAAATATACCTGCATAATTATCAATGCAGATAAAAATCAGTAAAACTTTTAAAAACAAATACTGGATAACTGAATTATGCAGCCTGGTAAGCTTGCTGAAAATAAATAATAAAGCAGTTTAATTTTGGCTGAATCTTGTCCTATTATGCTCGATGAAGAAAAAACACTTCTGGGATCAAGAAGCCGTTAATCACTTATTTTATTTATTTATTTTATTAAAATTTCTGCACCACTTGATTGCAAAAACAATCAAACCAACAAACCAACAAACCCCTGACAGTGGCTTATTACTGTGCTATGGAAGTCTTCCTCTGCAAACAAGTATAAAGCTGCATTCCCATACATAATCAATTAATTGGTTAGATCAATCAATTTTTTAAAAACCCTTTTATTTGACATACAAGCTGCCCCTGATTAATTCGGCAACATTATAAAATAATAGTAATTATTATTTTTAATAGCAACACTTATGAACATTACAGAAGGCAAGCAACACCCATAGGAGGACGTGTCTCCTCTAAGCTGGTTGTTGATGCACAACATGAAAGATCGTTTTTGTTTTAAAAAACACCTTACTCTCTTCTTCAAAATGACTGATTTATTCACCAGAAAATTCGTGCAAATTTGATCAACTAAAAATGCATATAATTGGACAGCTACGAATTCTTTAACCAAGTGTCAACTCCAAACAAGAGAGACGGAAGGAAAACTCTTGATCCTAATAAGGATAAGTTGCTTTGTGGAAATGCAATGCATTATGTTATACACACTTCTGAAGACTGAAATTGCTGCTTGGAAAAATAATAATTTCTGAATGACTAAAAATTGCTGTGTGGTGAAACGATGAGCTGACTAATCTTCCAAACCTGCATTGAACAACTAGGATGATGTGACTATGTAGCTGCCACAAGTCATGATAAATGTCCTTTTGGTGTCCTCATCGTTTT
Organism: Podarcis melisellensis; assembly: GCF_964234715.1. Lineage (NCBI taxonomy): Eukaryota > Metazoa > Chordata > Lepidosauria > Squamata > Lacertidae > Podarcis > Podarcis melisellensis. Next base: position 68,112,182 of record NC_138539.1, read on the forward strand.
GCTCTACTGATGCAAGGAAGACCCAGGATGTCCTTAATTTGCCAGGTGGAGCGATAGCAACACAGTATCACTATCTATGGAGTGTTAAGAAACTGCTGGAATCGTTTTTGCTACTTTCCAGGAGTTGTGACGCTATAGATTCAATGTTCCCTTATTCCTAGGGAACCGAATAAATATAAAAGAATCTGTGAATGCTGTCATTGTCTACAGCAAGGCATGGTGCCTGAGGAGCAGGTGGGACGGCTATGTTGAAAGCAAAGTTTTATCAACCTCCAGCATCACCTCATGGTCGCACCATTCAATATTGCCTATCAATGCACAACATCCCCCCCCCCATTCTCTGTGTGTCTCAATAAAAAAAGTACACTGGCAAACAAAACTGATTTCAAATTGGCTAATATGTAGTATTTCACTCAAAAATTCATGGGGGGGGGTGTTATGGGGGGGTTGCCCTAAAGACGTAGACTAGAAAAAGGCCACGTTTCAGCAGAATTCAAACCACCGTTAAGTCTCACCAATTTTTCCATTGAACACTATTCTTAATGTTTGCTGAACTGTGCTTGATTAAATCAACAACAAATCAAAATGACCAATGCTTACAATTTTATTGCAGCCTTTTTAGGAGTTATGAAACTTGCTGTCCTATACGATCAAATGTAGCTGCCCTGATAAACATTTTCTCTCTGAAGAATACCCTTGTATGTGTGTTTGTGTGATGGGGAAGGGGGAGGTCCGAATGGTTTTTAGGGAAGCGAAGCTAAATCCCTTGGACAAGGCCATATAGGAAGACTATACCAAGAGCAAATGATTGCCATGCAGATGTCCAGTTTCAAATTAAAAGCCCAACTTTTACTTCCCTTCTTTACAGGTACAGAAATACACACACACATATACACTTCTCAATGAGAGTGAGGGAATGCCTTGATAAAAAAGCTTTTAAAAAACCAAGCATTACTGTAATTTACCAAATAACAATGCACATTCCTTTCCCTCTAGTCTGCTTATTTGAATCAAAATTATGATACTTTCCAGTGTATTATTCAGTATTCAAAGGGGAAGGGGTTTCTAAAATGCACTGGTAATCTGCTTAAACCTATTTGTTAGGTAAATGAGGTAGACAGCCGCTGAGTTAAAAACTGTATTTTGAAACAACCATACATTTCAGAGTGAGTCACTTCTCTGTCCTTTGGGACCATACCCCGACTTCATTCAGATTGGGATACCAAGGCAAAACCAATGATGCAAGGAACATTACTTATGCCAGTTTTCCTTCTCCCCCCCCCAAAAAAACCACCATCCAAAGTTGATAACCAATGTCTATAAAGCGAAAGACAACTACCACACTCACTCAGCAAAAAAGACTGATATGCTAGGACATAGTTTATGAAATGAGTCGGGTGAATTGATATGCACACTCAACATATACACAGTGGCAGATAAGCGATAGGAATGTTAGCTACAGCAAAATGAATTACAATCCCATCCAAAACTGTATGTCCGATTCTGGAGCGTTCTGACCAAATGATTATTGAAACCAAAATCGTTTAGAAACATCAGGACAAGCACATCAGCTTAAAAACATGGAGAGAACTTCTGTAAACTAACAGTAACCGTAAGACAACATGCAAAGGAAATCGGCATTTTTCTTCCTTGCACAATTTCAGAGCAGGCCAAGGAGTAAACTGCATTACTGAAGCAAACATAAATTAAGCAACTGAACCCATAGTTTGGATGAATTCATAAATTTATGCTTTCATCCTGGAGGTACTCCTTCTTGACCTGCGTTTATTGAGTGCTTCCCTCTTGTTGTACTATATATAATTTCAGGAGATCAATATAGGAATTACAGCAATCCTTATGCAATGTGAAGAAGATCCATAGCTGGGCCTGATACCATTTCTCTATATAGCACCAACTTGATTTATACTGCCCCTCTCTAAAGACTTACTGGAAGGTGGAATGAAAGTGCATGAGATTTGTGTATTACAAATGGGCTTGCAGTGTTAACATGATGCCATAGGCATTGGAAATGTGTTCAGTTTTGTTAATTTCACACATTTCTAGCTGAAATGCCGAAATAATGCTGTACTCATAATAATCTTTAATTTGGGTTTCCCCCAAAAAAAGCACAACATATCTTATTTATTTATTTTTTTAAAAAATAAAATGTCAATGTCAGACGGTCATTCAAATAGCAAAAGAGTAAAATATTCCAGCAAAGGATGAATCACAATAGTTAAATGTAACAACTGTACAAGTTCTCCACGCATAAAAGTGGCCCATTTATCATATCACATAGAGAGCTGGACTTTATTATCTTTTCAAATCCCAGATCAAACAAGTTAACTGGAGTGCGGGTGGCGAGGAAGTGAAAACAGTTTCCACTCAAAAATATATATAAAAAGAGAATATGATGAAGCAAAACACATGTCTCAAAAGAAGGAAACACTTGGGGGGGATAACTAATCTCACTGAGACATTATGAGAAGTAGAAATACAATCTGGTTAACAGAACTTGTCTCTGAAAAGCTTCCAGCAAGTTTCAAAAAGTAGAGGGAGATGGAGAGAGAGATCCGTTTTATTCAATGCAAGTTACCAAATGCATTATGCTTTATTTTCAAAGCCTGCAGAAATATTAAACATCTTTTTCACTGGTGACGACTTTTGCTGGGAATCTGACATAGGAGTGAGGAGGTGGATGCTGAGAAGTGCAGATTTTTAACAGAGAATGATGCTGGTTTAAACTTCTCCATTGCTCTCACTTTTTAATGGCAAGCTATAGATATAATCTTTGATGGCTAGCCTTGAGATACGAGATAACAGGAAACTGGTGTGAAAACCGCTATAACAGAAAAAACTAGCAAGTCCCTAGAGGGGGCACCAGCTTTCAAGAGCCTCGAATGCCTGCACAGGATAACTGCAGGGAGCCACCATCAGACTGAATCATTTCCACTTGCCTTTAAGACATTCTTTCCCCACTGCCTCTGACTGCTATTTCTGAGTAACCAGTTAGTTTTGGGTCGCAAATCACTTGAAATTTGGGCCAAAGGACTCTCAGTGCAATTGAAAACCAAGAAGCAGATAAGTGCTAGAGCCTGCCTGATGATATCAGAATAAAGAGACTTGGCCCTGCAGTTATTTATTAGGACACTGGACTGGAGTTGCTTATACGAGCCAATTCAATCAGATGCTCTCACTGTGGCAGCCCGATGGAAATCTATGTTTGTATCAGGGGTGAAGGAATCTGTTTGATCTCATCCCACCAGACTCATCTGGACTTAGCCCACCCTCCTTCCCAACTGAACGTTATCGACTCATTCAACCCCCTCCCCCTTAAGAAAAGGGGGGGGGAGAGAGAAAGTGTGATCTGTAAAACATCACTCTTTTAGGGAGGGGCTGCTAATCGAATGTATGGAGCCCTTAAAGTTCCATGCAAACACTTTCTGGCAGAAACCATGTACGCTGTTGAAATTCTATCCCACGAATCAAGCCTTTGTCATGACCGGAGGAAGAATATGCATATATGTCTCTGGTGAACCCAGAAATGTACATTCCAGCCAATCCTTTCCCGGTACACATTGTCTCATATGCCTCTAAGAAAAGAAAGCAGAAACAATGCCAAGACTCCGTATGTACACATACACACACACACACACACACAGAGCGCATAAATACTTAACTATGAGAGTATCCCTAATGTGGTCCTGCATCAACATCTGGCATCCCTTGTGCGCACACAAGATCTCCGTATAAAAGCTGAGCACACAGCTCTGCACACAACTTCCAAAGCAGTAATCCTGAACGGCATAGTTACTCATGTGCACAGTTTCGTCTGAGTACGCAGTGAATGGAGAACACACGTATAGCAGTTTCCGTTAAGGGTGCGCTATTCGCAGAAGAACTGCACTAAGACTTTCCCCCATCAAACAAATGAATTGCCCTTACTCTCTTGGATCAGGCTGAAGAGCACGCCCGCCCCGCGCTCCGTTAAGATCTTGTGATAAGAAAACTTTAAATCATAGGTGTCATAAAGAGACATCTCCTGTTCTCTTTTTGGTTAAAGGTAACAGATGTGCTGCTGGGATGAGTGCAATTTAAGCCATTAAACTTCTTGATCCCTGAATGTCACCAGGGGGGACCATATAGATGAACATCCACTTGCACTTACAAAGCACTGCATTTAACTCTCCATAAAATATGGATTTTATTGCAGCACTGTCAAGACCTCATTCCACAACCGCTGACCTCTATGCCCAGATGCAAACCTTTAAATCAGAAACGCTACACTGCTTGGGGGTGAGGTTATGCACACACACACACGCACATGCACAATGCATACATGCAACGTGTTTCAATACATATAGTTTTGCCACGAACGTGTTTCACCCTGTGATTGAATTTTCTATAGCTGCTCAACTTCAGCATCCCACATTCATTCACCTTGCACACTGCCTCTTCTTCAGGCGCAAAGCATTCCATGCTTTACCAGGTTTCTGTGCCATCTCTAGCAACTCTTCCTGCTCTCCCGACTTTTCCTCAAGGAAAGACCTCGTTCCAACTGTGTACGTTCTCTAGATCAGTATTCCGACCCCCCTCCCACTCCTCGACGCTTTCCTTCTGCCTTATGAGATCCATATCGAATCCAAAGAGAAGGCTATCATTATTATTCTCGGGATTTCTCTGCTTCGTAGCGAGAGGCGCGTGTGATTTAGTGTGTGTCGGGGGGGAGGTGTTTCAGGGTGTCCAAAGGGCTTCCTAGTGGCATCAACAGAAGGCGCCCCACTCTTTACCTCGCCTAAACGAGCAGCAAAGATGCTGCTCCTATCAAGCACTTCAATTGCGCGCATCTACTTAGCATCCCATCCATGCGCAAAAAAAGAGGAAGAGAAATGACAAGAACTCCCATCCTCAGCTTAAAAGAGCGCATCGCCGTCCATGTGCCGCCACACTGGCAAGGTGCTCCCATAGTAACGGACCTGCCAACTTTTCTCGTGTGTGTGTGTGTGCAAATAACAGGGTTTCATTAGCATTTGCAGCAGACCAAACAAGAAGAGAGGTGGTGGGGTATTTGGGGGGGGGGGGGAGCGGCAAACCAACCGACCCACCGAACCAAGAAAAACACGGGAAGCGTAGAAGCCAACTCCTCGGAGCCGAGGTGCCTTCAATAAAATATTTGACCCCCCAGCCCCCCAAATAAGTTGACGGGCAAAAAGATGGGTGCCCCATCTTGTGATCGATTATGCAGTAAGGGCTTACCTCCCCCCCCCAACCCCGCGATGTTTTATTCAAGTTGGCACCGCTTGCCTAGAGTCGGAAGGATCATCTAGTCCAACCCTCCCTGCCTTTGGCCCCCGCTCGCGACTCGAACCCTCGACCCTGAAGAATCTCACGCTCTGAGCTCTCCCGAACCGGCGACGGAAGAAGAGGAAGAGAAAGGCAGAAGAAGATGATGATGAAGAAGAAACCATCGGTTCCTTACCGGCTCAGAAGAGAAGGCGAAAGGGATGCGCCAAGTTGCTCGCCGGCGCCGAGTCGAGTCGGGAAGCGACGCAGCGGGCGGCTTCGGGGGCCACGGCGCCGCTTCTCCGTCCGCCTTCCGCCGCCGAAGCTACTTGCGCGGCACCGAAGCTCCCTCTCATCACTTCCAAACTCCGGCGTGGAGGAAGGCGAGGCAGCCGGAGGGCAGCTCTCCCTCGGCGGACTCGGTCCCTAAGGCAGCGTCCCGGAGTCCTTGGAGGGAATGGAAACTCGCCAGGAAAGATGTAGAAACAGAAACACACACAACACACAAACACACACACAACCCTGCCGGCTTTTTCTCTTTTAACCTCACAGAACACACACGCGCGCACGCCAACGGTGCGCCCTGCTCTTAATGCGGCGCCTCGGGAGCCGGAGCCGCAGCTCTGCGGACGGGGAGGTGAAGGGCTGAGGAGCAGCGAAGGCGCCTCTTGCAGGCATCCAGCGATTCGCGAGTGAATGGGGTGGGAGGTGCGAGGAGGAGAAGGAGGAGGCCTTTCTGGAAGACACCCGCCTCCCCTCCTTTGCCGCCGCCGCCTCCTCCTCGCGTGGCAGAGAAAGGCGCGCTCTTCTTGGGAAGTCTTGCGGCCGAGCCCTCAGGAGTTTGAGGAATGAAAGGCAACGAGCCGGTGAGGGGTGAGACGGTGGGGTGAGGCAGTTTCATGACCTGCAAGGGGGGTGAATCTCTAATGCGGGACCCCACTCAACATCTCCAGGTGAAGGGGGGGGGGGACAAGGGCCCTGCCTGAGACTGTGGACAGCAGATGCTACCCAGTCAGTGCTGGCTGTGCTGAAGCAGATGCACCAGTTGTGTGGCTTGGTAGAAGCCCATCAGATGGACCAATGGCATGGCTCAGTAGAAGCCCATCAGATGGACCAAGGGTGTGGCTCAGTAGAAGCCCATCAGATGGACCAGTAGTGTGGCTCAGTAGAAGCCCATTAGATGAACCGAATGGTGTGGCTCTGTAGAAGCCCATCAGATGGACCAATAGTGTGGCTCAGTAGAAGCCCATCAGATGGACCAATGGCATGGCTCTGTAGAAGGCCATCAGATGGACCAAGGGTGTGGCTCAGTAGAAGCCCATTAGATGAGCCAAATGGTGTGGCTCAGTAGAAGCCCATCAGATGGACCAATGGCATGGCTCTGTAGAAGCCCATCGGATGAACCAATGGTGTAGCCCAGTATAAGCCAATCGCTGCGGGCAGTGCTGACGTAGGTGGACTAGTGGTGTGGCTCAATAGAAGCCCATCAGCATGGGAGATGAACTAATGGTGTGGCTCAGTATAGAGAATAGGAGCCAACTCCTAGGGGCTGAGGGGGTTTGACCTCCCCCTATAAAATATTTGAGGGAGCTGCCCCTCCCATGTCGATGGGCATTGCCATTCTAATGGTGAGTGTGCATGGTGTCATGTGATCGATTGTGTGGGGCGAGGCTTACTTGTCCCTCCCCCCCAAGAAATATTATATTCAAGTTGGCACCCCTGGTATAAAGCAGCTCCCTCTGTTCTGCTCATCAACTGTGCTTGGCTTCAGAATGGTTCAGCTGGTCCAGATAAGGCCGGCCCTACCATTAGGTGAAATGATGCTGCTGCTTTGGGCAGGAGATTTTGGGTGTCAGGAAAAGGCAGGAGGTGGTTATGGTTTTTTTGCTGTCAGGGAGGGAGCTGTTCCTTGGATTTTCTGCCTCAGGTGACTAAAGAACTTGGCTGGCCTTGTATATCATGCACCTACTTAACTTTGAGGCTGAGAGCATGGGGCCATTTGCTGTCCTGCTGCAGGAAGTAATGTGTATTGGGCCATCCTGGGACTCAGAATGCTGTTGCTCAAGCAATGATGGGACCCAGGTGGTCATATCATAGAACTGTTGAGTTGGAAGGGACCCTGAGGAACATCTAGCCCCACCGCCTGCAATGCAGGAATCTGCAGCTGTCCCTTAGGGGGATTGAACCTGCTACCTTGGAGATATCAGCAACACACTCTAACCAACTGAGCTATCCATATCATGTGATGCCCATATCAGCTACTTCTGGGGCTCTTCTGAGCCCAATTTTAAGTGTTGGCTATGACTTTTAAAGCCTCAAAGCAGTTTGGATCCAGGTTATTTGAAGGCCTGCTACACTTAGGTGGCGCTGTGGATTAAACCACAGAGCCCAGGACTTGCCGATAAGAAGGTCGGTGGTTCAAATCACTGCGACGGGGTGAGCTCCCGTTGCTCGGTTCCTGCTCCTGCCAACCTAGCAGTTCGAAAGCACATCAAAGTGCAAGTAGATAAATAGGTACCGCTCCGGCGGGAAGGTAAACGGCATTTCCGTGTGTTGCTCTGGTTCGCCAGAAGTGGCTTAGTCATGCTGGCCACATGACCTGGAAGCTGTACGCCGGCTCCCTCGGCCAGTAAAGCGAGATGAGCTCCGCAACCCCAGAGTCGGTCACAACTGGACCTAATGGTCAGGGGTCCCTTTACCTTTACTTTTTACACTTACTTATCATTAAGTTTATCTACCGCCCTTTATCCAAAGATCACAGAGCAGATCACTTTCACCAGACTGCCCACCGTCTGAGGTCAACAACTGAGGCTTTTCTCATTTGCCTCCTGCCAGGAGCCGTTCAGCTGTTGGGAACAAGGCAGAGGGCATTCTCCAAGGCTCGGGATTTCATTCCCCTTTGGGCTGTGCCAGACTACAACAGTGTATACCTTTTGGAGAGACCTTATGACTCACATTTTTCCCATTGGCTTTTCCTTGAAAGGTTCTTATTACAGTGGTACCTTGGGTTACAGACGCTTCAGGTTACAAATGCTTCAGGTTACAGACTCCGCTAACCCAGAAATAGTACCTCGGGTTAAGAACTTTGCTTCAGGATGAGAATAGAAATCGCGCGGCGGCACGACAGCAGCAGGAGGCCCCATTAGCTAAAGTGGTGTCTCAGGTTAAGAACAGTTTCAGGTTAAGAATGGACCTGCGGAACGAATTGAGTTCTTAACCCAAGGTACCACTGTATTGGTTTTGGTTTAAGGTTTATTAAATTGTACATCACTTTCCACTTTTAAAAAATAAATAAATAAATCACCAAGTGATTTGCAACCAAGTAAAAAACAATAATAAAACCACATAAGCATTATCAAAAATAAATTTAATGCTATAAAGGATGCCTCCCAAATGACCAGGAAAACGGGAACGTCTGCCTGGCACCAAAATGATAACAAGGTTGGAGACAGGTAGTCCTCCCTGGAGAGAGCTTTCCATAAGTTGGGGGGTAGGGGAGTTAACACAGAAAAGACCCCTTCCCTTGCTTCTGTCCTGTGGATGGCACACAGAAGACCACAGATAATGATCTCAGGGCAGGGAAAGGTGGTCAGTTAGGTATTGTGGTCCCGAGTTTTAAAGGTGAAAACTAGAAGGCATTTGGCAGCCAGGAAAAAGACAGCATTCATGCCTCCTTGTTCCTGTTTGTTTATTTGCTTGTTTGTTGGCTTTTCGATTGCATTTTAGTCCTTTCAGGTGGGCTGCCATATGTTTGTTTGGGTTTGTGTTGCTGGTCTGCTAGTATATTATTTTGTTCAATACTATTTGCACTTGTCCGTTGTCATGCTGATGAACGTTCATGGTGAAGCAAGTGAGCAGGCAGGCAGGAGCCCCAGGCAGGCGTTCTTACATTCTCGCTGCTGCCATCGAGAGCAGGCCTCTGGTCCAGGCAGGCGGGATGACTGGCAGAGAGTGCAGTTGGTGCAGGCCAGGCAGGCCTTGCTGTGCTTCCTCTTTCACCACTACTGGCAGGAGTGAGGGGGATGGAGGGGGAATCTTCCCTCACCCTGCTGCTGCCGGCAGGAAGCCTGCAAATGCGGGCAGCAGGGGTGTGTGTGTGAAGAGAAATACATCCTTTCTCTCCTGCTTTTCCCTCCACCTCCCCCCCAACCAGTGGCAGCAGTAACAGGGAGGTGGGCAAGCTATGGGGTAAGGTTTTTTGGGAGGGCAAGATCTGGGAGCAGGTGGCATTGGACGAGCTGTGAGGGGACTGGAATTTGGGTGAGGTCTAAAGGAACAGGGCTGGCAACGAGCTGGAAGTCTGACAGGTAAGTGAGGTTGGCTAGAGGAGTTTGGATTTGATATCCCGCCTTTCACTCCCCTTCAGGAGTCTCAAAGCGGCTAACATTCTCCTTTCCCTTCCTCCCCCACAACAAACACTCTGTGGGGTGAGTGGGGCTGAGAGACTTCACAGAAGTGTGACTGGCCCAAGGTCACCCAGCAGCTGCATGTGGAGGAGCGGAGACGCGAACCCAGTTCCCCAGATTAGGAGACTACCGCTCTTAACCGCTACACCACACTGGCTCCCAATGTGGGCACAAGTGGCAGCCCCCCCATGTGTATTTTTCTATTGTATTTTTGTGTTTTCTTGAAAGCAGCCTTGAAAGCGTTTATTCTCAAAGGCAGCATATGATAACTGCTTTGAATAAATGAATGAATCAAATGCTTGACCCATTGCTCCCGTAATTTTCAGCAACAACGACGGCTGTTGTTATGTTTCCTATAAGCTGTAGTGGGTGGCACAGTGGGGTGGAGGCGCTCACCTGAACTTCTGTCAGGTGAGTTACTGCTTTCCGTATCGGGAGGGAGAGGGGATATGTGCTAGTGAAGGCAATGCTGTGCAAACACATTGACAGGAGTGTCAGATTGACTCTGCTTGTGCATTGGCGGCATCCCAAACACACCCATCCCTGTAAGCATGCTGGCTCCTTTTAGTATAGCAATAACTCTTTTTAGTACTGTTGCAGTTTGACTAACAAGGTTAATGGTGTTGTTAATTCAGTTAGTCATAATGCATAGTGTTTATATGGTACCTTACACTGCAATCTTATATATCTTTACTCAGAAGTAAGCCTCATTGGGGCTTATTCCACAGTAGCAAGTGGTGTAGCGTGGGTTGCCAGCACCCAGGAAACAGATGCATGCACATTCAACTGCCTATCAGTGTCCGTGTCTCCCAGGAGATTGCAGCCACGGATATAAGAAGTGTCATTTCGTTGTCTGGAGAGGTTGCTTCCTGGTTTGCATGGAGAAGCCATTTTCAATGGAGCCCAGTGACGGAAGTGCACAGCTGTATGGAGGCAGTACCGGGTGTTGAAATTTTGCGCCCCTAAGAATTGTGTGCCCGGAGCAACCGCCCCGTTGGCTGTACACCCCCCCCCCTCACAATGCTATGTCATAACCAGTAGCTATGTTTAGGGTTGCAGCTTTGGAGTGTTCCAAGAGCATTCCGTGCATTATTGCACTAATCCTTAAAACACATCTGTAATGGCTAGCACAATTAGTCAGAGTTTGCAGATAGGGCCTGCCCAGGAGTTGTGGTGACCTAAGGCTACCTAGTGAGTGGTCGGCAGAGATACAATTTGAGCTTGGTTCAGAACTTTCTTTCTTAGCTGTTAAACAATGTGAGTTGGAAGACAATATTTAGATCTATAACTCCCAATTACAGTGGTACCTCGGGTTACAGATGCTTCAGGTTACAGACGCTTCAGGTTACAGACTCTGCTAACCCAGAAATAGTATCTCGGGTTAAGAACTTTGCTTCAGGATGAGAACAGAAATTGTGCCGTGGTGGCGCGGCAGCAATGGGAGGCCCTATTACCTCAGGTTAAGAACAGTTTTAGGTTAAGAACGGACCTCCAGAATGAATTCAGTTCTTAACCCAAGGTACCACTGTACTACAAGTTTGCATATGCAGCTGCCTCAAAAGCTGAAAAAAACAGGAAATGCAGAGAAAATTAGTGCAGTGTACAATAGGCAGAAAAAGCAAAGGAGTAGCGATTTCAAGTGGATAGCCTTGGCATGTTCCTATTTTGATATGTGGAATGCTGGAGAGGCTGGTTTGTTAGAATCCAGAGAACAACTTAACCTTGGAATTGATCATTCCAAGGTTCCTCGAATCACAGATACTACAAAGACTTAAGCACCACTTAGAATCAAAGCTGTAATCCATTGCTTTGGTTGAATTGATGACATTTCCTTTTGCCTAACTAACAATGGATGACAGTCCTCCACGGATCAACATATTAAATTAAAAGCTGGTAAAGTCTGCGGTGAGACTGAGTGGGAAGATGAAAATTGTTTGTTCAAAATTGGAAACAGAATTGTTAGAATCCAATACTAAGAATTTGTCAAAAATGTATAACTTGCTGTTGAAATGGAATACGCAGGATGAAACGGTGAAATCAGCCATGATTAAGTGGGCACAAGATATTGGTCATAACATTATGTTTGCTGACTGGGAAAAGTTGTGGACCACCAGGATGAAATTTACGGCATGTAATGCCCTAAGAGAGAATATTATGAAAATGATTTATAGGCGGTACATGACCCCAGTCAAGCTTGCAAATATTTATCACTTGCCTGATAATAAATGTTGGAAATGTAAAGAAAATGAAGGTACATTCTTTCACCTTTGGTGGACGTGCCCAAAGATTAAGGCGTTCTGGGAAATGATATATAATGAACAGAAAAAGGTATTTAAATATACCTTTCTGAAGAAACCAGAGGCCTTTCTCTTGGGCATTGTCGGCCAATTGGTGCCAAAGAAGGATAGAACATTCTTTATGTATGCTACAACAGCAGCAAGAATACTCATCGCAAAGTATTGGAAGACACAAGATCTATCCACCTTGGAAGAATGGCAGATGAAGGTGATAGATTATATGGGACTGGCAGAGATGACTGGCAGAATCCGAGACCAGGGGAGAGAGACAGTGGAAGAAGATTGGAAGAAATTCAAGGACTATCTTAAGAAACATTGCAAAATTAATGAATGTTAGAATGACGTTGGTTTAGAAATTATGTGGTTTCCAGCTGTAATGGATAAGTAAAAAAGAAAAGAAAGGCTAAAAATTAAATGAAAAATAAGGGAAAGGATTTGCTGAATTAATAAATTAGAAATTGGAATACAGAAAGGGGAGGTATGAGGAAGTGGGGGAAGTAAGTTATAAGAAAATAAGGGACTGAAATTATACTTATTTTTATTTTTGTTTGTTTGTACTATTGTATTGTTTTGCTTTGTTTTTATAAAATTTTTGATAAAAATCTTTTTTTAAAAAAAGAAAATTGTTTGTTGTAGGACATAGTGGGGTTTGCATGACCAAATGTGCTGTACTTGGCTTGGAATGGAATGGTGGGAGGAGGAGGGTTAAGATGGTGCTTGGAATATTTTCATTGGGATTCGGAAAGGGGGAAACAGAAATGAGAATAAACTGGAAAAGGAAGCAGCAAATACTGGGTCAGATTCAGCACTCATGATTAACACTTACAGGAGTGCAGATACCAGTGCACCCAGACAACGGAAGTGTAGTTTGGAATTATAGAGATAAATATTGTATCTAGTTATTATGGGTTGGAGTTAATTTTCCACCCTTTAGCTTGTTCTTGTAGTTACTTTCATGTTGCAGATACTGTTTATCCATAAGCAGCCTAGTGTTCTGTGCCTACGAACTGAGTAACCTTGCTTTATATTAAATAGATAAGAACTTAGCAATGACGATTCGGGGTTTAGTCAAGTTCATGGAGGAAAACCTATGAATTTCTACAAATTATGATGAGGTGCATGATATCTTCGGTTACCAGTTGCTGGAGAAATCGTTTTGCAGGTAGTATGATTTAAAGAGCATCTTTAAAAATCTGGAACTGCAATGGTAATCTTTTTTTATGGTGACTGAGAGACCTGAAAACATTTGTCAGAGCCACTTGGGTATGGGCAAAACTCAATCCAAGTTTAGAGTAGGGCGATTGAGCTTTGTTGCTGGAGTTGTGGCAAGCAGGCATGTATTATTGTGTTGACCAGCAGCTAGCAGCTAGCAGTAAAACAAAAGACTCAGCTCCTGAATCTGGCCAATCCAGAGACTTCTGGGCCACTGGGGGACGGGGCCCTCCGCAGCTATGACATCCAAGCCAGATTTTGGCATCACACAGGACGCCACTGAAATTTGAGGCGCCACCACTGCTTCGATGCTCTGACAAGAACACAGTTTACAGCCCAGACTAATGTATCTTAATGCATACTACATTTAATGAGATTGTGCAGCTTTGGTGATCCAATAAGCTGCATTCCTGGTAATAATTTCTCCAATTATTCTAAGGAGGCAGCAAACATCAGGCCAGCTTGTGCAATGCCATGCCGAAGAGGCAAAAGTTTCCTGACCAACCTCTGTGAACGATCAACTGACACCGTGAATTATGAGGCTAGAATAATATTATCTTTGCCTGGATAGCTACTGATGTTATTGATGACCACAGCTCTCTCCAGATCTTTGAAAATCCAGATGCACTGTTTGACTCCTTGACCTTCTGCAGTAATGAGTTCCACAGGTGGGTTATACATAGCATAAATATTTCCCTTTGCTTTGTTTTACATGTGCTGCCTTGTACATTCAAAGAGTGCCTTGTTGTTCTCGCCTCGTGGGGTCAGGCCAATCAGAGGGTCTTTCTCTTCTGTGGGGCAGTCTGTCACAGTAGTTGGAGGACCAGCCTCCCTCTATTAGGTTTCATGGATATTCTTAGATTCTCAGGTCAAAAACTTCTCTTGGTTTCTTCTTCCCAGAAGAATGCTGTACGGTCTTTTAAAGCTTAATATTCTAACAGCACTTGTCCATGTATTCTTGAGAAGTCACTTTGGGTTGTATGTGGAATAAATTCTTTGCATAATCATGGTTTGGGTTACATGTGAAACCTACTCAGAAAATTCACAATTCCTGTTGTTGTCCTCTATTTTTTCCTTCTGCCTTTTGGACAAAGTGAATTTGCACATGTGTGCTAATACCTTGATGATAACAACACCACATTATAACTTTCATATCACCTCATCTCAAATGCATTGGTTTTTTCCAAGGAATTACAGGTTCAGCTGTGAGGTATTTTATTTTGTAGTACGTAGTGAGACCCAGTACTGCAATGAGCTACACTTACCATTTTTCTCCACTCATATAGTGGTAATACTAGTGGATTCCTTCAGTATTTGGTCTGCAAGTTAGCTAGCCCTTTTGGGAAGCATATTGGAAAAACAAAACAAAACAAAACAAAACATAAACATAATTGGAGTATTTATGAAACACAGGTGCAAATGCACAAAAATTCAATTTTTTTTGAAGCCTGTAGTTCTTCGGGAGGGTAGGAGAGAAAGATCCCACCTTAGCCAGGCTATCTTCATTTAGCCATCCTAAACTCCATTCAGGAGTTTATGCATGTGTGATTCCAGGGAATCATCAATGACTGATGGAAACTGCTTTGTGAGGTTCCATCTCCCAGGGAGGAGCCATCTGAAGAAGCATTCAACTCTGCAAGATCCTGACCACACAGGAAGCCTGCTGTGACCAAAAGACATTAAGTGGCAAATTGTCTATTGCAGGTAGGTTAGCCAAAGTGGTGCCCTCCAGCCCTCCAGATGTTGCTGGATTCCAGCTACCATAATTTCACAGCCAGCATGGCCAACAATCAGTTGATGGAATTTGCAGTCCAACCACATGTGGACAGCTACTTTTTTCTTGCCCCTGGCTCATTGGATATACAAAAACTGCTAAAATTAATCGTTGTTGGCTCTCATATTTTTCTCAGTACAGCTGCCAGTACAATTCATTAAAAACACTCTGAAAGTAGATTTTGGAAGCAAGTCCATTTGTTCTTTAATACTTTTTCTAGCAGCATGATCAACATATCTGGAATTAACTCTACCCATTGCTTTAGCTCTGCACCAAAACACAAGATTTGTTTCTGCGATCGCTTAACCAGTAAGGAACTATCCTTTCTTGTATCTGCCCACATTTTCTGGCTTTTCTTTGCAGCCCCTGGATAAGTTTTTAAAATGAAAGCAGAGATTTGCCGTATTGTGTGTCATACCGAATGCAGCCTTCTGGATTTCCAAGACGCTTTTAGCAACACCTTACCAAGCACAGGCCAACTGGAGAATTGTTAAGGTCACAGGCTGCTAAAAAATCCTTTGTTCTGGAAAAATACATATATATCATCAAAATATCATAGAAAAGAGTGTCAAATGCAAGCAAGAGGAAACCAGACTAAAGAGATAAAGAATGGCCTATATAGTGGTACCTCGGGTTAAGATCTTAATTTGTTCCAAAGGTCTGTTCTTAACCTGGGGTACCACTTTAGCTAATGGGGCCTCCCGCTGCTGCCGCGCCGCCATTGCGTGATTTCTGTTCTCATCCTGAAGCAAAGTTCTTAACCCAAGGTACTATTTCTGGGTTAGTGGAGTCTGTAACCTGACGTGTTTGTAACCTGAAGCGTCTGTAACCTGAGGTACCACTGTACGTATAACCAACTGCTGCTTGCCCTGACTGGAAGTAGCTGTGCAATACTGCCAGCGGAGATTTTACCTTGCTGTTGTACAGGAGTTTATTTTAACCAGGCTCTGAACATGCTCTCTGCAACCAAGCTATGGCATTTAATAAAGTTGGGAGCTTCCGCCTGCTTTGATCCACCTGGACTGAAACTTTTAATTAGAACCTCTTGAACCCAGTCCTCTCTGATATTTTATATGATATGAAAATTGCAATGTAAAGATCTGCCTTGGCAGTGTAATGACTTCTCGACTGATGCGTCTTCAAAGCCTTCCATGGCGCATTGGTAAGTTTTTCCTCTTTCACACATGCGAACGGGAGCGCAGAAAACCAGGAGTGCAAAAGCATAGGAGTTTTTTTGGTGTTTGTTTAAAGTGCCAACACAGGTCAATGAAATTATAATGACTTTAATCAGATTCCCACAAAGCTGTTCCCAGAAAGCTGTTAACATTTGCATCTCCTTTGCTTCTAAGGAAAAAGGGTCTTGCCCTTGAACAGTGAATCTATTCTACTCCACCTTCTTTACTTTCATGGCAAGCCCACCTGCTCTAACCCAGTTTTGCTGGGCATTTTGATCCTCTCGTTTGATCTCGCTCCCTTTTAAAACTAAGCCTATATTTTATAAGGTAGTTACTTCTATGTGGCATCCTGGGAGGAGATCAAGCAGCTCCTCTAGTTCCACACAAGGAGTGAAATTTGATTATGGCTCCCACTGGGTAGGGAGCAGTGGTGTGCGGTCAATAGACGGATCTAGGCTACGTAGTCCCCTAAATGTTCCCGGTAAATTAGAGTGTTAAAGTATTAAAACCTGGCGCCTCCTTCCCAAAGCCCAGGAAGCTTCTGCCCAGTTTAGGGAGGGAGGCGTGATGTCTTCTTGGGGTCCAAGACCCTTCCCACCACCTTCCCAAAGCTGGGTGGGCTTTGAGAAGGAGGCGTCATGGCTCCAGCACCCTGACAGAGGCCTAGTGCCTCCATCCCAAAGCCCAGGAAGCTTCTACCCTGCTTAGAGAAGAAGGCATGAAGCTCACACACATGACATCGGGATGTTACGAAGTCCCATGCGTGAAAGCAGCCCCCCAATCGCTCTCCACAAGCAGAAGAAGAAGAAGAAGAAGAAGAAGAAGAGGAGGAGGAGGAGGAGGAGTAGTTTGGATTTGATATCCCGCTTTATCACTACCCTAAGGAGTCTCAAAGTGGTTAACATTCTCCTTTCCCTTCCTCCCCAACAACAAACATTCTGTGAGGTGAGTGGGGCTGAGAGACTTCAGAGAAGTGTGACTAGCCCAAGGTCACCCAGCAGCTGCATGTGGAGGAGCGGAGACATGAACCCAGTTCACCAGATTATGAGTCTACTGCTCTTAACCACTACACCACTCTGGCCCTCACAGCTGGCACCTCTGGCTCTAACTGTTCCCCTACTACAACAAAAAATCACTGCATGCCACTGGTAGAGAGTAGCAGTGAATAAAAAGATGAGGCAACCTTTGATGATTGAAATGAGGCCACAACTCTGTTGATTACAGAAGAATAGGTTTGGCATAGGCATTGGACTTGTATCCAAACAATCAACCAGCCCACTACCAGAGTGGTGCGTGCTCTAGTTATCTCTCATTTGGACTACTGCAACACGCTCTACATGGGGCTACCTTTGGTAAAAGGCGAAAGATTTATACGATCTATTAAGTGTATTGATGAGGATTGTATAAATTTAAATCTAAATTTGACTAATGGTTTAAACAAACTAAGTTTTAATTCGAATTGAGAGCTTGTGGAACCAACAATATGATAGGGGAATATGGTAGGGGTGGGGGAAGGAGGGAGTCCCGGAAAGTGGGTATATGAAAATAAGGCTTTGAATGTACTTTAATCTTTTCTTTCTGTATTTCTGAAAATCTTAATAAATATTATTAATATTAATATTAATATTTATTAATAATATTTATTTTTTATAAATATTATTATAAAAAAAAATATACATGGGGCTACCTTTGAAGGTGACCTGGAAACTACAGCTAATCCAGAACGCGGCAGCTAGACGTGACTGGGAGCGGCCGCTGAGACCACATAACACCAGTCTTGAAAGACCTACATTGGCTCCCAATACATTTCTGAGCACAATTCAAAGTGTTGGTACTGACCTTTAACACCCTAAATGGCCTTGGCCCAGTATACCTGAAGTTTAGAACACCACCCCCATCGTTCAACCCAGATACTGAGGTCCAGCGGCAAGGGCCTTCTGGCAGTTCCCTCACTGCGAGAAGTGAGGTTACAGGGAAGCAGGCAGAGGGCTTTCTCGGTATTGGCACCTGCCCTGTGGAACACCCTCCCACCAGTTGTCAAAGAAATAAACAACTATCTGACGTTTAGAAGACATATGAAGGCAGCCCTGTTTAGAGCAGTTTTTAATGACTGATGTTTTAGTGTATTTTTAATCTTTTGTTGGAAGCTGCCCAGAGTGGCTGGGAAAACCTTTTATTTTATTTTATTTTATTTTATTTTATTTTATTATTTTATTTTATTATTTTATTTTATTTTATTTTATTTTATTTTATTTTATTTATTTATTTATTATATACAGTTGACGGATTTTTTTTTCAAGCAATGAATTTATTTATTTATTTTTAAAAATAAGCAAACTAATTTCCCATCAGTTCTGGCCTCTGATGCCAAACTGCTTGCTGTGACCCCCTCCTTGCCAAATAATTTCAGGTGGCCTACAAAAATATCCCGGGGTAATATAAGCTGTGTTCAACTTTATATGGACCATTGGTAGGATAGTCTGTAGCACCTTTTCCTCAAATAGTTTGCGTTTAGCAACCAAGATGTATATTCCCTCTAAACTGGTGATTATTCTCTTTCCTACTGTATTAGAGAAAATAAAAGATGGTGTGACACAATGTGACTCATGGAACGGTCCTAAGGGAGAGGCAGGCAGCTTTCCACAGCCGTCAGTTCACACTAAAGATAAAAGCAGAGACACCGGCTAATGTTGTTTTGCTGTTTGAAATCTGAAACACACACACAATCTGAGTAATAGAAGTGTGTGTGTTTTTTTTGGGGGGGGACACAGGACAACAATAAAGGTTATTAGAAGCCCGCTTAAAATTATTTTCATAATTAATAGCAACCTGCGTGAGGCTAACTCCGTGGAGAATTAGCACTCATATTTTCGTCATTTCACTGCCTTTCCTCTCTGTGCCTATTTTAAGAACTGCAAGAAGCTGGATTAAACCTCGTTCACATTAAGCAGGGATTGTGCTGAATATAGGCGTGCCACTTGTACAACTGTGGTTGTTTTCCTCAAACCTCCATGGCCCAATTTTGAATTTGGGTTTTTTCAAAATTTGAAATTTCACTGTCCATGCAATCTTAATTGTAGCCAGCTCAAAAGCTACAAGACCTTTTGCTGTCCTCATCTTCTGGAGCGAGAGTGGAGCAGGAAGGTGGGGGGGGGGGGCTTCTTCCTGGAATCCATCCTCCATCGCTTCATTCATTAATTGGCCGAAAACATCTTGGTGGCCTCAGGTCTGCTGAGTACAAGATGCAGTTCTGCCAATAGCAGCTACTGTTGACTTTTCACTGTGTAGTATATATGTTTGGTTACTGTATCACGTCTCTCTCCCCCCCCCCGCTACTTCCTCAAAGCTCAGCATTTAAAAGTGCCTGCAAATAAGATACATGTTGATCTACAAATGTAAAATTTGCGGCCAGCATTGCGAGTCTTGAAACAACATTAGTCCCTGCAGAACAACAGCATGACATTACAGATCCCCCAAGACTGCTTTTTGTAACTCAGCTGCAAAAAAAATAAAAAAATCTCAGCCAACCTCCTTTTTTTCTCTTCCACTTGCAAAACATGTTTAATTTAAGCAGCTGGGGTGCATAGCCCAAATGCCATCCTTCTGGAGTAGCCACTTGCCATCAGAGGCCTACAACCATAAAGCCATACAAAATAATAATTTTGTAAGTTTGCATGACTAAACAGTGTGTCCTTTGTCAGTAAAAAAAGAGAGAGTTATAAAATGAGTGTCAGGAATGAGCCAGCTCCTAGTGTAACTTTACAGCCTGCTGCAGAAGAGAGAGAGTTAGGTCTGACACAGGCTGAACAGCGGTCAGTACACAATGCAACTCCCTAGCCCCTTGGAATTCTGGTTGCAGAGGGAATGACTGAGAGCAGGATGGAACCCAGCCAAAGCTCTCAGGAGTTTCTGACAGGTGCGAACAGGAAAGGAGACAATTTGTCAGAGCAAGAAGAGGCGGGAGCTAAGGCAATCAGTCCGAGGAGTCGAATGGGAGGGCTTCTAGATAGGAAGCAAAACAAAAGACGTAAGGGGCAAAAGTTCTGTCAACATAGGAAGGAATCTTCAGAAGGGTCATCTTGAGTAATGATGTTGGAGGCTTTGTCAGAGCCATCCGGAGCTATCTGTTTGTTTTTGCAATAAATCCTCCTTTTTAATTACCTATGCTTACTATGTTATAATGTTGGGAACCTGGACTCCTAAAAATGAGCAATGGGACAGTGGCACAAGTTGGCCTGCCTCTTTTGTTTTTCATCACGACAGGCCTGCCATTTGGGGAACCAAGTGTGGATGGGCCTCTGCTTATAAGTTATTCCCGTCTGGTCTTACGAATTCATCCACATGACTCTGTCCATCGCCACCTTGGCAGAAAGACTCCCTCTTTCTCATTTCAAGCAAACAAACAAAAAACACCATGTCCAGAGACCTGTAATTTCATGGATGAGGTATAGTGTTTCTGATTTCTGCAATTCAGATGCGTAAGTGCTTTGACACACACCGAAGCTCCACCAATCTGAACGGATGATAAGGATTCCTGCAGGATGAGCCCACACGGTTCACTTCCTGTGATGAGCATGGCAGTGACCCTGCGGGGAAAGGGACTTACTGATCCCTGGAACATACTACAAAAAACACCAGTCTCTAGACATGCCTTAACTCACTCATCATTGCAGCAGTAGATCACTCATTAGGACTCCAGAGAAAGCTGGTGCAAATAACAGAAACACGAAGTTTTAAGCTGCAGCTCATGTAAGCAGAACATGATTCAGGGAGCAGAAGGGGGCAGCCTGGTGAGGAATACAAAGCCTTTTAAATACTCGAAGCTGCTCATTGTGAAAATCAGGAAGCCCTTCCTCAGCCCAGTTCTCCTCAAATGTTAAACGTTGAATAATTCAAGAACATCCCGAATTTTCTACATTAAACATCACAATCTGATACTTGATTTCAGACGACACTGACAACTGTATATGTTTGGCAGCGTTTGGTGGCAGTTATGCAATGGCATTTAGCATTTATTTGATGGCTGACATGCAAGAGCAGCTTGTAGTTGGTAAATCCCCCCCCCCAAAAAAAGTGATGCAGAAGAGAATCCTAAACTCACACAGAGGGGTGGCAGGGCAGAAAGAGGGAGAGAGGGAAAAATCTGAACCAATTAAATATAAAATGTGTGATTTACAGTGGTGGAGCTTCAAGGTCTGGTGGGGGGCGGGGCGGAAAGCAGGTAGGGCATGGGTGGCGCGCATCCCGGGGGCATGGCATGCTGCCTCCAGGGGCGTGGCGTGCCGCCTGGGGGGCGTGGTGCCCAGCATGGGGGGGCAGCTGCAATGGCACCCCACTGGGATCATGCCGCCAGGGGCAGTGCACTCCCACTGCACCCCTGTTCCTCCGCCAGTGGTGATAGATAAGATAAACTTTATTCGCATTAGCCAATGGCCATGGCAACATAAAACAAGCAATATATACAAATAAAAAGACAACTACAGTGGTACCTCGGGTTAAGTACTTAATTCGTTCCAGAGGTCTGTTCTTAACTTGAAACTGTTCTTAACCTGAAGCACCACTTTAGCTAATGGGACCTCCTGCTGCTGCCGCACCGCAGGAGCATGATTTCTGTTCTCACCCTGAAGCAAAGTTCTTAACCCGAGGTAATATTTCTGGGTTAGCAGAGTCTGTAACCTGAAATGTATGTAACCCGAGGTACCACTGTATGGGTAAAAATGGCAATCAAATGACCAAGATTATCATTCAGATAGTGGCCCTTAATCTCATTGCACCCTCAATAAACCTAGCAACCTTTACTGTTGTCTGATCATTTTGATGTATGTATCAGGTGTGCACACAAAAAATGTCAAAGCATGTACGTGATTATCATAGCCATACAAAGACCTTGCCAGCTTCTGCAGAACAATAATATACAATGAATAACAATACAGAAACAGCATGTTCTGCAGGGGTGGCGGACATTTTTATTCAGTGATTGACAGGTGGGTGGTCCTGCCCAACCCGTGAAAGTGGATATGTGTGTGGATACCGACCCAGCAGGGCTGAGCTCAGGGAAAGTTGTGGCACATCCAAATCAAGCAAAATTGAGCTCTCCGCCTATCAGCTAGGCAGAGGCGCCACCTTGGACCAAAGTTTGGGGGGCCAGCAATGAGTGTTGCAGGTGGCATTGAACGCCTGTGACGTCACATGTGCAATGCACAATGTTCATGCGTTGTCTGGAGGAGGCCTTGCCTGGAACCTTGCAGCTTCAATGGCTGTGGCTCCTCCTCTCTTGTGTTCAGGAGGAGCCTGCCGCCTTTGACTCTGCACCCCGCACGGCCAAGCAGTTCAGCCTCCTCTGCCCCCTCAATATGGGGGGGAGGGCTGAGCTCCCTGCTAAGGAATATTGAGGGGGCTGATGACATCACCGCCCCCTAGAGTTGGCATGCCAGCAGCTAGGGAACACTGAGCTCAATCCTAGTTTCTGCAAGGTAAAGTAAAGGTAAAGGAACCCCTGACCATTAGGTCCAGTCGTGACCGACTCTGGGGTTGCGGCACTTATCTCGCTTTACTGGCCAAGGGAGCCGGTGTACAGCTTCCGGGTCATGTTCCCAGCATGACTAAGCCACTTATGGTGAACCAGAGCAGTGCACAGAAACTCCGTTTACCTTCCTGCCGGAGCGATACCTATTTATCTACTTGCACTTTGACGTGCTTTCAAACTGCTAGGTTGGCAGGAGCAGGGACCAAGCAATGGGAGCTCACCCCATTGCGGGGATTCTAACCGCCAACCTTCTGATCAGCAAGTCCTAGGCTCTGTGGTTTAACCCACAGTGCCACCCACATCCCTCTGCAAGGTAAGGGCAGGTTTAAAAAAATTTAAGCCACAATGCAGCAGCAATCACCAACAAATGGAAGTAGAATGGTGTGTGCCCCGACCCAAGACGAAAAGGGGGAGATAACAGACCAGGGAGGCATAGACAGTGGTTTTTAGTACGTACTTCCATGATGAACCAGTCCTACCAAGCAATGTGATCCAAACAGTAGCATCGGAACCAGCAACCTCTTCATAAAAGCAGTTCGAAATTCCTCTTTTTGGGCGATCCAGGGATTGGAAGACTACAGAATGCTTCAAGTTTGGGACAGCAGCGTGGGGGACAAGGATGCCATATGAACAACTGTTAAGAATCTTCAAATCTACATTTCACTTCAGTGTGGATGAGGCCTTCTGCTGAAATCCTATACTTACTTCCCTGAAAGTTAATTCCGCTGAACTCAAAGACGCTTACTTCTGAGAAGAAACATCGAGGACCGCACTGTTAAGTCTCTGCATGTTATTTCACTTGGCACCCTGAAGCAAAAGCAGCTTTCACATACTGTTTTGACTTTGACAAAATAATATTTGGGAGGCCGCGTTTCTTTGCTTTCATCATAAACACTCCCTCTTTGGGGTTTCTCTGCCTGGTAGCTCAGTCTCTGATAAACTGCATGCCACAGAAAACACTCACCGGCTTTGACTCAGACATCTGCTGATAGGGAACCTGGCAAAACCCAGAAATTCACTCCCTAGCAAGTTGTGTGCTGATGGTTACTGCTGAGAAAGAGTATCAAAAGACTCCTCTATTGCTCTATTTTATAATCATCTGCTGTTTGTAATGCAGAGAGAGAGAGAGAGATTCAGAGTTCAAAGAGGACTTCAAAATGTGAACTTGTCAGAGCTTCTGCATTCGATCAGCTTTCGTAGGCACATTAGCATCTCCAGTGCAGCATCTTAAATTATTTTGAGCGAGGTGGTTCTTCAGCCACATGCGAGGGAGAACAAGGTAAAAAAACGAAGGGGGAGGGAGTTCCATATAACTAAGCATGTGACTCAAGGAAAGCAATTATCTCTTTCTTGAAAGGCTGCGAAACTAAAGCGGCTGAAGCTTCTGACAAGGGTAAACTTGGAAGATACAGGGCTCGGAGGCAAAAAGAGGCCAAATTGATGAAAAGTTCACACACACAACTTCATTTCCCCTCTCCCCCACCTCATGATCTCCCAGCTATAGTTTGGGGGAAAAGAAAAGAAATCTGGGACAGTTGTGCCTTCACTCCCACCCACCTTTTAAAAGATGTTCCCCTCCTATGATTTCAGGGGAATAGTAACAATGTGGATATTCCTCAGGGATATCCTCAAAAAGACATCCCAGCCAGGTCTTATTTCCCAAATCACAGCATGAAATCTGAGAAACACATCTACTGCCAATGGTAATCAGCTCCTGCTAGTGGTCAGGTTTCAATTATTATTTTTTCATCTTTCTGGTGCGCTCTTTCAGTCTGTTTCCATGCAGATACATGTGCCGCATCCACAGTTAATAATCACAGTGAATCCATTGCCCGAGATGGATATCAAAAGAAAGGTTGAGGTGGAATAGTCCCCTCTGCTTTGGCATCCTGTTTTCAAGTTCTGAATAGAGACCACCATTTTGTGACTTATTTTTAAAGGGGTGTTGGCTCCATTCACCACCGCTGGCAATTGCTCCCTGCACATGGTGATATCTGAAGCCAAATCAGAGCCAGGGCAGAGCTTCTTGCCCTCACTCTTGCATCTTGCGGATTAAAAAAAAAAGGGGGGGGAGAAAGGGAAAGGTCTTCAATGACTTCAAGCTTAGACCACATGGCTTTAGCAAGCCGTTTTTTGTGCTTCTACTAGACAAATAATTTAGAAACATTTTCCCAGTTTTGAAACTAAACCACACTGCCTGTCTTTTCTTTCTGCTGTATGGAAAAACACATGAACCTGACCTTTGAAGAGTTTGTAAGTAAACCATTTTTAACTGAAGAAATGGGTGGTTTCTTTCTATGCTAAGGGGAAGTAGGAATTTTTGGAAGTGACTTAGAAGGGGGTATGTTAAAGGTCTAGCAGCCTATATTTCCCTGCTTTAGTTTGCTGCATGTTTTGTGATCTTAAATCTCTACTGGGGCACTCTCTCACACACACTCACACACAAAATACTTGCCCAAAACCTGTACCTATGCTAGAAAAATGCAACCTGTGTTGCTAATAGAAGTAGTGTGACTCATCCAACACGTTGGTGATTAATATACACAGAACAATAATTATACATACTTAATTAACCTTCTGAGAAAAATACAAAACATTAAACAAAGCCACAAAGACTTGCGAACTACCCAGCCTCAAATGAACTTATAATGTCTGCTTTCAATAGATTTTTCAAATGCTTAGCTCAGTCTTTTAGATAAGTTCATGAAGATACCAACAAAAGGTAAGTTCGGTGATATTCACAATACCAAGAGATGCTAGTAGAGTTGTAGATAGATGTTAATAAAGTTGTAGACAATGAAGTTGTAGACGACAGGGTGCCGGCGTTTTGCACCTGTTTCGCCCTGGCAGTCCAAGTAATCAAAAGGCCGCTGTTCTCCCCCCATTGGGGCCCTTTAACTGGGGCTTTCAGGTAGCACACTCCCAAGATAGTTTTTCAGGCTTCTTCAGTGGTCTAATCTCAAAGTCTTGATAAGTATATTGATGTTCAATCTTAAAGAGAATACTCTTTCTTGCCATAAGCTTAAGAGACTAATTTGCTTAACCTAGGCATCCTGGGAAGTCTCCTTTTATTTTACTGTGTCTATTTTCCCCTTTAACCAAAATACAAAACCCAACAATTTTCACTTGCAGATGCAGATGATCACTTGACGTCAGGGATGAATAAAATATGGGGGTGGAGGGAAGGTAATCCCTGCCCCACATAATCACATGATGTGGCACATGCACACCACCTGAATGACAATGCCCAACAACTTGTGGGGGCGGCAGGTCTCTCAAATATTTTGTTGAGGGGCTGAAGGGACCTCGACCCCTAGGAATTGCCTCCTATGCTTGACATTGAATTTACCAGGTGCTGAACAATGCATCTGTAAACTGATTCAAAGGTACTATTGTATTAAGAAGTGTGCCGGTCTGAAAGGTGGCGCAGCACAAAGCTGTGTTGATGTCTTTGAAGCCATTCCATACCAGCAATACACATCTGCCTGTCCCAAATTCCTACTGGCTACCCATTTAAACTGAGCATGTTTGCAGGCAGATCTCCTACCATCAAAGTAATCTCTCTGTGTGTTTTGTTAGAGGAGAAGTAGTGAAGATGGCATTACATTACTCCCTGCTGTGGATTCCTTCTCTCATGCCTCTGGCTTAGGGACAGACAGTCTGCGAATCAGATGCTCAGAGCTGAAAGACACTAGCTGCAAGTAATAACAAAATAAAAATAAAAATGCAGCAGTCTCTGCTTGCTCTGATCACCACCATTGTTGGATATCCTTTGAAGGGGATGTTCTTTTTTCCTTCCTCCATAGGCTATAACCAGTCAAAAGCTGGGGCAAAAGAAAGAAGTTTACACTGTATACATTTACAAAATATAAAATATGGATGGCATTGTGTCCTGTGTGCTTTGTTTTACACATTGACTTGGATGCCATTGGGCAGGGGCAGAGATGAGGGATCCATTTGTTTAGGGAATGAAACAAATAAAACATTTTATTTCCTTTTTTCCCCATTAACTTCATATGCTGCTTGGTTGTAAAAAATACAAACCTCAAAGCAGTTAACAAAAAGAATAAAACAATCAGATTATCAGTAAAAACCAGTTGGAAACAGCTATTTAAAACATGTAAAAAATAATCAGAATGGATGATAAGCTAAAACCAGATTAAAACACATGTCAACATCTGCATAAAACATCATTACAATTTGCTATACATCTTAAAATATTAGTCTCATTGCCTCATTGCCATCAGGATTCTTCATTTCGCCTTCACTTTCTACCTGACGGAAAAATTTGGGTTAGTGATCGGGCTAAATAACCCTACACATTTGCTTTGATAATTCATTGAGATTAATCTGCTTTAAAAAGAACTGCAAAGTTTTCCCCTTCCTTGACTGTTTCCCAGTTTGCAAATATGAAGACCATTGAAAATGGCACTGCATAAATTAGATGGTAGGTCTTCGCCCTATTATATTGTGAAACCAGTTTAGAAATGGGTGCTAATTCTCATTCACAAATGGATTTATTTAAGAACCTAGGATAGCTGCTCTAGATGGAAAGTTGGTCCATGTAGCTCAGCACTGATTACACTGACTATGGCTCTGATGAGTTATTCTCAGCCCTATCTAGGGGTATCAAGGAACTTCTGCATGCAAAACCTTCCTAGCTGCAGAGCCTCCTTCATAGGAGAACTGAAAGGTGAAGGAAATATTCTTGAAGAATCAAGTTCTCCATAAAAATGGACTTGATGCAGAAATTGCTCTGATTTGCTGGGTCCACTCCTCATGTACATTAGATAACTGTTATGCTAGAGACTGAAACCGTCTGGCACATTGGGTCATATTAGGCCCAGGGCTGTTGTATTATTGCAGGGTTATCAACCCCAAAACTTGGTGCAAGTTTTGAGAGCCCAGAATGGGAAATGAGAATTCCAGTCTTTCTCCAGTCCTAAAATGAATCCAATCCAGTTCCTCTCAAGAGTCCTCCTCCATATCCACAAGGGCAGATCTCAGAATTCACTGCCAAATTCTAGATATTTTTAGAAATCTGTGGCAACTCTCAAGGCAGATTGCAGTGAGCTGGGAATCTTTTGTATTCAGAATTCTGGAGAATGCCTGTTAACCTTTCTCAAGGCATTTCTGCCTTTGCTCACCCTGATAATATTTAGTGCCTGAGAAAAGCCTTGGGCACCTCTTTCATACCTGATATGTGTGACTCATCTTTCCTTAATGAATTCATGAGCGACCTAAGTGAAGGAAACTTTTTTTAATGAGAATCTGTATTTTCTGACAAAATATTATTTGGGGGAGGTGGGAAGAAGGCAACAGACCAGGGAATCTAGAATATATTGCAGTAAAGTATATGCATAACTGTTTGACAGTATACCTGAAGGATAGTCTCCACCCCCATCGTTCAGCCTGGACACTGAGGTCCAGCTCTGAGGGTCTTCTGGTGGTTCCCTCACTGCGAGAAGTGAGGTTACAGGGAACCAGGCAGAGGGCCTTCTTGGTAGTGGTGCCTGCCTTGTGAAACACCCTCCCATCAGATGTCAAGTAAATAAACAACTATCTGACTTTTAGAAGACATCTGAAGGCAGCTCTGTTTAGGGAAGTTTGATATTTTATCACAGGCATAGGCAAACTCGGCCCTCCAGATGTTTTGGGACTACAACTCCCATCATCCCTGGCTAACAGGACTAGTGGTCAGGGATGATGGGAGTCAAAGCACTCATCTCTCTTTCAGGCCGAGGGAGCCGGCGTTTGTCTACAGACAGCTTTCTGGGTCACATGGCCAGCATGACTAAACCGCTTCTGGTGCAACAGGACACTGTGACAGAAACCAGAGTGCACAGAAACGTCGTTTACCTTCCCGCTGCAGCGGTACCTATTTATCTACTTGTGCTGGTATGCTTTCTAACTGCTAGGTTGGCAGGAGCTGGGATGGAGCAATGGGAGCTCACTCTATTGTGCAGATTCGAGCTGCTAACCTTACAATCTGCAAGCTCAAGCGGTTCGGTGGTTTAGACCACTGTGCCACCCACATCCCAGCCAATTACTGTATCTCAATGCAGCCCTGCACCAGAATTTTGAGGATAAAATGGGATAGCATTCACTCATGTGATCCTTGTTGCAATAATGTACAAATATGGTAAATAATTGTTAGATCAACAATGGGTGATACAGCCTGCATAATAGGATTCATCATTCTAACACCGGGTTTGCAGTGTTCGGGAGCCAAAATGTTTGAGTCGCAAGGTGTTCGGGATCCAAGGTACAACTGTACACTAAAATCCGACCATGACTCAAAAGCTTGGGATATAGTAAAGCTTTGGTTCAAGTTTTTGCTGCTAGTCTTGTAAATCAGCTATCAGATCTCATTATTACAATGGGCTCAGTTTACCCATCTCTTATGGTAACGTGTTAATAGAACCAACACACTTAGTGCTTGAAGTGAAACATAACCAGATACATGTGCAGGCAGGCACAAATTTCCCCATGGCCCATGTCCTGGATAAAACAGGGAAGGCGAGATGCTTAAATTTGAAGCCTCTCTTCTCATGGTGAAAAGGAATCAAGCAAGCAATCCACCTCCCCTGGAGGCCTTGTTGGTTGTAAACATTTCTTGCTACCTTCAAAAGGCGTGATCTCGGAACAGCCTGCTCGTAGCTCCTGTTCCTGTGGGAAGCAGTGCATAGGAGCTTTACATTTTACAAATGTATTAACTGGTGTCATTCATGTCATAATACACTCCTCTGGCATGCGCTTCAGAGCTGTGCCACTGCGCCTTCTGTCAAACAATTCTCCCAAATGTCATACATCTGCACATTTGAATTCGAGGAACGCGGTGCTGCGGAGTCAAATTAAGTAATAATTGAAAATGGATACTTGCTGCTTCAGCACAAAACACTCTTATTTGGGTATATTTTTAGAAGTTAGTAGGCCACATTGATTCCATAATGTTAAATCACTGGAGGAAAAGCAGCCTTGTGGCAGGGGGATGTGGGAAGGTGGGGGAGAAAGAAAAGAAACAAAAAGAACAAAGGGCGCTTTGCTCCAGTCGCATGCAAATGGAAATGACCCTGAAGATTTCAGGAATGCTGCCTTTCACCTGACAATGAACATTTTCATGCGGTGAAATCCATTTTTGAGACTCATTAGCAAACGCTGTGATCTTGCTTATTTTCTCGAGCAGCGCCTGGTTTATTCCAAATTGATTAGGAAGCCTCTGATGTGAGAGAAGTGAATCGCTGAGCTTCGCCAGGTATTTCTGTAATTGGTTATCATGCTTAATTACAAATGTTTCAGCACAGCCAATTTATTCTGAACTAGATTTTTCACAGCCTCTCTCGGTTGTTACTTTTAGGGTATACTGAGGC
The DNA here is from genome assembly GCF_964234715.1 of Podarcis melisellensis. NCBI lineage: Eukaryota > Metazoa > Chordata > Lepidosauria > Squamata > Lacertidae > Podarcis > Podarcis melisellensis. The sequence goes on from NC_138539.1 coordinate 68,142,225, forward strand.
TGTTTGTGATGTTTGCAAATTCAGCAAAGGGAATTTTGCCTTTTAGGGATACAAGCTCCTGGCTCTGAAAGTGTAGAGGATTTACAGACTGATGGATTAATTTCAAATGCATGCACTGCCAATAACGATAAAAACAAAAGGGGCAGACTATCTGTTGATCATCTATCTATTTGAAGGTAATTCACTTCTGATGTTACCTCTCTGTTCTGGGTCTAATTAAGGCTGTGATTCTAATTCCACTTAAGCGAAGGAAGTCTGTTCATTGGAAAGAAAGCAGCAATTATTGGCTTTGGCTACAAGTAGTGTGTGCATTCATACTCCTAACTCTTCCTTGTTTCCATCTGTATCTCTCCAGGTGATTGCTAAAATCTCTCCCCCCCACACACACACCAGTGTATTTGTGTGGGATTATTCTGCTACATATCATTGATGCAACAATAGTGCATTAGTGATGAATTTATACTGGTCCGTCTACACCTCATCCCCCTATATTAGTTGTTCTGCAATGCCTTCCCAATGTTGCTACATTATGGCCATCTGGAGGGACATTCTTGCACTATAGCGCAACGAAAGTGGGCCAAAAAGGCAAACACCCTCAACTACAATTGTGGCACAAAGAGTTACAATATTCCAATGGGAAGGGAAGAGACATGCACTAATCAGAAAAAGGTGTATGCCCACCTCTCAAAATTTGCAGGTGCAGTTTCCTTCCCTTCCTCCCTCTTTCTTTACAGTGGTACCTTGGGTTACATACACTTCAGGTTACATATGCTTCAGGTTACAGACTCCACTAACCCAGAAAAAGTGCTTCAGGTTAAGGACTTTGTTTCAGGATGAGAACAGAAATTGTGCTCCAGCGGCGCAGCAGCAGCAGGAGGCCCCATTAGCTAAAGTGGTGCTTCAGGTTAAGAACAGTTTCAGGTTAAGTACGGACCTCTGGAACGAATTAAGTACGTAACCCAAGGTACCACTGTATATTGCTTTTTTGAGTTTACATGTAAAGTACAAAAAAATGTAATAACAGTGACATCAAAATCACTGCAACAGAAATATAAAAGGTAAGTCATAACAATGGCAAAAGAACAATAAGAGAGAAACTACGTAACAGGGGTCAGCAAACTTTTCCAGCAGGGGGCCGGTCCACTGTCCCTCAGACCTTGTGGTGGGCCAGACTATATTTTGAAAAAAATATATGAACGAATTCCTATGCCCCACAAATAACCCAAAGATGCATTTTAAATAAAAGGACACATTCTACTCATGTAAAAACATGCTGATTCCCAGACCGCGTTCCAGATTTAGTAGGTGATTGGGCTGGATCCGGCCCCCAGCCCTTAGTTTGCCTACCCATGAACTAGATGGTTATACTTGATTTTCCAGCATAGGCTCTTTTCCAGTTTGTAGTTTTATGCATGTTCCTTTTAATTTCTTCACCCTAAAGGTGCATCCCTCCATTATTTCCCAGGACAGATGGATGCCAAGAACAAGGAATCCAGAGTTCCCAGCCTCAGCTGACCATTCATATGTAGCTTTTCCTGGTGTTTCCCTGTTAATTCCCACATGTATTTTAAACGTTAAGAGCCACTTCCAGAAATATAGTGCAATATAGCTCAGAGCTATATTGTGCTTTAGAGCACAATTCCACATTAATCTCTAACAGATTGTTTTCCGGAAGCAAATAACACGGAAATGAGTGCTACACATCAGGAAAACTGAACAAACTGACTTGTGATTGCAACCTATATGTAGAAAATGGAATTGTGCATAACTGCTCTAATACCATCATGAGCACAAATCATCATGAATGCATGATATAAAGGATGGTGTGTGTGAGAGAGAGTGAGAAAGAGAGAGAATGAGAGAGAGAGAGAGAGAGAGAGAGAGAGAGAGAGAGAGAGAGAGAGAGAGAGAGAGAGAGAGAACTGCAAATATAATGCATTTTGAAACCAGTGTCAAACTCATTTAACTGCTACACCCTTCTGCCCCAAACCTAGATAACTGGCTCTGTGAGGTTGCAGAGAATTCGCTTCTCCAGCAATGTCCACAGTTCCCATATACTTGTGTTATCCCTTGCTTAGAGTTCTATAGCCTCTGGAAACTAGGTTTACATCTAGTTTTTTGATGGTGGCTCCAGTGCTTTTGAGCTTCATTTTTGAGGGAATTTAGGCAGTCACTAATGAGATTTATTATCTATTGCAAGCCATCTGATTTCATGGTACTTTTAACACATGTCTGTTCCTGGTGGGATGATGATGCCATTTCATAGATTTATATCCTATTTTATATTTTGCTTCCATAGATTATGTAGCTGGGCTTTTTAAAGTGTTGCAAGCTACCTCGTGAGCCTATGTTTCATCATATGGGTGTGATATAAGCTTAATAATTAAATAACGAGATAAATAAATGATAGCTGTTGGACTGGATCCAGTCTCCAATGCAATCGGATTAGGGGTCAACCTGCCCTATCATTTTTTTTATCATAATATGGTAAAACGCTTGCTCACAATTTCGCTAGGAAATAAAAGGGCCTTGAAGAGGTAAGAAGCAGAGTTATTCAACCTTTCAAACAATGCACCACTCTTTTGCATGTACATGTATGTGCCAGAGATAAACATTGGTATGTGCTGCTAGGCTTGAGTGCATGTGTTTCATAACTATGAAGGTATTGCTTCTTACTAATCTTATAACAGGGCCTGAAGATTTGTATGGCAAAATAGACCTCTGGATATGGGGCGCTATATATGGTAAATTCTAATTGTTGTTGTTGTTTTCCAAGCCTGAGGATCTTTATCCAAAGAAAATGGCAACAGGCATGATCATCTCTATTTTTGGTTTTTCATAGGAATACGCTTTCTAGAGCAGGGGAACAAAGGGGTGTTCATCATTCACCAATTATACTGCACCAATATTAGAATCTGTTTAAAGGAGGTAATAATAATAATAATAATAATAATAATAATAATAATAATAATACCCTGCCCATCTGGCTGGATTTCCCCAGCCACTCTAGGTGGCTTCCAGCATATATAAAAACATAATAAAACATTAAACGTTAAAAACTTCCCAATAAAGGGCTGACTTCAGATGTTTTTTAAAAGTTGTGTAGTACTTTCTCTCCTTGACATCTGATGGGAGGGCATTCCACAGGGAGAGCACGACTACCAAGAAGGCCCTCTGCCTACTTCTCTGTAACTTCACTTCTAGCAGCGAGGGAACCGCCAGAAGGCCCTTGGAGCTGGACCTCAGTATCCGGGCTGAACAATGGGGGTGGAGATGCTCCTTCAGATATAATGGGCCGAGGCCATTTAGGGTTTTAAAGGTCGGCACCAACACTTTGAATTGTGCTCAGAAACATACCGGGAGCTAGTGAAGATCCTTTAGATCACAGGGCAGGGCAGGGGTGGGGGGACTGGAAACAGGTAATCAAGACACAACATGCAACATGTTACTGTATGAGCAACAGAAGCTAATTATGGCAGGCAGGGCAATTAATGGTATGTACTGGAAAACAGCCAGTGAAAACACATCCCAGGTGGCAATATTTGGGCCTGGCAGACTTCTAGGTGGGTCTAAAGGACTTTCACCATTCAACAGGCATTTCTAACCAGGGGCAGATCTACTATGAGGCTTAAGCTTCAGGCCCCATACTTCCAGAGGGGTCCCAGAAGCAACTTTAGTCCACTATGCTATTTTTTAAAAAAACGGGTCTAGTAGAACCAGTGCTTTTTTAGGGGAGTACGCAAAGGTACACAGTACCAGTACCTCCCCCCATGTTAAAACTGTGGCACTTAATGTAACAGCTTCATAGTGAGTATCAGCACGGCTCAAATTGATTAATTTTTTGTTGTTTAGCCAACTCCTTGGGGCCAAGGCCCCTTTAGCGCCTCCAATATTGGAGGGGCACGCCGCCCCCAAGTTGAAGGACATTGCCATTCAAATGGTGTATGTGTGTTTCATCATATGATCAGCTATGCAGGGCTTGCCTGGGACACCCCCCCCCCAATATTTTATTCAAGTTGGCACCCCAGTCAATGACACAGATATGGTAAAGGTTGTTGTAAACAACCCCATTGAAGACGATAACAGTGGTTACCCAGGCCTTGTAGCTGGTTGCAAATGGGCTGCCATGACAGTTCAAATGTCGGGCCCCCCCAAAATGTTTGTCCGCCACTGTTTCTACCTCACCTGGCTATCAATCTTCTTCCTCTACCTGAGTCTTCCTATTTAGTAGCAGGAAAAGACACTCCACAATAGAAGTGCAATAGAAGATTCCACCTTGGGTAGAAAGCAACCCCTCAGCCCTCCCTATTTGTGAGAGCTTTTGAGAACTTGACAGCACGCGTAGTCCTCCTTGCAAGCAGCAGCAGATGCCGCTGAGGGAAAATATTCAGCAACTTCCCAGAATGCACTTATGGGAACACAGTTATGAAGGGCAATAAAGTGTTGACATGAAAACAGCATTACAAAACCAGAGTTCCAGCTGGCTTCTAATTAGAGAGCAGTGCAGGTGGGAACGATCATGCTGGAGCTCAGCTATACTGAAGCGCCGAGAGTTTAATCGCGCAATCCTGAGATGTCGGCTTGGAATCTGAGTGCCACAATATTCAAGAGGGCCTCCTCTCAGGTAAGCATGCATAGGGTTGCAGCGCAAGTTCTCCTTGAATTATATCACCATGACTATCTGGCCCTGGGGGTCCCTTCCAACTCTGCAGCCCTATAATTCTACGAGACTGTCACACCATGGAGTCCTGCATACACAAAAGGGTAAACGTTTGAAGGTTTGGTGGAGCCTCCATACCCCACTCTTGCAAATAAAAGTTTTGCCAATGAACAATGAATAACCACACTCAACATCAGAACACGGATTCTTTGCAAATACATTTCTGCTTAGTTTACCTGCAAGGTAACAAAACAAGCTGTTCCTACCTCTGCATGGAAAAGGAAAGGAACTGGAGAAGAAGGCGAAGCATGACCAGCCCTACCATTAGGTAGAGTGTAGAAGGTAAAGGATCCCCAGACGGTTAAGTCCAGTCAAAGGCAACCATGGGGTGCGGCACTCATCTTGCTTTTCAGGCCGAGGGAGCCAGCATTTGTCCACAGACAGCTTTCTGGGTCATGTGGCCAGCATGACTAAACTGCTTCTGGTGCAACGGGACACCGGGATGGAAACCAGAGTGCATGGAAATGCTGTTCACCTTCCTGCTGCAGTGGTACCTATTTATCTACTTGCTCTGGTATGCTTTCGAACTGCTAGATTTGCAGAAGCTGGGACAGAGCAACAGAAGCTCACCCCATCGTGGGGATTTGAATCGCTGATCTTCCAATTGAGAAGCCCGAAGGGCTCTGTGGTTTAGACCACAGCGCCTCCCATGCTTTAGCATTTACCACAGTTCTATCATTAGGTAGAGTGTAGAAGCAGATTCTGGGAGGTGGGCAAGGAGCGATGGTGAGATGTAGGAGGACAGGTTCTGGAGGACAGAGCACTGTGTACCACCCATCACTACCTTAGCTAACCTGCCACCCTTGGATTCCATGGACGAGGACTCTCAGCTGGCAATGTTGAAATGAGTTTCACCTGCCAATCCAACTGACTTCTGAATGCACAACTGAGAGGGGGCACACTCTTGTCCTTTGTCTCAGGTGGTGAAACCCATAGGGCAGTTCAGCATTTCAGAAAGGAGTTTTGATCCATCCCATCATAAGAACAGATTCTGAACTCCCATAGTCACTACAAATAAGGAAGGAGCTATGGGGATCAGGATCCCAGGTATGCAAGGCAGTGACATTCACTCAGCATAAGGTTTATCATTTGCACATGGGACAAGTAGGTGTCCTGAGTGAGGCACAGCAGAGTATTTTAGCCCCTATGGTGCAAAAAACAACCTTGGATTTTCCAAGAGCAAAAACAGAAAATAAATACAGAAAATAAAGCAGAGGCAGATTTAGAGCAGCATGACTACAGCACTGGGTGCCATTACTATGACATAGTGAATTGAACAGGAAGGAAGGAAAGAGGTGGGGACACAAAATTTTGGCCTTGCACAGGGCATCACTGAAATTGGAAAGACCAAAGTCCACCTCCAAATATAGCCTTGTTTATAGTTACATCTCAGTCTGATGTGTGATCTTCATGGGGGAGACATTAGATGGACCTGGGTGCTACACAGCCAGATAGAAGAAGAAGAAGAGTTTGGATTTGATACCCCACTTTATCACTACCTGGAGGAATCTCAAAGCAGCTAACATTCTCCTTTCCCTTCCTCCACCACAACAAACACTCTGTGAGGTGAGTGGGGCTGAGAGACTTCAGAGAAGTGTGACCGGCCCAAGGTCACCCAGCAGCTGCATGTGGAGGAGCAGGGAAGCGAATCTGGTTCACCAGATTATGAGTCTACTGCTCTTAACCACTACACCACATTGGCCTTGAATCTCAAGATGTTAAGCAAGATCAGAGAAGTGCCTAACTCATCTGCAGAAGCACAGAGTGGCTTTCATAAGTTTCTTTTCCGGAACAATGTATGTATGAAATGATTCATGTTGTGGAATGATGTTCTGATAAACGTGAGGGCATCCAATGGAGTTGGTGGGCAGGAGGTTTGGAACAAAAACAGTGTATAATAATAATAATAATAATAATAATAATAATAATAATAATAATTTATTTATACCCACCCATCTGACTGGATTTCCCCAGCCACTCTGGGAGGCTCCCAACAGAATATTCAAAACAGGGCTGACTTCAGATGTCTTCTAAAAATTAGGTAGTTGTTTATTTCCTTGACATCTGATGGGAGGGCGTTCCACAGGGTGGGTGCCACTACCGAGAAGGCCCTCTGCCTTGTTCCCTGTAACCTCACTTCTCGCAGTGAGGGAAACACGAGAAGGCCCTCAGAACTGGACCTCAGTGTCTGGGCTGAATGATGGGGGTGGAGATGCTCCTTCAGATATACTGGGCTGAGGCCATTTATGGTCAGTATCAACACTTTGACTTGGGCTTGGTGTGTCTGCATGCCCTACTTGCATCTTTCCCTGGGGGCCTTTGATTGGCTCCTGTGGAAAACAGGATTAGATCATCCTTTGGTCTGATCCAGCAGGGTTCTTCTTATGTGTTAATGATGTTCTTAAAAGTGTATGGGTTGGTCCCCTTTTCAAAGGGTTCAGCCGTCTCAGCATTTGCTCGCCCAGATGGTTCTGCTTTGGTGTGGGTAAGAAGCAGCACACCACTACAAGGAGCATTTGCAGCTTTCCAGGCTCTAGAGAGGCGCATATCTTTAAAAATGAATCAAAACAATGTGCGTCAGCCTAATAAAGGCTTTGAAGAATAAAGGCAAGCTCAGAAGTCCTTTCCCCCTTTCGCATGGATATCTGCTCTCCTCGTCTGGGAATACCCCTATCAGCACTTTCGGTTAAAGTCACTGTGTGTGGAATTTAGGTGTGTGGCGAGTTAAAACCGCCCACCACACAGCACGTGTCTGTGCGAGAAAACATGCAGGCCCGAGATAAGTCTCGATCCAGACTCCCAACTGGTGCAATTTGGATCAAATTCAACAATAATAATTAAAGTGGCAGGGGGAAAGGGAATCAATTGAGTCACGGAAGATTTTACACCGAAAGTGATTTTGGCTCAGTTACAATTGCTAACTCAAAACAGAGCTTAATATTCACGGGGAATTAGCATTCACTCCTGTGCTCCAGACTAATAATAATTTGCAAAAATAGTGGTTTTCCAACTTTCCGCACTCAAGGAAACTTTCTCACGTACTTTTTCTTCTGAACGAAGCTTTGCCCATTTGCTATAGAATTGTCTTTCGGGGTGTGTGTGCTTTCAGCATAAATAATTGAGCCTCGGCACTTCTCCAAATGAACAGAGAGTGTACCCCAAGATACAAAACCCTCTCTCTGTGGCTGCAGAAAATAGCATGGTAGGTACCATGTATTTCATAGAATATCAACCAGAGTTTGCCCGACTCTGACATTAGGTAGAGAGGTCAGTGTGATGATCACACAGGGTCCCCGGATGTTTCACCGTCTATTGATCCCTGTGCCACCACTTTATTTCTCGCTGCCACCACCCTACTTGGGACAATACTGAGTCCAGTCAGGGTTAAATTGGAACATAAACTTCTGTTTATTTATGGCAGTTTAACAAGCGTGTGGTTTCATAAACGGTATCGGCCAATTACAATCATGGGGTGCCTATCCATACCTATAACTTCCACTACCTGCTCTCACTTACTAAACCACCTCTCAGATATTTACTTGTCTTCCTAGCCCCTAACTGTCCCTGACTCAGCTTATTTCGCTACACTAACTCAACCTACCCACAAACTCTATCCCAATTCACTCCCACTCTAACCAACCACCCAACTCCCAACGAACTCCCCCCTTTGCCCCCCCAGAGCTGGTTTTATAGTCCCTCTGACTCCACCCCCTGGGTTCTGATTGGGTAACCTGTTTAACTATTTCCCCTCCAGCGCTCTCATATGTTAACGTCACAGTCAGTTGCCTCAGGTGGTTGGTGCTGAAGGGCAAGGAGCTATGCGAGGTGTTGGGGGACAGAGCTGTGTGTGGCAGGCAGCTTGCTCCCTTCAGTAACTACACTATTTACAGTGTTGAAGTACAACAGAACTGTCAGTCTTGTCGGCTTTTAGAAATGGAGGTCCATGGAGGGAAGAGGTACCATTGTATCTTTTGACTCAGCTGGGGAAATGACTTATTCCAGTCTGCATGAGGAAACACGCAGGGCTGAGATAAGTCTCGATCCAGACTCCACCATTACTCAACATCTCACTGAGAAGCCCCAAGTGAGGTCTTGAAGGTCCATGAAACAAAACTCAAAAACCAAGGCTTTAAAAAGATCCCCTCTTAAATCAAAGAAAGACCAACCACTTGCCCAGGACTTTTATTACAGCTGTTAGCATCTCTGGGAGAAAAGAATTTGCTGTAACATGAACAGACCCCCTTTGGTTTGTTGTGCCTTAATATGCGTAACTCCCATAAATGTTAATGGAAGTGTGGAGGACAGCAGTGGGCCATGACATATGCCATTGTGATTCATGTTAAACAAAGAGATCAGCTTTGGTTGAATGAAGCCTTTTGTAAGACAGGCTGTTTTGAAGCCCCAGCAGATCCTGGCGACATGGGTAGCATGCTTGATTTTCTCAGAAAACGAAGGATTGAATTGAATGGGTGACATGGTGGTGACATTGTTGGAGGGCGTAATTGTTAATGGGTAACAAGGCCATTGTGCCGAGTAAGAGCTTCTCCATTTGCCGAAGGATCAAGTCGGTTGCGTCTCATGTCCCCGCAATGTCCGCTTCAGAGAAGGACGCCACGGGATTGAGTGCATTTAACAATGCATGGGATCAGGGCCATCAATGTCTTTGGGTATGTTTGCTTTAAAAAACAACAACGGTGCCCTGTTTTAGATATTAATGCTGGCAGACAGGGCAGAATACGGGAAGGCAAATGTAATTAATAACATGTGCAATATTGTCCCGGTTACCAAATTATCAGCAGCATAAATTTTTAATTAATAGGAGCATAAGCAACAATTTGGCTGTCAACAGCCATCAGTATTGATGTAAGTGAGCGAAGCACTGCAACACAGCGAAGATCAAAGGGGTAGCATGACTGAAACACAACAAACATCCAGGGATGACGACTCAGCGCTTTCTGAACATTTTTTTTTTTAAAGCATCAAGTCCTTCGCTCCAGGCAGCTGAAATGCAAAGGAAGGGGAAGATGGAGAAAAGCAAGAGTGTGGTGTTTTTTTCCCCAAAAAGAAAAAGAAACTGGAGAGCAATAAATTTTGAATAGGATAGCCAGGGCTCGTCCTTCCTTGTTTTTAACTCTTATTTTTACATATGTTGAGAGGACTGGAGAGAAAACTTTAAAAAGAGGAGAAGTGGGGATAAGAGGGTGCAAATGAGCCATAGATGTGCACATTCCCTCTCAAATACCTTTCACAGAACTGGGCAGTTGGGAGAGATCTGGATCATGGCAATTTTTTTTGGGGGGGGCAGTCAACTCTATCAAAGAAGCTGGAATGATTGCGCTGGGGCAAATTCAGCGAAAGTAATGGCTTGTCTTTACAAACCTCCAAGCAGCCTCAGATCCAGCGTCGCTGACCGCTCCCACGATAGCCGAGGTGTACAAGTCAGCAAGCGCATGCCCTTGTGCACAAACACATGCCCGTGCACAAATGCAGCTTGTAGCTGCATTCGGCGTAACGTGCGAACTGCAGTGACCGAGGCCAGTCTGGCCAGGCTCATCGTAGCATCTGGGTAATTGAGTGTGGCTGTCTGAAGTCTCTACAAGTGAGCAGCCCCTGACACACAGGGGTGCAACACATCAGCTCACATACAGTGGTACCTCAGGTTACATATGCTTCAGGTTACAGACGGTTCAGGTTACAGATGCTTCAGGTTACAGACTCCGCTACCCCAGAAATAGTGCTTCAGGTTAAGAACTTTGCTTCAGGATGAGAACAGAAATCGTGCTCCGGCGGCGCGGTGGTGGCAGCAGGAGGCTCCATTAGCTAAAGTGGTCTTTCAGATTAAGAACAGTTTCAGGTTAAGAACAGACCTCTAGAACGAATTAAGTACTTAACCCGAGGTACCACTGTAATTGAACACAGGAACATGGTTTTCAGTATTGTGCCACGAATACCTTCTAGCTCTGCTGTTGAGAACTTGAATCCAGAACAAATGCTCATTGTGTTTTGAAATGATGATTGTATGCGTGCATACCTATGTCTATATGTATTTTGTATTTGTGTGTCTCTAGGATGTGGGTGGCGCTGTGAGTTAAACCACAGAGCCTAGGGCTTGCCGATCAGAAGGTCGGTGGTTTGAATCCCCGTGACGGGGTGAGCTCCCGTTGCTCAGTCCCTGCTCCTGCCAACCTAGTATTTTGAAAGCATGTCGAAGTGCAAGTAGATAAATAGGTACTGCTCCGGCAGGAAGGTAAATAGCGTTTCCATGCGCTGCTCTGGTTCGCCAGAAGTGGCTTAGTCATGCTGGCCACATGACCCTGAAGCTGTATGCCGGCTCCCTCGGCCAATAAAGCGAGATAAGCGCCACAACCCCAGAGTCGTCCGCGACTGGACCTAATGGTCAGGGGGTCCCTTTACCTTTAGGTCAATGATATGTTCAAGTCTAACCTAACATACTATGTTGCCCATTGTTGCAAGCCCATCCCTACCTCCCATATTAGCAATTGTTTCAAGTCCACCATCACTCCTATATTAGCAATTGTTGCAAGTCGCCTCCTACGATGCTATATTAACAATTGTTGCAATCTCATTTGAAAGAAGTATGGCCCTGCTTCAAATGCACTGATGCAGCAGTCCCTGCTGCCGAGCCTGTTGTTATGGGAATGTTGCTGTGCTGCATCAAGTGCATAGATTATTATCTTTTATACATCTTCTTTGCCTTCTAATGATAACGGACGATGAGCTGATTTTTCTAGAGCTAGCAATACAGGTCACACCTGTCTGTAGGCTGTGGGATGGGAAAGCTACCCTCTCTGAGGGTAGAAGTTGCTGACATGGTGCCTACAGGTGATGATGATGATGATGATGATGATGATAATAATAATAATAATAATAATACTTTGGCCACCTCATGAGAAGAGAAGACTCGCTGGAAAAGACCCTGATGTTGGGAAAGATGGAGGGCACAAGGAGAAGGGGACGACAGAGGACAAGATGGTTGGACAGTGTTCTCAAAGCTACCAGCATGAGTTTGACCAAACTGCGGGAGGCAGTGGAAGACAGGAGTGCCTGGCGTGCTCTGGTCCATGGGGTCACAAAGAGTCGGACACGACTAAATGACTAAACAACAACAACAAATAATAAATTATTTTATTATTTGTATTCCACCCATCAGGCTGGATTTCACCAGCCACTCTGGGCAGCTTACAGCAAAAAATAAATGGCAAAGCATTAGACATTAACAATTTCCTGAAAGAGGGTTGCCTTCAGATGTCTTCTAAAAGTCAGGTAGTTGTTTATTTCCTTGACATCTGATGGGAGGGTGTTTCACAGGGCGGGCGCCACTACCGAGAAAGCCCTCTGCCTGGTTCCCTGCAACCTCACTTCTCACTGTGAGGGAACCACCAAGAATGCCCTTGGAGCTGGACCTCAGGGTCCGGGCTGAACGATGGGGGTGGAGATGCTCCTTCAGGTACACTGGGCCTACAGGTACACATAAGCGCACAGAGGCCTCCCCTGCACTCAGAGTGTCCCTCCCTGCATCCACTAAAATTAGCCTTAAAAGAAGCACTCCATTGTAGCTGATAGAAGAGGCTGCGGCCTGTGCTTCTTTGTAATGCATATGTGGTGATGATCTTGACAGTTTGTAAATGGGCCCCTGGTCTTAGGGTTTGCCCACACCAGAGCAAAATGTGCCCCCCATCCCAGGGTTATCACACACATTTCCCTCATTGAATGGGTTGTATGCATTCACTCCTGGCCTTATTGGACTTCCCAAGGATCGAGAAACCCCTTTATTTGAAGGGGGAAATGTCCAGGGCAACACTGGACAATATCAGTGTCACTGGAGGGAGAGAGTGTTTGATGGGATGTATTTGCATTGTGTGGTGTCTTCCGCTCCCCTAAGTTAATGCTCCACCACTCTCCCTGAGTTCTGGAAAGCCGAGGTCCATTGTGGGCATTTGAACAGGTCTTTGTTTACCTATGCATGCAAACCTGTTCTTTTGGATTACATTTTTCCAATATAGCAGATTTGCACAAAACTGTGGTGCCACCACCAGTGGCCCAACCTCCCAGAAACCTGGAGATGCTTGTGGGCATGCATTGCTTACCATGTGTGCAGCCAATTTTAAAATGGTAGTTCCATGATTCCAGTTTTCTGATACACCAGACCCACACAACATTGAGTTGGGTTTTTGTTTTTTGTTTTTAAGCGTGTCACATCCAGCCCCATCAGCATCCCAGTGAGGAGTAGGCTGTGGGGTGATAGACAGCAGTCAGCAAAACATCACCACACATGTAAAAACACACACACCCTTACACACCGCCCCCAGTATGTCCACAGCTGGGTTACATTCATTGCACATTATCTGCAGGTTAAGCAAATCCACATCAAATAAGGGGAAAGTGTGGGCTTGGGTGAGGGCAACATCGTGTGCATGACACAAAACATTTGCACATGGGATGTATCAAATCCACTTTAAACTGGCAGGTATAGTAGTACCTCGGGTTACAGACGCTTCAGGTTATAGACTCCACTAACCCAGAAATATTATCTCGGGTTAAGAACTATGCTTCAGGATGAGAACAGAAATCACATGGCAGCGGCGCAGCAGCAGCAGGAGGCCCCATTAGCTAAAGTGGTACCTCAGGTTAAGAACAGTTTCAGGCTAAGAACGGACCTCCAGAATGAATTAAGTTCTTAACCCGAGGTACCACTATATATGCAGTCAGGGTGTCAAACCAACTTTCCATTTTTGTCTGAACAGGGAATCTTTCTTGCTGCTTGCATGCGAAGCAGAATTACAACCCATTTTTATATATTTATGCATTGCATTCATTTTCCATCTTTTTCTCCGAGGAGCTCAAGTGAATGGGTTCACCCCTCCATATTTAATCCCCACAACGACCCTGTGAGGTAGGTTGGAGAGGCAGTGACTGGCCCAAGATCATAGAATCATAGGATCTTAAGAGTTGGAAGGTACCCAAGGGTCATCTAGTCCAACCCTCAATCTCAGCTAAAGCATCCCTGACAGATGGTCACCCCAGCTCTGCTTAAAACCCTCCCAGGAAGGAGAGTCCATTTCATGACTGAGTAGCAATTTGTCCCCTGGTCTAGTCCGATGTTCTAACCACCCCACCCCACTGGCTGTCATTTTTACATTGTGTCTGAATATGCCACCATTATCATAAATAGCTTATTCAATTCAGATCACAGAACTGCTCAATGGCAGAATCATGTTCTAGCTCCTTCTCTCTGATTTTGATCTTAACATAGCCCCTTTGGGCTCTCCCCGCTTCCCCTGTAATACACAATAGAAGATACATTGTAATCTTCTTTGTTGCTATTTATAATAACAAATATCAACAGTATTTCTATTTAGAAATAATGCTAATGAGTTTGTTTTCATTGCAGCCTCCATGACAGGGCAATCAGGATATTCAAAAGCCCATTAAAATGCAATTACGAGAACAAATAATCAACAATAATTAAAACATCATAAAATACAGCAAAGGCAAACGAGAGTTTTTAAAAAGTGACACTGTTAATAATAGATCTAAGTGAATAGTTTGCAATGAACAACTTCTCTCATTTTCTTTCACCTTTCGTTCTATTCCTGGAATGTATTTGCGATTCGAATTGCAGCAATTGGGGGGCACAAATTGATTCAAGTACTGTATATAAATGTATATTGGTAAGTCCCATCAGTTTCAACTGGAACAAGCTGAACAGTCAAATTTCTCCCATTTGATGACCACAGGGAAGAGTAATAATAATAATAATAATAATAATAATAATAATAATAATAATAATAATTCATACCCCACCCATCTGACTGAGTTTCCCCAGCCATTCTGGATGGCTCCCAATCGTGTATTAAAAACAATACAGCATTAAATATTAAAAACTTCCCTAAAAAGGGCTGCCTTCAGATGTCTTTTAAAAATAGGATAGTTGCTTATTTCCTTGACATCTGATAGGAGGGTTTTCCACAGGGTGGGCGCCACTACCAAGAAGGCCCTCTGTTGAATACAGTGGTACCTCGCAAGACGAAATTAATTCATTCTGCGAGTTTTTTCGTCTTACGAATTTTTCGTCTTGCGAAGCACGGATTCAAAAACCTCAAAAAAGTATTCAAAAACCTCAAAAAAGGCTACCACACAGCGTGCTATGAGTTGCTCCTCGAAGTCAAGTCGCAACTGCACCTCTTCAAGCAATGCACCCTGGGTATTAACAGTTTTAAGAAAAAGGAAACAAACTTGCAAGCCCATAGGGAAATTCGTCTTGCGAAGCAGCTCAAAAAAACGAAAAACTCTTTCGTCTTGCGAGTTTTTCGTCTTACGAGGCATTCGTCTTGCGAGGTACCACTGTAGTCCTTTTTGCTGGCTGGGTCATGCTTCTTTTGACTCTTCCTCTATATGCCATACAATAAGCATTTCCCTGCTTTCAGGAAAAGGCAAGATGATTTTTTATTATGCAAACGTCATGCCACCAAAGCATGGCAACAACCTTGCTCAGGTCACAATGGCAGAAACAATAGAATTTGCAGTAGCAGAGGCCACTGATTCCTACATTCACCTCATTCCTACACCCCTTGCATCATCGCCATTTGGGGAGAGAAGGGGAGGCCATTTTGCTACTCATTTCACCACCACTCATTTCTGTACCTAAGGAATGTACATGCACCATAGGTCATAGATAACAGGGTACCCCATTAGAGGGCTCTGGAGGAAAGTCCAAGGAGCCAGTTGTGTAGAGCTAGTAGGCCATAGAGCTTCCCTCAGTGTTTGGGGGCCATCTGCGTAAACCTGTGTTTTGCGATGGATCTACCCCTCAAATAGGCCCTGTCATGCCTCAGTCCCCCAGCAGGGGAACTGAGAGGGACACACGCCCAATGTCTATGCCAGGGGTCAACAAACTTTTTCAGCCATGGGCCAGTCCACTGTCCTTCAGACCATGTGGTGGGCCGAACTATAAGTTGTTGTTTTTTGGGGGGAGATAATGAATTCCTATGCCCCACAAATAACCCAGAGCTGCATTTTAAATAAAAGGACACATTCTACTCATGTAAAAACATGCTGATCCTCGGACCGTCTGCAGGCCGGACTGAGAAGATGATTGGGCCGCATCCAGACCACAGGCCTTAGGTCTATGCCTGGTCTATGCCAAAGCTTCCTACACATGAAATCAATAAAATTGTGGCCATTTCAAATCCCAGACAGTTGTTGTGTCCATTCATTTATCACTCAGTACTCGCCAGGGTTTGGAGGCTCTGTGGCTGGTACCTCAGGTTACAGACGCTTCAGGTTACAGACGCTTCAGGTTACAGACTCCGCTAACTCAGAAATATTACCTCAGGTTAAGAAATTTGCTTCAGAATGAGAACAGAAATTGTGCAGCGGCGGCGTGGCGGCAGCGGGAGGCCCCATTAGCTAAAGTGGTACCTCAGGTTAAGAACAGTTTCAGATTAAGAATGGACCTCCAGAATGAATTAAGTTCTTAACCAGAGGTACCACTATTCTCCTTCAAAGTAAGGTCTCCTCCCCGATTACATTCTTCCCTATCAACATCTTATTGCCTGTACCCATTTTTTTTCCGTTTGGAATTTCTCCCTCCCTCCTTCCCTCCCTCATAAAAGATTGTGTTCAGTCTGGTGAAGGTAAAAGCCTTTCAGTGGGCACGAAAGGATGCTTTTAGCATCCCAACCATCTTGCGCCATTTCCTCATTTCTCTGCTGGCACTCTGCATCCCTGTAAGGTCTAGCAAGAAGCCCAGGGGAATTTGCTTCAGGACAGCTTGAAATGCATGCTCTACATCTTTCATTGGACGAAGACTGTCTACATGTGGCATTTTCAAATGGGAAATGGGAGGTGGAGAAAAAAATAACCAATTCCACCGCCCGGTCCTTAAATCTACGCATATTTGAATCTTCTTACCCTTTTACACTGGCACATTCATCTACTTTTCTTTTGTATTTAATAATAATATTAGCTTCTTTCTTTTCTTCTTCTTTTTATTTAGAAAAACCAAATCCCTTTCAAGGAGCAACAGAGAAAAACTCTTCTATTTGATCCTGAGGATGTTCACTTCCTGACACCTGACACCAGCACTGCATGGTCACATCCTTTTTATTTACTATTCCCTTTTAAGTGTATAGCAGTCTTTGATATATTTCTGTTTCTCTCCCTGTAATGGCAATGGGCTAGCGTGTTATGTTCCACCTGGGCCTAGTGTGATGTGCCTTTTATTCCACTGAAGTCATATTACCCTTGAAATGCTATAGTCCTCCATTCAGCTGGGCTGCTTGGATTGAAGGATGAGCTAGCAAACTGAATTAAGGCAGCAGTCCGGAGTGCACCATTGAAGCGAGGCTTCCTTCTGAATAAACAGATTTGCAACCACAGTCTAATAGACGTGCACATTTTGGGGTTTCTTTCTCGTTTTAATGCAGCGTTCGCTTTCAAAGCGGAGGGCATTTTCAACAGTATTCAAAAGTGTATTTGAAGTTTCCTAGGCAGTAGCCCTTCTTAAGCATCTTCCTTTTGGCTATTCTTTTTGGCACTGGTTTCAAAATGACTGAGTCTCTCTGCTTTCTCTCTTAACCCCGTCTGTGCCAGAATCATGTAGTCAAATCTTTTTTTAATAATAATAATAATTTTTATTAGTTTTCAATTACTATCCAATCATAGCTTCATTATAACAACGCCAAATTATAACACAATTACGAATACCAATCGTTCAAATTCATGTAGCCAAATCTGATTTGCTACGTATATTCGCTGCATGATCCCTGATTGGCTGGGATCATCCGAATGCCTAATCTGCAAATAACTTTATGATGTAGGTTAGACTGAGGAAGAGAGAGAGAGAAATACAGACAGACAGACAGACAGAGAGACAGGCTCAGTGCCAGCCAGTACTCTTTATTTTTATTATATATGAACATCTCTATCCCACCTTTCATCTAAGGAGCCCAAGGTGGCATACATAATTCTCTTCCCTCAACAACCCTGTGAGGTAGGTTAGACTAGAGATGGTTACTGGCCCAAGATCACCTAGTGAGCTTCATGACTGAGTGGGGATTCAGACCCAGATCTCTCAGGTTCTATCCCAACCCTCTAAGCACTCCACCAAATTGGCTGAGTGAGGATTTGAACCCGAGTCTCACTAGTCTAGCAGCCTAGCCTCTCCACCACATAGAGTCTCTTATGTAGAATTCAAATGGGAGGTAGCAAAAGAGGCATTGAAGAGTCTACTGCCTGAATGTTAATGTGCAGGAGGGAGCACACAAAGTACTTAAAGAGGGAAATTTCAGCAAATGTATTTTTCAAATCATTGTTCCTGTGCAAATATTGTTGTTTTTTTAAAAAAGAAACTCACTACCATCCCCCTTTAAAACACATAATTCCACAGGGTCTGACAGAGTTAGATATCTCTCTTCTGGAGGCGGCATGGAAAATCTGTTGATAATTTGAGCACTGGGAGTGAGCTTGTTCCCCGGTGGATTTCTCAGCAGTCACACAGCTTGTCATTGTATTAACACTATTCAACGGAACAAGAGAGCCGAGATGTGCATTGCATGTTTGCAGCTCCATTTGAAATACAACAATGCTTCTCCTGTAGTTCTCCTATACCCCAAGAAAACATTGCAGGATAGGAAGGTCATGTCCAGGCAGCATGTTCCCTGGTACCCAACCTTTCCTTGGGGAACTCCTTTGTGTTCACTGCAGGAGATCAGTCATGACAATGAACCACCCTATGATGGACCAATGCCAGTCCAAAAATAAGCCTTGTGTAACACTACTGGTGGCAGGGCAGGGCACAATAACATTCATGGTATGCCTGGGCTGCAAACGGTAAGAAATAACTAATTGGAACACACAAATTAGAACTGTCTGCAGGTGTCCTCTAGGGTGAGAGTGGCTCAATGCACATTTCTGCTCCAGCATCCAGGAGGAAACACTCTCAGAGGAGATGCATAATTAGGATGCACATATGGTGCGTACGGCAAATGTGGGCATTCCCAGCTCTCAGCATCCCTGATAGAATAGAACCATAGAATTATAGAGGTGGAAGAGACCCTGAGGATCATCTAGTCCAGCTATGCTGATCAGAACTGGAGTCCAATAAAATCCAGAGAGCCACACGTTCCCCATCTCTGATATCAGGGGTAAGTGTCGTGGTGCTCTCCATATCTTGTTGGACTACAACTTCTGTTGGCTTCAGCCAGTATGACCACTAGTCTGAATTGTTGGGAATTGTGGTCCAATTATATTTGAAGGGTTCGGTGCCTGCTGCCTGCTATACAGCTCAAGATCTAAGCAAAATTAGCCAGGCTTAATTTCAGTGGGAACGTGATCTTGGAGTTTTATGTATCCAAATTACCTAAATACTGCAGATTTAGGTAATGTAGACACTTGTAAAATGTGCTGGCATTCAGCAGTATTGAAACTGCTTCCCAATGTTTTTCTTCCTTCGTACACATTGAAATAATATTTCTGACTCTTCCTAAAATAAAAAAGAAATCTTGTTTTTAGGCAAACCTGTTGGTATACTAAAAACCTTAGTTTCATTTCCTGATATTCATTGGTAGATGGTTAGAATTGAGACGTATCACCCTATGTCCTGTACGATAAAGTATAGCTATATATTATATAGTATTGACTAATTACTGTTTCCTCCCATAACATGAAAAACCAATTCTTCCTCTGGTTTTTCCCTCTCTGCTAGTTCTGAGGTTGTATGAACCAGCCTTTTTAAGCTGGGTGCCCATCAGATGCATTGGAATACAACCCCCATCAGCCTCAGGCAGCATGGCCAATGGCCAGGGATGATGGGAATTGTAGTCTAAAACACACTGAGGAAGCCATGTATAAAGACTGTATGGGCAAAAAAGCACTTCAGGTGACAATTAAATGCATACTTATCTAGTAGGAGTAAGCTCTATTGAACCTAGCAGGGCTTAATTATGGGTAAGCATGCATAGGATCATGCTGTTTGTGATTAATAGGAAGTACTCTAATTTTTAACAACTGGCACACGTTAAGTTGAAAACAAACAAACAAACAAACAAACAAACAAACAAACAAACAAGCCTTGAGCAGCATTGCTAAACAGGTCTGCTCTAGATTAGCCAATAAGTCCTGCATGGACCTCTTATCTCAGGGATACTTAAACAATTTAGCAATGTTCATCTACATGTTACTGCAATGGCATAGGAGATCACTCTCCCCACTGCCCCAGGTAGGCACTGGAAAGCTTGAATGACATGGATTTTGCAGTCACACAACTTGCCATCACTGGATTGCATTGCCAAGCTGTTGGGAAAGATGTCGACTATAGCATGGGAATCACCTGTTTAATTTGCCCCATCCTTGTTGTTCCAGGCTTCTGAAGGCAAGCAGTTTCGGTAATGCTGTAGATAATGCAGAAAGGGATCCTTTACTTTGCTTATACTAGAGTTCAGTTATCTGAACTTGTGCAACTCATGTGAAGCAACAGGTGCGTGAACCTCCCTAAACATATTCAGATAGTCCAGAAATAAGTGTTTCATATGCCCCAACATTTCTCCAATGAAAATAGGGACGTCCCATTCCATAATGATAATTTTACTGTTTCATACCCCACACATCTTACTGGACTGCCCCAGTCACTCTGGGCAGCTTCCAACATATATAATAACAAAATAAAACATTAAACATTAAAAAAAACTTCCCTATACAAGGCTGCTTTAAGATAGCTTGAGGGTTGGATAGCTCCATACCCTCCAACATTTCTCCAATTAAAATTGGGACATCCTAAGAAAAAGTGGGACATTCTGGGATCAAATCAGAAACTGGGATGGCTTCTCTAAATCTGGGATGTCCCTGGAAAATAGGGACACTTGGAGGGTCCAGTGTTTTGTGCTGGAATTCTTGTAGAATCTAGAACAGAACCAAGTTATTAATGCTATTGTTACCCAAGTTGTTTGGTGGGGGGACGACACCCCTAAACCCTAGAAATTAATAAATGGTAGGGTTTTGATTATTTGGAGTATTGAAGGGAAGATATCGGCCTGTGGGGAAATACAGGCTAAGCTTCCTTTCCAAGCTAGTGTGTCACCTGGGAAAGAGGTATTAACATGGCAAGGGGCCTTGATGACCAATCTAAGCAGAATCTTGGGCTCGGGCAGACAGAAGGTTGCTAAGGTAACAGGGTGCAAGGTGACTGGAAAAGAGTGTCTTGAGGAAGGTTTGCTGGGAAGAAGAAAGGAGAACAAAGACTGGGATCCATCTTGAACAGGCTGGCTGAAAGCTGGCTGGGAGTGCTGCACTGCTGTGGGGAACAAACCCCTATTAAGTTGACCATGTTTTAAAATATGGACTCCCTCTATCTAAACTCAGGTGTAAATATGTGAATAAATCATATTTCTTAAATCTATGACAGATGTTTTTGGCCTACAACTTCCATGATCCCTAGCTAGCAGGCCAGTGGTCAGGGATGATGGGAATTGTAGTCTCAAAACATCTGGAGGGCTGAGGTTGAGGAAGCCTGACTTAGTGGGTATTGCTTGTTATCAGAATACTTCCATCTACAATCCTATGCTTGTAGACTCAGATGTAAGTACTACTGGATACTTATCCTAGAATTTTAGAGGCCTGTAACCTGAAATCCTTGATTGCTTATGCAATCCCCACATCTACCTTCTTCACTTTGGTGCCCTTCAAATGTTCTGGATTGAAGCTTCCAACATCTGCAACCATTGGCCTCTGCATGGTGGAAATGCACGGTTAGATCCTATGGATTTTTCTCTGTAAAAGTCATTCATTGCCTACCTGAGTTACCATGCTATATTGGCAGTAGGTGAGGGGGAAGTGACCATATTTTACTTTATCCACAGGGTATTGTATCCCTTGCTGCAGTGTGTGAACATATGTGCACTGTGCATATCTCTTTGCCATTCAGCTTTCATTTCCTCCCTCGCAGGTTGTGAACTAAATAGCAGCTGAGTGCCTTCCCCCCACCAGCTGTGGAAAGATGTAGCATATGGTCAACACATGAAGTGCTGGAAATGTATCTTCCTGGCTCCAACCCAGAATGATCTTGACTCTACGTAAGTGGCTCCCTCTTCTCTGGAGATTAAGAGACAGATGCTGCCCTTTGGAATGACTAAGACTGCAAAAATGACTTCGCTAAAACAGAGGCTAATGCACCTCTGTGTTGCAGTGCAAGTAGAACTGGATTTCCACTCTGCGCCATGACAACTGTGCAGCTCTTAATAAAGGAATTATACAATATGAAAGCCAAATGCTATATGACATCATGTGATGGTGATTCTGTTCAACCAGTATTTTGGCCTATTTTAATGAATGTTAACTTCATCCTGGTTTCTAAACAAGCATTGCTTTTGTCTAGGGCAGTTAATCAACTAAACATAATTGTTTGTTGATTCATCCCTAGAAACTGCCCTTTAAATCAATTAACTGTTTAATTAACAAATTGCACTGAGATAAATTTACAAATCAGCACAAACCCATTATAGGTCCTGCTTAAAATCAAAAATTTAATTGAGGTTATGATTTACTTCACAAGAACTTCCAAGAGCTGTCATCTTTACAATTTTCTTTTTCATGCTCTGTTGTGGTAACCCCATGAAACTCAAGGAGCTTTTTAAAAAATAGCCCTGACTGAGACAAAATGCCTCTTACTGTTGCCACCATGTTCTGGGATGCAAACTATAACGACAAGGGCAATGCAGGTCATAATTTAGGGGAGTTGAAAAAGTTGTATAGGGGAGGAAAAACATTAACCTTTTTAAGTGGTAACTGGATCCAATTCTCACCATGGGGCATAAATTCAATGGAATTATTTCCAACTCGTGTTCCCCAGCAATGAGTTTTGAGAGACATACCATCTCTGACCCTGGTGGGAGCACGCAACCATCATAGCTTGTAACCTTTGATAGTTTTGTTGCCCATGAATTTATCTAAAACTCCATCAAAGCCAAACAAGCGAAATGATGTTTGGTCGATATTATCAAAAGCATAAAAGGTTGGTTGCAGGTGTGAGGGTATTGGCAGTGAGCTTTGCGCTCCAGTGGCGGTTAGGCATTGGAATAGTGATGTGTGGGGGAAGGGAGGTGTGGCCATCACCTGCGCCTCCATGCTTAAGGGTATTCCATTAAAGGAATCCGGGGGTGTGGATCTAGTCTGAAGCCCGGGGAGGGGCTAGTTTTCTTGGTGTTAGGTACCACCTGTAGGTGATTTTCAGAGTGAGTTCTTTTCTTTTTGTTGATATGGATTTAAAGGGGGATTTAGACCACATTCTGGTCCATTGAGTGGAGTTAATCTCATAGCCTATGTCATCCTCCCATTGTTTTTTGATTGTGTCTAGGGAGTTTGTGGGATTTTGGAGTAGTATTTTGTATATTGCGGATACCATCCCTTTACTGTGTCCCCTTGTTGTTAGGAGGAGGTTTTTGAAGGTTGACCTACACGACGGTGGCGGCCCCGGCGGCTTGGAAGCTGGTCAGGCAGCACGAGCATTGCTGGCCCCCTCAGGAGCTCCACAACGCCATGGCGTGCGCCATTTTTCCGCGTCCAGATATAGTCTCTTGATACCAATGCCTAAACCAATACATTCTGTAACCAATAAAGTTGTGGCCTGAATTTTGCCCATTAACATTAACCTAAATTCTGTGTCCTTGTGTCTTTATTCTCCTGGGGTGACTTGGGGGTATTGAAGCACAATTACATCTTGTGGGAGCAAATTCTATCGTTTGACATGTGCTGTGTAGAAAAGTACGTAGTCTTGTGTGTTCATAATCTTCCAACATTCAGCTTCCTTGAATGTCCCCATGTTCTCGTATGGTGAAATGGGGAGAAAAACTCTCCACTTTCCCCACACTATTCCAGATTTTATATACCTCTATCATGCCTCCCCCCTACTCACGCAAATCCCCACATGTTGTAAATTTTACGCATAGGGGAGTTGTTTCAACCTTGTAAACATTTTAGTTGTCCTCTACTGAACCCTTTCCCAGCTCTACGATATCTTGATGAGATAACCAGAACTGACAGAGTCTCGCCATATAATGGCATCAGGACAGATAAAAGGCCTTCTATCGAGTCAGATCATTGGTCCATCTGGCTCAGTATTGTCTGCCCTGAATCGCACCAGCTCTCCAGAGCTTCAGGCAAAGATGTCTCCCAGTCCTAACTGGAGATGCTGGGAATCGAACCCAGAACTTTTTGTATGCAAAGCATGCATTCTGCCACCAAGCCACGGCTCTTCCCCATGCCGTGACATTAGCAGTTTTACACTCAATCCCTTTCCCAATGATCCCTAAGATGGAAGTCATCTTTTTTTCAAAGCATTTTTGTCAGGCTATTCACTGGATGAATATTTCTTTCTCGGTCAGTCGCCACCAGTTCAGACCTCAAAAGATTTATACTAAGTTGGGTTTTCGCCCTCCACCCTTACGTTCATTATCACTTTGCCTTGGTCTTATCTTAAATCACATTTTCCCATTTTAAAGCCCATTCACCTACTATGGAAGGTTCCTTTTAGAGCTCCTGTAAACCTCTGTGTTTACCACACTGAACAGCAGCCTTGGCTACCCCACTGCTGACCCCGGCTCCAGATCATTTATGAACAAGTTAAAAACCTGAGATCCAATACTTGGGTGACTCCACTCCTTAAATCCCTCGTGAGAACTCTCTGGGAGGAATTCAACATTGCACTCTTCTGATTGGTTCATAAATGCAAGCTTTTTGACTTGCCAGGTGAAACAAACCCCCTCTCCTCTTCCTGCATGCTATTCCAGAAAATCTCCTGAAAACCTCCCACCAAAGTGGGGCATGCAAGGGGAGAAGAGGGGTGGCAAACACTGTTGTGCAAGGAAAAGTCATTGTGTAGGTCTTCTGCCAATGGAACTCATTCACTGAATGCCATTCTCCATTTATCCTTGTTCTGTACTTCCTGTTTAAGCAGTTTCTGATACAACTTGTACTCTTATTGCATAACTTCTACTCTTACCCAAAGCTTTCATTCCAAGGTTTCAGGACAACACTACGCAGAATCACAGAATTGCAGATTTGGAAGGGACTCCAACGCTCATCTAGCTCAACCCCATGCAATGCAGGAATCTTTTTGCCCAATGGGGGCTTGAACCTATGACCCCAAGATTAAGAGTCTCATGCTCCAGTCAGCAAACACAAGAACCAAAACAGCTTAAAAGCAAACAAACATGCCATTAACTCTCACTGCCCCTGATTAAAAATTTGCCCTCATCTATTTAAGCTGCCCCCCCATTGATTACTCAATGAAAGTTTCCATTGATTAATCTACCAATTAAGCTTCCAGCCCCCCTAGTTTCCTTTTCGGAGGGCTGTTTCTTACATTCTTCCAAATCAATGCAAAGAGACTGATGAACTCGGCTGGAACAGACTTTGAAGCAGAATGTTAATGCATGGTTTTATATATATCTTGTAGAATTGCTGTTTCTTGGAGAGCTGGTAAAAATGCAAAATATTTCCAAATGCAAAAATAGCGCATTGTGTAGAAAACCTCATTGAACTTTGTGGAGGAAAATAAGAATCAGTGGCAAATGTAAAGCTCTTATTGTACTTGTGATACTAAATCCCCCATTGTTTAATTCATGGCAAGGCTCTCCATTGAGAGAGACTGGAACACAAACCACTGAGGACTGTTAGGAAGACCCACTGAAACAAACAAACAAATATTATATTAGAATAGTGTTTGGTAAGTCATATTGATTAGGCTTCCCTTTCGGGGGGGGGGGGGAACCCATGCAGCCAAGAGTTCAAAGTTCTGTTCTCATATTACCTCTATTTCTGATGTTCAGGGTGGGAGTGCAGTTGCTTACACAGCTCGTATGGCACCATGCACAGAGAGAGCTGAAAAGACTTGGAGGAACCACTAGCCTTGAAAAAGTACAAAAATAATGGTAAAAGCATGAAGTTGAACCCTTACAGCCCAATGAGAATTGAGGATGCTAAATGGACACAGAATGGCAACTGACCATTTTGGTTGGTGGTGTGCAATGAAAAATGCCCTAGATCTTTTCATGAAGAGTGGTATAAGAACCTAATAAATGAAATGAAAAATGAAATGAAATGTAGAATGGAGTGTCTGGAATGCTTAACATGTATGACACTCCACGCACTACAGATCCCACTTGTGTGAATCTGGATAACATGCTAAAACAGCTCTGTGGTTGATTGATTGATTGATTTCTATACTGTTCAATATATTATGGTGTACAGAAAACTGAAGCAACATCAGAAAACCTAAAGAAAATATTACAAAAATACACAATTGCATATAAAAATGTTATGTTAGTATGCATGAGAAGCATGCTGCCTCTAAAAAAAGTTTGTCTGTGTTGTAGATGGATGTAAACTACCTACTGATCCTTTCAATGCTCCCTTTTCAAATGTGCAAAATGTAATTCAGTTTTATGGGAAAGAATCCTGCTGTTTGTTTTAATGGAGGTGGAGTGCTGCCACTGGTTTCTAACTCTCATGGCCAAAGGAATCATTTCGAGACTGTAAAACGAGTAGAGGACTGCATGAAGTAAAAATAAGCCCACCGCAGATGACTCTGCTCATGTTTATCTGTCAAGAACTTTCATGTTCTGTGTCTGATATTTGAAGACAGCCAAATTCAGATGAAGAACGTTCATTACATGTATTTTGGAATCCATCAGTTTATGTCCTGATTGAAGTCCTATTTCTTTCCTTTGGACTTAGTTCCCTGCAAGTGGGCCTAGGAAAGCAACTTGTATATTTAAGTTGCTTTCATTGCACACCCTCCAAGTGTCCCTGTTTTCCAGGGACGTTCCTGACTTAGAGAAGCCATCTCGGTTTCTGATTTGATCCCAGAATGTCCCGCTTTTCCTTAGGATGTGTCTATTTTCATTGGAGAAATGTTGGCACTGTCTGAAGGTAATCCTGTATAGGGAAGAGTTTTTTTTAAAAAAAGTTTAATGTTTTATTATGTTTTTATATATGTTGGAAGCCACCTAGAGTGGCTGGGGCAGCCCAGTAAGATGTGTGGGGTATAAATAGTAAAATTATCATTATGTAATGTGATGCCTCTATTTTCATCGGAGAAACTTTGGACAGTATGTCATTGTGCTTGACTGTTTTGAGTAATGGGGCATGTGATAGGAATTTTGAGGTCTTAGATATATGTTAAATGTTCATAAATGTACCAACCAGCACGTACATAGATCAGCACAGGAAGACTGACCTGAAACCATTTTGATAAATTAAGCACTTTTCAGTTCCACTGATTGTTAATGAAGACACATAAAAATGTTCCCAGATCTCTCACATAAAGAGATTATGCTGCCACCGTTACACATATATTTACTTGGGAGCATGTCTCACTGGCCACATTGCAATCTGTCCCCATGCAAACATAGGTTGAGAACTTTAACAGCATAACCCTATACTCACATCCTATTAAACTGAATGGGAATTACTTCTGAGTAAACATATCTGTGGAGGTACTCAGCTACTGTTGAGGTACTTAACATTGTCTGCCCTTTCTTTACTGCTCAGCCACCCCTGCCACGAAAGATGTATTTATATCTTTCTTTCTTTCCTACCCTGGAATATGATACAATTTCCATTTCAGAAATGCTGCTTGTTTCATAGAAAAGAGCAATTATTTCTTTAAAAGGCTCTGTTTTCCCCAAAATGATAAAAAAACACACCACCTAGTTCTTTCCCGCCCACACTGCCTCATTCTGAGAGACTGGACAGCGGCTATTATTGATCCCTTTGGTTTACCTTTCAGAATGAAGAGCTGCATAAAACGTGGCTTGTTCCTTCTCATTCCTCCTCCCCAGCAAAGAAACCTAATTAATTATACAAACGTTACCACCGAGGAAATGTGCTCCCTTGAAGGTACCGCCTTGTGCTTGCTCTTTTCTTCTTTCTACATTCAAAACAGTCCCCAATTAGCCAAAGAATATCTATCAAGCTTCCAGAGTCCCCCCCCCCCCATGTTGTTTGGTCGTTATGATCAGTGTCGCGATGTGGCAAATTTAGAGCTGTCCTATTAAGACGGGCCTGTAATATATTCGAGTGTTTGAGAGATCAGATCAATATGCTATATATGCAGGAAGAGGAGTGCTGTAGGAGGCTAATTTTTCACTCTTTTGTAAGGCCAACGCGCTCTCTCTCTCTGACTCTGGGTTTTTGTGTGTGTGTTTTTTGCGTGGGGTAACCAGGTTGCTGCTGCGCCGGAGTGCGGGTTGGAACAAACGACTCTCCCCAAACCGCGGTGGCTTAGAGTGGAGAGTTCTATTTTCAGACCAGCTCCTGGAGCAACCTTGGATGTGAAAGGCCTCTATCAGGCAAGGAGCGAAGGTTTAATGTGCAATCACCCTCATGCCACCGACTTTAATGAAACATAATTAATGGCCTGGCAGAGGAATTAGGCCGTGTGAGGCAAATTGTTTGACCGCGAACAGAGAAGAGGCCTTAAATTCTCCTTAATCCACCCAATTCCTTATAATCCCAATGCTAATGATCTTCAAAGCAAGGGCCAATTAAAGCGATGGAGAGCAAGAACACCTGCGTGTTAACTCTTGATGGTGCCAAGCTAGAAGTGTATTTACGGCGGACCGTTTACTGTATTGCTTTTATTTCCCTTCAAAGTCTGTTGCTGACTTGGACGCTGTGTTATTTAGTTTGAGGCTGCCTGCCTTTGTTTGGGTCTTCCCCTCCCAGTGTGTTTATTAACATACAGTTAAGCTGCATTCCCAGAATGAGCCGGCCGCCTTTTCTATGCAACGGAGTGCGTGGGGATTGGGGTCCCAGCATGTTCATTCAGCAGAGATAATCACTGGAACCAAACTGACTTCTCGCAGAGAATTTGACTCCACTCACAGCAAGAGAGCAAATAGGAAATGACTCGGGGCAAGTCTCGCTAAGCTGCGAAAATGAATTAGACACACTCCTAAACAGAATGTGAAAACATTACATTCATTCAGCGAGGAAGGAGAAAAGGTTAGAGCACAAGAGGATCTTTACCACTCTTGGTTGAGGAACCGAAAGACACATCTGGGAACGAATTACGCCTTCCTATGGTTTGGAGTTTCTCTTTCAATGAAATTCACCTGAATTTTACCATTCAAGCCTATACCTGTTTACTCAGGCCCCATCTGCACTATCATAGAAGCCAACTCCTAGTGGCTGAGGGGTCTTTGGTCCCCCAATAAAATATTTGGGGTGCAAAGTTGATGGACATTGCCATTCAAATGGTGTCTGTGCACAGCGTCATGTGATCGATTATGCAGGGCAAGGCTTACTTGCCCCCCCCAATATTTTATTTAAGTTGGCACCCCTGTATTTAAAGCATCATATGCCACTTTAGAACAGTCATGGCTCACCGCAAAAAAAAAAAAAGCATTTGGGAGCTGTAGTTGGTTAAGGGGGCTGAGAGTTGTTAGGAGACCTCCATTCTGCTCAAAGAGCTGTGATTCCCAGAGGTTTCTGGGAATGATTGTTGAACTGCTCTGTGAATTGATAAATGGAGAGATATCAGGGCAACAGACACACTCAGGGGAAAGGGATGTTGTGAGTTGTGGACAACTGTGGTGTAAGACGCAGATTGTTAGGTGTGATTCAGGGATATCTGGGTTGCCTTGAAGCTGACTAGGTGACCTTGGACCTGGACCAGTCAGGACCTATCTCACAGACTTGTCTTATAGAATGAGAGGTGGGAGCTTCTTGGAGGAATGCCATGGGACACATATAATCAATACTAAAAGCCAATCAGAGGATGTGATTTCACTGTTGTTGTTGTTGTTTAGTCATTTAGTCTGACTCTTTGTGACCCCATGGACCAGAGCACGCCAGGCACTCCTGTCTTCCACTGCCTCCCACAGTTTGGTCAAACTCATGCTGGTAGCTTTGAGAACACTATCCAACCATCTCGTCCTCTGTCGTCCCCTTCTCCTTGTGCCCTCCATCTTTCCCAACATCAGGTTCTTTTCCAGGGACTCTTCTCTTCTCATGAGGTGGCCAAAGTATTGGAGTCTCAGCTTCAGGATCTGTCCTTCCAGTGAGTACTCAGGGATGATTTCCTTAAGAATGGATAGGCTTGATCTTCTTGCAGTCCATGGGACTCTCAAGAGTCTCCTCCAGCACTATAATTGAAAAGCATCAATTCTTCGGCAATCTCTCACTTCCATACATCACTAAGATTTCACTAGGAAATGTGTATTGTGTTGGTCACATACTGTATCTTCTAGATCACTGGTTCCACACACTCCTGGGCCACTTGAAAATTCCTGAGGTTCTTGGTGGACCAGTTAATGATTTTTTCTGCCTGTGGTAGCAATTGTAATGTGTTGTGCTATAACAACAACAACAACAATAATAATAATAATAATATTTGTACCCCACCCATCTGACTGCGTTGCTAGATGCTGTGTGATTTTTAATTGCATATGTATTTCTTATATATTGTATCTCATTGTATTGCAATTTGAATGCTATAGAATTCAATTTGCAATGCAATAACATGCAATATAAGAAATAAAATACACAACAGAATACACATGAAAATCAATATAAATATTTCATGTAATGGATGTGCCGTCGGCAGTCTTCAACCACAAATCCACAGATGGACCAACCTCATTGAAGCTCATGGACCACTGATGGTCCACGGACCACAATTTTGGAACCCCTGCTCTAGACATTGACAGCTGGAGTAAAAGACTGCATTGTTTATTGCACAAGATGCACCCAAATCAGTGTTGCATGTCCACACTTTCCCTCCCTCTTGGGCTTGTTTTTAACAGATAGCATTTTCCATCCAATGTAGAGTTGCTAGGCATTTAAATAAGCACTACTTTTACGTCAAGGTCTGTGAGACCTCTTGCTGTTATCCATCATTCCAAAACCAGACATTCCAAAACAAATACAGTTAATAGGAACTTATTTATTCCAAGCACACACTCCAAAACTGGAATTAATCTGACCTAGCTATTCTCCAGTGACCTGCATTCCTCCCTCCTCTCCATCTTTGCCCAGCTCCTTTTCAGGCTTCTAGATACAATTCTGCACATGCAGTACACAACCACATCTATTTTCCTGAAACAGGATGAGCTAGCACACCTTTTCTGAACAAGTTTCTGCATGTCAATTAAGACCCAGAAGAAGAAGAAGAAGAAGAAGAAGAAGAAGAAGAAGAAGAAGAAGAAGAAGAAGAAGAAGAAGAGCCTCACTGGCTTTTTGTGGCGTAAAGCAGGTTGCCACAATTACACAAAAGACAATACTAGCTGCCATGAACTTTAGCCATCATTCTGTAGTGAAAGGCTTTACAAAAAGGTAAGAAGTTCAAGATGGGTTGACAGGATATTTATTTGTCTTCTACCTCATCCAAATGGATGACTAAGAAGTTTTGTTGCCAGACTAGATGTTCCTTTTCATACATTTGCTAATAGGGACATAGTTTAGTTGCCTGAGCCACTAACAGACCCTCCCCTTCTGTTCTGTCTGCATTTTTAAAAATTGCCATTGTGCTGAAAAGCAACACAATACGACATTGTGTGTCTGGAAGTTATCTTTCTATACAGAGGGTGTGTAATTAGTGTGAGGGGCGGAAAGTGTCAAGCAACATTTGAAAACGGTAATTTACTCTCTCTTGTGGCTGTTATGTTGACAAACCCAGCCCCTGCCTTGCCTAATGGAATTCTTGCCTTTTATTTTCTCAATCTTTTCTTTCTTTCTTTCTTTCTTTCTTTCTTTCTTTCTTTCTTTCTTTCCCAAATCTGAAAAATGGGTTGAAAATTCTATCTTGCTGTGGAAATTACAGGACCTTTATGTTCCATTTCTTCAGCTTATTTAGTGATGGATAATGCCACATATCTTAGAAAAGGAAGTAAGAAAGATCCACCATGAGGCTCTGCTTCTGTTGTGTCAAATGAATTTACATATTAAGCAAAATATGAGAGCCAATGTGGCAATGGGAAATTGCTATTGCGTTGGTTCTAGATCAGGAGTGGGCCATCCAGAATTTGTTGAACTACAACTCCTTATTGGTAAAGACGCTCCTGCAACACCCTCCAGAACAGCATAATAGAACATCCACACGGGTGGAGTCCAGGAGTCCAGGACACACCATGAAACCCACTCTGCATTAGCAGAGTAAGCAAAAACTGGACTGGTAGGAATGTGGCATCATATCTTTATTTACAGCTTCAGAATATCATATTACCCTCTGCAATGGGAGAATGAAATCCTGACAGCAAGCATGACCAGGGATGATGGAATTTATAGTTCAGCAAATATCTAGAGGTGCAAGAGGTTCCTCACACCTAGTTTAAATTAAGGAAGTGGGGCCTACAACAGAAAGTTCACTCCCTTCCCCATCTTCCTTCCTATATCTTGTCCTGCCATTCTCTCTCTCTCTCTCTCTCTCTCTCTCTCTGTCTCCTTCAAGCTTCTCTCCTACTCCTTACACACACAGCTGTGGGCATGGAAGCATTTGACAGTCTCTTGTGCAAGCAAGAACAAAAGGCAATGGAAATTCATAAGGGTGAATCGCACATGAGTGCCATGCGTTCTCCCCATAAAATATTTGTGTTATCTTTTGCAATGCTTTTGCCCCTAAAATACACTTCTTTGATAGGCATTTCCTAGTTGAAAACACACACCTTGTGCATTTAAGTCACACACACACCCAAAAGCCAAAGCTGCATTGCAGAAGGGAGTAATCCAATTGATAACTGCATCCCAATCTGAATATGTGTCTAGGAATGGCAAATTAAGTTGGTCTGCTTTAAAATGCAGACCAAATGAATTTCTTATCCATCCCCAGTGTGAATGAAACATCTGCACGCAAACAGTTTTGTTTGGTGCTAAGCTAGACCCCAAAATATTTTAAAGCTATGCATCTTATTACCCTTGTGGACATATTTAATATGTTCCACATTTAGGCCGGCCCTTGGCCATTTTCTACTGAAGAAATATCCTGAAGCCGTCCTCCATTCCTCAAGTAGAAGGACTGTTCCACATCACCTAGCCAAGAGTCTAGCAGATGTTTGGGGGGGGGGGAGCAAGTTATGTGCTGGTTATCACTTCTGTGCTGAGCTTACTTTCTGAGGCCAAGGAAAGTTTTAAAAGTGAAAGTGAACCTGAACCCTGGAAATCATCAAGACATGCAATTCAAACCATTACAAAAAAGTATATTCTTTTAATTCACAATACTATCCTTCGATACAAAATAAATTCAGGCTTGCTTACAAAATAAAAACAAGTATAAGAAGATGGTGAAATTAAAATTGATAAAAGAATAACAAAGCCTTCAGGTTCTTTCCATTTGGGGCATTTACTGTGGAAGAGCCACACTTTGCTCACTCAAATTTTACTATGCATTTGCATACTGTGAACAAAACTTCTCTTGTTTGCCTTGTTCAGTTTCCATATTTTTCCAGACCTTGGAAAACCCAATTCTTCTTCTTCTTCTTCTTCTTCTTCTTCTTCTTCTTCTTCTTCTTCTTCTTCTTCTTCTTCTTCTTCTTCTTCTTCTTCTTCTTCTTCTTCTTCTTCGCCTCCTCCTCCTCCTCCTCCTCCCCCTTCTTTTTTAAAAAAGCCATAGCTGAATTATTTCCAAGGGTGTACATGGTCTATTACACTGCTATCTTGGTTGGTTATGCTCATATAAATGGCTCTAGACATTTATTTCTCTATGCTGCTTCTTCTTTAGCAATCAGGTCTCTCTTCTAGCTTTGTTTTTCCAAATACCATTGTCCCTGTATCTGTCCCCCCCTTCTCGCCTTCTCAAACTATATAGCAGTGGAAGACATCACAACCACAAGTTAGAGGATGTATTTTACTGTTCCCTGCACTCCCACAGTGTTCCCAAGAAAATTACTGTACCTCCTTTGCAACATTTGAGTCTGGAGAAAGAGAAAATACTGACTTGGCTACAAAGTGTTAGAAGTCTGGAAACAGAGTTGCCATTCCACTTCCAGCTTAAAACAAAACATCAATGATTGTGTACTGCTAGATCATTCACACCTGGAAGCACATCTGGTCAGAAAGGACTATTTCTTGGCTCCTGGTAAAGGAGGAGGAAGGGCAGAGAATGGAAGAACCAGTCTGTCTAGGTGGGAATTAAACTCTAAAACAATTTTTGGAGACAGACCCTTTAAATTTTCAAGTGCCACAGAAAACTTTTCATGTATGAAGCCTGATCCTATTAATCTATATTCAGGAATCATAGAATCATAGAGTTGGAAGAGACCACAAGGGCCATCGAGTCCAACCCCCTGCCAAGCAAGAAAGTAAGACCCAATGACTTTAATCCACCACTCTCTAAAGCCTGCAGAAGACACTACATAAATTACTCATTATTATTATTTTTTTTAAAAGACAGAATATAAATCTTTTTGGTGGCTTTAAGGACATTTCGCAGATCTTTTACAGAGACAAAATTCCCATTGTTGCTTATTTCACTGCAGGAGACCTCCAAATCTCTGAACGCACATCTACTTCTTTCTTTTTTTGGGAGGGAAAACCACCCTGAAATTGTCTGAATCTCAGAATTGACTGAAAAGTCTAAGATGTTGGAAAACACCGTGTCAGCAGCTCAAATGCCTCAAACCCAAAGTAATTAATGTCTTCCGCAGCTCTAGAACTCCTCTTATATCTCGGTGGTTTTGAACAGAGATATAAACTCTCTGAACCTGATTGCTGAAGACTGGCTGGAAGCAAAGGAACAAAGTGAGCAGGCAGACGTGTAGTTTTTGATGTGCACGAAAAGACAGTGTCCTTTCTTTCACTCCCGATATTAGAAAACAGCACCAAACCTTTCATCCTGTTAAAAGAGAGGCTGGTCGCTTGTTAATCTTGGGGGAAGACAGATGTAGAATTTCAGGAGTGGCAGAGGTGCCTTCCAAAGCCAGTGCACACACATCTTTTGGTCATGGGATGACTTTTGCCAGGTGGACTGAAAGGGACATATATAAAGGTAAATGGGAGAGAGGTAGATGGGAGAGCTTTGCGTTAAGAAGATTCCAGCCTGAGTCCCTGGAATCTCCATTTAAGGGTTAAGTAGCAGTCGATGGGAAAGACCTGGATGCTGGTCAGAAAAATAATAACATTAAGCTCCACGGACCAATAGTCTGACCTGATTTAATGCAGCTTCCAGTGCTCTTTTTTTAAAAAATATTCTATCAGTTTTCAGCATGATCCAGTTTGAAATGGAGGAACGTTGGCTGTGGGCAGGCAACAAGTGGCTAGTGTCCATGACGTCTTCCCGTCTTC
Source organism: Podarcis melisellensis (assembly GCF_964234715.1). Taxonomy (NCBI): domain Eukaryota; kingdom Metazoa; phylum Chordata; class Lepidosauria; order Squamata; family Lacertidae; genus Podarcis; species Podarcis melisellensis. The sequence goes on from NC_138539.1 coordinate 68,177,239, forward strand.
AGTTATGTTTTGCAGCAGATCCACTCCTTTGATCCGGAACGGTTGTCCTTTTCCACTAAACACGCTTTTGGAAGGGGCACACACCGAGCAGTGCGGGAAGGAGGCGAAAGTTCCCTAAGCCAACCACATCAGCCAAATTGACTCTGGTGGCCACGGGGTAGGCAGATGTTGTGGCCAATTGCCTCCATAGTTTCTGGCAACTGCACCAATGTTCCAAAAGCGTGTCTTTATATATATATATATATACAGCACGGCCTCACCTTCTTTTTAGATTATCTGTACATGGTGGGAGAAGATATATGTACACATGAGGATACTCATGTACCCACTATTCTTTGGCCACATGAAATGACAAGATTGATTTTTCCTGGTTAGGACAATACTCCTTAGATTACTGTAGAACAGTTTTAGTGTGTGATAATAATTTAAAGATAGGCAGGCCTGCGGGCTGCAAAATAGAGCATGCCACGCCCCTTGGCTGCCCGGATTGGTCGGCCTGGGGTGTGATGTGGAGACGACTCCCTATGACGCGGGGCTAGCCACACACCCCACACGGGGCGGGCTCGTGTCCAGCCCGCAACTCCATTTCCCTGGGAAGGGAAATGGCTTTGCACAAACTTTTCCATCTGCTTCTGCAAAAAAATTTGAAGATTTTATCCTATATCCAATATTATCCTGTATTGAAAATCTGTGCCTGTGTATCTTTGAACGTATTGTTTATGAAGCAATTATAGTGTACAAAGTACTATAGAACTGGTCTCTCATTTACCCTCACAACAACCTCATATTTCTTAGTCCCTTTATTTATATGTCCGATTTTCCACAAGTACCCTGTGCTCAAAGCGGTTCACAGAAAATAAACAATCCAAATACAGTAAGAGCACAATAGCCATAACTTATCATAAAAGTATAATGCCACTACAATATAACACTGACCGTTCAACAATTAACAGCGTGAAACATACTAGAGGTTTAAAACATACCAGTAGGGCAGTTAATAACATCCAGTACCAATATCATCAATATTATATTCACATTAAGTGATCGGTTCAACGTATAGGGACGCGGGTAGCGCTGTGGGTTAAACCACAGAGCCTAGGACTTGCCGATCAGAAGGTCAGCGGTTCGAATCCCCGTGACGGGGTGAGCTCCCATTGCTTAGTCCCTGCTCCTGCCAACCTAGCAGTTCCAAAGCACTTCAAAGATAAATAGGTACCGCTCTGGCAGGAAGGTAAATGGCGTTTCCATGCGCTGCACTGGTTTGCCAGAAGCGGCTTAGTCATGCTGGCCACATGACTGTACACTGGCTCCCTTGGCCTGTAAAGTGAGATGAGTGCCGCAAGCCCTTGAGTCGGTCACGGCTGGACCTAATGGTCAGGGGTCCCTTTACCTTTCCTCAGTGGTTATATTGAGACTTGGACTGGGCAATAGCTGGTTTTCAACATCAGCTAAAAATAGCTAAACATTGAGATATAATGATATATCATGATATCTGAAATAAGGATGGTTCTATGTAGAGGCATTTGCTGGCTTCATGGTTTTTCCATTGCAGGGGTGCCAATTTGAATAAAATATGGGGGAGGGCAGGTAAGCTCCACTCCACATAATTAATCACATGATGTGACAGAGGCACACTATTTGAACAGCAATGCCCATCAACTTGCGGGGGAGGGCAGTCCCTTCAAATATTTTATTAGCAGTTAGCTTCGATGCTGCATTGTGATTTTTTGCAGGCATCCACTCTTGTGATTCACTGCCCCCATCATGAATCAAGGGAGAGCTGAATTAGCAGAGTTAATAGCTGCGGGAATTGAGAGAAGCATTGATGGGCTGCTCAGTTTCCCCCACATTGTGATTTTTGTATAGCAAACACACAGAGAGACACACATTGTGATTCACAATATATTGCCAGGTCAAAAAATTATGAAACTGATATCACAATAAGGACTTCACACTGGTTTTGGACAATATGTCAATATATTGCCATAATTGAGACATGTAACAATAGGAGACCTAACTCAAAGAAAAGTAAGGAAGTTTATTATTATTCCCATTTCACAAATAAAGCATTAATGCTGAAACTTGGACTATTTATGTACCATACACTTAAAGCACATTTTAAACACAACCCCGATCCTGGGGATTATAGTTTGTTAAGGGTTCTTGGAATTATAGCTCTGTTCAGTGTAAGTTACAGCACCTAGAATTCTTGTGTGGGTGTGTTTTTTAAAATTTATATAATAATATAATAATAATAATTTATTATTTATACCCCGCCCATCTGGCTGGGCTTCCCCAGCCACTCTGGGCAGCTTCCAACAAAATATTAAAATACAGTAATGCATCAAACATTAAAAGCTTCCCTAAACAGGGCTGTCTTCAGATGTGGCCTTGGTCATGGTCACCCATGAATGAAGTGGGACTTGAGTACAGATAGCCCTGGTTCCTTTCTGAGGATCTCACCTTTGGGCAACAACTCCTTAAGGAACCATGGCTCTTTTCAATTCATCCAGAAAACAGAAAATGTAGCAAGCCTGCGACACAGGTTACCTATTTATTTAGAGCAGAGGAGGCACTTCATCCAAGCAGCCAGATAATGTTTAGTGACTGCTCAGGTGGAGTATTGTAGATGAGCACTTGTTTGTAGTTGCTTTTAAGTCAGGTACATAAATGCACTACAAGGCAGAAGCTGAGTAGATGTGCAGCGACAAGATGATGCCTTCAGAAAAAATTAGTTGAGCTTCACCAGAGCATTTCAAACGCAGGAGAACGGGGTGTTGGCACCAGAAGAAGCGCTGAAGGGAGAAGGGGAAGCACCCATCCACCGGCTCAATGTAGTGAGGGTTTTCTCCCCATCAGGTTTTTAACCACCCATGATTAGGCCCTAGAGCATCTCTATCTCTGGCCCACCCATGGGTTGTACACATAGAGTATTATAAATTGAATGGTCTTATGCAGGGTGGGCATCAAACATTGGGAGAGTCTGTGGCATGGTTCTGCAGTGGGGCCTCTAATCCCAAAAGGCTTGCTTGTGATGACCACAGTCACACGCTTCCTCTGCCGTTGCTACAGCTTTGGCAATGGTACAACCTGCCACCTGTCAGGACTCCAGGTTCCCACTTGATAACACAGCAAGCGTAGTTAATTAAAAAGGATGATTTATTGTGAAAACAAACAGCTCCAGACGGCTGTAACACAGCCTCCAACATCATCAATCAAGATGACCCTTCTGAAGAATCCTTTCAATTTTGACAGATTATATTGAACCGTCGTCCTTTGCGCCTCATGTTTTTCTTCCAATCTAGCAACCCCACCATTCGATGACTACTTGGGGAGAATGAACTAGCTCCAACCTCTTCCTGCTCTGACATACTATCTCTGTGTGTTTTCATGCCTAATTGAGCTCCTAGAGAGCCTTGGCTGGTTTCCCGCCCCTCTCTGTCATTCCCTTATCAGCCGACATTCCAAGGGGTGGGGGAATCGGCACTAGCCAATGTTCATCCTGCATGAAAGTTAACTCTCCCTGTTCCTGTCTACGTTCTTCAGCTGGTTGCAAACCTACACTGGGAGCTGTCCCATTCATGACACCACCTTTCACCTGCTCCCTGGGGATGCTTCAATGTTGGGCAGAAAGGGATACTTTTGATTAGGAGCTAAGCTGATGTCCCATCTCTAGTGGCCACCCATCATAAGTCAAGCCAACACAATATCCCAGCTCACAAATCTGGGGGAGAGGACCTTTGGCCCTCCAAGTATTGCTGCGATACAGCTCCTGTCATCCTTGCCCACTGGCAATGCTTGCTGGGATGGATGGGAAATGCAGTTCATGCACATCTGGAGGGGCAGATGGGGCTCATCAAACTGTGAAGGGAGCCCATCCAGGAGAAGGAAAACTCTAATTCTCAATCTCTGCTGCCTTGTGGGACATCTTCTGAAGAAAATATGACTAAGGAGTAAACCATACACAAATCTGGAGTGGAGTTCCTAAGACAGTTGAATGAATCCTTGTAAGGCTCCTTCCGGGATCTTCTGCAGCCAAGCTGGTGCCAAAGGTATTGTTCTGCTTTCCTTTGGACCACATCAGAGAGGCTGAGAGGGGGATCTTGTTGTCTGGGCAGCCCAGTACACATTGACCAGGCTTATGCCCCAGGGAGCTTACTTTGGTCCTGCTAATACAGCGTTTGGGTGTTATTGGGTTGTTGCTTTTATTTTGATTATATATATTGAGACCTCTTGGTGTAGGGCGGTATATAAATTCAATAATAATAATAATAATAATAATAATAATAATAATAATAATATCCCTGGAGGTGCAGGGATATTATTATTGAGACAGACCAATGCCAACAGGGAGGGCCAAAGTTTCCCCAGTTCTGCCAGAGATCTATTAATTTTATAGATTCTGTGAAAGCTTTACATTTCATATATCTATGAGCATTGCATTATGGGTAAATAAAAATAGCAGGTGGACACCATGGATGGAAACTCAGCTTGGCCTACATTCCAAAGTGCAATCAACTTCTGTTGTTGAAAAAGGCAGCAGACCTGGTTTTGTGAACAAGGTCAGCCAGCCAGAAGGACCAAGCTCTCCTTGCTACAAATACAAAGCCGTGTCCGTTTGTCCTTTCCTGATAAAATTGCCGTCATTGTTATATGGTGTAAAAATGGGACTGCAGCAATCCTCTCCTCAGGCCACACTTCCTCTCTCCAGGTCTACCACACTACACACTGGCCCAGGGTTGAATCCCACTTGAGTGTTTTTACCTTGCTGTGTTAGGATCCCTGCTACCCCATCAGGTCATATTGCCTTCTGTTTTAATAATGTCATCACTAATTTAACCAAAGACGGAGTAATTTGCTCTACATGGCTCCATTCAAGTTTCATTCAGAGCGGGCATCTTTGAAGTTAGTAGGGAAACTATTTAACAAGAAAGAGTAGACTGAGGCTCTCTACAATAAAATCCCTGTGCATTAACCTTGCATATTTCAGGAAATGAGTTGTACTTGATTAAACAAGGCATCACTATCTTCTGTCATAAAATGTGGTTTCCCCCTCCTTCTGTGTGCAATAAACAAGCTATATTGCCGTAAATGCAAATCCCAATGATGCAATTATTCTTTCTTTTCCCCTTTTACTTCAGAGCAGATGCTGGACCTACAAATAGTAAATCAGAGGTTTTCAATCTTTTAGAGTCCACGGTTTCCTTGACCAACTACCTTCTTTCTGTGGCACCCCTGTGAGGCTCAGGAGCCCAGTCGTGTCACCCCTTGCCTGATGTGCTCACCACAATATATTGAGGTTCTACGAAAGAGAGTTATTCCAGAGCTGGAAAAGAGGTATCCTGACGGTACTGCAGCAGGACCTAGCCCCTGTCACACATCAAAAGTGATGAAGAAATTAATGACAGAGCAGAAAATACAGGTAATTGATTGGCCACCTCCGTGCTGTAGACTGTATGACTATGGAGAAGCTCATTCAGGCGCGGATTCAAGTGTGGTCCAGGGATCCAAAAATAAACAGTGACTGTTTGAAACTAGTAGATTCCATGCCAAACCGTGCTCAAAGGCTGTTTATCCATTACTTATGTATATGTGAGTTTCTTTTTTATTATTTTCTTATTTGTCTATTTCATTTTTTATTTCATGTATTTCAAATAGCTCAGGCATGGGGGTAAAGGCACCCCTGACCATTAGGTCCAGTCGTGGCTGACTCTGGGGTTGCAGCACTCATCTCACTTTATTGGCTGAGGGAGCCGGCGTACAGCTTCCGGGTCATGTGGCCAGCATGACTAAATCGCTTCTGGTGAACCAGAGCAGTGCATGGAAACACCGTTTACCTTCCCGCTGGAGTGGTACCTATTTATCTACTTGCACTTTGACGTGCTTTTGAGCTGCTAGGTTTGCAGGAGCAGGGGCCGAGCAACAGGAGTTCACCCTGTTATGGGGATTCGAACTGCCAACCTTCTGACTGGCAACCCCTAGGCTCTGTGGTTTAACCCACAGCGCCACCCACGTCTCATCTCAGGCATGGGGGAGGTAGAAGTATAATGCAACATGGTGGCTCCTGGAGAGTAAGCAGGAATGAAAGGAGGAATGTGACTACCAAATGCATGGAAATTTCTGGAATATCATCAGCTGACACAGCTCACTGCGGTTTAAGCGCAAACAGTAAAATGAAGGCAGCTATCGCTGCACATGACCACTGGCATGAAAGAATGCCGGGAAACACTTTTAAATTAAAATAAGCTGGTAAGAAAGCCAGAACATTGATCAAGTTAGGGTTTAAATTATCAAGGTATTGATCAGAGCAATAACAACAGTGCAAAATTTAAGAAGGGTGGAGGCACGATCCTTGCAGCAGTATTACAAAATTGTTTTATTTATGTTGCTCTATTTATAGAGTTGCCTTTTTGCAAAGGTATTAGAAATGATTTGCAACACTGAACCAGACTAGTTGTTAAAAGTGATGGAATGGAAGACTGCTTCGGACTCGGTCTTGGGAATCCAAGCCGCCCACAAGGCCCGATGCCAACTTGTGCCAGCCTGAGCTCTTCAAATAACTCCAGGACAGCATAGGTTTGCAATGAACCATGCCTGGGGTTTGTGTCCGAGGGGGAGGAGATGACCGGAATCAGGGAATGTTGGGTTGAGTGGGAGTTGAAAGCCAACACGGAATGAAAGTTGACAGCTGGAAGAGAGGGGGAGAGGATTAGCTGAATGGGAATGGTGTTAGGAGACTGCTAATTTAGCTACATGAATCAAAAAGAGGGCTTTCCGCCCCACAGATCTTACAATCCAAAATCAACGGCATGTAAAAGTGCTGAAATCTGGCTGGGATCAGGCCCAATGTTTCCTCTGCTGATAGGAAAGAAACACAACCACTGAGCCTCTTGGGCTTGCTGACCAGAAGGTCAGTGGTTTGAATCCCTGTGATGGGGTGAGCTCCCATTGCTCTGTCCCAGCTCCTGCCAACCTAGCAGTTTGAAAGCACGCCAGTGCGAGTAGATAAATAGGTACCGTTGCAGCAGGAAGGTAAATGGTGTTTCCGTGCGCTCTGGTTTCCATCACGGTGTTCTGTTGCGCTAGAAGCGGTTCAGTCACACTGGCCACATGACCTGAAAAGCTGTCTGTGGACCAACGCCGGCTCCCTTGGCCTGAAAGTGAGATGAGCGCTGCAACCCCATAGCTGCCTTTGACTGGACTTAACCATCCAGGGGTCCTTTACCTTTTTAAAAAACCTATACTAAGAAATGAAGATCAGGTATGAGGAGTCCCAGGCATGTTCCACAATCTGTTCCGTTCCCTCCCTTTGCGGCATAGGAGGAGGAGAAAGATGGATGGGGAGCTATTTTCAGAAGGCATCTTGGTCAAAATCCTGGTACTATTGAAGCCGGTGGGAGGTGCAGCGAGTACCTTCCTTGGAGCCATGCTTTTCACTCGCAGCAAAGCACTTTGAACAGAAAGCTCATGCTGTTGCAGATAATGGATTGAGAACCCCGGCAGCTGGGCTTTAAGTAAGAGGGAGTTTCTTTCCCTTGTCCTCTAAACTTTGTCGAGAGGAACTGAAGAAAAGGGGTCCAGAGTGAGACAACCTTGTTAATAACCAGAAGCGGTGCTTTCTTCCTTGGCTTTTCTTTCTCCAGCAAAGGGAGATGTAAATCAGCCTAATTTGAATGTACACAGTCACAGTCTGGTGCCTGGGCTAATCCAACAGAACTACCACTGGCAAACAGGGGATTAAGAAGAAAATGCTATACTGAAATTAGAACTGCAGGGTCAGAAACTAACAAGTTATCATTAAATATTATAGGCATAATTATTTTCCATCCTGCCAGTAATTTTTTTTAAAAAAAACAGTTCATTGCCCAAGGTTCCCTGGCTTTCTTTCTTGTTTTCTAATGAAAGAGGCTTGTCTCTAGTCCCTTTTGTTTTTGCATAAAGCAATGCAGACTGGACACTGACTAATCCCTCATGCTTTGGGTTGTGTGAGATCTTTGTGTCTACAGCGCCCTGCCCAAAACAACAACAACAAAACCCTTTACCTAGTAGCTAGTGCTGAAAATGATATTCAGTAGGTCTTGCCCATTGAATGGGGCAATGTGTATAGATGCTTTCTGTGCTTTCCTTGCCTATTGATGGGGAATTGGAAACCAGAGCCCAAAGTGCTCATCCAGAGAAGAGGCTGCCTGCTGTGTCTCTGAGTGATTAACTGTTCTGGCTGTGCCTCCTTCTCCTGATCCTCTGCCATCTCTGTGCCTAAGATGTGATTGAATGATTCCTTGTGGAATTCCCTCCCCAAAGAGAGGCATCTGGCTTCTTTACTATACAGTGGTACTTCAGGTTACATACGCTTCAGGTTACAGACTCCGCTAACCCAGAAATAGTGCTTTAGGTTAAGAACTTTGCTTCAGGATGAGAACAGCAATCGTGCTCCAGCAGCACAGCGGCAGCAGGAGGCCCCATTAGCTAAAGTGGTGCTTCAGGTTAAGAACAGTTTCAGGTTAAGAACGGACCTCTGGAATAAATTAAGTACTTAACCCGAGGTACCATTGTACAGCTTTAGCAGAATGCTGAAGTTACATCTCTTTACCCTGGTCCTATTCTTCCAAATGCGATCTGTTTCGACTGTTTTAATTCTGAACGGTAAAATGTTTTAAGCCATCCTAGCACCCAGTGTTGAAAGGTGTGTAATAGCTAATATAATTAATGATAATGATAATACTCATTGGAGAAGCACAGCAGGGTTACCTGCTGTCACAGGAGGTTGTTGCTTGTTGCTGTGTTTGAAGCATGAGTCACTGGACTGGTCTGGCCTTCTTCCAAACAGCCTCCAATAGAAATAGGCAATTATGACCCTCCTACGCATGAGGGGATTAGCACATTTGAGATTCTTGCAGAAACACGTGTGCATACCCTCCAACATACCTCCGATGAAAATAGGGATGTCTTATTCGATGATGATGATGATGATGATGATAATAATAATAATAATAATAATAATAATAATAATAATAATTTTATTATTTATAACCAGCCCATCTGACTGGGTTGCTCCAACCATTCTGGGTGACTTCCAATATATATAAAAACATAGTAAAACATTAAACATTAAACAAGAACTTCCTTCAGGTGTCTTCTAAAGGTTCTATAGTTACTTTTCTCCTTAGCCCGGGGTCACATAACTCCAACATTTCTCCAATGAAAATAGGGGTGTCCTAAGGAAAAGCAGGACAGTCCAGGATCAAATCAGAAACCGGGACGGCTTCCGTAAATTTGGGACTGTCCCTGGAAAATAGGGACACTTGGAGGGTCTGTATGTGTGTTTTTCCACTGAGGGTCAGTAATTCTCATTCTCAGACCCTCTAAAAGTACAGGTGACCCCAGGCCTCAACAATTCAGAAAGGAAAAAATGGCATCTTAGCTATCAGAGGATTGAGAAACACTGTACAAGGGCCTCATGACTTTGCAAGGAATCATTATTGGGTTGCCCCCTCCCCGCTTTGTGTTTTCTTATTTGCTTTGCAGTTTTGCAAGCGAAACATCAACGGGCTCTGTAGATCTCTCAGGACAACTGTGTCATTTGATCTGACAAGCACGCGCCGAAAGAAACAGGCCAGCAACATGAAACAGAGCCATCAAAGTTTTGCCTGGCTTCCCATCTCCTGATAGAGCCTCATTCTCTCACCATCTTGGTGCCTGATCTCCAGAGACCATCTCTGGAATCCCTAGCTGTGTTTGAAGCTATAAATGTAGGCAGCCTTAGTAATTCCCTGGCACGGGAGAGCAGTGTTGCTGCTGAATAGCCAACCCACACGAAAAAATTTAAAAGCAGGTCTTGCGTTTCACATACCCAGCCTGGTATAGTAGACAGACATTTGGACTTTTACTGGGGAGGCCTGGGTTAAAATCTATGCTCAGGCATGCTGGCTGTTGGGAGAATTGGACCAATTGCTATCTTTCAGCCCACCAAGGGTATCTCCAAGTAAGTAAGTTAAGTAAAATCATGACTGTCTGGGGGCTCTTAGCATGTTATCCAGTCTCAGAAATGTGGGTGGGGGAGCTTTATACTAAACAAAGCAATGCCTGGTTAAGAGCTACACATAGATCCTTTAATAATTCTGTTAGGATACATGAAAGACACAATACCTCCAGTTGACAGGGGAATTGTTATGCCCTTATTACCAGCTGCCCAGTTATTAATTAGCTGTAATTGGGGGGGGGGGAGATCAACCCAGTCATCATTGTGAAATGGTTCTTCAGCATTTGGGATCTGATCTATAAGATTAAACTCACTAATATTATAAAAACAAGAGTGGAAGAAGAACGACTTGTTCATTCAGAAATGGGGCTTGTTTATTCATTATTGGAATGATGGAAGTACAGGAGTCAAGACGCAGTCCAGACACAAGTTATCCTGAGTCAAAGCATCGTTCCATTTAGTACTGTCTACACCAATCGGCGGGAAATGGGTGGTCCTGTGGGTTAAACCACAGTGCCTAGAACTTGCTGACCAGAAGGTCAGTGGTTCGAATCCCCGTGACGGGGTGAGCTCCCATTGCTGGGTCCCTGCTCCTGCCAACCTAGCAGTTCAAAAGCACGTCAAAGTGCAAGTAGATAAATAGGTACTCTGGTGGGAAGGTGAACGGCGTTTCTGTGCGCAGCTCTGGTTTGCCAGAAGCGGCTTGGTCATGCTGGCCACATGACCCAGAAGCTGTACACCGGCTCCCTCGGCCAATAAAGCAAGAAGAGTGCTGCAACCCTAGAGTTGGTCACGACTGGACCTAATGGTCAGGGGTCCCTTTACCTTTTACACCAATCGGCAGCTGTTTCCCAGGATTTCAAACAGGGGTTGGTCCCAGTCTCATGTGACGATATTAGGATTGAATCAGGGACCTTCTGCATGCAAACAAAGTCCTCCACCACTGAGTTTCTCTAAATCTGGTGATATTTCCCCTCTTTTCTTTCTCATCAATCAATCAATCAATCAATCAATCAATCAATTAATAATCTTTCCCTTACTTTTGCTTTTCTTACCCCCCCCCCAAAAAAATTACGCCCTTGTCTACTTTCATTTTTTCAAAGAACAAACTAAAAGTATCCCGTCCTCAGAACTAGCAGCCTCGGCAAATAAGTAAATAAAAATCATGACTGGACATGGAGATTATTTGATTGCTTGACTCATACGGTGTTTCCCATTCTCCCTTTCAAAAGTGTTCAAAGGGAGTATCAAAGGTAGCATGAGAACCACAGCCTCAAAGCATTACTCAGGCTAAACTCCCTCCAGCACTGAAGGCAGATATTTTAATTAACTCTTTCCAAAGTCCTCAGAAGCTTAGCAAACAAACAAACTACATGCTGGGATATGCAATGTGTCTGTGTGTGAAATGTAAAGAAGGACTCCCCTTAAAGTCAGGAGGAGCACAAAGTCTACCCTGCTGAGGCATGACTTTACTCTTCTTCTCCAGTTTCTAGGGGATGTCTAATTTTTAACCGGGCTGGAGATGATTTGGAGACAAGGATTTTAGTCACGCTTGGCTTGATATTCTCAGGAGTCTCGGCTTTATGTTGATTGAGGTTGGCGCGCTTGCAATACAGATCCCATATCTGGAAGTCCAGAACTTCAGAGACCTCCCCCTGACTCTTCCCTTGAATGCTCAGCTTTTACTAATAAAAGAGAGGCCTCTCTCTTACCCTGTTTTTTATTAGCTATATTCCACCCCCATCCTAAAGCATCATGGCAGGTAACAACATGTTATTCAGACCCTCCAAGTGTCCCTATTTTCCAGGGACATCCCTGATTTAGAGAAGCCATCCCAGTTTCTGATTTGATTCCAGAATGTCCCACTTTTCCTTAGGATGTCCCTATTTTCATTGGAGAAATGTTGGAGGGTATGGAGTTATCCGACCCTCCAAACTTGTATGGGGAAGTTTTTTTTAAAAATATTCAGTGTTTTATTATGTTTTTACATAGGTTGGAAGCTGCCCAGAGCACTGGGGCAACCAAATAAGATGTGTGGGGTATAACTAGTAAAATTATCATTATGGAATGGGCTGTCCCTATTTTCATCAGAGAAATGTTGGAGGGTATCTGTTAATTCTCCCCTCTCCCACATCTTAGAGCCATTCCTATTCTTGGCTGCAAAAAGCTAGTCTGAATACAAACACTGCTTTCAAACTGAACATTGCCCCGATGCTGGACTGAAGATTCAAAACATAAAACTGAGTTGATGAGTAACCTTATTAAATTTCAAGGGTCTGAAACAATCAATGCACAATGATCAAATGAACATTAACTTAGGGCAGGCGTATCAAGGAGGTAATAGGGTATGAACCCCCCCCGCCAATGCTATTTTTCTAGAAAAAGAGTTCCTAAGTGTGTTGGAAGTTCTGTGTACAATGGGCCTTATGCACTGGCAAGTGTGCAGAGGGTTGCAGCTTTAAAGGCTTCTTCCAGGAAATATTTATGCCCTCTCTCCAACAGAACTACTTTGGGTCTGAAACTTGAGCCAGGTGATCATTAGGTGGAGCCCAATGTCTTAGCTGCTTCTTAATTCTTTAAAAAAGCAAAGCCTCAAGCAATTAATAAAAAAAATGTAACAGACACATGCTTTGTGGTTTTTTAGTTCTTAGTGTGAGGTGTTTTTTAAAATGTGATATATCTATTTATACTTTGGATCATACCCTGGGATCCATTGGGATGAAGGACCGTCAGTAATAGTCAGATATAAATAAATAACTCTCAGCAAGCTAACAGAGTGACCTCTCTGTCTCTCAACTTTCATTCAGCCCAGACACAGAGGTCCAACTCTGAGATCCTTCTGGCGGTTCCCTCCCTGCGAGAAGTGAGGTTACAGGGAACCAGGCAGAGGGCCTTCTTGGTAGTGGCACCCACCCTGTGGAACGCCCTCCCTTCATATGTCAAGGAGATAAACAATTATCTGACTTTTAGAAGACATCTGAAGGCAACCCTGTTTAGAGAAGTTTTTAATGTTTGGTGTTTTATCGTGTTTTTCGTATTCTGTTGTGAGCCGCCCAGAGTTGCTGGGGAAACCCAGCCAGTTGGGCAGGGTATAAATAATTTTTTTTTAACAAATCATTATCCTACCAACTAGAGGGAGGGTTGCCCACTGATGGACCATGTGAGAATTAAGGATTCAGTAGTAGGTGCTCTCAGCAGTTTGAGCCCCCAAGCTGTAACCTTCTCTCCTTTTATCTGCCATCTGGCAACACATGACTCTGCTGGGGAAAGAGACACTCAGAGGATTCTTAATCTATCCTTCATCACTCCTCCAAGGAACCCAGGAAGGCATTCAAAGTGTGATGGGGTACCCTTCACAACAAGGTGTGGATAAGTAACCCCTGTTCTCTTCTTCTATGGAGTTGTTCCACCACAGATCACCACACCATTACCACATCTGTGCTACTGACAGTCAAACTTTGGGATTGATTTGGCTCAATACAACGCGACTCCAATTGAGTCTCCTAGACCCAATTTTTAAAAACAAGGTGGGCTTCTGGGATAAGGGCCCTTGAAACTTCAAAGTAGACCCATCCCTGGTCCCACAACAGCAATGTGAGCTGGATCCAGGGCCGTCTTTAGCAGATGTGGTGCCGGGGTGCAAATACCCACCCAGTGCCCCCAAAGTACCACGGATAGTGTTGGGGTGGCCGTAACTTGACACTGCCAGCCATGGGGGGGGCGTAACTCTCCCCCATGCCGCTGCAGGAGACCGATCCCAGCAGAGGCTTGGGAGTGAAGTTGCGCCCCTCCCAAGTCTCTGCGGAAGAAGAGCGCAGCTTCCATCCTAAGCCTCTGTGGGGATTGCTCTCCTCTTGAGGAGGCTTGGGAGGGAAGCTACAAGCCCGCCAGCCTTATGGTTGGCAGGGCGCAGCTGGCATACATGCAGGGAAAGGGGAGGCTGCCAGCAAAGCTGTGCTGGGGTGCCCCTGAGAGGCCGGCGCCCTGGCACGACGCCCCACTAAGCCCTATGGGAAAGATGGCTCTGGCTGGATCAAGGCAAAACTTTCCCCAGTCCAAATCCGCCATATCCAAAACATCGTACTGACTCTCAAAAATTACACTGACACAACGAAAAGATGCAATCGGGGGAACTGAACTGAACTGGGCAGAGTAGGTAAGACAATCATACAGTGACAGAAATATTGCTTTTTATAAAACATATATTGTTAAAGAAATAATATCCTATGGATGCCTTATACATCGTTCCATATTGATTATATGTTCTTTCTGGGCTCTTTATAAACACATGCCTGCCTCTGTGCCCACACAAACACACAGTAAAAGCAATTTGTAATCCCTAACATTAGCACTCTCTGCTCAAACTGTATTTCCTGAAGGGATGGACATTTGATAGACATTTGGGGAAGGGATTGGAATATGAATGAATGACATTAATGAGTTAGCCAGAGATGCTATCAATGGCTAATCAGGTCTGGGATGTGAGGAACCTCTGCATGTGCAGTGAGGGGGGGGTAGGAAATTGCATTTCTGTGGCATAAAGAAGGCAGGTTACACATACTGCCTCTCCTAATTGGCCCAATGGAAACTGAAATATCATACTAAAAAGACCACACCAATTTATCCCTGCATTCAGAGTCTGGAGAACTGCAGACAGACATTTGAGAGCAGAAATGGCATTTCCTGTGGGGATTCTTAATTATGAACAGTCTCTTCTGATTTACTCTTCCTTTGTCATTTTACTCCACTTTTCGCCCTCAGTTGCAATCCGATGAAGAGCAAAATTATTCACACAGCAACCACAACAGACACTGAATTTGGAAGGGTATTTTTGTTGTTGTTGTTGTCAACGAAGAAAATCCTTGGTTAAATTTTAACCCAAGCAAAACGACCTTGCTGGACTTGTTTGGGCCGATTCTTTTATTAACTCCAATTGGTCTTGGCTTGTTTTCAGTAGTGTCTCTCCATCTGTTGAGAAACTTCAAAGGAAAACAAGGGGGACAAATTCTCACATCCAAAAGATTTAACAAGCTGCCGACCTGTGAGATAATGAACTCATTGCTTTGGTAGCAATGGGGCTGAGTAGGGCGATTCGCCATTATTACAAATATCAAGGTTTCCTGGGACTTCTTTGAAACTAATACAATCATGAAAAAGAATTACACAACTTTTAGAAGACACCTGAAGGTTTTTAATGATGGATGTTTTTATTATATTTTTAGATATGCTGTAAGCTGCCCAGAGTGGCTGGGAAACCCAGCTAGATGGGTGGGGTATAAATAAAATCACCACCACTACCACCATTATGATTTCCAATGAAAAAACTGCTTTCAAGGGGCTTTCCCAGAGTGCAGAGAATCACAGTGTTGTAGCCCAATAACTACACATTTGTTTCTAATTAGCAGCGCACAATTTTCCCTATATTGTCCCTGACCGCTGCGCTTCTGTGGCAATTATCACGGTTTGCTGGTGCTCAAAGCAGCAATCTTCTGTCCTCAGCAATATGCAACTTCCCTACCCTCACCCGGGCAATGTAGTAATTGCAATTAGTGTGGTTACATATATTTGCCTGTGTAAATTTCATCAAACTAATATCTTAGTTGTGTTCACCAAATCCTCCTCCCTCCATTTCCCCCCACATAATCAAAATCATTTAGAGCAGGGGTGGGGGACCTTTTTTCAGCCTGAGCACCTCATTCCCTCATGGGGAACCTTCTAGTGGTGGGGGGAGGAGCCCGAAGAAAAAGGTTCCACTCCCAGAATAATGCCAAACATCGTGTTTATGCCCAACTAACCTTTTTAGGGACCTTAATGCACATTCAGCCCCTAATCTTGGTGTGTGTGGGGGGGGAGAGAGAGAGAGAGAGAGAGAGAGAGAGAGAGAGAGAGAGAGAGAGAGAGAGAGAGGTAAAGGGATCCCTGACTGTTAGGTCCAGTTGTGGATGACTCTGGGGTTGCAGTACTCATCTCGCTTTACTGGCCGAGGGAGCCGGTGTACAGCTTCCGGGTCATGCGGCCAGCATGACTAAGCAGCTTCTGGCAAACAGAGCAGCCACGGAAGCACCGTTTACCTTCCTGCTGGAGTGGTACCTATTTATCTACTAGCACTTTGTGCTTTCGAATTGCTAGGTTGGCAGGAGCAGGGACCGAGCAACGGGAGCTCACCCCGTCGCGGGGATTCGAACCGCCATCCTTCTGATTGGCAAGCCCTAGGCTCAATGGTTTACACCACACCGCCACCCGCATTCCATATATATATGGCTGTGTGTGTTTTTCTGTTAATTTTTTTCTGTTAAAATTTTATATATATAATTTTTTATTTGTTTTTCTGTTATATATTTCACGTTTATACAATAACCATCCAAACAATTCAATGGTCTCAACTTCCTTTCCCCTCCTTCCATGGTTTCTTCAGTTGCCCCTATACTCCACATATTCTAAATATGGTTCTTCTTTTTACTTCAGTTTACCTTATATTGCTGAATCCACTCTAATCCTCCTAATGCATTTACCTGTCTATACTGAATTATAAATAATCCGCAAATATTTTTTCCATCTTCCTTATAAGTTCGATCATCATCTTGATCTCTTATTCCACTGGTCAGACCAGCTAACTCTGCGTATTCCAGTATCTTAAGATCTCATTCCTCCTTCTCCGGTACTTTGTTCATTCTCCATTTTGGGGCACAGACCCTGGTTTGAATGTGGTCCTTCTGATTGCCTGCAAACACATGTGGTGTGTTTTAAATGCGTTATAACACTGTGACAACAGATGGCGCTGTAGAATTCCCTCTTTCAGGAACGCAATTTCCCATTATGAGGTTTACAACGTGTTTTCGTGAAACGTTTTTTTTATGTGTCTAGATCCAGCCTCAGTTCACATTGCACTTAATTTATTGTTCCAACCGCATTTGCCCTTGTGTTGTGACAGCAATCATGTTCGCACTGCTGCCTTGGGTGAAACTCTTTTAATTGCGCTACCTTTTGAGAATAAAAGGCATTTCCTGAAAAACTTTTGAGGGAAAAATAGCTACTTTTAAAAGAGAGAGAGAGAGGAGGAGGAGCAGCAGCAGAAGAAGAAGCCTCTTCTAGGCTTCTAAACGGCATCTTTTTCCGACTGCCTTCTTCAAAGTTCAGCCGTCATGCCAGCCTTCATTTCAACTTCAAGCTGTGCTTTTCTGATGGTTTTACCCAGCAAGGGAGCTTTAAAAGTTGGGAGAGAATCAAGGCCATTTTTTTCCCTTTTTGGAACTGGAAACAAACTTTTCCCTCTCAAATGAAATAGGGACAATTACAGTTGCCCTTTGATCCATATACCCTTTTCCGCCTGTTGCTAAAAAAGAAGGTAGGAATGATGTAACAGTCCTGGTGGTCTGTCAAAAAAACATGTTCCACACGCATTGCTCTCCTGAACTTTTAGAAGCCCAAACTTCAGTTAGACAGCATTGTGAAGATCAGCACAAACCCTGGCCTTATGTGGGTCAAGGAGAACAAGCACGATCCATGCTGTGAGAGAGAGAAATGAGGCAAGCATGTTGTCTCTGATTTGTTTTCCTTGTGTTTCTGAGCTCAGTGGCTAGCTCACTTGTGCACACATGAGACTTAATTTCCCATTGCTTGAGTGCTGTGGCTCTTTCAGGGATCACCTTCTTCTACACAAAACTTCCCAAATTCTCCCCCCCCCCCGGTCCTGAATGGGGCAACTGTGCCCCTGAAGGAGCAGGTGTGCTGCCTGGGAGTCATTTTGGACTCACAGCTGTCCATAGAGGTGCAGGTCAATTCTGTGTCCAGGGCAGCTGTCTACCAGCTCCATCTGGTACACAGGCTGAGACCCTACCTACCTGCCCACAAACTGTCTCGCCAGAGTGGTGCATGCTCTAGTTATCTCCCGCTTGGACTACTACAACGCGCTCTACATGGGACTACCTTTGAAGGTGACCCAGAAACTGCAATTAATCCAGAATGCGACAGCTAGACTGGTGACTTGGGAGTGGCCGCCGAGACCATATAACACTGGTTCTGAAAGACCTCCATTGGCTCCAGTACGTTCCCAAGCACAATTCAAAGTGTTGGTGCTGACCTTTAAAGCCCTAAACAGCCTCGGTCCAGTATACCTGAAGGAATGTCTCCACCCCATCATTCAACCCAGACACTGAGGTCCAGCGCCAAAGGCCTTCTGGTGGTTCCCTCACTGTGAGAAGCAAAGTTACAGGGAACCAGGCAGAGGGGCTTCTTGGTAGTGGCACCCACCCTGTGGAACGCCCTCCCACCCGTTGTCAAAGAAATAAATGACTATCTGATGGAGTGGAAGGAGGCAATGTGGTCAGAGCTGTGTAGATGCACCGGCAGAGCCAATCCAGGTCTCCTGGGAAGGAGAGGGAGGAAAGTCCCATTATGCAAGCAGGAATCCTTGCACTGATGGGACATTTACTTAGTGCTGCATTGGCTACAAGCCATAGGGACGGTTGCAATTATTTAATATGACTTTACCTAGAGATAACTTGGGTGTAACAAAAGGGAGAATTGGATCAATTTGTAGCAGGATCTTTGGAGGAAATTAACTGGGGGTGAATGAATTCAAGATTGACTAATTGGGGGTGAACTGACTGGGATGCAAATCACCTGGAGTGATCTGGATGAGAAATAGGTAGAGCTGCCTTCTGTGACATTTGAAGTCCAAATTTACTTCTATACATATAAATTTGCAAATTTTATGCCAGTTTTGTGTCTACAGGGCAATGCTCAGATCTTTGAAGCAGCAATCATGCTCTGGGAATTCTGACTTGTAAAACAAAATCATCCTATAGATTACCGAGAGAACAGGGATGGGCTGTTACTGGGGTTTTTTGAGGGGATGATGACAGCGATTCTATTCTCTTGACAAAGGTTGGGAGGCCACGTGTATAATTTGCAGTACAAAACCGACACTTTCACAAATGGCGAAAGTCCTTTTTTTTTTGTTTTTTACGCTGCTGCCATATTGCAGAAAGAGCTTCACAATTACTTATTTATCTGAAGCCTTCTCACCCTTCTCTGCAACAGGAAAAAAGGCTCCAAGAGCTGATTGCAAAGATCACAAATAAGACAGTTCCTGCCCTCGGGCTTACAATCTAAGCACACCAGCGCTGGTCCTGCATTAGGCAGAGTCAGACAGACGCCTCAGGCGGCTGATTTGGGGTGTCATGAAGAAAGGGCAGAAAACGATTTGTTATTTAATTCACTATTGCTGCTGTTTTCCTGACTGGGAAGAGGGGAGTAACTTGTGAGCTTTTCTACCACAGGTGCCCAAATAACCGACCTAGTCTTAGATACCAGGCACCTTGACTTGGGGTGGGAAGGCTCCATTTGTTGTTTCACCCCAGGCAGCAAAATGCCTTAAACTGAAAAAGGCATGACACAAATGAAAAAAGGGACTGGGAGAGAGAAGGCGGGGAAAGCAGTGCTAGACATGTGTTGTTTTTATTTTATTTTATACTAAAAAAATTTGATTTTTCATAAAGAGGCACATATACAAATTAAAATACGGTAATCAAAAGAAGAGTTTGGATTTGATATCCCGCCTTTCACTCCCTTTAAGGATTCTCAAAGCGGCTAACATTCTCCTTTCCCTTCATCCCCCACAACAAACACTCTGTGAGGTGAGTGGGGCTGAGAGACTTCAAAGAAGTGTGACTGGCCCAAGGTCACCCAGCAGCTGCATGTGGAGGAGCGGAGACGCGAACCCGGTTCCCCAGATTACGAGACTACCGCTCTTAACCACCACACCACACTGGCTCTCAAGAGAAAGAAGGTAAAGAACAACCCATTACTACCTTGTCGGGGAAAACCACGTGCTGCCGCCATGAATTAATGCTCTTTCAGTTTTGCTCTTTCGTGGAGTTGGGCTTAACTAGATCTCTGCTATGACAGAGTTCAGCAAACAGGAATTCAGCAGAACTGAAAGGCCTGCTGCTTTCTCTCCTTCTGAACGTAGTTTCAATGATGGCAGTGGTGGGGGCTCCCAGGTGAAAATGTGTCCAACACAATGGAGTAATCGTGCCATACCATTTCATACATTTGCATTGCATTCGGGAAGCTGTGGCTCTCTAGATGATGCTGGACCACTGGTCATGCCAGCTGTGGCTGATGGGAATTGGAGTGCAACATCATCTACTGGTGCCACAAGCTCCCCACTCCTGATATACATTAACCTCTTATGTAAACCCTACAAGGTAAAGGACCCCTGGACGGTTAAGTCCAGTCAAAGGCGACTATGGGGTTGTGGCACTCATCTCGCTTTCAAGCCGAGGGAGCTGGAATTGTCGACAGTCAGCTTTCTGGATCATGTGGCCAGCATGACTAAACCACTTCTGGTGCAACAGAACACCGTGACAGAAACCAGAGCACATGGAGATGCTGTTTACCTTCCTGCAGCAGAGGTACCTATTTATCTACTTGCACTGGCATGCTTTCGAACTGCTAGGTTGGCAGGAGCTGGGACAGAGCAACGAGAGCTCACTCCATCATGGGGATTCGAACAGCTGACCTTCTGATCGGGAAGCCCAAGAGGCTCAGTGGTTTAGACCACAGCTCCACCCGCATCCCCACAAATCCAGAGTGGAGTCTCTACGAAGGCTTGATGGTGCCTTGAACACTCCATCTGGCAACTCAAAGCTCATATCAAATGTATTGCTCTGCTTTCCTTTGGACCATACCAGTGAGGTTGAGGGTGGGGTCCTGTTGTTTGGTCAGCCCAGGACCTCCATACACACTGCCTGGGCTGGCACCCCATGGAGGTCACTTCAGTGCTGCTAATACGGCCATTTGACTTCACCTCCAGAGGCGCACTCAAGATGCCAACAGCAACAGAAAAGGCAGGTGCAACACAATAGTGCAGGATCCCACTCTCTTGTTCGTATAACTCAAAAGCATTTTTCGCTTGTGACGTACTTTGCTTGCGATCTGGAAGGTCTGCTCACTAGCTGCCAGTTGGTTCTCCCTGACAGAACGGGTTCAGATTCATGTGATAAAAAGGATTCCTAAAAAGGATGCTGTCAACTTCTCATAAATACAGGACAGTGAATTCTGGCCTTGGGTCATCTGTAAGAATAACGTACCTAACTTTGTATACTGCAACATTTTCACTCGGTATATTTCCCCAGGTCACAAAGACACACACAAATACTTCTCCTAACCTCTTCTGACAAGTTTACATTACCGGAAAACAATGGACCAATGCAAATGGGTATTAGTATAGGCGCGAACAGTACAACTGATTCATAATTGATCTGTTAAAAAAGGGGATTAATTTCAGACATCTGGAAGATGTCCTCTTAATTAATCCATTTTTAACAGACTAATTACAAGTTGGACTCTGGGGAGTTTGCCCATCACTTGGAATATTGGCCTCTCGGTGATCATCCGCTCCTACCCTTCATTCATTAGCCGTCCTTCTCCCGCTACAAACAACCGTCATTTCATAGCCATTTCATCCTGTAAGGCAAGCTGATTCACTTATCTCCCCTCCCTTCCATCTCGTCCTTGATTGAGCAAATCCGTATAGGCTGAGCTACAGTAAGCAAATCAGCACGGTTGTGGTTTGCGTGATGCAAGGACATGTTTATTCCTGTGCCCATCTAAGCCTATTGAGGCTTGTGTTAAAAGAGCTTTGAAAAATAATTGAGGATCTCAACCTTTTTTTGTTGTTGTTTACCCAAGTTGTTGAAAACCTCCTCTGCTTTTTACTTTAATCCGGCAAACCTTTGATGTCAGCTGTTAACCTGCTTGTATTTATCAGCAGTCCACAATCCGCATTACTACAGGGATGGAGTAAGTCCCTATGTGGGGATTCTCAGCTTCGGAAAAAGGAATGGAGGCTTCGTTGAGCCACTTTCCATGAACAAAATCCATTACAGTTGAATAGTGTGCTTCCTGTCACTGCGGGTTATTTCGGCAAGTTGCTGCCTTGAAGGACGTGTGGTAAACTCAAAGAGTGAGAAATATTTAGTTCCAAGACCAACCCTAATGAAAGGCTTCGGTTTTAAGGAAAACAGAGTACTCATCAAAGTACTAGAACTCAGGGTTGCCCAATGAAGTTCCTTTTGCAATTCGTTAAGGACGGGTGAAAAAAATATATCCTTCTGAACAGGGCATAATTTAACATTCACTGAGCATCAGCAGAACTTGGGGTCTCAAATTTCAACGGCACCCTCCTCTCTCATGTCTTCCTCCCTCTCTCCGGTCCCCTTTTCTCTATCTTTCACCCCATTTCTCTGTCCTACCCACTTGCTGTCGCCCACATAAAATCAGGGTGAGGACCGCCTGAAATTAAGGCAGTTGTCAACCCCTAATTTAGGGGAATAATAGAATTATATAATTTATACAGTTAGATCTTATGTTTCTAACTGCAGAGTCTTATTTATTTATTATTTGCTTATCTTAATCTCTTCTGGTATTTTCATATTATTATTTTTTACTGCAAAGTAAATACATCAATACCAAGCCAAACATAAAGAATAATATAAAGGGGGCGGGAATAAAGAAGAAAAGAAAAAACTGCAAAGAAAAGTAGACAGTAAAAGAATAAAGAAAAGTATAATATTTCAATACAATAAACACTATTTTACAAAATAGTAATAGACTTCCATCACTTTCACAACACTTCCTTTCACATTTCATATTTTATCTGTATTTCAGTATTATTTTCATCTTAATATATAAATATGTATATATGTATGTTTCCCCTTTTCCATTCACGAGGTCATTCTAGACACAGCCAAATTTTTACATTAGAACCTTGTCTTTCTGGTATTTTCATATTCATAGAATATGTTCCTGGTTTTATTCTTCAGAAACAGCAGGAGAGATGTTACTTAAAAGCAGCCTTTCCTAACTGTAGCCACAGATGAACCAGAGACAATAATCCCACTTAGTGCCAAGGTTTGCAGTTGCTAAGGGTTATGGAGTCTGTGGGTGGGAGGCTATAAAGTTGTACAAACAACACCAGCCCAGGCCCATCTGACCTTTGGTACTTGAGGAAAAGCTTGTGAATTTCAAGCTTAAAAGGAAAAAAAGAAAGGAAAAGAAATCAGTAAAGACTGAGGTGAAAGTGGGAAGAAGCTAAATAGAGCACATTCTAATGATGACTCTTGGTCCGATAATCCAACGCAAGTGAGATAGATATGATTAAGAAAAAAGCTAGACCATAAAGCAATCTGGTAGCTGGTGGTGGCTCTAACTAGGGCCATAAAACAGAAACGAGCCATAATATTCGTGTGACAAAATGTCATTGGAAAGAACAAAAGAGGAGGTGATAATCTCAGCGGGTTTCAATGAAATCTGCTCACTGAAGTTAGCAGTATCGATTGTTTGGGATGATAGCTTTATCTACGTTGAGCATCTTGGTTCTTTTTAATTACAGTCCTAGAAAGGGTAAAAACACACATACTTTCTCATCTTGTATTACGTCTCATCCAACAAACCTGTTTGCATGAGTGGAGATAAAATTGTTTTAGATAATGTTTAATCGGAGACACTGAACCAAGCAGAACAACATCTTCATAGCCTTTTCTGCAAACAGAGGAAAGTTTGTGACCCGTGAAGCTAAGTGCAACTAACTGCCCATGCATAGTCACTGCCCACTTTCAAAATGGCAGATTCTCATGTTCCAAGTCTGATAGTAGACTTGATCCACTACACTACACTAGCTTCATAGACGGATAATGTGTATCACAGATCATAGATGTGTATCATAGAATTGTGAGTTGGAAGGGACCCTGAGGATCATCTAGTCCAACCCCCTGTAATGAAGGAATATGCAGCTGTCCTATATGGGGATCGAACCCTCAACCTTGGCATTATCAGCACCATGCTCTAACCAACTGTCTCAGGATATATCAGATATGTTGTTGTTGCTGCTGCTATGTTATTATTATTACAGTGGTACCTCGGGTTAAGAACTTAATTCGTTCTGGAGGTCCGTTCTTAACCTGAAACTGTTCTTAACCTGAGGTACCACTTTAGCTAATGGGGCCTCCCACTACCGCCGCAGGATTTCTGTTCTCATCCTGAAGCAAAGTTCTTAACCTGAGGTACTATTTCTGGGTTAGTGGAGTCTGTAACCTGAAGCCTATGTAACCTGAAGTGTATGTAACCCAAGGTACCACTGTATTATTATTATTATTATTATTATTATTATTATTATTATTATTATTATTATTCCCCGCCCATCTGGCACTGTTTCCCCAGCCACTCTGGGTGGCTTCCCTCAAAATATAGAAACATAATAAAACATCAAACATTTAAAACTTCCCAATATTTCCCATGAGTTGTGTAGCAGGAACCCCCCATCATTCAGTTTGTACAAACTTCACACACACTCACACTCACACACTACATACGCTACGCTCCTGTTATAAATTCATAGAAAATCAACCATACACCGGATTTGCACTGTTCCACTTTTATTTTACTCCATGAAGGAAGGACTACAAATGGGGAAGGTTTGATACAGGCCAGCCATAATCCCTTCACCATCCCAGCACATCCACAGGAGCCCTGCCCATTTGCTATGCCAACCCTGATGGTCCTAGACAGAAGACAATCAAGATCACAAAGAACTTCCATATGGGAGTGGATTCAGCATGGACTGGAACAAAGGACACTGATCAGATCTTCCCTCAGGGGGTAGGAAACTGTGACTACTGTTTTGCTCCAAGTTATCCTGGTTGGTGTCTTTGTTTTCGTCCAAGGGAGCCCTCGGATTTTTCCGGTAACAGTTGGAAGGGGTCTCAAAAGTCTCCTAAGGTTTATGTTGGACTAGAATCTGGGATACCAGGGTTCAAACCTTCCCTCAGCCATGAAATTCACTGAATAAGCTTGAGTCTCTTTCCCAGAGTAGTTTAACACTCAACCCTTCCCCCACCACAAGGGAACTCTGGGAATTGTCACTCTGTGAGGGGAATAAGTGTGTCTCCTACAACTCTTAGCAACCTTAACAAACTACAGCTCCTGTGATTCTTTAGGAGAAACCATGGCTGTAGTGTTAGGATATGACTCTAAATGCGCATTGGAGATGCGGTCTAACCCAAACTAGATTAGAAGGTAGGGTTGCCACATTTTGAAGAGCAAAAAAGAGGACCCATTTGCCGAATTCTACTTTTAACAATGGATCACTATGACGAATCTCATTTTACATACCCATGAAAAAGAGGACATGTCCTGGAAAAAGAGGACATATGGCAACCCTTTCCCAGGCTTGATTGACAACCCTTCTAGACTATGAGTGCTAATGCTACTTTGAAAGGCAGCATGGAATCTCTGGTGTGATGGCTATTATTGTTGCCATGGGGGAGCTGCAAATTATTGGCTGCTTATGTCATGTTGAATGAGGCGTATTCTGAGCTCTGCATGTGTGGTTTTACCCACCTAACTCCCATTAAAATGGGAAAGGCTGTTTTTGGTTTTTGCACTCATGTCTCAGTTGCCTCAGAAACAGCTGTGCAGAAACCCCGAGTCACAGTTACACCATTTGCCACATGTTAGAGGAATGTTTCTTACTTAGGAAAGAAAAAAAATCATTTCTACTATTGGCCCACATGGAGGGGGAGCAATAAAGAACTGACATTGCCCCCACCTTTAATAGCTATTCCTTTCCATTTAATAATGAGAAATGAACTAAAACTATCAACAAGGTAGGCAAATCTGACAGTACTGTAATTGTTTTTCCAATAGAAACACCCACCTTAGCCTTTTAAGAATAAAACCACAGGCATAAGCTCACACAGGGCAGCCATAAAGAAGCCACTATACTCTCAGCCTTGGGCTTCCCTCTGTTACAATATGACCAACTTCAGAGGGCTATTGTAATAATAATAACAACCAAGGAAATGTATGTGAGCCCTTTGAACACTTGGTATATCTACGCTATGTACTGTTGTTGTATCTGCAGATAATACACCCAACCATCCAACCATTCTCACATTTCCTATCCACTATCATCTAGTTATCTTCCTTCTTATCATGCTGCAGGAGTATAAATCTGCAGAAAATCAAATGGAGTGTTTTGAGCAGTGCATCCTTGAGCAGCCTCTTTTTTTCCCCAGCTGCCAGAGCCCGCAGAGCTTCATTGAATATCACAGGGATCCATGCGCCCGTGTGCTGTGAGAGCCAGCATGTTGCAGGAGTCAGAGCAGGGGTCAGCAAACTTTTTCAGCAGGGGGCCGATCCACTGTCCCTCAGACCTTATGGGGGGCCGGACTATATTTTGAAGAAAAAAAGATGAACGAATTCCTATGCCCCACAAATAATCCAGAGATGCATTTTAAATAAAAGGACATATTCTACTCATGTAAAAACACACTGATTTCTGGACCGTCCGTGGGCTAGATTTAGAAGGCAATTGGGCCGGATCCGGCCCCCGGGCCTTAGTTTGCCTATCCATGAGTT
Organism: Podarcis melisellensis; assembly: GCF_964234715.1. Taxonomy (NCBI): domain Eukaryota; kingdom Metazoa; phylum Chordata; class Lepidosauria; order Squamata; family Lacertidae; genus Podarcis; species Podarcis melisellensis. The sequence goes on from NC_138539.1 coordinate 68,203,643, forward strand.
AGAGCACCAGATTAAGACCTGGGAGACCAATGTTCAATTCCCCACTTGTCCATGAAGCTCCCTGGGTGAAATTGAGGAGTATATCCCACAAAGGGCATTTTCTTCTGGTTAAATCTGTTCAGGATTGAGCTCTCATGCCAAGTGAAAGCCTCATTAGGCAACTGTTAAAATCAATGGGACATATCTCAAAGCAGGTGTGCAAATGATGGCAGTCGGATGATGGTACGTTGCTGACCCACCAGTTTCCAACAAGGTAGATGGATTTACTCCCTTGTTTGTGTGCACAGAATTGCAGCCTGTATCTTTACTTCCATTGACCACCATGATTGTCCCACTAAATGTTCCATTTAATTCCGTTTGAACCAAGGCTAAATTGTACAAGCAAAGTGAAGATGCTTTAATTTGGGTCCACAACTCTTTGACTCAAATCCTGGGAGATAATGAAGGATCTGCTTCTCACAAACTTTTGCTTTTGCAGTAACTGAAGAAGAAAGGACTAGAAGAAACAATAGATGGTCACAGGTTTTCCCAACATGCTCTGCTGTGTTCAGAGATGAACGAAGCCTGCTGTGTCCCGGCTTGAGCCTGCTCCTGCTCAGAATTTTTGGTGGCACTTGCTAGGACAGGGGTGGGAAACATTTTTTGATGGAGGGCCTCATTCCCATTTGAGTAGCCTTCTGGGAACCACATGCCAGTGGTGGGTGGGGCCTGAGGCAAAAGGAAATGATGCAAGAAATTTTAAATTTTATCTTTGTACAGTAGTCTAGCTTCTACTGACGCTTAATGCTCACACATACAAACAAGGCCACCACGTGAACCAAGAGACAACATACTCAACACATTGAAGGTATGATCAATAGTGATGGCCAAGCCTCCAGATGGCTTTTATCTGCCCTTATTGAACTTCTCATTGAGGTCATTTGCCCGACAACAAATGTTGGAAATGTAAAGAAAATGAAGGTGCATTCTTTCACCTTTGGTGGACATGCCGAAAGATTAAGGCTTTCTGGGAGATGATCTATAATGAAATGAAAAAGGTATTTAAATATACCTTCCTGAAGAAACCAGAGGCCTTCCTCCTGGGCATAGTCGGCCAATTGGTGCCAAAGAAGGATAGAGCTTTTTCCATGTATGCAACAACAACAGCAAGAATACTTATTGCAAAGTATTGCAAGACACAAGATTTACCCACTTTGGAAGAGTGGCAGATGAAGGTGATGGACTATATGGAATTGGCGGAAATGACTGGCAGAATCCGAGACCTGGGAGAAGAGTTGGTGGAAGAAGACTGGAAGAAATTTAAAGACTATTTGCAGAAACACTGCAAAATTAATGAATGTTAAAATGATGTTGGATTGAAAATAAGTGGCGTTAGCAACAAAGTTATTAAGAATATGCAAAAATGAATTGATAATGGATGGAAATATAGAGTTATAATATGTTAAGATATAGAGTTAAGATAAATGAAAGAGGGCAAGGATTTGCTGATTTGATTATGTAAATGGGATTACAAAAAGGGGAGGTGAGAGGAGGTCAAGGAAACAAGCAAATGAGTTTAAAGTTATAAAAAACGGATTTGTTTTTAATTTTTTCCTATTTTTTTGTCTTTTGTATGTTGTACTTTTATTTTTATTTTTTATTTTTTCATGTATTTTTGTACTTATGTCTTTGTAAAACTTTAATAAATATTCCTTTAAAATAAATGAATAAATGAACTTTACATTGAGGAATGTTTCCTGTTCAATGTTTGGGTGCCCTCAAACATTTTGTGCTTAACTATGGCACATAATGCTAAGCAATGGTCCCCCATCTCACGTCTTTCTCTGGTATGGTTGCAACAAGAAGACCAGAAGTATCTACTTCTTTCTTCAACTAAATATGATTACTCATTATTTCCAATCCCAGACAAACTGTGGTTAGTTTTAACTACACTTTAGAGTAGGGGCAAATAACCTTTTTCATTCTGTGGGATGCATTCCCTCTTGGACGCCAGGTGCCCAATGGTGGGTGGAGCTCTGACAAACATCTGTGGGGAAGAGGCAAGTGTTGGTGGAACAATGGACATTACCCTTACCTTTGGAGAATGCCACATTCCATCCACACAGAATTCAGAGGTTTAGGCATGCACACACTTCAGGATCTCTGTATCATATTTAGGGGGACGGCAGATCATGGTTTACAACCCCGGTCTGCTTCCCTAAGCATTTGTAAACACAGTTCTTGCTTGGGATGAAACAGGTAGCTGTGGTTAGTAAGAAATGATAGCCATTTCCTCCTCTTGTCCCTGCTGGAGGAGAAAAGGGGAAGGATCACGAGTCTCATTTCTGCAACACTAAACTGTGGTTTAGTACTACATCTGAATACAGCTAGCAATTCTCCACTCCCCCAGGACCACTGAGTGCAATATCACACCTTTAAATGCTCCTGGGATCCACAGCAGCATATGGGTTCTGTGGGGGACATAACAGTGTGGGAAGGGGGGGGGAAGCAAACACGATGAAATAAACCATTATTCTGTGAAGTGAAGGACATGAGGCAGGAGTTGGTAATGCAGGTGAGCAGTGCACAAGCAAGCTGCCAGCTAGCTCTGCGGAGGCTCTTTTAATTAGCACAATATGCAAAACCAGTCAGATACATTTTGGACTGTGACCTTTGCACATCTTCCAATTCCAAGATCGTGGGGTGGTACAAAGTTATTTTGGCACCTGTTTCCACCACGTCATTCCCCCCTTGAACAATGTATGACAAAGGAGACCAAAGTCACAGGCAGGGCACGGCAGATCACTAAGAGAGCAAAGGTTAGATAGAGGGCATGATGCTCAGACAGCTGTGGCTTGTCTGCGGGTGGAAGTGTGCTCCACATCCGGCGGTCATTCCTTCAATTCTGTACTATTCAAAAACCCTCACCTAGTCACATTATTGCCAGTGCGGTCATGGATATGCTTTTATGCACACTTACCTGAGAATATCTCCCATGGAACCCAAAGGGCCTCCCTTCTGAGTAAGCACACTTAAGGTTGCATAGGCTTTGTTTTAGTGCAAGGGAGAAAAGGTGGAAGATGCTTTGCTGGGAAGAAGCATGGAAAGGAAACCACATTTCTATTTCAAGAATATTCCTCAGACATCTGCCTTTTTATGTATGTGTTACTGCGGCACAATGACATGATGGACATTTCGGGGAGAATGTCAGCCGAGATGAAAAATATTCATGCTAGCTGGAAATGAATCCTATTCAGTAGACAAAAAGCATTGTTTTATAGTCTTGCCCGCAGAACTAAAAAGCCACTACATCATACCTGCTCATTAGGTGTCATGAAATTATGCCCAGAAAAAAGGGATTTCCCCTTTACAAATGATCAAATTCAGCCACAGGGAAAGGAGGTAGCTTGCAAAAAAGGAGTCTCAGAGGCACTCTGGATAGATTGAGATCCACAGTTAGGGGACAGATTCAGTACTAGGGACAGAACCCAATGGCGTGTTATTTAGGAGGGTCTGGAGATGCAATACTCAGTGATTCAGACCACATTGTTTTTCTGGAGAATCTGTATCTGTATTTATTTATTTATTTATTTATTTATTTATTTTTATTTATTTATGCATACAACACTATCATGGTAAAGAACCACAGAATCATAGCATTGTAGAGTTGGAAGGGACCACACGAGTCATCTAGTCTAACCCCCTGCAATGCAGGAATCTTTTACTCAAAGCGGGACTTGAACCCAGGACCCTGACATTAAGAGTCTCACGGTGTGCCGACCGAGCTGCCTCTACTGACTGAGCTATCCCTACCCTACATAGTTTTGTAAACAGAAAGACGGCAGCATACCATCTCAAAAATCAACAGCACAGAAGACAGGAGGCGTGGGACATTAGCAGCAGAAGGCAACGTTAGCAAGGGGGAAATGTTAATCAATGCAGTTTAGACAACCAGCTGAGAAGGGTTGAAAAGGATAACTGAGGGACTCAGCCTGAGAAACTAGTTTCCAAAACCAGGAACCTGTGGCTCTCCGGATTTTGTAGGACTCCAACTCCCATCAGTCCCAGCCTGTGTAACCAATGGTCAGGGATGATAGGAGTTGAAGTCCATCATCTGGAGGACCACAAGGTCCTTTTCCCTGGGCTAAGACTTGGGAAAAGTACAAATGTGCACCATTCTTTTACATCAGTTTCTTTGAGCTCTCTCTCTCTCCCTCTCCCCCCCCCCATGTTTCTTTCCAAAATGAGGTATGGCGTAAATCTACAAGCCTTCACAACAGTAAAGCACCCATGCTGATCACAACCCATCAATCAGCCATGTTTGGTGGCCCACCGGGGGTCTGATATAATTGGATCTACCAAAACAAAGGGGTTGTCAAGCACCTGGAAAGCTACAAATACATAGCTGGTGGGCAACAACAGCAGGATTTCTCTCCCAGTGAGAGTTAGGTTACCCAGTGCCAGGGCTGAAAAGGTTCCACAGTCATGGAATCTGTCTCAACCAGGCGTAGTGCCCTGAAAGGAGTGAATTACAAGCCTCCACATACGGGAATTGCTGCTTTTGAATTATGGTGCTGGAGGAGACTCTTGAGAGCCCCATGGACTGCAAGAAGATCAAACGTATCCATTCTTAAGGAAATCAGCCCTGAGTGCTCACTGGAAGGACAGATCACGAAGCTGAGACTCCAATACTTTGGCCACCTCATGAGAAGAGAAGACTCCCTGGGAAAGACTCTGATGTTGGGGATGACAGAGGGCGAGATGGTTGGACAGTGTTCTCGAAGCTACAAACATGAGTCTGACCAAACTGCGGGAGGCAGTGGAAGACAGGAGTGCCTGGCGTGCTCTGGTCCATGGGGTCATGAAGAGTCAGACACGACTAAACGACTAAACAACATACGGGTTCACGTGGAAATGCCACCAAAATCGGAACTAAACTTGCTCGACAAGCCCTTAGGGAAGCCCGTCATTCAAAATCAAGTCTTCTTCTTCCACTCTTAATCTGAATACCCTTGTTCTTTTTAGGGTTGGCTGATCGCACCCTAGAACGTGATGGAATCATGGGAAATGCTTTTCATATTTATGGAGTATTATGTTACAAATGTGATCTTCAACAATTTCTTGCAGCATGGAGAGCTTCCAGTTCAGAATTCCACCCACTCTATTCCATTCCCTCTCCCCCAGGTTTTCTGCTCCTCCCCAATGGTCAGTGAGCATCACATGACCACTGAGCATATTAAGTCCTCATTGGGTTGTTTTGGGTGAGGTTCCTTACGGTCCCCTCCTCAATAAAGGATTTTTTTTGGGGGGGTGGGCAGGACCCCCCCACCTGTCCTCATCCTCTGTCTGGCTCTGTCTAGCAGAGTCAGAAGGAAATTTCTGAGCAACAGTGGTTTTACTTTCCTTTGACCCTCAGGGCTCAGAAAAATCTGTCAAAAACTTCAGTCATTTGAAAACTGGGATGTTAAATAAAAAAAATAACATCAAGGAGTACCTTTCATGTGGTTAACGAGTACATTTTGCAAAATTACAAAGAACGTGCCTTTCTTCGTTTCGTTTTTTAAAACACCCAAACAAGTTTTCCCCCAAAAAGTTGCTGAAAACCTTTCACAACATCATTCAAACAATCTCAGTGCACATCTCAGTTTCAGATATCCAGATCATTTCTGGTGTTTTTATTTATTTATTTGATTGGGGGGGGCAGCTGCCCCCAGCCCTCCTGACTAGGTCCATGAACCCTCAATTTCACCAAACCGGTTGATGGTCCTCCCCTCTTGTGCATTGGTGAGGTTGCTTTGACTCTGCGAGCAACGGCACTCACAACCCGAATAATGGAATTAGTGATTCCCTCTATTTCTGCAGGGATGCGAATGCTCAGCTGCAGCTGGAAACAGAAGTGATACGTCCCGGTTACCCGAGAGTTTCCCTCTGTATATTTAGCAGCCGACAAACAGCATGCAACCTGGTTGTCCTAGCCCATTTTCCATTCTAGCAGCAGAGTTAATGTCCCTGCTATAAACCCCAAAGACCCGGGAAGAGGAACCTTGGCTTTTTGCGCATTTTTAAGTATCCAGAGGGAAGTCCAGACTTGCAAATCACTATCATCGGACATGAGCAGAGCTGCCAGCGAAGCCAGACTTGTTAGAAAGTCACAGCCTCAGTGCATCTATTAACGTCACTCCTTTATAGCAGAAGGGGTGACTTCTTTTCTGCCACCAGACAGGAAATCAATAACCCTGTGACCAATCTCCACCTAAGTGGGCCATGGTGAAGCATATACATTTACAGCCAGCTGCATGCAGAAGATGAGGGGGGAAAGGGGGCATTTTTCAACCTTAACCGACAAGTGTGATGGTGAGGCATTTTACAACGGGAAGATAATTGCAGCTGGCGGGCTGCATGCGCTGGTGTGCACAGCTTCCGACCCTGCAAGGAGGAGCCGAGAGTGTGCTGGCCAAGCATTAAGAGAACTGTGGCGATTCAGTGGCAAAGGGAGATCAGTATCGGAAGACAAAAAAGAGTCTGATTATCTTTCGTATGCAAAGAGCAAAGCGTCGGACAACTCAGGGCCTGTCACAAACACTGAGAGAGACTTTCTCATCAAGCAATCTTGGCAGAATACAATGGTACCTTGGGTTACAGACGCTTCAGGTTACATACTCTGCTAAATGAGAAATAGTACCTTGGTTAAGAACTTTGCTTCAGGATGAGAACAGAAATCATGTTCTCTAATGGGCCTCTAATGGAGGCCCCATTAGCTAAAGTGGTACCTCGGGTTAAGAACAGTTTCAGGATGAGAACAGAAATCGTGCGGCGGCAGCAGGAGGCCCCATTAGCTAAAGTGGTGCTTCAGGTTAAGAACAGTTTCAGGTTCAGAACGGACCTCCGGAACGAATTAAGTTCTTAACCTGAGGTACCACTGTAAAATGAGGTGTTGGGACTCACAGTGAATGCCTCCCTTATTTTCTTATCATGGCGATGGCACTGAGCTGAGAGGTGCTGGAACTGAGTTTCCGTGAGTTCTGGCTGAAAAACAAAAGCCCTTGTTTTCCTCATTCTGTAGTATCTAAAAAAGTAAATGTCACCTAGCTTGCTGTGTAAAATGATCTGACGTTTGAATTTGCTTGCCATTATCTCCTCCTTGCAGGGCGTGGCAGACCATGGCAGGGCCAAATTTAGTCCCAATATAAGTGGTTTATGAATTCAGCATAAGTGGCTGCTGAAGTCAGTGGATTTTGATCATAAGGGAGCTCAGTGCTCTAAGTCGAATCCGGGATCAAAGTCATAGCAAAATCCTAATGCGGATATATATTATAGTACTAGCTTTGTAAGATTGATAGTAAGGCTTCTTAAAAGCCAGCTAAGGCCTTTTAGAAGCTGGACTGGTAAAGTTATCTGCTTTAACAGGCTGCATATCCTCCTTTGCACAGTTCTGCTGAAAAATAAAAAATAAAAATCATTAATGATATTTGAAACCGAGGGGGGGGGGGAAACACCACTCACAACTCCAGTGATTCAACATCATACAGGAAACCCAAGGCTGAAATATTTGCACTTGTTAGGTCCACTTGATGTCATTATCAGAAAATGCCATACAATAGATCTTACGCTGATTAAATTCAAAGATGATCTTGGCTGCTGATGAAACAGTTCCGGGGCCACGAGCCTTTCGACTTTCTGAAATGACAAGAGAAGTTCTGCGGTTTGCGAAGTTCCAAGTTATCTCAAAGTGGATGGGGATTGCAAGGATTTAAATGAGGCAAATAAGCACAAAGGCTCCTTGGGGAGGGCTGAGTTCCTTCATCTTTCAGTGACTTCATCCAGAGAGCTGGCTTTTGAGCTGCTCCATTCATGTTCTAGTTACAAATCCTGAGGTTGTCAAGAGCGGAAGAAGTCTGATTGGGCTAGGTAATCTATTTTCCTCCTCCGTGTTCTTTCCTCCCCAACAGTGATGCTCAGCTCTATGCCGTCTCCAGATCAGTGCCTGTCAACCGCTGGTGATGTCAGAGAATTCCAATGAAAATGGATAAGGAAGTGGAAATTGCTGCAGTTCATGCAGTTGTTTGTAGTCAGGAACAGAAATTAATCAGTCAAATACAATTGGTATAACAACAACAACAACAACAACAACAACAACAACAACAACAACAATGTATTATTATTATTTATACCCTTCCCCTCTGGCTGGGTTTCCCCAGCCACTTTGGTCAGCTCCCAATAGAATAGTAACAATAAAAAGCAATAAAACACCAAACATTAAAAACTTTCCTAAACAGGGCTGCATTCAGATGTCTTTTAAAAGTAGAGCAGTTGCTTATTTCCTTGACATCTGATGGGAGGGCATTCCACAGGGTGGGTGCCCCTACCGAGAAGGCTCTCTGCCTGGTTTCCTGTAGTTTCACTTCTCACAGTGAGGGGACAGCCAGAAGGCCCTCGGAGCTGGACCTCATTGTCCAGGCTGAACAATGTTGGTGGAGTTGGTCCTTCAGGCATACTGGGCCGAGGCCCAGATTTCTGTTTCTAGGTCTGCAAAAGACACCTAATAAATGACTTTGTTTACATTGTTCTGATGCCTGAACATAAGTTGTATGTGTAATGTAAATAGTTACATTAAAGGTAAAGGTACCTCTGCCCGTATGGGCCAGTCTTGACAGACTCTAGGGTTGTGCGCTCATCTCACTCTATAGGCCGGGAGCCAGTGCTGTCCGCAGACACTTCCGGGTCACGTGGCCAGCGTGACAAGCTGCATCTGGTGCGTCAGCGCAGCACATGGAACGCCGTTTACCTTCCTGCTGGTAAGCGGTCCCTATTTATCTACTTGCACCCGGGGGTGCTTTCGAACTGCTAGGCTGGCAGGCGCTGGGACCAAACGACGGGAGCGTACCCCGCCGCGGGGATTCGAACCACCAACCATGCGATCGACAAGTCCTAGGCGCTGAGGTTTTACCCACAGCACCACCTGCGTCCCTAATAGTTACATTACTAACATTAAATAGCGGACAGCATTTGGAGAAACCCGAACTGCAGTGGAATGGAAACAGGACTAATTTTGATGAATACAGGACAGAACAGAAATTTTCTGCCTTCTTACATCCCGGGTGCAATCCTCAGCCTTTCTAGTCAGAAGTAAGTCTTCGTTGAAAGTGCATCAGCAAAGAAATGTAAAGTAAGCATGGCAAAAAACACACCACCCACCCATGAGAATTTCTCCAAAATGTTCTCTCCCCTTTAGCAAGTTTTGGAATGCAAATTCTTTTTGTTGTTTTTATTTGATAGAGAGAGGTGGGAGGGGAAATGCAGGAGAAATTTGTGACACAAATCTATCTTCCCCACATGGAGCACTCTCCCACTTGATACTCTTTAGACAGAATCCTTATGACTCACTTATTTTAAAAAGTGTGCTAAAATTACTTGTAAGCTGCCTTGGAAGGATTGGGTTAAAATTCAGGGAAAGAAAGAAAGGTTGGGTTAAAAATTAGGGAAAGAAAGAAATTTCAATGGGGAAGATAGGAGGAAGTGTTATGAGTTTGGCCTGCACTCGAATAGGACCCTGGCAGAAACACATGACTGACTGGCATGTTCTCTCCCCCCTGGTCGATCGGTTGGGAACTTCAAAAGCTTTCTTCAGCCTGAACATCACAGAGACCGATGCCAACCAACACCGGCACACTTAGGGATCCGCAGAGTTTGTACATTTGTGTAACAGACCTCAGCAAGTTAGCATTTTGGCTAATCTACTTTATTTACATATAAACACACATGGAGCACTGCAACATGGCTCCCTCTCTCTCTCTAGCATCAGACAGCAAAGAGAGAAAGAACAAAGGACAATAGTCCCACTTCACGGAACACAGTAACACAAACATCTTGTCTTTGTCACGTCCCACTCTGTGGAGTCAAAACACATACTGTCATGTGAAAGACAACAATCCCATGAATGCAATCATGGAGCAGGAATTCTAACAGGAAGAACCACAGTGTGATTGGCTAGTAAATGCCAATTCCTCCCTTCCTACTCTCCCCCATGAGCAATCCTCATGCAGCCCAACTAACGCTTCCTGTTTTCCAACCCAATGTGGTAAATTGAGTAGTGAGCACTACCAGGCAATTATGGGAGGTGGCTTCACAGAAATTCAGGGGCAAAACGCCCTCATATTTGTGCCATAGTTCTGCCACCCAGATGATTTTCAGTTGGGACCTGAAAGAGAGGGTGTTTTACTCTAATTTTCCTTCCTCCTTTGGACCAGTGAACTCTGACTGAAACATGACAGGGATTCAGACAAATGAAGGGACTATTCATCTGTTCGGTTACTCTGCAAACTTGATGTCACAGACAGATGTCTCATCTGTCGAATGCTTGGGTTGGCCTTGATTATTTCCCAGTGACTGGCTGGAACTACCCAGTCATCTGTAAAGATAGCAAGTATGGACTCTGATGAGAATTGTTTTTCACAGTATAATAGCTTTGAGCAAAGAGGTTCTCCCCTCCCTGTTTAAAACCTGATGTTGAAACATTTATCTTTTCACAAGGGATCAGAGAGAATATCTTTTTAATATGGTACTGATGTTTCCTGACCCTGATGAAAGCTCTTTAGTCTCTTTCCCTCAATCCTGTTACTGCACATTAAGTGTGAACAGGATTATCTTCTGACCTGTCAGTCAAACTGTTCAGAGAATGTGGTATAATAATGACCAAGGGAGGAAAAAAAAGAACTTAAAAGATAAAAGCAGTTTGTTGAAAACCTGCCATTAGAATAGTAGGTGAACTTCCCTTTCCAAACCACTGGATGACTATTATAATTTTATCTGCTGTTCATTTCCTCCCAGCTAGTATTTAGTAGCATTTTATTGAACTTGTTTAGAGAGATCCAATTAGGAAAGTCAGTTTATCCACCTTTCCTGCACTGCCCATATCACAGACATCTGGAAGTGCTGTTTTGGTGGAGGCAGATTGTTGGAGCCTATCCTCCTTCTCCAATCCTTGATATTTTTGATAAGAAGAGCAGAAAGGACACACAATCTCTCCATATTATGCAGCAAAGAGGACATAACAATGAGGGCTAAGCTTCAGTTCACCAGGGAGAGAAAGAGGACTCAGAAATAGAAAAGTTTTGAATTTGTATCTAGCTGAACCTGAAACAAGATGTCACAATGTATTCTCACCTCAATACCCAAGTTTGCTATTAGACGGAGTATTCCAATGTTAAGATTAAGTTAAATTGATTAAGTCTGTTTGTATGCTGCCTTTCCACTGCAAACTGTGTCCAGCATGTCAACAAACATTCACTTGTTTTCAAAATACAAAACCTTGTGAGAGGGAAAGGAGGAACCAGTTTGCAAAGCACATCTGCCAGCCCAAGTAGGACAACAACCCCAAATCTGGCAAACGTAGATTGGATTCAATATTACAAAAGAAGCAGGCAGGGTGGAATCTTCTTTCCAGGCTAAAGGATTGATGGCTGGCTCTATCATTTATCCTCCTGAGGAGGCTGACAGCAGGTATGGGAAATGTTGGGGTGGGCGATGACTGGAAGTCCTCTTCTCCAGCCTCCCAGAAGCATCTTAAACAGCTGGTGGTGGTCTTACTCCTATAGGTGCAGCCAATGGGGAGTACAGTTCCCATCATCCTTGAGTACTGGCCATGCTGGTAGAGGCTGATGGGAGTCGGAGTCCAACAACCTCTGGAAGGCAACACACTGACTGCCCCTGTTCTGCTTTAATGCCTCCAAACTTCTCAAGACTATGCCTTTGCAAACAGTGCTGAAATGAAAGTCTGCAGCGATAACTCCCAAATCGGAGAGTGTTCAATCATGCTTGGGACATTTAGAAGTTTATTGTGGCTGGGAAACTCCACGGCAGTGAAATTTCTGTCTGCAATAGCTAAAGTCCAGAGGAGGAGCAACCAATATTTGGGTGAGGCCATGCGATCAAGTGGCAGCAGAAGCAAGCTTCTCTGAATTCAATGGGACTTACCTCCAGTTATGAGCAAATTTGGGGCTGAATCAAACCCACAAGGCAGTTCACAGATGGAGCCTGCTATTCTGACCTTACTTACCTTCAAGTACCATCTGGGCAGCTTCCAGCATATACAAAAACATAATAAAACTAGGTTAGGACTGCACAGGAAACAACCATTAAAATACTCTAAATATTACCAAGATACTGGGAATGCTGAGAGTTGGGGAAACTCAGTAACTTCAATAGGGTGCTAGAGAAGGTATCATAACTAGCTAGCTCATGAATACAGGACAAGCCAACACCATCTGCGAAGAAGCCAGGTTTTTACAGCACAGTTATCTGCAAAGTTAGACTGTCCAAAATATGCCATGTAATTACCAATTCTCCTCACTCAGAGATACGTTTCAGTAGTGCTAGACATAGGAAACCATTATATATATAACACTTCCATCATTCACAAATGACTCACATTATAAACATCAGGTAGCATACGAGTTACAGCCTTACAGCACATATGCTTAGGTTACTGCTATGAGGAAACAAATACAGCCGTGGTTAAATATTTGATGCGAAAGGCATCAGGTTAAGCCTGCATAAAAATGAATGTTTTGATTTGAAATGAATGCTACCAAGCTTGCAGGGAGTATGAGAAGTTGTTGGACATGTACCTTGAGAAAATTTGCAGCGTAATCTCATACATGCCCACTCAGAAGCAGGTCCCACTATGTTCAATGGGATTTACTCCCAGTTAAGTGGGTGTAGCATTGCTTACCTGGAAATAAGTCCCATTGAAGTGAATGACACTACCTTTTGAGTATGCCTGCATAGAGTTTAGCAGTAAGGCTGCAATCCAGTGTCCCCCTACCTGGGAAACAAACAAGAGATTTGATATATACAGCATTAGTGCAAAGCTCCAAAATGTATTTGTTAGGTTTCTAAAGATGTCAGGACCTTCCTCATGTTTATTCTGCTATAATCCCAAAGCTCCCAATACCCAGCAGGCTTCCGGTTTCCTTCAGGGTCCTTCTGTCACACAAGAAAGGCTCCCCGTCTCTCTTTCCGATGCTCCTGGAATACAATCAGCCAAGCCTGCTAATGACAAAAATGTGTGTTTATGCTTCAGCCTTCAAGGGGATAATAACCCAAGTCTCTGTGTGGCCGCTAAAGGGCTTGATTTGGAAACATCTGATTTCCCAGGACTTGTAAGGCATCCATCTCCATCACGTCGCAGAGCCTCAGCAAGTGCAGAGCTAAGCGTCTCAGACAGGGATACATTCAACAGGCGCCTAGAAGCCATTTACTCTCTCTATAAAAGCAGGAGCAATTTCCAACATCATTGTCCATTAAGCCACATCGGAGAGGGAATAAAATAGGAGGGATTTACAATCGGGAGGCAAAAGGAGGCTATTTAGGACAAGCAACCGTTACAAACCATCACTTAATAGTAAACACCATATAGTTAAGGCCTTGAAATCTGGTTAGCAGTAATGACTCTGGTGTCAGCACTCGGCACATTTACTTGGAAGAGAGTCCCGCTCATTTCAAAAGGAAAGCTAATTTTGTGTAACTGCATGTGCTCAAATTTCAAAGGAGCGCACTTCCAGTGATCCCACACTTCTTGGGTTTGCAGCCAAAATATTACATTCAGTTGAAATCACTGGACAATAGTAACTTTGTTTAGAGTTAGAGGGCCACATCCAACACCATGCAAAGGGACTTCTTCTTCCTATACTCTCTGCTATACCCCATCCAAATCTGCTCCAGAGAGTTGCCTGAAAAGATTTTGGGGGTGTGCAGAGAGCCTGAATGAGGAATGTGACTCTGTTCTGCCAATGGTGCCTGTTCTGTTGGTACATAACCATCATTGGATTTCATCCACAGTGTTTCCTTAATGTTACTACTGAAAGCAGCTCAAGACTTACTGCATTAAAAAAAACCACCAAAACACAAATGCTTATGATGGACAGTATTCTTGAGTGCCAGCACAGGGTACTTTTGCACATTATGCTGTGACAAACTTGCATTTCCTATATCGGACAGCCACAACCAATTCCATCTCCTGGTATTTTATTTACTTAATTGAATTTATAGCCCACTTTATCTCAAGGGCTCAAGACAGGTGACAGCATATTTCATTGTACATATTGGCCCATTTTGATTAGAGGGTTCCAGTAAAAATAGACTACGTAGAGGGGATCCAGGAATAGGGCATGGCTATTGCATGTTGCAAAAGTCAAGAAACAACTCTAGAATTATAAAACATTGGATTTAACAAATCCCAAGCTAGCACACCCCTGGATTATTATCTCTAGTACTTCAAGACCACCACAAAAGTGCCTGGCTTAAAACTATCCACCAAAAACTCCACTCTTGTGGCCTATTCCCACAACACCTACTTATTATGGGCCTTACCAAAGCATACAGTCTTAATTTGCCAACAATCTAAAAGATACTGAGCATCAGAACAACCTGGCCACTATAAGGAAATTCTGCCCATGGTATGATCAGTTTCCATCTTCCCATTTTGATTCTCTGGCTCCATACCTGCACAAACTAGCTATCCCAAAATACAGACGTGCTTCCACACTCGCAAGATTGAATGTTTTGCCATCTGCAGTACTTGAGGGCCGATTCCAAAAGATCTCGCATGAGAAACGTCTTTGCCCCTGTGGAGACAGTAGCACCGAAACAGTTGCTCACGTCCTCCTCTCTTGTACTCTCTACAAAGACCTGAGGATTGAGATCACCCTACTCGTACTGACCATCCCAGGATGCACAACCACTGCCACAGTGTCCTTTCTCCTGCCAGACCAAATGGAGAAGATGACAGCAAAGGTTGCTAGGTTCTTAGCAGGGGCAATCAGAATAAGGGCCACTATCTGACTGCCGATTCAGGATCCCAAACAGTGCTTTTATACTAAACATTGTAATGTTTTATTGTTGCTATGGCCATAGGCTGATGCGAATAAAGTTTATCAGTTTTCTGCCTAGAGTAATTTATACCAGTGTAAATTGCTCCTACTCAAAACTCCATTCAGGAGTCATTGGGAGGGGCTACTGTGGATTGAGATGGCAGATGAGTGTTGAGCTGACTTTTGAGCTAAAGGTAAAAGTAAAGGAGCCCTGAATGGTTAAGTCCAGTCAAACTTGACTATG
Source organism: Podarcis melisellensis (assembly GCF_964234715.1). Classification (NCBI taxonomy): domain Eukaryota; kingdom Metazoa; phylum Chordata; class Lepidosauria; order Squamata; family Lacertidae; genus Podarcis; species Podarcis melisellensis. The sequence continues at coordinate 68,218,736 of NC_138539.1, forward strand.
GAGTGCGGCGCTCATTTCGCTTCAAGCTGCGGGAGCCAGCGTTTGTCTGCAGACAGCTTTTCCATGTGGCCAGCATGACTAACCTGCTTCTGGTGCAACAGGACACCGTGATGAGTGCCAGAGCGCATGGAAACGCTGTTTACCTTCCTGCTGCAGTGGTACCTATTTATCCACTTGAACTGGTATGCTTTCAAACTACTAGGTTGGCAGGAGCTGGGACAAAGCAACAGGAGCTCACCCCAGCACATGGATTCAAACTGCTGCCCTTCCGATCGGCAAGCCCAAGAGGCTCAGTGGTTTAGACCACAGCGCAAGTAGCACATGCAAATTGGGTGTCTTCCTGCATCCTCTTCTGTCCTCTTCTTGACCACCCATAAGTTGGCCACATCAGATGCTTGGTGAGGAACAGGCACCTGTGGCCACAGCCCTTTCTCTCCATATTCCACTCTCCTCTGAAATAATAATGCATTCTACCCTTGTACAGGCATTCTCCCAAGCATGCTTCATTAATGTGTCATACTCCAATGAAGGCCCAAGAGCTATTATTCATTAGTATGTTATCTATTATGATGCACATTAATTCAGGTGCCTCTGGGCACAATGAGTAGGAATGCCATACGGCACGCAGCTTCCCACTGATTTCTGTGGGACGATTCCAACCATGGTGATAACAATCTAGTTGTTTTCTCAACCTGGCCTTGGGAGCAGCGTTGCTCCCTGATATCTATTCTAAAATGGGAAACATGCAGATTTCATTAATTAGATCTGAGACTGTGGGAGACAGGAGTTTCCTGGCACAAAAGGGGACTAGTCCTGAAGACACAGAAAATGGGAATTTGGTCACAAGGCTCCCACTGGCTTTAACAAGGAGTCACACAACAACCGACATCTCCTGGAATGCTTTGAAATTCTAACAATGAGTGAACAAAAAGGAATCAGGTGGTTGAAAGTAAATCCATTTGAATAGAAGTCTAAATCCCCTTCACCCTATGGGGGCAATCACCATATTGAGCTTCCTGCTTTATGCCTATTGAGTCCCAGTGAATCAAGAGCAAACAATTTTGTGTTGCAGATTGGCTGAAATGCTATGGGGGGGGGGGGAGGCAGGCAGGCAAGATCAGCAAGAAAAGTTGGTGTTTCCAAAATATACTATGCCAATCGCAGCTATTCCGACAAGTCATTACTGTCTGTGGTTATTGAGCAGAGTGGTAAGTAATCTGAGTTTTTATGCTCTAGAGAGAGAAGATGCCCGAAAGGAATTTGTAGAATATCCCTTGAGAAAATGACTGGGCATCCTGGGATTGCTAGTTATGTGTCTATAATTGAAAAGAGGAATTTAACAACCTGAATAAATAAAGAGCCTTGGCTGAAAAGCAGAGAGCGTTGCTATGCTGGAAAACTAGGAAAGCAGACTGTAAATGGAACAAATGCATCTTCTCTGATAGACAGGCCAAAGAGGTCCCTATTATTATTGGCTGTGAAATTGGGCCTCCCAGAGACTTGCTCTTGTTATTGACTATGGTACACAGATTTTACAGCTTCCTTTATGTTATTAGCACATATCATGACCTCCACACAGCAGAGCGAAGTGGTTCATCTCAGGATGGCAGGGTGAGGGCACTACCTTAGGAGGCAGATCCTGGTGGTCATGAGTGGCAGTGAGATATTGAAGGATAGAACTATGTAGACCACATGGTCTGCTCTGCATCCCCTAAGCTAGCCTGCTGCCCTCAGGAGACGCTGTCCCATCACCAGTGCTGAAGTAAAATCCAGTTGCTATTCCAATTCTTTATTTGGATTGGGAGTCGTGAGTGGAATCTTGGCCTTTGCCTCAAGCAGTTCATTGTCTTGGGCTGGTCCTGCTCAGTGGTCATAAGAAGTAACTTCAATTGGCAATACAACAAGACAGCTGGTGAGGTTAGATCAGTGTTTCCCAAACTTGCGTCTTCAGCTGTTTTTGGACTACAGCTCCCATCACCTTGCAGGACCGGTTGTCATGGAGGATGGGAATTGTTGTCCAAAAGCCACTGGAGACCTAAGTTTGGGAAATGCTTAGTTGGATGCTGAAAAATAACACTATTAAAATGTTTTGAATCAATGGGTAATGTTCATCTAAGTCATAAAGGTAAAGGTAAAGGGACCCCTGACCATTAGGTCCAGTCGTGACCGACTCTGGGGTTGTGGTGCTCATCTTGCTTTATTGGCTGAGGGAGCTGGCGTACAGCTTCTGGGTCATGTGGTCAGCATGACTAAGCCGCTTCTGGGGAACCAGAGCAGCACACGGAAATGCTGTTTACTTTCCTGCCAGAGCGGTACCTACTTATCTACTTGCACTCTGACGTGCTTTTGAACTGCTAGGTTGGCAGGAGCAGGGACCAAGCAACGGGAGCTCACCCCATCGTGGGGATTCAAACTACCGACCTTCTGATCAGCAAGTCCTAGGCTCTGTGGTTTAACTCACAGCGCCACCCGCATCCCTCATCTAAGTCATACTTAGGTCTAAACCGCTGAGCCTCTTGGGCTTGCTGATTGGAAGGTCGGCAGTTCGAATCTGCACGACGGAGTGAGCTCCCGTTGCTCCGTCCCAGCTCCTGCCAACCAAGCAGTTTAAAAGCACGTCAGTGCAAGTAGATAAATAGGTACTGGCAGGAAGGTAAATGATGTTTCTGTGCGCTCTGGCACTCATCACGGTGTCTCATTGTGTCAGAAGCGGTACAGTCATGCTGGCCACATGACCTGGAAAACTATCTGTGGACAAACACCGGCTCCCTTGGCCTGAAAAGCAAGATGAGCAGTGCACCCCTTAGTCACCTTTGACTGGACCGTCCAGGGGTCCTTTACATTTTACTTAGGGTGGATCCATTGAAATCAATGTGCACTAATCCATTTAGTTCAGTGAGTCCATAGACTTGCACGGGACATTGCCCAATAATAGAATAGTTCCAGTTTGTGACATTGTGGGATGCTTCAATGTAATGCAGCGAACATATTGGGTGGGATCCAGAAGTGGAAGGAGCAAGAATCTCTAGTTCCTGCCAATGCATCACTCCAACTGCAGAACCTCACACCACATCTTGTGCTGGCTCTCAGAGATGCATTTCAGGGGCATGTGGAACTGCAGGAGGAAAGAGGCAGGAAATCTTCATTGTGGAAACAGATCCTATCAGAATTGACAGCTAGTGCAGTGTAGCTGAACATAAACTATATGGAGAAACAAATCCAGATTGTTGAACAGACCTGAAACTCTTTAGACAGCCTTTGAGAAGTCACTGGCCGGGTTCATGCATAAAGCAGGCCTTTCATATGCGTGGTGGCGAAGTCTTGTACCTGTGTACTCCTGCATGTTTCCCTGTGGGATTGACAATAATCCATAATTTAGACATGATTTCTAAAGCAGGGATCACACCTAAACCAGGGGTCACCAATGCAATGTGCTCGCTGGTACCTCTAATGATGTCTGTGAGATGACTCAGAAAATATCCCCTGGGGGAAAAAACTTGGCTTAGCAAAACTGCAGAAATGTGCGGGCACGTGGAAATGAGTGCACAGTTGCGTTACACCTCCCCTGTTCCTTTTTCGTGCCATGCCCTGTTGTGCAAAGGCAAGGTTTCACTTTGCATGCTATCTAAACCAGGATTCCAGATTAAGCTCTCTCTCCTCAGGAGTGGGAAAGAGCAAAGAGGCAACGTGTAAGTAGATTCTGAAGAAACTAGCTCAGCTTTTCAGTTGTTAAAGGAAGGGTTTTTTTAAAAAAAAAAATTCTGACAATAACACAAAGCACCCCTGTGCTTTGGTAGGTGCTGCGTCGGTTTAATAAAAGCACACACTGGAACAATAGGTTCATCTTTGGACAGCGAAGGATTTGGGAGAGAATAAATTATGATTCTCTCAGGAGTAGGCCGGTAATGATTTGTGCCTGTCATCACTATTCCCTGTTTATCTGACCTATTAATGGAGGGCAAAATTCCAAAGAAATGTTTAATTAACATTTGTAATTAGTGTTACAAAAATAATAATAATCCTACCTTGCTTTTAAGAAGAGGCAGCCCAGAGAGAAGGTCCAGGAAGAAAACAAGTTCTTCACCCTGCAATTATTACTGTTCCCTGTGGGGCTCTCGTTCATCTCATTAACATCACAGTAGGAAGGTGGCACTCTGGGCAACTGTAGGGATTTGAAATGGCTCACTCCTGGGCAGAGAATGCTCTCCTCTCTCTCTCTCTCTCTCTCTCTCTCTCTCTCTCTCTCTCTCTCTCTCTCTCTCTCTCCCTCCCTCCCTCTCTGTCTTTGTCTCTCTCTCTTGACTATTCGACAACAGCAAACCCCATCCAAGTGTTGCGGGGCTTCAACAATACCTATAGGTAGGGAAAACTGGGGTGGGGGGGAAAGTAGAGGCTCTGCATTTGAACCCAAGGAGAAATCTACACACTAATCCAACCGTGAGCCAAAACAGATGAGCAAATGGTCCCACAAAGTTCACTCACCCCCAAGGAACTTCGACCACCTGTATCATCTTCCTGCTGTGTAGTAAGGAGGCTTTGACAACACATCTGGCACAGGTGCGATAAAATGTGTAGCAAAATGGTTGTTCATCACATAAAGTGGTACCTCGGGTTACATACGCTTCAGGTTACAGATGCTTCAGGTTACAGACTCCGCTAACCCAGAAATAGTGCTTCAGGTTAAGAACTTTGCTTCAGGATGAGAACAGAAATCATGCTCCGGTGGCACAGAGGCAGCAGGAGGCCCCATTAGCTAAAGTGGTGCTTCAGGTTAAGAACAGTTTCAGGTTAAGAACAGACCTCCAGAATGAATTAAGTACCTAACCCGAGGTCCCTACTCCCACTGCAGAGAAGTGTAACTGCAGGGAGCAGTTCGGATTCCCTAAAAGACAATTCTCAACATGCACAAAGCAGTAAAAATGTTACAACTATTATTTTTTAAAGTGTGCTTAAACTCAACATTTTTCATCTGGCTTTTTTCTCCAAAACAAATGTGGCCTGTTTAAGCTTAGTCAATGTTTTTCTAAACATGCATTGGCTCTGTGGTTGTAATCCTTTGCAGACTTATCTGGGAATTCAATACAGTGGTACCTTGGGTTACATACGCTTCAGGTTACAGACACTTCAGGTTAAAGACTCCGCTAACCCAGAAATAGAACCTTGGGTTAAGAACTTTGCTTCAGGATGAAAACAGAAATCACGTGGCAGTGGCGCAGCAGCAGCGGGAGGCCCCGTTAGCTAAAGTGGTACCTCAGGTTAAGAACAGTTTCAGGTTAAGAACGGACCTCCAGAACGAATTAAGTTCATAACCCGAGGTACTACTGTAGACTTAACTTCTGGGCATGTACATGATGGCACTGTGAAGGTACAATCCTTGTGTCCTTGTACCTTGTACCATGCTTCCTTTCATCGAAAACAGTGCAGCCTTAAACTCTTTTCAACATGGGCAATTATTATTATTATTTCTTCATAAACATCTGCACCCAGAGTGACTGTGCAAGCTCTGAAATGGATGCAGTATTGGTTGGATGAGGGCTAATAAATTGTGTCAGAAAGACAGAGGCTCTTGGGGTAAGTGGCTCCCATCTTTGGTAGAGAGCCATGTTCCCCATTCTGGATGGAATCTTCTTTTTCTTCTTCTTTGGCGATGACTCGTAGCCAAGTAAGATTGTCTTCCATAAACACGGTCTTAAAAGTGAGTCCGTAAGTGACTGTGGAGGCCAATTCTGGATCCACCCATCCTTCCACAGTGAGGACATTGTTTTCCAGGCGCGAGTTGATCATGGTGTGGATTTGCCAAGCGTGCCTTCCTCTTAGCACGTTTCTCACTTGTATCCTGAGTTTGAGTGTCTTCAAAGCCCATGACACCTTTGGTAAAGGCTGTTCTCCAATTGGAGCACTCGCAGGCCAGTGTTTCCCAGTTGTCAGTGTTTATACTACATTTTTAAAGATTTGCCTTGAGACAGTCTTTAAACCTCTTTTGTTGACCACCAGCATTACGCTTTTCATTTTTAAGTTTGGAATAGAGTAGTTGCTTTGGAAGACGATCACCAGGCATCAGCATGACCAGTCCAACGAAGTTGATGTTGAAGAATCATTGCTTCAACACTGGTGATCTTTTCTTCTTCCAGTACACTGATATTAGTTCACCTGTCTTCCCAAGGGATGTGTTATTTTTCTTGGAGAATCACACTCCCTCTGAAGGGTCAGGTACATAGTTTGGTGGGTACTTGTGAGCATATCTAAATATCAATGGCTTCCCTTCTTCTCTTTCCATGGTTCATTTTACATATCATAAATCCTTGCATATTTTACAAAAACTATACCATTATTACATCCATCAAAACTTATTTACACTGTTGAATTTATCTTAATGCTGCCAGCATTTTCAGCTGTACACAGTTATTCCCCATATATTCAATGACCGTTTTGCAATATTCTCTAAATGTATGTTCTTCTTGTTCACTTATTCTTTATGTTAAGTCTGGATTCTGTGCATATTCTGTCAGTTTAAGTTGTCATTCTTCTTTGGTTGGAACCTCACTCGTTTTCCATTTTTGGGCTAGCGAAACATGGGCCGCAGTAGTAGCATACTAAATAAACATTTTTTGACACCTGGGGATTTCAGTCTGAATTATCTCCAACAGAAAGGACTCTGTTTTTGGGGGGAAAGTATTTTTAAACATTTTTTCCTAATTCATTATGGATCATTTCCCAATACTCTTTTACAAGTCCACCACATATAAAAGAACGTTCCCTCAACCTATTTGCATCTCCAGCACTTATCTGGAACCCCTCAAATTGTTGAATTAAAAAAACACCAAAACGCGATTTTTCGATTGACTTGCACCTGTTGGAAATCCCCCTGGACGTCAATTATGCCTTTGAAATCGCAGGAATGTTCGGACGTATGGCAGTCCTATCTTTACCACAGCCCACATTGCTGTCTGCTCATCTGTCTTTTATAAATTACTTGAGCTTATGTTGTTTTGGCTCCTGCAGTTTCTTCCCTGCCTTCTGTATACCTATAATTTCTTTGCATTTGCAAACACACAGGGTTGCTTTTTAAGGCAGCAACAAATCTACATAGCTATTCACTACCACAGCCTGCTCCAAAGAGACGTTCCACCACAAAAAGGAAATGAAGAGAAACCTTGTTAAAGAAAAATCTTCCAGCTAGCCGTGTCCTGTAATGATTCTTAGCCGAACTTCTGCAGGCGGACAGTGATTTTATGTGTGGCATGAGGTTTGTTGGAAATGTGCACTCCAGCTAAAAATAACAAGGCATAATGGGTCAAGCCTGAAGTCTCTGGTGGCATCTGTTTGTGCTTTGTAGATGAGAGAAAACACCATTTCTTCCCAAATGAATCAAGTGAAAAGTGGATGTCTTCTTTCATTTGGACAAGCAAAAAAAGAATTAGGTAAATGAAAAAAATGAAACAAAAACAAGTCTCATATGGGGAAACGCAAAGAAGGAACTCTAAGGGCCGATTCATGAATGTGAGGGGAATAAAAGCCCAGAACTACATTATTTTGACTATCCACATCTCTATTTTGGAAAGCTGCAGTCAGCCCTTCCTCAGGGCCATGAGCATGGGTAGGCAAACTAAGGCCCGGGGGCCGGATCCGGCCCAATTGCCTTCTAAATCTGGCCCCCAGACGGTCCAGGAATCAGTGTGTTTTTACATTAGAATGTGTCCTTTTATTTAAAATGCACCTCTGAGTTATTTGTGGGGCCTGCCTGGTGTTTATACATGAGAAGAATGTGTCCTTTTATTTAAAATGCATCTCTGGGTTATTTGTGGGGCATAGAAATTCATTCATCCCCCCCCCCCAAAAAAAAATATTGTCCGAAAAAGTTTGTTGACCCCTGGCCATGAGCATTCAAGCTGGCCTGAGAAAATATCAATGTAGCTCTGTTAGGCAGCAGAGTTGTGCTGCTGGGGCAAGGCTTTGGGATGGACGTCCAGAAGCTCCTTTAGCACGGTAGGCAGGAAAGTACCCAAATGCACCAGGGCTGACTTATTGCATTTCGCAGTAAGGAAAGCAAATCCCACCCAAAGATCTCCCTGGGCTCTGCTGCCTGATTAACTATGTCCAGGGTCTAAAACATGAGTTTCTGGTTCTACACCAGAAACTATGTGAGTCATATCATGGGATAAGCGGCTGCTTGGATGGTGACATCAAAAGAGAGGTGATCCTTTGGTGAAGTTGTGGAGTAGACATTTGATTACCATCTTAGCAAATTTGTAGAGGACCTTGCAGCAGTGGCTGGAACATCTAGAACATGGGGAGGCAAACTAAGGCCCGGGGTCCGGATCCAGTCCAATTGCCTTCGAAATCCAGCCCACGGATGGTCTTGGAATCAGCGTGTTTTTACATGAGTAGAATGTGTCCTTTTATTTAAAATGCATCTTTGGCTTATTTGTGGGGCATAGGAATTTGTTCATTCCCCCCCCCCCCAAATATAGTCTGGCCCCTACAAGGTCTGAGGGACAGTGGACCTGCCCCCTGCTGAAAAAGTTTGCTGACCCCTGATCTAGAACATCTGAAACAATAAATAAAAATAAATGCATGCCTTTGGTTGCTTGATTGACATCCTATGATCTTTTAAAATGTGGGGTTTTTTTTGGGGGGGGGGTTATTGGGTTGTTGCTTTTATTTTGATTATATATTTTGTGGTTTTATTTTCTGGTTTTGTTCTGTGAACCGCCCTAAGACCTCTGGGTACAGAGCGGTATATAAAATAAATAAAATAAAATAAAATAAAATGAACTAAGGTGAAACTGTTCAACACTCTTGCTCTTGCTGGGATGAGTAATGCTGTTACATTTATTGTATTGACATGTGTTTTTTTCGGATGCCGTTGCATTTGTTATATGTCGCTGTTTTACTATTGCTATTATTATGAAATTATTCCTGCGGTTGTTTATTTTGTGATGCATTGTCCTCTTAGTTGTAAGCCACTTTGAGCATAATTTTTGTGTGTGGAAAGGTGACATGCCAATAAAATGATGCTGATGGTGGTCCTCCGGAAGTTGTTATACTCGATATCCCATTGGCTCCAGCCATCACAGCCAATGGCCAAGGATCATTGGAGATGTAGGACACAGGTTCCCCATCCCCCGTCTAAAATTACCTAACTGTACCACTGGCTGTACACAGATACAGCTGTCTCTATTCCTGCATCATGGTTGATTAAAATGTTGATGTATGACTGTGGAGCTGGCTGCCATCGGATTCTTGGCTGTTTCTCACAGGCATGAACATCACATGATCAACTTCATGATTCACAGTTCAATGTAAGGATTGACTCCATCTTTTAAAAAACCACGAAGCTTGAAGTGGGTGTGAAGTGGTATGAATGTTCTATCTGTGGTGCTAGATGCACAACAAACCATTCACACATGTAACTAATCTCTTGACTGTGTGTGAGGAACATGCATGTATGAACCAAACCAGTTCTCATTAATGTTCCTCACATGACCACGACACCATTATTGCTTGCTTTCAGATGAACCTGTGAACCGGCTCTAAACATAGGAATGGTATATTTGTTCTCTACCTAAAATTGGTTTTGATATATTCTTAAAAAGAAATAAAAGATTTCTTAAAAATGTAACCTTCGTAATATAAAATGGGGAAAACAATCACTTCCTTCAGATTTGCAGGCCATACCTTTAAGTAGCTGAAAATTCTTAAATTGCTTAACTGTAGATGTCCACAATTAATCTTCTGTAATAACAGTTAATGGAAAATCTCTTTACAGACCAATGAGCTGTTGATAATAGTGTAGATATTACATTTGCTACAGAATGCTACCCCTATAACTGATTTAGCTGTTTCATAGAATCGTTAGAGTGGAAACCAACCATTTCACCCCCCTTTATCAAGACCAGATAAAATATACCCAATACATTTTTAACAGATGCTTCTCAACCCTTCCCTTGAACACAGTTCTTCTTCATGACCTCTCTTGACAATGCTTTGCATTGCAAAAATGCCCTCATCATTTCTTATGTTGCTTAATGTATACGGACACATCACCCACTTTGTCATAATATTTTTGCCTTGTTCTATTATAGGAAAGAGTACACCTGTTAAGATAATAATAATAATAATAATAATAATAATAATAATAATAATAATAATATAATTACAAAAAAATTCCTTCCAGTAGCACCTTAAAGACCAACTAAGTTAGTTCTTGGTATGAGCTTTCGTGTGCATGCACACTTCTTCAGATACCTGTGCAAGTTTCTTGGCGAGGTTGATGGACTTCCATTTCATGCGGCTCAATGTGGTGCCTTCCATAGTTCCAGTTACAGATAGGTAGCCGTGTTGGTCTGCCATAGTGAAAACAAAAAAAAAAATCCTTCCAGTAGCACCTTAAAGACCAACTAAGTTAGTTCTTGGTATGAGCTTTCGTGTGCATGCACACTTCTTCAGATAGCAATCTTCTTCAGATACCAATCAGATACCACTTCTTCAGATACCAATTTCGTGCATGCACACGAAAGCTCATACCAAGAACTAACTTAGTTGGTCTTTAAGGTGCTACTGGAAGGATTTTTTTTTGTTTTGACTATGGCAGACCAACACGGCTACCTATTTGTAATTATTATTATTATTTATTATTTGTACCCTGCCCATCTGACTGGGTTTCCCCAGCCACTCTGGGTGGCTTCCACAAAGACCAAAAATACACTAATATGTCATACATTAAAATCTTCCCTGAACAGGGCTGCCTTAAGATGTCTTCTGAATGTCAAGTATTTGTTTATCTCTTTGACATCTGATGGGAGGGCGTTCCACAGGGTGGGTGCCACTACCGAGAAGGCCCTCTGCCTGGTTCCCTGTAGCTTTGCTTCTCACAATGAAGGAACCGCCAGAAGGCCCTCAGCGCTGGACCTCAGTGTCCGGGCAGAACGATGGGGATGGAGACGCTCCTTCAGGTATACTGGGCCAAGGCCAGTATATAAGAATGCTAATATAAGAATGCTAATATATACAGTTCTCATTACACCACCAATAATTTTTTAATTTTAGTTTTAAGGTAAGCATGGGGAACCCACAGAAAATGCAACTTAAACTTTCAGATAGTTTAACATAAGCTCCTAACACTGAGCCAAGTCAAATGAGAGCCCAGCTCACAAAACCCACTGCGAACACCAGGAGTTATTCTGGATCTGGCCCATGGTGCATCTTAAAGTACTCATCACCCAGCATCCATCTGAATGTAAACCCAATAACTAGGTCAACTCTACCATTGAAATCAGACAGATGCAGAAGTACTTTGCTAAAGCTAAAGGGGACTTTATATTAAATTGCAAATATATACAATAGGCTTGATGGTTCCGTGAGCACCCACTTTTCTAGGATGCCTTTGTGAATAAGAGCCATTTATCCTTTACCAAAGAGTAACTTGATTTTAAAACCCCCGCAAAACCCTACTACAACACTTCAAAAGGTAGTGACTTTTATATCTGTCACCAAGAAGCATTCAATAAGAAACTGAAAATATTTTAGTCAAATTTCTCCCCCTGTATTCAGTTGTACACAAAGATATATTTAACGATGAGGAGAAAAACACTTTCACACTTAAAAAACCAAATCCAATATACTTATGGAGCTCTACACAAAGAGGGGCAGTTTCATTTCCAAGTAAGAAATCAGCACACATCTCCATTGCATATGTGATGCTTGTCCTGATATTGAACAGAATGGGCGAGTTTCTTCACATGCAAACCTCTATGCTCATGCATAGCTTTGGGCTGCAGCCAAAATAGTTACTTCCCACTGCAATTACTATGCACTTTGTCTCTTCATATTAATTTCCCCCTAATTTTTAGGTGACCATAGCAAACATTCCAAATGGCTGGCCCAAAAGACTGACAGTCTATCAATCACTCGGAATGTAGGTTTTCTTCACTTTATCCAAGAGGCTAGTCAGATCTTGCATTTCACCAAATCCAGGACAATAGAAAAATCTCGACATAATCTACTGGTTCTTCTTGTATGCAAGCGCCATTAAAATAAAAGAGACCAAGTTGTTTTTATGCTTGAATCCTTTTCTGCAGTTTTATTCTGGTATTTGGATGAGTCAGAGGTATGCCTCTCCCCAGTTTTGCTGGCCCTGCTACTGCCAAGCCCCTTCCAGGGCCAGCCTAATCTATGGGCAAATGGAAGTGTACCTGTTGTATGCCTCCCTTTTTGGGGACAGAGAGAAGGTAGGGAGGGGACAGTGCTGGGACATCCCAGTATGCTCTGGATTCTCAGCTTGCACAACTACCAGTAATGGGCTTGTCCTGGGACTCTTTCTGTGGGGCCAGCCTGGTGCAAGTTGAGCAAAAGTACAGGGAGTAGCACTGCCGTTCAAATGGTGTGTGTGTGATCAGTTATGTGGGGCGGGACTTACCTGGGCCCCCAGAATATTTCATTCAAGTTGGCACCCCTGGTGAGCGGTTAAAGCTGAAGATGAAGGAGTGGCTGTTTGTTGTTTAGTCATTTAGTCGTGTCCGACTCTTCGTGAACCCCTGGACCAGAGCACGCCAGGCACTCCTGTCTTCCACTGCCTCCCCCAGTGTAGTCAGACTCATGTTGGTAGCTTCGAGAACACTGTCCAACCATCTTGTCCTTTGTCGTCCCCTACTCCTTGTGCCCTCCATCTTTCCCAACATCAGGGTCTTTTCCAGGGAGTCTTCTCTTCTCATGAGGTGGCCAAAGTATTGGAGCCTCAGCTTCAGGATCTGTCCTTCCAGTGTATGCCATGCAGGAGTGGCTGTACCACTCCATTAAGTCCTTCTGCTTTCTCCCACCAGGTATTTGGATTACCTCTTCAGTCTGCTACTTTTGAATAGACTGTTTTAACTTGGAGCACGTCAATACGGGAGAGCAGAAGGCGGCTCGCACACTTAATAAATAAATAAATACCCCTCCTCTTGATTTCCATAAGAGAATCACGTCGCTATTTGTGCCCCACTCCACGGTCTCCCCTGAGTCTGCTGGCAGCCCGTCAAGTTTTACATACCTTCCATCTGCTTAAATGACAGATTGAACAGCCACTGCTGTTGGTGAGGTGAATGAAAGTCAACCTCTGAACAGAACTCCATGTGATGAACAAACCTCATCCAGCTGTCCCTAGGGATCTGAGCCTTTGTAAAATTCCTTATTTTAAGTCGTGGAAAGAAGGAGATGGCTTTTAGGACTCTTGTCTGTAGAATTATTAGAGCAAATAATTCTTTTTAAAAAAGAGAAAGGAAAGAAAAGAAACGACATTCGTTTCTACAGAAGGTGGCTTTGCTGTAGCACATCGGGAAGTTCTGTCATTTCATGGCGTAGGAAAATTCTTTTGCACCCAATTTGAAAAGCAGATGCTGGGAAAATGGGCCTCGTATTGGTGAGCACAATACAATTCATATACATTGATAGTTAAAAATGTCAGGCTTTCCCCTGAATTCCCAAGTATATTCTGGAAACCCCATGCTAACATTGCTTATAATAATAATATTTTTTTATTTATATCCTGCCCTCCCCAGCCAAAGCCGGGCTTAGGGTGGCTAACAACAATAAAACAATACAACATTCTAAAATCATTTCATTATAAAATTAATTCAAATCAAATTGATGGCAACCATTGGGCTAGAGTTCTTTGAAGTTTGCCAAAGGAGGGAGTCAGGCTGTGCCCTGGCCAAAGGCCTGGTGGAACAGCTCTGTCTTGCAGGTCCTGCAGAAACATGTCAAGTCCCGCAGGGCCCTAGTCTCTTGTGACAGAGCATTCCACCAGATCGGAACCACAGCTGAAAAAGCTCTGGCTCTGGCTGAGGCCAGCCTAACCTCTCTGTGGCCTGGGACCTCCAAGATGGTTTTGTTTGAAGACCATAAGTTCCACTGTGGGACATACCAGGAGAGGCGGACCCGTAGGTACGAGGGTCCTAGGCCGTATAGGGCTTTAAAAGTTAAAACCAGCACCTTAAACCTGATCCTGTACTCCACCAGGAGCCAGTGCAGCTGGTATAGCGCCGGGTGAATGTGATCTCGCAGCGAGGACCCTGTAAGGAGTCTCGCCGCGGCATTCTGCACCCGCTGGAGTTTCTGGGTCAGTTTCAAGGGCTCCCTCCCCTCCCCTGGGGATTTGCTATTTTGGGTGGCAAGGGTGTATTTGGTTATCAGCTGACAGATTTTGAAAAAAAAGGTTGCTTGACCTTAAATGTATTACAGCTGATGCCCACTTACATCATCAAGTTATCCAGTAAAGAGTTTAATCTTTATGGCTTTAGCCACTAACCATTTAAGATGAATTTGTTATGGTAAATGTCAGACAGAGGGTGAGTGCTGGCTTTCCTGGTAAGTCTTATGGTTTTGGGGAGCTATCTGGGAAAATTCTGACATTTATCTGTAAATCTGAAAGCCAACTGAGTGAGCATGACAACCAACCAAATTTCTTCCTCTTTCCATCATTTATCAGAAAAAGGATGACATTTATCTTGGTTTGGAAATGTCTAAATTGACATTTTCTGGTAAATCTGAGAGCCATTCAAATGTCCCCATGAAATGACTGGATGTCATCTTCAGTTTCTTTCCTTATCAGTGAAAGACAACCAATATTGCTATTCTTGTCTTTTTGCTGTACCGGTATAATTTTATTGTATTGTGTTCTGTTCTTTTCAACTGCACACCATCCTCGGAGATTAAGCTGAAGGATACATCATAAATTTTTATAAATAAATAAATTACAGCATAGAGTATTTTTTAAAAAAATGATCTCTTGACTCAATTTGCAAAATTTAAGAACCACAAAATATTCACCCTCATCTCCATTGTTTACTGGGAATAGGTGTTTACCAGAAAGAAAAAAAACTGGGAATGGAAAATTGACAGAGAAAGCCCTAGAGAGAAGAACAAGGAAGACAAATAAGTCTGGTCAAAGACTAGTCCACCCAGCTCCCCAGTCCCTCCAAGTGTCCCTATTTTCCAGGGACTGTCCCAGATTTACAGAAGCCTGGTTTCTGGTTTGATCCTGGAATGACCCACTTTTCCTTAGGATGTCCCTATTTTCATCAGAGAAATGTTGGAGGGTATGGCCCCCTAGTGACTCATTGCTGGCTACATTTCCCCAGCCATCAACATTGTGTTTGTATGTGTGTGTGTTGGGGTGGTGGTGGTAGGATTGCATGATGATATTGGATCTAATCTGCGGTGATCCTTTCTTTTGAGCTAGAAATGGTTTAAAACTGGCTAAACCTATCCATTCTTAAGGAAATCAGCCCTGAGTGCTCACTAGAAGGACAGATCCTGAAGCTGAGGCTCCAATACTTTGGCCACCTCTTGAGAAGAGAAGACTCCCTGGAAAAAGATCCTGATGTTGGGAGAAATGGAGAGCACAAGGAGAAGGGGACGACAGAGGACGAGATGGTTGGACAATGCTCTTGAAGCTACCAATATGTTTGACCAAACTGCGGGAGGCAGTGGAAGACATGAGTGCCTGGCGTGCTCTGGTCCATGGGGTCACAAAGAGTTGGACACGACTAAACAACTAAACAACAACAACAAAATTAATTATACCCCACCCTTCTGACTGGGTTGCACAGTCACTCAGGGCGGCTTCCAACATACGACTAAACAACAACAACAATGTATTTTGTGTGGAAGAACAGCCATATTTTTACAGACTTACCTATTTTCACAAGACATTAAGAATTCTTTTTAACAAACTAAGAGATTTTAAATTAAAGTGTCAGTTGGGAACTGTGTTTCAGACAAGATGTTTTCTGAAGGATGGCTACTTGACAACAGCCAAGACGGTGGACAAGGCCAATAAACTTTATGAAATATTGAACGATGAGACTTCAGGTGCACCTTACAGATTGCAAGGGCTATTTTTCCATGGCAGAGATCTTTTTGAATAAAGTAATCACAACGGTGAGGTCAGCTTGTAGCAATTAATAATGGATACATTAAATACTATATGCGTATATTCTAAAGGTTGGGCAGATAATAAAAAGGGGGGAAATGATAGGAAAGTTAATTAAGGAAAGAGCTATTGGGTGGTTTTTCTTTTTTAACATGATGCTCATATTATAGCTGACTGCAGATGCTTATAATAAAATGAGATTTAATTACTAACAAAATGGGAGATTGGGTTGGATTCAGCGCAGTCCTTCCATTCCTAAAAGTCGCTGTGATCTAGTTGAAGCATTCATGTAGGGCTTTTTTTAAAGCAGGAACTCACCACAACTTGGTTCTGGTATCACTCAGGTGGGCGCCATTGCCATTCTGTGAGAACAAGAGAGGTATTCATGGTGAGTTCCGACACCTCTTTCTCTAGAAAAATAGCACTGCTTCATGGAAGAAAGGTGAGGAGTTTGTTGTTATCTATTTCCCTCCCATACTGTTGTGGAGGTCGCTACAACACTCCAGATGTCCAAGGTACTTCAGATAGAACAGGGATCACAGAAACCGCCCCCTTTCTGTTGGAGTTTGGTTTATGTGTGTGTGTTTATATGAAGTATGCCTGCACATTCAGCTGCCTAATGGTGTGTCCGTGTCACCCAGGAGATCATAGCTGCAGAGATAAGAAAAAAAATAAGTTGTTCCGTTGTCTGGAGAGCTTAGAATCATAGAATCATAGAATCATAGAGTTGGAAGAGACCACAAGGGCCATCGAGTCCAACCCCCTGCCAAGCAGGAAACACCATTGAGTCCAACCCTGCCAAGCAGGAAACACTCCTGGTTTGACCTTCTGTGTATCAATTCTCCAATCCAATACTTGCCTCAGACTTAGCACACTCATCACCTCAACTGCATTAGATGAAAAGAATAAATCTAGTTCAATGTCATCAATTTACCTGTGACACCTCCCCCTAAATCCCCAGATGACAACACTCAGCAATTTCACATAGATATAAACCAATTTAGGGGGCAAAACAAAGCCCTGCAGAACCTCGTTTCACAGGTGCCATGGGACAATAACATCAATGGGATGCAATCTGGCAGAGTTGAACAGAATATGAGAGCTCCCATTCCCATCTTGGATGATTGGTCCAAAAGAATACCATGATCATTAGAAGTCACTGAGAGATCCTAGATAATTAACAGGGTTTCATACTCTCACAAAGACTACCTTCTCCTGTCTAAGGCAGTTTTTCTAGAAAAAGAGGTGCTGGAACTCACCATCAGCACGTCCCTTGTTCTCTTATAATGGGAATGGTGCCCACATGAGAGGTGCTGGAACTGAGATCTGGCAAGTTCCAGCTGAAAAAAGCCGTAACCAGAACAATGATGGAAGCAAGATAATTAGTGTCATCCAAAAATGCCTGGAGTTGTAGAGCCAGCAAAGCTCAGGAAGCTTCTGCTCAGCTTAGGAAGGGAGGCTCGTCACACATGCATTGCCCTCAGAAACTGGCACCTCTGGCCCCAACTGTTCCCCTACGGAAAATGTCACCACATGCCACTGATGTAGGAGTTGGGGTAGGCTCAGGTAGAAGGAGATATGAGTAGCCTTGGAATGGGGGGGTTGCCAAGGTTTGCAAAAGAAAATGTTTAGGGTAAAACAAAGCGAGAGGAAGCCCCCAAAACAATGCACTGAGGATTGAGCGTGCTCAGCAGCCACAGAATCACAAGACAGAAACCGTGTCTTATAGTGAGTCAGATCAACAGCATCTAGTTGCTGTCTTAAGCTCTTCGCCTTCTGATTGAATCATAGAATCATAGAGTTGGAAGAGACCACAAGGGCCATCGAGTCCAACCCCCTGCCAAGCAGGAAACACCATCAGAGCACTCCTGACATATGGTTGTCATGCCTCTGTTTAAAGACCTCCAAAGAAGGAGACTCCACCACACTCCTTGGCAGCAAATTCCACTGTCGAACAGCTCTTACTGTCAGGAAGTTCTTCCTAATGTTTAGGTGGAATCTTTTTTCTTGTAGTTTGGAACCATTGCTCCATGCTCTCTGGAGCAGCAGAAAACAACCTTTCTCCCTCCTCTATGCTTCCTGGTTTGCATGGAGAAGCTGCTTTCAATGGAGCTCAGCAACGGAAGTGCATAGCTGTATTGAGGCAGCAGCAATTGTTGCAATTTAGCACCCCTAACAAATTTTGCACCCGGGGCAATCGCCCTGTGGCCCCCTGCATGCTATGCTACTGACAGCACAACCCTGCGCATGTTGACTCAAATCAATGGGGCTCAGGTAAGTAGGACTGTAACCTGTGTTAAATAAAGAAAAAGGAGAAAAGGAAAAGGAAGGAAAAAGCATCCTTTCTTTAAGTTGCATTGTTTCAATTATTAATTCGTGAGCCATGAGCCAAATCTGAACCTTTCCCTCCACAATGCTGAGGTCAAAGGAAAATAGCAGAGCCTTTGACAGCATTAGAAGCTCAGAGTTGTCTTTCCCTCTTCAGCTTGTGTTGTCCTCATCAATGATGTAGGTTCTAAAACCATGGCTGCTGGGCTAGAAGAGAGAACACAGCAAGGTGGTTAAAAACAATAACTATAGGTCCATTTCTAATCATTTGGACAAAGAAAGGGAATACTTGGCCTTGCAATAAAAGAAATTGGAGCAAACCACTTCGGAAGACAAGAAGGCTGATTTGAGGGGGCCCAGAGTGTTCTGTGGCCAGGTATGTTGTGTGCATTTAGGAGGGAGGCTTGAGGAATTTGATCTTTAAGAATTTGGATGGGAGCTGCATGGATCCAAATTTAGATCTCCACTGGCTTTTGGACTTCCTAATTGTTCTGATGCAGTTCTTGTTTTTGTTTTTTTTAAAAAAGTATCAAAATGCATTTCAGAATGCATGCTGCGAGAATTATTTTTATTTTAAAAATAAGCAATCCATGTGTAGGGTTCCCATATTTCAAGAGGTAAAAATCAGTTGGTTGAGCTTTTTTAGGGCAATCTCTGCCATGGCTGAGCCTGAATGAGAACTGCCTGTGCACAAAAAAAGAACAAACCAAAATCCAAGCCAGGACATCTGATTTAAAATGTACAATTCCCCCTGGATGGGCATGTAGGACCCCTAAAAGGGGACATGTCCAGGAATTCCCAAATGTATGGCAACCCTATTCAAGTGTGAATTTTTAGGTAGATTTATTTTTAATATGAAAAAAGGACAGAGCAGAAATACAGACTAACATTCAAAATAGATACGGACAGGAAACGGATTCACCCATCCTTAGTGTTTAGCTGTATATGTGTCTTGAATAACACAAGCTATTGTATTATTCTCTCCCTCCGCACCTTATAGTACATGGATATCTCACCTGCTTCTTGGAGACATTCATTACTCCATCTGCCTGCCATATTTGCAGGGGGATGGCAAAGCAGCCAGACTGCTTGACCCAGCGCAGTAAAACCAGACCTTGTAATTGATCCTGACAGAAAGGAACAAGGGGTTGCAAGAAGTTCAGAGACAAACAACATCTAGTGTCTTGGTAACGCCCCAGAGGTGAAAGCTGACCTGCAAAACACCCAGGAGCAAGGAGGTATCAATATAACAGCTTCTCTACAGCTTAACAGCTACGAATCACTTATCCACAAAGTCGGAGAAGAAAAGTACAGTCAGTTTAATAAGAAGTGACTTGGGGAAGGCCTAAGAGCTGATGGATATAAAACACCACACTAAGCTGCCTTAATGAACATATTTTGAACTGAACACCGGTAATAATAAAAAAGGTACGCCAAGCAGTTTGAAACATTGGGTTTTCTTTTATTTAAAAGCATTTATAAATGGCTTCATATTTTAAAAAATCTCTACGTGGTATACAAGATAAAACAATAAACGATATCATTAAGACAAAAATGTAACATAAAATCAGTAAAGCAGTCATATAAAAACATATAGAAACAAATAACAGGAATTCAGGGGACTCCAACCAATGAAAAACAGAGTCTCCAGGGATACGGAAAGCCTGGGGAAATAGGTAAGCCTTTAAAAGATATCCTATGCTTAGCATTGCTCTGCAAAGTTCCAGTATTATCCTATACATATCTCCCAAGCAGTAAGTCATATTGAATTTCTTAGGGCTTACTCTCTGTTACACGGGTACAGAAATACAGGCTAAGTTACCATGAAAATCAAAGTGTCTTAACTGAAGCCATGACTAACTTTTTATTTAGGAGGGAAGAAGCAGCCCTCGGCTGGTGGCATGGCAGGAAGAGGAGAAGGAGAAGGAGGAAGAATAACTAGCTATTGAAGCTGTTCTGCCACTGCCTTTGGCTCTGTCCTTGGCTCCTCCAATGTCCTGACGCAATATCAGGTTGACACGTGTGAAACATCAGCCATTCCATCTCCCTCACAAATTGGCACCTCCAGTTGCAAAGCTCGTTGGGTGACCTTGAGCCGGTCGCTGTCTCTTAGCCTCAGTTACCTGGCTGGGTCACTGAGAGGATAAAATGGGTAGGAAAATTATGTCTACCACCTTGAGCTCCTTGAAGGAAAGATGGGATATAATTTCTAATAAAAAATAAAAAATAAAATAAAGTTGCATTCTGAAATTTCACACTTCAAAAAGCTGTAAAGCAAGGCTTTCTTTCAGTTCAGCTGAGAATTGCTAACATTTGCTTCTTTTCCGAATGATGTCAAAGTGCTTCCCTGCAAAATAACCCTTGGGTGTGTCCTAGCCCACTACAGTTGTACCTTAGATCCTGAATGCCTTGAGAGTCAAACTTTTTGGCTCCTGAAGGCAGTGGCGTAGCATGGGGGGTGCAGAGGGGGCGGCTGCACCGGGCGCAACATCTGGGGGGGCGCTCGCACTCACAGCTCTCTGCCCCTACCTGGCTCACTCAGGGTTAGGGGGCGCAAATTACTTGCCCCGGGTGCTGACAACCCATGCTACGCCACTGCCTGAAGGCCGCAAACCCAGGAGTGTTCCGGTTTGCGAA
Organism: Podarcis melisellensis; assembly: GCF_964234715.1. Classification (NCBI taxonomy): domain Eukaryota; kingdom Metazoa; phylum Chordata; class Lepidosauria; order Squamata; family Lacertidae; genus Podarcis; species Podarcis melisellensis. The sequence goes on from NC_138539.1 coordinate 68,239,614, forward strand.
CGTTCTTTGGAACCCAAACGTCCGATGTAACTTCCGTGGCCTCCGATTGGCTGCAGGAGCTTCTTGTAGCCAATTGGAAGCTGCGCCTTGGTTTCCAAATGTTTGGGAAGTTGAACGGACTTCCGGAACGGATTCCATTTGACTTCTTAGGTACCACTGTACTGCAAAGCAGCCCTGATAGCTTTCCACTGGGGTCCTGGCTCCAAAAAAGAAAAGAAAACAAAGGAAAGTTTATTGGACTAAAGTTAGAGGCTTCTTATTCCAGCAAGTATAAGGAAGAGCCTCTTGCTTGCTCTTCAAACTCCCCTTACCCCTTGGAGTAGACAGTCACTTGTCCAGAGGCTGTGTGAGCATGCCTGAAATTTGCATTACTCTATGTAATATTCAGTGGTACCTCAGGTTAAGTACTTAATTTGTTCCAGTGGTCGGTTCTTAACTGGAAACTGTTCTTAACCTGAAGCACCACTTTAGCTAATGGGGCCTCCATCTGCTGCCACACCGCCGGAGCGCAATTTCTGTTCTCATCCTGAAGCAAAGTGCTTAACCTGAAGCACTATTTCTGGGTTAGTGGAGTCTGTAACCTGAAGCGTATGTAACCTGAAGCGTATGTAACCTGAGGTATCACTGTACAAGGGATGCGGGTGGTGCTGTGGGTTAAACTACAGAGCCTAGGGCTTGCCGATCCAAAGGTCAGTGGTTCAAATCCCTGTGACGGGGTGAGCTCCCGTTGATCGGTCCCTGCTCCTGCCAACCTAGCAGTTCAAAGCACGTCAAAGTGTAAGTAGATAAATAGGTACCGCTCCAGCGGGAAGGTAAACTGTGTTTCCGTGCACTGTTCTGGTTCTCTAGAAGTGGCTTAGTCATGCTGGCCACATGACCTGGAAGCTCTCTCGGCCAATAAAGCAAGATGAGCACTTCAACCCCAGAGTCAGCCACAATTGGACCTAATGATGAGGGGTCCATTTACCTTTATTTAATATACATTCTGTGCTTTTGAAAGGGGAACATGGACCCTTATGCCCGGGAACCCCATGAATGCTACCCTGAATTCAAAACTGGAAATGGGATGGCGCTAAGTTCTCATTTATTTCACATAAAGCAAGGTCATTCACTTTGCAGGCTCATAGCAAGAGGCTGTTTCTCAAGGAGCAGGTTTACCCACAACAGGAAAATGAAAGTAGCCACAAGAACAAGCCAAAGGATGTAATCTTAGCTTCAGCTCAAGCAAACAGGAGATAATATTTAACCCTGTAACTGCGAGTTACTGCAGGTGGGATACAAAGGTGCTAATGATGAATCAGTTTCAATGAATCACATGCATGCAATGTGCAACACTGATTGGAACTGCATCTGAAAAAAAAATGGCTTATCTGCATTTGAAGAGACTTCTTCCAAACAAGTGGGAAGCTGGAAGCAAAAACAGAGGCTTCATGCAGCCCACTTGCACTTTTAAAGACTGTTGCTTTGCTAGCTTTGTGAAGATTGCTAATAAATATGCCCTGACCAGTGTTTTATATTCATAATAAATAATCTTAACAGGAATAATGATGATGATTGCCAGCAAGCCATACTTACCAGTTTGATTGCGTTCACTTTTCAATACGAACATTAAGAATGAGAGTTAATTTAAGTAGCATGTATTATTCAAGGCATGTCTTTTAAAACTTCTGATGGTATCATTAATATACACATATGGGGCAATTTTCAGAGAGATGTGTGTTCAGTACAGAAGCCTTTTCAAGCATGTAAGCAAGTAATAATTCTTTCTTTTGCAAAGTTGTAATTAAGCTATTAAAAATTCACCCATAAAAAACATTAAAATGTGTATTTTCCCCTCTTTATGCTTCAATACATGTTAAATATTCTGTAGATCTTTCAAGTTTGCATAGAAATGCCATGACTGCCTATAGAAACTGCCAAGAATTTGCCGCTGCATTTTTTTAAAAAAATGTGCCCAATGAATGTTGAAAATGATAGCTGCCAATGCAATTATACTTACCATCTATTTATTTATTTAGCTCGTTTTATATTCAGCCTGTTTTCCTGGCAGAAACTTACAAAGGCGATTTTCCATCCACACAGCGACCAGACTGAGACCTGCTTATCATACAAGAAAGGGTATCAAGGGCGTTCTCACCATCTCAAGAGTCCACCAAAATTAGTGGAACTTACTTGAAAGTAAACATACTTTAGATCAGGCAATGTCTGAAGTTCAACATCAAAAAAACGAAGATCATGGCCACTGGTCCCATCACCTCCTGGCAAATAGAAGGAGAAGAAATGGAGGTAGTGAGAGATTTTACTTTCTTGGGCTCCATGATCACTGCAGATGGTGACAGCAGCCACGAAATTAAGAGACACCTGCTTCTTGGAAGAAAAGCAATGACAAACCTAGACAGCATCTTAAAAAGTAGAGACATCACCTTGCCAACAAAGGTCCGTATAGTAAAAGCTATGGTTTTCCCAGTAGTGATGTATGGAAGTGAGAGCTGGACCATAAAGAAGGCAGATCGCCAAAGAACTGATGCTTTTGAATTATGGTGCTGGAGGAGACTCTTGAGAGTCCCATGGACTGCAAGAAGAACAAACCGATCCATTCTTAAGGAAATCAGCCCTGAGTGCTCACTGGAAGGACAGATCGTGAAGCTGAGGCTCCAATACTTTGGCCACCTCATGAGAAGAGAATACTCCCTGGAAAAGACCCTGATGTTGGGAAAGATGGAGAGCACAAGGAGAAAGGGACGACAGAGGACGAGATGGTTGGATAGTGTCTTCGAAGCTACAAACATGAGTCTGACCAAACTGCGGGAGGCAGTGGAAGACAGAAGAGCCTGGCGTGCTCTGGTCCATGGGGTCACAAAGAGTCGGACACGACTAAACGACTAAACAACAACAACAACAAGATCAGGCAATGCATTTCCCCCCCATTTCCATCAGAATACTTGATGATAAGGCTTGTCTTTCGGATCTGTAGCTCATAGCAGAATCCCTTAAGACCTCATAACAAGTTTAACAAACACATATACACACATGTAGATGCCTGTGTAAACAGGGTCCTATGCATCTTTCTTCTTGTTGTGTAATAATTTTTTATTAGTTTTCATTTACAATAACCCAATAAAAGCCTCATTGCTAATACCAAATTATAATACAATTAATAATGCCAATTGTTCAGATGCCAAATTATATTATTTTGTTGGCCCCCCGCGTGCTAGAATTGATGATTTGATAATTTACTTTAACTCTGCATTCCAAAAACTTATACATTCCAGTTACACACCAGTCAGAACAACAAACCCTAATACCGCAGCTGCAATCTTAATGACTTCCATTCACATTAATGCATCAAATAATTTACAGTCCTACAGGCGAAGCCTTCACATTCCCTCTTTGTTCTTCTTGTGTGCAGCTATATTTCTGTCCATGATGTTTCTTCCTGTCCTTGTACTGTATTATGTCTATCTTTTGTCACTTGTTGCTGTTCTCCATCATACCTTGGGCCTTTGCATCTTTCTTCAAACCCTCCCCCCAACCCCCCCCCATTTCAACATTGAGCCCACCATGCAGTAGCGTAGGGTGGGGGGTGCAGGGGGGGCGGCCGCACCGGGCGCAACATCTGGGGGTTAGGGTTAGGGGGCGCAAATCCACGGGTTAGGGGGCACAAATTACTTGTCTTGCCCCGGGTGCTGACAACCCACGCTACGCCACTACCACCATGTAAATGGTATACAAACGAGGAGAACAACCATATGGCTTTCTTCAATATTATGAGAACCCATCGGATCCTATTGCCTACATCCCCCCATATGGAAATAGCAATGACACCCCTTTGCTTGTTGGAGGGAATGCAGGGTTATATTTCCTCCCTCTGGCCTTCAAATGAGATTTTTCCTTAGTTTCTTCGCTCAAGAAACAAGGGCTTTCCTTGCATTACATTGGCTTACTGATTGGTGTGTGCTGGTAACAATTTTTATCTAGGTAGAAAAAGGTTAAGAATACTTACCCCCCATCGCACCCTATATTTTTTGAGACTTAAAATCTTGCATTCAGCACAGTCACATATTTTCAAAAGTAGGCATTACTTTCACTTGTACAGGTGCCTACCACTGTAGGAAAAAAAATCTAAATCTAAGCAAAGGGGATAACTTGCTTCTAGATTAAGAAAATGGTTACCAATTATTATTTTATTATTATTATTATTTAATTAATTTTGTGTACTGTACTCTAGAATCCTCTGTAGCACAGAAGGGCAAATCTTTCTTCCAGAGTTTGCAAAGAGTTGCTACCAATCAGTAGACAGAAATGGGACACTGTGGTCTAAACCACTGAGCCTCTTGGGCTTGCCGATTGTAAGGTCAGCGGTTTGAATCTGCATGGCAGGCTGAGCTCCCATTGCTCTGTCCCAGCTTCTGCCAACCTGGCAGCTCAAAAGCACACTAGTGCAAGCAGATAAACAGATACCACTGCGGCAGGAAGGTAAACAGTGTTTCCGTGTGCTCTTGCACGCATCCCCATGTCCTGTTGCGCCAGAAGTGGTTTAGTCATGCTGGCCACATGACCTGGAAAGCTGTCTGCAGACAAATGTCGGCTCCCTTGGCCTGAAAGCGGAGATGAGCGCCGCACCCCATAGTCAAATTTGACTGGACTTAACCATGCAGGGGTTCTTTATCTTTAGCTATATAGGCCAAAGATTTGACTCAGCACAAGACTATGCAATCGGTCTTGCTCATGCAGCCGTGCTCTTTATCACTGATTCTGGGCCAGACCTAGGGAATGTGAGTGAAGCAACAGATGTAACTCTTACCGTTGTACAGCAAGCTACACTTGAAACATGCACACGCACACAAACACAGCATCTATCCTCCTTTGAGGCAAGCAAGAAACATCATAGTTCAAGGACCTATTCCAGCAGAGGAGCGCTCAGAGCTGAGTTGGTGAAAGGCATAACTTGAAAAGAGTCCAGAGAGTCAATCAGAGGCCTGGAGCTTATACTCAATCTTGCCCTAGGCTTTGGGAGACTCTTGGGCAAAATGCTTCAGGGCCAGCCCAATACATTTTAAACCTGAGATAAACCACCACATGGCGTTTGCCCCAAGAAGAAGAAGAAGAAGAAGAAGAAGAAGAAGAAGAAGAAGAAGAAGAAGAAGAAGAAGAAGAAGTGGTGGTGTTTGGATTTTATATCCTGCTTTATCACTACCCGAAGGAGTCTCAAAGCGGCTAACATTCTCCTTTCCCTTCCTCCCCCACAACAAACACTCTGTGAGGTCAGTGGGGCTGAGAGACTTCAGAGCAGTGTGACTGGCCCAAGGTCACCCAGCAGCTGCATGTGGAGGAGCGGAGACACGAAACCGGTTCACCAGATTACAACTCTGCCGCTCTTAACAACTACACCACACTGGCTCTGAGTGCAGAAGGTGTGTGAGAGAGAACATGAGGGAAATAAATATCTACATAGGGAACAAGAGTAGGTGGGTGGGTGTGGAGGTGAACAGCAATACCTCTTATCTGTCCAAGCCTATTGCTTACAGATATCAAGCAAGTTGTGGCTTGCTTTATCCCAAAATGGATGTACGCTGCTCATCACAACTTCACCATGCCTTGAATGTCATGTGAATGTCAAAGGTCAGTTGTGTTGTTTTGTTTTGCATGCTGTTTTGCAAAATGCAAATCCGGCAGAGTCACCTTTAAATGTGAACTGTATCAAATTTCTTCCCCAATCCTAATGTGATGCAGCCGTTTGGGTTTGTATAGATTCTACTGATATATGGAGTGGATTGCATGAAGCTTCCGCTATGAAGTCAGATGCGAGTGATTTTACATATGTCACCATTACCCACAAAAAAGATTATCCAACTTTTTATTGTTTTATTGGTTTTTTTTAAGCACTTGTGTCCATTTCGATTGCATACGGTTATTTGTATGGCCTCTCTGTTCCATAGTTTTGAAATGGTAACATCAAGGACATTTTAAAAACAGCTTCCAGGAAGCAGATGGTAAATCACTGCAAATGGTGTCAGAATATTGCCTTGTGAAAGAAAATCCATATCGTGGTTCTAGAACAAGATTTGTGCTCCAATCTATTTTATAAATTCTCTCTTTTCCTTCACCATAATCTCCCGCTCCACATGCATTGCAAGACCATCTATATTTTCCCCTTTGCCTTCTGCAGTAATTTGAAAGCTTTGAGGCCACCTGCCTGAAAGTCCAAAAATGTCATGCAATTGTGAAAGAGGCAAAAATTGGGAAAGTTTGTGGATCATCTGTTTTGCATGCAACAGAGCCCATCTTTAGTCCCCAGAACCTCCATATAAGCACAGGAGAGATCCCAGTCTGAAAGCTCAGAGAGCTGTTGTCAGTCAATGTAGGTTGTATTGAGCTAGATGGACTGATAGTCTGACTTTGTTTACAAAGTTATTGTACTTTCAACCTTACTGAATGCTTGTGAAACATGGACCACTTATAAACGCTGTCTCCAGCTCCTTGAAAGATTCCATTAACGGTGTCTCTGAAAATTTTTACACATCACTTGGGAAGACAGGAGAACTAACGTCAGTGTACTGGAAGAAACAAAGATCACCAGTGTCAAAGCAAGGATTCTTCCACTTCGTTGGACTGGTTATGTTGTTTGGATGCCTGATTATCGTCTTCCAAAGCAACTACAGTGGTACCTCGGGTTACAGACGCTTTGGGTTACAGACTCCGCTAACCCAGAAATAGTACCTCAGGTTAAGAACTTTGCTTCAGGATGAGAACAGAAATCATGCGGCGGCAGCGGGAGGCCCCATTAGTTAAAGTGGTACCTCAGGTTAAGAACAGTTTCAGGTTAAGAACAGACCTCCGGAATGAATTAAGTTCTTAATCCGAGGTACCACTGTACTCTATTCCGGACTTAAAAATAGAAAGCATAATGCTGGTGGTCAACAAAAGAGGTTTAAAGACTCTCTCAAGGCAAATCTTTAAAAAAATGTAGTAAAAACACTGACAATTGGGAAACACTGGCCTGCGAGCGCTCCAATTGGAGAACAGCCTTTACCAAAGGTGTCATGGGCTTTGAAGACGCTCAAACTGAGGACGAAAGGGAGAAGGCACATTTGGCAAACCCCACCATGATCAACTCCCACCCAGAAAGCTATGTCCCCACTATGGAAGGATGTGTGGATCCAGAATTGGCTTCCACAGTCACTTATGGACTCATTTAAGACTGTGTTAATGGAAGACAATCCTACTCGGTTACGAGTCATCGCCAAAGAAGAATGGTCTGACTCAGCATGTGGCATTGGGTGTGATATGGTGTGTAGCCTGCTAATAGGCAGGTTTGTTTGGAATTAACTCCCACTGAGTTAAGCACATAAGAAAAGTCCTGTTTGATCAAAACAAGAGCGGATCTATGCTCATGATCATGCTCACTAAGGAAGGGTTAAGGAATGATTTTGCTAATGTAGATGGACACATAACAGCCTACTTTTTACATTCATAATGCATTATTACCTTGTCTTTTTTATCACTTAAGTTTTAAATCATTTTATGCTGCTGCATCGGTGAAGCTAGGGTTGCCATATTTCAAAAAGTGAAAATCTGGCCAGTCGTTGAGGTTTTTTGGCAAATTCACTTAAAACGATATGAGCTGTCAGACGCCTGGATTTTCCCAGACATTTAGCGATTTCTGCCTGGACACTGCTTCTGATTGCAGTATTCTGGCTATGTCCGGTAACTTGTGGACTTATGGCAGCCCTAGGAACACTGCTTATATGTTTCTATGTAGTGTTTTACCTTTTTTACTGCATTCAAACTCTGACACTCCCCTACAATGGTATTTGAGGAGTGGCATTCAGTTCAGATAACAAAGGACATGGAGGGAGGGAGGAAGAATTAAAATGTGGAACAGAGGGTGGAGCAGAGCAACCAGCAACCAGCAGCAAGGAAAGAAACTGTGTTTTGGAAAATGGTGTGGCTGGGTATTACTTACATTTGATGGGGGAGGGGGAACCAGGTATAAACATTTTAATTAAGAAGTATGCCCTGTGACAATTTAAAATGACATATCTATTATCATTCTAATAGGGTGAAATAACATTAAACAGGTCAGTGTAGATGCAGCCCAAATGTCCATATAGCCCAGCATCCTGTTTCCAGCAGTGGTCAGCTGGATGTTTCTGGGAAAACAGAGGAAGAAGGGAATAGCTCTCTCCCATTGTTTGGCTCTGCCACCTGATATTCAGATGTATTCAGCTCTGAATACAGATGTTCAGTTTAAGCTATCCTGAATAATAACTGCTGGTACTTTTGAATGCTTATCCACATGAATTTGGCTAATCCTTTCTCAAAGCCCATTTGCCATACCCACATACTGAGGTGGCAAATTCCAACATTAAAAGGGAAGGTGAGCATTAACCGGCCAGGGCTCAGAGCGCAGAACCTTGCTTGATGCTTCTACGCAGCTGGCACAGTGTATTCCCAAGTATATGTGAATATAAGGCTGCAGCCTTAGGGAGCAAAGCCTGCTGAACAAAATGGGATATGGCTACGACATGCAGAGAATCAGCAATTTTTTTAAAAAAGAAGAAAAAATATATAGGGTTGTTGTTGTCTTTTCACTGCAAAGAACCAGATGTGCGGGGCTTATTGTTTGCCATTTGATTTGCTCGGCTGGTTACAGATACAAACAAAAACAAAAAACACCCTCATGAAACAGTCAGAACCTCAACACAGGCAGGTTCTGCTGCTGTGCTGGTTGAATTCCAATGCATCTGTTGTGATTTGGAGAGGGATAGGGATGGGTAGGCAATATGCCTGCATCCTTTCTAATTCCTGGATCCAGCAAGGATTCAAGACTCTTTGTTTCTGCCCCCCACTCCTCCAAGTGGGCAAATGGCTTGGGGCCACTCTATCAACTGGCTGCTAGAAGGAGAAAAGACCATGTGAGTTGTGTGTGAGATCCAGAAGCTGGAAAGAGGCTATAGGATGGGCAGCTGAGAAACAGAGCCATGCCTGATTTCTGTTTGGCTCCAAGGCTGTGGCTGTGGGAGAAGCAAGCCCCTCTTGACATGTTAATTCCACCATAGGCTCAGGTTGGTATATATGCATAAATAAAAAAAGGTAAAGGACCCCTGGACGGGTTAAGTCCAGTCAAAGGTGACTATGGGGTTGTGGCACTCATTTCACTTTCAGGCCAAGGGAGCCAGTGTTTGTCCACAGACAGCTTTCCGGGTCATGTGGCCAGAAGGACTAAACCACTTCTAGTGCAACAGAACACCATGACGGAAGCCAGACCACACGAAAACACTGTTTCCCTTCCACCGAAGTGGTATGTATTTATCTACTTGCACTGCCGTGCTTTCAAACTGCTAGGTTGGCAGGAGCTGGGGCAGAGCAATGGGCGCTCACCCGCGGGGATTCAAACCGCCAAGCTTCTGATCAGCAAGCCCAAGAGGCTTAGTGGTTTAGGTCACAGCGCCACCCGCATCTCTATGTGTAAATAAACCATATATCATCACTAAATAGACCATATATCAACTAGCCTAGATTAACTCCACATTGAGACAGCCAACCATAGTCATTTCCTCTAGATATATAGCCTGACTCATCTTCTTTCTTTTTAGTCCAGACACTCTATGTTTTTAGATGTTTGGTTTAAAACGGCTTATTCAGAATGGCATTTTGCTGAGTGTGTCCCTTTTATATGTGCTGTGTTATCACCAGTCCCTTTTAAAACTGCTTTTACTGCACTTCCATGAATTGCCGCTCTTGAGGCTCGATGACGTTTCTGGCACAGCATGCCAAATGTTCTTCCACTTTGTTGTTTTATGTGTTGTTGCTGTAGATTTTGTTAGATAATGGACAAATTGTAAGCCGCCAGGAGCTCCTTTTGACTAAAGACGAGGTCTATGTTTTTAAACAAGGAACAATACGTTAAAAAAGCAAACCCTTTTCAATTTTTTTCCCTAGGAAAATAGGGCTGAACTTTTGATGTGCACAGTCAGCTTTTGGGATCTATAACTGCAAACTCCATTAAGCAGAGATTGCCGGAGGGTGTTTGCAGTGTAAATATGTCCTCATGGCTTCTTCAGCTTGGCCTTCTTTATTATTCCAGTCAAGGCAAAATAGAAGCTGCATTTAGAAGAGAGAGAGAGAGAGAAGGAATCTAAGGGAAGGCTGCAAATGCTGACACTTCAAATGTCCAGTTTAGAAAGTCTGATGCCCACACTGCTTTTCATTCCCACAGCTCCTGAATGCATTAAACATTTTCCTTAAAGGACAGCTCGTGTCATTGCAGACCATGCTTCTGTTGTCTGAATCTACTTGTGCCTGCAGTCTTGTGACTTTTAATCACGGATGCTGTACTTGACTCAGTACTTACAGCTTCTTTTCCCTGCTGTTTTCCCTCTTCCTTCGCATCAGTGAAAATATTCCAAACACCACCTTAAACCAATCCCTCCCACAATTACAGGGAAAGGCAGCATACTTGGCTATGCAAAAACACACCAGCCTCACTATGACTGCTTTTCGTCTTTCCACTCAAGCTGGCCATGGATTTTTATCAGTGTTTAATTCAGCAGAGATTTGTTGCTGCGTGTGGGAACTACATGCCATTGTTTGGTAGGCAAAAAGAAATTTCACTGATGAAATGAAAGCAATGCATCTGATTCATTTTGGTAATGATTGGATTCGAAGTGGTGCTTCAGTCTTTATAGTATCTGTGTTTAGAATGAATGACATATTTCAAGGTTATGTTGTTTTCTGGATAATAACCAGCCAGGCTCTCCCACATTTTGCAGGTGAAATGAAGAATACTCGTGTGTCCTTGTATGTAACAGCCCTACGACGCTGGCACAAAAAGTCTCTGCTTGAAGACCCAACCCCTTCTCTGCCTGTTGCATGATGCACTAATTCACCCTGCATGTATTGGATTGGATTTTGAGGCCGTTGTGTAAGTGAAATAACCACAGCCATTTCTTTTCCCTTTATTTAAAACATATAGCCTTCTCCCACCCCTCTCCAGGGTTTTAAAGTGTAAGAAAAAAAAGTTTAATTTCCCAATGGCTGGTTGTTCTTACTGATGTAAACCACTTTCCGTTCTCCATATGGGTTCTTAATTTGAAATGTCCTCGATGATTTTTTTTTTGGGGGGGGGGGACCAGCACATGTTGATTGCAGAGCTCTAAAACTGGTGGACTGTCACCAACGTTAGTCATAATCCGAACAGACCCATGGAAATGAATAGACATGGAAATGAATCAACTTCCAACTAGGGCTAGACCTATGAGCAGCAGTTAAAAACAATTAGAATACTGCATGGAATGAAAAGAGGTGTTGCTTATTCAGTCCTTTAAACCTCCCCCTTAAATAAATTCAGACAAGACTCAGATTTTGGTTTGGTTTTTGGCAGAATCTAGGCCACAACTTTATTGATTACAGCAAGTGAGTGGTTGCATAGGCTCTGGTTCGACTAGCCGCCACCCAAATGCCCCCCTGGACTCAGGCATGGGCACAACCCTCTCACAGGGGTTGACCAAACCATCGAGTCCCTGGATTCCTTTAACAGAATACCCTTCGCGTAGGGATGGCGAGAGCGTTCTCCCATCCCTATCACCTGAACCAGAGCCTATCCACAACCTTACAAGTTGTGACGATTTGCTACATGGCAGTGGAAATCCAAATGGCAACAGCCAATCAGCCAAGTGGGGGAAATTCCTGCCTTGCCCCCTTCCCAACGACAGACGACACACAATGGCATAGCAAGGTCAAGCACACAGCCCTAAATATAGGGAAAGGTGGGTGGGTGTTCCAATGCACACCCCGAAAGAGGAAGCTCTGGGTCATGTGCATAGGTATGCGTAGGTCCCTTGATCCGTTTAGCATGTGTCCCATTGGCCTGATTAAACCCAGCATCAAGGGACCTACCAATTGGGTGTTGTGGCTATTCAGTCGAACCCACCCACAACACAGGGTTTGGTTGCCAAGTCTCACCACAACACGTGCCCTCTTTTAGGGAGGACCTGATGTATTAAAGGATATGCAGATCCACAAGAAGCAAATAGGAAACCATGGAGGGTTGGGCTGTGAAGTCAGGGGATATGGAATAAATGAAGATAATTGTAGTATGCATTGAAATTTTGAAAGTGCAATTTTTAAAAATAAAGAATAGAATAGACACAAATACCCCAGGTCCTTTAATCTCAATGGATCTACTCTGAGTAAAATTTAGGTTGCAACAACCCCTGGTGTATGCATGTTTTTGCAATGTTGTTTCTGAGCTCTAGGGCAAAGATAGGCAAGGGCTCTTGCATCTCTTATGCTCCTGTTTGCCATGCGTCACAAATCCTGACATGAAGGGGTGTGAGACCAGTGGAAACGGTGTGTTCCCGGCAGGCTGATGGAGCTGAATGTTTTTCTGATGGGTGTTAAGGATTTGCCTGTCACCTTCACAGGAAATTCTGGTTGATCTCTGATGGGGAAGTGGCCTAGATTGCTACTCTCAGCCTCAATAACTCTTTCAAAAGGAAGTCCTGTCTAGAGCAATGACCATCCACTGGAGGTCAAAGGCGTCTTTCTATGGACAGACATCGGGCCCATGTAGGGGATGCAAAATAAGTGAACAATAAATGAAGCTCTGGTCAGCTGCTGGAATGCAGAGGAGGAAGCATCAGCAGTTCCAGTGGAATTGGTGATTATGAGCACAGCCAGCCCAATACATTTTGGCACTTGAGGCAAACTTTAAAATGGCACCTCCCTGCCATTCTGGGTTGTGGCATGATAATCTATATCAGGAACGAGAGGAAAAGAAAAATCTATGTCTGAAATAATGGGGTGAGTGAAGATCTACATCAGAAACATCAGAAACAATGGGGTTAGTGAAGATTTACATCAGAAACAAAGATGGGATGGGTCATATCAACCTTACCCAATGGTTGAACAGGGAATGGAGGGGAACGTGGGTGGAGGGGAATAGGCCCACCCTGAAACATGCCAGATGGGTCCAGACTCCAGGAGACCTCAGGGGGCAGAACCTCATTTCCTCCCTAGGGGTGGGAGGAGAGCAGCAGTGCCTCCTGTTCGCCTATTCACCAAGACGCCACTGTGAGGAGCTTTTGAGGAGGCCTACATTGTGTTCTCTGTGGCCATAGCTGGCCAATGCATTCCTTGGAGGCTGGATCTGCTGCTTATGTGCATCTTGCCACCAGATGCAGTTGTCTCACTGTGCGTCATGGGTGGGCCAGCCCTGATGGTCAGAGGTTGCTGACAAACAGCAGACACATTTTCCAGCAGTGCACACCCTCAACTTCTTTCTCCCAACTCCTCATTTCCATATGTACTGTAAGTGGAGACTGTTGCCAATAAGTAAGTAAGTGTTATTTAGCAGTAATGGGGAGGGAGCAGTGGGCAGTGGGCCTGGGCCTGGGCCTGGGATTGGGAAGCCATCCCTGCTAACAATGTGGATACTAAAATGAAGGAAGAACTGTTCTCATTCAGACTAATTAAGAGGTTAAAATGCTTGAGTACTGAACTTGTGCCCAACAATGATCTGGACCTCACTGATCTGGTCTAATGAATGCTGACTACACAGATACAAGAGCAGGACATCAGCTCAATGCTGTCTCATTATTAATTACTAGTATTGTAGGAGTTTCAGAGTAAATGTGCCCAACTTGCATAAAGAAGGAGTTTTATGAACAGTGAAAATTTGCATCATATGCCCTCCTTTTACTTTTTATTTTTGTCAGCATCACTCATTTTATTTGTTGTATAACTTAGGGCACTCAAGAGAAGAAGAAGAGTTTGGATTTGATATCCCGCCTTTCACTCCCTTTAAGGAGTCTCAAAAGCGGCTAACATTCTCCTTTCCCTTCCTCCCCCACAACAAACACTCTGTGAGGTGAGTGGGGCTGAGAGACTTCAAAGAAGTGTGACTGGCCCAAGGTCACCCAGCAGCTGCATGTGGAGGAGCGGAGACGCGAACCCGGTTCCCCAGATTACGAGACTACCACTCTTAACCACTACACCACACTGGCAAACACATCCTCACAAGGTTTACTATAGACAATCCTGGTATACAGGGAAGATATCACACTTTTGTGAGATATCAAAGATTGAGATCATGAAGAATCATCAGTTTATGAATATACCTGGGATTTATGCCATTTTAGACTGCAGAAAGGTATCACATTCTAATGTTTGGGGCAGTACGATGAAAAACGTTCCAGCAACCTGATCAATGTGCTGTGGTTTATCTTCTTCTTTGGACTTGCTAGGGAATGAATGAAGCAATGGATTGTTGAGCAGTTAATATTTTCCCTGCTTTTGCTGTGTACTCATTATCCATTGACAAATGTCAGGTTTGTTGGGTCTACCACCCCCTCTCCTCGCTCTAATACTCCAAGATCTAGCAACCAGTTCCAGGTGACTGCAGATATGCACTTAGATTAAAGAACAGAGTGCCTCTGAGTCCCGGAATTTGTTTTCTTACCAGAACCTAACTGGACTCATAGTCCTTTCACTCAAATGCCCAGCCCTGGTTCTCCCAAGCTTCATTTGTTTCAGCCACATAATTTTGGTGGGCAGGGGAAGATTTACTTTGTTACTGCTATGGTCAAACAGCTGGGAGTCGGAAATCCTTGCCAATCGACTGCAAAACACCCAAAGATCCATCAGTGGATTCCCCCTGTACCTTTAGCTTCCCAGTGGGTGGGTCACCTTGCCCCTCCCCCTTCCTGTAAGCAACAGTGCCCCATATGCTGGCAAGCTAGTATAGCAGCTCTGCCCAAACCACGTCTTCTCTATTCCATCTCTTCTGTTTGTGTACATACAAAATTAATTGGCAACTAGTGAGTATAAACGAGAAAGGCGAACAGATCTATGCTTATCCTTCTACACAGTGCTTTTTCGGGGGGGGGGGCTCAAGGGTATGCGAACCCCTAAACATTATGTGTTACCCCGACTGACGGATGGATGGACCGAAATGCCAGCTGTCTCCACAGTAGCAGCGTTGACTGGAGCTCCATCATTCTCCCCGCTGGTTCCCGGGGGGGTGGGGTGGAGTCTGGGGAGGCCACAGTGGAGGCAACAGTGCTGCCTTCCTCCTCCTCTTCCTCCTCTTGCTGGGCTAGAACCAGCCAGTGAGCGCTCACCCCTCCTCACTCAATCTGACCCCGCTGTTGCTGGGGGCCTTCCCATTCTCTCAGCACCACTGCCTCAGCCTCGAATCCCTCGCCTGGGGCTTGGGGGATTATTCTAGTGTAATCCGGCAGCGTCACCATGAAACTGCTCTTCTATTGATTATTTAATTTCTGTGCCTATTAACGTATTAAAAATATCTCCAAGCGGAGTATGAAAAACTGAAGCAACAACAGATTACTTAAACAAAATATTACAAAATCACACAGCTGCATTTCAGAACGTTGGTTTAATGCAAAGTCAAAATCAATTCATTTTCCTTCTGACACACCGTCACTCCCAGCCTCCGGGTTCTCACTCAGGGTCCAAAACAACAGCTCAGGTCACTCACAATTGTTTCACAATGAGAAGAGTTCCCAGCAACGGCGGACGTCACCCTAGTCTCTCATTCTAGACTTGCTTTGGGGGGCAGGCCAAAGTGAATGGTGCTTCTTCAGGCTGCCCACAGGTGTGTCCCATTCAGCTGTAGTCTCCACACCCAGTTCCAGGTACAGCAGGTTTGTTGAGTTTCCCAGGAGGTCCACAATATGGGGAAAGGAGCCCCTTCCACTCACAGCTCTTTCTTCACTCTCTGCCCTCGCCTCTTCCTCCTCCAGCTGCTTTCTAGAGCTAATGGAGGTCCCCTGGATGACTTCATTCTGAATTAGGCCTACTGCTTTTTAGCGCATGTTCTACAGAAATTAGACATCTTCACACATAGAATAGTGTGATGATTCAGTCCATGAAGGCACCCATTTCAATAGAGCTTCCTAGGAGCAGGATTCACTGAATACTTCCCAGGTTTGGTGGGAGATCGATCAAAATGGTGGAGGGATTAGATGAAGCGATAAAACTTTCATGTTCAGTGCAGTCTATTTGCAATTTGTGTCATAGAATCTGTATGTGCAATTTATTATCATCATTAAATATAAATCATTATCAATGGATAAATGGGAGGCAAAACATTGGGAGCCTCTGTCTGTCTGTCTGTCTGTCTGTCTGTCTGTCTGTCTCTTTCTCTCTCTTTGAAAACATGGTGAATGTTAGCATTCACATCTGAGTTTTGGTGCTTGCAGATGAATTTGTGACACACACGATTTTCAAAATATCTCCCGGTGAATGATGGCAGTCACATAAGATAACAGCTAGTATTCAAGGGCATATCTCTGATTTTCATGGCATTTATGACAATTACATGGAATTGTTTTGGACATTCATTGTAACACGTCTATGCTGCTTAAAATCCCTACCGAATGCTCAAAATGAGGGCCCCTCCCTATTCAAGGCCAACTCTATCTAGAAGTTCTTTATTAAATCGAATACTTTTTCTCTCTCTTTCCCAGGCTAATTCAGGAATTAATCAACTCAGTTCTTTCTTTGCAAGAGGCCATCAATGGCTATGAAATGGCATGTATTTGTGTGGGGGGGATGAAGAATGTCTCCAAAAAGGGCCAGAAGGTTTGCCAACCCGAATTTTAAGTGGCACTTCTGAACTGTTCCTCCCCCGCCCCACCTCATTAAAAATAATGCATTAGGAGATTAGCAAGAGACACAGTAACTGGTTTAATAAGCTGCTTTTCAGAAGCTGTACTTGTGAAAGTGGATTCCATGCTTAGTGCTTTTGTGCTCTGTGCTAGAATACATTTGGTGCAGATGGTGGAGAAATTCGTTCTTTTGAAGTTATGTCCCTGGACAATATGGGATCTAACCTTGGACACAATGTTTGCATTGTCTTTCTCAAGCCGGCATTCCATTTTCATGGAAATTCCTCCCATCTCCCATCTTTTTTCCTGCCGTTTCTGCTAAAGTCTTATTTTAGGGGGTTAACAAAATCCAGTATAATTTGCCTGCAGTGGTGAAAGGCGGGGAGTTGCCAGCCTCCTCTTCTCTGGATCTTTTATACACCTGTGCATTTGCTTTCCCCCCTCTGCTCATATTGGGAGGGGGAAGATCCAAACCACACTCTGTTCTAGCCTGATATATCCCCTGCCTTGTCATCTTACTTTAAAGATAATTTTGCAGGTTAATGAACTTAAACGCAATACTTTAAAATAATCACTAGAGATAACAGGAGGAAAATCAAGCTAATCCCAAGCCTAAAAGAGAATGTTTGATTCCAGACTTGCAGCCTCATTTAAATTCACTACTGGTAAGTCCATTGCTTTCCAGTATTGATCTATGATAAGCCATTTTTATTAATTTTTTTCCCCTTAGAAAAATTCAGCAGCATTAGTGGAGATTCAACAGTTGGGGAGACCAGCTGTTTGTTTTGACTGATTAACCCAACTTATCAGCCTTTCTTATTATAAAATGGGGCATCTACAATGACAGAACCCACACCTTAGCCTCTAACGCTGTAAGAGTCCTAGGGGCACACGGACACAGAAATGCCTGATCCTCAAATTAAACCATTGGTCCACCGAGCTCAGCAATATCTACGGTATGTTGACTGACAGCAGCTCCCCAGCTAGCTGGGAATGTCAGAGATTGAATCTGGGATCTTCTGCATATATGGGGCTTTGGTCCTTCCTCCTGGAATTGGGGAGGAGCAAAAAGATTTTCCAATGAATTACCATAAAACATCATCCACAATAATCAAACCCATTTTCATCTCATGCTATGCTGACTTATTCTTTTCCTGTCATCTTTTCTGTAATCGTCCGTCCAGTGGAAATCTAGACTGGAAGCTTTCTTGGGGGTAGGAAACTATATTTTTTGTTGCTTATCTTATTCTGTAAGCGCTGGTTACAGAAGGCAGGATTTGGACATACATAAGGAGTTGGATCCAGACAGAATCATGATTACGGGAGACCAGTCTTCCCCAATCTTGTGCCCTCCAGATCTTATGGACTACAAGTCTCAACAGCCCTGACCATTGGCCATGCTGGTTGGAGCTGATGGGAATTGGGAGTCCTACTGAACATCTGGGTGGGGAAAGCTGGAGTAGACCCATTGAAATCCATAGGACATAAGTTAATCACAATTCACTTAAGTCAGCCTTTCTCAACCTGTGGGTCCCCAGATGCTGTTGAACTACAACTCCCATCACCCCTAGCTAGCAAGACAAGAGCTCAGGGATGATGGGAGTTGTAGTCCAACAACATCTGGGGACCCACAGGTTAAGAACTGCTGATTAAGTCTTACTGATTTCTGTGTGTCTATTTTAAGCATGACTAAGGCTGGACCCAATCCAATGTTAGCAGTGAGCCAGCTGCAGAAGAATACTTGCAAAGATGTTTTGCAAAGATGAACAACCATTAGACCTAAGTTCAAAGGGAACCTGTTTCTCCCTTGCCTTTTTGTTTAGAGCAGGAACTGGCAGTGTAGTGCTGATTAAGAAAAAGAGAATGTTTGGGCTGTGTTTATAAAAGAATAAGCAGGCATACAGCTCACCTAAAGCACAGAAAGGGTGATGAGCAAAACAGATGTACCTATTAGCATTCAAATAGTTGATTGGATGTGTCATTTGCACCACAAAAATGTGTGCGTGTGTTTGTGAGTGAAGCTGGATTTACTCTCCAGGGGGAGAACATACTGTTCTGAGTTGCTCCAGTGCTTATGCAAATTTGCACCATTATTGTAACTCTGTTTTATTTTTCTTAAATAACGGCATGATGATCATCCCCACCTTTGACAGAACTAATCGCTAGTGAGAGTTGGGAGTAGAAATGAGAGCTAGGACCATTCCATCTATCCACCAAACTAGTGGTGAGCACTAAAAAATATCAGTGCCCAATTTCATCATGAACACAGGTTGCCTTTTCACATACAGGCCACAACACAAGGAAATTCTACCTGCAAAAGCCTGTTTCTGTACTCAGATCATCCTTGCTTGAGTGGGCCATTTGTCTTTTTCAGTGCAATAGATTGAATTAGTTTGATATTCATTCCCTGCCTGAATTCGAGATGTAGTGCTGAGTTCATGAAAATTCGACCATTCAATCAAGTAATGAAATGTATAGATTTACATAAACTCATTAAATACCAAATGTTGGTGCTTTGAGAACAGTTACAATTTCACAGGTTTAAAAATGCAGGTTTAAAATGTTTAAAAAGCAAACGTGTGGAGAGGACACCCACACAGCTGGTTTGCTTCTGATATATATTTTTTTAAAAGTCTGTCACCCTTGTTTTTCATTGGTAAGTGGGTTGTTTATGATAATCACAAATTCATATTTAAATGATCCAAATCCACAATATTATTTCCATACAGTCATGAATATTTGATGACAATTATCTATTGCATTTTGTAATATGTTGAGAAATATGCCAATAGAACATGAAATGCATAATTCGATTACCATTGGTGCAAACCTATTGTAGATACAGGAACAGACTAGAAAACACCTGGTGCTGCCGCTGTATAGCTGTGTTCTGGGTTCTGTTGCTGGGTTCTGTTGAAATGGCTTCTCCATGCTAACCAGGAAGTTACCTCTTCAGACAACAGAACAACTCTTCATTTCTTATCTCTGTGGCTGCAATTGCCTGGGTGATGCAGACACCCTTAGCCAGCAGAATGTGTGGCCCCGGGCACTGGCAACCCATGGTATACCACTGTCTTAATGTATTTCCACTGCTAATGTCTAGGTGCCAGATGGCCACCAGCAGGCAGCAGCCTCTGGCACCAACTTTGCATGAAAAATGATGTGGAGCAAGTACCTAGAGGAAAGGCACTGAGCTTGTGATACTGGGGCGGAGGGGGATGGCAAAGGAGGATGGTGTTATGAGGACAAAATCTCTAGTCCAGAGATTTATGGGAACCCAGCAGCATGTAGTACTGTTAAGAACAGGGCATGCATATTGGACTCCAGAGAGGAAGCCTGTAGTCATGGAGGTTCTGTTACACCTCCTCTTAAACTAGTAAACAGTTGGGTTTTTTTGGAAGGATAGTAATGCGGCAGGCTGTGTATGATAATTCAACTTCACACAAGAGCTGCTGATTGATCTCCTTTCTGACCAACCATGGGGCTATACAAATGCACTTTGTAAGTAAGGAAGAGTAGAGTAGTATATGTCTTGCTTTTTGCTTTTGGTAAATGTTACCCTTGGGGAGGGGGGAAAGGATAACAGAACCAAAACACAGAATTGGGATTATTACAGTGAAGACCAAGACTTGCTGTTTTACTTTTGGTATCATTGATGACTTCTTGTGCATTCCCCCCCCTGTATTTTAGACATGCAATTGCCCCACCCCCCATAACTAGCTGGTTTTCAGGGCTTCTTCATCATCCTTTCAGTCCCAGAATAAAGGGGGGGAAGGGGGGCAATATGGGAGGATTTGCTTTGGGTCCTTCTTGGTGCATTTGCACCGACAGACAGGTTTAATGTAGCCGAAGCAAAGCAGAAATATACTTGTGATTCCTTTTCAAACTCGCTTTTTAATAGCTTGCATAGTCTGTGTTTTGTTTCTTTGAAACGGTGCCACTTCTGAAGCAGCGTATATCTGTTATGCAAAGATTGCTGCGGCAAACACAGATTTTAATTAACAGAAGAATAAGCAGGTGCATTCAAAAACCTGAGAATATCTTCATCCGTTAGCAGCTATTGTTACGAGCACATCAAAAACGTACGTACGCCTTGAAATTTTTTTTTCTTGGTTAAAGTTCTTTCCCCCATTCATTATGCAAACCTAATGCATTAGCTCTAGAGAGAAATGATCACCTTTTTATTTCTTCTTTTTGGAGAAATCCTTGCATTGTGTACTCAGGAGTACAGAGAGGCGATGCTATCAATTATCCAAAAGACTGCCTCATGTAGAATTGGTACTTTTGCTAAACTAGCTCACAATTATACTGAGGCTGTTCCCAATGAATTATGAATATATATATATATATATATATATATATATATATATATATATATATATTGTCCACTTGGCTTAGCTGGAAGGATATTTTGTCATCTTTTTTTATGAAAGAAGGTTATCATCTCAGATTTTAAAAAGTCCATATTTTAATACATATAATCAGGTACCTTGTATGCATTCCACATATCAATACAATGCGAGGCATGATAAAGGCAAAACTGGATGTTTCCTTGGAAATTGTGTGCTCCTAAGTAAACAATAGATGAAATGTTGCAGTTAAAATGAAGCAGAAACTCCAATCCTCTAGGAAGCTCCCCGTCGATCTCTGCATGAGTCACTGATCTGGGGCTACCTCCTTCCAATGTGTCCAGTTCTGGGCACCACAGTTCAAGAAGGACACTGACAAACTGGAACGTGTCCAGAGGAGGGCAACCAAAATGGTCAAACGCCTGGAAACGATGCCTTATGAGGAACGGCTAAGGGAGCTGGGCATGTTTAGCCTGGAGAAGAGGAGGTTAAGGGGTGATATGATAGCCATGTTCAAATATATAAAAGGATGTCACATAGAGGAGGGAGTGAGGGAGAAAGGTTGTTTTCTGCTGCTCCAGAGAAGCGGACACGGAGCAATGGATCCAAACTACAAGAAAGAAGATTCCACCTAAACATTAGGAAGAACTTCCTGACAGTAAGAGCTGTTCGACAGTGGAATTTGCTGCCAAGGAGTGTGGTGGAGTCTCCTTCTTTGGAGGTCTTTAAACAGAGGCTTGACAACCATATGTCAGGAGTGCTCTGATGGTGTTTCCTGCTTGGCAGGGGGTTGGACTCGATGGCCCTTGTGGTCTCTTCCAACTCCATGATTCTATGATTCAATCAGAAGGCGAAGAGCTTTAGACAGCAACTAGATGCTGTTGATCTGACTCAGTATAAGACACGTTTTCTGTCTTGTGATTCTGTGGCTGCTGAGCACACTCAATCCTCAGTGCATTGTTTTGGGGGCTTCCTCCCGCTTTGTTTTACCCTAAACATTTTCTTTTGCAAACCTTGGCAACCCCCCCCCCCATTCCAAGGCTACTCATATCTCCTTCTACCTGAGCCTACCCCAACTCCTACATCAGTGGCATGTGGTGACATTTTCCGTAGGGGAACAGTTGGGGCCAGAGGTGCCAGTTTCTGAGGGCAATGCATGTGTGACGAGCCTCCCTTCCTAAGCTGAGCAGAAGCTTCCTGAGCTTTGCTGGCTCTACAACTCCAGGCATTTTTGGATGACACTAATTATCTGGAAATAATCTTGCTTCCATCATTGTTCTGGTTACGGCTTTTTTCAGCTGGAACTTGCCAGATCTCAGTTCCAGCACCTCTCATGTGGGCACCATTCCCATTATAAGAGAACAAGGGACGTGCTGATGGTGAGTTCCAGCACTTCTTTTTCTAGAAAAACTGCCTCAAACTGCCTTAGACAGGAGAAGGTAGTCTTTGTGAGAGTATGAAACCCTGTTGATTATCTGGGATCTGTCAGTGACTTCTAATGCTATTGTTCATGGTATTCTTTTGGACCAATAATCCAAGATGGGAATGGGAGCTCTCATATTCTGTTCAACTCTGCCAGATTGCATCCCATTGATGTTATTGTCCCATGGCACCTGTGAAACGAGGTTCTGCAGGACTTTGTTTTGCCCCCTAAATTGGTTTATATCTATGTGAAATTGCTGAGTGTTGTCATCTGGGGATTTAGGAGGAGGTGTCACAGGTAAATTGATGACATTGAACTAGATTTATTCTTTTCATCTAATGCAGTTGAGGTGATGAGTGTGCTAAGTCTGAGGCAAGTAGTGGATTGGAGAATTGATACACAGAAGGTCAAACCAGACGAGATGGTAAAGGTGAAAGGTAAAGGACCCCTGGGCGGTACAGTCATACATTGGGTTATAGACACTTTGGGTTGTGTGATTTTGGGTTGCACACTGCACCAAACCCAGAAGTACCAGAATGGGTTACTTCTGGGTTTTGGCACTTGCGTATGCACAGAAGCTCTAAATCGCACTTTGTGCATGTGCAGAATCGCCGAACCATGAGCAGACATGGCGCTGTGGGTTATGGATGCTGTGGGTTGTGAACGTGCCTTCTGCATGGATCACGTTCACAACCTGAGTGTTCACTGTAAAGTCCAGTCAAAGGTGACTATGGGGTTGCAGTGCTCATCTTGCTTTCAGGCCAAGGGAGCCAGCGTTTGTCCACAGACAGCTTTCCGGGTCATGTGGTCAGCATGACTAAACCACTTCTGGGGCAATAGAACACCCTGACAAACCAGAGCGCATGGAAACACCGTTTACCTTCCCGCCACAGAGGTACATATTTATCTACTTGCACTGGCATGCTTTGGAACAGCTAGTTTGGCAGGAGCTGGGACAGAGCAACAGGAACTCACTCCACAACAGGGATTCAAACCACCGACCTTCTGATTGGCAAGCCCAAGAGGCTCAGTGGTTTAGACCACAGCGCCACCTACATCCGCAGATAAAGGTTCTGTTGGCTGGTAGTACATCCAACAACCAAAGCAAATGCTCTGGATGAGATTGCAATCTCCCTAAGGCAGGACTGGTGAACCCATGTCTCGTGAGGTGGATACGGACCACCAACCCACAGGAAGTAGCCTGCTGGTCAGGAGATAATGCTCTGTTGATTCTTTGGAGAGTGATCTTTAAAGAGCAGATAGAATGTTTCATCTCCCAATCAAAGTGGTAGGAAATGATGTAGCACTCCCAACCCATGCTTCCCGTCTCCATTTCTCCAAATGCTGGATCCATGGACACCTTCAGAATGTTTACTACATTGTAGGTCACCAACTCAAAGCAGTGAGCGCTATAAAGGCAAAAGATTACAGTCGGTACATTCGGTTTACAGAGGTCCATGGCGTCTCTTGCTGCAAAGGCAGCTGCTACTGAAGCACTTAATGCTATTTTCCTTTGTCTGAACAACTCTGAGCATCAATACCAAAGACAGACAAACAGGAGCTCTCTGTGAACTTTTGAAAATAGAAAGTCCTGTGCAGGAGAAACAAACATATGGATTAATCTCATTAAGGGGGAAAGCAGAGCACTTGAAACTTCATTCAGTTTCTCCATCTTCAGTTCCTCGCCCCCTTGTACTGTTCTTGTTTTTTCATGAGCTTTTCCCCCTGTTTTTAATGAAGTACAACTTCAAAAAAGAAAGAAAGAAAGAAAAGAAAAAAGAAAAGAAAAGAAAAAGAACAGAAATTCAGATCAGATCAGAGCTATTTCCCTTAGAAATCACGTAGCGCTCTCGCTGCAATGATCTATGACAGATGATGAGAAAATGTACAATATGTCTCGGGCCTAGCAAAATGGGAGCAGTGAAAAATTTGAAAACTTAAAAATGATAGATTGTCTTCCTGGAATTACACAAAATAACTGGTTCATTGTTAATTTAAAACCTGCCGCCTGGTGCATAAAAATTTAAAGCATTTAAAACCCATATGCTTTTTTAGCTGTAGGAAGATTGCATTATCTCAGTAGAAAAAAATATCCAAGTAACTTTCAGATTTCTGCTATCTGGGGTAAAGTTTATTTCTGGAAGAGGTGAAAAATATTTTTAATTGTTATATTTTATCTGCTGGACAAGTAAAATGGTTTCTTGTTTATTTTAGACTACTAGGAGATATATATATATATTAGTTATTTAAATATTTATATTCCAACTTTTGGCCCTTTATGGACAGCTAAGGCACCTCACAACCTCAATTAAAACAACATATAATCCATAAAACGATAAAATTTAAGAAAGAAGAGGAAGCTAAAAACTGGGGGGAAGATATTAAAAGCACAGAATTGGACAAAACCCTATATCCAACTAAGGCATAGAAGAACCAAAGGGCCCAGTGCTGATTCAAACATCAATAAAGGGCAAATACATACCATAGATTTAAAGAGCACTCAACATACATTTAAAGAGCATTACTTCCCCACCTAAAAATAAATAAATTCTGGGAACTGTAGTTTTCCCTTTGCAGACCTATAATGTCAGTATCCTCTACAAACCACTTCTCCCTGAGTTCTGGGAGGAAGTTGCAAGTTTCAAATGTTCTTTGGATGTGCTGTAAATGTATGCTGTGGATCTGTCCAAAGAAGGGGTCAGTCAGGCATGCCAGTATAGGTTTCTAAAAATTTATTTATTGAACAGAATGTTTGTTGCTATCCTGCGGGCGCAATGAAAAAGAAATATAAAGAAAGGGGAATTTCTGGATGCCTAGAAGCAAGTTTGGGGCAAGCACCCTTTGTTGAGAGAACTCCAGCAGAGTCACAATAAATTCAGCAAGGTAAAGAATGGAAATATAGGCTTGTTAAAAGGTAAAGGGCCCCTGACAGTTAAGTCCAGTCACGAACAACTCAAGGGTTGTGGCTCTCATCTCACTTTACTGGCCGATGGAGCTGACGTTTGTCCGCAGACAGCTTTCCTGGGTCATGTGGCCAGCATGACTAAGCCACTTCTGGGACAACGGAACACTGAAACCAGAGCAGTGCCTGGAAACGCTGTTTACCTTCCCACCGGAGCGGCATCTATTTATCTACTTGCACTTTGACGTGCTTTCGAACTGCTTGGTTGGCAGGAGCAGGGACCGAGCAATGGGAGCTCACCCTGTCACGGGAATTCAAACCGCCGACCTTCTGATCAGCAAGCCCTAGGCTCAGTGGTTTAGACCACAGTGCCATCCGTGTCCCTATAGGCTTGTTAGACATTTTAAATATGCCCAAAGTTCCAGCAGCCCTGGCTACAAGATCCTCAGGCGTATGGGGAGCTGCCTCTGGGGCCAGCCAGGGTGTGCTGGTTACCAGGATCTGAGGGGACTTAGGATAAGCAAACAAGTGGATGAGGGAGCCCAACCAGCCATCCACAGCCCTTGCTGCTGGAAATGGATGGACAAGTGCTGGCCTTTCTTGTGCTTGCTGTGTGCAATGCCTGCTTGGGAGCTGAGTGCCATGCTTTCCCATCATGCAGACGTGAGGAGGCACCTCTTTTTTGGGGGGGTGTATGTAAGGGACCCTGGGACATGGGTGGTGCTGTGGGTTAAACAACAGAGCCGAGAACTTGCCGATCAGAAGGTCGGCGGTTTGAATATCCACGACAGGGTGAGCTCCTGTTGCTCAGTCCCTGCTCCTGCCAACCTAGCAGTTCGAAAGCACGTCAAAATGCAAGTAGATAAATAGGTACTGCTCCGGCAGGAAGGTAAACGGCATTTCCGTGTGCTGCTCTGGTTCGCCAGAAGTGGCTTAGTCGTGCTGGCCACATGACCCGGAAGCTGTATGCCAGCTCCCCAGGCCAAAAAGCGAGATGAGCGCCGCAACCCCAGAGTCGGTCACGACTGGACCTAATGGTCAGGGGTCCCTTTATCTTTACCTTTATGTAAGGGACCAGGGGCAGCTGTTGGTTTCTGCTTTCTTCTCTGTGCAGCGAAGTGCTTGTCACGAGACAGGTGTTTACATTCCACAGAGTCTGTACTGTTGGAGGTTTTCCCACGGGAACGGGAGACTGGATGTGACGTACACTGGTTTCCTGTTTTTCACTGCTCTTTGCAGTTTCAGTTTGAGATTCTCTCCGTGCTTTAGAGGAGAGATGACGCTTTCTCTGCTCCGGCAGAGGGAAGATGTTTTTCTGTAACTTACCAGCTTTGAACTGTAAATAAAGTAGTATAGAGCATGTTGGCATATACTTCTCATCATTCCGCTGTGCACTGGACACTGCTTATCTCCAACATTTGGTTCCGGGCCCAGAAAAACGCAGTGTTTTGAGAATGGACTCCAGAAGTCGGGCTCCTGGCAAAGCAACAAAGGAGCAAAGAGGATCGGAATGCAGAGAGACGGAACGCACGGTATCTGCTCTGCGCGTCAAAATGATTGATGAAGGTATGTGCTACTGCTCCGGGCAGCCTGTCAGCTTCTAATTAATGGCTTTATGGCTGGACTTTGAACTTTTATAGCCGGTTTTTGCCGTGGCACAGGCAAATGGCTAAAAGCAAGATTTCCTATGCTGGGGGAAATCGAAAGTAACTTTTACAAATGCTGTTGTTTCAAAGCAGCTGCAGATGTGACGCAGCAAGAATTAAAGGGCAACATTGAGAAAGCACTTGGGGACTTTCGCTTTTGAACTTGCTTTTGGAATGCAGTTTGAAGCAGCTGCAGATAAGCAAAGAGCAGCACAGGCAAGGCAGAGGCTGTTTTGAAATTGCTTTTGGATTGAAGCAGCTGTACACAGAAGCAGCATGTATACAGCAGCTTGATTTAAAGCAGCAAATGCCAGAGTCATGATGGCTAGCTGCAGAAGGCTGGATGAAGCAAGTGGGGAATTTGATACCACTGGTCAGCCAAATGCTCAACTCACAGTAGCTTGTGATACTGCCATGATTCAGAATGAAGCAGATCGCCGAGGTGATGGCTGCATGGAAAATGGGGAGTCTTCACAGACGTCATCCCATAGTGCAGTGGAACCACCAGATGGCGCCAAAGCTTTGAAGGCAGTGAAATGCTACACGTGTGGACGTCTAGGCCATATGAAAAGGGAATGCAAATATCCCAAGGCCAAGACAGAACAGCGCAGCGAAAGCTCATCGCGTGGAAAAGGCCAGAGCAAAGGCAAAGGTCCGGTGTCCAGGACAACGCAGCACAAGGCAATGGTCTCACGCTACGCTCCAAAGGTTGCAGAGGTCCAGAAGACGTCTAGATCTTTCTTCGTTGTTGATTCGGCTGCAACGCATCACATGTGCAACGATAAGAGACTGTTCGTGTCTTTTACACCGCAGGAAGGTGTGATTCACCAGGCGGATGACCGCACAATCCCCAGTAAAGGCTACGGAACTGTTGTTCTTCACAGTTTGGACTTATCGATACAGGATGTTCTTTATGTGCCGGACGCGAAACATAATCTGCTCAGCGTTGGACAGCTGATTGAGAAGAAGATTGACGTTTCCTTTAAAAACAATAGATGCATCATCACAAAGAAAAATGATTATCAATTGTATGCTGAATTTGTTGGTCGTTTGTTTCTTTTGTATTATGATGATGATGTGCAAGATGACACTTGTTGCATTGCAGGTTCTAACAAAAGTTTGCATGCAGAATGTATTCACGATTTTCATCGAAAATTTGGTCATTTGCATTTTGAGGCAGTATCTAAAATGCCTGCCTTGGTTGAAGGTATGACTATTAAACCCTGCAGGTACCACATGAAGTGCAAGGCATGCGCAGCAAACAAGGTGAAAATGGCTGCAAAAGGTAAGGTGTCTAGTAGGCAAACTACAGAACCATACCAAATTATTCATGCTGATTTGGTTGGACCACTAGCGCCCTCTTTGGGTGGAAATAGGTACTTCATGGTTCTTATTGATGCATTTTCCAGATATATTTATGTGTACAATCTCAAGCAGAAATCAGAGGCTTTTCCTAGGTTCAAGGAATTCTGTGCTTGGTTGGGAAATGTGCATGGTAAGAAGATAAAGATTCTTTTCTCTGATCGCGGGGGAGAATTCACTTCTCAGCAGTTTGAAGCTTTTCTGACTGAGAAAGGAGTTCAACACGATTTGTCTAGTCCTCGCTCGCCATGGCAGAATGGACTTGCGGAACGGGCAAATCAGACATTGCTTCAAGGGTTAAAAACCTTGCTGCATGATGCAAATCTTCCAGAGAGTTATTGGGCCGAAGCTCTCTCATGTTTCACTTACAGTTATAATCGCAGGTTATCTTCAGCGATTGGTTGTACCCCCTATGAGAAGATGTTTGGCAAGAAGCCATACATCAAACACATGAAAATTTTTGGTTCAGACATGTGGGTTCGCTCACCACAAAACTCCAAGTTAGACAAGCGTGGTTTGCATGGTATCTTTCTAGGTTATCAGAAAGGGTCTTACAGAATAATGATGACTGAGTCTAAGGAAATTAAGCTCACAAGAAGTGTTGAGTACAATGCCAAGTGGGGGGAGAATGTGGGAATTTTCCAATGTTATCCTGATGACAGTGATGAGACTGAGGATAGTCAAAAGCAACCACAACAACCCACACCCACTGATGAAGGTTCTGATTCTGAAACTGAAACTGAATCAGATGATTCAGAGGATTTCAAGAGTGCGAAAGCCTCTATGCGACCCTCTGAAAGCTCTGATCAAGAATTGGAGGAACCATTGTTCACAATAGGTCACTTTTCTCCTAAGAAGGAAGAGGAGAGTGTTGAAGACTTAAGGCTAATTCGCAGGTCACAGAGAGCCACAAAAGGCAGACCTCCAAAGAGATTTGCTGATGAGTTTGCTAAGATAGCAGTAACAGCTGTTAAAAGCTCCAAGAAGGTATTTGAACCTTCAAGTTTCCAAGAAATCCAGGATTTGGATTCAAAGGAAGCTGAGCCATGGTTAAATGCCATGAAGGCTGAGCTTGATTCCTTGGAAAGGAACAAAACATGGGACCTTGTTCCAGTAGTTCCAGGAATGAAATTGCTTGGAAGCAAATGGGTCTTCAAAGCAAAGACTGACCAAAATGGCAAGATAGTCAGACACAAAGCCAGATTGGTAGCCAGAGGTTTTGCTCAGGTACCAGGTGAAGACTATCACGAGACCTACTCACCCACAGTGAGGTATGAGAGCATTAGGCTTATGCTCAAGCTAGCTGCAGAGGAAAATCTACACATTAGTCACCATGATGTGAATACAGCTTTTCTGTACGGATCTCTAAATGAATCACTTTATATGCTTCCACCTGATGGCGTACAGGTAAAACAGGGATTTGTTTGTGCTCTGAAAAAATCCCTTTATGGTCTCAAACAAAGTGCACGGTGTTGGCACACAAAACTCACTGAAGTGTTGTTTTCTCTAGGTTTTCAGCAAGGGAAATCTGATCCATGTGTATTTGTCAAAGAGGAGGGGCAAAAGAAACTGTATTGTTTGTTTTATGTTGATGATCTTTTATTCTTTTGGAAAGATGTCACAATGTACAATAACGCCCTAGCTCAACTGAAAGAGCACTTTGACATGAAAGATCTTGGTGAGGTAAACAACTACCTATCTCTGGAAATAGAGAGAGATCAAGATGGTAACATTCTAGTACACCAGTCACGGAAAATTGCTGATGTGTTAAGCAAGCTAAACCTGATGGATGCTAACCCTGTGGACACACCGATGATAACAGGTTATCAGGTAGATGACACTGAAGAAGCATTTTCTGACACTACACTGTACAGAAGTGTGCTAGGCAAACTAAACTTCATTGCCAGATGTTCAAGACCTGACATTGCTGTTAGCTGTAATTTGCTAAGCAGACAAGTCAACAATCCTACTGTTAAGGATTGGAAAGCTCTGAAACGCATAGCGCGGTATTTGAAAGGCACTATGCATTACAGACTGAGGTTTAACAATCAGAAGTCTGGTGGTCTTGAGATATTTGCAGATGCAAGTTTTGGAAGTGACACTACAGACAGGAA
Source organism: Podarcis melisellensis (assembly GCF_964234715.1). Classification (NCBI taxonomy): domain Eukaryota; kingdom Metazoa; phylum Chordata; class Lepidosauria; order Squamata; family Lacertidae; genus Podarcis; species Podarcis melisellensis. The sequence continues at coordinate 68,270,044 of NC_138539.1, forward strand.
AAGTACGCCTGGAGTTTCTATAAGTACAATCAGGGTCTATTTGATTGGTCATGCAAGAAGCAAACAACAGTTAGCTTAAGTACTTGTGAAGCTGAACTGAATGCACTGTCTTATTCACTTAAAGATTGTGAATGGTTGTTACAATTGTGCAAAGACATGAAAATTCCTGTCAAATGTCCAATCCAGGTTTACCAGGACAACAAAGCATGTTTGGCTTTGCTGAATTCTGAAGGTTGTAAGCAAAGCACGAAGCACTTGCAATTGAAGTTGCAACATGCTAGGGAACGTATTCAGAAGGGACTCGTAACGGTGTCCTATATGCCAGGTAATGAAATTCCTGCTGATGTATTGTCCAAGATTGTATCAAGGGATCAACACTGTACCTATGTGCAGAAGTTGGGTTTGTACTGATATTGTACGAACACGCTGCCCAGAGATGTTCACAGAAAGGGGGAGGATGTTGGTTTCTGCTTTCTTCTCTGTGCAGCGAAGTGCTTGTCACGAGACAGGTGTTTACATTCCACAGAGTCTGTACTGTTGGAGGTTTTCCCACGGGAACGGGAGACTGGATGTGACGTACACTGGTTTCCTGTTTTTCACTGCTCTTTGCAGTTTCAGTTTGAGATTCTCTCCGTGCTTTAGAGGAGAGATGACGCTTTCTCTGCTCCGGCAGAGGGAAGATGTTTTTCTGTAACTTACCAGCTTTGAACTGTAAATAAAGTAGTATAGAGCATGTTGGCATATACTTTTCATCATTCCGCTGTGCACTGGACACTGCTTATCTCCAACAGCAGCTGCCCAGAGGACTTCCAAGGAGAGGGTGAAGAAGAAGAAGAAGAAGAAGAAGACGAAGAAGAAGAAGAAGAGGAGGAGGAGGAGTTTGGATTTGATATCCTGCCTTTCATTCCCTTTTAAGGAGTCTCAAAGCAGCTAACATTCTCCTTTCCCTCCCCCCCCCCACAACAAACACTCTGTGAGGTGAGTGGGGCTGAGAGACTTCAGAAAAGTGTGACTAGCCCATGGTCACCCAGCAGCTGCATGTGGAGGAGTTGAGACGCGGACCCGGTTCACCAGATTACGAGACTACCGCTCTTAACCACTACACCACACTGGCTCTCTGGTGTTTGAAAAGGGATAGGGGGTGCCAGCTCCGCAGGCAAGGAGTGAAATAATGGCTCCTGAGGTTTCCCCGTAGGGGAGCCACAGAACGAATGCAGTTGGTCAAGGCAACCGTGGACTCAAAAAGGCTGAAAACCTCTGTGGTATGATGATACTGCAGTGGCCAACAGATATCTGTGGAAGTAATGGAAGGGTACACGGACACGCTGCCTAGAACAGAGAGTTGCCTCTGGCATATGCCTTATCTATGTGGTTCCCTGCTGCTGATGCTACCACTTTACTCTGTGAAACTGGCCACACGGAAGCCTTGAGAATGGAGGAACTTGCCTTTAGGTAAGGGTAATCTGGTGGCTTTGATTTGATGTATTAAAATCTTCATATCCCGCTCTCCTGCTTCAAAGACAACACTCAGAGTAGCTTGTAAGAATTTCACTTTCAGAAGAACAACAATATAAAGCAACCGGGAGGGCTTTTCATATATTTTTAGGTTCACCTAAGGCAGAAAATCTCACAAACAGCTCTCCCATTGCCTGACAACGGTCCAATTAAATAACTTAACCATTTGCTGCATTTTCTTGACACTGCGTAGGACAGCTTCCTTACTGCATAAAAATAGGGCTGGTTCCGAGAAGATCTGTTATATTGTGGCCGTTTCTTTGACCACATCATCATCTCCGTGCAAGACTTCTGCACCTTTACAGTCCCATAGGGTTCACATCACTTTCTGTTTGTCCACGAGCATGGCATAAGAACAGTGTTTTTCACACTGCGGCCTCTCGCTTGGAACAATGTCAGCACTTCACTGCCTGGCTTGGCTGACACAAATGCAACACTCTCTTGTTTAGTTAGGGATTCTGGCTAATTAGTTTGTGTGTCCCTTCATGTTTGCTGGGCTACGTGAGGGAGAAATCTTGTTGTGCTCAGAATGCTGAGGCACATTGCATCTGGATTGCTGCACTTTGTCCATCTAAGCACCAAATTATCCTAGATTAAGCAAAGTGAGTTTGTTGCTTGATCTTGTTGACTCTTCCTTTGCTCCATTGTTGCGAGCTTCCACCCCACAAATTATTTGAATTGTCTGATTGCTTTGTGTAGCAAGCAACAAATGGATCTAAAATCTTGAACTAGCTAGTCTTGATGATGTTGAACTTCCTTGTCTTGATGTAAGGTCAGCAGTTCGAATCCGCATGGCGGGGTGAGCTCCTGTTGCTTTGTCCCAGCTCCTGCCAACCTAGCAGTTCCAAAGTATACCAGTGTGAGTAAATAAATAGGTATGGCTGCGGCTGGAAGGTTAATGGTGTTTCCATGCGCTCTGGATTCCGTCACAGTGTCCCGTTGCATCAGGAGCAATTTAGTCAGGCTGGCCATATGACCCAGAAGGCTGAATCCCTCGGCCTGAAAGTGGAGATGAATGCTGCACCCCATAGTCAAATTCAAATGGACTTAACCGTCCAGGGCTCCTTTACCTTTACCTGGACTAACAAATATGGTGGTTCAGATGATGAATGTTTGCTTCCTATGAATTTATATGACTTCCCCACCCTAAATGAGATACTTTGCTTTTAAAGGGTTTGCTTTTAAAGGTGAATTTACATAATTTTCACTTTCTAATACAAGATGTGAATGGATTTCACTTTTTGAAATTTTGCAATGTGGTTACCAATGAAGTAATGTGTATCTCAAGTGCATAGGATTGCACCTATTAGAAGTAAATAACACAAAATATGCATTACATTTGGAGAAATTTAGTTTATTAGTCACAACTGCATACAAAAATGTGTTTTTTTGGTAAAGTTTGCACTAAAATGATGTTGAATATTCATGAGATTATTACTAAAATTATCAAATTGCTGTAGAAAGTTGGAGAACAATTTAAGAGTGGAAAAATAAGGAACTGAGAGAACAGAAATTGACAGAATCACCCATCTCTAATGTTGATAGCCCCATTTTTGATCCGTTTCTGTTGGCACTCACCATCTGAGTTCACAGTTAGAGAGAGGATTATCTCTATGTAGTGTGTGTAGTATATTTCACCTATTGGAAAATATAGAAAATGCTATGTTAATAAAAGAGCTAGCATCAAGTAGAAATGGAACAGGAGGCATAAACAAGTGCAGTGTGGATAAATGTTAGCAAGGCAATTTTCAGGATACAGAGAAATGAGGTGACAGACAATATTATGAATGTTAATGTGCCTAAAAAGGAGCTAGTAAGGAGATTTTGGTTGGAGTTGTGAAATACAGGGGTGGAGGGAGAATTCTTTAGTATAGATTCAGCCAGAATCTCTCCTGGTTGAAGAGATTCTTAGAGGGCTTGCTTGTTTGTCTACAAAGTAGATCCCCAATATATAGGAGGAATCTTATTTTTTTTTTTTTAAAAAAAAAAAACCTTTGAAAAAACACAACCTGGTAATTAAAATGTTTTCCGTGCCCCCATCCCACTGTAACTTATGGATCGGTAAATATGGATCGGTAACCCCTGAAGTCTGAACTGGCATCACTCAAAACTAAAATGTTTATGAGCACCTGATTACAAAATCAAAGTATATGTTGGGTGCATTTGTGTTCTCCGCACCATGGAACTGTAAATAACACTGAAAATAACAAACCAATATTCTCTTCTTCAGTACAGTGGTACCTCAGGTTAAGTACTTAATTCATTCTGGAGGTCTGTTCTTAACCTGAAATGGTTCTTAACCCGAAGCACCACTTTAGCTAATGGGGTCTCCTGCTGCTGCCGTGCCGCCGGAGCACAATTTTTGTTCTCATCCTGAAGCAACGTTCTTAACCCAAGGTACTATTTCTGGGTTAGCGGAATCTGTAACCTGAAGTGTATGTAACCTGAAGCGTATGTAACCCGAGGTACCACTGTATAATAGACCTACTGCAAGTGCTGGGGTTTCAGTGCTGAAGAACTACTCCCTTGAGGGATGCTTTGCATGCTATGATAGCAGAGTTGTCAGGTGATGAGCAAATGAGAGCTGCACATCCTTTCATGTTCATAGTAGGGGAAGAAAGAACTGCACAGCTCCTGTACAGTGAGATATTAGAATAGTACCTTTACTGGGAGAGCACTCATCTTCATGGTCAGATATGAGATTCCCCTTTGCTCTTTACTCCTTTATATACTGTGGATATGACTGTCACTGGGCAAATTTCTTGCAGGGGTGGAGTCTGAGGTTAAAATGGGGGGGGGGAGTGCAGTCTAGGGACTCCTCAATTTGTGCTCTCAGGGTGATCTTTATCCAGATTACAAGGATGCCATTATGATTTCAGTCCCTAAAGAAAACAAAACCACTGCTGCCCTTGTAGCTTGTCACCAAGTTGAGAACTTGGAACCATGCAACAGTGCGAACCTGAGCTAAGTTTTATTAGCTCCAATATTTTTGCTCCAAATGAAACCAACATGTCATTGGTTTTATTGATAGATTAATCAATGGAACCTTTAGCTGGTTTGTGGCAATTATAATTAATCATCAAACTGATTTGACTTATGGAGCTATTTTTGGTTCTTGCCTGTCTTCCTATATACAGAAAAATGTAAGGCTGTCGTCACGCAGCCTCCATTAGATGATTTGTAATCCTCATATGAAGCCTGGATTTGCGTGAAGTTACGGCAGGGAAGGGAAGCATAAGAGAAGGCAGGCTGCACCACAGCAGGGTTTGTAGCATGAGAGCTAGAAGGGAAGGACACTGAGAGCAGAAAGTGGTGCGAGAGGTCTTAATAGACTGGGAAGGGAAGGTGGTTTTTTTTCTTTTAAGTTTCAACAAGGGAAAATAGCAAAGACAGGTACAACACATAAATTAACACCCAAAAGCCAACACAACATAACCTTTCTGAGCCCCTTTCTTGCTGTACTGAAACCTTATTTTAAGCTGCCATTTTTTCCTCGGTGTCTCCTGCCTCCACTTGCTCTGCTGAAATTTTCACTATTGTTTTAAACCAGCAGTTTCCTTTTAGTGATTCTCCATCCCTGCTTGCTCTACTCAGAGCTCTGTCAAAAGGGGTAGGGCTGGATTCTATTTTACCAGCACTAAGGAAAGGGAGCCAGCAATTCACCACGATCTACCAAAACCTCTCGGGGATCTACCAGTAGATCGCGACTGACCTCTTGGACATCCCAGCTCTACTCAAACCCTGGGTGTTTCTTTAAAGACACAATTTTCCTCTCAGAATCTCCCCCTTGTTGCCGTACTCAAATTTCCCCCTCTTCCTTTCTTCAGCTGCATGCATTGTTTCAAAGAGAGAGAGAGAGAGAGAGAGAGAGAGAGAGAGATATCTAGGATGCGGTGCCCTCAAATATTCCATAATACTTTCCCAGCACTATGTGTTGCTTTCAATGCGGAGTTCCAGACTCAATGTCGTTATTTAGAACATGCATTTGATTTATAAACAAACACCCATATACAATATGTATAACATCCATCAACTGAATGAAACTTTCTCTTACTGAAGAAACTGACAGACTTGTTCCTAAGCTTCTGTGTATCTTAAAGGTGGGGCTAGGAATGTGGAAAGGGGGTTTAGCAGTTGCATGGAATGGAAAGGGGAGACTCAATGGCGCACACACGGGGTGGTGGGCAGTTCGTGAATGGACCAAGCAGGGGTGCATATTAACTGTAATATGAAATTGGGGAGATGGGCCTTCCTTCTAACAATAAGAAGCAGCTTTATTTTATTTTTTTATAATAATTTTTATTAGTTTTCTTAACATACAAAAGACAATACAGAACAAAACACCTACATCAAAAACATACAACAAAATTTGACTTCCCCATACCTCCCTTTCACCACATCCTTATTTTACCATTTTCTTTTTTAGCAACCCTTCAGTCAATTTTTTAATCAAGTCTCTTTTAGATTTACTTAAGATTAACATTTACAGCTGTAATTCTTTGTTTCTTTCCCCTTAACATCTTATCAGTCCACGATTTTACAATAATTTTTAAGATATATTTTACATTTTCTCCAATCCTCCTCCACTGTCTCTTTCCTCTGGTCACAGATTCTGCCGGTCATCTCTGCCAGTCCCATATATTCAGTCACCTTCGTCTGCCATTCTTCCAGAGTAGGTAGTTCTTGCATCTTCCAATACTTTGCCAACAGGATTCTTGCTGCTGTAGTTGCATACATAAAGAATGTCCTATCTTTCCTTGGTACCAATTGGCCGACCATGCCCAAGAGAAAAGCCTCCGGTTTCTTTACAAATGTCCACTTAAGGATTTTCTTAATTTCATTATAGATCATTTCCCAGTAGGCCTTAATCTTTGGGCAGGTCCACCAAAGATGGTAAAAAGTGCCTTCAGTCTCATTACACTTCCAACATTTGTTGGAAGCAGCTTTAGATTAAATAGAAAACTATAAGTAATTTAGGGACTCAAATTAATTTGCTTATAGGTTATTGTTATTTTTATTCAACATAAACAGTTCACTGTTGCATATATACAACTTAAAATAGAGAGATGGTTTGAAATCATGAATGGAACCCTACTTTTAAAAGCAACTGTACCCTCATTGCTTCAATAACAGGAGCCGTAGACCCAAACAGAAAATCAATTCTCCTGTTTTTATTGAAGTTTTAAGATAGGGACAGGGAGACTGTGACCTTTCAGATACTGTTGAAGTCCAACTTCCATCAATGGCAACCAGCATGATCAATGGCCAGGATAGATGGGAGTTGTAGTCAAACCCGATCTGCAGTTCCACATGCTCCCTACTCTTGCTTTAAAGCATTATTATTTCCAACGCTGGAATGTCCACCCTGTTAAATATCTACACCAAAAGCCAAATGAAATGAACTTATTCCCAAAGCAATAAAACAGTATCTGACATTGTACAGCACACAAATTATCTCTCTGTAATGTTAAAGATTAGGCTTTCAGAATTTCAGCATTACATAATTGCTCCATCTAAGCAGTTTTTGGTGAGTGGATGCATTTCTATTAATAAAATTAAACTAGTGACATTTAGAAAAGAAATACTGTCCCAAACTGTATCATTCCAGACTATGAATATGGAAGAACAACAACCCCCCCCGTATTATTTGTACTTCGTTTCCTGCTTGGTACCTACCGTGTTGCATCAGTTGACCAATTATTCAGCATCATTTTCAAAAACGAGGTGCAAAAGGATTTGTTTATGCATTTGGATTGTCCTTAAATAACCCTTCAACTTACTTCAGGATCTAATTAGTTTTTGCTGTTAAATGTTTAATTGGTGGTAAAGTGAATAGATGGCAAAGAGCCATTGGAAGGTGTCACCAATGTTTTTGGGCTCCTCGGCACATTTGGAGCTTTGAGGATGTGTCATATGCATCTGCCACAAAATGGCTACTGTAAGGAGAGGGCACGACACAAAATAGCTGCCATGGGATGTGACCTAATGCAAAATGGTTGCTGTGGGGCTGTATGTCTGCCACCAACTTAGATGACCTTAAAGGAAGATTGGACAAATTCATGGATAAGCACAAACAGAAGGTTCCTTTAAATAGAAAGGTGTCCTCTGACAGTCCTTCAAGTAGAGGACTGTCTTCTATAAAGTAAGACATGTGGCCACAGGGCTACATCTTCCCCTGGCTGAGGCCTGACAACAATTTGCCTTTTACTGGGTTGGTCGATAAATTTATATTACCAAATATGCTGAGCATTTTGAAAATGCCAAAGAAAGCATCGCTTTTTATTCATACTTTGGAAAACCAAAAATACGGCTCATTTGCAAAGCTATATTTGATATTTTATCTTTCGTTCCCTGTTGCCATAACACTTCAAACCAAAATTGCCTCCACAAAATAAAAAGAAAGGAATAAAATCATTAGCGGGCAATTAAATCCCAGTCCCACCAATTAATACTGCCCCTCACTGATTAAAATTGGCCCTCGCCAAGTAATCAACTAATGGTTTTGTTGATTAATCTACCCATTCCCCTGATTAAAAGCTCACAGCCCGAAATGCTTGCTGTTCGGTTCTTGCTTTTCTCTATCCATGTAGCAGACGAGTGGAGGCCGTCTCTTAATGCAGACATTATAAAACACTGCAATTTACAATAATCTGGTAGATATTGTGTGGGAGAAATGACTCCATTTAATGAAAACAAACAGGAAACATTACCCGATTTTAACAGGCAAAATGAGAATCTAATTAAGTAGCAGGAATGACTGGCTGGAGTGTCGCAGTGTCGTGTCTCTGTGGCATTTCTTTGCCGCAGCAATCCTTGCCAAGAACAATAAAGTAATGTGGCATTTTACAGGCCTGACAGCTCCCCAACCCCCACCAAACATGGAATAACTTTTATACTACTAAAGGAATGTTTCCTGCTGGCAAATGGGATAAATATACAAAATGATATCGAGGCAACATTCCTCTTCCCTCCTCTGCTTTTGTCAAGCTCTAATATAATTTGGTTATGTCTGATGTCTGTTCGTATTATCATGCAGAGACTGTGTTGTCTGAAATGCATAGTCTTTACGTCTGCCTGGCACAGACCACTGAGATAATCCACAAAGGTGCTGTTGAGCATACGGCAAATGGCTCTGTTGAGAAGCGAATGCGCAGGCAAGGGAAGAACTCCATGCAGCAAGAGCACCTCTGTGTTCCACCTTTTGAATAAAAACAACCATGGGAAGCCATGGAAAACGTGTGGCATAACTACTTGGTGTGAGCAAATGCCGCCTATGGAGACTTCCCAGCACACGTTTGTTCAGGTTGAAGTCCAATCCTGAATACTGAAGCAGATCTTAAGGCAGGCACAGCCTGGCGAATATTGTTCAAAAGAGGAGGGAAATGGCTCCTTTTTCATACTGAAAGTCAACTGGGGGGGGAGGTGCATTTGTGCTGGAAGAGTCACATCCTATGAGATTCTGTGTAGACCTGTAGCCCCTTAGATTTTGTCAGATTCAGGCTCCCAGTGGTCCGAGGCAGTGTGGTGAATGGTTAGGGATGATGGGAGTTGTGTTGTTGTAGGCACCTGTCTGTCTTGAGATACAATGGAGTGCACATCCAGGGGTGAAGTCAGACTGCTGGAGAATCACAGCAGTGGTTGCAGAGACCAGTAACTCATAACTGCTGCCTCCTGTGTTGTTTTTGCTGCGGTAGCAGCACTGAAGCAACCTCTCTGGAGTCCAAGCCTGGGCAGAGTATATGGAGGTCCTGGGCTGATGTGGTCTAAAGGAAAGCAGAGCAATACATTTGGCACCAGTTGGGCTGCAGGAGTTGCTGGAAGGCACCATCCAACTGTCCTAGGGACCCCACTCTGGATTTGCGTAGAGTTTACTCCTTAGCCTTTTCTTCTCCTGATGATGTCCCACAGGACAGTGGGTATGGATTTTTCTTTGGGGTTCAGTTCTGAAGCCTTTCTCACAAATGAGTATAGCTGCAAGTAAGCAAAGGCTTAGGACCAGAGTTTTCCTTCTCCTAGATGGACTACCTTCCCAGGTTGATGAGCTCCATCTGCCACTCATTTCCCGCTACATGTGCAAAAACCACCTTCTTGACTGTTGGACCCACTCTTGGTCTCATCTGCTCAAGTCACTGGAACCTGTCTTTGCATGCAGGGAAAGTCCCTAGCTCACTGAGGGTTTGAGACCCATAGACTACCCTCACCTGGTTTAGCTGGCCAGTCAAAGCCGTTTCCCAGAGTGTGGCTGACAGCTTTGAGGAGCCATACGTGAGAGATGAGTCCAGGGTGGGGACCAAAGATGGACAAATTACCCCAGAAGGAGCACAATGTGCCCCCCACCAGAGCACTACCCCCCCTAACACCCCAAAGGGGGTTGTCAGCCATCAGCATCTCTTGGTGTAGAAACAGCAGCAAAATAGTGTCTACAGACAGTCCCAGAAAAAGGAAAAAAGGGAAAGGGAAAGGGGGGAAAAGGGTTTGTTTACAGATCTGGCACAGCAAGAGCCATTGATTAAAAAACCTGCAGTGCTTTTACAGTTATTCCTTCTCCCATATGAGACCCTGAAAACTGTTGTGCTGTGTGAGTGGGCCAAGGGGTTGCTAATAGAATTCTCTGCATCCCCACAAGACTGCAGTTCCCGGGAGAAAATCAGAACAGTTTAACCAGTCTAAAACTGGTAACTTTGCACTGTTGGCATTCCCCACCCCTAGCAGCAATAATTAGATTGTTCTTCTTCCAGCTAGTACTTCTGTTATGATTATGGGTTGATTATGGTTATGCTGGTGTCATTTAGATCTGCATTATAATGAGTTTTTTAATTGTCAGAAGCTGTGTATACTAACTACAGAAGAAAAATGCAGAGGACAGGTGGAGTTGCCTTCGTTATGGCCCTTTGCACCATACGAACTGGGATCTTGATTTTTGTTTAATAGAGAAGGCAAACTGACTTCCTGAAAGTGCTCAGTGTTGTTCCAATTTGCCGCAGGACTGCAGAGTGTTGGCATGCAGAGGGTCGGGAGGCCAGCTGAGCCATCTCCTTCCAGCTGTCCCGCTGCAAAGACCATCAACCTCTGCCTGATGTAAATCAGCGACCCGGGCTTCAAAGCCAGGGCACACTATCAGCAGAGTGAACTGTGCACACAGAATAGGCGTGAGGCTTGTGGAAGCATACTACAACTACAGATTTATTAATCATAAATCAGGACAAAGAAACATGTCGTCTCTCTCGTCTTCTCAGAGAGAACGGGATAAAGCAAAAGCTATACAAAATGGAAGTTCCCAGAAAGCTGTCCTGGAATGTAAACAGACATGTAACATGTAACAGTTCCACACGTCTGCTCCTTAAGGTGGAATGGAAATCTCAACATCGAGTACATGGAGCCTGTATCATCAACATAAAGTTAGTGCAAGATGCCAGCGTTTTTGAAATGGGAATCCTTGCAGTGGTACCCAGGAACATTTAAAACAGTTGTAGCACCAGACAACATTAAGAGCTCTGTGGGTATTTATTTTTTTGTTTGTTTAGCAATTACCTAGGAGGAATCGCTTCTCAGTATATCTCCAGCATGCCAAGAGGGCCCTTTTTCCATTGTTGAGGGATCACAATGGCTGAATGAAGACAGGAAGAGAGTCAGAGCAGAAGAGTAGAGAACAGTCAATTATGTGTGAAATATAGGTTAAGCACCACCTAAGATATATATACATTTCAAGAAACATTGCAGCAGATGTAAAGGGGTGTCTGCTTTATGTCACTATGGAACAATGCTTTGAATCTCTAGGGTATTTGAGAAACATTGTGCCCCTGGGGGGCACGGTTTGCCCCTATTGGAAATATTGCCATCTTGGAAATAGGTGCTACCAGGCAAGAGATTATGGGGACATTGGCTTTTAATGGACGTAGCAGGTCATGATGAATGACTCCTAGATAAAGGAGGAGGCTAACAGGAGACCTGGCTTGTAGTTGCTATATTGGCAAAGAAGTCAAACACTGGATAAAAATACCCCCCCCCCCAACAAAAGACTTGTGTCTTGATCTCCCACTCAGAACAAAATGATAATAATGGTCAGTTTTGGTCTAGGTGGACTGAGAGAGCCCCTTCTTCCATCATAGGTGGCTTTCCCACTTCCAGAAATTCCATCTTGAAGAGCAGATCTGGACCATGGTCCCTTCTCTCTCTCTCTCTCTCTCTCTCTCTCTCTCTCTCTCTCTCTCTCTCATCCTAATTGTCTTAATTAGCTGTCAATTCACTCTCATTTCCTCTCCCTGCCAAGTCATTCACCTCCTGGGCTTCTCCAGCCTCTGCTGAGTCACACCCAACTACTGCAGACATTAATAGAAGTTTCCCATGCTCTTTCCTATTGGCCAGGGCTGAATAACTCTGCATTCCTTACTGGGCAACCTTCCAAGGGTTGCATGGCATTGGTGGGTGAGACCAGAAGGGAAAAGGGGATGAGATTAAAAAAATGAACATTTTACAACTGGTAAAGGTAAAGGTGAAGGGACCCCTGACCGTTAGGTCCAGTCGCGGACGACTCTGGGGTTGCGGCGCTCATCTCGCTTTACTGGCCGAGGGAGCTGGCATACAGCTTCCGGGTCATGTGGCCAACATGACAAATCAGAGCAGTGCACAGAAATGCTGTTTACCTTCTTGCCGGAGCAGTACCTATTTATCTACTTGCACTTTGACGTGCTTTCGAACTGCTAGGTTGGCAGGAGCAGGGACCGAGCAACAGGAGCTCAGCCTGTTGAAGTGATTCGAACCGCTGACCTTCTGATCAGCAAGCCCTAGGCTCTGTGGCCACCCATGTCCCTTTACAACTGGACATTAGGCCATTTTCTACAAACCCTCACATGCCACCCACATCCCTTTACAACTGGACATTAGGCCATTTTCTACAAACCCTCACCCTCCAAGCAAGAGGTCTGATCAGAGTTGAAAGACTCAGCCAGGAAGAACACAAGAACACTTGGGCTGAGAAGAAGGGCCAGTGAGGAGTGTGGCATGGGAAGAGTTATGAGGGCAAGATGGAGAGGCCTGGGGGGCCACATTGTTCCCCTCCCTAACTGTAGCTTCCCCACCCTTGCCAAGCAGTTTTTTGCCACCAATGAGTGGCTAACTGGCAAAGAATTCTCAAGCCAGACCAATATTATATCCTATGAGTCACTGAACTTTGCAGCGACAAAACTTGCACAATGTCCCCATCACAAACATTTTGGATTTCAGAGGGAGGGAAAAAAATAAATTAGACGGCTTGTCCCTGGAAGTAGGCGCTGAATATACAATAGTGTTGGAGATATTTATATAAATGTGCAATGGCGTGGTGTACAGGGGAGGGGGGAGGTGAGGAATAGAAGAGAAGTTAATTATGAGTAAGATCAAAGAGATTTCGAAAAGTGATCTATAAAAGCTCTAGCTTTTTAGTGCATGTGCTTTTCCATCTCCATTAATGATGTTCAGAGATCTGAGGACCTGCTTGTGAGCATCCAGAATAACAAGGCAAATTATTTGGTGGCGCTCAAGGGGGTTTATCCGACTCCAATGAGGAAAGAAACAACAACAAAATGGGAATGAGAAAATGAACTTTTGGGATTTGGGGTGATAGTCAATGTGGCTACGTGGTCGACGGTTGTTTAAGTAGGAATGTGCACTCATCTGAGTTCAAGCCAGCTAGCGAAGTGGTTAGATTGTCAGACTAGGACCTGGGAGAACAGAGTTCAAATCCCTGGTGTGCCACAAAGCTCACTGGGAGCCAGTCTCTGCCTCTTGGCCTAAACTACCTCACAGTGTTCTTTGGGGACTGAAAGAGGAAGGGGAGAACCATGTACACCACTTTGAGCTCCTTGGATAAAAAGGTGCGATATAAATACAACAAATAAGTAAATAACTGTTGCTGAAATGAAGTGTCCCTATTGGTCGATACAACCATGCACCCTTCAATCCGAGTCTCACAAAGCGAGGACAAGGCTGGGATCAAAGGGCACATGGTTGCAGCACACTTCTCATGCTGCCCTGCTATCCCCAAGCCGCTTTGCGAAGCTGGGATGTGATCCGAATGATTCACCTGACAAATTGTTCAGATCACATCCCAGCCTCGCAAAGAACTGCAGGGCTGACAGGGTGGTGTGAGGAGTCAAATGGCACGGTTTCCCCTAAAAAGATGCCCCCAGGGCCATCATCCTGGCAGACCCCCGCACTATGCCCCTGAACTCACCTGTTGAGTGCGGACAGCATTGTAGGCAGAAGGGGGTCATTGAGAATCAAGTGGGAATTGCCAGCATGTTCTCAGGGAACCCTGTTTTAGAACATACAGTGGTACCTCTAGTTATGAACTTAAATCATTCGGGAGGTCTGTTCTTAACCTGAAATTGTTCTTAACCTTAGGTGTGCCTTCGCTAATAGGGCCTCTTGCTGCCGCCGCACTGCTGGCACACAATTTCTGTTCTCATCCTGGGGCAGAGTTCTCAACTCGAGGTAACTCTTCCAGGTTAGCAGAGTTTGTACCACTGTACAGTGGTACCTCTGGTTATGTACTTAATTCATTCCAGAGGTCTGTTCTTAACCTGAAACTGTTCTTAACCTGAAGCACCACTTTAGCTAATGGTGCCTCCCACTGCCGCTGTACCACCGTTGTGCGATTTGTGTTCTCAACCGGAAGCAAAGTTCTTAACCTGAGGTTCTATTTCTGGGTTAGCGGAGTCTGTAACCTGAAGCGTATGTAACCTAAAGCGTATGTAACCCGAAGTACCACTGTAATATCTTTAGAAAAAAGCTATAGTACCTCCATAGTATTATAAGTAGGTCCCCAGCCTACAGAATGCTTAATATCTGCAGGGGGGGTGAGAGGATGGAATGGAAGAGAGAATCTTGGAAGAAGTCCTGGCTGGTTGTCCAGCTGGAACCCTGAGCAGCAATACTCCACACACGGCAACATTTTGTTGGAAGTGTTGACACACAAATATTGCTTGTCATGGATTAGGTTCCCAGACCCAAAAGACTCAGAACCTCGAAGGAGCAAGTTTATGTATACGTCAGGACCTTCAGCTACTTTCAAAATACCGTCTTTGGTTCATGGGATCATTTTGCAACAGTGTACTTGTCTATACTAATATTAATTTACAGCACTGTATAACTCCCCTAAACATATTATTGGGCACTCCCTAGCAACATCCCTGGCTGGTGGACTGGGTACAAATTGGCAGGCCTCAGATTATGCCATCAGGCCTGGTTTATATAACATAATTTCAGTTTTGGTAAATTTAGGCACAGGAACTAAAAGCGGTTTCTAGTCCAAGGCAGTACCAGACAACACTAACATTAGATATCAAATGCCTATCAATGTCACTCTTGGATTTAAGTTTTAAGGAAGGAAGCTGTAGGGAAGAGATTGAAATGTTCAACATAATTATCTTTGTAATTCCAACCGATTATACTTTCAAGAAAAGAAAAATTGAGGTTTGTTTGATGAGACCTCTGTATGATAAAATCATGTTGAATGGCATCTAATTATATTTCTAGATTCTCAAATGTCATTGATTGAGTATGGTATTCACTCTCTCTCCCCCACCTCCCCGGTTACTGATGTCAGGTTAATCAGCCAATAATTATGTTACATCTCCAACTTTCTGAGCCAGAAGATTAATTCTATCAACGGCTCATCTGCTGCTCTCTCCATTAATTTAAGATGCATGAAAAACACAGTGAAAAGTCAAGCTGGTTTTCACTTGACCATCAGAAATAGCCAAGAGACTAGCAGCAGTAGAAAGAGGAGGCCTCCTAGAGCATCTGTGGAATGACACGTGAAGCCCATCTTGTCAGATCAGCATTTGTGGTTAGTTCCCATTGTGGGATGGAAAGCAGGGAGGTCAACAGTAGGTGGCGCCAGAGAACCAGTGCCAGGAAGAGCCAACTAATTCTCATTTTGTCCTCATCCTTCTCCCCGTTGAGTCCTACTTAATAGCCAAGGTGGCTCCTGAGCAGTTTACAACACCATTCGCAAAAGAAATCACACACACATAGTTAAAATACACAATAAGACAATGGCATAAAACATTGATATAAGCACCCTCAATTAAAATGTGCAATAAAACAAGTCCATTAAAACAGCACAACTGCTAAAGTTGTTAAAACAGCAATTAGAACAATTAAAATGGGAGTTTCAGGTCGGTAGAACAGGGGAACACAGCTATGTCTTCCAAGAGCCAAGCTAGAACAAGGCCAAAACAATCACCACCATCATCATCATCATCATCATCATCATTTTATTATTTATATGCTGATTGGGGCCTCATGGGGCCTCATGGTGAGAAAGAACCTGGCTGGTGACAGCCAGTATGTAGCCCTTCTAGGCATGGTTTTGTAGCCCTTCTAGGTCAGGATTTATTTGGAGGGGGCAGAACCGAGTTATCTGCGAAGCAATTGGTCAGTTGGTTAAGTTGTTGTTTTTTTACTTGTTGGGGGGCAGCTGACTTCTCCCTTGGCTATGCCCATGGTTCCAGGAGTGAGAGGGACTGAGCTGTCCTGAGACCCATTGGATTTTCTGAGCCAGCCCCACTGCCATCACATGACACCATGTGCAATCTAGGGTAGATTATTGGCCAGATACAGCGGTAGTCCCCCTGCTCCATTCAACACAGCAGGGCAGCAGCCAAAGGTTAGATTGTACCCTAAATGATGCTGTAGCATTTAGCTTGCCATATGTCCTCTTTTCCCAGGACACATCCTCTTTTTTAAGAAGGAGAGTTGTCATAGTGATCCATCATTAACATGTGGCCAATGCGTTCTCTTTTTTTGCTCTTCAACATATGGCAACCTTACAAATTTCCACTAGACTTCTGGGAAGCAAAAATGGCAGCTTCCAGCACTCCAGAGAGCTGCGGCTTCCAACACCAGTGGAAGGAATGCTTCTGTAAAATTGGTGGGGCAAAAAAGTTGATCAGTGAGCTCTTATGGGGTAGTTATTGCCTCTTGGCCCATTCCAAAAATTTGGACCTAAAGTTCTCAGCAGGAAATGTTTGATAGGTCCACCATTTAGTCAGACATCGGAACCAGTGCTGCTGTTGAAAACGGGAAGAATTTTGGTGCCAAACCAACTGATCCCATTATTACAGCTGCAACTTAACAGTCTTGTGAGATGAGTAGAAGGCAGTAAACCTACAATGATGCCTGCCCCAATTTGTATCTCTTGTCATCTTTCCCAAGAGAAATTGTGAGCCCAAAAGCTTGTTTAGTTTCAATCAACAGATGTTGGTCCCAATTAAAGGGATCAAATTAAAGTGCTTTTATGTGTCTCCTTTGCTAGGACCAGGATAGTAGCAGCTCTCTAATCTAAATTGTGTCCTAGGAGATCTTTAGTGGGAAGAAGCAAGGGATTTAATTAATGTTCGGGCTCTTTATACATAAAATGTCTAAGAGACATGACTGTCTCTTACCTTCCTGTTTGTCTGTTGGCGTTTTAACCCCAGACTCCTCCAACCCAACAGTAATTTATCAAAAGGGTTTTCTGTGGAAACAGGTAGTTAGAATGTTTGCTTGGATAACAGAATTATAAATAAGCAAGGGGACACCTGCTATTTCAATCCCAGCATGTTCCCTCTGTTTTATACATTTGTTGTTTTCTTTTTCCTTGAAGAAAAACACCTTGAGGAAAAACGCCTGTGTTGTGCTGAGATTTTTGAAACTGAGGCTTTTGAACCAGTGTTTGAAAGTGCGTTGAGCCCGTTTATAGTTGTGGTGGCCTAAAAGTTTAGCATAACTCATTCTGACTTTATGTGGCTTCAATAGAGCTGGCTAATTGATGGGACTCATTGTTACATAATGAGTAGTATAACTTCTCCTTAACTTTAATTCCCTTAACATCCTTGTTCCTTTTAAACGGTTATTTCTTGCGCTTTTTACACTGCTTCTTTTACTCCACACCAAGAGGGCTTATTTTATGATTGGTGGTCAGGCCTGCCAGGGTTTTTTTTGGGTTTTTTGGGGCAGCACTCAGTCACATGTTGCCATCAAAATTCCATCCTGCCCCCAAATGCAATGTGTATTTTGCTTTTCTGGAGGAAATCTAACATATCAGATAGGTGCCACCTCTATTGTCTTTGCAAAACCTATTGATGAGCTCCCTTTTCCAACAAACCTTTTTTACTCTAATCAAATATCCGTATTGGGTTTGACTTTGTTTTGAATATCCAAAACTATTCTCCTTGTTTTATACATTGCTTTATGTATGTTTTTATATGTAAATTTGTTTTATGTTGCCGATGTTATTTGCTTATATAACTCCTTACCCACTACAAATCCCATGGCAGATCACAACAATTACAATGAGTAACATTCAATTAAGTTTTACTTAGAGAAGTCCTATTGAAATTAATGGACATGACTAAGAGAGCACTCTTAAGTATGGGAAGCCAACAATATTTTGAATTCATTTTTTATAAATATCATATTAGATTAAGTTCTGGTTATAAGTAATCCTGCCCCCCTTTTTGTAATGTACACATTTTGTTGTTGTTCTGTTCTGTTTTCTACCAGGATACTATCTCTTTTTTGTGTCTTATCTTATTCTGTGCACTTGTAATTCTGTACTTCTTGTTTCTCAATAAAGAATAGCAAATAAAAGAAGTATGGAAAGACAGGGTAATTGACACTGGATTAAGTTAAGACATTGTAAAGTACATGAGATCCAAGGGATTGATGCTAGCATATTTCTGTCTGAGCCAGTGTTAGAGACTTACTATGGCATAGTCCAGCTGAGCTGGGAACTTGCCAGCTTGGCCGGAGTTCTCCTACATCTTAACTCACTCATCCCAGTGGATCTAAAGTTAGGACTGCATCCTTTGCAAGGTCCATTAATTTCAATAGGTCTACCACGAATTAAGGGGGACGTGGGTAGCGCTGTGGTCTAAACCACTGAGCCTCTTGGGCTTGCCAATCAGAAGTAGATAAATAGGTACCACTCTGGTGGGAAGGTAAACGGCGTTTCCGTGCGCTGCTCTGGTTTTGGTGTACTGTTCCACCAGAACACATGACCTGGAAAAACTGTCTGTGGACAAACACCGGCTCCCTCAGCCTGTAAAGCGAGATGAGCACCACAACCCCAGAGTTGTCTGCGACTGGACTTAACTGTCAGGGGTCCTTTACCTTTTTTTAAAAAAACAAGCAAACCATGAATTAAACTTAGTTTAATACTACCCAACGTCAAAAATATGTTTTAGTGATCCTGACATGCACTATTGTGGTGCTCTCCAGGACTTTGCCAATTTTGCCTCTAACACTAAACCATGGTTTTGTGATGTGTGAACCCTCTCCAGAAACTTACCTATGCCATATTGCCTCTCTAGAGTGTTTCTATAATATGGAATAAAAAAATATTAAAGTCGGATTCTTCTTCTAATAACCCGTTAAAATGAACCAATCTAAGTGTGAAAATATATGAAATAACTTTTTCATATCAAAACTATTACTATAAATTGGGATGGATAGATTTACAGCACACAGCACAGTTCTAACCATGTCTGCTTTGAGGCAGCTCCCACTGAATTCCATGAGACTTATTCCCTCCCAGTAAGTGTGTATAGGATTAAAGGTAAAGGTAAAGGGACCCCTGACCATTAGGTCCAGTCGTGGCCGACTCTGGGGTTGTGGCGCTCATCTTGCTTTATTGGATGAGGGAGCCGGCGTACAGCTTCCGGGTCATGTGGCCAGCATGACTAAGCTGCTTCTGGCGAACCAAAGCAGCGCACGGAAACGCCGTTTACCTTCCCGCCGGAGCGGTACCTATTTATCTACTTGCACTTTGACATGCTTTTGAACTGCTAGGTGGGCAGGAGCTGGGACCGAGCAATGGGAGCTCACCCCGTCACGGGTATTCGAACCTCTGACCTTCTGATCAGCAAGCCCTAGGCTCTGTGGTTTAACCCACAGTGCCACCCGTGTCCTGTGTATAGGATTGCACCTTGGTAATGTCAAGCAGCAGATTAATCAACTCCCCCTTGGGTTGATTAACAGGGAAGAATTTAAATTGGGTAGGCCTTTGAGACAATGCCACACTTAACTTTTTGAGGCCGGCATAGGGAATGAAACAAATTGAAACAAAAATGAAAAAGATGGCCTTTTCCATTCTAATGACTGCTAGCTTTGCATATTATCACACATTTCCTTCAACACCTATAAGGAACCTGCAGCCCCTTTGGACTACATCTCCCATCATGGGTGCCAAATTCCTGGAACCCTGGGTGCCTGAGCACTCACAAAATTCCCCATGAAGGGGCTGAGCATCCAGAAATTTATGTGCCAGGGCCATGCACGCTGCATGGCACCCACTGCCCCACGGTCGTGGGGCCAAGCTGGCATTCCTTTCTCCCATCATCTCTGACTCTCGGCCATGCTGGATGGAGCTCATGGGAACTGGAGTGCAACAACATCTGCAAGGCCACCACCCTGTTCGTTCTATAGGTTTTGAGAATGCACACAGTTATTTAAACGGGCTTGTTTAATTGATGTATTAATCACACCAAAAGGCAGCTGTTTAGTCAGCTGTAATCTGTTGGCATAAATTCAGCTCAAGCTAATGTTTTGTGTCCGCAGCCTCAGCAGCAAAGGCTGTGTTAGGTAGGCCTTAATATCTTTTTTGAAGTCTTTGAAATCTGAAAGGCATGAGCTGGCTCTTCTGAATTGCGGTATCTCTGGTTAATTTTTCCATACCACCATCACTTGAGCTTCTGTAGCTCTTATCTTTCCCCTTTTTGCTTTTATGTTTCTAATCACATTTCCTAACTTGGATCACTCCGGGCAAAATGAGTCATGTTTCATCTGCAATATATATATTCTAAGAGGAAGAAAAAACAAAACAAAATAAACCCCAACACCACCACACATTTCCTTGCTTATTGTTATGCAGAGACCCGGTTTCATTCTGCTACATCTCCTCTCAATTCCCCCCCACCCACTTCCTGAAGACATTTGAGGATTAATTGTAAGGAGAAGCTAACATTTGCTTTCTTTCCCTATAGAGACAATCAATAAATGTACCAATGCAAAGTTCTTAAGCGTGCAGCACTTGACAATTATATGTGCTGACACTTTTAAAATACACATGCCATAAATACCACCTCTTCATTAGCCAAGTGTGGTAGATAATTATCACCTGTGTGGAACAGTAATTTCTTTGCCTGCCAGATATTTCCACTTGGGGCGGGGTGGCTTTTAATTTTTACTCCATCCATGTAAAAGACCTGCAGCTGCCACATACTTGTTTATACAGACCCCCCAACTGTCCCTGTTTTCCAGGGACAGTCCTGGATTTACAGAAGCCGCCCCAGTTTTTATTTGATCCTGGAATGTCCTGGTTTTCCTTAGCATGTCCCTATTTTCATTGGAGAAATGTTGGAGGGTGTGGAGTTATGCAACTCCCCGAGCCAAGGCGATACATAACTATAAAACCTTTAGAAGGCATTTGAAGGCAGCCCTATGTAATTTTGTTATGTTTTTATATATGTTGGAAGCCGCCCTGAGTGACTGGGGCAACCCAGTCAGATGGGCGGGGTATAATTAATTTTGTTGTTGTTTAGTCGTTTAGTCGTGTCCGACTCTTCGTGACCCCATGGACCAGAGCACGCCAGGCACTCATGTCTTCCACTGCCTCCTGCAGTTTGGTCAGACTCATGTTTGTAGCTTTGAGAACACTGTCCAACCATCTCGTCCTCTGTCATCCCCTTCTCCTTGTGCCCTCCATCTTTCCCAACATAAGGGTCTTTTCCAGGGAGTCTTCTCTTCTCATGAGGTGGCCAAAGTATTGGAGCCTCAGCTTCAGGATCTGTCCTTCCAGTGAGCACTCAGAGCTGATTTCCTTAAGAATAGATCGGTTTGATCTTTTTGCAGTATTTTTTAATTAATAAAATTACATCTCACAACCAACCTTCTGGAGGTCAAATAGCAGTGGTAAAAGGTAAAGGTAAATGGGCCCCTGACCATTAGGTCCAGTCGTGGCCAACTCTGGGGTTGCGGCGCTCATCTCACTTTACTGTCTGCGGGACCCGGCATACAGCTTCCAGGTCATGTGGCCAGCTTGACTAAGCTGCTTCTGGCGAACCAGGGCAGTGCACGGAAACACCATTTACCTTCCCGCTGGAGCGGAACCTATTTATCTACTTGCACTTTGACGTGCTTTCAAACTGCTAGGTTGGCAGGAGCAGGGACCGAGCAATGGGAGCTCCCCCTCCCCCCGTCGCGGGGATTCGAACTGCCGACCTTCTGATTGGCAAGTCCTAGGCTCTGTGGTTTAACCCACAGTGCCACCCACAGTGGTACTTTCTATAAAACTGGTGGAATGCTGCGGGAATTCAGTCAGGGCTCTTTCCCAGCTTTGCTTGGAAATGGCATGGATTCAACTTGGGAAGTTTTGCATGCAAAGCACATGTGGTCTGCCATAAGCTGCAGCCCCATCTTCATTCATGTTCCCATGTGTAATGATTCTGATTCACCCCATTCTGACACATGTACGTATGGACCTCAGCCAGCCATCACCTGAATTTTGCACTGAAACATTGCCACACAGTTTCAAACAGTTTAAATGCATCGAAACACACTTTTAATGAGTACTTTGAGAGGAAACCCTGTAAGCACATAGAATTCAATTACGTAGGTTGAGAATAGTGGTTTTTGTGTGTGTGTTTTGAGACCCAAACACTGATTTGATTGATTGAATTTATATACCACCCTATATCCAGAGGTCTCAGGGCGGTTCACAGAACAAAATCAGAATATAAAACCACAAAATATATAATGAATAAAAACAACAACACATTAACCCCCTCCCCCAAAAAAACACATTTTAAAAGGGCATAGGATGTCAATCAAATCAATCAGATGCAGTTTAATGTCCAAAAAGCACTTGCGAAAGTGATATGGATCAGAAATATTTATTCATTTAGAACGCTTTTAAAAAATAATAATGCTCCGTAGCCACAGGGGCTCCCAAATCAGGTTACAGCTCAGTACGAAAGAGGTCAGTGCTTGGCTTACAATCCTGCCTTAGGGGGTGCAAAAGGGGGGGGAGGAGGAGGGAAGCAGAAAAAGCAAACTCAAACCCACGCACCAGTTCTTATAATGCCCAGTCGGGATTCTGCTTTTTTAAAAAACAAAAACAATTTTTTATTCTTAATGGCCATTAGCAAGAGTCATGTTCCGCTCACGTTGTGAAAGGCAGTGCCCAGTGGTAAATTATGCAACCCTCTCACATATTATCAGCCCTGCTTATGTGACAGGTGAAAACTCAGACCTCCAACACCTGACGGCTAATGCCTATGCCACACTGCAGGTTTTGAGCTGTTGATGCCACCGCCACCTGTCAATGAGGTCCCCAAGGCAATCCATCAGAAAGCTACAGACGGTCTCGAGGGAGAACTGTAAGACAGCCTGTGTCCAATTCTGGGTCTGGCCAAGTGTCACATAACTGTGATGTTTGAGCGCATAAATACAGAGCTGGGGCAGGGGGGAGAAAGTGAGAAATTATCATGAGCACCTGTGTGTCACTGCTTTCTATATTGCTGTTTTTTCCATCGAGACTATTCTAGACTAGCGAGACATCTGCAAATGAACCCACAGATCAGAGCCAAAGGTTGTGCTATCACTTTGCACTGTAGTGGCAAAAGCTGGAACCAGGAATTTGAGCAGGTGAGATCCATACATATATGTATTCTACTCAGGGAGAAAAGGCACAATTATAATGACACAAAGAAGAAGGAGCATTGCCTTAGGAAACGAGACTGAACAACTCACTTTTAGGATTTCTTAAAAATATATATCTATATAAATTTTGTTACCGGAAAATCTGAATGCCTGAGAACACAGATTTTTTTTTTTTTTGGTTAAGAAAATACCTTAAGCAGAAGCTTGTTAAGGCTGAAAAAATCAAATTACAAAATGACAGGATTACATTTGCCAGCGCAGCGCTCCATTCCATCCCAGACAGCCGTTCAAAATAAAAGCAGAATATATTTTAAATTTCCACCACGTCTTCCACCAGTGGTCTCTGGGGAGGAGGAGGAGATGGAGGAGATGGCAGCTGTGCTTGCTTTTTGCTCTTGTGTGATTTTTTTGGGTTGGGTGGGTGCGAGGGGGGTGATGGGAGAAAGGTCACTGTGGATGCAAGTGGACACCTCCTCTTTGAAGGTGGCTGTGTAGAAGCAATTCCTTTGCTTGGTGAAATACTGTTATCTAATGGAAAGTGACAAATATTGTTTGTTGTGCCTTCCTATAGCAGACATTACTGTTTGGCTGTATTCCAATAACCTTCCAAGGGGAAATGCATAAAAATAGTGTGTGCATGCGCGCGCGCACACACACACACACACATTGCTAAGCTATGAAATACTCTAGTCTGGTCCTTGCCAATCTGGTGCACTCCCAGTGTTGTTGGACCCCAATTCCTATCAGCCCTTGCCAATACTCAGGCATTTTGGAGAAAACAACTTTTAGAACGGCATCTCCACCCCTGTCGTTCAGCCCAGAAATGGAGATCCAGCACCAAAGGCCTTCTGGTGGTTCCTTCAGCGTGAAGTTATAGGGAACCAGACAGAGGACCTTCTCGGAAGTGTTGCCCTCCCTGTGGAATGCCCTCCCATCAGATGTCAAGGAGATGAAGAACTACACAACTTTTAGAGGACACCTGAAGGCAGCCTTGTATTGGGAAGTTTTTAATGTTTGGCATTTTATGATGTTTTATATGTGTTGAAAGCCACCCAGAGTGGCTGGGGAAAGCAAGTCAGATGGGTTGGGTATTATTGGTATTATTATTATTATTAGCTCTAGTCTATGAAGAAAGTCCATAGTTTTGGGCAGAGTCGGAGTTGCTATATCCATGGATCTCTAGGAATAGTTTTTCACATGGTGTGCCATGGTAATAGAAATCACAGAGTGAACCCACATACTGTATGAGCCTTCCTTTTATGAATTTCCATGGTTTGTTCTTCTGGTTTTGCACCACTCCATCTCTGTAGCAGATGAATCTTTCTGCTGCATTTCTACACTGGGCAAGATTGGAAATTTCAATCAGGATGCACAGATGGAGCAGACATGCCCATCTTCAATCTCTGCATGAGTAATTGCTCTGGGCCTGCCTCCTTCCAGAAAGGAGAGGAGGGGCCATAGTTCAGTAGCAGAGTATATGCTTTTCATGCAAAAGTTCCCACATTTGGTCCTTATCCAGGTAGGGTTGGTCAATGACTCCTGTGTGAAACCCTTGAGAGTCACTGTCTGTCAGTGTAGACATTATAAGTTAAATGGACCAATGGTCTAACATGGTACAGTGGTACCTTGGTTTTCAAACGTAATCCGTTCCAGAAGTCTGTTCCAAAACCAAAACATTCCAAAACCAAGGCGTGCTTTTCCATAGAAAGTAATGCAAAATGGATTAATCCATTCCAGGCTGTTGAAAAACTACCCCTAAAACACTTCT
Source organism: Podarcis melisellensis (assembly GCF_964234715.1). Taxonomy (NCBI): domain Eukaryota; kingdom Metazoa; phylum Chordata; class Lepidosauria; order Squamata; family Lacertidae; genus Podarcis; species Podarcis melisellensis. Next base: position 68,295,011 of record NC_138539.1, read on the forward strand.
CCCCACTGCTCCAATCAGCGCAATCTTTTGATCTCTCTCTCTCTCTCTCTCTCTCTCTCTCTCTCTCTCTCTCTCTCACGTCAAAGCAGCTGGACTGCAGAGCTCTGCCAGGACGCTTCTCCCCACTGCCCCAATCAGAGCAATCTCTCTAAAAATGGAAGCACAACACTAAAAACGGAAGCTCAGGATTCAGGACATGTTCAACTTCCAAAAAGAATTTCGAGAACCGGAACACTCACTTCCGGGTTTGCTACGTTCGGGTTCCAAGTTGTTCGTGAACTAAGCTGTTCGAAAACCGAGGTACCACTGTATTAGAAAGCTTTATACATTCCTAGGGATATCCAGATCAGTGAGTTTTGTTTTCCCTGAATCACAGGGAAATGGAGGGAGAGAGGAAGGGGCAAAGCAGCACAGATCTTTGCATGGCGAATTGGGATTTTCAGATTGGCCTACATCAGATTGGCTCCACTGCTGCATCTGGATTGTACCAAGCCCCCTGCTCCTGGCTATATTATTGGCACAATTTTTAATTACATAAACTATTTGTACTCATTTATCTGAAGATGCCCACCCCCTAGAATCTACTTAATAAAATATAAAGATAGAAGGCATCCCTTTTTTTAGTTGTTCCCCCTTTTCTCGTAATTCTCAGCTCCTATTAGCTGCATTCAGGGAAAATTCCAAAAGCATGGTCAAAGCCATGTTTCTTTCAACCCAATCCATGGTTTTTTAAATGTACAAGCCTCTACCAGCTCACAAACCACGGTTTGTCAGAGGCTGCCAGGTTAGTATATGGTCTGAAGCTGGTTTGAAAACCAAAGTTTGTACTAACCACAGTTTCCAATTACATCTGAGTTCACAAAACATTGGGTTGGATCCAGATGTAGTCATAATTAGAGCAGACCTGTTGAAATCAATCAGACTACGTTAATCAGGACTAATGTGACACAATGATTTCAACTACGACTAAGGACTACTCTAGGTTCCAACCAATTAACAAACCACAGTGAGTGACTGCTGCTGTCGTATTAAGGTGATGCTGAACAATTAAGATGTGAGTAAATCTCTGTAGTTGAATGCTAAGCAGATGGAAAATTAAAGTGTACAAGCATCTTCAAACCATGGTTTTTGGTTTGGAACCTCAAACAAAGTGTGGATTTAGCCCAAATCATTGTTTGACATGGTGCCTGAACTGAATAATTGTTCTATGATTCCTGATTCCCTGAGCAATGGTCTTTTACATGGTCTTTTACATGGTCAACTTTCACATAGTTTCAGGAGTTCAGAGAGAGCACTGGAGACTTATGTTTTTGTAATATTTATTTATTTATAAATGTACTACAACTCCCAGTATACATGACCATTGGCCATGATCAGTGGATGATGGGAGTTGTAGTCCAAAACATCTGTTGGGCACAAGTTGGGGAAAGCCTGCTTTATACTGCAGACAAATCTAGTTTAGCCCATATGTAGTGACCTGCACTGTATAGTTGTATATGGTTTGCTTAAAGTTTAAAATTGTGTGCTTATCTGACATGGTTATAAGCTCTTCTTATTAAAATAGAGTAGTTTTTTTAAAAAATTACACCTTTCATTATTTGTATTAGGACTGTTATTACGAATGCATCTATCTGATACTCAGGTCAGCTAAGTTCGGGGTAGAAGGCTGATTGGTTTTGGGGGGTCTAGAAAGTCTGATGTAGGAAAAGAGCTGTGCAGATGTCTTAATCCAAGGATGTGGATCCAGTGTTGATGGACTCCAATGGTCAATGGTCAGGGATGATGGGAGTTGTAGTCTAGCAACACCTGTTGGACCACAGGTACCCCATTCATGCCTTAATATGGTCTGTCCTTTGGGTCGGAGCGAAACAATATAAACTCAAAGCTTTTGCAGATGACCTAGCTTTGACACTGCAGGAGCCAGAGTCTAGTACGAAAAGAGTATTACAACTGATACATGATTTTGGTCAGGTGGTGGGATTTAAGCTAAATAAACAAAAGACGAAGGTGTTGGGGAAAAACATGACAGACACAGAGTCAGAACGGTTTCAGAGAGAAACAGAACTATCATTGGTGAAAAAGGTAAAGTACCTAGGGGTAAACATAACTGCAAAAAATCTGAGTCTATTTAAGGATAATTATGAAAAATGCTGGTCTGAAATTAAGAGAGACTTGGATAGCTGGGCAAAACTGAAGCTTTCTTTGTTAGGCCGAATTGCTGCTATTAAGATGAATGTATTGCCAAAAATGTTGTTTCTGTTTCAAACATTGCAAATTGTGGACAAAAGGGAGTGTTTCCGGAGGTGGCAGAGAGATATTTCCAAATTTGTCTGGCAGGGCAAAAAGCCCAGAATTAAGTTTAAGATATTAACAGATGCGAAAGAAAGAGGGGGCTTTGCCCTGCCAGACTTAAGGTTGTACTATGAAGCCGCAGCTTTCTGCTGGCTAAAAGACTGGCTACTTCTCGAAGACACTGATGTGTTGGATTTGGAAGGTTATAACAATGCTTTTGGTTGGCATGCATACTTATGGTATGACAAGGTTAAGATCAATAAGGCCTTTAAGAACCATATTGTCAGAAAAGCAGTGTTCAATGTCTGGACAAAATATAAAGACTTACTGGAAAATAAAACTCCAAGGTGGCTTTCACCTTTGGAAGCTAAGGCCCGAAAAAGACCCAATATGGAAGCCTATTGGCCAAAATATTGGGAACTGCTAGAAAAAGATGGAAATAATTGGAAATTGCAGAGTATGGAGAAAATGAAGGATAAAGTGCGAGACTGGTTACACTACGCTCAGATTAAAGAAATTTTCAAAAGTGACAAAAAGTTAGGGTTCCAGGTGGAGAAATCGAAGTTGGAAACAGAATTGTTAGAACCTAAGACTAAGGTACTTTCAAGAATGTATAACTTGCTGCTGAAATGGAATACACAAGACGAAATGGTTAAGTCGGCTATGATAAAATGGGCACAGGATATTGGGCATAACATTATGTTTGAAGACTGGGAAAGGTTGTGGACCACTGGGCTGAACTTTACTGCATGTAATGCTTTGAAGGAAAATGTAATGAAAATGATATACAGATGGTACATGACCCCAGTAAAACTTGCCAAAATATACCATTTGTCTGATAACAAATGCTGGAAATGTAAAGAAAATGAAGGAACATTCTTTCACCTCTGGTGGACCTGCCCTAAAGTAAGGACCTTCTGGGAAATGATATATAACGAGTTGAAAAAGGTATTTAAGTATACCTTTACTAAGAAACCTGAGGCCTTTCTTCTGGGCATTGTCGACCAGAAGGTGTTAAAGAAAGATAGAACATTTTTTATGTATGCAACAACAGCAGCAAGGATACTTCTTGCTAAGAACTGGAAAACTCAAGATCTACCCACACTGGAAGAATGGCAGATGCAACTGATGGACTATATGCAACTGGCGGAGATGACTGGCAGAATTCGAGACCTGGGAGAAGAAAGGATCGAAGAAGATTGGAAGAAATTTAAGATTTACCTACAGAAATATTGTGATTTAGTGGAATGCTAAGAAGGATGCTTGGTTATAAATAATTGGCCATCACTAAACTGGATCAGAATTTGATGATAAGTGAGATTAAGAGTAACAAAATCGGTAGGAGAACTATTATATTGTATTTAAATGAGTGGTTATAAAATTGCAAATAAGATGATAATTTGCTTGAAAAAACTTATTAATGATGTAAGTGAGAGCGGGAGACGTGAGGAAGTCTAAATATGTTATGAAATTTTGTAAAAACAAAGCAATGCTGTTTATTATTTTTGTATTTCTTTTATTAAAAACTCCAATAAATATTTATAAAAAAAAAATATGGTCTGTCCTTTGGCAGAAGAATCCCCACTTCTGGGCATACTCTTTAGCCCCTGGATCTCAACCATAAACCAGAATTGGTTTATGGTGCCATGGCTATCTACTAAATATTATTTTGGAGCATTTACAACCAGATTCGCAACCCTGTGGCCTTCTTTGTCTCTGTCTCAGAAGACGATGTATGTCTTTAAATAAGGCATCAGGAAGTGGTTGGAACACCTATAACATGATTTCCTAAAGGAAAAGCTGTGCTCTCTTGCCATTAGACAGAAAACACATTGCCTGCTCTTGAAAGTGTAATGCCAAGAGCAATTCAGAGTGACTACATTTGTAGCTTCACCTCCACCCTGTTGTTGCATTTCTCTGCAGACAAACAGATGCCAGTGTCTTCAGAGGTTGGCAGCGGTGATGAACTGCTAACACAATGCTGTTAAAAACAACACTCCAGTCACATTTTCCCCAGACTTTTCTGAAGTGTAACTGACAAACCACACACATCACAGCAGTGAATAAAGCTATCGCTGCAGAGCTTTCTTTTTTCAAAGAGGACATTTTTCAGTCTCCCTTCTCCCTCCCCTCCCATTTTCCAAATTAAATTCTATCCAAAATTAGTTCACATTAGTTCACTGAATTTTTACACTACCAATCACGTGGGCCTCAGTTGCTCCTTGCCCATTGTTGTCAGGCATTTGCCTTCGCTGTACAGTGGTATCTCAGGTTACATACGCTTCAGGTTACATACGCTTCAGATTACATACGCTTCAGGTTACAGACTCCACTAACCCAGAAATAGTACCTTGGGTTAAGAACTTTGCTTCAGGATGAGAACAGAAATTGTGCTCTGGCAGCGCGGCAGCAGCAGGAGGCCCCATTAGCTAAAGTGGTGCTTCAGGTTAATAATAATAATAATAATAATAATAATAATAATAATAATAATAATAATTTTATATCCCACCCTCCCCAGCCGAAGCCGGGCTCAGGGCCGTTAACAACAATCAAATAATCAAACAATCAAATAATCCAACATTCTAAAAACATTTCATTATAAAAATTAATTAAAATCAAATTAATGACAATCGTTAAGCAAAAATAAGAAGAGTTTCAGGTTAAGAACAGACCTCCGAAACGAATTAAGTACTTAACCTGAGGTACCACTGTACTGTCTACAGCACAGCAGCTGCTAAACTTTTTTTTTTTTACTTGCATCCCAATAGCTGCAGTTTATCCCATTGTTTGTGTTTGGAAGGTCATCCCTTTAGATCAGGGATGGGAAACCTATGGCCATCCAGACACTGCTGGATTCCAACTCCAGTCAGTTTTAGGCACCATAAGCCAATGGTCAGAGATGATAGGCATTGGGAGCCTCTGAAGGCCTTCTGGAGGGTCCCTCACTGTGAGAAGTAAAGTTACAGGGAAGCAGGCAGAGGGCCTTTTTGGCAGAGGCACCCTCTCTGTGAAATGCCTTCCCATCAGCCATCAATGAGATAAATAAGTATACAGCTTTTAGAAAACGTCTGAAGGCAGCCCTGTATAGGGAAGTATTTTTAATGTTTGATGTCTATATGTGTTGGAAGCTGCCCAGAGTGGCTGTGGCTGGGTGGGGTATAAATAATAAATAATAAAATTATTATTATTGGGAGTCCAATGATATCTGAACAGCAAAGTTTCTCCATCCCTACTTTAGAGTTTCAGTAGCTTTTTCTTGTCAGAATTGTCAGAAGAAAGTTGAGAAGACAAGGGACTAGAGGTCCATGGAGGCAACTAGTGCATTTTGAGAGTCTAATTGAGGAAAGATACTGCTGACAATGTGAGGAAATGAGAGCTGAAGGTAAATCACAGTTGAAAACCTTCCCCCTAAAGGAAGCCAGTACCTTCCCTCTGCCTGTTCAACTGACACCTTCATTATGCCATGACTATGGTTAACTGTAGACTTAATTATAGACCCATGCAGGCCCTATTTTGGTCTTTTCTCTCTTGTGGTTATGGTCATAAGAATGGGGAGGACAGGACGATGCTTGTGGGTCTCCCACCCCATGTGGTGTGCCCATCATCACCTTCTCCATGTTGGAGGGGGAAGGTCTGAAGTGGGGGACCTGTTTTACACCTGTAGACTCCGGGCATGATTTCAGATTCAAGTTAATGGAATAGCTTCCTCCTTGGTCCTTCCCTTATCCTGTGTCACTTCCCCCAATTTGACTATCTAAATATGACCAGGCCTCTAAATGATTTGCTTTAAAAATTGCTTCAGAATTTTGTGGCAAATCATTTATTTTTGACTTTCCGTTCCAACTGTTCTCTTCATTGATGTCACAGGGCTTCCAATGCAATGTGGGATAAGGTCCCAGCATGAATTCACTTCACAATCCAACATACTTAAATACATTTCCAGAGAGTAAGAGAAATGGAAATAGGTTATAGAAAGAATCAGATAAATGCTCTCCCATGTTATCATGTGCGTGGTGCCCTAGAGTTTAGAAGGTCCCATTGGGGTATCTAATGGATCCACTGCATCCTAAAACTGCTCATTCTGGCAGATCTGGCTGTAGGGTTGCCCCCAAAGAGTTGTATTCAAGTAACTTTGACTCCTAGTAGAACCGCTGATATTAATGGCCATGACTAACTTAGTCCTACTAATTTCAATGGGTCTACTCAGAGTAAAAGCTAGTTGAATGGAATGCTTAACTTCAACCCCCCCCCCAACCCCCTGAGATCATTCTTATATGCAGTATATTTTAAATCACAAGGGATGTAGGCTTAATGTACATTTTAGAAGCATGGAAAACTAAAGTTCTGAAAACTGTGGCAACAGATGTACCGTATTTTTTGCTCTATAAGATGCACCAGACCACAAGACACACTTAGTTTTTGGAGGAGGAAAACAAGGAAAAAAATATTCTGAATCTCAGAAGCCAGAACAGCAAGAGGGATTGCTGTGCAGTGAAAGCAGCAATCCCTCTTGTTGTTCTGGCTTCTGGGATAGCTGCGTAGCCTGCATTCACTCCGTAAGATGCACACACATTTCCCTTTACTTTTTAGGAGGGAAAAAGTGAGTCTTATAGAGCAAAAAATACGGTAGCGTTGGTGCCCTGCTGTATAAATGGTGAGAGAGCAGAACTAACACGATCATACCTACAGCCTGGCCCCTAACCAGATCACTTGGATTTGTAGCTGGTTGACTGACCAAACCCAAAGAGTACTCATAGAGAACCCAAAGAGTAATTGTTCCTCATCATCCTGGAAAAATGTGACAAGTGGGGTGCCACAGGGTTCTCTCCTGGGCCTGTTGTTGTTTAATGTCTTTATAAATGACTTGGATGAAGGAATTGAGGGGATGCTCATCAAATTTGCAGATGACACCTAACTGGGAGGGGTAGCTAATGCCGCAAAAGACAGAAGCAGAATTCAGAATGACCTTAACAGATTCGAGAACTGGGTGCAAGCCAACAAAATGAATTTAAATAGGGACAAATGCAAGGTTCTGCACTTAGGCAGGAAGGACCAGATGCACAAATACAGGGTGGGGGACACCTGGCTTACATGTGAAAAGAATCTAGGGGTCTTGTTGGAACATAAGCTTAACGTGAATCAACAATGTGATGCAGCAGCAAAAAAAGCTAATGCTATCAACAACAGAAATATAGTTCCAGATCAAAGGAACTAATAGTACTATTCTGTCTTGGTCAGACCACACTTGGAATACTGTGTCCAATTCTGGGCACCACAATTTAAGAAGGACGTTGACAAGCTGGAAGATATGCAGAGGAGGGCAACCAAGATGACCAAGGGTCTGGAAACTAAGCCTTATGAGGATGCTTGAAGGTGCTGGGTTTGTTTAGCCTGAACAAGAGGAGACTGAGAGGAGGTATGATAGCTGTCACGGCCACCCAGGTCTGGTCCCAGCTCACAAGAGACCTCACTCCGTTGCAGCTTATTTACAGGAAAAGTTTATTGAAGATTTCTGCTTCTCATACAGTTCAGCATTGTGGCCGTACGTCTGCCACGTTAGACCGCTGAAGTCCCCTCTGACTCCTCCCCTCTTCCGCACCAACTTAATAGCCTGGCTCTAGACCACCTCTTCCTCTCCTTTCTTTTCCGCAGGGTCTTCCTGCCCCCCTGGGTTCCCTCTCTCCGTGACTCGCCTGAGGCTGAATCCTCTGCCACCTCTTCCCCCCTCTTTCTGGCTTTAGGGCCGGGCTCCTCCCCTGAGCTCTCTCCACTTCCGCGCGCCTCTACGTTTGAACTTGGCGCGCGTACGTTGCTGCTGACCTTTCTTTCGACCGCTACACCACCCCCTGCTCTGCTCTCCACCCTTTCCGGCTGAACACCCTGCTCCAACCCCCTCTCTCTGTTCTCTCCTAATCCTGCTCCCTCCGAGAGGCTGACGACTCCACCCCCTTTTCTCCGTTCCGGCTGAGACGTCTCTTGCTTCCTCTGTCTTCCACTGGGCTCCTCTCCGCTTCTCCCTTCTCCTCCCCTTTGCTTGATTAAGGTAACCCCCTTTTGAGAATCCTCTGACTCGCTGCTCAGACTCGTGGATTCCCTCAGAATTCCGTCATCTTCTTCCTCATCCTTCTGCCCCTCCTCCCACTCGCTCTCCGTCTCCTCTGTCATCTCCTCCTCTCTCCCAGAAACCCTGACATCCATCCCCCCCTCGAAGCCCCCCCTTCCCCCCTCCCCCTCGCCGGGGACCGGTTGTGGAAACTGCGGCTCTTCGGGGGTAGGCTCAGGATACAGGTCGTCTACGTCAATGTTCTCTGCTGGCAGTTCTGTGTAAGTGTATTCGAAGTCGGGTTCTTCCCCCAAATGCTTCTCAGTCTCTGCTTCCATCGCTACTTCCTCCGGTGCTGCCCGCCAAGGACCTATCAGCCACCTCTTACGCCATTCCTCCTCTGGCTGCTCCTCCCACCAATAAGGGGTTTCCGTGTCCACCCCCGAGCACGATCCCCTGGGCGGGCTTGATTCTGGTGTTCTTTCCTCGGGGGAAGAGAAACCCCTGAACGTGCTATCTGACAATGTGGGTGTGAAAAGCCAGTCATCAAAGTACTCAGCTGGCATGGGTCTATGTGGGAAAAGTGCATGGAACTCTTCTTTCAAAAGGGGTTCGTCTAACTCGTAGCCTGGCACCCAACTATTAGCAGCGGCTGGTGTGCCCTCCCTGGCGAGAAAATATTCAACTCCCTCCTCCCCCCATCTCGAGTCCAGTATCTCTGTGACCTCGTTAAGAGGTTCTGGTCTTGGCGATTCCCCCCTCTCAGGCGCCCTCCTACGTGGCTCTGGGGGTGCTCCTGACTCTTGAAACCTGTGTGGGGTTTTGTAGGGAGTGAGCACCGACCTATGAAAGACCGGGTGCACCCTGGAACCTTCCGGAAGGGCTAGACGAAAAGCCACCGGATTGATCTTAGCCTCAACTTGATATGGCCCTAGCTGCCTGTGTCCTAACTTCTTCTTGGCCAATGACCTGGCCGGCATCGCGTGGGCTGCTAACCACACCCAGTCCCCAACCTGGATGTCCTCTCCCGCCCTCCTGTGCTTATCGGCCTGCACCTTATACGCCTGTTTTGCCAGCTCCAAATGTCTCCGCAGCTCCTCGTGCACCTCTTGCAACTCCGCTGCAAACTGGTCGGCATCTTGAGGCCCCCCCCCTCCTGGTGCCGCAAATCTCGGGAAGGTTCTGGGATGACGGCCATTGTTCGCGAAGAAAGGCGTCACCCCGGTGGAAGCGTGTTTCGTGTTGTTGTAGGCGAATTCAGCCATCGGCAGATAGTCCACCCACGCCGCAGGTCGCTGGTTGGCGTAGCACCGCAGGTACTGCTGCATGATTGCGTTGACCCTCTCCGCTTGACCGTTGGTTTGTGGATGCCTCGCCGATGTCAGGTTGATTTTGACGTGCAAGATGCCCAGAAGCTTTCGCCAGAAAGTGGAAACAAACTGGCGCCCCCTGTCGGACAAGACGGACTGCGGAAGTCCATGCACTCTGAAGACGTGATCGATGAAGAGCTTTGCGGTCTGTTCTGCCGTCGCCACCTTGGCACAAGGGATGAAGTGCGCCATCTTGGTGAACAAGTCCACCACCACTAACACCGCCGTCTTACCTCTGGAGCTGGGCAGGTCTGTAACAAAGTCCAACGCTACCCTCTCCCATGGTTGCTGCGGTGTCTCCAGCGGTTCTAGCAATCCCGCCTGCTTCTGGTGCACTGGTTTGGACCTCTGGCAGATATCACACCTGGCGACGTAGTCCGCCACCTCTCCTCTCATCTGGGGCCACCAAAAGTCTCTAGCCACCAACTCCATCGTCTTCTCTTTGCCGAAATGGCCTGCACTAGGGGCGTCATGCAACTGTTGCAGAACCTTGGCTCGAAGATCGTCGGTGGGCACGTAAAGGGCACCCTTACGAGTCAAAAGTCCATCTTGTAATTGAAACTCATCGTTGTGTCGCGACCCTCCGCGTAGCTCCTCCATCTTAGACTGTGCAAACTGATCCCTTTGCAACGCGCGTCGCACCGCGTCCAGGTCGACTGCGATGGTAGCGCACGTCCACGCCTGCGGTGCGAAAATGTGCTTTGCTGCGATTGGAGCTGCTTCCTCCAAGTATTGCGGCTTTCGGGACAGCGCGTCTGCAATAACATTGGAGTCTCCTGGGATGTATTCTATTTTGAAGTCGAAGTCCGCAAAGAACTCCGCCCAGCGCATGTGTCGCTGGGTCTGCAACTTAGCCGTCCGCCAATACTCTAAGTTCTTGTGATCCGTGCGGACCTGCACCGTGTGCTTGGCTCCTATTAAGAAGTGTCGCCACGCTTTGAAAGCTGCATGAATGGCCAACAACTCCCTGTCCCATATGGTATAATTGCGCTCCGTCTTGCTGAGCTTCCGGGAGTAGAACGCACCCGGTCTCCAGTTGCCTTGTGAATCCTCTTGCAAAAGAACGGCCCCAACCGCTCTGTCTGACGCATCGGTCTCTACCCGCATGGGTCTGCCGGGATTCACGTGGAGCAGCTGCTCTTCGGAGGCGAAAAGACCCTTAAGCGTCCGGAAAGACCGCTCCGCTTGTTCGGTCCAGACGAACTTCTTCTTCTTGGAACTGAGGGTGTCAGTGATCGCCGCCGTCGCGTTCGCAAAACCTTTAATAAACTTGCGGTAAAAATTGGCAAAGCCGATGAACCTCTGGACCTCTTTCCGATTTCGAGGGCTTTTCCAGTCCAACAGCGCTTGAACCTTAGCCCTGTCCATGGCCAGTCCCTCGTCGGACAACTTGTAGCCAAGGAAATCAACCTCTCTGACATCAAACTGGCACTTTTCCAACTTGGCGTACAGCCTGTGTTCCTTCAGCCTCTGCAGGACCTCCCTCACGTCCTTATCGTGATCCTCCGGCGATTCCGAGAAAATCAGGATATCGTCGAGAAAGCAGACACACTTTTTGTAGAGGAGACCTGCTAGCACGTGGTGCATAAATGCTTGAAAAACGTGGCTGCCATTTTGGAGGCCGAAAGGCATGACTCTGTATTCGTATGTGCCCAGAGGGGTGAACATGGCGGTCTTCCACTCATCTCCTTTCCGGATGCGGATGAGATTGTAAGCTCCACGTAGGTCCAGCTTGGTGAAAATCTTGCCCCTCCTGACGGTCGCTAAAAGGTCGTCAATCTTGGGCATGGGGAAAGCTTTGGGCTTAGTCAAGCTGTTGATGAACCTGTAATCCACTATAAGCCTTTTTTGGGGCGTGTCCTTCTTCTTCACAAAGAAAACAGGGCTGCCTCCCGCTGCTTTAGATTCCTGGATGAAACCGCGCTTGAGGTTATGGTCTATGAACTCCCGAAGCTCTTGCATTTCGTCCTCCGACATGGAGTACAGCTTGGCAGCAGGCAATTGCGCCCCTGGCACTAAATCAATCGCGCAGTCGTAAGGTCTATGAGGCGGCAACTTGTCAGCTTCCTTCTCACAGAAAACCTCCAAGAATTCCTGGTACTTGTGAGGCACTGTTTGCACCATACCCAGATGCAATGGCTGCTCAGCTTCTCCTCCCTGATCGGTCTGAAAGCAATGCTGAGCACAATACGATGAACAAAAGTTGATCTGCCTCTGGTACCACGCAACCGCGGGACTGTGCCTCTCCAGCCAACTCATGCCTAACACGATGGGTGTGTCCGATAAGTGGGTGACATTGAAACTAATAAGCTCTCGATGGTTGCCAATCTGCATCATCATGGGAGGGGTTTGCTGCACCACTTGCCCCCCCAGCAACTTCCTGCCGTCCACCGTGACCACGTTCAGAGGCGTCGTTGCAGGCAGGAGCGCCATGTTGTGCTGCTTAACGAACTGCAGTCCCATGAAGTCGGCGTTGCTTCCCGAATCGATCGTTATTGGAACCTCGAGGAGTCTCCCATCAGGCAACTGGAGTGTTGCTGTGAGCAGAACTGCCGGTTTGGGAGGCAAAGGGTCCACGCTCTGCAGTGATGCTGGGGGCTTGTCTACAGATCCGCCTGGCTGAGCCCCAGTAGCTCTGCTTCCAGCCAGGCACTGTCGTTTCCCTGAAGCTGCTCCCCTGGTTGCACCTCTGCTGTTACAGTTGCCAGCGCTGCAGTGTGCTTCTGGATCCTCTGGGGGCACTCTTTCGCCATATGGTGCGCACTGTCACAGATGTAACACTTCCTGGTTCCTCTAGGAGGCTTCGCTTTGGCTGCACCAGGGACAGGGCTCTGGGATGGCTTCTGAGCCCTAGCACCACCAATCTCCATTGGCTCCTCTCTGTCCTTCCCCATTGGCGAGGGGTGCGTACGGCTGAAGTCCCTGTGCACAAAAGGGAGAGTCCTTGCTTGCGCACGCGCTTGGGGCCCGTCCTCCTCATGCCACGGACGCCCCTCATGTCGAATTCCAAGAGCTAAAGCCCGTTGCACCACGTCTTCTAGGGTCTGGGGTCTGTCCCCCCTAGCGATCTCATCCTTGATGGGGGGGCTCAATCCCTCCCAAAAAAGATCTCTGACCGGTTTACTGTCCTTTGGCCAATCTAAGGCGGTGAGCAATGCAAAAAATTTAGAGTGGTATTGGCGCACAGTCGCTTTCCCCTGCCTCAGCCCGTGCATTTGACGGCGCGCAATGTCCACATCCACAGAGGATTGAAAACAAGAATCCATCGCTTTGATGAACGCAGTTGAATCGCGACGGGCCGGTCCATCTTCGCGCCACAAACTGCGTAGCCAAGCCCTGGCCTCCCCATGCAGGTGCGAAACAATGAACCCCACTCTCTCCTCCTCATCTTTAAAATCGTGACGGAGTAAGTGCAGTGCATATACAACGTCCGCTCTGAAATTGGGATAGTCTTGCAAGTTGCCATTAAAATGCGGAACTAGGGCACCCCCCCTCCGTCCAAGCGCAATGCCCTCCGCTCTGGATCCTGGGGCCCCCGCCTTGTCCGCGCGCTCCCACCTTGCCTGCAAATCCTGGCACGTCTTCTCCAAGTCGTCATTCTTCTTCTGCGAAGCAATGACTGCCGATGTGAGAGCGGTAACCTGATTCCGCAATGCAACCAGCTGCTCCTCAGCGCTCATGGCTGCTCCCGTTCGTGAGCTTCGCAAAAAAAAAAATTTTTGCTTTCAGAGAGGGGACTTACTGTCACGGCCACCCAGGTCTGGTCCCAGCTCACAAGAGACCTCACTCCGTTGCAGCTTATTTACAGGAAAAGTTTATTGAAGATTTCTGCTTCTCATACAGTTCAGCATTGTGGCCGTACGTCTGCCACGTTAGACCGCTGAAGTCCCCTCTGACTCCTCCCCTCTTCCGCACCAACTTAATAGCCTGGCTCTAGACCACCTCTTCCTCTCCTTTCTTTTCCGCAGGGTCTTCCTGCCCCCCTGGGTTCCCTCTCTCCGTGACTCGCCTGAGGCTGAATCCTCTGCCACCTCTTCCCCCCTCTTTCTGGCTTTAGGGCCGGGCTCCTCCCCTGAGCTCTCTCCACTTCCGCGCGCCTCTACGTTTGAACTTGGCGCGCGTACGTTGCTGCTGACCTTTCTTTCGACCGCTACACCACCCCCTGCTCTGCTCTCCACCCTTTCCGGCTGAACACCCTGCTCCAACCCCCTCTCTCTGTTCTCTCCTAATCCTGCTCCCTCCGAGAGGCTGACGACTCCCCCCCCTTTTCTCCGTTCCGGCTGAGACGTCTCTTGCTTCCTCTGTCTTCCACTGGGCTCCTCTCCGCTTCTCCCTTCTCCTCCCCTTTGCTTGATTAAGGTAACCCCCTTTTGAGAATCCTCTGACTCGCTGCTCAGACTCGTGGATTCCCTCAGAATTCCGTCATCTTCTTCCTCATCCTTCTGCCCCTCCTCCCACTCGCTCTCCGTCTCCTCTGTCATCTCCTCCTCTCTCCCAGAAACCCTGACAATAGCCATCTTCAAAATATCTCAAAGGCTGTCACATGGAAGATGGAGCATGCATGTTTTCTCTTGCTCTGGAGGATAGGACTCGAAGCAGTGGCTTCAAGTTACAAGAAAGGAGATTCCAACTAAACAGTCAAAGAAACTTTCTGACAGTAAAAGCTGTTCGGCTGTGGAATGGACTCCCATGAGAGCTGGTGGACTCACCTTCCTTGGAAGTTTTTAAGCAGAGGTTGGATGGACATCTGTCATGGATGCTTTGGCTGAGATTCCTGCATTGCAGGGGGCAGATCTCTTGGGTCCCTTCCAACTCTCAGAGTCTTTGATTGTAGGACTTGGATTCTAAATGCCTGAAGATGACTTAAGGTATGTTGTTCTGGGGTGGTGAGATTCAATATAGCAGGTGGAGCATTTGCACTGCATAGACTTTTGATATCTCTAAGGAAACCACATGTTCCTTTCCGGACTTGATGCAATATTTTGTTCAGTTTGACTTTTTCAGTTTCTTTTCCTGTGACAGGTAGCACTTTAACACAGCAGGGATATATATCTGAATAGCTTCCACTTTGGTCATGTACTTACTGCTAAGACACTTTCCTCACCTTGACTATCTAATTATGATATAATTATTACATCTGGGTACGATTACCCTGCACTCAGGCTCAATGGAGGGAGGCGATTTTCATTACAGAGTTCGTTAACAGCACGTTACATTATCTTATTCTGCTGTTTTGTTTCAGATGTGGGACTAGGTATTGCTCTAATAAATTATTCTGCAGCATTTGCAGTCCTGAGATTCACAATCTGAGTACTGGGAGGGGGAAAAATTGCAATCAAGGAAAGGCAGGGTCCAATATATCAAACTTGTTCTCCTCATTATCAGAAGATGGTGCAAAGGGAAAGGAGAGGTTCACCCTGGAGAAATCACTTTGACCTATATCTTTACATAGAAGTAAGCAACAAAGAATGTATATACAGTGTGGTTTCCAGATAGATGGCCAAGTATTTTCTCTTTTCTCTCATCTGTCTGTAAATGAAATGCTGCATAGAAATAAAATATCCCTCTCCCCAAGACAGTGCTGGGAACAATCCCTTAATCATGCAAAATTAAAGCTTTTGTGGATTAGTGTTTATTGCAAAGTTTTCAAGATGTTAACAAGGGAAGAATCCTCCCTTCTCTATTACGTGTGGAATTTGCAGATTTTCGAGCAAGAATAACTATGTGTATCTCCTTTACCCAGCAAGGGAGTTGCTTTCTTTCGGAACGTGATTATTCTAGACATCCTGGCTGCATGGTCCATAAAAGCTGCTCAGCTGTTTTGTCAAGGTCACTATTGCTTATAAAACTTAGGACTCAGGGCAGGTCAACTCTGTTGCAGATTAGTGTCCCTATTTTCCAGGGACATCCCTGATTTAGAGAAGCTGTCCCAGTTTCTGATTTGATCCTGGAATGTCCCACCTTTCCTTAGGATGTCCCTATTTTCACTGAAGAAATGTTGGTATGGAGTTATCTGACCCCTGAGCATCTGAAGACAATCCTGTTTAGAGAGGCTTTTAAAAAAAAATGTTTAATGTTTTATTATATTTTTTAGATATGTTGGAAGCTGCCCAGTAAGATGTGTGGGGTATAAGCGGTAAAATTGTCGTTATGGAATGGGATGTCCCTATTTTCATCGGAGAAATGAAAGGCCCTGTGATCCCGTTGACCCTTAGTGCAGTGTAATAACCAGACAAAACAATGAAAATACATTGGGACTAAATAGGCCACAACTTTATTGATTACAAATTTGAATGGATTGAATGGATTGTCATAGGCATTGGGTACAACCATTTGTACTCCAGTGTGTCTTCTGGTAGGGTTTTAAGGGTCAACTGGCCCCGGGGGATCTTATGACCTACATCAAATAGGGGTACTCTCTTCAGGGTCCCCATTAGAGAAGTGCTACAGCCCTAGGCCCCTCCTGGGCATCCAAACAGAAGCAACTCCTCCTGGATTCCTTTAACAAGATACCCATTTCCATGGAGGGGCAGGCAGAGGCTACAACTTGCCCTCCAGCCAAAACTAAGGCTTATCCAATGCCTAACCACACAAAGTTGAGATGATTGCTATGAGGCAGGTGAAAACCACAAGCCCAGAGCCAGTTTGCCAAGTGGGGAAATTCCTGCCTGGCCCAAAATACGGCGGCCAACGAAGTCCATAACAAGGTTGAGCATGTGAAAAGCAATATACTAGTTAGAAGGTGGGAGTTCTGACAATAAAACTGGATGAGGAGGCCTGGACAGGCCTCAATTTATCCCCTGAAAGTGGACCCAAATGGTGCCTAGCTGCTCAATTGATCCCACATCTAGGGAGATTCTTTGCCTAAGCCTGTCTCCCTGTGGATGGTCCAATGGCAGGCAGGCTACATTCCGTAGTCCTGGCCATTGAGCAGAGCCAGTAGGCTACGCTTGCTGGCCAAGCATTCTCCCCCAAGTCGCCATCGCTGGGCTGCAGACTTGGACATGGCCAGGCAGAAATAGTAAGAAGACTTATGAGATGAGAGTGAACAGTGACCTCAGGTGTCAGATGCTGAGCTGTGGCAAGCAGTGTGTGTGTGTGTGTGTGTGTGTGTGTGTGTGTGGTTGGGGGACAGAGCTCTGTGGTGTCCCACAGTCTGCCTTCAGCTAGCCTGGTGCCCTGAGTTGCAGTGGAAGATGCTGCTCCATTTAAAGGGTAAGATTTAGCTACCAGTCTGGTTGGCATTTGTACATAGAATCAGGAGAGGGGGCTCAGAAAGACTACCCTAATAAAAATGGGCGTGTCCAGATTGTTTTGTGTTTTAAAATTAGACACTCCCTTGCTAGTAGCACTTGAGAGGTCTGAGATTCTCCATATGTGGTAGCATTTACCAAGATTCAGCAGGAAATATTTATACCCTGCCCATATGGCTGGGTTTCCCCAGCCACTCTGGGTGGCTTCCAACTGAATATTAAAAACAATACAGCATCAGACATTAAGAACTTCCCTAAACAGTTGTCTTTTAAAAGTAAAATAGTTGTTTATTGCCTTGACATCTGATGGGAGGGCATTCCACAGGGTGGTCGCCACTACCAAGAAGGCCCTCTGCCTGGTTCCCTGTAATTTGGCTTCTCACAGTGAGGGAACCACCAGAAGGCCCTCGGCACTGGACCTCAGTGTCCGGGCTGGATGATGGGGGTGGAGACACTCCTTCAGGTATACAGGACTGAGGCCCAGGAGAAACAGGCCCCAGCTCCCAGCCCTTCAAGACAGTCCAGAAGGATGTTATGGTTGATGGTATCAAAAGCCGCTGAGAGATATAGCAGAACTAGGAAACAGCCAAGTGATGTTAAAGGGAAACTTAGAAGATATGAATCATTGAATTGTAGAGTTGAGAGGGATCCCAAGGGTCTTCTAGTCCTACCCCCTGCAGTGCAGGAATCTCAGCTTAAGCATCCATGACAGATGGCCATCCAGCCTCTGCTTAAAAGCCTCCAAGGAAGGAGAGTCCACAACCTCCTGAGGGAGACCATTCCACTGTCTAGTAGCTCTTACTGTCTTAAAGTTCTTTCTGATAGTTAGTAGGAATCTCCTTTCTTATAAGCTGGTTTGAGTCCTACCTTCCACTGCAGGAGAAGACAAGCTTACTCCCTCTTCCATGTGACAGCCTTTAAGATATTTGAAGGTGGCTAACATAGCTCCTGTCAGTTTCCTCTTTTCCAGGCTAAACATACTCAGCTCCAGCTTGTGATAACTTGTCCCTTAATCTGGTAATAAAGTAAAGATGAGGCATGCTGGAAACAAAATTGGAGTTTTATTTATACACACTCAACAAGGTTTAAAGCTTAATGGTGACTCTGATCAGGCACTTTGTTTCAGTCACAATCACTTTTACAAAAGCAATAAAGGACTTTCCTTATGACTTTCACTTTAGACCTGTTTCTAAATAAAGTGCTTTCTCCTAGAATGGCTATTTGTTCTTCTATTTCAGTAAAACACTTCCAGACCCTTTCTAGGATATTTTCCTGCCCTTTAGGGAAACAATCTGGTTTCCCCTGAATAACAAACCCTTAATCACCCAACTGATCCCTTAGCCAAGCCCTGTTCGTGCCCAATCCAAGTCCTATCTAACCATCAAGCAGCCAGGTTCTGTCCTCTAACTCTCCACTGCATCCTGATTGGTTGACATTCCACCCAGCCCAGATTGGCTGCAGTGTCTTCAGGGGGATGACCCAAGGCCCATCATCTGTCACAGTGACACTTTATCCTTTGCTTTGGGCAGCAAAAAAATCATCACCATCATAATCTCAGGCCAGCCCTGCTCTACAGCAATGACTCTGGGCATTCTACTGAATTTCTGAGAGTAGCTCAAGTGCAGACCTGGATTTTCATGGTAGGGGATCTGAATCCAATTTCACACATTTCCTCTGCGGCTGTTCAGTCTGCATGCTTTGACTTTCAAGAGAGTGCATTCTATTTCAAGCATCCCGACACAAAAGTTGTCGAACTACTACTTCCTACTTTCTCCTACTTCCTCCTCCTCCTCCTCCTGGAAGAAGAAGAAAAAGTTTTTCAATGATTTTAAAGGAATTTTGCCAAAATCTAGACTTCTGACAAGGGTTGCCATATGTCTGGATTTTCCTGGACATTTGAGCAATTTCTGCCCAGACACTGTTTCCAACTGCCACATTCTGGCTATGTTCAGAAAATTCAAAATGTATGGAATGGAAATGGTACCTAGCATAAATAGTAAATTGTGTGTGTGTGTGTGTGTGTGTGTGTGTGTGTGTGTGTGTGTGTGTGTCAGCTAGGTGGGCATATTCCTTCATAGCCGAATTCCTGTTTCATTTTGGTCCCTAGACTGAAGGAAAGCAAGTGGCCAGCTGCCTCTATCCTTTAAGCCTAGATGCCAGCCATATACTTGCTCCTATACACTGCTCTCTGTTGCCTATATGTGCATGGCTTTAAAAGATTAGATAAATTCATCTTGGATAAGGCTATCAGTGGCTGCTGGCCATGATGATGTAGCAGAGTGTCTGAGGACTGGGACATTCACAGAGAAACCAAAATGCTTGTTTACAAAGCTATTATAGTGCCAACCTTACTGTATGCTTGTGAAACATGGACCACTTATAAATGCCCCCTCCAACTCCTCAAAAGATTTCATCAACGGCATCTCCAGAATTTTTTACATATCACTCGGGAATACAGGTGAACTATTGCCAGTGTAATGGAAGAAGCAAAGATCACCAGTGTCAAAGCAATAATTCTTCAACATCAACTTCAATGGACTGGTCATGTTGTTCAGATGCCTGATAATCGTCTTCCAAAGCAAATGCTCTATTCTGAACTGAAAAATGGAAAATGTAATGCTGGTGGTCAACAAAAGAAGTTTAAAGACTCTCTCAAGGTAAATCTTAAAAAAATGTAGTATAAACACCGACAAGGAAACACTGGCCTGCAAACACTCCAACTGGAGAGAAGCCTTCATCGAAGGTGTCCTGGGTTTTGAAGATGCTCAAACTCACGATGAAAGGGAGAAACGCGCTAAGAGGAAGGCACACTTGGCAAACCCTCACCGTGATCAACTCCCGCACAGAAACCTATGTCCCCACTGTGGAAGGACGTGTGGATCCAGAATTGGTCTCCACAGTCACTTACGGATTCACTGTTAAGACTGTGTTCATGGGAAGACAATCTTACTCAGCTGTGAGTGATTGCCATTTGGAGGCAAGAATGCTTCTAAATGCCAGCTGGTGGAAACCACAGGAGGGGAGGGTGCTCTTGTGCTTGGGTCCTGCTTGCAGGCTTCCTACAGGCATCTGATTAGACATTGTGAGAACAGGATATTGGGCAAGATGAACACTTGGCCTGATTCAGCTGGCTCGTCTTATGTTCTTCAATGCTTCCCTCAAACATGCACTTTGAATCAAACTTGTGTTTTCCATGAGACTGGCCACATCCAATCTGAGTGAGTGCATTCAGCTACTCAATGAAAGTTTCCTTGTTATCGTCTTTTCAGGGATGTGTCTTGTTCTTTCAGTGGCACTTGAAAAAGACTGCCTTGACTGAAAGCCTTTCCCCAAGGGCTGATTATTTTTGACCAACAGAAGATGACTCGCATTGTCTGTTAACCTTAGTCTTTCATTACTGAAAATTATTTCCCCTAGTGTGACCATTGTAAACTGTCAGAACCCTTCCATACAACTTGAACTTGATTTCCAATGCATCTCATTTCTTCATTTTTTTAAAAAAACAAAAAAATCTGAATCTTCTCTTGTTAATCTTTGTTATGGGGAAAATAGATTAAATGCATTTAACTGTCCACTTCATTAACTTCTTGGTATAATTTATTAGACCAAGGAAATCATGCCAGTAGGAAATGTAATTGCTGAAATGGGCGCAACCTGTTGCCATCAACAGATTTTCTTCTAGAAGCAGGTTACAGTTGCAGAAGATAATTGTTGTGTTTTAATTAGAGTTTTTATTAGAAGTGCTTTTCACTTTAGAAACAATTAAGTTATCAAATGAGATCTTACAGATTTACTGATGAAATTTTTGATCTCAAGCATGCAGGAGGTTTTTTTATGAGCATGAGGCAGAACACTACATTACTGAAATGGTAGGGGAGGCATTTCCACAAGACTGGATCCTCCTCCCTCCCTCCTCTGGTAATATCTCTAAAGAGATAGCCTGCAGGGTGGGTTTCCTGAATGACGTGGCTTCTTCCCAGGCTACCATTGTCTTTTCCAGTCAAGCTGATTCAGGAAATAAATTTGCTCATCTGAACCAGGGTGATCAACACTCTCCTTAATTTTTCTGGCTGCAAAAATTATTTTGGAAGGCCATGTTCATATAGCTGTCACAAACTGGTTGGACACAGAGGAATGGTAGGAGGAACCAGCTGGGGAGTCCCCAAGGGAAGAAGGCTCAGAGCCCGGGAAGTGGTGGTGGGACAACAATGAGTGGTCGCAGGGAATAGGAGCTGTTGTTGTTAGCTGAAGGGGTAAAAGGGCTTTGTGAGCTGGGAGAGTCTGTGACAGAGACAAGTCCAGAATCAGAGGAAGATGCTGAAGCAGGGGAGGAGGGAAGCCAAGAGACAGAGGTGAATCAGGCTGATGAAAAGTAATGGGTGTCAGTAATGATGCAAAAATTCTATCTAAAATGTATAAATTGCTGCTTGAATGGCATTTGAAGGACGAAGAGGTTAAGTTGGTTATGATCCACTGGGCCAAAGATTTTGGGTATATTATACAGCTGAGTGATTGGGTGAAATTATGAAAGGAAGGTTTAAAATTTACTGCATGCAATGTGCTAAAAGAAAATGATGTATAGATGGTATATTACACCTGGTAAGTTAGCGAAAATGTATAAAGTCAGTAATAAATGTTGGAAATGTAAAGAAAAAGAGGGAACATTTTATCACATGTGGTGGGAATGTAAAAAGGTGAAATGCTTCTGGGAGATGATATATAATGAGTTGGAAAAAATGTTGAAATATACATTTATAAAGAAACCAGAAGCATTTCTATTGGGCATTGTGGGGAGTGATATAAATAGAAAGGAATGTAAGCTCTTTTTATATGCAATAACAGCAGCAAGAATATTATTGGCCCAAAAATGGAAGCAAGAAGAGTTAACATCAATTGAAGAATGGAGGATGAAGTTGATGGACTATGCAGAATTAGATAAACTAACAGGAAGGATTCGAAACCGGCGAGACCAGACTGGAGTAAATTTACGGACTATTTGAAAAGTAATTGTGAAGAACAGACGACGCTTGTAGGGTTGCAAGAGGTTTTGTGAGGAGTATTATTAGAAGTATTGTAAAATTGGACAAGGGGGAGGATGATTTGTTAAGAGATGTAAAGGCAGTATAAAGTTAAGAAATGCTTAAGAAGTGGTTAAAACGGTGGATCATCAGAGGTGCTGATGGAATTCCAAAAAGATTGTGTAAGTGATACGTTTTGTGGCACATTTTATAATTTATATGTTAAAATGAATTAAAACAATTATAAAAAAAGAAAAGTAATGGGTGTCTCCCCCCACTTCTGCCATCCCCCCCTTGTCTCCCAGAACCAGAAGAGGCATGAAAAGGGTGGAGATATCAGCAGCGCACATGCACAGTCTCTGATTGCTCAGAACAAACCCTGAAGAGGGCTGGTACTAGGACAGCTGTAGGGAGGCAGGGACCTTCAGTCTCAGCAACTCCTTCATGGGGGCCAGACCTATCAGGAAAGAGTTGCTGTGCTCATTAAGCCTGATGTTGCTCCAAGTCTGTGCAGATCATGTTTTTGCTAGTAAAGAGTTCCGTCCATTTTTCATGGTGCACTTTACTTTTGGCTTGCTCTGACAATAGCTCTTTTGAAAGTAGTTGCCCAGGTCCCAAATTAGCTTCATGCAGAGATACTGGGGAAAGTGTATTTAACACCCATGCCCCTCTTTTATGCCCATCTCCC
The DNA here is from genome assembly GCF_964234715.1 of Podarcis melisellensis. Taxonomy (NCBI): domain Eukaryota; kingdom Metazoa; phylum Chordata; class Lepidosauria; order Squamata; family Lacertidae; genus Podarcis; species Podarcis melisellensis. Next base: position 68,317,675 of record NC_138539.1, read on the forward strand.
CCCACAGTGGGGCTAACAATAGCTTGGGTATGTGCGATTTTGAGCAGCCAAATAAGAGCTTGAACCACAACTCTTCTACAATGTGTGCAGTTTGGCCCTTCAAAATGTTTTAACTTGATAATTTTATACCACACTTTTTACTCCTAAGGAGGGTACCAAGATGGTTTCCAATTCCGATTGCAAATGACACAACTAATACAACGAAACCCAGGTTAATTTCTATCATTCATTCATAGTTAACTTTTTACTAACTTACCGGTTTCAACTGAAACTAAATCTAATTGCCTGGGAAAGGTCACACTTGTTTGTACAAGAACTGGAAGTCAGTGGGAAGTGGTTGTGACAGAGTGTTATTTTTCTGTATGCAAAACCAGAACAACCTACTTTGGGTTAAACTTGTTTGAAAAGCTGAGGCCTTTGAGAAACACAAGCAAGCAGGAGGACTTTGCACAGGCAGCAGCAAAAACCTGGGTGTTTTTTTTTTTTTAAAAAAATGGAAATAAATGTGGGTTGTCTGTCACAATGAGGAACACTTGATAAGTATGCTTATCAACGCTCTGCCTGGAACAGATACAATCAATAAAACTAATAGCAGTGTGTCTTAATAGTGAATTGTGGTGCTAGGATTCAAGGAGATTCCAGTAATCTGAGATGCAACATTTATCTCCACACTGACCTTTCTGCCTCTGTGTCTATGCATTCTTGCAGATCCCATCATCTCCAGCGATGCCATCGTGATTGTTTTTGACAGAGTTGTTGTCAAAGGCAATGAGACACTTGACAGATTTTCTTGCAGGTGGCATGTTATACCTGTACCGAAGGCAGAGCTTCCTCTGCGCCACACTTATAACATGTCAGCTCTTTTAAAAAGAAAAAAATAAACCCAACACAAAACCCACAAAACCTGCTATGCCATTTTTTAAATAATAAAAAGTTCCAAGTTATATAAAATGAATGCGGTAGACACATTTTTAGAAAATATCTGCCGGTAGGGATTGTTAGAGCAGGGATGTGGGAGGAAAAGATTTCTGTTTTATAAGCAGATAACGCTGGTGAACAAAACATGCAAAAAAAGGTTTGCTCCACTGAAAAACACAGTCTCAAAAAATGCAGGGTGTTCATACAGCATGCAGCATGGGTGGCGCTGTGGTCTAAACCACCGAGCCTCTTGGGCTTGTCAATCGAAAGGTTGGCAGTTCAAATCCATGTAATGGTGATGAGCTCCCATTGCTCTGCCCCAGCTTCTGCCAACCTAGAAGTTCAAAAGCACACCAGTGCAAGTAGATAAATAGGTACTGCTGTTCCGTTCCACCAGAAGCAGCTTAGTAAATAAATAGCTACAGTTGTGGTGGGAAGGTAAATGGCATTTCCATGTGCTCTGGTTTCTGTCACGGTGTTCTGTTGCCCCAGAAGTGGTATAGTCATGCTGGCCACATGACCCGGAAAACTGTCTGTGGACAAATGCCAGCTCCCTCGGCCTGAAAAGCGAGAGGAGCACCACAGCCCCATAGTCGCCTTTGTCTGGATCTAACCATCCAGGGGTCATTTACCTTAGTTTTAACTTTACAAGTATGTCAGTGACATACCAGTTGCCAGAAGGGTACATGCTGCCTTAGGGTGTCCACTGTACTCGATTAATTGTGAAAGCTTAGGCTTTAGAGAGAGAATAAAAAACACTCTCTCCTTACAATTAAAGTATAAATGTAAAAAACATTTGTATATTACCAAACTCTCAATATTGGAGGTCTTTTTGAGATATGAACTATGAGCTGGCTTACAGTTTAATTAAAGAAACCTATCTTTTTTAAAAAACAAAACAAAACACAGCTGTCAATTCTTTCACTGCATCTATATATCAACTCTCTTTACAAAGTTTAGATGCTGTAACACATGCATCTTAACTCACACAGCTGCACTGATTAACTTAGTACCCCCAAGATTAATCTACCAGTTAAACTAAAAACCAATAGAAAAGAATGATAAAGCTGCCACTCCGTGAGCAGGAACTAGGTTGCATGTCACATGACCCCTGTTTTTGGAACCCGAGGGAGCAGGCAAAAGCAGTTTGGGTAATGGCAGAATAAGAAATGTGACTGGACATGCCTTGTGTAGCCTTGTAGATCCTGATCATTGTCATTAAGCCACTGTCACTGGAAGCTGAGTAGTAATTATTGTCACTCTTAATCATATGTGTCTGACAGACAGGTAATTTTAACTAACCTCTTGCAAATGAATTTTTGAAACCTTTAATGGTGGTAATGTTCTCTTTGCACCAGGCACAATAAAGTCCTGATTAATTTATCACGTACGTGCATATGTTTCTTTTTGATGCCAAATGCACACATTACTAAGATTGTATGAGAGCTGCCAAAAATACCCTATGTCCAGCTCTACATTTCCTTGGTAACACGTAGAAGGTTGAATTATGTTCCTCTTCCTCCTCCTCCTCACTTTGCTGGTGATTCTGGCATGGGAAGTAAGGTCACTTGATTTGAATGAATCTACATGATCCAGTGATCATAAGCTACAGTGATGTGGAGCTGGGCCACAGGGAAGCATACTTTGGGAGCCGTCATCACAGCAATACATAAATTGGACCCGGGTGACAGCTGCTTTGGCTAAAATGCCACATTGCAACCTAGGAAATCTAACATAGTGTAACTGAATTTTAGTAGAGTGACCAGATGCAACAAATAAATGGCACTTGTACCTTGGATTGGAGTGGAGAAGACTCTCTGAAACTAATGACACTTAAGCTTTAGGGCCCCTAGAGAGGCCACAGAAACAACTTTAGTCCACATAGCTTAAAATTTTGGGGTCTAGTAGACCCAATTTGAGTCGCTTGACTCAATTTGACTATTTTTTTGTTGCATATATTTCAGCAATCCCATATGTTGTAAAGGTAAGCAATATATTGTGGAACAACCTCACTGAAGGAGATAACAGTAGTTACTCAAACCTCATTGGTGGTTGCAAATGACAGTTCAAGCTTCAGGGCCCCCCAAATGTAGGTCCGCCACTGGCTTTGTGGTGATGTCAAAATGCTGCAGGTATTGCATGCCATAAGCTGAAACTGGCAAAATCCCCTCTGCTATAAAACAGATGAAAGCTACACTTTGTTACATCTAATATGCATTTGCCTATTAAACTTACATACAATTTTCTTGCTTCTCTTTACTTGATGCACAATTTATTTATTTGGTTGTTTCTCTTCTTGATGGTAAATTTGTGTTACTTGTGGAAAAAATGGCTTTATTTGCAATGGCGTTTCATATACATGAATAAGGATCGTTTGCTGCATCGAATGGCATTTGTGGACGGATGACAAAAATGGTCTTTGGGGCCTCTAATTACCAGATATATCTTGCCTCCAAAGACAGAAATCTTCAAACGATGTTGTGCATTGGCCCTGTAATGGCTGATGATATTATTGCCCAAAGAGAGCAAATGCTTCATTGGGTGGAAAGGTTAATTGTTTTATTATGTGCTTTCACATGTTGTAATGCTTAATAATTGTGTTAGAACAGAAATCCCCCACTTGCTCTTTTAGCTCCTATTTTGCTTTGGAGGAAAAGGGTCTTCATATGTTTGCCTGATACACTACAGAACCTCCTGATGGTTCATATGCACACACAACTATAGCAGCAGCAGTTCTGAAATGGGCTTGCGAGTGGAATATCATGTTGCCTAGGGCTTAGTTAGCAGTGTATACCTTTCTTCTGTAACAGACTAGTAGCCAAACTTTTCAAAGGGACTACCACACCACTTTTAGCATTGTGCCTACAAGTATGTAGGCAGAATACTTAGAGCCTGAGACTATGCATGCAAAAAACACACAACAACAATGTAGACTTACATGCAGCTTTTCACGCTTCCAACATCTATTTGCTGCAGCAAATGGTGACAAAGGTAAAAATCAAGGGAAGCAATCCATAAGCTGAACTACCTGAGTATCAATCAATCCTTTATTGCATTAGCATACAGCCATAGCAGGATAAGACCTGAGTAGTTCCACCAATGTTTAGTTGGTTCTAGACCCTAGGTGAATGGCATTGCTAGGGGAACCTGTGGGCCTCCTGATGTAGCTGGAGTAAATTCTCATTATTCCCTTACTATTGGCTGGCTAGGAGTGTTGGGAGTTGGAGCCTACAATCATTTGGAGGGCCATGGATTCCTCTTTTATTTATTAAGGGAATTATACATGCCAATGGGCCAGAATGGCTAGGAATTAACACCTTTGAAAGGTGAGAGTCATTTTCTGAGATTACTCATCCCCCTGCTTGCTGGAGGTATGGCGCAAGACATGTGTGTAAAACAACAGAGGCTGCAGTTTTGGAATGAGATAAAGAAAGATTCTGAGAAAGAGACGGTAGCTGAAAGCTCATTTCTCTTAAGATATTCTGTGGATTCTGTGGAATTCCTATCTGTAGGACGACTAAGCCATCTATTCTCAACTTGTACATTTGTCAACGTACTGAAATATTATGAACTGCTGCATGTTGCCCGTGGTTCTTCTTCAAAGGTAACCAATCCCAGGTAAGTGCTGCTCCTGGAACTTCTCACCAGTTGAGGAAAAATGGATCTGAAGGATATATATTGGATCACTAAGAAGCCACCTTGCTCAAGAGACCTGTTTCCACCACCTCCTATGCCCAGTAAAATGCCATTATGATTTATTCTATGGATTCCAGCTCCCACCGTTCTTTACACCTCCACACTCCACACCTCCACACTTCCTCGATCCAAAGGAAAGGGAGACATAGCGTTACTGTTCTGGATGGCAGCCCCATGTCTGTTGAAATGTCCAGTTACAGCCTTAGATAGAGATTCATGGAAGAAGGCACCCTCTTTACCAAAGTCAAAGGAAGTTCTGTAATATGGGCCTTCTGTGAATGGACAGCGGAAATCATGCCACTAAATATAGAGTCCATTTCATGAATGGAGCCACAATACATGCTTTCTTTCCTGTCTCAGCATATTTAGTACGTAGCTTTGCCCGCCCACCTCCCCTTCCATTCAAGCTGAGGGATAAATCTGAAGAAAGAACACTCACTTAGGCATTCCACAAATCTTAACAGAGTTCCACAGACTCTGTAGACACCATGTTATAAGGCTGGAATTTTGAAAAGGTCACCCATGCTAAGAAAGAGAAAACATGTCACACAAAATCTCAGCTGGAAGCTGACTGAAGATTCACTATGAAAAATGAGATGAAGGTGCTGATTCCCCTTCCCCACCCTACCTTGTTTCAATTTTGCCAAGAAAATGTAATTACCTGTAGACTGTTGAATGTTTGATTTCTCTTCTGTGTATAATAGGATTTCATTTCACATTGTTTTGCTTTCTTTTCCGTTGCGATCATTTATGCCTTTACTGACGAGAACATGGGAAAGTGCCTAATGGTAGCATGAATTGCAGGAGGAAACCAGATATTCTCTACTGACTGTGTTCAGCATACAGTACAATTCCGTCCTGCTGAATAAGATTTTATGCTCTACCAGGCTGAGGAAGGTGACGGCAGCTAACATTATACAGCTATTCCTACCCATTCCTACCCGTTCTGAAATCTTTTTGAGACAGAAGGCCATTTCATTATCTCCTTTATCCCTAGAGTGGCCATAGGCACTTTTTAGAGAGGTCATAGAAAGTACTTAGGAGCCAGAGAGCATTGTTCTACCACCATTTTCTTCTGTATCCCTTCATGAGAACCTTAGCTGAAATGGCTACATTATGTTGGGAAAGGTGAGCTATAGTATGGATCTAGAAAACTAGGATAGAAGGCACTTGGAAGTTTCCCTCTGAAACTTCATTTTTCAAAGAAAATTCTATCCACCTGTTTCTCCAAGGAGACTCAAAAGTGGCTAACAAACAGCAACAGTAACAGAATGAAACAAACATAATACCTAACACCCCCCCACATGGAATCATAGAATCTTAGAACTGGAAGGGACCTCAACGGCCAACCCCCTGCAATGCAGGAATCTCAGCTTAAGCATCCAGGACAGATGGCCATCCAACCTCTGCTTAAAAATCTCCCAAGCAAGGAGAGTCAACCACCTCTCATGAGAGTCTGTTCCGCTGCTGAACAGTTCTTACTGTCAGAAAGTTTTTCTGAATTGTTTAGTTGGAATCTCCTTTCTTGCAACTTGAGGCCATTGGTTCAAGTCCTACCCTCCAGAGCAGGAGAAAACAAGCATGCTCCCTCCTCCATGTGACAGCCTTTAAGATATTTGAAGATGGCTATCATATCTCCTCTTGTTCAGGCTAAACATACCCAGCTCCTTCAAGCACTCCTCATAAAACTAGTTTCCAGACCCTTGAACATCTTGGTTGCCCACCTCTGCGTACCTTCCAGCTTGTCAACATCCTTCTTAAGTTGTGGTGCCCAGAATTGGACACAGTATTCCAAGTGTGGTCTGACCAAGACAGAATAGAGTGGTATTATGACTTCCCTTGATCTGGACACTATACTCCTGTTGATGCAGGCTTTTTTTTGTTGCTGCAACATGCTGTCGACTCATGTTAAGCTTGTGGTCCACCAAGACGCCTAGCTCCTTTTCACATGTGCTGCTAGTAAGCCAGGTGTCCCCCATCCTATAATTGCCAGTCTTCTACAAAAATGCCTGTTATGCATTAAAAGAAAATGATATGCAAATGATGTACATGCAGTATCTAATGCCAAATAAGATGGCCAAGACTCTGTCAAGTAAGTGTTGGAAATGTAAAGATACTGAAAATTCAAAATGATAAACTTTTTAAGGAACAGTGGAGACTCTTTTGGGGGCTATTTGAGAAAGCAGTATAGTCAAATGAAATTGTGCACAGGATTCAAAATATGAGCAGTGGAAGGGAAATGATTATAATTGCAATAGAGGAAGTACGTATTAGATAAAAGTATGTTATATAAAGCAGTAGGGAAAAGAGTGGGGATAAAAACATAATGGAGGTAAGAGTGGGAAGTCTAATTGTTAAGGGAAATAAGTTTCGAAGCTGAAGTTAATTTGTTAAAGTTTTTGAAAAACTGATGAAAAAAGTATATACACACATGCAAAAATGCCAAGAAAAGATTAAAAAACATAAATAAGAGGCCCTAGCACACACATCCAGTCAGGGTTTTTTTTTTAGTGTTCTAGTTCTAGAGCAGTTTCAGTCTAGATTTTATACATACTGTAATTTTTTAAAAAAATCCTTCCCTACAATTTTTATTCATTTTTGCTATTCTTTCAGGTGTTAAATACCATCTATGTTGCATTTTGAGGTAATTTTCTTTCAATATATAACACATAGTGAATTTCATATCTTCTTTCCACAATTTTTCCCATTGTTCAAACATAATATTTTCCCAATATCTTGCTCAGCCCATCTAAGATCTTCTGGATCAAGCCAATGGTCCATTGCAGCCCATCATCCTGTTTTCATATTGGCCAACCAGGTACCCATTAGAAACCTGCAAGCAAGATCTAGACACAAGATTACTCTTCCCTCCTTTGGTTTTCGGAAAGTTTCCTGCTTCTGACTGTGGCAAAAACTAATTTTTTAGAGATCCTAGCTCAGTGCACCTTGGTACTGCCATACTTCAGAAGATTCCAGGAGTGGTTTTGTGGACAAAAATCAGACTTGTTAGTCATTTGCAAGCATGATCTATGCTGATTCACACAGGTGATCCCAGTAATCTGCTATAACAGCATAGATGAAACTGCATAAATGATTACAGAAAGTACTCAAATGAGCACATTTAGTATCTCAAAATCAGTGCTCCGAAGATAGTCTGGAAACAACAGCTCTAAAAGAAAAAGAAATGGATGCAAAATTATTAGACTTTTTATACCTGAAGCAATTTGATATCCACTTGCTGTTGGCCATTTTCAGGACACCAGGAGAATCTTGGCAAAGAAATTCTGCAGCATTTTGTGATGATGTGCTGTATGTCATTCTCAAGAAATATCCTCCCCTCAGATGGAAATAAAACATTTGATTTTTCAAGGTTCCACATGCATGGTGTATTATAAAATGGACAGCACTTGAGATCAACCTAATGAAAAAAGAACTCTTTCCTCCATACTAATAAACTTCAGCTCCTGACTGTTTTCAAGCATTGAACTGCTGAGGTCCACATAAATTCAGGTTATCCATACAGCCGTGCGGAAAATCTTCGAGATGAGTTCTTTATTAATAGCAAGACTGAGTGAGTCAGTCAGCCAGCTTAATGATCTGGCCCATAATTTGAATCCATTGGAAGATGCCTGTAAGTACCTCAGGGAGCCGAGATCAACCGTGACCTTGACTTATGGCTGCTAGAATTAAATCCACCCTTAATATATAGATTGATACAAACTTTGTTGCTCTGCAAAAGAGCTCAAAGCAGCAAACAGCACAATGGTCACAATTATGTTCCTTCTTTCTCTTGAAGACTGGCATATGGTCATGTCCTTTTCGTTTTGTGGAACTTAACAGCTTGAAATGATGGGTGTGCTTGATTCACATGCAGTGTTTTGTCTATGGGCACAAATGTTTATTTCCTTTTCTTCCTTAAGGTGGAATACCAGGTTAGTAGTGTTAGGCAATATAGCTTTATTTTCTCTGGAGAAAGAGAAGACCTTGACTGCCACTGTATCCTTCCGTGATTCTCAATTGTAGTTTAGCCTGTTGAGGAGGAAGGGAAGATTGCTTATTTAGATGAGTTTTCTGTAGTGTGAATGTGTAGGCAAACCTATCCATTTTGATTTCTCTCAGTTTCTCAGTTTTCAATCTTAAATTCATTTATAATAATTAATATTTTTTTAAAAATTTGTATCCCGCCCTCCCCGGCTGAGGCCGGGCTCAGAGCGGCTAACATCATAAAAACAACACAAAACATAACTTTAAAATAAGCAACCTACACCACAAAAGTAACATACAACAATCATTAGGATAGTATAAAATAAGAATAAGAATATCAACATATAAAAGTTAAACAGAAATTCACTCAACAGTTACAATAAGTAATTTCTAAACTATAATCAATAAAACAATGTACATAAAATAATACAATACAAATTGAGAAGCAGGGACCAGGGGGTAGAGCAAGGCTGGTGGAAGAAGGCCTTGCCTGATGAAGTCTTTCCCCTCATTTTCATGTCCATTTTTTTAAAACACCCTCATGAAAATTCACCAACATTTAAGAATATTCATATTCATAGAATCGTAGGGTTGTTGGAAGGAATGATGAGGTTCATCTAGTCCAACCCCTTGAAATGCAGGAATCTTTTGGCCAATGAGGAACTCAACCCCACGACCCTGAGATTAAGAGTCTCATGCTCTACCAACTGAGCTATAAAGAGGGGGTGATTGGTAAGAAATTTTTGCCCAGTATAAAAATTTTGCCAAGCAATTCCCCCTAATACAATACATTTTGTATGTTATTTTCACCAATATGTGCATTTTAATCCACATTTCCCACAAATATACCTTTTTGTATACAGTGGTATCTCAGGTTACATATGCTTCAGGTTACATACGCTTCAGGTTACAGACTCTGCTAACCCAGAAATAGTACCTCGGGTTAAGAACTTTGCTTCAGGATGAGAACAGAAATCGTGCTCCGGCAGCCTGGCAGCAGGGGGAGGCCCCATTAGCTAAAGTGGTGCTTCAGGTTAAGAACAGTTTCAGGTTAAGAACGGACCTCCAGAATGAATTAAGTACTTAACCCGAGGTACCACTGTACATCACTTGGCTGAAGAACTGCATTGAAAAAAATCAGAAAAATGCCATTTTTCAAAGGATGGCTGTATTTTAGTCTACATACTGTGCTGGAAACTGCAGATTTGGTAAGTTCCCCTCTAAATACAAACATAATTGAATCCTTGCCCCCTTTCCTATGTATAGATGAGTGATCCTGGTGATTGTAACATCATCATCATGACAAGGTCTCTATGGATGAAAAAGTCTGCCTTAGAAGTTACTTTCATGTTGTTTTTGACCTTATTTTTCAGTTGGGTAGGGGTTTCTTTGTACTGTTTTTAAAGCAGTTTTGACAAAATGCCTGCAAACCACCTTGAGCAACACACAAAAGTTGATTCCTAATTAATAAATAATGCTTCTCTAAAACATATGTTTTTATTTTGTCCTATATTGAAAGATTTTTGGCAGAAGGTAACTGAAATTATCAACAGAACTGTGTGGAACAACCTTACATTTACAGAGCAAAATATCCTCTTGAATTATATACCCAGCACATGGAACCATACAAAATGACAGTATGAGTGGACTCTCCATGTCCTTACCACAGCAAAAAGACTGGTACTGATGAATTGGAAAAATAAAAATGTGGCTCCCCTCTACGTGTGGATTGAAGACTTAAACAAACTTGCAACATATGAGCAACTTGCATATGAACACAGACTTGCCATGAACAAATTAAATGATATTTGGAATTCATTTTTACAAATACTCTAATAGGTTAAGATCTGGTGAAGTACAATAACAATCTTGTAAAATATACAGTTTTGGATCCCCCCCTTTATTTCCCCTTCTACACAGGTTCTGTGCCTCTTTTTCTTTCTCTATCTTTTATTTACATCTCACCGTGTTTGGCGCACATATAATTATGTACTTTTTGAACTTTCAATAATTTACAAAAAATAAAATAAAATAAAATAAAAAATAGCAGTATTTTTCGGTTATCAATGTAGAATTTGCATTGTATTTCCTATACTGATTCTTTGTAGGGATTCATAAACCACTTAGAGTTGTCTGTTGAATTATGAAAATATAAAGAAAACAAATGCAAGGGAAGTAAGCAATAGTTGTCTAGCAACCTGGGTCAAATCTGGAACTCTAGTTGCCAAACTCAGGTGGAAAGAGGCCTTTGGAGAACCAGGGTGGTGCTGTGGTTAGAGTAGCAATCTCAGTTTCAAATTCCCACCCAGCTATGAAATTGACTGATCAGCCTTAGGGCAGTCACTATTTATCAGCCTAACCTACGTCACAGGGCTATTGTGAACATAAAAATGGGTGAAGGGATCATTTATTCCACCATGCGCTCTTCGGATAAAAGGTGAGCTACAAATACAATAGCTATGGAAGAGAAGGGACGTGGGTGGCGCTGTGGGTTAAACACAGAGCCTAGGGCTTGCCGATCAGAAGGTCGGCGGTTCGAATCCCCGCGACGGGGTGAGCTCCCGTTGTTTGGTCCCTGCTCCTGCCAACCTAGCAGTTCGAAAGCACGGCAAAGTGCAAGTAGATAAATAGGTACCGCTCTGGCGGGAAGGTAAACAGCGTTTCCGTGTGCAGCTCTGGTTCGGCAGAAGTGGCTTAGTCATGCTGGCCACATGACCTGGAAGCTGTACACCGGCTCCCTCGACCAATAAAGCGAGATGAGCGGCACAACCCCAGAGTCGGTCACTGGACCTAATGGTCAGGGGTCCCTTTACCTTTTTTTATGGAAGAGAAGCGCAATGGGACTTGGCAGCACATATTTTTGTGGTCTTGCTACTCCTGTCTTCTTTATTTGTCAGTGTTTCCACAGCACAACTAGCTGCTGACTTGGGTCATCTATATTTCCCCCTTTATCCATTAAGTACTCAAGGCTCCTTCCACAATTGACCAAACCTTTTGGGTTTCTGCTCTCCAGCTGATGATCCTTCAGCATTCTGTGAATCAAACAAGCGTTATCATTCAAATTTCCTTTGATATGACATCTTCTTCACTGTTCCTCTGAGACAGCTAACTTGCGAGGAGGCAAGGATGTGAAAACTGTAATCACAGTAAAGTTCAATGCCTGGATAAACAGGATAAACACCCCACCCCACCATATTGAGTTGTTTATTTGCCATTGTGCCCATTGCTAGAAGAGCCCTTTGAGCTAAAAGGGATGTTTTGTTCTTTTCTAAAAGTGGCACATCACAGCAGGTTACAGGCTGGATCGCATCAAAAAGGCAACATAAAATAATGAGTCACAATTAAAGAGACGTTAGTGAGGAAGGGGCGAGTCTGCCTTTTTGATGGGCAGCTTTAGAAGGCAATTTGGAGAACGGCGTATATTGTAAGAATAGGTCATTTCAATTAGCTGCGATTCCTGTCAATCCGAAAATATTTCATAACCCCTCTGTTTCAGAAACCATTAGCTGGCTCCACACTGTGCACACTGATTTCATTTTATTGGAGTGTTTCACTTTCCTTTTTTTTTAATAGCTGCCTCATATTGGGAGTTATATGAGTTGGGGGTGCGGTTGTACGGCACAGATTGATTTAAAATCATTTACCCATTTCTTAACTTTTAGTAGCTCTTCAATCTTCCAGATTGAAATTCCTAATCCTCCTGGAGATTGTAAGAGCATTTTCTTTTCTTTTAGTATCTCTTCTCAAAAATCAAGGTCAGGAACTAAGGTGTATATTGGATTCAATTCTTTTTTAAAAAAACAAAAATCCAAACCAAACCTCAAAGACACTGGATTGGTTCAGATGCTCAATTCCTGGTTAGGGAATGAGTGATGACTCTGCACCTCCCCTCCCCTCTTCTCTTCCTCTGGGCTTACATCCTGGTTTAATTAAACCACAGTTGTTCCATGCAAAATGGGGGAACTGTGGTTTCATGTCATTTAATAACCAATCTTAAACCACAGTGTGAAGTTGGTTTAATATCCTTGTTAGTAAAGTGACATTAAGCCACAGTTCCTCATTAGGGGCATAATAACAGTGGCTTAATCAAATCAGGATACAAGCACCAAGAAGAAGAGACATAAGGTGATGGAGAGTTCAGTCACATCATTCATTCATAGCTGCTAAACTATGGTTTGGCAAAAGAACATTTCAGATCCTAAGCTGATTGCAGGGTTTTGGAAATACAGTCAAACTTTGGTTGTCAAACATAATCCATTCCGGAAGCCCGTTCAGCTTCCAAAATGTTTGACAACCAAGGCACATCTTCTGATTGGCTGCAGGAGCTTCCTGCACTGAAGCAGAAGCTACGTCGGATGTTTGGCTTACGAAAAACATTTGAAAACTGGAACACTTACTTCCAGGTTTTCAGCGTTCGGGAGCCGAAACGTTCAAAAACTGAGGCATTTGAGAACCAAGGTTTGACTGCACAGTGGTTACAGACGCTTCAGGTTACAGACGCTTCAGGTTACAGACCCCGCTAACCCAGAAATAGTACCTTGGGTTAAGAACTTTGCTTCAGGATGAGAACAGAAATTGTGTGGCGGCAGCGTGGCGGCAGTGGGAGGCCCCATTGGCTAAAGTGGTACCTCAGGTTAAGAACAGTTGCAGGTTAAGAACAGACCTCCGGAATTAATTAAGTTCTTAACCCGAGGTACCACTGTACTGATAAGCCAAGAATTCCCCCCTTGCCCTCTGGGCTAACAACTGAAGGGCCAAATGCGCTCTCTCTCTCTCTCTCTCTCTCTCTGTGTGTGTGTGTGTGTGTGTGTGTGTTCAGATTTGGCCCAGGGGCCTCTAGGTGCAGATTCTTATTATAGTATATGGTATAGTCCTTTGAAACATGCAGCAACTTGCTGAAATCTGCAGCTGAGGACTAAAGTTGGTGACAGAGAGGGGGGATACTTTTGAAATTAACTGGAACCCCTGTGTACATATATAAAAGGCTCTCATCATAGATTGGTGAACTCAAGTCATTTAGTAATTCATGAAATCAACCCAGCAGGTTTAGGTTGGAAGCATGGGGGCAAATTGCAACTTTATGAGCAGGTATCGGGCAGATACCAATTTGGTACCAAACATAGCTTTACTAGTGACTGAACTTAACTGCTCTTTGGAATGAGAAAGTAATCATGGGCTGCTGAAGGCTGATACCTATTAGATAAGTTGATGCGATAGCATGGAATATTTGCCAGCATTCCTGGAAGTCGGGGAATTGTCCTAATGTTTACATTCCAGGTTCTATGACAGAAGTAGTAGTCAGTTTGGCTGGGATTAAAACCTCACAAAACCCTAGGAAAGTAACATGAATAACATGGTGGAACAGGCTGAGGCCTGAAAATAGATCCTAGGAGGTGTTTTTCTATAGTTTTCTTGTATTTATGATATTATTGTACATATTTTAGCACTGCTTTATATACATTTTTTCTTTCTTTCTCCCCATTCTGTCCATGTCTTAAAATTTGCTAGGGTGGATAGAAATGGTTGCGAAATAGGAAAAGTTCCACTGATCAACAATTCATCAAACAATATTCCATCTCACCCGTGAAATAAAAAAAATAAGGTCTTTTATATATATATAAGATAAATGTTCATAACTGCATATATAAACCACATGTTTGAAACCCCACAGAAAAGTCCTGAAACCATTTTGTTCCTCCCAAATTGACCTAAAATATTTCTCTGCAAGGTCGAAGGAAAATGGAAAAGCCTCCCCATTGTCTTTTTGTTCACAAATCCTGTCTTAAGGGTATGTCTGTGTATGAACAGGGTGAGTCTGTGACCTGGCTCAGGAACTAAGTATTTATCATTACAAAAGACTGGCCAGGCTCCCCAGGTAATCTAATCAAGTGACCATTAACAGGTAACCTGCCGGACAGGAGATAAAAAACGCACTCACATTTCTGTTGTAGACCACCCTTTCTGTGATGTAGGTATGATGTATCTGGGGGGTGGTCTTCAGCTACACCCCTTCTGTGATGTATGTATGATGTTTCTGGGGGTGGTCTTGGACTCCAGAGCGGGCAAATTAAAATGTCTATATAAGGGCGGGCACACCTTTGTTCGGGGTCCTCCTCCTTTCCTGCATGTGAGGGGAGCACAGGCTTACTAGCTGAGGGGAGATCAGGCTTACTAGCTGCTTTGCTTCTCAGTATTCACTGGTTGGCCTCTGTTATTTTCTCCGACCAATGGAGAACCTACAAAGGACTCTATAAGGGCTCTTGTGTTCCCCATAAGGGAATAAGGGCAGATTTTTGTTTATTACACCTCTCAGCCATGATTTCCAAGGCATCTTTAAGGATTTACTTATTTATTCCCCCCCCCCCCCGGGCGGGACAACATTGTTTACACATTAAATGTGCAGACAGAGCTGCCTGCATTTAAGGAAGAGACATTGTCCCAAGAATATGCAACCTGTCTGTGTGAACATTTGGGCATGTATACAGAGGATCCAGCTGTTTGAAAGTGATAGCGTGAAACAGGCCTATTTTTAAAAAGGAGGAAATTGTAGTTAATGGCATATCTGCTGAAAGCAGGTAATTTTAATTATCTCCGATAGTTAGAAGCCATGAATAATTTATTACCTGGAGAACTGTAGTTCCCATCTCCCCTCCTTCTTCTCTCCAGTCTTTTTTATCCTGATGAGAGCTGATCATTCAGATCATAGTCCCGAAGACTCCTCGATGGGAACGCTTCACTCCAGAGCTAATGCTGGAGACTACAGGTTTACTCCTGGATCTTCCTTTGGGGACACGAAGGCTGGCAACATTAACCTAGCCGTGCGGAAATCCCTTGCAGACGACAATCCGTCAGGTCGTATATCCACAGCTGTGACCAGAGAATGAATGACCTCCTGGAGGAGCACAGAAAGAAGAAATGCCATGGTACACCTGTCACAGCACAACTGCATGCCTTCAACTGCCCCAGCTGCAACAAAACATGTCTGTCCCGCATCAACCTCTACAGCCAAAGCAGGCGCTGTAACTTTCCAATGGTTTGATTTCACTCAAAAGGCTCTTTCGTTGTCTCCCAAGACAGATTGATGCCAACCAACTTCCTTTCAGAATGCATGTGTGATCCCCATCACTCTGGCTTCTTTCACTATTTTCCTGTCTTCCACTGCCTCACGCAGTTTGGTCAAACTCATGTTGGTAGCTTCGAGAACACTATCCAACCATCTCGTCCTCTGTCGTCCCCTTCTCCTTGTGCCCTCAATCTTTCCCAACATCAGGGTCTTTTCCTGGGAGTCTTCTCTTCTCATGAGGTGGCCAAAGTATTGGAGCCTCACCTTCAGGATCTGTCCTTCCAGTGAGCACTCAGGGCTGATTTCCTTCAGAATTGATAGGTTTGATCTTCTTGCAGTCCATGGGACTCTCAAGAGTCTCCTCCAGCACCATAATTCAAAAGCATCAATTCTTTGGCGATCAGCCTTCTTTATGGTCCAGCTCTCACTTCCATACATCACTACTGGGAAAACCATAGCTTTAACTATACGGACCTTTGTCGGCAAGGTGATGTCTCTGCTTTTTAAGATGCTGTATAGGTTTGTCATTGCTTTTCTCCCAAGAAGCAGGTGTATTTTAATTTTGTGACTGCTGTCATCATCTGCAGTGATTATAATATAATTAATATAATATAATGAATTAAGAGGCAAAGAGGGGTATCTTCATCCACTTTCTCCATTGTATGTGTGGATATATATGGAATATTTTTATATATGGATGCATTTTGCCTCATAGGTTTAGAATTTGGTGCCATCCAGTGAAACTGGTGGGCAGGAAATTCTGAGCCAATTCACATGATGCATAATTGATTTGCGGTATTCGCCTGAAGATGCAGTCATAGCCGCTAGTTTAGATGGATCAGAGAAATTTGTGAAAGATACTAGCCATGATGGCGATAGGTTCAGATTGGTATAAAGCAACTCCTATGTTCCAAAGTAATCAGAGTTGAAGCAAGGAAGAACTGGGCCTCTTTGGCAGACAGAGATGTTCATCTAGATCAAAACAGATCCCCTACTTGGAGCCTAATAATATGGGGTATGACTTGGTTGATACAGTAGATAAGTCAGTTTAGGAAGAGCGTAGCAAGATGCAATACTCCTTCCACTGTCTCTGCTGTTCATTCTGAGAGATGTACTAGAAGAACACATATCACAGTCACATTGAACCACATTGCATGTTTTCATTGTTAAGGTTGAAATTTCCACTCCCCAGCCCCAATTTTGTACTGGGATTTAAGAAGCAGAAAAGAAAGAAAACCTTTTTTTGCACAGCTTACTTCTGAAATTTGCATTAAAATGAATGAGCCTAGTGCTGAGAGCAGAAATATGCATCTCTCTATCTGGCACATTCCCATAATTATATACACACATGCAGGTACACAGGCAATCATGGGACAATGATGGGTTAGATGAATGTCAAATGTTGCTAATATTCTTGGCATCTACATGGCAATGATAATGATTCCCCCCTGCTTTTTCTTCTTAACGCTTCCCTGGCCCTGCTCTGGCTAGCAAATTATTTTAAAATGAGCTGTGGAGCTAAATCTCCTGAGGCAGTGAAACGGCAGGTGGCCTGTTTAGTCAGTGCGGTGGCACCTTATGAATAACTCAATTGATCTCCATATGCTTCCACTCACTCTTGCTCAGAGCAACGCTACCTCAAGTACTTCAGCATCCCAACATTTTGAGCTCAGAGACTCTCGACACACAAACAAATGAAACGCAGGGAAGAAAAGATGTAGACATGGCTTTGTCAGCCTGGCTGGATTCCATCCAATGTCGAAAGCTGATCCAAAGCTGCATGGGCTGGAAAGGAGAAATAAGGCAGTGAAGAATAGGGATGCTTGCATGTGTCGTTTGGTCCGCAAACCCAACTGCTTAATGAAACAATCCTATGCACCAAAAGCTGGAGTAATGCAAGCCTGAGTAAATTAAGCTGGCATATGCTACATCAGATACAAATGCCACTTGGCAGTGGGGCTTCTGCTGGCTGAGTTGACCTAAGCCTGGCAGAAGGAAAGCAAGCCTTAAAAATAGTGTTGCACTGCTCTTTTTGCCGGGTTGCCTGGTCAGGTGACCAAGCTGAACGGCATTAGGATCCAGCCTAAGTCTCTTCCTCTGGTCCTGCCCTCCCCCACATCCCAGAATACCCTGTTTGCAGAGCTTTAACTGGCTTGGCTCAGCCAGTTGGGTCCTAGTTGACTTGGGATGTTGCCATATTTCTGGCTGAACTGAGGATGAAGGTGGCTCAGCTCAATCTGCTGGATTCTAACCCACTTATCATGGCGGAACTTGCAATAGGTTTGCTTCCTAACACTTCCCATATTATACAGAGATTGAGACACAGTCATCTTTTGGTTTTTGCAAGGCTTCCTCAACCTTGGCCCTCCAGGTGTTTTTGGCCTACAACTCCCATGATCCCTTGCTAGCAGGACCAGTGGTCAGAGATGGGAATTGTAGTCTCAAAACATCTGGAGGGCCGAGGTTGAGGAAGCCTGGTTTTTGCGCTTCTCCACGATTTTCAAAAATGGTTTTCAATTCATTTTATTTTTTTAAAAATGAAGATTGATGCAAAACTGACATGGACTGGAAATAGCCTTAGCAAAGAATGCCTCAGAAGACCTAGAGAGCAAAAGTTGGAAAAGAATAACAGATATTCTTTGCTGTGTGATTCTATAAATGTGCAGTTCTGGCATGGTACATATACCCAACCAGACGGGCAGAGTATAAATTGTTGTTGTTGCTGCTGCTGCTGCTGTTGTTGCTGTTGTTGTTGTTGTTGTGATGGATGGGGTGGAAGGGGAGGGACACCAGTAGAGGAGTGAGAGGAGAAATCTCATAGCACAGGAAAAGGGATTGTGCTAGCAGAACTGTTCAGTAAACCTGTGTTACTGAGCTTGTACTTGAGCAACCCCCCCATGTGCCTCCAAGGAATTGGAGGGTTTTCTGGTACACAGTCTGAAAATTGCTGGCATGGAGATCCTTGTCCTCAAAGCGTAAGAAGAGCCTGCTGGATCAAGCCAATAGCCAGTCTAGTCCTGTTCTCACAGCGGCCAACCAGATGCCTGTGGGGAAACCACAAGAAGGACCCAAGGGGAAAAATCATTCTCCTCTCCTGTGATTTTCAGCACCTGGTATGCTGAAGCACTGCTGCCTACAGCCATGGAGGCAAAACATAGTCATCATGGCTAGTAGCCTCCTCAAAGTCTTGTAATTCCACTTTGGGGTTTTGTTTTGTTTTGCAATCAGGTGTTGTATGAATTTTATGAAATAAATAAACCCATGCATCCATCCCAGGGTTCCTTGGGGAGAAGTAAGGGTAACTCAAATAGCTGACATCTGTAGTGGGGTGTCTTCCTAATACAGTAGCCATTAGAAGTCTTGGCAGCAAGTCTTATTCATTGTTACTCTGCAAAAAAGCAAAGAGAAAACCCAGCATGCACAAGTACTATCCAAGCACTTCCCCCTAATCAAAGTATCAGGCCCATGGAAGGAATTCGCCATCTGGCGCCTGATACCCAAGCCTATCCTTATAAGATGTGTCCAATTAGAGTGCCAACAGCTATGGATTATGCTGTTCAAAAGGGAGACCAAAGGCAGCATGCAACAGTGAACATCTAGACAAGCTATCCACAGGGGAAGAGCAATAAAACAGAAGGATAATGGTGCTGACGTATCGCGGTGCAGACTGCAGGCACAGATGACATCAGCAGGACATCAAGGCACAAACCAGTAAGAAACCCATAAACTATGTTTATGGGGAATAGCTTACACATAGCAGATGCAGTCGCAGTGCTGCCTCCTTCTCGGTGCCAGGGGCTTGGCAGTGGACTTGCTGATGGTGTTTCAAAGAGATGGTGCTTGCCCTTGTTGACTGCCAGTACAACGCTCATTAGTTCCTCTTCCTCCATGTGGGCTTCCTGTTATTTAGCTTTGTGTCCCCCATGCTCCTTCCAGCTTGTTAATAAACTAGCATTATTTAGGGCTGCCATGTTCTGAAGGGGACGCAGATGGCGCTGTGGGTTAAACCACAGAGCCTAGGACTTGCCGATCAGAAAGTTGGCGGTTTGAATCCCTGCAACGGGGTGAGCTCCCATTAGGGGTTCCTTTACCTTTATGTTCTGAAGAGTGGGAAAGAGGACACATTTGCTGACTTCTATTTTTAGCTATGGATTGCTGTGATAACTCTAAAAAGGTAAAGGGGCCCCTGATCATTAGGTCCAGTCGTGGCCGACTCTGCGGTTGCAGTGCTCATCTTGCTTTATTGGCTGAGGGAGTCGGCGTACAGCTTCCGGGTATTGTGGCCAGCATGACTAAGCCGCTTCTGGAAAACCAGAGCAGCACACAGAAACACTGTTTACTTCCCGTTGGAGCGGTACCTGTTTATCTACTTGCACTTTGACGTGCTTTCGAACTGCTAGGTTGGCAGAAGCAGGGACCGAGCAACGGGAGCTCACCCCGTCGTGGGGATTCGAACTCTCAACCTTCTGATCAGCAAGTCCTAGGCTCTGTGGTTTAACCCACAGTGCCACCCGCGTCCCATATGACGACTATACCCATGAAGAAAAAGAGGACGTGTCCTGGGAAAAGAGGACACATGGCAACCTTATGTAGAGCTGAGATATGCACGCTGAACTCTATACCCACCCTCAATTTGTGACCCTGTTCTGGGCATGGCTCCAGCCTGAAAATAAAAGGAAGGGAAGTAGCTCAATTGTAGTGTGTCAGCTTTGCATGGAGAAGGTCCTGGGTTCAGTCCTTGCAACCTCCAAGTAGAGATGGGAGAGAACCCACTCAGAAATCATGGAGAGCTTTGGCTAGTCAATGTAGACCAATGGCAATGTAGACCAATGGTAGAAGGACCAATGGCATGTGGCAGCAATCTGTATTGATGTGTTCTTTTCCATCCAAACGATCTTAAAATTGAGGATCTTCAAGCAGCAGGAAAAAAAACCTCTGGGAACATCCATGCAGGACTGTTAGAAGATTTGAAATTATCTGGAGTATAGTTGCATTTTGCTTTGAGTTACCATGTTGTGTTTTATATGATACCACAGGAAAGGGCCTGACATTGCACAGGAATTGTAAGAAACAAACAAACAAAAATCAGCACAGTTTTTTAAATCAGTGGTTAAAGTCAGTGCAGCTTTGACCCTCCAAGAAGGCAGTTAACCATTTTAAAATGGTGCCTTTTAAAGATAATAGAATGATAGGAACAGTTGGGTTCTTTCCGAATACATCATATGCATTTTCTTAAAAGCTGAGCATCTTTGGCAGAGGATATATATATATATATATATATATATATATATATATATATATATATGGTTTTGGTGTCCTCGGGTGTCTTCCCGTGTAAAAGTTGGGGTGTCTAGGCGACGTTTCGACGAGGTCGCGCCTTTACACGGGAAGACACCCGAGGACACCAAAACCTGCATTCCTGTACCCGTGAAAATCTACGAAAGCAAATATATATATATATATATATATATATATATATATATATATATATATATATATATCCCTTCTTTTGTGCAGAGTATGCAGAATTCTATAAGCTTCTCTTAACTGCAACATTCATCTTTGACAAATATACTATGAATCCTGGTATGTACATCCAAACTGTAAATGGACAGTTCATCTCCAAGTGTACTTGGCTGGAAATCTTAACAAATTTAGCTCTTTAGGCCAAGACTGGCACAGCCACAAAAAGCGTTATCTGCACATTCTATCATTTGTAACCTTGGATGTTTTATTTTCTCTTGAAACTCTCACTGTTAACTCCATCCTAACTTTCTTTTCCTGCATTCTGCTGCAGCAAGAAATTGGCTGCAGTCTGTTAACGGACAGGTTTAGCCATTTGGGTTTAAATTATGTTTGCCACAATGCCAACAGATCAATTACTTCCCTGAGTTGCAATGCACAACATCCGCAACATGATGCTGAAATCCCATTGAATTTACGGTTGGGGTACAAGATCATGTTCTTGGTCAACATTACTCCTGTCCCCTGCAACTATAACACACACACACACACACACACAGCAGATGGAAAGATAAACATGAAGAAAACAGAAATAATTTTTGAAGATAGTCAAATAGTTATTGTTAACATCATGTGGTACAACTACTTCTGGACAGAACCATTGTCCATTTCTGACTGCGGGTGGGTGTCACCTGTTTCAGCACTGCTTTGTGTTTTTAATTTGTTCTGAACTAATTTTAAGATGTATTTTTATTAATTGATTGCCTGTTTTTATGTTTTTATGTTCTTTGTATACTGTGTTAGTATTATGATGTTAGCTGCCCTGAGCCCAGCTCCAGCCAGGGAGGGCGGGGTACAAATAAAACATTATTATTAGTAATAATAATATTTAAAGTAGCATTATGTTTTTCAGTATGCTGGAAGCCAACCAGAGTGGCTGGGGCAACCCAGCCAGATGAGCAGGGTACAAATAATAAAATTATTATTATTCAAAAATATTGGAATATCTCTGCAGATAACAAGATTATCACATTGGAGAGAAGACTGGAATAGAAATTGCTCAATTTGTGTTAGTAAGGTTTGAAAACAAACAAACAAACAACTTATGAGGAAACATGTTTTGTTTTTTTAAAATATGATTCCCTATCAGTTGTTTCAGACGTCCAGCAAAAGTTGTAATGTGTGCATTGTATTCTGATCATGCATTTCAGCTTTGAGTAAGCATAACTCCCAAGATTTAAGTTTGGTTGGAAAGGCTTATAGACCAACCTCTCAGCGCCATGAAAATCTTGCCCCGTAGATTGCATTGTTGACATCATAAGCCACAATATTATTGTTCTGATTAAATCCCCTGGTGGGTAAATTTAATTCTAAGGACAGAGGAAAAACTAATTTTAGGGTGATAAACATTTCTTACTAACTCATTTTAACTATCCGCTTTTTAAATAATATCTCTATGATGCATTATTTATTTGTCTCTGAAGAGGTTTCACACTGTGGCCTGTTTCAAAACCATCTTACTATAACTACATATTTTGTCTCGGATTGATTTGTTGATGGATATGAAAGCTGACAGTTTTGTAAAAGAGAATGCGATACAATCTAATTGGCTTTTGAATGATGGTGCCTCATTTCACTCTTCATGATATATTCCTCCACCCCCACTCCAACATTTCTTTTTTATCCACAGAGATTCTTTTTATCAAGTGATTCTAGACTAAGCTACTTTGGTTACAGCTGTTTATGCAGGAGACAAAAACAACAACCCCCAAAAACCACACACTTTCATGAGTTGTGTTTGTGTGTGTGTATGTGTATGTGTTTATCTCACTATCTATCTGTCTTCTCCAGTTCCAAAATCTAATCAGGTAATACCTTTATTTTGTTGTTGTTGTTTAGTCGTTTAGTTGTGTCCGACTCTTCGGGGCTGATTTCCTTAAGAATGGATAGGTTTGTTCTTCTTGCAATCCATGGGACTCTCAAGAGTCTCCTCCAGCACCATAATTCAAAAGCATCAATTCTTCGGCGATCAGCTTTCTTTATGGTCCAGCTCTCACTTCTCACATGTAGATACTTAAAGCAAACACTGTCCAACCATTTCATTCTCTGTCATCCCCTTCTCCTTGTGCCCTCAATCTTTCCCAACATCAGGGTCTTTTCCAGGGATTCTTCTCTTCTCATGAGGTGGCCAAAGTATTGGAGCCTCAGCTTCACGATCTGTCCTTCTAGTGAGCACTTCTTCAGAATGGATAGGTTTGATCTTCTTGCAGTCCACGGGGACTCTCGAGAGTCTCCTCCAGCACCATAATTCAAAAGCATCAATTCTTCGGCAATCAGCCTTCTTTATGGTCCAGCTCTCACTTCCATACATCACTACTGGGAAAACCATGGCTTTAACTATACAGACCTTTGTTGGCAAGGTGATGTCTCTGCTTTTTAGGATGCTGTCTAGGTTTGTCATTGCTTTTCTCCCAAGAAGCAGGCATCTTTTAATTTAATTTTAATTTTAATTAATTTTAATTTAATTTAATTTTAATACCTTTATTAGGTATTAATCTGAGCAAGCTTTAGAGTTCTACCAAACTCTTCATCGGGCAGAATGTTAGCTAATGTTAAGGGTGTGGAGGGTTAAGGGTGGGGGAGATAAAAAAATCTGGCTTGGTGTTGATAGCCACAGAGTCTGCAATTATTCATACTGCTGGCTTGCTCATTATGGTAAGCCAAATCAGGGATTATTGGGGTGGCACAAAATTGATGGCTCTGAGAGAGGAACTCACATCTGCTACGGCCCTCTCTTTTCTTTTTAACTCAATACTGGATGGTAACTAAACCAAAGTTTGGCTTTGCATTTTGTCCAAACTAGGGATGGGGTAGAAATTCCATTCCATTCAAAGGCAAATGTACTTAATTCACATTTGTCCTTCAAATGTTGGATGTTGAATCTTGTAGTGCAGTTTTCCAACCAAGTAAATGAATCTCCTGGGTAAAATGCAAACACTAGTGAAAATAGCATATGAAAATGCATTATATTTGGAGGGGGAGAGAGAGAATGATTTCAAAAATGCACATATTGCCATATATACACACACACACACACACACATGTATACACAGTGGTACCTCTAGTTATGGTACCTCTAGTTATGAACTTAATTCGTTGTGGAGGTCCGTTCTTAACCTGAAACTGTTCTTAACTAGAGGTGTGCTTTCACTAATGGGGCCTCTTGCTGCTGCTGCACCGCCGGCACACAATTTCCGTTCTCATCCTGGGGCAAAGTTCTCAACTCGACGTAACTCTTCCAGGTTAGCTGAGTTTGTAACCTGAAGTGTTTGTAACCTGAGGTGTTTGTAACTCAAGGTACCACTGTATACTGAGATAAAAGGTAAGGTCCAGTCGTGACCACTCTGGGGTTGTGGCGCTCATCTCGTTTTATTGGCCGAGGGAGCTGGCGTACAGCTTCCGGGTCATGTGGCCAGCATGACTAAGCTGCTTCTGGAGAACCAGAGCAGCACACAGAAATACCGTTTACCTTCCCGCCAGAGCGGTACCTATTTATCTACTTGCACTTTGACATGCTTTCGAACTGCTAGGTTGGCAGGAGCAGGGACCGAGCAATGGGCGCTCACCGCATTGCGGGGATTCGAACCACCGACCTTCTGATCGGCAAGTCCTAGGCTCTGTGGTTTAACCCACAGCACCACCCATGTCCCTGAGGCAGAATCTCACTAAAATGCTGGCGAATCTTTCTGAATGATTTTAAGAATAAAAATTGCAAACGGATGTGGAAAGGTGGAGAAGTGAATTTATGAATGGAGAAATGAGAAAAACTGAAATTGGCACATTTACCTATCTCTCATGCAAACTCAGGACAATAATTAATCCCTTTCCCCTATCACAGTCTGCAACCCAAAAACAACAACAACATGGCTACTGTTAGTTGGCTAAAGGTGAGAAAGATTAACCAGGATCTTAGATTCAGGTGACACTCTAAGGCAGAGCATTTCCTAACTTTTCATGTTGGTGACATACTTTAACTGAAGCCTAGAACCTTCTGCATGTGAAGGATGTGCTCTGAGCAGCAGCAGCAGCAGTAGTAGTAATTTTATTATTTAAAAAAACAGAAAAAGTTTATATAGTTTAAGCATAATCTAAGCCAGCTGTTTGGACTGAGGCACAATCATCTATAGTTAAGCCAAGCTAAAAGTTTGCTTATCCATCTTCTTCAAACACACATACACAAATAAAACAGCCATCAGTAAAACTGAATCTAACCCATTTCTAAGTGCAAAAAAAAAGGAACGGCAGATGAATGCAATTAGAATAACATTGAATTACGTGTTGCTTCTGTTGTGATGTTCTTTTACATCCATCATCCTGGACTTGATGGAACATTGCAAAATCCTGCCAGTTCTATCCCTTTCCATGTGGGCCAAAGTTGCGCAGAGTCATTTTGGAACCCCTGTGCTTCCTCATCTACCAACAGCATCCCCTTGAGGGCGTTTCCTTTCCTTTTATGTCACCTCAAAGGCCCCAAAACCAACAGACTTTCTACTCCCACCCCACTATGTGCTTTGACTTTAATTTCTCTGCACCTGAGTCCTCTCTGTCTAAATTGGGGGACATTTCATGTTTTTCTACTTCAGAAGGCTAAGCTCATTAACGTATGAAAAGTATCCAGATAACATGCTGAAGGGAAGAGGGGGAAATCTTATGCATAAGTAAATAGCTGGCTCCAAATTGTTTTACAGTCTCTTACACAGTTGCCACTGTGAACTGCCACTGTGGCAAACGATGTCCTTATTTTCCTTCTTCTCTTTCGGAAAGAGAGAGAGAGAGAGATACCATCAGCAGGAGGCTCTGAAATGTCAACTGTAATTAAAAATGTAATTTTCAAAGACATTTCACAGTTTATTCACAAAGAGAATGGCTTTCTAGCCTGTGAACCTTTAAGCTGCTCGGCTGAGTCAACGCGTCAGAAATTTCCTTTACAATCCTCTCTTTTACCTCACATGCATGGTGAGGGACTTGTCAGGTTTGCAGTGAAGAAGTCACTCATAAACATGTGGGACTTGAAAGTACGGAAATGAGCCCAGGCGCCTGTGGAGCCGCAGGTAGGATGGGGCAGAACATGGCATCAGTTGCAGTACAACACAGGGCAACAGTGCTAGGATTTAAACAAGCCACAACTTTATTGATTACAGCAGGTTTGGGCACACACATTGGATGTATATCCTAACCAGTGCTATTTTTCTAGAAAAAAGAGGTGCTGGAACTCACACGAATGCCTCCCTTGTTCTCTTATAATTGCAATGGCGGCCACCTGAGAGGTGCCAGAACTGAGTTCTGGTGAGTTCTAGCTGGGAAAAAAGACCTGATCCTAGCATCAACTACCGGTAGCCCTACTGCTGTATCACACTTGGCAGGGTTAACTAAAGTTAAAGGTTGCCCTATGCATAGCTGTCAACTTTCAGATTTGAAAATAAGGGACCAGCAGCCTCAAAAATAAGGGATCAGCAGCCTCACCTGTCCCAGGGACAGTCTAGCAGCAGGAAGCAGTGGGAAACGATGCTGGAATAAGGGAATTTCCCACAAAAAAAGGGAAGGTTGACAGCTATGCCTATGACATGCATCAAATCAGAGCGATCTCCCCAAGAACACTGTTTTGGGGTGCCATAGCCTGTCAGCCCTCATCTGGGTATCAGGTCTAAAGTACCATATACTATGTAAAATACCGTAATGAAAGTTTACTACCTGCCTTCTTTCTCCCCACCTCTTTCTCCCCAACCTTATACTGTATACATTAAAGTCTCACATCAAATATAACTGATCTGTAAAAAATGACTTTTTGATCTGAAAATAGAGGGGATATATGCACTTTTGTAACCCAAGAAAATATTTAATAAAAACATTTAAAAAACATTCCCCAGGATCCCATTAAAGGGATTCCCTAATTCTGTGGAAAGGGGAAACCCCCTCCCTATCTGATTAAATAAAGGAGCCCACCTAATGCCTTATCTGCCATTGTTGCCATGAGGCAGGCAAAAATATCTGACAGGCTTGATTTGTCTATAGGCAGATTCCTGCCTGGCCCCAAATATGGTGACTAAAGGCTTCCATAAAAGGTTCCCCCACCATAGGGCCTGCCTGCTTAACCCTGGGCAGTCCACAAACATATAGCATTGGAAAGAGGTAAGTAGGGAATCCCACAATGAACTGAGGCTGGGTGCACCTGGTATTTTTATATCCAGGGAGTGGGTGTTTTCCTTCTGGTCTGCTTCCAAGCCATGCTCTTAGATTGCTTGCAATTGGTTGCAGCCATGAGCAAGCCCTGGCATACAGTGTGGCTGACAGAAGAGGGAGTGATGCCCTTCCCCAGCCATGCCAAAGCTGGGAGGAAACGCTGCAAAGAAGCAACAGCCATGCCAGACTGCAACCACCACTTTCTGCCATATGAGGTAAATAGTTTTGTTTGTGTCCCCCACCTTGCCCCCGGCCACTGGAGTTTTCCATCCATGCCAATGATACAGTGGTGCTCTATTTCAGCAATATTTCAGCACAGTGGTACCTTGAGTTAAGAACTTAATTCGTTCTGGAGGTCTGTTCTTAACCTGAAACTGTTCTTAACCAGAAGCACCACTTTAGTGCGCTGCCGGAGCACGATTTCTGTTCTCATCCTGAAGCAAACTTCTTAACCTGAGGTACTATTTCTGGGTTAGCGGAGTCTGTAACCTGAAGCATATGTAACCTGAGGTACCACTGTATTACATTTTCTAGGGATCTTAACTTATTTGCCCTAGGCATCTGTCCGACTGGTAAAGGTCTTTCTTCCATGATAGCACCTGTTTGGACATAAGGATGGGGGAGAAATCCACCCATTTCATAATTTTTGTATAAATCTTTGCACCTCCCAAACCTGGAGGCAGGTGTCCTTCAAAATCCATGCTTCCCTGAATCTTGCGGTGCAATTTTCCAACCAAAAACATGCACTAAAAAAGCGCACACAAGGGGAAAGAGAAATATCTATATTAATGAAAATAATGCACAAACCAGGATTTCTTTCTATTACCTGATTGGACCACCTCGTTTTCCATAATGGCATAGCAAGTTCTTCCTTCAGTAAACTGAGGACGTTTTAATTTCTTTATTTTGCTGGGAGAGGGGAAAATGACATGGGAAAATGAGTGGCGCTTTTTTTGTACTTTCCAATAAGGAAGCTTCTCTCTGAAAATCTGACCTCTTTGAAAGGAGGACCTAAGGAAATACTCCACTTAAACACACACACACACACAAACCAAAACCCTGAAAATCTCAAGTAAACCTTCCAAAATCTTCCTTCAGAGCTTAGTACAGTGGTACCTCGGGTTAAGAACTTAATTCGTTCTGGAGGTCTGTTCTTAACCTGAAACTGTTCTTAACCTGAGGTGCCACTTTAGCTAATGGGGCCTCCTGCTGCCGCTGTGCCACTGCACAATTTCTGAAACAAAGTTCTTAACCTGAGGTACTATTTCTGGGTTAGCGGAGTCTGTAACCTGAAGCGTCTATAACCTGAAGCATCTGTAACCTGAGGTACCACTGTAAGCTGATCACACTTTATATTAAAACCATTATAAATGTGGGGAGAGAGGACGTTGTAAATGAGCTGCAGATTGTTTCAAGCACGTCAGTAGGAGGTGTTGTAGATATAAGCACTCAGTTCATCTTAAAGCTTGTCGCCATCCAAAGTAACACACCCCCAGTACTCACACACATAACAGTTAGTCATTCGTGTATTAACCCTTGTGAAAAACGCTTCTATGAAGCGTGATTCATCAATGCCTGCAGGCAGAATAGTGACAAAAAAGAAAATGGGGGAGGGTGGGAGAAAGTTAGGATGCCATCCTTGTTAAAATATGTTAATAATCTCCTGATGTTTTTCCTGATGTGAAGCAGTTGCTTCTTTCCCCCCCACAGCGTTGCAGACATCTGCATAAAATCACATAACCGACCGCAACAGCCCTCAGCCCAAGCGCCTCTGCTTCTCAGCAGGAATCCGGAGTTTCCCAG
Source organism: Podarcis melisellensis (assembly GCF_964234715.1). Classification (NCBI taxonomy): domain Eukaryota; kingdom Metazoa; phylum Chordata; class Lepidosauria; order Squamata; family Lacertidae; genus Podarcis; species Podarcis melisellensis. The sequence goes on from NC_138539.1 coordinate 68,346,842, forward strand.
AGCAGATTCTGTAATGAGAAAGTAATAGGTTGATTTTTAAACAATATTGATCTTCTAAATCTCATAATTGCTAAGCATTTAGCGGCGTCTGAGTGATGAGATGGCTCAATCAGTCCGGAGATGCGGGAAGAATATAATTTCATAGGACTGCGGAGCCAATCCTGTTTGGAATCGTGAGGTGGCTTTATCAATGGCAAGCAAGCCTGTTGAGGTCAATTGCTGCGCTGTCTTTTGGCATTTAGGGTCAAACTAGATGTTGGTGATTTCAGGGTGGCATTTTCATCAGGTTTAAGGTGCTGGTTTTAACTTTTAAAGCCCTATACAGCCTAGGACCCTCGTATCTACGGGACCGCCTCTCCTGGTATGTCCCACAGAGGAACGTACGGTCTTCAAACAAAAACATCTTGGAGGTCCCAGGCCACAGAGAGGTTAGGCTGGCCTCAACCAGAGCCAGGGCTTTTTCGGTGTGGCTCCGATCTGGTGGAACGCTCTGTCACACGAGACGAGGGCCCTGCAGAACTTGACAAGAGCTGTTCCACCAGGCAAGACAGAGCTGTTCCACCAGGCAAGACAGAGCTGTTCCACCAGGCCTTTGTCCAAGGCACAGCCTGACTCCCTCCTTTGGCTAACTTCACAGAACTCTAGCGCAATGGTTGCCATCAATTTGATTTGAATTAATTTTATAATGCAATGATTTTAGAATGTTGTATTATTTTATTGTTAGCCGCCCTGAGCCTGGCTTCGGCTGGGGTAGGTGGAATAATAATAATAATAATAATAATAATAATAATAATAATAATAATAAAACAACAACAACAACAACAATAATAATAATTCATGGCTACCATTTCCTGGTCTGCACCCATGAATGACAGTGCTTCCTTTCACTGTCATTAATATTGCCTATCAAAATTAAGAGAATACATTATATTCCAAGGGAAAAACTATATGATGTTTCTCATATAGTTTGATACTGTGTAGTTGCTGTTGTTTTCTTGCACAAGTAGCCAGTGGGTAGGGGGGCAAGCCAGATCAGGCCCATAGTATGGGGGAAGGGGAGCTTTAACTCTTTGCCCCCTTAGCTTTCTTCTCGGTGTGGCTGATGAGTAGGTGTGGAGGGTGAATTCCGTGGTGAGTTGTTCCAACTTGCCCATGCTTTTTCACCTCTAGTAACATAACCTACCACCAGTTGCACACAATTCAGCCTTCTTAAATCAATGGGATCTATGTGTTTAACAACAGCACACAGGACTTCTGGTTTCAGACTAGAAACCAGGGCAAAATTTATCCCCCTGGGACAAAAATTATCTTACCGGGACAATCTTTTGACTTTCTCCTTCCACAGTGAGGTAACGAAAATGAATCTGAATATAATTGTTTTGTTCAGTTCTTCGTGTGACCTCTAGGAGTAGAAACTCATTTGTATCTATGGCACCAAGGGCAACTTAGTTTTCTGCTTTTTATAGATTTGATTCTTCAGGATCCTCTAGCTTGAACTGCTCTGGAGACCTTGTTTAATTGGAAAAGAGGCACGCTTATGACATCAAAGAAACGTGTCAAAAACGGACTGTCATCAGAAAGCTCTCTATTAATCACATAGTCACCATCTTTTGCATAATGAAAATAAAGGTGGTGCTTTTAGTGCCCTTTTAGCTCCTACAAATAATTGCCGCCTGGCATATTTTCCTTCCACAGGTCATGCTCCAACTTGAAAGATGCCCTCACCAATGTCACTCTAGAAGAATCACTCATTGGCTACAACTTGACTCAAATGGTTTCTTAAAACTGCATTTTATTTCTTTTAAAGATTGTTTATGGCAAAAGCAGATCTAGGGGACTATGACCAGTGTGGTCACACTGGGCTCGGAACTTCTGGGGCACTGCAGCAGATGCCGCAACTATGACATCCAACAGAAAGAGGAGGGCCACTGGATTTTGATGTCACACAGGGCACTGATGAAATTTGAGACAATAAGGTCCACCACTGTTTATGGAAGAGCATTCCTATGGTGGGGAAGGGACTAGTTTTTCCTCTGTGAGAGTGTACTGCACAAGGTGATTTAGTCAGTGTGGTGTAGTGGTTAAGAGTGGTAGATTCGTAATCTGGGGAACTGGGTTCGCGTCTCCGCTCCTCCACATGCAGCTGCTGGGTGACCTTGGGTTAGTCACACTTCTTTGAAGTCTCTCAGCCCCTCTCACCTCACAGAGTGTTTGTTGTGGGGGAGGAAGGGAAAGGAGAATGTTAGCCGCTTTGAGACTCCTTAAGGGAGTCCTCATTTGATTTCAGCAGTAAAACAACTGTATGTTCCCAGCTCAATTCTTTTTGTTTGTGTGTGTGAAACACCTCCTGCTCTGAATGAGTCAGGGAATCACATTTCCTGTTCAGAACACAAAGGCAATGTTCTACGTCCACCATCAGAAGCTATGCACCTGTGAAAACTAGTTCTTGGGAATCATAAGTTGTTCAGTAGAGCACTGCCACACTGAGGTACTGCTTCCAAGCTTCCGATGGGTATCTGGTTGGCCACTGTGAGAACAAGATGCTGGTCTAGATAGGCATTTGACTTGATCCAGTAGGGATCTTCTTAGGCTTCTGCCTATAGGTTTCTGCCCATGTGCCAGAAATGAGAAAAGAAAAAAACAGCTATGTGAACTGGCTGTAGCTCAACAATTAAAGAAAAAGAACCATAGCAGCACAGACTTCATAATGATGTGTCCTGTAGATTCTCAGATTCTCAAACCTTTATTGGCATATGTACAAATTCCAGTAGGGTTCATTACAAAACAACAACAACAACCACAGCAACCACTCATCAAAACAAAACAAAACTTGAATCTAACACTTAAGTTAGTGTTGTGTAGGATTCACAAATCCTCATTGCGTGATTCAGAAACCTGGCTACTATCTCCATCCTATCCCCATCCTGAGTAAACATAAGGAAATGTATCCTGTAGTCCTGTGATGTTTCTAAATACGAGGTAATTATAAGCTCAGGAGGCCCGCCCCTTCCATTTCCAAGTTCCTCTTCATCACTATTATTTTCTCCATGTTGTTCTCTCCTCTCCTTTCTATGTTTTTCTATAAAATGGTATTCAGGGTAGGGTGCAGATCCCATCTGGGCCACCTATGTTTAATGAAAGTTTACAAATGAAAAAGAATGTAAAAAAATGCCGGTTCTGAACCAGAAATGGAAAACCTATGGGCTTCTGGAGGTTGTTTGACTCCAACTGCCATCAGCTCCAGCCAGCCTGGCCAGTGATCAGGGGATGATAGAACTTGTAGTCCAGCAACATTTTGAAGGCCACAGGTTCCCTAACTCTAGTTTACAGCAGTCCGTGGACCACTTATTTGTGACCTGCAAAATACTTGATTGTGTTGTAGGGACCACCGTCAGAGTCACATGGTGTTGGCTCGCTTTCCTTTCATTGTGAAACTAGACAGCAAGACAAAACAATACTGTATGTTTCAGAATCCCCACCACCACCATGTAGCTGTCATTGGGTGCTTATGCAATTGTGAGCAGCAGAAAAGTAGCTCACAAGATTGTTGAAAGAATAAGAGGGTGTCTAGGAGGCATTTGCTCTATTAAGATGTCCTCTGTGTTTGAAAAGACTTGGAAAGCTGCTGTCTCACAAAGTTACAAGTGACATATTCATATTATGTGCGACAAGGAAGATTACATCCTTCTTTAGCTGCATTTCTTTGGAGAGTGAACAAGTATAGGAAGTGCTTTGAAGCTGAGGCATGACTCTCTTGTTTAGAAAAACAAGAGTTACCGTGCCATAGCCACTTTGCATTAGAATGTGGACACCCAAGCTGACAGATTGCAAAATGTACACAGGAAAAGAATGTTGATGGACCTCATAGCTGTCGGCCTAAACTGGATTTATTGCCTTGCTTCGTTTTGCCTTTCAGTCCAATGATTCTCGGTTACTAAATGTTGTAATAATGCCAACAACAAAAACCAACACATTCCTGCAACATTCTTGATTCCTGAAAGATGGCTTTTCCCCATATCCATCAAGGCAATGGATGAGGCAGGAATGTACATCCCCCTTGCTTCTGCAGTCTCAGTGCAACTGGAATTCTGAACATGTGGAGGAAAAGCATGGGTGGCTAGCAGGATGGCAGTGTAAAGATGTCCTCCCTACAATGGCATCTCTGCTGCCCACCAGGATGGTGCAGAAGCTGGGCCTGGTGGTGGTGAGGTTGAGGCAGTGCAGGTACACTGGAAGGAACTCCAGATTGGCTCTACTGGTGTGTCCACACCTTCCTAAACTCTGTCCTACATTTTCCCAGTGATGCCACTGTCCTAAGGCTGGTTCCGCAGGGCCACCCCACCCCCTCCATCTCCCCCTGAGGAAGCAGGAAGCAAGCTCCCTGCTGCTGCCCCCTGGCTAGTAGGTGGGACCAGGTTGGGCTTCCCCTTGTCACATTTTTCTGGGGAGGCAGGTGTGACGATCACACAGGGTCCCCAGACATTTCACCATCTATTGATCCCTGTGCCACCACTTTATTTCTCGCTGCCACCACCCAGGCCCTACTGGGTACAATACTGAGTCCAGTCAGGGTTAAATTGGAACATAAACTTTTGTTTATTTATTGCAGTTTAACAAGCGTGTGGTTTCATAAACGGTATCGGTCAATTACAACCATGGGGTGCCTATCCAGTCCTATAACTTCCACTACCTGCTCCTCACTCACTAAACCACCTCTCAGATATTTACTTGTCTTCCTAGCCCCTAACTGTTCCTGACTCAGCTTATTACGCTACACTAACTAAACCTACCCACAAACTCTATCCCAATTCACTCCCACTCCAACCAACCAACCACCCAACTCCCAATGAACTCTGCCCCTCCCAGAGCTGGTTTTATAGTCCCTCTGACTCCACCCCCCTGGGTCCTGATTGGGTAAGCTGTTTAACTATTTTACCTCCAGCACTCTCATATGTTAACGTCACAGCAGGAGTTATAACCTCCCAGTGGTCCCTTGGCTGATGGCAGAGGACACATGTGCTTACCTGCAGCTCTGCAGAATCATGAATTCTGCCACACATTTTATGTAGGAGCTCAGCATTATATTCTGTCTGCCTCCCTCTCCTGCTAGAGATAAATACTATATTCCACCCACCTACCCACCCACCCACCCCAAAATAATTTCTAACTTCCTGAGAGTATAAACAAAGGATGGATGTAAAGAAACAGCATTCTTGAGATTACGGATGCATGTTTTTACATTCATTAGAATGGTTTCATTGCACATCAGTATCAGGGTTTCCATGTGAATAATTTTATATGGCCACATCCTTGACTGCAAATAAGCTTAGTTATTCTTATTTATGCACTGAGACCAATGCAGAGTTAGGTATGCTTACACCCCCCTGACTTAAAGAGTTGTGACATTCCTAGCTCTGTGGATTATGACATCTCTCGGCTCAATCACCGAGATCATCTAGAGTACCACTGGTAGTTGCCCTCCATGTTTCAGAAGCCCAACTAGCTTCACATACAAGCTGATCATTTTGTGTTGCTGGTACTGTGGAATACTCTTCCAGCTGAGATGTTGCAGGTATCCTTGCCCCTAATTTTCAGGTGTCCTTTTTTATATATAATTTTATTTTTAAGCTTTTACAATATACAAAAAAATCAAAAATTTGAAACACTTTCATATATCTCTAACTTTGACTCCCTTCCCACTCTTCCTTCTGTTTCTTATTTTTATGCTGTTTTTCTACATTTCCAAATTAAACCCAATTGTTATTTACCCTCCATGTTAAAATACGTTTTTTTTAAAAAAAAATATATGCTGCATGTTATTTATATTAAACATCCTAACATCTTAATTTGTTTACAGTACTTTTGCAAATACACTATAAATGATTTCCATTCTTTCTTGAAAGCTTGATCTTCTTGGTTTCTTTTCAGTGAGTTTCGCCATTTCTGCATAGTCTATTAATTTCTGTAACCATTCCTCTTTTGCTGAGTTGGTTTCTTCTTCCCATTTTTGGGCATATATCATTCTGGCAAACTCCTCCCCCACACACCTGGTCTTCTCTCTGCTCTGCTGAGACTTTGAAATCTCCCTTCCCACCTGGTGGGATGGCAGGTATCTGCAAGGGCCAAGCCTCACCACAATGTCAGGTGGGTGGGGAAAGCACAGCATTAAGGAAAAACCCTTCCAGTGCCTCGCCACCTGAGTACTGTGCACTGGAACATCTCCCTTGTCAAGACTTCTGGCAAGAGGGAACCATTCCACAAGGCTTTGCTTCTGGTCTCTCTCTGCCCCTTAGTACAGAGGAGATCAGCAAGCATTTCTCTTCCATTATGCTGCCACTGAAGTCTTCCTTACCTGGATTGCTTCTCCAGTCATGGTGGAAACAGTGGTGCTGCCTCATGAGTGTCTGCTGCCTGAGGCAGCTGCTTTACCCTACCTCATGGATGAGCCAGCTCAGTCACTGGACTCATTCATGTGACGACTTCTTCTTCTTCTTCTTCTTCTTCTTCTTCTTCTTCTTCTTCTTCTTCTTCTTCTTCTTACCCCACCCATCTGGCTGGGCCTCCCCAGCCCCTCTGGGTGGCTTCCAACAAAGATTTAAAATACAGTGGTACCTCGGGTTACATACGCTTCAGGTTACATACGCTTCAGGTTACAGACTCCACTAACCCAGAAATAGTACCCCGGGTTAAGAACTTTGTTTCAGGATGAGAACAGAAATCGTGCAGCGGCGCCGCAGCGGCAGCAGGAGGCCCCATTAGCTAAAGTGGTGCTTCAGGTTAAGAACAGTTTCAAGTTAAGAACAGACCTCCAGAACGAATTAAGCTCTTAACCCGAGGTACCACTGTACATTAAAATGTCACACATTAAAAACTTCCCTGAACAGGGCTGCCTTCAGATGTCTTCTGAATGTCAGGTAGTTGTTTATCTCTTTGACATCTGATGGGAGGATGTTCCACAGGGCGGGCACCACTACTGAGAAGGCCCTCTGCCTGGTTCCCTGTAACTTGGCTTCTCACAGTGAGTGAACTACCAGAAGGCCCTCAGAGCTGGACCTCAGCATCTGGGCAGAACGATGGGGGTGGAGACGCTCCTTCAGGTATACTGGAATATAAGAAGAATAAGAAGAATAAGAAGAAACATGTCCCACCTTTAAACACGATTCCAGTATGAACATAGGAAGTTGTCTACACAAAATCAACGTGTTGATCCATCTAATCTGGTGTTGGCTTCTTTGGAAAACAGTTGTCCAAGGCTGCATGGAGAAGCCTTTTGTGGCCCTGCTATTCTTCCGGGATCCATAAACTAGATGTGCTGAGTCTGAGCATGGAACACAGGATTTTGCCACTGAGCTTGGGGACCTTATGACCTCCCTTTTGTGACATTTATTTTTATTTTTTGCTGCAAAAAGGGAAGAGTGCAGAGGAAGGATGGAAGACTGTAAATTCCATTCCATCTAGTCATTCTCCCAAAGGGATTCACAGTAATTTGCAAAACCAGGTGGCCCGTGACAATGTAGGTTCTTTTTAATCTCCCTCTCTGGCTCTTCATCCCCTCCCTGCCTCCAATGTATCCTTCAGGATTCCTCACACTGTAGACTGAACATATATCTGGCACACTTAAATCTGTGGTTCCTCACTGGGGACTTCTGCAATTAACTTATTGTCCCAGAGTACAGATGAGCAAATTGGTACTGGGCAAAAGGTTGATTTGTATTCATAAAATGTTATCTCTTACAAAACACCACCCCCCTTTTGATTTTGTTAAAACATGATTATTAGCAATGAAAAAAACAATAACAACCCATCCTCTTATGAACATTTTAGTCACAATTTGTTGAATGATATGATGCTCCCCAAACTAGTAGCAATTATGGCAGTTTCCTAATGTTAGAATTCTCTTTGGGATACAAACACATTAAAAAATAAAAGAGACAGCAATGGCTGTAATGAAGCCCATGATATACTACATAGAATCTCTCAACAATATCAGCAGCCTTGAAGCTAGGAATGAGTATTACAATGCAGTTCGTCTCTGAAAGGTTTCCAGAGAGCCTGTGCAATCAGGAATGGATCTTGTAATCCAGAGCAAGGAATGGATTCTCTCTGCATGTCCAGTGGCCTGCACAGTACTAAGGATGCCTTGCATTTATTTATTTTTACATTTGTATCTTGCCTTCCCTCCAATGAGATCAAGGTGGTTTACCTAGTTCTTATTCTCCTCATTTTACTCTCACAACAATCATGTGATAGTGAGTGACTGGCCTCAGGTCACCCAGTGAGCTTCATGGCTAAGTGGGGATTTGAACCCTGGTCTCCCAGGTCTTGGTCCAATTAGGGTTGCCATATTTCAAAAAGTAAAAAAACCAGGAAACCCATTAGAAAGACAATGATTGCTTGGTTTACTTGCTGAAGCATCCAGGACAAACCGACGCCTCGGAAATTCCTCTGGCCCAGATTTGCATAAAATGGACATGAGCAAATGTATATGTACAGATGTCGTTTTATAAATAATTGCTATAAGTTAAACATAAATGCAATACATGTCAGTGTAGTTTAAAAGATTGTGACCAGTTGACCTGTGTGCCTACTCAGTCTCTTGTGCAGGTGCTAACTGTTGCCAGGCAACTAGCCTCTTATATGTTAGCAGCAGCCATGACACTCTTTGCAAAGATATGGAGACTCTTAAGGCACCATTAAGGAATGGCTTGGCAAAATATGGGGATTTGTCTCAATGGCTAAGTTAGCACACTATCTCAGACAACAGAGATATACATGGAAGAAAGACAAAGACAGGAGATTGTCTGTGTGTGTGTGTGTGTGTGTGTGAGAGAGAGAGAGAGAGAGAGAGAGAGAGAGAGAGAGAGAGAGAGAGAGAGGGGGGGGGGGAGAAAGAAATATAGTACCAGAAAGAGGTTAGTACCAAATACCAGTTATGGGTTAACAAGTCTTTCAGTACTAATTAAGATGGAATTATGATGTGAGCTGAGCTAATGGCTAAGACTCCCATAGGAACGTCCTTCTGATGCTATCATTTCTGTGACATAATATTTCATTTGAATTTGTCAGCTTAGGTTGGATTTGAATTGTTTTATTTAAATTGTGTTACAATGAGGCTTCCAGCATTTAAAATAGAGGCCTGTCCTCTGTACAGTAGGGCTATGAAGGAATAGGATTTTTCAGCCATTTTATGTTTGATTTTTGGTGGTGGAACTTGACTTGTACAATGGTAAGTTCTGCACAGGAGGGTCAAAAGTTCACAGGGAGGTTAAAAGTATGTTGTGTACGGTGTTGGTGGTGGAGTCACGTTCACCCGAGGAACCCAGCCATTTTAACAGAGCAGTTTAACAGTCAATCCCCATTTCTGAGAAACTCTGGAAACTGAAGTTCTGGACTAGAATAGAGATCTCCTAACAACTCTCAACACCCTTAAGAAACGTCAGTTCCCAGGAAGCATAGGCTGTTTCAAGTGATTGTTTCAATGGTTGTTTCAAGTGCTCTAAATGTATAGTACAGATGGGGCCCTGGTCACATTCCTCCACAAAGTACGCAAATGGTGTTTTGTAGCTCTCAGTGACCTTATTATCGTTGCTGCCTTCATTGTAAAGCAACATATAAACTCAGCATTTCCCCATATATTAATTTCACATATTTTTTAAAGGCCAGATTTGGCATATTTTTCCGCAGGCCGTCTCGCGTACCAAACAGCTAATGCAGCAGCCTTGCCATGGGAGGAGGTCACTGTAGCATTCCCGAAATGCTCAATCTGAGCTCAGCAGAGGTCAAGCCCTTTCCCTTCTGCTTCTGCATTGTTTCCGAGATCCCGGTTGATGGGGAAGTTTCCCCTGTAATCTGGCTGTTGATTCAGCAGCTCTCAAACTCCAGATGCAAGGGTTGTGTTTCTTAAGCAGGCTGCTTTCTGCATTCTTAATAGTTCACTCCCTCTTTCTCACACTCTCTGACTGGAATATTTAAATATATCCATCACTGCCACAGCTCACATCAAATCAGATGTTTATCAGACTTTCTCTCCTTTCTTTTAATTTAAAAGAGATGTAACAATAGTAACAAGCCCAGCACAAAAAAAAAGAATGGGAGGAGGAGTGGGGATAAAACTCATCAATTCTGCTGAAAGACAGCTCTTCTGAAAATGACTGAAGGGCTGTGCCTGATTCATTTGTCTTCCCCCTCTTTTTAATATTTCAACTGCTATTGCCACCAGGGCCCTGGGTTTCAAATAAAAGAAGCTGTGGCGAGGAGTTGATTGAAAGGAACATCTTAACCAGACACCCCATCGAATGGTCATTGAAGGACCTGGTGCGTTTCAGAGTCATTGTGGTAAAGATGTTAGATTACTGTGTTTGGATATAGGATGTTCAAGGACAAGGTTCAAGTTGAAATCCACGCCAGGACATGGTGCTTACTTGGATAAGAAATTGTCCCTCGGCTTTAAACTGGCTCTCATGTCATGGCTACCATATTGCATCTGTGAGTGGAGCTTTCTCATAGTAATAGCTCTACATGCCAGCCATACCAAAGACAAAGGACCAAGTAGTGTGTGTGTGTGTGTGTGTGTGTGTGTGTGTGTGTGTGTGATATCAGTGTAAATGCACCCTGGCAACAATACACCAAAAATATTTTTGGCAGCATCGAAATGGAAATTGTTACTGACTCCATCAACTAAAGACTAGCTTAACAACATGGTGCAATTCTAAGTCAGCACAATGTGGTAATATCAGACAGAATCCACCCTGAAAGGACTTTTCATCAAAGAGTGTGAACAGCCTTTTGTTAAATATTGGTTTGGACATTTTAATTTGAATGTATTTGGGACACATTTAGTCTCAAATGTGTATGGAGATGTGAGCATATGGTTTTCTTTTTCTACAGTGTGGCACCTCATCACTTCAACTAATGCTGAAAACAGCCTCAGCATGACAACAACTTTGTAACCAACACAGTGAACAAAGGAGAGGTACCTGTGTGCAAGGTCTACAGAAGTAGTAAAGAACCCTCACTTTTTCAAAAAGTGGGAAAGCGGGCAAAACAGCCCAATGTGAACTGAGCATGCTCAGTAGCCATGGAACTTTCAAAAAGAAAACTGGTCAGATTGAGGAAAAGGAATGGATGGCCACCTGGCTGTGGAGCATTAAAACATGGCAGGCTAAGTGGCTGGCAATTAGCACCAGTGCATTCCCTTTTCTCCTCCCTTCCCTCTTGCTGTTCATCTTCCTTCATCTTTACACAGTTTACTGCAATGAACAGTTGTGCATGGTCTCCCCCAGGGTTTAAGATGGGGTCAAAACAGGAGGAGGGGGGAAATAGTGCTGGTCAGCGGACAAATGAGCAGCAGAGGCTAGTTGAGAGAGCAGTCAAAGTCAGAAGGGGGTTTGGAGGAGTGGACTGTGAGCAGACATCCCTCTCTCTTGTGTGTCTCTTTTTATTGTCCTTTGCTCCATTTCACTCCTTCCTTTCCCTCTTCCACCCAATGGATGAAGGATGACACACACATAAAAAGGACAGCTAGAGCCATTTGTCTGAATAGGCCATTTCCTGTTTCACCACAATAAGTTATTCTTAAATGTCCCCTGGGATGGAAGTGAGACCTGCTCCTATAAATCAATGGAGGAATCTAAGATTTTAATATAGTTGTGGCTGAATGGAACTTTTTGCTTGAACTTGGGTCTCTTTTAGTGTAGTTTTTAAAATGTTTGTCCTAAAACAAACTCCAGATTAAACGCAGCTCATTCTCCCATACTTTTAGAAGTACAGTCGTACCTCAGAAGTCGAACGGAATCCATTCCGGAAGTTCATTCGACTTGCTAAACGTTCAGGAACCAAGGTGCAGCTTCCGATTGGCTGCAGGAAGCTCCTGCAGCCAATCAGCAGCTGCAGAAGCCACGACAAACGTTCGGGTTCCAAAGAACGTTCACAAACTAGAACAATCACTTCCAGGTTTGTGGCGTTCGGGAGCCAAAACGTTCAACTGGCAAGGCATTCAACTTCTGAGGTGTGATTGTATATTGCTAGTTAGCTGGGAGACCGCAGCTTGTGGCAGCCCTGTGGTATAGTTCACACTGAACCCTCCAAGTCAGGCTCAGATTGGGTTTACAACAGCACTGCAGTTTGCAATCACACACACATTGCACAGGACATAAGAGCCAAGTCATCAAATGATACCTTGATGCATGCAACCTTTTGCTCTTTCAGCCCCCTGAGCCAGAGGCTCACACCAAGCTTATTCAGATGCAGAGCCCCACTTGCATCAGTTTAAAACCAATTGTATGCAGTGCTACTTCTCTAGAAAAAGAGGTGCCAAAACTCACCATGAACACCTCCCTCATTCTCTTGGAATGACAATGGTGTACACCTGAGAAGTGCCAGAACTGAGTTCTGGTGAGTTCCAGTGGAGGGGGGGGGAGCACTGATTGTGTCTGTCTTGAGTTACTGGCTAATTAATTAGTTTGTGTGTGTGCATGAAGCTTGCATGTTCAGTTGTGTACGGAGGAAGGGATATTTATCGATTATTGCTTGCTTTTATTTCCTGCTTGTTTTGAAAATGGATGGCCGTGCTGCCTTACTCCCAGCACAGAAGTCGAAAAAAGACAGCGGTATGATACAGGATATTGAGCCATCCCAGAATCCCTCAAGACACTAGCAAAAGCAGCAAGGTGAAACACACTACTTTGGGAGGTGCCATTTAGAGGAAATTAACAAAGGCAGGAATTGATGTCAGCAAGACTTTGTAAAGTCTTGGCTCTCATAGAACCAACATTTTAAAAAGTGCTGTGCTTCAGGCAGCGGAACGTCTCCGGCCGACACCCTTTCTAACTATGAAAAGTTGCTTCTTGCCTGAATAATGAAACTAGAGCATCATTTAAATACTGCTGGTAGCTCTAGGGGCGGAAATCTGTCTGTGCATGAGGGAGTGCAAGGCCTTCAGCTGTGGCCACTGCTGTCCATGTACAGCTGCTCTTTCCTTTTCTAGGGCGTTTGTGCCACATTTGAATATGTATTTTCCATGACAAATTGTAACAATGCACCACAAGCTGTTACAGCCCGTTGGGTAAATGATTAGCATTTCAAATATATTTGCAAACACTTATTTACTCAATAGATGATAATAGCTCTATTCTAGTTTAACCAATATTCCTACTGCCCTTTTAATAATGGCTTATTAATTTCTCCCCCACTACCCCATTCAGAAGGAGAGCATGCCAATTAGAAACACATTGGTGAGCTTATTTGTTCATGTCAAACCATTGCACAATATCCAGTAAATAAAAACATGGTGTAAACGAAAATCTACGATTGTCCGTAATGTAACTGGCACTTTCCAAATCACCTGTTTCTGTATTAACACACTGTGAACCAGGTCCAACATTCATGCAAAGCCTAAGGATATTTGTGTCTTTAGATCAGGCTTAAAATTAATGCTGCTATTGTATCTGTCTGTCTATCTATCTATCTATCTATCTATCTATCTATCTATCTATCTCTATCTATCTATCTATCTATCTATCTATCTATCATCATCTATCTATCTATCATCTATCTATCTATCATCTCTCTATCTATCATCTATCTATCTATCTATCTATCATCTATCTATCTATCTATCTATCTATCATCTATCTATCTATCTATATCTATCATCTACAGTGGTACCTCTAGATATGAACAGGATCCGTTCTGGAGCCCCGTTCGCATCTAGAGGTAAACGTAACTAGCGACGGCACGTCTGCGCACGTGTGCATCAGTTTTGCCGCTTCTGTGCATGCGTGTGCTGTCATTTTGAGAGTCTGCGCAAGCGGCGAAACTCGGAAGTAACGTGCTCCGTTACTTCCAGGTTGTCACAGAGCGCAACTCGAACACGCTCAACTCGAAGCGTATTCAACCCGAGGTATGACTGTATCTATCTCTATCTATCTATATCTATCTATCTATCTATCTATCTATCTATCTATCTATCATCTATCTATCTATCATCTATCTATCTATCTATCTACTGTATATCTATCTATCTATCTATCTATCTATCTATCTATCTATCTATCTATCTATCATCTATCTATCATCTATCTATCATCTATCTATCTATCTATCATCTATCTATCTATCTATCTATCTATCTATCTATCTATCTATCTATCATCTATCTATCTATCTATCTATCTATCTATCTATCATCTATCATCTATCATCTATCATCTATCTATCATCTATCTATCTATCATCTATCTATCTATCATCTATCTATCATCTATCTATCTATCTATCTATCTATCTATCTATCTATCTATCTCTATCATCATTATCTATCTATCTATCTATCTATCTATCTATCTATCTATCTATCATCTATCTATCTATCTATCTATCTATCTATCTATCTATCATCTATCTATCTATCTATATCTATCTATCATCTATATCTATCATCTCTATCATCTATCTATCTATCATCTATCTATCTATCATCTATCTATCTATCTTTCTATCATCTATCATCTCTAATCTATTCACCTATCTATATAGAAATGCTTTCTGTGGGGATGGGCACCTGGAATAAATTTCAAACCAAGTGTTTATAAATTTTCTACCTATGGAACACTTTGCAAATGGACTGGTGAATCACAGAATATAAAAACACAGGAGCCTGCTGGATAAGTCCAATGGCTCATCTAGTTCAGCATCTTGATCACACAGTGACCAAGGAGGGCAGAGGAGTGTGCAGTGTGCAGAGGAGGGCAACCAAGGTGGTCAAGGGTCTGGAAACCAAGCCTTAGAAGGAAGGAGCTGGGTATGTTTAGCTTGGAAAAGAAGAGACTGAGAGGAGATATGACAACCATCTTCAAATATTTCAAGGGCTGTCACATGGAAGATGGAGCAAGATTGTTTTCTCCTGCTCTGGAGGGCAGTAGTCAACCCAGTGTCTTCACGTTACAAGAAAAGAGGTTCCAACTAAATACCAGGAAGCATTTTCTGACAGTAAGAGCTGTTCAACAATGGAGCAGACTCCCATGAGAGGTGGGGGGCTCTTCTTCTCTGGAGGTTTTTAAGCAGAGGTTGGATGGTCATCGGTCATGGATGCTTTAGCTGAGATTCCTGCATCACAGGGGGTTGGACTAGAAGACCCTTGGGTCCATTCTGACTCTAAAATTCTTTGATTCTATGAACCCAGTGCCTATGGGAAGCCAACAAACAGGACATATGCACCTGAAAATAGCGGTCTCACCTGGATGGAAAAGGAAGAGTATGGGAGAGGAGAAATCCAACTTTGCAATGCATAATCATGCTGGAAGACCCAACTCGGGTATTTCTTTTGCAACTAGTTACATGGTGCATGCGGGATGCGGGTGGCACTGTGGGTTAAACCACAGAGCCTAGGACTTGCTTATCAGAAGGTTGGCAGTTCGAATCCCCACAACGGGGTGAGCTCCCATTGCTCGGTCCCAGCTCCTGCCAACCTAGCAGTTCAAAAGCACGTCAAAGTGCAAGTAGATAAATAGGTACCACTCCGGTGGGATGGTAAATGGCGTTTCCGTGTTCTGCTCTGGTTCGCCAGAAGTGGCTTAGTCATGCTGGCCACATGACCTGGAAGCTGTATGTCGGCTCCCGGCTCCCTCGGCCAATAAAGCGAGATGAGCCCTGCAACCCCAGAGTCGGCCACGACTGGACCTAATGGTCAGGGGTCCCTTTACCTTTACATGGTGCACAAAGACATCAGCATTAGGCCCATCAAAGATGCATTGTTCCAGATCCCATGTGAAACAAAAGGTTGCATATACCCTCTGTGACAGTGACCATAGTTATCATAGTCACCTCATTTCACTCCCTCTTTCACACAGCAAGGCCTCCTCTGACATGCCGGCCGCCAAGGTGAAAATACACTTATTATTGTCATTATGCCAAAGGAGGAATATGAAATCTTGTTGGCTGCTGCAAAAGTGGTTGGGCAACCCTGTGACCTAAATCAGCTCAACCAGAAATCCATTAAATGATTTAATTTTTGTCCATCCAGCTATCGATTGTGCTTACAGGGTAAAAGCGGCGGAGGCAGTGGCAGAGAAAGCCTGAACAGAATTATTAAAAGGAAAAAGAGAAGTGAAAGGATTGCTCATACGAGGGATCTGAAACAAGACATCTTTGACAGGCCTGATGCTGAGGTCTTCTTGCACCATGCAAGTGGTTGCAAAAGAGATACCAGAGGGACTCCAGTGTAATTCTGTGTTGCAAAGTTGGCTTTCCTCTCCCCGTTTTCTTTTCTTTTCTGTCAAGGTGAGACAGCTATTTTCAGCTACATGTGTCCTGCCTTTGGGCTTCCCACAGGCATCTGATTGGGCATGGTGAGGGAAACGATGCTGGACTAGATGAGCCTTTAGTCTGATACAGCAGGACTCTTCTTATGACAAAATCCAGCCAAAGTTAAACCCAAATGGATTCTATGAGAAAGCCAGGGCTCAGTCATTGACTTAGAAGAGTTGTGAACAGGGGCGTCTTAAGCATATCTGGCACCGTGGTGCAAAGATCCCTCCGGTGCCCCCCGGCAACTCCAAAACAAGGGAGGGGTCCTCTGCCTCCCCCACCCCCCTGATCCTTGGCGTGGTAGCGGTGATCAATCAGGAAAACATGCTGGCAGACATGCTCTCCGGCGTTGGGGTGCCCGAGAAGGCAGCCAGGGAAGGCTGTGTGCCGCCTTTCACCAGGAAGCAGGAGGATGACAATGACCAGGAGCAGGGCTGTCTTTAGCAGATGCAGAGGCTTGGGAGGGAAGCTGCATGCCTGCCAGCCATATAGTTGGCAGATCGCAGCTGGCAGACATGCAGGGAAAGGGGAGGCTGCTGGCAAAGCTGCACAGCTCCCCAACTTGCTAGGGTGCCCCTGAGCAGCCGGCGCCCTGGCGCAATGAACCACTAACACCAATTGGAGAGACGGCTCTGGTTATAAATTTGATTCCACCTAGTCTGGTATTGGGACATGGGTGGCGCTGTCGGTTAAACCACAGAGCCTAGGACTTGCAGATCAGAAGGTCGGCGGTTCGAATCCCCACAGCGGGGTGAGCTCCCCTTGCTCGGTCCCTGCTCCTGCCAATCTAGCAGTTCGAAAGCACGTCAAAGTGCAAGTAGATAAATAGGTACCACTCTGGCGGGAAGGTAAACAGTGTTTCCGTGCACTGCTCTGGTTTGCCAGGAGTGGCTTAGTCATGCTGGCCATATGACCCGGAAGCTGTACGCTGGCTCCCTCGGCCAATAAAGCAAGATGAGCGCCGCAACCCCAGAATCGGTCACAACTGGACCTAATGGTCAGGGGTTCCTTTACCTTTACCTTTTAGTCTGGTATTAACTCAGGATACAAGAGGTAAGATGGCATGTTGCAAACAACATGGCTGACGGTGATGGGTAAGAGCAGAAGCAAAGCACAAAGGATATAAGAAGAAAACTGAACTGTCCCTGCAAAAAGGGACAATTAACAGGCTACTCAAGAGGCAAAGCATACGTTTTTCACTCCTCTCCAACTCCCTCAGCCTCTATCAAAATGGGCTGTGAAGCTGAAAACTGGCAGTGTTGATTCTTCTGAGGCAGGGAGTGCGGAACCCTTTTGTCAGCCCAAGGGCCACATTCCCTACTTGGCAGCCCTCCAAGGGCCACACGGCAGTGGTGTGCCACATCAGATGTAAAAGTGTGCCCAGTATCCCGTCTTTCTAGGGTAGGCTAGTTTCTACACACACACGGATGGCATTCTCTATCCTTCATTTAGGCCAACAGGAAGCATGATCAGAATTCAGCGACACATTCCAGGCAGGCCCAAACACTCAGGCCACAATGAAGGGCCAAAACAGGGGGTGCCTGTTTTAAAAAGCGCCATTGCCCTGAAGAACCTCAATAACAGCTTGTCCAAACTCAGTGGACAGGCCGGTTTGGTAACTACATTTTATCGCTGAGCAATTGACACAGATCTGGCTGGAATGACTCAGCAAACAGTGGGATGACATGCTGGCTGTTCAATGAAAAGTGAGTGAACCCCTGGCATTTCTGGAGAAGAGAGCTAGTGTGGTTAGCTGGCACGCATACCTGCACCCAATTTACTGTAGACGAATCAAGTAAAGAAATCACGAGGATTTGCTGTTGGAAGTTTTAACTCTTTCACTGGGATGTTTGAAGGGACTGGGAAGGGAGGCAGATTTGAAGCTTGCAATGAGTCTCTTGGCACTGCAAAAATAGAAATAGCTGCACAATGGGGGAAAGACAGAACTCTTTTATGGAAGTGGGGAATTGGGAAGTAGAGAAGCCACTGGGAAATCAGTGGGTATTGTTCCTCAAGTTTTAGACTACATAGTTGAGAAATCTCTTTGAGCAGGAATGAGGAATCTGTAGTCCTCTAGATGTTGCTGGAATACAACTCCAATGAGGCCTCAGTTCCATTGGCCATGCTGACTGGGGCTGATGGGAGTTGGATTCCAAAATGATCTGGGCGACTTCAGATATCCCATTCCTATTTTACAGCAATCCCCTGTAAGGCAATGAGCATTTTGTGCAGGAGTTACATTCCCTGCTCCCATGCACGTTGGGAGACTATGCATGAGAGTGACCCACCCCATTCCGCCCCTGTTCTTCCCACTTCCGGGTCCAAAAGGACCCACACACCAGCTATTGCATGTCATTTGGACACAGCTAAAATGGGTGTGAACCCCTGGCCACCTGCACTCTGAAGGAAGTGTCAATGTTTTCTGTAGCATTTACTCTGAGGTCAGTGATACAGGATTGAAACCAGCCCCATTGAAAGCAACACGATTGAAGATTGAGATGTATAAGACTGGGCTGCAGTTTCTTTGTAACTCTGGAGGAAGTGACGGACTAGAAGGCTGTACATTGTAACTTTCCAAAAAAGAAAGAGAAAGGAAGAGATCACTTTCCAGTAAACACAGCTGCACTGCAAATCTGCTTCAGATTGTGGATCAGGTAATAGGAAACTTAGTTTCACTGGTCCCTGTAGGCCTTTCAAAGTTTCACAGTCAGTGCATGAAATCTGTGAATGCTTTGCATGGCTTTGCCTCTGGACATCTTGGCTTGGCATTAGTTCTGTTCCCCTTTGGTATATCTCTGGCTCAGGTCTGCCAGATAACCAATCAACTGAGAGGATGGATTTTCTCTTTGTAGCCAAGCCTTGCTGTTCCATGTATATGTTGGGCATATTGTGATGCCAACACTAACCATTTGCTTCCCAAAACGACTGCTCGGTAAATATAAATAATGGAATGAGGCTTGGGGGGGGGGTAAATCTATAGAAATGGTCTTTCTTTGAAGATAAATTTGTTGTAGCCCCTAAGCACCATTTTGCAATGCATTGCTCATTTCAACATGGTGCCATTGATCCTGACAAGGCGCCAGGAAAAAATGTTCCTTTTGAACCAGGCCTTTGGCTGACCTGATTGACATCCTATACCTTTAAAAATTTGGCTCTTCCCCTTTTTTTGGGGGGGTAGTTGTTATTGTTTTTATTTTTATTTTATATATTGCAATCTTTTCTGTGAACCACCCTGAGACCTCCAGGTATTGGGGGGAGGGTATATTATTATTATTATTATTATTATTATTATTATTATTATTCATAGACAAAATACCCAAAATCTAGCCCATTCTTTATCCCTTCTGTCCTCATCCTTGCCCCTCTGGAGAGTCATATTTTAATCCATCAGCAGATGACCTCTGGAAGTGTACAGGGTTTGCAAAGCCAGCTCCCCAGATTAGAGAAAAAAGTTTCTCTGAAAGACAATATTTATCAATTAAAAAAAACAACAACCCCAAAACCACACCACTGTAAAAAAACTGAGTCAGAGAAGAGGTCCAACTGGCTCAGAATGGCAGGGGCTCTTCACGTTGTCAGACAAGGGACATTCCCAGCAGTACCTGGAGAAATTGGACAATGCAGATGCGTTGACACTGAACTATGACCCTTCCCCTGAAAAAGACCACTTCACCCTGCTGCAGGTCAGGCTCTGCCTTGCACATTCAGATGGAGATTTCAGAAAAAGGCTTCCTCTCTAAGCATACAACTCCTCTATCTCTGAGCTATGGCTGTGTGACGGCCATGTTTGGATGCATGGCCAAGGCATCCAGCTGTTAACCAAAAGGTTGGTGGTTCGAGCCCACCCAGGGACAGCTATGGGCAGGATTTTCTGCACTGCAGGGGGTTGGACTAACTAGATGACCCTTGGAATCCCTTCCAACTCTTCAATTCTATGGTTTTATGACTGTGCAAAAATATATTTGGATTAAGGATGTGAGCTTTAGCACTAGACCTTCTTTCCCAGGCACACTACTTGCCATTTTTATGCTATAATGCCCAAATACATGCTGCCATAGATTCCTTCCCACTGCCATCACTAGAGCACCATCTCTCGGTGCTGCCGGTTGCAGTTTCCAATCTTCCACCTCACCATCATTCCCTCAAAAAGGATTTATGGTGTCTGCAGAATAAATTAAAATGGCATGATATTTTTTTTGAAAAACAGACACCATTTACATGAGTTATTTTAATAACCATTTACTTAGCAAATGAGCAGAAACACCTCCCCCTCTTCTCTCCACCTGTTTGCCTCGATGATTCATTCTTAACTTATTATGCTCTTATTGCATCTTTTGAGGCTGTATCTCAAAAGCTGATGACAGGAGCAGAACTAGAGTCCAAAGGAATTTTATGTACTGCGTGTTGGTGCTGCAGAATCATCCGGCACACAAGGCAAGTTAAGGACAAGTTCAGGCATAATATTGATGCATACTATTGGTCACTGTATAGATCCAAGGCACTTCTTATATCTGTACTGGACTGTTATATGTGGCTTGCAGCATATATACCAGGGGTGTGCAGCAACTATAAAATTCACCTTGTGCTGTTGCGGTTGTGGTTGAGTCACTTCTTTCACAAAGCCTAAAGCAACTTACATAAAACAAGTTAAGGTAAACATAACCAACAAAAGCCTAAAAACACATTTGTATACATAAAAGGCAGGTCTTACTGATCCCACCCAGTGGCAAACTTCATGCTCCAGCACAGGGGAGCAGAGAGCAGGTGGGGGGTGGGGTATGCCTTGGGGGCGGGGTGCCCAGCATGGGTGGGGGGCAGCCGCGATGGCACCCTGCTGAGATCATGCTTCCGGGGGCAGGGCGCTTCCCCCGCACTCCTCTTCCACTGCCAGTGATCTCATCCCCACTAAAAGCAGACGCACATTCCTGAAACTTGTCAAATTCATGGCCAGAGCTTGAGTAAAAAAAGTGAAATAAAATATTTTCCTGGTACTTTAAAATAGATATAGATGGCATGTCTCACTGAAGAGGCCTGTCCTTGTATTGGCACACTCCAAACCTCCTGTGGCACATGAAAAAGGATCAAAATGGAACCAATTTACAGTGGTACCTCGGGTTAAGAACTTAATTCATTCTGGAGGTCCGTTCTTAACCCGAAACTGTTCTTAACCTGAGGTACCACTTTAGCTAATGGGGCCTCCTGCTGCCGCTGCGACGCCGGAGCACGATTTCTGTTCTCATCCTGAAGCAAAGTTCTTAACCCAAGGTATTATTTCTGGGTTAACAGAGTCTGTAACCTGAAGCGTAACCCGAGGTACCACTGTAATTTATGGAGAAGGAGCAGGCTATCAGTGGATACCAGCCAGGATGGCTCCTTGGTCGACAGCAGATGGCTTTTGAATACCAGTTGCTGGAAACTGCAAGAGGGAAGAGGGGTCTTGCACTCAGGTCCTGCTTCCAAGCTTCCTAGAGGGTCTTCTGGGTGGCACTGTGAAGAGACGATGCTGGAATAGATGGACCTATGGCCTGATTCAACAGGACTTATCTTATGTTCTTATGCAATACATTGGATTTGCAAAGGAACTAAGTGCAAAGTAGAATTTTTGTGGGTGCAGATATCTCTGTTGTGTCCCACATACTTGTTTCTTTGATTTTCAGGTTAGAGTTTGTAATTCCAAACCTGACCGCCCACCCCAGGGGGCAGCCAGGCTGGAAATAGATTTTTGTTGTGATTGTTCCTTATTTATCAGTATTTCATTTATATCCACTCCACTTTCCCTCCAAGGAGCTGAAAGCAGCATTCATGGGTCTCCTCCTTCCCATGTAATCATCCTCCCAGCAACCCTGTAACTTAAGTTAGGTTGAGAAACAGTGATAGGTCCAAGAACACAGAGGGAGTTTCATTGCTGATTTTAACCTTACACGTATGCGTGTCCTGCTGGGAAAACCTGCTCTTTACCACTGAATCTTTACCAAAACATCAGTTGGGTTTCCATGAATTGATGTTTGCTTTGATTCAGCAGTAAAGGGAAGGTTTCCCCAGGAAAAGTGATGATGCAAACAGAAAACTCCTTGGACCCATGCATAGAAATCACGGACAAGCAAAATAACCTCTTGGACCCATGCTTTCTAGGTATGAGACAAGTGGAAGTGTCAGAAAGTCCTTAGTCTCCCAGATCCTAGTCCCTTACTGCCCCTCTACTTTGTCCCACATTCTGGATGACATATGTAGAAGTGAACAAGCTGGGGAAGGGGCGTAATCTTTCCCTGCAGGTCTGGAAGTTTATGGAATCCCTATGGAAGTTTATGTTAACACTCTGGTGTGGCAATCTTAAGACTAATCATTTTAGGCTGAAATGCTTATCAGGGAGCCAACCCCATGGAATTCAGTGGGGCTTCCTTCTGAGTAATGTGCAGTTATTGGAACATGAAGCCACATTTGGAATAGTGAAAGCAGCTAGCCCTTCTGAGCCAAGGCAAGAGATTTCAGTGCTAAGAGTGGAAGATACCAAAATGTTTAAGTGTCCACAGTACAGTTGCAAGGAAAAAGGATGACCAGAAGACCAGAACCTGGCCACACCCCTTTGGCCTCCTGGCAGCGCCACCAGGTCCAGTGGGTACCAGCCATCATTGATGGTTAGGACTGCAGCCATAGCATCCCATATACAACAATTTCACAGGGCAAATTATGCGGAAAAGTCCCATTGAAAATCACTAGGCTGCCTAAATCAAATGGTGTGCACTAGGTGATGCTGGTCCAATAAGGAAATTTATGTTATCCCAAGGTAAATTTAAATGAGACAGATGCAGCATCAATTATATATACATGGACACACTTGGCTGAACCCCTTCGTGAGTCTTTTTTAAAAGGTCTGTGCTGTGTTGTCTTTTTTTCAAAGCCTCGGTTAAATTGGGCAGGTTATGTAAATGCAACACACTTCTTGGAGTGCAAACGCCTTAGCAGAAGCCTCATTTTGATGGGCATAAATGAGAGGCAGTCAAAGTCAGGGCCGCTCCACACCTGTGTGCACATTGTTTGATCTCCCATCATTTGAACAAGCCACACTCCTCTGTCAAATGCGCTGTCACTACTGGGTCTGCCCCTGACTTGGGTGATGTAAAAGCTCTAGCGATGGTGACTGATCTGTGTTGGCTTGCTCACATGTCACTGACATCTGTGACAACTGTTGTTGTTCTGACTAAAACCACTAAAAAAAGTCTTATAAGGCACATATAACATTTGTGATTTAGATCGTACTTCATTAGAGATTGCAGAAGCTTGTGCCACAGACAAAAAGAACAGCCTGTCACGAATTCTTCACTGCACTTTAGTAGAAATGCTCAGAGTTCCAGGTCCTTCAGTGCAGTATATTTATTGTGAACTATATATACAAATATCTACAGGCTATAGTACGCGACCAGTTCATACAGTCAAACAGAGTACCTGGCTGCACCTTAAGGCAAATAGGAAGACCTTTCTATCTCTCTCTCTCTGACCACTCTGACCACACTCTTCTACACCACCATCTTACTGCTGGACAGGTTTCCCTTTTAAACCAATGACAGCCAATCAACTGACAGCACATTATTGCTGAGTCATTCTGACCCAGCACTTCCAAAGAAAGTATTGCAGGCTGATTGCATCAGCCAGTTGCATCAGCTAGCAAACTCAAGCCTACAGACTTACTATCTCACACAGCATTCTGTGAATCCCGACACAGTCATCGTCACTGCTTTTCTTTTACCAAAATAAATAAAATAAATAAAAATAAATGTGCTGGTACTCAACATGAAGTTTTTACACTAGATTCACAGATTTGTAGAGTTGGAAGGGACCCCAAGGGCCATCTAGACTCAGCTAAAGCTTCCATGACAGATGGCCATCCTCTGCTTAAAAACCTCCAGGGAAGGAGAGTCCACAGCCTCCCAAGGGAGACCGTTCCACTGTAAGTGCCACACTTTTAAACAGTGCTTTTCTTCTAGAAAAAAAGGCAATGGTACTGCATACCCTTCAGTATGCCCAGAAAAAGAAAACACAGATCACTAAAGTACAACAAAACTCTTATGGGGTGTTTTCCCCCACTATGTCAGAGTACATTGGTTACCTTTCATTGCCATTTATAAGCTTTGGACTATAGAATGCAACCAGAGGCTAAGAAAGGAAAGGGGGGTCTTTTAGAGTCTAAGGGCCACATTCCCTTCTGGGTAGGCTTTTGAGGGCCACTCAACAGTGGTGGGCACAGGCAGAGGTAAAATCAAGCAGAGCAACAAATATTTGTTGTTGTTTAGTCATTTAGTGGTGTCCGGCTCTTTGTGACCCCATGGACCAGAGCACACCAGGCACTCCTGTCTTCCACTGCCTCCCGCAGTTTGGCCAAACTCATGCTGGTAGCTTCGAGAACACTGTCCAACCATCTCGTCCTCTGTTGTCCCCTTGTCCTTGTGCTCTCAATCTTTCCCAACATCAGGGTCTTAAAATATATCTTTGCATAGCAGGCTAGTTTCTACACATACTTGCCAATCACTCTCCATCTTCCATCCAGGGAAGCAAGACTCATTATCAGACTTCAAGGACACCTTTCAGTCAGGCAAGAATGCTCAGGGTGCAAAACAGAATCAGGGAGGGGAGGTCCCTGGGCAGATTTCCAAAGTCCAGGTAGAGAGTTCTAGAGGGTCATGTTTGGCCCCTAGCCTGTTGCAAGGGCTGACAGGGAAGTGCTGGGCCCCCAGAGGTCAAGAAGTGACCGTAGGCTCAGAATGCAATTGTCTTTTTATTCACAGAATGTAACACAGCAAGGTCTCCCTGGCTCAACTCCTTCAGCTTGAGAATTTTCTGGAAACTGAGCTACAACCCTGAGCCTTTCCCCTCTATCCTCTTACTCTGGAGCTCTCCCCAACAGACAAAGATTACAACATGTGGTGAGCTCCTCGTCTGGGTCTGTCTGGCTTGTTGCTCAGCAGTATGTAGGACTCTCCTAGAGCAGGGTGTGAGAGGAGGAGAGCGAGCAGGACAGAGTTTATTCTGCTACAGGAGGGCAAGTATACCCCGTGATTCCTCTCTGTCTGTGTCTGGACTCACACTGAGCCTCCATCCCTGTCGTGGAAGCGCTTTCTTCCTTCAGAGCCAGTGTGGTGTAGTGGTTAAGAGTGGTAGTCTTGTAATCTGGGGAACCGGGTTCGTGTCTCCGCTCCTCCACATGCAGCTGCTGGGTGACCTTGGGCTAGACACACTTCTTTGAAGTCTCTCAGCCCCACTCACCTCACAGAGTGTTTGTTGTGGGGGAGAAAGGGAAAAGAGAAAGTTAGCCACTTTGAGACTCCTTCGGGTAGTGATAAAGCGGGATATCCAATCCAAAGTCTTCTTCTTCTTCTTCTTCTGACCCCATCTTGATCGCTCCAACCTCCTGTTTCCAGCATCTCCCAGCTTGACCCTCCCCATTGTCCTGCCTCCAGGACCCAGGTCTAAGTCCCTGTCTTCCCTGGGGGGCTCCTGGGGGGCAGTCTCCCTGCACTCCTCATCCTGCTAGTCTCTGACATAGCCTGAGGTTCGCCACCACTGGGAAGTACCCTGTAATCAAGTCGGATGTGATGAACTGTACAATAAATAACCCCAACCACCTAGTGCAAAGCCACTTGTAATTTCCATTTAACCTTCCTTAAAATCTTTTCTTTCATCGTGTTCCATAATACATGACTAACATACCATGGTGATCTCCCCTGATCAAATGCAATTGGCTTGCATTATTCATACAACATTTTATATTTTTGTCAACTTTTTTTAAAAAATGATCTGTTACCTTTTCATTAAAGATTACCTATATGGATGAGAGAGATGAATGCAGAAGAGTCTTTGTTTCAAAGAAGAGGGGGGTAGGAGTGAAGACTTTTGCTCTCCAGGCAGATTTCCTGGCACATACCCAACCTTATCTTCGTGGGGCTCCTGTTAGCGGTTGGTCTGTTACATTATGCATGATTGCTCACTGCTCCTGGGATGAGCAAACTGCACAATGTTTGGTTAGTGGCTTTCAATTGTATGCTAAGCCTTGCAGATTATTGGAGTTATTTAGGTTAATATAGTTGTTATACTTTTTATGACACTTCATTGCATCGTTATTAATAATGATGTCATGTTTGGGGGCAAGGATCAATATGATATTGGGCACATGGTGTTTACATACATCATTAGAATTAGGCAGCTGTCTTGGGCAGCAATCTGAGTGGAGGTTTAGTCTGCAGTTGAGCTTTCAAGGTAGGAGTCCAAGGTAGGAGTGTGGACTAAGGCTAATTGAAGGTGCTTAAAGGAAATTCTAAATTGGGTCATGGGTGATGATGTCCTCTAAGTGCTTACTTGAAAATATGCTTGAAAATATACTTTTGCAATCAGGTTTCGCTGAAAGAGTCTGGCTGAGACAATGAGTGTTTTGTTCAGAACATCTTACTGGGACTAGACAATTCACATTATGCTGCAGCAATGTTGGCAACCACAGGCTTAATGTGGCCCTCTATAGCTTTCTGTCTGGCCCCTGAGGCTCTCAATAGGTCTTGCCCATCTCCAGGTCACATCCCTTCTTCCAAGGCCCCAGCCTTCACTAGCACATGCCCTCCTAAAGTACAAATCATTGAATTGTGATGATGCCTATTGCTTCCCTGAATGGCAAGATGTGAAGGTGGTGTGGAGAGCCTTCCCCCCGCCCCCCGAGTGTATCAGGTGTTAGGGGAGGTGTACTACCTTTGGTGGGGCATGTGTTGTGCTCCTTCTGGGATAGTTTATTCATTCTTGGTCCTCACCCTGCACTCAACTCTCACCTGCGGCTCACAGATACTGTCAGCATGTGACAGCAGTCACACCCCAGGAATGGCTTTGACTGGCTGGCTAAACCAGGTGAGGGTAGCTGATGACCCTAATTCAAACCTTCATGTGAATTAAGCATTTCCCCTGCATATGAAGACACACTCTAGTGGATTGAGGGGATGAGATGAACAGTGGGCCCAATGGTCAAGAAGGCAGTTTCTGTACGTGCTGTAGAAGGAAGTGAGGGGCTCATCGACCTGGGAAGGTAGCCCATCTAAGAGAAGGGAAACTCTGGTCCTCAACTTCTGCTGCTTTTCAGCTATACTCATTTGTAAGAGAAGCTTTGGAATTAAAACCCAAATAAAATTTATGCCTGCTGTCTTGTGGGACATCTTCAGGAGAAGAAACAGCTAAGGAGTAAACGCTACACAAATCCAGAGTAGAGTCCCTAAAATGGTTGGGTGGTGCTTCTTTCTGGTGACTCCTGCAGCCAAACATCTTGCTTTATATTCTTTGGACAACATCAGCGATGGTGTGGGGGTGGGTCTTGTCATCTGGCCAGCCCAGGACCTCCATACACACTACCCAGGCTTGCACCCCAGGGAGATCACTTCAGTGTTGCTAACGCAGTGGCTTGATTTCACCCCCAGAGGCACACTCCATTGTCTCTTGAGACAGAAGGATGCCAACAATGCCACCTTTTTTTTTATGATCAGTTCCCCAGACCTCAACCCTCCCCTATGCTCTTAGGAACTGGCAGAAATGCTCAGTGTTTGGAAGGCAGATTAGCGCCACACCACTGACAGTTGCTCCTTCTGTTACAACATTTAGGAGATTTATCATTCTGTCAGCTTGAGCATTTCTTGATGCTTTTGTTTTTGGTAACTCATTTTGGATCTTTGTGACTTTCCAAGCCAAAGAGAACAAGCTATTGAAACTCTCCTGTTGTCTCCTCTGACAACTCTTTAGCTCCCAGAGTGTTGCAGAGCCCACTTTGGTGGCTCATGAAGTCTAGCTAACCTCATCTGCTAGGTTCAGAGACCCTTCATCTGAACAACAACCCAGAAGTAGGCAAGTGTCCATTAGCACCTGGTAATTGCATCCCAGTGGTGAAAGTAGCATGACTTTCTCCTGGCTTAGATCTGATTTTCTATCTACTCGTGCGCTTTTCAAAATCCCCATGTTGATGCTGTTCAGCTCATGCAGAACTGTTAAATATTTAACAAACTTCAAGAGGGCTTTAGGCTCCCAACTCCCCTTGACAATAGCAGAAATTGTATGGCTAATTCCCTACCCAGCCCTTTGCATTTTGCATATTTCATTCGCTAACCGAATCACTTGCATTCACTGAATAATAGCCAAAGTTCTCTGTTAAGTGTCTGTAAAAGGAATTGGCAGGACCATCTTTCGTCAAGTATTCACCTTTTTACAGAATTAAAGCCCCGCTTTCCTATATTAGGCAGGGAAGAGAGTATCTCATCCTCTTCTTCTGCTCTCTGTCAAAAGATAAACGGCTGCTGTCTCTGAATGAATTAGCAGATGATGGAAACCCCACCCTTTGAAATGCTTAAATGTGGCCTCACTTGATCTAGGCTTGCTATTTCCACTTTCCCAGTTTGTGTGCTGGTGATTAGAAGTTAAGTGAGGGTCTCCACTTACATGTGGTGCCAAAGGCACTGCTGTTGCCTTCTACCAAAAGTTATTTTCCTCCTCTAGCATGCAATAATAGGTTTTAACAAAAAAAAAAGAGGGTGTGTGTGTGTTAATGATTTCCTTGTTAGGTCTTCTCAGGTTTGAGTTTCAGCTCACAATTACTAAATATCATCTGCAGCACTGAGCCGCTGTAAACCAGAATTTGCCCTTGTGAAATCTGTGGTGTTACAGTACTAATTGGAAAAATAGGGTTTAACAATATAGCCTTATATTGATTCGTATGCTATAAGGCTTTATTGTTAAACCCTCTCTCTCAATCTTTGGTGATCACTCACAGCCGAGTAAGATTGTCTTCCATAAACAAGGTTTTAAAAGTGAGTCTGTAAGGACTGTACAGGCCAATTCTGTTTTCACACATCCTTCCACAGTGGGGACATAGGTGTCCGGGCAGAAGTTGATCACGGTGTGGATTTGCCAAGCGTGCCTTCCTCTTAACACATTTCTCCCTTTTGTTCTGAGTTCGAGCATCTTCAAAACCCAGGACACCTTTGGTAAAGGCTGTTCTCCAATTAGAGAGCTCACAGGCCAGTGTTTCCCAGTTGTCAGTGTTTATACTACTTTTTAAAAGATTTTTTCTTTCTTTTAGATTTGCCTTGAGAGAGTCTTTGAGCCTCTTTTGTTGACCACCAGCATTACACTTACCATTTTTAATGGGAATGCAATAAAACCATGTATCCTCATGACACCACAGTCTCCACTGACCTTCATTCCAAGGAAACCAAACCCTGAGTAAATGACTGGAACCCCTGGAGTTTCTCACTATTCCAGGTTACAAAACATTTATCTGCCTGGTCCTCATGTGAGTGGCTACTGAGAAGTCTCAGTGGACCCATCAGGGAAAAAAAAACATTTAATCCTCTCCAGTGCTATTTTTCTAGGGGAAAGGGGTGCCAGAACTCACCAGGAACACCTCCCTCATTCTCTTAGAATGGCAATAGCGTCCACTGAGCACCAGAACTAAGTTCCAGCGAGTTCCAGCTTGGGGGGGGGAGCCCTGGTCCTCTCTCTGTTACCATCCATGGAGGTGGGAGGGAGTGTTCAGACTCTCCACTTTATTTGATTTCTTTCAAACTTTCAGAAAGTTTCTGAAGAAATCTCATTCGCCTTTCTTTAAGCAGTAATAGCTTTGTTTTAAAAAAAAGGTTTAAGTCCTTAATCACACTTCAAACCTATTTTCCCCCTTTATGGAAAAATTATTCTGCTGCTTTCCCCCTCCTCCACATTATTTGCCAAAATGGCTGAGGGATTGAACATGGCAATTTGACAGGGAAAATAGTGTTTTCCTTTTAAAAGTCAAAATGCTTTTGATTGTTCTTGGGGAAATTATTTCTGATTTGGTAGAAGTAATTGTGGATGTGTGTGAGAGAGAAAGAGAGAGAAAGAGTGAGAGAGAGTGACAGAGCATGCAACCACATGTAGAGCTTGTGCTGTCAGATCTGCTATTTAAAGTATTATTAGTAGTAGTATTATTAGTATTAGTATTACCATGACCACCATCCTGGCCTCCTTTAGGAGTGCAAATATTTGCTACTTTTATGCAGCCAGATATAGTGATTGCAAAAGGAAGCACATCAATGGTGGAATAATATTTCTGAGAAGAGGATCAGAGAGAGTGATTCCTTTCTAAGGGATGAGAATCACAGCATGGAAGCTGCTTCACAGTGGAATCCTATATGTCTCCTCAGAAGGAAGGTTCAATGGGACTTCTAGGAAAGGGAGGTAGGATTGCAATCTAATCCATAGGGGTGTGTGTGAGAGAGAGAGAGAGAGAGAGAGAGAGAGAGAGGGAGAGCGCAACTGGATCATATCTGCTTTTCAGACCAATTGTTATTTAAATTTATTTTTAACAAACCCAAACTATCGTAATTGATAAAGTACATCAAGATCATTTAACATCAATGTCTTTTGTTTAGAGTATCAGTGACTACTTTACTGTCTGTAGCTTATTTTCCAAGTGAGAGAAGGTGAAGAATTTGAAGTGGGATATTTCAGTTTTTCCCCACAAACACTTCTTTTAACAAGTGGGGTACTGTACTTTTTTGCTGTTTTCTTCCCACCCTGGTAAGTTTAGTCTTTGTTCCATAATGTTAAGGCAAAACCAAGGATCACTTTAACCAGATTTGGCAAATTCCTTCAACCTTCTGGTTCAAAACTAACCATGGTCAGGGTTTAACTTTGGTGCAAGGGTAATAATGTTGCTCCATGGCTAGCTCTAAAAAAAGTAGGAAACAGAAATTTGCACATCATGATCCTCAATTTATTTGTGTGCTATGTTTCCATGGCGAACATTGCCCAATGTGGCTCACAGTGACATCAGAATAGGGCTTCCATGTGTCCTGGTTTTCCAGGAAACATCCAGGAATCAGGCTGCAAAATGATGTCTGGGCAAATTTTTGCTGAATCGACAAAATGTCCAGGGAAACCTGGACATATGTCAAGTAGGTCGATATACACACACATATTATATTTATATAATTATATATATATAATTTTGAGATGCGGGTGGTGCTGTGGGTTAAGCCACAGAGCATAGGACTTGCCTATTAGAAGGTTGGCGGTTCGAATCCCCACAACGGGGTGAGCTCCCGTTGCTCGGTCCCTGTTCCTGCCAACCTAGCAGTTCGAAAGCACGTCAAAGTGCAAGTAGATAAATAGGTACTGCTCCAGCGGGAAGGCAAACAGCGTTTCCGTGTTCTGCTCTGGTTCCCCAGAAGTGGCTTAGTCATGCTGGCCACATGACCTGGAAGCTGTACACTGGCTCCCTCGGCCAATAAACTGAGATGAGCACCGCAACCCCAGAGTTGGTCACGACTGGACCTAATGGTCAGGGGTCCCTTTACCTTTTTTATATATATATAATTTTTTAAAAATCATTTTAAATCATTTTTTTAAAAATGCTTTAAAAATGCTCCCAAAGCCCCAAACTTAATTTTGGGGGGTCATGTTCCCCAACAACTTTGCCCCCAAAAAACAACTCAACAACTTTGACCCAACAAACATGAGGAGATTTCACCCCTCCCATACCCAAGAATCTCCTGATGATCTCCTGATGATCTTTGCTGACTCTCCAGAGAGGAGGAGGCGTGTTCTGCTATCTACTTATTCTGCCCCAGCACCACATCAATGTGTGTGTGAGAGAGTCAGTCAGTCAGTGTATCAGAGAGAGAGAGAGTGTTAGAGATCGTGTCTAAAGATAAGGTCGCTGCTAAGAGCAGCTGCAGACTCTCAGTGTAGCATTGATTTATGCTTAGAATATTCAGCTCTGTATATAGTTTTGTATCATAGTTGTAGTTACAGAATAAAAGGAAGATATTCTACAGAGCTGCTCTCCGAGTGGTTTATACTCTGCAAGACTCTGCAAAACTCTGCTGCGCAATGACTGTATTATTGAGACAGTGAATCCGGTGCTCTCAGCTCTAAGCTGTGAGTCCACAGCACTGTGACCTGTTCCTGTGAGAAAGGTGGTCTCTGGCAGTGCTACCCAGCTCGCCTAGCCCAGTCGGGGTTGAGGTGCATGAGTCCAGTTGGTGGCTCAAGGGCGATGCTGACAAAACAAACAAACAAACAAACATGGACCCCCCCAACAACAACAACAAGAAGAACAACTTCCAGATTTTCACTTTGTGCAATGTAGCAACCCTAAGAATACAGTAGAATAATATGATAACACACATTGATTTATTACATTCCATAACCATTAATTTACCCACAGGAGGAATGACCACTGTGAGGAGGACAGAGAGAAGAAACGGTGTGCTGCATTTACAGCAGTAAACGGGACACCTTCATTTGCCCTGGTTGCACCAAATCATGCCTCTTCCATATCGGTCTCTACGGGAGGTGCGGTAACCGTCCAAGAGTTTGGCTTCAGCCCCAAAGACACACTCCTGCATTGTCTCCCGAGAGAGATGGATGCCAAGAACAACAAAAGTTCAGAAGTGTAAATAGGCAGTGTTTCAAGAGGCCCCTGAGAAACCTCTCTTGTTAATAAATCGAGTTTTACAGTAAGACTGGACAATTCACTCACAATGAATACTAAAGCAATCAACATGTTGATACGGAATCTGTATGAGCAGTGTATCAAGCCCAAATAGTGTGATTTTTAGAAAGAGAGAACTAGCTTCTAACAATACGTTTCAAAACAAATTCTGGCAACGTTTCACATCGGATGGAAGGTGCAAGAGAAAGAAAGAAGAGAGAGTTCTTAGGCCCTTTGGGCACTCCTAAACTCTTCACTGTGGTTAGGAAGCTGCCTATGTATTTCACCTCTTGGCTTCAGAAATCCGGGAAAGTACAAATGTTTGGGAGTTCTCCCCAGAGTAGACTTCTTAGTACTCGACTTTAGAAATGGCTACACGTTTCACCTTTGCTGTAAATATTTCAGATAATTTCCCCAGCAATGGTTCAAAGTGGAAAAGAGGCCTTTCTCCAGAGAACCTTTTTTTAAAAAAGTGGCTCAACAATCTCTAAACCACTTCTTGGGAAATATTTCCCAAGTGTTACATGCTGAACTGTGTTCAGTTGCGTGGGGAGGTTCTCCCAAATGAAAACCTACCACAGTGGTACCTCGGGTTAAGAACTTAATTCGTTCTGGAGGTCTGTTCTTAACCTGAAACTGTTCTTAACCTGAGGTACCACTTTAGCTAAGGGGCTTCCCCCTACTGCAGCTGCACCGCCACACGATTTCTGTTCTCATCCTGAAGCAAAGTTCTTAACCTGAGGTACTATTTCTGGGTTAGCAGAGCCTGTGACCTGAAGCGTCTGTAACCTGAGGAACCACTGTACTGTAAAAATATTGTGTGACACTCTTGCCTTCCCTCATTTTACTTGCTTGCATCGATAGGATTAAATCCCATCCATTTTTCCCCTTTTCAGCCTCTTAATTGTTTCCCATAAATGGTTGTTGTTGTTGTTTAGTCGTTTAGTCGTGTCCGACTCTTCGTGACCCCATGGACCAGAGAACGCCAGGCACCTCTGTCCTCCACTGCCTCCCGCAGTTTGGTCAAACTCATGCCGGTAACCTTGAAAACACTATCCAACCATCTCGTCCTCTGCCGTCCCCTTCTCCTTGTGCCCTCCATCTTTCCCAACATCAGGGTCTTCTCCAGGGAGTCTTCTCTTCTCATGAGGTGGCCAAAGTACTGGAGCCTCAGCTTCACAATCTGTCCTTCCAGTGAGCACTCAGGGTTGATTTCCTTCAGTATGGAGAGGTTTGATCTTCTTGCAGTCCATGGGACTCTCAAGAGTCTCCTCCAGCACCATAATTCAAAAGCATCAATTCTTCGGCGATCAGCCTTCTTTATGGTCCAGCTCTCACTTCCATACATCACTACTGGGAAAACCATAGCTTTAACTATACGAACCTTTGTTGGCAAGGTGATGTCTCTACTTCTCAAGATGCTGTCTAGGCCTGTCATTGCCCTTCTCCCAAGAAGCAGGCGTCTTTTAATTTCGTGGCTGCTGTTACCATCTGCAGTGATCCCCATAAACAGTATCCGATGCTCTTTCTTTTGCCTTCCTGGCGGAATGAGGCATTACAGAGTATGCCATCATCAAAGGATGTAAGCAGGAGAAGTGTACATGAACAACACCTACATCGAGGCAAGGCGGACCACTAAGAGAACTGCTGTTTCTTGTTTCCAGTTGCTTACATACAGAAATTCAATAAGCCTTAGCTGATACAACTCTCCCAGGGTCTTCCCCAGCTTCAAAAGTTTGCCATAATCTGTTTTTAGAACATCTGTTACAGAACTCGTGGTCATATGGCAACCCTTAGGAAACAACTCTATAAGACGAAGGGAGGGGAGCGGGACTCAGAAAAAAACATGTGTACCATAACTCCTAAGTCTTATGCATTAAAAACAAGCATTTAAGCTTCTAATTGCTGCCTTCAGGACAGCAGTCTTTGCAATTTGCATGTCAATAGAAATTGTGCCTCAAGAAAAGAAAAGAAAAGGGGGGGGGGAGAACAGTGTGATTAAGACTTTGCACCATTGCTGGAGGA
The DNA here is from genome assembly GCF_964234715.1 of Podarcis melisellensis. Taxonomy (NCBI): domain Eukaryota; kingdom Metazoa; phylum Chordata; class Lepidosauria; order Squamata; family Lacertidae; genus Podarcis; species Podarcis melisellensis. The sequence continues at coordinate 68,381,655 of NC_138539.1, forward strand.
CAACATTTTAATAACTTGGTCCCCAGCAGGGATGCTATAAGCACTCAATAAGAGGGTTTTTTTGTTGTTTTGCAACCTTTGATGAAATATACTAACGAAGAGTGTAAAAGAGGGAAGTTATAACCCTAGCAGTACAGAATTTTCCATGCATGCCCTCCTCAATATATCCCAACACCTGTAAATTCTTCTCCAACTGTTTCAACAGAGGTCCACATTCCCTTCTGGGCATCTGTCAAGGACCACATGCCAGTGGGGAGCAGGGCCAAAGACAGAAGTAGGTGGAGTAAATTTTACCTGTGTGCCATAGGCTAGTTTCTAAACGCATTTCTTTCTATCCTTCACCCGGACAATCAAGAGGTGCTATCCGAGTCCAAGACATGTTCCAACAAGGCAAGAACATCTGGGACTCAGCTACATTGGTCAAGAAAAAGAGTTTTATATGCCTTATAACACTGCGAGAACAGATGGTGCAGTGGAGTCCCATCTTTTGCCAACGTGATTTAATAATAATAATAATAATAATAATAATAATAATAATAATAATTTATTTATACCCCACCCATCTGGCTGGGTTTCCCCAGCCACTCTGGGCAGCTTCCAATAAGATATTAAAATACAGTAGTCCATCAAACATTAAAAGCTTCCCTAAACAGGGCTGCCTTCAGATGTCTTCTAAAAGTCTGGTAGTTGCTGTTCTCTTTGACATCTGGTGGGAGGGCACTCCACAGGGCGGGTGCCACTACAGAGAAGGTCCTCTGCCTGGTTCCCTGTAACTTGGCTTCTCACAGCGAGGGAACCGCCAGAAGGCCCTCGGCGCTGGACCTCAGTGTTCGGGCAGAACAATGGGGGTGTAGACCCTCCTTCTGGTATACTGGACCGAGGCCATTTAGGGCTTTAAAGGTCAGCACCAACACTTTGAATTGTGTTCAGAAACCCACTATGAAGGTTAGAATGTGTTTTCCTGAAACACTTTTATGATGTGACTAGATCCAGCCTTGGTGTGTGAAGCAGGGTTAGTCAGGGGTGTGGTTTGGGGAGAAGGCTGTGGCCTGGGGGGAGTTTCAAGGGCCAAATAGAGAGGGCTGTAGGGGCACATTTCACCCCTGGGATGTAGCTTCTCCACTCCTGCCTTTATGAAACCCACATGCTCCACTCCTGTTTCCCTCTTACTTAGTGAAAAGATGCTGCCACAATGGCAAGTCCTCCTCTCTCTTCTGCAATCTGAACATTCAAAGAAGCCAGCTAGCATTGTGCATGAATACCCTCCAATATGGAAATAGGGGCATCCTATTCAACAACAACAACAACAACTTTATTATTTATACCCCACCCATCGAAATGAAATGCCCCAGTCACTCTGAGCAGCTTCCAACTTATGTAAAAATGTAATAAAACTACACAGGGCTGCGTTCAGATGTCTTCTAAAGGTTGTATAGCTACTTATCTCCTTGGCTCAGGGAGTTACATAGCTCCATACCCTCCAACATTTCTCTGATGAAAATAGGGATGTCCTAAGGAAAAGTGGTGACGTGGGTGGTGCTGTGGGTTAAACCACAGAGCCTAGGACTTGCCGATCAGAAGGTCGACAGTTCAAATCCCCATGATGGGGTGAGCTCCCATTGCTCGGTCCCTGCTCCTGCCAACCTAGGAGTTCAAAAGTACATCAAAGTACATCAAAGTGCAAGTAGATAAATAGGTACCGCTCTGGCGGGAAGGTAAACGCCGCAACCCCAGAGTCGGCCACGACTGGACCTAATGGCCAGGGGTCCCTTTAGCTTTTTAAGGAAAAGTGGGGCATTCCAGGATCAAATCAGAAACTGGGATGGCTTCTGTAAATCCAGGACTGTCCCTGGAAAACAGGGACACTTGGAAGGTCTGTGAACTGTGTGTCGTCTAAAACATGCACCAATATCCTCTCCAATGATGCAAGAATACTTCAGCAGAACAGTGGCTGGCCAAAATGTTCCCTGAAAATGGAAACATTGAAACCTGCCATATAAGATAATTTAATGTCCTTGTCAAGCATCGCCTAGTATCCCCCTCCCCTTGTCACAACTACTAATAGATTTCTCTCTGCATCTTTGCTGTTGTTCGTGTTGTTAATATGCCTTGGAGGCCTTGCAGGGTTTTGTCTTTCTGAAATGCATATACATAACGTGGGTGAACTTTGCTTGTTAGGGAATATAATCGGGAGCTGGGGATTTTTCTCTCCTATTCCCTGCTCTGCTCAAGAGTCGCTGGAGACATCTTGCAAGACTAGTTATTTAAGCATGACTGCTGCGTGGCTTCAATAGAGAGCTTCATTTCTCCTGAGTAATCTTTGGAAGTAGCATCTTTTTTTTTTCTTTCCCCGGGTGGAAATTGAAATGGCGAGAAACAGTTTGATCTGCCGTTGCCCAGAAGATGAGAATATTTCAGCAATTTATTAGCTGAATCTTATCAGCAGGGTGTGTACGTGTGTGCATTAGCTTTTTCCAAATCTACTGCAGAACTGTCACAGGGAATGCATAGGGGGAAATCGACAGCAAGCTTTCCAGAAGAAAATGCATTCTTTGGTAAAAATGTGCATTTCTCCCCCAGAGATAGGCAACATGTAGATAGCAGGATTTAGACACCTTTTGTGATCTATGGAGGATTGGTTAAAACTGGGGATGCCATGCTTTATTTTTAATATATACCGTACTTCTATGGCTGCAATTCTGCACTCACTTCTTTGCAAGCAAGCCCCATGGAACTCATTGGGACTTATTTCTAGGAAGGCATGTATATGATGCCATTCAGAACATGAAGCTGGGCAAATCTCCAGGACCAGATGACCTGACCTCCAAGTATTACAAGACAATGAGTGACTATTTGATTCAACCTTTGATGGAGGTCAGCAATGAAATTCTGGAGGGAAAGAAGGCGCCAGAATCGTGGAAGGAAGCTTTTATCACGTTGATACCAAAATCAGAAACTGAAAAGACACAACTGAAGAACTACCGCCCCATCTCCCTTTTAAATGTGGATTACAAAATATTTGCTGATGTTTTAGCAGGCAGACTTAAAAGAGTTTTGAATGAAGTAATTCACAAGGACCAGGCTGGCTTTCTCCCAGGTAGACACATGTTTGCAAACACAAGGAACATTATTGACATTTTGGAACTTTTGCAAACAAATATAAACACTAAAGCAGTTCTGATCTTTATAGACGCGGAGAAGGCCTTTGACAACATCTCTTGGAAATTTATGAAGGGAAACTTAAAAGAAATGGGAGCGGGGCGGGGTTTTCAAAATGGGATTGACGCAATATATTCAGAACAAAAAGCCAAATTGATAGTTAACAATGTGGTAACGGAAGAATTTAAAATTGAAAAAGGAACACGACAAGGCTGCCCGATTTCCCCTCTGTTATTTATTTCAGTTCTGGAGGTGCTCCTGAACTTGATTAGAGGTGACCGGCTGGTGCAGGGGATTCAGGTCGGAGCGAAACAATATAAACTTAAAGCTTTTGCAGATGACCTAGTTTTGACATTGCAGGAGCCAGAATCTAGTATGAAAAGAGTATTACAACTGATACATGATTTTGGACAGGTCGCAGGATTTAAGCTAAATAAACAAAAAACGAAGGTGTTAGGGAAAAATATGACAGACACAGAGTCAGAACGGTTTCAGAGAGAAACAGAATTATCATTGGTGAAAAAGGTAAAGTACCTAGGGGTTAATATAACAGCCAAAAATCTGAGTCTATTTAAGGATAATTATGAAAAATGTTGGTCTGAAATTAAGAGAGACTTGGAAAGTTGGGCAAAACTGAAGCTTTCTTTGTTAGGCCGAATTGCTGCGATTAAGATGAATGTGCTGCCAAAGATGTTGTTCTTGTTCCAAACATTGCAAATTGTGGACAAAACGGAGTGTTTCCGGAGGTGGCAGAGAGATATTTCCAAATTTGTCTGGCAGGGCAAAAAGCCCAGAATCAAGTTTAAGATATTAACAGATGCAAAGGAAAGAGGGGGCTTTGCCCTGCCAGACTTAAGGCTGTACTATGAAGCCGCAGCTTTCTGCTGGCTAAAAGATTGGCTACTTCTCGAAGACACTGATGTGTTAGATCTGGAAGGTTATAACAATGCTTTTGGTTGGCATGCATATTTGTGGTATGACAAAGCTAAGATCAACAAGGCCTTTAAGAACCATATTGTCAGAAAAGCAGTGTTTAATGTCTGGACAAAATACAAAGACTTATTGGAAAATAAAACTCCAAGGTGGCTTTCACCTTTGGAAGCTAAGGCCTGGAAAAGACCCAATATGGAAGCCTACTGGCCAAAATATTGGGAACTGTTAGAAAAAGACGGAGATAATTGGAAATTGTAGAGTATGGAGAAAATGAAGGATAAAGTGCGAGACTGGTTACACTACGCTCAGATTAAGGAAATTTTTAAAAGTGACAAAAAGTTAGGATTCCAGGTGGAGAAATCGAAGTTGGAAACAGAACTGTTAGAACCTAAGACTAAGGTACTTTCAAGAATGTATAACTTGCTGTTGAAATGGAATACACAAGACGAAATGGTTAAGTCGGCTATGATAAAATGGGCACAGGACATTGGGCATAACATTATGTTTGAGGACTGGGAAAGGTTGTGGACCACTGGGTTGAATTTTACTGCATGTAATGCTTTGAAAGAAAATGTAATGAAAATGATATACAGATGGTACATGACCCCAGTTAAACTTGCCAAAATATACCATTCGTCTGATAACAAATGCTGGAAATGTAAAGAAAATGAAGGAACATTCTTCCACCTCTGGTGGACTTGCCCCAAAGTGAAGGCCTTCTGGGAAATGATATATAACGAGCTGAAAAAGGTATTTAAGTATACCTTTACTAAGAAACCAGAGGCCTTTCTTCTGGGCATTGTCGACCAGAAGGTGTTAAAGAAAGATAGAACATTTTTCATGTATGCAACAACAGCAGCAAGGATACTACTCGCTAAGAACTGGAAAACTCAAGATCTACCCACACTGGAAGAATGGCAGATGCAACTGATGGACTATATGCAACTGGCGGAGATGACTGGCAGAATCCGAGACCTGGGAGAAGAAAGGATTGAAGAAGATTGGAAGAAATTCAAGACTTACTTACAGAAATATTGTGATCTAGTGGAATGTTAAGAAGGATGCTTGGTTATAAATAATTGGCCATCACTAAAATAGATCAGGAATTGATGATAAGAGAGATTACAGATTTGGAAATAAGATGATAATTTGCTTGACAAAAACTTATTAATGATGTAAGTGGGAGCGGGAGACGTGAGGAAGTTCAAGGATATTATGAAATTTTGTTAAAACAAAGCAATAATGTTTATTATCATTGTACTCTTTTTTCTAAAAACTCTAATAAATATTTATAAAAAAAAAAGGAAGGCATGTATATGATTGTACTGCAAGTCCTTGCCTGGCAAACCTAAAAGTGAAAAATGTGATGGTAAATGGCTAGATGCAAAGAGTAAGTAAAACAAGAAGCACAATCACACCCAGAGCTCAAATTTATCTTGCCCCAAGTCAGGCTGCTGTTTTAGCCACTCCACCCAGCATATAGCTTGTCTCACTTCCTTCAGCCATCTGTTGCAAATAGATATACAGTGGGTTACATACGCTTCAGGTTACAGACTCCGCTAACCCAGAAATAGTACCTTGGGTTAAGAACTTTGCTTCAGGATGAGAACAGAAATCGTGCAGTGGCGGCACGGCAGCAGCGGGAGGCCCCATTAGCTAAAGTGGTGCTTCAGGTCAAGAACAGTTTCAAGTTAAATTAGCAAAAATGTAGAGTAAGCAACAAAGCCTGCTGGAAATGTAAATTAAAAGATGGTGAACTTTCCACATGTGGTGGACATACGAAAAAATGAAAAACTTTTGGGATTTGATTTATAACGAAATAAAAAAATTGTTTAAATATAGATTCCCAAAGAAACCAGAGGCTTTCTTGCTAGGGATATTAGGAGATGAAGTAAGGAAAGAGGATTGTAAGCTATTTATGTATGCTACGATTGCCACTAGGATTCTCGTGGATCAGAAATGGAGAACCCAGGAGATCCCAAGTTAATGGAGTGGCAGGTGAAGATGTTTGAATATGCTGAGTTGGCAAAATGACTGATAATTTAGATACCAAAAAGTAACAAAGTTTGAAGAGGAGTGGAGTAAATTTGTTGTGTATGTATGGAATAACTATAGACGTTTAAAAACTGTAGCAGGGTTAACTTAAATCTTGTGATGTGGATGGAATGTAAATAAGAATCCGTAAGAGTGGATGTTACCATATTTTTCGCTCTATAACACGCACCCGACCATAACACGCATGTAGTTTTTAGAGGAGGAAAATCCGTAGGCATGCCACCCATAGGCATTCCCTCCATAACACGCACAGACATTTCCCCTTACCTTTTAGGAGGAAAAAAGTGAGTGTTATGGTGCAAAAAATATGGTAATTTGTGAAAGCCGAAGCAGGAAAGGAAGGAAGTCCAAGTGCGACAAAGCGCAGGGTAAATAAGAAAACACTAAGATGTTGGATGCAAGAGTTTATGTTCTATTTAACTTTGTTTTTGGAAATTTGACTTATGTTATTATTTGTTTTTACTGTTGAAAATTTAATAAAAAGTATTTTTTTTAAAAAAAGAACAGTTTCAAGTTAAGAACGGACCTCCGGAATGAATTAAGTTCTTAACCTGAGGTACCACTGTATTTATTTATTCATGAAAGTATTTCTATACCAGCCTCTTGTAAAATAACAGGGTGTTATACAGCAATATCAAAACCTTTTTACAAAACAAAAACCATTGAAAGCCCTGCAGAATGGTTTCCGGCATGTAGTCAAAGCAGAAATAACTTTCATTATTTCTTTGACACTAAGGGCTCATCCATACTTACCTTTGTTCTGCATTTCTATGTACAGGTCCTGGCTTCCAAGTCCAAACACTTTTTGTTGACACTGTTTTTTGATCCGGCACTTTCCTTGCAAAAACCCTCTCCTTGGAAAACCCATGGTGCCCTTTTGCTCCAATTCAGTGATAAAAATCGGGTTTTCCAGGGGAAAGCAGCTGGGCAACAGCAGAAAAGAACTTTGATACACATCAGGAAAGTATGGACTTCTGCCTAGAAAGTGCAGGGCAAAAGGTAATAGGTAAATAGGAAATCAATTTTAGTTCCCACCAGATACTGGAGAACCCATTATGGGTTTTTTTCTTTCTTTTTCATTTTAACAGCATAGGAATACATGGGAATCATGGCTCCAGTAATGAGCTTTACTAGCTGGGTAGAACATAACCTGCCTTGCAGTTGATAAACTGGGACCTTAAAACACAAATACACACACACACACAGAGACACACACAACACCAGGCGTTTACAATCTAATTTTTTTTAGACAGAGAAGTGGGGGAACCCTTTCATTCTTTCCACAGGGCAATTTTAATCTTTGAAACAAAAAAAAAACCCAAAACCAAAGAAACCCTTTTATGTGCAAGTTCCTTTCTAAAAGAAAAAAGGAGGGAGAAAGAGAATTAGACTACCTTTTCCGTGGCTTTAGCAGTGAATGAGTCCCATCTCTTAGCGCCGAGTACCTTAGGGGCACTTTGCACTTAATCGCTGGCTCCCCCCCCTCTGTGACACTCTCTTGATTAGTTCACTTTTTTATTGCAAAGTGAGGACTCCAGCCTGGCTTACAAAAGCATAATGCGAGAAGGTGTGAATTCTGCCCCCACCAAACCCCACCTCTCCCAACTCTCGCTGTGAGCGAGAATGTGTGGACGGGAAGGGGGAAATACTTAATAGAAACCTATTTTCTCGCCGACAATTTGTATGTGCATAAGGATTGTCTGCAGAGAAGAGGGCATTGCTATTACAGAGCTAATGTTCTGCCTTCGTTGGGCTATTGCGGCAATGAATCTACCCTCAGCAAAGTCTTTCTGCCTCAGCATCTTCTGAGGAACCTGGGCATGTTTCCGTCACTTGGTCACGTCAGAGTGATTTGGAACGCCTTTTAGGCTGCATGCAGGTCACAAGGGACGCTCTGTAGGCACCATAGCTTTAAAGTACATTCAAAGCAGATGACTTTCCCCAAGGAATCCTGGGAAATGTAGTTTACCCCTCACAGAGCCACAGTTCTCAGAACCCTTAACAAGTTCCCAGGATTCCTTGGGAGAAAGCCATATCTATGCAGCCCATTGATTTGCCAGATGCTGGCAATAGCTCTTCTTGACTTCCATTTCTAACAGGATACTTCAAGAACCACTAGAGATTTTAGTGTGAATATTCCTACTTCTCCTTTCCCAGAGCTGAAATACAGCTATCCTTTGACATTTGCACTTCTATGAATTGTGTGTTGCAGTTTTCACACACACCTCAAATGTGTAAAAAAAAGTGGGTTTTTTTGGGGGGGGCACTGTGCACAAGAATAAGTATATTAGTGAAGTTAGCATACATTATATTTGGGGAAACGGTTTGCAAAAAATATGTGTTTTGGGCAGAATGTCATATAAAAATGCATACATTGGGAGAACTATGCAATAACATTTTTGTGAGGACTTAAAAAAAAGTCTCAATTTGATACAGAAAAAAACCCTACCTATTTCTGAATACGGTGACCAACATTGTCCATAGCAAGGTCTAATATGCAGCAAGAAGCTTACAAAAAAAAAAATGGGGAAAGGCGGGTGGGAGATCTGATGATGGCAAACTGGGGAAGAGGCGTGGTGAGGCCTCAATTTATCCCCCCTGGGAGCGGATCCAAATGATGCTTATTGGTCGGTTGTGTCCACCCCCGTGGGGAATTCCAGCCCATCCATGCCTGCTTTTGGCTAACCAGCCGGCAGGCTGGAATCCACTCGGGCAACCTTCACAGGTCACAAATATGACCATTGCCAGGCTGGAACTCTGCCTTGCCATAGAAGGTAAATGGATTTGCTACACCTAAAATAGCATTTTGTTATTTTGGCTCTCTTGCGCCCATCAGTAAGAAGTTAACAGGCAAGATCTATACCTTCATGGAAGTGTTTTCTTTTTAAAATAGGGCAAATAGATCTATTAAAAAATAAAAAAGTAAAGCTTATGTTTTATGCTTTACCATTCCCATCATTTGCTTTATGGTTCGTATTGATAGGATACTATCTCTGCACCATAGAAGGCAATAGCAAAACATCCATTGGATTACTCATAAGTGGATAGCAGTGGAGGAAAGCTTGAACTTTTTTCCTCCCCTATGGAAAGATCTGGGGAAATTGATAAACCTCTCCGCAATGTTTATATCTTGTGGGGGCATTTATGTTTTTACCCAAGTAAATCCCTCCTACATGGGTGAGTGAATAATACTTTTTTAACACCACCACTGGGGGAAGAAAAGGGAAATACAGATATAGGTTACAGGAAGTTGTTTGTTTATTTTATTTTATTTTAAACATTTATGTACTGCACTTTGTCAAAAGACCATAGGGTGGTTCACAGCACAGAACATAAAGAACAATACATGTCAACACTTAATATAATATCCATGTGATACAAAAAAAAATAAAGTTATATTAATCCAATCAATACTAATAAGCATTACAGAGTAATTAACAGTAACACATGATACATAACAGACAATAGCAGTACAAAATGCATAAAAAATAACAAGTATGTGCTAAGCAACGGTGTCAAATTATGCATATCATCCCAGCAACAAACCCCATGATCTCTGTAAAATATATTCACTTTCCAACTTTTTGTAGTTCCCATTTGTCCTGTACTTTTAAAGCACTGTGATTCCACTTTAAAGAGCCATGGCTTCTTGCGAAGAATCATGGGAACTGTAGTTTGTGAAGGCAGCTGAAAGCTATTAGGAGACCCCAATTCCACTCACAGAGCTACCATTAATAGGGTTGCCATATGTCAGGGAAAACCCAGACATGTCCTCATTTGGGGAACCAACATGCCCAATCGGGCAGATTTTTACATTTTAAAGGAAATATCCAGGTGTTGGGGGCCTGGGCTAGGGGTGTTCTGCACTCTGCAGCTGCTGCCAGCCCAAGCCTGTCAATGGCTGTCCTCTTTTTTGGTCTTCAAGATATGGCAACCCTACATTTGCAGTATCGTTTAACAACCAGCCTCACTTTCAAAAGTGCCCTGTTATGCTCACAGATTTATCATGCTCTGCAGAAACAATGAAAACTAAAGTTTTCCTAAACTAACCAGAGGCGTAGTCCTTATTCTCTGGGACCAATGAAACAACAATGTTCTACACTGAAAATTGTTTGGTTGAGAGGACAGGCACATCTTTGCATGCTCTTGAACAGGCTTCCTCAGCCTTGGCCCTCCAGATGTTTTTGGCCTACAACTCCCATGATCCCTAGCTAGCAGGACCAGTGGTCAGGGATGATGGGAATTGTAGTCTCAAAACATTTGGAGGGCTGAGGTTGAGGAAGCTTGCTCTTGAACAATGGATATCTTGATCGTGAAAGCTGCAGGCAGTTGTTCCCCCCAACTTTTGCACATCCAGAAAAGTATATACATTTGTAAATGTTTTAATGTATATATATATATAATTTTAACAGGAAATGTTATTTTTAATGCAGACTATTTTAAATGCGTTGCCCTTCTAGAGCAAGCAGTTATTCTATTGGAGATCTATGAGTAATTAAGTTGATTAATTTCATTAGCTATTTGAAATAAATTATTAAATGGATATATTATTCACCCAGCTATGGGACTAAGCGGGTAATTTATGGGCATATTACTGGTATAATTTGATGGATTTCATGTTTTATAATAAATTATCCAATTTGTTTTTCATTATTCATCACCCAGATCTAGTGCTTATTCAGTTTTAACTCTTGAACTGCAGCTATTTCCAGACAGTTTATTTTATCTGGAGATTATGCATTACTTGCATTTTGTTTGCAGGGTAGAGAGAGATTGCTTATATCCCTGACACTGAAACTCATAGATAGTTAGAATTATACTGAAATGTAAGAAATATAACTATACTCCCCAAAATGCTAAATCTTGAAAATTGATAACGCTGAATTTCCTTCTGCCCAGTGATTTGGGGGTACTGCGAGTTGTAGGCTGTCAAGATTTTAAATGAGACAAAGTGAAGCATTCACTGCTGCTGCTTTCAATATGGCAGGTCCACCATGTTATACAATAATGCATCTATCTTGACTACTGAGCATATGCTAATTCAATCACTCAACGGGAAGCTGTAGCCAATCCTGGTTCCCTGGAAAGTGTTTATAAATATGAGTTGGTTGCATTCACATTTTTGCACATTTAGATGTCTACCCAAAACATCTTCAGATGGTGTGCCCCTGCATTTCCCCCTCTATTCATGTAAGGGAGGGGGCAGTTTCCATCAATCCCCCCTTCCGTCTGCAGTTCTCTGCCCCATATTCCACATCATTTCCATGGGTTCCCCAACCTGGAAGAGCCGATTATGTGTTTGGTTTTGTGGGGGGGGGGAGTGGGAAAACTCCATTTTGTGAACTTGGTCCCATCCTTAGAAGGAATATCTTGGTTCAAGCTCATTTTAAGAAGCTGAGATCCTTAGCTGTCTACCACCTGATGTGGAAGATGTGGAAGAACCAGGGGGTAAACTGAACCCAGTGCACTGCTTCTCCTCCTAGGCACCTGGTTGGTGATATTTTGGCTGTGAGATCAGAGAGGGGATCCTACATGAAGGGATTGGGCACTCAATATCCTCCTCCGGCTAGCAGAGAAGCCTGATTCTACACATGTAGGGATCTTAGCTAGGTCAGGATGTAGTCATGATAATGAGACTACGCCAGTGCAAGGAGTACAATTTATTTTGACAGATTCATGTTATCACATTGACCATTTGTATATTCTGGCTTCACACAATTCCATCTCAGTGGTAAATCCAAAGAACAGGGAAACATGCCAAATCTTTTCATGAATCCCAAATCTCCCACTTTGGTATGTTTGTCCAATAAAAGGGGGAAAACTCTCATCTGAAAGGTTGCATCTTTTAACCATGGAATATTTTTCTATGAATGCTAGATTCCCAAATATGCAGCCTTTCTGCGTCAAATCCTGTCAGCTAAGTATTACTTGGTACAAAATTCAGAAAGGGGAAAAATTGCAATTTATCACAAATACACAGCTGGTGCCTTCTTCTTCTAAGTGGCTGTTTCCTAATCTGATATCAACCTCTTTGCAGCCTTGCTATCTTATTGAGCTTTAAAATCAATAGCAAATAGCAATGTTCACTCCCCCAAGAGATTAACCATTTATTCCAGCTGTGAAAAACAATTGAAGGTCAAAGCAAGAGAGCTTTTAATTTGTTTTTAAAGGAGTGTATGAGTACCTGCCCAAAGGCACGGATGAGTGACAAAGCAAAGGACCCAATTGAATAACTTTCTCATAATTGCAATAAAACAGATCTAGCTTTATTGAAGAAGAACTAAAAAGGGGGGATTTGAAGATGAGGTTTTCTCTTTGAATATCTATTTCTGAAAGGTAATTGCTTGGTGGCTTTTCAGTGGTGGTACATTTGGGCTTCTCCAGGCATTAGTGGACTGCTGAAATGGGCATAGTGTTTGCTTGCCAGAAACTGTCAAACAGTTCACAGCCCAATGGCCAAAGCTGAGTGGCAGAACAATTGCTTTGCATGGAGAAGGTCCCAGGTTTAGTCCCTGAGTTATTCCCTGCCTGAAACCCTAGGAGCCTCTGCCAGCCTATGTAGACAATAATGAACTTAATGGTCCCGTGGTCTGACCTGGTATAAGGCAGATTAGAATAATGCAATCATAGAACTGTAGAGTTGGAAAGGACCCAGAGAGTCATCCAGTCCAATCCCTTGCAATGCAGGAATCACAGCTAAAGAATCCCTGGCAGATGGCCATCCAACATCTGTTTAAAAGCATCCAAGGAAGGAGACTCCACCACCTTCCAGGGTAGACCATTCCATTGCTAAACAGCTCTTACTGTCAGAGAGTTACTAGCCCAAGGTCACCCAACAGCTGCATGTGGTGTAGTGGTTAAGAGCAGTGGACTCATAATTTGGTGAACCGGGTTCGCTTCCCTGCTCCTCCACATGCAGCTGCTGGGTGACCTTGGGCTAGTCACACTTCTCTGAGGTCTCTCAGCCCCACTCACCTCACAGAGTGTTTGTTGTGGGGGAGGAAGGGAAAGGAGATTGTTAGCCGCTTTGAGACTCCTTAGGGTAGTGATAAAAGGGGATATCAAATCCAAACTCCTCCTCCTCCTCCTCCTCCTCCTCCTCCTCCTCCTCTTCTCTTTAGTTGGAATCTCCTTCCTTGTAATATGAATCCACTGGTTCAGGTCATACCCTTTGGATCAGAAGAAAACAAACTTGCTTCATCTTCAATGTAACAGTTTCTCCAGGCTAAACATGCCCAACTTCCTCAACCATTCCTCACAAGGCTTGGTTTCTATACCCTTTATCATCTTGGCCACTCTGCACATGTCCCAGCTTGACAATAACTTTCTTGAACTATGCTTCCCAGAAATGGACACAGTGATCCAGGTGGGACCTGAACACGGCAGTTAAATCTGACTTTTAGATAGCAATAGGCTACTTTATTGGTGCCAAGACAAGCCATGTAGTATACAAGAGAGGAATGGCCAATGGGGGATAGGATGGGGAGCAAAGAGGCTTTCACGAATGTCCCCACCAGCGTCTGCACTGTGTAAAAAGGTAAAGGTAAAGGGACCCCTGACCGTTAGGTCCAGTCGCGGATGACTCTGGGGTTGCAGTCATCTCAAAAAGAAGAGTGGACAAATTCATGGAGGTGAAGACTAACAGTGGCTACTAACCACAATATATATGTTTTGCCTCTTCTGTTGGAGGCACTGTTTGAAATGACAGGTGGGGAAAATGCTGTTGTGTTAAAGTCTTCTTGCATCCTTCCAACAGTCATTTGGTTGGCCACTGTGAGAACAGCATGCTGGGCTAGGTGGACCATTTACCTGGTGGAGCAGGTTCTTATTGTGTTCAACTTACTTTCCCTAATGGCAGGACTGGCCTATATGAAAGGCATCTCTAGTCTGTCCCCCGCACTAGAACTATATTTTCCTGGAAATAGAGAATGACTATTTAGAAAGTTCAAGGCTCTAATGCAGATATGCCCTGCCAGAGAATGTAGTGTAATACTCTATAACATGAACAGAGTAAGGAAGGGTTGTGGTGTATGTTTTCACTTCAATGGAGAAGCGTGTTTATCTGAGCAAAGCAATAGACACACAAGAAAAGAGTCATTTCTCTTGTACAATAGCTCATCCTTGCAAATGGGCATTTAGCCTCATTTCTTTACAAAGTTCTCATGATTAATGTTTATAAGGATGTTTTAATTGTGCATCAGCTTGAGCACTTTGGCAGAAGTTTCTCAGTAAACAAGATTACCATTACCATTATAGCAGTGTAACCACATGAAGACAAAAGAGACAGACTGCAGATCCTAAGATCATGACTCCCAGGGGTCCCAAATTGGTTTAAGAGTCAACATATTTCCCAATGGACAGAAGGAGGAAAGATTAATAATGTCTGCTTCGCTGGCCCCCTTACTGCTCTAATGTATCCAGCAATGTTGATGTGTGTGTGTGTGATTAGGCTGCTGTATTTTTCTCTAAGCAATCTCGTTTCAGATGAGCCTGAGGCTAGTGGCACAGGTCCACAGCACTATAAAAACCCTGGAACATTGGCGAGGATGAACAAAGCCCTCGACATTCACAATGATCTATGTGTGTCTTGATCTAACATTCGTTTTTTACAAGACAAACGAGCAGGATTTAGTGATGCTGTCTTGGGTTAGAAATAGATATCAAGTAAGAAAAACAAAACAAAACAAGTGGCAAAAAACAAAAACAAAAAGCCACCATTCAAGGTAGCCTCTCCCACTTTATTTCTGATATTAGGTAATATGATGCAAATGAACTCCTATTTACACCCCCTCCGAGCATTCTTGCATTTCATACATGTGCTAATTGATTCAAGGACTGATTTATGTCCCTCCTTTGGGCCTAGACTAGACCTTTAGCATTAAAATATCTAAACAGAAGGGTCACATGTAGTGGGATGAAGCTGTATCTTTGAAACTGGTGTCACTGCTGCTTAGCTGATGGTGTTGGGGCAAGGCCATGCAGCTGCACCGGTGCAGTGGTGTAGCATGGGTTGCTAGTGCCCTTGGCCACATGGAGGGTTGGTGGGTAGGAGAGAAATGGATGGAATACCTGTGCACATTCAACTGCTTAATTGTGTCCGCATCACCCAGGAGATCGCAGCTGCAGAGATAAGAAAAGAAGAGTCATTTCATTTTCTGGATAGGCCACTTCCTGGTTTGCATGGAGAAGCCATTTGCAACTCTACTGAGGCAGCACTACGTGTTCAGTTTTTGCACCCGTAACAACTTTGCGCCTGGGCCCCTCTCCCACACTATGGAACTGCACCAATGGGAGGATGGAATGGTGGTGGAAGTCCTACAGATGCAGCCACACAGCCTTGAACTCAGTGCCCCAGCCCTGTCTAGGAAAGGTACAGAGACACTGGTGTCAGGAGTGTGACTTTGTGACTTAGGGGGTCATGTTGGAGGGGAAAGGTCAGCATACTTCCTAGAGCAGGAACAGCCAACATGATGCCCTTCACATGTTATTGGATTCCAACTCCAATTAGCCCCAGTCAGTATAGACCAGTGTTTCCCAAACGTGCGTCTCCAGCCGTTTTTGAACTACAACTCCCATCATCCCTAGCTAGCAGGACCAGTGGTCAGGGATTTGTAGTCCAGAAACAGCTGCAGACCCAAATTTGGGAAACACTGGTCTACAGTTATTTTCAGTGTTTATCATTTAAGTTCAGCTCTGCACATTTCCACATAAGTTAATGAGTCCTCATGAAAAAGCCCTCAGCATTTTAGTGCAACCATATCCTAATATACACAGTTCTGTATGCAATTTTGCCCAGTATAAACATTTTTCTGAAGCATTCCACCCACAATATAATGCATATTTGTGTTTCCCCCCCACCAATGTATGCATTCATATGCAAACTTTCCTCTGTTATATGCATTTCTGTATAGATTAACTGCCTGTAGAACCAGATTGCAAAATTCAGAGAAGTACGAATGTTAAAGGGTGGCTAAGTTTCAGTTCACATGTTGTTTCAAAAAGTGTGAATCTCTCCCCTGGGTTAGGAAGGTAGGAACCTAAGAAGTTACCTAATACCGAGTCGGACTATATAGCTCAGTTCTATCAACACTAACTAACAGCGACTTGTCAGGGGTTCTCCAGACCAAACTGAAGATGCTGAGGGATTGAGCCCTTCCCCAGGTAGCTGGTGTTACTCCTATATGGCTTCTCCTACCCCCAAATTTTCAGACACAATAAAAGCACATGCCTAGTGCTGTATGCAAAAAGTTTAAAATGCTAAGTTTTGATGCTTCAAAATTCAAGAAGACAGGTTGATTCAATTATGGTGTTTTTTTTATTTAAATGTTTTCCTGCTATTATCTCTTCCTCACATTTCTGAATCAGTTGACCTTTCTATCTCAGTGGTATGGGACCACTGCTGTTAAAGCATTATTAATATCTTAGTACAGGCACATTAATAATCCAAATGCAACACAGTCAAAACATATTCTATCCAGTGGGGCTCATTCATACCAGCAGCGCACATACCAGGTGTGGGTGACCTGTTTTCAGAATGACCCCTGCTTTCCTCTCTCCCTGTGGAAGCAGATGGTGGAGGTGGTACCCATTGACTACACTGGCCTGGGCTGACAAGAGAGCAAAAGCTGTAAAGGATTGCCTGCTGTTTTTATGAGCCTGCATCAGTTGCTTGGCTATTTTGTGTACCTGTGGGAACTGCCAATAGAGAGAGCAGCAGTCAGGAACCTTTGGCCTGCTCACCCAACTAGGCCTACCAGGCCTTCCCATTGGACTCACAAGTCTGCTTTGAACAAGACAGCCCACCTGCCCTATAGGACGCTGAGTGTGGGGCAGGTAAAGAGAAGGCTGGGCTGGGGAGGAGGCACATGCACAACACTTGATAGAGACATGTGAAAGTACTGCAGGTATATTTTTCCCCCCTGAGGAGGAACCCGAGATGATGTCAAGGGTCAGCACATTTTGGTGTCTACTGTGGCCAACACACCTGCCAAGAACTCACTACTGACACCAAGAGACTCCCAGATGGCATTGCCCCATTCCAAGCATGCAAGTTGTGGGAAGTGTAAGAAGACACAAATTTCTTTGAATGTTAAAGTCTGCAGGGCCAGTGCCAAATTAGTTAGTTTGTGCCAAATTGGGGATGCATGCCTCTCCAAGACATTTCTCTAGTATTATCTACAACCCATTTCTGATTGCCTCAACATTTTTGGGGGATGTTTTGCCCGAGCAGGAACCTTCAAAATCATTGGAAGCTGCCTTATACAAAGTCAGGCCATTAGTCTACCTAGCTCAGTATTGTCTACATTGGTGTAACCAGAAGATGTTGGGGACTCCAGCTCCCATCAGCCCCAGCCAGCATGATTGATGGTTAGGGATGGTGGGAGTTCCAGTCCACAACAACTGGAGAACAACACCTTGGCTACCCTCCCGTCCTTGTTGACTGGCAGTAGCTCTACCTGGAGATGCCTGGAATTACCTTTAGGGTCTTCTGCATGCAGAGCAGGTGTTCAAGCACTCAGCCTTGTGGCAGCTCTAACATCAGGCTGCAATGTTCACTGTGAAAAGATTGGCCCAGTTTCCCTCACAGATCTTTATCCACATGGATTTTACATTGCAGCATGGCATCTCCTGTTCCTCAGTAGAGAATAGTTTTCTGCAAGTGAGGGGCGGAGGGGAAGCAAATGTTATGCTGAAACCAACCTCTTGCCAATCTGACTCAATATTTCTTCCCATGATTAGTTGATGGGGTAGTTATCAAGTGATGAGCTTATCTCCATGGGTGAGTACACTTTGTATTATTCACTTGAGCATAAAAGCTCTGTCCATGTGAATCAGCCCTCACTGTGAGACAGGTAATGCCATTAGCTCCTAATTGGAAACTCAGTAAATGGATGTTGCTTGCAAGCCAATTGTCATATTTGGGGCAAAAAGAAAAGGAGGGGAGAATTTCCAAGTGTCAGCTGATTTGCTAACTTCTACTACACTTGCTTCTGTACCAAAACTTTTATTTTATTTTGGTGCTTCTTGACCCTATTTCTCTTGTGAATAGGACAGCTATATGAACCTGCCTATCAGCAGGGATATGGGCCGGAGCTCAGTGCTAGAGCATTTGCCTTTCTCTGGGTAGGACTGAGAAAGATTCCTGGTCTGAAACCCTTGAGGGGTACTGCTTGTCAGTGGATAATACTTAGCAACATGAACAAATGGTCTGACTTGGTGTAAGGCAACTTCCTGTGTTCCTAGGACAAGGTGTGCCCATTTATCAGTGATTTAGGTAAAGGTAAAGGGACCCCTGACCATTAGGTCCAGTTGTGGCCGACTCTGGGGTTGTGGCGCTCATCTCGCTTTATTGGCCGAGGGAGCCGGCATACAGAATCCGGTTCATGTGGCCAGCATGACTAAGCCACTTCTGGCAAACCAGAGCAGCACACGGAAACGCCGTTTACCTTCCCGCTGGAGCAGTACCTATTTATCTACTTGCACTTTGATGTGCTTTTGAACTGCTAGGTTGGCAGGAGCAGGGACCAAGCAATGGGAACTCACCCCGTCACAGGGATTTGAACCACCGACCACCTGCTCAGCAAGTCCTAGGCTCTGTGGTTTAACCCACAGTGCCACCCGTGTCCCTATCAGTGATATAAGTATAGCTAATTCTGGCTAGGGAAGCCAAAAATAGTTTTGAATTTTCACCCCTTCAGCAAAAACTAAATCTATACTTTCATAAATAGGGATCCTGAAGCAGCAGTAGATGCGCATATATTATTATTGCTCAGGACCACCTCTCTATATATGAACCTACCTGGACCCTGAGATCATCATCTGAGGCCCTTCTTCATGTGCCTCCTCCATGAGAGGTCTGGAGGGTGGCAACACGAGAATGGGCATTCTTTGCAGTGGCTCCCTTTTTTGTGGAATGCTCTCCCCAGGGAAGGCCTGGTGCCTTCATTATACACCTTTAGGCATCTGGCAAAAGCGTTCCTCTTTAACCAGGCCTTTGACTGACTGACATCCAATGGCATTTTAAGATGTGTTGTATGAGGGGGGATAATCGGGTTGTCCTTGTTTTTATTTTGATTATGCATTTTGTGTTTTTATATTTAGTTCAACTTACTGTGTCTAGCGAACTGCCATTACACACATGAAAATAACAATATTATTGTGATTTTATGTTGTGACCCGCTCTGAGGCCTGTGGGTATAGTGTGGTATACATGAAGAAGAGTAATTATTGTAATTATCATACCTGGGGACGGATGGCAGCAGAACAAAAAATGTAATGGCTTAATTGTGCAAGGTGTTCCAAAATTAAACCAATGATATATATGATGATCAACAGTGATTTGGATAGGCACAAACTGATGCTGCTTTCAGTACTTTTGAATAGGTAACATGAACCTATCAAGATGCACTATTTCATGACTCTGTTCTGTGGGCTTGCAGAGAGGGAGTTGCCTGAATGTTTTGAACACACTTTTGCAAAAAGCACTTTTACTGACATCTGTCCAAAGTATTAAATGTGTCCATGGAAATGTCCTCTGTCTCTCTTCCTCTCTGTCTTTCTCTCCTTCTGCCTCCACCCCTCTCCCTCCCTCGCCATGCCCCCTTTGGGCTCATCTGGTAGGTATCCTTGTCTTCTACTTGGGACAGGCCAATCTGTCAATCGGGCAGCTTCTCTCAGTTTCATGTTTCTCCACTCTTAGGTTCGGCTCTCCACATTTCCACATCAGTCACCATTACAAAAACATGTCCTTCTGTGAATTGTATGCATTTTACTGCAGATTTCTCTTAATATGCACGTGTTCGTTTGCAATTTTGCCTAATCAACACAATTTTTGCAGAACAATGTTCCTTATATAATGTATTCTATTTTCACTAACATATGTATTTGTATGCATATGTTCCTCTTAGTATATGCATCTTTGGTCCACATTACCTGACTGGAGAAACACTAATGCAAAATTCAGAGAGGCACGAATTTTGAAAGATGGCTACATTTTTGGTTCGTGTATTCCTCCAGAAAGTCTGAATTAGTTAAGCTTGCCTTCAGTGCTCACTGAATTGAATTTCTCCTCAGCCTTATCCCCCCACAAACCTCAAATTACACCATCTATTCCTGACTGCAGCCTTCCTCCTTTGCAGCTCTCTACCCTTGAAAAAAAAATTCCCTTGGCATATACCGGTTTCCTTCTGTTGGTGGATTTAAATGCCCGTGAAAATACATCTCCTGATGTCATATTCTGAAACTGATCTCCCATTTCTACCTCTCCCCCTCCAGTTCTATTTTCACTCAGATTACAAACCTAAGGGCAGAACCTTCTTTCCATCTTCTCAACCACACCTAATTATTGTAGGCACTCTGGAAATAATAATAAAAAAGAGAGGGAATCAAACACTTCATCTTCGGCTACTGTTTGACACAGCTGAGTAAATGCAGAATTCACACAACAGAGGACCAAATAGGCCAGAACAGAGAGGGAGGGGGACTTTAAATAAGAGATCCTTTTGATAAGGAATCACAGAATATACAATGCTGTTGAAATATGATGTTCTTCACCCACAAAAACATTAAGTTTATGTAGCGGTACGGACTGGATGGATGGGCTTATTGGTAGCAATGCGCTTTTAAGTTATGGCAACCCTTTATCACTCTGTTATATCATTGCAGTTGCAAAAATCGTAACTGGAGCTCAAAACCAAGAGCCTGATAAATGGGACTTTAAAGCTGTTAAACTAGCACTGCCATAAAACCCCCCACAGAAATATGCAAATAGGTTTCCCCTTTTGGACACTGATAAACCATTTTGTGTACATAGGAACACTAAATAACGGTTCAGCCAAACACCATAACCTTTTAATAACTAATAAACAATATCTAAGAAGAGAACTAATATCATAAGAAAAATTGTGGGGTATTGCTGCTCTGAATTTATTATTATTATTATTTTATCACTATAGCCACAGTGCCCTTACTGTTGACGAGGATTTACACAGCAAGTGACCTAAGGAAAAATGGGTCCCTGCCTCGGAAAGCTTACAGTCTACTTATAGACAGCAGAGGGTGGAGGGGGTAAATAAGATCAAGTATTCCATGGTGCTAGGGGACGCAGGTGGTGCTGTGAGTTAAACCACAGAGCCTAGGACTTGCCGATCAGAAGGTCAGTGGTTCGAATCCCTGCAACGGGGTGAGCTCCCGTTGCTCGGTCCCTGCTCCTGCCAGCCTAGCAGTTCAAAAGCACATAAAGTGCAAGTAGATAAATAGGTACCGCTCCAGCGGGAAGTTAAACGGCGTTGCTCTGGTTTGCCAGAAGTGGCTTAGTCATGCTGGCCACATGACCCGGAAGCTGTACGCCGGGTGCCTCGGCCAATAAAGCGAGATGAGCGCCGCAACCCCAGAGTCAGTCACGACTGGACCTAATGGTCAGTAGTCCCTTTACCTTTACCTTTTTATTCCATGGTGCGAACATCTTATTTATTTAGGAATGAACATGAAAACGGCTCACAACACTCAAATCCAACAATGTACATTTTTGTTTGGCTGAAGTTCTGAAAAGTGCATCTCTGTAATCACAGCTGATTCATAAAGCTTGGGTTCCACGCTACCTAGATCCCTTTGCAGAAGCGTTCTTGTTAGGGGCTGGGAATACGCTGCAACATTTTGTTGCAGGTCCCAACTGCTGTTACAGATTGGTCTGCTTCTTTAGAAGAGTTGCCCTGATACTGCCATTCCTCTTCCTTTCCTCTCTCTGACCCTGACATACAAAATGGGAGGTAACAGCTAAGAAAGGATAAGCACAGTTCTTAGCCCAATATACTTTGGGATATATATATATACGAGATATATATATATATATATATATATATATATATATATATATATGCATGCATGCTAAGGTCACTGGGACAAATTCTACTCTCTGTAAATCTTAACTAATTCCACTAAGGCAGTGGTGGTTATATTACTTTTTCACAAGAATTAACAGCCACCCGGGGCCTGTTTAAACTTTCCTGGTTTGAAGAAGATAATCCTCTACCTATATACTGTACTCTGTGGAAGCACCGTCCATTATATTGATTCTCTCATTTCCTACCTTTCAAAGTGATTTTTAATATTACCCCCTTTGTAGTACATAAATCTCAGTTGGATGCTGGCTGTTCATTCTGTGAAAGTTGGCTCCTTGCCTACAGACAGTAGGCCTTTTTCAGCTGCTAAGAGGGAAAGCACACAAACTATGGACAATCACAGTTCATGGACTTAGTACTGGCTCTGGGTTTCAAGGTCTCCTGAGGAACCCCCTCTTCTGTGGGTCCATTCTTCCCTGCTGCTCCTTTTCGCTAGCTTTCTTTATTATTTATTCAGAACAGTTTAGAGATCTTAAAATATCTCAAGGGCGGTCACATGGAGGAGGGAACATGCTTGTTTCCTCCTGCTCTGGAGAGTGGGACTCGAGGCAATGGCTTCAAGTTGCAAGAAAGGAGATTCCAACTAAACATTCGGAAAAACGTTCTGACTGTAAGAGCTGTTTAATGGAATGGTCTGCCTTGGTAGATGGTGGACTCTCCTTCCTTGGACGTTCTTAAACAGAGGGTGGATGGCCATCTGTCATGGATGCTTTAGCTGAGATTCCTGCATTGCAGGGGGTTGGACTAGATGACTCTTGGGGTCCCTTCCAACTATAAGATTCTATGGTACCAGTATACCTGAAGGAGCATCTCCAGCCCCAGTGTTCAGATCCAGCTCCAAGGGTCTTCTGGTGGTTCCCTCATGGATTCAGGCTAGGGTTGTCAGAGGTCCAGAATTTCCTGGACACAGCCAGAATTCGGCCCTCAGAAGCAGTGTCTGGTGGGAGATCAATGGAACCCAGGTATATGGGAACCCATGTTGGAAGTGTAGATTTTGGCAAATTTCCTTAAAAATAGCTCTAATACTTTTTTGAGCTCAATGACTTTGGGCAAAATTAAAAACATGGCAACCCTAATCCAGACAGAAGGCCTTCTTGGCAGTGGCACCCTCCCTGTGGAATTCCCTCCCATCAGGTGTCAAGGAGATAAAGAAATACACGACTTCTGGAAGACATCCGAAGGCAGTCCTGTATCAGGACGTTTTTAATGTATGATGTTTTATTATGTTTTCATATGTGTTGGAAGCTGCCCAGAGTGGCTGAGTCAACCCAGCCAAGATGCGGCTGGGTATAAATGTTGTTGCTGCTGCTGCTGCTGTTGTTGATATACAACTTGGTTTACCCCCCCCCCCCAAAAAAAAACACCTTAAGCAGTGTACATGAAGCCACAAATGGTGGTAGAATGTTGGATTTGGGCAAGGGAGAAAACTGTTGAAATCCCCACTCAGTCATGAAGCTCACTGGGTGACCTTGGGCCAGTTATTCTCTCTCAGCCTAACCTACCTCACAATGTTGTTGTGAAGATAAAGTGAAGAGGGGGAGACCCATGTATGCTACCTTGAGCTCCTTGGATATCAATGGGGGGGAGAGAGAATAAAAATAGGTACTATTGTGGCCAGTCACTTGCCAGAGAGATAGAACAGGTGCTTCTCCACCTTGCCATAATTTCACTCACTTTGTGGGTGGGTGAGTGAGCAGGTGCAACAAGGAAAAGGAGATACAGAAGGGAATACAGTGGTACCTCGGGTTAAGAACTTAATTCATCCTGGAGGTCCGTTCTTAACCTGAAACTGTTCTTAACCTGAAGCACCACTTTAGCTAATGGGGCCTCCCGTTGCTGCTGCTGCACCACCACCACACGATTTCTGTTCTCATCCTGAAGCAAAGTTCTTAACCCAAGGTACTATTTCTGGGTTAGCGGAGTCTGTAACCTGAAGTGTCTGTAACCCGAAGTACCACTGTACACATTTATATGATGTGCATTGCTGTCATTTCGGCTTGCAGTCTAAATTAAAGTATTCTCCAAGTTTATGGCTCAGATTACCTGTGGTCAGCCTTAAAGCTTACCTGAATATATCCTTTTAATAGGAGAAACTTTCCTTCCTCTGACACCTCCCATCAGAACCATCCTTCCCTGTTCAGGGAAGTTTTTAATGTGTGACATCTTAGTGTATTTTTGGTCTTTGTGAAAGCCACCCAGAGTGGCTGGGGAAACCCAGCCAGATGGGCAGGGTACAAATAATAAATTATTAGCAATGAGGAGAAACTCTTCCCAGCCAGCATCTGGTAGCTAAAATAACGTGTGCACACATGCAATAATCCACTGCAACATTTTGTCGTGGGCCCCCCATGTATAATAATAATCCACCAGAAGATTTTGTTGCATGCCCTCTATGTGATTCTCTTTCTTTTAGTCTTCATATGCCCTGCCTCACTATCTCGCTGGCCCACTTTCCACCACTCTCAAACACAAGTTTTCTGTCTTTTTCTTGGCTCCTTTTTCTCAGTTTGTGCTGTGGTTTGAAAACAACAACAACGACCATCCAACAAATCTGGCACTTTTCACCTACACTCTTGAACGATGATTCAGATATCTCCGAAGCCGTTGTTTTCAGCTTTTATTAATGTTTCCCGGCTCGTTCCTTTGTTTTCCAGCTGACAGCCTGCCAACATCACCCTCTGGTGAATTCTAAAAAGATTTGGAGAGCAGGAGATGGGCCCAAAATTTCTTGCAGGCAGTTAACAGATCAGATTTTGTCACAGCAGATATGATACATCCCACACATCTCTATTTTTAAGCAACCCATGATATAAGTCTGCAATCACTGTCATAGTCTTAGGGTACAATCCTACAAGTGGAATGGCTACAGGACTTGATCCAACTCCTGCTATGCAAGGTATGTCATGGGTGTGAAAATACCCCGGTAATGTCAGAGGCACACATTGCCACTGAAACAGCTAAAATGTGATGAAGTTATGGGTGGGTGGCACAGGGAAATAGCTCACAGGCTGTATTCTATACTTCTTTAGTACACTGCAAAATCTGTAGATCTGTGAATTTTGTGGCATGACAAAGTTCACCTCTCAGTGCGAACTGAAGCAGATCCCTTCACACACACCTGCCTTCTACTTAGCTACAGTACTTCAAGTCTGTTCCTTTGTTCAGATTGTTACTTGGAAAGCGGGCACTTTGAAATTTGCCATTGATCCTAGTTTAGTGTGTTGGATTCAGAACAGTCTTGTGCAGTGGAGGTTTAACTCACGGCTCGTTCATACTTCCATTTGCCCCACCACTGTCCCCTGAGAAAACCCATGGTTTAGCATTGAGCCAATGGCCATTGGGTTTTCTACGGATTGCTATTTGTTCCACTTTATCATTAAAGAGTAGGTTTTCCAGGGGAGAACAGTTGGGCCAAGTCAAAACCACTCAGACCCATGCCTAGAAAGTGTCAGGAACACATCTGCCCCATGTAGAGAGGCACAGCATGAGTTAGGAAGCAGCCAGCAGCAGGAAAGTTTGCATTTCTCTCACACAGATGGGAGCAGTCAGCTGTCAACTCCCCCTCCCCCTGACACTGAAAGGAATGCAGATAAGACGCTAGCAGAGGGCTGGATGGAGAGAAGCCAACTCGCTCAAGAAGCACAGGCAGGCTCGGAAAGCTGGAGGGGGAGCATTTCCTCACCGGAAGAGGAGACAATTATTCCTATGAGCCCAGGGAGTAGACATGTGGGAAAGGTATTAGACAGGAAACAAAACCAGAAATGTAAGGGTCACAGGTTCAGGATATTCTGTAGAAGCAGGAAGAACTCTTCAGAAGGGTCAACTGAATCGTAAGGTACAGAAGCTCCGATAGAGCGTCCGAGTCTGATTGTTTGTTTTGCAATAAATCTTCAAGCTAATTACGACTTGTGTGCTGTGTTATCAAGATGGCAGCCTGGGCTCCTGACAGAAAGCACAGGACAAGTGTGGATGAGCCCTCACGGTCATTGTGATAATTTATCACACAACTGTGTTATTGAACAAGGTAAAACTTTGGGAAGTGATTGCTCTGGCTTCATAAAATCAGGAACAACCCATGTCTGTCAAAGCTGCCATTGAATGTTGGAAAATCACAAAACTGAAACTTATGTTCTTACATAGCCTGCCACAGGATGAATATTGCAAGTGCCTGAGACCAGTGACTGATATAATACAATCTCTTCACTCACCAAGGACTCTGCAAATTGACTGTGGCTGTGCTTTTTCTCCTGCAGACCCTTAATCTACAACTAATTGACACCACTGAAAAGTTGAAGACAATATCATGTTGGTGTATATTTGCATATTAAAAGAAACTAATAATAATATGTGACATTAATCAATATGCCATGCTGGGTATACATAATGAGCTCCGGATTCTGTTGGGAAAGTAGTTACTGGGCATGCAAAAAATAACCTTGTTTTAGTATTCATTATTTTCAGTGCTACTTTTTTGTATAAAGGCACAGTGGAGATTTGCTACCTCGGCAACCTTAGACTGTCAAAATGCGTTATGAATTACAACAATTGATTCATTATTAGCAGGGCAAAGGTGGGGGGAAAGAACAGGTTTTCTTTTTCTCTCCTTGCTTGTATTCAGGCAAATGCACTTAGCTGAGATCTGTAGTCTACAGACAGACATTAACTATCCCACTGCCATGGGATTTCTGGCAGCTTCTCATATTTATTTATTTATTTTATTTATATGAATATTTATGTACCACTCTTCACCTTAGGATTATAGTGTAGTGGAGAGAAAGCACAAGTTTAATAAAAACTATACTAAATTAAAATGACAACAACATAAGAAAGCAACATCATAGAACAGTACAATGCGGGGAAACTCATCAAATTCTTCCTACTCCTACCAAAAAGCTTTGTAGAAAAGGTATGTACCTATCTAATAGAATGGAACAAAGTGGCAATATAATAATTATTATCATTAAATAAATGTGTATACTGCCCTTTATCCGAGGACCCCAGGGTGGTTTACAATATATAAGCACAAAAACACATAGTAACAAACAAAAATAACACCTTCCTCTAGTTTGAAAGGCCTGGGAGAAGATGCACCTCCAGGGGGAGGGAGTTGAATCTACATGGAGTCACCTCTGAATAAGCCTCATGCCTCATTCAAAACAGGGACCATTGGGAGAAGCACTTTTTATTTTAATGGGCAGCCAGACCCAATATGGGCAGTTATAGAGGAGAAATGAGGCAGCTCAAAAAAGAACATTTGGGCACTTCAAATATTCATGAGATGCAAAAGTTGTATTATGTGCCTCATAGATATCTAGGATTAAGTCCATCATACAATGGGAAGAAAGAGAGAGGAGAACTTGAGGACACACAGTAATGGTTGTAGGGGATCGATCCACATGACTACTGTGGCTCCTCCACTCACAATAATGATGACCAAGGCGCTGCCACATTGGTAGCAGCCAATGAGAGTTGAAGGAAGCAAATGTAAAAGGAGGTCCATATACCCAAAGTCCTTTCTGTGTGCAACGACTTAGCTCCCACGAAACTACCTGAGGTCTAGAAACTTCGAGAAATTGAATTACATCCCCAAATATATAATCAAGAGATTGTTGATTATACATTACTGACATGAGGTGAGACCCTCCAGAAGGAGGCCAAACAGCTGTGGAAAGTGACCACATCATGTGCTTGGAGCACACAGTTCTTCAGACAGTAGTGGGAGACCTAAATGTACAGTCATGGTTGCCATGCCTCTCGATTAATGTTGCAACCAACCTTGAGATTTAGATGGATATAGGGATGATTGACTCCATCTATTTCTCTTCTATGTCACTTTTAGATGTGTCCATTCATCAGTCAGTTTCAGCAGCAATCAGCGGCAGGATATGGGGAGATGGCTTGGTGGTGGTAAAAACACACAAAACTACACATATTTGTGTATTTAAATAAACATTTTTTTTCTTACAAAATCAGCATTTCTGAATCTATTCTCAGTTGACTACCTGTTTCATCCTCAAATATACATCTGAATATGTTTTTGGGTGTGATTTTTTAAAAAAATGCTAAGAAAACTACACTGTAAAACTCTAAGAAGTGTGAATTCCTCATGATAACTGCATTCCTATTCACATATTAGTCTGAGAGTTGTGGGAACAGGTCAAGTTAATATCAGAATTTGCAAAGAAAAAGAAATCCTTAAGCATTTCTAGATAGATGCTGATGTCAGAGTAATGCAAAGTGATCTCACTATTCAGCAAACACTCCTCATAACCAACATCCTGTGAAGTAGTTGTGGTTCAGTATCAGATTCAGTTCAGCTGGTATTTAAAGGCTGAACTGAACCTGATTAAACCTATCTAATTCACATTTTCTAAAACAATGCACAAATGGAAACACAGCCTTCCTTTGAAATTTGCGCTTATCTGAATTTTGCAATGTAGTTCTCAGGTCAAATAATGTGTGCAAATAATGAACATACATGGGTAAAATATACATTAAAAATGCACATAGTAGTGTAAAGTACATATGAAAATGGTTTATAACAAGTACATATGAAAATGCTTTATATGAAAATGTTTTACAAAAAATATGTATACGTAGCAAAATAGTGTTGCATATTGGGATAAATTTGCAGTAAAATGTTGATGAATTTCCATGACTTAAAATGCAAATTTATGTCAAAATGTGGAGAACTCAAGACTGGGAATATGGAGAGAAACTAAAGTTGACAGAGTCACACATCCCTAGGATGTCATAGAAAGAATGAGTGAGGAACAGAGCCACAACTGTGCAGAGGGCAGTTAATTTGAAGAGCCCTCCACTGGAAAATATGATTCTTCTGATTTCCCTCCACCCCCAAAAGAGAGAGAGATGTGAATAGTAAAACAGTTACCTGTTAAATCATATTGATTTCAATCACACTGCTATTGGCTTTTTCCATAACCATCCTGCTGTTATGCAATTTCAGATAAAAAATGAAGGGAGAATTTAATTTGTAAAGTTATCCATGAATATAGTCTCACCTATAATTAGGGAGGGAGTTGGGGGGTGGGGTGGGGAGGTACAGGAAATACTCAAAATGTTGGAAGTGTGCCTTGTATACCTACGAAAGCTTCATTCCCTGCTAAGAGAAATAAATGGGGTGCCAGAACTCTTGGAAGCTGCTGTGACTTAGATGTAATTGTTAACACATCTCCAGTGGAAGTGTCCAACACACGGTCTAATCTGGTTTCATGGGATCAGTTTCAGCTTGTGTGGCCAGAAGACATGGACACGGTGCTTGTGGAAGGACACCGACCACAAGCTATATGGGGTTGATACCAGCCCCACAATGTCTGGGGAGCCACAGATTCCCCACCCCCAATTTACAGGATTAGGGCTGCAAGCCGGTGGCCACTTCTTTCAGAGTAAAAATGTCTAGGGTTGCACTGTAAAAGGATATTGAGTTCTATCAAGCAAGGCAATTAGTATTTCTTTTTTTAACATGGAAGCCTCTAAACTTACACTGCCTTTTTTAGTATGTGGGAGCCTAAGGTCTGCTTAAAACAACGAGGGAGAGGGGAACTGTGAAGAATGCACAGTGTATCCTGCCTTGTAAGCTTGTCTCTCAGCAAGAGCTGAAAGCTACAATACATGCCATGTAGGGAGTCTGCTAGACGCATGAAAGGAGGTAACAAGAAAGGAAATTCGGAAAACGTTGCTAAAACGACAGTCACTGTTAATGGCCCAATCACAAAAATTGTCCTTCAAACTGAAGTGTGCAGTAAATAGTAATGAATCGATGTACTTTGTCGGACAGATTTGATTTGTCTAGCAAATCCAAACTGACATATGCGCTCATTTACTCGTAGATAGCCTTTTGAAAATGCCATTCTGGCAAAGCATAAAAAAAAGGTTATTTAGATTAGGCGGAGTTGCAAGATGAGTAGTACCTCAAGTTCATTGGCTTACATGCACACTCATTTAATTTCCACTGCTCCATTACTCCGGGTGAAATTGTCCTTAAAAAGAAAAGAAAAGAAAGAGGAAGGTGATTTTAAAAATGGCAAAGACACATTAAAAAGGATATGGGGACCGATATAGTAATGCCTAGGGGTGTCCCCCCTTTTCTTTTAAACCCATGCATAAAAAGGGAATTGGCACAGAGGCCATTTTATTACACATTGCAAGGATTGTATACAATTCAAAAGGGGTGAAGTATCAGTCAAGATGTTGTTTGTTCATTTGTTGGGGGCCTTTCCATGCCTTTCTGTGATGGGAGAGTAAACTTTCCCTCTCTGTGCACTACATATAACATTTTGGATCACATGCACTTGAGTGCTGAAGCAATCAGTAACACAGCAATACAATAATTCACCTATGCTGGGTCAACAGTGGCTAGTGATGTGCAAAACTGCCAGTGGCTCCTGAATGGTGGTGAAGGTTGGGTTGGACGGGGACTTCCATACCTTGAAGCACACAGAGAGCATGGCGGTAGAGGTAATATCATGGAATCATAGCTATGTAGAGTTGGAAGCAGCATCTAGTCCTACTCTGTGCGATGCAGGAATCTCAACTAGGTCATACAGGACAGGTGGCCACCCAACCTCTGCTTAGAAAAATCCAAGGAAGGAGAGGCCACCATCTCTCATGGGGGTCCATTCCGCTGCCAAACAGCTCTTACCGTCAGAACATTCTTCCAGATGGTTAGTTGGAATCACTTATCTTCTAGCGTGAATCGATTGGTTCATGTCCTAGCATCCAGCGCAGGAGAAAACAAGCTTCCTACATTCTCCATGTGTCAGCCCTTTGGGTATTTGAAGTGGGCTGTCAGATCTCCTCTTGGTCTCATCTGTGATGACCTGAGACTCGGAATTGGAGGAGTCTCGGTCTGCACCAGATCCTCTGCCTCAGGCGGCATCTGAACCAAGTCTGGGGCCTGATTCTGAAGAGCCCGAGTCTGCACAGGTTCCCCTGCAACAAGCACCAGCTGAGCAGAATCAGGGGCCTGAGCCTGCCCTGGCTCCAGATGCGGGGATTACCTCGTTGCCCTCTGCTGGGCAATCATGTGCAGCTGCTCCACAACCAGTTGGGTCAGGAGAGGCTGAGGTGGCCTCTGGGTCTAGTAACCCGCCGACATCTCCCGAGCTGCGGAGACTCAGGTCTGAGAGAAGGAGAAACCTAAGTACTCGCAAGAGGAGTGCTCGCCTTCGGGAGAGACAGGGAGGTGAGTCACCAGGGGATCAGGACCAGCTGTTACCCCATCAGAGATAAAAGGCTGCTGGACCCCCCCCCCCAGGTTGTGGGAACAACATTGCTGCTTGCTGGAACCCTGTGCCTGACCTAGCCTGGTTTCCTGCCTTGGCCCTGTTGGACTGACTCCTCATGGAATCCTTGGATTCGGGACTGGACCTGGACTGAGTTGCTCGGGTTAACCCCCGGACCCAGCACATTATCTTTACCAGGGTAATTCCCTCAATTGGCACCCCAGCCAGTACTGTGCACAAGAACATAGGAAATTTATTTATACTGAGTCCATCTAGCTCAGGGTTTCAGACATGAGTCTCTTGCAACCGTCTGAAAAAGCTGGGGTTGAACCTGAGACCTTCTGTGTGGAAAGTAGCTGTTCTTCCATTCAGCTATGACCCTTATCCATCTTGAAAGTTCTCCTTTGGCCAAATTCTTGTGCATTTGCAAATGAAAGCACACCAGAGGATAGATAGAAACAGAGGAGGTTGCCTTCTACTGAGTCTGCCCATTGGTCTTTCAAGCTTAGCATTGTCTTCACTGACTAACAACAGTTCTTCAGCCAAGGGATATTCCCAGCTGTACCTAAATATGTTGGGGCATTTGCACATTAATTCATCCCCTCCTTCCTTCCTCCATTAGCAAAATGTAGAACACGCCTCTCGTGTTCTCCTGCAAATCACATTGCTAGTAATACAAATAAGAGGGGTAGCAGCAGCAAATTTAAAGAGGGCATTTTAGAGAGATTTGCACCACTTGATCCTCCTAACTTAACTCGATATAACTATTTTCACTTTAAATTTCCTTTTTCAATGCTTGCTGTGATTCTTCTGCTGCATAAATGGACTCTAAATCTAAACAACCTACTGAAATTACGCCACTGATGAAAATGGTTTTAACAGAGCATTTAATATAAATCAACTTTGGAGGTACTGATTCTCAGAACCTTGCAAAATGCTAAATTATTATGCAGCAGCAAATCCACAAAAGCATGCAGTTTAGTATTCTCAATGTAAGGCAAAAAGTCCTCCCCTCCTCCCCCACTGGTCCTCTTTTTAATTGGCTTATCTAAAAAAGAAAAGCCAATACTTTTCAGACAGTTGGCAGCAAAATCCCTCAGGACTTCAGGAAGCATAATTCCCTTTTTAAAATTCTCCACATTTATTAATGACTTGGGGTGGGGGTGGGGGAAATCACACTTAAAATTGCTCAGTGGGTCTTCCCTCCTGTGTCTCATATTCTCAGCAAACCTCCAGCACTTCTTCCTAATTTCATCCAACTGTTAACCTGACTAATCGTTAGAAAACCAAGCCTCATACAAATCAGCTGTCGTTGAGAGATTGGCAACCTGGAGGGGTTTCCAGAAATATTAATGCAGGATAGAGGGAGCCAATATGGCTGTCACAGAATCACTGTTTACATTTCCAGTTGAAGTAGCTGGTGCTCCCCTACCCATTCTGTCTCTGATTTTTCTCTTCCTACTCCTCTCATGTCAGGCATCCTGCTCACCACAGGGGTAGGGAGGAAATGACAGGAGTTCAGAGGACTGGTGTCAGATTTTGGAGATTTAAAGGATGGTGCTCTGTGCCCAAAATAAAAGGAAGCTGCTTATCTTTTTTTTGGCAATTATTCTTACACTCATGTCTTTCCTTGCAACAAGTTAAAATGTTGTTTTTGTTGCTATTACTCTTACTACTATTTAGACTTGTTATTTACTTGTTACTCAAAGATATCCAAGTAACTTACAATACATTTAAAATGTAAACATAGATACATTATACCGTTAAAAACAGAGCCAAACAACCCCCAAAGCCATTTGTGTTAGAATTCCTGCTCCATGACTGCAGTCATGGGATTGTTGTCTTTCTCATGACGGTGTATGTTTTGACTCCACAGAGTGGGAAGTCACGGAGACAGGATGTTTGTGTTACTGTGTTCTGTGAAGTGGGACTATTGTCCCTTGTTCTGTTTATCGTTGCTGTCTGATGCTAGAGAGAGAGGGAGCCATGTTGCAGTGCTCCGTGTGTGTTTATATGTAAATAAAGTAGATTAGCCAAAATGCTGAGTTGCTGAGGTCTGTTATGCAAAGCTGCGAAGACTCTGTGGATCCCTAAGTGTGCCAGTGTTGGTTGGCATCGGTCGTTGTGATGTTCGGGCAGAAGAAAGCTTTTGAAGCTCCCAAACGATTGACCAGGAGGGAGGGAACATGCCAGTCAGACTCCAGTGTAGGGCTGAGCTCCTGACAATTTGAAGCTTTGGTAACACACTAGTAACAAACACTCATACACAAAAAAAACACACACAAACAACACCATCATCTTGGGGGGCAATGCTATGACAAGATCTGCAGGGATAAGCAGTTTAGGATGTAGCAGCTCTCAGGTTCAGCCGGTGTTAAGTCACCAAACCTGGCTCAGCTGAAGACAAAGCAGCATAACTTGTTCTGTCAGGGTTTAGCTCAGGCTTCCTTAACCTCGGCCCTCCAGATGTTTTGGGACTACACTTCCCATCATCTCTGACCACTGGTCGTGCTAGCCAGGGATCATAGGAGTTGTAGGCCAAAAACATCTGGTGGGCCAAGGTTGAGGAAGCCTGGTTTAGCTGAAGATGGCTGGGCTGAGGCCGGTGTAAGTTCCCAAAAAGATGCATTCTGGAGGCTTGGTGGAGTGTGACCAGAGACAGGGGACTTAGTTTGGATCCTAAGTCTGTTCAGTTCAATTACCTGACCTGGCAACCTGGCACAGAACACTCTTTTAAACACTTGTTTTCCCTCTGCCATGTTTAGGTAGAGCAGCAGCATGGTTTGGATCTGATGTAACTTTACACATGGTTAACTTAGATCTTGGCCACACTTCTACTTGTCCCATGCATAGAAAGCATGGGTCTCAGCTGTTTCGCCCTCACTCTACTTCTATCCCAGGGAAAAACTGCTCTTTAGTGCTAAATTGGAGGAAACGTTGCTCTGGAGAAAACCCAGGGAAAAGCAGAGGGGGAAAGCAACAGGAGAAGTGGAAGTGTGGTTAAGCTTTAAACCAATTTAACTCACACCAGCACGCTTTACACCAGATTATTGTGCATGGGATAGTTCCCGCAGTCTCCCAAAAGCCTGAGGGGTGGGAAAGAAGATAAGTCACATATCACCTATAGAAATATCACATATAGCAAAAGAGGTGTTCCACATCTCTCTACTTCACAGGAATGGCTTACATATATCAGTACCTAACACTTTTCACACAGGGATGGTTCACATTTTAGAGGCAATCACTTTTATTTGGTAAATATTGGAAAACACTAATCAAGTAACATATCAGCCAAGGTCACCCCTCTTCTCCCTTACGGACATCTTTCAGAATGAGCAGCAGTGTTTTGACTGGAACCCCAGCCAGTTACCTGAATGTGTAAAATGAGTATGGCGGACCTGTCCCTGGACACAGAACTTCCAGATCACCTCACATCCCCTCAAAAACAATGCCAGTCAGTGGAAGTGGTTAGCAGATCCAGCTGTGAGTCATTTGGTGCCGCTGAGTAATTAAATGGTGAGAAACGGGGTGGAATGAACCAGTCCTATGGTGCAGCAATCTTGCAAGAAGGCAGCAGCAAAGCAAGTGGCAGTCGACTCTCTGAAAACCTGTCTAGTGCTATCTCACCTGACTTGCGGGTGGCATATTCATTCTCACCATTAAGTAAGTGATGCTTAATAAGAGGCTGCTTAATTAAGCTCCAAAACCTTTAGAAAGGTCTGCATGCAGCAAAATTAGGACTCTTGGTCTGACTGTTATTGGCACCCGATGAGCCTATTTTGAAACAAGTTTTATAACTAAACAGGCAATGGTTCGATAATCCAGCAACCTTCATAGGTAAATAGGAAATATTTAAAACCTGCATTGCAGATCCTTCTTTAAACAGGAGGTTGGACTAGATGACATGTAACTTCCTTTCCAATTCTGCGATTGTGAGATAGGATGTAAATTGTGTTATAAATGCTGCGAGTTCTTATTTGCTTTGCTGCTGTTCTGCACACCACTGCAAGGCCTTGGAACTCTTAAAACTCTCAGAAAGGACTGCAGAACAAGCCAACCCACATTGTGTCCCTAATGGCTATTTTGACTAACTGCTTAGGTAATGAATCACTTCATCGGGAGAATGGAATGCCTATTGAAAAACTTACAGAATGGCTCTGTGTACTGATTGTGATTAAGGACTGCTGTACACTTTTTTGACCTTGTCAATTACCATGCTGTGTCTTTTAATGTCCCTTTTTTAAGATGGCAATGGCTGGTCTATGGTGAATCTACTTCAAGCATAGGGGGAGGGTGAATGGCTCCCCCAGTGTTATAAGAACAGGAGAGAAGGGCTGGGGGAGAAACTGGGTTCAGTTCATTATGCGAGCTTCTCAAATTCACACAATCAATGCAAGAAATGAAACACAGCAATGCAATGGAATTCACCCTTCTCCAGTTTTTGCTGTAAAGGTAAAGGGACCCCTGACCATTAGGTCCAGTCATGATCGACTCTGGGGTTGCGGCGCTCATCTTGCTTTATTGACCGAGGGAGCCAGCGTACAGCTTCCGGGTCATGTGGCCAGCATGACTTAAGCCGCTTCTGGCAAACCAGAGCAGCGCACGGAAATGCCGTTTACCTTACTGCTGGAGCAGTACCTATTTATCTACTTGCACTTTGACGTGCTTTCAAACTGCTAGGTTGGCAGGAGCTGGGACTGAGCAACGGAAGCTCACCCCGTTGCGGGGATTTGAACCGTCAACCTTCGGATCGGCAAGCCCAAGAGGCTCAGTAGTTTAATCCACAGTTAAACCCATGTCCCAGTTTTTTGACATGCAGTCCCCCAAGACCTGAATGGAAAAAAGTGAATGTAAGTCCAATGCTTACTTACCTGAGAGTAAGCCCCATTGAACACAATGGGGTTAACTTCTGAGCAGATATGTGCAGGCAATTGCAGCCCTGATGTGTAAGAGGGAAATGTGCATATAAATGCACGTATTTGTCATTCTGTTGGTTTTCCCCAACCTGGTGCCCTACAGATGCTAAAGCATTACGGATCTGAACAGCCCCAACCAGCATGGATGCTGGGAGACATAGCTGAAACATCTGGAGGGTCTCTGGTTTACAAAGGCTGCACTATATCAGCATCATTCCAATGGCATTGTTGTGGTTTCAATAATGATGTGTTAATGTACTTGTATACAGGGGATTTCTGAGATTAGACATCAGAGGCTTTCAGCTTTCAGCTTTCATTTCTCTGGTTCTATGCAGACATACAGCAAAAGTACTATCTGGGTCTTCATCCCAGAGTGCATGTTATCTCGCTAATCCACATGAAGACCTGGGATAAACTAGTTTGTAAATCAGAGTCTTCCAGGATCCTGGCAAGGATTAAGGGATGGATCCATCATACACACAAGGAAGTAAGTTAATGCCAACAAATGTGACCTCGTGCCGTGCTCTTGTCGAAGAAAATCTCCTGTGTCCTTTAAAGGAAGGTTGAACAGATCTTGGCAAATCAATTTTACAGTTCTTGCACACATCTATGGTAATAAGACGATTGTTCCTAGAAAATGAAGCTTTTTATTTATTGTTTGCCTTAGTATAATTATAGTGTATAAGGCTGCAGTCCAATGCTTACTTACCTGAGAGTAAGCGCCATTGAACACAATGGGGTTTACTTCTGAGCAGATATGTGCAGGCAATTGCAGCCTTGGTGTGTGAAATGAGAGCATTTTGGAAAATGAAAGTCAGACATGTATTTAAAATGCCGCATGTGGGTATATAAACAGTTTTGTTTCTGTCTGCACAATTATGCATTGGATATGACTTCAAGAAGTCCCTGTTTATCATCTACAGCTACATAATGACATTTTACTAATGTTATTCTTCCAGGAGAATCATACCACTGCCTATTAAGGCTTG
Organism: Podarcis melisellensis; assembly: GCF_964234715.1. Classification (NCBI taxonomy): domain Eukaryota; kingdom Metazoa; phylum Chordata; class Lepidosauria; order Squamata; family Lacertidae; genus Podarcis; species Podarcis melisellensis. The sequence continues at coordinate 68,418,851 of NC_138539.1, forward strand.
AAGCTGCACTCTTCTATGAAGTCATAAACTGTAGAAGTGCTTGTGCGTATTTATATAACGTTAGCATATTATAGGTTAGAGCTTGTGCATTTTTTTTTTACCTGAAGAAGAATCTTTTGGATGGTGAGGGAGCGCAAAGAGGGAAAACTTCTTTTATTTTAGTGATTTTAGGTTGCAATCTGATAGCCATCTATTGGGGAATAAGCTCTATTTAATTTTATGGGGCTATACATTGAGTAGACATCTATTTGTGCCATTATCATGTCTCTTGGTACCAGTTACTGACTGTTGTCTTCAGACCATGTTTGTGAGCTCCAGAAGTACTGGCTGAACCAGGAGTGAGGAACCTATAGCTCTCCACACGTTGTTATACCCACAACTTCCAATTTGCCCCAGCAATCATGGCCATTGGTCAGGGATGATGAGAGTGGTAGTCTAATGACATCCAAAGCAGCTGTATTTGGGTTCTTTTGTTGTTTTGGAAAGTGCAAATTCAGAGTGTTTGCCTTTAAAATTAAGACTAAATCAGATTTCTGTTAAAACAGTTCCATCTCTGTAGCAGCAGAGGACGAAAATAATCCATGCATCAAAATGAAGCAGAAGAAAAAAATCTGGGCAGTGAATGACCCCAGAGATATCTCTTGTTGCTCCATGAAGAGTAGGGATTCAAGATGGCAAATGGAGACAGACAATACATCAAAGGGGGTTGGACAAGATGACCCTTTGGGTGAGGACCAGTAATTATTACTCCTGTGCCGTCTAAAGCTTTTAACATGTACCTCTGGTTTAATTCAGAAAAATAAAGTATGCCTTGAGGCTCAGAAGACTGGGGAACGCTGGCTTAGATACATCATTGCATAAATTCCATATTGACATACAGTATTTGCTTTTACATTCTGAGCTATAGGTATGTTCCAGATAATTTCCACCTCTGCATAGGTTTATATTGACACAGCAGAGGAATTACATACAATCACTCCATTGTCTCAAAAATCATTGTAGGATGCAATAGCATCCTATTTAGCCTGCAGCATCTGGAAGTGAAACTGTAAACTTTCATGGGACAAATTAGGATGGGGATAATGACAGTCACAATAAAACAAAACACATTATATAAGACACATTTTGGTCTTGTGTCATTGAGCATTACCTTCACTTCACAGATAAAGTGTAGGTAACAGCATCCACTTCCACAAATCACTAATCTTTAAGAAGTGCACATGAAACTCAATATTCTCCCTAACCATCTGGCTGCTGAAATCTCTCTTAATAGCAATGGTGGAATCTGAGCTGTGGCAAGTCTCCATCTCAAATCTGGTGGGACCAAAACTTCAATCTTGCCTCATAAAGGATGCTCCTGTCCATATCTATTACTGTCAGCAAAAGCACTGCAGCAAATAACCTATTTAGTGTCCATCAGGCAAAGGCTGCTTTAAGTGGATAGAGACAGGTGTCTGAAATATGACCAAAGCTTATTATATTAAGAGAAGACTCCAGGCTGAACTAAGTACTATAAATAAAGTGGTCAACCCAGAAGAAGATTGACTTTCATGTTTAGCTTTTGTGCTTTTGTTAGAGTAGGTCAGCATATGGAAGCTTTGATGGTCTATCCAAGTACTAGCTCACAAAGAACAAAGTCTGTCCTCAAAAGGACTGCCAAGAACATCTGGGTACCGTAACCAAATTTTCACATATTGGATCGACTTGCCTAAATATTTCCTAGCACAGCATTTGAATTGGACATCATTGGTCTAGCATCTCAATTTGCTCAGATGATTTTTTTCCCCTGCATCGGTACAATTTTTTTTAAAAAACCATGGGTTGAATCTAATGTTAGTCCTACGAGAAGGCCTATTGAAGTTAATGGACCTAAGTTAGTCATGGTAATGAAATCCAATGCATTTACTCTAAGCAGGACAAGCATGGGATACAAACCAATGTTGACAGCATGGATCTATTTGCTCTCCATGAGTATCTCATAGCTAGGTGCAACATTATCTCTTCTCCTTAGCTGTGAAGAGAAAAGATGGGATGTACTCATCAAGGGTTACACTGGCAGGATAGGCATCAGGCAGAGCCTCAAGAATGACCCACAGAGAAAGGACATGAGAGAGAGCCAACTGCAGAAAGAGTTCTTGGCAAAAGTCTATCCACCAGCATGTATTCATTTCACTGGCTCCCAGTATGTTTCCAAGCACAGTTCAAAGTGTTGGTGTTGATCTTTAAAGCCCTACATGGCTTTGGCCCTGTATACCTGAAAGTGAATCTCTACCCCCATTGTTCAGCCCGGACACTGAGGTCCAGCTCTGAGTGGCTTCTGGCGGTTCCCTCACTGCAAGAAGTTAAATTACAGGGAAACAGGAAGAGGGCCTTCTCGGTAGTGGCGTCTGCCCTGTGGAATGCCTTCCCATCAGATGTCAAGGAAATAAACAACTACACAACTTTTAGAAGACATCTGAAGGCAGCCCTGTATCAGAAAGTTTTTATGTTTGATGTTTTATTATGTTTTTATATGTGCTGTAAGCTGCTCAGAATGACTGGGGCAACCCATCCAGATGTGTGGGATATTATTCTTAGTAGAAGTAGTAGTGACCGCTCCCCGCATAAAACTGGGGGCGACCTTTGCGTGGACGCGCGCAGCCCCTGGATCTGGAGCGGCTCCATCAGCATAGGCTTGGCTTTGCCTTCCCTCAGGTTGGATACCTGGAGGTCTCCGCCTACCCCAGTCAGCTGTCCAATCCCACCTGGGGGAAGCGTTGCCAAGGAGATCAGGCCAGGTAGGAGAGGGATTACCTGCCCACACAATAGAGGGAGGATCTTACTTGGGAATCCTCACTTTGCTCCAGAGCTTCTCCCACCCCACCCACCCTCAGTTAATGCCTTATTTTGCAGGTTAACTTTTCCTCACAGGTTTTGCAGGTTAACCTTTCCTTCACAGGTATGCGGGCGCTGTTACGTCAAGGTTGCTGTTAAAGGGCCGGAAAGGAATTTCCCTGCATTGGCAGGTTTCGCCTTTCCCATAGCAAAACGTCACAACTTTGGCAGTATCAGGCCTTGGGCGGAATCCTTTTGTCCATCTTCCTCTTTGCAGCGGCGATACCAGCGTTCCCCGTTAAAGGGGTTTCTGAAGGGAGGCTTTGACCGTACGCCGAAAGGTAGTCATTGCTCTCCCCTGTGGCGGCAGCGTAACAGGGGGCAGCTATCTCTGCTTGAACATATGTTCTCCAGAGCCGGCCCATCCCCCACACAAACACTGGATAACCCTGATGCTTCCTAGGTCCCCGGCTGGGGACTGGGGAGGGAAAACGCCCAATGCCTGAGCCAAGGTCTACCCACATTTGAAATTTAAGAAAGTTGTCGCCAATTTAATCCCATAGCACGTTGTCTTGAGTCGTTATTCCACATGATGGGGGGGGGGCGCTCGGGATCTGGGGACTCCGCCTGTCCACGCAATAGTAGTATTGACAATTGGCAGTATCCAGTTAATTTCAACTCAGAGTAGGCTCAGTGATATCAATGGGCATACTTAACTTAGCTCTATTAATTTCAATGGCCCTGCTCTGAGTATTACTTGGTTGGATACAGCCCAATGTCCACGAGCCCCATGCATCATGTGAAGAACTTTTTAGGTGTTGTCCCACACATGATTCCAATCACATGATTGGTGAGGGAAGTGAGGGCATGCTCCTTGGCACTGTCCCCTATGACAGATTTTGTTGTTCTACACACAGCCTCTGTGTGTGAAGCCTTCTTTACTCATGGAGGCTTCCAGCATGATCTAGAACCCAGGAAGATCGTGGTTCCAAACCATCAAGGACCCTACATAAGTCGAGGAGCTGCTCAAGCAAGACTCAGCTGCACCAGGAAGCCTTTAGTCCTTTCTGCCCAGAAAGATCCAATGGCCAGCCTGGGGAAATGATGTCATTGCTGAGCTGGAAGCTTCTTCACTGAGAACAGCCACCTGCTGTCCAGAGATCCAGAAGCAATGAAGCTATGGCAGCAAAGCAGAAGGAGCATCATCCCATTCACACAGGAAACAGTGTGATCCTCCATTTCTTTGCATAAACAGATATGATTGATTATGTAGATATATTATCTCACTCACTATGTGTTTCCTGATTGGCTTCTCTCTCCCTGGAGAGAGAGAGACAACGAAGGACATTCTGATACAGGGTTTTGTTGAGGGGTGTATTTTTGGCACCAAATGCCACTCCTCTCAACCAAATGTCAGTATTCTCATTCTGCTGTTCCCAAACATTTCTAAATCATTTCTTTACCTGCATTCCTCCACAGAGCTTCTGATGCAGGAATTTTGCAGAGAAGTCTGACAAATGCGACTTAACTGAGAGGCTGTTTTCAATACTGCTTTGCAGTCAGTGCAATCAATCACTGAAGGGATGAGCCCGTGGCATCTCCTGCTAGGCAGCGCCAGAGTCCCAGGGCCAGACACCGTCCTAATGAAATAAACAATGAGAAACACAGGAAAGTAAAGTGGGCTGAAATTGGTTTCTTCAGCCTTTAATCAGACCTGACTGGCAAAAATGAGTTCTCAGTAAAGGAGTCGAGTCCATGGCTTAATCCCAGATGTGCTCAGGACCTAATACTGCTTTATTGCACATGATCAGTGACATCCTTTAGCGATTGGTGCTGACCAAATGAAACTGATCATGGCAACAGGCAGCTGATATCCAGGCCAAGCAAGACTTTATGTGAAGAGTGCTTCTCTTTTCAGCTTAAAAGCATTGGCCGTCGTATCTGTCGTGTCCCATCAAACAGTTTCAGGGTTAAACTGCCCATTATATTTAATGTGCAGTATGCTAGTATGTCTCTCTTTCCCATTTAATGTGTGTGGACCACATTTTTTTTATCGAGATCACTGTGCACAGGAATGGGAGGCTATCTTCTTTTCCTTTTTCCTGCTTCGCGATAAGTATCGTAGTGTAATTAATAGGAACGTGTGCACCAGATTCAACAGGGTCCTGAGCCAAATCTAGCATATTCAGAGGGGTTGGGGGGTTGGATGAGTTGGGGAAACACAGCCAAGTTCAGTACCAGTCAGGTTGGTGTTAGAATTCCTGCTCCATGATTGCAGTCATGGGGTTGCTGTCTTTCACATGACGGTATATGTTTTGACTCCACAGAGTGGGAAGTGATGGAGACTTGATGTTTGTGTTACTGTGGTCTGCGAAGTGAGACTATTGTCCTTTGATCTTTCTCTTTGCTGTCTGATGCTAGAGAGAGAGGGAGCCATGTTGCAGTGCTCCGTGTGTGTTTATATGTAAATAAAGCAGATTAGCCAAAATGCTGAGTTGCTGAGGTCTGTTACGCAAGCTGCAAAGACTCTGTGGATCCCTAAGTGTGCCAGTGTCGGTTCGGGCAGAAGAAAGCTTTTGTAGCTCCTGAACGATTGACCAGGAGGGAGAGAACATGCCAGTTGGGCATGTGTCTCTGCCAGGTTCCTACTCGAGTGTAGGATGAGCTCCCTGAGGCTTTCAGGGGGTAGGGTGTCAGGCAGGAAGGAGAGGCAGGCATTGGGTGGGAAAACCTTCTGAAAAGAAGCAGGACTACCCTGACTGCTGAGAGAAGGTAGAAGCCCATCTCCCAAGTCTCCTTTCTGAGAAAGCCACTTCCGAACTGGAGAGGAGGTGGGGTTGCAGGCTTCACACCCACCCCACGTGCACAGGGGCTGGTTTGCAAGTGGCTTCCCTACAGAGAACACTATGGACCAGGCAGGATTGGGACGCCAATCATGCCTGCTGCAGGACACTCCTTTGTCCATTTGTATTATTTCAAAATATATATCTATGTATCCATATTATTATTTTATTATTAAAAACTATCTTGATCTGAGAACTGCATCTGAACATTTGGAGATGTGTGAAGTTCAATAGGCAGTGACATTCCAGTTGGCACATTCATCCAGAAGGTTTGGGTTAGGTGAGTTTTGCATTGGAATTTTCAAAGATCATATTCTTCAATAATAATAATAATAATAATAAATTTTATTTATATCCCGCCCTCCCCAGCCGAAGCCGGGCTCAGGGCGGCTAACAACACCAAAATAGTGCGACATTATAAAAACATTATAAAAATTAATTAAAATCAAGATTGATGGCAGCCATAAAGTTTTGTAAAGGTTGCCAGAGGAGGGAGTCAGGCTGCGCCCTAACCAAAGGCCTGGCGGAACAGCTCTGTCTTGCAGGCCCTACGGAAAGATGTCAAGTCCTGCAGGGCCCTTGTCTCTTGTGACAGAGCATTCCACCAGGTTGGAGCCGCAGCCGAAAAGGCCCTGGCTCTAGTTGAGGCCAGCCTAACCTCTCTGTGGCCTGGGACCTTCAAGGTGTTTTTGTTTGAAGACCGTAGGTTCCTCTGTGGGGCATACCAGGAGAGGCGGTCCCGTAGGTACGAGGGTCCTAGGCCGTATAGGGCTTTGAAGGTTAAAACCAGCACCTTAAACCTGATCCTGTACTCCACCAGGAGCCAGTGCAGCTGGTATAGCACCGGATGAATGTGATCTCGCAGCGAAGATCCCGTAAGGAGTCTCGCTGCGGCATTCTGCACCCGCTGGAGTTTTTGGGTCAGTCTCAAGGGCAGCCCCACGTAGAGCGAGTTACAATAATCCAGTCTGGAGGTGACCGTCGCGTGGATCACAGTAGCTAGGTCAGGGCGAGAGAGGTAAGGAGCCAACTGCTTAGCTTGGCGGAGATGAAAAAATGCCGCCTTTGTAATAGCTGCAATCTGCGCCTCCATGGAGAGGGAGGTATCGAAGATTACACCCAAACTCTTAACGGACGGTGCTGGCACTAATTGCACCCCCGCAAGAGATGGGAGCTGCCCCCTCAGTCCCATATCATCCCGTCCCAGCCAGAGGACCTCTGTCTTCGAAGGATTTAACTTCAACCGGCTCCCACGCAACCATCCAGCCACAGCTTCCAAGCATCTGATCAGTGTGTCTGGGGCCGAGTCAGGATGGCCATCCATCAACAGATAGAGTTGGGTGTCATCAGCATACTGATGGCAGCCCAGCCCAAAACTCCTGACAAGCTGGGCGAGGGGGCGCATAAAGATGTTAAAAAGCATCGGGGAGAGAATCGCACCCTGAGGCACTCCACACACCAAGGAGTGGCGCGATGACAATTCCCCCCCAAGCGCCACCCTCTGTCCCCGACCAGAGAGAAACGAGCGCAGCCATTGAAGGACTGTGCCCTGGATCCCCACGTCGGCAAGGCGGTGGTCCAGAAGTTCATGATCGACCATGTCAAAAGCTGCTGACAAATCTAGAAGAATCAGCAGCCCCGACCCGCCTCGATCCAGCTGTCTACGAAGATCATCTGTTAGGGCAACCAGAGCCGTCTCGGTCCCATGGCCAGCGCGGAAGCCGGACTGGAATGGATCCAGAGCCGATGTTTCATCCAGAAACCCACCAAGCTGTTCAGCAACCGCTCTCTCAATCACCTTACCCAGGAACGGAAGATTCGAAACCGGGCGGTAATTGGATAGATCTAAAGGATCTAATGATGTTTTCTTTAAGAGCGGGCGCACCACTGCCTCCTTCAGTTCCCCTGGGAATGTCCCCGTGCCAAGGGACAAATTGATGATATCCCCCAGGAGGGCCCGCACCTCGTCTGGACACGCTCTAATCAGCCAAGACGGGCACGGGTCAAGAGGACAGGTGGTGGGCTTTCCAGCTCGGAGGAGTCTGTCCACATTGGCTGGGGATATCCGGTCGAAGTGGTCCAATACTGGACCCGAGGACAGTCGAGGGGCCTCCAGTTCCTTTATTGTATCCAAATTGGCAGGGAGGTCATGGCGGTCAAGCATCTCTACCTGTTAGCCAGCTCTGTTCTCACTATAAGTTAAATTTGTTTTTTGTTTTTTGTTTGTTTTGAAAAGCATTGATTTTAATGGAAACAATCATTCTTCAGATTCTTTTCACCTGAAAATACAAACAGCTTAGCACCTGTGGTCCTGGCTGCTTTTGAATACGTCTCCTCTCCTGAATGGAAAATACATTATGTGGTTTCTTAGAAAATATAGGCATGGAGGTTCTTCTCTTAATCATTATGTTTTATGGTCTAAATCAGGATTCATTTGTATTTTATCCCCCATGCTCTAGCAATCTATACATTACCCCCCTCCCTTTCTGCCTGGATAGTTGTAATTAGAAAGTGACTTATGAAACTACACCACAAACAACACACCCACCCGCTTTTGCAACCAACACAAGAGTTGAAATGATAATAGCACAGTGTCAAAACAGTAAGATTCCTCTAACAATTACTCCCAATCTCTTCTAATAGATAGTTACAAATTCTGGTCATATTTTAGTTTCAAAGGCATGAATAGGAAGCAATTAAACACACACGCACAAAACCAATCACAGAGTATTTCATTCAAGCCATGTCTTATTCATTCAAAATGAATTTCACCCTTTCTCCTGCATCCTGCTAAGAAGCTACGGTGTGAATCGTCGAAAAGGTGGAATTTAACACGTCAGATTTCCTTTCCAGATATAGCAATCCTGCTAAATGCTCTGCTTCCCTGCAGGGCTTTTGGGTGTGCTTACATCAGACAAGTGTTCAAAGTTATTCTGTCAGGTTATCTGCCACACAGTGTGTTCCATAGGAGAGACTGCCCTCGAGGGAAAACCTGTCTCCTAAAGTAGTTTACAAATTGATCTAACAATTTGGTTTAAAATCACATGCATAATGTGTGGTTTCCTATTTCTTGAAGCTTCTCGTTGTGTTCGGGGCTGAAGAATAATAACGCCATATGACTCAAGAGACGAGCCACAGACCATTCCCCTTCCATGACCTGGGGATGTGGAAGAAAATCTCTTTAAGGAGCAATCCTATGCACAAGAAGCTGTAAATCATGCCGGTGTAAAATTACATGAAATTCAAACCCCAATCAGCAGTGGGGCTTCCACTGCTTCTCTGCCTAAACTAGGGTTGCCATATGTCCAAAATTTCATAGCTGGGACCCGACTGTTGTAAGCAGTGTCCAGGTGGAAATCATTGAAATGTCCAGGACGTATGTCAACCCATGTCAGAAGTGTAGATTTTGGCAAATTTCCTAAAAAATAGCTGGGGGGGGGGAGCTAAAAAAAAGATAAACAACTTTGCCCCCCAAAAATTCAACAACTTTTGTGTCCAGATTTTCAGTTTTTGAAATATGGCAACCCTACCTAAACCTGGCAGAGGAAGAAGAAGCCTTTCAAATAGTGGAATTTGCTGGGTTGCCACATCATGTGACCAAGATGAACAGGCTTAGGATCCAGCCGAAGTCCCTTCCTGCTCTGATCCTGTCCCTGCCATGCTCCAAAAATATCCCGGGGGTGGGGGTGGGTGGGACTTATACCAACCTCAGTTCAGCCAGCTTCAGCTCAGCTTCATGACCTGGGATGAGCAAGTTATGCTAGCATATCTTCAGCTGAGCTGAGGTTGGAGGCTTAATGCTGGCCCAGCCTGACCCAGCTGCCTGAGCCAGTGATCCACTACATTCTAGATTGCTCATCTCCATGGAGCTTGCTATAGGATTACGGTACCCCCTTAGCTTGCCTTTAAAGCTGAACCTCCCTGATTCAGACTTTCCAAAACAATGCATGAACTGAAACACAGCTCTCTTTCAGAATTTGCATTTCTCCATGTCTTGCAGTGCAGTTCTCTAGCCAAGTCATGCATACAAAAATGCATATACTGTGGTAAAGTCCGCATAAAAGTGCATATATTAGCAAAAGTAACATAGGAAAATGCATCACACAGAGGAAATTGCTTTGCAAAAAATGTGTGTTAGGCAACACTGCAGAGTGGTGCAGGTGGGCCACAGGGGAAGTTGCCCCAGGCACAAAATTGTTAGGGGCACAAAATTTCAACAACCAGTGCTGCCTCAATACGACTGCATGGTTCCATCACTGGGCTCTGTTGAAAATGGCTTCTCCATGCAAACCACAAAGTGACCTCTCCCGACAATATAGCAACTCTTGTTTTCTTATCTCTGTGGGACCTTGGGTTACAAACACCACAGTTTACAAACACTACGGGTTACAGACTCCGCTAACACTGAAGTAGTATCTTGGGTTAAGAACTTTACCTCAGGATGAGAACAGAAATCACATGGCGGTGGCAGTGGGAGGCCCCATTAGCTAAAGTGGTACCTCAGGTTAAGAACAGTTTCAGGTTAAGAACGGACCTCCAGAACAAATTAAGTTTGTAACCAGAGGTACCACTGTACACACTAAAGTGCCAGTGAATTTTCATGAGGACCTTTTGGAAAAAAGGAAGAAAAGAAGAAAAAGGCAGAAATGTAGAGACCTCCACTTTAGATTGGAAGGGATGAGAAATGGAGAGAATCTCAAATTTACAGATTGTCCCATCCTTATGATCTCATGATCAAGAGCCATTGTGATTCAGCAGACAGAAAGTTGTGCTGGATGCAGCCCCTGCTGAATTCTCGCTAGCAAATCACTATCTCTCAGGCCCAGGTCTCCTTCTGTGAAATGGGAATAATCAAAACCTATGTTGCAGGTTTGTTGTGATCAGAATTAAGGCCATGGATCCATTCATACTTCATTGAATTCCTGTGATTTTCCCACTCCCCTTGAATTAAAGAAACATCTCTCCCCAACTGCTTAGGACCATGCCATTCATGAATTGGTGGTTATTGCATGTGACCTCAGGCTGAACCCAGTTTTTGAGCTGTTTTATATAATTTTGTATATTATCCACATGTTCCCAGCCTTCCAGATTTTCTTACAACAAAGCGACGGCTGCCAGAAACAATTGTGTTACCTAATAACCAAATCCACTGTCTAAGTACTACTACTTACAACAGTTGCATATTCTACATTTCCTATAGGAAGGCATCATTTCTCCAAGAAATTTAGAACTGCTTCCAAACATCAAAAGAACCAACAAAATCCATGCTGAGGATCTGAGTGTTTCATGATAATATCTAAGATAAAGCTGGGATCACAGGAATCACATTACTGCTCCCTTCTGACTGAAAATGATCAATAAACAATCTGGCTTTCACCTGAAGTGCTAATATAAATAATCTCTGATCTCTAAAAAACTAAAGACCTCAGTAAGAATCACTATTCACCTGCTCACACATATTCACACATCTTGGGTAAAGCCAGTTTCTGCAAAAAGTCACTTTGGTCATGGGGCTAGGACCCAGGTTTCTAGTCTTCAGTGTTTTGTGTGTGATGTCCCTATTTTTATTGGAGGGGAGACATCACCTTGCCAACAAAGGTCCGTATAGTAAAAGCTATGGTTTTCCCAGTAGTCCCAGTAGTGATGTATGGAAGTGAGAGCTGGACCATAAAAAAGGCTGATCGCCGAAGAATTGATGTTTTTGAATTATGGTGCTGGAGGAGACTCTTGCGAGTCCCATGGACTGCAAGAAGATCAAACCTATCCATTCTTAAGGAAATCAGCCCTGAGTGCTCACTGGAAGGACAGATCGTGAAGCTGAGGCGCCAATACTTTGGCCACCTCATGAGAAGAGAAGACTCCTTGGAAAAAACCCTGATGTTGGGAAAGATGGAGGGCACAAGGAGAAGGGGACGGCAGAGGACAAGATGGTTGGATGGTGTTCTTGAAGCTACCAGCATGAGTTTGACCAAACTGCATGAGGGAGTTGAAGACCCTGATATTGGGAAAGATGGAGGGCACAAGGAGAAGGGGACGGCAGAGGACGAGATGGTTGGATGGTGTTCTTTGACCAAACTGCATGAGGGAGTGCTCTGGTCCATGGGGTCACGAAGAGTCGGACATGACTAAATGACTAAGCAACAAATGCAGGCAGGCAGGCAGGCAGGCAGGCAGGCAGGCAGGCAGGCAGGCAGGCAGGCAGGCATATGTGTAACACAGTCTGATGGTAGTGTAGCAATCTGTGCTTTGGAAGAATTCACAAGCAAGCTTGGACTCTTTGCACTGAAGAAAATCCTAGCTGTGCCACTCCTTTTTTTTTAAGCTGAACTTCTATCTGTTTTCAGTATGAATCTAATGAAGCCATTTGTCATTTGACAAGTTTCCTGCTCACTGAGGCTGCAGCGCTCTTTCTTCCTTTAAGTTCCCTGAGCCACAAAGTCCAACATCTGATATTTTCTTCATCTACACTATCAAGCCTTCAATCAGAGAGAGAAAGAGAAAAGGAGGGGGAGAGGGGGAAAGAGAGAGAGAATGAGAAAGAAAGACTTGATAGAAGCTCCACAGCAGAAAAAAAACCCACTGAGCTCATACATCTCCTTGGATGGCTAGGAAGGACGAAGCGATGTAGACACAAAATGTCAGATAATTTTCTTTCTCATTCATTTGGTATAGTTTATGATCTGCGGTTTAGCTCAACATGATCTCCAGGAGTTTCAGGCATGTGGCCTTTCCAAGAATATAAATGTGTAGCTTCAAGGCTCCTGTATCTGCAGCAGTCTTTTTGGGCCACATCCATCAGAAATAAATGTATCCTTCCAGTCCAGGCAACCTCTGGGGGCTCATTAGTGATACAGAGTTCTAATTTTGATCTCATTTGCATCGTCAACCTGATTGCTCATTTTTGCGCAGGCAAACCCATCCAGCAAGAGGTCACCCTACTGCAAATTGGCAAATAGTCCACTATCTCCATTGCCTTAGATTTAAGGCCCTGTCAAAATGCTGTGGGACAATATAAAGAAAGAAAGGGGTCATCTGTCTGTCAACGAGTTTTATGTTTTTGTCTTCCCGGCTGAAACCGCGCAGCATGTTATGGCAGGCCAAACTCACCCAGGGCGAGTGTCTAACTGAAAAGCCTATGTCAGCCTTAAGTGCCCTCATTTGCCAGCTGGCTATGTGCTACCAAATGGTGGAGATGAGCAGGGATGCTGTGTATCATGCCAGCAACTGCAGCTCTTCCACGCCCTGGAGCCCTGTGTCCTTGTTGCTCCTTGCCCTTCTGCTTGCTGCCTTTCCACCACCGTCTTCTATCTAAGGAAGTGAGTGGCGACAAAGAGTGAGGAGATGGAGCAAAGAACAGTGAGATGGCACATTCTCCAACTGTCTTGCCCTCTTGGGTCCAACTGCAGAGAGTACCATGGCTGAGGAGCTGTGACAACAGTGAAGAGGAAGCGGACTCTCCCAGGTTTTCTTGCCCATGGGACCTCCAAAACCTGAAGAAGGCACGAGGCATCCAAACATACCCGTAAGAAGGGGTGGTGATTTAGTGGTTAGGTGAGCCCCAGGCCCAAGTGTCCATGCCAGTTGGCTTTGCTTCACCTATCATTCCTTTGGCCTTTTACCTGGAAGAACCCTTCAAATGGCCCTTCTCCCTAGGAACAGCAGAGATTAGTATCACTCTTCTTCCCTTGCTTTAAGGATGCAAAAGTGCAGTTTCAGCCCTCATTTCAGAGCCATCGCCAGTCTCTCCATCTCTTGAGACCTTCATCTGCCTGCTGCCATGTGGTCCATTGCTATGGCCATGGAAAGCACTGGCAGTCATTGCCCCTTTCCTGACAGTGTGATGTGCAATGGTTCCTAACAGTGGTGTCACTGAAGCTCATAATTCTGTCATTGAAAATATAGAGTTGAAGCTTAGACACTCATCAAGCTTGCTTCCCATCCAAAGTGAGCATTGCCATTCCCAGAGTTCTTCTCCGGATAAGATTGTAATCTGACACAGAGAATAATTCCCTCCTTCCCTTTATTTGTCAGGTGTAGCAATGGGGACAGGAGCAGCAGTTGCGTGTTGAGACCCCAAAACCATCCACTCGTGAATGAATGAGACACAAGGACATGGATATTAAGTTAATATTATTGGGTGAATTTTGGCCACAACTTAATTGGTTACAGAATGTGAGCGGTATTGGCTTAGGCATTGGAATTGACATGACTATATCTGACTCCTGCCCGTCATGCAGGGAGTCTGGTAAGGGTCAACCACCGATAGGGGGAGCCCCGTTGATGCAAACCAACTCAAGCTCCCCCTGGGTTCCCGACAGGGTCATGGCATGGCCCTAGCCTAGCCCCGGACTTGGGGCAAGATCCACACCCCCAGATTCCTTTAACAGAATACCCTTAAGCTTGGAGGGGCAGATGATGGCCACACCTCCCCTCCCCCATCATAAGATCAACCAATGCCTAACCGCCAAACCTTACAAAGTTGTGATAATTGCTACGAGGTAGGCAAAAACCAAATGGCCCATGCCAATCTGGCCATCCTACCAGGCCCCTCAATGGCGTCCAGCTGCGGTCCATAACAAGGCCAAAGTTGAAACCTGCAAATTAGGGAGTGTGGGAGGGAGATTGAGGAAGCGAGACGAGAGGAAGCTCTCCGGCTAACGCCTCTGTATAAATGGAGTCTGGCCAGGCCCCCCAGTCAGCGGATTGGCTGGCTGGGTGATGGCATGGCCAGGAGCCTCTGGGTGACGTGGGACCTCCGAATTCGTAAGACCTCCGAATACCCACTAAATGCCAAGGAAGTAAGAAGGAAAAATCTACCTGCCAACTCTGCTGTTGCTACTGCTAGTTTTTAAGAAAACAGCTTGCTTGAACCCAGTGGGATTAAAAGTGGGGATTGGAGCAGTGGTTGCTGATGTCACAAAGGCACTTGCACATTCTTAAAGTAGGGAGAAAGAGTGAGTCCCCTCCTTGCTATTTTTAGGGAGAAGGGACATTTGGAATGCCCTATAGGTACCTCCCCGGCAGGAAGGTAAATGGCATTTCTGTGCGCTGCTCTGGTTCGCCAGAAGCGGCTTAGTCATGCTGGCCACATGACCCAGAAGCTGTAAGCCAGCTCCCTTAGCCAATAAAGGGACATGAGTGCCGCAACCCCAGAGTTGGCCACGACTGGACCTAATGGTCAGGGGTCCTTTTACCTTTACCTATGAAATAAAAGGTGAAAGGTTCTCCAGTCTGCTAGCATCTCCTCTATTTCACTTTCCACATGGTGCTCCCACACAGTGGTGAAGCAGTTCAAGAAAAGACAGACAGAAAGATTTGCTAAGAAACAGAACATCGCTGGAAACAACTGTGCCCTGCATTAAATACATGCATTTAAAACATTATCTCTCTCTGAAGAATTCTAGGCCATAATAGGTTTCCAATACCACTGTAGTTTCGGCAACTTGCTGTTATTTATAATTAAGATACCACTTAGCTTTGCATTGTTAAATATTAAAGGGCCAGAGTTTTGTTAAGTTACATGGGCATCAGCCTCTCTGTTGGAGACTAAGAACAAAGCTCTGTCAAACATCAAGCTTTGTTTTATGGGATTTGAGTGACCAGATGATGAAAAGCAGTATATTCCTCCCTGAAATATAAATCTGAGACCCCCGGCAGAAGAAAGATAGCTAAAAGGCGGCCTCCTGCCTCACACTAAGTTTGTTCTCGGTGTGGCAAAATGTTGACAGAGGTTGCATATTAAAGTCACGACCCGTCTAGTGAAGAAGCAGCATTTTGCATTGAATAAACATTGTCAGAGCTCAGAGGGAGAGCAGTTTTCTCACTAGAACATCTTGGCATGAAACCCCTGTTCAAAAGAGGTTTCGTTTCATTTATTATTTATTTTAACTTGTGATCATTAATTAGGCTTTATAATCCTGCTCCAATTCTCCAACGACCTCCTCTGTGACATAGTTGGTAATGGAAAATTCCACTCAGATCTTTGTTTATAGGCTACACAGTGCTCTGTAATGATACATTTCACTAGTACAAATCATCCAGTTATTTAATTCATGTTTGCACTGGCAGTGTTTTAGGACTAGTTTATGTCAGTTTACACTTTATGGCAGGAGTGGCAAATGTGTAGCCCTCCAGATGTTGCTAAAATACTACTTCCACCACCCCTTCCCATTGGCTATGCTAGCTGGGGACTGATGGGAGTTGGAGTCCAATAACATTCAGAGGCACCAGGTTAGCTGTCCTTGCCCTATGTTGTTGTTTAGTCGTTTAGTCGTGTCCGACTCTTGTTGACCCCATAGACCAAAGCACGCCAGGCACTCCTGTCTCCCACTGCCTCCTGCTGTTTGGTCAAACTCATGCTGGTAGCTTCGAGAACACTGTCCAACCATCTCAGCCTCTGTCGTCCCCTTCTCCTTGTATCCTCAATCTTTCCCAACATCAGGGTATTTTCCAGGGAGTCTTCTCTTCTCATGAGGTGGCCAAAGAATTGGAGTCTCAGCTTCTCGATCTGTCCTTCCAGTGAGCACTCAGGGCTGATTTTCTTAAGAATGGATAGGTTTGATCTTCTTGCAGTCCATGGGACTCTCAAGAGTCTCCTCCAGCACCATAATTCAAAAGCATCAATTCTTCAGCAATCAGCCTTCTTTATGGTCCAGCTCTCACTTCCATACATCACTCCTGGGAAAACCATAGCTTTTACTATACGGACCTTTGTTGGCAAGGTGATATGTCTGCTTTTTAAGATGCTGTCTAGGTTTGCCATTCCTTATAGGATGAAACAAAGTCTTCAGTTCTTGATACCACCCACCTGTGCACATTGAATGTTTTCTATGAACTCAGTTTAGCCTAACATACTTACATTTAAGAACAATACCATCTGACCATGAAACCTTGAACAAAAGGGGCAAGCAGATCAAATGGGCAGGTTCAAGTGATTGACAACCATACACAATTGCATTGTGGGGGGAAGAGCCCCATCTTCTTTATCATCTGATCATCCCAACTTTTTATTCTAGGTCCATCAGTGGACTTAAATAACTCTGATTAACTTAAGTCCATTGAATTAAATGAGTGCGTTCTGAGAATTACTTAGATACAACCGTGTGTGTGTGTGTGTGTGTGTGTGTGTATGCACATTTGAAAACAAAATTATTCCAATTCAAATGCACTAAAGAATCTATTTTTTCTAACATATTGACTATACAAGTAACATCTGTAGAAGAATGTGCTCAATAAAGCGTTTCCAATTTGGTTGAATTGATTACAGTATTGGCTTCCCTCTTTGATGCTAATATGATTTGTCAACATGAACACAATGGTGTCTTCATCGATTTTGATTTCCCACCCCAAAATGGTAGGAGCTGACAGCATTTTTCAATATTTAGTGCAATGATTTCTTGTGGCTGCGATCATATAAGAAATCATTTTGTGGTGCTGAACTAATATATCTTAAGTGTAATTTAATAGAAAAAAATATTGGGTCAAAAATTAATTTTATGAAAGTTATTTCTTTTGTAGCCACTTGGATTTTCCAGCATTCCAGTTTGCCGGACAGAATGATCCACCCACTCTCCCCCTCCTGTGCTACTCTGGAGGTTATCCTGACCCCCATGAGCCAATTTGGGAAGGGGGCACAGTGGAAGGAGGAGATTAACTCTGCTTCACAAGCAGAATCCTTGCACAGGACATCCGCTGATTAGATGAATCCTGCCCAATGATTGCTCAAACTCCAGAGTTTCCCTTCCCTTCTCCTGTTCATTCTGAATTTGCAGATCATTGCATCCACAAAGCACTTCTTCTAAAGGAAAACAATGGAAAAAACCACACTTTTTTTAGCACTTTGAAGCATTCAAAGCACTTCACACCCATTTTGTCAATCATCATTCAGACAATGCAGCAAAATAAGACAGAGTAGCAATGAACTGGCTCAATTTCACCCACGCTACCTGCACACCAGGGATATAAAACTCAGATGTGACCCATAATTGAGAAGAATTATTATTTTCATGTGCTAAGTTCAGGGAACAATCAGACTGAGATGCGGCACTGAACATCTTGCAAAGGTAATCTATTCTTGTGACATTTCCCATCACAGTATTTTGCAGGCTCAGTAGGCGGGGACAGTTCAAATAAGGTTTGCACAGCAAATTGATGCTCTGATGCTCACCTGAACTGAACTGAACTTCTGAAGCTTTTGAAGTTCATCCATCAGCAATATTTTTGCACACATGCACAAAGTGACTCCCATCAAGGGCAGAAGTAGTTGTTAGTGGAAGAAGGAGTTGTCTCTCTTGAACACGGCACCCTATGTTTAAATGTTGTCACGTGATCTGAAGTGAAGCAAGGGAGAAAAAGTGCTGTCCATTTCTTTTTCCTGCAGCAATTCATTTTTTTTTTTTAAAAAAAAAATATTATTATTTTCTTGTAGGCTCCTGGAGAGACTGTAAGGGAAGTAAGTATATGACTGCTCTGCTGGGATTCTTGCAAAATGTTTCACTGCAAGTGAAAGAAAAACAGAGCAGGAAAAAATGAATAAAAGTCAGAAAATGCTTGGTTGGTAGAGCTTCACAAGTTTCGTCATAGTTTCTGACTACAATCCTACACACATCTTCTCAGAAGTAAATACTACTGACTTCAAGGAGACTGATTCCAAGGTAGCTGTTTGTAGGATTGTACCCTAAAAACACATTGGATGTCAGACTATGCATATTATTCCACAGGCAACGTTAAAACAATTGCAAATCAAACTTCTTATATAACTACTAGGTCTCTGCAGAAAAAATAAGCAGGTAAAAGTCTGATAATTCTAATGGTTTAAGAGCTAATTTTGTCAGTGAAGCAATACCCTTTAAAAAAAGAAAACTCAACATATTTTTCATCAGTGTGCAACATACTACTAACTTGCTTTTTGGAGTTTAGTCCTAAATGGATATTTTCATAAAATAAGGTACAAAATGTGTTCTATGATAGAAATTTGTTTTGCAAAAATGTGTATATTAGGCAAAACTACAGGCAGACTTGTTTACTGGGATAAATACAGATTTAAATTTTAATGAATTCTCATGAAGGCTTTACAATGGTTTTTTTTTTACAGACATGTAGTAGAAACAGCTAAAAATAGTTTTCAAAATAAAACAAAAAGTAACCGAAGATAGATTTTACAGAAAGCAAAATAACCATCTAAGGCAAAGGGACATTTCCATCCTACTGGAAAACAAAATGTTTCCAACTGTTTCCCAAAAAACAGTTGCACTTGCATCTTGGGCCTAGACATGAACATTGTCCAACAAATGCTGTTAAAGACATATTTATTATGCTCATTTTTTTGTTTTAGGTTGTTGGATTCTTTTTGGATCTTAAGCTTTCCCTCACCTCTGTGGCAAGATAAAGAACTTCAATGGGAGCTTCCTGTACTGTGCAGGCACAATGCAGGTGACTGGCTGAATATGGACGCAGGTGGTGCTGTGGGTTAAACCACAGAGCCTAGGACTTGCCAATCAGAAGGTTAGCAGTTTGAATCCCCGCAACGGGGTGAGCTCCCATTGCTTGGTCTCTGCTCCTGCCAACCTAGCAGTTCGAAAGCACGTCAAAATGCAAGTAGATAAATAGGTACCGCTCCGGCGGGAAGGTAAACAGCATTTCCGTGTGCTGCTCTGGTTTGCCAGAAGTGGCTTAGTCATGCTGGCCACATGACCCAGAAGTTGTTTGCCGGCTCCCTCGGCCAGTAAAGCGAGATGAGCGCCGCAGCCCCAGAGTTGGCCACGACTGGACCTAATGGTCAGGGGACCCTTTACCTTTACTAGAGACATTGGGCACTGACATTAACCACCCCAATGGGCATGATCAACTGCAGCCTGTTTCTACATGAAGCACCCCTCTGGTGAACTGCTGCTTTGAAAAGTTCATGCAACATTTGCCATATTTCACATCCCCCATGCATTCATCTGGGCTAGAAATTCAGATTGCCTTTGACCCTCCAGATTTTTAGGATATAGGATTATCTGCCGTGGTTATGCATCAGACTTTGTGCTTCTTGGATCATGTACAGCCTGGCCGTACCTCCCACCATCTGACCGCTGACAAGTTTCCAAGTGCAACTGCGGCGCAGAAGGCAAATGCCTATCTCGTAGGTCACTGATGACTGCTACAAATCAAACAAGCATCTGCCAGGAGTTTTGAAATGGTAATTATAAGTTTAAACGGTTTCCATGTGAGCAAATGAATCTGTTTCAGCAACCTTTATAACACATTCTGCTGCATTCCTTCAGTTTTGCCAACATTGTCACATTACTCTCATTTTTAAGTTATTTTTTAAAAAAATCTGCAAATCACATGTGCAGAGTTTTTCCTCTCTCTTTTCCTTATTATTATTTTCAGTATGTGGAAATTTCTCTCTCTACCATGAAGAACATTAAAAAAAAGGGTAGTGAATGGCAGTCCCTGTTACAGAGGACTTAGTTTTATTATTTATTTGTGTAAATACTGCAAAATTTGTGTTCCATGCATTCTTAAGTCCCCTCTCCCACCTTTTATGTGCTGATCCTCTTACCCTTGAGGAAGGGCCATTGTTCAATGGCAGGACAGCTGCTTTGCATGGAGAAGGTTCTCAGTTCAATCCCTAGAGCCTCTAGCTAGAGCTGGCAAAGACACCCTGGAGAGCTGGTGGGAGTCAAAATAGACAATACGAAGACAGATTGACTGTTGATCTGGCACATTAGGCAGCTTTCTGTGTTCCTATGTTCCCTATTCCATGCTTCCCACAGCGTGGTCATGAAGCATGGGCTGAGTCTATGTGTGCTACTTCAGAGGTTGCATATGGAGAAAGAACCAGCCCCAGTGCTGGCTGCCCTCCCATACCCTCCAACATTTCTCTGATGAAAATCTGGATGTCCTAAGGAAAAGCAGAACATTCCAGCATGATGATGATGATGATGATGATGATGATGATATCCCGCCCATCTGGCTGGGTTTCCCCAGCCACTCTGGATGGCTTACAGCATATATAAAAACATAGTAAAACTTCAAACATTAAAAACTTCCTGATACAGGGCTGCCTTCAGATGTCTTCTAAAGGTTGTATAGTTCTTTATTTCCCTTGACATCTGAAGGGAGGACGTTCCACAGGGAGGGCGCCACTACCAAGAAGGCCCTCAGCCTGGTTCCCTGTAACTCTGCTTCTTGAAGTGAGGAAACCAGCAGAAGACCAGTAGAAGACCCTCGGGGGATCAAATAAGAAACCAGGATGGCTTCTGTAAATCTAGGACTGTCCCTGGAAAACAGGGACATTTGGAGGGTCTGCCCTCCCCCATGATGCCAGAGAGCCTGAGGATGGAAAGGGTGAGGGAGCAGATAGAAGTGCCTGTGTGCGTATGAAAGATGGAAATAGAGAGAAGCCCCATTCCCATTCCATGCCCAATAAGCACAGGTGCCTTTGCCCGGCAGCGCTGTGGCCCATAGAGTGCAGCAAAATACTGGGCAAGGCTTTGCCTTCAAGTCTTTTTTGGTTCATGGGGTCTAGCAATGCACAGCCTGAGGACATTATAATGATGAAACATCATGCATCATTTGTCAGACATTACAAGGAGCAAAGGGAGAAGAGACACAAAACAGTGTCAGCTCTGTGTCTCTTATGAC
The DNA here is from genome assembly GCF_964234715.1 of Podarcis melisellensis. Lineage (NCBI taxonomy): Eukaryota > Metazoa > Chordata > Lepidosauria > Squamata > Lacertidae > Podarcis > Podarcis melisellensis. The sequence goes on from NC_138539.1 coordinate 68,440,141, forward strand.
TTCTCATCTGGCCCTGAGCAAATAATTTAGTTAAAATACTGGTATGTCCTATCCATGTAAATGAGGGTTGCTAACTCCTCTGAGTTATCAGTCTCTGGCTACACCCAAAAAACATTTCAGACAATAGTCCACCCTGGCTTTGCACTGCAAATTACAGTGTAACCTCTATGCAGCTAGGAGTATCTTTATAATAAATTTGCTCAGTCCTGGAGTCCAGAAGAGTTACTGCTGCCCAACGACATCAGTAATAACACTCCTCCACCTTTCTTTCAGCATGGCTGGCTTTAGAGCCAATTTGTCTGAGATTGCTTTGTGCTGTTTGCTCTACTGTAAATCCATAAAACAACTCCATATCTGAGAGGGGGTGGAATGCACTGTCAATAAGAGAGCAACATAAATGTCATTTAGTTTCACCAAGAGTGCTCTTCGCAGCAAGGGTTAACACCATTATTACAAGAAAGCAATATTCTGACACCCAATTTTGCGGACAACGTATAATTACACTATTTCAGGGGGACATCACTTCCAACATGTGTATGAATGTCATTGTGCCATTTAGAAACAAACAAACAAACAAATGCACACAACTTATTGGCCTCCCAAAGAATTTAGCACAGGATTTTGTTTAAGTGAAGGCAGGGAATTGCTGTACTCATGAGATATTCAAACCTATGGAAAAGGGTTCTGGCTATTAAAGTCATCTTAAGAAGGGATGGAGGAGAAATGTTGACCTTCCTGAAGTCAATGTCATGGTCCTAAATGATACCATTAAACCAGGACTGAAGACTCATGCACTTGTACTGTCTTGTATGGTATATAACCCATGATACAAGAAACAGGGTGAGCCAAGAGGGGCATGAGAGAGGATTTTAAAAGTATGTGAAGTATGGAGAAAGTAGAGAGAGGGAGTTTTTCCTTCTTCTCTTATAATGTTAGACCCTGGGGATCGTCCAATGAAGGTGAGTGGTGGGTAGCAGATTAAGTCTGGAAAGAAGCAAACATCTCTCCATGGAATTCATTGTCACAAGATATGGTTATAGCTAGGGATGTAAGAAGGCATCTTTTTTCTAATTCTGCACTGTATTCGCTGCATGGAGCACTGTTTTCATTCTACTGCAGTTCTTCCCCCACCAAAAAAACCACTATGCTATTTGTATCACTGTCCATTGTGGAAGAATTACATAGTCATGCTATTCCACCTCATTCATCACCAGGCATGCAATGAATAAGCAGACACAAGCAATCTCTGCTCTTGTTCCTACTTTCATCAGAATTTTCTGGCATCCCTGGAGATGTCCAACAACTCAGATGGCTTTATAAAGGGGATTAGACAAAGTCATGAAGGATAAGGTTACTAATAACTGCTAGTCAAGTTGGCTATAAGCTGTCTCCAGTTCTTAGGGAACATAAAAGGGAGAATGATTCTGTTTCCATGTTTTCTTTGTGGATTCCCCATAGGTAACAGTTTGACCATTGTGAGAGACAGGATGTTGGCCTAAGTGGATCTTTGATAAGACCCATCAGGGCCATTCTTATGTCCTTATTTGAAGTTCCAAATAGGTGATTCAGCTAATTTATTTGGGATTTCACAATTCAAGGCAAAGTCTAGGTGAGTTGGCATTAGTTCGTTCTAGAATTCATCTAAAGGTTTTGAAACTGAGTCCAGTTGTTCTGCATTCTAAGAACAATTGATGGTCCATTTCAATAATGACCGGGGGTGGTGTGGGGAATAAGTTTACAATAGCTTTAAATATCAACCTCAAGACTTTACTTGAGGAGGATTATGAACACTTCAAACAAGCATATTAATGCATAATGTGTTCTGGCTCATGAGAAATCATTCATATGAAGTGATACTGCGATGCTGATTTTGGATGCCATAACAGCATACACTGAGATGGATGTAGAATAACTTAGAACCCACCGAATTATATGTACAGCAGGTTCTTCACACCTATGTAAATTTAAAGAGATCACAGCACATCATGTATATATATATATATTCCATCTGCCAATTCATTGCCATAAAATTAGTTGTTCCTCAAAATGTCATATATGGATTTGTTACTTTTGCATCTCTCCTCCCCAGAAAAAATAGGATGGTACAGGCTTCCCCTGACTCACATTTTAATCTCACAACATTTATCCTTAGCACTGAGAGAGGGTGAGTGGCTGAAGAACACCCAAGGAGCTTTACAGATAAGGAAGAGCTGTAACCTGCGTCTGGCCCAAATATCCATTACACCATAATACGTTTTGCTTCACAACAGGAATCCTTTGGCTAAAGACCAGCCACAGCAAAACACAAGACCAACTACAAGGAGAACCAGCCCATCAATAGCCAACTAAGAGATGAGGAAGAGGTGCCAGAAGATTTGTGAAAACGTTGAGGGACGAGTAGAGGACCTGGCTGAGTTTCCATCCTATCCTCAAAGAGTTTGTAGAACTGGGTGATTTATGAAAGAAGTGGTTTTTAAAATGTCCTGTTCAGGCATTTAAAGACACACAATAGAAATCACATGAGGGGGACAGGGAAAAGGGACAAGTCACGATTCTCAATCAGGTGGGGAACCTATGTAAGTATGGCAGGCTTCCCACTGGAAAAAAATTCCCTACAACATACAAATGGATGTGGAGTTGGGATTGGTGACATGAAAACTGAGGAGGCAATGGGCTGTCTCCCATCCCAAGATCTTACATGACTGAACATGGCTTTTGTAAAACAAGGATCCAGAAATTGACCCAATCTCATCTGCCGGTTGATTTAATCCGGCTCAAGTGGGTAAAACCCTAAGAAAAGTTTAGCAACTTTAACCCTAAAAAAAGCTCAAGGACTTTGGGGTTAAATCCTAAAAAAAGCTCAACAACTTGGGTTGGCCCTCATGCATATTCACTTCATCAAATCTGGCCCTCTTTGAAAAAAATTTGGGCACCCCGTTTTAAATTCTAAATAAAATCCACCCTGTGAATGTTTTCCCTTGTCTCTTAAAAGTGAGGGCAAATACTTATTCTACTAAAAAGTACAACGAAAGTACTTTAAAAGCAAGCCTTAAAAGTAAAGTGATCCAGCGGAGACTGAGAGTCGGTGTTTATATATTCAATATTGTTTGCCACATCTCTCTGTATGGAAAGAGAACACCTGAGGTATGCTTCCCTGCCATATCTAAAGCCAACTGAGAAACAAATTCCAGAGCTCAGATTTCAATATTACATTATCTCACGCATGTTCTGAACAAAACATCAGCCTTTTAGCTTGCCGTATTTGAGAAGGCTCAAACAGAGTCGCTGAGAAACAATCAACATTCAGAGAAGTTGAAATATATTGGTTGGTTGGAACTCTACTCCAGTCATAAATAATACTGCAATAGCCTGCATTGTCAGGGAGGGCAATTAAATATTATAGTAGTAACTCAGATGTGTGCTCTATTTATACAAATGCAACTATTTCAGCAAAATTCAAGAATAAGCATCATGTACTTTGGATCCCTGGTCAAAGCTAGGCACTATATTGGCAAACCTCTGTGTTTAAATATGAGAGGGAAGATTATAAAAGGAGGTGATCAAAGCTGCCATTTATGTTTCATGTTTCATAGGATAAAATGTTTCATCAGAATGCACCATTCCCTTTCCTCTCCTCCCCCCCCCACCAAAATGCCCATTGAAATGATGCAATGCTGAAGGTTATTTTTAGTTTGTGTTGTATGGAACTATGTTTTACTCAGAGCAGGTCCACTACAATTGATGAACACAACTAAGTGAGGTCCATTAATTTCAATGGATTTACTCTGAGTAAAACATAGATGGTTAACAACCATTATTTATTTATGTATATGTTTTAGAAGCTGCTTAATCAACAATGACAAAAAATGGATAAAAACATAGTTAAAATTTATAGTCTAGTAGAAGAAAATATTGACAAAACCATCATCATTAAAAGCAAATACCCATACATGTAAGAAATATGCATGGAATCATAGGACTGTAGAACCCAAAGGTCATCTCATTCAACCCCCTGCAATACAGGAATCTCAATTAAAGCATCCATGACAGATGGCCATCCAATCTCTGCTTTAAAAACTCCAATGAGGGGAAGCCCATCACCTTCCAAAGGAGTCCATTCCACTGTCAAACAGCTTTTACCACCAGAAATTTACTCCTGATGTTTAGTTGGGATCTGACTTGTAACTTGAAGCCTTTGGTTCAGGTCATACGCTCCAGAGTAGGAGAAAACAAGCTTGCTCCATCTTCCCTGGGACAGCCATTTCAATATTTGAAAATGGCTATCATATATCTTCCCAGTCTCCTCAGGCTAAACATACCCAGCTCCTTCAACAGTTCCTCATAAGGCTTGATTACCAGACCCTTGATCATTTTGGTTGCCATCCTCTGCACACATTGTAGCTTGTCAATATCCTTCTTAAATTGTGGTGCCCAGTGCTGGACACAGTATTCCAGGTGTGGTTTAGGAGGCAGAATAGAGTGGTACTTTATCATACTGTTGGCTTATGTTAAGCTTCTGGTCTACTGAAAGATCACCCCACTAGACCCTTTTCACATGTACTACTGGCAAGCCAGGCATCCCCTATCTTATATTGGTGCAGCTGGTTCTTCCTGCCTAAGTGTAAAGGTAAAGGGACCCCTGACCTAAGTCGCGGACGACTCTGGGGTTGCAGTGTTCATCTCGCTTTACTGGCCGAGGGAGCTGGTGTACAGCTTCCAGGTCATGTGGCAAGCATGACTAAGCTTCTTCTGGCAAACCAGAGCAGTGCACGGAAACCCCATTTTCCTTCCTGCTGCAGCAGTACCTATTTATCTACTTGCACTTTGACGTGCTTTCGAACTGCTAGGTTGGCAGAAGCAGGGACCGAGCAATGGGAGCTAACCCTGTCACAGGGATTCGAACCGCTGACTTTCTGATCAGCAAACCCTAGGTTCTGTGGTTTAGACCACGGCGCCACCCATGTCCCTTCCTGCCTAAGTGTAGGACCTGATATTTGTCCCTACTAAAATTTATGTTCTTTATTTGGGCCCTGCTTTCCAATCCATTAAGGTCATCTTGAACCCCGGGTTTGCCTTCTGCGGCATTAGCTTCCAGTCTGATGTCATCTGCAAATTTGATGAGCATTCCCTCAATTCCTTCATCCATGTCTTTTATAAAGATGCTGAACAACAATGGGCCCAGGACAGAACATTGTGGCAGCCACTTGTCACCTTTTTCCAGGATGATGAGGAACAATTTGTGAGTACTCTTCATTGAAAGCAGAGATAAAATTAATAAAACTTTGAAAACAGATATAGGCAACAACAGTGTATATTTGGTAAAGACAAAAGCTTTCAGCACGTGTCCAAAACAATACAGCCAAGAGCACCCTTAACTGACTATGGATGCTTTTCAAGAAATCTTGCTTCATATTAGTTGAAGTTTCACTTAAAAACACAGAGAAAGAAAGCAATATTTCACACATGCACACAATTCATTTCCCTTCTGAAGCTCGCCAGCAATTTTTCTCTGGCAAAACATAGCCAAACAACCAGGCTATTTCTCTCCAGTATTAAAATTCAAAGATACATTGCAACATATTTTGTCCTTGGAATTTATTATTAATTTTTTTAGAGGAAACAAACTCTAGAAAATAGGAATTTCTGTATCTTTTTCGTGCCAAGGAGATTGTTCTCCATAGCCGTAGCTCCAGGCTCATTCCATACACAAGGAACAGTAGCAGAATGTTAGGACAGATTGGAAGAACTTGCCATAAAAAACAAATGCTTGGAGTGGAAATGCATAATGTAATACAGATTTGATATGTGTAGCAGCAGTCCAGAATCTGTGCCAAACCAGCTCATTGAGGGCAAGCAATGCTCATTTCTTTCAACTTGTAAGGAATAATTCCAAATAGGCAGTATGTTGGAAGCCAAAGAAACATTTGACATACCCCATGATCATTGGAGCCATGCAGGGTTGCAGAAAACAAGGTGATGCTGCTTCTCAGACAATAAGGAAAATATAAATAGGCTCCCAATCGCACAGCTTATCTTTTAAAATACCTTATAAAACAAAACCAGAGGAGTTTTGGCAAAGAGAAAACAATGAGTGAATATTTAGCTGTTAGACAAGTCTATTTTTGTTTTACATTCTCTTGCTCTAGCTTTTGTGAACTTTGTGCTCTGCAGATGATGTTGAACTACAATTCTCATCAGCCCCAGCCATTACAGCTGTTCTAACTAAGGCTGATGGGCATTGTAGTCTAAAACCTTTGAAGGGTATCACATTGGCGAAGATTGTCATATTTGAAGTGAACTGAGGTTATTAGCTACAGAGGCCTTTGTGAAAAAGCTAAAAGGCTGTATAGGCTTGGACTACTGCAATGCACTCTATGTGGGGCTACCTTTGAAGGTGACCTGGAAACAACAACTAATCCAGAATGCTGCAGCTAGACTGGTGACTGGGGGCGGCTGCCAAGACCACATAACACTGGTCTTGAAAGACCTACATTGGCTCCCAGTACGTTTCCGAGCACAATTCAAAGTGTTAGTGCTGACCTTTAAAGCCCTAAATGGCCTCAGTCCAGTATACCTGAAGGAGCATCTCCACCCCCATCGTTCTGCCCAGACACTGAGGTCCAGCTCTGAGGGCCTTCTGGCGGTTCCCTCACTGCGAGAAGCTAAGTTACAGGGAACCAGGCAGAGGGCCTTCTCAGTAGTGGCACCCGCCCTGTGGCATGCCCTTCCACCAGATGTCAAACAACTACCATACTTTTAGAAGACATCTGAAGACAGCCCTGTTTAAAGAAGCTTTTAATGTTTGATGGACTACTGTATTTTAATATTTTGTTGGAAGCCGCCCAGAGTGGCTGGAGAGGGTATAAATAATAAATTATTATTATTATTATTAGTAGTAGTAGTAGTAGTAGTAATTTATTCTTTATTGTGGCTCCCACTCTGATGCTTAAGGGCAGAATGCTATTGGAGGGCATCCCAGGGACCTTATCCTATCAATATAGCAGACACAGGTGCGGCGTTGGAGAGGGATATTTAGCACTGGATTTCCCCTCCACTGCTACTGAAGTCTCCAACACCATGGTTTAATATTAGTAGGTCCAAAAAGGGTGTGTGTCAGGAGTACTTTGGACAAGGGTGGCGCTGCGGTCTAAACCACTGATGCTCTTAGGCATGCGGTTTGTAAGCTCAGCAGTTCGAATCCGCACAATGGGGTGAGCGCCCGTCGCTTTGTCCCAGCTCCTGTCAAACTTGCGGTTCCAAAGCCCACGTAGATAAATAGGTACTGCTGCTGCGGGAAGGTAAACTGCATTTCCGTGCTCTCTGGTTTCCTGCCACTGTGTCCCGTTGTGCCAAAAGCAGTTTAGTCATGCTGGCCGCATGACCTGAAAAAGCTTTGTATGGACAAATGCTGGCTCCCTCGGCCTAAAAGCGGAGACGAGTGCCGCACCTCACGGTTGCCTTTGACTCGACTTAACCATCCAGGCGTCCTTTTTTGACCTTTTACTTTGGGGGCAATGCCTGAGTAGTAGTAGCAGATAACAAGGTGGGGCTCTGCCACTCTGCTGACCTCCCTCCAACTAAGTTGCTGCTGCTACGTAGGACAGAGACTGGCAGGGGTGACATGGCTGCAATATGGTGGTCAACATGCTGCTGACATGCCAGAGTGTTAGCTTTGCTCCAGCCTGTTTATGTGTGTCTATAGTCTGAAATGCTTCTACATGTAAAATTCTCTTCCAGTTAATAAACTAGCACATTACGAAGAGGATTAGGTTAGCTTTCTCTCTTGATTGCACTAGTCTACAACATTCAACTATATATCTTTTAGAAGACATCTGAAGGTAGCCCTCTTTAAAGAAGTTTTTAATGTTTGATGTTTGATTATGTTTTTATATTTGTTGGAAGCCTTCCAGAGTGGCTGGGGTACAAGTAAAATTCTTCTTCTTCCCCCTTCTTCTTCTTCTTCTTCTTCTTCTTCTTCTTCTTCTTCTTCGACTGTTGGGATTTGAGTGCATCAGCATACACATCTCATCCTGTGTACTTGGATAGTTGGGACACAGGTGGCACTGTGGTCTAAACCACTGAGCTTCTTGGGCTTGCCGATCAGTAGGTCAGTGGTTCGAATCCATGCAACGGGGTGAGCTCCCATTGCTCTGTCCCAGCTTCTGCCAACCTAGCACTTTGAAAGCACACCAATGCAAGTAGATAAATATGCACCACTGTGGTAGGAAGGTAAATGGCATTTCCGTGTGCTCTGGTTTCTGTCACAGTGTTCTGTTGTGCCAGAAGCAGTTTAATCATGTTGACCACATGACCCGGAAAGCTGTCTGTGGACAAACGCTGGCTCTCTCGGCCTGAAAAACGAGATGAGTGCTGCAGCCCCATAGTCGCCTTTGACTGGGCATAACCATCCAGGGGTCCTTCACCTTTTTTTTTAACCTTTACCTGGATAGTGACCTCCACAGGCGGTTGCTCTCAGAGCTTTAGCTGACTGTTCACCAACCAAAGCGTCTATGACAGTGTGGCTGCATCACACACAGGTGGTTCTTAAGTATGGATGAATTTATGTTTGCTGGCCATTCGCTTCAGTAGGCTATTTGGAACCAGGTCAGTTTAACGACGCCAGTTTAAACAGATGGCCAAAGATGGTGTGTGTGAATTCCTCGTTGCCTACAATAAAATTAAGGCCAAATGCCATTTTCAAAGATCACCTTCTGCCACATGTCATGAATTCATTTCATATTATAACAAGGAACTGTTTGGACTGGATTAATCAGGAAGTTCCAACGAATTGTCTCAGTAGTCCTTCCAGACTTTAAAGTCTATGAACTTAGGTATTCTCTGAAATAGATCAAAACAGCTATCCTTCTTGCTAGCTAATTCTTCAGCATCCATGCCAAGGTCACTAACTCAGGCGCAGCTTAAGACTTCATGACCACCATGACGACCATGGGGCTATCCCAACATGTCATCCATCTGATGCATGTAGAATGCCACACCCTGGATCAGGTTTTCTCAAACAGGCAGGGAGAGGGTGATCTGAATGTGCAGGATATCATCACTAGTTCCCTATTGAGACTAGATGAACCAGTGATCTGATTCAGTATAAGACAGACTCTTACATTCCTGTGTACCACACAGTTGCTTTTCCCGATACAAACACGCTCACTGGTAACATAAAATGTGCAAATCACCTGAAAGAACTAAAGCTGGGGCAAATTGAGCATCCTCCAATACTGGTAATAATTTTATAAATTCCCCAAATTAAGCCATTCAATTACTGGCATCAACAGGGGTTTTCCTCCAGGTGTGAATACCATTTACAGAGGAAGGATATTCCTTAGGGTTACCCACCTGCTGCAGTCTCAAAATTATTACCCCTCCTAGTTGATGCTATTTACATTTAAAAAAAAATATGTGTCCATTAAATTCAAATGTGCATTGATTGTTACATTTACTCAGCCCTCAGGCTTATAGACTTCAGGGTAAATACTTGAGGTCACATTTTTTGAGGCTAATAGATTTTTGGCTGAACTGAAGTGGGGTGGGAGGAAGTTTTAAAAAGTGTGCAATTTTTTGTCCTCTCCCCCCCTTTTAAAGGCTTCAATCTGTTTATGCCGCCAGGCAAAATGAAATGTAATTTTAAAAAGGCAGGCTTTATCCCATAAAAATAAGCAACGCAAGAGAAATAGGGCAATGAGTACGGAGCAAAAATCTTACCAAGGGTCTTAATTTAAGTGGAATCACCATGTACACTGCTTTAGAAACAAGGAAGCCTGTCGCAACTTGCAGCTGCGAGCTTGGTGGGTGTCCTATTACAAGACCTGCACCTGCACACTTTGAGGATTTTATGCTTTGGGATTTGTCTGCCAAAGGTGAATGCAGAGTTGGAAAAAAGTTACTTGGTTTCAGGGAAAGTAGAGAGGTTTCCACACACCCACACACCCAAAAAATCCAGCTCATTATTTTCATCCAAAGGGATCAGATGCAGCCATGCATTTACATAGAGAGGGAAGGATAAAGGGGTACATTGAGGAGCACCATTGCATTGGAAACTAAACCTCCTCCTTCACGATCCCAGCTCCAGAGAATCAAGCTTATTATCTGTGCTTGTTTCAGGCCACAGAGGGCTGACCTTACCATTAGTCAGAGTGTGGCAACCACCTCAGGTGGTTCATTCATGGGCAGGAACAGCCTCTCTGCTGCTGCTTCTGAGCCCCCTGCCCATTGTCCTATGTTGGAGCTATTTATCCCATAGGGCTGTCATGCCCCCCCCCCCAGTATAGCCTGTCCTCAGTACTGGTGCTGACATAAGATTCAATGGCTGTTCAAGTCAGCTTCTGTACATAGAATGTGAAGCAAAACATCAGGTAAGCTGCAGTGATGCCAGTCTGAGGAGGGTGGTCCCACAGTTCAACCTGACCCATTGCTACCAGTGGCAACACATCTTCAGTTCCATCATCTGTATCTCCCCTGTTATGGAAATAGAGCTTCTTAGAGCTGGCTCCACCATTAGGTAGAGGAACATGGTCATCTTAGGCAGATGATCTGAGGTTTCATGAAAGGGTAGTAAATTTATTAGTTACAATTGATTGTTCATCTATTGTGGGATCTTTCTTCCTCAGGCGGCAAAATAGCTTGGACAGCCTTGGATACTGTACTACTTGACTGAGGAGTGAGTGGACCCCATTTGCTATCCTGCTATTGTATTGGAGAAGCCCTCTAGAGCCCTGTCACAATGGGTTTCAAGTTGAATTTCTGATTCCTGGTTGCATTTCCTAGACTTTCCTCCCAACCATCTTTCCCAATGTCAGACAAGTCCTAGCTGGAAGACATAAGGATCAAAGTACTGATTTTTGTAAACCACACAGATAGTCTTTTTTGGCTAAAGTGTGGGGGGTATAAATGCCTTAAGCAAGCAAGTAACTTAATACTGGCAAGTGACAAGAGTGTGTTCCCAGAATGTGGAGACATGGGGCGATGACAGCAAATGAGAAGTAGGCAAAAAAAAAGGACAGCTATCATAAAGGAAGAACATTTTTCACTGAGACAGAGTAAAGGGCTGCAGTAATAAAAAGAAAGAAAATGAGTGCCAGCAACAGCTACTGATCTTGCCAGCCTGATCTGATAAATGCCAGCCACACAAAGAAGTAGGCATCGTCTCAAAATTTAACAATTATGAATGAAGTAAGAGTTTCAAAGTAAGTTTGTCCAATTTCTTTTGAAATGGTAAAAGCTGTACTACAATTATAATTTTTCATTTTTACAATTGGTTTTCATAGCTGTGATACAAAATATAAGCAGTCAACCAAACGTAGTGACAGTACATATACCATATTGGCCACAATATAAGCCGCACCCAAATAAAAGCCGCACCCTTAAAATTCAAGGGGGGAAAGAAAAACAGACAATACCAAATATAAGCTGCTCCCTTAAAAATCCACAGGCACTCACACCCGTTCCATTTTACCGTATGTCTGTTTCAGCAGCGATATCGTAAAAGCCAATTTTTGTAAGGTTGCGAATTTAAGCCGCACTTTAACTTTTCATGGTCAGAATTTGGTAAAAAAGGTGAGGCTTATATTCAGGCCAATACGGTACACCCAGTCTCACCATCGTCATGTCTTTATACTATTTATTCCTCTCTTAGTTTGTCTAAAGAATTCTCCTGTGTGGTATGGTAGCATCCATCCAGTTGTATTAAGAGCCTATATTACGAGCCCACCATTTGCAAACTTTGCATCTTATTCAACCAGGTCATAACCAAAGCAAGCTAAGGTTTTTTTTTTGGATTTCATTGGCTATACTAGAAGTGGATATACTCTGAGCACAAGGGATGTGGGTGGTGCTGTGGTCTAAACCACTGACCCTCTTGAGCTTGCTGATCATAAGGTCAGCGGTTTGAATGTGCACAACAGGCTGAGCTCCTGTCACTTTGTCCCAGCTCCTGCCAACCTAGCAGTTCAAAAGCACACTAGTGCAAATAGATACATAGGTACCATTGCAGAAGAAAGGTAAATGGCATTTCTGTGCACTCTGACACTCATCATGGTGTGCTGTGGCACCAGAAGTGTTTTAGCCATGCTGGCCACATGACCCAGAAAAGCTGATTGTGGACAAACACCGGCTCCATCGGCCTGAAAGCAGAGATGAGTGCCGCATCCCATAGTTGAATTCAACTGGACTTAGGAATCCAGGGGGTCTTTTACTTTTTACCTTATATTCTGAGCTAGATGAATGCTTGGGACACGGGTAGCACTATGGTCTAAACCACTGAGCCTAGGGTTTGCCGGTCGGAAGGTCGGCGGTTTGAATCACCGCTACGGGTGAGCTCCCATTGCTCGGTCCCTGCTCCTGCCAACCTAGCAGTTTGAAAGCACGACAAAGTGCAAGTAGATAAATAGGTACCGCTCTGGCAGGAAGGTAAACGGCATTTCTGTGCACTGCTCTGGTTTCCAGAAGCAGCTTAGTCATGCTGGCCCCATAACCCATTTGTCTGGGGACAAATGTTGGCTCCCTTGGCCAGGAAAGCGAGATGAGCGCCACAACCCCAGAGTCGTTTGCGACTGGACCTTTTTTAGATGAATGCTGCTATCCAAATTCCCCTTGTGCTGGGCTGGATCTCTTTCTGTGCTGCATTGAATGGAGGTGTCCCTCCACTCTTTTCTGCTGGCAGAGCCAGCCTCCTGCCAAACAGGTGACGGAGTGGAAGGCTTACCAGCAGCACCCCCACTGGAAAAGCATGGCAGATTGTCCAGAAATGGGGCATTCCAGCCCAGGACTGGCTGGATCCCAAGCTGCACTCACAGTCTGTATTGGCTGGCATCAGTCCTGATCAGGGCCCAATTGCTGCAGCAGCTTGAAACTGGCATAGGGACGAAGCCCAATTTACCTGCCTGTTCACCTTCTGCTACTGTAAGTGGATGGGCTGCACATGCAACAGAAGCTCTTCCACTCTGCAGAGTCTTGATGATGACCTCAGCAGCACATTGAGTTTGCAGTCTTGGCCAGAGGCAACCCATTGTCAGCAACTCTACTGGGAACTGGCTTTTATCTGCATAGGTTTTTAATACGTAGATTAGCTCCTGACGTCGTATGTTAGAAATATGGTACTTTATGCACAGTTCATAACACATTATCCTATATTGCATAGAGCGACATTGTCGCCACAGTCAGCGTCTTAAAGGAACTCATTGTGTGACTTCTGTTGCTAAGGCTTTTTCACTTTTAATTTGCACGGTGATCACGGAAGGCACTCTTGTTTCCAGGACAGGGGAGAGAACAGCTGGCTTAAAATATGTGTACCGTGCTGCCACAGCACAGTGTGATCCCGCTAATTTAATTAAAATTCACTTGTATACATTGCCATTGCCACCTAAACGTATCCACAAACTAAAGCTCTTGGGAGGGAATAGGCATTTTACATCCAAAAATGTATCCTTGTGCCGGAGTTCTTTTGCAAATCAAATACACCCTTTTTCACTTTGGAAGTTGTCTCTTTCCAACATACCTTCACCCTGGGGATAGAGTTTGGTCTGCATTTAAAGAGACACAAACTGATTTGCAGTCTCAAGACTTTTTGTAGATTGGAATGCATTCAGCAATCAAATTGCACTCTTTTCCAAATTTTGCCATGCAAGTTTTGATTCCAAAATTAAAACAGAATGGCTATTTTACAAGAAAAATGCATTGGAAAGCAGTTTTTTTTTTGGGGGGGAATATATGCAAAATGCATACAACTTCAATGTAAGATGTGTATGTGTCTCAATTTTATTTTTATTTTATTTTTTGAAAAGGAACAGACTCACACTTTAGTGTACCCAAACTGACATGGAATGGAAATAAGCTGATATATCCACTCAGGAAGAGGGTAGAACAAAAATAGTGATATCATACCATTACTAATCCTCTAAATGAATCTTTTGTAAGAAATATGAAACTCTGAATAAAACATGGTATACATCTCATCCATATCATTTTGTGAATTGGAGAGCATCAAAAGGGCTTGTGCTCCTCCTCAAGCCCTTATGTCAAACAGAGGCATATTTGCTCAAACTGCACAGTCCAGAACACAGTGTACCCCAAGAAGAGTGTTGATAGCAACATCTACAGATGCCATGCTCATGCAAGCCAAGCCATGTGCTGCTGGGGGATGGGGAGAAAACATTTGTTGGAATTATTTTTCATGGGAGCTCCAAGTAGCAGTTTGCTATGAATTAAATTCAGCTATGGTAACTGGATGCCATCCTGATTAAAGACCTGTGTTAGGTTCTGGATGAATTTAGTGTTGATTAATGCACGTTTTCACCATCTGATTGCACATATTCATCATAAAAAGATGTCAACATACAAGAAGACCAATCCCATTAAAACCAGGGCAGCCGAAGCAGCTGTTTCAGCAGCCTCTCCCCTACATGATATGCAGCATCTAGGATATGCAACAAATTCCACTGGAAATAATATAAAAGGGTAGGACAGATCACCTCCTCCTGCACTGAAATATCATTTGAGGGAGGATGCGAGGCTGTGTGGGCTCACTCCCAACAAATAGAGCGTCCACACCTTCTCTACCCACAAATCCAGCTGGCTTGAGAATGGGTTCTGCATACTGATGTGAACGTCCAGAGCTCTTCGGTGCAATAAAGGCTCTAGGCACTTCACACATGATTGACTGAGCTCAGGGTCCAGTTTACATGCCTCCACAACCCCTCTAATGTTTTCTTTCAGTTCCAGAGAGGGTCCTAACCTCCCAAACAGACTGTCAAAAGTTTTCCTCATTCCATTATTTCAGCAACATGGGATAAATATCATTAGACAACCCCATTGCAACATTGGGAAGGCGAGGGGAAAGGGTCAGTAGCACAAATCTGTTGTATGACAATCTGGGCCTTCAATCCATTTGTGATACTGAAGTCACTGGCAGAGAAAGAGGAGTGCTGGGGGAGCGCACCGCCCCCGGCAGAATGATCCCAGTGGGGTGCCATCTCGGCTGCCCCCCCACTCTGGGCGCCACGCCCCTACAGGCACTGGGCCATGCCCCCAGGATGAACACCAGCCCCACCCCCACTTGCTCTCCGCCCCCCCCCCGGTACCGGAGCATGAAGCCTTCAAAAAGCAATAGCCATGAAGCAATAGCATAGAGAGTTCCTGTCTTCACAGGAGCCCCCAAGCATGTAATAGCTGTGTGGCAGTAAGTGTTCAATAGGTGTGTTGCCCACTGACTTCATCATCAGTGGCAGAAAACATGCTTTGCATATATAAAGGGCCAGATCCTATCCATGGCAGTTCTACCAGGGTTTCCATATTTCAAGTTCTGGACACAAAGAAGCATTTTTAGGGCAATCGTCTGATAGCCTCTCCACTGCCTCAAACCCCAAACCCAGGACATTTGCTTTAAAATGCAAAATTCCCCTTGGATGGGCATGTAAGACACCCCCCCCCCAAGAGGACATGTTTGGGAGTTCCCAGATATACGGCAACCCAAACTTAAATAATTTTGTGTAACATGATAGAGCAGGTGCTTATGCAGAGATGCTGCTTGCTACATTAATGATTGGAAGCCTCAATGCGTTTGGTAGATGTGTGATCCACCCAGGAGCTCTGATTGACAGCTTCTGCGTTGATCTGATCATGGCAGCACAGGTTTCATACAGCACTACATTTAAACAACACTGAATGTAAGGCACACTCGCATGTAAGGCAACACTGAATGTAAGGCACACACTGTCAGGCTCCTGATAGTTCCTCGGCAGCTTTCTCTGTCCCATGCATTCTGTCACTTGACAACAGGTAAGTAACAAGTAGAGACAGATGCAATTGTCACTCTTAGTCCTCTCAGTTTGCAATGACTAGTGGACATTGCAAAATAATAAAATTAACAACAGAGTATTATGTAACTATCTTCAAAGTAATTTAACATCATTGGCTCCAAGCACACCATACTGAAATTAGCAGAATTGAAAAGTGCCCAGCTTTGGACAAAGCATGAGATTATGATGATATTATAGGCATAGGTACTGCGTCAGGTTGATCGGATATTCTTGTTTTTCCTGATCTACCCAGAGGCTAGCTATCTTTGGCTTATTTTATGAGGTATGCAAAGCAGCAATGTTGTTTTGTTTTGCTGAGGGAAAGGATTTCATGGAGGGCAGGGATATTTTCCCCATGCTTAATAAGATTTCTCCTGTATCAGCCCGTTGCCTTTTAACCGAAGCTGAGCTGGTGCACACGTTGCCATTTTAATGTGGCAGAAAAATGCTGTCAAGGTTCTGATATCTGTTCTGCAAATGAATAAACCTGGACCAATTTAAGAAAGCATGGTTAAGTGTTGCAAAACCCCTATTACACAATTCCCTGATAAAGGAGCACATTTGCCGACTACAAGAGCTTTCTGCTTAAGAGGATGCTTCTATAATTTTCTTCATCCGTTACCTAGCTGAAAAGACGCAGAGCAAAGAGCAATGTTGGCTGGTGCTTTATTGCTTTGTCTCAGGAATCCTCCTATTAACTCCCCCTCTTCACTGTCACTGAGAACAGCAGGTGGTAATTTTCCATTGGAAACAAGCAAGTATTAGTGGTTTACTTAGCTGCCATGCACAGCAGTTCTTGGGGATATTATAAACTGCAGGTCCTCTCTCATTTGTCCTTATTTATCCTGACATTGCCATTCATGACTGCACAGACATTGTAAGCGATAGTCTAATACCGCTTGTATAATTGCTTGGCACCCTCTAATATACTTGGATCCCTCTGGGTCAATAGATGCTTTTAGCTTGACATTCAGTCACGAAGGCAAGTGGAGTTTGCTTTCTTCTTCTTCTTCTCCTTCTCCTCCTCCTCTGCATAACTCATTGTTTTTATCCAGGTCTGTGCATGCACACATGAAGTCAATAAATCTCATTTGGACCAGACAGTTTGATAGCAGCCGAACTGCAGATGGCTGAAGAACACCAAAGGTATCAATGGGGCAGCACACTGATTTATTAAATGTCTACTGAAAGCAAAATCCCATTCATTCCGCTGAAGTAAATAAAATGCTGGAGTCTGTTTGGCTGAAGTTTAAAGCCTGGGTCAGCTCTCTGACAGATGTGGTCCTTGCTTTTTAAATGAGAGCATGTAACACAACACGGCAGAAGAGTAGAACTTGGAATATTTTGCTGGTCTGCATGTCTCTTCCCCTTCTTTATAAATGTCCTTCCTTCTTTCTTTTATCATGCTAGAGGTGATTGGATGGATGGTGAATGAAATACAAAGCTGAATTTAACATGAGGAGTATTCTAACATATTCCTTAGGATATGTCCACACTTGATTTGTGTGAGAAGGGGTCCTACCCAAGTAGAACCCCTCCAAATTAGACGGGATCTTGGGCTAGTCAGGATCTGCCCATTTACCTACATGCATAGGTTGATATGGGGACGCAGGTGGCGCTGTGGGTTAAAGCCTCAGCGCCTAGGACTTGCCGATTGAAAGGTCGGCAGTTCGAATCCCTGCAGCGGGGTGCGCTCCCACTGCTCGGTCCCAGCGCCTGCCAACCTAGCAGTTCGAAAGCACCTCCGGGTGCAAGTAGATAAATAGGGACCGCTTACCAGCGGGAAGGTAAACGGCGTTTCCGTGTGCGGCTCTGGCTCACCAGAGCAGCGATGTCACGCTGGCCACGTGACCCGGAAGTGTCTTCGGACAGCGCTGGCCCCTGGCCTCTTAAGTGAGATGGGCGCACAACCCCAGAGTCTGTCAAGACTGGCCCGTACGGGCAGGGGTACCTTTACCTTTACCTTATAGGTTGATATACACCCTGAATTTATTTCTGCTCATAGATATGACTGTTGGGTATCAGCAGCAGGCAGGTCTAGCACACATGGGATCTGTAAAACATCTCACGTATTTATTTAATGTGTGTATCACCAGTATGCTGATGATACTCAGCTCTGCTTCTCAACTATACCTGATTCAGGAGAGGCTGTGTGGAGCTGTCCGTGGTCCTGACCCAAAAGCATCAGCTAGTGCACAATGCTGCAGCTACACTGGTGAAGGGAAGAGACTCTGGTGATACCAGTGTTAAAAGACCTGCACTGGCTTCCCGTCAGCTACCAGGCCAAGTTCACTTTGTGCTAGGGTACAAAGCCCTGAATAACTTAGGCCGAGGGAACTTTAAGTACCGCCTTATCCTGTACACCCCAAGTTGATCATTGAGACCATGGAGGAGAGCACTATTAGCAGTTCCCTATGGGCAAGAATTGCATGTCAGTGAGGAGTTGTGCCTTCAGTTTTGTGGGCCCAGCTCTATGGAACGCCTTCTCTTAAGAAGTTAAACAGGCACTGTCCCTGCTGACTGACACTTGGTCAAAACTGTTTTTCTTCAGGAGGTTTTTGCACCTGCTCCTTCTCATATGTTTTTCTTTCTTTCTTTTGAGATTTTAAATACTTGAGATTTTAATTTTCAGTGGTTCAACTGATATTTTAAATTTTGTATATTGTAATTTTTGTTTATGAAAGCCATTTTGAGACCTAGGTGGTAAAAGGTGGGATATAATTCATTATTGCCTCTGATTCTCGAAGTCATATGCCCATCATGACTAGTACTCACTGGTAGCCTTCTCCTTCATGAATTTGTCTAACTCCCTTTTAAACCCATCATCACATCACATGACAGCAAATTTAAGAAGCCAATGGTGCATTATGTAAAGAAGGACTGCCTTTTGCCTTTCCTGAACTCTCCTATCAGCCTCACTAGATTATCCTGGGTTCTTATATTACGAGAGAGGGAGGAAAATGTATCCCGGGGTCTTTCTACACTTACCATATATAGTGCTATAGTTGCTGGGTTTTTTTAGATGTTTTACCATGCTGCCACACAACATCATCATTATTCAGCTAGTATTCCGACATGCTCAAACCCCCATTTTCTTCCATCACAAAACTCTGACTTTTGTGAAAGAGCCAGAATGATCCTCAATGTTTTCATATGTGTACAAATATGTGTACAAATATCATCCCACTTTCTGTGTGGAAGGGGTTGGGGCTGGTGGCCATGGATTGGGAGAAATCTGCTTTGAGCCACTTCCCTCTGAACAGTGCAAGCTGTCAGTTCATGAGCTCAGTTCAGAAGAGAGATGTGGAAGACAGAGTCGATGGTACTGAGTCAAGGTACTGTTTCTGACAGCAGTCATTAGCTGCAGACAAATCACAAAACCAGGTTCACCATAGCTCAGGCAGACAGATAGTTGTTCTTCTACTCTCCTAAACTCTCACAAGGTTAGAATACGAGGCATTAAATAATTTTTGGAAAAGCTGGCTATTCCTGTGCACATGCTCATCACTTTGACATTTACTGGCTGGAGGAGCAAGAAGGTATACAAGGGGTGTGACTACAACCACAGAACTTTTCTCAATTGGGGCACAATCTCCCATTAGCGTGGAAAGGAAAAGCCTGCATTCACTCTCTAATAAGAGTGACTTACTCTTAAAAACACCTACAAATTCACTCTTAAAAATGGCAAATCAAACAGTCCCTATAAACCACTAAAAATGGTTAGTGCATAAAAGCCCCCTCTCCACCTCCACCTCCATCTCATCAATGATATCTTTTATTCCACTTTCAAAAGGTCTTCCTTAACCTTTTGAAACCATGGCATAGTCTGAGGGCACACTATCGCAGCAGACCTGTGTTTAGATAGGAACTCCCTGTACATTTGGCTTTAGCCCCTGAAAAATAGTGCTGAGTCAGACTTCAGTAGCATCGTGCTGCCTCAGTATCCCAAGTGCCAATGGAACTAGTTTTGTTGATTCATAGGACTCAGACAACTTGCAGCATTCTGTATTCACATGCTTTTCCTGAAAAATCAAGGGGGACCTGACACAACATTTTTCTGATCTTCTGTTGTGATTGAGAAGTTTCTTATTCTCCAAAGAAGAAACTGCTGAACACAAAAGCTATGGATGGCCAAGCACTTCTGATATTTTCTTTCCAACACTTACTTTTTCTGTGTGAGTGGAAAAATTCTTGACATTTCCACAGATGAACAGCCAGTCATCCTAGCAACCAAAATGAAAAAAAAAGTTCCATAAATCACATTAGAAAGGCACCTGTCTTTCCTTGTTCCTCACTTTCTTTATTCTGTGGTTTGCTTTGATAAGGAAGATGAGCATCTTTGCAAAGTAGGAAGGAGACAGCAATTAAAAAACTAGAACAACTGACAAAATCTACAGGTTCTCAAAGTGTATCTGTGAAAATACCTCCCCCCGCTTCTCCCTTTAAAATCAGTTCAGTGCAGAAGTCTATTTGGACTTACCAAACTGAAGAAGAACATAGGGAAAGCCCTCCTGGATCAGATTAAAGACCTATCTAGCCCAGAACTCATGTTCTCCACAGTGACCTATAGAAGCTCACCAGCAGGACATGAAGGCAATAGCTCTCTCCAGCTACTGTTCCTCAGCAACTGGATTTCAGAGTCATGGTGCTTCTTCTGATCCTGGAGGTAGCTACCAGTTTGTTTCCAAGTTCAAGTTCTGATGTTAACCTTTTAGTCTCTAAATGGTCTGTGGCTTGTGTACCTTAAGGACTGCCTTCCTCCATATATACCTTCCTACATGCTCTTATATGAGGGATATGAGGCCCTACTCTAGATCCCTCAACATCATGAAGCGGGACATATGGCAACCACAGGTAGGACATAGGTTTTCATAAGTATCTGTTGGTCACTGTTTAAACAGGATGCTGGACTAGATGGGCCATTGGCCTGATCCAACAGGCTTTTCTTATGTCCTGGCCAAGTGTGGTGTGTCAGGCCCCTATCAGTATATGGTTTCAGGCAAGTGATAAAGTTGTGGCTGGCTAAAAGAAAAAAATGGCTGACTTGGTGCTTGGCAGAATTGGATTGATTACTCTCAAGCTTTATTATGATTACATTTAACTTGTGAATTGCTTTTGCATTTGAAATACTGTCCTGGTATTTTTGACTGGTTTGTTTCCTTGAGTTTCTCAGAAAGTAAGCGGATATAAGCTTTTAAAATAAATAATAGCACATAGTCATCATGCCTGCCTAGTAGCCATTGATAGTTGTACCCTACACGAAATTTCCTAATCCAACTTTAAAGCTGCCCAAGTTGGTGACCATCACTATATCTTTGTGGTAGTGAATCGTGCATCTTCTTCTTCCTAGAACTGCTCCCTGAGATCCATGAAAAGATGGGCAATATATCACAATGGCATAGCAGGCAATCCAGCCAATTATGTTTCTAAAACATCCTTCCCTAAGTCCAGAAATTGCCGAAGAATTGATGCTTCTGAATTAGGGTGCTGGAGGAGACTCTTGAGAGTCCCATGGACTGCAAAAAGATCAAACCTCTCCATTCTGAAGGAAATCAGCCCTGAGTGCTCACTGGAAGGACAGATCGTGAAGCTTTGGCCACCAATACTTTGGCCACCTCATGAGAAGAGAAGACTCCCTGGAAAAGACCCTGATGCTGGGAAAGATGGAGGGCACAAGAGAAGGGGACGACAGAGGATGAGATGGTTGGATAATGTTCGCGAAGCTACCAGCATGAGTTTGACCAAACTGCGGGAGGCAGTGGAAGACAGGAGTGCCTGGCATGCTCTGGTCCATGGGGTCACGAAGAGTTGGACATGACTAAACGACTAAACAACAACAACAAGTCCAGAAATGAGGCAGCCTTAAGTTCTCTGGCATATTCTTTCTCAGCTGAAATCATTCAAGGAAGAGTTGGAGTGGCAGTGAGGAGAAACATTTTACAATCTCTGCTTTTTTGTATCTAGGAAACTGTTAGTTTTGAAACCCGATGTTTCAGCATCAAAACTAAAACCACACTTTGGGTTCAAGTGTGGTAGGGAAACCGTTGCTTGCTCCTCTTTTATCTATTGAACAAAACAAGCCTGAGACAGTTTGGCCTGAGGGCAGAGGCCCACCTAGGAACCAGAACATGAAGTTTCTGCTCACTCAAGCAGTGTGAGTTGTTTCCTGTTTGTTTGTTTTCCTGAAGTCCTTTACCCTGCCGAAAGATAACAGCTATATCTTCCTCAGCTGAAAATCTCTCACCACACAACACCTTGATCTGCATGCACCAGAATATCCTGTTTACCTGGAGGAAGGCCAGAATATTTCAACGCAGAAAGCAGGGGAGATGGGGGAAATCAGAAAACAAACAGCTTTGCGGCTTCATCGCTGCATGATTTAGTAGGATTAAGACAGATTTTTGTTTGTTTGATTTACTATGAAGTACTTACTATGAAGTAGCTGTTTACTTTATAGTGAGAGTCCCATTGGACTAGTGTTGAAGATGAAGTGAAAACTACAAAGCAAAAGCAAAACTAATTAATAACAATGGTGATGTTCATCCTTATGCATTCTGAAAGTAGAGCCATTGTCCATTTAAGTGGGTCTCTGCTGACTTAGCTGGATCTCACCCAGTAAGGCTAACAAGTAATTCTTAGTTCTCAATAAAATAATTGGGTGGTGGTAGCTAGCTGTCATATATTTAATGGCAGTGTGGAAGCTGGTTAGTAAGTAAGTGAAGAATATCACCCAGAGTGGTTCTTTGGGTGACCAGTGTCTCAGTTACCCAGAATTGTTGTTGATACTACCAGCCTAAAGAACTGATCTGCACCAAGTAGCATCAGTTATCAAGGTGGGAGACATAGGAACATAGAATGCTGCCTTACAACGAGTCAGACCATTGGCTAATCTAGTTCAATATTGTACGCACTGATTGGCAGTGGCTATCCAGACTTTCCCTACTTCCCATTCTTCTCTGAATAGGCCGGGGGTTGAACCATAAACCTACTCTATGCATAGTGTTATTTCCACTGAGTAATGGTTGTTTTAGATTTAGAAGGTTCAGATGGATGGAACTTGACTCTAGCTACCTAGTTTCCATTTTTCCCACCTTCAATGTACATATAGAAATCACTACCTACCCCTTTACTGGAATAATGCTGCTAGATAGCAACTTGGGCAAAGTGTACACTTTATTGGATAACAGGGATCTGCAAGTAGGCAAACAGAAATCAGAAGGATATGTGTGGGCACTCTCTAACTTCTTCTGAGAGCACCCCATCCTTTCCACCCTGGTTCAAACTGCTGGTTCAAGTAGATAATGATTTATACCTTTCATTGCCTACCAGCTATAAATGGGGACCAAAGGAGCCCATGGTTATTGCAGCCCATGTCTGCTTTCACTCTGGCTGTGTGGCGATTATGGACAATTGAAGCAAATGGAGTACAAGAGGAATGCAAAGTTGGTTAAGTATTTTTATTGATTTACTTGATCGGGGGGGGGGGGAGTAGCTGCCCCCCAGGTCCTTTGACTATGCCCATGTTAGAGTTCCCCCCCTGGGGGGGAGGGGTTGGGGGGGATGGGCAGGTATATTTTGCAATATGTCACTGGTGCAATAATAGCACATTGGTAGGTAGTTTATACCGAGCCATTCAGACATCATTCTGCTTTATTAGTGGTTCTGTGATACTTCCTTAATGTCACCACATCACTCCTATCAGGAGGGACATCCTTGCACTATAGTGCATCGAAAGCGAGACAGTCCCACTGGAACATTTGTTTTACTCAACTTACAGGATTTCAGCAGGAAGCTATGGCACATACAGCAATTGAAAACAAAGCGGGATGCCCCCCCTGAAACTTCTGAAGGCACATAGAACCAGTGGCGGAGCTTCATGCTCTGACACCAGGGGTGGAGAGCAGGTGGGGGTGTGGCTGGCACATGTTATGGGGGTGTGGTGTGTCCCAGGGGCGTGGCACGCCGCCTGCAGGGGCATGGTACATGTCCCAGGGATGTGGCGCGCTGCCTGCAGGGACATGGCACCCAGCGTGTGGGGGGGGGCAGCCACAATGGCACCCCACCGGGGCTGTGGTGCCGGGGGTGGTGCATTCCCCCTGCCCCCCTCTTCCTCCGCCAGAGCATAGAAGTACCCTGAGCCCAAGTCGCCACAAATGCACAATTAAAAGGACCTCTGCAGGACTCCCAAGGTATTATTGATTTCAACAAAGTTAATGTCTTAGTCTGGAACAGCAGTTCTCAACCTGTGGGTCCCCAGATGTTGCTGGACTACAACTCCCATCATCCCTGAGCTCTGGCCTTGCTAGCTAGGGGTGATGGGAGTTGTAGTCCAACAACATCTGGGGACCCACAGGTTGAGAAAGGCTGGTCTAGAACCAACCCATAGCCTTCAAAACATAAAATAAAAGCTCACCAGCACAGAATAGCAATAGAAATCCCAGTCAAACAGTCAGGAGTATGGTGAGCAATAGATATGTTAATAGTGGTTCACCTCTGAACAAACTTATTGCCATCAATAAAGGAAGAGTGCATTGTTTTGGTCTCTTGCAGTCCACTGGAGTTCAGAGTTATATGCTCCCATCAACCGTCTCTTTAGCTGTAACGTAACAACTACACTTGCCCTTTGACATGAAGATCCATGGTTCAGTCCCTGAGCAAATAACCACTTCAGGTAAGATAATGTCTGCAACAACAGTCTGTGGGACTGGCTCTTATCAACTCAAAAAGGCTGATTGACCTATGAATGCTGTCAGGCTGGAAAGAAGGAATTCTGCCGAATGAGCTACTAGAACAAAGCAAAGAGAGTTATGTGAAAATGCTGTACTGATGTGCCTGTAGTATGATTTGGGGTAGGGACACACCTTTCCTCCTAAAGGAGCCAACCATAGCAAACAGCAAAGCATTAAAGCAATACAAATGAAAAATAACCAAAAGCATTCCTAACATTTAAGAACATTAAAAACATCTAAAAACAGTCGCATATCTTCCCAGCTACCAATTGCAAAGTTCTCAAGAACTGTATATTTCAACCATCAAAGGTCTGAGTGGATAGGAATGAATGATAAGTAGTGCTTAAGGGTGAGTAAAGTTAATCCGCATGTGAACTTTACATGTTTATATTAATGCACGCATGCAACTCCTTCCCATAGTCAAATGTGCTGCCAATGTGTGTCTGTGAAGCCTGTCAGCTATGGGGGCAGGACTGGCTTCTGCTGGCATCCTGACACATTTATGTGAAAAGTGAACACCTCATGTTAATTCTGAATAAAAATATAGTCTTCTCTATCTACACCCCAAATAAGCTGAAATGGCACTGTTTGGGCTTGATAGTTTGTTTGCGGACCATGCCACAGGGTTGCTCACTACTCAATGCACATTGGCAAAAGGAACGAGTTTCCTGGGCAAAGTCTCTGGGACTGGTATCATTTAATAGAAATCTTTCTGTGTTCCATTTATATTGCTTTATCTTGTCTGCTTCGCTCATTCATTAGGGAGAATTCTGTTGCTAACAGTGAGAGAGAAAGAGGTGAGGGATGTGAATCGCTGAGTAAAAACCTTATTAGCAGCCATTCATCAAATTTAATTATTTCTGGAATGGTGCCACCAATTACTTTTTGGCATGCTGGTTT
This sequence comes from Podarcis melisellensis, assembly GCF_964234715.1. Taxonomy (NCBI): domain Eukaryota; kingdom Metazoa; phylum Chordata; class Lepidosauria; order Squamata; family Lacertidae; genus Podarcis; species Podarcis melisellensis. The sequence goes on from NC_138539.1 coordinate 68,465,576, forward strand.
AAATTGCATTTTTATACCACTAGTTGCCATGCAAATACGTCATCAGAATGATGCTAATTGAGTAACCACTGGAGAGTTTCAACCTGACTTGATCTCAACTCACACTGAAGAAGAAAGGGAGGGAGGGAGGCAAAGCATGTTATTATGAATGTTTCTGATGCAAAAGAGCATGTTTTAAGAGCCCAGTGTGTCCTGCTTAACATCAGGGATGCATGGCTTGGAAGGGTGAGGGGAAACAGCTGAAAATGACAACCATTTTCATACATTTCTGACTTTAAATGGGTTGACAGCTATAATAATTCACTATCCGTTCGCTCTCAGAAACCCACACTCCTTTGATGCCGGAGCACAAAGTGAAAGGTGGTGTTTGACAAAGAGGCAGCCAAACAGGAACAGAGGAGGAAAGAAGATTGTGGTTCACCATAAAATCCATTAGTGTAAATAACTCTGACTGATCCATAACCCCACTAAGCTGAAGCGAAGGAAAGAATGCAAGAGAATTTAGAGCTGGTGCCTGGAGTTGCCTTCTCCTGCTATGGGAGCAGGCCTGATCAGTGATTGTTCCCTTTTTGCTTTGTTCTTCTGCCGCCTGACTGCTGGGGATATCAGCCACACCAAAGCAAGTGGAGAAGGAAAGAGACCAGCTAGGAATGTTTATTCTGAAAAACAAAACTGTTCTTGTTATGGGATACGAGCCTTTTCCTATCAAGGAATGATGAGTGAATCTGTCAATTTTGTTGCCCCCTCAGTTTCTCACTTTTCCAGTAATAACGTCAGTTATTCACATTTCCACGTCAGTTTGTGATTTGTTAAAAGTCCTCATGAAAACTCACCTGCATTTTAGTGCCTTTCTCCCTTAATATTCAGTTTTGCAAGCAATGTCCCCTACTTTAAAGCATATTTATACATTCTTTTCACTAATATATGCATTTATATGCAAACTTTCTCCGAGTATAGGTATTTTTAAACACCTTACCCAGCCAGAGGACTGTACTGAAAAATGCAGAGGAGTTGAAATTTTGAATGATGAGACGGCTGAGGATCACATCTTGCTGCAGAAAGCATGGATGAGGTAAATTCACCTTTACGTGTGAACTGGAACAGATTCCTCCTTCTACCCTATCCCTACTACAAACAAATGGACAGTGTCAACTGCATTATTTTGGGTGTGGGTGTGTGTTGAAGAGTTGGTTCAACAAAATGTCTTTGGTGATCTCCTCTACCTGCAATCACCCACTTGCTCCCTGGTGATAATCCCAACTGCTGCCCAGAGAAGAAAGAGCAGACAAGAGGAGGTAGTCACAGCTACAGTTCCTTCTGCTTATTCTGGTGGGGGGGGGGTTGGGAAGCCATGACACTTTCTGACGTTGCTGGACTCCTGATTCCCACCACCTCTGGCCATTGCTTATGCTAGCTGGGGATTATGAGAGCTGGAGTCCATCAGGAGTGAAACCAGTTCCCCACCCCTGCCTTTGTCCCATTGTTTGCTTGTACTCTCCTCCTAGGCTAGAGGGACATAGTGGGCAAACAGGTAGCAGTGGTAAAAGGAGCAGCAACAGGGCCAGTGAGTTTTGTTGGTCAGCAATGTCCAGTCCCTGGCTAAGGTTTGGGGTTCAGCAAGTGCCTAACAATGCCAGTTCCCTGCCACCAGCCCTGGTGGTGGCCAATTGAGTACCACAAGCCTTCAAGGGAGACCCTTCAAGATTCCAAACCTGGCATCTGTTCTTCCAGTTGAGAGACACTGCTGATTTGTGAGAACTCACACTTATTGTGAACCAGGCTTTAGCTCATAGGAAACAGTTGTAGGATCAAGGACATCCTTCAGATGCAGCAGGTCTCTAGATTCAATACCTGGCATCTCCTGGTAATGCTAAGAAAGACCCCTACCTGAAACCCTTGAGAGATGCCTCCAGATGGTGTACACTAGGAGCAGCCAACAAGGTGCTCTCTGGATGGACTCTGACTCCCATCGGTCTCAACCAGCATCGTCGATGCCAAGGGATGGTGGGAGTTGTAGTGCTGCAACATATAGAGGACATCACGCAGTGTAGGCAATGCCGAGGTAGATGGCCCAATGTTCTGACTCTGTACCAGGCATCTCCCTAGTGGGAACCATCTCTATAAATAATGCACTATTGTTTCAAGCACACATTTGGTTTGACATATAATGAGAAGAAAGTTAAATTCTTTTTGAGCTGCAAATCATTCCCTTCTGTCTTGTCAAAAAATCCCCGACAGACTGATAAATGCCAGAGTGTAGCGATTTTGAGTGACAACAGGAGCCGGCTGAATAAGAAGAAGAAAATGTGGATAATTTTGTAGAAATAATGCCTCCCAACTTAATTGGACAAGTAATTCAAGATGAATAATTTGAGAAGCGCTTGTAAGAATCCCACATTTGCTTCTCATTTTAAAGAGAGAGTTTAAATGTGTGTGGCACCACACAGTAGGTGGATGACAGGTTATGAAAATGAAGGTTTATACAATACCTATCCTCAGGAGTGTATATGTAATACCAGTTGTACCCTATCATCAATGTCACATTGAGACCACAATGAATGCTAAGAATCGTATACAATAATAATGAACTCGTTCTTCTGAGAATGAATCCTTCTGTAGCCAAAAACGTTGCCAGCTATGCAGAAGGGCAAGGTAACAGCAGTGCAGAAGCACTAAAATATTTCTTTTTGGGGGAGGGGTGGACTCTAAGGAGCATGCTCAGTGGGTCTGTCTGTTGAGGAAGGTGGGTAAGCAAGAAGCTAGGGAATCAATAGAACCAGGTGTGAAAACTTTATGTCAGATGTGCTGGGACGTACCGTATTTTTCGCTCTACAAGAAGCACCAGACCACAAGACGCACCTAGTTTTTGGAGGAGGAAAACAAGAAAAAAAAAATTCTGAATCTCAGAAGCCAGAACAGAAAGAGGGATCACTGCGCAGCGAAAGCAGCAATCCCTCTTGCTGTTCTGGCTTCTGGGATAGCTGCGCAGCCTGCATTCGTTCCATAAGACGCACAAACATTCCCCCTTACTTTTTAGGAGGGAAAAAGTGAGTCTTATAGAGTAAAAAATACGGTAGGTTGCTTTGGTTAATAATAATGATAATAATAATTTGTATACCATCCTTCATCCGAAGATCTCAGGGTGGTTCATAACATAAAATACAAGAGAGAAAAAACACAAAATCCACAATGAAAGCAGCAGCAGCAACAACAACAACAACAAGAATAACACAAACCAATAAAACAACCTGGGAAAGCAAGACGGGAGAGAATGGAGTAGGTGAGCAACTTTCAAATACTGGCTTGGCAAATAAGCCTACTTTCATTCTTTCTGTCTTTCTTATTTTCAGGAAGAAACTACTCAGCCCATTTCCAAGAGGGAGAAGAAATTTGCCCATCGCTAGTTATATTACTGGTTCTCCCATGGTGGCGATTATAATTCAGAACCTTGAAAACTCAGTGAAAGAAAAAGAAATATTAACACAGGTGTTTATGACTCTAACTAGAATATAAAAGAAATTATATTTAATCTAGCTACCAAAGGTCATTTCTTGAATATATTTCTCTGGTCACTTTAGACTTCCACATAATTGGGAATAAATTAAGCTCTGGGACTCCACAGGAACCTTAAGAACCTCTCAGAGTTTAGGCATATAATGCCAAACAGCACTCCATGCCCTTGGCGATTAAATAAATCACAGTTAGGAAAACAAGGGGAGAATGAAGACTGTACATTCTACTGTGTGTGTGTTGTTCCCAAGCTGGGCAACCTTCATTGTTAACCTTTACATAATATGAACTTCCATCTTGAGGAGAATCTATCTAAAGTTATAGCAGCTGGCAGAGGGCATTCCGGTGCTCCAGCTGCTACATTTGTACCAGGGCAATTTCACCACCACCTCATCCCTCTCCTTCCTGGAAGATGTCCTGGCGATGCTAGTAATGGGAGGTGAGGCAAGCAGCACCAATGCTGCTGCTCCTAAGAGCCCACAGGTTTGGTGAATGGCCAGTCTTGGGTGAGCTGTGAGTTGTTTTGGCCCTGGGCGAGATCCAGGGTAGGTGGTTATTAGCAGATGTGAGGAAACCATTCAGATAAGCTCCAGATCATAGGAGGTGTGTTTCCAGCTATCCCACCCCTTGGCCTTGGAAATCAGAAACTACTTAGGAGAGGGACTGTGAGCAACATCATGGGAGGGGTGTTTCTAGGACTACGGTGAAAGTGTGATGCTCCCTTGGAACTCCATGCACGGGCCAAATGATTCATCTATAATTACCAGGCCAATTACTTTAGGAGAGTTGGAGAGCCATTTGAGGGCAGTAGACTAGGAGGGGAAATATAATGGGTTGTGGGTTCCACTGGGTGATCAATACAAAAATATAGAAAATATAAGAAGTTATTTATGCTGGATATAGAAAGAGACCAGGATGAGGGTCTCATACACCTGGATGTATGAGACAATCACCTTCTGATTGTCTGGATGTCATCAGTGCCTCTGTAAGCTTTATAGGAAGGAAAGTCTGTACCAAAAACAAGCTCTTCATAGCTGTTGACCTACAAAGCTGTTGACCTCTGGTTCTTTTTCAGCCTAACTGTTCTAGTTCTAGTAAAGATATCGAAGGAGAACATCAACAACCCTACTCAGACAGAAACAGCAGATGGCCCCAGCTTTCTTTTCTGATGCCTGCAGCTTCAGATAATAAGAGACTTTCCTTACCTACTATAATTCACATCACATCTAAGGGTAGCAGACGGTACTTTGTCCAAGTGAAACAGTCTGTGGCACTGTCAATAAACTAAAAATATATCGTTCTTAAAAAAAAAAGTTTTTCTCCACAAACACACTTGCACATTTGCCAGGAATGATTTCTTTAAAAAAATATCTCTCCCACACATCTATCCTGGAACAAACGGTCCCTTGTGTCATTTGTTTGAGATTCACATAAGATTGTTTCTCTGGGTGAAGGTACAAAGTTATTAAAGTCTTTGTAATGGAAAGAAAGTTGTTCAGTGCTGGTATCTTTCATCAGGTGGGCTCAAGCCATGGCCAAGACAAGCATTTAGCAATCATTTACACATCCTTGGCTCATCGATGGTGAGATAATATCTAAAAAGGGATGCAAACTATGAACAATCCCCAAATCATTTAGTAGTCGTTTGTTTTTGTCACTGTATCCAAAAGAAGCTGCCCAAATCTGCATTTCTGAGAGATACTTTATTTTTGAATTGGAGGCACGTGTCATTATGACAACCTGAAGGAGATGAGCTGTTACATGGAATGCTTAGCACCAGGAATGACTCATTTCTCTGAATGAGTCACTGTTCTGGTTGTGACCCCTTTGAGGAGAGGTGATTCTGTTTGCAATGCTGCATCAGAACTGACATAGAGGAATTGTTGTTGTTCAGTCGTTTAGTCGTGTTCGACTCTTCGTGACCCCATGGACCAATCAGAGCACACCAGGCACTCCTGTATTCCACTGCCTCCCACAGTTTGGTCAAACTCATGTTGGTAGCTTCGAGAACACTGTCCAACCATCTCATCTTCTGTCGTCCCCTTCTCCTTGTGCCCTCAATCTTTCCCAACATCAGGGTCTTTTCCAGGGAGTCTTCTCTTCTCATGAGGTGGCCAAAGTATTGGAGTCTCAGCTTCACGATCTGTCTTTCCAATGAGCACTCAGGGCTGATTTCCTTAAGAATGGATAGGTTTGATCTTCTTGCAGTCCATGGGACTCTCAAGAGCCTTCTCCAGTACCGTAATTCAAAAGGAACAATTCTTCAGCGATCAGCCTTCTTTATGGTCCAGCTCTCACTTCCATACATCACTACTGGGAAAACCATAGCTTTAACTATACGGGCCTTTGTTGGCAAGGTGATGTCTCTGCTTTTTAAGATGCTGCCTAGGTTTGTCATTGCTTTTCTTCCAAGAAGCAGGCAGCTTTTAATTTCATGACTGCTGTCACCATCTGCAGTGATCATGGAGCCCAAGAAAGTAAAATCTCTCACTGCCTCCATTTCTTATGGAGCACATAAGTTGGGCATTAAAGGCTTCATTCATTCTCCCTCTATTTTTCAACATTCTGACATTTTCTTCTTTCTCACCTTCATAGTCCATTAGTTATAATTTTGCCAGGGCTATTAAAACAACAACAACAACAACATGCTCATTATAAGACAAATAGAAGATAAGACAGTACCCAACAACTCCCCCGCCCGAGTGATTTATGTGTTTTAAGAAGGCGAGAGAATAATTTTTGTTTCTTTTTTGCTTTGTTTTCTTTTTCATTCCCCGAGGTTCTCCAGGAACAGGTCCTGCCACCAATGAAATGCACTCTGAGCAAGTTCAGAGGCATTATTTCTTTAAATATGTTAGCAATGGTTATTTAAATTTGTGACCTGCTTTATAAACTACTATTAATGGAAAAAAATAATCTATTTAGATGTCATGCTATCGACAAAGAAGGTTCTATGAAGAGGTTTCTTCAAAAGCAAAAAAGAGAGAAAAAAGTTGCAAGTTAGAAATCTCAGTTTGTTTGAGTACTTTCAAATAAGATCATTGGTACAGGCACATCTTAGAAAACATTCACACACAAATTAGCAAACACATTAGCTTCTATTCAAATATGAAACAGAACCGGAAAAAATAAAATAATATATGGTGAAATGGACACAAAATATTGGGGGAAATGTTGCTTGGAACATCTGGGAAAATCTATGGAAACTAGCTCACAATTTCCCTTCAAATATGGGTAATATAAAATTGTTTCAAAGTTATGAGCAGATGGTACTCTGTACCAGCAAAGTTAAATGAGATTAACAGAAAAAATTCCATCTTTGTGTTGGAAATGTCAAGAAGAGAGAGGTGATTTTTATTTAGCTTGCATACCAGTATTTGCATTGAAAAATATGGAGAAGTGTGCAGTTTGAAGAATGATCTGGGTATTAGTCTGGAAAATGGCAGTAATTTTGTTCTGCTTAAAAAAGTCTTCTTATGATTCAGGCAGTCCGTATGTTCAGCTGAACATTCTCGAGTCATCAGTCCTTGAGTGATGTATTTTTACATATGAAGCGATGCTTAGCTTTGCTTTCCCATTAATTAATTTCGCCCTGCTTTTATTATTCATTATTATTTATTTCATTTCCAGGCTACATAGTCTCAACTGTAAGGATTGAGAAACAGAATCTAAATTACCCTTTTATCCCACAAAATCTAATAGAGATCGAGCCTGATCTCTTTTTAATTGAACAAGGGGTAGCATGATTGCTAGTTTGGAGTAAAATGATTCCCCCCCCCCAATATAATTGTTTTTCTTGTTAAATATAATTTAGTTCTGCAAATAATGCTAATATAATTGCTTTTCAAAAGAGATCAAATCCTCACAACAGACACAAGCACTTCCCCGCAGCTCAGTATCCCACAAATAGAAATTAGGGAACCCACACAAAAAGTGTAAGGGGACAAAGAAATAGGGAGTTGTTGACAGACTTATGCGTTATATGCATCTTAATTGCACTAGCACTTTAATTCCTCCGTAATTGCTCTTTAATTGCTTAGATTTTCATACATTTAAAAAGCAGTTAAAACCACATTGTGCTCTGCGAGAGAATCTGAAGCATTTACTGTAGACATTTTAAAGAGATCATGTAAAGAACAATTTCACAGCCTCTATTATAGTGAAGAGTTTAAAAATTACACATGACTAATTTTATTTCAGTTACGCATATAAATTACGGTAAGGGTTTTGGGTCCCCCCCCCTCTCCTTCAAGCTGCTGGGTCAGAAATGTTGGAATTTTGAAAATTCTTTTGTGCCCATAAAAATGGTCTCAGTGGAGAGTGGAATGCGGAGGCACTGCCATTTTTGAAACAAAGCTATTTCACAGGTTTGAATACACTTGTAATGAAAGCTGGAGAGAAGGATGGATGGATAAATCACACTGTTTCTTCTCTGGATCACCGATATGTTTGCTGCTCTGTGCTCCTTTTAGAGGAAGGGTGGGGCAGACATTAAATAAATCATTATTTTTAAAAATATTGTGTTCAGTCGTAAATACATCACGCCTGTTTCTGCATTAATCTGATACTGTTTTACGAAAAGAATCTGCATAAAATGTGTATTTAAATCCTATTTCAATCATATTCTGTCTCAAAATATAGATTCTTAAAAGTATTTCCCCTCAAAGTACAGCTTTTTGTGATGTGAGGATAATGAGGGTTTGTACCCACTGTTTCTTTTCTTAAAAAATTGTTTGGGGTACTCTCATTTTGACTCAAGAAAATCACCGGGAAAGGAAACGAGGCTGCCATTGGAGGTGGTAACAACGAAACTGAGCAATCACCGTACTAGATTCCAACTCCTACTTCACACATTTAATGTTTGCTTCAGTCTGAGACTCAGGAAGCACTGTGACAGGAAATGAGGCCGCCAATGGGGGTAGCAATGGAACTGGTGATTCACTGTGTTACAGAAGAAACTAAAACTTTTAGTTTCTTCTCCCGTTAGATTCACAATTTTTTTAGAGGTATGCATACCCCCAGAAAAAAGCACTGTTTGTACTCAATGCAGTCGTCCTGTCAGCACAAGGATTTCTGTTTGCACAAGAAGAAGAATTCGGATTTGATATCCCGCTTTATCACTACCCAAAGGAGTCTCAAAGCAGTTAACATTCTCTTTTCCCTTCCTCCCCCACAACACACACTCTGTGAGGTGAGTGGGGCTGAGAGACTTCAGAGAAGTGTGACTGGCCCAAGGTCACCCAGCAGCTGCATGTGGAGGAGCGGAGACGCGAACCCGGTTCACCAGATTACGAGTCTACCGCTCTTAACCACTACACCACACTGGCTCTATCACATTGGTTTTATCACAATGGGACTTTCTGTTCCAATCCTCCCCACTGAATGTGCTGTGAACCATCCACAAATTTGAATCAGTGGATAGCGGAAACAGATTTAGGGGGCATGTGAGGAGGAAGATGGGGGTAAATCCCTGTTTACACAAGCGGAAAGGTTTGCACTGATGGGGGTTAGCAGCGAGAATGAGAAAGGCAAATTCCATGTTAGGGATCTTTAGGAAAGGAATGGAAAATAAAACTGCCAATATCATTGTGCAGTTATACAACTCTATGGTGGGGCCACATTTGCTATACAGTTCTGGCAGCCTCACCTCAGAAAGGATATTGTAGAGTTGGAAAAGGTTCAGAAAAGGGTCACAAAAATGATCAAGGGGGTGGTGTGACTCCCCTATGAAGAAAGGTTGCAGCACTGGGGACTTCTTACCTGAAGGAGCATCTCCACCCCCATTGTTCCGTCCAGACACTGAGGTCCAGCTCTGAGGGCCTTCTGGTGAGAAGTGAGGTAACAGAGAACCAGGCAGAGGGCCTTCTTGGTAGATGTCAAGGAAATAAACAACTACCTGACTTTTAGAAGACATCTGAAGGCAGCCCTGTTGAGGGAAGTTTTTTAATGTTTGATCAGGAGCCGCCCAGAGTGGCTGGGGAAACCCAGCCAGATGGGTGGAGTATAAATAATAAATCATTATTGTTATTTAGAGAACAAGTGTGGTTCTCCATGGCATGGAGAAAGTGGACAAAGAAAAGCTTTTCTCCCTCTCTCACAACACTAGACCTCATGGGCATCCAATGATATTGAATGTTGGGAGATTTAGGAAAGATAAAAGAAAGTATCTTCACTGTGATGGTCTGGGACTTGGACTCAGAGCCAGAGGAGTCTCAGTCTGCACCGGACCCTTTGCCTCAGGCATCACCTGAACCAAGTCTGAGGCCTGATCCTGAAGAGTCCCAGTCTTCACAGGTTCCCCTGCAACAAACACCAGCTGGGCCGAGTCAGGGGCCTGAGCCTGCCCAGCTCCAGATGCGGGGATTACCTCGTTGCCTTCTGCTTGGCCATCACTTACAGCTGCTCCACTACCGGTTGGGTCAGGAGAGGCTGAGGCGGCCCCTGGGTCTAGTAACCCACCGACATCTTCCGAGCTGCAGAGACTAAGGTCTGAGAGAAGGAGAGACCTGAGTACTCGCAGGAGGAGTGTTCGCCTTTGGGTAAAACAGGGAGGTGAGTCGCCAGGGGATCAGGACTGGCCATTACCCCATCAGAGATAAAAGGCTGTCAGACCCTGCCCCAGATTGCGGAAGCAACACTGCTGTATGGTAGATCCTGCCTGAGATCCTGTACTTGTCCTTGCCTGTCCTGCCTTGGCGCTGTCAAACTGACACCTAGAAAAACCTTCCGATTCTGGACAGGACCTGGACCACATTGCACAGCTTACCCTCGGGCCCAGCACATTCATGCAGTGCATAGTCTAGCTATGGAACTTGCTCTCCCAGAAGGCAGTGATGGACCCCAAAAGTGAATTGAACAAATTCATGAAGGAGAGGGCTATCAAAGGCTTTTTGCTTGGTAGGGATGCAGGAGAGGGCCTTCCCAGTGGCTGCTCCTGGACTCTGGAACTCCCACCCAAAATAAGATAGACCGACTGTCTCCTTGTAGTCCTTATGCCAGCAGGTGAAGACTTCCCAAAGAGACTTTTTGGAACTTATGGCTTTTACTGAGAGGGCTAATGCCTGACTGTTCTGAAGGAGTCTCAAAGTGGCTAACATTCTCCTTTCCCTTCCTCCCCCACAACAAACACTCTGCAAGGTGAGTGAGCCTGAGAGACTTCAGAGAAGTGTGACTAGCCCAAGGTCACCCAGCAGTTGCATGTGGAGGAGTGGAGATGCGAACCCAGTTCAATAGATTACAAGTCTACCGCTCTTAACCACCACACCACATCTGCTCATATATATTGAAAGCTCTTTTGAGCTTTCATATATGTGCTTTTTAATTGACTGTTCCCTTTTCTCTGTTTTTAGCTGGTCTTATTTTATCAGTAAGCTGCCTTGAGTCCCTGTCAGGAAACAGAGTGGAGTATAAATAAATTTTAACACCACCACACAAAAGCCTAGAGGCCAGTGGTCCAAGATCACGTCATAGCTGTCAACGTTTTCCTTTTTTTAAGGGAAATTCCCTTATTCCAAATAGGATTCCTCGCAAGAAAAGGGAAAAGTTGACAGCTATGGATCACGTGGTTCCTACTGATGGAACCAAATAAGAAAGCAACTTATTTTTCCACACTTCACCATTCCCCAAATATCTTCATTCTTCCCTCATTCCTTGTGCCACCTTTCCGAAGCTTTTAAGCAGGCGTTGTTAGATTTGTGGTAAAAATGCCACAAAATGAAAGATTCCTATCAATTACAATTGTTATCAGTATCCCAGGCTGCTGCAACCTCTCCACCTTGGTGTTCAGGTTTCTTTGTGTTTTTTCAACTTTCCTTTGAAAGCAGCTGTCCGATAAACAGAAGACAGGCATTAAAAAGAAGGCACTGTTTCTTCTCGCTCATTCCTCCGCAAACCTAGCAACATTCCTGCCTCTTATGGCGCTGCTTCCAGTGCTGTTCAGTTCTGTTTTGAAATGCTGCAAGACAGACAGCGTACTGGCTGCCTCTGCTTCTTTGATCTCACAAGATTTAATTAGGGACACCAACCAGGTCTCGCATGTTTGAGGCCTGCAATTGAAAGGGCGGAATCTGTGTTTCGTGTGAAGCCTGACAAATTGTGTGGGTTTGTTTGTTTTTTTATGTGGATGTGGGTCAGAAAGGCACATTGTTTTCTCACCACTGTCAGATTCTGCCTAAAAGGGATGTGAGTTGCATGGAGAAAGAGGAGCCTTCAAAAAGCTCTGCTTTCTACAGCTTTTTTGGGAAGAAGTCAATACTGGTCTTTTGCATCGACGGTCTATTCCTAAGGACTCAAAGCTGAGACGTTACTACAGTCGCTTAACTCCTACCAATCAGTTTTGAAGTGTTGAGCTTGTGTGTGCAATGTAACATGGAAGGAGGTATTGAAGCAACATCCGCACCCTGCTTAATAGTAATAATAATATATTTTTTATTTTTTTTATATGCCACCCATCTGACTGGGTTGCCCCAGACACTGTGGGCGGCTCCCCAAAAAATATTTAAAAAGCAATAAGACATCAACAGTTAAAAACTTCGCTGAAGAAATCCCACTTTCCCCTTCCCCATTCTTTCTGTGAGATCATTGGCACTATAGATAGCAGTATCATACCACATCAAACAGCCAAATATTTCTGAGTACAATACTTTGTGCAGAGAGATATTAGGAGACCCTCTATTCCCCCTCACAGAACGAAATTTCCCAGTGTGATTTAACAAAGAATTCCTCTACTGATGGATTTTTCCTAACCATTCTCAGCACTCTTAACAAACTGTTCCCAAGATTCGCTGGGGAAGCCATGACTGTTTATCGTGATATGATAGTGCTTTCAATGTGTGATGCAAAAGAGACCTGTGAAGAGGAAACAGAAGTAGTACTTGGAAGAGCCATGCCGATGGATAGTAGCCAACACACTTATGCAGTGCACTATAGTTCTGAGTGAAAAACCTTCCTTTCACCCCAGTTACTGGACTGTTTGACAAGGATTTCACATACAACATGCCTCAGTGTATAAAGACATGTTCAAGATTCGCACCCTTCCCCTCAGAAAGGCAGGATCTTTGCTAGCATTCTTACTAGCATTAGCAGTGGCGTAGTGTGGGGGGTGCAGGGGGGGCCGGCCGCACCGGGCGCAACATCTGGGGGTTAGGGTTAGGGGGCGCAAATCCACGGGTTAGGGGGTGCAAATCCACGGGTTAGGGGGTGCAAATCCACGGGTTAGGGGGTGCAAATTACTTGCCTTGCCCCAGGTGCTGACAACCCACGCTGCACCACTGTTTATTAGTAACCTTGAAAGCCAAGCGTTGTTGCTGAAGCATGTTTTTCTTCCTCTTTGGAGTGTGCAGCAGTGAATAAGTAAATGCACAACTGGTTATCAGGCATTCATCACAACTGATTGATGGGTTACATTATCAACTCGCTTGTCGCTAATAAGCTGCTTTTGTATTTGCCTGCTTGGAATGATTACCACCTCTATAGCAGGTTAATTTAGAAGGTCGCTTTATCAGACAATTTGCTATTGATAAAAATCTGTAGACAACCAATTAGGTTTCATTTACTTGGCTCACTAACTTGTCGGGCTAGTCCACTCCTGTTGTATAATTGCAAAAGGAGAGGGTAGAGTCAGGTACTGTGTTACTTCAGCGATATATAAATTATTGAGGGAAACATGCACCCTGCATAGTTTTTTGTAGGATTATTTGATTTGATCTAATTTTATTTAGTTAGTTAGTTGTAAAATTTCTTCTCTGCCTTTCACCATAGGTCCCGGAATGGGCTTCAACTGCATAATGAATAGCATTGAAACTCAATTTGTTTTTCCTCATCCATCTCAACACTGCAGCCTGGCATCAGTTCAGGATCTGCACAGCTTCTCCCAGTTCAGGTATAATAGAGTTGAGTGCCCTAAGTTTTCTAACAACTGCTTCCAGTAGCTTCGTATAAATACTAAACAGCATTGGAGATGGAGCAATCCCTATGGTGCCCCATAATTTAACAGCTGAAGGGGTTAAAAGTACTATCCTAATGCTAGTCTCTGGACTAAGTCCTGGAGATAGGACTAAAACCATGGTAATACACTGCCCTGAAATCCTTTTCCCCAGAGCTGGTTCAGGAGGTGTCACAGACAGGGGCGGAGGAAGGGGGGTGCGGTGGTGGTGGTCTGCCCTGGGTGTCTTCGCTGAGGGGGTGACATTTGGAAGTCGCGGGTGCACGGCATGCCGAATGTCTGCCATCGACGGCTCACTCCGCCCCTGGCTGCAGGGCGCGCTTGCCGCTTAATGTACCCAAGCACCTATTGCGCACCTGGGAGGGCACCCTCCGTGCCCTACCACCCTCGGGAGCGTGCCCACCCTGGGCAGCACAGGCATATGCTCCATTGCTGGTCACAGAGGTATGTGCAGGACATCCACAGGGCAGAAAGAGCATGAGGCATGAAGTGCAATTAGCTTTTATTCACGGGAAGTAACAATGCAACAGAGTTACTCAGGCTCGACTAATTCAGCTTGCGATATTGCCCTTCCCTTCTAGCCTCTCACTCTGGAACCCTCCCTAGTAGATGAAGGCTGTGTCAAGGGGCTGGGCTTCTCCTTTTGGTCTGGCTGGCCCATTGCTCAGCAACATGAAGAACTCTCCTAGGGCAGGGTGTCATAGGGGGAGAAGAGTCAGCAGGACTGGGACTGTCCTGCTACTGGGTAGAAAGAGCAATCTCTGATTCCTCTCTGTTAGAGTCTGTGCTCACATTGCGACACTCAGCCTCTAGCACTGTCCTTGAAGGGCCTCTTCCTTCTGACTGCTCAAACCTCCTGCTTCTAGCACCTCCCACCTCATCCCTCACCAAAACTGCTCTCCAGTATCCCACCACCATGATCCAGGATCTAAGTCATCTTCTGTGTGATCTCAGAGGGATTCTAGGTCAGGTGGCACCCATCCCTCTTCCTAATCCAGCCAGTCCCTGACAGGAAGATACCATGGTCAATTGTATCAACAGCTGAAGAGAGATAAAGAAATATGAACAAGATCTCATTCCCCCTGTTCCTTCCTCCACAAAGGTCATCCATTAGGATGTCCAAGGATGACTAAATCTCATGGCTACACCTGGACCCAGATTAGAATGGATCTAAATAATCTGTGTCATCCAATAATTCTTACAGCTGTCCCACCACAACTCTCTTCACCACCTTCTCTCCAACTAGTCAATAGTTGCTCCAGCCCATGATGCAGAGCTGGTTCCTTTAGGATCAGCTGCACCACTGCTTCTTTCAAGACAGTATGAACCATCCCCTCATATAATGAATCATTGACCATGCTCTGGACTCTGGACTCAACCAGTTGGAAACCCTTCTTTTAGATTCAATAAGCGAGGAGGGACAGGGGTCAAGAGGGCACATAGTTGGACACAATGCACCTTGTCCACATAATCTAACTGTATAAGCTGAAACTGATCCCACTGTGCATCACTGGTTCTGACACTGGGTACTTCAACCATAGCTGTAACAACTGGAGCAGATAGTTGTTGATGGCAAATATGACATTGTGAGGTCTAGATCTTATTAAGGTGATGACCTTTTGTCTGATTTGAAGGTCATGGCTGCAGGTAAACTCTAGGAAGACCACACCAGCAGGGAGATCTCATCCTTCACTTTTTATTCTTAAATGTATAAGAATGCTGCTGTAATTTGCCATGTTTGACTTCAGGTGCTTCCAGATGCATGCTAGCTGTGGGACCGGTGATCCTACTGCATACAAATTTTGGAAGGAGCTCCACACGATGACATTGGAATCAAATGTCCTGGGGATGCATGCAAAGGATTCTCAAACCTATGACACAATCCAGCCCCGCTCAGACTGCACAACCCTGTGCTGCTACTTTGTGTATGTGGTGGTAGCAACACCACAAATAACTTGATTGCCAATATGCTGCATTTCAGTGAATTGCCTACTCTTAGTAGCCACCCTATTTCCCAACCTTCAGCAGCCTGGCAACCCACCCACGAAGCTCTGTTCTAATATGGAGAGGTCTGCAAATGATCTCAGAATAGACCCCCTACCGTAGATTGAGCCTGACTGTTGAAACACTTTATCAAACACGTACAGCACTAGCACATGAAGGGGCTGTTCTAGGAACCACCTGCCTGCATGACTGCACAGCTACAATGATTGAATGATTTCCACGGTGGACAAAGGTTAGGTGGACAAAATCCTAACTTTCAGACATGTCTGTTTTTCCCCTTGTGCCAACGATTCAGAAGGCTGAGATGTGTTGTGCTGCTAAGAACAAAACAATTTGTTTGAAACTGCAGGAGAGGTGATTACATTTTGAGGATATTCCCATTTTCTGTACTCCTGCTTGTTGCAATACCCACTTTCCTTTTGCTCAGGGTTGGCAGTTCCTTCTGTCACAACATAACTTTGCCAGATCCAAGGAAGTTGTTTAATTTATATCAAAATGTTTAATTTGACTCATTTGGCTATAAACAGAAACAATTGTGTTAATTTACTCAGCAATGCTAAGATGATTCCATAGTCACCAATCATTGCAGTTGTGAAAGGTCCACGGTCTCCTGTTGCTCTAACTGTATTGTTCCTAGGGATGGTCGAAAAATATCGTTCAGTTTGTATTTTGATGCGGACCTACTTCATGTTTACTTCCTGTGGTGACAGGTAAACTGGAATAGAACTGTGTTGTTGTTGTTTTGGTTTTGGTTTGAAAATCACGCTTTTCAAAATTTCTTGTCAGTTTGCCAACCTCAAAAGTACTTACGAAATATTTCAGGTAGGGGGAGGCATGCATAAAAATGAATGCACGTGAAGCAAATATGCAAAACCATGTGGAAATGAGGAGAAAAAACACAAGACTGGGAAAATGGGAAACTGAGAAAAACTGAAAATGACAGATTCACTCATCCCAAACTGCAATTGTACACAGATACATGTATATGCAATTTTTGATACGAGAATTCTCAGTTTTAGATTGCCTCATGCTACACACTGAAAATGCAAATTTCATCTCCCCCTGACCAATCCCATGCTGGATGCTAACACAACGCAGTGGAAAGTTTTGTCTTAAGAAGTTCTGCTTTTCTGAGTTCTCTCCACCTCGCAGTATAGTTTGTAGTTAGGAGTGAAGATTATACAATTTTGACCGCTGTCGGTGACTGTTGCCAAGATTATATTTTCTGCAGCCCAAACAATTTGAGAGGCTGCAAGAGAGAGAAGAAGAGAGTCCGGGAGTGTGTTAGGGTACTTTATCACGAACTTTGGCAAAAAGAGAAACCCAAAACTGGGTCTGGGACAGATCAGTAATTGGACAGAGACAGATAAGAACGGAGCATGGGTGGGGGAATTAAAGATCATCAGATAAAAGCCCTGCTTTTATGTGAGAAGTAAGTTTTATTAAAGATAAGAAGTGGTGCTGAAGGATCATAGGGATGTTCGCTTTGAACATTTATAAGACAAAAGTCTACAGGGGTCCCCTCCCCTCCCCGTGTAAGTTTTATTGCCCTTTGCTTTTTTGTTTAAAAGTGGTTGACACTTATATGAACTTATTCCACTGTGTTTACAGGCGCACTGTAGCCCAGGGATTGGGAAACAGTGGCCATAGAGTTTTTTGGGTTATGTAGGGTTGCCATCCGTCTGAGAAATCCTAGACATGTCCTCTTTTGGGTGGCCAACAGGCCCATCTGGGAGGATTGTCACATTTTAAAGGAATACCTGGTATTTGGGGAATTTATTTATTTGTGGTACGGGCATCTCTGCTTGCCAGAGCTGCTGCCAGCCTGAGCTCTTTTCCCAGCTTGGGCTGGCAGCTGCTCAGGCTGTCCTCTTTTTTTGCTTTTTAAGATATGGCAACCCTAGGATTATGTCTCTCATTTCCCTTGATCATTGGCCATACTAGTGAGGGTTGACAGGAGATGAAGGCCAACACATCTGAAAGGCCAACAGATTCTCCATCCCAGGTGCTGGTTGCTGGAATTACAATTGGAGCTCAAGCTAGCAAATCAGTGATAGTACAGTACATGACACTAGACAATCAGTAATGACAATGACAATTGATGCCGCTGACATCAGTAATGGAACAAAGGAACCCATGAACAAAGTGCCAGGTGGTGTGATGCCACTAGTTTGGCTGTGCAAATTACACACACACACACACACACACACGCACACACACACACTGAGTCTTTTAAAAGAGGCCCCATAGAACATGTGTACTCTGTATCCATGGGGCCTCTTTAAAGGACTCATCCTGTATATATATCCTGCCCTTTTACCAATAAAAGAATTTGTATTCACAAATTATCAAAGGGGAGAGACAGCTTCCGTGTAATTTGTATGGATGTTTGTGCTGGATTGTGATATACTTAACTTGATTTTGATGTGGCCAAGGAGTATTTGAGCATGTAATTTCTGTTCAAGATCATATATATGTCAATGATGACATATTTACAGAACATGACCTTTACTTTGACCCAACATGTTCTCTGCATTAAAGTGAGAGAAGAAGCTACACTTGTTGCCTATCTCCCAGTTATTGAAGGCACATGACACCAGGTACTGGCCTTCTCTATTCTGCATTCATCTCAATGCTCTCAGATTTAGAGTTCCTGGAAGAGTCATTTGCTTCTTCCACAAATAACCCACAATAGAACTGTATCATATTGCTGGCCATCGTAAAATATTTCATATACTTTTTTTTAAAAAATGAAGGACTACATTGCTTCATAATGCATGTATGCAACAGGATGCAGTTTCTCTGGATAAGGCAATGAATCAGAGGAAAGTGTATATGTATCCAAATGCTAATGTTTTGGCGAATACTAGAATAATATGACAACCAAGTTGAGGTTATATTATTTCCACCAAAATCCCATGATTCTGTAACACACACACACACACACACACACACTGAAAATGGACATTGTGAACAGTGGCAATTCTATGGTACTGCCTTTGATTATTGGGAATGACACATAGGCACGCCAAGTGTTGTGTGTTTAGTTGCAATGAAGGACACACCATAGTACAGGAATGTCAAAGTGCATCACTCTTTCATAGCCAAGAGAAGAAACTTCTTCTTTCTTACGCTTCTGCTGAGCTTGATTCCGTCTTAATGCCAGACTGATTGTGAGGGCATCTCTTCTTTGTCCATTAGCCTTCGGGTGGTGCTTTTCTCCCATAACCTCATCACATAACACATCTGTTTTATTCCTTGATATTACATATTTCTATGGCTCTCTCATTTTCATAAATAGAGGCCCTTGTGCTACATCTGGCACAGATATGATATCACTCATCAGAGTCAAAAAATAGTTGACCCTTCTCACCCCAAATACCTTTGATGTGTCGCCTGAGTTTTGCATCCAGTCCTAGAGACCTAGTCTTCCCTTAGGTTGTCTAAAGCCTTTCATTTTCCTTAGGCTTCCTTGATTGGGTGAGTGGGTGGGTCATTTACAACTCTGCTCTGTCATTTCCATAAGTAGCAGTTGATCAAGTTCTCTTCCTGAACTATTATTTATCTCTTTTGAAGTAGCAGCTCTGACTGATTACTGGGGGAAATCAAGGTAAGCCCCGAGATGCAATTGCATCATGTTACAGAATAGATACGTGCTTTCTTTAAATATTATATAAACTGAAAACAGCTGGTGGAATTCTAAAACAGAAAAAAATAAAATCGTACTGGCAAAGGTGCACAACCTCCTGTTGTACATCAAAAGTAGGGAAAGTTTGTGGCTTGTGTAATTTGATTAAATAATATAGGGAGAATTCCCTGAATGCTAAGATCCAGATTTGAGGCAGAAAAAAGGACCATCCAAAAGCTGAGATGGGGGGGGGGGGGTATAGAGTAACAAATTTTGTTTGAGTAGGGTTGCCATATTTCATACAGTGAAAATCCAGACACAAAAGTTGTTTAGCTTCTGACACGGGTTGCCATACATCTGGATTTTCCCAGACATTGAAGCGATTTCTGCCTGGACACTGTTTCCGATGGCTGAATCCTGGCATTCTGGGCATATGGCAACCCTGTGTTTGAGAAACCTGTGATCATGGTGTTCTGCTCCATCAGTTCTGATCTATTGAATACTGCAGGGTTGTAACTTGTCTCCCATGTTGACATCTACATGAAACCAATGACATCATCTAGACATTTGGACTGAAGTATCACCACTATGCTGATGGTACCCAGCTCATCCCCAAACACTGGGAAAGCATGACTCCCTCCTCCATTATCTATCCAGGTTTCAGTAATACACTCCAGGTCAGTAGGCTTCTGCAATATCATCCTGGGCGGCAGACCTTTCTCATACAGGGACCTGGCAGTCAGAAGCTCCTTAAGGCCCAATGGGTTGCTAGCATGGGGATATGATCAAAGGCCAGCAGTTACCTTTATCTTTGTGGATGGACTTAAAAGCCCCCTAGATCAGTTACAGACGTCAGCTTGATCCTGAGCATTTGGTGGACACATTCAGCTTTTATTTACTTAATTAATTCCATATAGGTAGATGTGCTGCAGCAGACACGAACCGCATCATGAGATTCTCAAGGCACCTTAAAGGCTAACAGATGAAATGTTATCCTCAGTCTATCTATGATCACCCATACATAAACACAGCTACAGAGCATATATGCGATAACAATTCATGCATGTGGCAAGTGAACTCTAGTCCATGAAAGTTTATGGCATAATAAATCTGTTAGTCTTGGGTGGGGGACATGAGATTCCGTTTCATCTCTGCTTTAATTGAATGCCATTAATCTAGCGAAAGGATGGCAACAGAACTAAAAAGCAACGTCAATGAGCAGGCGACTCCTTTTTTGTTTTGTGACTTCAGCAAAGCTCCAGAAGTGTCAATTATGAAAATATGAATACAGCATGCACTAGAATAGTTGCAATTAATACCTATGTTGATATCAGGGACATTTGTGGTTGCACTGTAGGGCTGTTAGCTTTCTGACACTATTCCTGAAAGCGGGAACAGAAAGAAAAGTAGTTTGCAGTTATTTATGTTTTCATGAGAACAAAGCATCTAAATACAGCTCAGGCAGAAGCACCCACATCTATTTTTTTTTAAAAAAAGGAATATACTTTATAAGGCTTTGCAGAGAAAATGTAGGTTTGCAGACGGTTGATCTACTGCTTAAGAATTGCTGAGCAATGAAATCAAACATTGGATTCATTTAGCAACAGATATGATCTGTGGGAATGTCCAGGTGTTCTTGCTTTATCCTGGAACAATCTGCAGAATTCCTTTTATCTGAGGGAGTGTTTGCGAATGCCAAAACACTGGGGTTGTTTATGCAAAGGAAGAGTAACTGCATATTTTATCCCTTAGCCTTTGATTGCATTAGCTTCAGTGATGGCAAATTCTCTTTGAAGAAAGATCTATGTATGAACATGAATCTGAAAGAGAGAGAGAGAGAGAGAGAGAGAGAGAGAGAGAGAGAGAGAGAGAGAGAGAGAGAGAGAGAGAGAGAGATTGAGAAAACCTTTCTGCCTGCAGTATGTACAATAGTTCAAATTGCAGCTAGTTGGCTGATATTTTCAGTTTAAAACTGGTTTGTTCTAGCAGAAAATATATGGTTTCACAGCTTTAACAACAAATGCAAATGACATACAATCTGAACTTAATGATCTTATGTCTCCTTCTTTAGATGGAAATGTGTATTACTCCACACACCTCAAAATGTGTTTTGCCAGTCCTGCTGCATTTTGTCGCCCATTTTGTCGCTGAAAGGAGCCTGGGACTTCTGCCCCAAATGCCTACTCTCTTGACACCACTGATGCTACTCTTCTCTCTCATTGGAACTCCCTGAACTCCTTCTCTGAGTAAGTCTACCTTAGACAGGTGCCCTGTCCTGATAGCTTTGCTGTAGCTCTCAGGCTTCATTCTCTGTTTTAAATCCCCATTAGTCAAATGGAAATTCCCTAGGCTCAGGGCCAGTTCATGTGGGCACCAAATGTGTATCAGCATATGGATGCATCTGGGACTGTGAATGAAAATTGCATAGCTGTGTGACAAGCTACACAATATTGTTAAGAGCAAGCTCTTGGACAATCTTAATAGCCACAATTGGAATACGGATAGCATCTACAGAGGACAGTGTATTCATGTATCCTGAATGCTCTCATTACTTTTGATAGATGGTGGAAGCAGGCAGGGAAAGTGAATCTTTAGAAATCATAGTGTTTATGTTGCAAAATTCGCCTTTCCCGTATTTTGCAAGTCTCTCTCTCTCTCTCTTTCCCGCTGCAGTGTAATTTCCCCCCTTTCTTCACTGATGCTTTGCGATAGAAAGAAAAGGCTAAAGCAGAAGGATGACTGCAGGTTTATAATGTCGACGACAGCAGAACAGAAATAGGGAAGGAAAAAGAAGGGGCACCATACTGCAAGTGGTCACTCGAGGCCAATAAATTATGACCACAACTATAGCCAGTGTCATTTAAGTACTCTTTAGTTTCTGATGATAAAGCACTAGCTTATCACCATGCTGACAACTGCAAACCTCTGTGGCCTCAGCTTACAGCCTGTCCATTTGTTACCCGGCCAGCCAAGCTGCACTGAATTTAGCACAACTCAAGTGGGTCATAAGCATGAATAGGTAAAAATATTCCCTGGGCTTCCAAATGGCAGGTCAGAGGCTGGGGAAGGCTGCACAGTGATATATGAGCACATAGCCCTGTTCTTCTATTTGTCAGCTGCTGATAGGGCTTGCCAAGTGACCAAAAAAACAAAATGAAAACAACTTGACCTGGATGTGAGGGTTGCTGGACAGTTTTTGCTTGCAGAGAAGCAGGAGGTTTGTTTGTTTTTTTGTTTTCAAAGCTGCACACCTTGGATTGAGGAGATAGGAAGCCTTTTCCAGACAAGGGTCACATTACCTTTTGGGGACCACATAACAGTGGGGGGTTGGGTGAGAAGCAGAAGTGGGTGGAATGAAAAATAGCAATTTTATCTTTCTACCGTAGGCGAGTTTCTATGTACTCACAGATCTCTACCGCTCATCTAGAAGAGAAGAAGAAGAGTTTGGATTTGATATCCCGCTTTATCACTTCCCAAAGAAGTCTTAAAGTGGCTAACGTTCTCCTTTCCCTTCCTCCCCCACAACAAACACTCTGTGAGGTGAGTGGGGCTGAGAGACTTCAAAGATGTGTGACTATCCCAAGGTCACCCAGCAGCTGCATGTGGAGGAGCAGGGAAGCGAAGCCGGTTCACCAGATTACAAGTTTACCACTCTTAACCACTACACCACACTGGCTCATCTAGGCAAGCAAAGAGGTCAAGGGCACATTCCCAGCAAGCAAAAACAGACAAGGAGTGTGGAAACCAGGACTTGCAAGGGGCATGGACTGAATACAGGGTCATAGGTCTGCTTGACAGGTCTGCTTGGTGGTCCTACCATGAGGCATATTGAGGCAGCTGCTTCAGGCGGTAGTTGCTGAGAAGTGAGCAGTGAGCCTTCTGCTCACCCACTTCTGCTTCTCACCCAACCCATCAGAGCCCTGCCCCGCTTAAGCTAGCTCGCTCCCCTCAAGTTTGTAGAGAGATAATTTCCTGCCATCAAGGTTCAAGGGCTTACCCACCCTTCCTCTTGTTCCACAGCTTTCCCCTGGGGGAAAAACACTCTTTTAGGCTCAGTCAGAAGAAGTGGCAATCGAGTTTTAAGCAGATTGCTGTTTGTTCCATTTTAGAGCTAAAGAACAGGTTTTCCGTGGAAAGGAGCGGAGCGAGTGGGAAACCACTTGGACCCCTGCTTTCTAGGCATGGGATAAGCCGAAGTGTGGAAGTGCCCCAAGTAAGAATCAACTCTGGTTGACCTCTGTATTCGGAAGGCAGAGGGCATCAGCTTATCTTTTGCCTCTGGCAGCCAGTTGTATGGGCCACTTCTGGTGATGTATTAGATGACAACAACCAGGGCAATTCCACACAGGAAGCTGATTGACTGAAGTAGTAGCCATATAGCTGTTGCGTGGCTGCAGTGATTTTAACCAGGACAGTGGATCAGACATACATGAATGAGGCTGGCGGGCTTAAAACTGGGGTGTGGTGGTATTGGTTTTTTCCCCCCTTTTACTATTATTATATTGTGCATTTTGTGTTGTAAACTGCCTTGTGGTCTCTCGATGAAGGGTATAATAATAATAATAATAATAATAATAATAATAATAATAATAAACTGCATCCATGTGAATCTCACTTCAGAAGGGCCATCCCCCCAAAAAAAGTTTGGGTTTAACTGTATACATATTTATTTCCAAAGACCACCATGTTTCTCCTAAGATCTAAAATGTATTGAAATTTGGAGGAACTCCTTCCTAATGGAATTGCCCATGGCCTCAACAATGCAAATCATTAAGCAGTTTTAAAAACCTACAGCACATATTTCAGGTTGCTTTCCCCTAAATTAGGCAAGTTTTTGTCTGTGTGTGTTTTGGAATTTATGGGTTTTTTACCTGCTGGACTCTGTACTGCTGTTTCAAACATATTGCTATGGTATCCGATGTAAAAGTAGTGTTCAACAAGCTGCCTTTTAAATTGTAGTTATATTTTGAACGGCATTGTACGTTTATGATAGGCAAGCTATATTGGTGTGGCCTTTTCCTACCACCAAAGTAACCTGTAATTAAATACACATGGACTTGTGTATATATATATAAGGGGCATGCATTTTCCCTCCAAGAAATCAGCATTATTGCTCTGGTCTGAAACAATCCAACAGCTGCTTGCTGCTGAATAATTGAAGCAAAAGCTTTCCTATCCGTATACCTCGAATTCTGGACTTCCTTATTCATGCAGTCTTGCATTATACTTTCTATTAATGTTATTTTGCAAAACAACAACATCCCACAATTGAACCCGGAATTCTTCTGTTTATGCTTTCCTCTATTATAGATATCTCTTGATTGCAGGCACAGTTCTTTTATGTTAGAGGAGCTAGGGAGACTGTTGCACTTGCTACAGGCTGTTCATTTTAGGCAATTCATTGTGCACAGCATTCCTCACCAGTTCTGGTATTTGGTTCAGAGCTAATATTCCTCAGAATTTCAGCTTTGATTTAAATACATCCCATTTCTTGGCAAGATCCATTGAAGTCACACTGCAGGGTTTGGAGTGCTAGAATGTGCTCTAAATGGGGATGGCTTTGAAGGGTACCTTGAGATTTTGGCTGAATGGGGCATGGCAACAAGTGACTCATTTCCGAGGGCATAACTAAATGTACTTGAAAACTCATGAACCCTGATGGCTGTTTGGAAAAAGAAAAGAAAAAAGCCACTCTAGGAGGAAGCAATTTAGGCTGAAGAAGTGGCCTGGGAGGTGATTTAACCTTTTCCCTATTCTCAACGTCGGCACTCTAAATCATCCCCCAAGCTGCTGCTGAATTCTCAATGCTTGCTTGTGAGGCACATTTGGAAACCTGCTAACCAGAAAGTGGCTTGGGGGGGGAGTAGTTTTTTTGGGGCTCTTTGGCACGAAGAAGTGGGTGAGGAACATGTAAAACTCATCACCTGACACTTATCTGTTCTGTATTGCCCTCTCCTAAAATAGCTTTTCTCCCCTTCCTTTGAAGAAATCCTGTTGGGGTTCATTACTCATGTTTGTGGGCAACATATAGTTAGGCCCTCAAAAATTACTGTACCTAAACTCAAATAGTTGCTCTCCAGCCTGTTGCTGGGCTCAATCTGAAGAACTCTTATTAACTTTTACAATCCTGCGCAATATGAATCTAGAATTATACTTTTTTTTCATCTATGCTACCCTCAGATTCAAGATATTTGGAGGTTGTTTTGCTCAGGGCATTGGTGAAGCACAGAACATTGTTATAACGAGCAGGGCCTTTTTATTAACGACTAATCCTGTGGCGCTGTGGGTTAAACCACAGAGCCCAGGGCTTGCCGTTCAGAAGGTCAGTGGTTTGAATCCCATCGATGGGGTGAGCTCCCGTTGCTTGGTCCCTGCTCCTGCCAACCTAGCAGTTTGAAAGCACATCAAAGTGCAAGTAGATAAATAGGTACCGTTCCAGCAGGAAGGTAAACAGCGTTTCCATGCGCTGCTCTGGTTTGCCAGAAGTGGCTTAGTCATGCTCGCCACATGACCTGGAAGCTGTATGCCAGCTCCCTCGGCCAATAAAACAAGATGAGTGCTGCAACCCCAGAGTCGTCCGCAGCTGGACCTCATGGTCAGGGGTCCCATTACCTTTACCTTTTAATCGTGTAGAACTCCCTGCTTATGAAGAATCATTTGGCAAGTTCACTATATTCCCCCCTGTAATTTTCTTATAAAAACATACAACACATCAAAATATCAAAAATGCATGCTCCTCATCCAACTTGAGGAGGAAGGGTTGGTAGCATGCCAGCTCTTGATACTGGTGTGCCTATCAGTACCTGCTGTGGTACTCATGAAAGGTGTTGGTAATGTGGGTGACATTTGGAAGTTTACCACACCTCAACCAGTGTGGTGTAGCTGTAGGTAAATGTAGGATGAATATGAACAATGATTTAGCAACTAAATCATCATTTGTATTCACCCTCTATAAATTCTTGTCCCTTGTGTTACACAAAAGTATATCTTTTTTTTAATTTTTTAAAAATCCTCTTTTACAATTACCAATAATAGATCCATCTGAAAGCAAGGAAGTCCCTTCATACCTGAGATGCAGCTGGAGATCATCTAGAGGACTAAGATAGGATTATAGCTCCATTTTAATGTTTATACTTCCAGATAAAAGCTGTATCACCTATACAACTGGAGAGATAAGATGGCTGACAGCACTAAGCTCCCTTCACTAAGCAATGCTGAAGGCTGCCTTTTCGACAGCCTGGGGCATTCTTCATGATTAAAGAGAAGTGGAGAGGAGTGAAGGTAACCCAGCGACTATTGCTGTTGTGCTTTGATTTTATTTTTTTCAAAAATAAAATAAAATACTGGAATAATGTTAACACTTACCATTTCTGTGTATATCTTAATAGTATTAAGCATCTCTCTTTGTAAGCAATTCAGACAGGAGTTAACTTGCCAAGCTGAATATGCATCATTCCAAAAGGGGGAAATGAGAAAAGCTTATGTGTAACCTGAAAACAGTGGAATACAGGAAAATAAGAAGCTCCCTTATACTTCTTTCCAAAGCTGGCAAAAGAGACAAGAGCAAGCAGTCTTCAACCACTGGGATGTGTGGGAATAGAAACAAGAGCTGACTGGGTGGCAGTTCAGTCACTACCACACACAGGTCCTCTGGAGAAACACAAAGGATAGGCACAAGGAAGAAAGTGCCTAGTGACCATTCTCCATGTTCTACCAACCCAACAACCCACCCTGTTACTGTGGCTATGGACATTACCAACCTGGTGCCCTCCAGATATTTTGGAACATGCAAGCTAGGGTTGATGGAAGTTGTAGCGCAAAACACCAGGTTGGAGGGAGGCAGGCTGGAAAATTCAGCCACTCGGCTACTAACAGCAACCAGGCACCAGGAACAAATGAGGAGAGGTCAGAGGGAGCAGACTTGCACGGGTGGTGTTTTAAGCAAAATCTGCCCTTTTCCCCTTATGGGGTACCCAAGAACCCGTATAGAGTCCTTACGTAGGATCCCTATTGGTAGGAGAAAATAATAGAGGCCAACCAGAGAATACTGAGAAGCAAAGCAGCTAGTAAGCCTGAGCTTTATTGATCTGCTGCAACAGGGTCCTCACTCACCACACACTGGAGGGAGGAGGAACCCAGAACAATGGTGCTCAAGGCCTTATATAGGCTTTTGAAATTGCCACCTCTACATCAAGACCACCCCCAGAAACATCATACATACATCACAGAAGGGGTGTAACCTAAGACCACCCCCCAGATACATCATACCTACATCACAGAAAAGGTGGTCCAAAACGGAAATTTGAATGTTGTTTTTCCTGTTTGCTAGGTTATCTGATTGCCTTTCCTGATAGTCTGTCACCCATTTAATGCCGATTACTCAATTCCTGAGACAATGGGAAGGCTCCCTGACCCCTCCCTCCCTCCTTGCAGGGAAAACATTTGGTCAGTTTGGGAATCAAAATGGTTTCAGGTCAGTCTTCCTGTGCTGATCTATGTACGTGCTTGGTTGGTACACTTATGAACATTACCATATATCTAAGACCTCAAAATTCCTATCACAGTGGTGGTGTTGGAAATGGAAGATGCAATGGGGTTTAGTGAGCAGGAAGAAGCTGGGGTGGAGAGAGGTCCTGATTCAGTGGCTGGAGAAGAGTGGGGACGGGAGACCGAGAAGAAGCAGGCTGCTGAAGAAACCAAGGAGTTTCTGCTGTGACCAGCTCCCCTCCCTGCTGCTCTCCCAGAACATGCAGAGAGATGAAAAGAGCAGAGAGACTGGTTGTGTGCAGACATAGTCTCCGATTGCTTGGAGAGGAGGAGACTTCTCACAACTGCCTCATTGGAGCAGGACCTACAGGGAAGAGTTACTGTTATCAGTAGGCCTGAACTGTTTTTGTTTCTTTGAATAAAGAGCTGACTTCACTCACACCAGTCTTTTGTTGTTTTTTTTATGGCTGACCATCAAGTGACTATGGCTTCTGACATTGGTTGGCTTAAGGCAACAGCAACAAAAATCTCTTGCTCAATGTATATTTTAAAAGAGATCTGTTGCTTCATAAAAAGATCTATTGGAGTCAAAGTGCATTGTGGAAAATGACTTATTCTAGATCAGCCTTTCTCAGCTTTGGACTACAAAATCCATCATTCCCTTTCACAGTCTGCACTGATGGGCATTGTAGTCCAAATCATTCAAGGGGCACCAAGTTCAGGAAGGCTGGTCTAGACCTTCAGAGTCCTTTTTTTAATTATTAAAAATTAATTATTAAAATGCTGAGAGTATCTAAAGCAAATACAATTATTAAAATGCTGAGAGTATCTAAAGCAAATACAACAGGGAGACAAATTAAACAGAGAAAGGGTGAGCTATTTTTAAGCAATCTCAGAGTTTCCTTTGTATCCGAGTTTCTCTCTTATATAAAATGATTAAAAGGGATCAAATCGTTCAAATAGCTCCCCAAATTCTAGACCTGCTTGAATGAGAGTAGGAGGGTGGGGGGGTGGGGAGAACCCTTTCACTGAAAAGATAATTGGCATATTAAGCTAATTTTTTTATTAATGTAACACAATTTTAAAATACATCTTGTCTCACCCAAAGCCAGCATGGAAGTTTTTATGTCATTATGATGTGACTTCCCTTTTTAATAATTCTCTGCAGGATCTACCTTTTCATGGCAGAATTGAGGTTTTTATTCACTTATATTTATCCTGGATATCACACAGATTTTACATTGAGAAAATTGGATCCTTGACTTTTGAGAAAGGACTAAATCAATCTATTACCCTGGGTGGCTGGTGCTGTTAAAGCGGCTAGGCATGTGCACATAATCCCGAAATATGCACAGCAGGCTGCTCATTATCTGTTGAGCAGCTGGGCACATGCAGGTAATTGGGCAGCCTGCTGAGCAGATCTCTGGACTCAGGCCCAGAGGCACTTCATCTTTGGCATTCAACAATCCACTAGGGAGACTCTGTGGTAGAGCATCTGGTTTGCATGCAGAAGGTCCCAGGTTCATAGGGCTGGGAATGGCTCTGCCTGCTACCCTGGAGAGCCAATCAATGTAGACAATACTGAACTAGATGGTTAGACTGGTGTGGCTCGCTGTAAGGCATCCTCCTCTTCCTTCACAAGCCAATGGATCGTTTATTATTATTATTGTGCCGGCATGATTGCAGAAGATTGTGGCAATCACAACAGATACCTGTATCCTTCGGTCTCCACTGTGTGTGCACACACTTTAGAGCAGGACTAGGGTGGGAGTGGAAAATGTGTTGTTGTGCTCATGGTGGTGGTAGTGGTGTGTGTGTGTGTGTGTGTAAATATATATGTATGATATGCAATGTCCAAACCAGGCGTAGGCAAACTCCGGCCCTCCAGATGTTTGGGACTACAATTCCCATCATCCCTAGCTAACAGGACCAGAGGTCAGGGATGATGGGAACTGTTGTCCCAAACATCTGGAGGGCCAGAGTTTGCCTATGCCTGGTCCAGACTCTTTACAGTGGTGCCTTGGTTCTCAAACGCCTTGGCACTCAAGCAACTTGGAACCCAAACACTGCAAACCTGGAAGTGTTCCAGTTTGTGAACGTTTTTCAGAAGCCGAACGTGCTCCATTTTGAGTGTTACGCTTCTGTTTTGAGTGCCACACTTCCATTTTGAGTGTTACGCTTCTGTTTTGAGTGCCACACTTCCGTTTTGAGTGTTACGCTGAGGTCTGTCAGTTTTTGCTATTTATTTTGCATTTTTGTTTTTGTGGCTCTTTTTGTTTGTTTTTGTGACTATGTGGAACCCAGTTCAGCTACTGATGGATTGATTGTGTGACTGCAGTGCATTGTTTATTGCTTTCATTTTAAGGATCAGTGGTCTCATTAGACAATAAATCTCATGTTAAATTGATGTTTTAGGGGTTGTTTTTAAAAGCCTGGAACGGATTGATCCATCTTGCATTACTTTCTATGGGAAAGCGCACCTTGGTTTTGGAACGCTTTTGTTTTGGAACGGACTCCCGGAATGGATTAAGTTTGAGAACCAAGGTACCACTGTATAGTCAAACGAACTTTACTTTCATAAACATATAACTGAGAAGAACACATCTACAATCTCATGCTTATTCGCTTTGTTCCTTTCTCCTTATTAATTAACGTTTGAGGATCTTCCTCTGTCTGCTTCATCCCAGACAGACTACACCCACACACTGTCCTCAGCAACATCCAGAGAAACCTCTCTCAGCAGCCATTCTCCACACACACACACACACACACACGAACAGAAAAAAGTTAAAAATGACAGTTACTTGACTAACAGTCATAACAGAATAGAATGTCTCTCTCATGTGACTCATAGTCAGCCAATCACATGAGAGAGCTACTGCCAAAGGAAAAAAACCCATGCTAAAAAAAAACATGCTAAACATTACCCAAGAATCCCTTCAGGATTCAGCCTCAATTTATCGGCTCACACCACCTACTCCATCACCTGCTCCAAGCACCAAACAACTCAAATGCCTCTCCTGATTCAGATGGAACAGAGAAACAGAACTGTATGCTGATGATGCTTCTCTTCAGATCTCCTGATGACAGCCCCCGGAGGCTTCAGGTAGATGTTAAATCTTCTTCTTTGGTGATCACTCGTAGCCGAGTAAAATTGTCTTCTATAGACATGGTTTTAACAATGAGTCTGGTGACTGTTGAGGCCAATTCTGGACCCACACGTCCTTCCACAGTGGGGACATTGGTTTCCGGGCGGGAGTTGATCACAGTGTGGATTTGCCAAGCATGGCTTCTTCTTAGCACATTTCTCCCTTGCGTTCTGAGTTCGAGTATCTTCAAAGCACATGACACATTTGTTTCCCAGTTGTCAGTGTTTATACTACTTTTTTTTAGATTTGCCTTGAGACAGTCTTTAAAACTCTTTCGTTGACCACCAGCATTACACGTTCCATTTTTAAGTTCGGAATAGAGTAGTTGCTTTGGAAGACGATAATCAGGCATCCACACAACATGACCAATCCAACCAAGCTGATGTTGATGAATCATTGCTTCAACACTGGTTATCTTTGCTTCTTCCAGTACACTGATATTAGTTCCCCTGTCTTCCCAAGTGATGTGTATTATTATTATTATTATTTTGTAGAAAAGAAAAGAAAAAGAAAAGATGTTAAATAGCATAGGGCACAAGACAGAACCCTGTGGGACACCACAGGTGCCAGACAGTAGCCTGTCATAACTACTTTCTTGAAGGTCCCTGAAGATTGTAGCAGAACTACAGTGCCTCCAACCCCACATTTCCTGAGATGGTCCAGACAGATACCGTGGTCAACAGTACTGAAAGTTGGTGAGAGACCAAGAAGAACAAGCAGGGTCGCACTCCCTCCATCTCTTTCCTGAGAAACCATGGTAACCAAGGAGGTTTCAGTGCCATGACCAGGCTTGAGGCCAGACTGCAATGGATCCAAGAAATCAGTTTCCTCTAAGCATGCCTGAAGGTGGACTGCTGCCACCTTCTTGAGCACTAAATTGCCCTTGCTATATTCACTCAAAGAGCTGTCATCATACCAAAAGTCCATTTTGTCCAGTCCTTTATCTTCAGTAGCAGCCAGCAAGTTTCTCCCAGATAGCTCACAGGCGAACGACTGATTCTCCATTTCTCCCTTGCATATACTAATGAGAGATCCTTAGTTTGGTGTGATTGCTTCATAAACTAATACATGATTTTCTCTCTCTCTCCTCGCCCCCCCCATCCCCGCTTGAAAATATGAAGGCACCAAAGGAACAACATGTCTCATTATAAGATTCATTTTGTGTGATTGTCGCTTAATGTGGACGCAAGATAGCATGAAGGAAAACTTTAGAAATTACCCTCTGTTGCTTAAATGAATATGTGTGTGTACTTCAACTTCTTCCAATTTAGAGGCAGATAGTGTAAAACTAGCTCCGAGAATGTGACAGTTTTGGCAGTGATGCTTCATAGCACACCTGCATATTTCAAAAAATAAGATTCCTGACACCTGCAAATCCAGATTGGAAACAAAGCCAGAAACCTCCCCCCAAAATAGTGCATTTTAAGCTTTAGGAGCTGTTTCTGCTGCTTTTTCCATTGCGTTGCCATACACCCGGGTTTCCCCTGACAATTTTCCTGACATTTGGTGAGCCTATACCTGTGAAATAGAGTCGAGAGTAGATTTCATGCTCTTTATTCAGCTCCTAGTGGTGAGGAGGAATGGAAGTCCCCTCAAAGTATCTGCTTTATATACTGTACATTATTTACACAATGGGCTGCATGTGATTGGCTAATTCCGGAATTCTCCTGTAGGCCAATCAGGTTGTGGATTCACTTCCATCTGGAGCCGGATTGGGTGGCTCCTGCAGACCAATCATACTGCTGCATTGTTCTAGGACCAATCAGACTGCTGCATTCTGAATCCTATTCAACTCATTACATTACAACTGCTTCAAGAGAGAGAGAGAGAAAATAGATATCTAAGCTGCTAGTTCCCAACACGAGTGCATCAGATAAATGTCTTGGATTCCAAGGGTGGAAAACTTTGAATGCTGCCTTCAGACATGGAAATCCATATGGGGTTTTCTCAAGGGAATACGAGGAACAGGGAATCTATGCAAACATGGTTGTCCACTATGCACTTTTGCTGTAGTGTCAATAAACAGAACTTAAAAGAGAGTGCCTTGCTAGCAAGGCATTATCTGTTATACGTTTCCCTACTTTCTTCAGTTCCTTGCTTTTTTTAAAAGTTGTTTATTCATAAATAACCATGAAACATGTCTGTTCTACAGTTACCCAGAGATGGTTTTCGGTATTTTTCTTACTAGGGCTTTGTACATACTGTAACTTTATAGCACATCATTTCCCTCAAAGGTTTCTTAGTGATGTGGTTTGTTGAGGATTGTTGGACTTTGTGACTTTGTGAGGAGACTACAGTGCCCAGAATTCCTTGAGGGGAAGAATGTGCTTTGAGTGTGATTTCAAGGTATAGTGTGTGCATAGCATAAGGTTAGGTTTGGACATCCATTTAATGAGTGGAGGTTGCTTTGTTAGAGCGAATATCACACAATTTTGCCCCACCAACCTCAATTGCCTTCAATCAGACGACTCCTAGCTCCCTTGCTGTTGGGTGTCTCCTGCTTAATTCTACACATAGAATTGTGTAGTTGGAAGGGACTCTGAGGATCGAGTCCAGCCCCCTGCAATGCAGGAAACTCAGGTAAACAACATCCATGACATATAGAAGAAGAGTTTGGATTTGATATCCCGCTTTATCACTACCCTAGGGAGTCTCAAAGCGGGTAACATTCTCCTTTCCCTTCCTCCCCCACAACAAACACTCTGTGAGGTGAGTGGGGCTGAGAGACTTCAAAGAAGTGTGACTGGCCCAAGGTCACCCAGCAGCTGCATGTGGAGGAGCGGA
Organism: Podarcis melisellensis; assembly: GCF_964234715.1. Lineage (NCBI taxonomy): Eukaryota > Metazoa > Chordata > Lepidosauria > Squamata > Lacertidae > Podarcis > Podarcis melisellensis. The sequence continues at coordinate 68,499,081 of NC_138539.1, forward strand.
GATGCAAACCCGGTTCACCAGATTACGAGTCTACCACTCTTAACCACTACACCACACTGGCTCTCATGCAGCCAACCTCTGCTTAAAAGCCTTCAAAGAAGGAAAGTCAAGAAGAAGAAGAAGAAGAAGAAGAAGAAGAAGAAGAAGAAGAAGAAGAAGAAGAAGAAGAAGAAGAAGAAGAAGAAGAAGAAGAGTTTTGATTTGATATCCCGCCTTTCACTCCCCTTCAGGAGTCTCAAAGCAGGTAGCATTCTCCTTTCCCTTCCTCCCCCACAACAAACACTCTGTGAGGTGAGTGGGGCTGAGAGATTTCAAAGAAATGTGACTAGCCCAAGGCCACCCAGCAGCTGCATGTGAAGGAGCGAAGACGCAAACCCGGTTCCCCAGATTATGAGACTAACGCTCTTAACCACTACACCACACTGGCTCTCCTGAGGAAAACCATTCCACTGTCCAACAGCTCTCACTGTCAGAAAGTTCTTTCTGATGTTTGGTCGGAATCTCCTTTCTTGTAACTTGAAGCCATTGGTTCGAGTCCTACCCTCCAGAGCAGGAGAAAACAAGCTTGTTCCATCTTCCATGTGACAGAACTTGAGATGTTTGAAGACGGCTGTCAGACTGGTTTTCTAGATAGTAAGATGGTATTTGTAGGCAAGCCTAAATACACACACCAAAAACAACAACAAAACAAACCCAAAACAAAAACCTTGCTGTGAAACAGCTCTGAAAACTAAACAGTAAATGAATATAGTGTTGAAATCAGGCTTTGTCAGAGGAATGTGCCACTCTCTAGGCACCCGGCTGATTTCCTTGTTGACCTCCCCGTCTGCGACTCCCGGCAGGATACAGGCGAGGTCTCTCAATCGGCGATCCTCCTCAACGTGAGAAGAACACACCACTCCTCCCCTCTCCTCCCTGCTATCCCCAGGGAGGGGAAAGAGACAGACAGAAATATATTTACATGCCTTTATTTCTGTCTTTTGCAGCAGTACAGAGAAACATGTCTGCACTCTCTTAACATCAACAGCAGAGAGTAAAGACTCCACCCATGTACTTCCAGTACAGGTCAGATGACACACTGAGCTAACATCCGGTGCTCAGTACAGTGAATGGACTGCCCCTTTCTTCCCACGGTAACAGTCACAAACATCAACATCCTGTTTGGCTTTCCAGCCAGCTGCAGCTGCTGCTCGCTGCTGCATTGCTCCTTTTTTGTAACATATAGCACTCCCAATATGCTCCCTTGGATTCATTAACAAAATTACCAGACTCAAGGAGGGGAAAACCCACACCTGAATGTAATGCTATGGTATAGGAAGATATCAGTCCTACACGCATACTCTGGAGAGAATTCTCTTTCTCTCACTTTCCCTCTCCCTCTCATCTTACTGTTCTAATGAATAAATATAATCTGTGCTGTATAAGAAAGTTCACACCATCCCAATACTTGCACTTTATAAAACTTCAGATGTTGTGTGGATAGTGTCATTACATTGTGTAGTCATTAGGTGGCACTAGATTGAGTTATACTAGGGACTCAGCCAGATTGGTAAAGAAAAAAACACCTTATGTGTGTTGTATATGCTATATAACACACCGACACCAGATGGTGCTGTGGAGTCCCCTCTTTCCCTACTGGATTTCCCTGTATGAGTTTACAACAGGTTTCACTGAACTGCTTCTTTGACTTGTCTAGATCTAGCCCAGGTTGGAGTCAGGATTGGTATGTTGCTGTTCTGTTTTGATTAAGAGACACAATAAACTTCTTGTTTAGTTATCTGACTGGGATGCCCTAAACTTCCCATGACAGCTATTTATAATGCTGCCCATCAGATTTATTGAGAGAAAATTACCCTTTACATATCACACTTCAGACACATGGCATCGCTTGTTAGTTTCTGGGTTTAAAAATAAAAAATAAGCTTTTCTCTGTTTCTTTGCTTGATGTTGGCTCCTGCGTTATCAAAAATGTACTCTGCTGTTTTGTCTGCAGTGTGCTGCATTTAAATGGTCTTTTGATCAGATTTGGCCTGAAATCCACCGTCGTTTCCACTTCTTTTGTATTCTTTTCAAGTTGAAGCACCTAAATTTGTACCTGCATATTGTGTTACGTACATTCCCCCCCTTCTAGGTTCTCCCCCCCCCCTTCTGTGCTGGCAAGCTGCTAGGAACAGACTTTTTATGGAGTATTTGATTATACGTTGAGGGAGAAACAGCTTAGCACCATGTTGTGTAATTAGAACTTCTCAATAAAATCAACTTTGTTTTGTAATATCATGTGTCCTGAATGTACAATTTGCCCTTTCCAAACAGAGAAGAGATAAGAACAAGGTTATTAGATGTTTGCCTTATTGCAATAATACGAGTGACCATATATATATATATATCACATTTGTAGCCTGCACTTCTTCCAAGATACAAGCCCGTGAGTTAGTGGCTCTGGACCAGAAAACACCTTGTGGATTTCACGGCTTAAATTTAATAGCAATAAGAATAGCAATACAGTGGTACCTCGGGTAAAGTACTTAATTTGTTCCAGAGGTCTGTTCTTAACCTGAAACTGTTCTTAACCTGAAGCACCACTTTAGCTAATGGGGCCTCCCACTGCTGCCACACCGCCGGAGCATGATTTCTGTTCTCATCCTGAAGCAAAGTTCTTAACCTGAAGCACTATTTCTGGGTTAGCGGAGTCTGTAACCTGAAGCGTATGTAACCTGAAGAGTATGTAGCCTGAGGTACCACAGTATTTCTTTATTTATACCCCACCCACATGGCTGGGTTCCCCCAGCCACTCTGAGAGGCTCCCATCAGAATATTAAAAGCATGATAAAACATCAAACATTAAAAACTTCCCTAAACAGGCACGTGGCCTTGGACCTCTATGATCTAAATCCAATACTCTCTCACTGCATCACACTGATTTTAATGTGTACTCAAACTGGCAAGTTTACTCCATACAGCACACTCACACAACAGCTAAATTCTGGAAAAGCAGATAAAAATTGTTGTTGGGTTATCCCAGGAATGGGGAATCTGTGTCCCTCCAGATGTTGTTGGATTCTAACCCCAATCAGCCTCAGCCAATATGGCCAGTGGTAAGGGAGGATGGAAGTCCTAGCAACATCTGGTGAGCCATGGGTTCCATCTCCCAGGGTAATCTAACATCAAATGTATCATCATCCTCTGAGTAGCCCACCAGCTTCCTCTTGCCCACCCTTAATGCCAGCCTGAATGGAAAGTTAGAGATCAGTTATCTTGCAGAATATAGCCCTTTATGCAAGTTATCTTGCAGCCCTTTCAACAACAGCTTTTTGTTTCATATATTATTGGAACACTCCCACTTGATGGTACTAAGCCATTTCCTCAGGCACTGGACGCCTTTTTCTAGATTTGTCCCTTTGAGATCCATGCAGCTCTTTGGGGCTTTATGCACCCCCATCTTACTTGCGGTTTTACAAGAAGCAGCTGTTGCCTCTTCTTTAATAATCTTGCAGGTCGCTGAGGAGCCTGAGGGACCCCACCATCTGACATCCGCGCCAGCTTCTAAATATACACCTGCGCATCATGTTTTCTTGGGGCAATAGTAGAGCAATGGGAATCTCATTTCCTTTGGCACAGCTGCACTTTTATCTTTTGCCTTCAAAACTTTCTGTAATTCCCACAGTTTTCAGAAACTTGTTTATTACTGTTTATCATGTTTTCCAACCCAAAAGGTCGGCTTCTCTCCCTGCATAATGCCTCCGGTTTAGTTAAATGTGGCAGATCTAGGTGGATGTACTTCCTGGAGACAAGGCTACATTCTGAAAACCACAAGATCGTGAGAAATCATAATTATATTTGTTGAAGTACAAAAAGAGGAACACCAAGGCACCATATTTGAAGCATTTGGGAACCATCTGCAGTTTGAGAGCTGCTATGTGGCCGTCAGGGCTCATTTATTTTTCCGTTTGCATTCCAGACATTAATACCTGACTAGAGGGGATATTGTGACACACTTTGAGGAGGTGTCAATAATGAGACTTTGGGCTCATGTATACTCTCCCTAACTCATCCCTCAAACCCCTCATTAAATATATGGTAAATGCCCAATTCGTGGGATCCTATGATCTCCAAGGGCAAATAGCAATAGATCACACTCATTTTATCCCATTTGTATCACATCTTTTTTCTTACTTGAAACTCAAGATTGCATCCATGGAGTTCCCATGGAATCTTCCATCTAGGCATTGAGTAGATCCAGATTTGCTTAGCTTCTGCAACATGGCTGCATCTTGTGTCCTTAGGCCATGTCCTGGTTCATTTCTTTAGCTTTTCCAGATTTTTTCTTTCTTTTTCTTTTCTGCTCTAATTCCCGCTCAGTGCTAACTCTTACTGGCCAGCTTTACTTATACATTATTTCTGCAGCTTTACTTTTACATTATTTCTGTTCCTGGCCTAGCACATTGGTGGAGCGCATGTAAGCATGCCCTGCCCCATTATGGTCCATTACTTCCCACTCTGCCCCTGTTCTATACCACCCTGTTCCTATTCTGCCTTTCTCCAGGTCCAAAAGGACCCATGCACTGACAATCACACATTAATTGGACGTGCCTAAAATGATTGCCACCTGTCAATCCTTTCCCAGTCTCTTGGCCAATCAGATGAGTTGTAGTGTTGCATTTAAGTTTCAAGTTGTCATAGTTTGTTAGATTTCCTTCCCCTTAAATATGTTAAGGCTCCCACCTTTAAGTTTCTGTTCCCTAGACTGAAGTGCTGTGTGTGCATGTGTGTGTGTGTGTGTGTGTGTATTTGTGTGCAAGCATCCTGGAACTTTCTAAACTTTCTGCTCAGAACAGCCTGTTTTGTTCAGAAAAGAATTGAGCAACCAACACACAAAATGGTTGAACGGCTTTACAACAAGCTTCCCAACCTATTGCTCTCCAGATGTTGATGGACTCCAACTCCCATCAGCCCTAGCCAGCATGGCCAAAGAGATGCTGAGAGTTACAATCCAAAAACATCTGGGAAATGTTGGGTTGGGGAAGGCTACTTTACAACCAGTTAATTGGCATTATATCAGTTACATCACCCAACAATGGAAGATTATGGAGAACATAGCAGCCATCACAAAAGCCAGAAGGGGGGTTTGTGCAGAGAAAACCATTCCATCCAAGTAAAGGAGGCAAGACAGCAAACTCACATCTTGTTTAATTATAAGTAAGTCACAGGACTGAAGATGAAAATATTACAGATGTCTCCTTCAGTGCATATATATTGCATGTATTCAAGAAGAAATAAGGCCTATATTTGGACCCTCACGTTTTAGACCTGGCTGATTCCAAAAGAGGATATGTCTTGACTCCTCTTCCACCACCAAAGAATGCTTGTTTGAAGATCAACATTTCCATAGTCCCCTGAAAAGCCACAGCAATGTGATGCCTTGAGTGACATGTTTATTAGTTGCAAAATATAGTGAATAAAAGTGAAGGAGAGACCTCAAATAGCTAGGCTGCTTGCCGTGACTGCAGATTGTATTTCCATTCTGTTTGATTGCCAAATAATGGTTGGTAGGTTATTTTGCAGTCTTCAGACACTTTCATGCAGCTTTCTGTGAGGGAAAATTGCTCATCTCAGTCTCACTGGCATACCAAGGGAAACAGATATATTACTTCATGACCTCTGAGCAGCAACTCTTTATATATGTTTTAATAAGAAATCTATTGGACTGGTTTTGAGGATGGATTCAGGAGACTAGTTTTCCCATTATGCATATATGTATATAAACATCACTGTTAGTTAAGGACCAGGTATAATTTCTGAAGGGCCCAATATGGTAGCCTCCTATAATTTTGAGAGCATGGTGACTTAACCATATGTTGGAGCTGTTTCAATAAACATATTCTTCATAGATACTTGTCTAGTACAGTATGAGCTTTAAAAAATGGTGGAGAAATGAACTAACTGAAACTACACCAAGTTCTGAGTTCCTGAAGAGATCAGTTCTAATTGCCACATTCTGTGTGACATTTGGTAAGTAGAACTAATCACGCCATGAACTCTCCCCATAAATTCCACAAGCGACATCACTGAATTCATATAACATTGCTGTATCCTGCTGTGTCTGTTTCCATAGAACCTCCTGCTGCCTTGAGGCAAAGTGTGAGCCAAGAAGGTATTCTTAAGCAAGTAGCAGCACATTGATCTGAATTTGAATCAGAGGTGGGGTACTTTCTTGGTTCCATGAGCCAGATCCTTATCAGGATTGACCTTGCAGGCCAAATGTGACAGGTGGGTGGGGCCCCCAATGGTCATCACATGATTGACAGGTCCATTGTCCCTAGCAGCATGAGGAATCTTGCTAGTCCTATACTCTGTGCTTTGGGAAGCACTGAACATACAACCTGCAAAGCACTTTGGTCTCCTCTCCCCCAGGAGTGGGGACAAAAAAGCCTGCATTTCACAGATTTTCTTTCCCTGCACGCATCTGTTTAACTGGGAACTGAGAACAGCCAAACCTAACAGACTTTAGCCCTCACTCACCTGTCAAACCTTTGGGACATGCTGAACATACAGCTTCAAAAGCGCTTCTTTCTCCCTTCCCCTTTGAGGAAGAAGCTGGTCTTTTACAGGCTATTGGCTATGTGTGCCTGTTTTCTGCTTGGAACTGAGCAAAATTTAACCTCCACTCATCAGCTGTTGAGCAAGTGTTCTGTTCTGCTGCATTGATGACAGGTTCCTTTTTCCCGCTGGGAACATATCAGAGGCCCAACTCTTTCCAGCACTCTGTTCCCAAAGTGGCCAACCAGATGGCTAGGAGAAGCCCTTAAGCAATATATGAGGTCAGAGACCTTTCTCACACATGAGGGGAACAATGCCTGGTGCCTCTGATCCCAAAGGTAATACACAGCCCATCAGGACCAGTAGACACTAAAAGCCATGGATTTGTATCAATCTCCTTTCAAAGCCACCCAAGTAAGGCCTTAACTATATAACCTCTGTTAAATGTTCAGAAAAAGTCAGAAGCCCAAGGCAGTATAAGTTCCTCAAGTACATTTATTCAACATTGTCAGTGACAATGGCTCACTCATAGGAAAACAAAACCCAAACTCACAGGACTACTCAATAAAAGCCCTCACATGAACTGATGGTTGACAGTTGACACATAGTAGGAACAGCGCGACACAGGGAAGTGAGTCAGTTTTAGCTCAGATGAACTTGTGAGGTGTCATGAAGAGGATTTCAGTGTGAAGATAGGAATTGATGTTAACAGTGGCTTGTTACAAGCAGTGGTTTCCAATGGATTTAGGGGCCACATTTTGCTGTAAAAATACTGCTCTTACTAGCCATTAGAACATTTGTCTACCAACGCTTATATGATTGGTTAGAACACGCCTTGTAACATAAAAAGCGTTAAACCCAATACATAACACCCTCCAAAATGAAAATAGGAACTTTCTAAGGAAAAGCGAGACACTCCAGAATCAAATCAGAAACTGGGACGGCTTCTGAAAATCTGGGACTGTCCCTGGAAAGTAGGGAAACTTGGAGGATCTGTGTCTATAACAGGCTGAAACTGAATGTGTACATTAGACATTCTCAAAGGTTTTTCCATTTTATTTTTGGACTCTTGTCTTCATAGTGCTCACCACTGGCTTGATAGATGGAGAGGCATCATTAAACATGTATATATCACTTTCTGTATAGCGGGGAGCAGCATGCAAGAGGCCCCAGACTGATGTGTGAAGCCATTGCTAAGACATAGCATGATAGGAGTCGGGGACTGGGAGAATGCAATGTGGAGATTTCCCTAGAGAGTATGAATTATGAGAAACAAAACAGAAGTATCCTTTATTAGGTTAACTGATTTTGTAAATTGAGCTGGCACTGTGGGAAAGGAGATATCTTTCATTGGAACAGCTGTTGACATGTGTGCTGCCACCAGGAGAAGTTGATTCAATGAAATGTATCACTTTACAGTCTCTATCTCATTCACTTTCTGCGGCCAAACTGTCTGCGCTAAAACCTGTAAATGAGCTTGATGACTGTGGGTGGAATCCTGCTTTCAGTGATGTGTGGGAAAGCCCTGTTGACTCCAGTAAGGTGTTTGAACGAGTCATGAGTGCTGCAATCCTAGATACATGTTCCTGAGAATAAGCCACAATGAGCTCATTGAGGCTTTATCTGAGTATTGCGTTGTTCTGTATGGGCACAAGGCTTAATTCACGAGGGGTAATCCAATTTTTTTGGGGGGGATATATTAATGAGAAACTACCTGTTTTGCACTTCTTGAACTGATATGTGTACCAGACACAATGATATTTTGAAATTTGCACTTCTCCAAATTTTGCAATGCAGTTCTCCAACAAAATAAAGTATAAGGTAAAAGGTAAAGGTACCCCTGCCCGTACGGGCCAGTCTTGACAGACTCTAGGGTTGTGCGCTCAACTCACTCTATAGGCCAGGAGCCAGCGCTGTCCGCAGACACTTCCGGGTCACCTGGCCAGCGTGACAAGCTGCATCTGGTGAGCCAGCGCAGCACATGGAACGCTGTTTACCTTCCCGCTGGTAAGGGGTCCCTATTTATCTACTTGCACCTGGGGGTGCTTTTGAACTGCTAGGTTGGCAGGCGCTGGGACCGAACGACGGGAGTGCACCCCGCCGCGGGATTCGAACCGCCGACCATGTGATCGGCAAGTCCTAGGCACTGAGGTTTTACCCACAGCGCCACCCGCATCCCTTTCAAAATAAAGTATACAACACTGTAAACAGTATTATTATTATTAGAATTTATATACTTCCCTATACCCAGAGGTCTCAGGGTGGTTCACAGAAAGTATCAACATAAAAACCACAATACATAAAAGGGCATAGGATGTCAATCAGATCAACCAAAGGCCTGGTTAAAAAGGAACATTTTTGCCTGGCGCTTAAAGGTGTATAAGGAAGGTGCCATGTGATTAGTAGGGAAAATAAGCATAAATATGCATTTGTTAGTTAAAATCAGTGCTTTTTCCTTTTAAAAAAATGTTCTGGGGTACTCTCATTTTGACTCAAGAAAAACCACCATTTTATAGTTCAAATCGAGGAAAATAAATACAATAAATAGACAATAGTAAAAAGATTCACAAAATGTTTAGGGGTTTGTGTATCCCTGGATCTCCCCAGGAAAAAAAAAGCACTGGTTAAAATATCATGCAAAATTCATTGTTAGGGATTATTGGTTGCAAAAGTGTGTATATTACTCAAAACCAAATATAAAAATGTGCATATGGAAAGGAATTCACACTAAAATGCCGACAAATTTCATCAAGATTTTTTCTTTAATTGCAAACTGCTTCCGAAATGTGAAAATCTGAATTTGCATTTGGAAAAAAGAGAGACTGAGATAAACCCAAACTGACAGATTCATCAATTCCTAATCACAACATAGGCACAAGATGGTCAGCTCTCAAGAAAATTCAAGGGAAGCAATTCAGCCAGTGAAATGGAATTTACAGACACACAGATATATAGATGAAGTGCATCAAATAAACTATAAATTGCAAGAATAAAAGTGTGCTGGTTTTATATTTGGAGTAATGAAGCATATTCTAGTGATATATTTGTTTTGCTTCTCTTAATACTGAGAAGGTTGTTTTTAATAATAGGATCTTTCACCCTGCATGCTTCTTTAATATCTGAGCATGCCACAAACAGTAACAGGTATATCTTCACAAGAATTACCTCCTGGAGACATGTTATTTCCATCCTGACTGCACTGACAGAAAGTTTCAGTTACAAAGAAACCAAGGTTTTCATTTTTTCAAAAAAAAACCACCCAAACCCATATTTGAGGTGAAACCTTGCTTTTTAACGTTTTCCAGGCTTGCAAGACCAGTCTGTCACATAAATACTGAAGGAAAATATTACATTAGGGCAACTCTTTCATCTCCAAAAGGGTTGTGTGAATCCTTCCAAGATAGGAATCAGTGTCTTTTTCATCTCACCTTGTGACAGCTGATACAAGTTACACCCACAACTTCCATTTAAAGCACTCTAATAACCCACTTTAGCGTTCATAGCTTCCTCCAATCAATCCTTGGAGTTTGCTAAATATGAGATGGATTAGCTCTCTCTGAAGGATCAGTTAAGCAGTCTGGGGCAACTCCTGGATCCAACTTTGAAGCTTGTGGGTCAGTTTACCTCTGTGGCTAGGAGTGCCTTTTATGAGCTTTGGCTGGTGCATCAAATTTGACTGTTCCTGTATCCTTCAGGACAAACTATTGTGTTGTGCTTTGTGTGGGGCTACCCTTGAGGCTAAGGGACGCAGGTGGCACTCTGGGTTAAACCACTGAGCCTAGGACTTGCCGATCAGAAGGTCGGTGGTTCAAATCCCTGCGACGGGGTGAGCTCCCATTGCTTGGTCCCTGCTCCTGCCATCCTAGCAGTTTGAAAGCACGTCAAAGTGCAAGTAGATAAATAGGTACCGCTCTGGCGGGATAGTAAACGGCGTTTCCATGCGCTGCTCTGGTTTGTCAGAAGCGGCTTAGTCATGCTGGCCACATGACCTGGAAGCTGTACGCCGGCTCCCTCGGCCAATAAAGTGAGATGAGCGCCTCAACCCCAGAGTCAGCCATGACTGGACCTAATGGTCCCTTTACCTTTACCCATGTACTACCATCTGAAACCCAACGGGCCCATTGGTTGCCAGATGTGATTCCCCCCCCCCCAGGTCTCTTACCCCATGAATATTTCTGTTTACTGTCACTGAGGCACACCTGATGATGCTTGACTGTCTGACTGTCCTCAACAAGAAATGGTGCATTTGGCATAGTGGCACCAGGGTTATGAAACTCTACCTAATTAAATCAAGCTGGCACCATCTGTAATGAGTTGTAGGCGCCAACTTAAGGCTCTGTTACTTCAGCAAGCCTTCCTATGAAAGTGATTTACGGTTCTTATACCCTTCTTGTCAGATGACCTGTTTTCTACTTCTCTTACTTTATCGTGTTTTGCTTTGATGTTCTTTTGTTTTTAATTGAGATTCTTCACACTGCCTAGATTTATTTTTTATGAGTTAGCAGTATAGTCAGGAAAAAAATAAATAAATAAAAAAAGCAATTGTGAAGCGCTTGAGGACAATTCATTGAAATTAAGTTGCAATGAATTCAACAGGGCTTCAATTTAAAGACTGGGAAGAGAGGTGATGCTGGTTTTGGAAGAACTCGTTGCATTGCAGGAAGTGACAATCCACATGACACATTTAGCAGTTCAGTTGCTCAATATGCTTTAATATGACTTATCAAAGAATAAAGTTTATCTCCATTACTAGGCTGCTGTGTTTAATATTCTAGTTAACTTTTAAGTTAACCCCAAATGATCTACTCACATTCTTTGTCAGTGTCTCTTTACAATGCTGATAGGCACTCTTCCATCTGCTTATTTCATTTCCCAACAACATTAATCCTCTTAAGACAAGAAGTATGTCATTTACAACATGTTTGCAAGAAATGGAAAGAAGTGCTCTTACATGCTGAAAGACGTAAGCAATTTTAGAGAAACTGCCAGACATTCAATCCATTTGATGCTCTGTCTACAATATCGTATGCAGAAGATAAAGAGAAAATACAGTGATCTTGTTGTAGGAAGATTGTTATGATAGAGTGAGAATCATTTTAGCAATGATTGCAAGGGGGACCATTAAGGAGAGCATGAATGGCAGTCCAGCTCACCCTGTATTTTAGACCTCAGGTGATTATATCCTGGCTATATTTATCTCTCTGTGGTCAAGTGGTTTTATGTTCTGGATATGCACGAGTGCTGAAATTAGATTGCAGAAAATTTCACCATTTTGCAAAAAAACCACATTTGAATTTTCATCACTAAATTAAACGCTCAAATTTTCCAATCAAAATTTGACATCTAACACTTAAGCTCACCTCTTTTGACTCGTTCGTATCAAGATTACATAATTCTTTGGTGAGTCATCAATCATACACCATCAAGCAGTGATCACAGCCACAGGTCAGCTGTCAGTTGTCGTCAAGTGTTGACTGTTGTATGTCAGATGCTGAATATTGATTGCTACTGAATGAAAGCTGTCAGGTATTGTCAAATGTTGCCTGCTACTCTGAAATCTCCAGCTGCCAAACACACATATTTAATATCAAACACTTGGTGAATATCCAGAGAATACTTATCAATTTATTTAGAACATTTCTTCTGCACCCACATTCTTCAGCCACAAAGACTCCAAGAGTGTCTTATGCACAGTTAATTTAAACAAGACAGTCCTTGCATGTAGACTGGAAATCTAAAATACACAACAGAAAAGGGAAAAGAGAGGGCAGGGGTGGGGAGCAAACTTGTATACCAATTCATAAAGTTAACTACTAGTTTTTTAATTGATCAACTGGAATGAACACAATTCAATACTGAGAGGCACCTCATAGACCTGGCCTTCTAGCAGAGCAGATTGAATGACTGCTGGCTCCCAGTTACTATCAGTTGTGTTGGAAAGTGGAGGCACTCTGGTCAAGAGAAATGAGCTAAAGCAGAAATAACAGTTCCGCTTCTAATACTAATACATCTCTGAGCACCTTATTATTCCAGGTAACAATAAGAAACTCTCTAAACCCACAAAGTAACAGGCAAAGTTGTGGTTAAGCCAGTTTTCAAAAGTGGAAGCTTGAAAGTAAAGTATGCACAGAAAAAATAATAATCTAAAGGCCATGCTAATCATGAGTAGAAGAACAAAGGAAGTCAATAGGGCTTAGTGGAGACCTAGAGGGGCAGTGGTTATTGCTATGTATTCTTACAATTCAGGGTTTCCTCAGTGAGATTATTGTTTTACTTATGTGAATATACATGGTTTTCTTAATGAATAGTTACCCGCCTGTTCATATTAGCTAGATATTCAATTATTTCCATCAAGGCTTGACTAAATCACCTTCTTTCTTCAACTGTTTTCCATACTGATATCAAGGTTTCAGGAAATTGACAAGAGTTCTCCCATGAGCCATATATGGGTGCTGGGTGCATGAGATCACCTGACTGTTCTTTCCGTCTGTGGAATCTCCAGAGAGACATTTGTGAAGGATACGGAGCTGCCACAAGCTGTCTTTGAAGGACAAAAATCCCTTAGGAAAGCACACTGGTATAGAAGAGGGATGGATCATAATTACAAATTCCCAGGAAAACACAAATTAATATGAATGTGCATGCATGCACACATGCACCCTTGCTCTCACACACAAAATAATGTTTTGCCCCAAGGTACTTCATACCTTTAATTTTCCTCAAGTATGCCTGTCCATACTTGATATATTAGAAGCAATGTCACAGAAGCCATGGGGAGAAACCAGAAGAAATTAAATTTGTGTGAAATTGTTTCCCACGTTGCACATTCTCTTTGTCTCTCTTCCCACCTGAGACACATGCTTTTCTGTGTCAGAGGTGTGTGAGAGAGAGAACGGAGGGGAGGGGGATAGTAGGCAAGTACCCAGAGGATGCACACATTTGTGCTTCGTGCATTTCCCCACAAATTCATCAAGAAACTTTTGGCTGAAGGGAAGGTTAAAGAATGCAACACATTCAGACCTTCAGCTTGGCCACAAGCTTCTATGAATTGTAAAGAACAATTGTTAAGCTTCCAGACTGAGCTCACCTCCCATGCATGTTCCTGGTAAACTAAGTAATCACATCTACAACTGTGCACGTGTTTTGGATCCACTAACCTTTAGTTAGTTTTCCTAGCTATATCTTTAAATTGCTTCAGACTTGAGGGGCAGCTGGAAATTGTCAACCTGGGATGGTCAATGGCTAGGGATGATGGGAGCTGTGGTCTGAAACATCTAGAGGGCACTGAGTAGGGAAAGGTAGGATTAAAGAGTGCAGATATGCCAAAGAGCTCGATATACCTATTCAAAACTAGCTGAAGAGAAACCAGGTGCCTACCACTTCATAAATAGCTCTGTTTCCTCAAGAATTCAAGTAGGACAAATCTAATGGCACACACACAACACCACCCCTCTCATTTCACCCAATAAATTAATGATCGTACACTCTTTTTAAATTGTATCTGCAGGGACTCAGGAGGAGCAGACGCGGCAGGAAATCAGGAAACTCAAAACCTCCATACACAACAGCATAACACTTCATACACAGAGTGTGTGTGTCTATAGCTATCTATCATCTATCTGTCTGTCTGTCTATCACATGATCCTGTCTAGAAGTGTGGAACCTGTGAAGGTCACTAGATTCCCATCCAGACCCACAAAGTCAAGGGTCTCTTCCTTAATTAAATCATGGCTGGTGTTAACTTTATTAGCTAATGGTTCTGCTTTTAACAGCATGGACTAAAGTGCAAGATCTCCATCTGCCACTACCTGTTCTTCTGAGATAAAACAGATGGCAAAGTTAATGAAACTGAAATTAAACATCTCAAGCTAGACTTAACATCTACTAAATGATCTCTCCCCCACCCCTCCCCCACCCCCCACTTCCACTTCATTGATAGAGGAGTGACAGAATACCATGTGGAACCAATCAATTACAGTTTGGAAATCCTTATTTAAGATAACAGAAGAGGTAAATGTCTGGTAGCGCACAGTATTCTAGTTTTCACCGTCAACCATGTCTAAAGTCTCTAGAAGCAATTTCCAAGTTAAATTTTCCATCAACTGGAGGACTGCAGTGAAAGCTTTATCTGCCTGAAAACACACACACACACAGAGAGAGAGAGAGAGAGAGAGAGAGAGAGAGAGAGAGAGAGAGAGAGAGAGAGAGAGAGATGTAGAACCCTTCATCCTTGCCCTCAGAAATCTCACCAAATATATAAGGAGGCTGGAACAGCTGCACCAAATGTTCTAGAAACATGAGGGGATATGTCACAATGCATTATCTATCTGTACCTGTACTTTGAGTGTACCATAGATACATACATACATGCATACATAATTTTATTTGTATGCTACTTTTCCATAGTTCAAACCATGCTCAAGACAGCTTACAACATGGGTAGGCAAACTGAAGCCCAGGGGCCGGATCCAGCCCAATCAACTTCTAAATCCAGCCCACGGATGCTCTGGAAATCAGCGTGTTTTTACACGAGTAGAAAGTGTCCTTTTATTTAAAATGCACCTTTGGGTTATTTGTGGGGCACAGGAATTCTTTCATTCCCCCCTCCCGCCAAAAAAACCCATATAGTCTGGCCCCCCACAAGGTCTGAGGGATAGTGGACCAGCCCCCTGCTGAAAAAGTTTGCTGACTCCGGCTTACAACATGAAAATAACATTATGTACAGTGGTACCTCAGGTTAAGTACTTAATTCGTTCCAGAGGTACTTAACCTGAAACTGTTCTTAACCTGAAGCACCACTTTAGCTAATGGGGCCTCCTGCTGCTGCCACGCTGTAACCTGAAGCGTATGTAACCTGAAGCGTATGTAACCTGAGGTACCACTATAATTACAAACATAACAAAAGTAGCCATAAGTAATAAATAAATAACACATCAGATGTACACAACCAAATTAAACAATTTCCACATCTAAAAAACACCCAACGCTAAAATTAAGATCATTAACAGCAGCAAACGTAAATAAATAAAAAATCCTAAACAATACTCCAATCTTTATTTCCAATACCTTATTTCCACCAAGGACCCCTTCCATCCTGGCAAACCTTTTCACACACTGAGCAGCATGAGAATGTAACTGTTAGACAATTTCCCAGAGCCAAGTTGTGCACCATGAGAAACATCATGGATAATGCCAGCAATGTTCACCTCTCCTATACTGGTGCCTTCTAGATTCTCATGACAAATTGTATATAATAGTGAAACGTATGTATTAGACATGCGGCGGCAGCCATCACATCAGGCAGTCACAGAGCTGGGATGCAGCACTGCTCAGACCCAGCTCCGTTTCACAGCTTTCCTCCGAGATCTTTTTCCCTAAGGAGAAAGGTCCTTATAAGGACTTGGCTTATAAGCCTTGGAGTTGAAGCAGGGGGCAGAGCGCCCCCTGCATGACGCGGGAATCATCTCCCGCTCACAACCCCTTCCCTTCCTGGGAGGAGGAAAGGCTTTACTTTAAGAACTGGTGCCTGAACTTGTTTTCTTCTTCCTTCATCTGTTTTCCCTTTGTGCTGTCCTTTGGAATTTAGATGGTAAATGCAAGGACAGGGAGGGTCTTGGGGTTTTTTTACTGATCTGTAAGCCACTCTGGGAGCTGAAGGATGAGGTGAAATGGATTTATAGTGGTACCTCAGGTTAAGTACTTAATACTTTCCGGAGGTCCATTCTTAACCCGAAACTGTTCTTAACCTGAAGCATCACTTTAGCTAATGAGGCCTCCCACTGCCGCCACGCCGCCGGAGCATGATTTCTGTTCTCATCCTGAAGCAAAGTTCTTAACCCGAGGTGCTATTTCTGGGTTAGCGGTGTCTGTAACCTGAAGTGTATGTAACCTGAGGTACCACTGTATATAACATACACATATACACTAATACTGTGAAGGGCGAGACAGGAGGGGCCCCTGACCAGGCAGGGGTTTAAATTTCCCGTTGTCCAATCAGTGTTGGTAGGGGGCGTGGCCACCCTTGGACATGGCCCTGCCCAGTGTCAGTGACACGGCTGGGACAGCATGAGGGGGACATCAATCTCCGCCCCCTGCCAGATCACTGCAGGAGCCCAGATGCCTGGCCACAATCAAGGGCATACGAAGTGGGGGGCGGAGGGGACGGTCCACCCTGGGAGTCACTCTATGTGTGTGTGACAAGATGGCCCCTGCCTCCCCCCAGCTGTACAGCGGCCAAGGGCTCGCACAGTCAGTATGGGCATTGCCGCTCTCGCCCGCTGTCCACACGGGCTGCCTCTCGCAAGGCGACCATACAGGCTGCCGCTCTTGCACTCCATCCATACAGGTGTCCATACGGGCTGCCTCTTGTAAGGCAACCATATGGGCTGCCACGCATGTACACTCCATACGGGATGTCGCACATGCGCAATCCGTATGGGATGCTGTGTGTGCGAAGTCTGTACGGGGCGTCATGAGTGCGCCACCAGGTGGTTTGCCCTGCCCCTCGGTGTCCCGCCCCGGGTGCCGGAAAAGGTTACTTTGCCACTGGCCACAATGCTGCCCACCAGAAAAGGTGAGCAGACTTACTGCTGTTCACTGCCCTGAGTGCATAGTAAAGAGAGATAGGGGGCATAAGTGAGTAAATAAACCCATTTCAGTAGTGGGGAACCGTTGGCTTTCCAAATGACACCAGACTTCATCTCCCATTATCCCTGATCATTGACCATGATGGAGTCCAACAAAATATGGAAGGCCACAGTTTCTCCACCCCAATCTATTTCATGCCTAGAAAACCTTAGAGCCTGTACATCACATATGGATGGCTGGTTGATCAGAACAGAGAATAAAATAATTGTGCTGTTGGAGACAGCAGCTGTGGAAAAGTAAAGCCTATGGGCGCATGTTGCCCACTGCTGAGAAGATGCCGTAACAATGACCTATTGGTTAATCATTGAGAGATAGTCATACATCCAGCATCTATCTAGACATCACACTCCAGCCAAACATTTAATACTTGTTCATTCCTATATCCAAGTGACAGTATCGCCTCTGTTTCAGAGCCAGCATGATCGACAGATTCTTGGTTGACAGAGGCCACAACGTACATTGATTTCTTCTTACACCGTAGTTTCATACTGGGCATTACAGTTTCACATGGTTTTGCTGTCGCTGGCTTCTCAAACCCTGTTTACTGGGGCTGTACATTATAGACTAGGAAAAAAAGGATGAGTTTTTATGGAGGATTGCAATCTGCATCCATGGGGGCTTTCTCAGTATTTTGATAGTGGGCACAAGAGAGTCCCTTAAAACACTCGTGTTTTACCCTAAGATTTTAATTAAGATTCAGGGGCTTTAAAAGCAAGTAACGGATTTGTTAACTGAAATCTGAAGAACATTTCATTCCCCCTTCTTCCTGCCTCCTTATCTCCCTAATTTTGCAATTAATTTAATGGATCTCTGGAACATGAACTGTGCATGCACCAGCAACAGCAATAGAAGCCAATGGCTGGGGGGGGTGTGTGTGTAAAACAAAGCCCACATTGTGTTTGTATGGATTGGAATTGTGGATATTTTAATTGGGATTTTTCAGATGTGCCAGAAAGCAAAGGTATGGTCAAATGCTCTTTGTATTCAGTAGGAGAAAGATATCCAATTCTTACAACCCAATACTTGTGGAATTTATAGAGGGAGAAACCATTACTGGACTCACAGAGGTCTTACTGGTTTCATTGCTTTAGGGACTGTGGTTTAAGTATCTCTAAAAGTCTCAGTCATCTTCCTGATACATATGATAGCATTCACACAAGGCTTTGTTGGCCATAATAAGCTGACCATTAGCTTCTATGGAGAGGTGAGCTCAGCATTCATAGTGACCACCACCATTGAATATAAAGGAGCTGTCATCACATAATAGACTTCCATGTGAATTTCCGTGTTCTGGATGGGGGTGCTTGGATCAACAAGTGCTTTGTTTGTGTGTCAAGGTTCTTCATTCTGACATACAAAAACAAGGAATAAAGGATTCTAGTGTCTTTTGTTGCAGATTGTTCAGACTCGGTGTACTATTATAGCTATGACAAGAACACACTTCAAATTTGTGTTTGAAAACAGCTGTGGTTAACTTTTATCTGCCTTAACATTCTGAAAGCTCATGTCATTTTTTTAAAGCATAGAACGTGTTCCAATAACCTTTCACCTTTAACTGAAACTCAATCGCTCTACACTGTTAAAAAGATATTTTGGCATCCTTAGGTCTTTTCTTTCTTAAACTGCCAGGAAAATGATACTTGATCTCCTTTTTCTTCTGATAATGTTTATCTTGGTTTTCAATCCAGGTAGCGTCTGTCTCAGAAGCCGACAAGCTGCCTGTACTGTAGCTCCTTTGGATAGATCATCTTATCTTGATGCCTTTGCAAAGTTTATCCATAAAATGTTACAAGTCCTGTGAGTGATCGCTTTTCTCTCCAGAATCTCCGTCTTCACTTCAATCTTCCTGAGCATCAGGTAAACAATAAATCCTCTTGAGGCATAT
Source organism: Podarcis melisellensis (assembly GCF_964234715.1). Classification (NCBI taxonomy): domain Eukaryota; kingdom Metazoa; phylum Chordata; class Lepidosauria; order Squamata; family Lacertidae; genus Podarcis; species Podarcis melisellensis. The sequence continues at coordinate 68,518,150 of NC_138539.1, forward strand.
GTTCCTTCAAGGGCCAGGGCAATTAAAATGTTTCAGAGGAGGGTATAGCATTGTTATGAGGCAATCTAATCAAGCGTTAACACTCCAGGTTTTCTGCCAAGGTGATGTCATTGACGTGAGACACAGGCAGGCCAAAGGGATGCCATATTACAATGATAATGGCAGTGGGGAGAACACAGTGCTGACTTGGAATTGGAAGTGCTTGGAAGATCAGAGTCAAAGTCATTGATTCTGTGTTGCTTAATTGATTCTGTGCTGCTTAATGCCACAGATGGAATGAGGTGGCCCCAGTCACAATGTGGTCATGCTGTGAGCCAGTAATGTGAGCCAGAAAACAAAAGAAAAAAAGACTTTGGATAACAGTTTGCTTCCGTTTGGAGATTCAAGCAGTTCACTTTGGTTTGGATCCAAAGCAGAGGTTTGCTGTGGTTCACTTCTCAAATTTCAGATACCTTTCTAACCAGCTATAATGGGGAAAGGCAAGGTAAGATAAGGGATGCAGCTGGCGCTGTGGTCTGAACCACTGAGCCTCTTGGGATTGCTGATCGGCAGGTTGGTGGTTCAAATCCGCACGACAGGGTGAGCTCCCGTTGCTCTCTCCCAGCTCCTGCCAACCTAGCAGTTCGAAAGCACACCAGCACAAGTAGATAAACAGATACCACTGCAGCGGGAAGGTAAACGGCATTTCCATGTGCTCTGGTTTCCATCACGGTGTTCTGTTGTGCCAGAAGCGGTTTAGCCACGTTGGACACATGACCTGCAAAACTGCCTGTGGACAAACACTAGCTCCCTTGGCCTGAAAAGTGAGATGAGCGCTGCAACCCCATAGTCGTCTTAGACTGGACTTAACCATCCAGGGGTAACACACCTTGACCTTGACCTTAATGGGAAATCAATAAACAGCTATACTTTTTTTTATTTCTTTGACATATCTGGATGAAAGATGTCCCTTTTTATTAGATTATGCCAAATTTCAGATGGATAGATCCAGTGACATGGTTGTACACAAGGTGTGCTTTAATGTTTGGGTGGTTGTTGAAATAAATTCTCCTTCTCAGCTTTCCCTTGTATGGAGAACTTAGGAACACAGGAAACTGCCTAATGTAAAGTCAGACCTTTCGTCTATCTAGCTCAGGACTGTCTGTATTGAAGATCTCTAGGATTGCACTTAGTGGGATATTCCCTACATGGTAAGCATGTCCTATGTGCTCTACCACTGAACCATATCCTGTCCCCTTCAATTTATGAGTGGGGACCACCTGCAAAGAAGGAATTCCCCACAGGCATATTTTTAAAAATATATTTTTATTAGTTTTCAGTTACAATCCAATAATAGTTTCATTATAACAATATCAGTTTATAATACCATTACTAATACCAATTGTTCAAATACTGAATTATATAATTTAGATAAAGTGCCCCCACGTGCTAGAATTGATGGTTTGATTATTTTCTTCATTTCTGCATTCCATAATCTTATTAATTTCAATTACATTCCGGTCATAATAATAATCCCTTATACAACAACTGCAATATTAATAACTTCTATTTGTGTTGACACAGTAAATGATTTATAATGGTACAAATGAGGCACTCAGACTTTATCCTTGTTCTTCCTGTGTGTGGCAGTTATTCTGTCCATGGCGTTTCTTCCTATCCTTGTAAAATGTTGTGTCTATCTTTTCTTGGTTGCTGCTGTTATCCATCATGCCTTGGGTGGAGCTGATATCCCATTGTTCCAGAAATTTCTCCAGGCATATTTGAGGAGATTCATATGATCATGTTCCATGAATTTAAATTTCCTCATGAAATTTGTGTTAGGGGAAAAAATGTTTTAATACATATGTAAATAGGAAAGTGAGTTTCCCAGTCCATAATCTGTCTTGAGTTGTCCGCAGTATTTTGCACAAGCAAAATTTGAGGTTGAATTTGGGACTCCTCCTATCTCTGAGAAGCCTCAAGCACAGGCTCAACTATGCGGGCCCCTGGGTGCCTGGGCATCCACAAATTTTAAACGAAGGGCCCAGGACCCGCAGATTCTATTCTGTGAGATGCACATGCCCTACAACAGGGTTTTCCAACTGTTTGACCGCAATCGACAGGTCGATCCCCGGATGATCATGGTCAATCGCTGGATCGTTATCGCTCGCGTTGTTTAGAATCATATCTCTGCCCCCTCCCACCTTGGTCTTTCCCTGTGTAGCGTTTAGTGTGCGTCCCTTTGTTGTCTGCTGTAGCGCTGCGTTTGTCTGTTAGTGGCTGTGTTGTTGGTGAGCGATTAATTTTAATTCTGCACACTTACTGTTTTAAAAAAGGGCATCAACTTTGTGAAGCCCACCCCCATAAAAAGGTCAATAACTTTTTTTTTTTTGTTTAGTCGTTTAGTCATGTCCGACTCTTCGTGACCCCATGGACCAGAGCACGCCAGGCACTCCTGTCTTCCACTGCCTCCCACAGTTTGGTCAAACTCATGCTGGTAGCTTTGAGAACACTGTCCAACCATCTCATCCTCTGTCGTCCCCTTCTCCTTGTGCCCTCCATCTTTCCCAACATCAGGGTCTTTTCCAGGGAGTCTTCTCTTTTCATGAGGCAGCCAAAGTATTGGAGCCTCAACTTCAGGATCTATCCTTCCAGTGAGCACTCAGGGCTGATATCCTTCAGAATGGAGAGGTTTGATCTTCTTGCAGTCCATGGGATTCTCAAGAGTCTCCTCCAGCACCATAATTCAACAGCATCAATTCTTCAGCGATCAGCCTTCTTTATGGTCCAGAAGCTCAACCACTTTGACCTGCCCCCCTAAAAGAGGCTGAACAACTTAGGCCCGTCCCCTAAAAAAAGTTCAAAAACTCTGAACTCCCCCCTTCACCAAATGGGTAGATCACTCCCAGTCCCCCCCCCCAGGAGTAGATTGCAGTATCTTGGGAGTTGGATGTCCCTTCCCTACAACAGGCACACATGACGTCAGCATGTTGGAGTGCATGCCGACATGATGCACAGATATGCACATGCCACAATGACGTCGGCATTGTGCTGTCACAGGGCACCCATTGTCACGGGAGCAAGGCCTGGCCTCAAGAAAAGCAATGCTATACTGTATAGAACATTAATGTCTAACATCAAATATAACGGATCTGTAGAAAGGACTTTATGATCTGAAAATAGAGATGATGTATGTACTTCTGTAACCCAATAAAATCTTTAATCAAAACAATTTTTTAAGAAGATAAGCAATGCTTCTACTGCTGCAGTTACTGTTTATTACTGCTGCTGCTACTTATTAATACAATCGCCTTTTCTTTCTGGAATACCATGGTACTTCGGCTTACAGATGCTTCAGGTTACAGTTGCTTCAGGTTACAGACTCCGCTAACCCAGAAACAGTACCTCAGGTAAAGAACTTTGCTTCAGGATTAGAACAGAAATCGTGCGGTGGCAGCGGAGTGTCAGCGATAGGCCCCATTAGCTAAAGTAGTACCTCAGGTTAAGAAGTTTCAAGTTAAAAATGGTCCTCCGGAACGAATCAAGTTCTTAACCCAAGGTACCACTGTACAGCCTACAGAACAAAGACAAGAGGCACACCTGTTGTTGCATCCCCTTTTGTCTTTGGCCCCACCCATGTAGCTCCGGGAAGATTCCCCATGAGGCAATATGGCTCTTGGGCTGCAAAAGACCCCTCACACCTGTTTTAAAGCAGTTCAGAAAGGCTTTCATTTCTCTGGGGTGTGTGCATTTCCTATGCATTGCTAGGTAGTCGTCGGAGTTTTGCCCAAAGCAAAATTCAAAATGAATTTGGGACTTTTCCTCAGGAGAAACATGAAAGAATGTAAAAGGTAGCCCCCAAAAGACCAAAAAATACTTCAGAGGTTACTCAGGAGAGTCTCATATCCCCAACAAACACCCGTGATCAAAACATGTGCACTGTCATTCAGTTATTGCAAAATGCCTGCTTTTTGACGTGGGTATTCTGTATCCAAGAGCTATGAAATGAATATTTCACACAAGTTACTCAACCATTTTCTTAAAAGAAAACTAATTTTCGAGTCACCTTTCTGGGGCAAACATCTAAACATTGTTTCTTATGTAGCGTCAGTAAAAGTTGATTTGGGAAGTCAAAACTAAGGTTTTGAAGAAGTTATGTAAAGTAAGAGCTAAAGTAATATAATATGCTTTGTGTTTAACCCCTAGGAGTCTAGACAATTTCTGCTAAGGGAATTTATGTTAAGAAGCGGTTCTGTAGGACATGTTGACAGAAGATAATATTATTTATGCTTCAAAACCATCACGATTTGCAGACTTTGGATTAATGTCACTGTTTGTCAAACTGCTATGCCAGGCAGAGCAAAGCATCAGTTATTTTGGACTTTTTATTCACAGCATTATATTATTCTTTTTTTGTAAATACTTTTATTGGTTTTCATAGATATATAACAAGATAGAGCTAGACAAACAAAACTTAAACATAAACAAAACCTCCTGGCCTCCAATCTTGCCAGTGACCCAAAAAAGTATTCATTTATATATATGTATTATTTTTCCCCTCTATTCCCACATTCTTGACATTACCTCTGGAAACCAACTGGTGTAAACAAAAACTAAAATGACTCCCAAGCCCTCCTCAAAACAAGTCCTCAGAAGCAGGAGCAGTCCTACCGTTAATGGGGTGAGCTGGCTTACCTCAGGTGGCAGATTTTGGGGTATCTGAAGGCAGCCCTGTTTAGGGAAGTTTTCAATGACTGATGTTTTAATGTATTTCAGATGGGCAGGGTATAAATAAATAATTTCTTCTTCTTCTTCTTCTTCTTCTTCTTCTTCTTCTTCTTCTTCTTCTTCTTCTTCTTCTTCTTTTTCTTCCATTAAAAGGTCCTACATGGTATATCATTTAGTTTATTGGTGCATTTTTACTTCATTTTGGATTCTCTGCCTCAGGAAGCAAAATGTCTTGTTCAGAAGGACAACAATGAAAACTATTATGATAAGAATAAGAATAAGAATAAGAATAAGAATTTATCTATAACCTGCCCATCTGGCTGGGTTTCCCCAGCTACTCTGGGCAGCTTCCAACAATGATTAAAAATACAATAACGCACCAGTCATTAAACACTTCCCTATAATGTGAATGATTAGCCTCAAGCGTTTGAGTGAAGACAAAGAACCAGCTAAGAGTAGACTTCCTATTTCTTTATTTCTTAACAGGACTTTCATAAAAAATCTTGGGGTTTTTTTCCCAGACCGGGTGGGGTGGGGCTTGTGATATTCCAGCTGTTGCTTGACCCTTATCATCTCTAACTATTGGACATGCTGGCTGAGGCAGATGGAGTTGAAGCCCACCAACATCTGCATCTGGAGGACCACAGACTCTCCATCCTTTGCGACAGACCCAAGCCACGCCTACTAGGATTTTAAACATTCCCTCTAAATAGCATACACACAGCAGCATAGCAGTCTACTCTGGCTATGATCACACCTAGCTAGGAGTAAGTCCCCTTGAACTTGCTAAGGCTTACTTCTGAGTACTAATCACACATAGGAGTGCACTGTCAGTTTCAAAAGCATCTTCCAATGTGGAGGGAGCAGCTGTTCAAAAACCCCACATGCCCAAAGCACTCTTTGGTACGCAGAAACATTTGTGGGGTTCTTTGGCTATTCAACAGTTAGCAAGCCTCCTCATTCAATATGGGTTTCACACACACACCTGCTAATATTTTTTGTCTGTGAATTTGAATCTTTAGACATTGGAAATAATGTGTTTTGGCAGATTTATCCAAGAACGTAGACTCACACTCAAACTTTAAAATGAGTATTGTGATGGGATAATGAGCTGCTTGTACGTAAAGCTTAGTCCCTCAGAGTTTGGCAAATCAGCAAACCTCTGTCTCTAACGGAGCCCCTTAAGCATGGCTCCGTCAGTCGCTGGCAGAATCCGACAGTGGGCGTTTACGGAATCTACTCCAGCATAAAAGCTCCTTGACAGAAACGCGTCGTCTGGACTCTCGGCGCGACAGTTTCCGGCGAGGAGTGGGAGTACCTATGGGAGGACCTGAAACTTCTCCGCTGTTATCGCTGGAAGACTCCCTGAGCCATTCCTCCGTCTCTCTCTCTTTCTGATCTCCCACTCTCCCCCTGCTGGTGCCTTCCTCCGCTGCTGAGTCTCTCCTGACTTCTGAGAGCCCCTCCACCTCCTGCCTCTCCGATGGCAGTTCCCTGACAAGTATGTGTAAGGAAGAGATATATACAGAGAGAGGGAGAAAGAAAATAGAAAAAAATTAACAATTCAACGGGGAATGGCTCAGCAGCAATACATAACTTTTAAATTTATGGGAATAGCCCAGTAGCAATATGCATTTATTTGGTGTGAGTTAATTAGCTAAATAACCCTAATGATAACTAAACTAATACACACCAATAACATAAACTTATGACTAGTAACTCACCTCCTCTGAGGTGACCAATAGAACTCTCAAGGCTACCATTTTTAAAGCGTCTTAAGCAGCCTCCTTGCAAAGTGAACGAAAATAGAGCCATTAAAAAAATTATATAGGGAATACTGTCTCCCAGGTTCCCAGTGTTAGTCAACCTCCTAACAGGCCTTAATTTAGTTGACCAACCTGTACCCTCACCCTTCCCAGCCTCACAGCCTTACACAATAATTAAACTATAAAAGCTGCAATTATTTGTTTATACATTTATATGTAGAATATCTAAATCGTTCTGCTATTAGAAAGCATTCCAATTGGTATACAAAATATTGTTATTTTGTCCACCGACAGCAGCGAGCTTTCAATAAGCTTTTAAGGAATATATCCAGAGGCAGGGATTTTCATTTATATGTACTTTGCTCTGCAGTTGATGGGCGGTTAGAGGATTCACAGCAGCTATGTGATTCCCACCTTTTACTGCCTCCCAAGAAAATAAGAGTGAAATCATCATTGCCTGAATCAATTGAACCCAGGTGAATTTGTATTGAAACCTGTACTAGGGGTAGTGCTTCAGTGGGTGAAATCCTATGCATCTCATTTGGGAGCAAGTCTCATTAAACTTACTGGAGCTTGCTTGTGCGTGGACACATATCAGAATGCACTGTAAAAGTACCAGTTTTGGGTCAGGGATGATGGTGAACAAACAGACCGTACAGGACCCAAACTGATTCAGATGGAGTAGTGATGGTGAATCTGTCACCCTTCAGATGTTCTTGACCAGGCAGGGGCAAACTCAGCCCTCCAGATGTTTTGGGACTACAATTCCCATCATCCCTGACCATTGGTCCTGTTAGCTAGGGATCATGGGAGTTGCTCCTTAAAGGGCAGATGTGTGGAACTGCTGTGTGTCACATGTCTGTTTACATTCCAGCACTGCTTGCGGGGAACTTCCATTGTGTGTATTGCTTTTGCTTTTCCCTGTCTTTCTGAGAAGACGAGAAGAGAGAGACAACATGTTTCTTTGTCCTGATTTATGATTAATAAATCTGTAGTTGCAGTATGCTTTCACAAGCCTCATGCCTATTCTGTGTGTGCAGTTTGATCGGCTGATAGTGTGCCCCGGCTTTGAAGCCTGGGTCGCTGATTTACGTCAGACCAGAGGCCAATGGGTCTTTGCAGAGGGATGGCTGGAAGGAGACGGCCCAGCTGGGGCTAGCCAGCTGGCCTTGCGGCCCTCTGCATGCCGACAAGTTATAGGCCCAAAACATCTGCAGGACCGAGTTTGACCCACTGTTGCCATCATCCCTGACCATTGGCTATGCTAGCTGGAGCTGATGGGATCTGGATTGCAACAACATGTGGGGGAAGCAGAACCTCCCCATTCCTGAGATCCTGAGATAAGGCATCCAAAAGGCCAAGTCTAAGACCAAGTTTAGAGGTCAAACTCCAGTTCACACAATGTGAGGAAGGGCTGCAGTGCCACCATTGTTCTCACAGGAGCCAACTCCTAGGGGCCGTGGGGCCTTCGGCCCTTACAATAAAACATTTGAAGGGGGAGGGGTCCCACAAAGTTGATGGTCATTCCCATTCAAATGGTGTGTGTGCACTGTATCGTGTGGTCAATTTTGCAGGGTGGGGCTTACCTAGGCCCAGTGGCATAGTGTGGGTTGTCAGCACCCAGGGCAAGGCAAGTAATTTGTGCCCCCAACCCATGGATTTGCGCCCCTAACCCGTGGATTTGCGTCCCCTAACCCTAACCCCCAGATGTTGCGCCCAGTGCGGCTGGCCCCCCTGCACCCCCCACGCTACGCCACTGCCTAGGCCACCCCCCAATATTTTATTCCAGTTGGCACCCCTGCTTGTTCTACTATACCAACAGCTTCTGATAGGAGACACACTGGGAGGACTGCACAGAGACGACATTTGTGTGGTTCCCTTTCCTCGAAAAAACATCAGGCAAGCCAGGACTTAGTGCGATTCTGTGCGGATGTGGAGAGCTGTCCCGCATGGTGAATGGGAGAAGCTCACACTTATCTACCATTACACAACATTACTGTGATTTCCAAATATATGGAAATATCAATCAACTTGGTAAATATCAATCAACCGCTGCCAGATGCTGTTTCTTATTGCTTTCCAATTTATTTGTCATAAAATTTATATACTACTTGACTGTAGAAAACAACAACACCCCAAAAGGATATTGGAAAGAACAGAGATAATAAGAGAGTCTGAGGAAGAGCTGTACCACAGTAGATGAACAAGCAACTCCCCATTTATTCAGGGGGTTTCATGCCAAGGCACCACATATCATTTGTAACTCATATATGCTTTGTAACTCATAACTGCATATATTTGAAACACCAAAAGGCAAAATGTTCCTTTTTAAGCAGGTCTTAATTTGATTGACATCCTGTACCCTTTTAAAATGTGTGGGGGGGTGTTGGGGTGTTATTGGGTTGTTTTTATTTTGATTATATATATTGTGGTTTTATATTTTGATTTTGTTCTGTGAACTGTCCTGAGACCTCCGCGTATAGGGTGGCATATAAAAAGGTTAAAAAAAAAAAAGGTAAAGGACCTCTGGACAGTTAAGTCCAGTCAAAGGCGACTATGGGGTTGCAGCTCCCATCTCGCTTTCAGGTCGAGGGAGCCGGTGTTTGTCCACAGACAGCTTTCTGGGTCATGTGGCCAGCAGGACTAAACTGTTTCTGGCACAACAGAACACTGTGATGGAAACCAGAGCGCATGGAAATGCCGTTTACCTTCCCACTGGAGCGGTACGTACTTATCTACTTGCACTGGTGTGCTTTTGAACTGCTAGGTTGACAGGAGCTGGGACAGAGCAACAGGAGCTCACTCCGTCATGGTGATTCGAACCACTGACCTTCTGATTGGCAAGTCCAAGAGGCTCAGTGGTTAGGACCATAGTGCCACTCATGTCCCGGGTGGTATATAAATTAAACAAACACAGACACAGACACACAGACACAGACACACACACCATTGGAAAAGCCTGTAAACACCCTCTACACTGCTGGAAAGCCTTGAACAACCCTTTTAAAAACCAGCAGCACTTACTAGACTGCAGCAAACCACCACAATTGCTCCCTCCAAACTTCCTTGCTCAAACTCAAACTCTCCACAGGCCTCAACAGTTGGTGCAAGGGCTCCTAAGACTGTACTTGCAAAGGCTCGTGGGACGGGCAGGCACTGCTTTTTCCATTTATAAAGTCACTTCTGGGTTCGGTGTGATGTGGGTATGTGCGGTCACATGTCAATCAGTCATTGCCTATGCGTGTTTTGTATGCTGAAGGTTCCTGGTTCAGACCCTAGTGAACTGGCAATGTCTCCTGCCTGAAACCCTGGAGAGCTTCCACCATTCAGTGTAGACAACACTGGACAAGATGGACCAATGGTCTGACTTGCTGTAGAAGAGCTTCCTGCGTTCCTAAGTGGTGATGGGCACTGCGAATCTCCGTCCACTGGCAATCTTTGAAAGCCAGCTGCCAATAAGGCCATTTCAAGCTTCTATAGAAATTTGGTGGCAAAAACAAAAAAAATTCCTTCCAGTAGCACCTTAAAGACCAACTAAGTTAGTTCTTGGTATGAGCTTTCGTGTGCATGCACACTTCTTCAGATACACTGAAACAGAAGTTTCCAGACCCTTCTATATAGTGAGAAGGTGGGGAGGGGTATTACTCAGAAGGTTGGTGGGAATGGGTGATTGGCAGATAGCTGTGATGAGCCTGTTGACGACTCTTAACGACTGCAATAGGTCTTACAGGAAAAAGCAAGGGGTGAGAAGGTGAAAAGTGGCTTTGTCATGTATAATGAGATAAGAATCCAATGTCTTTGTTCAGGCCAGGTTTCTCCATGGTTTTAAGTTTGGTGATAAGTTGCAATTCAGCAGCTTCTCTTTCCAGTCTATTTCTGAAATTCCTTTGTAGTAAAACAGCTACTTTGAGATCTTGTATAGAATGTCCTGGGAGATTGAAGTGTTCTCCTATTGGTTTCTCTGTTTTGTGATTCCTGATGTCCGATTTATGTCCGTTTATTCTTTGGCGTAAGGTCTGGCCTGTTTGTCCAATATAGAGAGCTGAAGGACACTGTTGGCATTTGATGGCATATACAATGTTAGATGATGAGCAATTAAATAGTCCTGAGATGGTATGTGTGATGTTGTTGGGGCCAGTAATGGTGTTGTCTGGGTGTATGTGGCAGCAAAGTTGGCATCTGGGTTTATTGCAGGCTCTGGTGCCAGTGTCCGTGTTAGGTCTGGTTGTAGTATTATTGTGGGTTAGGAGTTGTTTGAGATTGGGTGGCTGTCTGTAGGCAATGAAAGGTCTTCCTCCCAGAGCTTGAGAAAGAGAACTGTCATTGTCCAGGAGAGGTTGTAGATCTCTGATGATGCGTTGTACTGTTTTAACTTGTGAGCTGTATGTGATGACTAGAGGTGTTCTGTTATTTTCTTTTTTGGGTCTGTCTTGTAGCAAGTTCTCTCTGGGTATCAGTCTTGCTCTGTTGATCTGTTGTCTAACTTCATCTGCTGGGTATTTTAGTTCTAAAAAGGTTTGCTGTAGATCTCTTAGGTGAGAGTCTCTGTCTGTAGAATTGGAACAGATGCGGCTGTAACGTAGTGCCTGGCTATATACAATGGACTGTTTGGTATGTTTGGGATGGTAGCTAGAGGCATGTAGATATGTTTGTCGGTCAGTTGGTTTACGGTATAAGGTGGTGTCTATGCGCCCATCCTGTATTTTTATAGTAGTGTCCAAAAAATGTATTTCTTGCATAGATTGATTCATTGTTAGGTTGATTGTGGGGTGAAAATCATTGAATTTCTGGTGGAAGGTGTCCAGGGTCTGTTGACCATGTGTCCAGATGATAAAAATATTGTCAATGTATCGCAGGTACAAGAGAGGTTTGAGTGGGTAGGAGTTTAGGAAACGTTATTCTAAATCTGCCATGAGGATGTTGGCATACTGTGGGGCCATGCGGGTGCCCATTGCTGTGCCGCTGATCTGAAGGAACAGGTCATCACTGAATTTGAAGTTGTTGTGGGTAAGGACAAATTGGCAGAGTTTGGTGGCAAAGTCCGCTGTGGTTTTATCTGAAATGGTGTTCCTTATAGCTTGTAAACCATCGTTGTGTGGGATGTTGGTATACAGAGATTCCACATCCATAGTAGCTAGTATAGTATTGTTGGGAAGATTATTTACAGATTGTATTTTCCTCAGAAAATCTGTGGTGTCACGTACATAGCTGGGAGCACTGATGGCATATGGTTTCAGAACAGAGTCCATATAACCGGAGACACCCACTGTAATAGTGCCAATACCTGAAATGATGGGGCGTCCTGGATTTCCTGGTTTGTGTATTTTAGGTAGAAGATAGAAAGTTCCTGGTCGAGGTTCTGTTGGTGTGTTAGTGAGGATCTGTTCTTGGATATGTGAGGGTAGCTCCTTAACAATCTTGTTAAAACAGTACAACGCATCATCAGAGATCTACAACCTCTCCTGGACAATGACAGTTCTCTTTCTCAAGCTCTGGGAGGAAGACCTTTCATTGCCTACAGACAGCCACCCAATCTCAAACAACTCCTAACCCACAATACTACTACAACCAGACCTAACACGGACACTGGCACCAGAGCCTGCAATAAACCCAGATGCCAACTTTGCTGCCACATACACCCAGACAACACCATTACTGGCCCCAACAACATCACACATACAATCTCAGGACTATTTAATTGCTCATCGTCTAACATTGTATATGCCATCAAATGCCAACAGTGTCCTTCAGCTCTCTATATTGGACAAACAGGCCAGACCTTACGCCAAAGAATAAACGGACATAAATCGGACATCAGGAATCACAAAACAGAGAAACCAGTAGGAGAACACTTCAATCTCCCAGGACATTCTATACAAGATCTCAAAGTAGCTGTTTTACTACAAAGGAATTTCAGAAATAGACTGGAAAGAGAAGCTGCTGAATTGCAACTTATCACCAAACTTAAAACCATGGAGAAACCTGGCCTGAACAAAGACATTGGATTCTTATCTCATTATACATGACAAGGCCACTTTTCACCTTCTCACCCCTTGCTTTTTCCTGTAAGACCTATTGCAGTCGTTAAGAGTCGTCAACAGGCTCATCACAGCTATCTGCCAATCACCCATTCCCACCAACCTTCTGAGTAATACCCCTCCCCACCTTCTCACTATATAGAAGGGTCTGGAAACTTCTGTTTCAGTGTATCTGAAGAAGTGTGCATGCACACGAAAGCTCATACCAAGAACTAACTTAGTTGGTCTTTAAGGTGCTACTGGAAGGAATTTTTTTTGTTTTTGACTATGGCAGACCAACACGGCTACCTAATTTTGTAGCAGTTAGATCTGGCATGGCATCCCAGCAACATTCTTACATGTACCAAATACAATAATGGCACGGTTTTAAAAATAGTACTTCCAAAGATTCTCTTCCCGTCACTTGCAGAAAGGGCTAACAAATTACATAAGTGTCTTACCACATACTTTTTTCCTCTTTTTAAAAAAATATTGGTGTCTGCAAAACTGAAAGACAGGTTGTCTTGTACTGTTTCTTTTGGTTTTCTTTCTTTTTTCCCAAGGCAAAAGTGACATTTCATGTGTGAAGGCAATCTCTTTTGCAGCAAAATTGTGACATTTCTCTGAAATGCAGGGGGCAAACAAAGCCACGCAGAAAAGTGCTGCTATTTGTAACTTTTCTGATCTTTTCTGTAATGGAATAGATCATCGCTCTTCTAACTGAAGCAAAGCTTTGGTCGATGGGCTGAAAGCACTATATAGCTAGACAAACAATGCCAGATCCATCCTGGAAGTCAGGGGCATCAAAGAAATAGTTGAGAGTTTAGAGAGCAGTTTTCAAATATGAGATCCTGAGTATTTGTTTTCTGAGTAAACACACACACACACACAAAGAGAGAGAGAGAGAGAGAGAGAGAGAGAGAGAGAGAGAGAGAGAGTTTGCGTTATCAAAAGAGAAAGAGTGTATGTGTGCTACAGTAAACAGTAAATATAAAAAAAAGCAAGATCTCAAAAATTTAATACAACCAGAAGGTTAGTGGTTTGAACCCATCCAGAGATAGCTGTGACCAGGATTCCTGCATTGTAGTTGGTTGGGCTAGATGTTTCATGGAGTTCTTCCAACTCAACAATTCTATGATTCTGTATCTCATCTCCATTGTCTTTCCTTTGCCCCAATGGAGCCACTCTTAAACAATATTATATGTAGGATGACGTTCAGTAGTCAGATGCAAAAAAAAATGCATGTGCAAAAACAGGAATTCCTTGTGTCTTTGGCTGGTAAAACAAAATATTAGGGCAGCTCGGATAACTCTCACCATATGGAACCTACCCCATAGTTCAGTGAAAGAACATCTGCTTTGCATTCAGTAGATCCCAGGATCAATCTTTGGCATCTCCAGGTAGAGTTGTGAGAGATTCCTGGCTGAAGCCTTGGAGAGCCAGCATGACAGCTTCCTATGTTCTTATACCGTGTACAACATGGGAAGAAACATAGTTCAATGGTAAAGGTAAAGGGACCCCTGACCGTTAGGTCCAGTCACGGACGACTCTGGGGCTGTGGCGCTCATTTCGCTTTACTAGCATACAGCTTCCGGGTCATGTGGCCAGGATGACTAAGCCACTTCTGGCGAATCAGAGCAGCGCTCGCAAATGCCATTTACCTTCCCACCAGAGCAGTACCTATTTATCAAGTGAGGATTCCCAGGTATGATCCTCCCTCTATTGTGTGGGCAGGTAGTCCCTCCCCTACCTGGCCTGGTCTCCTTGGCAACGCTTCCCCCAGGTGGGATTGGACAGCTGACTGAGGTAGACGGAGACCTCCAGGTATCCCACCTGAGGGAAGGCGAAGCCAAGCCTATGCTGAAGGAGCCACTCCAGATCCAGGGGCTGCACACGTCCACGCAAAGGGCGCCCCCTCGTTTTTATGCGGGGAGCGGTCATTGCACTTTGACATGCTTTCGAACTGCTAGGTTGGCAGGAGCTGGGACAGAGCAATGGAAGCTCACCCCATCACGGGGATTCGAACCGCCGACCTTCTGATTGGCAAGCACTAGGCTCTGTGGTTTAACCCACAGCGCCACTCCAATGGTAGAAGGAACTATAACTCAGTAACAGAGCCAAAGCTTTGCATGCAGGCAGTACCAGGCTCACTCCGTGCCATCTCTAACTTAAAGGATCAAGTGTAAGATAAATGTATCTGTCTCCTGTCTCAGAACAGACAACACTGTGTTGATTTGGAAAAAAAAAATGTTTGATATGGTATCAGGCAGCTTTATATGCACCTGTGATATCAAACCACAGTTTGAGGGAGAAAGGTGGCAAGGCACCTAGGATTCAAGGATCTCCCACAGAAACCTACAAATGAAGAGCTTCATTTACTGAGGTTCCTAAATCAAAAGTAGCTATATTTTCATTACAAGTTCCTGCATGCGCAAGTGATTTGAAGCAGATCAAACCAAGAACACGAAAGCGGGGTTAATAATACAGGCACCTAGTAAAATGGTATGGGGAAGGAAGAAGGGAAACAGTAGGTGTTTTGATCCTGAAGGAATATTTCTAGAAAGGAATAATTCTGCTAGAGGACAGAACAGTCAGTCCCAAGCAACACAAATGCCGTTCCATTTCTCAGCATTGATCGGTCTCTGTACCTTTAATATTATTTATAGAGATTTTGTACAGTGAAACATATATCCATTTTTATATGACACAGTGCACAATGTTGTGGAAAGCAACTGACAAGTTCGAGCTTTCCATGTATGTTTAAGGGATGTAGCTCCCATATATCAAGTGCCATTTCTGCCATTCTTAGGGCCCGGTCCAATTATTTGTAGTGAGTTAGAGATGCTTTGCCAGCATTTCTGGGCCAGGAGGGAAGAAGAGGTGACAAGCAATTGCCTTTATGTGGAAAGACTTGCCTCTGAAAGGTACCATGTGTAGTTGTAACTCTCAGACACTGCAGAGCCGATATGGAAAATCTGTGGCCCTCTGGATGCCATCAGTTCCAGTCAGCATGACCAATTGTCAATAATTTAGTCAACAGCTAAAAGGTTACAGATTTCCACCTATTGGCAGCACCTCCACCTGGAGGCCAAATCATCATCATCATCATCATCATCATCATTATCACCATATCTAGAAAATACATGAAGTTAATACGCACCATTCCAAAATAACAGCATATGACCTTGCTTGCAGGCTTACAAACAAATATTATATACGTACAATTGCTCTTGACTTTGCATATCAAAGTATGAAGTCAGATTTAAACAGTACATACATTCTGCATATTTAGGAATGTGGGATAAACTACTGTGAATATTAAAATATATAACTCTAAAGATCCCCTCTGCTTTTTTTATTTTCTGCAAGAGTTCTGGGTTCAGGAGAGGGAAGGGAAACTCAGAACTCACTGGGTGACTTTGAACATTCGTCTCCACTGATTCTCAAGCTATGCTACATCACATGATTTTTGTGACGATCAAATAGAGGTTCACTGTTAGAACATGAATATAAATAGTAATACAATACACTAAAACCAAGTTGTTCGTGGCTGTGGGCTTTATGTTAGGGTGGGAGGAGGGATTGCAATGAACTTTCATGTGATGTCCATTTATCAGGTAGAAAAAGAGCATTCAAATGTAGACAGGCTACCATTGACTAATCACCCCTTTCTCTATCTGGGCCTGTTAGTTCCATGCCCATCTGAGCAACTCCTGACCCATTTCAGGAAAAAATTGAGGTTAAAGGGCTGTCTCCTTCGTGGTAGGCCCTGCCAAGTTAAAACAAACCTTGCCTCCCTGGAGTTCATTTTATGTAAACTCCCTCTTGCTTTAAACGTCAATTTGAAGCATGGTTCCAGGCATTAGATCATCCCTTGGTGGGCAGGAAGGCAGGGAAGCATCTGTTATTAAAGTCTGGTGTTCTGATAAGTGAAACACATGGCTTCTTTTCATATAAAAAAGGGTGGGGGGAGAGAGAAAAAGACAGCGTCATTTGTTTCTTATCTGCCTCCTCCTTTCAGTGAAGATCTAAGCATCTTAGAAAAATGCTTACTTGTTATTGGAAAGTGGGTGTGGGGGAAGTATGGGATAATAGTAGGTGATATGCTTTTCATCCCATAACAAGAACTCTAAGTAAGCTAGGGAAGCCAGATATCTTGCACTTTCAACGATCCCTTTATTTTTCTAGGGGAAAATGGTGCTGGAACTCAACATGAACGTCTCCCTTGTAAAACAGTGCCTCCAAGTCCCACCCCAGCAAGGCAGTCCAGAAGGGTGCCATTGTTGATAGTATCAAAGGCTACTGAGAGGTCAGTCAGTCAGTTTTATTGCACATAGCCAAAGGCTGCTGCAATGTACACAGAATCATTCGACAATTAAAAGAAAATATACTGGATTGATACAAAAGACTTAAAACATTTATATTATGAAAACATTGCGCACTCTAAACACAGCTATAAAAGTACCCCAATATACAAATCAAGACATTGAAAAATAAAATTCATAAGCTAAAATCATCACATGGCCACTAATATATGAAAAAACAATGTCAATTAATACAGTGTGCAATTTACACTTGGAGTTTGGTGACAAAGATAGAGCATAGCCTGATGTAGATAGATAGGGTCAAATAAATTCATCTCCTTTACAGTTGATGGCTACCTTGGCTATATAATTTGCTCTAATTTTCCTAGCAGCAGTTGCAAAGAGTGCTACACGCCAGGTCACATACTTATCTGTGTTTGCGAGGAGATATAAAATCATATTAGAGGCTCCCAAATGGGATATTGGAAACCGATCAATAATTATCCATTAGGGACTAATTCAGGAAGGGCTTTTTACATCATCCACAATTATGCATCTTGGAACCAACTCAAAGGGTCCTGTACCGACCACCTGGAAGACAGAAGGTGAATCACTTGCAACATTCTTGTGAGTTTGTTTATTCATTTTGGACAGATTAAGGGGATGAGTTACAGTGAAAGAATGTGAGGACTGCTGCAGATTCACTGCTGCTCAGATCACTGGACCAACCCCACTCTGAGAGATAAAGATGACATCCATCAAAGGAATTTCAGAACAAGTGGTTTAAGTGCAATCTGTCACATGTCTGATATTCCAGGTGGGCTGTAGAAGGAGAATGGAAGAGCTGCTCGCTGTGTTCAAGGTGGCGCCCTTCAAATATTGTTGGACTCAATTCCCATCAGTCCCAGACAGTGGGTCAGAGTTGATGAGACCTGTAGTCCAGTCACATCTGGAGGGACCCACATTGGCTATCCATGTTTTACAAAGTAAATCCAGAACCAGTGGAACTGTTTGCCAAAAGCAGCAAACACAGAAGGAAACCGTTCCAGTAATAGGAAGGATGCAAGGCTAATACAGTGCAATGATCAATAGGTCATTCCCAATGAGTTTAGGCTCACAGTTATGACTAGTGGTTGCCAATCCTCCACCACACTGAACACGCTCTCTGCTCAGTGTTCTGTCATGATGAAGAATCAGGCAGAGGAAGCTTTAGAAGAAGGGAGTGGCAGACACCAGTTGCTGCTCCTGCAGTTGTGTGTTTTGCCACCTATAAAACTGGGGGTGATGTTAGACCAGTCCTCTGTGCTTTTGACACACAGCAGGAGTGGGGGTTTCTTTCCAGGCTGAGGGTTGCTTTCCCTGTTGGGCAACCTCCCAAGGAACACATGATAAGGGTGGGTGGGGCATAAGCAAAAGTAGGTGGGACAACAAATGTAATCCCCCCCCTTTGTCCATTAGGCTGGTTTCTACCCTTACCCACACCTCCATCCTCCATTCTCCATCCTGCATCCATAGACATTATTGCAAAGCAAAAAACCACTTGGTGCAAAGCAAAGTGAGGGGTGTGGCTTGTGGATAAGGGGTGTGGCCTGCAGAGAATTTGAGGGGCCAGATAACAAGGCCTGGAGGTCCGCATTCAACCTCTGGGCCTCAGTTTCCTCAGCTCAACTAGAGGGACAAGTTGGGAGGACATTTCCTTCACACCTAGTTTGCGCCCTGTGATGATTTTTCTTGTTATAATGGGTTGATTTTACTGATGCGCTTGTTGCTCATTTTAAGAGGGGTGAAAAACAGCTTTTTTAAAAAAATATCATCACTGTATTGCTTTACCCAATGTGGAGGAAAGGTAAAGCACACTATTGTTCTTCCACCATCCACTACAACCACACTAGGTGGTTCTGTGATCTCCTCTACTTTAATCTAAAACAGCATTTATTAAGCTTTGCTGCTGTGAGGCTGTGGAGGGAGCCATCATCCCGTAACTCTGCCCCTCCTTGATGTTCGCACAATCCTCATTAGTGCCAATTAATAGGCAGTGAACGGAAAAGAGACTCCCAGGGTGTTTATAGTTTTCATTTCTCACACCAATGCATTTAAGGAAAGTCTCAGTGTTTCCATAAAGGAGATTGTAAAGTTTCTTTTAAGCATATATCGCTCATGCAAGTTAGAATTCTAAGTTCGTTGCCATTGCTTCAACTGGGATGCTCAGAGCTCGCTGCTTATGAGCGAGTCCAATTGCAGTCAGCGCTATTTGCTCTTATGCATGCTTAAACATGGCCTCAGTGTGTTTCTTACCAATGAGAAAATGGGGGTGAGGGAAGGAATCTTTCAGCCACAAAAGTATGGGCCTACAACATTATTTGTTGATTTGCTTGTTTGTTTATCAATGATGTTTTCATCCTGCTCCTTATCTTGTTCCATGAAGCTCAGGGCAGCATATAGTTCTTCCTCATCCATTTTATCCTTTCAATAAGCCTTTGAAGTAGGTTCATCGCAGAGCTTTTTCACAGTGCAGGCTGGCCCATAAAGGCAGATGGCATTCTGCCTGAGCATATTCAGTCTGGCATCAGACAGCCCTACCTGCCCATCTTCTTACAACCAAACCAGAAGAGATAGGATCTTATACTGCTGAATTTATTTGTTGTACAAAATTTGGAAATTACAGTAGATTGTTCTTTGGGAGTTACAGCTGAAGTACGCTTAGTTCGTAAGCTACCTTGGATGAATTATTATTTGGAAAACTGGTACACCCACATTATTATTATTATTATTATTATTATTATTATTATTATTATTATTACTATTATTATTACTATTACCAGAATTATTCCTATGCTGGACCACAAAGCCATCTTCCTAGCCGCCTTACTGTACTTGTAAAGCTTAGATCCTCACCATACTCATCCAGATCTTATTCCTGGTTCCTTATCTTCTCCTTCTTGGTTATCTTTTCAAATACAGAGAAAAAGTTGCCATAGAGTGGAGAAAGGAAATGTGGTTGTATGAATCAGTCCCAAAGTCACCCATAAAGTTGATTATTTGATGGCTACAGGGTTGTGAATGTATATCTATTGGCCACAAATTGATGGGTTACAAACAGCAAACCACTCTAAAACATTTTCCCTAATAGTTAAAGTTAATATATCCTCCAAATAAAACTATTCATCACCTATTGTGGTGATCCATCTTGACAGTGCTGAGATGCAGTCTGACTGTTAACTGCTTTTGGCTTTACCAAGACTTAAAGCATATCCTCTTTGTGACATCACACATGACATCAGAATGGCATGTTTGCATTCAACCTAGACTATCTCCATGCCAACAGCAATGGCCAGTAAACTTCTGCAACCAAGTAACCATCAGCCTGTTTCTATCTAGACTACAGTGGTACCTCGGGTTACATATGCTTCAGGTTACATACGCTTCAGGTTACAGACTCCGCTAACCCAGAAATAGTACCTCAGGTTAAGAACTTTGCTTCAGGATGAGAACAAAAATCATGCTCTGGCAATGTGGCAGCAGTGGGAGGCCCTATTAGCTAAAGTGGTGCTTCAGGTTAAGAACAGTTTCAGGTTAAGAACTGACCTCCGGAACAAATTAAGTACTTAACCCGAGGTACCACTGTATTGGATGTTCATTTTTTGCTCTCACAATCAAAGCCTGAAGAAGAGCTGTATATAATCTGAAAACCTGCTTCCACTGTTAAAGAAAACTAATTGCCAAGGACTGGGCAGAGGAGGAATGGTGGAGACCTCCTCCCCATCCTGACCCTTCCAGAGAGGAGGGAGGGGAAGATAGTTTAGATTTACAACACAGGATTGAGGGAGGTCACAGCTCAGAGGCAGATGAGGGAGAAAGTTGGGAAACAAGGGGAGAGGAGGAGCAAGCAGAGCTGGAGCAGCAGCTGGCTGACACATTATCACTAGGAAGCATTCCAGACCCTCCATCTCCCAGAACCCAGGAAGCCTTAAAAGTAGGAGAGTAAAGAGCTCAAAGACAGAGGGAACTTAGAGGCACCTATAGAGGAGGTGATGATGCTGATGAATGAGGAAGTGGAATGAGGGGGGTGGAAATTCACTTGGGACAACACCATTATCCAAGAGGCTGGGTTCTATAGCCTCTCTAAAGTTTGAAATAAAAAAGGACTGTAATAAACTTTTCCTTGTCTTTATACTTTCCTGGGCAACCAGCCAGGAGCTGCTGACATCGTTTGAGTGAGTCACAGTGATTTATTAAATCCACAGATAGAATTCCATCTCCAGTTCCATTTCTGTCAAACATACATTGGTTACATCAAAACCTGCCCAGGTCCAAACACACAATGTTAGGTCAATAGTTTGATATGTGTCCGTGATAATGATGTGTATACATTTTGCACTAACAGCCTCATTGCAACATGGGTTTTGTAGTCCTGAAGCGGCATTTATGCATAAATGTTTCTTCATGCCTATGAATATTTCAGTTGATATTGCATGGGGCTTGCATGGGTTTGGTTCAAAAATCTCATCGATTCTTGGTACAATATGTGATATCGTGGATTTGGGTGACCAAAACCATGTTAATCAGAATATTCCTTCAGTCTTTTGTCACAGTGGAAACTGACATGTCAACTTTATTTCACTAGTTTGGAAGAAGAGGAGAAAAAGAATGGCATTAAGGTGATAGGTTTTCATGCTTTACAATGTATTTTTCAGCTTTTATTAGTATACAATGTAGCTGTTGGAACCACTTGAAATTCCTTTTTTTATCATTGTACTTACAAGAAATCATATTACTGTGTGGAAAAAGGAGAGACAATAAAATGTAAATACTTTCTCACAGGCACTGCTATTGCCTGTTTAAGTTGAAAATTGCAGTATTTAAGGCTCATTATTTACTGTATTGTAGCCTTTTATAGACAAGCATATGGTTAAGTTATTATTGTCTTATTAAAAAAAGAGATGATTTAACTAGCAGCTTAAAGCTTGTTTTCTTTTTAAAAAGGAAGTTTGTGGATTCATGCACAAATTGTACAATAATTACTCCTCTCAGAAAACTAGATACACCCCCCCTCAGGCTTTAAAGCTGCAATCCTACGCACACTTAACTTGGAATTCACAGTTGCATTGTAGGGTTTAGTTCTACAGACACTTGAGGAATTTGCTTTGTGCTTTGTGAATTCTAATATCAATTCTGATTCACATCTTACTGGGCTCAAATGAATTGAGTTCCCTCCCAGGTTTTTCACTTCCCAGATGGTCTGATGTAGTTCTTGGCTGAAAAATATACATATTTTGAGAGAAAATAAATTGAGATGGCATATTTTGAAACTGTGTATGAATATATGCTTTTAAATACTATTTCCTGCAGATATTTCTTTTAACCAGCAAAGTAATGTAGAAACAAGGTAGAACAGGTTTCGTGATAGCTCAGTCAGTTGAGCAGTAGGTCGTGGGTTCAAGTCCCACATTGGGCAAAAGATTTCTGTATTGCATATGACCTTTATGCCCCTTCCAACTCTATAATTCTATGCTTCTATGAGTTACACCCAAAAAAAGAGGTGGCAAAAAGTGGAAGCATTTGCAAAATGTTTTCCCTTTCAATTTATGCTGCCTTTTATATATATATATATATATATATATATATATATATATATATATATATATATATATATATATTCAAACGCTGAATGAGCCATAAGCTTGTTTTCATGCAATTATTAAGAAAATGCAACTTTAGTCATGCCCAGCTGTGGGTATTAACTTTCCAAAAACCTCCTCTTTAGAGCTTACTGTTTTGCTGGCTCCCTGAAAAACTGTCTGACATGCATTGCATAGCCCCAGTCTAATCAAAAATAATGTCATTTTAAAAAATGCTGCATAGGTGTTTCTTTCCGCTAAACTACACACAGCATTTTAAGTTCCTCTGTAACTTTCCCCACCCCCTTTGGGATCGTGACGCTTGCAGAAGGCGTTTCATGCTTCAGGAAGCATAGATTCGCAGGCTGCTTGGGTAGCCTAAGAACGGCACAATGCTAGGATGCTCTTCAGAAGGGAATCCGTAGCAGCAACATGCTGATCGGCTGGGACTCTAAGAGAGAGACTTAGACTTTAAGGGACTCTAATGGAGAGTCTTATAAGACTTTTAAGGACTTCATAAGTGTTCTTCATGCCAGATTTATGTATAAGCTAAACAAGCTATATGGGACGCGGGTGGTGCTGTGGGTTAAACCACAGTGCCTAGAACTTGCCGATTAGAAGGTCAGCAGTTCGAATCCCTGCAACGGGGTGAGTTCCCATTGCTCAGTCCCTGCTCCTGCCAACCTAGCAGTTTGAAAGCACGTCAAAGTGCAAGTAGATAAATAGGTACCGCTCCAGCAGGAAGGTAAATAGGTACCGCTCCAGCAGGAAGGTAAACAGCATTTCCGTGCGCTGCTCTGGTTCGCCAGAAGTGGCTTAGCCATGCTGGCCACATGACCCGGAAGCTGCACGCCGGCTCCCTCAGCCAATAAAGCGAGATGAGTGCCGCAACCCCAGAGTTGGTCACGACTGGGCCTAATGGTCAGGGGCCCCTTTACCTTTACTAAACAAGCTATAGCTTAGGGCCCCACTCTCTTGGCCCCCCCAAAATGTAATTGTATTTCACTATTAATATACTTCATATTAATTGTATTTCATGTCCAACAGTTACTTTGATAAAATACATATTTTCTTATGTGCAAATGGCTTCAGATACCTATTAGGTCCATAAATTACCATATAGCATATATTCAACACACAAAAACGATGACAATTTGTTGTTGACAAAGGACAGCTGGACATATAGAGAGACCCATTAAACTTCAGTAGCTTAGGGCCTCATCAAACCTAAATCTGGGCCTGACACTTGGTAATGTTCCCTGGTCATCAGATATGTCCTTTCAGATTGCAGGAGAAGGGGAGGCAAAGAGACTTTAATGAAAGGGACAAGGTTCTGGGTTAGCGGAGTCTGTAACCTGAAGCGTATGTAACCCGAGGTACCACTGTATTGACTTGGGCCTAATCATCTGTTCTGAGAGGATGAGAATGAATCCATTCCCCATTGCTGTTTGCACTTAGGTAGGTATGGAGGTTTATATGAGGATTTATGGTTCCTGGTTCCTGGTTGTTGATAAATAAGTTTCACTGTATGAAAAAAAAATCTGTCAGTTCAGTTTCTCCCAGTTTGCTATTTTTTTAAGCCCTCAAAAAAGTTTGCCAGCATTTTTGTGTACATCTCTTCCAATGTACACATCTGTGCATGCAATTAAACCTATTATACACAATTTGCAAACCATTTCCCCTAATGTAACACAATTTTGTATCTGTGTACACATTTCCCACTGATATATGCATTCTTATCTACAATTTCCACAAACATATACATTTCTCTACTTTTTCCAGTGGATGGAAATTTGGCCTTACCTGCCCCTCCCAAAAAACTGAAGTGTCTTCAGTTAAAAGGGGCTTAAAAGTGCCATCACTTTGGCTGAGCATGCCCCAAGCTTTCTGGGGTTCTTCGAAGCACAGTACAGGCACAAGAGGCTTAAAAGTTATCGTTTTGGTCACGGTTCATAAACAATTCTATTTACGAAAAGCCAGGGACTCTCCATATTATTCCATATTCTTGCCTCTGGAATGATCTGGGCACTCTTCCTGGCTTCTAGCCTGCCCTGCGGGATTTTCCTTTGCTGGCTTGAATATCCAGTTACACTTCTCACAAACAAAAAGGCACCTCTCTGTAGCGATGCCAGCGAGCACAAGGCACCACAGACAGCTTATATTATCCACAGGCTGTTCAGTCAAGCCCATTACCCCAGTCATGTGTCTCCAGAGCTGGTGAATCATTTCGCCTGACCACATATTAATGATGTGTTACAAGCAATGTATGTGAGCCAATGAACTTTTAAGCTCATAATGGGCTGTACTGGGGTGAGGAATACTAACAGGATAAAACAGAAATTAATGCAGGACTAGATCTGTAATTAAATTCCCAGAAACAGAAAATGTAAGAAAGGTCACCAGATTGGCATGCAGGGAGTTACTGAGATTTCTTTTCTCCCTGCAGAGATAGGGAAAACATTAGAGGAATTCATCTTGAGGGGAAACATTCAGGTTAAGATCACTGGGAGAAACAGGTACCTGTTTGACAGAGCCTGAGAATTATTATACACATTAAAAGCCTTATGAGTCAAAGCAATTTATACGTGTTGAGTTACATAGCACATGAATGCAAGCAGTTTTCCCTCTCGCACTGTTGGGCCCGCTCTCACTTAGACAAATTGCCCCCACCTCACTGAACAACCCTTTAACCAAAAGTCTCTTTACCTTCCCCCTTAAAATTTTAGCCCAGAGTGCCCTGTGGGGGAACTTTATGAGGGGGTAACTAGTAGGTTGGAGTCTCAGACAGGATTTCTTTAAATAAACAATAAAGATTTATTTGAGGCAAGATAGTAAATAACACGAATAAATTCAACTTAGGTTACTTCAGGAATACAGTGTGATTTCACTTTAATTCATCCTCGGTTGTTTTTGCTTTATAGGTTTGGTTCCTTTATACGGTGTTATTTTCTTTCAGTTATCCACCATCCTTTAACAATTCTGCTCCTGAGGTACTTTAAGTAATAGACCAAAGGGCTCTCCACACCCCCTCCCTTCACTAGGTCTGGGAGTTTCTTCTTTTCCTTTGGAAGAATCTCTCCCCTCCAGACTAGATTTGAGTCCCAAGTAGGCTGTTGCGAAAGGCTGGGCTGGATGAATCCCAAGCCGGAATTAAGATCGCTGGAAAAAATATCAACAACCTCAGATATGGTGACACAACCTTGATGGCAGAAAGTGAGGAGGAATTGAAGAACCTTTTAATGAGGGTGAAAGAGGAGAGCGCAAAATATAGTCTGAAGCTCAACATCAAAAAAATGAAGATCATGGCCATGGGCCCATCATCTCCTGGCAAATAGAAGGGGAAGAAATGGAGGCAGTGAGAGATTTTACTTTCTTGGGCTTCATGATCACTGCAAATGGTGACAGCAGTCACAAAATTAAAAGACGCCTGCTCCTTGGGAGAAAGGCAATGGCAAACCTAGACAGCATCTTAAAAAGCAGAGACATCACCTTGCCAATAAAGGTGCGTATAGTTAAAGCCATGGTTTTCCCAGTAGTGATGTATGGAAGTGAGAGCTGGACCATCAAGAAGGCTGATTGCCGAAGAATTGATGCTTTTGAATTATGGTGCTGGAGGAGAATCTTGAGAGTCCCATGGACTGCAAGAAGATCAAACGCATCTATTCTGAAGGAAATTAGCCCTGAGTGCTCACTGGAAGGACAGATCGTGAAGCTGAGGCTCCAGTACTTTGGCCACCTCATGAGAAGACTCCCTGGAAAAGACCCTGATGTTGGGAAAGATGGAGGGCACAAGGAGAAGGGGATGACAGAGGACAAGATGGTTGGACAGTGTTCTCAAAGCTACAAACATGAGTCTGACCAAACTGCGAGAGGCAGTGGAAGACAGGAGTGCCTGGCGTGCTCTGGTCCATGGGGTCTCGAAAAGTCGGACACAACTAAACGACTAAACAACAACAGGCTGTTGCTTTGCAGCACCTACTTCTTTCTCCTGGCTCAACCTCTGCCTCCCATTAAAATTCCAGTCTATTCCTCCTACAGGACACCACACTCTGTCCTTCACAATACGCTCAGAGAGGAATTGTTTTTTCTCCCCAGAACCAACTCTTTCTCCCATTCACTCTTTATACCTCAGCCTGTCTCCTAACCTGTCTCCCTACTTATCTCCCAACCTCTCCAACTTCAATTCCAACCCACCTCAACCACAACCAACAACTTCAACTAACTGTCTCTCTTCAAATCCTCTCCTTTTAAACTCTCCCTCCTGGAACCACGGCCAATCAGAGGCTGACAGGGAAGGAAGGAAGGAAGGAAGGAAGGAAGGAAGGAAGGAAGGAAGGAAGGAAGGAAAGAAAGAAAGAAAGAAAGAAAGAAAGAAAGAAAGAAAGAAAGAAAGAAAGAAAGAAAGAAATATGTGCTGATTCAACCTGTTCAGCAAAACCAACTTTCTTGTCACAGATCTCACCTGGTTATGTGAGGCACTTTGTGCAGAAAATTAGCCCACTCTTTCCTTCTATTTCTTTATTTTTTTTAAAGTGTCCACTGTTCCATTTCTCAATCGGATGAACCCATCCTTGCAGTCTCTCTTTTTGCATTTGAAAGGCTGGCACATGGATTTTGTGTCACAGTTGCTTCTTCAACACAAGTCACTCCCATGGTACATAGCTAATGTTTTTAAAAAAGAAATGTGGGGTGGAATGATCAGATAGGAAGTGAAATATATATGTGATCTTATTCTCTTTATATTGGACCAACACTGAAAAAACAAACAAACCCTAGAATGTCATCTGTGTTTTATATTCAAAATTTCCCAAAATTTATGCCGTGCAATTTGGGCCAACTCTGAGCTGAAAAAATGCCCGACTTTCCCAAGAATCTACAGCAGCACAACACAGAAAATGGAAGACGCTTCTATCAAATATGGAAAAGGGAGTTGAACTACACACACACACTTACACACTCACTCACAAAATTCCCTATGATCATTAATACTATAATCCATGAACAAGCCTTTAGCTTTTCAAAACTCACAGTAATCTCATTCAATGCCATGTTAACATTTTTAAAACCATAGTGGGGTATCTATTCAGGATTATATTTCTCTTCAACAGTAAATTACATAAATCTATTTAAAGAGCTCTTTTTATTGCTATGGTCCTTGAAACAAGAATCCTCTAAATAATAAGAGAGTGACATTTTAATTTATAATAACAAACATTCTAACTATGCCCCCTTATTGTTGATCTTGCTGCTTCAGGCCAAGGTGGTGATGACAAAATTCTGTCATACCAGAATCTGTTGATTGGCTGCATTTCCACTTCGAATCTTGCCCTTTGGACCATTTCCATAATGGCATTTTGAATGGGGCACCTTGTTCTAATGTAAATGAAAAAATCACCCTTCTGAGGTCATTTACACACACACACACACACACACACACACACCTACGTTTGTCCTTGTTTCTATCTGAAGTATATTCTTTCCTGGAAGATGGGATTTGATAGTTTGTACATTTGTTGTCCTTTGCGGTTGTGGTTTTCAAACCATTTTGCGTTTCATTTTTCCTTCTCTGATTTGTGTGCACTTTCCCAACTTGGTTCACTTTGCCGCATGTGGAATCTTATTTTCAATGTGCCCTTCAGGTTGCCTGAAGCTGGGAGTGAAATGACAGGAGATGGATGACTCCACAAGCCACCCTGTGGCCTTCTTGTACATTTTCACTGAATCTACCTACTCTGGTCACTGTAAAGACAGGTGAAGAGGCCAAATGAATGCCAACCAGCTTTTGAAAATTGAGATGCAATTGAGCCTCCTCTACAGGACGGCTAAGGCTGAGACTTGTTAGGTTACTGATGCTACTGATGCCTTAAAGTTACTGCTGAGATTGCCTCTGAATGTGCATGTAGAAGCAGCCTCGGGACACAGTGAGTAACTACAACAGGGGTGGGACACTTTTTCAATCTGAGGACTGCATTCCACTCTAAGCAACCTTCCAGGAACCACTTGACAATGATAGGTACAGCCAACCAGAGGCAAAAGTAGGCTGAGCAGCCAATGTGATTTTTACCTTTGTACAGAAGGCTAGTTTTGATACACCCCTGCATATGTTCTACCCACTGCTATTTTTCTAGAAAAAGTGGTGCCAGAACTCACCATGAAAGCTGATCATGTTGTTGTTGTTGTATAGTTGTTTAGTCGTGTCCGACTCCTCGTGACCCCATGGACCAGAGCACGCCAGGCACTCCTGTCTTCCACGGCCTCCCGCAGTTTGGTCAAACTCATGCTGGTAGCTTCAAGAACACTATCCAACCATCTCGTCCTCTGTCGTCCCCTTCTCCTTGTGCCCTCCATCTTTCCCAACATCAGGGTCTTTTCCAGGGAGTCTTCTCTTCTCATCAGGTGGCCAAAGTATTGGAGCCTCAACTTCAGGATCTGTCCTTCCAGTGAGCACTCAGGGCTGATTTCCTTAAGAATGGATCGGTTTGATCTTCTTGCAGTCCATGGGACTCTCAAGAGTCTCCTCTAGCACCATAATTCAAAAGCATCAATTCTTTGGCAATCTGCCTTCTTTATGGTCCAGCTCTCACTTCCATACATCACTACTGGGAAAACCATAGCTTTAACTATATGGACCTTTGTTGGCAAGGTGATGTCTCTGCTTTTTAAGATGCTGTCTAGTTTAGGGCTTAGCAACACTCTCGCCCTCCATCTCTGATGCCTCAATGCCAAAGGCCAAAAGGCCCCTTCAGAATTCTTCTGGAAGCAGTCAATTTGGACTATGGGGTGCGGCCCTCATTTCTGCTTTCAGGCTGAGGGAGCCGGCGTTTGTCCACAGAAAGCTTTCCAGGTCATGTGGCCAGCATGACTAAAATGTTTCTGGCGCAACAGGACACTTTAACAGAAGCCAGGGCGCATGGAAACACTTTTTACCTTCCTGCCACTGCAGTACCTATTTATCTACTCACACTGGTGTGCTTTTGAAGTGTTAGGTTGGCAGGACCTGGGACAAAGCAACAGGAGCTCACCCCGCTGTGTGTATTCAAACTGCCAGCCTTACAATTGGCAAGCCCAAGAGGCTCAGTGCTTTAGACCACAGTGCAAGTATTTGTTCATATGGCAGTGTATGTGACATTTTATAGAAGTTGTAAATGAGCAAAGAAGGCAGGCCCTATCCCAAGGACCTTTCCATACAAGATCAAGAGTGAAGAAGAAAACAAACGGGAGAGAGGTGGGAATAAGGGAACAAGTGATAGATGCGGTCAAATACAGTTACATAAACTTCCACCAACTTCAGCTGTGTGTGTTAGCTGTGCTGCTTCCTGGAAATAGAAAACCTAGACACAGTTATTGGAATAGACAAAGACTGAATTCCTCAAGCATCCCTAGTTTGCTTCCAGGCTCAGTTTTAAAGCTCTAAAGGTTCTGTGCCCATGAAATCTGAAAGACTGCTTTATTCCACAGGAACATGACCATGTTGTTCTTCAATTTATATGCCACTGAATTACCAAAGGCTTCTAAGTGTCTTGCAAGTATAAAACCACTCACAAAATACACAATACACAATGAAATACAGCAAGCCAATCAAAACATCACAAAAGTTAAAACAGCAATTTAAGAATAATGATAGATGGAGATAGAGATAGATAGAGATAGAGGAAGCACTTATCCAGGTGTCCCCAACTTCTGAGGTGAGGCAGGCATCTTTTAAAGAAAGGAACTTCTCAGTTTTGGCCCTCCAGTTATAAAAACCCTTCTGTGAACAAGTTTGTTTATGCTACATATTTCTGGTACTTCTTACCTGCCCTTCACTCTAATTTTCCAGGGTGGGTTCCATAAACGAAAATAGAATCCCAACACACAGAATCCTCAACCAAAGGAAAATACAGTACCTACTATTTGTCAAACGAGAAATGACAGGTGGCCTGGCTCCCTTGTCACCAGAAGTCCCACCTCTTTTATATAAATGTTATATGGTTTGATATAAATGTTATATACAGTGGTACCTCTGGTTTAGTACTTAATTCATTTCGGAGGTAAGTACTTAACCTGAAACTGTTCTTAACCTGAAGCACCACTTTAGCTAATGGGGCCTCCCGCTGCTCCCGCGCCGCCACTGCACAATTTCTGTTCTCGTCCTGAAGCAAAGTTCTTAACCCGAGGTACTATTTCTGGGTTAGCAGAGTCTGTAACCTGAAGCATCTGTAACCTGAAGCGTATGTAACCCGAGGTACCACTGTATACTGTATTTTTCCGCCTATAAGACAGCCCCATGTAGAAGACACCCTCTATTTGGGGGGACTCAGATTTAAGAAAATGGGGGGAGATATATCCATGTATAAGATGCCCGCCTAATTTTTGACATTCTTTTTAAGTGAAAAAACCTAGTGTTATACATGGAAAAATACAGCGCGCGCACGCGCGCGCGCGCACACACACACATACATATATAAATATAAACCAGTTTGTTTTATGGTATCTTGCATATTAATACTTATAAAATTATTCAGCAGAAATAGAATACCAAAAAGGACTTGACTCTTTTATACTATATATGTGTATATATGTGTGCATAAAAATATTTTCATATATAATTTGTATATAATCATTTGGGCTTTAAAAATAACAACCCAGCAATGCACAGGTAGTTCAGATGTAAGCTGGTGCTCAATGCAAGAAACAATCCTATGTGGATGGAGTCCTTGCATAAATCTGTTTAAAATGGAATCCTCCTCCATCCTTACTTCCAATGGCCGGGGTAAACAGGTGCATCTGTTGACCAAATGCCATCATTATTATCTTTTAGTGCCAGGCAAAATCTATTTTCTTCTGTTGGCCTTTCAAAGAATCAGATTAAGCTTTTATTGTATTTGTTCCCTGTTTAAAATGGGTAATTTGTTTTAACGACTTCTTGGTTTGTTAGTTTGCTTGTCTTACTGTAATTTTATTTAAAAAAACAAAAGTTGCTTGTTCGTTGTTTGTAATTCATTCACATTTAGCCATGTACTTTATTTATTTATTTACTCGGCTAGCCTCCTTAAATTTTTTGTAAGAAGGCAGGATACTGAACGCAAATACACTTGGTTGCAGCTGGGAATGAGGATCAAGGGGTTAAGTTTTCTGGTTTAGTTAGCATAAATGCTTTGGGAGAAAAATCGGTGCTCACTAATTTCAGAAGATACAGTTTGACGTCCTAGCAGATGTATACATTAAGTAGCACATTATTCTAAGATTGCCTCAACGCGTTAGAAAAAACTACACGCTGAAAATATTCTATACTCTAATTAAAAGCCGGGGAGTGGGGGAATCCAGCCAGCTTGACCCTAGCTGCTATCCTGTTTAAATAAATCTATACCTCATTTAGTTTGATC
Source organism: Podarcis melisellensis (assembly GCF_964234715.1). Classification (NCBI taxonomy): domain Eukaryota; kingdom Metazoa; phylum Chordata; class Lepidosauria; order Squamata; family Lacertidae; genus Podarcis; species Podarcis melisellensis. The sequence goes on from NC_138539.1 coordinate 68,549,927, forward strand.
GAAGGGAGACAGGTATTTTGGAGTGAAATTATTGTTTCATTCGGTTTCATCATTAGCCTCTGAGTTTTACAGTCTCCAACTGATTCAGTGGGAAATTTTCCCCTACAAATTCCCTCCCACCACAGCATCAAAGTCAAAAAAATATGTTGGTAATTTATATGGGTAAAGTGTTATAATTTTGATGCATAGTCCCAACCATACCTTCAGACTCCCACCACCATCATCCCCCTCCTTTAGGCTATGAGGAGCTGCTGCAGGCCTGTGTTAAGAGCCTTGGAATGGAGTTGCATGGTATCTTGTTCATTAAATCACTGAGTTACCAACACTTGCACAGAGCAATGAAATTTCAGCGGGCAACACAGGAAACAAGCGAGCTAAAGATTCTTCAACCCAAAATCTAGAACCCTATATGTGATCCAATGAGCACGCAGAAAACTGGGCCAGTAGTTGTTTCAAGGGAGGCAGTAGATAAGGATGTGCAAATAAATGTGCAGCTGCATAAGGTACCAATGATCTCGTACAAATGTCTCTAATGGGAAGACTGACAGTCAAGGCCTAGCCATTGCAGCAGTGCTAGGTTGGCAGGAGCTGGGTCAGAGCAACGGGAGCTCACTCCATCACACGGATTTGAACCACCAACCAATCAGCAAGGGAGCGGGTGGTGCTGTGGTCTAAACCACTGAGCCTCTTGGGCTTGCTGATCGCAAGGTTGGCAGTTTGAGTCCACACAACGGGGGGAGCTCCTATTTCTCTGTCCCATCTTCTGCCAACCTAGCAGTTCAAAAGCACACTAGTGCAAGTAGATAAATAGGTACAGTGGTACCTCGGGTTACAGATGCTTCTGGTTACAGACACTTCAGGTTACAGACTCCGCTAACCCAGAAATAGTACCTCAGGTTAAGAACTTTGCTTCAGGATGAGCACAGAAATCGCGGTGCGGCGGTGCGGCAGCAGCAGGAGGCCCCATTAGCTAAAGTGGTACCTCAGGTTAAGAACAGTTTCAGGTTAAGAATGGACCTCCAGAACGAATTAAGTTCTTAACCCGAGGTACCACTGTACTGCTGCAACATGAAGGTCAACAGTATTTGTGTGCGCTCTGGCTTCCGTCACGGTTGGGCCAGATGTGGTTTAGTCATGTCAGCCACATGACCCAGAAAGCTGTCTATAGACAAACACCAGCTCCCTCAACCTGAAAGCATATCTGTGCGCCACACAACATAGTCACCTTTGACTGGACTTCACCATCCAGGGGTCTTTTACCTTTACCTCAAAGGGCACAGCAGGAAATGCTGACTGAGCCGCAGAAACGCATTAGGAGCCACACAAGCATCCTAGGGGTGCAAATCGGGTCACTTTACATGAAACAAAAAAAGTTCCTCCATCATCCCTAATTGTTACATGATGTCTTGTTATCCAATAGACAGGAGATCTCTCTTGAGCTGCAGCCAGGGTTGGAAGAAACTAAAATTTCCCATTGGCTTCGGCAGGTCTTGAATTAGATTTCCTTACAAGAAGAGACTGATGGGATTACTTGCAGTTGTATTAGCATGTCGTCTCACCCCTCTAGATAATGCCTCTTGCCTTCCTTGTATTAATCTAAATAAATCAAATTATGTCTCCCCTTGCCTTGTTGCTGCGAGGATCATCTAAGTGTGTGGCATATGTCACCGCATTGTTTCTGAAGCATGCATTTTAATGCTACCTAAATACCTCCTGTTTGTGTTTAGACTCCTCAGGGGCCTGAAGAACGAACCTTCTCTGCCCTGGAGGCAGATGCATTCTCCAGCAGAAGGTAATGAGGAGGGTTGTGCCCTTGGTGTTACTTTCTCCTGGCAGATGCTCTCAAAACAGCTGGAAGGAAACCATTAGCATTCCAAAGGCGCATGTTGGAGTGTCACATTGCAACATCTTCGGGAGCATCTGAGTCCTGAGGCGGCAAATATCTGGACAATGAAATATATTTAAAGGGATGCTGTCGGGTTGGAAACCAGTCAATCTATTAATGAGAGGGAGGGAGGCAGGAACAGAAATGAGTGCCCTAACCGACTGCAACCAACCCCACCCTGCGCCCTCTGATCTCTCGCATCGCCAACAAAAATTAAATTCCTTTCTACACAAAAAGTGCTCGTAATGTCCATAGGTAAAGGTAAAGGGTCCCCTGACCATTAGGTCCAGTCACGGACGACTCTGGGGTTGTGGCGCTCATCTCGCTTTATTGGCCAAGGGAGCCGGCGTACAGCTTCCGGGTCCTGTGGCCAGCATGACTAAGCCACTTCTGGCGAACCAAAGCAGTGCATGAAAACGCTGTTTACCTTCCCGCCGGAGTGGTACCTGTTTATCTACTTGCACTTCATGCTTTTTAACTGCTAGGTTGGCAGGAGCAGGGACCGAGCAATGGGAGCTCACCCCGTCGCAGGGATTCGAACCACCAACCTGATCGGCAAGCCCTAGACTCTGTGGTTTAACCCATAGCAAAATGATGAAAGGTTACTGTCTCCTTACTTCTTTCCCTTTCTCTCTTACCACTTCTCCTTTCTCCCAACCCCATATTGCCTATATCAGTAACATCTCACTTTGAATGTAAACAACCTGTATGAAGGACTCTATGATTTGAAAATAGAGATGTTGTATGTACTTTTGTTACATAAGAAACATGTTTAAATAACAAAGAAATCTACTTAAGACATAGGGAAAAGAAAGACAAGTGTCTAAAAGCAGAAAGATAAGCATCATGCTCCTTCTGGGGTAAGTTTTCCGTCTTCGGTCCCTACCCTGTACTCAGCTCTCACCTGTGGATCCTAAAACCTCCAGTCTAGGAAACCCTTTTTAAATTTCTCCAACATTTCAACCCTTTTGAGGGAAGGTGGGAAATAATTAAGTAAATAACAACAAGGGGAGGATAGACTGCCCGTGTGTGATAACCACTATCCATTTATTCTGGTGAACTATTTTAATGCAGTGTTTAAAATTTTATTTTCTTTTAGGGCAGAACAGAAAGATTTGAATAAAGAAAGAATATGCAGTTCCCCTCAAAGACAAAGGTGAAGTATATCAGCCAAATGTACCCTTCTGGGTGGCTTAATGAATAGTGAAGCTTTCAGTGAGGTATTTTGAGGAGTTAATCACAGTCTGTATTTGGCATGACTTTGGTTTTAATAATCCTCTTTTTTATTCATGATAAATACCAGTTCTTCTGGAGAAAGCAACCAGTGTTGCTTCCTCGCTCCATGTTTGAGGAAGCTACTGAAAGCTGTTCTGGACATTCGGGGAGGCAAGAAGTCCAGTTTAGACCGGCTTCCTGTTTTGTTTTTGTTTTTTTAGTTTGTAATGCTCAAAAGGGGAGCTCCTGCAATTCCATGCAGGGACAGAATGGATTTAGCGGTGTGCTACTCCTGAGCACTCATTACAGCTTTCTCAGACAGTATCTGTTGGCATGCAAGGCACATTCCAAAACGTGGCCATTATTTTTATACTAAATTCCTGTTTCAGGACAATATTTCTCTTCCCCCTCCTGCTCCAATAGTCATATTAATCAATAGTACTTATCTTGAGAAGCAAGGTATTCCCTAAAGTCATAGGAGATTTAAGATTCAAAAGGGTTCAAGGACTGGAGTAACGATTAACAAAAATAACTGTAGAAATTGCATGGAAGGAAACAAGGATTCGTCGTTATTTAATGAAAACTTAAATTGACTTCTCAACCCAAAAGGGATTAATTTAAATTTTTAATCTCAATGTGTCCATATGGAGATAGTCAACTCAACCTTTTCACTCATAAACTCCGGATAGGGAGTGTGTGCGAGAGAGAATATATTTTCTCAACGGTTTTAAGCAGGGATATTTTTAGAGCTGCTTCGACATCACACAATCCTCCATTTCTTAACTATTTTGGTCCTTAGAAGGATAGGGAAGTGGCTTAATTTCTGCTTAGAGGATTCAATTCTGAAGCACTGGTGTTTTTGTGTTCAATACTATATACGTCTACTCAGAAGTAAGCTCCACTAAGCTCAATGGCAAGTGTGTATGGGATTATAGACTTTGTTATATTTCTAGTTTCCGCTGTACTGTCACAACACTAAAAATAAATAAATCCCAAACGGCCACACAGCCCTGCAGGCCCAGCCTACTGAAAGGACTCAGAGTTGTATCTATTAATCATAAGTGTCCAGTTCTACAGCACATTCTGTCTGGCAGGTGCATGTCAGCCTTGCAAAGGGATTTAGCTCATAAACCACATTTTCTTTGAGGTTGCCCACAGATTGCAATATATTTGTTAAAAAACACGCACAAAACAGCCCAGGGTTTCAAATTAATCTAGCAGACAAGCAAAATCATGTTGTCAAATTAACTCCACAGACCCACATCCCCCCTGAATCTGATTTTGTAAAAGTATGACTATAAACAAAGAAAAGATGCATGGTATCACAAGAAAATATAAGTTTAGGATAAAGCGGGGCCAGATGGGCCATTAGGCAGAGTGAGGCAGTGGCCCCAAGTGGCTGATTTGGGATATCAGCAGATGGCTAGTTATTTGATTTATTTTTATAGCATTTTTGTTTACCCAGAGGAGATGTGTTTCATGGGATCTGCTGCCTCAGAAGGCAAAATAACTTGGCTGCCTTGGGTGTTATGCCATTCCTTCCAACATTTATCTGATGAAAATAGGGACTTCCTATCTCATAATAATTATAAGACTATTGCTATTTATATCCCACCCTTACACCAGTTTACCTTACACTGTCTTGCTTTATGCCAACTTCTTGTGTGTAGGATTGCTCTCTAAACTTCTAAAATACAGGTTAGACTGAATTGTTCTAATCTAGTGATACCAATCCCCACTTGGAAGCAGATTTCTATGTGCGAAAGCAACTGCGAAATCAATTCTAACTGCTTCATCATGAGAGGGGGATGCCAGGATGTGAAAATGGCCTCCTGGAATTCCCTACTCTGTTTTCAGGTCATGAAACTGGGGTGCCTACTTCGCTGAATTGTTCCAATAGTTGGGCTATGGGAAGGAGATAAACCTATCCACGGAGAAAATTCACTTTGGAGAAATTTTCAGGTTAGTTCCTCCTGAACGAAACCACATTGCTAGTTCACTGTAGTGCATGAAGGAAGGAGTGACAGGAAGACTGGAGGAAGAAGGTTCCAAGATCATTACTTTCTTCGACCATATTAAAATGATATTTAGCACTATTCAAATATCTGTGGGAAATTTTCTCCGTGGGAGTAGCAACTGATAGGTGGTAGCAACTGAAATTCTCTGCTCAGTTAATGGGAGGCAAAACGAGGAGCAGTATTTTGTCAAATGCCTTCATGGGTGGGAGCATGAGAAATATTTGTTTCAGAAACTGCTTCTCTGACTAAATTCAACCTTCTGAGGAAGTTCTGCTGTTAGGCAATGATGGGTAGAAGATCACCTGACCTCCTCACATACTTCCCCCCCCCCCTTACCCAATAGGTAATGACATTTAGGGCGGATCTAGACACATCAAAGAGAGGTTTCAGTTAAACACGTTGCAAACTTTGTATGAGAAACCAGGTTGGCAAAAACAGAACTCCACGGCGCCATCTGGTTTCACAGTGTTAGAATGTATAAACAACACATATAAAGGGCTTTTTCTTTGCCAGTGTAGCTGAGTCCCTAGTGCCATATTTGGGGCATGAATAAGTTCAGGCACTGGGAAGAAGTTGGCCATCAATCCCATTGGACCAGAATCAGGTGACTGGAATTGTGAGCTGGAGCACAAATTGTAGGTACCACAGTCATTTTACCTAAAATAGTCTCGCTACGATCAGTCTTGTTCCGGTCGTGACTTGAAGGAATATTAAGTCTTCTATACGTACATAAACTTTTGAGTTTTTCTTTAATCCAGGATGGCTCTCAAAGATGAAGTTCTCCACCTATTTTATGAAGTGGTACAGTCTTTCTTGGGCTCCATGATCACTGCAGATGGTGACAGCAGCCACAAAATTGAAAGACACTTGCTTCTTGGGAGAAAAGCAATGACAAACCTAGACAGCATCTCGACATACCAATATGCCAGCATCACAGATAGGTAATATGCTTTTGAATTATGGTGCTGGAGGAGACTCTTGAGAGTCCCATGGACTGCAAGAAGATCAAACCTATCCATTCTTAAGGAAATCAGCCCTGAGTGATCACTGGAAGGACAGATCGTGAAGCTGAGACTTCAATACTTTGGCCACCTGATGAGAAGAGAAGACTCCCTGGAAAAGACCCTGATGTTGGGAAAGATGGAGGGCACAAGGAGAAGGGGACGGCAGAGGACGAGATGGTTGCATAGTGTTCTCGAAGCTACCAGCATGAGTTTGACTAAACTGTGGGAGGCAGTGGAAGACAGAAGTGCCTGGCGTGCTCCATGGGGTCACGAAGAGTCGGACACAACTAATCAACAACAACAGTCTTAGGAAGCTGCACCATGTGACGCCACCCATCTTTGCAGCTCTCAGATAACCAAAAAGTCTCTCAATGTTCTGATTTCAAGGGTATCTTGAAAGTGGTGGGGAAAGGCCACGGTTTTTCCACAATGGGAAATATATATTTAAAAACCTATTTCACAGCTTGTCTGTCACTTCTGTTTTCTGCTCGGCCACTTGATGTAGAGAACTGAGTAATGTCTCATTTGCTGGTTTCAGGTGGCCATGTCCCAGGCTACACTCATTTTTTACTTCAAGATGCAGGCAGTGATGGATTTTCCTCCACCTGTCTTATTTTTACATGTTTCTGCTGCAGCATTTTCATTATTTCATTGCAAGTGTCATTTCATTATGTTAGCTGTCAGCATTTTCATGATGAACCCTGTTTTTCAGGGGATTATAATTATAACTCATCTGAAAGTACATTGAACAGGAATATAACATATGGTATTTCATCCTGGAAGGCACTTTCTGAACAAGTTTTCAAAATGTCTTTTTCACTCGCCACAGACTGCATATCATCTTATACTATGCCATAAAATATGCATGTGAATAAAATTATTATTATTATTATTTCTGTGTGTTTCCTAACAAAAGGAATTGAATCAATTATATGGTCTACTTTCAAATGCATTTCAATTGAGCGGATGAGATTAACATAAAAGGGTCCGGAAGTTTCTAAAAAAATTTTTAGGCATAAACTGTTTTTAAAGTTTGATCTACTTCATTTCTCTTTGATCCAAATCTGAAAACTTTCCCCTCCTTCCCATCTTCCCTGTTTTTTTTTTTTAAAGGCACACACACATATTCAAAAGTTTCTTATTTCTTTTTAACACTTCCTTCTCTGTCACTTTCTCTACCAATTATGGTCTCATGTTATTTTTTTAAAAAAAACAACAACAGAAGCTTTCCCCCCTATTTTTTCAGTGGCATGTGTTCTATGGAACAGCCAGACCAGGTTTTTTGCTTACAGTTTTTCAGTGAAAAGGGGAGATCTAATAGTTGTCAAATGTCATCTCAGATTATTCTCTTGATGATGATAATGGTGATGGTGATGATGATTTTAAAACAAACTTTGGCTTTGAATAACTGTGGGAGTTATTATTATATTATATTATATTATAACTGTGAGAATATTATTATTAGTAGTAGTAGTATTTTACACTTGTCATTTTATATTTTATTCAGTTTCGCCATGAACCTTCTGTTGTCAATGAATGAAAAAATAAATGTGCTGTTGTAGCTGAGATATGGTGGTCCTCTCCCTGGGAAGTAAGCTTGTCACTAGTCAATTAACAATGTGTGTTTTATTTGATTAGTGGATTAATAAGTCAATTGCATTTGTGCAACTTTGTATGTGAGTAAAATAATAGCAGTGAAGCAAAAGTGAATACTTCATTCTAAGATAATGCAGATGTGGCTTACTGAGGCCACCATCAGCCAAAGCCGAAAGCCAATGCATTGCTTTATCAAACTAGCAGTAGGCCCCAACACTGCACAATATGAACCAGACTCTGTGACTACTCTACAGAGTTCCACAGCAGGAAGTACAGCTATTGGTCCTCAGCATCCTGAGAAATTCAGGTTGCATTCTGAAGTGGGGTGGGAAGGGTTCATAGAATCATAGAATCATAGAGTTGGAAGAGACCACGAGGGCCATTGAGTCCAACCCCCTGCCAAGCAGGAAACACCATCAGAGCACTCCTGACATATGGTTGTCAAGCCTTTGCTTAAAGACCTCCAAAGAAGGAGACTCCACCACACTCCTTGGCAGCAAATTCCGCTCTTACTGTCAGGGTTGTCGGTTCTTTGTTGTTGTTGTTTAGTCGTTTAGTCGTGTCCGACTCTTCATGACCCCAGGGACCAAAGCACGCCAGGCACTTCTGTCTTCCACTGCCTCCTGCAGTTTGGTCAAACTCATGCTGGTAGCATCGAGAACACTATCCAACCATCTTGTCCTCTGTCATCCCCTTCTCCTTGTGCCCTCCATCTTTCCCAACATCAGGGTCTTTTCCAGGGAGTCTTCTCTTCTTATGAGGTGGCCAAAGTATTGGAGCCTCAGCTTCACGATCTGTCCTTCCAGTGAGCACTCAGGGCTGATTTCCTTAAGAATGGATAGGTTTGATCTTCTTGCAGTCCATGGGACTCTCAAGAGTCTCCTCCAGCACCATAATTCAAAAGCATCAATTCTTCGGCGATCAGCCTTCTTTATGGTCCAGCTCTCACCTCCATATATCAGTACTCGGAAAACCATAGCTTTTACTATACGGACCTTTGTTGGCAAGGTGATGTCTCTACTTTTTAAGATGCTGTCTAGGTTTGTCATTGCTTTTCTCCAAAGAAGCAGGCGTCTTTTACTTTTGTGGCTGCTGTCACCATCTGCAGTGATCTTAGAGGGTGTAAATATAAGCTTGTTGAATGCATGAACTATGGCTTTGAGATTGCTGGAGAAGGAGTTGAATTGGATCGGGCAGGCCTCAGGGTCTCATTCAGTTCTTTGCCACTATTGTGAGCCATGGTGACTATTTGGGATTGATTTTCTTTGCTTTCCTTTGTTTAGCAAAGATTACATAAGGGTCTGCCTATTGACCACTGTCTCGGCATCGAAGCTAATGGGCTGTGCTGTAAGTGGACCCTTCATAAATTCCAAACATCAAATGCTCATCTGATAAGAGATTGCTTTGTATGGGGAATAGTGGCAGCCGCACAGATGGCTGAATTAATGGACTCATCTAAGGATGTGCTGCATCAATATAGAAGGACTTCGGCCTGGGGTTCTGACCGCTATAGCACAACAAAGCCACAAAACATTTGCTAATAGCACCATGATTGCAGACACACACGCCCCATATCTGACACAAAATTAGTCTGAGAAAACTGGTGTAATAACTGGATAGGCACATATTAATATAGCTTTGTGTGGAAGAGAATTGATTATGAATCCATTTCTTCTAGGCATTACAGTATGCCCAGTTGTGCCATCCTGTGTACCACAGGAACCAACTGTTAGCGGCCAAGGTCCCTTCGCCCCCCCATAAAATATTTGAGGAGGCTAACTCTCCCCCCAAAAAAAAAAATTTGATGGGCATTGCCATTCAAATTACCTATTTTTTGCTCTATAAGACTCACTTTTTCCCTCCTAAAAAGTAAGGGGAAATGTGTGTACGTCTTATGGAGCGAATGCAGGCTGCGCAGCTATCCCAGAAGCCAGAACGGCAAGAGGGATTGCTGCTTTCACTGCGCAGCGATCCCTCTTGCTGTTCTGGCTTCTGAGATTCAGAATATTTTTTTCCTTGTCCAAAAACTAGGTGTGTCTTGTGGTCTGGTGCGTAGAGCGAAAAATACAGTATATGTGTGTGCTGCATCTTGTGATTGATTTTGGAGAGTGGAACTTACCTGGGCCCCCTCAATATTCTATTAAAATTGTTACCCTTGATGTGTACAGAGTCGCAAGGCACAGTCCAACCCCATTTGGAAGTTCTTTTCAACTGGACTCCAAAAATGCATCTAAAAAACCCCCAGCCTCCCAAATCTGGCATCTTTCAGAGCTTATTCTCAACTCGACTACCAATATGCCAGCATCACAGATAGGTAATATGCTTGGTATCAGGATGCAATAGGAGAAACATAAAGACTATGTTCATACAGAATACCAAACCATGGTTTAGTGCTATATGGACAAGCCTCATGCGCTCCCCACTTCAATCCCTCGTCTGTGGCTGGGAGGAGAACTGGTAAGTTTAGTTTTGCTTTCAAAGAATCTTGGGTTGGTGTTACATCCAAACCAGGGATACTAGTTTTTTTTAAAAAAATCAACCAACCAAGAAACAAGGATTAGTTTCTAAATAAGCCGGCCTAAGAAGCTGGCTTGTTAAAGTAGCTCAGACTCATGAAGACTTTGCCACATAGTGCTAAACCATGGTTTAGCACAGTGGTCAACAAACTTTTTCAGCAGGGGGACAGTCCACTGTCCCTCAGACCTTGTGGGGGGCCAGACTATATTTTGAAAAAATAAATGAATGAATTCCTATGCCCTGCAAATAACCCAGAGATGCATTTTAAATAAAAGGACACATTCTACTCATGTAAAAACACGCTGATTCCAGACCATCTGCAGGCCGGATTTAGAAGGCGATTGGGCTGGATCCAGCCCCCAGGCCTTAATTTGCCTACCCATGGCTTAGCATTACATGCAAACTGAATTTATAGTTCTGGGTGTCTACTATCAACAAATCCAGACAAACCATTTAAAATTTACAGAGGGCTCTGATGAATTTCTGTAGATAGAATTCAAAGAGTTAACATGGACATACTGCATGATACTTGCCTCTTATGGAAATAGGTTCCTTGTCCACAATGACACACAAACACCCCAGATTTTGATTCTTTGCAGTTTAATTCATGGGCCTGTCTCTGTCATTTTATCTTCCTGTCACTGCTGGTACTTGTTTTGCTTCTCCTTCTTCTTTTAAATCCTCTTTTCCAAAAATTGTTTTTAAATGGGGATTTAGTAGTATACTGTGCAGTCAACAATGGATCAATGTCACCTTCCAAGGGGCTATTATACATCACATTACAAACCATAGACGTTGATATGCAAATATTCTTGAAGCTTCTATCATTTTGCAAGAATGCAGCGTAAGGCAAATAAGCATGCTTAGAGTTGTTCCAAAGATGGTGAGAAATCTTCTTGTGATGTGATGCTTTATCTTTTCTAAGAAGGTGCCTCTGACATGAAGATGTTGGTGCCTCTTCCAAGCTTTCACTGTTGGTCTCCCCAGAGCATTGTGGGAAATTTGAGTTTAAAATGGCAGGAACCTTCCCAGTCCCAGCCGCTGTCACCACTTCAGTCCACAGCTGGAGTGAGTCAGAACGCAGGCTGGTGAGTCAGAACAGGCATCAGTGCCACTGGTAATTGTCTGAGAGTGTCTGGTGATGACTTGGCACTCTCTCTCTCCTATCTATCTATCATCTATCTATCTATCATCTATCTATCTATCATCTATCTATCTATCTATCATCTATCTATCTATCTATCATCTATCTATCTATCTATCATCTATCTATCTATCTATCTATCTATCTATCTATCTATCATCTATCATCTATCTATCTGTCTGTCTGTCTGTCTGTCTGTCTGTCTATCTATCTATCTATCTATCTATCTATCTATCTATCTATCTATCATCTATCATCTATCTATCTATCTATCTATCTATCATCTATCTATATCTATCTATCATCTATCTCTATCTATCTATCTATCATCTATCTATATCTATCTATCTATCATCTATCTATCTATCATCCATCTATCTATCTATCTATCTATCTATCTATCATCTATCTATCTATCTATCTATCTATCTATCTATCTATCTATCATCTATCTCATACTGATAGATCATCTTGCATACAAAATCACAGGGCAGTGTACAAAAGAGATAGGACTGAAAACAATACAGAATAGCCATAAAAATGACTGGCTCATCTTAAAAGCTAAAACCATAGAGTATGCCTGAATTTTTTGACACAAAGAAGTCTCCAAGATCTGAAGGTTAAAAGTGAAGATATCTGCCAAAACTTTGCCTAAAGAGCATTTCACAGCATGGGATCAGTAGCACCAAATCCCGAACTTCTAGTCAAAGCCAGCTGGGCTTCTGAAAAATGGGAGACACCATTGTTGCCACAGTGTGGTGTCTGAAGGAACAAATGAAACCAAGGAAGGAATAATAGCGAAGAGTAGTTTTGCTGGTAGGTAGTGCTGTGGTCTAAACCACAGAGCCTAGGACTTGCTGATCAGAAGGTCGGCGGTTCAAATCCCCATGACAGGGTGAGCTCCCATTGTTCAGTCCCAGCTCCTGTCCACCTAGCAGTTCGAAAGCACTCAGTGCAAGTAGATAAATAGGTACCACTCCAGTGGGAAGGTAAACAACATTTCCGTGCACTGCTCTGGTTCGCCAGAAGCGACTTAGTCATGCTGGCCACATGACCCAGAAGCTGTCTGCAGACAAACATGACCCAGAAGTTGTCTGCGGCTCCCTAGGCTTATAGAGCGAGATGAGCGCCGCAACCCCAGAGTTGTCCGTGACTGGACTTAGCAGTCAGGGGTACCTTTATGTTTTAGGCTGCAAGGAGTGGAACAAGGTAAGCAATGAGGAAACCAGGGAAGTCAGTTAGCAATTTGGTTAAGACACAAAACACTTTGACTGAGGGCCTAAGTCAGAGACTGCAGATGTGGAAAGCTGTGGACTCATACCAGCTTTTGGAGACCCTCATTGCAAGTCAGCTATTGGGTCAGTCTGTTTCCTCCCACTGACGTCTCACCATATGCAGCCATTGGAGATTTGTGGTTTTGTATTTTGATTTTATCCGGTGAAGTGTCCTGAGACTTCCAGGTATAGGGTGGTATATAAATTATAATAGTAATAGTAATAATAATTAAATAGTAGTAGTAGTAGTAGTAGTAAAAAAATACCTTCTAGCCAGATGCATTGGTGGTGTCCCAGTGCAGCAGGCAGCAGAAATTGAGTTGGCCCTTCTGGAAGGCTTCCGTGATGGTCTGGAGAGTAAAGCACATGGCTTTGGGTGTCAATTGAGATATATCATCATATAAACACACCCACAACAGATTCAACAACTGTCCTCATGAGGACTTGAAACATGATGCTTCCAACTCTACACAGGTTGCAATGTATATTTTGGATCCTATTCTCAGTGCGTGTTACCCACAAGAATTGTCCCTTATCTGAGAAGCTGGAAATTTCCATCATTGCTGCCCTGAAAAATATCTGGATCCTTGTTACAGCAAGATGGACAAATCTGGAAGTATTACTTTAATTTGCTTTTTATGATGTGTGCCTCAAAAGCAGCAGACATTATGGACACACCGAGTGCTGTTGAGTTATTGGTAATTCAGCAGCAAGAAAACTGACAGTGATCACAATTCCGTCTGTTGTTTACCCTGAGGACGTCCTCAGCAGCAGAAAATGAGGATTTTGACCTTATTGTTTGACTTGCTTCCTATAAGCAGGTTGCAATTACAGCCTACTTATCATTTCCCCTGCATAATAAAAAAAAAATACAAGGTGGGGACTTCAGTACCACTAATGAGAGTTTCGATCCAGATGCTGACTTTAAAAAAAAAAGTTAAAGCATTGCATGAGATAAAGCTACCAATTCTTCTGCTTTCCCTAGCAGTCAAAAACCTGTCCAGCAGTTAATGCACATTGGAGCCATAAAGGCTAGAGATAAAGAAACACTTTTTATGCTAATTCTGTGTCCGCCAGATGGTTACCAGGTATGAGATGTTTCCATGAAAGTGGAGTCAATTTCCTCTCTGCATTTCTTTCTTTGGGGTTCTGCTTCTAAGTCTGGTCATCAAGATACAATTCCCTTTTCATATAAATGGCATTTATTCACTTTAAAGCGGTAGTGCACCACAACAGGGACTTCATCTCTTCCAAAAATCGTGTGGCAAGGCATCCCCCTTACTCCCCAATACCAAGAATAAGAGACTGGCAACCAATACTTGGGCGAAATCAGCCCACAATTTCCTTGACAACAGATATAATAGGTTTGGTATAGGCATTGGGTAAACCCCACCCCTTCTGGCCCACCTGCCAGAAGAACTTGCATTTTGGGGTCAACCGAAAATTTTTGAAGTGCTTACATTTCTGTTTTTAATGGTTTGGCACTGGTAATGTTTGGAGCCATGGTTATTCCAGATTGGGATAACTGGAATATGCTAAGTAACGATGAATGGATTCAGTCACAATCAAAAGCGGTCATTAAGGTAAGCACTTTAGATGTGTAGAAAGCAAAATATAAGTCTTGTTTTCTTTTGTGGAAGTCGGGTCATTATTGCTGTTGTTTAATTAACTTTAGGGTTTTTAAAACTCATTAAAAAAATTAGCAGTGTGCTGACTATAGTGTGCTCCACTATACCCTTGCTGTATAGCTCAGGTGGTTAGAGCATGGCGCCAAGGTTTCAGGTTTGATCCCCCTACGGGACAGCTGCATATTCCTGTCAGGAGCTCATCCTACACTCAAGAAGAAGAGAAGAGTTTGGATTTTATATCCCACTTTATCACTACCCTAAGGAGTCTCAAAGCGGCTAACAATCTCCTTTCCCTTCCTCTCCCACAACAAACACTCTGTGAGGTGTGTGAGGCTGAGAGACTTCAGAGAAGTGTGGCTGGCCCAAGGTCACCCAGCAGCTGCATGTGGAGGAGCGGGGAATCGAACCCGGTTCACCAGATTACGAGTCCATCGCTCTGAACCACTACACCAAGCTGGCATACACTGGACCCTGGCAGAGACACATGCCCAACTGGCATGTTCTCTCCCTCCTGGTTGATCGTTTGAGAGCTTCATAAGCTTTCTTCAGCCCGAACATCACAGCGACTGATGCCAACTGACACCGGCACACTTACGGATCTGCAGAGCCTGTGCAGTTTGCATGACAGACCTCAGCAACTCAGCATTTTGGCTAATCTACTTTATTTACATATAAACACACATGGAGCACTGCAACATGGCTCCCTCTCTCTCTAGCATCAGACAGCAAAGAGAAAGAACAAAGGACAATAGTCCCACTTCACGGAACACAGTAACACAAACATCCTGTCTCAGTCACTTCCCAATCTGTGGAGTCAAAACATACACCTCATGTGATAGACAACAATCCCATGACTGCAGTCATGGAGCAGGAATTCTAACAATTCCTGCATTGCAGGGGGTTGGACTAGATCAGGCATGGCCAAACTGTGCCCTCCAGAAGTTTTGGGACTACAATTCCCATCATCCCTAGCTAACAGGACCAGTGGTCAGGGGTGATGGGAATTGTAGTCCCAAAACATCTGGAGGGCTGAGTTTGGCCATGCCTGGACTAGATGATCCTCGAGGGTGGCATCTAACTCTATAATTTTGTGATTCTGTGACACCTCCAAAGACAAATCAAGCCCATGTAGAGCAAGAGCTACATTTCTTGTCCTTGTTAAACTGTCAATACTAGCCAAACAGGGATCAATTTAACAGGGGAACACTTTAGCAGGGTAAACAAAACAAAACAAAATCACAAAAATCATACCTCCTTTTTATGTTCATTCAGATTTTCTCAAAACACTCCGCTTGGTTCAGCCCTAAGCCACAATTCAAATTAATTAGTCAAAATGATAACATATTGGAAATCAGTACGTTGCACTTGGAAGCGAATTGTTCACACAATAGGTGAGCTCAGGAAAATGGCCCCACTTAAAAATGGCTAACCAACCTGAGCAAGACTGATTATAATTGATTCTTTGTCCTCTGATGAGCAGCTTGTTCCATTTTCCCACCCACTCTTTCTCCCTTTTCTAAGGCCAATAATCAGTTAACACCATCTCAGGTAGATTTAAGAATAAAAGGCAAATTAATGGCCTTGACTTCTCTTTAAAGGGTCATGTCAACAGTATTCATTTGCAAATACCTCCCTTTGTTCCTAACCTCCATTTTTAAAAGAAAAATGAAGTAAAGTATCTGCAACTGTATCTGTGCTAAAACAACTCAGACTTTTCCGATATCAGCAATATTGCTATAACCCCCTCCTGTCCTCATTTTTTCAGTACCCATTGCAAAAAATGTTTGCTCGTACCCTTATATTTTCCTCCCTTCAGTTGCCCTCACTTGCCCCGGTGATGTCATCACAAGGAGAGGGAAACAGCTGAATTTCTTGCAAAAACAGCTGTGCCATCTTTTTCCCTTTAAAAGCAGATCAAAATGACAGTGCGTGCATGTTGGCTTATATGTTTTCTAGCTGTAATTCAACATACATGCCCTGTCATTTTGATCTACTTTCCTCCGCAGTATTAACTTTATTCAGTAGGCTATAAATTTATCACTCAAAGGTGCCAAGCTGTATTGGCCGGGCAGCAAGAATTTTCTTGAGAACAGAGAGTACTGAAAATGTATGGGTTTTGTTTTTTGCTGTTTTGGCAGTAATTTTTATTGGTCTGTGTACAGGTTGAGAAGGCAGGCAGGCAGGGCAGCACAGGTTCCCCCCAAAATAAGTGGGGAAACTCTTATGAATGTACTTGACTTCCACACTCGCAGCAGACTGATGGAAAAACACACTTCACTTCCTTGTTACAGTTTCCGCCAGATCATATGACTGTTTAATTGGGAACAAAACCCATTGTGTGAAATTGAACTTACTTTCAATTAAGTGTCTATGGAGTGCAGGTTTACAGTCCAATGCCTACTTAGTTTGTTTAATTAGAAGTACATTTCACTCAGTTCAATTGGTACTTCCTTCCAAGGTAGTGTATATAGAATTGCAGCCTTAGTGTATAATAATAATTTATATAATTATATAATTTTATATGTGTGTGTGTGTGTGTGTGTGTGTGTGTGTGTGTGTGTGTGTATATATATAATTTCGACCCTGCCCATCTACCTGGGTTTCCCCAGCCACTCTGAGCTGCTTTCAACAAGATATTAATATACAATAGTCTATTAAAAGCTTCCCTAAACAGGGCTGCCTTCAGATGCCTTCTAAAAGTCTGGTAGTTGTTTTTTTCTTTGACATCTGGTGGAAGGGCATTCCACAGGGCGGGTGTCACTACCGAGAAGGCCCTCTGCCTGGTTCCCTGTAACATGCCTTATTGCAGCGAGGGAACGCGAGAAGGCCCTCGGTGCTGGACCTCAGCGTCTGGGCAGAACAACGGGGGTGGAGACGCTCCTTCAGGTATACTGGGCCGAGGCCGTTTAGGGCTTTAAAGGTCAGCACCAAAACTTTGAATTGTGCTTGGAAACGTAATGGGAGCCAATCTAGGTCTTTCAAGACCGGTGTAATGTTGTTTTGGCAGCCGCTCACAGTCACCAGTCTAGCTGCTGCATTCTGGATTAGTTGTAATTTCCATGTCACCTTCAAAGGTAGCCCCACATAGAGCACATTTCAGTAGTCCAAGTGAGAGATAACTAGAGCATGCACCACTCTGGCGAGACAGTCCATGGGCAGGTAGGGTCTCAGACTGAGTACCAGGTGGAGCTGATAAACAGCTACCCTGGACACAGAATTGATCTGCGCCTCCATGAACAGCTGCGAGTCCAAAATGACTCCCTGTGCACCTGGTCCTTCAGGGGCACAGTTACCCCATTCAGGACCAGGGAGTCCTCCACACATGCTTGCCTCCTGTTCCCCCAAAACAGTACTTCTGTCTTGTCAGGATTCAACTTCAATCTGTTAGCAACCATCCATCCTCCAACCGCCTCCAGACAATTGGCCAACACTGTACTTGTATTAATGTTTCTATTGGGTCATTCTGAACAGTACATCCGTCTTTCTACAGATATTATCTTTTTTTGTTTGTTCAGCAATGAATCTGGTGTTGTTGTTTTTTGGGTGGGGGTCTTACTGAAGAACAGTGGGGATTTGAAAATTTGAGCTGTTCTGTAATATGGGTCTTAAATAAATAATGGCCTTACTCTGCGGGGAAAGCAAATAATGAATTTTAATGTCTATTTCAAGAAACTATGCACAGTGAAATGAATTCCAAACCACATATAAGGCTCATTTGACACCCTATAGAAGATGGTCAGGGAAGAACGGCAAAACCAAGGCATGGTTGGTTAGGACAATCTACTTTCCAGCATACTGACATTGTGTAATTCCATCCATAAAGAGCTGCCTTGTTGGCACTTCTGACATTAGAGCTCTGTTAACAAGTCCCCTGGGTATAGGATAATGTTCTGTGACACTTACACATAGTCACATTGTTAGAGTTTTTCAAAGCCTTTGAACACTTTCCAAGTTGATACAGTGTTAAGTAAATTGGATGTCAGCTGAGTCAAAGATTTGTGTGTATCTGCTATTGACACTGTCACCCAAAACCTTTTTTTTTAATAAGTTGTTTAATGTCAGGATCTGAAGAAGAAAAGCAACACAATATGCTCTGCCTTCTCCATGATAATGATTATCATCATCTCTGCTTGGGAGGGAGGGGGAGACATTGTAATTAGAGTAGTAAGCAGACTAATATGTTAGTAGTTTTATCCTTTCCCATCAATAACCTTTGGTCATCCAAGAAAGGCATAGACATGGAAGGGTTCAAGGAGGAGTAGAAAAAGCCCTATCTGTTCCTTTGCTAATTATGAGGTGTGCTTTTGGTGTAACTTTCGTTGTTCACTTCATTTGAAGCGGTCAGTTTTGCTACCCTGATAGGCCTTTGACTTCCACTGCCTGGGTCAGGGACAGGATTTGAGTCTAGGGGTGTCTACTTGTCCCCTTGGAACAAAATGGACTATGATGATGAAACAGGTTGAGGGATCAGCTATCCACCAAGCCCTGTGATTCTAATGACTTTCCTTTGACAATCATCTTTAGATTTTTAGCTTTCATCTTGAATTTGAATTGTATTTCATCAGTTTGAATTGTATTTCATTGGTTATTACCTTGAAGTTATTTGGAATATGCTCATTATATCTCTCCAAGATTTAAAACAACATTTCTGCATGATATATCTTGGACAAAATCCTCGGTGAGGATTTTAACCCTTCTGAGTAATACCCCTCCCCACCTTCTCACTATATAGAAGGGTCTGGAAACTTCTGTTTCAGTGTATCTGAAGAAGTGTGCATGCACACGAAAGCTCATACCAAGAACTAACTTAGTTGGTCTTTAAGGTGCTACTGGAAGGAATTTTTCTTGTTTTAAAATCCTCGCTGGTATGGCTAGTGTCTATTCTCTAACCCAACATGAAACACATGGTCAAAAGTTATTATCTTTTGACTGAAAATGGAATACATACTGAAAATGGAATACATACCACAGTCTTGAGTGCTTTGTTTCACTGCTTGTCAAGCCGGGTCAAAAACTACAAAGAAATGCGACAAAGAAGCCCTTGCCTCTATCAAACCATTCTTTGTCAATGGATAATTTTATTGTGTAAAAAAAATAATATAATCCAGGTGGACTGCGCTACAAATGCAGCCAAGAAATGACCCCTGAAGAGGACATTTCAAGGGAAAGCAAATCCGCCACACACACTCCGCCACCCATAATCAGCACTGATATGTTCAACCAAGGACATATTGACAACGACAAAACTAATGAAACAGAAGTGGTGCAGAGCATTGGCAGGGATAGAGAATCAATGAGAGG
Organism: Podarcis melisellensis; assembly: GCF_964234715.1. Taxonomy (NCBI): domain Eukaryota; kingdom Metazoa; phylum Chordata; class Lepidosauria; order Squamata; family Lacertidae; genus Podarcis; species Podarcis melisellensis. The sequence continues at coordinate 68,569,509 of NC_138539.1, forward strand.
TCATGATAGCATTAAAATAGGATAAAGATGGATACCAATGGAGAATAGTAAAGGAGACTCAGGATGCTGCAAAAGGGACCTCTCCCATGAAGGTGTCCAAGGGGGTGGAAAATACCTTCAAGCATGCCTGCTTTGAAGGATGGGTGAATGAAGTTCCCTGTTCCTTGAGGGGGAGCCTTTTGATCACTTTTTCTTTGCACCGTATGATATATTTCCAGGTTTTTGTTAGCGGTGGCTTTGCCGCTGTGGAGCTGGCTACCCAAAGTGATCAGCAGGTCACCTCATTATTAGAATTCAGGCACAATGTGAACCCCTTTTTGTTTTCCCAGGTATTTTAAACTCAGGTAATGTGTTGTTGTTGTTGTTGTTGTTGTTGTTGTTGTTGTTCTTCTTCTTCTTCTTCCTCTTCTTCTTCTTCTTCTTCTTCTTCTTCTTCTTCTTCTTCTTCCTCTTCTTCTTCTTCTTCTTCTTCTTCTTCTTCTTCTTCTTCTTCTTCTTCTTCATTTATTGTGTTTTAGTCACTGTGCAGTTGGTGGGTAACACAAAGCTATTTAGCAGTCATCTCTGTTGAATAAATTTAGCTCTCTGTGGGGGTGTTATTCTGTGGTTTTCAGACTTCAGGTAGACACCATCATCAGGCAGTGTAATACCCAGTGGTGTAGGATGGGGGGTGCAGGGGGGCCGGCCGCACTGGGCACAACATATGGGGTTAGTGTTAGGGGGCGCAAATCAACGGGTTAGGGGGCACAAATCCATGAGTTAGGGGGCGCAAATTACTTGCCTTGCCCCGGGTGCTGACAACCCACCCTACGCCACTGGTAATACCAGTGGACATAGTAGCAGAAAGATCTCAGTAGCAAGTGGAAACATCTGGAAACCTAGGGTTGTTTGTTTTGCATTAATCCTAATGCTTCCCTTGGTGGCCCTGGGCATTTTCCAGTCTGCAGATCTGGAGCAGCAAGAGGAACATCTAGAGAAGGATTAGACAATGGGACGGTCTTCACATGTGGCTGGACTGCAACTCCTAACAGCCTTGACTGGCCATGCTAGATGGGGCTGGTAGATTACACGGTTAAGGGATTAATTTCAAAGAGAAGAGATGGGTCTTTTAGAATTTAGGAGCTCTTGACTTCTGTCTTCTTGGAGTTGACAGAAGTAACAGGGTGACTATTCCCTGGATATGCAGAGGGAGGCAAATATTAATGGAATCATACTTGTTTAAGAATACTGTTGCAGGAAAACAAATTGTTTTACAATTCTAAATATTCTCATGTCTCCGTTTCAGTTGTGAAAACTTTTTTTCAAAGCAGAATTGTTCAGCAAACATTTCTTCCTCAGCGTCAACATTTGCCACCTGAAGATTTTGCAGGAGCAACCAGGGGTTGATATGAACTGACAGCTGACATGCAATAGTAATCAACAATTAACAGCATCTGACACGCTGTTCATGTCATGCCAGCACACAATATTTTACTATTTCTGGCAGCTTTAGTGCAGCAACAGTCTGTATTTGGCAACTGGCACAAGTTGAATACTTGGACAGCAAATATTAGACATGTGACAATTAATATTTGCATGTGAATTCATCAGACTGCTTACATGCACCAGCATCCAGTATTTGACAGCACCTGATAGATTGATTATTACAAAATTTAGTAAAATTTATATTAACTGGGTTGTATCTGACCAAGTTAAATTGAGTTTGACTGTATTGGATCCCACCATGTGTAGACCAGGCTTCCTCAAACTCGGCCCTCCAGATGTTTTTGGCCTACAACTCCCATGATCCCTAGCTAGCAGGACCAGTGGTCAGGGATGATGGTAATTGTAGTCTCAAAACATCTGGAGGGCTGAGTATGAGGAAGCCTGATTTAGACAATCAAAGCAAAGCAAATTTTGGGTGCTGCCATCAAATATTGTTTTTTGAATTAGAACTGTGAAATTTGAAAAGTTGCTGGATGCTACCATTTATTCCAAAGCTACCCGAGAACCGTCCAAATGGATGAAAAAGAAAATGTATCATTAATGCACATTGGCTGTCCTTGATCAAAACCCTCAGAGTAACAACTGCCAAGACAACATAATATGTCCCGATCAAGTAAGCAAGCTCTGAAAAAATACAGTATATTAATACTGTTTACTTTTTAAACAGTGCTGCAGAATGAACTCAGCTGGGCTCCAGGAATGAAGGGAAAATGTATTAAACCACAGCAGCATCTCAACACTCAGAGTTCCCATTTCATGTTAATTACATTTGCAACCACAATGAGACTGGAAGATTACTTGCCTAAGTGTGTGTTCCTGGTGATTGCATTCAACTGACATTAATGGTCCTGGCAGCTATATACATATATTACAAACCCATTTAAAGTCCTACCCTCCCTTGTAGATGTTTCACTTGGATCACAGTGAATGGCATAAATCATCAGCTAGGGAGAAGGATGATTAAATGTTGGGTTTCTTTCATTAATAGGAAAAAGACTAATGAAATAATCCAATTTTGGAGGGCTTCTTTGTTCTTCACACCTTTTCTAATTAATAACAGTCTGCTGGAAATTTCTTTTCAAAGATTTTGCTAAGATGTATCAGTTGTCTGTGGATTTGGTTACTAAGGCTATGTAGTGGCCTTGCTTGTTTAGGAGATGAGTACCATTGTTCTTCAGTTGTGCTACTGTGTATACAACACTTGGCAAAATTAAATAAACCCTTGCCTCAACTGGAATACAGATCAGGAAAGAAGAAAGTTTATCACACTTCATAAATATAGGTTCAGATGATTGTGCTATTCACATGACGTTGGCATCTGTCTGTCTCGAGAAACAATAGAGTGTGTCTCCAGGGATGAAGTCAAACTGCATAGTGAACTCTCCAGGGTGCAAGCCTGGGAAGTGTATATGGAGGTTCTGGGCATCTTGGAAGACAAAGTCTCCCTTTTGGACCTGGTGATGTGGTCCAAAGGAAATCACAGCAATACATTTGGCACCAGCAGGAGTTGCCGGAATGAGGCGTACAAGGTGCCATCTAACTGTCTTAAGGACTCCACACTGGATTTATGTATGGTTTACTCAGCGCCAGATTTATGTATAAGCTAAGCAAGCTATAGCTTAGGGCCCCACTCTCTTGCCCCCCCCCCAAAAAAACAGAGAAAAAACCTGGATGTACATTTTTAAAATATAAGATAAAAACACAAATAAAATAAAACCTACATACAGCAACTGTGTTTTGTGTTGTGTAGGCTCCTATAATGTAAGTAATGGGCCCTGCCTGCTAGCCTGCTCCCTTAAGTATCACAATTACTTTGATAAAATACATATTTTGTTATGTGCAAACGGCTTTAGATACTTATTAGGTCCATAAATTACCATATAGCATATATTCAACACACAAAAAACAGCGACAATTTGTTGACAAAGGACAGCTGGACATATAAAGGACCTTATTACCTTGAGTAGCTTAGGGCCTTATCAAACCTAAATCTGGCCCTGGTTTACTCCTTAGCCCTTTCTTCTCCAGAAGATGTCCTTCAAGACACAGGACAGCATACGCATTTGAAGCTTTCAGCATCTAGTGTGTGTTCACTACATAACCTTTGTCATCCAATGGAGTAATTCAAGTCATTAATAAGAAAGGATTCAGTGTCATGTGATTTTATTATTATTAAGTCATTTGAAGCATCCATGAAATATTTTTAAAAGTAGAAGGAGTTCCTGATGTTGAGGAATTAATTACACAAAAAACATTTACTCTCTTCTGTGAGGGCCACATCCCACCAAACCCCTAGGAAGCTAGTCTATCTCTTATATATGGAAATGATCCCCCTGCTCTGTGGGAGAGGGCCTCCTGCAGATACCATCTCACCAGCAGGTCCCTTCTGTATGATATAGGAATTGGGCCTTCAGTAGCACATCACCTTTGGAACTCCATCTCTGTTGTCTTTTCAACACTTACCAAAGACCTTCTTTTCTTATCAATGCTTTTAAGTTGAGATCCAATTGGATTGGAAATTATTTTCATATATGAGATTGCAGGGTTTTTAAAAAATAGACTGAATTGTTTTATATCTGTCTTATTGTTGATGCTTTTATTGTTAAACCACTTCAAGATACTTCAAGGGAAGTAATTCATAAATGGGATATTTCTAATGCCAAGCCACTTTTTTTTTAATCCATTGGAAATGCTATACACACACACACACACACACACACACACACAAGGCATCCTAATTCTGTACACAGTGTAAACTGTAAACGGCATTTCCGTGCTCTCTGGTTTCCATCACGGTGTTCCATTGCACCAGAGGCAGTTTAGTCATGCTGGCCACATAACCCAGAAAGCTGTCTGTGGACAAACACCGGCTCCCTCAGCCTGAAAGCAAGATGAGCGCTGCAACTCCATAATCACCTTTGACGGGACTTAACCATCCACGGGTCCTTTATCTTTACCTTTTAATTCTGTACAACTTGTAAATTCCGCATCTCAACGCTGACTGGTTTAAAAACAAAGCAACACAAAAACAAATATAAGATAAGCACTTACAGATTAACAAACTACTCTGGTGATCTCTCGTCATCTGTATAGGCTCAAGATGCCAACCCCTTAATCCAAAAACCAATACCCATCTTTCCTTTACATAATTTCTTGCTGCAGGAGCAGCACATGAACATTCTCTCCATAGGTTCCATTTATTAACTACAAGATCATTTTTTCTTCTTTAATTCTCCTTACCATTAATGGAATTAGGGTAATTAATTTATACTTTGTGGCCAAATCTTCAAAATCCATTGCTGGCAGCTTAGGTCATTTCCAGTACTGTGCTACTGACATTTTTTGCAGGTGATCAACAATTCAAAATTAATCCATTCTATATCTGAGCAACCCATCAAAGATTATTCTCCCCCCCCCCAAGCATATAGCAGAAAGTATATCTGAAGCAGAACGCAACCAAATGCCATGTTTTGTTTTAATGTTCTGGTGATATGCTGTTTGTTTTTTAAGACTGTACACTGCTTAGAGATTTTTGAAATATTAAGAGGTATAGAAATGCTTTTAAATAAATGAACATGTTAATAAAAAAGCAAAGCAAAAAATAGGCAATGGCACATAACAACGTTTCCCTCTCTCTCTCTTCATTTTAAACAGCAGTAGAAACAGTCCCTTTTGATGATTTGTCAACAACTATTTTGAAAGTATTCACATATTTGCTCCCATCCCTCTCAGTTTCGGAACAGATTTTATTTGCTGTCCATGATGTCATCACATAGCAGCTCCTGTCTGACAGGATCACGCTCATTAAAAGTGGCCCCTGATTGACTGGGAAGACCCAAACTGACTGAGATCACCAAGGGAGCATTGCCCTCTGAATCGACTGCTTGCCATCAATAATGTTAGCACTTTGCCAAAATCCTGGCATCAGCATGCTTGCTACATGATCCCTGGCTGGGTGGCATTAGCTATGCAACTAATTGTGGAACGAGAGAGAGGGGGGGGGTGCAACAAAAAGGAGCCAAGGGATCTAATGGCACAATGACTCACAGCTTCAAAGCTGCCCAGGCTTCCTTGTGGCTTCTGTTTACATAACAGAAACCATGCACACTAATTGCATTCCCACAATTAGCATCACTTTAATTTTGATTCTCATAATTTAATGGCGTGCCCCCAAAACCATCCCCCATCCATTCCCCTGCAGTAGTTTGGGTGGGAGATTTATTCTGTCGCTTTCAGAGGGACGTGAGAAAATGTTCACTATTCCATGAGAGAGGGATCTGGGAATACTTGCCTTGGATATCTTTTATGAGAGAATGTTGCTTAATTGAAGAAGGTCACCAAGGGTTTATTAATTAAAGAAGGTCGCCAAGGGTTTATTAATTGAAGAAGGTCACCATGGGTTTATCTGGGTCACATTTCCTGTGAGCAGGGCTGACCCACCCATAGGGCAAAGTGAGTTGTCTGCCTCAGGTGGCAAAATCCACAGGGGCAGCAGATCTAACCTCCAGGGAATGCATCACACACTACTGCTGTTGCCTCCTCGGCGCTCCCCCTCAGGTTCCCATACAGCAGCTTCTGAGTGAATAGGAGACACTGATGGTCTCCTCTCAGCCTTTCCCGTGATGTACATATTTATTTTCTCCTTGTTCCTGATGTAGATCCTCACTCACCCCTTCTTTCATGGTGGGCAGCTGGGTTTTGTGGTTTGCCTCAGGTGCCAAAATATCTTGGGCTGGCCCTGCCTATAGAGTGGGCCATTCTGAAAGCAGCAAGGAGAGTGCAATGTTGACCCTACCCCCAGATGGTCAGTCAGCATGATGCCTATTCTGAAAGCACTCTCCATGCTGCTTTCAGAATGGCCTAATCCCTAAGAAATGAGGTATTGCAGACCCTCCCTGATTCCCAGGGTCAGTCCCAGATTTACAGAAGCCCTCCTGGTATCTGATTTGATCCTGAAATGTCCCACTTTTCTTTAGAATGTCCCTATTTTCATTGGAGGGATGCGGGTGGTGCTGTGGGTTAAACCACAGAGTCTAGGACTTGCCAATCAGAAGGATGGTGGTTCAAATCCTAGCGACGGGGTGAGCTCCCGTTGCTCAGTCCCTGCTTCTGCCAACCTAGCAGTTCGAAAGCACATCAAAATGCAAGTACAGTGGTACCTCGGGTTACATACACTTCAGGTTAAATACACTTCAGGTTACATACTCCGCTAACCCAGAAATAGTGTTTCAGGTTAAGAACTTTGCTTCAGGATGAGAACAGAAATCGTGCTCTGGCAGCAGGAGGCCCCATTAGCTAAAGTGGTGCTTCAGGTTAAGAACAGTTTCAGGTTAAGAATGGACCTCCGGAACGAATTAGGTACTTAACTTGAGGTACCATTGTACATAAATAGGGAAGGTAAACAGCATTTCTGAACGCTGCTCTGGTTTGCCAGAAGCTGTTTAGTCATGCTGGCCACATGACCCGGAAGCTGTACACTGGCTCCCTCGGTCAATAAAGCCTTTAACTTATTTTCATTGGAGGGTATGGAGTTATGCTACCCCCAAGCCAAGGAGATAAATAACTATACAACCTGAAGACATCTGTATAGGGAAGATTCTTTATGCTTAATGTTTTATTATGTTTTTTATACAGGTTGGAAGCTACCTAGAGTGGCCAACCCAGTCATATGGACAGGATATAAAAAAATAATAGTATTAGTAGTATTGAATCTGATGTCTCTATTATCACTGGAGAAATGTTGGAAGGCATGGCATCTTCATCCCCCACTCCCATTAATGGCCAAAACAAAAAAAGAAACAAACCTCAAGCCCAGTTGGGCTGGACATTTTGGCCCAGGTTTAGCTGTATTTCTGTCTTGCTTTCAGTCTGTGGCTTGCCATCTTAGCCAATTACACGTGGGAAATCTCATCTTTTCTTCCTATGATCTTGCAAGGTAGGAAGAGGCAGGAAGTCAAAGGAAGAGAAAGCTTTAAATGGGGGTGGGAAGAACCGCATTGGAGCATCAGTAGAAGGATGCAAATTAAATTATTACCTTCAGAAAAAGGGGGTGTGATGATCAATCAATGAATTGATTATGTGCCACAGTACTTTAATTATCTCACTAAGATGTCTAAAGCAGGCCCATTAGTAATTGAATAATCTATTATGCTTGGAAGATTTATCAATGGCAAGTATAAATAGATTGCATTTTCCTGTTTTCTTTTACAAGGCAGCTTAAGTTATCTAACAAGTGGAAGGAAACAAAGACTTCAGCACTCCTGACACAGCATTTGTTGTATAAGGAACAAGCAGCTCACCTCTTCCCTTAAATCTATTTCCACTGTCTGAAAGGCCTGGTATGCTATGAGCTAAAAGCTTCCCATAAACCTCAGAGCATATATAACTGTACATAAAGAGCTGAACTTGTTTGTCTGAAACTTTGTTTCCTTTCACTCTCTACCCATGATTTCATTCAGTCCCAAGAGCCTTGGGACCTTTCAGTTGACCTTACAGCTAGTGTGAATGGGAACAATGGTGTTATTCCATCCTAAGAACACCTAAGAACTATCTATCTCTTGATAGATACAAGCAAATGTGCTTTTCAACATGTAAGCAGGAATGTTCTTTCAGATTTCAGCCATGGTGTGCACGTTTCCATAGAAAAGTCACCTGTCATTTGGCTGAGATCCATAGATTGAGAAAGCAGCTCACTTTAAAGGCATTTTGTATGATTACTCAGCATCTTAAACAACATAGTCTTGAAGCATGTTAACGACTAACAAATTTTCTTATGGTGTAAGATTCCATGAACTAGAGAACATTTCATTAGAACCATAGAGTGTGTTGTGTATCTGATGAAGCAGGCACTAGTCCGTGAAAGCTAATGCCATAATAATATTTGTTAACCTTTTAGATATCACAAGATTATTCCTTGTGGAATGCCCGCCCATCAGATGTCAAGGAGAAAGAGAACTACACAACTTTTGAAAGACATCTGAAGGCAGCCTCCCTGAATTGGGAAGTTTTTAATGTTTGACATTTTATTATGCTTTTATATTTTTCTGGAAGCCGCCCAGATTGGGGGGAGGGGTAATAAAAATTTAACAACAACAACAGTAGTAGTAGTAGTAGTAGTAGTAGTAATAATAGATTATTATTTAAATAGTTCAAGCTGCCCCACTGCAGATTTTGTTAATTTAATAAAGTTGTAGCCCTTTAATTATACAAAGCAATTGCCCTTTTCATTTCTGCTGTACACAAATGGATCCAATACATTCAGAAATGGCACTCTTGGTTATCATTTGTTATAAGGAATTGCAAGCAAATGTTCACTTGGCTCATCTGAAAAAAATGTGGATGTGGAAAATGATTAATCTGAAGTACCATGCATCACTTTGGTAGGTGACCTTCTATTTTCAGACAAGCCATTCATTGAACAATAATTGCTGCTTTTTGTTGCTTCTATTCAAAAAAATGGAAGAATTGCCGTTGACTAACACACCACACCACAAAACCAATTCCCTGTGAAAACCACAATAATAGGCGAAATTGCCTACTACAAATTAATAGGAAAAGCCTTAAAGGTAAGAACATAATTGAGACCTGTAGTTTGATTGTCAAATGGAGGGATGGTGGTTTTTCATGTCAGGTCACTGACCCAATATCATTACTGTGAGTTCTGATATTTATATTTCCCCATCTATGAAGCAAGTAACTCCAAACAAGTATTCAGTTATTATTGTGTCTTTCTAAGGATCCCAGGTCAATCTACATGAGCTGAATGGTGCTTACATGCTCAGGGTGCAGCTATCCCCCAGACTAGTTTCTAACTGGCTGCACTTGGCTATAGAGATAATTACCAAGCAATTTATGCAATAATTCACAGAGAGCGATGAAGGAATGCAGCCTTCCTTAAAAAAAAAAAAGGCATTTCTCCAAGTAAAGTCCCACCCATCTTTGTCTCCTCTATTCTACATCACTCCTGCATCGGTTAATCTGAGCTTTCTGCCTCTGAGCTCTCTGTTCTACTACCTGCAATGGCTGTCTGATTGTGGGAGAGGGGGGTCAGGAATACTTTCCAAGGACACTGAGTCTGTCATCTGTCTCTCCCTTGGTGCTTCTTCTTCTTCCTGCTGTTCCTCTTGCAATATTTCCTATCTTCTGCCCTCTGCAGCCTCTGAACTATGCCCTTCTGCAAACCACTGTTTTAAATCTATACTCTCCTCAGGAAGGTTCAGGAGAAGGGGGGGCGTCCCCACCATGCCTCCTCAGTCCAGCCCCTGACAGGTTTTGCTGGATGTGGCTAGCTGGATGGTTGGACTACCAGGACCTTTGGAATGATCCATGACGATAGCCCTTCTTCTAATCCTGTGGCTCATTCCCATAAACAAGTTTCATAACTAAACTACAGTCAACAGCGCTCTTTCTCTGCTTCTAATGTGCAGAGGTATCATAATACTAAAGAGACTATGCTGCTGGTACCAACATTTGCTGCTAGTATAGCTTCCTTCCATCCCTAATGCCTGTACATAGTGTGTGTTCCATCCATATTGTCTGTTCATCTAAGCTGCATGAACCTATATGTGTGTAGGCTTCCTTGGAAGCTGGAATCCTAATCATACAGAAGGCATGCAGGGTTCCAGGATGTTGTTTGAAGGCACTGGATACAGCCACTTTGATGGAGCCAAGCAGGTCTGTGTCTTGTAAGTACCTGGACAGGTGACCACCTGAGAACCACATGCATGCTGCCTTGGATTTTGTGATAGAAGAAAGGTGAGATATAAATGTAAGGTAATAAGAAAAATAATGCAGGCTCTTCCCTTTATCTTCCATAATCAAGTACTCATGTATTGAAACAACCAAGTAAAATATCTACACACATGCGCATACCTGCATTCACTAGGCTTAATTCTACTGCTTTAATAATGCATATCTTTGAGATGTAGTCTTATGGGGAAATCAATAATGAAATAATAGAAATTAATAGTGGCTAAGATTAATGGAGTGATTTGTTTGCCTTCCAGATGAACATAATCTTATAGGCACATTTTAACACAGTAATGGATTGGCCAGACCTCTTTAGACCCATTATAGTCCCTTTTGAATTAAAGTACCCTTAGAGGGGGGTGGGCTATTCAAGTATCTGTCATTTTTAAAGTATTTAACTAATGTCCAATGAAAATAAATCTACAACAAATTGAAGAGACTTTCCCGGATCCATCAATCTAATTTTGTTTCGTTTTCTAAAAAGCAGATTAAGTCCACATTCTTAAATATGTACATTCATGATCAAGCCTGGTAGAAATACATTTTTGTTCTTTTAGCAAATGTATTAGATCAAGGACATGAATGAGGAAGGCACATGCTGTTCTCTTTATCAACAAAGCTCAAGGTTCACAGGAGCTTTGCAAACAGGGGACCAGGAGAATCCTATATAAAGAGATGCATACATCATGACCATGGACAAAGGCTGAAACTCTATGCACCATATTTGAAAATACAGTGGTACCTCTGGTTGCAAACTTAATTCATTCCGGAGGTCTGTTCTTAATCTGAAACCGTTCTTAACCTGAGGTACCACTTTAGCTAATGGGGCCTCCTGCCGCCGCCACGCCGGCGGCGTGTGATTTCTGTTCTCATCCTAAGGTAAAGTTCTTAACCTGAGGTACTACTTCCGGGTTAGTGGAGTCTGTGACCCAAAGTGTTTGTAACCTGAGGTGTTTGTAACCCGAGGTACCACTGTAATACTCTTCCAGGTAAGGGAAAATGCCTCTATGTGCCCAGAGTTTTCTGCTATTTCATCCCATAGTGTGGATATTCATGGAAACTTAAAAAGGTAATATAGAAATATCTCTGGAATTTCGGAACAACTATGCATGCATGCATTTTTCCTTTGGGTGGACAGTGGGGAGATTTCAGCTTTCAGAATACTTGCACAAGAGTTTGTGCATCCAGCTGGCAGTCCTGGGAAGGTCAGAGCAATATTATGAAGTCCCATGCAAATATTGCAAAAGACAATGCTGGGGGAAATTATCTGCAGATTGGTTTGCAAACTCTTGTGGAAGCTGCTCAAAAATAAAGAATTTAATGTGGATTGATGGACAATCTCTTGCTAAACCTCAAATAATTTTGTGCAAAGAATGCCAAGCACCCCCCTCCTTCTCTGAAGGATGAATCCATTTAATGTAGAGGTGAAAATGACAAGGGATTTGTCAATTTCACCGGTACAATGAAGAAGCCTCCTAGACATGCTTGAGGAAGAGTTGGTTCCTGCAGTTCCAAAAACGTTTTCCCCACCAAGCAGACATGAAATTGCACATAGGGAGGGCCTTGGATACTCGTCCACATGAATTAGAATACAATGTCTGCATTGCAAATTGAAGTTAATGGATTACCACAACACAGGGGTGAAACTAGGCTTTATTTCATCCGGGTCAAAGACCCAGTTTGGCACACACCCCATGCACATTTGCATACACACACACACACAGAGAGAGAGAGAGAGAGAGAGAGAGAGAGAGAGAGAGAGAGAGAGAGAGAGGCTGTGAGTCTCAATGGTGCCCCTCTGGAAACTTCACCCAGGGCAAACAAACCTGACTAGTCCCGCCCCTAATAGCTACCACACCATTATTATCTAGGATTAAGTCCCTCTAAAATCAGCGAGACGAAATTACTCACTGTCCTCTGAAGTCAGAGTATCCCTGCCACCCATGTGACACAAAAATAAAGGGCATGATTTTGATAAGAAATATGGTTATTGGAAAAGGAGATCAGTGCCCCTTCCTCTTTCCACAGTGGAGAACAGTAGAGACCATCATTTGCAATTTGACCCTTCCTTAGGGCTTTAGTTTCAGAACATAAATATTTCACTTGTTGTCTCACTTGTAGCCTCAAAGCATAACACTTTGCTCGCAGAATACTTATGACTTAAGAAGGCAGTCTTAAGTGCTTATCCAAATCTATTCCATACAGCTTCCTCCTCGCATCATGGGATAATTATCTATAAGGCATATTAATTCACCTCAAATCTATGACCTTTTAATGTGTAAAATAGTTCTGAAAGAATAGATGGAATCTCTAAACATGAAAGGGTGAGTATTATTACTACCGAGCTTTTCAGAATCACAGTATAGTTAGTATTATCCACATGGCTAGTGAGTTATAGGATATTTTTTTACAAACGTGGAAAAATCAAGAGAGAACGCTTACAATAATCCTTTTAGTAATCCCCAAAGCTGCATTTCAACCTTCACTTTTTAAGTTGAAAAGCTAGCTCTCAAAGGTTTTTAGGACTGGTTGTCCATTTGAACATGCATTCCTAGAGGGTCACTCTTGTTGATCTATTCCTCTTCAATGGCATGTGTTCTGGCCTATGTGTAAAGCACAAGAACAAGTCTGCATAATGTCATTCAGCACCTTGGCAATCTCTACTCTTGACAAAGAGTCTGATGTTTGGGCTCTAACCTACGTGATTCCGCTGCATACCAAGACCTCCTGCTTATCTAATGTATTCTTTCATGTCATTGAAAAGGACACATACAGACACATATATTCATTCCTCTATAAACATAGTTGAAAGGAATGGGGGAAACTGGTGCACACATTACTTCTGTATGCAAATCAAGTTACAAATAGAGATTTGGAGTGGAACCAAAGGCTGGCCGAAAAGTGGAGACGCTATTAGAATATTGAGAAAGACTCCAGATGGACATAACCTGTGTCTACAGCTAGCCCCTTATATTTGCCTGACAGATAGCAAATCCCTAAATCCCAAACAATGACAGAAATTAAAACTGGCCTTCTGGAGTTTTGACTTTTCCTTGAGGCTATGAATTGGCCATTTTGCATTAGAAATGTACTGTACATAGCAGATTATGTAAAAATAACCAAACCACTAAAGATTCTTTGAGTGGTGTTGCTTAATACTAGCACTGAAATGAGAGGCAGCTCAGCACTTACATCTGATAAATTACATATATCCAAAACTGTAAATCAGATTTGGACATATTGAAAAACACTCACATCAACCCCTATAATATAGTCTGTTGATAAAAACTAGGGTTACTGATGTAATTATAATCTTTCAAGGTAATTCTAATCCAATGGTTTTGATAGTTTATCTGAACCTTAGGTTCCAAAATAGAACTTTCTGATCGCTAAAATTTCAACATTTAAAGCTCCCTAATTTCATTGGATAAATGTTGGAGCGTATGGAGTTATGCAACCACCCATTGTATCACTGAAAATGTACACTATGAAATGTAAAGTATCTACAGTGGTACTTCAGATTAAGTACTTAATTCGTTCCGGAGGTCCGTTCTTAATCTGAAACTGTTCTTAACCTGAAGCACCACTTCAGCTAATGGGGCCTCCCGCTGCTGCCAGGCTGCCGGAGCCCGATTCCTGTTCTTATCCTGAAGCAAAGTTCTTAACCTGAAGCACTATTTCTGGGTTAGCGGAGTGTGCAACCTGAAGCGTATGTAACCTGAAGTGTATGTAACCCGAGGTACCACTGTATATGGATTTATCTATATGGATTATCAACGTAACTGCATAAAGGATTTTAAATTCTTAGTTGGGTTTAAGTATTAATTCAAAGATTAACCAAACAGGAAAGCTTACTAAAACAAGGAGTCCATTCAAACAAGATGCCCAAACTGAAAATAATATTTTTTTTTTTAAAAAAATACTTCTGAAATACCGTATTTTTCGCTCTATAGGACGCACTTTCCCCCCTCCAAAAATTAAGGGGAAATGAGGGGAAATGTGTGTGCATCCTATGGAGTGAATGCAGGTTCCTTGGCTTCAGCGATAGCAACGCGAAGCCTCCGAAGTGCAGAGGGAGCACGCCCTCTGAGCTCCGGAGGCTTCACCTTGCTTTCGCTGAAGCCTGGAGAGTGAGAGGGGTCGGCAGGAACTCGTGCTGCACTCCAAAAGCTTCAGGGATAGCTGCCTGAAGCCTCCGGAGCGCAGCGGGAGGTCCCGCTGCGCTCCGGAGGCTTCGGGTTCCTTTTGCTGAAGCCGGGAGAGCAAGACTCTCCTGGCTTCAGCAGAGAGGGAGAGCTGCGCAGCACCCCTTCAGCCAAGTGGGAGGAGAAATGGAAGGGGCTCCATTTCTCCTGCTGTTTCGCTGAAGGGGCGCTGTGCAGAAAGGGAGAGATTTTTTTTTCTTGTTCTCCCCCTCTAAAACAAGGTGAGTCCTATGGTCCAGTGTGTCCTATAGAGCAAAAAATACGGTATCTGTTGGAATAATTGTAATACAAAAAAAGAGATGTGTTTGAGCTTGTTCAGATGTGCAGAGATAGCATATGGTACAATCTTCATTGGACTCTACTGCAATTTTGGAATACAGGTGGGAGATTGCATGATAGAATATACACGCATTGCCAAAAATACACTGTATATGTCAAGGAGAAAAGTTCTAATTCTATCTACTGTGAGAGTCCAAATGCCATCAACTCATTTTATCCCTGCAACTCTGACTGCCACAAAGTTGCACTAGTTTCATTTCTTCTAATGGGCCAAAAGAGATGTGCAAAAAGACAAGAAGCAGCTCAGGAGTGCCAATCACTCCAGCAGACCCACTGGCACAAAGCCACCAACTGTTGGGATGCTAATATCTCATCCTGTGATCTGTCACTGCCCTCCTCTTATAGGGCTCTCAAATACAGCAGTAAAGATTTTAAGGAAGATTTTAAAGAGCAATCCCAAGGGATTGCATGAGAGCTCTCATTACTTCTTTACCGCTTTGTTTTGTGCCATTGGCTGTGATTGATAGATTTGCTTTCTGACATGGTAGAAGAACGTGCAGGAGCTTTCAGTCAATGTCAACTGCTGCGTTGAGGAGTATTCTGTGTTCCTGTTTGGGGACAGTAGATACTGGCAGAGAGAAGAGCAGAACGATTATTTTTAATAATGGCCCTGCCTTCTTCACTGTTACGTGTCTTTCCAAATCTAATCCATTTCTTTTTTTACTGTTGTCAGTTTTGTTTAAAAATATCTTCCAAATCTTATATATTTTTACAATCAGGTGAGAAGGCCTGAAGTCTTGCTCCAGGCACCAGTGATGGTGATGGACTAGTATATTTTAGCAGTGAATCTACACCAGCAGCCTCCAATCTACAGCATTGTTACCAAGTTCTCCTCAGTTCTCATACTTTTCACCATCAGCTCTTGGAATTGACTCAACTGCATATCATTAAGCTTGGAATATTTACCCCCCACCACCACCTTTAATTCATAGGGTCATGATTTTTCTTTGCAGCCTCAGGGCCTATCGTAAAACATTGAGTCACATTCACTCATGCCCAATAAAACACCCTATGATTGACTCACTCATCCAGTGTTTCCCAACCTTTGGTCTCTAGCTGTTTTCGGACTACATTTCCCACCATCCCTGACCACTGGTACTGCTAGCTAGGGATGATGGGAGTTGTAGTCCAAAAGCAGCTGGAGACCCAAGGTTGGGAAACACTGCACTAATCCATAGATCTACTGTGTATGACATGAGTTTGAATGGACACAGGGTCTGCTGCATGGTTGGACATTGCTGGAGAAGCACACCCCAGCAAGGGGCCCACTAATAAGACATCTGCTTCTTCTTTCCATATATAGTCAAAATAAGAAAATATAATGCCATTGAGATAAATCATAAAATTGTAGAGTTGGAAGGGACCCTAAGGGTCATTGGGTCCAACCTCCTGCAATTCAGGAATCTCAACTAAAGCATCCATGACAGGCTTAAAAACCTCCAATGAAGGGCAGCCCACCATCTTCTGAGAGAGTCTGTTCCACTGTGAATAATGAGAAATGGGATCCTCCTTAATGAGGGTCCTGGTTGCTCGTGGGCCCCTAAGGCATCCCCACTAGGAGAGTTGTTGCTGGGCATGGCCCAAGCCTTAACCGTTAGGCCCCAGGATCGCACCAGGCTGTTTGGGCCAATTGGGGTGGTTGGCGTGATTCCTGGGGCCTACAAAAGTTGCAGCGTGCCATAACTGGGGCACTTGCTTCGCGCTGCTGAATACCCCCCCCCCCGACCCTATTTGTAGGTTTTGCTGCTTTGGCCTTGCTTTGGATTGGGTCGCCTGCTTTAGAGCACGGGCTGGGTAGGAAGTTTTTCCATTTGGCAGATCATCACAACTTTGTAAGGTTTGACAGGTGGCATTGGCTTATTGAAGTGTGTGGGAGGGGAGGTGCGGCCATCACCTGCCCCTCCATGAAAAAGGGTATTCTGGTAAAGCAATCTGGGGGTCCTGGATCTCGTCCAAAGTCCACTTGAGGGGCTAGGGCCATGCCAGGACCATAGGAACCCTGGGATGAGCTTTGTTGGTCTTCATCGATGTTGCTCCCTCATTTGGTGTTTACCCTTTCAAACTTCCAGCCAGAGAGGCGGGAGTCAGTTATAGTCTATTGCCAATGCCTAAGCCAATCACTGTTGCCAATCACTTTGCTCTAATCAATAAAGTTGTGGCCTAAATTTTTGCCCAAAAACTTAAACTAAAATTACGTGACAGTGTGAAGTTATTTTCAGGGGAAGTGCTTGGGGGCCTCGAAGCGCAACAGAATTCACCTTTCCTTATTGCAGAATTTGATTTATGAGAATGCAGAATTCTGCTTTTCCTTCAAAGGCTTCGACATACATAGCATTCCAAGCGAGCCAGATCACCGTTTCTCAGAAGAACTGAAGCTTCTTCTCACAGGCTCACTTGGCTTATAGAAAGGACATTAAATCTTCCTACTGACAACCCTATCGGGTGTGGGAGCGAAATAACTAACTACACCGCTTTGAAGAAGCCGCTCTGTTATTTCCAAAACATTAGTTTTGTTTTGATATACAGCCAATGCAAGTTTGAGGGGAGAGTGTGAAGTTTTGCCCCTCCTTGTTGCTTTAATATCTGTGGATCAGGCTTTTATCTGCTCTAGCAAAACTCTTTGAGGCATGTGAATTAAAATAAAAAAATAAAAAATTCACAAGATGGAGAGGCACTAGGATACGGCTCTTTATCATCCCCTGCGCCTACCCTCATTCAGGCTTGAGGCACATATAATCACCATGTTACATAGGCTGTGAGGCAAATAACTTTGAAAGGCTTAAATGAAAAGCCAAGGACAGAGTCTTAGGGTAAGTGAGTGTCTCTCCCCCTCCCTTCGTTTTCAGTCTTTCTGACACATTACGGGACAAAGTCCATGTTATGTGGAAGAGACCTTTTAGGACACACCAGCACATTTCCCCCCATCATCTCAAATCCCAACCATCCGTGAAATCAAAGCTCAGGCACGTTCCTCCTACGAGACCACATTTGTAATTACATTGTTTGGGAACAACGTTTTATCTGTTTATCCTCCTCTGGAGCATTTTCTTGTGATCATTCATCCAGTTTCATTATTAGAGAGAGGCAGGGAAAAATAGAAATAGAAATCAAAGTGAAGAACACTTGAACACACAAGAATGACCTGACTACAATGGGAACATTCTTTAGGCTCAGGCCTGTACAATATGTGAGAGCCATCACCAAGGCAATGGCAGCCCACCATTAGGGTTAAGTAGCCCACCTAAGCAATCAAGTTTAGATGGCACTAAAGCGTGACAATTTAAGGGATGCGGGTGGCGCTGTGGGTTAAACCAAAGAGCCTAGGACTTGTCGATCAGAAGGTCGGTGGTTCGAATCCCCGTGACGGGGTGAGCTCCCGTTGCTCGGTCCCTGCTCCTACCAACCTAGCAGTTCAAAGCACGTCAAAGTGTAAGTAGATAAATAGGTACCACTCTGGCGGGAAGGTAAACGGTGTTTCCGTGTGCTGCCCTGGTTCGTCAGAAGTGGCTTAGTCATGCTGGCCACATTGTAGCACCCTGCAATATTGAAATATTCAACGCAGCAATAGAGAAATTAAAATAATAATTTATTTGTCAGACAAATAAATGAGAGGCACAGTGGTATATGGTTACCAAGCTCTGGCCTGCCTTCCTGCCATTATGGCCAGCACTTATATTTCCTTAACCCAGCCCCCTTGCTCCTCCTTTGGCTGCCTCTGTCCAATCAGCCTGGTTGAAATTCCTATTGGCTGTTTGCTAGAACCAATCACAAAAGATACACCCATTTCCTATTGCCTTTTATGGGAAATAAAAGCTATATATTCTTCTATCTATAAATGACAAATAAGTAGTCATTTATCTTACATTTGTCTCAACAAGGAACCTTAATTACCAGCTCACCTCTTGCCCTCCTTGCCCTATTGCCCTCCAAAACAGATGGTTAATAGTTTTAAATTTTTATCTTAAACAGATGTCAGAGATCTTGAGTTTATCATTGAAAGATCTCCTTCTTTTGGAGGTCTTTAAACAAAGGCCTGACAACCATATATCAGGAGTGCTCGATGGCATCTCCTGTCTGGCAGGGGGCTGGGCTCGTTTGCCCCTCTGGTCTCCTACAGCTATATGACTCTATGAAATAAGAATTTAACATTTCTTTCTTTCTAAATCCTTTGCATAATTACATTTAAGCCAATATATTTCATACATTATCATAGGTAGCCTTTTAGAAGAATAAACCTTCTCAAAGTAAAAAGGAAGGAACAGTTTACAGCCTCAAAATAAAATAGGAAGAAGCCTCTTCTTCTGTTTACACTCCGCTTCTCCAGCCAGTTGCTTTTTCCATTTGCTCTTGGCCTTTAACCTTAGGAAAATATGGCTCAAGTTTAATGGGAGGCACATGGTTTTATTTTACTATTTACCAACTCTTAATTATGTTTTTTCTCAGCTTTTTATATTCTGTAATATGTAGGGTCAGTGTAACCTTTGCTCTCAGCCTGTAATTCCCTTTTTACGACTTTGAGAATTGTTTTCTGCTATAAATCAGGGGGCCCCCTTGTCCAGGAGAATAAACATCTTGCCAAAGTACTTAGGCAGCTGGTCTTCTGCCTGGCATAAAACATTTGAAAATCCTTAAGCTCATTTTAAAATACAGGCCCTGATCAAAATATAAGCCTTGATAAAAATGCAGGCTATGATTAGATGCCTCAACATGACCCAGAAGCTGTACGCCGGCTCCCTCGGTCAATAAAGCAAGATTAGCGCTGCAACCCCAGAGTCGGTCACGACTGGACCTAATGGTCAGGGGTCCCTTCACCTTTTTAAAGGGTGACAAACGGAAGATCTCTGTGTTAAAAATGAGGATTTTCTTTGCCTGACCACCACAAATATCCTGAGCTCTGTTTGCTCATCCTGCATGTACTGTAGCCTTCCAGCATTTTGATAAACCTCTTGTTTTTGTTTTGTATCGTATTGCATTTTTTGCTTTTCGCTGGTGAGTACAAAAATAGGATTTGTCTATAGCAGCGGTTCTCAACCTGTGGGTCCCCAGATGTTGTTGGACGACAACTCCCATCATCCCTGACCTCTGGCCTTGCTAGCTGGGGAAGATGGGAGTTGTAGTCCAACAACATCTGGGGTCCTAC
The DNA here is from genome assembly GCF_964234715.1 of Podarcis melisellensis. Taxonomy (NCBI): domain Eukaryota; kingdom Metazoa; phylum Chordata; class Lepidosauria; order Squamata; family Lacertidae; genus Podarcis; species Podarcis melisellensis. The sequence goes on from NC_138539.1 coordinate 68,589,426, forward strand.
AGGTTGAGAACTGCTGGTCTATAGGATCGTTGTCACAGTCTGTAGTGGATAGCATGGTAGGGGAAGGAACTTACCTGAGTTCCTGGCAGGTGAGTCAATGCCTCTTGCCAGAGGGAGATGGGTGAGGCAGTGGGGAAGGTAGCGTGGTGCAAACACATTGAAAGGACTGCAGGATTGGCTTCACTTAGGCGTTTGCACTGCACCTACTGTGCCATCACCTCCCCTTACCCCTCCCCTTACCCTTTTGGTAAGCAGCAACAACTAATCTGCTGGGAGGTCAGGTGGGTGCCTCTGCTCAACACATTTTCCACTGCTAGTCATGCCACAATGCATGGCTGGCAGGTTGCACTTAGCTTGGTAGATCACAAGTAGTGCAGGCCTGTTCTAGTTATTTTTGTTCAAACTGGTATTTGAACTGTAATGCCCATTTGGGATTATTATTATTTTTTGTAAGTTCAGCATACAAAATCTAGCCACTACTCTATGCGCCCACAATTCTCACCCCCAAAACAGCATATGGATCCTGATAAATAATGTTTGAGTTTGCTGTTGATTTCAATCAGATATGGATTGCATCCTAAAGCCTCATCTATAATAGGGTTGCTATATGTCTGGAATTTCCCAGATATAGCCGGGTTACAGCAGTCACAAGCAGTATCCAGAAGGAAATTGCTTAAATGTTAGGGGAAATCTGGACGTTTGACAACCTATGTCAGAAGCGTAGATTTTGGCGAATTTCCTTTAAAATAGCTCAAAAAAGCTCACCAACTTTGCCAAAGTTGTATCTGAAAAGTTGTGAACTGTAGTTCTGTGAGGGAGACAACACAATTTTCAGCAACCTAATAAAAACCATTGGTGGAGGAAGAGGGGGGAGCGCACCGCCCCCAGCACCAAGATCCTGGTGGGGTGTCATTGCGGCTGCCCCCCCCCCCCGTGCTGGGTGTCACGTCCCCAGGTGGCATGCCATGTCTCCTGGGATATGTGTCAGCCATGCCCCCGCCTGCTCTCCACCCCCGGTGCCAGAACATGAAGCTCTGCCACTGACAAAAATGGAAAATCTTCAGCAAAATCCATGTGAATTAACATGATATAGAAATAACATATGTTTACAACAGGGGCAGCCAAAGTAGTGATCTTTAGCTCACATCATCCCCAACCATTGGGTCAATTGGCACAACCACTGGGTTGTTCCTGCAAAAAAAATGTGCTTCGCTAAATGTACTCTCCTGCAAAATACACATTTCTAAACAGATTTAGAGACATGAGTTGAAAAATACAGGGAGAGTGAAAGCCAGCGGATAAGCGATCTGTGCATCAGTTCTGGAGGTGTTGATCAGGTCAGTTCATCATACCAGAATTCACAAATATTGAATTCCTAAGGAATCTCTAATTATTCACCAGGGACCACTTTGCCAACAGCAAAGAGCTGAAGTGCAGCACCTCAATCCCCGGATTGAATCTACATTGCCAAGACTAGAAACATTACTAATTAAACAGTGATGATTTAGAATTAATAGCACAGTGAAGAGAAAGCAACTTAAATAGACATTTTTACACAGGTATTTCAGCCTGGGAGAAGGAAACCAAGCCTTTAAAATAGAGTTTGACATACACCACCCTTTTTGCTGGCATACGTTCTGTCTGGTTGCCAGGTCACATGACTGAGCTGAAAGAGGTTTCAAATAGGTAGAAGTTTCTCTTTGTCCCATCTTATCCCTACCAGGCCCCATAATACCTCCTTCTAAAGACTTGTGCCTGCTTATATTACACTACCTTCTTTGATGATCACTCATAGACAAGTAAGATTGTCTTGCATAAACACAGTTTTAAAAATGAGTCTGTAAGTAACTGTGGAGGCCAGGTCTGGATCCACATGTCCTTCCACAGTGGGGACATGGGTTTCCAGGTGGGTACCTCAGGTTAAGTACTTAATTCATTCTGGAGGTCTGTTCTTAACCTGAAACTGTTCATAACCTGAAGCACCACTTTAGCTAATGGGGCCTCCTGCTGCAGCAGCGCTGCTGCTACACGATTTCTGTTCTCATCCTGAAGCATCATCTTAACCCGAGTTAATATTTCTGGGTTAGCAGAGTCTGTAACCTGAAGCATATGTAACCTGAGGTACCACTGTAGTTGCTTTGGAAGATGACAATCAGGCATCTACACAACATGACCTGTCCAACAAAGTTAATGCTGAAGAATCCTTGCTTTAACACTGGTGATCTTTGCTTCTTCCAGTACACTGGCATTAGTTCGTCTGTCTTCTCAGGTGATGTGTAAAATTTTTCAGAGACACCGTTGATGGAATATTTTGAGGAGTTGGAGATGGTGTTTTTAAGTGGTCCATGTTTTAGAAGCATACAGTAAGGTTGGTAGTACCATGGCTTTGTAAACAAGCATTTTGGTTTCCCTGTGAATGTCCCAGTCCTCAAACACTGCACTCCAGTCAGGAGAAAGCTGCCCTCACAGAGATGACGCTGGATTTTGGCAGAGCCAGGATGAAGGACTTATGCCAGCGTACGCCAAGATCACTCTGTTCCACACTTGCTCATTCTGGTGGAACTTGGGTTTGGATCAAGCTGTTAGGGTTGTGCCAATGCTAATCCTACTCAAAATAGACCCATTGAAGTTACTGAATGTGACTAACTTAGGGTCATTAATTTCAACGGATCTACTTTGCGTAAAACCCAGTTTGGTACAACCCTTCAGCTAAGTTTCCTGCACATTTCTGAGAGGTGTCAAATTGCAGAGGCGAACTACTTAACATATCACTGTCTAATGACCTGCAATAATGAGAAATCCTAACAGTATTACTGTATGCCTGTTCATATAGCTATTTATATCAATTATGCACAGTTCTGCTTCCATTCCTACTGCTGCTTAATGTGATTTAACCCATTAAACAATCAGTCGGAAGTTGCCAGGATGATTACAGGATTATATCGCAGCGGTGTGCTTTGCTGCAAAGGTTATGTTTTTGAGCACGGCCCTTCAGATGCAGCTGTGACACCTCAGGAAAGAAACTGAGAGCTGTGGGGCTGGCTGTGTGTGCCAAGAAGAGGGAGCAGGAGGGAGCAGCATTAGGCCATGGAACACGTGCTACAACCTGATGATTTGAGGGCTGGTGCAGCATCATATCTAAGAGTATAAGTTGGGATGACTTCACTTTTGATCCTGGAATATCCTGCTTTCACTTAGGACACCCCTATTTTCATTGGCGGAATGTTGGAGCCTATGGAGTTATACGGCCCACCCCCCCAAGCCAAGAAGATAAGTAGCTATACAACCTTTAGAAGACATCTGAAGGCAGCCCTGTATAGGGAATTTTTTTTAAGTTTAATGTTTTTATACATGTCGGAAGCCACTTAGAGTGGCTGGGGCAACCCACACAGATGAGTGGGGTACAAATAATAAAATTGTTGTTGTTGTTTTGTTGTTAAAAAGGACGCACCTATTTTCATCCAAATTTCTATGGAGTTAAAAAAAGAAAACTGTTAAATTTCATTCCATTGTCTCCTGCAAACAAGCAGAAGGCAGAAGGATCTTGTTTGCACCTGGTGTTTTCGTTAATGTTATGGGCATCGTGGGATTTGAAGGTGTAATTATTATTGGAAACATAGGAAATCCTCGATAAATATTTTACCCATAGTTTCATTGGGGGAATACCTAAAAGATTGTCATATACCCAAGTGATCACTACGCTCTACAGGAGAGGGCCTCCTGCAAACCATCTCCTCAGGTGGTCTATTCTGCACATTTAGGAGCCAGTTCTTTTGTTTGATGGCACATAATCATTGGAACTCGCTCTTGTTACATATGTGAGATCACCCAGAAAACCTCTGTTTTCTTTTTGACATTTCTTGAAAGAACTTCCAAGAGCCAGTGTGGTGTAGTGGTTAAGAGCGGTAGTCTCGTAATCTGGTGAACCGGGTTCGTGTCTCCACTCCTCCACATGCAGCTGCTTGGTGACCTTGAGCTAGTCACACTTCTCTGAAGTCTCTCAGCCCCACTCACCTCACAGAGTGTTTGTTGTGGGGGAGGAAGGGAAAGGAGAATGTTAGCCACTTTGAGACTCCTTCGGGTAGTGATATAGCGGGATATCAAATCCAAACTACTCTTCTTCTTCTTCTTCTTCTTCTTCTTCTTCTTCTTCTTCTTCTTCTTCTTCTTCTTCAACAAGCTGAAATGTTGGGGAGCTGCTGCCAGTCAGGGCTCATCCAAACATGTTTGTCTCATGAGAGCCAATGTGGTGTAGTGGTTAAGAGCGGTAGACTCATAATCTGGTGAACCGGGTTCACATCTTCGCTCCTCCACATGCAGCTTCTGGGTGACCTTGGGCTAGTCATACTTCTCTGAAGTCTCTCAGCCCCACTCACCTCACAGAGTGTTTGTTGTAGGGGAGGAAGGGAAAGGAGAACGTTAGCCACTTTGAGACTCCTTAAAGGTAAAGGTAAAGGTACCCCTGCCCGTATGGGCCAGTCATGACTGATTCTGGGGTTGCGCGCCCATCTCGCTTAAGAGGCCGGGGGCCAGCGCTGTCCGGAGACACTTCCGGGTCACGTGGCCAGCGTGATGAAGTCACATGCACCAGCCAGCACACAAAAACGCTGTTTACCTTCCCGCTATAAAGTGGTACCTATTTATCTACTTGCACTTAAGGGTGCTTTCGAACTGCTAGGTGGGCAGGAGCTGGGACCAAACGACGGGAGCTCACCCTGCCGCGGGGATTCGAACCGCCGACCATACGATCGGCAAGTCCTAGGCACTGAGGTTTTACCCACAGCACCACCCGCATCCCTTTGAGACTCCTTAGGGTAGTGATAAAGCAGGATTTAAATTCCAAACTCCTCCTCCTCCTCCTCCTCCTCCTCTTCCTCCTCCTCCTCCTCTTCCTCCTCCTCCTCCTCTTCTTCTTCTTCTTCTTCTTCTTCTTCTTCTTCTTCTTCTTCTTCTTCATGCTTTCTTCAATTTGCCCCTTGTTTTCTAGACACATGTCTAAGAGGTTTCTTTTCTTCTGTCTTGCCACTTTTACTGGGGAAACCAGCTGTTTACCACTGAATCGGAACAAATGACAATCCGCAGAAGACCCAACTGACGTTTGTTCCAAATCAGCTGTAGACAGATGGTTTCCCCAGGAAAAGTGGCAAGACAGAAGAAAAAACCTCTCTGACATGTGTCTAGAAAACACGGGCTACATTGAATTGTGGATTAGGCCTCAGTGTGGACAGTACTAAGCCAGGTGGATCAATGGTCTGACTCATTATAAGGCAACTTTCTATGCGCCTGAGGTGTATTTTCACAACATCAACTTCCCCATCCCTTGCCTGGCCCTCTATTCCTCCCAATAAGCAGCAGTGACTTAGAATGATCTGAGTTGTGCATCGCTGCTGCAGATGGACAGGGCAGGTTGCATGAGGAATTCTTCCCCCTTTGTTTCCAGGGCTGGAAAAATGGTGATGCTTCCTTTCCACCCATAGCTGTCAACTTATAAATTTGAAAATAAGGGACCAGCAGCCTTGAAAATAAGGGACCAGCAGCCAAAATAAGGGACCTGCAGCCTCACCTGTTCCAGGCACTCCAGTCTTCCTGTCCTCCTGCAGTCTGGTCAAACTCATGCTGGGTAGCTTCGAGAACACTGTCCAACCAACTTTGTAACCAGAGGTTCAACTGACTAGAATCTGAATCACATGCACCACAAGGCCTATGCAGCCTCAACCTAAGATGGCTCCCCGGCCTGGCTTTGCACTGCAAAGTTTGCAGCAGCACATGCAACAAAATGGCGTCCAGCATTCAAAACCCCCCTCAGCTTGCATTAACTAGCCACACACAAGGCATGCAAGCTCCACCCCCCATCATTCTTAGACTTATTATTGGGTGAGCAACACAGCCAAGCAACACAGTTGGAGCCTCCCTCCTCCCTGGCCGGCAGGGAGGGAGGGAGAGGAGCTGCTTCCTTTGAAATTTAAGGGACATCATTTTAGGGACATTTAAGGGACATCCATCCATAAGGGACAGCAGCGGGACATGGCACTGGAATAAGGGACTGTCCCTTCAAATAAGGGACACTTGACAGCTATGTTTCCACCTCTTTAATCAAGGGGAACAAGGGGAAAATCCCATAGAGTTAGGGAGACAGTACACACATCAGGGAAAAGGGCACTCAGTTCACTGGCATCTCTGCAAGTATCCCAGTTATGTTTCAACTGCCTTATAGCTTCCACCTTTTGTGTACAGCAACCTGAGGATTTCTCCATTTTGACGGATGGGAAAATCTGTCTGGAAATCAGCAACAAAAGTCAATTGAATTCAGAGGGAAAGTGAGCAGGTGCTCAGCATCCCCTCTCCCTGGAAAACAATGATATCTGAAAGTGCTTAATGTAAATTTATTGTACTCTTACTCTGTTTCTTGACTGGATATATATATATATATATATATATATATATATATATATATATATATATATATATATCATATAAAAATCGACAGCATATGGTTAGAACAGCATATGGTTAGAGCCACATTTGAGAAAAAGGAATCTGCAGCTATTTCTTCACTTCATAATTATAGCATTAAATATTGTGTTTACTTTACAGCTCTTCATAACCTTTGCTTGCTGTGTAGTATTAACAGGCTTAATGTCTATGAATTTCTGTGCGCAAGGGAGGGATAGGGTGTGTTGAATGGGAAATCACAACAACAACAACAACAACTGGCCATTGTGCTCATTCTCCTGAGGCAGAATGTGTACAAAATCTGTCCACAAAGAGGGAATTGTGCCCAGTTCCCAGTTAATATTCCTAATCTTGTATATTATCTAGTATATTGCCTATTGAGGTACACACTTTCCTCAAGGCGTATTGATGTCTATTTATGGTGACCAGAAAACGTGTGTACCTGCTGAATAACACCTACATTATTTGCTATGAAATACCAGTGCATTAAGGGACGCAGGTGGCACTATGGGTTAAACCACAGAGCCTAGGACTTGCTGATCAGAAGGTCGGCGGTTCAAATCCCTGCAATGGGGTGAGCTCCCATTGCTCGGTCCCTGCTCCGGCCAACCTAGCAGTTCGAAAGCACCTCAAAGTGCAAGTAGATAAATAGGTACCGCTCCGGCAGGAAGGTAAACGGCATTTCCGTGCGCTGCTCTGGTTCGCCAGAAGTGGCTTAGTCATGCTGGCCACATGATCCGGAAGCTGTACGCCGGCTTCCTTGGCCAATAAAGCGAGATGAGCGCCCCAACCCCAGAATCGGCCATGACTGGACCTAATAGTCAGGGGTCCCTTCACCTTTACCAGTGCATTGCATAGGATTCTGTGACATGTTCTAATTTGCATACCCAACACATGAGATTCATTGGCATAGGAGTCAACTCTTTGTTAATAATAATAATAATAATAATAATAATAATTTTTACCCTGCCCATCTGGCTGGGTTTCCCCAGCTACTCTGGGCAGCTTCCAACAAGTGATTAAAAATACATTAAAACATCAGTCATTAAGAACTTCCCTAAACAGGGCTGCATTCAGATATCTTCTAAATATCAAATAGTTGTTTATTTCTTTGATATCTGATGGGAGGGTGTTCCACAGGCTGGGTGCCACTACCAAGAAGGCCCTCTGCCTAGTTCCCTGTAACTTTGCTTCTTGCAGGGAGAGAACTGCCAGAAGGCCCTTGGCGCTGGACCTCAGTGTCCAGGAAGAACAATAGGGGTGGAGCCGCTCCTTCAGGTCTGAGGCCATTTAGGACTTTAAAGGTCAGCACCAACACTTTGAATTGTGCTCAGAAACGTACTGGGAGCCAATGTAGGTCTTTCAGGACTGATGTTATATGGTTTTGGCAGCCATTCCCAGTCACCAGTCTAGCTGCCACATTCTGGATTAGTTGTAGTTTCCTAGTCACCTTCAAAGGTAGCCCCAATATAATATTTGAGGGAGTCGGCTCCTACCCAATTTGATTGGCATTGCCATTCAAATCGTGTGCATGTATCACGTCATGTGATCAGTTATGCAGGGCGGGACCTACCTGCTCCCTCCCAATATTTTATTCAAGTTGGTCATTGACTAGGCCTCGACGTTGATTCCCCACAGTGTTGTTTCTGCTTGAAATGGTTGCATCCACAATGAGTATTTTCAGGCAGTGGGACATTTAGATCATGTTAGACTGTGGACATAATGGTCCTCCAAGGATTCCTCTGTTTATATGCTTATGTAAATAGCTTATTTCAAAATGTCGGAAGCCTATATTGCTAAGCTTTTTCCACCCTCAGCCCAGCCACCTCTGCTAATTCTAGACCTCGGCCCCAAAGTCCTGCCCTGGTGCCACCATTGAGACTAGGGAAACTTGCCCTCCTTTAATGATATTCTCACTGAGCAATCATGAGTCATGCTTCCAAAGAATCCTTTAATTTCCCAGGCTCTCTGGGATGTTAGGATGCTGTCAGCAACTCCCAGCTGGTTGTCCAGGAAAGTATAAAGACAAAGGAAGGTTTCTTACGGTCCTTTTAAAATCAATATTTATAAAGAGAGGCTATAGAACCCAGTCTCTTGGATAATGGCATTGTCCCAAGTGAATCTCCACCCCCATCTCTCCCATTTCCTCATTCATCATTCTCTTCGTCTCCTCTACGGGTGTTGCTACATGCCCTCTGTCTTTGAGCTCTTTGCTCTCCTACCTTTAAGGCTTACTGGGTTCTGGGAGATGGTGGTCTGGGATGCTTTCTAATGACAACGTGTCAGCCAGGTGTTGCTCTGGCTCTCCCATAATTTCCCAACTTTTCCCCTCATCTGCCTCTGGGCTGTGACATTCCTCAAGCCCCTGTTGTAAATCTAAACTGTCTTCCTCTTCCTCCTCCCTGGAAGGGATGGGGAGGAGGTCTCCACCATTCCTCCTCTGCCCAGCCCCTGACAATTAGTTTTCTTTAACAGTGGAAGCAGGTTTTCAGATTATACACAGCTCTTCTTCAGGCTTTCATTATAAGAGCAAAAAAATGAACATTCAATAGCCCAGATAGAAATAACTGGGTAGTCAGGCTGATGGTTACTTGGTTGCAGAAGTTTACTGGCCATTGCTGTTGGCATGGAGATGGTCTAGGTTGAATGCAAACATGCCATTCTGATGTCATGTGTGATGTCACAAAGAGGATATGCTTTAAGTCTTGGTAAAGTCAAAAGCAGTTATCAAACAGACTGCATCTCAGCCCTGTCAAGATGGATCTGCATAGTAGGTGATGAATAATTTTATTTGGGGATGTATTAACTTTTACTATTGGGGAAACATTTTAGATTGGTTTGCTAGTTTGTAACCCATCAAATTGAAGCCAATAGATATACATTCACAACCCTGTACCCATCGACTTTATGTGTGACTTTGGGACCGATTCATACATTTCCTTTCTCCACTCTGTAGCAGCTTTTTCTCTGTATTTGAAAAACACACACCAAGAAGTAGAAGATAAGGAATCAGGAATACATGCCCTCTGTCTTTGAGCTCTTTGCTCTCCTACTTTTAAGGCTCTCTGGGTTCTGGGAGATGTAGGGTCTGGAATGCTTTCTAAGGACAACATGTCAGCCAGGGGTTGTTCTGGCTCTCCCATGATTTCTCAACTTTCCCCCTCATCTGCCTCTGAGCTGCTTCCTCCCTCAACCCCCTGTTGTAAATCTAAACTGTCTTCCTCTTCCTCCTCACTGAGAGGGTCACGCTGGCGAGGCAGTCTCCACCATTCCTCCTTTGACCCATCCCTGACATGGGACAAAGTATGAAAACCACTATCATGCATCTTTCAAAAGAGTGCTCACCTGGAGACAACATCTTGAAGGCACAATGAGAAATACATGTATGTTGTATGCATGCACTATAGAGTAGGGGCAGTGTGATCTAGACATGGTGCTGGTGGTATTTATACACCATTTATAAGACTGGTCATTTACAATATTCCAGACAAGTGATATTGCTGATTGCAGTTATCAAAAAGCAGACACATGCTTTCAATCAGACTAAATAGCCCCAGAGAGACTCACATGGCAAGAAGCATTGATGTAACATATTGCCTCCAGGTATCCGAAACAGGTTCTATTCTGAAATAATTTAAGCAATCATGGGCAACGGCAACTTTTTAACCTTTGTAAAATGCTTTATACCCATTACCCTTGAAATCATACATTACCATGTCACTGCAGTGGCACTCTCCATGGAGCGATAACATGGGCTTGACATATAGCCTCTGTAGGCCACGGCTGCTGTTTTCACCTTTGCAAAGGGCATTTCTTCTCTCCATCTTAAATTCCAAACCTTCAGAATGAACATTGTGCCCAAAAGGCCATATATGGTGAAGACTGAGCAGCCACTTTGCAGGCAGAATAGAATCAGGGCTTTCCCCCCCAGCAGGAACTCACTTGAACTCAGTTCTGGCATCTCTCAGATGGGCCCCATTGCCATTCTAGGTGAATGAGGGAGGTATTATTTATGGTGAGTTCCGGCACCTCTTTTTCTAGAAAAACAGCACTGAGTAGAATCTTTAGAAATGGAAGCAACATTAAAGGAAAACTCATACCCCATTTCCTTTTACCATTCACACATTCCACACAAATTGAAACTGGGTCTGTGAAAAGAGAAAGGCTCCTCCCTTCCAACTGACTCCTCTTAGCTCTCTTATTCAGGGCCTCTCACACCAGGCTAGGTGGGGTGTGTTATGTATTAAGATTAGTGGCAGTTCTCACTCAGGGCCACCAGTATGTAAATGAAGGATTGAAAACTGTCGCTCCTGATTGGTTAGCTAGTTGTGAGTTGTTACTGTTTCAAGTTACTTAGTATTATATAAAGCAGCCAGCTAGGTTGCAGTCAGTCTGATTCCAGGAGCAGTTCTAACTGCTGCTATAAAGAGCTGTGAATCCAACAGAGCTGTGTCCTTTGTCCATCTTTTCCACTATTTAACAGGGCGTACACACCGCAACCCTTTTGTAGTGATCAGTTATGTCAGGCGTATGGAACTTCAGGATCAGAAGCCAACAGCATTCCCTCAAACCTATCTATCTGGTCCTTGGGACTTACCCCACACCTCTCTCCAGCCACACTTCCTCTCCCCAGTCTTCTCACTGAATCTCCAAGAACATTTTTGAGTTTGACTGGCTGGAATGTGTCCTTGAATGCAGATAATACTGGATAGGGGAGTGTGTGTGTGTGTGTGTGTGTGTGTGTAAAAACCTGTACCAAGGTAAAAAATACATTTATTGGAACACCCACTTTTTTCTCTGGTCCCAAAGGTAGCTCAGAAGTGAAGGTGGCTGAGAAGTGTTGCCCACCTCTGACATGTGGTGAAGACCACTCCATATCCCCTTTATTCTCCTTTCTAGGGTTGCCATATTTTGAAGGGCAAAAAAGAGGATGTGGCGTTTGCCCATTCCTTGTGATTTTGTTTGTACAGAGGGATGGAAATGGTTGATGTAGATTGACCAATGAGAAAGCTCAGAGGCGGAGCTGCTTACCTGGTTTTGAGGCTCAGCCCAGGGGTTTTACCATTGGGAAATAGAGGAGTCAGAGTCAGACAGAGCCAGTAAGATGAACATAGCCGTTGTGACAGCTAGAGTGATAGACATGGATAGAACTGAGAGAGAAGAGTGTGACAGTGTGAGATGGTGCCACATTTAGCTAAGGCAACGCATTTGAGAAACTGTTCTGAAGATACTTAAAACTTGTTTGCTCTTCAATAAACTTTCATCTTCATTGTTGACTTTACAACCTGACTGAGACTTAGTATTTCACCAGAAGAAACCTGGTTGGTGGCAGTGGAAGAATAAGCAGTGGTGTACAGGTCAATAGTCCATGAAATGACCAGGGCCTTTGTAAGAACGCCACAAAGGACTATGGCAACTATCATTTTAAATACCCCTTCTATATGTTGGCTATAGAAGCTGTGATATATTGCTGAGGGGGGCAGGAGAAGAGAAGAGGAAAGCAAGTCTTCAACCGCCAGTTATATCTATGTCCCATCCAGAAAGTATAGCCAGAGACAAATATCCACCCAGAGAAAAATGTTAGCCCTGAAAAAGAGGACATGCCCTGGAAAAAGAGGACACATGGCAACCCTACTTGACTTGCCACAGTACCTGCTTGTGTGAATGAGGCTACTACATTTCAGCATATTGCCTCTTGGCTCAATCTGCACTGGTTTTCCAGAGGATGACTTGAAACTGAATAATATATCAGATGTCTGAGGTGCAGTGGAGCATCTGCACAATTGGTCAGTGGACTGAAAATGATTAAGATCACGATGGCTTTGGCACACCAAGTCACAACACTGAAATGGTCTTGCATAGGGAAACCACACCTTGTTTCCGGCAGCTCTGTGGCTTGTCTCAGTAGCCCCTTCTGAAAAACCAGAAAGCTTTCTACCTCAAGTGCATGGCTAATGAATGAAGCTTCTCCCTATTCTCTGCTGTAACCCACTCCTCCTTTCTTCTCATTTCACGTGGAAAAAAGGGTGTCTTGTCATTTGGAAAGAAGGACCCTCAATGGAACCAGAAAGAGTTTAAACAAAGGGGACTTGGGGAAATTCCTCCTTCATCTCTTCTGTGTGAAAAGGGCTGCTGAGAGAATATTGTGTTGGAAAAGCTGACCGTAATTCCGAGGGATGCAAAAACAGATTTCATTTGTGCACCCACATTTTACAGTTTTTGGATTTTTAAGGAGGAGAAAAAAACCACAAGCCTGGTCACATCACAGTTGAGGAATAGAGATAGAGGAAGGATATATTTGTTCTGCTTTTTGCAGTGTTGGGGACCAATGTGATATTCCAAACTTGATTTTGGATGGGGCAGCGACTCCCATGCAGATTGTACTGTTCTCCGGATTTTACAATACATTGTCGGTGCAAAAAGGTGTGCCAAAAATAAATATATAAAAGTGCATTGGAAGTGCATATTTTTCTAGTAAATACATTGAAAAGCGTTGAAATGTGTGTGTTTTTTATTTTGAAAGTTCATATTTTATACAAAATGCTTGCATAAAATATGACTTAAATGAGTGCAATGGGATGAACCAGGCAGAAGAGGAAGGAAAACTCCTATGGCCTAGTGCCAACAAGACCAAAATGTGGTGAAATGAGCCCTCCCCCCATCTCCTTCTACTCACTACACACGTCTTTTAAAATCTCCACAGCTCTTTGCAGCAGATCTTGGAGTGCTGCAGATTTGTGAAAATAATATTCCAAGCACAATGGACTGTTGCCCAATGACCTCCCTGCATTTGTGTTTTTTAAATGCAGCGTGAACTGTAGTTCTTTGCAGCTGGCAACCATCTGTCTTGGGTGACAATGCACGATTGCAATTTCAGGAGTGAAATCCCAACCATTGGAGAATTGCAGCACCTGCTGTGGCTGTGGAGACTGATATGAGGGAGACGAGTTTTGTTGCAGCTGGGGCAAATGAAGGCGTCCGGTTGTGCTGATGCAGGTACCGTGGTACCTCAGGTTAAGTAGATGAAGAGGAGGAGGAGGAGGAGGAGGAGGAGGAGGAGGAGGAGAAGTAGTTTGGATTTGATATCCCGCTTTATCACTACCCCAAGGAGTCTCAAAGTGGCTAACATTCTCCTTTCCCTTCCTCCCCCACAACAAACACTCTGTGAGGTGAGTGGGGCTGAGAGACTTCAATGAAGTGTGACTGGCCCAAGGTCACCCAACAGCTGCATGTGGAGGAGCAGAGACGCGAACCTGGTTCCCCAGATTACGAGACTACCACTTTTAACCACTACACCACACTGGCTCTCTTACTTAATTTGTTCCGGAGGTCCATACTTAACCTGAAACTTTTCTTAACCTGAAGCACCACTCTAACTAATGGGGCCTCCTGCTGCTGCTGCGCCGCCGAAGCACGATTTCTGTTCTCATCCTGCAGCAAAGTTCTTAACCTGAAGCACTATTTCTGTGTTAGCGGAGTCTGTAACCTGAAGCATATGTCATCCGAGGTACCATGGTATACCATTGCATTTGTTCTTTCTGCGCTCCTCCCAGTGGCTATTCCTCCTCTGGTCACTGCTGCGGATACAAACCTGTCTGTCTCCAGGCACTACAGTCGTCTGCAAGGGATTCCACATACCAAGATTAATGTTGCCTGCTTTCCTGGCAGGTTTGCAGTTCTAAGGTAGTTCTAAGGTGCTTGATTATAAGGTATCAAATAAAACCAGCATTTGCAAAAATGACATACATTAAATCAAATATAATGTTTTGAGAGACTATTCATGGAGGGACGACTTTTCAGTGAGCAGACTGCTTCGTGAGATTGGACTGTATGTGAAAGAGCTATATTTGTTCTCCGCAACCCTTTGATTTCAAACAACTATCCAGAGAGTCAAAAATGTTACAATTTGAACTAAGCAATTTCAAGAGGCGATTTCACATATGCAATCCAGAGGCCTTCGTGCAAACTCCTACAATTGCAATGATTCCGTTATCTCATTTCAGCTGCATAGCATACTCATTTCAAAAACAATGTGCCCCCTCACCTCAACATTTGGTGCACAGAATAAGGCAAGAGCCTTGTCAAAATAGGCAGTGCGGGGGAACCCTGAGAGCTACATTAAAGAGCTACATTTTAAACATGTAGAATGTAGCCTTGTATTTCTCACTTCAAAGACCAGATTACACCCGCTAATGTTTGAAACAACATTTCGTGTTATTTCCTTTTCCTTGAAGTTGTAGCTATCCTCGATGAGAGGGTGCCACATTACTACACAGCCCAATTTTATACATTCAGGGTTTACTTATTTTTGCATTGCTTAAACCAGTGCTTTTTTTCGGAGGGGGGGTGCAGGGGCATACATTCCCCTGAACATTTTGTGAATCTTTGTACTTTTGTCCATTTACTGTATTTCTTTTCCCCGATTTGAACTATAAAATGGTGATTTCATTGAGTCAAAATGAGAGTACCCCTTAACATTGTTGTTTATTTTTTTTGGGGGGGGAAGCACTGACTTAAACCTGCATTCACTCTGGGGAAATCGATCTCTGGGCTAGACCGAAGGAGCCGTAGCTCAGACAGCTTTACGATCCGCATCAATCACTTACAGCGGGTCCGGCACGCTTCCTCCAGAGCTGCGCAACAACTCCCAAGGAGCCCTGCTGTCTTCTCTCAGTCACGGCTTTTTAGCAGAGTAGAAACACGCAGCGTGTAAAGCAGCCTTACTTCTCCAAGCAAGCATACATAGACAGGTGTGCCTATATACAGCTCTTTATTAAAACATTACAGCATCAAAGGTCCGTCACTGCAGGCAGCCATTGCTGCAAACATGTCTCCCTCTCAGATACACAGAGGGAAGTGAAAGTACAGGGATTGTCCCGCCCAGCTTCTGTAAGCTGACGTCAGCAGGTGACACACACCAGGGGAATTTAACCAGATAAATTCTGAACCATCACATTCACACAATGTTTGTCATTGTAAACTATTGCAGCTTCCTTACTGTGAACTTTATTTCCACTTCAGTCCATTAAAAAAAGCCTCTACTGAAATAGTCTGTCTTTTATTAGTTACAGCTATTGTGTCTCTCTTCTTCCATCTCTGTGCTGGTTCCCAGTTCCCACTTGCCTTAATGTCACTTGTCGATTTCTGGCTATGGGATGTCTCTAAAAAATGGCATTTCTGTGGAGCATTAACTAATGCCAGACCAAACATCTCCTCCCTTGCTTGTGTCTAGTGACAGTGGGGGTTGCAACTTGTGGGGAGAAGCTTTGTAAATGCTAAAACGGTTTGAAGCTTAGCATTATTTTTTAGGTGATGGGGTGTTTCTCTCCACCAACAATCCTTTGCCACTGCTTCAAGCAGAGTAGCTTAGAAGCATTTTCCTTTTTAACTGGAATAGAATGTCACAACAGAAACAATGCATTCTTGCCCTCATTGACCAGGACTTCAGACCAGGTCTAGAACTCTCAACCCTATGTCTGTAAAATACAGAAGGTCTTGCCAAAGCCGTTGGCAAAGTGGAGAGGGAAGCATGGAGATCTTCCACATGATGGTGGTCATTTGTATCATGAGATCTTCAGTACAGAATCAGGGATGTCCAGGTAAGGTGGACTGTATCCACCCCCATTTTTATCCTCTGCACAGTGCCTACCACACTGCTAGTACTGGAGAAAGGTTACATATGAATTACAGATTCTAAAAGAGAGCCATCAGAAGCATTTGTGAATTGCTTCCCAAACACACCAATGCCCTACTGTCACTGGTCAAGCCATTCCTTGAGGAATAGATCTTCAGTGAATTTGCTTAATTCCCCTTTAAAGTCATCAAAGATGTTAGCCATCACTACAGTTAGTAGGAGCAAATCCCATAGTTTAGGGATGTGTGAGAAGAAGGGCTTCCTTTTCTCTGACCTCCCTCTTCCATCATTCAGCTTTGCTAGATGATCCTGGTTTCTAATTTTATGAGTACTGTTGTGCCAAACCTTTTTCTCCATTTCGAAACCATTCTCTGTGAGGTGCCTTGAGTGCTCTTTCTTTCATTCCACAAATCATCTCATCAGTGAGAGATGGGTGTCCGTGCTTCAATCAACGCCCAGGGGAATATTTCATGAGGTAACACCTTCCATAGAGCTTTTTTAGACCAGAAAGGGAGGCCGCAGTGTGCTGGAAATATGTTTACTGGGAAACACACACACACCACACAGGGACCTCAGAACAATAAAGTAAACTCAAAATTCTGTACCCGACAAAAATTCTAAATACATTCTGATTTGCATTGAGAATGAAGCATCAAAATGGAAGCATCTTTCACAGGGTAAAGAAACTTTTGAAAAACTGGATGGGTTTTTGCCACAGCACTAACTATGTGGGAGAGCAACTTCACCCTATCTACTTTTCCTACAATTTCCCTGCTCACCTTTCATCTGAACTTAAAAGCCCTAAACAGTAAGTTGCTCCAGCCCCTTAGTAATGTTGGTTGTCCTTTTTTGTAACTTTTCCAGCTCTGCAGTACCCTTTGTGAGGTGTGCTGACCAGAACTGTGCACAGCACTCCAAGTGAAGTCAGACTATAGATTTGTATAAAGGCATTATGATATTGGCACAGCAGTTTTATTTTCAATTCCTTTCCTAATGATCTCCAACACGGAGTTCACCTTTTTCACAGCAGCTGCACATTGGGTTGACATTTTCATTGATTTCTCCACCACAACTCCCCTTTCCTGGTAAGTTACTGCCAGCTCAAACCCTATCAATGTATATGCGAAGCTTAGATTTTTTTGCCCTAGTGTAGATAACTTTATGTATGTATGATGGTGTTGGTGATAGAATAGCTGAACTGTCTCACAAATTTTGGCCTTAGTCTTCCCGCATTAGCATGTCTATGTGACCTAGCTACTGTCAAGATGCATAACAGTTAGGAAGGGATGTTTGGGAACACAATAGCCCTATGTTGTCATTACTAACTGTTCAGGTGAAAGTTTGTTGATTAATTAAAGCAATCCAAGTAAAATGTTGGAAATGATCGTGGGTGCATCCTCCAAGCTTGTTTGGCAGACCAAATGCATGAGGGAACAACTTGTTTCCTTGTGAAAGGAGCAGAGGCATCAAATATGGGCTTAGACGAGGGGGAAAAAATCCACAAATCAGTAATTTCTGGGGAACTGGAACTCAGTGCAAATGCTCATCGTTGCATCTGCATTTATTTGGAATATAACCCTATTTGAGCAGACTGGATCTTAGCAATCCTTTCTGCTGCTGGAAATACATGTAATTCCATAAGAAAGAACACAATAAACCTGGGGCCTGGAGCCTTTTGAAGTGCTAGCTATATGAAGACAACTCTGGGAAGATTATGCTGTGCCTCCTGCCAATCAGAAAACCAGGAATAAAACGCCATCCCTCACCTCTCCCACATGCACATGAACACATGAAACAAAGCTCTGCAGCAATGTGCATTCAAATTTTAAACTAAACAAACATGGCATTCCAACACACAGGTAGCTAGGAAGCCAATCAAAGTGTTCCCACACAGTCAACTTTTCATCCAGCTTGCCTTCCTAAAATGCTTTCTTACATTTCAGATTTATCAGTTTTGCTAAGTGAAGGTTACTTCTCCATTCTGATAAAATATTATCCTGCGAACTGCAAAGTACTCATATCTGGTTTCAGTGTGGGAGGTACGACTTTCTTTTTCCATCTTGGTCCCAGTCAAGGTCATGCTATGTAGACCATACGACGCCTCCCTAACATTGTTGTAGCTCTAGTATCCTGAACAAGGCTAATTGCCTTCCTCCCCTTCCATTTTTTTCTCTCCCAACCCCACCCCCATAAACCACCACCACTTACAGCTGTCTGCCTCACTACTCACAAGCACTCACAAATGACCTAATCACATTTATTCTCCAGACACCGACCGTCTCTCACGGGGCAACAAGATGACTTCAGCAACAAGGTCACTTTTTGCTTTGTTGGAGAGTTCTTTTTGTTAGCAATAGTGTAAGCACAACCTTGTCGGTATCTCTTATGCACACGCACACACACACATCTTTTGGGTAACATACTTTTTGCCATACGTTTTCATTAAACAGAAAACACTTGGCCAGCCACTGTGTTATTTTTATTTCAAGAGAAGAATTTTCACCGGCTTGCTGTGAAGTCTGTGATAATTTTTCATTGGATGTCCCCACACCTGCCCACAATTTTTAAAATTGATTTCTTTAACTGCTTCAAGGAACTTCAGCTGATGGATAGATTATATGTTTGGATCTCTCCCTCCCTCCCTCCCTCCCTCTCTCTCTCTCTCTCTCTCTCTCTCTCTCTCTCACACACACACACACACACCATTAACCAGTTTGGGCTTAAATCAACATAAAAATGGAAATTTGGAGTTGGTCCTCAGACAAAACATGTGAGGGTTTTTGAGGGAATAATTGTATAGAATTCCTGAGGGAGATTTAGCATATTTTCTGCTTCCTATGTTCTAGGCCCTGGGCCCAAACATTCAGAACGTTAGCAAATCCTGTGTGTCAATCATGGCTAAAATCAAGAGCTCTGCTTGCGTCCTTTCTGTTGAATTATTCTTCTGCTTACAAATGGTTGGGAAAAACAAGGTGACTTCAAATGCACTGTCAGGGTGTTTTAAATGACCATCTGGTGGCATCTGAAACCCTGTTAGCGCTGTGATTCAGAAACATTTTTAAAAATATATCCCTGAAAACATGTTAAGAATACTCTTGAGAGTTCCCATTCATATCCACTTAAGTGAATAGATAAACAGGATCTACCTAACCTAATTGGGAATAAAAATCAATACGGCTTCCTCTTTGCCTGTCAGCTATATCCCGTTCCTTAGGCTGCATATTGCTTGGGCTACAAACAATTTAGTAGAAACCTCCACATAAGCTTCCAATTTATTCTGTTCATCCCTTGGTCACAGCCATCAGTTTAGTTTAATAAACGGACAAAACCACAGGAGAACATCGCATTAGAAGAAAAGCGATGGCTAAGTGCATTTTGTATTTTGAAAGGTCCAGCTTGGTGAATATGGGCATAGCCTTTTCAGCTATTTAGTTTGTTTGAAGTTGCTACTGTTGCTGCAAGAAAGTTCATACAAAGAGTTATGAAAATGTCTGCACATTGTCTTTAGACTGGTCCCTTAAGTGGTGAGTTTTATGACAACACACACACACACACACACACACACACACACACACACACACCCTAGGGGCTAGGCTACTCTGGGCCAGAAGGCCCTGTCCACAGGTTCCATCGAGCCACCAGAATTTTTAGGACCTCTTTGATGTACCTATGGAAGGGGAAGAAATTTGATTCAGTTCACATTTAGGTGAATTTGCATAATGTGCACATTCAAAAACAATGCATGAACAAAACAGCTATCCGTCTAAATTCACACTTCTCCAAATCTTGCAATGCAGTTCTCCAGCAGAGTAATGTGTACAAAAATGAACATACAGTCATACCTTGGATCTTGAATGCCTTGGCTCCTGAAGAAATTGGCTCCTGAACAATTGAAACCCTAGAAGTGAGTGTTCTTCAAGTTTTCAAACGTTCTTTTGGAAGCTGAATGTCCGACGGGGCCTCTGGGGCTTCTGATTGGCTGCAGGAGTTTCTCTCAGCCAATCAGAAGCCATGCTTTGGTTTTGGAAGTCGAATGGACTTCCAGAATGGATTCCATTTGACTTCCAAGGTACAAGTGTACTAGGATCAAATGTTCATTTAAAAAATAGTAAAGATAGCATATACAGTAGTACCTTGGGGTACATACGCTTCAGGTTACAGACTCCGCTAACCCAGAAATAGTACCTCGGGTTAAGAACTTTGCTTCAGGATGAGAACAGAAATCGTGCTCTGGCGGCGCGGCAGCAGCAGGAGGCCCCATTAGCTAAAGTGGTGCTTCAGGTTAAGAACAGTTTCAGGTTAAGAACGGATCTCCAGAATGAATTAAGTACTTAACCCGAGGTACCACTGTACATTAAGGGAAATTGCATTGGAGAAATGCATATACTAGGCATTATTGTAGACAAAACTCTACAGTCAGGAGAAATTCACACTAAAATGCTGGTGAATTTTCATGAGGATTTCTTAAAAGAAAATAAATTGTGGGGGAAACGTGGGGAACTGAATTTAAGACTAGAAATGGAGAGAAACCAAAATTGACAGATTTATTCATACCTAGATACAGCTACAACTTTTGGCAAACCCCGGCCAATACAAGTGATATTCAATGCTAGAAGTAACAGTGTAAACAACCTCTTGAAATGAGGACTTCTTGATCCCAGTTGCACATATGACTTATTACTTCTGAAAAAAATATATTTCTTGAAACATTGTTTTATAGTAAGGTAAGGCTAGCTGTGTGTACTTGCAGCAGATACTATTACAGAGCACTGGTAGCATGTGTCATTATTATTATTTTTTAAAAGAAAACATTTTATTTTTCGGTTGCTTAAAGTTACTTGTTCATACTATCTGCATAATGAATTGTCCTCTTGGAGGCGATAAATTATTTATTAGAGTAATGAACAGATCAATCAGGGCAGCCATGTAGCTGCAACACAGAGCTTTTGGCAAAGTGGGGTCTGGATGTTTACATTTATCACCGGAAAGCCTTGACTTTGATATAGACCTTTGAGAGGCATTTATTAATCATGATCTCATTACAGTTTGGGGTAGACTAATAGCTTTTTATTTGTCAGAACAGTGTCTGATGATTTAGCACTGTTGTCCAAAAGTACAGGCTTGGTTCTGCTATTTAACCTTCTGTACAAGTTTTGAAGATCGTCTTGTATCCATTTAGGCAAAGGATGCTATCCCTGCCTGCCTTCTGCCAGGCACTTCAATGGCATCTGTTTAGCAGGAACAAATGCAAGGTGTGAATGCTTGCACACAGAAAACCTCTCAGGGCCCATCGGAGAAAACACCCTGAAAACATACATCTGAGTTTGCAAGAATGCACAGGGGACCTATGCAGGACTATGCAAATACAAGCAGGCTCAATGACTGTCAGTACGTGCATTGGGGCAAAACAAGCAGACTGCATTGGGTAAGACTATTGAGGGAAGGAAAACACTTTCTCTACCCCAGGTGAGAAATGGGGATCATCAGGAGCAAGGAGAACAATTTAGCCACCAATCAAATTTCTTCAACACCTTCACAACCATGGAGTGTGGTGTAGTGGTTAAGAGTGGTAGACTCGTAATCTGGTGAACTGGGTTTGATTCCCCGCTCCTCCACATGCAGCTGTGGGGTGACCTTGGTCTAGTCACACTTCTCTGAAGTCTCTCAGCCCCACTCACCTCACGGAGGGTTTGTTGTGGGGGAGGAAGGGAAAGGAGAATGTTAGCCACTTTCAGACTCCTTCAGATAATGATAAAGCCGGATATCAAATCCAAACTCCTCCTCCTCCTCCTCCTCTTCTTCTTCGACATGAGCATTTACCAATGTTTGATTACCTTTGCTGGGAGTTTGTTCTCTACTTTTGCTCAAACTGTCTCCTTTATCTCTTCGCTGCTCTTTGCTCTGGGGTAAACCATAGAGCTTTCTGAACTTGGTAAAGGACACTCAGGGGAAATTGTGTCAGCCACCCAGGTCATCGGCCTGTTCCACAGATTAACCAGATATGTGACAGAGGAGCCAGCCATGCCAACAGAAAAAAATAATAATCCCCAGGGCCCTCTAAAAACCAATTCGATCAATTAGTCTCTGCGGCAGACCATTTTAATATACCCCTCCTTCCAATAGCAGAGGAAAATGCCACTGGGTATCTAAAACTCACCAGGAGATGATCTGACCATGACAAAGTGTCAGTTTTAATGCCCCTACAATTTCAGATCACTCCCTGCCCATACTATTAAATGCATTTTTTTACAAATTTCAAAGGCTATTTGTGTTTCAGTTTGCACATCTGTCAAAAAATTGCGAATTAGGGAGTTTCTTACAAAAATACAAACAAAATCGATTTTCTCCCCAATCCATAGGTAGTGAGTAGGGACGCGGGTGTCCCTGTGGGTTAAACCACAGAGCCTAGGACTTGCTGATCAGAAGGTTGGTGGTTCGAATCCCCACGACGGGGTGAGCTGCCGTTGCTCGGTCCCTACTCCTGCCAACCTAGCAGTTCGAAAGCATGTCAAAGTGCAAGTAGATAAATAGGTACCGCTCCAGTGGGAAGGTAAATGGTGTTTCCATGTGTTCTGCTCTGGTTTGCCAGAAGCGGCTTAGTCATGCTGGCCACATGGCCCGGAAGCTGTATCCCTGCTCCCTCGGCCAATAAAGCGAGATGAGTGCCGCAACCCCAGAGTCAGTCACGACTGGACCTAATGGTCAGGGGTCCCTTTACCTTTACCTTTATAGGTAGTGATGATAGCAAACACTCTCAAGTCAGGAAACAGCCTATAGATTTGATTCTGTCCCCTTACCCTGAGGTTTTAGTCCTTACTTGTAAGGGGGAAATGAAGAGGAAGCTAAAGTCCTGACTCTTCAAGCCAAACCCAGTGATCTGACAGCTCTAGACCAGAATGATGCTCAATGGATGTTGCTTCCAAGAACATGCACTAGGGAACACAGCCTTAATTACTTCCACAACCAAAAAATGAATACAGGAAGCCATGGGGTGTGGAAACCATAGTTATTTCAGGTCTTGGCATCAGATATTATGGATCCCAGGTGTAGCTCCTCAAAATACCTGCCAAAGCAACTGCTTCACAGCCTAAATATTCTCAGAACTGTGCATATTACTCTGGGAACAGGCCCAACTCTTTCAGAATATGGCACCAAGCCCTTAAGAGTGGGAAGATACATATTAGGCACATTAAACATCTTTTAGAGCTTATTAGAGAGAGAGAGGGAGCTGGGATTTAAGATAAGTGTGTGGTTAGAAAACTCATCTAAATACACCTCTATCTGAAAGGTGAAACAGTGTGTACTATATCGCTTGAAAGCAATGAGTGGGAATTAGTAGCTATGCCACAGGCTTACAAATTATTCAGATCAGATTTGGCAGCGCGCTCATTGGAAAAAAGCATGCTACAGAAGGAAATTCAGTGAAGAAATTCCATTAAGCCAGCCCAATGCTGTTAAGGTCTCAGCCACAGTCACAATGTTATGCCCTGCAAGGCTCCCAGAACAGAATCCAGCCAATGGGAATAAATTGATTTTAAAAGACAGGTGAACTGTCTGAGCTGATCTGTAGGCTGCATTGATGAATGTCAGTTACATTTGTTTGTGAACTGCATTTTATTTTAGAAGGGTACCATCTTGGGGCAGGAACCTCTCATCTGGCTTCCACTCTGAACAGCAACAATGGGGTGTGGGTGGGGACTCAGGTCCAATGGCTGAAGGCGTCTCCCCAAGCCTCTCGATCCTGCATGCAAGATTTTCCCAGACCACATCCCTCACTGTTTCTGCTCTGCACCCTCTTAAAGTATGTTTGTCTAGCTGAAAGGTCTTTCTGAACTCTGGTGATGCATTTTGCTTGCATGGGTGGAGAAATGTGAATGTGTCTGCTTTTTATTTTTATATTATTATTATTATTATTATTATTATTATTATTATTATTATTATTATTACATACCCTTCAACATTTTTCTAATGAAAATAGGGAGTTCCATCATCATCATAATATTCTTTCTTTATGTATACCCCACCCATCCAACTGGGTTGCTCCAGCTACTCTGGGTGAATTCCAACATATATAAAAACATAATAAAACCCTAAACATTTAAAAAAAACCTTCCTTATATAGGGCTGCCTTCAGATGTCTTCTAAAGGTTGTTGAATTACTTATCTCCTTGGCTCAGAGGTCACATAACTCCATACCCACCAACATTTCGCTGATGAAAATAGGGATGCTCTAAGGAAAAGTGGGACATTCCAGGATCAATTCAGAAAGTGGGACAGCTTCTGTAAATCTGGGACTGGAAAATCTGGGACTGGAAAATAGGGACACTATTGGAGGGGGGGAAGAAGAAGAAGAAGAAGAAGAAGAAGAAGAAGAAGAAGAAGAAGAAGAAGAAGAAGAAGAAGAAGAAGAAGAAGAAATTTCCCTGTAACACAGCCACTTGTAAAGCCAGTGTGGTGTAGTGGTTAAGAGCAGTGGACTTGCACTCTGGTGAACCGGGTTCGCATCTCCGCTCCTCCACATGCAGCTGCTGGGTGACCTTGGGCTAGTCATACTTCTCTGAAGTCTCTCAGCCTCACTCACCTCACAGAGTGTTTGTTGTGGGGGAGGAAGGAAAAGGAGATTGTTAGCCGTTTCAAGACTCCTTAGGGTATTGATAAAGTGGGATATCAAATCCAAACTCTTCTTCTTCTTGTAAAGGGGAAAAAAGATGTTACTCCTCACTTTTGCTTTCTGTTCCCTCTACTTCCTACCCTTCATACCTTCATATGAAAATGAGTTTGGTCTAGCGCTGAAAATAGAAGCTTGGAGAGCATTCATACAAATTTGAGCTTTCATATAATCTGGAACACAGTGACAAATAAATGTTTTCATAAATAAATAAGTGTCCTGGAGGAGGGGATAGTTGGTTGCAACTCTGAGCAGAAGGACTCCTACAAGGTGAGATGAAGACACACATCTTCTTGTAGGTTCCACATAGTAAAGGTAAAGGCACCCCTGCCCGTAAGGGCCAGTCTTGCCAGACTCTGGGGTTGTGCGCCCATCTCACTCAAGAGGCCAGGGGCAGCGCTGTCCGAAGACACTTCCGGGTCACGTGGCCAGCGTGACATCGCTGCTCTGGCGAGCCAGAGCTGCACACGGAAACACCGTTTACCTTCCCGCTAGAAAGCGGTCCCTATTTATCTACTTGCACCCGGAGGTGCTTTCAAACTGCTAGGTTGGCAGGCGCTGGGACCGAGCAGCGGGAGCGCACCCCGCCGCGGGGATTCGAACCGCCGACCCTTCGATCGGCAAGCCCTAGGCGCTGAGGCTTTAACCCACAGCGCCACCCGTGTCCCTGAGGTTCCACATATCTCCATATAATTCTGAATGCCATTTCTTCCATAAGGGATTCAATTGTGGTGAGCAATATTAAACTGAAATGGTGAAGGTTTCTTTCTTTGCGTGAAGCTTTTCCAGGAACACGGGCATTCTTCTTAAACATATGCACAACCCCCTTCATGTTTTGTTTCTATGTTTCCAAACCCATCGAACACGTCATGTTTTTTCAAACATAATGTGAGCAGTAACCTTCACATGAAAGCTGAGTGACACACTCCTCAGTTTGTTCCTGTTGTGCTGGTGCAAGATACATTCCCATTAGCATTTGGCTGTAGACCTAAGTAGGCGGAAGACCTCTCTCGCTCCTCCCCAAGCCTGCAAAAGGGTTAGAATGCAAACACAGACATAATATAAATCAGAGACCCCCCCAAAAAAAAAATCTCTTGTGCTGGTTAAGTGAGATAAAAGCATAATTTATATGTGCCACATCACAGCCACTCCCCTCTATCTCTAAGCTTTAACTAGGGAATTAGCATGACACTGCCTGTTTCCAATAAGCTTGTGCCCATTTCATTGTACTAGCCCCTGAAAAGAAACATTTTTAAAAAATTAAATGATGCCTGTGGCACATCTGATATCAATGATGCAGTATGACTGAAATTATAGACCTGTTTTTCACACACCGAAGCAGCCTCCCTCCATTTGCTCACAAGTAAATCACTGGGGCTGAAATCACACATCAGCTTTCAGAACGAGGCAACTTGATGGGAGTTCTTTTGGCTACAGTTTGCCAAAGTTCAGTTTGACCCTGAAGCGTATAATCAATGGACCATCCTCCATCCCTTCAGAATGCAAGTGATTCAGGCCTCAGGGAAAATTTGCACTCTGTCAAAATTGCACGGGCTGTTGTTGTTGTTGTTGTTTTTAGAGACCTAGTTAGGACCGTATCAACGTGTCTAAAGAGAAAGCCAACTCGTGCTTCAATGGAAAGAAACTGAGAGCACCAATCTCTCTTCTTTTCCACATGAATAAACAGCTAGAGATGAGATCACATGGGAGTTTTTGGATGGAAACAAGCCAAATAACACTTTACTCTTAAAAAAGTCAATGACACATTGGTCTCCTGAGTATGCTGTTGAGTTGGCAGAAGGAAGGAGTAATTCTGCCTTATACTACCTCGCACCGTGGGTTGGTGTTGTTCAGGTACACTTATAATTCATTTTCTGAGTTACCAAGAGACAAGAAAAAACTTTCCAATCATTCAGCAATTCACTGTGTTCAATGGGGATTACTCCTGGGTATGTGTGTACAGTCTCACAATTTCGCTCTATCATTTCTCACTATATGCCTAGTTCACTTGACCATCTTAAGGGGACAGTTACTAATGCCTTCCATAGATGGTTCGAATAATCCAAAAAAGTTTCATCCATAACTGATTTGTGATAGCTTTTCTCCTGCAGAAACAAACTGTCATAAGACTTACAAATGTCACAGAGTTTGGGCAATTATGGATTTATCCTGCACAGGCAAAACGTTCAGGGAACAGTGAAGGCATTTTGATGACCGTACATGTTTTTCAGGCTACTGAGGTTCACCTAAAGCTACTTTTCAAGACAAACATAGAGATCGCTGCTTGGGCAAAACATCTGAGGAATCCCAAGGGAAGCAATATATTTTCTATAAAGATTTCTGAAACAATTTAGTGGGAACTTGGCAAATCCCTGCAACCAAGATGCTCAGCATATTCAAGAATTCACAATGGAAAGAATCGTATTGATGAAAAGTTTTATGCTGCCTTTTCTATTCTGTCCTATGGAATTGTTTTTATTATATTTGATCTGTATCTTAATGTATTTTTAAAAGAGATTTTTATTGGTGCAAACCACTCTTACTGGTGATGGACCAATCAATCAATCAATCAATCAATCAATCTGCCAGCTTGGGTGCCCTATGCTCCGCTCACAAATTTTAAATGTATAATTAATGGTGGTGTTCTTATTAGAGGTAAGCAAACTGACTTTTCTGTTGCTTATTGGGAGGTATATGTGCCAGCTTCCTGTTTGTTTTCCCTCAATAAAATATTTAGAGAGCAAAAACAATGTGTAAACTGAGTGTCCTTTTCTCGACAAACATATTTATAAAATGTTAAAAAGGATTTGCTTACTCACTGACTGTGAACTCCCTGTTCTTTGTTATATCACTGAGAAGCTTTGTTTTCTTCTTTTTCTGAGTAATGAGTTCATTCATTCTTTCTCGAGATAGGTATCTTCTCATCTGTAAAATAATATTATTGAAAAAAACCTGTCTCTTGAAATACTGATATTCCCCTCACCCTTTTTAACCAGAGGACATTGGAAGGTTTTATATACTGCATAGTCTGAGAAATACCCCAAAATGAAGAAAATAATTTTTTGCCTGGGGAGATCAGACAAAGAGACAAATCACAAATAAGTGTTTTGGGTAAACTAGGGGCACAATTTTATTTAGTAAGAACTGTGCAGGGCTTCACTAAAAACTCTCAAGCCACTTAGAGACTCAGTCTGCTTATTCATTTGCTTATTTTTACATTTATATCTCATCTCTCCTCCCAAGTTCAAGGTGGTATATTTGGCTCTCCCACTCCTGTCTTCACAACAATTTGGTGAGGTAGGTAAGTTGAAAAAGGGTGAATTGGCCCAAGGTCACCTAGAGAGCTTCATGGCCAAGTGGGAGTTTGAACCCTGGTCTCCCAGGTCCTAGTCTAATACTCTTATCACTACACCAATAGGATATGATGAGCTCACCTGGCTCTTGGGCTGAGGAGTAATCATGCTACTGCTCCCATTTAATAGGGTGTAGCTATACCTACACCCTATTCTTTCCTGCAGTAACCTACCCTCACTGATCTCACATCTCCAGGCAAGTGCAGCAGGTGGGACCCCCAAACAATCCATGCCCATTGCACAGGTCAACCGGTCCTTTGTAGCAAGTTCTGAAAATCCCCAAGTATCTATAAGGTGCCTCTGAGAGCGCAGCAGATTTCTAGCTATCCTTGGGACTCAGCTATGCAGTTGCAAGTAAAACGTTTCAAGTGTGTTGCAAAGTGCATTATACAAATGTGGCGCTAGATGGCGATGGTGGGCTATGGCAAATTCAATATATTTTTCAAAACGTTTTGTAAAAAAGCATTTTCAAAATGTTTTTAATATGTGTCTAGATTCCACCCTGGTCTGCCTACGCACCTCTGTCCATTGCAGCCATCTAATGAGCTACTTAATAACAAGAGTCCCAACAAGCTGAAGCCAAAAGGGATCAACTGTAAGAAGCCACTGAATACTTTTGAATTTGGCCAGCTACGAGATACTTGAAGGGGTGGTGTGTGTGTGTGTTGTTTTTTTTTAAGGGCTTTATTTTTATTTTCAAGTTACAAATTAAGGGCTTTTGTTACTTTTTTTTTAAAGCAACACATTCCTATCAAAGTTACTGGCCTACCATTAAAAGCTAATGGTTTGTTGTTTGAAATTTAGCATTTGCCATGGATTGCTGCAAACGGAGTTTCCAAAAAATAATTTGTGCATGATTTCTTTAATTTCTTAATAGTATTCTAGATTTCAGGGTTATAGATCACTTGCTTGTGGTGGAGGGTTCCCCTTAAATAGCAGACAAAGCCATTCCATCCAAAATTGAATGGCTGATAAGCCTTCCTCAGATCTGGCCTGTTAATTCATTTCCTGACCCACATGACCATTCCTGTATGGTTTTATAAAATCTCTCAGTTGAATATTTTAATCAATTTCAGCAAAACAAAAAACAAAAAACAGTATTTTTAAGTGATAGGAAACTGCTGTCTAAGCTTGAGCTGATATGTCTATATAGGAGCAGAATGAAATGCATGTGTGAATTCACCACCAAGGGTTTTATGCAGTAGGTAATTTTGGTTTCCTGGTAGAAAAGTGCTTGGCAAGAGCTGAGCTCCAGTAAAGCAAAACAAGAAGCAGTCTTTCTTCAGAGTCAAAGAAAAATGAATTTGCTTTGCTGTTTCTCTCCAGATCTATTTTCGTCCCTTCACAGCCTAAGAATGTCTATCCCCCAAGACCAAATAACAAATGAACTGTAGCAGAGATCAACCTCTTATGTGCAATATAGCCAAAAGAAAATTGGATCTCTTCAGTCCTGACACTTTGCATTCTTTGTAAAATGGAACCCTACAGCAACAGCAGGTAGAAAGATTGACCCATCTACTGCCTCTTTTTATCTGCCCGCCCCCCGCCCTTCAATTCGGTTTATATACAAACATTTTCTAAAGTGCCCTTATTTGCAACACTTGAACCCTTCCTCCTGTCCTCCATCCAACTAAACCAGATTTTGCTCTATTTGAATTTTCAACTTGAAGTTGAATGGAAAAGGGGGTGGGAAATCCAATTGGTGGACTACCACTTATGAGTACAGTTCATCCAGGGCGAGGCTCTACACCAAGTAGGGACTGAGATTGGTGGCGGCAGGACTTTGTATGCGTTGCGAGCTTAAAATGCTGCAATGTTGTTTTCCCTCACTGCATTTCAAGTCACGTTGGCATGGTGTTGTATACATCAGTAAGGTTTGATTTGTTTCTAAGTCACCAGCTGTGAGCGGAGGGGAGCAGGGATGCAGTGGTGTAGCTTGGGGGTCTGGGGCCATGACCTCGGGCACAAAATCCTGAGGGGGTGCAACCAGGGGAAAAAGATTTATCAAAATTCATTTGGCAGTATAAAAAAACCAAGAATGAAACACAAACTCCTAATCGATAAAATATATAGAGAGATAGGTGGACTGGCATTACCTGATTCAAATTTATATTACGATGCGGTCTGCCTAAACTGGTTAAAAGATTGGATTGTGCTAAAAGATGGAGATTTGCTGGACTTAGAAGGATTTAATAATCACTACAGATGGCATGCTTATTTGGTGTATGAAAAAGGGAAAGTGCATAGGGGATTTATGAATCATGTTATAAGAAAATCACTATACATAACATGGGCAAAATATAAGAATCTTTTGGAACTGAAAACACCACGCTGGGCTTCTCCTTTAGAAGCAATTACAATAAAAAAAGAAAAATATGGAAATAGGTTGGGCCACATATAAGGATTTGATAAAGGAAAAAGATAATAAATTGATATTAAAAGACTACGGGGAAATCAAACAACACCTAACAGGCTGGATCCAGTATCACCAATGGCATGAAGTGTTCAGGGCAGATAAGAAAAATGGTTTTTTTTAAGAACCTTCATTATTGGATAAAGCATTGTTACAGATGAACATCAAATTAATATCTAAAACTTACATGCACATTATTGGAGTGGGAGGTTAAAGATGAACAGGTCAAGAGGGAATGACCAGGTGGGTTTTAGATATAGGGAAAACAATCAATTTATCAGCATGGGAAGAATTATGGGGAAAGAATTGGATATTTACAGCCTGCGAAGCGCTACGGGAAAATGTAATCAAGATGTTTTATAGATGGTCCTTAACACCTGCCAAAATAGCTAAAATGTATAAAACAAAAGCAAACCTGTGTCGGAGGTGAGGTAAAGCAGAAGGGATACTTATACATATCTGGTGGACCTGTGAGATGAACTTAAAAAAATATAACTTTCTGAAAAATACAGAAGCATTCCTATTAGGAATAACAGACACAGGTATAGCAAAAGAAGATCAGAAGATATTCCTTTATGCCACAGGCACAGTGAGAACCTTAATTGCCAGAAATTGGAAAAAAGAATTTGTGCCAACAAAAAAGGAATGGCAGGATAAATTGTTAGATTATATTGAACTGGCCAGATTAACGGAGACAATTAGGAGTTTAATTTTGATAATTAAATTGTCAATGGTGGTGGGTTTGTTTGTATGTATGAGTTGTTGTGGACTATGTTGTAAATAAATAAAATAAATAATAATAACCAGGGGGTCTTTGTCCCGCTCCGGCAGAGCGCAACCTGGCACTCACCTCTGGGGCATCAGGAGGATTTGCCCACCAAGGACTGCATCGGCTGGCCTGGCTCCCCCCAACCCCAAGCAGGCAGGCAGGCAAACAGGTGGTGCAACATTGACCCACTTGGCTCTCATGGGGAGGTGCTTGCCTGCCTCGGGTGCCGCAACCCAAGCTACGCCACTGCACAGATGCACCCTCCCAAGAACCCCTATTCATAAAGCTGTCATCTGCACATGTGCAGCCATCCATGCATATTCAATAGTTGTCTCAACTGTACATAGCTTGGTTTAACTGCAAAGAGAATGTACCTGAAGTTTTCAATTCAGTTGGAAGCTGCTTTGAGGGAAAGCACATCAAAGGGTAGTATAGCTCAAAAAAACATTTGGGATTGTGGCTAACGTTCTATGCACACAGCTTCGGAAACCTGCAGAGGGAGCACACTTGGTGCAGAGCAACCTATCACAAATTCACAGCCAGATATATATAATTGTCCAGTAGCACTTTAGAGACCAACTAAGTTTGTTCTGGGTATAAGCTTTCATGTGTATCTCAAGAAGTTTGCATGTACACAAAAGCTTATATAGTGGTACCTCGGGTTAAGTACTTACGGTAATTCGTTCCAGAGGTCCATTCTTAACCAGAAACTGTTCTTAACCTGAAGCACCATTTTAGCTAATGGGGCCTCCTGCTGCTGCTGTGCCACCAGAGCACGATTTCTGTTCTTATCCTGAAGCAAAGTTCTTAACCTGAAGTACTATTTCTGGGTTAGTGGTGTCTGTAACCTGAAGCGTATGTAACCTGATGCGTATGTAACCCGAGGTACCACTGTACCCAGAACAAGCTTAGTTGGTTTCTAAGGTGCTACTGGATAACTTTAAAAAAATAATAATATTTATTTCAGCTGTGTCAAACCAACACAGCTACCAGCCAGAATTATGTAATTCATATTTTATTCAATAGAGGTCGGCAAGGCTGCTTAAATATGCCAGAGTAAGGAATATCAATTTCTGAGGCAGCAACGGAGTGGCGTTATGGAGAATAATGGAAATGACCCTATTTATGACCATGTTCCAGGAACATTGCCTCACCTCTTTAAGAATCTTCAAGATTTGTTGACCAGGTCCAAGGAGGACAGATAGAAGCCACTCATAAATCATGAAGGCAATCCTGTTTAGGGAAGTTTTTAACGTTTGATGTTTCATTGTGTTTTTAATATTCTTTTGGGAAAACCCAGCCAGATGCGCGGGGTATAGATAATAAATATGAAGAAGAAGAAGAAGAAGAAGAAGAAGAAGAAGAAGGCGGCGGCGGCATTGGATAACCCTTCTTGATGTTGTCATACATGCAACATAAAAAGGTAAAGGTAAAGGAACAACTGACCATTAGGTCCAGTCGTGAACAACTCTGGGGTTGCGGCGCTCATCTCGCTTTATTGGCCGAGGGAGCTGGCATACAGCTTCTGGGTCATGTGGTCAGCATGACTAAGCTGCTCCTGATGAACCAGAGCAGCGCACGGAAACGCCGTTTACCTTCCCACTTGAGCGGTACCTATTTATCTACTTGCACTTTGACGTGCTTTCGAACTGCTAGGTTGGCAGGAGCAGGGACCGAGCAATGGGAGCTCACCCCATCGTGGGATTCGAACCACCAACCTTCTGATCGGCAAGTCCTAGGCTCTGTGGTTTAACTCACAGCGCCACCCGTGTTCCTACATGCAACATAATATGGCACTATTCTGAGGTGGCAAAATAGACTAAAGCACTTTAGACTGCCAGGGTGGGGGGATGCATCACATTGCTTCCTTCTATATAATCCCCCCCCCAAAAAAATGAGTTGGATCCAGTCCACCCATTCTGATAGTATAAGGCTCCATCAGAAACAGTGAAGCTTGGGTCCAACCCAATGACTCCTCCTTGGTGGTATAAATCAGGCATAGCTGAGAAGAGGCTCAGCTAAAACTTACGTTTTCCAACGCACTCATTTTTATTCATAAGTTACTTTCACAGGAGTTACCTTCAAAAAAGAGGACCTTCTCCCCCACCTGCAGTCTGAGATACTGCAGTCCACCTCCTCACAATTCTACTGCCTCATTTTGCTGCCTGTATAGACCGGGCTTTTGTTTCTCTAAACCTTGCCTGATATTTTGACTCAACTGGGAATACATTAGCTTGCTACAGGAAATCTTATCGCATCCCCACTCCAAGATAATGTGGAATGTTTTCAAAACTTTGGAGGAACAATGGTAGCTTCTCATGGTAAAGCATCAAGAATAAGTACTTAAGTAAAGAGATGAAATATCTTTGACCTTCACTATGCATTTCATTAGCAGTAGAAGATACTCAGGTCAAATGGCTTTTCATTTCAAAGCAGCGGGTCATGCCAAACATAAAACGCACATTGGTGTAGAGAGACACATTTTATGGATGAGCTCTTTTCTTTGATGTACTGTTTGAAAGTCACACTTGCTTCCAGATAAAAATAAAATAATCACCCTTATTATTATAGAGCAATCTTCTTTTTTAAAAGTCCTCTCTTTTCCCGAGTTTATTTTATCTTTCCATCCCATGCATTTTAATGCTACCCATAATTTGAAAATAAGACTTAGATTTAATAGTAGTGTAGTTGCTTTAAAGAGTCTTAAGCACTTCACCAACATCATCTTGGCATGTTTTAAAACATTCCTGTAAGTTAAAGCGGTACAGTGGTACCTCGGGTTAAGTACTTAATTCGTTCCAGAGGTCCATTCTTAACCTGAAACTGTTCTTAACCTGAGGTACCACTTTAGCTAATGGGGCCTCCCGCTGCCACCGCGCCACCGGAGCACAATTTCTGTTCTCATCCTGAAGCAAAGTTCTTAACCCGAGGTTCTATTTGTGGGTTAGCATAGTCTTTAACCTGAAGCGTATGTAACCCGAAGGATATGTAACCCGAGGTACCACTGTATTGCTGTCCCCATATCACAGATGAGTGGACTGAAGCTGTGTGGCAAAAGCTCTCTTCAGATATTTGATATGACAGTGAATATATGAAGAGAAACCAGTGCATAGACTCCACCTTTGCCACCAGGTTCATTGCCCTCCACAAGTTGGAGGGCAGATCTCTGGAGTGGGGAGCCTGCGGTACCTGTGCATGTTCCCCTTGATTTACCAGGGTTGTGGCATGCCTACAGTGGTTGGCTCCTTCTTTTCCTCCTGGTGCAGAGGGGAAGGTGGGTTGAAGCAGCCCCCCACCGGTGATGGTGCCAAGAGGAAGTGGAGGAAGAGCCAGCACCCACTGAGCTTCACTGTTGTCATGTTCGACTCCATCCCCAGCTCCTCACAATGTACTGATGTCCCACACACAGGATGTCATGACATGTGCAACAATGCACATGCAACAGCAGGACGTCACAACATCATGAGTGTAATGTCCCCCACTCCCTCATCACCCTCACAAGTTGGCACCTCTGCTCCTGGTGGACCTATGTTGGCAAGGAGCTCCATAGGCAGCTGGTAAAGGACAGTTGAACCTTAGATGCATGTAGGACCACACAAAAATGACCCATCAGAAGACCTCCATGATTGAGGCACAGCATGAAGAGTCAAGATGATTAGGGCTTTGTGAATGGCAACAAGAACCTTGTGGACTAATTATACTTACTTTGCCAAACCTTTATTAGGTATCACATGTATAAGCCAGCATAAAACATCTATATATAAAAATTTTAAATATATACAAATAAACAGCAATGTACGATATGTAACAACAAGGATTTTCATTGGAATTTCTTCCCACTAAATAGTGCCATTCACCACTCTCAGAGATACTATTGACAAAAACTCAGCTACACTTGCAGTTACTTCCAGGTTACCGTGAGACAGCTAGAATCTGATGTTTTCAGTGTGCTCTGATGTTAAAGGTAAAGGTAAAGGTACCCCTGCCCGTACGGGCCAGTCTTGACAGACTCTGGGGTTGTGCGCCCACCTCACTTAAGAGGCCAGGGGCCAGCGCTGTCCGGAGACACTTCCGGGTCACGTGGCCAGTGTGACAAAGCTGCATCTGGCGAGCCAGAGCCGCACACGGAAACGCCGTTTACCTTCCCGCTGGTAAGCGGTTCCTATTTATCTACTTGCACCTGGAGGTGCTTTCGAACTGCTAGGTTGGCAGGCGCTGGGACCGAGCAGCGGGAGCGCACCCCGCCGCAGGGATTCGAACCGCCGACCTTTCGATCGGCAAGTCCTAGGCACTGAGGCTTTAACCCACAGCGCCACCTGGCTCTGATGTTAGACTACCCCAAAAATGGGATAGCGTGCGTTTGTGTAGCTGGTTGTACAATGGACAGTAGAAAAGAATATGTCGTACAGTTTCTGGCACATTCAAAGAACATCCACAATGTCTATCATTTCCGGGGCTGTTTGAATGTCTGCCCTTGACAAAAGCCAAAGGGAAAAGGTTTAGTCGGACTAACATAAAGGCCCTGCATTGGACTGGAATTATTAATTTTGAGATGTGTGACCCTGTTATCTGTTGTATTTAAAACATAGAACTTGGGCAAGCAAATTTTATTTACAGCTGATTTGATGTTTTGTTTTTCAATGTCCCTTAATCTGGTTTGAATATTGCGACAAATATATTGCTCACTTGAATTATACAAGAGTTCCAAGTCAATGTGAATAGATTTTGCTATGTAAGAGTTGGAACTATCTGGATTTATAAGAATCCTTAAGAGAGCAAACTTGAAGGCTGGCAACAAAAATGGCAATGAAACCAGTATTTTATAGTGCTAGCCCAAACCCAGTATTTCATTGTGTGTATACCTAGTTTTGCACACAGAACTGCACATGTCTCATACTTGATTAAACTTGGGAGCCCCAGTTATGTCTCAAGAAACTTGAGTGTATCTTATCTAAACCACTATTATATGCTTGCATCCATATTGGGTTCCCAAAAAGTAGCTGGGACTACACTGTAGCTTGAAAAATCTGAATAGCAACTGGTATAAATTGGTTACCTTCCTGAAAATAAAAGTGAACTACTGCTAAAGAGGTACACTTTGTCTGTTTTATAGCACTTGTGCAATGGTTTGGCCAACCTAAGTTGCTCTGGAATAAAATTCTGAGATATCTGTACATTTTTACTTGCTGGACTAATTATAACGATGTTACACTTGCACTTTAAAATTAAATAACAAACAGTACAATTCAACTAGTACAAAACCATTTCCAAAGCCACAGCAATATAATAGCTAGATGGACAATTGATCCAATCCAACAGGGCTGTCTTATGGTCTTATGTTTTTATGAGCCACTCAGTTTACTCCAGTGACTAGAGTTTAGTCACAGAATTCTAGAGGCAGGTCAATAAAAAGATGGTTGTACTCCATTAACAAAAAAGACTTTAACATGTAAGAGATGGATAGCTGGGAAGAAAAAAAAAAAAACTTGTAGATCAAGTTAAACAGAAAGGGTTTGTGGAGCAGGTATTGATCTGTTTGGACTATGAGAAAACAGATTTAAGAATGTAACTGAACAGTGTGAATTCTCTCAATGTATCACAATTAAAGAAACACCTGCATTAAATCACTTTTGAGCTGATTTGCTGTGAAAATGTACACATCATTCAGCGACCCTTAAAAAGCCAACAAGCCACAGGTGTGCATCATAAGATCACATGTGTGGATATAATTGTGAAGAATGTGGCTATTGTTATCAGTCTATAGTGCACCTATTCCAAAATTTGGCTGTGCATCTATGAGCTACTTTGTCATAGTTGGATGTGCACCAAAGCAAAGGTAATTGCTTTGTGAGGAAAAAATAGAGAGAAATGGAGGTACACAAATATATTTATAACCAACTTTTAAAACTCATTAAAACCAGTTTAGAGAAGCAGGTAAACAAACAACCATTATTTGTTTCCTAGGGACGTAACAGAAATGAGCTTCTAATAGAAGCTACTTGAAGAAGAAACAGTGAAAGAGACCTTTGTTGCGCCAGATGTTGCTTATCTACAACTCCTGCCACCCTTGTCCATTGGCCCTTCTTACTGGGGCTGATTGGAGTTGTAGTTCAGTAACATCTAGAAACGTCTAGAAAAAGTAGTGATGTATGGAAGTGAGAGCTGGACCATCAAGAAGGCTGATTGCCAAAGAATTGATGCTTTTTAATTATGGTGCTGGAGGAGACTCTTGAGAGTCCCATGGACTGCAAGAAGATCAAACCTATCCATTCTTAAGGAAATCAGCCCTAAGTGCTCACTGGAAGGACAGATCGTGAAGTTGAGGCTCCAATACTTTGGCCACTTCATGAGAAGAGAAGACTCCCTGGAAAAGACCCTGATGTTGGGAAAGATGGAGGGTACAAGGAGAAGGGGACGACAGAAGACAAGATGGTTGGACAGTGTTCTTGAAGCTACAAACATGAGCCTGACCAAACTGTAGGAGGCAGTGGAAGACAGGAGTGCCTGGCGTGCTCTGGTCCATGGGGTCATGAAGAGTCGGACAAGACTAAACGACTAAACAACAACAACATCTAGAAGGTCAAAGATTCCCCACACTCACATTAGAGGTTGGATGAAAAACCTCTGGCCAATAAGATATTGGGGGACTTTGTAAAAAGCCTTACTGAAATCAAGATATACTACAGCCACAGCATTCCCCTGATCCACTAAGCTTGTAACTCTATAAAGAGAGAGAGAGAGAGAGAGAGAGAGAGAGAGAGAGAGAGAGAGAGAGAGAGAGATGGAGAGAGAGAGAGAGAGAGAGAGAGAGAGAGAGAGAGAGAGAGAGAGAGAGAGAGAGAGAGAGAGAGAAATGAGATTCGTCTAGCATGACTTGTTTTTGAGAGACCACTGCTGGGTCTTAGCAATCACATCATTTTTTTCTATCTTTCTCTGACTGTTTAATGATCTATTCTAGGACTTCTTCTGATATTCACATCAAGTTGACCCTTAATGGAGAATGGTCAGTTATGTCTATCCCTGGTGCTCTAGATTACTCCCAAAGAATGCTTGACATTCTGTACAACTGTGGCATTTATTGCTTATTCAAGGGTCAACTATGGCCTAGTCCTGCAGAAAATGGATTTCAGAAAATGAGCGTTTTGCTATGAAACACAGTAACATGCAAGATTGCGCCAAGGTCAGTCATATTGTATACATGAAACAGTGTGTGCTGATGCTATACCAGTGCTTATCACCACCACATTGTTGTATTTTTTATGTAAACAGAATATTTTGATTTATTTACCAACATAAGGAGCACAAATGAGGTTGGAGTGAGTTGGGATTAAGGAAAAGAGTTCCCCAATAACCAGGGACTCATTCTGTCTTTCTTGTCTCACTTCAGTATAATTTACCAAGTAAACAGAACTATGGTGTCACTTTGAACAGAGAACTTCTGGACAGATTTTATAACACACAACAAGGGTTGTGTCCCTACTCTAGCATACTGTACTGGATTTTGTAAAAGGATAATCCTGTTGATTCAGATAGTTTCTTCTTAACGCCTTTGTTAAGCAGCTATTATTACGTTTGGGGAGAAGCTTGATATTCCCAACTGCATGAATTTTGTGCAGAACTTATTTTGCTCCCTGTGGCATCCATTTTGTGTGGAGGCTTGATGTGGAACATGCTGCCCACAAAGAGAGCAACATTTTCCCACTCTCTCCCCCCCACCTTGTCCCCAAAGTGTATGTGGCTTTTTGTTTTGTATGGAGGAGTGAAACCAGCATATATTCTATACACAGTGCGAAAGATAATGCGATTTTCATGCTGACCTTCTAATGAGATGTTTTTGATGTCTTGCTGTTTCCTGTAGAAGCAAATGGGCTGCGGCTCAGAGAATTCGCATTGTTAATGGGACTGTGTGTTATCTGCTGACCACAGAAAAAGGGGTTAATGTAAGACCATTTTAACTGCGTGCATAAAAGCTGGTTTTATGACCCCCATAAACACTGCTAATCACAGTGAAGTGATCAGTGACTTTCAGCTCATTTTGATCTCCTTAGTGCATCTCGGAAATAATACTGAAACACTTCAAGTCTTCCCCCCCACAGCTTGCAAACAAAAGGATGGCAGTGGTAGATTTCAGGAAACCTGAATGCTGATGGGAATAATGGGTGCAGGAAAGCGGCATTCACCAATAAAATATTCCACATATCTGCAGATCAATTTCAAGTTTTACTTATTGAGATTCGTAGCTCCATCCTCAGCATGTTAACTCAGAAACAGCTTCAATTGATTTCAGTTGGGCTTAATTGATTTCAGTTGGGCTTAATTGATTTCAGTTGGGCTTACATTCAAGGATGTATGTTTAGGATTGCAGATTAAGGGCCAATTCCTGTGACCTATTGCCCATGTACAATACGCATTGCATCTGGGAATATGGTAAGCCTACATTTGCCCTATGCACCCAACTACCAATTGACCTATAATTGGTTAAATGTCCATCTAGATTGGGTAAAACCAGGACTCGTCAATGTTTTCTGGCTTGGATGCACCATAAACCCCAAACTGCATTTGGGGACCCAAATATTTGTATGTCAATAGTGCTGCTGTTGCAAACTGTCTTATTTTTATTTATTTTTATAATATTTTTTGAATTTTCATTATAACAAACATCACATATAGATAAACATTGAAAGGAAAATAATTTTTTAAAAGAAAACAATAAGAACTTCATAATACTGTTTATACATTCAATAAAATATCCAAATGTGGGATTTCTCAAATCCCTTGACTTCCCTCTACCCCATCCCTTGGTTCCATTATTTCATGGTTACTTCATGCATGTCCAAATTATATTATCCATCTAATTGTATCCAATTCTTTCTTTTATCATAATAATGCAAATGTTTCTTAGAATCCTGCTGATGTATCAACTTGTATATAATGCTTTGAAATATATACATTAAAAACTTCCCATTCATTTTTGAATTTGTTATTGTCCTGATTTCTGAGTTTCTCTGTTAATTTAGCCATTTCTGCATATTCAATTAACTTAATTTGCCAATCTTTTTTCATAGGAATCGTTTCCTCTTTCCAGCATTGGGCTATCAATACTCACTGGGCTGTAATCGTACACATGAAAAGATTTTTATATTTTTTGGTATCTCCTTTCCTATAATTCCTAATAAAAAGGCTTCAGGCTTTTTAACAAAAGTTATTTCAAGCATTTTTTTTCAGTTCATCGTATATCATTTCCCAAAAGTGTTTTTTTTTTATAACTTTACATTGCCACCACATGTGACAAAATGTACCTTCTACTTTTTACACTTCCAGCATTTTCTCTCTCTTGATTTGTAGAAATGTACTGTTGTGACCTGTCTTAGATCAGGCCAGGGCCTGGTAGTCGCACCCAACCCAGCAGCGGAAGACCTAAGAAGGTGTCATATTCCAAGTCAGAGCATTTGTTCATCTTGCTCAGCATTATCGACAATAATTAGCAGAGGCTCTCCAAGATTTCAATCAGAGATGGTAGCCACCCCTACCTGAGACTTTGTGTATTCCAAATAATTGCCCTACCATTGAGCCATGGTCCTTGCTTCAAAGACCAATGGGTAAATGACTGTCTGAATGTAAAGTGACACTACCTACAATACCTATTTTAGGTATTGTAGGTAGTGTCACTTTACATTCAGACAGTCATTTACCCATTTACAATACCTATTTTAGGTATTGTAGGAAAGGACATAAGAAGAAAGGACTGTAAGCTTTTCCAATACGCTGTAACGGCAGCCAGAATCCTGTTGGCCCAGAAGTGGAAACAAGAGGAGATACCGACGATACAAGAATGGAGATCAAAACTGATAGACTATGCGGAATTGGATAAATTAACTGGGAAAATTAGATATACTAAAGACCAAAAGTTCATCGAGGACTGGGGAAAATTTGTGGATTATCTGAAAAATATATGTGGTGTAAATACAACACTAGAGGGATTTCAAGAGGCACTGTAAAGAAATAAATAAGTATTGTTTGCTAGAAATAATGGGAGTAAGGAGGAACAATGGCAATACGAAAGAAGGGAATGTGTATTAAAGGTATAAACATGGATGATTGTCAGAGACACTGAAGGAAGTCTAAAACAGTCACAATTTGTTGTATTCGGGATAAAATGTATAACTGGATGAAAATTAATAAAAAGAAGTAAAGTGACACTACCAGATAAACAGTTCATAATCTCTCTGGATACAATACAGACATCTCTCAGTAGTGAACTATACATTTGGGGAAAGTGAATGTTGAGTGTTTGTTGCATCCATATATGAGGTGGGACTGCGGAGTGCATGAGGAAAAGGAATAATAGAATACAGAGTTGGAAGGGCCATCTAATCCAATGCCCTGCAATGCAGGAATCTCATCTAAAGCATACATGACAGAAGACCACACAACCTCTGCTTAAACCAGGTCTGTCAATTCCATATATTTTTATTTAATGAGTTTCCCCATTTTAAAGATCCCTGGAATGACAACATTTTAAAATACATCCACAAGTTGCTCCATTTCTTTTCCCTTTCAAAGCTTATTGTCAAAATGAAAGAAAGGAAAGCTTGAACACAGGGTTGTGTGCAGTATAGAGAAAAAGCTCTGAAGTAAATAATAAAGAGGAACTAAATATAGCTCCAATTACTTTGTTAAATTAAGTCAGTCTCTAGGTTCATGGGGATTTTTTTTTAAAAAAAATAATAATAATCTAGAGCTGGCTATGCTTGAAGGCCTGAATTATAACTGGTTGATTCTTCAGAAGTGTGCTATGCCAAGAAGAGGTCATAAGAAGAATTTGCTGAATACATCCTGACTTGTTATAGGATTTCTGAGAAAAGCCTTTACCTGGCGCACTAGCATAGTGACTGCATACAACATCAAAATTACTCATTTTTTTCTTATCCTTCCACCCATTGCTTCCTCCAAATTATTTTCAATCAATTCCACCCTCGCCTGCTTTCTCCTTGGCCATTGTTGCTATCTGGTGGCTCACCAAGAGTCACAATTTTCAAGAGAGAGATGTGGAGGGGGGACATCTGCAAGGAAGAATAGCCTTAAATGGACCAGATTTGGTACACAGGGTTTATGTTGCCTGTTTCAGGCTGTAAACTCAAGCAAGTTTGGACTGATGAATTCCAGGTGCTAAGTCATTGTATTTGTCATCATTCTCCAAGAATAACTACAAAACATCACATGATCACCTTGGGATCAATTCACATGATAGATGAAAAACCTGTCTTAGATCCTCCATCATGCATCTGCCCCACCCCCTACAAACATCCATTTTACATATAACACATTGATGACTTTTAAAAATACTATTTGCATTTTATGCCCATTGTGCAGACCCTTTGAACATACTGTGGTCAAAACACAGATGTTGGTGGTAGTTCAGGTCTTGATGGGCTTCACAAAACCTCTGGGCTTTCCCCCCAAAATGGTGGTGTCTCAGAGGACCACGAAATAAGTTCATTCATTTCAAATCAGAGAATGGAAATGGGCCCGAAACTCTGGCAGTGTTTACTTTGGCATTTTCATTCCTTCTCCTTGGAGTTCTTACTTCTGTGGAGCAAACTAGATTTTTAAATAAAATAAAATAAATAAAAGGCACAGGTAATGGTGCATTCAGTTGGCTATATGCCCCTGTCAGAAAAAGGGTTCAGTCTTTTTGCCATGCTACTTCCACAATGAATAATAACTCATATCCTTCTGTTGCTATTTAATACATGAAGAGAATCATACAGGGAGATGATTTAAGTTGGTAACCTCTGAGGATGAGCTTTTCACCTGCTCTATTCTCCTGTCTGGGACCTTTCTAAGGTGCTTCTGCCAGGACAGTGGCAGTTTGACTCTCTAGAGAAGGGGTAGCTAACTCCATGTTTGTTGACCTGAACCATCAATTTTGTAGCATCAGCAAAAAATGATTTATTTTTTAAGAAAACTAGACACAGCACTGGAGGGGGGGTGTCCATTGCCTTCTCCCTTTGGTCTTCACACCAAAGGGAGAAGAAGCAGTAACTTCTGCCCAGCTCATCTGCACAGATCAGCTAGACATGGTGGCATTTGTACCTGTTTTTGTGTGTGCATGAGAGTGTGTGTGGTATCGCCTTGGAATCTGACCCCTGGTAGACCAGCCAAGGGTGATTGTGGCCTTTGGTTCAGAAAGGTTATCCACTCTTACTCTTGGGTGCTTACTTCTCCCTTTATTGAATTTTTCATTTAATGGAAGAAGGAGACTGGTTTTTGTTTTTAATGTCACCAAACCGTGGTAACTTTGTTCTTTTGAAATCCAGAGAGAGAAGTGATATCCTGTATGCTATAAGACTTTCAATAAGACACGTCGGAGACCAGATCTGGGTTCACACACCTTTCATGTAACATTTATTTCATGTAGTCAAGTATACATTAATATAAGGTTACCAGATTTTTTTTTCAATGAATCCGGGGACACTTT
The DNA here is from genome assembly GCF_964234715.1 of Podarcis melisellensis. Classification (NCBI taxonomy): domain Eukaryota; kingdom Metazoa; phylum Chordata; class Lepidosauria; order Squamata; family Lacertidae; genus Podarcis; species Podarcis melisellensis. The sequence continues at coordinate 68,633,197 of NC_138539.1, forward strand.
TCAACTTCAATGGATTTTGTATGGGGACCGATTTGTAAATCCGGGGACTGTCCCCAGGAAACAGGGACGTCTCGTAACCTTACATTAATACATTGGTACCAAGAGGTTCAAACACTCACGCATTCACACAAATACTCACACAAGGCCCTTCATGTGGGTTGATCAAACCTCACGCAAGAGCTGTGGGTGTCGGGTTGTAGCGCTGGTCCTGGCGACACTGAGGGCAGGTAGAGTGTCCTTTTTAAAGTCTTCTTCCTCCTTTGACATCCATGGGTTGGCTTGTTGAAGGACGGAGTCTCCACTATTCTTTTCCTGTTCACCTTCTGAACCATAGTCACCTTTGCTGTTGTACCTCAGAAATACATACAACGTGTTTCAGGCCTTTATCATCCGTACGTGGCCCACTGCCAGTTCCTCCTTGTCTTTGTTCTTTTCAGAGGATATTTATTACTGTTGTTCATTGCCAGTTCCGTCCTGTTTTTATCAGGGGATTTTTGTGTTCAGTAAGCAAAACCAATGTTCTTTTGGACACAGTTATGCATTCTTCCTTGATATAACCAGTTTCTCGCTTTGCCTGCCAGCATATCATGCTTTGTGAATTCGCCATCTTCTTTGGACCTAACATTCACACATGACATACATACATGACATTAGGGAGACTATGTTTAGTTTTAGGGGTTTTAGCAAACTTTGCTCAGAGTAGACCCAGGACTCATCTATATTAGTACAGAAAAGGTGTTTTGTATTGTGTTATAAGACTGTGACACCAGGTGGTGTTGTGGAGTCCTGTCTTTCGCCAATGTGAATTCGCACGATTAGGTTTACAACACTTTTTTGATGTGTCTAGATCCAGCCTCACTGAAATTAATGCATACCCTCCAACATTTCTTTGCTGGAAATAGGGATGCCCTATTCCATAACAATATTGATGATGTTAATTTTATTATTTATGTACCACCCATTTGACTGGGCAGGGTGGCTTCCAACAACATCTGAAGGGTCTCATATTGGGAAAGGCTGACATTCATTCGGCAGATCACAAGCCATGCTGTCCTGTGCTTATAGGATCACTCTGAAACAGACACTTACAAATGAGAGGTGAAAGGTAATTATTTCTTCCCGGCAAAAAAAGCCAAAGTCAAACTCCACCAACTGCCTCCCCTTTTGTGCAACCTCCTCAACTCAGTTAGGGCAGCAGAGTCAGATGGTCTCGGTAGTTAGCTCCAGGGGAGTGCTTTGTAGTTTTGTCTCCTTTAATTACTCCAGTAGCAGTTCAGTGATTTCACAAATGGAAAAGGCTTTTTTGTCTTGCTAATCTTCCCCAAGATAACTGGCCGTATCATCTTCCTCAGTCTGTTTACCTTCCACGGCAAGTGCGTGTCAGAGACCTCATGCATGAATTGGGCGATGCTTTCCCCTTTGAATCCAAACAAAGGACCTTATAGAGGGTGAGGTACAGGGGAACTGAACTTGCTCCATTGTGCGGTGCCCTAACCCAGTAACACTGGCCTACAGAAATATAAGAGAGAAGGGAAGAAAGGGAAAATCAATAGGCATTTTAAGATTTCATTGTTGGTTCCTTTGCTGCCTTAATTTGTTGTTGTTCCTGTGCTTTATCTTCCAGCTGTACATTAGGCATCCATTCACTAGAGTACTTCTTAAACTCTTTGGTTTGAGAGCATCTGGTCAATTCTACTGGCAAGCAATGATGCTATTGGTGTATTCTGATCTTATGCTAGTCCCGCAGGACTGTGGATACTGCCTTAAAACAAGCAGTCTTTTTTCTTTTTCTTTTTGCCGTCTTTGAAGCAGTCTCTCCCCGCCTTTTCTTGATATATATTTTTATTTGCTTTGTCATATCATAAACACAAAGATAAGGTTTATAAGAGTCAAAAAAATTGAAGGAAGAAGTTATGTTTCTACTAATATTCATTTATATAGGTCTTAAAGGTAAAGGTAATGGTACCCCCCACCATTAGGTTCAGTCATGGATAACTGGGGTTGTGGCGCTCATCTTGCTCTATAGGCCGAGGGAGCTGGCGTTTGTCCGCAGACAGCTTCCGGGTCATGTGGCCAGCATGACTAAACTGCTTCTGGTGAACCAGAGCAGTGCACGGAAATGCCATTTACCTTCCCACCAGAACGGTACCTATATATCTACTTATACTTTGATGTGCTTCCGAACTGCTAGGTTGGCAGGAGCTGGGACCGAACAACGGGAGCTCACCCCATCGTGGGGACTCGAATCGCTGACCTTCCGATTGGCAAGCCCTGGGCTCTGTGGTTTAGACCACAGCGCCAGCCGTGTCCATAAATTACTTAGATTTCTGTTATTTTTCTTTTTTATTATCCTGTATATGACTACAACACAGTCTCCCCCCTCCTTTAAAGATCTCTCCAAGGTTAACACAAACGCAAAATTCAAGCAATAAAATACAAGTCACAAAGGGTTTAACAGCAACAACAAGGCTGTTTTAATCAGAGTAGACCCAATGAAATGACTAACTTAAATCCAATAACAGCTCCTCCAAGTGTTCCTATTTTCCAGGGACAGTCCCTATTTTCACTGGAGAAATGTTGGAGAATATGGTAGGACACCCCTGTTTTCATCAATGAAATGCTGGGGAGTATGGAGTTATGTGACCCCTGAGCCAAGGAGATAAGTAACTATGCAACTTTTAGAAGACATCTGAAGGCAGTCCTGTATAGGGAAGTTTTTTAATGTTGAATGTTTTATTATGGTTTTATATATGTTGGAAGCAGCCCAGAGTGGCTGGGGCAACCCTGTCAGATGGGTGGCATATTAGTGTTGTTGTTGCTGCTGCTGTTTAGGACAGCCCTATTTTCATCAATGTTGCAATTTATGGGCTTTGGCATGTAGCTCAAGATCCAATCCTAATGTAGAATGCACTTATGAATCAGATTGCGCACACATCCACATTCATGCAAACCACAGAAATTGATCACCACAGAAAAAAGTGGGGAAGAAGGCAATCACAAAAGCTCATCTGAGAGTATATTATACCACCTAATGCAATAAATAGACTTACATTATTTGAACCACTTTGATGTTCCACTTTGATGTTTTAACAATCAAGCAGTTTCTCCCAATTTTCCCAATTTTCCACAACATTTTGCATTTTTTTAAATAAATCCATATGAAAGATCCATTTGAAGATATGATAGCCATCTTCAAATATCTTAAGGACTGTCACAGGGAAGAGGGAGCAGGCTTGTTTTCTCCTGCTCTGGAGGGTAGGACTCAAAACAACGACTTCAAGTTATAAGAAAGGAGATTCCGACTAAACATTTGGAAAAACTTTCTGACTGTAAGAGCTGGTCGGCAGTGGAACGGACTCCCATGAGAGGTGGTGGATTCTCCTTCCTTGGAGGTTTTTAAGGAGAGGTTGAGTGGCCATCTGCCATGGATGCTTTGGCTGAGATTCCTGCATTGTGGGGGGGGGGGGGTTGGTTGGACTAGATGACCCTTGGGTCCCTTTCAACTCTAAGATTCTATGATTCTATGAAAATTCGCCAGCATTTCAGTGCAACTTTCTCCAATTATGCACATGCTTCTGTGTAATTTTGCCTGATATGCACATTTTTACAAAGCAATGGTATGGCATTGGCAAAGGTTATGGGGCAGATCTACTGTGTCCTTTCCAACTGGCACACATCCCATAGATAACTGCTGGAATCTTGTAACTTTTCATTCCGCAAATGTCCCAGGTATTCCTATGTTTTCATCCCACTATTCTGGTGTGCTATAATGCAAGAGTGCTCCGCCCAGGGAAACATTTGGGAAGCATCGCAGAACAACTAATAATGTTTCTGTTGTTGTCTGATGTTTCTGTTGGGATGCTTCCAGGGAGACGGGGGCAATTGGCAGGGCCCTAGCTGGCTCCAGCCCACCGGCTGGCAACTGGGCGAACTCAGGTTCTTGGAACGGCATCAAAAACTGCAACTCAAGCTTCAGAAACCTTTAGAGACTGAGCACGCAAGACTGACAGAGACACATGTAAGCATATTTACAAGCATTTTATTCAGCATCAGGACAAAGGAAAAACATGTCTGCTTCCCTTCGTGTCCAAGCAAACAGCATAAGCAAAAGCTATATACAATGGAAGTTCCCAGCAGGCTGTGCTGGAAGTAAACAGACATGTGACATACAACAACTCCACATGCCTGTTCTAAAGGTGGAACGGAACAATATCCTAACAGTTTCAGCAGTATAAATCTATCATGACGCACTATTACCACACTGATGTCATTTTGCAGAATACAGCTGGGGGGACGGGACACCAGTCTGGAGGAGCCCTAAGAATCTATTCTGCATATATGATGCGTTTCATAAGAAGCCAATGTCTGCACACCATTGATGTTTTCAATAATTGTTCATAAGCTTTTGCGCAAAACTGATTCGGCTTCCTCTGTGTCTCTGGACTATACTTTACCAACTGTTTGTGCAATTTAAACTGAGGGGAAATTAATCAGCTGTTGGACAATAATAATAATAATAATCTTTATTGCGGTCCAATAGCATGGATTCAGAATAAAATACAGATGCATACAGAAGGGGAAGGAAGACCGAAGTGTTATTTGTTTAATCATGGGTATGTTGATCTTTGATTCGTATGACTACTGAAAGAAACTTTGCCATGGCCACTGTGATATCATTGGACTTGTCTTTTTTTTTTTTTTAAAAAAAAATGATATTTATTAAAATTTTCAATAAAAGCATACAAATACCAATACAGACAACAACAATAAAAACAAAACAAACACATTGGACTTGTCGTCCAGAAGATATTTGATTAGGCTTCAGATTGACCCGGCCGGTTTGCCTATAGTGGTTTAATCAATAGTTCCCTAGCCTGATCATATTGTCCGCAATGCAATAAAATATGCCTCATGCAGTCAATGTCCTGAGAGCACACACAGATCCTATTTTGATAAGGGGTACCTCTCAGTCTGACATTTAACACTTCTGACATTTAACACATTTAATCTGGCTTTGGTAAAAAGACACTGATATGTTGGTACAGACAAATTTCTAAGATATGCAGGTGTCTGAAACTTGAACCCATAGTGAATTCCTACTGCTAATGGGCCACAGATAACATGAGATTGAGATCGGAGATCACTATGTGATATGTCCTCAGAGACTCAAGGGTGGTATTGTAGATAGTACAGAAGAGAAGGTGGCATACCAATCGAAGTGGCTTTTCAAACCATAACTTTCATCCATGAGTGGGTAAACTCCTTGTTGTTTAGGTATGGAAGTAACGCCTTCCCTAGGCCAAAGACTGAGATCTTGAGCCAGTATCTCAGGGCAGCCCACCATGCTTTAGTTGATAGAGGACATTCACCCATTTCTAAAAATAGTATTGCATTTGGAACACAATTTGGAAATTGTAGGAGGGACTGGAGAGCCTGGAAGCCATCAAACCTGGAGAATGAGCCATTGAACCAGACGTTTGAGGCGTAGAAGAGTTAAGAGACAGATTTTGCATTAAATACCTGAATGGAACATAATGGCCTCCCCTTGTATAAAAGAATCGAAGTATAGCCAGTTTGTTTACCTCCACCTTTTGATAGGCGGTTTGCCAATGATGTTTCCAGGACTTGTAATGATGGATAGAAGCCCTAGGTACTGGAAGAATTTGGTCTGCTCTAGTTTGTGACCGTCCAGTACCCATTTACTCGGCGAGAATCTCTTCTCAAACACCAGGACTTTTGGTTTTTCATAATTGATGGATATCCCATTACCAGAGCAGTAGTCTGAGAATTTCCTTAGTTGGTAGTTCAGGCCAGGTCTTGTTCAGGAGAGGATGGCCGTGACATCCGCATACAACAAGAGAGGAGTCTTTCTTGCCCCTATTTTTGGAAGATTAGCATGCCTCTAAGTCATTCAGAAACAAACTGAACAAAGTAGGGGCCAAAATACATCCCTGTCTCACTCCCCTGTCCATCTAAATACAGTCCGAGAACTGGCCCTGCAACCCACATCCAACCTGCAAATTGCTTCCACAGTACAGAGCTTTAATAAGATATAGGAGGCGTTTATCCTTCAGTACTAGATGTAATTTGGACCATAGTTGGAATCTGGGGATGGAGTCAAAGGCAGATTTCAGGTCCATAAAGGCCACAAAGAGTTTTCCCTGCTGTTGGACAATGCCTTTTGTTGGATGTGATAATCAAATGCAGGGAAGCCTATGCATTTGAGGAAGGCCTCCATCAATAGAATGGCTGCAATTCATGAAAGACACTTATGTGCATTTGCAGGAGCGCTCATATATAGTACTTAAGAGGCAAGGTCCTAGTTTTAACCAATAGCAGTTTTGTGCCTGCATTATATTTTGCAGTGAAATAGAGCAAATCCTGTTATCTTTATAAACAGTTATTAACAATTCTTCTACTCTCTCTTTGTCAAGTGGATCATTTTCATTTGCAATCTAATTAATTTCACCACCTACGTCTAGCCTGCTTTTGAGGAAAACATTTAAGCAATGTTCTTAATTAAAAAGTGAAATGCAATATTAAAAAAAAAATCAAATCTTAATTCTCACATGCTTTTTCATACATGGAAATCATATTATTAGCTAAGTGATACATTCTCCACTTTTATTGGTTATAAATTGCAGGCTGGGTACAATTTGCGGTTTTAAATTAATTCCCTTGCTCATCCTCCACATATTTTTTCATAGAAAATATTCACAGAGATATTGCAAATGCCCTTTCGTGACCAACATGTTCTTTGTATGAATTCTCATAACAGTCAGCTACAACGTACATTCATCTTTTAAGAAGCTCTGTAATAAAATCACAACAAATTGCCTCCTTGTAAAGAACAACCAAGTAAGCAGTAAAAATGATATCATGTAAAAGGTTGTACATGTATTCCTTTTCCTTACAGGCTGCTGCTGATTGGTGTGGCCTGATGGCATGCTGTCAGAATTCCATTTTGTACTTTAATCAGCGCGCATGTGCTCACAAATCATGGGGCTTTGCATTTTTGTTGCTCTGTCCAACACCCATTTTAAAGAATGAAATGATTGTTAAAACAGAACTTAGAAATAACAACAACAACAACAACAACAACAACAACAATTTATTATTTCCCCAGCCACTCTGGGCGACTCCCAACAGGATATAGTGGTACCTTGCATTAAGAACTTAATTCGTTCTGGAGGTCTGTTCTTAACCTGAAACTGTTCCTAACCTGAAGCACCACTTTAGCTAATGGGGCCTCCTCCTGATGCTGCACCGCCACTGCACGATTTCTGTTCTTATCCTGAAGCAAAGTTCTTAACCTGAAGCACTATTTCTTGGTTAGCGGAGTCTGTAACCTGAAGCGTATGTACCCCAAGGTACTACTGTATATGCTATCTGTATGTAACCTGAAGCGTATGTAACCTGAGGTACTACTGTAATAATAATAATCATCATAATCATCATCATAATAATATGATAAAACATCAAACTTAAAAAACTTCCCTAAATAGAGCTGCCTTCAGATGTCTTCGAAAAGTCAGATAGTTATTTATTTCCTTGACATCTGATGGGAGGGCGTTCCATAGGGCGGGTGCCACTACTGAGAAGGTGCTCTTCCTGGTTCCCTTTAGCTTCACTTCTTGCAATGAGGGAACCTCCAGAAGGTCCTCGGAGCTGGACCTCAGTGTCCGGGCAGAACGATGAAGACGCTCCTTCAAGTATACTGGGCTGAGGCCATTTAGGGCTTTAAAGGTCAGCACCAACAGACTGGATTGTGCTCGGAAACGTACTAGGAGCCAATGTAGGTCTTTCAGGACTGGTGCTATATGGTCTTGGCGGCCATGTGTCAGGCAGAAGATTCTGGGAGACAGCACCACCATCATCAGATGCAGGGGAGTAACAGCAGCCACCCCCCGCACTACACTTCCTGAGCCCCCTGTTGGAGATAAAGAACTATGTTATGTCCCAGGCACTTCGTGCACCTGCTAAGCTAACCTGCTGCACTCAGATGCACTGAAGGCACTATCCCATTGCAAGCATTTAAGTAAGATTCAGCTGGCAGTCTGGTTGGCTTTTGTACACGGAATGGGAAGACCATGAATCTTGTCCTTTGCCTCAGGCAGCAGAATGTCTTGGCCCAGCCATGGATGTTTGTAGAAACCTGCCCCCCCCCGCCCCCAGTTTGCAATCACCCTAAGAAAGGTGGTCAAAAGCAACCCAATGAGGACCCAGAATGCCTGAGCACTGGAAGGAGATGGACAGAAGGAAAACTAGGGAAGATGAGGAATGGTTTTGAAATGGAATGGAAAAGGGTGTGCGTACACTTGCCATATTTTGTTGCCGATCCCACTTTGTACAGTATAAGAAAATGTCAAATTATCTGGAAAGGACTGTTTTTGTCCTACCCTGCTAAAAGCAAATCTCGAGATAACATATTGTCATACCAATTTCAGAACATTTACCATGTCCTATGACTTGGATTTACGGTGCACTTTCCCCATGTGTGCCTAAGGCTCCCTTTCACAACTTGGCAGATGGGAAACATGCTTGTCAATTGCCAAATTCCCTGATGCCGTTGCCATTTTAGACTGTTGAAATACAGGCAACAAATGAGAGACTTGCGTGGTACTCAGAAAGATAAGAAATGCACCAAGGGATAAGCCACAATATTTCTATTAGTCTTTATCCTTCAGTTGCTACTTGTAGAAGCCCGTTCCAATCTTTTTGTAGAGGCCATGAAGATGTGATAACAGCTGCTAAGGCTTCTGCACAAGCAACAGACTTCAGTTCCCATCTTTAAAGACTCACATTTATTACAGGGACAGAACCTTTCCATTAACATCTAATGTTTATAACTGCTTGGGCAATTAACTAATGGCGTTTTTAAAATTCCATCCTCGGCCATCGTCATTTAATAAGTTTCTTTTGTGAAGCGTTTTTTATGATGCACCAAACCACTGTCACTACCATGTTTTCCGTTTGTTAGGATTCCCTTTAAAGCTGATAGCAAGGAAGTAAAGGTAATAAACCCTACAAAAGGGGATTAAAGTTGTTCTATTTAACTTGCTTATTGATTTTTCTTTCCTTCCGAATACCCAAAAGCATCCAAGAATGCAATAAACAACTTCAACTGCGTAGAATAAAGCATCACTTATCTGGCCTTCTCTAATGCAAACCCTCCATTCATCTTGACAAAGCAAATTACCATGCCAATAGCCCACTGTTATTACACACATAGTGTAAGGGGGGGCAGGTCCTGAGAGTTCATTCACTATGACAACCTGGCAGTGCAGTCCTGTAAAGTTATGTCATACTCTAACATTTTGCTAAGGTTTTGGGAGTTTTTTTGTGGGGGAATTTATTGAGATTCAAAAAAGAGAGGGTTGTATCCAGTGTTAGTAATACTCAGGGGGTGGATCTACACACAGGGGAAAAATCGCTATGAATAAGGCAGAAATTAAATTGTTATAACAACAAAAAAATGCTATAGGAAATCACATAGAATTTTTGTTTGCTCTCCAGCACCATCTGGTGTTGCATGTTTATAATGCATTTTTTGACTAATGTAGCTGAGTCCAGGGTACACCACTTGAAATTCATGGGGATGACTAACATAGGCCCATTAATTTCAGTGGGTCATAGTGGGAGACAACCGTAAATCTTCATCCTGCTTTTCTGCTAAAAGAACAACACTCACAGCAGTGGAATCAGGTGCGCATGGAGGTAAGCTACAAAGCGGACAGCAGCTAAGGTCAAGTTTATTAAAATGTGCCTCCTTTGTCCCCCATATAAATCCACTGCTCAGTCATACACAGAAACCCATTGCATCTTGGTTTTCGAACAGCTTAGTTCTTGAACGTTTTGGCTCCTGAATGCCACAAAACCGGAATTAACTGTTCCGGTTTGCGAACTATTTTTGGAAGCCAATTGTCCAGCGGGGCTTCCACGGCTTCCAATTGGCTACAAGAAGCTCCTGCAGCCAATCAGAAGCCACACTTTGGTTTCCAAACATTTTGGAAGTTGAACGGACTTCCGGAATGGATTCCATTCGACTTCCAAGGTACGAATGTAATAGTCACAATGATGATGGTGATCTAACAACAACATTATTTGTCAGTCACAGCTATGCTTAAACCTTGGATTTCTCTATTATTGGCTATAGGAAGCTATTTTGAGCAATGTGTGTGGGTCTTAACTATTATGTCTATCACCATGTCCATCCCTGGCAGCTCTGTGGCTTCAGCAGGCTTTCGCATCTTGCCCCAGAGCATCATGCAGTGATTTTTCAACAAATATTATCTCTCTTCTTTCTCTTTCTTGTCTCCCTGGCTGGTCCCCAGGGACTTCATCCTGCAAGGCTTGACAGGTTTCATCTATCCTGGAGGGGAGAACTCAGTGTAGAAATTTACAAGCACCCCTAGAAAGTAATATTCAGTATTTCTTTTTCCATATTTTTTTATTGATGCTTTTTCATGATACAATAAAAAACAAATTAATCTGATTTTTTTTTAAAAAAAAGCAAAGGTAAATCTCAAATATCTTAAGCCTTGTCTCAGACACAAAGGGGTGGAATCTCTCAGATCTCACCTAGGAGTTTCCCTTTCTTCTCCCAATCTCCCACCCTAGGAGATCTTTTCATTCATTGATTCATTTCTATAAAATTAGAAAGCAGATCTCAGTATTAACCACATTGCCATTTGCTGTCAGGCCTGGACTGTGGGCAGCAGTGTGAGAAAAGTCAGAAGCCATAGGACAAGCCAGTAGTCAGAAGGACCAAAGAGTAAGAAGTCGAGAACAATCCAGGAGCCAAGAACGAGAGTCAAGTCAGAAGCAAATGATACAGGAACATGCCCTACCATATTGCTCAAATGAGAGTAAACCTGGATAGGGAATCTGTGACCCTCCAGATGTTGCTGTGCTTCCTGTCCCGATATCAGCCCCAGTCAACAAGACCCCAAACCAGGAATGATGGGAGTTGTAATGCAACATTATCTGGTTCCCTATCACTGTTTTAACCGGCACAAGAAGCCCTGCAATTTCCCCTTCATACCTGGGGGGATATGAAGCTTGGGTCCAATCTTGAGGAAACTAAACTGCTGAGGCCAGGGGTAGGGAACATGTGGCAGGGATGATGGGAGTTTCAGTCCAGCAGCATCTGGAGGGTTAAAGGTTCCCCACTCTGGGCTTAGACAGAGGCTCTAACATGTGATTTAGTGACTCATCAGATATAAAGGCTCTTAGTTGAAGCTCCAGAAATTTCTCTGCACTAGAACCCAATTCACAGCCCAACGGGGAGAATACACTGTGTCTACTCCCTGCATCACAGAGCTTTAAGTCTAGATATGGAGACCTAGTTTGCCTAAGGGGCATCAATGGACATTTTTGATGTAGCCAGTGTTTGATATATAATAAAAGCTTACTGGATTAGACTAAAGGCCCACCTAGTACAACACTCTATTCCAGGGGTCAGCCGACTTTTTCAGCAGGGGGCCGGTCCACTGTCCCCCAGACCTTGTGGGGGGGGGGCAGACTATATTTTGGAAAGAAAAAAAAGAACAAATTCCTATGCCCCACAAATAACCCAGAGATGCATTTTAAAGAAAAGGACACATTCTACTCATGTAAAAACACCAGGCAGGCCCCACAAATAACCCAGAGATACATTTTAAATAAAAGAACATATTCTACTCATGTAAAAACATGCTGATTCCTGGACTGTCCGCAGGCCGGATTTAAAAGGCGATTGGGCAGGATCCGGCCCCCGGGCCTTAGTTTGCCTACCCATGCTCTGTTCTCACAGTGGCCCATGGGAAGCTTGAGAGCAACAGCCCTTAGTGGTATTGAGAGTTCAGTGAATTTCCCAAGGCCATGAAAGATATTTGCCATATGGCTGTCTGATACACAAAAAGGTGTTTCTGATTTGTGTGTTTTTACAGGCTTCTCAATGTGTGTGAAATGCCTGGGGTGCACAAAGTAACACTGAAACCCATATCAGTAGCTGAAGCAGAAAGGGGGCAGGATTTTCACAGCCCATGAATAACCCCAGGCTGCGATAGTCTCCTGCCTTACATGCCCCAAGGCTGGGGAATGAAGTTAGAATGTCTCCCTTCCCTGTGCTGGAAACATTCATTCATTTTCCAAGTGGTCCAAGGAATAGTGAGTCCTGGACTCCCTACAATGATGATTTTGCCCACCTCTCAAAGCCAGATTCCTGTGCTTACGCAATGTTTCCATTGTCCCACCTAGTAGTGCTGCGAACATAATCTGAACAGCAAGTAAGAAAGCTTATCAAAATCAACCTTTGAACTCCAGAAGAATCAAGAAAAAAATGAAGCATAGAGAGAGAAGGAGAGAGAGGAAAAGAGAGACTCTGTAAACAAATGGCTCCTTTTTAGTTACTTTGAGAACAGAGAGATGGAGAGTACTAAGGTCATCTCCATGAATCAGCTCAACTCAAGGATGGTTATAAATAACTGTAGAGTTGTTCTAGCAGTGGTGTCAGCTGTGCAATGTTTTGCCTTATTTTACTAAACCTCTAGGATTCAAATGATTGCATGGGAGATAGCTAGGGATTGCAGGTAGACTTCATGGGGAGGGGCAAGAAAAGTAGGCCAAAACTACTCTTGTGAAATGTCACATGTTTCGTTAAAGTAATATAATGGGGATGGGAAACTGTCCTTCCACACTGATTATCACAGGTTCTCAGCTTTCAGTTTTCACTGAATATGTAGACTTGCACTCATGTCACAGTTCAATTTAAAATAATCTTATTTATTTGTCTTCAGTTTTCTCCCTCTAATGAAAACTCTCTAAAATTTTGCAAGCCTTGATCAACATGTTGCGACCTGAACATAGGGTGACTTTGCCTGCTGGCTCAAGGTCCAGAAAGTGGGATGGGGGACGAAGTAGCATCCCTTTGCTACTTGCAAGATCTTGCAGGATACCGATCACCTCACAGAATCTCATGCTTGAGAGGAAGGGCTGAGGTCTTTAAAAGGCCTCACGCTCAAGGATTTGGCCATTTTACCCCATTAACATCTAACCCACCTACCCTCAATGTTAGAGTTTCACTGAGCTATTTGCATGAATCAAAATAGGGACATCCTATTCCATCATCATCATCATCATCATCATCATCATCATCACTTTATTATTTAAACCCCACAAACCTGATTGAGTTGCCGCTCTGGGTGGCTTCCAACATATATAAAACATAATAAAAATAAAACATTAAATGTTAAATGTTAAAAAAACTTCCCTATTCAGGGCTGCCTTCAGATGGCTCGGGGGTCAGATAACGCCATACCCTCCAACATTTCTCTGATGAAAATAGGAATGTCCTAAGGAAAAGCAGGACATTCCAGGATCAAATCAGAAACAGGGACAGCTTCTGTAAATCAGGGACATCCCTGGAAAATGGGGACACTTGAAGGGTCTGTATTTGGGCCTCTGTTTGACAGGGCCAGAAATGAAGTTTTTCTTCCAAACTGCAAATGCCCCTCAGTTGGTTTCCCCTTAACACTTTTCCCTCAGAGCCAAGATGCCCCCTCGCATGAATCTGTTGTGCTTCCCAAGATGCTTCTCCTTCGTCAGACGAAGAATGTGGCACTGCTCTGATTCAGATGATTCCATTGCAGAAGGTCCAGGATGTCTAAGAGCATTTTGCAGCACAGATACTGCTCACAATTTGACCACACTTGCTGTTTCTGCTAGTGTTACTTGTAGGGGAAGAGTTAGAGGGCAATGGGGGGCAGCGGCGGAGGAAGCTGCTCAGGGCGCTTGCCCGATAAACTGTATTCTTGGTAGTTGTGTCTTGTGTCTGTGTGTGTGTGTGTGTGTGTGTGTGTGTGAGAGAGAGAGAGAGAGAGAGAGAGAGAGAGAGAGAGAGAGAGAGAGAGATATCGCATGTTACAATAGTGCAGCCAGCCGTGGTTCTGTAGTGCCGCAATTTCTTACAAGGGAGTATGAAATTCCAGTTTTCAGTACGTGTCCTTTGTGCTTAGGGAATTAATCTGCCTTGAATATAGAAAATATTAACCTTTGGTCGGCTTCAATCAGATATAGGCACGCCTTCACTTAGGAGCGTTATTACATCCAGTAGGTCTGCGTAAACATACTGCAAGATCCCTTCTACGTTTGCAGTGCTGCGCTCGAAGTGACCCTTTAAATCCACTAGATAGTCCCCTCCATTGTTTGCTCACCTACCTCCTTCCTCTCCTCTCCTCTCCCCTGCCTGCCTCCTCTAGCTGGGAGTGCAGGGCAACGGCGCACCACCCGCCCTCGACCCCCACGACTCCTGTGACTCCTGAGCTTTTAAAATGAAGGGGGAAGGCTGCTGGCAAAACAGCACAGCTCCCCCCTTCCCCAGTGGCTTGGGGTAGGCTTGGGAGTTGCATGTGGGCGGTGTGCTGAATGTCACCCCCCTCAGGGATGACACCCAGGTCTGACCGCCCCCACGGTCCCCCTTCCTCTGCCTCTGATGGGGGGAGTGATGTTGTGTGTGAGAGCATTGGGCCTCCCTAAGCCGGACAGAAGCTTCCCAGGCTTGTGCCTTGATAGCTGCCAGCCTGGACCTTGTCCCACCTTGCCTCATCTAATACCACACTCCAATTGGGCCTTGCCACCTCTGTCTTTATGAAGGAGTGACACCATTCAATCCTCTGTAGCCATAGAAACATATTATACCACAGGGAAACAGTTGCCACACCACTTGGATGCTATATTGGTTCACAGGCCTATTCAGCTAGGCGGCTCCTTTTTTCCTTGTCTTAAGCCTTGGGGAAGCTTCAATCCTTCCAGCTTCAAATGCTTTTGCATGTCACACGTTTGCTGGTGTGCATTAGCACATTCTTTAGAATCGGTAAACAGAACAATATCAGATCTGAAAACAAGTCTGATCTCTTTCCAATTCAGAACATTATGCCATATGGCATCGCAGCATGCCACCTCTTGTCAGTTTGCCGCGTGATGTTATTCCACATAAACTACAAACATCACCTCTGAAGTCAGCTACAATATGCAGGGGGTTGCACTTCTCTTTTTAACATCTGCTGACAACTTAAAAGCAGTCCGGAAGCATTATGGAACAGTGACAATGATGGTTAGAGATCGTAAGGAGAAAAGAGGGTTGCATTCTCCCCCCCCCCTTTTTGCAGGCAAATATTCATGATTTCTGTGTGTGTCTTATTCCCATGGACGGAAACACTTCTGAAAAAGTGATTTGCATGCTGAGGTCCCCCAAAACACCCCAACCCCAATAACTCACACATCACACATAATTTTTGTTGAAGGTTTTTGGCATAATTTTGGCCACAACTTTATTAACCATACATAATTGTGAGTGGTTGCTTAGGCATTGGTTAAGACTATCTGTCCCACCCGCCTTGGGGGCAGCACTGACTTCCGGATTCCAGCGAAAGCCAGTGTGGAGGAACAAGATTAGGGATAACTGGAGCTGCGACACAGACCCTCAGCTTCTCCCCACATGCTCCTAGGGGCTTACGCGGCCCAAACCCGATTCCAGGGGTTTGGACGAAAGGATGGTAAGCCCCTGAATTCCTTTAACGGAATTCCCGTTCAGCAGCATCACTGGAGGGGCAGGCACAGCCAATCCATACCCCTCCACCAACCAATTTAAACCAATGCCTAACCGCCAACCTTACAAGTTGTGACGATTTGCTACGCAGTAGGCAAAAACCAAATGGCACTCACTAATCAGCCAAATGGAAAAATTCCTACCAGGCCCCCACACCAATGCGAATGACCCCATGACAGGCATAGCAAGGTCAAAGCGCAAGCCCAAACAAGGGAGGGAGGGCGGGTGATCCGATGCCCACAGCGAAAGAAAAAGCAGCTTTCTGTGGGCCTTCCTTAAATATCCTCTGATCTCCACCCCCAAATTGGCAACATACAAATTGCCCCAACAACACCACCACCAATCCTTGCCAGGCCCCTTCCTTAGGTCCTGCCTGGCAACTACAGGGTGCTTTGCTAGGCCCCAGCTGCAACACGTGCTCTCCCTTAATGAGAACACCCTTTGTCAGGAACTTGATGTTTGTTGTTTTTTATTAACATATTAATAGATGTTTGGTCTAACGTGGATTTTACATTAACTGCTTAACTTACTATCAGATCTCTACTTTGTACAGGTTACATATGCTTCAGGTTACAGACTCCACTAACCCAGAAATAGTACCTCAGGTTAAGAACTTTGCTTCAGGATGAGAACAGAAATCGTGCTCCAGAGGCGTGATGGCAGCAGGAGGCCCCATTAGCTAAAGTGGTGCTTCAGGTTAAGAACAGTTTCAGGTTAAGAACGGACCTCCGGAACGAATTAAGTACTTAACCTGAGGTACCACTGTAGTATCTTCTTACTGCAGGGGTTTTATCATTATCATTATTATTTTACATTTGCATTGTTTGGTTTAAATGTGTGTCACAGAGCACTGACTGCTGAATTCCTCTCACTTTTTAAAGTTGCTGGACGGGGGAGATATTGAGTGTTTTGAGGGGGGAGGCTTATTTAATTTCATTGTACACAGGTTGTGCAATGACAATAAGAATATTATTATATATTGATTTATTAGATATAGGCAATTGTTAGTTTTATCACTGAGCTTTTCTGGCTATGTAGAAAAATGCAGGAAGATGTAGCCAGACCTGAAGCAAACCCAGACCAAGCAGTTATCAAGTACTGTTAAAACATACATCTATATTTATGTCCCGCCATTGACCTATAACATACACTAATGTGTTTTTTTAGCAGAGGTCTGCTTCCCAAGTCCTTTGTTCCATTTAATCTGTGTGAGCTTCTCTGCAAATATCAGCCCAATGGCATGAAAAGAAACAATGGCCTTTTCCTAAATGAAAAGGATGCAGCTTTGGGAATTCTGCCTTTACAACATTTTTTCTCAAAGGCACCTGCGATTACAGATCAGCCACAGCCTTCCCTTTTGTTAAGTTGTGGGTGAATATACCAGACGACACAGTGATTCTTCAAACAGCTCTTGTTTATTCACAGGCCAGAACAGAACTGAACTGAAGGGTTCAGTCAGCCTGCTTATATAGAGCTCCAGTACAATGTTACTGTAACAACTTTCTAAAACTATCCAATCACTGAACGTCACTTTCGATCCCTTATTTGCATAACTATCTACAGTATCCCCCTGCTGGCTCAGGGTGAGAACTTCAGTACATAACACCTTTCCCCTTCTCAGTTTGGGACACAAGAGTCCCGACCTGGAGACTTTACACTTACAGCGCACTCATTGACAATTACCGTCCTTTTCCATCTATAAGGCGAGGTTTCCCCCCTCTAAAATTATGTTCAAAAATGTGCCTTGTCTTATACATGATAGTGAATGGGGTGGACGGGTGATTGGCTGCAGCTGCAAGCAGGAGCTTGTCAGTGAGGATTGCTGGTGGCTAGAAGGGCTGCTTTGGATTGGCTGCTGCTTGTCTAACTGATTGGTGATTGGTTTATGCAGCAAACACTGCTGTGGATTGGCTGCCGCTGCCGTGATTGACAGCTGCTGTACTAGGACGTGATTGCCAGTGGATAGCTTTTCTCAGTCGGGTAAGAGATTTTTTCTGGGGAAGGGTCTGTTTGCGATTGGCTGTCACTATAGCATGTGAGCGATTGTCAGCTGCCAGTGATTGTCAGCGTCGATGCTGTGTGTGAGCAATTTTTGGCAATCCCCCCCAAAAAATCTCAACAACTCTGAGCCATCTTCTCCCCTATTTTATTAAATTTGAGTCCCCAAAATAGGGGGTGTCTTATAAAAGGGGGTGTCTTATAGATGGAAAAGTATGGTATTTCTTTCACATCCAAACTCATGAAGAAAGCAGCTAACTTTGTTCAGGAATTTTCCATTGACTTCTCTCATGTATAAATGCAAACGTAACAAGAATCTGTTGGATCTGGCCAGAAGCCCATTGAGTCCAACACACTGTTCTCACACAGAAGCCAACAAGATGCCCATGGGAAGCCCCTGAGTGGAAACCTTGCCCTTTTCTCTTTTCCAGATTTTCAATATCCTTTTTGAGGTAGGGTGACCAGAACAGTACACAGTATTCCAAATGCGGTCATGATTTTTTTATCATGGCAATTTTATTTTCTATCCCTTTTGCTATTCACTTTTATATTCAAGACATGCGTTTAAATACTGGAGCTTATTGTGAACTGTTTCGCTTTGATCCAATTTTGTGTTATTCAAAATAAATGAGAAGCAGCTTTGGAGGTGAATCAATTTTATGAATGCTGAGGTAACTTTGGGAGGCCCTGATGAATTAAAACAAGGGTAAAAAGGAAGTTAGCTTTAATTCTGAGAGAACTTTGAGGGAAATCAGCAAATTTCAATACTTTACCAAAACCTAGTGAGGGCCCATACACTGACAACCAAACTACAGTTATGAAAAGCAGAACGTGGTGTAAGTGCATGGTCAGCATTTCACAATTTCAGCAAAACAAGTGTCAGTGACTGAATAGAAATATTTGCAGAATAAGCAAATGGATAGTGTATATACAGACACATCAGAATTTGTCAGTTAACACTGATACTGAGATAGGGCTAGGTCAAAACCTTTACCCAGGAGGAGTGGTTATCTTTCAAGAGGATGTCTGCCATGACATTTTAGACTAGGTACAAGGAAATTGTAATGCTAGGCTAGTTTCAGTTGCACAGCGACCTGAAGGAAACTCTTTTTGCCACCATGGAGTAATGGAGGCTCTGGATTATTCTGAACTGGTAGAAGAAAGGTAATGGCACTGGGAACTCTCTTGGAACAAGGTTCCTGTGGTAAATCCTCATCACCATCAATAAGACTTGCACCAGCAGTTGATATTTCCAGGAGCCTGGGGAAAAGACTTACCATCATTTCTCTCGGACATTTGCCTTTTAGTGCTGTCAGCCTCCTCTGGAAGAGAAATGTGGTAGTCAGGTTTATATCACCTACTCCTTCCCTCTGAAATATATTTAAGTCAGGTTCCTTGGAGTGCAGCAAGACCAGTACCAGAAACTTTATTCATAGGATCATAGAACTATAGAGTTGGAAGAGACCCTTAGGATCACGTAAGTCCAACCCTCTGAAATGCGGGAATATGCAGTTGTCCCATATGGGGATCAAACCTGTAACATTGGAATTATTGGGACCATGCTCTAACCAACTGAGCTATCAGTTAAGTTTCATTTTTGCTTTGTATTTATGTACTTCAGCCTAGACAGGCTCCTTTGTAATATGGAATTTATCTATTTATTTATTTGCTACATTGTTGATTTTGTTATTTTGCATTTACTGACATGTTCTGGGGTTTTATCTATCTCTATCTCTAAACTCTAAACTCTAAACTCTAAAAACTCTAAACTCTAAACTCTAAAAACTCTAAACTCTTTCTATCGATACAGAGATAGAGATTGTATTATTGTTGTTGTTATTGTTATTAGAATTTATATACCGCCCTATACCTGGAGGTCTCAGGGTGGTTCGCAGAACAAAATCAAAATATAAAGCCACAAAATATGTAATCAAAATAAAAACAACAACCCAATAATCCCTGCTCCCAAAAACCCACATTTTAAAAGACTGTAGGATGTCAACTGAATCAACCCAAGGCCTGGTTTAAAAAGGAATGTTTTTTCCTGGTGCCTAAAGGTGTATTATGTAGGTGCCAGATGAACTTCCCTGGGGAGATCATTCCACAAACAGGGAGGCACTGCAGAGAAGGCGCGTTCTCACGTTGCCACCCTCTGGATCTCTCAAGGAGGAGGCACACGAAGGAAGGCCTCAGAAGATGATCTCAGGGACCGGGTAGGTTCATATGGAAAGAGGCAGTCCTTGAGGTATTGCATTCATGAGGTATTGTGGTCTAATATTATCTATCTTGAATGTTTGCTGTAAGCCACTTTGGGCACAGCTTGTACCCAGTCAGTCAATCAATCAATTATGTACGGAATGTCTCCATCAGTGCCTGGTTATCATTGGGACTATGGGAGAGGGAGGTCAGCAGTAAGTGGAACCAGAACCAGTGGCAGGGAGAGTAAGAAGACATGCAAGTGGGAGCTGGTTGGGGGCAGACTGAAGCTCATGGGGCAGAGACCCATTCATCCTAATGAACTAGTCTCTTGCGGGATAAGAGTTCCTATCATCACTGGCCAAGCTGTCCAACAACAAGCATATAGTTTTATGCATGGCATGGAAAAGGTGGATAAAGACAAAGTGTTCTCCCTCTCTCATAACAGCAGAACTTATGGAAATCCAAAGAAACTGAGTGTTAGAAGACTCAGGATGGACAAAAGAAAGTACACACAGTTAAACTATGAAATTCATCTTCACAGATGTGCTGGTCCTGTGGGTTACCCGAGAGGTGAGGTCCAAGTCTGGTCCGTGGTCAAATGTGCAACGTGGAGGCAGTCTGTAGTTGCTGAAGCTGGGTGCAGGGCAGGGAGTTGGGTGAAGTCAGGAACAGGCATGCAAGCAGGGAGCCAGGGCGGGGCAGCAACTAGCTCCCGCAACTTGGGACTGTGGCTGGCCGGCTTTTATCTGCCCCTTTTTATCTGGTGACTCACCTCTCCTGGTCTGGAGGCGAGCACTCCTCCTGCGGGAACTTAGTTCCCTCCACCTCTCTGCCCTGAGCCTCTGCAGCTCAGGAGAGGCTGGAGGGTTACCGGATCCAGAGGCAACCTCAGCTTCCTCTGACGGAGCTGAGAGTGGAGCACCTGCAGGCAATGGGTCCTCCATCATCTCAGGAGCCAGAGCAGACTCAGCTGGTGCCTGCACCTGAGGATCCAGCCCAGATGAGGACCCTTCAGGCTCAAGCCCCAGCCCTGGCTCAGATGGTTTTGGAGCGGGGAATCCTGTGCAGGCTGGGATACCTCAGGTTCAGCATCCGAGTCTGAATCCCAGGCCATCACAACAGAAGACACTGATGGCCATCAACTTGGATGGCTTTAAATGAGGATGGCTACAAGGCATGATGGCTATGCTCTGCCTTGATAATCAGAGGCACAATGCTTCTGAATACCAGTTGCTGGAAACTGCAGGAGAGAATAGTGTTATCTTGTTCAAATCCTGCTTGCTCGTTCCCACAGGCAATTGTTCAGTCACTGTGAGAGCAGGGTGTTGGACTAAATGGGCCATTGGCCTGATCCAGCATGCTCTTCTTATGTCTTAACTGGAAGCCAGTTTCTCCATCCCTGGTTATATTGTGCTTTCATATTTTGTATATCCCCAATTATAAAGAACTGTCTTGTCCCATTAATTACTGTTCATTGTGGATGTGGAAACCTTTCATTCTTAAGAAATTGCTAGACTACAACTCCCATCATCTCTGACCACTCCCATTGCTGGCTGAGGCTGTTAGAGGTTCATAGAGTCACAGGTTCTCCTCCCCTGTTGCATGTATAATTGGCTATATTTTTGTACACAAAACTTAAATGAGGCTTAAATATTTCTTAGGCTGCCTGCATTCTTTGTGTCCTGGACTTCACTTTTATTAGAATGGGGAAAGAGAAGAACTGGTGGGAAAGTGCTGCCCTAAAATGCAGTCAGAGCAGACGTGACATGAGAAATATACTTCCCTGGAAAGAGCAATATTGATTTTTATAGTGATTGTTCTGCAAAGGGTTTCATCCAGTCCTGGCAGCCATTCAAAATCTACATCTAAACAGAACTCCTTCTGTCTCTTTTTCAGAGTGATGATACTGATCCATTTCCCCCATGTCAGGAAATAAGAGTGTATTCTTAATGAAAAAGGCACTCTAAGTATAAAATATTTAGAGATTACACACTGGAATACTTACTGTTTCTTTCCCCCAACTGAGGGACTCTAATGTTTGTTTACCCCCCCCCCCCCATATCAACACCAACGAGTGGATCGACCAGTCCAAGATAAAAAAAGAAGAAAGAAAATGGCATGGCTCCTTCATCCATCAGGAACACATCTTTTATTGAGGAAGAGATTTGAAATTATTGATGAGTCAAGGTGGGGAAGTTGTTGGAAGTTCATAGATTTCAAACTGCATAGTGTGTGTGTCACTAGTTTTCCTCATTTTTAAAATAGATATCTATATTTATATATGATTTATCATCATCATCATTTATTTATTTATTCAATTACTATACCACCCTTCACCTAAAGATCACAAGGGATGATGATGATGAAGAAGAAGAAAAATAACACCAGTCAAGTTTTTCAATCCACCCACATGTTCCTAAACGCTTCCTACATTACTCTAAACAATAACTCTACAAGTTTTACCAGAAGATAATATTTACAACATAGAAGTCCTACAGGCAAATCAAAGAGACGAAAGGGTGGGGAAGGTGATTTCAAAGAAACAATGGTTATATCCCCTCTCAGATCTAGACCTTATCTGCTGTATACACCTACAGCTGTATCATATCACTTTAAGCAGTCATCCAAAGAATCTTGGGATCTGTAGTTTGCTAAGGGTGCTGAGACTTGTTAGGAGACCTCTGCTCCTCTCATAGAGTTATAGTTCCCACAGAGGTGTTATGCACACAAACACTGTCAGGTGCGCTGGCTTACCCCATGATTGAGGGGACCAGTGCCCCTCAACATGCTCACATCAGACACACATGCTGTGTGGGCATGTGGGCCTGTTGCACATGGTGTGCTCACATCACTGTGGGATACTGAGGGGGTCTGGCCCCCTCATTGAAAATGGGGGGGGGCAAGGTCCCTCAGTCCCTGCTAGCTGGCATGCCTGAACACTGTCGATGCAGGACAGAAAGTGGAAGGGAAAAGGCATTTTTAAAAATAGATAACCAGGCATCATAAGAAATATATTCAAATTACAGATAGCGAAGGTGTATAAGCAGATTCAGTGTAAGGCTTCCTAAATGAAAACATCTCTTGGCCACGCTGACTAGACCTATTCATTAAATTACCACTGGCAAATATAATGAGGGAATGGCATCCAAAAATGCACACATTTGTGGAAATAACAAAGCAAATGGTTTTTAAGGGGGAAATTGCTTGCAAAAATGCATATATTAGACTAAATTCTATACAAAATGCAAATAGTAAGAAAAATGCTTTCAAAAATGTGTGCAAACTTCATGCTGATTTTTTTTAACTTAATCTCTAACAGATGCAGAAGTGGGGGTGAAGTTTGGATTACTGGGAAATGAAAAATGTCAGATTCATTCATCCCTAGTTGGGATAAACAACTGCAGAGGGAGGGAAGCAATCAGTTTGTGACTTAATTGCAAGGGTTTGGAGGCATTTGGCTGGCTACTATTTAAAGAAAAATGTTAGACTTGTTGAACTTTTGTCTGATTCAGCACCAAGGCCAGTTCTTACCTTCCAATTTTACTCTCTCTTCCCCCACCTCCCCACCCATCCAACATGCACACACACCATTTTATAGACTATAAAGATCATAGAATCACTGCCCCAAATCATTTTCTCTAATGTATAATCAGGCAGTGG
This sequence comes from Podarcis melisellensis, assembly GCF_964234715.1. Classification (NCBI taxonomy): domain Eukaryota; kingdom Metazoa; phylum Chordata; class Lepidosauria; order Squamata; family Lacertidae; genus Podarcis; species Podarcis melisellensis. The sequence goes on from NC_138539.1 coordinate 68,656,643, forward strand.
AACTCATACCCTATTTCAATGAGGACAGCAACAAGTTTACTACATCCAGGAACCTCTACAAATCTGCTCCCCAGAAAACTATCAGGAAAATAATGTTACAGCCAACTGACTTGGCTCTCAAGCATTTTGGTTTCTTCAGGTATTCAGAATAAATCAATTTGCTAACCTGTTAGTGCTTCTGCCTATAATCTAATCCTGTCCACATCGCTAGAATAATTCAACACATGCCTCTAGCCTGTTAGCAGTAAAAGAACAAATGCCAGCGAAATGTTGCTCATTCAGCTCCCACCTTTTTATTCTTATTATTAAGCATTCCCCGAGATAGTGCCCTAGGAAATGAATCTTTATGCTTTTTAATCTTTTGGTCTTAAAGAAGCATAATTGAAATCCTCCGTCTGGAATACAAACAGGGTATGTTTTACCTCACTAAGCAGACATGATTACTGTTGCTCTGCTGAAACCCTGTTGCTTAAACTATCTGGGGCTTTCAAATCACATTGTATATCCTTTCTCTCCACTGCACAGTGTGTGTGTGTGTGTGTGTGTGAGAGAGAGAGAGAGAGAGAGAGAGAGAGAGAGAGAGAGAGAACGAGAGATGATAAAACAAACAAGGCAACAGGGAAGAAATCTCCCCCCCCCCCCATGTTGGTCAAGCAAAATCATCAGAGGTTGAAGCTGACAAAGTATATAAATCCCCTCCGGTCCCTATTCTATTAGATAAAGCAGCCTAACAGAGAGAAATGAAAACTGGGATGAACTTCTCAAAGGATGTTTGATAAATTGACATCATTCCAGGCAATTTGAGGTAATACAATCTTGATGTCTGAACAGTGTAATTACTAGATACGTCGCCGGCCTCTCTCAAACATGCTGTATCAATCACCAAGAACCATTCCCCAAGTATCAAATATCAGTTTGCTTCAGAAGAAGAAAAAAGTGCAGCAGAGAAGAGCTAAATATTGAGGTTGCTTTCCTTCCTGTATTAAACAACTGGAACAATTACTTTTTATCTCGGTGAAGACAACAACAGAGTGTACTGGGACCTTGTCAAAGACTGGATTTTGTAGTATCTTATTTGAATGAATTGCTGGATACTTTTTCAGTCATTATTATAATCACCATCATTAATGTATTTGTTATTATTAATACTTTGAATTTATATAACATTGTTAAGGAGCTTCATATATTGCATCTCAGTAAACTTCCTTGGAAATGTCAGAAAATCCTGATATTTACTAGGAAATCTCAAGAGAAACAGTATTTCAGTGAACAGTCAGATTTTCTCCTCAATTCCATCACCACATAGCAAAAAAACAAAACATATTTTTCATCCACCAGATATAAATGTCCAGAACAAACCCAATAATATGTAATGGTAAATCTCAAGGTTATCCAAGCACATTTGAATAAAGAACACATTCTATCTGATTTACATTGTTTACTGGTAAGTGGCAACATTTACAATGTCAAGGCTAAAGTTAAGCTTTGTGATACAATTATTTCTGTCATTCACACTCCACTCAGTACACAAACCAGTTAGGTCAAGTCACTATCACTCCACCTTCCACCAGAGCTTTGGTTACCCAAGAAGATGGGGACTTCTGAGGGTGATGGCAAAAGTTGTATGGCTTTAAAATGGGAGGGCTTTTAATTTTTATGTAAGTTATTCTTTTCTTTTCTTTTCTTTTTCAAAGCAAAGACTCTGTTTCAAGTGGCAGCTGGATAGCCTGGCTGCAAATGGGACAAAAATGTCCCAGGGGACAGTGCTACTCACTGATGAGGCATAAGTCCTAGCAGCATTCCTGGAGAAAAGATGGCTGCCCTCATGCTACGACTTGGGACCATGCAATGAAGCAGAATGTTGAAAGATTTAGGACAGGCTAAACAAAGCACTTCTTTAAACAGTGCATAGTTTAACTATGGAAGAGGCTCATAGATGAGGCAGTGGTGGCCACCAACTTGGACAACATTTAAAAGAGGATTAGATATGATGGCCATTTTCTACATCCATAATCAGAGGCAGTACACCTCTGAATACCAGTTGTTGTACATCACAAATAGCCAGAGTGCTGTTGTACTCAGACCCTGCTTGTGGGCTTCCCGTGGGCACAGTGGTGTGGTGTGGGGGGCACAGGGGTGGTTGCCCTGGACGCAAAATTGTTAGGGTTGCAAAATTTCAACACCTGGTGCTGCCTCAATACAGCTGTGCACTCCCATCTCTGGGCTGCATGGAAGATGGCTTCTCCATGAGAACCAGGAAGTGACCTCTGAAGACAACAGAATGCCTCTTCTTTTCTTACCTCTCCAGCTGCAATCTCCTCAGTGACCAGGACACCATTAAGCAGTTGAATGTGCATGTGTACTCAGTACGTTTCCCTCCCTCCCACCCTCATCTGTGTGACCCCAGGTCTGACAACCCATTCTACACCACTGCATGGGTATCTGGTTGACCATCATGAGAACTGGGTGTTGGACTAGATGAACCACGGGCCTGATCCAGAAGGGCTCTTCTTATGCTTTAATTTTTAAAAATGAAGTTGACGCTAGGCCAGAAAAAGGGTCCTTTCAAAAAGACCCAACTAAAATGCTATGTCTGCGTCACCCACAATGAACATCAGGCAAATCTGTATTCAGATCCAGTTCCTCTGTATTGAACTTATATCTTGAGAAGAATGTGCCTTCAGAAAGCCAAATGATGCAAGTAATCTGCCACAATTTTAGGCTAAGGAAAGGCGGGGATATCTTGCACTCTTCATCAGGCAATAACATGCAAGTTATATTGGATGCTTAATTTTTCATGTCTTGCTGATGTTGTGAGATTATTCTGAATAATGTTTGCCTCTTGTAATGGTCTTTGTGCAGGCAGTTTTATGGTGCTATTCGTTCCATTTATTCCAACACCCTGACTTTGTAGGTATGTAGGTGGCTTCAGTGAGACACAGATGAATTTGTGCCAACAGAAGTGCACCAGTATTGTGTATTTGGCAAAGTCAACCTGTTATGTTACCTAACATTTACAATCTCATTATAGAGATTGTTGTCAAATAATAGGGATGCATACTATACTGAATTGTGGACTGTTCTGCTCAGGGGTGGGGGTGGAATCCCTTCACAAAGGAAAAAAAAAAACCGGGAAAGGGGGGGTGGAGTTTGGGAATCCAAAGGGTACATAATTATAATTTGTTCTGTTTTTATTTTGTTTTGTTATTTGTATGAAAATTGGGAAATTCGTGGAAGGGAATTTTGGTCGACTTTAGAAAAAAATGTTTTAAGAATGAGTATTGATGTATAAGTATGGATGTTTAAGTTTGGATAAGGCAAAATTGGTTTTCTAAAATGAACTAAATTAAATGAAAATAAGGTTAGCAAAAATAAATTGAGGAAATGGATGAAAGAGAAAAAGTAAAATAATAATATGTTAAAATAAATTATTAAGTTAAAGTTGAGAAATAAGTAATAAGGATTTGCTGAGCTAATAATTTGAATTGGAATACAAGAAGGGAAGGTGCGAGGAGGTCTGAGAAATAAGTTAAAAGAAAATAAGCAATTGAAATTTTATGTGTTTTTAATTGTTTTTAAGTTTTGTATTTTTGTATGTTTGTTATTTTTTTGTTTATTTTTGTTTTTGTTTTATTATAGAAAATGCTAATAAATATTCATTAAAAAAAAACAAAGGGGGAAAAAAATCTGTGCCAGGAAGAAGGCTGCAGACTAACCTTTCTGATACGATTTTCTAGGCTCCAGGAATGCTTTTGTTTTTAAATATGCGGATCATCCAAACTTACAGTTCACATCACCTGCAGCTGAGAGTAGCAGACAGTTCAGAGAAACCTTTGCCACTCGATTCTCCTGCACACATAAAACAAGCCTTAAAATAACACTCCAAGCAGCACCAGGTCACCCACCTCTAATGGGGAGGGGACAGTGGTGTTTCCAACACTAGCAGGGATGAATTTGCTTGACCCCTTTACCTGAAAGAGACTCTGAAAGTAATTTCCCCAAGAAGAGGGGCAAGGAGGTCACATGAGGCGAGGTGACCAATCATGGGGAGCAGATTTGCCCAATTAACAGATGTTTGGACCCATTCTCACCCTCTTTCTGCTCTATGTTACCTTTCTGTCCTCCATCTACAATATGGACTTCTGCCATATGCTTCTTCTAAGGGCCAAGTAGGCATTTTGGGGGAGAATTCTCACACCTGGAACTCTCTCTCTCCCTCCTACTTTACATTGCAGAATGTTTCTTTGCTCATTTCTTCTTTTGTGCATCTCAAATGGTTGACAGTAGTTCCACTGTCTGATCTGGTGAATCTGGTTTAAATGGCATGGGCTCACACAGTTGGAGAAATCAGACACAACTGGCAGGAGTGCTCTTAAATTTATTGAGTTAATCAGGTCCAATTGCTATTGGTTTTCTTATTTAACATACAGTGGTACCTCGGGTTACAGACACTTCAGTTTACAGATGCTTCAGGTTACAGACTCCACTAAGCCAGAAATAGTACCTCAGGTTAATAACTTTGCTTCAGGATGAGAACAGAAATTGTGTGGCAGCAGCGCAGCAGCAGCGGGAGGCCCCATTAGTAAAGTGGTACCTCAGGTTAAGAACAGCTTCAGGTTAAGAATGGACCTCCAGAACGAATTAAGTTCTTAACCTGAAGTACCCCCTACCCTATTTTCCAAGACAAAATGCTTTACTTTTTGGAAAGGGTGTGCCTTATCCTCATATTGTGCATGGGACATTGTTTCCTGCCAGGGATCATGTTGATCCTTGCAGAAAACTGAACAAGCCTTCCCAAGTCCCAGCAGCCAGGTGAATAAATAGGCTTAGACATGCTTAATTTTGCATAGGATTGCAGCAGTAAAAAGCCCATATATGCCCCCCCCCCAGCTGCTGAACTACATTCTGTGGTTACATAAACCTCGATATATCAGATGAACCATTAGGGCAATGCATTCTGCCAATCACATTTTAATCAAAGGAGGATCAGAGGACTGTGACACTGGCACATCCTAGAATATTGTCTCTGAAGATGCCTTATTCATACAATGCAGCCCAGAAGCAAGAGGGGAGACTTCCGCTCTCACCCCAGAAAGCTGAGTTATAGAAAACACCCTAACGATTTATCTGAGCAGTGCTTGCACTGTGATCAAAAGAACATCATATCTGAGTCCAATTAAAGCACATCGCAATTAACTGGAAGCCTTCAGAAATAAAACTTCAAAAATAAATCACGGAAGGTTGGGATACAAAAAATGCAACACTACTCAGCCTAACAGCTGCTAAAATCTTCTTTGTTACCAAACCCTTCAGCATTGATAAGATAGCAATAGATATCAGTGATTTACAACTTAGCGTTAATAAACATGTAAAGATTCCCCCCTTCTTTTGCAGGGAGTAGACAGAATTTATGAGCACACAATCTGCAAATGTGTGTGTGTGTGTGTGTTTTAAAGTGATGTAATAAAAATGATCCAGTAGGTTTTGGTTACCCACTTGTACTACACAGATTGTCTTCCTTGAATGAGTAACCTGGGTGGTTGTACCCATGTTTTCCATTATTTGAGCCGATCAGGAATAAGCAGGGTAGTTTCCCCATGCTCCTGTTTTGTGTTTCACTATAATATGAACGAAATACAGGAGATGCAAACGACAAAAGTTGGCTGTTTCTGAATCTAGGTCTGGAAGGTGTGGAGAAGCTGGAAGTGATGGCAAGCTTTGATCTGAAGGGAAGCAGGCAACAGATGATGGTTGGGTAGCATTCTACAGCTCTTCTGTTCTCTTTCCAACTGAGTTGCTGCAGCATACCTGGACAGAGAGGTGAAGGGGTGCAATGCTAGTGAGGCTGTCACAGTGCAAACGTGCTGGCAGGAGCACTGGTTGGTTTCACTTCTGCATTTGCACTGCGCCACCACCCACCACCAAAACCCTTCCTTTCTCTGTCCTGGCATGCTGCAGCAACTCAGCTGGATGGAGCTCAGGTATGTAGTACAGCTCTACCATGCCACCCACTGCTGGAAGCAGGCAGTACTCTAGTCCAGGGATAGCCAATGTAGGGTCCTCCATATGCTAGGCTCCAACTCCCATTAGACCCAGCCAGATGGGCAATTATCAGGAAAGATGTACATTGTCGTTCAACAGCACCCGAGTTATGTGCGATGGGGATGAGTGGCAGAAATGTTTTCATCTTTGCCATGAAGGATGCTGAGCCAAAGGAACTTGGAATCTCCACACATGCACAAAATATTGAGGATAGTTGGACACCGTGGGAAGAATATTAACTCTGAAACTCAAACCATTTATCATCTTTCCCCACTTGCTTTGTGCTACTACCTAAGTTGTGGGGTGAAAGAGACAGAGATGGAGGAATCTGTCAATTTTGGTTTCTCTCAGCTTCTCGTCTTTCCAATCTTAAATCCAAATCACCACACTTCCACATCAGTTTCTATTTTTTTTTTTTAAGACCTCATGAAAATTCACAAACATTTTCGGGCAGATTTATCCCAGTATAAACACTGGGACAACTCAGTCAGATAGGTGGAGTACAAATGAATTACTATTATTATTATTATTTGTGCATTTTTGAAAGAAATTTCTCCTTGTATGATGCATTTTTCCATACCATTTTCACAAATATATGTATACCTGCTCGGGTAGGATCCCACTCCCAGAACTCCCTTTTGGTTCCTGTGGGAGTAGCCGCTAGTCTGCAAAGCCACCTCACTGAGATAGTGAGCTGACTTTCCACTTTTTCTACCAATATCCTTGATACCAAACTTTTCTAATGTTTCAGGCCTGTAGTTGTTCAAAAGGAAGTGTAGCTGGATGGAAAGGAAAACAACAAAACAACATTCAATTAGTGTAATAGTCTAGATTTGCATTAAAGAGGGAGGGGAACAGGCTGTCAGTTCTTCTTAGAAATGGAACACAGAGCTCTTTCTCTTTTCACGCCTTGTGGAACAATTGTGCATTCAGAAGCTCTCAAGGTTGCTTGTTGGCTAAACACAGCAGACCGGTCCCTTCAAAGCATTCCTGGTATGCATTGCTGCTTTGTCAATGTATTACAATGCCACAAAACACACACACACAAAAAAAAAAAACAAAAAAAAAAAACATTGACATATCTAGCTGCTCCATGATCATTTCTCAAAGCAAACAACTTTCGGTGCTTGCAAATTAAAATAACTTAGCTAGAAGAATAAACAAGCCCATTTTGATGAATAGCATGCAGGTTTCAATTACATACTTGCTATTGTATTGAAGGGTTTTTTAAAAAGAAGACAATAACTTCAGATGTTCTGGTTAGTCAGAGAAGCATCTATTCATAGTTTGTGACATCAGATCTTTCACTATGCTGATCCTGCTTCAAGAGTTAAGCTTGAGTACACTTATTTCATCAGCCTGGATCCTGAAATGTCACGAAGCAAATTAGAAGAGTGCTCCCCCTACCAGATTGTGTCACAACCCTGGGGTTCCTTGAAACTCATCAGGGGTTTTGTAATGATAGGTAAAGGTAAAGGGACTCCTGACCATTAGGTCCTGTCATGACCAACTCTGGGGTTGTGGCGCTCATCTCGCTTTATTGGACAAGGGAGCCAGCGTACAGCTTCCGGGTCATGTGGCCAGCATGACTAAGCCGCTTCTGGCGAACCAGAGCAGCGCACGGAAATGTCGTTTACTTTCCCATCGGAGCAGTACCTATTTATCTACTTGCAACTTGATGTGCTTTTGAACTGCTAGGTTGGCAGGAGCAACGGGAGCTCACCCCGTCGCGGGGATTTGAACCGCCGACCTTCTGATCAGGAAGCCCTAGGCTCTGTGGTTTAACCCACAGCACCACCCGTGTCCCTTCTTTTGTAATGATACAATCAGTAATAAACAAACTTCTGCAGCTTGCCCACCATTATCAATCTCTATTGTCATGCAGAAGGGCACTGCAATGGAGGCTCATTCATTAGGGCAAATGGAACACTGTCCCACCATGCCCAGTCTGCCCTTGGCCAGACACCACCTGCCTATCTTCTTACTTACAACCAGCCTGCCAGTTTCCTCCTTCTCTGTCTCTGTGTTGCCCTTAGCAGGGAGGATGGGGACAAAGGTTAAATTAGTTGGCTCCACCTACTGTTGGTCTTCCTGCATTCTGTCCCAATATGGACTTGCCACTGTTAAAGCATTGGATGTCTTCCTGATCACACACATCCTGGAGTCCCTGAGAGGACACACCAAGATTTTCTAGATCTTTCCCTCTGCAAAAGGGAAATGTGACCTTGTGAGCATCCTCTGTGGGGATACAAAAAGGTCTGCACCCTGTCCTGCAATGGCATTAGAGTTCTGAGGCATGCTGGGAGAGGCTGTGAATCTTTAAGAACCACATCCCATTTTACCCATCATGCTTGTGGAATGAGGAGCAAACTGCAACAGCCCTGTGGTTTCCCTCCCACTGGAATCATAGCCCATTGGAATGGTATCCCTTAAAAGGTAGTCATTTCTCATTATCCGTACCACACATTTTCTAATACTTGGGAGAGCTGCTTCCCCACTCCAAACCTGTAGCAACCATGATCAGGGTTCTTCTACAGCCCATTTCTCCCCTCCCCACCACAAACATTTTCTCATTTTCCAATACAGGATTCACATATCATGTAGATGTGGACTTTCAACATTCACATATACGTGCATTGGTTAGGGAGCTCCATTTTGATCCCATTGGTAGTCTATTTTTGTTAGGGGATGTATGAGAAGCAATAATTCCCCCTCCCTGCCCATAAAAAACAGACAAAACAAAAAACAAGGGGTCTAGTGCTCCATACACACTAAAATGCTTCCCTATCATCTTCAGTCTGAACATTTTGCTCTCAGAAGATGCGGTTGCGGTTAATGATACCAATCAATCTGTGCTCTTACGACTGGTTTCATTTCCGCTCAGTGGTGTCGTTAATGTCCCAAGAAACATTAAGGCACTAATTCATCAGGTAAGTATTTACCTTTCTCTTCCTTTGGAGAAACACACACACATAACACATGCAGCCTCCTTAGGAAATGATTTTTTTTTTAAGTGTCTATGAAAATGGAATGAATGTTAATTACACTCAAATAGTGAATGGCCATCTAAACTTAGAACTGCTTGCTTCTTACAAACGCAGGGGAACAAAACCATGTTCTGTTATTAAAGGAAAACCTAAAGGTTATGACTTTGATGTGTGGCTAGTTGAGTAGTCTTGGCTGTATCTTAGTGGGCCAGTTGCTCAACTAGAGAAGTAATGTGTGTTTCATATGTCAAGGAGCAGCTCAATGCAAGGTCTTTAGGTCCCTTTGGGCAAAAAAGACAAACAAGGCAGAGATAAGATGGTAGCCAGTGGCTGATCATTGAATTGTAGAGTTGGAAAGAAGCCCAAGGGTTGTTATAATAATAATAATAATTTATTATTTATACCCCGCCCATCTGGCTGAGTTTCCCCAGCCACTCTGGGTGGCTCCCAATCAGTGTTAAAAACAGTACAGCTAGTCCAATCCCCTGCAATGTAGGAATCACAGCTAAAGAATCCCTGGGAGAGGGCCATCTAACCTCTGCTTGAAACCCCCAGTGAAGGAGAGTCCACCAGCTTCTGAGGTAGTCTGTTCCACTGCTGAACAGCTCTTACGGGTGGAAAGTTCTTCCTAATGTTTTGTTGGCATCTCCTTTCTTGCAATTTGAATCCACTGCCTCAGGTCCTACCCTATGGAGCAGCAGAAAACACGATTGCTCCATCGTCCATGATGAGATTACACTTGCTGCAAAATCAGTCTCAGGAGAGCATTTCTCTTCCTCCTCCACCGATTTCTCCCACACACACTCCAGGGGTGAAACAAGGTCACAAAATCTCCACCCCAACAAATGTGAAGGGGTAGTATAATCCTGACTAAAGATATCAGGATTCCTGGTGTTTCCAAACTACTCACTTCTGTGGCAGAAAGGATATGTTGCTTTGAACTTGTAACCTACAGCGTCGTGACAGCTGTGATGTCCATGCTTCTTCCATGTGGCAATGAGAAACAGACGCAATGGGGCAACACCTTCTGAGCACTCAGTTCGGTTCAGGAATGCTTTCATGTTTTAATTGATTTGGGGGTTGTGGAGTGGAGACTCAGAATGAAAAACTCAAGCCAAAGCAAGGAGAGCTTCAGTGAACTCATAGAATCATAGAGTTGGAAGAGACCACAAGGGCCATTGAGTCCAACCCCCTGCCAAGCAGGAAACACCATCAGAGCACTCCTGACATATGGTTGTCAAGCCTCTGCTTAAAGACCTCCAAAGAAGGAGACTCCACCACACTCCTTGGCAGCAAATTCCACTGTCGAACAGCTCTTACTGTCAGGAAGTTCTTCCTAATGTTTAGGTGGAATCTTCTTTCTTGTAGTTTGGATCCATTGCTCCGTGTCCGCTTCTCTGGAGCAGCAGACAACAACCTTTCTCCCTCCTCTATGTGACATCCTTTTATATATTTGAACATGGCTATCATATCACCCCTTAACCTCCTCTTCTCCAGGCTAAACATGCCCAGCTCCCTTAGCCGTTCCTCATAAGGCATCGTTTCCAGGCCTTTGACCATTTTGGTTGCCCTCCTCTGGACATGTTCCAGTCTGTCAGTGTCCTTCTTGAACTGTGGTGCCCAGAACTGGACACAGTACTCCAGGTGAGGTCTGACCAGAGCAGAATACAGTGACACTATTACTTCCCTTGATCTAGATGCTATACTCCTATTGATGCAGCCCAGGATTGCATTGGCTTTTTTAGCTGCCACGTCACACTGTTGGCTCATGTCAAGTTTGTGGTCAACCAAGACTCCTAGATCCTTTTCACATGTACTGCTCTCAAGCCAGGTGTCACCCATCTTTTATTTGTGCCTCTCATTTTTTTTTGCCCAAGTGCAATACTTTACATTTCTCCCTGTTAAAATTCATCTTGTTTGTTTTGGCCCAGTTCTCTAATCTGCCAAGGTCGTTTTGAAGTGTGATCCTGTCCTCTGGGGTGTTAGCCACCCCTCCCAGTTTGGTGTCATCTGCAAATTTGATCAGGATGCCCTTGAGTCCATCATCCAAGTCGTTGATAAAAATGTTGAATAAGACCGGGCGCAAGACAGAACCCTGTGGCACCCCACTAGTCACTCTTCTCCAGGATGAAGAGGAACCATTGATGAGCACCCTCATCAATGTTGGAGTAAAATCCCAATCATCCCTGACCTTTGACCATACTGCCTGGAGGGAGCTGATGGGAATCTCAAATATCTGGAGGGCACCAGGTTGGGGAAGGCTGCCATATGGGGAACAAGGGAGAAACACCATTTAGATAGGAAGCTCACTTACAAAGATATGAACCACTGGTGCTGAAATAAAAACTGTATGTATGCAAGTCTGACGTCACCTTTGAACATATCATTCCTTACTATGAGTTTCCTTCCGACCTAGGCAGCATCCTTTTCATCATTATTTTCCCCAGCCTTACACTTATAGAATATGCAAGAGTAGCAAATCCTTTTTCAATCGATCAGAAATTAGCGGCAGTTATCCTGAAAATCTTTGTGTGTTCCATCAGCTTCATAGGGATGATTTTTAAAATGGAAAGTGGAAACTGGCTAACGTTTACTTTGAACTCTTTTAATACCTCCTTTGCACATTGCACTGTCAGTGAATTTTGAATCCTTCAGCCACTCACATCCATATCATCCTCGTCACAATAGCAACCATACTGTATTACTCCTCGCACAAGGTATTAGAGATATTTTGTCAAAGTAGTGGAACTACACTGTGCAGGAGCTGAAAACTGAGGCGAACTGTGGTGATTTTATTCCTCCATTAGTTGAAGCACGAGTTGAACAAAGCACCCCAAGTTGGATCAGGGTCCCCCAAAAGCCTCATGCCAGCCTGTTTTGTTTTTGTTTTGTATTATCTACTTTTCTGTACCCTATATCTCTACGTTTTGTTATGTTTCTGTATTCTAGGTCCATGGACTTTGCAATAACCAAATCTGTGGATGTTCAAATGCTTCCTGTGGATGTTATTGTTGTTGTTGCCGCTGCTGCTGCAAGGAGTGGGGCTGTCCTAAATATTGCCTGCAGAGCTCTGGGCTTTGTTGTTGTTGTTAAAAGCACAGCAACATGCTTCCGTTTTGTTAGGTGTAGTTTTAAATGTAAACACTGAACGTGAAATTTTACCTTCATCTTCAAATACTTTAGACTTCTTGACACCTTTTGATTTCAGCAGGTATCAGCCCTTGTTATGCAGCGTACGTCTGAACTCACATGCACTTCCAGCATGCATATCAACCCAAAATATGCATATTGTTGCAAAATTGTGTCATTTTGGACCAGTTTTCCTCCCATCCCTACCCTACAGAGCTGCTGCCCACCAGAATAGACAATATTGTGCTATATGAACCAACAACGATCTATAAACCACTTTCTGTATGCATCATATTAGATGGGTGTGGATCTGCAATACTGATTGGCTTGTCAGTGCTGGAGTTTATTCCTAAAATAGCCCCAATCCCTCCTTGTATATGTGAAAGTTTAAGTCACGCCCCCCCCCTCAGCCTTCTTACTAAATTTCAAAATCACTTAGTTGTGCTGTGGCTCTAAGGACTGTTGTGATTGTGATCTTCTGTGAAGAGTGAATGGCCAATTCAGAAGTTGCCATAATAAAATATTATTCAATTCAGCAGTGGCCCAGTAAGGTCTATCAATGGGAAACCTATGGGCCAGGATGAAAAATTACCTGGTTTCTTTGCAAGCCCATTTTGTCCCTCCCTAGGGACCCTCAACACTGAAATGAAATAGTTATGCCAATTGCTTGAGCCACATGGTTCCTGCTTACTCATATTGCTGGCACGGTGTGTGACTAGACTACGTGGAAGCAGCTCCCACAGTTTGGTGGAAATGTAGCAAGAATTTGGCCACAGTCATTCAGGGATGCTAAGCTATCTCAGCTCATATGCACAAACAGCTCTTCCCCTCAGTTCAGCTTCATCTATATCTGTATCATCTATATCTATGTTTATCTATATCATCTATAACTATATATATCTTTAACTCTCCATGTATCTGTCGGCAGCACCAGGTTTGACAGGTGAGTGTTTTTGTTAATGGTGGAAATTCCCTACCTTTGCAGAAAAATAGCATGATCCTAGAGTGTCCAACAAGACCCCTCCCCAAACTGCCACAGATGAGAGTGCTGAATATGGTCCTTCCCTCCTGAAAATTAGAAACATACCTGGCACAGTGCAGAGCTAGTCCTGCGTTCATTGGAGACTTGTGCAGTGGTACCTCAGGTTAAGAACTTAATTCATTCTGGAGGTCCATTCTTAACCTGAAACTGTTCTTAACCTGAGGTACCACTTTAGCTAATGGGGCCTCCCACTGCTGCCGCACCCCTGCTGCGCGATTTCTGTTCTTATCCTGAAGCAAAGTTCTTAACCTGAGGTACTATTTCTCGGTTAGTGGAGTCTGTAACCTGAAGTGTCTGTAATCCAAGGTTCTGTGAACACAACTTATGAGACCTCAACAAGTATAGTCTTGCTAGGCCCCTTTCTCTGCCGGCTCCATGGGGTCACTGGTCATGAGTCTCTGCCAGACGGCAGCTGCATCTTCTGAGGGACAAAAAGGAGTTAAGGAGAGGATGGAGGTAAGATAAAGACAAAATGTCCAGAGTTGTAGGTGAGAGTTGGGAGGGAGGTGACAGGTTTGAGGATGGATGGGAGGAGGGAATAAGAAAAGAAAAGGAGGTGGAAGAGGGATAGGCAGGAGCTGTAAAGATGCTTGAGGAATTTCATCCTTTGCAAATGCAATAAAAACTAACCTGATCCGTACCTCTTAGGCTAATGTGCGGATTGGAACTTATATTATGTTTCTTACACTAAAATCCATTTTTCCTTCCATTTATGGAACCCCAAATGGCCTGTGGTTCTCAAGTGATCTTCCATCCAGGTACTGACCGGACCCAGATCTGATCTCAGGACCTCAGTAGATAACCACCATAAATTCTCCATAGGGCCATTATAAAAACAACCACCACCATGTGAGTGGTTGTTGTGGTTGTTTTCAGATCAGGAAGTCCAAGCATCTGGGCAGGCTGCAAAATGCTGAAGAAATGTTCAGTGAAAATAAGTACATATACACACACACAATTCATGACCGGCTCTCATCAATGCTATAAACTCAGGCCCTCATCCATTGACATTATAAATAAATTCTAAAGTATCCTGACAATATGGGGTGGGGATGGGAAATCCTCTTCAGCAGGGGATGAAAGATTTCAATAAATTAGAGGTCAGGTTTTGGCACAGCCCTTAAAATAAATATCCTTTCCACTCCTTTACTGAACATCCTAACAGCTTGAGTCCTCCTAGTTCCTTGTTGTAAGACACAACTTTTGTTCAAGGGGGTTTTTCCCCTTAGGGAACATCGCTCAATAATGGCTTGCATGGAAGGAGTAACAATAGTGGTCATCATTCTATAGCCCTTTTATCACAATTGTTCATTAATTCAGTGTGACGCTTGCTTGAAACCAGCCATTTCCCCCTCAGATTTCTATCTCCTTGTTGCCATTCTCGCTTACACATGCTTTTCAGCTGGTGAATAATATAATCAGATAAGAAACCAAGAGGCCAGAAAAGATGTCTTGCATTTGCATCCCGCCCACCCCCAAAGCAATTTACACAGATGCTGCTGCTTCAGTATTGGGTGAGGGGGTGGCGCTCTATGTTTTCAAGGGGTTTGGTGTTGTTCCTCATTTCAAATCTTTGTAATTCATTTTGGGTCAGAAGGCTGATTGCTGTTAATTGAAAATTCTGTTCGTCTCTTCCACGTTGGATATTTTTCATCAAGCAGTAATTCTAATGGAAAATATAATGGGGAATGACATATAACTGTGTGATTGTGAGATCAAAATAAAATCACACACAAATAGGAAATCTAGCACTCCTGAGCTTGTTTGCAGGCTGGACTGCAAATCTCTCATTGGATCACACCTTTCTCCGAATATTGCAATGTCATTTATTGTGTTCAAAAATGTGCACAAATTATCTCTCCCCCCCTCCCTGTAACATTATGAAAAAATGTCTGTTTTAGAGAATCACATTTTATAGGCTAGTACACACAAAATGTGTACTTTTCTGCTTCATGAATTTAAAAGCATGTATTTTACAAAGGGGATAGTAATTTATGGGGGAAATGTGCACAATTGTATAGAAAACGTACTCAATGGGGGAGGGAATAGGACAGAGTGGTACACAAGGGGGTGCAAGAAGCAGGAACAGAACTATTACTAGTGAGATTGAAATGGCATGGAATTAGCTGCTTCACACTTCCCAGCACGCACACACACGTTTGTTTCCCGTTGATGCAATGCCATGCATGTAGGTATGTTTTTCTTTCTTTTTTTAATATGGTAACCACAAGGGGCTTTCCCACTTTATCAGCATCACCCCTCCTAACTGAACGCCAGTTGGGTGAGTAATGCCCCTGTGATCAGTTCTGTCCACGTACTTGCAATCTAACTGTGTGGGATACACCCCAGGCAATCTGTTTCTGTTTGGATCAGTGTTAGGGCTCTGCACCAGATTTGACAGAGGGCCTTGCCGAAATGGGCCTGTTGAGAGGGATTTGGGTATTGGTCGAGTTGGGTTCAGCCAGCCCCAGATCACTGTGGGTCACGTTTGATGGTCCAGAGTGATCTAGGGCTGTTAGGGAGCAGGACGTCGAGCAGAAAGGAGAGGCAGGCATCAGTCAGAAAAGCTCATCAAAAAGGACAAGATCCAGCTGAACAGCAGCTAGCTGCATCTTCCTGGGAAAAGGTAGGAGTCCACAGCACACTGACTCTCCTTCTTACCTGAAGGAGCATCACACAATGTTGATGCCTCTTTTCAACCTTTGTTCAATGCAGGCACTGAACCTGTAGGGTGCTTCTCTTCAAGCAGCTTCCCTGTAGGAAAGCTGCCGGCGAGGAAGCAGCACCCTACAGGATCAGTGAAGACATCAACCCTGTGGAGTGCAGGATGCTCCTCCACAAGCGCCTTCTCTGCTTGTGAAGGAGCACCTTGAATGATTGACTCCCCTTGCTTTCAGTTGGGAGTGTGTACAGAGGGAGATGCATCATCATCATCATAATTTATTATTTATACCCCGCCCATCTGGCTCCTTCCCTATCCTCCTCCTGGTCATATGTTTAATTAGCATTTGTAAAAACAAAAACAACAACAACCCCTAAACAAACCTTGGCCCCACCACACAACTCATTTGTGACTAGTGGTTCTGGGTTGGTCCAGGTTGACTTCGCCTGGTGGGACGGGGCTGAATTGGCTGTCACTGAGTGGACAGTATGAATGGATCAATGATATATCATATCTTCACTGCCACAACATCTGTTGTATTGTACTGTAAGCTGCTGGGAGAGATTAAGCCCAGGATGTGGAAGTTTGCAGCCCCCCAGATGTTGAATTATATATCCCATCAGCATCAGCCACTCTTGTGGGTGCTTGGAAAGGATAGGTGATGTAGTCTAACAACCTCTGGAGAGTCACAAAGTACCGCATTCCTGTGGAAAGTGTGCTTCTATACTTCTTATAGAAGCCAGTGTGGTGTAGTGCCAGTGTGGTGTAGTGGTTAAGAGCGGTAGTCTCGTAATCTGGGGAACCGGGTTCGTGTCTCCGCTCCTCCACATGCAGCTGCTGTGTGACCTTGGGCTAGTCACACTTCTCTGAAGTCTCTCAGCCCCACTCACCTCACAGAGTGTTTGTTGTGGGGGAGGAAGGGAAAGGAGAATGTTAGCCGCTTTGAGAGTCCTTAAAGGGAGTGAAAGGCAGGATATCATATCCAAACTCTTCTTCTTCTTATGCAGCATCTGATGGGGAATTTGCAGTCCTTAAGACCATGGATGAAAACACAAACCATTGCTGTTAGAAAGGGTCGGTTTAGAGCATGGCAGACCTTAACAGTCACTGTCCTGCTTCCCAGACACATGGTTGCACTTTGGGTACAGTGATGAAAAACTCTGCACTACTTAGAGTCTCTAGGGCAGGCATAGGCAAACTCCAGCCCTCCAAATGTTTGGGACTACAACTCCCATCATCCCTAGCTAACAGAACCAGTGGTCAGCGATGATGGGAATTGTAGTCCCAAACATCTGGAGGGCTGGAGTTTGCCTATGCCTGCTCTAGGGCCCCATTCAGAAATCATTTGAGAGGTACCCTTCTCCCAATTTTGTGTATATTAAGGGAACGTGCACCTACAGACACAAAGATTGCTGGAATTAATATGCAAAAATGCATTCTAGTAGGAGCGACTGTTTGAAAAAATGCACTCTGTCAGGCAAAACGTATAGGGGAAAGCTGCACAATTTGGAGCAATATTTATTTATTTATTATTGAAACTATGATACATTTTCTTTACGACTTTTTAAAAAGTAACAAATGGATGCAGAAATGTGTCAGACTGAATTTAAGAGGAGTGAAAGGGGGGGGGGACTGAAATTGAAAGATGATCCCTCCATGCTAACTTTCTTTCTTTTTTCCCCTTTGGGCAATGGGGATAGGCTTGTGGGAGGTGAACATCTATCGGGTCCTTTGAGTATTCTTTTCAAATGCTCAATAAATAAACAAATAAACCTTCAAGGCTTTTGAGTGTTCAGTAGGAATGCTCAAAGGGTTTGATTTTTGGGGTGAGCTCCAGGCTGCTTTCATGTCCTTAAGGATACAGCACAGAAAGTGTGTGTGTATAATTCTTGCGCCCCTCCTTCATAAATTTGAACATAGAAACATTTTTAAACAACTAAAGTTCTACAGGAGCATGAGAAAACTCTTGTTTTTTAAATGTTTGTGCCCATTTGAGGTGAAATTAATAGTATGGGGTCAAATTTAGCTGTAAATGACATTTCAAGGTGAAAAACTATGGGTGTGGCACCCAACAGATGAGCAGTTTATGCCCTCTGGCCCCTTTGACTTCTACATCCTTCCTATAATATGTACTGTTTGTATTGCCAAAACCTGGGCAGGTGAGCTAGGCAAGCCAACACTCACCCAGTTTAGTTGTTTTGGCTGCAGCAACATCACAGACCAGAAGGGAAGGGGGGTTGTTGTCATCCAAGCAAGTTCTACCACAAGACCAGACCATTCTTGCACTGAATTTGAGGGTTTGCCCCTGGTTTGGGGCCAAAGACAGAATATCCGTACTGCTGGTGTACTGCCCAATCTAAGGCCCAGCAGCCTTCCTGGCTGAAGTGGCGGAAATGGTGCCAACTGAGAGATGTCAACACCCGTGGCAAAGCTCTATAGTGGAAGGATCTGGTCCTGCATGTTGCCAGAAGCTGCTCCTTCTTGGGTGCCTTCCCCTGCATGCAGGGAACCCACTCTCAATGCAGCAGTACTGTGCAGGATTGGATCCTCCCACAACAAATAAGTGGGAGGATTTGATTCTGTCCTGTTCTGGCCACTGCTCCTTTATGAGTGGTTCCCTGAACTCAAGGGTTTTCCCGGTAAGCAAGGAAGCAGCAACACCATGCAAGATTTGATCCCCCTACCTAGGGCTCCATCTCTCAAATTGCTCCAGGGATGGATCCGGGGTGCAGTGGGCAGCCCTTAGGGCAGCACACATGGCGAATTGGCCTGGACTGGCAGCCACAGATCAGGGATGTAGGCTTTTATTAGAGGAGTCCATGCACTATATGTATGTGTGCATAAAATATTGCAGACCCTCCAAGTGTCCCTATTTTCCAAGGACAATCCCAGATTTACAGAAGTCATCCCAGTTTCTGATTTGATGCTGGAATGTCCCACTTTTTGTTTGTTGTTGTTGTTTAGTCGTTTAGTCGTGTCCGACTCTTCGTGACCCCATGGACCAGAGCACGCCAGGCACTCCTGTCTTCCACTGCCTCCCGCAGTTTGGTCAGACTTATGTTTGTAGCTTCGAGAACACTGTCCAACCATATGGGCTCTTATTTTTACCCCTATGCAATTTTAGGTTTCACTGTGAAGATAAATAAAATTAGCCCATGTCAATGCATTGCAACTTTCCAAGTAATATAATGTCCAACTTTTCATTAGGACACCCCTATTTTCATCAGAGAAATGTTGGAGGGTGTGGAATAGGACTTTCCCAGGGCTTTTTTTAAAAAAGCCAGAACTCACTGAAACTCAATTTTGACTCCTCTCAGGTAGGCAACATTGCCATTCTAAGAGAACAACTCCTGAGCAGTTCCGGCACCTCTTTTTTTCTAGAAAAAATAGCACTGGACATCCCTATTTTCATCAGAGAAATATTGGAGTATATGATATTGTTTTATTGACGCGTTCCTGCCCTGGGAAAACTTGTTGAAGGGCAGGTTAGAAATACTATAAATAAATACATTAATATGTTAGGGTTTCCCTTGTTTTTTCTTCCTCCAGCTCTTGATATATTGGGGTCCCATAAGCTTTAAGGCTTGGCCTGCCTCTGAAAGCTGTTACAATTGGTCTGTCATAGATTTATGTCCATAAAGATCTGCAGAGCAGTCACCTCTCTTGCTCTCAGAGGACAAAGCTCTAGTTTTTTCTGGGTCTTTTTCCTGACCTTCTCTGTCCATTCACTCTGTGCAATCAATTCATCTTTTCCCATAGAGTTGACAAGTGGGACTCTATTGCACCAGTTGACGTGCATGTCAAGGATTTCCCTAGCTAGTTACCCCCCCTTGCACACTTTTCAGTGCTGTCACAGCAGAGAAATGGTAGAGGAGAGTGGATATTTCATGACGAAGGTTGCAAATTGACTAGAGGAAGGAAAAGAAGAAGCAAGTGTTGGTTGATACTTGGGAAATGTAAGTAATTTGAAGTATTCAGCAGGCCAATATGGGCTCTTATTTTTACCCCTATGCAATTTAAGGTTTCACTGTGAAGATAAATAAAATTAGGCCATGTCAATGCATTGCAACTTTCCAAGTAATATAATGGCCTTTTGCAGATCCTGGAAGGTTTAATAAGACTATAAAAGGGTTTTTTCTGCTTTCAGTGAGATTAGATTCCTGGCTTGCTAGACATGGTGGTACAGCTATTGGTGAAATATGCTACATTTATCAAACATCACTGAAAATAGGAAACCTTTAGAGAAGGCACATTGCTTATATCTGAAGTGCAATAAAGCATTATTCCAAACCAAATGGACTCAGAGGAGAAGAGCCTAAAGCTAGGCTGTGTCAATGCATTACAGCTGTTTTCTAGAAAACCCAGAATATCCATCCCATGCTATATAACATCTATATTATAAAATATACCTAGCAATTTGGTTTTTTCATGGTTTGTGAAATGTGGGCTCCAGTAAATCACCATAAACCCAGTAAATCATTGGTGCCTTCCAAATGTTCTTGGACTACAACTCCTATCATCCCTGACCAGTGACCATGCTGGTTGGGTCTGATGAGAATTGGAGTCCAACAGGATCTGGGTGGCTATAGGTTCCTAGCTCTCTGGGAATACCCAGTACCACAATATTAGTGCAGTAGCAACTTCCATTCCCTATTTTTTATGAACATCTTCACTCTCCATGAAAGAGGTATTCTTTTTTCTGCCTCCTTCACAGGGAGCAGAAGATTTCAAGAGATGTTCTGAGAAGTGTACAAGATAGCCATGTGTTATTCAGTGCTTTTTATTTTTTAAAACCTATCTTCATGAACTCCTGCAGCATTGATCTTCTTGTACAAAGAGCATTATCATGACAGTTTTCCTGGAATGATATGGCATGTGGTTGCATGGTCATTCTAGGAAATACTGTGAGGGTACAGCACAAATGAGATATGCATGTGTGAGACACAGCCCACATAACCATTGAACAGCTTCCAAGTCATCTTGTCACTGAGCAGCTCATTTTCACGGCCATTGTGCATATCTCCCTAAGAACTTGACTCCAAATCTCCATTTTGTCTGAGAAGGATAAGGTGAGCTGAAGTTTAGGCTTTAGCATGTTTGATTGGAGCGACCTGAACATCATTATTATGAGAATTATGGAAAATGCAATGGCTTCTTCCCTTCTAGGTATCCAGTGCAGTTACACCATCCAGGCTGTGCTCACTAAATGGCTAGCTGAGACTACTGCCAGAGGAAAACATTGTCTCAGGCAGAGCAACCAGACTACAGAAAGTCACTGGTGAGTACTCTGAGACAACATTATGGTGAAATAAGATTCTCCAGGCTTGCCTCTTAGTATTTGGAGACCTTCAGGTTAGAAAAGGAATTGCATGGGTTACACATCCAGAGTCCTTGAGGCTCAGGAGAGTAATCAGGAAGGCCTCACTCAGCATGTAGCCTGATAAACACAAGCTGGCAGTACATTGATTCCAGCTTAGAGCAGGGCCAGGCACAACCTCAACTATGCCTACTTTAAGGAGGCTGCAGAGCAGCTCCTGCCCCAACCAAATCAGGCACGGCTGATAGTGCGTGTTGCACATCTCCTTATGTTAATGTCTTTCTTCCATGTGTCACTCATTTTTATTTTTTGGGGAGTAGACATCACTACTAAAAAGAGAGGGTATTTGTGACCTGTTGTTCTCCTAATTACATCATTGGGAGTTCAGTAGGCTCATAGGAGCCAGCTCCTAGGGGCCAAGGGGTCTTCGGCCCCCTAATAAAATATTTGAGGGGCCCAGGCCCCCAAAGTTGATAGGCATAGCCATTGAAATGGTGTGCGTGCATCGCATCATATGATGAATTATGCAGGAAGTGCTTAGCTGCCTCCCCCCAATATTTTACTCAAGATGGCACCCCTGAATAAGCTCATGATTCATATCTGACCTCCAAAATCACTGATGTTTAACTTGTGTGTGTGTGCGTGCGCACCCACTCACCCCAAAGTGCTTTCTCTTAATGTGCGAGTTTCAAAACAAACTGAAAAAGTCTTGTCAGCAGCACCTATCCTGTCCATTACCTCAAAACTGCTTGCCTGGCAACTTAGCCTGTTTGGTCAGTGTTTGTTATGAGAGAATGAAGAGAAACCATTAAGTACATTCATCCTCAGTGATCATCTTGCTATAAGGCTGAGCAAGCGAGGGACTGTCATCTGAAGTGACAGGGCTCGGAGGCACTGTCAGGCTTCTGTGGCTGACCTATCAGTGAAGCACCATTGTCCCCTGCTCGAGTGTCAGGGTGAACTATCATTACCTCTCCCTGTTGCACAATGAAAGGAGTCTTCCACTTCCCCTCCAAGGATAATAGATGGTATTTGTTCACTGAAAATATATTCAGTGAATAAATGCATAGAAGGAAGCACATTATAGCCACTTATCCTAGAGTCAGTGTCTGCAGCATTCTTCTCAAAAACTACCTTTTCTTTGAAGCATCTTGGATTTTTAAACTTTGGTGCAATGAAGAATTACCAGAGATGGTGTAGATCAGCCGCAGGCCAAATTCAGGCCTCAGGCCTTTCAGCAAACCACAATCCTTCCCACTCTCCATCCCTCACTGGCTTGGCTTCAACCCTCATTGTGTTGTGGGTGTGTCTTTCTTTCGTTGGCCTTGCTGTCCTTGAAATATGATAGTGCCTCTGACTTGCCTAGATGAAAAGAAACATCTGGATTTTACATGGCTTGATTGTAGCCTACTGCACAAAGTCACAAAAGTTGCTTTATCCATTTTGTTGCCTCTGGTCATACCTGCCACTGATATGCAGCTCCCATAAATTTGACCATCAGGGAATATGGTCCTCGGGCTGAAAGAGGCTCCCCAGTGCTGATACAGCTATAGATAATGGGCCTTGAAAAAATAATTACCTTTTTTGGAAAAATATGTTATTCAATTGAATATTCAGTATAATTTGTACTTTATAATTTGTTATAAACTTCATTTGTAATTTGTAAATTTGATTTAAAAGTGATGATTAATTTTCACCCCAATCCCAAATAAAGCCCAACTGTGCTTGGTTCCCAGTTCCCTTTTTACTATTGCATCTTCCTTCCCATCTCTCTTTCTCATGGTCCTCTTCATAACAGGACATATTGATTTCCCTTACCATTATCTAAGATTTTAAGTTGTCTTTCATCATTACCAGTTCTGAAAGAGATGACACTTGGATTTGTTTCCACTACATTGAACTATTTTAGATCACTCCCAGCCTTTAAACTATGGCCAAACATTCTTCTTTAAAACATTATCAAGAAGTGATATCAAAAGCGCTAGATGTGGAGAAGCACAGTCAAAGCATACCAGCTTAATTTAAAATCCATGGGAACCCCCATGTTTAATACTAAAAGCATATGTGGGTGTCCCAGGAGAAAGACCATTGTTCTTTCAATGTCTGGAATATATTGTGGTGTGAACACTCATCTCCCTATTGTCCATGGTAAAAAGGTTTTAAAGGGCTTTCCATTGCTTCAACACCTTACAAAACTTGTTTGACCAGATATAAAAGAAAGGAGTACTGTCTGTACACCAGTGTCTGCTTTAGTTCTCTTAAAATATATATATATTGTCTGCCATTATGAAGGAAATAATAAAAGGAAATGAGACCTTCACAGAGAAAGCCCAAAGGATTTTATTATCCAAAGTATCCTCTCCACAATTTTCCTTCCCTATTAAGGCTTTTCATATTGTTTACCAATCACACTTTCCCTCCAGACAGTGGGTTGGATACAGGTTGGTTGTTCTGTGAATGGAAAAGGTCATTTCGTTTATGGAAGGAACCATGAAAGTTTCACAGTGAAAGAAGGGGGGAAAGTAACTGTCCTAAGTCCCCTCATTCCCCCTCACACTACCTCTCAAAATTTTGGAAGTGTCTTCCAACTCTCTAGGGAGGTTTTTCAGGGAGCACAGGGGGTGGTAGGGGGAGAATGTACCATCATTCATGTTCCCTTATTCCTGTGCCAGGAGAGCTCAACAGAGTTCAATTCCAAGACACAGTTCCCATATCATTAAATATTACCCCTTTGTTTTCAAAAGGAATCAGTTCACATATTCACCTGTAAGGCAAATGTAGATTAAATCCGATGATTGAGATGTTTCATCCCATTTTAAGGGTTATACTTCAGACCATTTTTTCCAGCTCCTCTTCTATTTAGGGTCCAGCTTTCAGCTGAGTTGAGGAGTGTGCTATGACTACAATAAAAAATCAACAGTTATGACCTGTTATGAGGCCCAGTGTCACAACCTAGGCAGGCAAATATATTTATGCCACTTCAACAAATGCAATGCAACAATCCAGACCTCAAAGCCCTTTGCAGAGCCCCAAGCCACAGCACCAGAGATTCATGTTGCTGTCAACCTTAACAATAGCAACATTTACGCACGATGCTGCATTCTATCATTGTATCATAATGGAATAATTATTAAAGCATTGCTAAGCAAATGTTACACACAGAAATAGATGATCTTGTAAACTTCAAACACCTGCTGATCTTGTTTACTCAGCTGCATGTCAGCTACAGTCACTGTTTAATCTCCTGAAGGAAACAGAGATGGCATATCGAAAGTCAGGAGGATCATGGGTAATGAGTATTCGAAGGTATTATTTTTTTTTAAAAAAAAAATATTTGATCAAGGATTTTTCTCTCTGTGCAATATGCTACAAAGTCTTTGGTGTGTTTTGCTTCGGAAGTCTTCCTGTCTCTAAGTATTCTAATTATATCTCTTCCTCTGGAAAGATACATTTACTTTCTTTTTGTAAATATTAGAACGAGATGTCTATTACAGCTACTTCTGCAATTAAAGTAAAAATGTTCTGAGATGTAAAAGTGATCATAAAAGAAACCCGGTAGCAAATATGCTCTAGGAGAGATAGGGAGACAAGTTTCAATGCCAATCAAAGGGTGAGAGGCTAAATTACAATTAATTAGGTAGAAGACAGTAAAGATCAGACTGCAAATTAGATGCAGAAAAGAAGATACTAATGTTAAATTATTGTGCATTATCTTTAATTTTTCAACATTTCCTGTAAGAAACCTTATTTTGTAAATTAAATGAAGGGTAAATGTATTTTAATGCCTGCCTAGTTTACACAGTGAAGGCTGATCTATTATGGCAAATAGGGCACTGCCCCACCAAACACAGTTGATTTTTTTCAAGTGCACCTGCTTTCTTACCTACAACCAGGCTGGATGGTAGTCCTAGTTATCTGTTTCCTCCTCCTTTGCAGTTTTGCCCTTGTAGAACTCAATGGGGAAGAGGTTGGAGGCAAAAGTGCTAGGATATAGTTCCGTTCCACCTTAAAAGGAACAGGCATGACTGTTGTGGGTGACATGCCTGTTTACATTCCAGCACGGTCTGCTGGGAACTTCTGTTTGTATATTGCTTTTGCTATACTGCTGTTTTGCTGGACACAAAGGGAAGCAGACATGTTTTTCCTTTGTTCCTGAACTATGCTGAATAAACGCCTGTAAATAATGCTTACACATGTCTCTGTCCGACACTTCCGTTGTGAGAAGTTATTCACTCTGCTGATAGAGCGTGCTCAAGTTTCTGAAGGCTTCTGAAGCTACGAGTCACTGATTGATACTGTTCCAAGTTCGCCCGGCTGCCGGCCAGTGGCTGGAGCCAGCTGCGGGCCTGCCTGATGTCCCCGTCTCCCCGGCAGCATCCCAACCAAAAGTACATGTCCTTGGTTCTGACTCCTCCTGCTTTTGGCCTCCCTGCTGACTTCTGCCCTATCAGTTCCAATGGGCACCAGCCACCACAGAATATGTACCCAATAAAAGCTGTTCATTGGCATAAATGCCCAACAGCATAACCCTGCATGTGTGTCAGCTCAGAGGTAAGACCTACTGAGTCCAATAGCGATTGTTCCATGGTGATTGTGTACAAGACTGAAATCTATAAAGCAGCTAGTACTTGACTTTCCAGCTCTTACAGGAGAGTGTCATTGTCATGAAATGTTCACAAACGTTCTAAGGACTCATAATGTGTCAGCAATAGAATTTTATTGCATACTGCCACTTCTCCGAAGGAGCCGTTTGAAATGGAGGAAAAGCCCCGCAGAGGAAGACAAGAGATATATGTTGTTGGTCATTTAGTATTTATTCAAGAGAGCCAAAGTTTGGACTGCATTTGGTGTAAGTATAATAGTCAGAGGGAAATGCATAGCCACATACATTAAAGGCCTCCACCATTCAACGTTGGTCTCCTTAGGAAGCTCAGTTTCAGACATTGAGTAGAAGTCATCTGTATTAATTTGTTTTTTGAAGAGTCATTCCAATTTCAATATAGATGGGTCCTCCCACCATTATTATTTATACCTTGTCATGAAATAATATTGCTTGTTGGCAACCCTTATCTACAAAAGTGGTTATCTCCCTTTCACAATTCAGTGTTTCCCAAAATGCTATTTCGCATGTCAGTTTTGCAAGTTAGTTGGGAAATCTATTGCACACTTGAAGATGCTTATCCACAGCTAAAAATATGTAATTTATGCTCCTGTAGATAGCCACTGTATGTATCCCTAGCTAATGGCCGACTGTAGTTATTAGTGATCACTAGAGGAAGGTAAGCAACTCTCTGTTCCCATACCCTCTTTTGATAGGAAAATTATCATTGACACACTTAACCCTCCAACCTGCTGTCTCAAGGCATCTAGAGAATAATGGGACGGTGGATTTAAGCATCCCCTGATCAGAGGAAGAGCTTGCAATAGCCACAGCTGTCTCATTCTCTTCCTGGCAGTATGGAAATTATACTTCTATCGTATGAAAATGAATGCCTAACAGCGATGGCAGGGGATAATATTTTCTTATTCTTTTTTTTTCTGAACAGCACATGAAAATTCCTTTCTGTTTCTAGCAAAGAGAGAGTGCACAACTCGTAATTACTTTTTAAATTCTCTTAGCTCTACTTTGTACAGCTCACTGTCACTTATATGTTCATTTCAGGTAGCTCCAATCAGCTTCAGGTAGGAGGGAGAGAGAAGGCTAAAGCTGCAATCCTAACCCTTGCACTCAGTCAATCAATTCTAACCCCTGTGTCCTATCAGGAATTCCACTCCATACAATGTCAGAAACAGGCCTTCAGTGTGGTGGCATCTATCCTTTGGAACTTCCTCCTGTTATATATCAGATAGTCACCTTCAACCTGGTCCTCTAGATGTCTGTTCAAGATGTTCCTCTTTTGACAACCCTCCTAAGGACAGACTTTTATCCCAGTTGGTATCCATATTGAATTTGAAAACAATAGTTTTTTTTTTGTGTGTGTGTGTTGTTTTAAGTTGTTTTTTTCAGTGTAATTATTTTTAATACTTTCTATACATGCATATCTTTTAGCTGTTTTTATACATGCAATGATTCTATGCATGCTTTTATAGTATTGTAAATTGCTTCATTGTGCCCCATGGGGAAGAATAATAAAAATTATCATAATTATTTATTGAATTGATAAAGCGCCCTATACCCGCAGGTCCCAGGGAGGTTCACGGGATAAAATCAGAATATAAAACAACAAAGTGCATAATCAAAATAACAACAACCCAATACCCCCAACACATTTTAAAAGGGCATAGGATGTAGGTTAAAAACAGTTAACACACTACACACACACACACACACACACACACATATATACACAACATTAAAGAAACAACAACACCACATTTACCTAGTAGTAAACCCCATCTTATTCTTGGGCTTTACTATTATCTGTAAGTAAATGGCTTGTCGTCTAACCATGTAGGCAAGGTTAGAATTGCCACAGTAAATCTAGCTCCCACCTCCCTGTATAG
Source organism: Podarcis melisellensis (assembly GCF_964234715.1). Taxonomy (NCBI): domain Eukaryota; kingdom Metazoa; phylum Chordata; class Lepidosauria; order Squamata; family Lacertidae; genus Podarcis; species Podarcis melisellensis. Next base: position 68,684,326 of record NC_138539.1, read on the forward strand.
AAGGCTGATGGATGCAACTTATCTTCTTAAGACTATGCCTCCATAGCCAGAGCTGCTTCACATCTGTGCAGTTGGAACTGGAACAAAAATATTAAAAATAATAACATAAATAAATATGTGTACAGTGATTAATGCTTTTGAATTCTGAAAAAGGGGGGAGAGGAAAAATCCTGATAGCAGATTTCCCTCTCTCTCTCTCTCTCTCTCTCTCTGTTTATGTTCAGATACATAGTGGGGAAGCAATAGCAGAAAAGGAGGAAATCCACAAAACCAATCAAATAAATTGAACATGATTAATGGGTGCCATCAAGTAAAATTCATAATCTCAGGGTAAATAATATTCCATGAATTTACAGCAAATGTACCACAGGGCAAGAAGCCATTTGGTCTGCAGCCAGGTTTCCGGAGGTACAAGTCATCTTGTCACTTGTCCCGAAGGCAAGATCCATTTAATTAGTTGCTTTTATATGCTGTACTTCCTTGCAACAGCTCAGATCCAGGCCCTTGTAGCTTCACAGACTGACATCAGGCATGCACTTCCCCATGTTCTTTTATTATATATATATATACCCCTGGATGGTGGTTAGGTCCAGTCAAAGGCGACTATGGGGTTGCGATGCTCATCTCGCTTTCAAGCTGAGGGAGCTGGTGTTTGTCCAGTGACAGCTTTCCGGGTGGTGCTGTGGTCTAAACCACTGAGCCTCTTGGGCTTACTGATTGGAAGGTCAGTGGTTTGAATCTCCGCAACGGATTGAGCTCCTGTTGCTCATTCCCAGCTCTTGCCAACCTAGCAGTTCGAAAGCATGCCAGTGCAAGTAGATAAATAGGTACTGCTGTGGCAGGAAGGTAAACTGTGTTTCTGTGCCCTCTGGTTTCTGTCACGGTGTTCCATTGTGCCAGAAGCAGTTTAGTCATGCTGGCCTCATGACCCAGAAAGCTGTCTGTAGACAAATGCCGTCTCCCTCGGCCAGAAAGCGAGATGAGCGCCACACCACATAGTTGCCTTTGACTGGACTTAACCATACAGGGATTTTTTACCTATATATAGGCAAATTCTAGCAGCAGGTATTGGGGACATCACTCTGTCCCATGACAGTTTGATAAAGGAGAAAGCTACTATCTTAAACTCTATATTGTACCAACACTGTAACTGGTTAGGAGGGTCATATTGCAATTACAGTGGTACCTCGGGTTACAGACTGTTCAGGTTACAGACTCTGCTAACCCAGAAATAGTACCTCAGGTTAAGAACTTTGCTTCAGGATGAGAACAGAAATCGCACGGCAGTGGCACAGTGGCAGCGGGAGGCCCCATTAGCTAAAGTGGTACCTCAGGTTAAGAACAGTTTCAGGTTAAGAACTGACCTCCAGAACGAATTAAGTTCTTAACCCGAGGTACCACTGTACCAGCTAAGTAAGAATCAAGTAACAGAAGAGGATGCTAGTGCTCTAGCTGGTCCTATAAGGCTGCTAACTCTGTCCTGGCTTCTCAGTCTATTTATCACCCTTAGAGTCTCCATCCTCATTTGACTGCCTCACTGTCTACTTGACTCCAGACCACCAAACATTGCTAGGAATCAGACACATATTCCTCAAACCTATGCTCTCAAATATGTTCAATAATATTCAATATCATATTGAATATTAAACATGCTCAGAGAAAGAGATTGAAATTAATGAAGACGACTAACTTAGGTCCATTAATTTTAATAGGTTTGCTCGGAGCAGAACTTAGTTGGAGGCAACCCATACTGTGCAAAGTTGCCCTAACACAATAGGTATCAACTCTCTTCCACGCCAACATTTGTCACCCGCAGTTCATACATCACAACGACTTCCTTTTTATTGTATTGCTCCTCTGGGTTGTGTGCTAACAATTCACAAGAAACCAAGGGAAGCAAGAGACTTAAATAATAATAAAAAGGTGTTAGGCACTTACCATCAAAGAGAGTTAATGTCAGAAAACAAAATCTTTTCTTTTGACAATGATAGTAAGACCACTACTAAGAGCTATGCATGTCCACTGTCTTCTTGTCATCTTAGATACGCACTCAAAGAAAGATTCCTTTCTAGTTTCTGACATCTGCTGACGTATCGAATAATTTTTATTCCTGTAACATCTATTGTGCCATAACTTCTGTCGATTGTTTCATCCAGGAGCATGTTATGAAGAATGTGATTGGGAATGTCAGGCAGTTGTGATTATATGAAACTGACTTATACCAAATCAAAGCCTTCTAGCCTCTCTCTCTCTCTCTCTCTCTGTGTGTGTGTGTGTGTGTGTGTGTGCGCGCGCAATGGCCATTCTGAAGTTGTATGAGGGGGGAAGCAACATGCCACCTTTATCAGTGTAGCTGTTCATAAAAGTGCTTTCATTCAAAATATGCATTCATGCAGTCATTCATTCCCAATCCATTGGCTGCTGATTACTGGTTACTTTGTCAGGGAAGTCCAGGTGGGTTATTGTCTGTTGCACAAGGAAGCTTCTGTAGAAGAGCAGTTCCTGCTTGTTCAAGAGTTGGATGTTGTTATTATCCTCTTCAGTCAAACACCAACTTTTGGAGTTATGCCTTCTCTGTCTCAAATATTGTTCAACTTCTCGTGGATTTCCTTATCCTGTATGCCAAATTTGTTCATCTTCAGCCACCGGCAGCTGTTGGTATTTTTCAGCAAAGCTCCACTGCAGCATGTTCTCTGGCTGAATGGTTACTCATACACATTCACACAAGATATATATATATATATATATGCAAAAGCAAAACCCAATATGGCTACACTTAAGCTAACTGTATGAAGCATAAAGTTAAATAAGGTAAAAGTAAAGGGGCCCCTGACCATTAGGTCCAGTCGTGACCGACTCTGGGGTTGTGGCGCTTATCTTGCTTTTATTGGCCGAGGGAGCCGGCTTACGGCTTTCCGGGTCATTTGGCCAGCATGACTAAGCCGCTTCTAGCGAACCAGAGCAGTGCACGGAAACGCTGTTTACCTTCCCGCTGGAAGGTATTTATCTACTTGCACTTTGACATGCTTTTGAACTGCTAGGTTGGCAGGAGCTGGGACTGAGCAACGGGAACTCACCCCATCTTGGGGATTCGAACCGCCAACCTTCTGATCAGCAAGTACTAGGCTGTGTGGTTTAACCCACAGCGCCACCCATGTCCCTATAAAGTTAAATATATGAAGCTAAATAGTTACTGTTGTATATTACAGAGGTATAGAGGTTCTTTCAATGGTGAACAAGTTATGTTTCTTTGATTGTTGTCTACCATTACTGATTTTCTCACAAAGGAGCACCTCATAAAGCTCTCAGGGGACTCCCCTGGAACCATTTCCAAGTCACTGCTCTATACGATACTTTGCACCAAAACTTCCTACAATTCTTCCCTCATTCAAAACTTGGGAGTTTAGAAAAGTAATCCCCATCTGCTAGGAACAGTTGGCTTTCGGCGGATAACAATTAGAAGCCCCCCTTCCTTTTGATGATGCAGTGTTTTTAATTTCATTCTGTGCAATAGAACCATTAATGCTTCATTGCGTGGGGTTAAATTATTACAATGAGTTGCTTCCACAAATTAAATTCCCATTTTAAAGAGTTGTTTGTTTAGCATTTGCTGATTGCAAGTATGGACACTGTATAGACATTTGGTTTTAGACAGATCTAAATTGAATTTGTTGAGCAATTAGCTCATATTATCTACCCCTTTGATAATATGGAGGGTTTCAGGCTATTTTATAACGATAACTCAGCTAAAAAATATGAAGCAGCACAGCTGGTCAGTTGTTTCAGCACCATGGAGAGCTCCCAGTGTTTATCTTCCAGCAACAAGGTTGGAAATGAAACAAAGGCCTACCAGGCAGGCTTTCTACCTGGCAGACAGATGAGAGACAATGTAAGAAACATCGTAAACATTGTGGAATATCTGTCTGCCAGGAATGAGAAACAGGCAATGTTAATGTTCGTGGATGCGGAAAAAGCATTTGATAATGTATCTTGGGACTTCTTAGTGAGAAATATAGAACAGAGAGATATGGGTAACGATTTTCTGAATGGAATAAAGGCGATATACACGGAACAAAGAGCCAAACTGATAGTAAATAGTGTGATATCAGAAGAGATAAAAATTTCTAAAGGTACCAGACAAGGTTGCCCACTGTCTCCATTGATATTCATCATGGTTCTGGAGGTGCTATTGGATTCAATAAGGAAAAAGGAAAGAATAAAAGGGGTGACGGTAGGAAAAGATCAGCACAAAGTTAGAGCCTTTGCGGACGATTTAGTGTTGACGGCAGAAGATCCGTTGGAATCAGCAACAGAAATACTAGAAGAAATGGAGAAATTTGGAGAAGTGGCGGGATTTATAATAAATAGGAAGAAAACAAAAATTATGGTCAAAAATATGGAGAAATCAGCGATGGAAGAATTACAGCAACAAACAGGAATTGAAATTGTCAAAAAAGTGAAGTATTTAGGAATTTGGCTGACTACAAAAAATATTGACCTGTATCAGAATAATTATATACCGACATGGAATAAAATTAAGAAAGATTTGATAGTATGGAACAAACTAAAACTTTCCTTCTGGGGTAGAATTGCACTAATCAAGATGTCGATACTACCTAAAATGCTATTTCTATTTCAAATGTTACCGATATTAAAAGGAACGACGACCTTCAAAGAATGGCAGAGGATGATCGCACGCTACGTCTGGCAGGGGAAAAAACCTAGAATTAAACATAAATTATTGATAGATGCGAAGGAGAGGGGGGGGTTTGCCCTGCCAGACCTTAGGATGTACTACGAGGCATCATGCCTCTGTTGGCTGAAAGAATGGATCAACCTCAAAAACACAAAATTGCTAGATTTAGAAGGTTTCGATAATAGAGCAGGATGGCATGCCCATCTATGGAAAGAGAAGAAAAAGGGTTATAAGTCGTTTGAAAACCATATTTTCCGGAGAGCGTTGCTGGAAGTATGGGATAGATATAAAAACATCTTGGAGGTAGGAGTGCCACATTGGCTATCCCCATTGGAGGTGTTAGCAGTTAAAAAAGTTAACATGAGAGACAATTGGGCGACATATGGAGAACTAGTGGTGAAGGAAGGGGGAAAATGGAGGATAAAACCCTACGAACAAATAAAAGGACAGGTTTACGATTGGCTACATTACCTACAAATAAATGAAATGTTTAAGAAGGATGTAAAGGAAAAAGGATATAGAGAAAGAGACTCGGAATTTCAAACAGAAATAGTGAACAACAAACACAAGGTGATCTCAAAAATGTATAAAATTCTGTTAGACTGGCACACGATGGATGAGGGGGTGAAAGATACGATGATCCAATGGGCCAGAGACTTGGGACATAATATAGAAATAGACGAGTGGTATAAAATATGGAATGAAAACATAAAATTTACAGCTTGCGTCTCCCTAAAAGAGAACCTAATGAAGATGGTGTACAGATGGTATCTGACGCCAGTGAGATTAGCCAGAATGTACAAAATTAGTAATAAATGCTGGAGGTGTGGAGAGAAGGAGGGTACATTCATGCATATGTGGTGGGAGTGCAGTAAAATAAGGGAGTTTTGGGGGATAATATATAGCGAACTGAAGAAAATACTAAGATATAACTTCGATAAGAAACCCGAAACTTTCCTATTAGGAATAACAAGAAAAGTTATAACAAGGAAAGACTGTAAATTTTTCCAATACGCCACCACGGCGGCAAGGGTGCTGGTGGCCCAGAATTGGAAGGGAAAAGAGGTCCCGACCTTGGAAGAGTGGAGGGCAAAGCTTACGGATTATGTAGAACTAGACAAATTAACAGGCAAAATAAGATATCAAAAAGATCAGAAATTTTTGGAGGACTGGGGGAAATTTACCGATTATTTGGAAACAGTATGTGAGGAACATACAACGTTAGTGTGCCTAAAAGAAGCTTTGTAAAAGAGTGAGGAGCATTACGTGAGAACAAATAAAGATATTACTGTAAGACCTAATGGTAATGTTGAAATTAAGAAATGTGTAGATATGATAGAAATTGCGGAAGATTGTCGGGAAAGTTGAGGGAGGTCCAAATAGGGAAGAGCTACGATATGTACTTGGATGTAAAAAAAGCTTTTATCTTTCTGTGTTATCAAAAACTTAATAAAAACGAATAGAAAAAAAAAAAAGGAAATGAAACAAAGGCCTTTTAAGCCTCTGCCTCCAATCCCCAGCTCCTAGGCTCCATCTCTTTGGGGGCCAACTTTCTGTCCTGCAGATGGCTAATTCTCCTGCAATCCGTGGACTCCTACCCATTGTGCTACTGGCATCATTGGACTGGTGAGCTGTTTTGGGAGGCACTTGGTTCCCTAAAATCCCAGGGGGAGGTGCCTGGCAGGATCCTTGCTCCATTCTACCGGCCCTATTATTGTGGCATTTGGTTCAGCGGGCTAAGCACTGCCAGCCTCAGTTTCAGTGGTCCCCTGATCACTATCACCTCCAACTCAGCATCTTGGTCATTGCTGAATTTTGGAGCCACGACATACTCCAATAAGGTGCAAATAAGTGGATCCTTAGCCTATGTCATCAATGTGTCTTTTTCCAAAACAAACAAACAAACAAAAAACCCACACACCTTAGGTTTTGAAATTATGCACATGAACCAAAATAAATTAAAGAGCAATTCTATGCTGCCTGGGATCATAGGATAGAGCAGATCTCCCTCTCCAAACTTGGAGAGAAAGTCTGTTGGCAGAGAAGGAGGTTTGCCCTTGCAAGCCTTCCCTTTGTGAGTGCAGAAATGTAAATTGCCTTGGCCACTCCACCATCAATGCTCTGAAGGAAGTAATTTGTAAGAACCTAGAGGCAGAGAGGGAGGGTGTGTCAGAAGACAAAAGAATTGTGTGTGTGTGTGTGTAACTTTGTATTAATGCAACATTTTTATATGTAATTGTATTATTTTGTATTATTTTGTTTAAGATGTCTATAGTTGCTTCTTTTGTGTCCACTGCTTAGAGATATTTTTAATATATTAAGTGGTATAAAAATTAAATTGTCAAATCAAAGCCATTCCATTACCTTACACACACACACACACACAAACACATACACACCAGACTGGGGCAGTGGAGGAGTATGATAGGCCTGAAGCAGGCACAGCTATTTGCTTCCACTAACACAAATGGGAAAAAAAACTAGTGGGAGGATAGTCCATGTCATTCAGCCTTTATTGGCATAATAGGGAGGGTGGTCAATATCAAAGAAGAGGGCAAATATCACCATGAAATTTAAGTACATAAGAGCCTTTGTGGATATGGCCATTTGCCTATCTAGTCCAGAATCCTGTTCTCATAATGACCGATTAGATGTCTATGGGAAGCCTGAAAGCAGAACCTGAGCAGCACTACCTCCTACTTGTGATTGGAGATCTTGGGGACAGTTGATACCTTCTTGTGGATTAATATGAGCCTAGGAGAAGTTCGAATTTGGTGGCTCCATAGCCTCATATTCTCATTCACCTACCTCATAGGATAGCATGGGAATATATATATACGCACACAATGTACCAACTGTAGTGATGGAGACAGACTTGTCCTTCTGCAGTTCCTTTCACCTACCAGAGCAGTTATCAGGGAGGGGGAATCTTCAAACATTACCTCCCCACTTCATCCAATAGATTTAACCCATGAACAGATTCTGATTCACTCTGGATCCAACTTGCTGAATTTTGAATGGAAACATTACAATCCAAGGGTACATATTTAAATGTTTTAAATCCTCCTGATATCTATGAGAGGGAGTCAGGGGCACATCAATTTCTTCTGCACGCAGTGGGGTGGGTGCAACCAAAGTCTCACATGTTGACCTCAGAGGATGGGGGAGCTCTTAGGGGAGATGAAATTCGGTAGGAGGCATTCCTTTAGTGGCAAATGTTTAGCTTCTCAAAGAAGAAAGCCTTGGCCCAGATGAACTCAGTTTTTACAGCAAGTTTTTACCAAGGGCTGCCGTTCTGCTGCTTATAGAATCCACAGTTTGAGCATGTCAAGGGAAAAATGGGTAATTGGTTTCCCCACTGGGCTAAGAATACTTGGAATAATCACTCTGGATAATAAGTACCCGTTTATCTTGTTGGCGCTCTCTCACTTTCTCACTAGTTTAAGACTCTTCCTTACTACACAGCATGGGTCACAGTCATTCCAATACTCAACACTCTACCGAGATTGCTCTCCCCATGTTGTTTCTAAGAGCTGTTCTCAAGTGTTGTTCAGTTCTCTCTCAAGTGAGTCTGGCAATTGTTTTTGAGTCTCGCATTCCAGTTGCTGCATCACTTTGGCTTCAAAAGTTTTCCGAGTTTAGTCTTCCTCTTTTCTCTCCTCCTAGGGATGGGTAGATCTGTTACTTTCTATTGCTGTCGGTTTATTTCTGCACACTTAAGCTCTCCACGTTTCCACATCCATTTGCAATTTTTTAAATAAAAAAATGCACTCATGAAAATTCAGCACCATTTTAGTCTGAATTTCTCTTAGTACAAAATTTGTCCCAATGTATACATTTGGGCAAAGCAATTTTCTGCAATATTCTGCATCTTCATATGCTATTTTTACTAATATATCAATTTTTATGCATGCTTTGCCCTAGTATTTGCATTTTTAAAATATATGATTTGGCAGGAGAACACCATTACAAAATTCGGAGAGCAACACATTTTGAAGGGTGGCTGTGCATTTGTTTGTACACAGTTCTGGAGTGCAAATTTGATTAGATCATCTATAAATGCGAAGTGAAGTGAATGTCTCCACCATCCCTATCTCTCCCCACCCCCCAATAGTCTTCTGGGATTCTGCCCAGTGTTTACACAATGATGACCTCCCCATCACCTTGCCCTTCTGCCTACAAGGTTGTGTAGTGACTCTGCCCCACCCAGGAGGCCTCTTCTGTTTCAAACTAATGCCCACAACATGAAAAACAGGCCCTTTATTTCATGTATATTAAACTCCAACACTTATGAGTACAGGTTACATGGAAGGTCAAATATTGATCAGCTGTGCTAGTGAACTTTAATTGAAGCTGTTAACATTTCCATTTTAAGATGCTGCTGCTTATGGGGTTATTTTAAAATCAAGAGTCCTGTGGCCAAACCTGATCTGTTCTCCTTCTGTATTCAGCTTGGCTAGCTAGCAATAAAAAGATCAATTTAGGAAGGTCAGAGTAATCATCCATAGTATATTTATGTACTGAATACATCACTCTCATCTAATTTATGCAGATCAATAACTAATCCAAACAGGAAAGTAAACAACAACAAAACCAACTTCCATATCTGCAATGTGCAGGTTTTGATATTTTTGTGGATAACTTCTGATTTTAAGAGGATAGGAATGCTGGCTGATATTTTAAAAAAATCATTTTTTACATATCTGTAGAATAATATTATTGTCACATCCACAAAACTAACTTACATCTCAACTGCTGAGGTTTGATATGCTTCTCTGTTAGGAGGTAAGGTACGAAAATCTTTTTGTGAAATGTTTGAGGTATGCAAGAGGGAATCAGCTTGTTGCTATGTCACTTTTAAATGTCTCATTCGTAAGACCATTTCACCTGACTTCCACATGGGTCTCTGTGTGTGCAACAAGAAGGAGGGCGTTACTGTTAGAATTCCTGATCTATGATTGCAGTCATGGGATTATTGTCTTTCACATGACAGTATATGTTTTGACTCCACAGAGTGGGAAGTGACGGAGACAGGATGTTTGTGTTACTGTGTTCCGTGAAGTGGAACTATTCTCCTTTGTTCTTTTTCTCTTTGCTGTCTGTTGCTAGAGAGAGGGGGAACCGTGTTGCAGTGCTCCGTGTGTGTCTATATGTAAATAAAGTAGATTAGCTAAAATGCTGAGTTGCTGAGGTCTGTCACGGGCATGATGCGCAAACTCTGCGGATCCCTAAGTGTGCCGGTGTCTGTTGGCATCAGTCGCTGTGATGTTCGGGTTGAAGAAAGCTTATAAAGCTCCCGAACAATCGACCAGAAGGAAGGGAACATGCCAGGTGGGCATGTGTCTCTGCCAGGGTCCTACTCAAGTGTAGTCTGAACTCCTGACAGTTACATCTAAATTCACACACACATTTTGAAAGATTTTCTCTCAAAATATGCACTTATCTTGATGTCAAGAACTGCACCACACCACAACGAAATAGCCTGCTGGATCGGGCAATGGCCCTTCTAGTCCAGCATCCTGTTCTCACATTGGCCAACCAGAAGCATGTAGGAAGACTGCAAGCTGGAGATGTGTGCAACAACACTCTGTCCAACATGATTCACAGCAATCAGCATTCAGATCTATGATGCATCTGGCAATGGAGGTAGAACACAGCCATCAGTGGCTATTGATTCCTTTGTCTTCCATTATTTTTTGTAATCCCCTTTTAAAGCCACCCAAGTTGCTGGCCAACATTGCCTCCGGTGGGACTGAATTCCATAGCTGAATTACGCATTGTGTGAAAAAAATACTTTCTTTTATCTTTTCTGACTCTTCCAACCTTCTGAGAGGTGTAAAATCCAGTGAATAATTGTGTTGTGATCTGTACATTTGTCAGAGCGGTGTGGATCATGCAATTTTTTGTATCAGTATCGACAATGATCAATCTCCTGAAGCGTTCCTTAGGGCCTGGTGAAGCAAATGTTAGTGTAGACAGGGAAGCAGACAGCAGGGAAAGCAGCAAAGAGGGGCAATTCATTGGCTTCCATCAACAAACAAATTAAACAGACCGAGGCAGTGCAAATGCCTTTGGAGTTATAGAGAAGAAAGTAGATTCAGCTATCCAGAAACATCTAGGACTCAGATTCAGGAGCATGGCTAACCCTACCATTAGGCAACATGAGGCAGCTGCCTCAGGTGGCAAATGCTGGAGGGTGTGGGGAAGCACTAGTAATCTATTTGGCCACTCCCACTTTTTAAAGGACAGAGCTGTATGCGCTACATGATCTTTGTCCCATTAAACTTTAATTAGTTTAATGTAAATGCCCAGTGCACTTCCTTCTTTAAAAGTCTCACCACGGCAGAGGATTTCGCGCAGCAGCTAAGAAGGGCAGGAGAGGCAGCATCTTCCCAAAAAGGAGTCCTGAAGCATGCGGTTTGTAAATCAAAAATAAGGTTTATTTACAAAACACCAAAAAACAATCCTGGCGACAAACCACACATCTCAGCAAAACACACACCCAAAAGGGAGAAGGGGGAAGAACAAACAAACAGGGGGACTATTTATACAGACTCATGTTCCTGGAAGCCTAATGACCTCCAGCTGCTCAGTGATTAGAGCGTTTCTGCTACTCTTTTAACCCTTTGATAGCAACACCCCCTCTCGCTCGTAACACTGAGCTGTACCAACCTTAATACAAATTTAAACCTGAACAGAAACATTTATGAGATTGCGGACTCAAAGCTTTTGTAAAACCGTCTGCGAGATTTTCTTGGCTTGGACAATACTTTAGTTCAATTAAACCTTGTTTTACACTTTGGCATACATTTTGATAACGGATATCCAAGTGTTTTGTGTGCGCCTTGAATTGACCTGATTTAGCTAGTTTAATGCAAGGTTGATTGTCTTCCCACACTCTGATAGGTAGGGAACATTCTCCAAACAATTCTTGTACCAGTTGCTTATAAAATTCCAGTTCCCTACATATATCTGATAACGCATTGAACTCAGATTCAGTTGAACTTAAAGCTATAAGTGATTGTTTTCTTGATCTCCAACCAATTAGTGCATTTCCAAATTTTATCGCCATTCCTGACACTGATTTTCTATCTGGTCCAGCATCTGCCCAACTGCTGTCGGCCCAACATTCAAGTTGTGTGCTGCCCTCTGCTGATAGTTTTAAGCGAAAGCTTTTGGTAGTTTGGAGATACCTTAAAACTCTTTTTACTCCTTGCCAAGCATGCATTGATGGTTTTTCAGCTTGTCTACACAGCATGTTGACAGCATATGTTATATCGGGCCGAGTCCACTGTGCAATGTGGAGTAGACTGCCTATCGCTGACTGGTAAACCCCGGGATTACAGAACTCTGCCTTTTGCTCAGTTTGAGCATCCTTTGTGTAACTTAACTCCATTGGGGTTTTAACACCAGCACAGTTGTTCATTTTAAACCTTTCCAGCAACTGCTGGATTTTAGCTTCTTGGCTAAGCCAATAGTTACCATTTTCATCTTGCTGAATTTTAACTCCTAGATAAACAGATACATTGCCTAGTGATTTTATCTGAAACCTTTCTCCAAGCTTTGTGGCAAATTGTTGTGCAAGTTTATCATCCTTTCCACTGTATAATAAATCGTCAACAAATATCAAAACTGCTTCTTGTTCACATCCCGAGCCTTTTAGATAAAGACACGCATCTGCTGCGCTCTTTCTGAACCCCATGCTCTCTAGAGCATCGTTTAAGCAGGAATTCCAATTACGGGCGGACTGTTTCAACCCATAAATGGATTTGTGTAGGCGCCAGACCTGGTTTGGCTTGTCTCCTTCAAAACCTGGTGGTGGTGTCATATAGACTTCCTCCTGTAAGTCTGCATTTAAATAAGCCACATTGACATCAAAATGAAACAGCTTATTTCCCTTCTTAGCTGAAGAGGCTAGAAGCATTCTTAATGACTCCGATCTTGAAGTAGGGGCATAGATTTGAGAATAGTGAACACCTTTGCGCTGCGAAAACCCTTTTGCAACTAGCCGGGCTTTATATTGCAACTCTTCAGTAGTTGTGGGCTTTAAACGATATACCCATCAACAACCTACAGCTTGTTGCCCTTTCGGAAGCTCTGTACTTGTAAACACACCGAGAGACTTCATTGAAGCCATCTCTTTTTCCATTGCTTCCTGCCACTTTACGGCTTCTGAGCTTGGAAGCTGTTGTACTTCCATATAGCTTTCTGGCTCACACTGTGCCATATTTACGTATACACTTGTCACCTTAAACCGCTCTGGCGGCTTGCCCTTCGTGGCGCGTTTTGACCTGCGCAATTGCTCCTCTTGTGCCCCCTCTGACCGTTGGCTGTCAGAATCTGTCTCAGACTTTATATCTGGACGTGCCTCTAGGGATAAAGACCTCCGTTTAGATACCTCCCTTGGGCTTGGTGTTGCAGGTGACCTGCTTTGCTTTTGCTGTCTGCTAGGCCTACTGACTGGCGAAGTTGGAGCACTCCTAGATTCTGGCTTTTCTACCTTAGGAGAAGAACCTCGTGCCTGATCAGAATCTGCATCTGAACCATGTGCACCATCCCCTTCTGGCTCATCACTCTCTGGACTTTCTTTCTCAGCATGAATGCCTAAATCATCTCTCAAAATGTCAGGGTTAGCGTGTAAGTGAGTCCATCCGGACTGCTCACAAAAATCAGCGCTCCTACTGAGGACCACTCTTGTAGTATCCCCACCTGGGTCCACAAACCTCCAAGATTTGGCATGTGGTTCGTACCCGCAAAAGATGAGTTTCCTAGCCCTTGGACTTCCCTTTTTCCTTAACGCTTTTGGGATAAGTACATAGGCTTGAGATCCAAACACCCGAAAGTAATTAACTTTGGGCTTCTTCCCATATAAAGCAAAATAAGGCGTAGTATCAATTACCGAATTATATACTCGGTTCAGAATATGAGTAGCCGCCTGCCAGGCTTCCGCCCAGTAACTCTGAGGAAGTTTAGCATCAAACAACATAGAGTTTGCCAACTCTTGCAGAACCCTATTTTTACGTTCGGCCACGCCTCCTTCTTGGGGGGAATAAGGTGTAGACAGACGATGCTTAATTCCCTTTTTCTTAAAGAAATTCTGCAACACAGACCCGGTAAATTCTGACCCTCTGTCTGTCTGAAAAGCAAGTACTCTAGTACCGAATTCAAGTTCTACCGCATGAACCCAATTTTTAACTGTTTCTGCAGTATCTGCTTTTGTTTTGAGAGGAAAAAACCATGTAACCTTTGTTTTGTCATCCGAGAGACACAGTGCATACTTCAAACCTCCCATGCTAGCAACAGGCATTGGGCCACATAGGTCCATATGCACAAGTTGGAATACTTTGTCAGATTTCCTATCTGAACTGGGATAGCTGCATCTATGAACCTTCGCACTTTTGCATGCAGTACAATCCAAATACTTAGTACATTTGTTCAATTTGCACCCTTCTGATAATTCAGGTTGCATTTTAACATACTGAAAATTAATATGCCCTAAACGGCGGTGCCATAAATGAACACAAGAATTATGGGTAGGCGTGTTCACACAACCAGCATGAACCTGTTCAACTTCATCTGGACTTGTCTCAAAATAATATAACCCATTTCTGCATTCCACCTGCAAAAGAGATACGTTATTCTTTGAAATAGTGCAAACCCCATTTTCAAACACAGTTTTAAACCCATTTCTATCAAGTTCTGACACAGACAAAATACACCCCTTCAGTCCCTTTAGCACGTAGGCATCAATTTCTGTTTGCAAACAATTCAAGAACACTGTGCCTACAGTCTCTAAGGAACGTTTAGTTGAATCTGCCATTGTCACAACTTTAGGGGTTAGCAAATGTCTGCAATTCTGCAAACGGACACTAGATGGCGCCACCAGGTGGTGAGATGCACCACTGTCGATCAACCAGCGTAGATTGCTGCCTTGGCCACGCCCTTGCATCAACGCCATTGCTGAAGCCATGTGCTGTGTGCTGTGGGAGTAGCCACGACCTCCTCCTCTTCTTCGACGTCCCCTGGAACTCCTTGTCTGGTAACTAGGGGTAACGGCCTTGTTGCTGTCTTGACCAGGTTCACGTGTGCAATTCCTGATTAGGTGGGAAGGGGAACCACAGCGAAAACAGTGTCTAGCTGCAAAAGCATTTACTGTGTGCTCAAACTCAGCATCAACACTCTTAGGCACAGCATAACTCCCCTTTAAAGACAAACCTCTTTCTCTTTGCCTTTTATCCTGTTCATCCGCAAGCCGAGAAGAAATGTATTCAAGGGTTAATTCAGTTGAAGGCATAGCTTCCAAAGTTAGAGCTAGAGTCTCATAGCTTTTATCAAGAGAAGACAACAATATGTATGACTGCTGCTCCATAGAGAAAGGAATGCCCAGCTGTCTTAGTTGATTAAAGGCAGATACCATTTTGGCAATATGTTCTTTCACACACGCTCCTGGTTGGAGACGTAAATCAAACAAACATCTTGTAGCATGGATCTTGGCCCCCGCAGTGTTTCTGGAATTTAACCGCTGCAGAACCGTCCAGACCTCATGCGTGTTCTTTAACTCAGAAACATAAGGCATTTGCTCTGGTCCCACTGCCAAAACTAGTAGACCTTGGGCTTTCCTGTCGCGTTTCTGTGAAGCTGCTGCTGCTGCTTTGGCTTCTGCAGACGCGTCTGCAGCTGCCTGTAAAGGCGGTGCTTCAGTACAGCTCCACAACTCTTTTGCTTGCAACCAAACCCTTACTCTAGCCTTCCAATCTTGCCAATTTTTCCCATTGAGTCGCGTAAACGGGACAGTAAAACTTTCCTGGGACTCTGCCATCCTCCCTGGGGCTTAGGAACGATACTCACACACCTGTAGACCGTCTCCCAGCTGCTGAGGTGGCTCCTTGAGGAATCAGACGTCTTCCAGCGAGTACAAACTGCGCAGTGCCTCTTTAAAACTTTTCTAGGCACGTTGCAGGACTCAAGCTGCTTTGGAGGCTTTCGTTGTCGGCAACCGCTTCTGTCTTCACTCCAGTCCTTGCATAAATCACTCTGAACTGCTCTCCTTATCTCCTTCTTGACGTACAAACATCCATAACCTGTCCCATTAAACTTTAATTAGTTTAATGTAAATGCCCAGTGCACTTCCTTCTTTAAAAGTCTCACCACGGCAGAGGATTTCGCGCAGCAGCTAAGAAGGGCAGGAGAGGCAGCATCTTCCCAAAAAGGAGTCCTGGAGCATGCGGTTTGTAAATCAAAAATAAGGTTTATTTACAAAACACCAAAAAACAATCCTGGCGACGAACCACACATCTCAGCAAAACACACACCCAAAAGGGAGAAGGGGGAAGAACAAACAAACAGGGGGACTATTTATACAGACTCATGTTCCTGGAAGCCTAATGACCTCCAGCTGCTCAGTGATTAGAGCGTTTCTGCTACTCTTTTAACCCTTTGATAGCAACAATCTTTCCTGTGCCCTCTAAACTACCCTGGTGCCCTCAGTTGTAGCAGAAAACACTGCCTTGTCAGCATTGTTGGAGCCAAATTCAACAATTATGTCCCTTTCTGTAGTCTCCTTAGCGTCAGGCAGGAAAATATCTTGAACGGGTCTTAAACGTCCTTCCATTAGCAGATTGGACTGGCCAACATAAAGCAGTTCCTAAGAAGGATAGAGTTTGCATCTGCAACTCTGTATCAATAGAAGACATAACTCAGGTACTCCTTGAGTGCCCTTTCTATGATGATCTCAGAAACAGTTACGTCCACCCATTACAAAGATCGCAGAAGGTCATCTCTTGCTAAGACCTGTTTTTTTGCTGTCTGATGTTGAGAGAGATATATCCTTTAGAACATCAAAATTTCTTGTTCAAGTTTTATAGATTCTTGTAACAAAACTTGAAGGGAGAACGGGAAATGATTTCTCCACTAGGGGTTGGGGAGTAGAAATGTAAACCATTATTCATAGCAGTACTGTTGTTGTTGTTGTTGTTGTTGTTGTTGTTGTTGTGCAATGGCAGCTTGCTAAACACCAAGAAACCAAACTGACTGATCTTGGATGGGTTCTGTTTAAGAGGCTTCTGGGTTTATGTCCTAGGTCAGACATGTGGAACCTCAAGGGTGGGGTGGAATGTACTCCCCACAAGTCTCTGTCTAAACCTAGAAACTGTCCTCAGACCATGACCCCTCCACAGGCGACATTTCTCAATAGCCCCACTTCATACCCTTCTGGAGTGCTCTTCTGTGACTGTAATGTGTTCTTGAGCTGTGATAATGCCTCTTGCTTGTCTGAATGCCGGCGTGTGCATATAGAAACATTGGCTTGTACATGGCTGACATTTGTCACACCTGTTGCATGGCAAGTCCCCCTCCCCCCTTGAGAAATAAAGACACAGGACACGGTATATAAGGTTAATGGGCAAAAAATGGCCACAACTTTATTGATTGCAGGAATTGAGCGGTATTGGCTTAGGCATTGGTCCTATCAGCTAACCGGCTTCAGCCCGATTGCATGAAGACTGGTGAGGGTTAACCACCAGTAGGGGGAGTCTTGCTGATGTACATCAACTAGGATCTCCCTCGGGGTCACCGCTCGGGGGTGTGCCTTAGGTCCACACCTCCATAGGCTTCAGACAGGGCAACGCCCCCCGGAATCCTTTACAGGACTACCCTTTGCTTTGGGGGAAGGTGATGGCACTTCTTTCCCCATCGTTTGCATAACAATACCCCTACCAATGCCTAACCGCCAATGCCGAGAAGTTGTGACGATCTGCTGCGAGGTAGTCGAAAAACCAAATGGCAGGTGCCAATTTGCCAAGTGGAAAAAATTCCTACCAGGCCCCTTGACGGCGACCAACCGAAGTCCATAGCAAGGTCAGAGGAGAAACTAAAGGGCGGGCAGGGTGGGAAACCTGATCAGCTGGAGAGGTGAAGAGAGGGTGGTCCTTGGGTGCGCCTAGGCCACGCCTCCCTGACCAGCCTATTGGCTAGGCAGGGAGCTGACGCGCCCGAGGATTTCCTCATTCTCATGGGGGCTGCGAGCCAGCCCCCGCATGCGTGGGGAAGGTGTGGGCCCGCAACCCCACCTCCTCGCCAGTTCGGAAGTGGCTTTGCCCCACTTGCTTTTGCTTCTGGTCCTGCCCACCACTGGGATGCAGCTCTCAGAATGTTATCCAACAGGAAACGCAGCCCTTGGGCTGAAGAAAGGTTCTCCACCATTGTCCTAGTTTGAGATGCCTCCATTTCCCTCCTCCAACCAGCAGCCTTTCCTAGCGATGCCGAGATAATCAGTGGATCTCACCGAAGCCTCATGGCACCGGAAAGCACTCCATTTTTCTGGAGTTCCATGAACTAATATAACAAGCAGGCTTGAAGTAAATACCAGATGAAGCATTCACAAACACATATGCAGCCAGCAGAATGTGTAACTGAATTGCCATATGCCAAAACAAAATAAAGATATTCATAAATAAAAACAATCATTAACATGCATTGCGGCTTCCAGCAGGCATCTGGTTGGCCACTGAGAGAACAGAATGCTGGGATAGATGGGCCTTTGGCCTGATCCAGCACCAGGGCTTATATGTGTTGCATATGGTTTCATTTTACAACTAATCAGGGCTTTTTTCAGCCAGAACTTGCCGGAATTCAGTTTCAGCCCCCTCAGGTGGGCACCAATGCCATTATAAGAAAACAAGTGAGGTGTTCATGGTGAGTTCCAGCACCTATTTTTCTAGAAATATAGCACTGCAAATAACTGTGAATTAAATCTTCTATTGTACTTTTTTTGTTTGACCAAGGGTGTCCTATTTCCTTCAGGAACCATTTTGTAGAGAACAGACTGGGGAGGAGAACAAGGGGAACCGAGTCACGCGGATATTAAATAACTTGTTAAAGGTCACACATTAACTCAGCAGAGGTTAGCGGACTGAATGCCCAATTCACTTTGAATTTTTCACTGAAGATTTTTATGGCGATGCCCTGAACTACCAAAATAACTATCTTCCCCCTGCTCGGTAACCTTTCTTTTTCTGCTGTGATCTCATCAACTATCAAATCTCACTGTGGGGACAGATCAGTTCAAGATGAAAAGCTTCCCACTAACATGCCTGTGCAGCAGGAGGTCAACGCTGGTAATTCAGCAGGTAGCTCTCTTCCCATTCTGACCTTGCTGAAATTCCGGTGTGAACAAATCCCATACTTTAAGTCTAATATACTGGTGTCCTCCACTTGCGCATGGTAATTTCAGGTGTCAATAAACTACTGTGTTGGCTTACTGTAGCAGGGTCTGAGCATCAGTTATTAATAAGGAGGACATACCCATTTATTGGGAAGCGGGAAGCGGGGTTAAACCACAGAGCCTAGGACTTGCAGATCAGAGGGTCGGCGGTTTGAATACCCATGACAGGGTGAGCTCCTGTTGCTCAGTCCCTGCTCCTGCCAACCTAGCAGTTTGAAAGCACATCAAGGTGCAAGTAGATAAACAGGTGCGAAGGTAAATGGTGTTTCCGTGCACTGCTCTGGTTCGCCAGAAGCGGCTTAGTCATGCTGGCCACATGACCCGGAAGCTGTATGCCGGCTCCCTCGGCCAATAAAGTGAGATGAGTGCCCCAACCCCAGAGTCAGCCATGACTGGACCTAATGGTCAGGGGTCCCTTTACCATTACCCATTTATTATTCAGAAGCCTTTAGATCACACCAGACAAAAGATAGTACTTTTGGATACTTACCAGTCATGAATCCACAGAAATGGGTGAAAAAGATCTCTACAGGAAACTCTGTGAAGATGGCAGACAATAATCAATGTGTGTGAAGGTGTAAAACTATCAAGAGCTTCACAGCTCTGTTGGGATTGGGATTTGGTTGGCAGGCTCTGGTGGAGGAGGATGAAGAAGAAAGGAAGTAGGGGCTGAATTTCAGGAACCTAGGTTGGAGGAGAGAGGACCCCCCCTTTCCTCCTGACTTCAGTCACTTTGGAGGGGAAAGCAGGGGTGCTGGCTCTCACCTCCAACCTTGCTGCAGAGCACAGAGCCTCAGTAGGGGCTTTGGAGTACTTTGGGTGGGGAGCCTGAACAAGAGGCAGTAACATCTGAACAGAAGGCTGGGTGAAGCAGGAGTGCCAGCTTGGCCTCACAACTGTGGGTGTCCATGGCTGTGGCCCTGGCACTGAAATTTGTGGGTGCGCGGCCCCTTCATGAGGAATTTTGTGGGTGCTCGGGCACCCAGGGCCCCAGGGAGCCAGCACCTATGTGTCAGGGACTGGACTGAAGAGGAGGAGGAATGATGGAGATCACACCCTACCTTCTTCTGTAGCTTCCAGAGAGGAGAAAGGCAGTGTCACATTACAGCAGGGCTTTGAGGAAGATAACAGCTCAGAGACAGGTGAACAGCAAAGTTATGAGGTGTTAGGAGAACGAGGAAGGGAAGCAGAACAGCTAGCTGACACATCACTGGGCAGCATAACTGACCCACCTCCCAAAACACAGTGTTAATTAAGGGTGCAAGAACAAAGGACACAGAGACAATTATCCACAGGCGAATGCCATAGAGGCAGGTGTTGTTGCTAGAAGGGAAGGGGGAGGAGTTCAGTGAGAGCAATGCCATCATTGAGGAATGACTGTATTTCTTGTCTTTCACCATGTTAACAGAATAAAATCATAAATAAGAACTTTCTTGTTTCCTCCCTGCTTCTTGGTGCCCCCGGGGGAGGGAGAGAATTCCTCAAGTCTGACACTATGGGATGAAGTATTGTAACCTTTGCAGAGGAAGCCCACTTGCACCGATGGAGGGTGCACTTGCAATCGTGACATTCCAACAAGGCAAGAGTGTCTTGCGAGTGAATGTGCAATGCCCCATTTTTAAAAACTTGTCGCGAGGCACAGGGAAATTTGTTGGCACATCTTTGTCACTTTGTCCAAGTTCCAAGCTTCTTGCCCTGCTCCTGAACTCCTGAACTGTGTCTCGATAGCCCCATGTCTGCTGCCAAGACCACGCCATTATTTGCCTGAATAAAGATCTCTTACTTCCAATTAGGAGCCTCCTGTCTGGGCATGTTGGATGGGAGTCAGGACAATAGCCTCACCTCAGAAAGGATGCTCATAATCACATAACCTATTGAGCCATGCATTCACCTTGTCTGTCTATCTGTCCCGCAAAAAGCACTTGCCATTTCCACTCCTGTCACGAGAAAAATGCAATTTCCTTGCAAAGTGGAACTAGCAATTATCAGAGGGTGGAGAAATTGAAGGGAGAGGAAAACACACACACACACACAGACTGAACAAAAAGGAGAACTTTACTTTGAAGCAGTGAGTTGCATCACAAAATTTAGCTTTGGAAACAGAATACGATCATTTTCACAAAGAAATTCTGATGAGTGTCAAGGAGGAACTTTGAACAGAATAAAAACATGAAGCTGAATTTCACAATTTTTAATAAAAAAATGTATTAATGCTATGAATCACCAAATTAATTATGATTTGAGAAAATTAGAAGTTTCTAAAGCAAAGTGATGACAGAGAGCTCTTAACTTTATGGTTCCCAGTAGTATTTGAGTAGTTACAAGAATACAAATCATATCCTGTAGCATCAGTTACAGCCAAGTCTCTGAATTCATTGGCAGGACTACACGAAGCATCTGGAATGCTTTAAAAGTTTCCATACTCGCAGTGAATTCCCAATGTTTGCTCACACAGCCTTTGTGCACAGAGATCCACCTATGCATTTTTAAAATTTCAATCCACCTTCTGAGCATTGCCAGTATGGCTGCCATACAGATTTCTCACAGGATGTTGAGAGATGTGTGTGAAGGCTGTATATGGAGCAGAGCATCTGAAGACAATCTGAGACAATGTGCAGGTTCACATGGCAGCAGGTGGTTCTCCAAGCCCCACCACAATCTCAACGTACTTTAAGCTCTAATCAGGAAGGAGACATGTGTGCAATTAGGCTTCAAAGAGAATGCCCCTTTCCTCAGGTAAGAGTGTTGCAAGGTTCATTCTGCATGTGCATTGACTTGGCACAATGCACTTCAGACATGCAGAAGGGGTTAGGCCAGGCATAGGCAAACACGGCCCTTCAGATGTTTTGGGACTACAATTCCCATCATCCCTGACCACTGGTCCTGTTAGCTAGGGATCATGGGAGTTGTAGTCCCAAAACATCTGGAGGGCTGAGTTTGCCTATGCCTGGGTTAGGCTCTCTCCAAGCGTCACACAACAGCAGCTAAATCATCCAGCTGCAGCATAGAAGGAGAGGAGAGAAGCAGAGCTGTTTTGTTGCCTCTGCTGCCTTGGTGCCTCCCTCAATTGCCATGATGCAGCCGCAGCCATCAGAGGTGGCCGTCAAGGGGGCCATGCCTTGTATCTGGTCTCCTGTCAACCATGTCATTATGCTTAGTGAGAGGGAGAGAGAGGTGGCAAAGAGGTTGGTGTGGTACAGTCGCAGTGGTAGGAGAACTGAATTAGTTCTGCCACTGTGTTCACACTGCACTGAGCTCTCTGATGTCTCCCCCTCCTAGTAAGCCCAGTGAAGCAATTCATTGGAGGCTGTGTGTATGGTACCAGTCTTTGTTGTGTTCCATATGGATGTCTGAACTGTCTCCATCCTAGATGTTCATGGTAAGAAGGGTGACTTTAAGAAGTGGTGCCTGAGCTTTTGTTTTAACCCCTTCCTCCTTCCCCCTCCCCTTATGTATCATATCCTTTAGATGTTAAGCTTGGGGATAGGGACTGCCTTACAACTTATCTGTGTAAAGTGTTCCAAGAACATTTTTAGCTAATGACTGGTGGTAAAAGTGCTTTAAACAAGTATATAAATTCAGCGTAAGAAACGATCCTGCGAACATCACACACATATGACTCCTGGGATCAGAGAGAAAGTTCAAAAGCAGAATTTGGTATATGAATGCCCGGAGAAATGAAAAATGTCATTCAAAAACAAATTCAGGAAACAGTATCTATGCCGCAGGATAAGACCAAAAATACTCAAAACCTGACTATGTCTTGCAGCCATTACCCAGATGGCACATACTGATAATTAAACCATGCCTGGACCTCTGGCAGCTGTCAATCACAGCATGCATAATGAACATAAAGCACCTTCAAATTTATCTTACACAGAAATCACTGCATACTTATTACCCTCCTCGTGTGAATGCCCCCCCTATATTACGCAGCATTTGCCCTGTCAGAATGACTAGTGGCCTCTTTGATGCTTAGAGTTTTGTTTAGTTTTTAACCAGCACATTACAAAATGAGAGGCTTTCCTATACATCACAAAAATCAGCATTTCACAGTACATCAATCACTTGTTCTCTTTTCTTCTCTTTATTCCAGCATTCATTTCCATCATGTACAGTGTGGTGAATAATGTACAGTGGTACCTTGGGTTAAGAAACTAATTCATTCCGGAGGTCCGTTCTTAACCTGAAACTGTTCTTAACCTGAAGCACAACTTTAGCTAATGGGGCCTCCTGCTGCTGCCACGCCGCCACCGCACAATTTTTGTTCTCATCCTGAAGCAAAGTTATTAACCCGAGGTACTATTTCTGGGTTAGCAGAGTCTGTAACCTGAAGCTTCTGTAACCCGAGGTACCACTGTACATGCAAGTATACACAGGCCTGACTTCAATGCTACCTAAGCAGACCTCCCCTCACACAGGGGGACTGGTCCTTCTTCTCCTCCACCCTGGAGCCCCACCATGTGCCCTTTGTGGAAGGGCTCTAAATCTTCTGGAGCACACTCCTTGAGTGCTTTTCCCAGGCTGGCAGGTGTTAATGGATGGTGAGCAAGGGCATGTAGGAAGTCACTTAGTAAGGTAAATTTTTCACCAATTCCTCCCACTTTTGCCTCTGGCTCCACCCACCAGAATGGAAGTTGGGCTGAAGAGGTTTCCTCACCTGCCATCCTAGAAGAAGGCTAGAAGATAGCCATGCACATTTCAAAATGGAAAGTGGGACTTCTGCTGCTTGTTGTAGCTAAAGGAACTGTAGAAGCTGAACACTGCTCTTCTATGTATCAACCTTGGATCTAGGTGTTCCATAGGGTAACCCTTCCCATTCACTTCATTTGAAGGGGCAGCTCCACATGCACAGAAAGGCATCAAATAGATCAGGGATGTCCAACAGGTCAATCACGATCTACTGGGAGGGAAACCCTGGGAAAACCCTGGGAGGTTTTGGTAGATCATAGTTGATTGCTGGGTCTTTTTCCTTAGCGTTGTTAAAATCGAATCTGGCCCTGCTCCTTTGTTGCACAATCTGCAGAATGGAATACAGTGGTACCTCGGGTTACAAATGCTTTGGGTTACAAACGCTTCAGGTTACAGACTCTGCTAACCTAGAAGTAGTACCTTGAGTTAAGAATTTTACTTCAGGATGAGAACAGAAATTGTGCAGCGGCGGTGTGGCGGCAGCAGGAGGCCCCATTAGCTAAAGTGGTACCTCAGGTTAAGAACAGTTTCAGGTTAAGAATGGACATCCGGAACGAATTAAGTTCTTAACCTGAGGTACACTGTACAGAGTTTACTCAGTGAGGCTGTTCGTTTCCCCAGCGATTTGTTGGTGAGTGACTGTTCCTCTTTCTCCTCCAAAACCCTTCAAAACAGGGCTTTCCTCCTCCCTAAAAAAGTTCAGCAACTTTTACCTTTACGCCCCCCCCCAAAAAAAAAACCAAGGATAGATCACTGCCAGCTTTCAGTTCTGTAAGCAGATCACAGTCTCTTGGGAGTTGGCCATCCCTCATATAGATGGTCGCAATTTAAACGATGAGAAAGGTTTTACATGTGCAGGAACTTAGTTTGAACATGCCTTAGTGGCATTGGGGTGGCGCTGGTGGGGCTGCCTTGACTCCTGGTTTCTTCGCACACAGTGCATCTCTGCCAGTTACCAAAAGGGAAATGGGGAGAGGGGCAAGGCAGCAGGAAGCTCAGCAATGGTGCAGACACAATGGCAGAGACAACTGGAAGTCCCCAGTGCTGTGCCCACAACACAATGAGCTTCCTGCTGCCTTGACCCTACCTCTCTGTGTTGGGAAGTCAAGAAAGCAACGCAGCACTTAGAGGTTCTTATTCATGAAAGGGGACATGGAGATAGACACAAATTGCTTCAGATAAGCAATATCGGTTCAACCCACAGCACCTCTAAGTAACTCATGGAACTATTGGCAAGGTATTCCAGTCTTTCATAAATGTTGCCATCTGCTTCCAGGGGAGGAAAAGGGCAAAACTGTGATGATAGCTAGATAGACAGGAAGGAAGGAGAAGATCCACATCGTGTTACCATACAGTGGTACCTCGAGTTACATACACTTCAGGTTACATACGCTTCAGGTTACAGACTCCGCTAACCCAGAAATAGTGCTTCAGGTTAAGAACTTTGCTTCAGGATGAGAACAGAAATCGTGCTCCGGCGGCACAGCAGCAGCGGGAGGCCCCATTAGCTAAAGTGGTGCTTCAGGTTAAGAATAGTTTCAGGTTAAGAACAGACCTCCAGAACGAATTAAGTACTTAACCCGAGGTACCACTGTATTGTTATTAACAAATTGCAATGTATGCCCTGCTAATTAACTTAGAAAAACAAAATATTTTCCTGTCTTCAGCACACTAAATGGAGGTGGAAAGAGCTTCTTACACTTTGGTTTGCTTGTCTGGAAAAATTAATCCCTTCTAAATATTCAAATGCATATTGCAGATAAATATACATAATAATCAATTATTTCCTATTTAGAAAGAAAGCTACTGCTACTACTGGGCAGGTATCCGTGGTCAGATTCAACTGAAACCCACAACTATGTTTGAGAATATAACATTTGAACCAGATGATCAAATGCTTTGCGGTTGGAGTAATATTAAAACAGAGTTCCACCGGTTCTACTGTATTTTGGGGACATTGAGAATTTGACAATATGTTCCATGCCTCATTTGGCACAAAAGTTATTAGACTGCAGTCACAGCTCAATGAGTAAATCCACACATTTTATGGTTAGCGACCAATGTAATTTGTCATAACTCTGGTCCTGCTGGTGGTTTGGCTTTACCTGCTTAAAATATTGACTCATCTAGCAAAGGGGCTTCTGTTATTTCAGCAAAGCAGCTCATCTTTCCCACCCAGGTTCTGTCTATCCTAGTACAATGCAAACTTGAATAAATATAGGAAAGGGAGAGCCAGAAAAAGTCCTCTCTCATTCATATTTTACGGGTTTGCCCATTGTTTGTATCTTTCTGAAAAGATCCTTATTTATATTCATTGTAGTAACTTGCTTTGGGGGACAGCCAGTTTCTTCTTGTTTATACTGAATTTCTTCAATGCCAGTCAGAAGCTTCATTGTGGCTAAGAAGATGGACATGTAATGCAGTCCAATGCTAGGTGCACCATGTAATCCTAATATCTCGCTTGGGAGAAGGAGACTCTACCAATGAGAAGAATGAAACATTAATAGAGGAGACCCTATTAACTGCATGGCCTTATGATTGATTCCTTATGTGGTGATACCTATAGTATGAAATATTCTCCCTTTGGAGATAAGCCAAGCATCAGTTTCTGGGTTGTGCTTTTAAAGAAAGTCTGTTTGCTCAGGCATTCCCAGGCCATGAATGCCAGTTTTCAGCACTTTTGTTTTCTATAGTTCAGTGTCCTTCCACTCTGGTTTCCAAATGTTGCTAGACTACAACATCCATCATCCAGCTAACTTGAAGGTCAGGAATGATGGGTGTTGTAGTACAACAACATCTGGTAAGACCCAAGGTTGAAGAACACTACTGTAATAATATTTCATTTTATTTTTTTACTGATTAGTATTTTACTGATATGTTTTTATGGGTATGTTTTATTGATATATATTATGATTCATTTCCAGAAAGACATCTACATCTCCAGAAAGACATCTACTTCTGCTTCATTGACTATGCAAAAGCCTTTGACTGTGTCGACCACAGCAAACTATGGCAAGTTCTTAAAGAAATGGGAGTGCCTGATCACCTCATCTGTCTCCTAAGAAATCTCTATTTGGGACAAGAAGCTACAGTTAGAACTGGATATGGAATAACTGATTGGTTCAAAATTGGGAAAGGAGTATGGCAAGGCTATATATTGTCTACCTGCTTATTTAACTTATACACAGAATTCATCATGCGAAAGTCTGGGCTGGATGAATCCCCAGATGGAATTATGATTGCCAGAAGAAATATCAACAGCCTCAGATATGCAGATGACACAACATTGATAGCAGAAAGTAAGGAGGAATTAAAGAACCTTTTAATGAGGGTGAAAGAGGAGAGCACAAAATATGGTCTGAAGCTCAACATCAAAAAAACTAAGATCATGGCCACTGGTCCCATCACCTCCTGGCAAATAGAAGGGGAAGAAATGGAGGCAGTGAGAGATTGTACTTTCTTGGGCTCCATGATCACTGCAGATGGTGACAGCAGCCACAAAAATAAAAGACGCCTGCTTCTTGGGAGAAAAGCAATGACAAACCTAGACAGCATCTTAAAAAGCAGAGATTTCACCTTGCTGACAAAGGTCAATATAGTTTAAATTATGGTTTTCCCAGTAGTGATGTATGGAAGTGAGAGCTGGACCATAAAGAGGCTGATTGCCAAATAACTGATGCTTTTGAATTATGGTGCTGGAGGAGACTGTTGAGAGTCCCATGGACTGCAGGAAGATCAAACCTCTCCATTCTTAAGGAAATCAGCCCTGAGTGCTCACTGGAAGGACAGATCCTGAAGCTGAGACTCCTATACTTTGGCCACCTCATGAGAAGAGAAGACTCCCTGGAAAAGACCCTGATGTTGGGAAAGATGGAGGGTACAAGGAGAAGGGGACGACAGAGGACGAGATGATTGGATAGTGTTCTCGAAGCTACCAGCATGAGTCTGACCAAACTGTGGGAAGCAGTGGAAGGCAGAAGTGCCTGGTGTGCTCTGGTCCATGGGGTCATGAAGAGTCGGACACGACTAAATGACTAAACAATAACAACGTGATTCATTGTTACATGGTAACATTTTCATTGATTATAAACCACTTCGGTATTCTTTGGAGTGAAAGGTGTTACAGAAATAATTTTATAAATAAAAAACAAATACATACTACTCCACTGAAAACTTAATATTTCTCTAGATATAAGGGTGACTCCAAGCCTAAAGTGCCTTGACAAAAGTGTCCCTGGGCAGGCCCCCTGCTCGGTCACTCATCCACAACAAACTTAACAGGATGCAATGCTATGCTCCAAGAAACATTGGGCAACTAGTTCCAGCTATCCTTTTAATTTCCCAGAATGGTTCACAGCAGTGTGAGGTCAGGGGCACTGTAGGAAACCTAAAGTAGACACCTGACATTGTTTGAAGTGTCAGGCCAGAAAATAATTAAAGGGACCTAAGGAATGCATCACTAGCAGCCCTGTTCAGGGTGCTGGGATGTCCTGGCAGCTGCCCAAGTATACCAGGAGAGAAAAGAGGATGGTTTTGATGCAGTAACTGTTACAAGTAACTTGTAACAGAGCTGTTAATGAAACAGTTTGGCAAGCTCAGCCTAGAAGGTGAAAAAGGGGGAAGCAGCAGGAAGAACACAGTCAGGTCCGCAGACTCTCTACCCCATGGTGGGCCAGGGAACATCAACAAATCAGCGTAGCACCGACTATAAGCTGGATCACAGGGTAGCCACAATTCTGAGTTAAAATTGATTGTTAATAGATAATGAGGAGAAGAGTTCTGAACTTGAGAGAATGATGTGCTCACCAAAGGGCTCTGGAAGAAAGGGAACCTGGTGCACTGAAAGCATGTGGGGTTAGATTTAGAAGAGAGAGAAAGGTTAAAGTAAAAGGCCTTACAATATAGTCTTACAGAGTCATCACAATAAACGTCAACAGCATTCCATGTATGAATGCAACAAAATGGAGAGCCATTACTAGACAATAAAGGGGACCCCTGACCATTAGGTCCAGTTGTGGCTGACTCTGGGGTTGCGGCGCTTATCTTGCTTTATCTCGCTTTATTTATACGAGGGAGCCGGCGTATAGCTTCCCGATCATGTGGCCGGCATGACTAAGCGGCTTCTGGCGAACCAAAGCAGCACACAGAAACGCCGTTTACCTTCCCACCAGAGCGGTACCTATTTATCTACTTGCACTTTGACATGCTTTTGAACTGCTAGGTTGGCAGGAGCAGGGACCGAGCAACGGGAGCTCACCCCATCATGGGGATTCGAACCACCGACCTTCTGATCGGCAAGTCCTAGGCTTTGTGGTTTAATCCACAGCCCCACCCGCATCCCTACTAGACAGTAGACCAGTGTTAAAAAGCACTGGATGACATAAAACATCTAAATGCATGCAAACTTAATTTACAGCTACCTTGTACTGTAGACGAAATGAAGTTTCATTTGAACGGAAGCCTTCCATGTAGTGATGGCCATAAAATAAGATGAAAACATGGCAGGATGTTTTGCTGGCAATGCAACAAAGCTGAAGAATAGCTAAGCTAGAGCAAAGGAAGTCTCCTTCAAAGAGCTCCAAAGCCCTGAAAATTATTCAGGAGTACACTTCAGAAAAGGCCAACAGCAAGTCAATTAAAACTGCAATTAAAACTGCAAAACACAACATGGGAGTAATGTTTACTCATTCGATTAACAAAATAGAAATAACCATATGTGTGTGATTGCAAATGAAAAGAATGATTTAAACACACAGAGAGACCGTTCTGTCTTCATTTTTTGTGTGTGGATCAAGAGTGGGAATAAAATCAATGAAGCCTGTCATGTTACAAAAGAAATAGATCAAGCCAATATATATGAACTGGTTTTACAAGCCAACTTTCTTGGTTAATTTTAGATTTACATTCCTCAATCAAAAGTGCCATGCCTAACTATTGGAAGATTCAAAACATACAGGGGTTGTCAAGATAGATGCACGTCAAACCTCCTCACCCCCCCTTTCTTAGTAAACTGTCTTGAAAAATGGGAAGTTCTTATATAAAAAGTATTAGCCAGACAATGGAAGCCAGTCAATGGGACCAAGTGGACAGTCCAAGGGTAGAACTCCCATAGTTTGGGTACAGACACCAAAAAGGCTCTTTCTCATGTTTCCTGGTCATTCTATACCAGGCATCCCCAAACTTGGCCCTCCACATGTTTTGGGACTACAACTCCCATCATCCCTAGCTAACAGGACCAGTGGTCAGGGATGATGGGAATTGTAGTCCTAAAACATCTGGAGGGCTGAGTTTGGGGGTGCCTGTTCTAGACTATGCCATGGTTAGGGTAAAAAGAGCTTCCCATCAGATTTCAGGGCAGGTTTAGTCAACGTGGCATGCTTCAGATGTTGTTGCACTACAACTCCCATCACTCCTGGTCATTGGCCATGTGATATGTGGTAGTGATATTTCAATAGTTTAAGTAGATGGGGGGGGATTAACCCCACAACTTCTTTAAGATGTCTTTCCATTTTCTGCTTTTCTTGCAACCAAGTCTTAAAAACCTACATTAACCATTTCCATCCCCCTGTACAAACATAATCACAAGGAATGAGCAAACGGCACACCTCTACAGGGGCCTCTCAATGAATAGGAGGCACTGCTGGTCTCCTCCCATTCCTAGGAAGGAAATCGTATAGGCTGCACTCTGGTGGTCTCCTGGGGTCTGCATCTACCTTCAGCTATCAGGTAAAGTTGATTTCATTCCTCACCCTTGTTCCCAATATAGGTCTTCATTTCCCCACTTCTTCCCTTGTCGGTGGGGTGAGTGGACACATTTTGTGGTTTGCTTCAGGTACAAAAATGTATTGGGTCAGCCCTGGCTTATACATGACAAACTTGCCTACATTCTTTAAAACATTCTGCCAAGCCTTGCACAAAATGTGCTTTCTGAATAATTAAGAGTTTGAAAATGTAGCAGGGGGTGGGTCTTCAAAATAGCCTGTGTGCTAATTCTACTGATGCGAATTGTCATACCTGTCCAGTTTAAGCTGCGTGAATTACCTAGCTAAAGCAATTATTGTATCCTATTGTCATCACATCATTAATTCTCTACAGGTTAAACAAACCCGGCATCATACTTGCAGATTTCATCCTGTATCAGCAACTTTCCCGGCAACTTCTTTTAATACAAAGTAATTGAATCAACCAACCTCCATTTGCTATTCAAGTGTGGCGTACACAGCACAATGGGCAGGAAAGGCAGTTTTTTGGAACAGGGGCTCTTGTTATCTGAAGCTGGCATCCTACCAAAACAGGCAGCCAGAGAGCCCTCTTCTGCATTTTTTTTTTTTTTTTGGCGGGGCGGGGGTTGGGGAATGAGGGTGAATTGTGATGTTGTGGGAGCAAAAGTCGCTGGCACTCTTCCCAGGTCCTTGCTGATCCAACTGGGAAAAAAAATAATAATGTTAGGAAAATGTGTATCTTAGGGAGAAAGTTCATAAGAGATGAGGTGCCTTTGTCTCCATCAACATCAACTTTCAGGAAGAATTTTTGAAAACATCCTCCAGCCATGCAGTGGCTGAAGAATACTGTTCCTGACAATCCTGAGATCACTGAGATAACATTTTTAACGGCAAATGGTTTTGTTTTGTTTTTAGAATGTTTTAATCATTTTAAAATGTTTTTGGGCTGTTTTGGTTTGTGGATATGTTTGCCAACGAGGGCTCCTTTCAGAGGAAAGATGGGATATAAATTCTACAAACAAATACATATTTT
Source organism: Podarcis melisellensis (assembly GCF_964234715.1). Lineage (NCBI taxonomy): Eukaryota > Metazoa > Chordata > Lepidosauria > Squamata > Lacertidae > Podarcis > Podarcis melisellensis. The sequence continues at coordinate 68,715,690 of NC_138539.1, forward strand.
GGAGCAGGGATCGGTGAATTTTCGGTGTTCTTGCCTTTCTTTGGTTTTCCCATTTTAAGTTCCCTTTTCCACATTTCCACAAAAGTCAACATTACAAAAAGTTCTCATTTAAATCTACCAGAATTTGAGTGAGAATTTCTCCTAATATACACATTCCTTCTGTGAAATTTTGCCAAATTACACATTTCCCCCTATATGCCCACTGCCCCATTTCATGCCTTTTTCTCTGTACATGTATTTTTGTATGCACTACTTCACTGGAGAGCTGCATTGATAGATTTGGAGAAGTGCAAATTTCAAAGGGTGGTTATATTTCCATTTTCATGGTGTTTTAGAAAGTGCGAAATAGGTAGACTGGCCTTTCCATGAGAAGTGAAGCAAATTTATCCTCCCATTCTTACTGGGGAGAAACAAAGAAGTTAAGTTTCAGTCCCTTGTGTGGCTTCCCCTTCCTTGCTGAAAACTGCTTGGCAAGATTTTAGCTTCTTCAAAAAGAAAAGAAAAGAACATCACTCAGAGGGCTCCAGCTGCTATGAATGCCCTCCACTGGATTTCAGGAATCATGGTTTTGTATCAGTTACAGAATATCTAAGAGTCAATTTAGTAAAAAGAAAAAAGAAAAGAAGAATCTGAGAGGGAGAAGCAATGAAAAAGTAGGACGAAGGAAAAAGGAAAGACTCCTGCAAGTGGCGAGGGAGCAGGAGCAGGAAAATGTTACTGAGGTTGACCTGCATAATGCACACCTGGCCCCACCAAATGTGAAGCATTTTTGGACCACAAACCATTTCACTAACTTGACTATTTGACAGGGATGCAGCATATTGACGCTGCTTGAAATGAGGCCATTTTCTTCCCCAGGACTTCTTTTGCTGAGAGATCCTCCATCTGTTGGCATGTTTTGAAGCCCAGCCTCAGTGGGTCACTTTAAAAATTTGCACGCTTTTATATAATTTAAGGCTCAAACATCCAGCCAATGACACCTTCTAACTGGGATACTTTTTTTGGAAAGATCTGCATCTCACACTGTAGGACAGAGAAGTGAAGCTCAGAATAGGTTTTTTTCCTTTTTTTAAAAAAAAAAACCAAACACCCTTTAAAATGCTTTTTGCTCTTTCTGTCACAAACAGTATCGACCCTGAGTGTAGGTTTTTATGTCACCTATAGGATGCCTGCAGGAGCACATGTCCCCATAGACCCACAGACGCCATCCTTTGTGGCCTCAGGGTACCTCCCCTCCCCACTGAAATTAGGTTTGAAACAAGTACAGTGGTACCTCAGGTTACAAACACTTTGGGTTACAAACACTTTGGGTTACAAACTCCGCTAACCTGGAAGTAGTACCTCGGGTTGCGACCTTTGCCCCAGGATGAGAACGGAAATCGTGTGCCAGCGGGAGGCCCCATTAGCAAAAGCGCGCCTCAGGTTAAGAACAGTTTCGGGTTAAGAACGGACCTCAAGAATGAATTATGTTCATAACCCGAGGTACTATTGTATTCTATTGCAACCAACAGAATAGGGGTGCTGTGTGTGCACATCTGTGTGTGTTGCCCAATAAATTTTACAAATGGGCCCATGAGCAGAAAGCGTTTGGTAACTCCTGCCTAATGTTGACAAAAACGGAAGCACACGAACACACACTCCACTTTGCATATATCATTTATATCCCACCTTTCATCCAATCGGCTCAAGGTACATAGTCCTCTCCCTCCTAACTTTATTCTCACAACAACCCTGTGAGGTAGGTTAGGCCAAGGGACTGTGGCTGGCCCAAGGTCACTGCATGAGCTGAATGTGGATTCAAAGTCTTGTGCCCTGCTGCGTGGACTTCCATCCAGATAGGAACCAGACCCAGACCTATATAGCTTCAAATCAGATCCTCAGGACGAGAAAACTAAGATATGTACGTCAAATGGGACAATGTTGAAGCACTGATGCAAACTATATCTTCACTCCAGGCTGGGCTGGGATTACCCAGTCTCTGAAACCCTGGAGAAACACTACTAGCCAGTGTAGACAGTACTGAGATGTCAGAAGCGAGAGCTTCCTATGTTATGAATGTCTTCTGAATAAACACACATCTCTTGCCCTTCTTCCCCCACCTCCCTTTTTGCTTCCATCTTGAAGTTTGCTTCCTTTTAGAGTATGCTTCCTTCTACCCCTTTAAAATGAGCTAGTAAATGTTTCATTTAGTTATTAGCCTGCAAGGTTCCCTCATGCTGCCATGGTCTAACATGAAGAATAGCCTTAATTATTGCAAACTCTAGGTCACTTTGCATAGCCAGCCATTGATTACAGCCGGTGTCATCTATGCCTACTAACTACAAGTTTGTTTCACCCATGTAAAGGCACTCTGGGAAAACATTTTTTTTTTTTTTTAAAAAGAGATGCTAAACCAATTTCGCAATGTCTTCCCAGATGTTAGATCCATTAAATTCAACTGAACTTACTCCCATGTAAGTGGATATAGGACTACACCCAGGGCCAGATTTAGGTTTGATGAGGCCGTAACCTACTGAAGGTAATGGGGCCGTTTATATGTCCAGCTGTCCTTTGTCAACAACAAATTGTTGCTGGTTTTTGTGTTGAATATATGCTATATGCTAATTTATGGACCTAATAGATATCTAAAGCCATTTGCACATAACAAAATATGTATTTTGTCAAAGTAATTGTTGAACAGAAATGCAATTAAGAAGTATATTAATAATGAAATACAATTAAGAAGTATATTAATAGAGAAATAATTATTAAGCTCTAACTTAAAATGATTTTTGTTTTGTCTTTTGTCTTATATTTTGGAAATGTACATCCAGTGGTTTTTTTCTTTAACTTTTTTTTTGGGGGGGCAAGAGAGTGGGGCCCTAAGCTATAGCTTTTTTAGTTTACAATAAATCCAGCACTGACTACACCCCTCAGAATCTTTGCAAAGAGCTTTCTGTATCTGTGCGAAATAAAAAACTCGCTAAAAAGAAAGAAAGAAAGAAAAAAGATTTATGACACATATATAGCAGATGCAGGTAGCCTGAGGGCTCAATTCAGCTTTTGGCTTTCCTTAGTGTGATCCCGAATGCTCCTTGGCATCTTCTTTGATCAAGGGCTGCTGCACATGGGAAGAACAGTGATCTGCCAGTTCCTCTGTTCCTGTCCTAACACCTTGCTTGGGTCCCCTGCTAGGCTGGGAGAAAAGGAAGCCACTTGCCCCCACCTGCCCAGCACAGTAAGGGTGAGAATGGAATAGGAAGTCTGCTGGTGGGAGGACTTGGGTGGATGAAAAATGTGAGGATGGAGTAGAAGCAGCTTGTTGGAAATGATGCAGCCAATGATCCATTAGTTTCTGGCGGTGGTAGGGTGGGTGTCACTGTTTCTTACTGGAAGGAAAGGTGGGAGCTGGCGTAGAGGTTGGTGCAGTTCAAGTAGAACTGCAGAGCCAGTCCAGAATACCGTCAGTGCATCTACACCGCACTGATTTTCTCATCACCTCTCCCTCTGCCAGGCAGCTAGCATAATGGCTCTAGCCCACCTGGATTTTTGGAATGAGGAGTGCATGGATGGGCATGTGAAAGAGAAGGGTATAGGAAGAAAGAGGTGAGTGGCAGGAAGAGAAACAGGATTGTCTATTTTTGTCTGTTTTTTTGAGTGTATGTATGAGAGAGAGATTATTTGACAATATTTATGAGATTTTTCATATCCTCACACATACCCCTTAGGAAAGGGGCTTCTGGTTCCACTCTGCCTTGATGGAAGCAGCCCCCACAAAAACGGGAGATTGTTGGCAAAGGAAAAGTAAGGATGGTTGAAGGTAATTATTCTTGCAAATTCCCCCCAGGGACAGGGGGTAATTGTTTTGGTTTTGGTTTTTTTTTTTTAAAAAAAAAATATACCCCCCCAATACTCATTTTTCAAATACTCATTTTACATCTTTAAAATATCAATGACTTCCCTTCTTCTCCGCCCCCCCTCCCTAGAGGAGAATGGGTTTCACTCACAGTTCATCTCGGTACCTGGCTCTCGCTCCGGCATGGAATGCGGGGGGCAGGGAGGTGCTGAATGCAAAAGCATTTCACCTGCCGAAAACCCTCCAATGACGCCATTAAGAAGCAGAGGTTCTCCTGTTAATTAGAGCTTAATTGGACTAAAGTACAGGCGCTTGCTAGAAGAGATGAGTTCACAAACCGCAGAACAAAACCAGCTGCAAGGACTTTAAGGTTTGAACTTGAGATAAGACTTCATCAAGTACCACTTAGGAAAGGGCCATTTCCCCAAGCCCCTCCTAAACAATATTCTGCACCATTTTTGTTTGCGGTGTTCACCATTCCTGCTGCTCAAGGCTCCATAATGATGCTAAATTCAGGGCATTGTGCACAATGCAAAATAGTGGTCAGGCTGTCATCACTTGTAGAGTTAGCAGTGAAACAAAAACCCATAGGAACCGAAGGAAGGAATGGTTGCAGACAATGGGATTTTTTAGTTTAGAGAAAAGGCAAGTAAGAGATGACATGATAGAAATTCATAAAATTATGCATGGAGAAAGTGAATGGGGGGGGGCTATTTCTCTTATAAGACTAGAAGATGTGGACATCCAATAAAGAGGAATGCGGGAATATTTGGGGCAGATAAAAGAAAGCAATTCTTAACAGAACACATAGTTAAATTATGGGCCTCACTCCCAAGGGAGGCACTGATGGCTGCCAACATGGATGGCTTTAAAAGAAAGAACAGAACAAACCTCCTTACAAAGGATATACTTAAATGTTTAAAAGGGGGAAGTGTAGATAAGATTCAAATTCCTGGTATGACTTCCTTGTATCACTATAAACTCATTACTGCAAATTGCTGTGTTGTAGTTTTTCCTCAAAGAGCATCTTAATGATGCAAATAAGAGCAGCCTTTTCCCTTTATTTAATATAATCCTGAAGACAGAGGAAATTTTCCACATTTATTTTATATGGGAAGCTAATGTCAAAAGTGCAATCAAATTAAAAGCTGAATGCAGGTGGAATATAAGAACACTCTTCAACCACCTACTGATCAAATAATTGCTAGGCAAGTGTTGCTATTACTGATTCCTTTTTTTAAAAAAAATCAGATTTCAGGTGATTACTAAAAAGTTACTTTTACATTTCCTGCAATTAGAGGAAACACAAAATGCACCTGTTCTTTCCAGTGTGCTACTAGCATTAGGGCTAGAGGTTAATATGGAATATCTCACCCTCTAAATACATTTGTAGACTAAATGCCCAAATAATTTAATAAGGAATAGCTCAGTTCCTATCTCACATGACTTAATAGCAGGATGCTCCTTGAAATATTAGGGCATGGGGATTAATTAAGACAATTAGAAAGAGGCATTGTGCTTTATTATGATAGGCACTGTGGTATTCAACTACATTTTACTCCGAGTGCAAATATTGAAATTAATGGTCCTAACTTAGTTGTGTTCATTAATTTCACCAATATGTGTGTGAACTCTGAAGAGGGTAATGAGAACCAAGGAACAATTGTCAGAGTGGAAAGTGCTGGAGGGGAGGGAGACTGGGGCAGCTCTCGTGCTGTTCCTCCTAAATTCCTAAGCAGTTCCCTTCTGTTAGAAGACAGAGCTATGTATTCCACACAACCTACTTACCAGCTCTTAAACAAACCTTCTGGTGGAGGACCCTCTTCTATCTTGTGTAAAATAAGAGTCATCTTCTAGCCCAGGTGATTTCTTTCTGTGGGATGAAGGATGGGTACCATCTTGTCCTTAGCCTCAACCTGCACAATTATTTGGGCCAGCCCTGCTCTTCCCCATGCATAAATTTCCACTCAGTGTCCACCTGCCATGGAGTTCCATATTTTTTTGTAGATCAGGGATGGGGAAACTCAGACCCAGAGGCCAAATGCAACCCTCCAGGCCTCTCTGTTTGGTGCTTGGGCTTCTGCTCAGGGGGCACTCCCATCTCAGCCAAACCTCTCCCCGAACCTGCTTAGTTTATTTTCCCAGGTGCATCACCCCCACCGCAGAACAGTGCAATAGCAAGTGTCATGAACACTTCTGCCCAAGGTATAGGAGCCCACCATGAGTTAAGAAGCAGCCAGCAATAGAGAGACTCACATTCCTCTCAGAAAGCTGTAAGCAGACGCATATCAACTCCCCCTTGAATTGATAATGAAAGGAATACAGAGAGTGGGCTAGAGAAATGCCAACTCTCTCAAGAAACACAGGCAGGTTTTTTTGGAAACCAGGAGGAGGAGCAGTTCCTCACTGGAAGAGGAGTTAATTAACCCCTGGAGCCCAAGGAGCAGGTGTATGGGAAAGGTCTTAGATGGAAAACAAAGCCGGAAACATAAGGGTCATAGGTTCATGATATTCTGCAGGACACGGAAATACTCCCCAGAAGGGTCAACTGACTCATAAGTCACAGACGCTTGGTTAGAACGACAGAGGCTAATTGTTTGTATTGCCATCTTCAAGCTAATTACGACTTGTGTGCTGAGGGCCTTCTGGCAGTTCCCTCGCTACAAGAAGTGAGGTTACAGGGAACCAGGCAGAGGGTCTTCTCAGTAGTTGTGCCCGCCCTGTGGAACGCCCTCCCATCAGATGTCAAGGCAATAAGCAACTCTCTGACTTTTAGAAGACATCTGAAGGCAGCCCTGTTCAGGGAAGTATTTAATGTTCAATGTTCTTCAAGAGAACTACTCTCTTGCTGGTCAATGTCTATATTCCCCCAGGCCAAAAAAACCCCGTTGTCAAGGCTACATGGGCTGAGCTAGAGGCGTTTTTAGAGCCTCTCGAATCTACTTACCCGTCTGCCCTGACTATTGTGTGTGGAGACTTCAACGCTCGTATAGGAACAGATGACAACAGTCTATACACTCATTTCAACCAATTTATGGACCCTGAAGAACAGACGGATATTGGTGCGACACGACTGTCCAAAGATAGTAGAAGTAATTTCCCAGGTCTCTGCTTAGTGCAGGCTGCCAGACGGAGGGAACTGCTGATATTAAACGGCAATATAGAGGGGGACCGCCCCGGGGAATATACCCATTTCTCCAAGGCTGGGGGAAGCGTTATAGATTATATCTTAATCTCAAGATTTGCTCACAGCTTTGTAAGGAAGTTCCAAGTGGGCCGCAATACTCTGAGTGATCACCTACCTCTAATTTTAGAGCTTGCAGGTCGGCCTTTTGACTATTCTATTGCCGAGCCACAATATATACCTTCTGTAAATTTGGATATACCTGCCCCCAAAAGACTCAAATGGTCCCCAATACTGAATGAAAATCTAACCCTCCTTCTTCAGTCAGTGGAGTTAAAGCTTATTCGCTCCGCTATTGTATCAGGCAACTCAGTAGATGCGATTATGGAACGCTTTAAATTACTTTTGGAAAGATTGAAACCCCATTTAACAACAGTGATACATAGCTCCGCTACAAAGAGGGCAAAGGACGGAGCTAGCTGGTTTGACCTGGAGTGCAGGCAAACAAGGAGACAAACGAGAACAGCCTACCGGAGATACAGGAAATCAGGGACTGCCCTCCTACTTAATGCTTATATTTATCTGAGACGGTCTTACAAACAATTACTAAGGAGAAAGAAACTGGAAGCTGAAAGAGCCGCATGGCACAGTTTGGTTAAGGCATCGCACGAGAAAGATACTACTTGCTTTTGGCGAACCATATCTGGTCTACTGGACCAGGAGCGTACTAATTCCATCTGTACAGTGGAACCAATGGAGTGGTTGCGCCATTTTCAATCTTTGTTCTATGACCAGGAAGCCCAACATTACAAACTATGCATTCAATTGGAGGACCTACCTCACTGGCCACCAGTAACTGCAAAGGAAGTTGAGAATTTAATCGCACAATTAAAGAACAACAAGGCCCCAGGGAATGATTACATCCCTGCCGAACTTCTGAAGTCCAACATTGGCTGGTGGGCCCCCCTGCTGGCGTCTTTATTTTCTTGGATCGACTCAACGGGTTTACTCCCAGATGGTTGGACTGAGGCAATAATTATCCCAATCTATGAAAAAGGACCCATGACAGACCCGGCGAGTTATAGACCAATTAGCCTTCTGCCTATACCCAGCAAACTATATGCCAAACATCTTTATATCAAGCTAACTAGCTGGCTGGAAACTGAAGCTATTCTAGCGGAAGAGCAAGCGGGTTTCAGGCAAGGCAGATCCACCATAGACCATTGCTTCACCCTAGCCTATTTAATTGACAAATATGCCAAAAAATCCCGTGGGGTGTTATATGCAGCCTTTATCGATCTAAAGGCTGCTTTCGATTCAATTCCACGTGTAAGACTCTGGGATAAATTGAGCACATCAAGTATAGACAAAAGACTATTATTTCTGATCAGCTGTTTATATAAAGACACGGTGCTGCATGTAAGAACTTCGTTAAATGGCCATCTTATAGGACCAGTTCCTGTCAGTAAGGGGGTCAAGCAAGGTTGCATCCTGGCCCCAGTTCTATTCAACATCTACATCAATGATATGGTTAACTGTTTGTCATCTCCGGACTTCCACGCCCCCAAACTGGCTGACAAATCAATATCAGTGCTTTTGTACGCTGATGATGCGATACTCCTATCTCGAACAAGAATAGGCTTAAATAGGCTCATAGGTGAATTTTCAGCATACTGTAGGAGAGAGCAACTTGCAATAAACTATCAGAAAACCAAAATTATGGTTTTTGCAAGGAAACACAGACAGTACAGCTGGAGGATGGATAACCAGACAATTGAACAGGTTAAAGCCTTCAAATATCTGGGTATCGTTTTCCAGTCGACCGGGTCCTGGGATGTCCATCAAAAATGTGCCAAAGAAAAAGCAGCTCAAAGTATCAAGATGCTGTCCCGCTTCTTTTACACGAAGGGGGGCAGATACATCCCAGCAGCCCTTGAAGTTTTTCAAGCAAAACCTCTGGCGCAGTTACTGTACGGGGCACAAATCTGGACGGGGAACCACTGCTCCAGTCTTGAAACTGTTCAGTCTAAATTTCTAAGGCAGATATTCGGCGTCCCCTCCTGTGTTCCAAACGCAGCATTACGACTCGAGGCCTGCCTTCCATCTGTGGAAACTCGGACCTGGCAGAGAACATTCAACTATTGGCTTCGTCTTAATCTGAATCCACCTGGTCTACTGCCTCTAGTAATGCAAGACCCTCACAAAAGCAAGTGGTTCAAAACTGTGCATCAAAAACTCCTTACATGCGGTCTGCATTCACAGTCCCTACTATCAATGGGCCTCATTAAAGCAAAGAGTCTAATAGGCCAGCGCCTGAAAGACATTGAACGACAAAACAACCTGACTATCTTAAAGAAACTGTGCCCATGGTATACCTACTTTCCCCCTTCTCATTTTGACTCTCCAGCTTCATATTTGTTTAAACTAACCATCCCAAAATACAGACGTGCCTTTACATTGGCTAGATGGGATGTTCTTCCCTCTGCTGTACTCGAAGGTCGTTACCAAAAGACTCCATTTGAAAAACGACTCTGCCCATGTGGAGATGGTAACACGGAAACAGTGTCCCACGTCCTTCTATCTTGCCCCCTTTACAAAGACCTAAGGAATGAGATTATTACTCCACTCATTCTCTCCAACCCCGGCCGTTCACCAGACATTACACTGTATTTTCTATTATCTGATACGGATAGTCAGATAACAGAGAAGGTCGCGAGGTACATCGAGAGAGCTGCGAAATTGAGGGCCACCATCTGAGTGACAGACTTGTTCATCTGACGGACCTCCTTTTGCTTGTTCTTTTCTTCCTTTTATCCCTATTTTCACTTTTAACTCTTGTATAGCTGTGGCCTGTTGGCTTTGCTAATAAAGTTTTGATTTGATTTGATTCAATGTTTTATCGGGTTTTAATATTCAGTTGGCAGCTGCCTAGAGTGCCTAGGGAAACCCAGCCAGATGGGTGGGGTATAAATAATAAATTATTGTTATTGTTGTTGTTATTGTTGTTGTTATTGTTGTTGTTATTGTTGTTGTTATTGTTATTATTTCAAGACAACAGCCTGGGCCCCTGACAACAAGGTACCCTAGAAGTCTCTGTCCTAAAGCCAAGGCATGTGGCAGATGGACCATAGAGCTCCCCTCAGTGGCTTGGGAGAGCCATCCATGTAGACCTGCATCTTGCAGAGGACCCTCAATCCTAGGCTGAACCCTGTCATGTGTCAGCCCTCCACCAATGCCTATGTCAAATTCAACCTACCTCTGGAATCCATAAAGTTGTGGCCTGTTTTCAAATCCCACAATTGTTCTGTTCAGTTGGTTCACCTTCAAATGTTAGGCCTTGCTCCATGGGTAGAGGTCACTGTGAGAGGGTCCACAATATGCAGACCAATTAGTAAGGAATATATATATACAGCCATCATTAACAACAAATATCAAATCAAAACTTTGAAAAATCTATTCCATAGACATGATTCTATAGTTTTCTCTTTCAGGTGGTGGGGTGGTAGGAATCTTTTAGTTATACCAACTTGTAGAATAATGATAAGTAAACATGCCACTGATCAAAGGCACATAATTATCCTCTCTCACAACAATAAATGTAGACGAGGATAAAAATTGACCTGAAAAATATCAAATTCTTTGCAGATGTAGACTTTATTCCACGAGGTGCTAAATTGTGTTGTCAAGTGTCTTGTAACAACTGATTATTATTGATTCACTGTTGTCAGTATAAAAAAAGAGGGGGGAGTTTTCTAATGGGAGCCAAGCCATTAGCAGACGAAGTTTCGGAGCTGTTTCTGCTTACCATGTAGCGTATATACAACAGAAAAAAACAGCAACAACTTGTTGTTGACAAAGTACAGCTGAACATATAAAGGGTCCCATTACGTTCAGTAGATTAGGGCCTCATCAAACCTAAATCCAGCCCTGCTGGTATAACTATGACTATAGTGGATGAAACAGACCACACAGAATTATATCCTTTCCCCACCTAAAATGCACCCATCAGATAAACACATGATATAAAGGCGAATTCTGAGTAGGTGAACTGGGGCCCCACAGAGACCAGAAAATGTGTAGCTGTAAACTCTTCAAGACAACTTGATAGCTTTGAAAAAGCTACACAAGTACCAGATATTATTTGGCCAAATACCATAAACCTCATGACCGCAGAACATAGAAGCCAAGAGCTTAGTTGGATGGAGAAAAGAATTACAGAAGGCTAATGAGAACAGATTAGAGAGGATAAAACTGCCAGAGACATAAACCCATAAGCTTCAGGGCATAAGTCATCCACAAATTGACAGAAATAAAAAGTAATCAAGCTGTAATAACCGATCTGAGACTTTCTTGAAGCTTCCCATAAATAGAATGGAAGTACCTGCCTCAGTCAGTAGCATGCTTGTTTCTATGCTGCAAATAGAAATGCCCAATTGTTTTTTGTAAAAAAAAAATCCCCTCATGTCCTGCTTGAGGGCTTTTCATAGGAACCTGGGGGAAAGGATGATGGACCAGAAGGGCTTCTTCATATGTTCTTCATGGATGGAGTGGCTTCTTCACAAGGGATGGAAATGGTCCATATAACTTTCACATTATCATCTTTGTTGTTGTTTAGTCATTTAGTCATGTCTGACTCTTTGTGACCCCATGCACCAGAGCACACCAGGCACTCCTGTCTTTCACTGCCTCCCGCAGTTTGGTCAAACTCATGCTGGTAGCTTCGAGAACACTATCCAACCATCTCGTCCTCTGTCGTCCCCTTCTCCTTGTGCCCTCCATCTTTCCCAACATCAGGGTCTTTTCCAGGGAATCTTCTCTTCTCATGAGGTGGCCAAAGTATTGGAGTCTCAGCTTCAGGATCTGTCCTTCCAGTGAGCACTCAGGGCTGATTTCCTTAAGAATGGATAGGTTTGATCTTCTTGCAGTCCATGGGACTCTCAAGAGTCTCCTCCAGCACCATAATTCAAAAGCATCAATTCTTCGGCGATCAGCCTTCTTTATGGTCCAGCTTTCACTTCCATACATCACTACCGGGAAAACCATACCTTTAACTATACGGACCTTTGTTGGCAAGGTGATGTCTCTGCTCTTTCATAAATATACCCCTTTCTAATTCTGCATTAATCCAACAACTGTTCTCTTCTAAAAGGAAACGGCTTTAAAAATCCTCCCCCCAAAACATACAATTTCAAACACATTACAAAATGACCGCATTTCAATTGTCACGAACCATATTAAAGCATTGCAGAACCTCCAAGTGTCCCTATTTTCCAGGGACAGTTTGGGATTTACAGAAGCTGTCGCACTTTCTGATTTGATCCCAGAATGTCCTGCTTTTCCTTAGGATGCCCCTATTTTCATCGGAGAAAAGATGGAAGGTATGGTAGGCTGTCTCTATTTTCATGGGGGGAAATGTTGGAGGGTATGGAGTTATGCAACCCCCCCAAGCCAAGGAGATAAGTAAATAGATACCTTTAGAAGACAGTTGAAGGCAGTCCTGTATAGGGATGTTTTTTAATGTTGAATGGGTGGCGTACAAAAATAATTGTTGCTATAATAATTGTTGTTGTTGAATATAATAATTGTTGTTGTTGAATACAACACCCCTGTTTTCATGGGAGAAATGTTGGAGGGTATAGCATTGTGTTTTGGAACTCTGGAAAATCAAGGAGTAGATCTGGAGACATTACTACCGCCTCCTTGTCCTAAAATTGACACATAAACTATGGGACAAGGATAACTGTGATTTTAAAGATGAATGGGAACCTTTTACAAAGTATTTAAAGATGAAACAAAGTGAATTGGACTCCTTGGCAGGTTTTGAATAAACACTCACAAACTTTTAATTGATAACAACTAGTCAGATAAAGTAAGGATCTATACAAATTTGTGACATGCAGAGAGTGGCATTTATAGAGAAACTGGAACTGAGGGAAGTCTGAGGTGGTCTGCTTTATGGGAGGGAGGGAGAAATATGGGGGGGATTAAGGATGATTTGTTTTAAGACACAGTGGTACCTCAGGTTAAGTACTTAATTCATTCCGGAGGTCCGTACTTAACCTGAAACTGTTCTCATCCTGAAGCAAAGTTCTTAACCTGAAGCACTATTTCTGTGTTAGCAGAGTATGTAACCTGAAGCGTACGTAACCTGAAGCGTATGTAACCTGAGGTACCACTGTAATATGTTTTGTTTAAATTCCTATTAAAAAACTTTTTTAAAAAAACCGCCTCCTTGTCATGATTGCATCCCTACATTACAGCCCTATATATCAGAGGGGCTCTGCTTTCTGATATTAATTATGTACCACTGCACCACATGGTACAGGTGGCAACCATTTGGTGTGCCTCCAATTGATGTGAGACCAACACATGTGTCCTTTTGGACCCAAAGGAGGGGAGAACGGGGGCAGAACGGGTGGTGGTATGGGGACAGAATGGGGATGGGCATAAGGGGGCAGAGTGGGCTTACACGTACTCCACTGACATGCACAGGGGCCAGGAACAGAAGGCCCTCGCGAAATGGTTGGCGCTTGTACTTTAATATAATGCTTAGCAAGAAAGAAAAGTCCCTGCCCTGATGGGCCTGCAGTCTAAAATTTGACAATAGCGAAGAAAACAGAGGAGAGGGTAGCATAAATGCAAATGGGTGATAAGAGATAAGGCTGTCCTAACCCTGCCTACCTGGAAGTAAAGCCCACTGAATCCAATAGGGCGTTCTTCTGTGTGGACATGCTTCAGATAATCAGATTGTGCTGTTGGGCAGTTTTCAGAAGTGACATATAACTTCAATTTCATTGGGATTTCAGTGTGTGAGGATATGTATAGAGTTGGTGTACATTTAAACTGGTGTTGCTTATCGTGAGCCTGTAGGGAGATAGGTCTAGTTTGAAATTCTAAGGCCCCATGATTGCATTTGTCACTGCTAATATTTGCCATATGGCAATAGCGTGATGAAAGTTTCATGTTAAGCTTTCCTGGCTTGACTGTTAGCTGCATAATAATCATGCACCAATTGTATAGCATCTGTCTCCAGAAGCAATACACTGGGTCTTCTGTGTGCAATGAACCAATAAATTCAGTACAAAAATGTTAACTATTTACTTTTCTTATAGGCAGCAGTTTGTGTGTTTGGGCAGTAAATACTTCCCCACGGTGACCTCATAATCCACATTCTGTACCAATAAAATCTCATGTATTCAGTCCATTTCCTCAATAAATTTTTACATGTGTTTGTTTTAGTGCCGGGCCAATCATATTTATTTATTAAATTTATATTCTGCCCTTCCTCCCAAAGGATCTCAGGGTGGCAATCCCTCTTCATTTTTGTGGGAGCATCCGCACCCTGTGATAATGGAGAGGGAATACCAGCTCCTTTCTATATGGGTGGAAACATCATTTTAAAAAATACTCCCCAACACACACACACACACACACACATTTTGGGGTGGTGGCAGTTTACCTTGAGGAGGAATGGAAGTTCCCCCAGAATGTCTGCTTTATATATATTATTTACACAATGGGCCCCACGTGATTGGCTAATTCCGGGATTCACCTCTTGGCCAATCTGGTTGCAGATTCACTTCCACCTGGAGCTGGATTGGGTGGCTCCTGTGGACCAATCAGACTGCTGCATTCTGGACCCTATTGTTCTAGGAACAATCAGACTGCCGCATTCTAAATCCTATTGTTGTAGGACCAATCAGACTGCTGTCTTTTGGATCCTATTCAACTCAGTACATAACAACCTTACAGATGAAATGTTTGAGGGTAGTTCCCCCCCCCTTTAACTTGTTTTTGTCAGTGAGAGGTGTGGCTGGAAGTGTCATGAAGACCAGATAGGAGGCATACATTCAATCCCTAGGCCTAAGGTTCCCAATTTCATTCCAAAGTGAAAAAGAAAACACACACACACACTGCTACCCTCAGCCATTACGTCTGCAAGCCCTGGATTTCTGAGAAATATCTGCCACACCATCCCAAACTACACAGCAGTTTCTTTTCGCTTTGCCCCGCTGCCATTCCGTGAACGGTCAAGCTGTAAAGCAGTCTGACATTTTGTCTTGCCCTTAATTTCTTCAGTTCACGTCATTTATCCTGCTTCCGTTTGCCATGAGAACAATGAGCTACCCTTCTTCTTTGACCTCTCAAAATCGCGCTGAGCCCGCTCATTCATTATATATTTATTGCATTATTATTCCATTCTTTCTTTAAGGGGTCGCCAACCTTTTCAGCGGGTGCAGGAACATTCGCAAAATGGATAAACACACACACACACACACACACACACACACACACACACTGCGGCCAAGCGCATACCACAACCTATTCTATTGACTACAATAGAATGCTTCTTTCATGTCTAATTCCAGCAGGGAGGATCCTGTGGACACTAAGGAAGGCCTCTATGTGCACATGTGTGCCCATGGGCACCACATTGGTGACTACTGCACTAATAAAAACAGGGTGGCACACATGACTTCCTCCCTGCGCCATCCTTAGCTTGCTTGCTTTTTAAAAATTATTTATAATTTTCAATTACAATTTTGTTCACATTCATACATTAACCAATACAACTATACTTCCCTTCCCTTGCTCATTTTAATTATCCATTACTACTGTATATTCTAATTACTCCACATTTTTCTATTTGCGTGCTGAGGTCCCCAGGACACCCCTTCCCCAATAACTCACACATCACACTTAATTTTTGTTTAAGGTTTTTGGCATAATTTTGGCCACAACTTTATTATCATACAAGATTGTGAGTGGTTGCATAGGCATTGGTTATGACTAGCTGTCCCCCCCCCCCGCCTTGGGGGACAGCGCTGACTCCCGTGAGTCAGCGTGTGGAGGAACAAGACCAGGGACAACTGGGGCTGCGACACAGACCCTCAGCTACTCCCTGCTTGCTCCTTGGGAACTTACACGGCCCGCACCCTGCTCCAAGGGTTTGGACAAAGGGATGGTAAGCCCCAGAATTCCTTTAACGGAATTCCCAGCAGCAGCAGCATTGGAGGGGTAGGCACAGCCAATCCACACCCCTCCACCAACCAATTTAACCAATGCCTAACCGCCAACCTTACAAGTTGTGACGATTTGCTACACAGTAGGCAAAACCCAATTGGCACGCACTAATCAGCCAAAAGGAAAAATTCCTACCGGGCCCCCGCACCAATGCGAACGACCCCATGACAGGCATAGCAAGGTCAGAGTGAAGCCCAATCAAGGGAGGGCGGGCGGGTGATCCGGTGTCCACAGCGAAAGAGAAAGGAAAAGAGCAGTGGACCTTACTTAAATAACCTCAGGTCCCACCCCTAAATTGGCAACATCATATTTCACCCTACAACTCCAACCTCCAATCTGATTCAAGGCTCTTGAATCTATCCTGCCTGGCAACTATGGGGTGTTCTGTTAGCCCCATCCGCAACCCGTGCTCTCTTTCAGTGAGAACATGCTTTCCCTTTCTCATTGTACCTCTGCTTAATTTATAGTGCTGAATTTACTCAGTGCTTATTTTTTGTAAAAAAAAATTGTTTAGGGGTACTCTGCTTTTCCTACTCATATTGAAATGCTGCCCCTCAAAGAGGCCAAAATTAGATTCACAAAATGATCTGTTTACAATGATTCTTCAGTTATTCTACAAACATTTTCCAATCTTCCTTAAAAGCTCTTTCTTCCTAGGTTGCCATTTCGGTAGTGTAGCTCAAAAGCTCACTCATTCGGTTTTGTTGCTGTTGAGATTTCACAAAAGATGCCCAGATTTCCAGTTTTTTGAAATATGGCAATGCTATTTCTTCCTGTTATTCTGTTTGTTGAGTTTGCTATTTCTACGTACTTCATCAGTTTCATCTGCTACTCCTTTTTCTTTGGTACAGTTCCCTCTCTCCATTTCTGAGCATATATCATATGAGCTGCCGTAGTTGTGTTGAGAAACAAATTCTTTTGATACCTGGGGACATCTGACCTTTATCTTTATCTTTTGAACAATTCACCCTGTGAATTGGTTGAGTGATACTGACTGATGGAAGGCTGGCCAGGGAGCTTTCTGACTAGGTCTGAATGTGAACTCAGTGCTCTCCAAGTTTGACACTCTAACAACTGTAAGGTAAAGGACCCCTGGACAGTCTGAACGGTTAGGTCCAGTCAAAAGCAACTATGGGGTGTGGCACTCATCTCGCTTTTCAGGCGAAGGGAGCCGGTGTTTGTCCACAGACAGATTTCCGGGTCATGTGGCCAGCAGGACTAAACTGCTTCTGGCCTAACAGAGGACCGTGACGGAAGCCAGAGCGCATGGAAATGCCATTTACCTTCCTGCCACAGTGGTACCTATTTATCTACTTGCACTGATGTGCTTTCAAACTGCTAGGTTGGCAGAAGCTGGGACAGAGCAACGGGAGTTCACCCATTGCACGGATTCGAACCGCCAACCTTCCGATCAAAAAGCCCAAGAGATTTAGACCACAGCACCACCCACTCCCTTTTTAATTGACTCTCACAACTGGGTCCACCCATTGCACCCGTAAGAACTTTTTTTACCTTTGGGATATGGATTCAGAAGCCAATTCAAAATTCTGTGTATTTTCTGTATCCCTACAAAAACCACATGCATTTTTCTACACAAACATCCTACTAAGTGTTCAAGTTCCCTCCCCCCCCCCCTCAAATACAGACCTAATTTCTAAGTGAATCAGTGCATAGTGACAGGGGCTATTCTGGGCTCTGTTAACGGTTCCTTCTTCCTGCAAATGTGATTTCCCCACCCTGCGCTGTATGTTCAGTCATTCCCTCCTCATCGCTTATCTTATTGATTTCTGGACTTTATGAAAGAAATCATATTCTTTTTGATTCGTTTAGAAAATAGCTTCATAGAGGGGGAAAATAAAGTGTGCTGGGTTTGTAATAAGGATGGATTGGAGTGCTGAATATCAAGTTGCTGGCAAAGGCTGGATATACAAAAGACATCTGAGGAGTGGATTTCAAAGCAGAAAGGACAGTTGGCATGAAGTTGCCAGCCCTTATTATCCCATCCATATTCTGACACTTGCGACTTGGTTTTCTCTCCTGCTCAGTCCCTCTCACTGTTAATATGCAAACCTCTGGCTCTCCTGCTGTTTACTTCCTTCTGCTTATGATCCCATCCACCCTGGACCTTATGCTTGAGGTAATGCAAATGCTCTCAGCTGCCTTGAAGTAAATCTGGGCTTTGAAAACTGTTGCCCCCATACATACACGTATATACGTTTGTATCTTAATATTATCTTCCAGAGATTCTGACAAATTTAATAATAATAATAATAATAATAATAATAATAATAATAATAATAATAATAATAAAATTATTTATACCCCACCCATCTGGCTGGGTTTCCCCAGCCACTCTGGGCGGCTTCAAAAAAATATTAAAATACAATAGTCTGCTAAACATTAAAAGCTTCTCTAGACAGGGCTGCCTTCAGATGTCTTCTAAAAGTCTGGTACAGTGGTACCTCAGGTTAAGTACTTAATTCATTCCGGAGGTCTGTACTTAACCTGAAACTGTTCTTAACCTGAAGCACAACTTTAGCTAATGGGGCCTCCTGCAGCTGCTGCGCCACCGCCACGCGATTTCTGTTCATCCTGAAGCAAAGTTCTTAACCCGAGGTACTATTTCTGGGTTAGCGGAGTCTGTAACCTGAAGCGTATGTAACCTGAAGTGTATGTAACCCGAGGTACCACTGTAGTTGTTTTTCTCTTCGACATCTGGTGGGAGGGCGTTCCACAGGGCAGGTGCCACTACCGAGAAGGCCTTCTGCCTGGTTTCCCGTAACTTGGCTTCTCGCAGTGAGGGAACCGCCAAAAGGCCCTCGGCACTGGACCTCAGTGTCCAGTAAACTCAATAAACTGATCAAGTGCTTAATGCTATCTCCAAGAGATTGATTGTTATGCATCTTATAAGCTGATCAAATGCTTCATGGAGCTATCCTATACATGCCTACTCAGGTTGGTGAGTATAGGATTGAGATTTATATGAAGTCTGTCCTCCAAAGGATTGGATATCAGACTGCAGTTCCAACCTCCCTTGGCCATTAGACATGCTATTAGGTGCTGACAGGAGTTGCCATTCCCAAACTGAGGAAAGCTGGAGTTGCCAAACTGGAGTTCCCATTCAGGCTGGGGAAAGCTGAACTGGAAAATAACTTTTGTTCATAGTCATTTTCGAAGTGGGCGTTAATTTAGTTTTTACTAACACCTCCTTAACATAAATGCAAAAGCATATTTGGTGAAGGCTGTGGCTGCAGTTGCATAAATACTGTGAAAGGGGGGAAATTGTGCTGCAAAAGCTACTTTAGGTCAGGATGGCATCTAAGTGCTGTGACAGGAACCACAAACGAGATGGCTAGCTTGACCATCTTGTATCCAGCTATGGCAACAAGCAGAACACTGGCACCCTTTCCAAAGGTTCCTGGGCACCCACATAAGTTTTGCTGTGGGTGCTTGGCATTTGCCCCCTGCCTTTGCTGCCACCCACCTCCTCCTCCAGTGCATGGAGACAGAGGCCCCAGTCTAGTTGCTGCCTCGGTGCCAGAGCATGTGTGCTATAGGAGCCAACTCCTAAGGGCTGTGGGAGCTTCAACCCCCCACAATTAAATATTTGAGAGGGCTGGGCCCCCATAGAGTTTATGGCCAGTGTGGTGTAGTGGTTAAGAGCGGTGGACTCATAATCTGGTGAACCGGGTTCGCATCTCCGCTCCTCCACATGCAGCTGCTGGGTGACCTTGGGCTAGTCACACTTCTCTGAAGTCTCTCAGTCTCACTCACCTCACAGAGTGTTTGTTGTGGGGGAGGAAAGAAAAGGAGAATGTTAGCCACTTTGAGACTCCTTTGGGTAGTGATAAAGTGGGATATCAAATCCAAACTCCTCTTCTCTTCTTCTTCTTTATGGGCTTTCCCATTCAAATTGTGTGTGTGCACTGTGTCATGTGATCGATTATATGTACAGGGTAGGGCTTACCTGCCCCCCAATATCTTATTCAAGTTGTCATACCTGGTGTGCGCCACACCGTCATGACAGCAGATGTGATGTCATTGATGTCACGCCATGTCACGCAACGTCATGATGGCATTGTGTGGTCCGCGCCACTGTTAGGCACCCACAGTATGGGGCCCAAGTCAAAGCCCCTGAAGCAGAAGGGTGATCATATTTCCTGGAACCCAGCTTGTCATGAAATTAATACAGCAGTGAACCAACTGCAACCAATAAAACCTCAAGGCTAATTCTTCATCTCCCTCTTTGCGGAGGCCTTGATATGGCTTCTGTGTGTGAGAGAGAGAAAACCAGTCATTTGATAAGAGAGGTTGGAAATGAGAAGCAGGGTGCGCACATGAACCTGCAGGGAATAAGAGTTTTGGTTTGGATTGGCAGGCCGGCAAGCCAATTGATGAGAGAAGAAGGAAATGGATTGAGGCTTTGCTACAGTTCTAGAAAAAGAGGTGCCAGAACTCACCATGAATGCCTCCCTTGTTCTCTTTAATGGCAATGGTGCCCACCTGAGAGGTGCTGGAACTGAGTTACAATGAGTTCTGGCCGGAAAAAAACCCTTGCATTGAGGAGTATTTGATGCATGGAAGAAAGAAAGAAAGAAAGAAAGAAAGAAAGAAAGAGAGAGAGAGAAAGAGGGAGGGAGGGAGGGAGGGAGGGAGGGGCGTGTGTGTGTGTGTTTGTTTTAAATAATGACTACCTTGTTATCTTCTTTCCCCCCACTCCTGTCGATTACCAATATATTGCCAATATATTAATAAAAAAGCAACCCCTGAAGGATCTCACACCTCAATTTTGTCCTGGTAATGGCTTATTAAGAGACATCCTTGCTCAGCAAGGCCTTTATAGCTTTAGGGAAATCTGAGTTTCCTCCACATATGTTGCTGGAAGCCTCTCAAGTTCCAGCACTGAAGTTTTCAACTCACATAAGAGGTCAACTCTCTGACAGCTTTAAACTCCCATTTGCTGCCCAACTTCAGAGCATAGCTGTCAACGTTTCCCGTTTTTTAAGGGAAATCCCCTTATTCCGAATAGGATTCCTCACAAGAAAAGGGAAAAGTTGACAGCTATGCTTCAGAGATCTTTGCAGGCAACCATTGCAGGCACCGCCAAGAATGAGTAGGAAATTAAGGAGATTGAGAAGCTGACTGATGACTTGGGTGCATAGGAGCTATAAGCTGAATCAGGGAATCATAAGGAGATTTGAAGTGTGTAGATGGAAATTGTCCTGGGGCAAAGAGAAGAAGAAACATCTGTAAGTCTGGCATCTTTTTGACTGACTAGTTTGCTGGACATAGTATGCGAGCTCTGAGGGTTACTTCCGTTTTTTAGTCCAATGCTTAGCACAGCACAGAGGCTATCAGGGGACCACATGCATTGCCTGCTTTACGCCTACCTTGACAAATGACCTTAGGCAAGTCTCTTAACCTCATTGTGCCTCAGGCATGATAATAGCTGCCCACTTCTGTAAAGTGCTATAAGAGCTTGGAGAGAGGGAATCAAACTTTGCAAAAAATGCAAAGTGCTTTCTTTTCTTAGTTACTTAAGTTACTAGATATAGATACGGCCAGGTTTTCTCAGATGATATTAATGGCAGCCCATGTCCCTGTATAAAAATGGGGTAGAAGCTGACCTTCTGAGCACCACCATCACATGAATACATCACCATCAGCAGCAATCTGTTGTTGCTTTATCCCCAAACCAAAAGAAGAAGAAGCAGGGAACATGAAGCCTGGGGAACAAATGCAGACCTCTAGGTTTTTCTATCCAGCTTGTGGGACTCTCCTTACACAAAGGAATAAACACTATAAATAAGTCAGAAATTAAGTCTATATAACCAAAGAAAAAACGCTATGTAGAAATCACATCGAAAATCTTTTTGCTCTCCTGCGCCATCTGGAGTTGCATGTCTATAACGCGTTCAAAACATTGTTTTTTTGAGTAATGTCCACCATGACTCAGTATTATCCAGAGTATTCTTCAGTGATAGAATCATAGAACTATAGAGCTGGAAGGGATCCAGACAGTCATCTATTTTAACATCTGTGTAGCCAGTGGTTTACTTCTAGAGGTTTTTTTTCTATCTTCCTGAGCCATGGCCTTCAGCAGGATGGAGCGATGGAAAGAAAACACACGCCTGCACCGCATGGCTCTTCCTACCCAGAGTCTCATAGTTCCTTGCTGTGGCGAACCTATGGAAAGAATGCCAGAGAGCCCTCTCTGTGGGCATGCGCGCCGTCGCCCCAGCAGGGCCATAGCTTCTGTGCTGGGGGTGCATTGACTTTCAATGCACCAGGGCTTCCTGCCAGTCTGTTTTTCCTACTCAGGAGTAAGCCTCCTGGTGTTCAGCAGGGCTTAACTCCCAGGTCAGTAAGCATATAAAGACGGCAACCTAAGAAGGGGCTGCTGGGTTTACATGTTTGCTGGGCTTTCCCGTGGAAGCCAACAGAGAAATTCATTCCGTGGAGGCTGCAATCAAACGGCAGTTGAAGACACGGCAAAATTTACTACTGCTGCTGCTGCTAACATTATTTATTCCCGGCACATCTGGCTGGGTTTATTTATTTATATTTATTTGTATATGCGCACACAGACAATCATTATTATCTTGTATGAAAACTGGGAGAGGGTGGCTCTTAGTACAGCCCTCCAGTGTACACTAGTGGCCAAAATTGTAGAACCTTCTGGAAAAAATGTATTTCCAGGGTTTGATGGCTCATAACACCGCTTTGTTTTCGAGTAATACCAGTGCCTTTTTCTGTGGGGATGCAATGGGATGCATACCCCTAAACATTTTGTGAATTTAACGGGAGAAGAAATTCACTGTATTTCCCCCAATTTGAACTGTATTTATTTCCTCCCAGTGGTGATTTTCTTGTGTCAAAATGAGAGCACCCCTAAATATTTCTTTTGAAAAAAGCACTGAGTTATACCATAAAATTATATATCAATGGAAAGATAATTTAATGAAGAATGTAATGCAGTAACTTTCATGAAGGATTATTCATTACAACAGCAGTCATAAATAAGAAACGTGAAACAAACAGAAAAAAATGAGATATACAGTGGGTTTGGGGTTGCAGTTTGGGCACTCGGTCTCTAAAAGTTTCGCCATCACTCCTATAGGTGGAAGGCTGTCTCTGGCGATCCCCTTTGTACCCAAATGACTCAGAAGGAAGGAGCTGTGGCCAGTGGGTTTTTATAAGACTTGGCAACTTCTATGTCACATTATGAATCTTTGCATCTGGACGTCCATTGAGATCAATGGGGCTTACGTACACAAGCAATTCTGTGCTGAATCATTGCAATAACCAATAAGGCATCCTAAGTTAGATTAGCAACATACATCCCAGTTGAAAACATCAAGTCTCTTGAGCATGAGGGCAAGAGCCCTCCTGGCTATAAAAAGAGTGCATAATTAAAGCACTTTGACTAATCAGACATCAAAGGGCAAAAGATACAATGTGGAATTACTTATACCTTGAAAGAACCAGACAGCTGTGATGCAGAAACAGGGCTGTGGAGAGCTGGCTTTGAATGCTAAATGGAATGTATATTAACTGTCCACTCGACAAGAGCAGAATTTCTCCACGGGAGAGGTTTCATTCTAGTCAAGGGTCTCCTTGCCCTACCTGCCAAAGGAGGAGAGGCAATGCAACAGACCTACGCAAGACAGAGCTCAGCAGGGGCCCCACGCAGCTAAGCGGACTGCTGCAACCAGATTGACACATGGAAGGAGATTTTGTGGGTTTGGAAAGGTGAGGGAGCTTGAAATGAAGCAGGGAATGAGTTGCCAGCAGGCCTTGGATTGGCCTTGAAAGAGTGTCTTGGATCTAAGTCATGGGTGTGGAAGATCAGGATCGAGGGGCAACTGCAGACTCTTTACTTGGCCCTCGGAACTGCCTAGAGGCCACATCCTCTCAGTGGCAAAGGAAGAGGTGTGTGGTGGGGGTGGTCCACCCCGGGTGTTTTTGCTGAGGGGGGTGACATTTGGTGCGCTGCCTGACCATGACCCCCAAGCCTACCCTGAGCCGCCAGGGTAAGGGGGAGAGCTGTGTCACTTTGCTGATGGCATTCCCCTCTTCCCCCTTCGTTTTGACAGCTGTGGGAGGCTTTGGAGTCATGGGTGGGCGGCTGCAGGGTGCACACCACTCTGTGCACCCAAGTGGCTATCCCACATCTGGGAGGACATCCTCCATGCCCAGTGCCCCTTGGGGGAGCGCCCACCCTGGGCAGCGCGGGCATATGCTCAGCCACCACATCCTTTCTGCCTAGAACACGCCCCTTATTGGCACAGGCTTACTGAGAGGGCATCATGAGAATTTCAGGAAACACCCAGGAAGGAGACCACTGGAGAGATGATTTGTGGAATGAAAGAAACACTCTGTGGCCACCTTGAAAATGAAGTAAACACAGTGGCAAATGAAATTAATGGACTATGCAGAATTAGACAAATGGACAGGAAGGATTCGAAACCTGCGGGACCAGAGATTCTTAGAGGACTGGAGTAAATATTTGAATTATCTGAAAAGCAATTGTAATAAACAGATTACGCTGGTAGGACTGCATGAAGTTTTGTAAGAAGGATTATGCGAAATATTGCAAGGAAGATTATGAAGAGAATATTAGTTAAGGATAATTAAAAGTAATAGAGAAATTAAGAAATGCAGAGTAAGTGATAAAGAAAGGAAAATCTTCAGAGGTAGTTGACGGAAGTCTAAAATATTGTATAAGATAAAAATGTATGTTAAATGACTCTTGGAAATGATATGTTAATAATAATAATGTATTTAAAAAGAAAAGAAAATGAAGTAAACACAACAGCTAAACCAGTGCCGTATTATAAAAATCATTGGCCTTAGGATACTGAGAGGGGCTCCTTTAAAAGGTGATTGTTTGTGTGTACGTGCAAGCATGCAAGAGATAAATAAATACATAGACCACACCAGTGGTGTGAAGACCACAGGGCTTGTGCCAGGGAATTTTTAACCTGCTTGATAATCCAGCCCTGGCTAAAACAGCCTTAATCTCCATTATCAGAAAATAAAAAATATCAAATGAAGCACCATTCACTCAATTACAGCTTTCATTGCTGGTGAGGAATTTGATAAACACACACACTACAAGATTCTTGGAATAGTATTATGCACATTATTGTATAGAATACTGTATACAACAGAATATAGAATCCAGTGGAATGAGGCGACTCCTTCAGATGGCTTGTATTCACTGAAGCACAATTGGTAACCAGAAATATATTGCTTTTAAAAGAAAAACAGCAAAGGGAGAATTACATCTAAAAAACAACTATGCTGGAAAGACTGCTTCTTTTCATCATTCAAGCTGGAAACTGATTATGAACCTTTCCCCAAGGTATTGGACACTATCATTCATTTAGAGGAACATGAAAAAGGCTTTGTTGAAATGGATGTTTTACTGGTGATCTGTAGCTGTTGGTACTTTTTGCTATTCCTTATATTTATACCTGGTTGAAAAGTTATAGACATACAACACAGATACTATTTGTGGTCTTTTTAATTGTTGTGTGAACACAAACTTGAACCTGGATGAGTTTCTAATATTCAGACACAACATTTCACGTTTCCTCTCTAGATTGTCTTTCCAACCTGCAGGGACACGGAAGGTGGACAAATTGCTATGAGCATTGTATTCTCAAACATCTTCCCTAGCTAACCGTTTGCCACCTTATAAAAGATGTAGGCTATAGGCAGAAGAAAGATGCCTACACAAAGAGGAGGGGGGAAATGGCAGCTTACCACTGAAACGGAGGAGACCCCTGTGTAATTTTATCCACATAGTTCTGCCATTATATGGCAGTGTTGACCTTTGAAATGCCTGCTAGGCCAAAATAAGATTATCGTAGAAAACCGACTCTCATTAAAGTCTTTTGGTGAGATCTCTCTAGTTTGTTGTGCCCCCCCAAGTGGGGAATAGAATGAGCTGATCAGACATGTAACTTCTGCTGAGAATTAAAATCCAGAAGTAGAAAACTAAAGCTACAAATCCAGTCCTAACACCAAGCCCTCAGGCTTTCTACAGTGGGTGGGAAGAGAACTAGCAACAAACCCTTGAAGTTGTTATTTTTAAGAGAGGCAGCATAGTCATTTTACTTGTAAAGCACAAGCAAATTAACTTTATTTTTCAGTAAAAAATAATAATCTGGACCTCTCCGTGTTCCCGGTAATCAATAGCTTCCTTAAAAGAAAAAAAAAGAAAGATGGGCAATACAACCCTAGGGCATTAAAAAACAGAAAAACAAAACAGTAGAAGCACATAAAAAGTGAAGCGGGGAGCCTTACATTTTTAGAGATGCAAAAGAACCATTGAACTGCCACAGTGTACATGTGTGCATGTGTACTGAAAACAGATTTGAGCCATAGGAATTGTGATACTTCTAGCAAAAGCTGCATTTCTATTCTAGAAAGCATCCTGGTGTAGCCTCAGTTCTTGAGTATTGGCTGGGGCAAAATTCACACAAGGGCAACTGTAGGAATGGATCCAAATCTCAAAAGCATCAGCCGGGGAGGGGGGAAGGGAGTCCAAAAAGCAGCCAATAGGTAAATCAAAGGGCAAAACTCAGTAAAACAGTCCAGAATCAAGCATCATGCAAAGGCAGAGGTCAGACAAAGATGATGATGATGATGATGATGATGATGATGATGATGATTTTATTATTTATACCCCGCCCACTCTGGGTGGCTTACCTGCACTGATGATATTCATTGTTTGGGGGACTTTTATCCATTTCCGCAGTCACACAATCAATCAATCAATCAATCAATCAGTCATAAAACAAAGAACAAGCCACTGTCACAAAAACGAAAAAGCCACACAAACTAAAACACAAAATTCAGCAAAAACAAAAGCACCAAATATAAGCTCCAAATATCACCTCAGAACACTGGAATAGGAAATGGAAAGCTTTGATTACAATGGGGGGGGTGCATATTTGCAGCGTAACAGTGAAAACGGAAGCTCAGGAGCATGTTCGGCTTCCGAAGCAAAGTTCGCAAACCGGGACACTGACTTCCAGGATTGCAGCATTCGAGTTCTAAGTTTTTCAGGAATTAAACTGTTCGAAAACCGAGGTACCACTGTACATTACTTGACAATAAAAAAGCAAGAATAAATTCATGGGAAGGGAATAGCTAAAGGGAAAGCTGCATCTGTAGAGTTTAACCTCCCCAAATCCCACAAAACGTCAAAAAAAAGTTTTTCTAACCCTACAAACAGCATGTGCTTGGTTCAAAAAGTATCTGGAACTGATGAGAGCTGTGGTCTCAGGGGTGGTAGTTGCCTTAGGGGAAAAGCAGTTACTTTAGTTTCATTTTCTTTTCTGTTATTTGAAGTTGGTAGCTAGGCCCAGGACTGGTCTTGGCTCTGATGAAATTCTCCACCCTGTTTGACTGCCTGGTTATGAAATTTTTGCAGTTCTTCTTACAAAATAGATGGTGTAATCAAAATATTCCCACTGAACTCTCTTCTACACTGCTGTTCCTGGCACCCCTGAGATAACTGGATGAAATTATGTTTTTAACTATAACTGTTTTTAGACGTTTTAAAGTACAATTGCTTTTAGAGTGTTTTGACTATTTTTTTGGGGGGGGGATTCTATTGTGAGTGTGTTTGCAGCCCTGGGCTCCTTTGAGAGGAAGGGTGAGATAGACATTCAGAAAATAAATGAAGCTATCCAAATAATTACCCCAGTTAGTGATGGGAGGATCTGTCAACTTTGGTACTCTGTTTCTCTCTTTTTCAAGCTTAACATTCTGTTTCCACTTTTTTGCATTTTTTAAAAAATCCTTATGGAAATTCACCAGCATTTCAGTGCATTTTTAAAAATAATATTCTTATAAGCAGTTTTGAGTAATGTATACATTTTTGCAAGCAAGTGAACCCAATATAATGCTTTTGGGATGCATTTCCCACTAATATCTTCATTTTTATGGACACTTTCCCCTAATATATGCATTTTTGCAAACGCTTTTTGACTGGAAAACTGCATCACAAAATTCAGGTAAGCGTGAATTTCAAACGACCACTGTGCTTTGTCTTGTGTATTGTTTCAGAAGGTGTGAATTCAATACATTTGGCTTGAAATGCAAATTGAATTAAATTTATCCTCCATCTCCACTTTCAGCAGTCCCTCCCCACTGCGGAGTTTCCAATCTAAATTCAACCTAGTGTGGCTAAATCTGCCTGCATGGGGTGATCTGGATTTAGGGAACGATGGGGAGAAATGGAGTTCAGCATCCCTCTTCCTGCTCTTAATCCTCTCGTCGCAGAGCTGCTTTTGTTAATAGAATTTCTGTGTAATGTGTAGTTTGTCCCTTCATGTCTGCTCAGAAGTTCCTAGTAGATTTTCCCCACCATCGTTAGCATTAGCATCTAATTTTTATTCATTTGCACCTTTAAGCATTACATTCTATCCCACTGATCTATACTACAATCCTCCTTGTAAAGCTTTCGTTTAAAAGACACACAGAGAGAAAAAGAATGTGAAGAGAAGGGAGTTTGCCCTTTCATGTCTCGGCTGCATGCCTGTCACAGCACACGCGTGGAAGATCTAAGTGAATGGCTTCCTTTGATATCTCATCCTCAGAATATTGTGCCACATCTAGGAGTGTGCAGAATAAATAAGGAAGCCACATTTTGAACCCATTTTTTTTAAAAAAATAAAAAATAAAATAGCTCGCGATGTTCTAAATCTCCAACAAATGAAAGCGACTAGTTTATTATGTGGGAGCTGGGGAAAAAAGATTTGGCATTTCTGTGACCATTTGCATCGAATGCACCCGCAAATCAAAACACATTGCACCATGCTCCATTCGAGTTTTCATGCAGCAATTAACCTTGAACGAGGACAGGATCTTCTCATTTTCTTTGAATATTTAGAGCAGTCTAAAGGATTCTATTCCACTGAAGAAAAGGAAGGGTGAGCTACAGGAAGCGAAACCCAATCTTCTTTTTCCCAAGATCTGCCAGAGCTTTGTCAATGTCATATCCTCTGAGGGTTGCATGCTCCTGGCTCCAAAATATGCATGGGAGAAAGAAGCTCAGAAAATGTTAGTTCTCCCATCACAGTGAAATAATCTTATGAAAAGATGTGTTTCCTGAAACAGAGGGGTTATTATTAAGAATGATGATGGTCATCCATTCTATAACTCTTCACATTGTTACATGCTCCCCTCTTCCTTGGGTAGGGGGAAAAGCCAGAGTAGCAATGCATGCATTTGGCTTCCTTAGGAGAAGAGAAGCCTTGATTTACAAAAGTAGAGAAAAGGTGGAGGCTAACACATTCCTTGCAGGCTGAATACCCTTTGCTCCACATCAGATCCCCAGAGTGAAGTACCAGCACCCAAAGGTGGTGCCTTCACAGCTAGCTTTCATCTTGCTTGCTCTGTTTCACAGTGTTGCTATTCTCCAAAGTGCAGTTCCCTAACACAGATCCTGTGGAACGCCCTCCCACCAGATGTCAAAGAGAACAAACAACTACCAGACTTTGATAGGTAGATAGATAATACTTTATTCGGCTATAAGCCCACAAGGTAAAACAAATCAATAGATAAAATATCGTTTTTACAATCTAAAATATCAACAAAAATATTTCAACGCATAATCTCCTACACATTACTTACAATCTCTAGATGTACCGCGTTATGGCCTTGAAGATAAAGATGGTGCATAGAGTTTACTGGATTTTTAATAGTCATGCAGCATTCCATGAAGTCTTTTATATGAAAGAACTGAAATCAGGAATCTAGCAACCTGTAATGTTCTATAAGAGTCAATGTCCTGGAGTTACCAGACTTTAGAAGACATCTGAAGGCAGCCCTCTTTAGGGAAGCTTTTAATGCTTGATGCATTACTGTAATTTAATATTTTGTTGGAGGCCACCCAGAGTGGCTGGGATATAAATAAATTATTATTATTATTATTATTATTATTATTATTATTATTATTATTATACTACCCAGCTTCCCCAAATGGTTCTAACAAACCAAGGAAGATCTGCTTTATCAAAAACTCATCTTTAACAAGCAGGCCCATAAAGTGAGCTCCACTGACCATTTAGGAACGCAAGTGGGACTTGCCATTTTGTAGCTAGTCATGGCTTCTCCCAAAGGATTCTGGGAAATGTAGCTTGCTGAAAGTGCTAAAAGTTGTTAGGACACCCTATTCCACTCACAGGGCTACAATTCCCAGAGTTACCCGGGAATGGGAGTTGATTAATAAATCATTTGGAAATTATAGCTCTGTGAGGGGAACTTGCAACACCCTTAATAACTGCAAATGCCTCTCAGCACCCTTAACAAACTAAACTTCTCATAATTCTTTAGGGGAAATCATGACTGTTCAAAGTGACACAATACTGCTTTAAACGTACA
The DNA here is from genome assembly GCF_964234715.1 of Podarcis melisellensis. Lineage (NCBI taxonomy): Eukaryota > Metazoa > Chordata > Lepidosauria > Squamata > Lacertidae > Podarcis > Podarcis melisellensis. The sequence goes on from NC_138539.1 coordinate 68,746,076, forward strand.
GGGCAGGTGGAGGCCCCAGACATTATTTTTACAGATTCAGCCAATAAAGTGATAGTCTGCCAGGTAATTCTTACTGAGTCTGAAAAGTTAGTGAACTCAGCGGGCTACTTCTATTGACCTCTGTGAGATTTACTTCCAAGTTAATGCATTTAGTATTGGTGCACCAGTCACTGCCTTACAGATCAAACGATTACCTGTTTTCATACTAGCAGCCGCAGTTTATAGCAAGTGCATTTGCACCAAAGGGACAGCAGTTCATTCTTTCCAGGTTAAGTTTAATTCCAGTGCCACAAAGATATATGACATGTCCATCCTGCCCTGTCAAAGAAGAATCACCATAATAAAACAGCTGTGCTGTGGACGAAGAGGGAGCAGAATCAACCTGGCAAAAGCCATGTCACAGGGTTGCAGTGAAACCTTTCCAGTAAAGCAACAATACAAAAAATAAAATATAAAAATACAGAAGTTCAAGTTGGTGCAACTCATCACCACAAGCTGGCAATTCTCTCTCTCTTTCTCTCCCTCTCTCTCCCCTCCCCTGACTCCGGTTACTTTGCAGATGTGGAGTCCATTAACTAAAATCCTATTTCTGATTATTGGCCATTAATTTGCACAAAAGGAAGGGCAGAGGAGGTGAAAAAAACAGATCCTAGAATGAACTATTTTATAGCCAATTTTAAGGCAATGCCAATTGGGACAATGCCAATAATTCATGCATGTACGAACAAACACAGGAAGAGACAAACAGCAAACACAGTGAAGCCTCGGGGCTATGGGTGGGGTAGATAATTTTAACACTTTCTCCTTCTCCCACAGTCTTAACCTTGCTAGTCGCCTGTAAACTGCAACAACAAATCAAAAGGTTTGTTGTGTTAAACAGTGTCTATTCCTGGGTGGTTGGTTGTATAAGAAGCACCCATGTAGTCATACTATTGGCCTACCTAACTCAGAATGGTCCATGCTTTGATTGGCCAGACTTGACTGGTTGCCTTTTTTTGCAACTCAATGTCATTAGAACATGGTGTGCCCAGTGCTTTTTTCCTGAGGGGACTCAGGGGGGTGCATACCCCTAAACATTTTGTGAATCTTAGTTTGGCGGCATTGAGGAGCAGTATTTCCATATGACAGTGTTTTCAAAGCTACCAACATGAGTTTGACCAAGCTGCGGGAGGCAGTGGAAGACAGGAGTGCCTGGCATGCTCTGGTTCATGGGGTCATGAAGAGTCGGACACGACTAAATGACTAAACAATGATTTCAATATGAGTAGGAAAATGAGAGTACCCCTAAACATTTTTTTAAAATATCCAGTCCTTTATACAAAATGTGGGTGGCGCTGTGGTCTAAACCACTGAGCCTCTTGGGCTTGCTGAACGGAAGATTGGCATTTCGAATCCCCAAGATGGGGTGAGCTCCCGTTGTTGTGTCCCAGCTTCTGCCATCCTAGCAGTTCGAAAGCCCACCAGTGCAAGCAGATAAATAGGTACCGCTGTTGTGGGAAGGTAAACAGTGTTTCCGTGTGCTCTGGCTTCTGTCCCAGTGTCCCATTGCACCAGAAGTGGTTTAGTCATGCTGGCCACATGACCCGAAAAGCTGTCTGTGAACAAACACCGGCTCCCTCGGCCTGAGAGCGAGATGAGTGCTACAACCCCATAGTCACCTTTGACTGGACTTAACTGTCCAGGGGTTCTTTACCTGCTCCTCATAACCTTTCCTCATTTCAGCAACCTAATTTAGGTGGTGTGTATGTGTGTTGTTTTGTTGTCGCTGTTAAATAGTTGACAGTCAGAAACTGATCCCTTGTGAACCGTCGAGATATCTACTAGCAGATCTCAATCTATCTTCCACCCACCCTTTGCTGTAGGAGATGTGGCTCTCCAGGATCTCAGACAGCTTACCTGGATGTATCGGGAACTGAACCTGAGACCTTTTGCATGCAATACATGTGCTATAGCACTGAGCTATGGGCCTCCCCGAGCGTTACTTGAAATAAATACAACAGCTATTTCTTGTCTCACCAATCAAAGGGTAAACACTGTAATGTGCTCTCAAATCCTTTGTGTAGCGTAGTCATTCCCAAACTGTGCCCGTGAGAGAACTAATAGTCAAAAATAAATTAGTTTTAAGATATAAGTCTCTTGGGAAGCCCAAGTGCTCACCTAGGAAAGAGATTTATCTTTTTTTCTTTTTTTGCATGATTAAGTGCTCTGCCCTTGCTTTACAGTCATTCTCCATTGGGGCAAGGGGCAGGTAATTTTGCCGTGTGTCAACATCGGATGCAATCCAGTTTTTCCAAGCCTCCTGCTTCAAGATGCTGGCAAAGTTCTCCAGACACAGACTTGGAAAAGAATTAAGCAGGCTTGTTTCAGCCCACCTCCAAGGAGAGGTGAGTTTTAAACTCCCAAAATAGTTTTCAGCTCAGATTTCCATTCGATCTGAAGAACAATTAACTGCTCCACCTCTGTACGGTCCAACCTGTAATGTCTATAGCAATGGCTTCAGGCAAGGAATCCCTGCAGGGGCAAAATCTAGGGAGCCTACTTCTCACAAAGGATATCCTCTCCATCTTCCAGTACCTCCTATATATGGTCCCTAGAGCTTTGGTCACCCAACCACATCCAATTGCAAAAGGAGTCCTTTCCATGAGTGTTATTTATTTGGTGGTCTCTGTTCACTTGAGCCTGAGTCTGGACTAAGGATTCTGAGCCCCTGTGTTCTAATTCAATACATGATATCCAATCACATAGCATTATAAGGTTTTGTGCTACTGCCATTGGCTCTTAAGCTCTGAGTTATGATTTGCAGCTTGGGGGTTTAGACAGCCAATCACATTGAGAGTGGGAGTGGCCCAGGCCTTCAGAAATACATCTAAACAGTTGATTTCCCCCTGTTGTTCAGTTCTATAAGCTCAATAAAGTCTCTTGCTGTTATCCCTGTGTCTCACCTGGTAGAAACCCACCTACACTTCAATGAGGGTAACAGAAAAGTTTCCAAGACCTTGGATTGGAAGAATCTTCTCAATTCCTCCAATGGGTTTGGGAAGTACTTGGGCAATTTCACAGTCAATCCAAGGGGAGCTCTGGAAAACCTATCCACCTCTACTTCTGTTGCTGAGAAGTTACAGCTTTTCCTTTTTTTTATTTTTTTAATATAATTTTTATTAGGTTTATAATATACAAAATTCAAATTCCAAGTACATGTTTCCATAAATCTAATGGACTCCCCCCATCTTCCGGACACTGCATTCTCTGTAAAACCAAAACCTCAGCAATTTGTTGACTTATTTTAAACATAATAATATATCTTCCATTTTATCGTGATATCTGGTCTCTAAACATTTCAATCCAAATCCATTAATTTTTAGTTTCAACACAATAAAATTATTTCATTACACCACTTCTGTCTTGTTGTGCCTTATTTACCAATTCAAAGATTTACCGATACTGAAGCTATAATTTCCTAGAGAGAAGCATTTTTTAACATTCATACAACTTATAATGCTTTTTCAAATAGTCCTTAAATTTTTCCCAAACTTCCTCCGTTTCTTCTTCTCCCGAGTCTCGAATTCTGCCAGTCATTTCAGCCAGTTCCATATAATCCATCAGCTGCGTCTGCCATTCTTCCAATGTGGGTAGATTTTGTGTCTTCCAGTGCTTTGCCATCAAGATCCTTGCTGCTGTAGTAGCGTACATAAAGAAAGTTCTATCTTTCTTAGCCACCCTCTGGTCTACCATGCCCAGGAGGAAGGCCTCCGGTTTCTTGGGTAAGGTGAGTCTAAGCACCTTTTTTAGTTCATTATGTATCATCTCCCAGAAGGCCTTCACCTTCGGGCAGGTCCACCAGAGGTGTAGAAATGTCCCTTCCTCCTCTTTACATTTCCAACATTTATTGTCAGACAGGTGATATATCTTTGCAAGCTTGACTGGGGTCATGTACCACCGGTATATCATTTTCATAATATTTTCCTTCAAGGCACTACATGCCGTGAATTTCATTCCGGTGTTCCATAACCTTTCCCAGTCTTCAAACATAATGTTGTGCCCCAAGTCCTGCGCCCACTTTATCATGGAGGATTTAACAATCTCATCCTGTGTATTCCATTTAAGCAGCAAGTTGTACATTCTCGAAATTAACTTAGATTTTGGCTCAAGCAACTCTGTCTCTAGTTTCGATTTTTCCTCCTGGAAACCCACTTTTTTGTCCGCTTTAAAAACTTCCTGGATTTGAGCATAATGCAACCAATCTCGCACCTTGTTTTTTAACTTTTCCATACTCTGCAACCTCCATTTGTCTCCAATTTTTTCAATTATTTCCCAATATTTAGGCCAATGGGCCTCCATATTGAGTCTTTTACGTGCTTTGGCCTCCATCGGTGAGAGCCACCTCGGAGTTTTACTCTCCAATAAGTCTTTATATTTTGACCAGACCATAAAAATTGCCCTTCTGACAATATGGTTTTTGAACGATTTATGAACTTTAACCTTGTCGTACCACAAATATGCATGCCACCCAAAAGCATTATCAAATCCCTCCAGGTCGAGGACATCGGTGTTCTCCAACAAAATCCAATCCTTCAACCAGCAGAGGGCTGCAGATTCATAATATAACTTCAAGTCCGGCAGGGCAAACCCCCCTCTTTCTTTCGCATCTGTTAGTATTTTAAACTTTATTCGGGGCTTTTTGCCCTGCCAGACAAATTTAGATATATCCCTCTGCCATTTTCCAAAACATTCCACCTTATCCACGATCTGGAGGGCCTGAAACAAAAATAGCATTTTCGGCAAAGCATTCATCTTTATAGCAGCTATTCTGCCCAACAAGGAAAGTTTCAGTCTTGACCATGTTTCCAAATCTCTTTTGATCTCTGACCAACATTTCTCATAATTATCCTTAAACAAATTCAGATTTTTGGAGGTCAGGTGCACCCCTAAATACTTTACTTTTTTAACCACATTTAGTTCTGTTTCTTTTCTGAACTCCTCTATTTCGGTAGTTGTCAAGTTTTTTGCTAAAACTTTAGTTTTTTGTTTATTCAGCTTGAATCCCGCCACCCGACCAAAGTCAGAAATTAATTCTAACGCTCTTTTAGTACTAGAGGCTGGCTCCTGTAATGTTAGTACCAAGTCATCTGCAAAAGCTTTCAGTTTATATTGTTTCTCTCCGACCACAATTCCCTGTGTCAACCGGTCATTTCTAATCATGTTCAATAGCACCTCCAGGACTGAAATAAACAACAGAGGAGATAGGGGGCACCCCTGTCGTGTCCCTTTTTCAATTTTGAACTCCTCTGTCACCACGTTGTTTACTATCAATTTAGCTTTTTGTTCTGAATAAATTGCTTCTATTCCATTTTCAAACCCCCGCCCTACTCCCATCCTTTCCAAATTTTTCTTCATAAACATCCAAGAAATGTTGTCAAAGGCTTTCTCCGCATCAATAAAGATCAACACCGCTCTTGTATTTGAGTTAGTCTGTAAAAATTCCAAAATGTCAATGATGTTTCTTGTGTTATCAAATAAATGTCTGCCAGGGAGAAAGCCTGCTTGGTCCTTATGAATCACTTCATTTAATACTTTCTTAAACCTGCTTGCCAGAATATCTGCAAAGATTTTGTAATCCACATTTAGGAGTGAGATAGGACGGTAGTTTTTAAGTTGAGTTTTTTCAGTTTCTAATTTTGGTATCAACGTGATGAAAGCTTCTTTCCACGTTTCCGGTGCCTTCCTCCCCTCCATAATCTGGTTACAAACTTCCAACAATGGTTGTATCATTGAATCCTTCAATGCCTTATAATATTTGGAAGTAAGTCCATCAGGTCCCGGAGACTTGCCCAGTTGGAGGTTCTGAATGGCGCATTCAATTTCTTGGATTGTAATATTACAGTTCAGGGTTGCTCTCATTTCCTGGGGTATTTTTTGTAATCCATTAGTTGTGACAAATTGGTCCACCTCCGAGCCTTTTTGTGGCCTTTGTGAATAAAGTTCTTTGAAATATCTCTGGAAACACTTTCTAATTTCCTCGGGTTTCTGAACCATTCTCCCTTCAATCTCTAGATTTGTAACTGTATTAAGTTTTTGTCTCTTTTTCAACTGCCAAGCCAACAACTTCCCGCACTTATTAGCAGATTCAAAGGATCTTTGTTTCATTTGTTTAATTTTCCATTCCACCTCTTGATTTATCAGTTTCGAATATTGTGCCTGGAAAAACTTCACTTCTCTCAATACTTCCTTTGATTTAGGCCTGGGTCTCAGTTTTTTCTCTCCTTCTCTTATTTTCTCCAAAATCTTCTCCTTCTTTTCATTCCAGAGCCTTTTTTTAATCGTGTTCTGCTGTATTAGAAACCCTCTCATAACTGCTTTACTTGCGTCCCAGATTGTTCTTTTTTCCACATTTGTCTTTAAGTTTATTTCAAAATAGTCCTTTAAAACTTTTTGGGCCTTTTTAACAATCTCCTGATCTCTTAACAAAGCGTCATTCATTCTCCATCTGAAAGATCCGGTTGTATTTAATCTCAATTCCATTCTCAAAGCGTTGTGGTCGGAGCAGGTTTTTGGGCAGATTTCCACTTTTCTGGTCTTAGGTGCCAGCCCTCTAGTTATCCATATTTGGTCGATTCGCGTCCATGTCATGTGGGCCTCAGAAAAGAAAGTTCCTTCCTTCCCTAGAGGGTTCTTGATCCTCCATATGTCAATCAAATCCAAATTGTCAGTCATTTCGAAAAAGGTTTTTGGTAGTCTGCCGTCTTTCGTTATATTAGCACTTTGCGACTTATCCATATTCACTGAGGCGACTCCGTTCATATCTCCCAACATGATAATGTTGTTGTAATCCAAATAGTCCAGCATAGTCTCATGCAGCTTCTTGAAAAATTCCGATTTTCCATCATTTGGGGCGTATATTCCTAGAATTAAAAACTTTTCTCCTTGTGTCTGAATTTCAATTGCCAAAATTCTACCCTGTTCATCTTTAAATACGAATTTCGGTGACAAGTTCTCCTTTGCATATATCACCACTCCTCTTTTCTTAACTTTGTCCGATGAGATAAATTCTTGGCCTAGCCTTTTGTTAATTAACACTTTTCTGTGGAGTCTTGTCACATGTGTTTCTTGCAGGCAAATAATGTCCAATTGTTCTTTTTTCAAAATGTGAAATACTTTTCTCCGTTTTTCTGGAGAATTCCCGCCATTTATGTTCCAACTAAGAAGCTGTAGAGACATCCTGGTCTACTTCTTAAATATCACAGTTGGGTATCTAATTTGTCCTCCGTTCCCGAAGGCTGTGGTGCCGGTCCGCCTCCAGATGGTACGGGTCTTGGTGGTGATCCCGGTGGTGGAGGCCAAGAATCTACAGCTCTCTTTTGGAGGTCCTCCTCGTTGTCGTGTAGGAACTTCTGGTGGTCCTCTGGTGTTTTAATTCTTACCTTCTTTCCTTTATAGGTAAATGATAAACCTTGAGGAAATTCCCACCTGTAAGGGATTGCGTTGTACCTTAACAATTTAGCCAAGTCTGTATATGAAGCTCTAAGGTCCAACAGATATTTAGGAATGTCTCTATAAATTTCTGCCCTTTTGCCTTCAACTTCCAGAGATTTTTTAAAATGTTGGCCTAGTATCTTGTCTCTTTCCTCTCTTGTTCTCAAACAAACCAAACAGTCTCTGGACTTGTCTTTCTTAACCGATCTTCCCAATCTGAAGGCCGTCACAATTTTGAAGTCTTTATCTTCCTCAACCCCCCAAAATTTAGAAAACAACTGTGTCAAAAATTCCTCTAGGTTGCCCTGCTCCAGCTCTGGGACGGCCCTCAGCCTAAGATTACGTTCCTTACTTTTCAGTTCCACCATTGACAGGTAGGCTTGCTGTTCTCCTACCTGTCTTTTCAGAGGTCTTACTTCCCCTTTGATCTCCTCCACCTTTTTGCACGCTTGCTCAGCTTTTTGATTGGCTTCCGCAGCTAATTTGTAGTTCTCCGCCGTAGCTCCTTGCAATTTCTCAATAGCCTGAGTATGCTGGGAAACCTGATCTGTTAACTTACTGATAGTAGATGTAGCTCTGTCAATTTTAGATGACTGATCGTCCACCTTTTTATTCAAAAGTGCCAGTTGTTCCAAAATTTGTTTCAAGACTGGATCAGTTCCTCCAGTTGCCATATCTTCTGTTGCAGGCGTTTCAACTTCTTCCTCCTGCGCCGTCAGCACAGTTGGTACCGAGGATCTGCGTTGATGAGTCAACGTTGTTTGAACAAGCTGCCCAGCTCTCTTATCTTTTTTCTTTTCTTTAGCTTCCTCAGCCAAGGCTTCCTTAGCTTTAGATGCTCTTGTTTTCCCTGGGCCACTCATTCCCCAGCTGCCTCTGTTCAAGGTCAAATAGTCTTTCAATCCATGAGAAAGGCAAGTCCAGAATGTAAACAATTAAACCACAAAAAATCCCAATAAGGTACAGTTCCCAGACCTCTATACCTCCGCAAATCCACTAGGGGGGGTTTTCAAAAGAAAGAAAGTTTCTTTTCCACCATCAAAGTTCCTATTTCAACTTTTATAGTCCCCAAGTTCGAAAAGGAGGCTTTCAGATAGTTCTGTTTCAAAATAGTGCCACAAGGTAGCAGAAAGGTTCCAATATCAGTATTAAAGCGATAGTGTATCCATCAATGCAACAATTTGTACTTAAGAAAAAGTTTCAGCAGCCTGACGGTACTCCTTTGCACCACTGGCAGTCCGATAGCTCGGTTATCCCTTCAATTCCACGTCACTTCACAATAGGAGGAAGATTCCTTAACGCAGTAAACCAAAAGATTTAATCCTTCAATCTTTTTAATTTCTAAAAGAACACAGTCTATTAATGCCCCTTCATACTAATTTCAAAGTCTCTTTTGAGCGCTTCAGCCCACATCGGGTTCTTTGCTTTGCTCTGATTAGCAGGACCGGGAGACGGACTTCCTGTTACTCGCCTCCCGTTTTCAGCCGAATTAAATAGATTTGAGTCAATCTTTAGTACCCCTTACTCACGGGTAAATTGCAGCCAATTCCGATGATTTTCAAGAAGAAAGGTCGACGCTCATCAGCAACAGCAGCGCGGCTTCACTTCCGCGAAAAGAGCGATGAACTCACAGCGCCGCTCCCCCTTTCACGTTCCGGAGCCTCTTACGAGGTCCCTTTCTCGTTTCTGGGGGGGCTTCTGGCACCCGCCGAGTCCCACGGCCGCAGGCTCGCTCTGCCTACGGTTTGTCTTAATGGGTCTCCGCTTTGCCGCAGCGGACGACCCTTTTTCGCGGAGCCCCTCTTCACACAGTAAAGAGGACCGCCATTGCCGTTTTGCGCCGCATCCGGAAGTCTCCGAGAAGTTACAGCTTTTCCTGCCCTCAGAAGAAGCAAATCAAAGCACAGTGACTTATAAAATAGAATTCTTGGAGACCTGTTCTAATCAGTGCTTTCCCCCCTATAAAAAGAGGTGCCAGTACTGGGTACCCATGAGTACCCCCTGGGGAAAGCACTGGTACAAATACAATGCCCTTACGCAATGTACTTCTTGGCCTGTGGGCCCAGGGACTTGATATGGCCCATGGAGGCTTCCTATCTGGCCCCCAAGGCCTCTTCACCCTGCACCCTGTCCTCCTTTACTCTCCTCTTGGCTGTATAGGGAGAGGAAAACAGCAAGATGCAGCTGCTGGGGGGCTGACCCAGGTTGGGCTCTTGGGAAGTAAGGGGGACAATAACTCATTGCCTCCACTTTAATCCCAAACTGGATCAGGATTGTCAGTCCAAATTTGACATGTAGAGGGACCTATCTGGATTGGAACCACAATGGGAGACAAAGGTTAAAACCTCCCACGCACACCCCATACCAGGATCCCTATCTGAATTAGCCCTCTGCCCTCCAGGACCTGGTATTTGACTTGGGTGGGGGAGAGTGTAATTGGAGTAAATGAGAAGCTTTCTCTTCAATTCAAAGAAGGGAGCAGAAGGGAGCGTGTGTGAAAGATAGAGCATGCACATGAAATAATAGATGGATACAGTGGTGGACATGCAAGATAACAAAAGTATTCTGGGAAATGATTTTCAATGAATTGAAAAAGATGTTTAAAATAACATGGGGGGGGGGGGACCAGAGGCTTTCCTACTAGGTATTTTAGGTGCAGACATTCCGAAGGAGCAGAAACGACTATTTATGTATGTGACGACAGCAGAGCGAATACTACTGGCCCAGAGATGGAAAGATGATAAAATTCTGACCAGAGACGAATGGCTGATGAAGATGATGGACTATGCCAAAATAGTGAAACTGACCAGGAAAATCAGAAATCAGGAAGAAGGAATGGGAAAAAATGATAATGTACTTAAGAAAACACTGTAAACAACTAAAAACTTTGGCAGTATTTGAGTAATGCTTGTAATATATGAAGAATTATGGTAAAAATGGGTTGTTTTAAAAAATAGAGAAAATAAGGGAGGCAGTTGGGGGGGGGGAAGGATTGATAATGGTAACCATGGAAGGATGGAGGGGAGTTGAAGGATTCAGGGAATGTTGATATATAATGTTAGAATTCAAATTGGTTATGTAAAGCTCAATAAAAATATTTTTAAAAGAAAAAAGAAAGAATGGATGGATGATGGGTAGATGAATAGGGCATGTTTCTGTTTGTTATTGGATGGATGTGGTAAAATATGCATGTGTGAGAGAGGGGTGATCATGTCCACTTTTGCCTCCAGATCTTCCCACTGCCGGTAAATTACTCCCAAGGGAATGCAGCCTTTAAAGGAAAAAGGTTCCCCAGTGCTGCTCAAAAATTGAAGCTTTTCCATTGAAGGAATGGATTCCACAGTTTTAATTTGGGGAGAGGGGAGTGTTTTCTGCAGATAGCAAAAGATTATGAAACACTGCTGCTGAGTAGTTATGTGGACAAGTGTTAACGTCCCTTCAGAAAGTTCATCAACTCTGGTGTCTAAGGAGTTGATCTTACCAATCTGGGGTTCTCAACCTTTTTGAGACTGTGGCTACATGTGGGAATTTGATAAAGTGTTGTGGGCACAGGTTACCAAATGGTTGCTGCAGGGTATGGAAAGGAAAGGAGTTAAAAAGTGAATTAAGAACGGATCCTCTTGCATTTGCATTATTTCTACATGGCAGTTTCCCCAGGTCGCTATGAAATTGCATATCACATCTGTCCTCATGAACTTACCTGCAAAAATCATAAACCACAGATATTAATGGCAGCAGTGATATTACCATCACCTACAGTTCTTTTTCAGACAAAAATCAGTATTTACAGGTACGGTATTGCAGCTACCAACATGGATTTTGTTTTTAATACACAAAGTCACCCCAATCAGAGCAGTCATGTGGTGAAAGAACAAGTTAAAAACCACAGGCTTTCTTTTTAAAGAAGAAGACAGGAACCTAAAATAAAATCAGAATGAATTTAGCATGGAAGGAAGTGCGGTAATAAAAGATCTGTTGAAGTATGAGTTTTAAAACAACAGGAATAATGCATCAAGGTCTTGCCAATAACATTCTTGCTATATATAAAGGTGATATGGGGGGTGGGAGCAAGAGAGAGAGATAGAATATAACACCAATAGCACACACACTTTTCCATATCACAAAAAAAGAGCTGGAAAGATTAAGAGAGGATTTAGGTAGGTGAAAGACAGAACTATGACAAATACAGAGTGCTGTGCTCTTCCCGTTCCCTCCACCTTTTCAAAACATAATTCAAGACTGATGAAAAAGGGCATTCTGCAAGAGCTCTAGATAACAGCAGAAGGAGAGGCAAGCCAATGAATTATGTATGGGAGCCCCCAAAAGCACGTAAGTGCTTTTTCTTGTCTTTTCCAAAACCACCCAAGAGGCCACAGGGATGTGGAGAGGGGTTGATGGTGCTCAGTCCTTTTCAGCAGCAAGCAGGCCTGCGCGGACCAAGAGGCTTGTTCATAGCATCGCGTACACATGACCTGACTAGATATGTGCCACCTCTCTGGGGCTATAATATGAGAGATTGGTGCTGAAGGGCGATACGGAGGCAAACGACATAAAGGTCAAGGTGTACAACAGAAGTAAAACCCACTGCAGGGATTGCAAAAGAGCTGTCCCAAACCTGAACGTGAAATGTAATCTCTTCGCTGCAATAGGGCAAGTCATGCTCTGCTTCCAAACCACCTCTATCAAAGGTGTGTGTGTGTGTTTTAATCCTTATGTTTTCATTCCAGTGCAGAACTTATTCAGCATCGAGATTTAGGCTAGGACTGCGACAACACACCCGCAACTGAATCAAGGAACCTACAGCTGTCAAAAAGACTGAGTAAGCCTCAAAATGGGGCATGTGCGCCATGTTCCATTTGGTGGGCCAGAAGTTACACAGGCCTGATTCAGAACACAAGGAGACATCACATAAGCTATGCATGCTGCAGGGTCAGGTCCCAACCCAAGTGGGGTCTATGTGAAAATGTAAAAGCATCTGAGATTCCCTCCCCTGTGACAAAAGGACTTTTACCTCCCCTATGTTTTTGCTTACCCTAGAACATGGCGGTCGTTTCATGATTACATGAAGAGCAGGACAGAACATTACAAAAGAACCAAATGTTCATATTGTAGCAGGAGGCTGCTTTTAGGTAAGGGATTATTTTAGGTAAGGGGTTCTTAAGGGATGTGCGTGGTGCTGTGGTCCAAACTACTGTGCTTCTTGGGCTTGCTGATCAGAAGGTCGGCAGTTTGAATCCCCTTGACGGGCTGAGCTCTTGTTGCTCCATTCCTGTTCCTGCCAACCTAGCAGTTCGAAAGCACACCAGTGCAAGTAGATAAATAGGTACCACTGCAGCAGGAAGGTAAATGGCATTTCTGTGCGCTCTGGGACTCATCACGGTGTTCTGTTGCACAAGAAGCGATTTAGTCATGCTGGCCAAATGTCCGGGAAAGCTGTCTGTGGACAAACGCCGGCTTCCTCAGCCTGAAAGCAAGATGAGTACTACCCTCCAAAGTCACCTTTGACTGGACTTAACCACCCAGGGGTCCTTTACTTTTATTTTATTTTTTACCTATTAAGATATGGGACACATCCTCACTAAGGACAAAGCTGGTTTCACAAGCATTCCTTTGCCCCAAGGAATCTTGGGAACTTTAGTTTGGGGAGCAGCATTTGAACTCCATAACTGAGAGTTCTCTGTATCCACATCAGACTACCACAGGGGACAATACTGCATGCAAGGACAGGTAACAGCTCTCTCAAATTTCAGATTGGGGTGTCTCTCTCTCAGCCCTCCATGAAGATGGTTAGAACTCAACCTGACAGCTTCTGCTTGCCAATCAGAATTTCCAACATTGACGTTTTCCCTGTAGAACATAGGAAGCTTCTTTCTACAAAGTCAGACCACTGATCCAACTAGCACAGTACTGGCTGGCAGCAGCTCATCAGGGGTATGCTCCCCAGCCCTACCTGTAGACACCAGGGACTGAGACCTTTCACATGCAAGACATGAGATCTATCCCTGAGCTGTGACTAGAATTCCTAGGATTCTTTGGGAGAAGCCATAATAGAATGGTGTAAAACAGGGATCAGCATTTTTTTTCAGCCGTGGGCCAGTCCACTGTCCCTCAGACCTTGTGGAGGGCCAGACTTTATTTTGGGGGGGGAAATGAATGAATTCCTATGCCCCACAAATAACCCAGAGATGCATTTTAAATAAAAGCAGACATTCTACTCATGCAAAAACACCAGGCAGGCCCTACAAATAACCCAGAGATGCATTTTAAATAAAAGGACACATTCTACTCATTTAAAAACATGCTGGTTTCTGGACTGTCCACGGGCTGGATTGAGAAGGCGATTGGGCCGCATCCGGCCCACAGACCTTAGTTTGCCTACCCCTGGTGTAAAATCTATGATTTGGTCTGTCCTTATAGTCACTCCTTTCTTGTTACTCTAAGCGAGCAACATTTTGGGAAAGATTTTAGGGATGCATTTTTAAAATAATGTTACATTATGTTGCCATGCTTCAGGTTTTAGTTATTTCTCCTTTGTCTCCAAAAATGAGACTGCATTCAGAAAATTAGCATGTTTTTTGAAAAGCAAATTGTAAATGTGAGGCACGGATCCATAGTGGAACCATGAAATCGGGATTGGGGATGGAAGGATTTGACTTTTTAGCTTCACTGTAGTCCCAGTCTGGATCAGCCTGCCTCCCCCCCCCCCCCCGCATACCTGCCATTTGCATGTAAGCTTTTCCCCCTCAATGTGGAGAGGAAGTCTGGATCAGGACCCCTTAAAGCCCCCCCGCCTCCACAGCAATTTGCTTTTTTTAAAAAAAATGCTGTTTACAAAATTGCAGAAATGGCATCTAGTTTGCCCATAAAAGTTAAATCTCTGAGTAGATAGTAGATGCGCTCTTCATTTTAACGCACCTGCATTAATGGTAACGTGCCAAATAAAGTGCACAGCTTGTGATTTCAAAGCAGGGAGCGATCTTCGGTGTGATAATAGGGGAGTGACAAAGTACACAATAGCGCACACCTATTTTCATCTGCCAAGCGTCAGGAAGGTTGGCAGGATCCACAGTAACAAACAAAGCTGAGGACTTTGTGCAGTTCTGCGAATCATTCCATCATAAAAGTGATAATTCTCAGATAAAGCTTCCTTCCTTTGCCTGTTGTTTCAAAACATACATTACAACATTTTGAACAGTTGGGCCATACCGTGAAATGCCCTTTTTTCTATTAAGATACAAAGGCACTTTAGGGAGGCGTTTTTATTTTTAGTCCCCTCTCTTTATCTGCGTGGCTTGTTCTGCATGAAACCTCATTGCTTAGAATCAAGTATCTCATTTCTATACAAAGATAGCACTTTAATCTGTCCCTTTCATAATGTACCAGACTCAAGAAGCCCCTCTAGTCCAGCATTGAGAAGCCATTCAATTCATTTGCAATCTTAATGACAAAAAAAAGAAGAAGGGGGAAAAATGAAAATGATGATTGCTTGTTTGTTAACAAAGGGATGCTGTGGTTAGCCACTGGAAAGACTATTAAGCATCATAAAATTGCCCTTGAAATTTGACACTTCAAATAGCTCATTTGATATGCTATGTATCCATTTGCAAGGAAGGAAAGGGAGGCGGAAAAGGAAAAAAAACAAACCCATGAAGCTATTGCCAATTACAGCATAGTGATTCATTAGATAGTTCACTAAAATGATTTAAGAAAGAGATGAAATGGCCAGGCAAATCAAATCAATTAAAGATACAAGAGGACTGAAGTGAAAAGTGACCTCAGTCCAGTTGCAGCTAGCAACAATTAGTCTCTCCTAGGTAAATAGAACATTTCTAACCAAATAACAACCTGACTGGTAAAGACCACATAACTCTGAAGAGGAGCGAGGATAGCAGTCTGATTCAACCCTGAGAGCTGCAAAGAGTGACACCTTATCTCTTGTGACAAACCAGCTATATTTTCAGCCCCGGCTGATTGCAAAGAAGGGAGAGGGATAGCTAGTCAAAATCTTGAATTCTAACTGGCCAATCATGGCCTTTGTGGGTAGCGGGGCACTTTGAGCCAGAGCTCAGTCGGCAATTGTGTTTGTTTGTTTGTTTGTTTGTTTGTTTTGTTATGTATTTTGTGTTCTCATTTTGTATTTATATGTGGTGAACCGCCTTGTGGTTCTTCAGATGAAGGGTGGTATATAAATGTAATTAATAAATAATAAACAAATAATTGCACACATCCATAAATTGCCATCAAGTTCCAAGACTTGGTTTTTAAGGAAAGGCATGCTGAATGGATCCATTTAGAGCACAGAAGCAGTGAGGAATAGAATGGGTCCTTAATGCTTTCTCCGTGTCTCCATTCCAAATCAGTCCCAACCTTCCCACTTGCAATGTTCAAAACATAGTTTGAGACTGAAATAAATACTGTAACCAGAGGTGTATTGGAAACACTGGAAGACATAAAGTATCTCAAGGAGGCATATTGGCCTGGCAATAATTGGTCCTTCATGTCACCATTATATGTGGCCTGTCAGAGAAGAAGCGCTTCACTATTCTCCTAAGTCTGACTGTAGTTTAATGCTAAATCACGCTGACTTGACTGCCTTCCAAGCCAAAATTCCTAATTCACGGGAGTGTTCCCTGTTTTGAGATAATGCAGCTGCAGTACATTGGGAGGCTCCCAAAATTAATTACGTTGCTTACCTGCTGGCCCAGATCATGTGTCCCCCCCGGGTGTCAGGTATAGGTAATTTAGCAAATGCACCTCATAGAGATAAGCTTTAGCATTTGATCTAAGCTGAGCTTTGGTGCTTTGGCACAGAGCTGGAAGCTGGCATGGGTGCTTTGGGGTCCATTGACCAGATTGGGGTCCTTTCTGCTGCTGTATCCTTGGGGCTCCCAGGAGCTGAGTGAAGGTGTTGTATTACCTGCTTGCATGTTGGTATGTTATTACTATTCTTGTGAATAATTGGCATGCTATTTAAAAAAATGTAAGACTTTTTCAACACGACGTTTGCTTCCAAATCCCTGAAAAAGAACCCCTTTGCCCAGGGGTGTACGAGGGGGGGTGGAGGGGGCAGGCCACCCCGGGTACCACTCCAGGGGTGTGTGACAAGATGGCCTGCTGCCTCCCCACAGATGTAGAGCGCCCGAGGGCATGCACACAGTCAGTATGGGCGCCGCTTGCATGGCATCCGTACAGGCTGCCACTCGCATGCACCGTCCATATGGGCATCTATATGGAATGCCGTACACGCACAGACATCATGCGTGCGTTGCTGGGCAGTCCGCTCCACCCCTCGATGTCCTGCCCCAGGTGTCGGTGAGGGTTCCTCCACCACTGCCTTTGCCTTCTGGCTTTTAAGTTTATTTTCCAAACGTATCTGCCACATGTCCAGAATATAATCAATTCATCTGAGATGATACAAACTAAATTTGGCTTCAGGTGCTGCGCACTTGTTCTACTTGTACAAGGAAATATGTCACTTTCTAAACAGATTCAAACATGGAGCCACATTGATATCTCTGATCCTGTCACTGAAAGTGACAAAAGTTGGAGGATATATGAAATGTGTCTGTAATTAGCTGTTTCCTTCTTTGAGGCATCATCTCTCTATTGCTAATTTTCTGCTTCTGAACAGATAAATAGGCATGCCCCTGTGGGTTTTTTTTTTGGGGGGGGGGGATGAGAGTTGTTTTTCTAGGCAATCTTAGGATACTGTTTTCACACCCTCATCATGCAAATTCAAAGAAAAAAAGAGTCCAAAACAGTGAAAGGTGAAAAAACTAATATTAGATTTGAATTATTTCTTGTTTTGTTCCCCCAAGAGCCTGTGTGGTTGGAATGTTGAACTAAGGCCTGCAGACCACAGTTATAATTCTCACTTCACCATAAGACTCACCACTTCTCAGTCAAACCTATCCCAATTGCTATAGGTTGCTTTATTTTCAGTCCCCTCCCCCTAAAAAAACACATCATTTCATCTTATGTAACTATTTCAGCATGGATTCAGTTGCTGGAATAGCCAGGTTAGCATGCTAATGGCCTGCTAAGTATGAACAAAGGAGAGAGGCTCTCCTTTGGGAACAAAGGGAGTGGCTCTGTGACAAAGAACAAATAGGTGGGACTCCCTCCCTGGTTAGTCAGAAGAACAAAAGGCCAGAGTCTTAATGCTGTGAACCCCTTCAACATAGGCTTGGGTTGTATATATGTTTAAATAATCCATACACCACAAAGACACTACAGTCTCCTCTGTGCCTTATTCCAAAAGGAAACACGAACCCTAGGTAAGCACCTGGAAACCCTGAAATCTTGCTCCTCTCAGAGATTGGAGTGACGTGAAACCATATTAAGAAAAAAACCAAGCAATGGAAGGCAAATGGGACATCATTGCTTCTTTCCCTTTCACAAACTCCAATAAAACTTCCACAATTTTTGATTAAAAATTATTAGCAATGCTGAGAAACTGAATGAACCCGCTTTATGCTGGAGCATGCATTGACCATTTTTGTGCCGCAGCACTCTAGTTGAAATGATGCTATATTAAATACTTTTCTATCTGTAGTGCTACAGAGAGATGGTGGCATGTTAAATATTTGCCTTCCAGTTCTCGCAAAGTGAGGCATACAATTAGGTAATATGCATCTCTTAATAGACCAGCAGTGGGTGTTCAAGGTAACCTGGTGGTCCTGGGTAAATCATTATTGCTCAGGGGAACAAGGTTATGCAGCTTGTTCAAGTGTGTATGTGTTTGTGCATGTAACTAGACATTAATCTTAAAAGGTATCCCCATTTTGCATCTTAGAATAAAATCAAACAAACAAGTTCAATTGACCCGAGACAAGAATTAGCATTTGAAATTTGAGTCCACTCAAGAAGCTGGTTGGTGGGTGGGAGGGTCAAGCCCTTGATGGAAGATCATAGGACTTGGATGAGGGCATGACATGAGACGTGAAGCACAGAAGAGGTGTTGCTCGTAATTGAGTTCAGCAAGCATGAAAAACACTGCTCAGCTGCCTCAGAGAAGAAGTAATCTGGAGATAAATAAGTGACAACTATTTTAATGGAAAAACAAATATGAAGGGAGAGGTCTGGCAGAGAAATCTGGAAGAGAAATGCATTAAGAGAAATGCCCCAGTGATTATTGAAATTGGGATGTAACCAAACTTTAGTAACAAGTGGTTGAATAGAGTCCATCATGTTTGGTCAAGCCACAAGGTCTCTTGAGATGGTTGGTAAGGAATTTCAAGGCTCAGATGCTCTTGGAATGGGCAATACAGTGGTACCTCAGGTTACATACGCTTCAGGTTACATACGCTTCAGGTTACAAACTCCGCTAACCCAGAACTAGTACCTCGGGTTAAGAACTTTGCTTCAGGATGAGAACAGAAATCCTGCTCCAGTGGCATGGCAGCAGCGGGAGGCCCCATTAGCTAAAGTGGTGCTTCAGGTTAAGAACAGTTTCAGGTTAAGGACGGACCTCTGGAACGAATTAAGTACTTAACCCGAAGTACCACTGTACATAACTTTTGCTCTAATCTTTGGCATGATATTACACCTCTGCTGTGGGAACTGCACTGCTGCCAAAATGCTGCCAGATACAGTTCAACGTTCTGCTTTTGGCATTTGAAGACCTAAACATCTTAGAACCAGGTTGCTACCCTGCCTAGCAACTGCACTCCTCAAACTGCTGAGAGGTCCTCATGCCCCAGAGGTGCACTTAGTTGGCACTGGAAACTGGGCTTTTGGTGTTTCAGCTCCAGCTGTCTAAAATTAAGTATCAGCCAAAATTAGATGAGCACAATGTTTATGCACCTACTGAAGACATTTTTTATTATTATTCAAGAAGACTTTCCATGATGGATGACCCCATCACTTATGGAATATTGATTGCATATTTGCAGGTATGATTTTATTGTTTTTAGTTTTCTAAAAACAATTCTATTGCTTTTAGAAACCGGGTTCCATATTTTATGCTATTTTTATCTTGTAGATGGTTTTGGTGGCCTTTGGCTGGGAAGCAGTTTAGAAATCTGTTAAATGAAATGAATCCATCACTCATAAGAGTGATCCAAATGTTGAAGACCAATCCTGGATTTAAAAATAATCCCCAAGGTGGCCATGCATTTTCACTACAACTTCAGCATACTGGAGAAGAAGAAGAAGAAGAAGAAGAAGAAGAAGAAGAAGAAGAAGAAGAAGAAGAAGAAGAAGAAGAAGAAGAAGAAGAAGAAGAAGAAGAAGAAGAAGAGACTATATAGCAAAGAAAATTGGGAATGCAACATTATGAAACCCAGACTTTGTTGCTGTTTTTTTATTCCCCAAAAAAATCTAAATACAAAGACTATATTAAAACAATGACTCATAATAAGCACAACAAATTAGTAATAGCAATTGAAAATATAAAACAGCAGGAGACAAGGAATTATGCATGAATAATGTTATGTAAATCAGTGCATCTTGATTTTATGTGTAGTTGTTAGTAGTTATGTGCAGTGGAGATGGGCTAAATGTCATTATGAGGACATTTTTTTTGCCTTATATACTCTAAACCCTGGGCCATCACTAATGTAGTAAGTGAAGATTTACACTGGACTTTCCATGTTTCATTAACTACAACGAGTATGAAAACCACACTGTTCATACACTGTATTGTTAACATTATAATACACTGTATTATAAATACAGCAATGAAATGTTAAAGAAGCTATCTTTGCTGTGCTGCTACCAAGTCCTGAATTCCCACTCCATGTTTTAGGGTGTGTTTTCTAAGAGGAAGTATGCTGTTGGTTGTTCTTGTAGGAGGTAAATCTCTAAAACTGTAATTAGGGAAAGAGTTATGAATTATCAATGGCCCAAAAGCCCCTGTTGAAAATCCAGGCTGGTTTAATTATCCAGCCCATTGCATTCCAGCTCACAGCACCAAAGCTTTTAAATCTAAGACTATAAACCCTAGATAGGGAGTAAATATTTTTCCAGAGAACCACATTTATATAAATTGCCGTAAAATGTTTGATTACACTTTATAAATATATAGATATATAGATGCATAGATAGATCTAGGCCCTAAAAAATTGAGGATGTCAGTGGCACAACCATGTCTAATGGCTGTCCAGAGAAAATGTTCAAATTGCTTTTCCACCTGTGAATGCGCATTCCAGCTGTTTCGGATCATACACAGCCCATATGAACACCCAGCAGTGGGACTGCAGAAATGTATTTTGTGTCCTCATTTTGTATTTTTCATCTTGCGAACCATCTTGGGATCTTCATATGAACAGCGATATACAATTTATTTTATTTTATAATTTATATATTATATTTTATTAAATTAAATTAAATTAGAATTTATTATTAATTTATTATATTAAATTATAATTTTATAATTTAATTTAATTAATTTCATTAATTAACTGATAAGTAAAGGACCAAAGAAAGCTAAATCTTGGCCTAGTAAAGTCAAGGAAGCAAAGGAAGCCAAAGTTGTTTCAACTCACATGTTCATCTTTGGCCAGAAATGGGAACTAGTCAAACACATATTTGAATTCGCTTTGTTGTTGTTTTGAAGTCTGGTGATAATATGTAATTCATGGCTCTATTGTAGCATTTTGACGCATATGACTATTTGCATTTGCTTTGTTGTTGTTTAGAAGTCTGGTAATAATATGTAATTCATGGCTCTTTTATAGCGTTTTGACACATACATCTTACATTGCAATGAAGTTACATAACTAAAGGTAGGCGTTTGTTTTGTATTACAGTGGTACCTCAGGTTAAGTACTTAATTAGTTCCAGAGGTACATACTTAACCTCAAACTGTTCTTAACCTGAAGCACCACTTTAGTTAATGGAGCCTCCTGCTGCCACCGTGCCGCTAGAGCACGATTTCTGTTCTCATCCTGAAGCAAAGTTCTTAACCTGAAACACTATTTCTGGGTTAGTGGAGTCTGTAACTTGAAGCGTATGTAACCAGAAGCATATGTAACCTGAGATACCACTGTATTTTCAAACCTAAGGCAGAGACCTCTTCATCCACCCAGAAAAGCTTGCTGGGACAAAAGCTTGTTGAGACCAAAATGTCTTCCGTTGTTCTAGAAAAGTTGAGATAGCGGGTTACTGTTGTATCTCACCAGCGATGCTGTTTCACAAAAAGCTACACTACAAGTCCTGCTCCACCTTACTGGAAAGTGGGCTTCTGTCATTCTGCGGACTTTAGAGAGAAACTCTCCTTCAGAACACAGTGGCCTAGTGGGCCTATAATGGATAAGGTGGCCTCTCAAGTAGCCTGGTCCTGAGCTGGATAGGGTCTTATATGTTGTACAAATAATCACTCTAGCTTGCGAGACATCACATCCATTTTGCCTCTTTCATCTTCCTACATTTGGACAAAGCAAACAAAACATAAGGCAATAAAAACCAGTCCTTTGGCATACAAATTAGTGTTCTAGCTTCATTTTGTGGAGGGGTAAAAGTGAAGGCAATATATAATTCCATTACATACATACATATACGCACACACACACTTCATGCAAGCTGCTTTCCTGACTGGTGACTTGGACGCTTTCGGCAAGATTTCTCACTTTCCATATTAAATAAAACAATAGATTCCTGTTCACAGACTTCTGATTTCCTGTTGCTAATTAGGCTTTCAAAACACCCTTTTTACAAGTGCAAATGGACTAAATCTATAACAAAAATGTCCTGGAGGTACAAATAGATTTTGTTCATTTCCTGTGAATAATCTCTTTCCGTCTTTGACATCCTGTAGTATAGCTTAACTCCCTGCCCCCCACCAAAGCCATTCTCCTCTCACAAACGTTTTATCCTTACTCAGGTGCCATTTGAGACAGTAATGCACAGTTCAATCCCCTACACTTTTCACTTTTTTTCTTTTCTTTTTGAAGTTGTAAATATCAATCAACTAGGTTTTGTATGCTCTGAAGCCCAGTGGAAAACCACTCACTTAGAGACATCTATGTACCCAAAGAGTGACAAACTTCAAAACATCTATTGTGCTTTCTCCTTTGTGACATGCAAAACATGTTTTTCGTCTTGTCTTTCCCTCATGCACACACACGTATGCATGCACACAAACACACACAAAATCTTTGTAATAAAATATCATAAACAAGAGGAGCCCAAATGGCACTTGAGAACTGAACTATAGAATCAGCACCATTGTGGTCCATGCTTATTGTTAATTTTAAGTATTATACATTGAATTTTTAGTGCTGCCATTTTTCTTATAGAATATTTGTTGATAGGTGGCTATTTGCATTAATAAATCTTTTTCTTCTTCTTGGCAGCTGCTGTTCATTTTTGTTTGACAATAAACCATAATCAGGGGGTACCACCTTCCTACACTTAGAAATATAGCCTATTAAGAAGGGTTGATAACTTCTCATTGAGATGCTATTTTTCTGTCTACCAGAGGGGGTAGGGAAACACAGTTTGTAGAGTTCAGCAAAATCTGCGTCATTTGATTCTGCTGAAACTTTGAGACCCGAAGGCTGGGTGATCCACCTGCAACACAGCTTGAAGCTCTCAAGATCACACAGTTCACCAGTTGAACAGCTGAGCTGTTTCAGATGCAATGAACAAAGAAATAAAGGAATTATCAAAGTGTAGCCATGCCAGATTATCTCAGTAACAAAAGGCCATGATCCAAGCACTTATAGAATTGGTGTGCATCAAAATTCCCAGCATCCTCCACCCCAGATCCCAATTCAACATGGCAGTATGTACATGAGAACAATTTATGCATAGAGCACCACTCTCAGAGCATGAACAGAGCCCATTGTCAAGTCTACTGTAATAAGTTCATGCACACACACACACACACACACACACCACATTTGTGGCCTGCCCAACTTGTGACACACTAAGTCAAATGCATCTCACAAGCACTATGAACTGCCATATCTTGGTGGTGTGGGGTGTTCAGCTTGCCGAACTGAAAGCTTTCCAGGACTTCGCCACATGCTTTGGCAGCAATTGCATACTGTAGAATCCTGATGCCAGCACTTCTAGAGATTTTTGGCTCAGTAAGGAGAATTCCACCATTCATTTATGAAGGCTTATGAGTGTACTGAGGAACAATTGGATATTTGGCCTATGCACACATACAATTCTCCTTCCTTTGTACAAATGACTTAAAATGCTAAGTTTTAAGCAATAACTGGTTTCTTCTCTCCAAAACCAAGTCAGTTATAGCTAGGGGTGGGGGAGAAATTCAATTCAATTCAGTTCACATTTAAAAGCAAATGTACCTCTTCTGAACTTTTTGAAAGGAGTGGCAAACCGAAACACAGGCATCCTCTGAAATTTGCACTTCTCTGAAAATTGCAGTACAATTCCCCAGCCAAGTAATGAATACAAAATGAAACAACAACAAGAACAACAACAACGCTGGAGTAAAATGTGCATAAAAATTGATACATTCATGAAAATAAATTATCAAAAATGATTTTATATTGGGGAATACTCTTTATATAAAAAAAAAGTTTATATTTGGAGAAATTTGCACTGAAATGCTGATGAATTTTCATGGGGATTCTTTAAAAAATAAAAAGTGCTTCACAAACTGATGTGGAAATGTGGAGAGTTAAATTTAAGATTGGAAAAATGAGAAACTGAGAAAAGTCGAAACTGACAGATCTGCCCATCCCTAGTTATAACCTAGAATGGGTCTTAAGGATTAATTTGAAAGAAAAGAGAGAGTGAGTTAGCAGCAAGGAAGTCTTCTGGAAGCACATGGAGTTGGTGGCAGAAGAGTGGTGTCATATTTGTAATATTTAAGAAATTTATAGATGAAAAAAGTAATGTATGAGCCTTAAATGTCAGCTATATGCACAACTAGAACAGAATAAATGGCCAATGCAGGTGTGATTTATCGATTAACTTTGCACAGTTTGAAACAAGCGATTGGCTATTTGCATTTCCAGTTTGTGGTAATAAAACTCTAACTTTTTCAATCTAAACCTTCTTCTGGCATTAGTGTATGCCTGCTTCATCTACCATCCTACTGGAAATTAACTTGGGGAGGAGATGCAGGGGGAAATCTTAAATAAACAATTTTGTTGCCTGTCAAAAATGTTCAGTCTTTCCAAACTACATATATTTCAAAGGTAACTATTTATATAAAGAGCTCAGCCCCACTGAATTTTTTTAAGGCTGCAGTCTTAATGCAAAACCAGATTTGCCTCACACAAAGTGGGGAATGGAAGTGAGTTGAAGCACTCGTCAATTGACAATAACTCTTCTCAGTAAGGAAGAGGAGATAATAATAATAATAAAAAAAACCCTAGATAGACCCTGATCTAATTCCAAATATAGACTTGCTCAGCACAACACACATGCAACCAGGGACCATGTCTAGAGATGTCCATTCCATGAAACATCCCAGTCCACAAGCAGACACATCCTATCAACATCTTAACAACGCCAACTGGAGCCATATTGAATGAGTCATATTTGAATGTGTAGAGTAGGACTGGGGAACCTTTGGCATTTTACAAGTGCTAAACCTTGGCCATTTTCCATGCTAGGTAGGGATGGGAGGAGTTATGTCCCGAGGCCCCCAAACCCTTCCCCAAGTAAATACAGTGGTACCTTGGGATGCGAACGGGGATCTGTTCTGGAGCCCCGTTCGCATCCTGAATGGAACGTAAGATGCGACGGTGCATCTGCATGTGCACGGGTCACGTTTTGCCGCTTCCGCGCATGCGCGTGATGTCATTTTGAGCGTCTGCGCATGCGCAAGCAGCGAAACCCGGAAGTAACACGCTCCGTTACTTCCGGGTTGCTGCTGAGCGCAACCCAAAAGTGCTCAACCTGAAGCACATTCAACCCGAGGTATGACTGTAACTTCACACTGACACATAATTTGAGTTTAAGTTAATGGGCAAAATTTAGGCCACAACTTTATCGATTACAGCAAAGTGAGTGGTATTGGCTTAGGCATTGGTAGCAAACTATAACTGACCCCTGCCTCTCTGGCTGGTAGTCTGAAAGGGTAAACACCAAACGAGGGAGCAACATTGATGAAGATCAACTGAAGCTCACCCTGGGGTTCCTGTGGTCCTGGCATGGCCCTAGCCCCTCAAGTGGACTTCAGACAAGATCCAGGACTCCCAGATTCCTTTACTGGAATACCCTATTTCTGGAGGGGCAGGTGATGGCCGCATCACCCCTCCCACACACTTCATTAAGCCAATGCCTAACTGCCAAACCTTACAAAGTTGTGATGATTGCTAAGGGAGTATGCGGAAACCAAGCGGCCACTGCCAATTTGCCAAATGGAAAAATTCCTAACCGGCCCCTGTTCCAAAACAGGCCACCAACCAATATCCGAAGCAAGGCCAAAGCAGCAAAACCTACAAATAGGGATGGGAGCACTGCCGCTTTTATAGGCCCCCACCAATCACGCCACCTGCACTGGTTGGCTCAAATGGCCTGGTGTGATTGTGGGGCCATACAGACAAGGCCTGGGCCATGCCTAGCACCTTCAACCTGGCAGGGGTTGTCTCAGGGGCCCGTGCACAACCAGGATCCTCGTTAAAGAGGATCCCATTTGTAGTTCGGCAACCTCTGGAGAGCCAGAGGACATCACCATCACCCTTTCTTAACAGCAAACTCAGTAGGTGACTGCTGAGAGGATTGTGGCTGTAATATGGCCACCGGGATAGACGAGGGAGGTATCAGCATGTTCTGGGGAAATCCATGGTTTAGAGGAGTGCAAAAATATTTAGAGGGGGGGACTCTAAGGGGAGAACCCCCCCTCCCAGGCCTTTAAGTATTGAGCATGCTGAGTGGCAACAAAACACCAGGAAATATGGAAATGCAGGAGAGGAGGAAGAATGGAACTCTAAACTGGAACATTCCATACAGCAACATTTTGTTGCAGCTACAACTTGTTCAGCCTCTCATGTGGTTCCTGAAGCAACAAAGGGAATTTGTGCACTGCTTTCGTTTCCATGCATATGTCATCCTAGCTGACTTGGCATTCAGGGGTACAATATCACAGACAGCAAACGGGCATGTTCAGTTTCGTGTGTGGCTAGGTGTGTAGCTTTCATAAGCAGCAGCCTATGTGCAATATGATATGGCCTCTAGAGTTTTGCTTAAGACATGGATGTGCAGAGAATGGCAAAAGAGAGATAATTCCCTCCCATCCTGTATGTGTGTTTCGCTAGTGTGCCCTGATAACAACACCATTTATGATACAAGTTTGAACACTAAGGGCTCATTTAGAAAGGCACTACTGATGGCTGTATACAGCTATGATTGCCTTCAGACATTGTTCAGACATTATTAAAGCAGCAGTACCAGCTGAGTGCAGACAGAATTGTGTTTGTCTGGTAGGACTTCCTGTGATATTTACCTCTGACTGGGATACATAAACAAGTCCTCCTTTGAATGTCAACTGAATGCAGACACGACTGCACACTTGGTAGACTGGTGCATCTCTGATAAGGCCCATGGCATGATCTCATCATGAAAACTTAATCAAGTCCAAGCCTTGGCATCTTTAAGAAACACCAGCAGCCTGATGCTTGGGAAAGTTGGAATGATTCTCTGTGGCTCTCCCGGTAGGTGCATTATCATATAGCCCCCTTTTCTGCCCCACAGAAAGTAGTTGTCTGGGAAATGAAGGGTGGGCTGGCAAACAACATCTCTGAAAGAAGCTTCTTCTGAGATTTTATATCCTGCTGGTACGTCTCAATAGAACCTTTGTAGCAGCTTCCAGCATTGAAACCCACAATACTGCTGAAGGCCGTCAGCAGTACATAATACACAATATTACGTGTATTGCAGCTCGAAGAGCAGCCCAAATACTGTAAAAGGGAACTAACTGAAGACAGGGGGATCAAAAAGATTAAGGTAAAATGTATAAACAAGGTGGCAGTGATTGTGGGATATTTAAAATGCAGTCAAACCAACAATTCATGTTTTGCTAGATAGGCACATGATAGTCACTGAAGCTCACAGAGTTTTCCTGTAAGTTTGCTAGAGAGGACTCTGTAAGAGGATCTCTCACTGTGCCCTACCGGGGGGGGGGGGATGGTGTAGCTATATATATATTATCTTACCTGCCTGGGCACATCTTCTTTTTCATCACTTCCCACCGAGCCAGAGATGTGAAAGCATCTCCAGTGCTCAGACTCCATTTTAAGCTGGACTAAAGTATGTCTTTGTAACTGAATTACCATTTTAAGCCTGCCTGAACAAAGCTGCTGTACCTGTTACTTTTCAACTAGTATTCTGAGTAAATGTTATTTTTTTACCTTTTACAAGACTGTTTGTGTGATTGAAGGGGGAGGAAGGGGAGAAAATACTAGGAGAATCCAGTTTGCCTTAAAGCATCTTTGATTACTTAAACTGAAAGGCTAAAACTAGCCTATCTAGGCTTCCATTTTAATCTGCAAAGGGATGCACTCTGCTGAACCCACAAACGTGAGGAAGTAAGTGTAATATCTAATAAAGATATTCTCTCCTAGCATCCAATCACATCCCTCCAAGTAGCAGAGGGTGGAAAGGAATCCAGCACTATTTTTCATACAGTGGTACCTCCGGTTGTGCATGGGATCTGTTCTGGAGCTCTGGTTGGATCCTGAAGTATTCACAACCAGAGGTGCCGCTTCTGAGCATGTGCACACAGCAAAACCCAGAAAAGTACTTCCGGGTTTGTCATGTTCGCATCCTGAAGGATACGCAATCAGAGGTGTATCCAGAGGTACCACTGTATTTTATTTCCCAAAGCTTGCCCGTGTAAGATGTTTATCATCCTTCTAAACTGCGCAACAGAGCAGGTCGTTCCATGGGGAAGGAATTCAGAACTACAGGCACCACCGCTGAGAAGGCCCCCTCTCTTCTGCCTGCCAGTCTAACCTTGAACGTGGTCAGCATTCGGATTCAAACCTTACCTTGCCATACGGAGAAGGTCATAAGAGGAAAGGCATTTGGGAAGGCCGAAGAGGGAAAACTCTGACCCACAACCTTAATTAGGCTTGATGGAGATACTAAGTTGGCTTCTGAGGAAATTCCCCGTGAAACATGCCCATGTGCCTCACACCTCATCTTAAGACTACAGGGGAGAGGAGGGATGGGGCAAGTTTAATTGTACCTCTTAATGAGGGTGAAAGAGGAGAGTGCAAAATATGGTCTGAAACTCAACATCAAAAAAAACGAAGATCATGGCCACTGGGCCCATCACCTCCTGGGAAATAGAAGGGGATGAAATGGATGCAGTGAGAGATTTTACTTTCTTGGGCTCCATGATCACTGCAGATGGTGACAGCAGTCACAAAATTAAAAGACACCTGCAATGACAAATCTAGACAGCATCTTAAAAAGCAGAGACATCACCTTGCTGACAAAGGTCCATATAGTTAAAGCTATGGTTTTCCCTGTAGAGATGTATGGAAGTGAGAGCTGGACCATAAAGAAGGCTGATTGCCAAAGAATTGATGCTTTTGAATTATGGTGGTGGAGGAGACTCAGCACAAGGCACAAGGAGAAGGGGACAACAGAGGACGAGATGGTTGGACAGTGTTCTTGAAGCTACTAACATGAGTTTGACCAAACTGCTGGAGGCAGTGGAAGACAGAAGTGCCTGGTGTTCTCTGGTCCATGGGGTCACAAAGAGTCGGACATGACTAAACGACTAAACAACAACAAAAGAAGTCTCTGGCTATGACCCACACTGTTTAGGGGTTTATACAGTTCATAACAGAGATGATTCAGTCATAAAGTAATAGATTATTTTTTACTTTTGTGGATCATTGACAGGTAACACAGCTCTGTGTTTGCATGCCTGCATGTTTACTGTTCTCCCCTAATCTTTATCTTTCATGACAATGCTCTTGAATGTAAACACTTGTTTTTCTCTGCTCCATTCACTTCTGTTCCAGGACTTTGGAATCACATGGCATGAGGCTCTGCAAAATAAAATGTTTTGCACAGATAAAGGTACCACTGCAGTCCTGTAATAATGAGTAGCAGGCTTCCAGGGAGCTTTGCCCAAACCTCTCCAAACTTGTAGAAATGGTCCAAATGAAAATTCTCACGGGGTGAGCCAAGGTTAAAATCTGGCAGAGATCAGAAGCGAAGAGAATTCCATTAACTCCGTCTGCGGGTCCGTTATCACAAGCTGCCATTTGATCAGGCCTTGTCTCAGCACTGGGAGGTTGGCAGTGGTACGAAAGGTTTTCACAAGTTGGAATGAGTTGTGAGTGCAACTACAAATTAATTTTTCCTTATGCAGAATTAGTCTGTCAATCACTTTCGCAGAAGGTTAGGAATATGCTCACATTCCTCAACGCAAGAGTACTTCCTGGATTTCACTAGCTGCTAATGCAATACTTTGCCACTTTTATGATCTCGATAGGAGCAGTCTGATGCCCCTGAATATATATGATCATGTGGATTCAACTTTCTGGTAATGGTCATATAACAATTTACTTTTGATCATGTGCTTCCCAGGCTCCATCCATCAGCCAAAGACCGAGCAACTTCATTGAGTTTTCTTGCCCTCTCCCTGGTAGGAATCATATATCATAGAAATACAGTGGTACCTCGGGTTAAGTAATTAATTCATTCCGGAGGTCCGTTCTTAACCTGAAACTGTTCTTAACCTGAAGCACCACTTTAGCCAAAGGGGGCTCCCGCTGCTGCACAATTTCTGTTCTCGTCCTCAAGCAAAGTTCTTAACCTGAGATACTATTTCTGGGTTAGTGGAGTCTGCAACCTGAAGCATATGTAACCTGAAGCATATGTAACCCAAGGTACCACTGCATAGACTTAGAAGGGACCACGAGGGTCATCTAATCCAACCCCCTGTAATGCAGGAATCTTTCACCCAACATGGGTCTTGAACTCGCAACCCTGAGATTAAGAGTCTCATGTTCTACCAACCTTGCAAATGAAGAAGTTGTGACTGAGTTTGCTTTTTTCCTTGCTCATCCCAGTCCTCATTCCTTTTGTGCCACATGTCTTTCAGTCTGTCAGCCAGAGGCAATGGATTATTTGAGCTTACTGATTGTTGCAAATTATCCTGAGAGACGTTTTTCAGATGAATATTGGGATAAAAGCACACTATGCGAACAGACACGGTTAGCAGCAGCAGCAATCACCACAATCCCACTTCACTTATATTCGTTTCCTTTCAGTTAAGAACAGAAGACCAGCCCTGCTGGGTGAAACCAAAGGTTCACCTATTCCAGCATCCCACTTCTCACAGTAGCTCGCCAGATGCTACTGGGAAGCCCCCAACCATCTTGCCAGACATGGATGAAGGCAATAGCTCTCTCCTGCTGCTTATTTACCTCCCAGAAACCGGTCTTCAGATCCATTAAGTGTTAGGCATTTTATGATGGAACACTGAGCATTAACGTAAATCCTAGCAAATTGACAGAAAGAAGAGCGTCTAATCAAAGTCCACCTTGAGTCTCCTGAGCCGCTGTGTACAGATGGAGTAATTGGAGACTGATGTTAGTTTGCTACGGCCTGGTGGGGTCCCTTTCCTTTTTACCTGACTGCTTCATCCGCTGAGCGTGAATAATTTGTCATATGCATAAAGCTAATTGTCTTTTGTGTTTATTTTAGGAGCTCATTATGAAAACTACATAAATGACACTGAATGAGGTGTTGACTCAGCATGAACTATTACGGGAAAAATACACAACGCTGTGCGGAATTGCCTTTTGCATGGCAGACAGTGATGAGTAATGAGCGCCACTAATGAAGTATAGCAAAGAATCATTAAGAGAAAAAGAGGAAGGGGGAAGTGAAAGAATGCCTCCTAATTGTTTTATTTATTTGTTTTTGAGCGTCTAAGGCATTTATCACTTTTGTATCTGGGTGCCATGTCGTACAAATAAATCCAACATGAAGGAAGCATTCACCATAATCCATGAGCCTGTCAGAGCAAAACAACTACATATTAAGTTAAATTTGTAATTTATCATTCCATGGTTTCTTCCCACTTTAAATAGCTGATGTGAGTGGGTTGGTAGGGCAGAGTAACATTTACTCTCACCCTGCAAGCCTGAGGAAAACTGCACACTCGCACCTGGTATTTCTGTTAGGCGAGAAGCTGCCAATTGTGCCAGTCTCAGCTTCCTTACCTATGGCATACCACCCATCATTTCTCTGGTAAAAATAAGGACATCCTCTTATTCTTATTCTCATTCTTATTCTTATTCCCTGTCCATCTGACTGGGTTGCCCCAGCCACTCTGGGCAGCTTCCAACAAATATAAAAAAAACTTACTGTAACAACTTCATGGTGAGTACCGTCACCTGTTTTTCTAGAAAAAAAGCACTGGACAGAAAAATTACTGAAGTAATGTATCCACAGTATTTGGAACACTTGAAAACAGCATGTCAATAATAATAAATAATAATAACAAAAATGCATAATTGTTCTTTATGGTACAATCAAGAAAGGTCTTTGCCCCTAGAACCCAACCCTAGAACCTCTGCAACCTAGAATCCAAAGATTAATAAATGAGGTGAGAACAGTGTTTTTCGTATAGCTCTATTACATCACGGCCCAAAGTGTCTACTCAAGTCATCTTCTTCATTGAAGTATAACATTTCTTTAAAACCTGAAATCCCTTCTAGGGATGGCATTGTAAACAAACATATAATAACCAAAAGCTGCAAAAAGAATTTGGCTAGCCCATTCCATCACAAAACAAGCACACTGAGCCTGGAATGCAGGCAAGAAAACAATTAATATTGCCATCACTTGCTTTGCAGGGATTAATTAGTAGGGGGAGGAAGAAATAACAGCAGGTATAGGAAACACAATCATTGCCTGTGTCTTAAGTCAGAGGAATCCGAGCTGACAACGAAAAATCAGCTTCCCGCAAGGTTTTCCTATAGGTTTGCTATTGTTGCCTGGTTAACTTTAATAATAGCCAGCCAATAGGAAAATGAACCAGCAGGAGGTGGCATTCCTGTGAGTCAAGCCAATCTTCAATGAGGCCTTCAGCCACCACCCGCCAGCTTCTTCCTAGCACCGGAGGAGTGAGGGACTGAAAATAAGACACAAACCATGCTAAAGAACATGCCAGACGGCATGAGGTTTCCAAAAGGTTGGTCACATCTGAGAAGTCATCTTTTCTGACTCTGTTATCAAAGTCACTTTCACAAACACATGAATTTTGATTAGATGGTTTCTTGTCCTTTTTGTTCTTTTTTTATTCACTGTTTTTAAAAGGACACACACACACAGACACACACACACACGGTCAGGAAAGCACGGACACTTCTCTCAAAGTAATTGAAGCATCCTTTGCAAATTCCTTCCTGGAGACAAGGGGCTCCAGAATGCCCTTTGCAACTTAATCAGCCTGCTTAAAGTTCTCTAGTAGAACAAAAGCCTTTCTGTGATTGCTTTCTCTTTGATATTGAAAACAATAGAGGGGAGAAATCACGATAAGAATCCCAGACTGATTATGGCAGTGCAGAGTGAAGTGTGTATTAAGAAGTCAAACTTTTTAGAATCATGCCTGATAGCAGCGATTGCAGATTCTCTTGCAACTGCTTGATTAAAAAGAACAGGCCTCGATGATCCTCAAAAAGGAGTGTATGAGCTCAACAGTATTACAGTAGTTGAGAACACTTTGGATTTATCTTGCGCTTTAGGGAACTCAAAGCACTTCGCAGGCATAGCGTCAGAGTGGAGTTTGATGTAGCAATAAAAGAATATGTGCAGAGAACAAGTGTCGGCTCATAAAATGGGACTTCCACCTCTTTCTGTGAGCTCCCGATACCTGTTCTGGGGTTCCCCCTATCCTCCAGAGCATATTTAGAAGGCATGGAGGGCACAGAGGGAGGAAAGTTCTGTTGTGCAAGTGGACCTCATGCCACATACAACAACAACACAGTCCAAAAACTTCTCTCTGAAAAGCTCCTTTCGCCAACACACTTAGCTGGCAATCTCTCTGCTGGCTTCCCACAAAGATGCTGGGTTTCTCAGGCTTCAGTTTGCTGCTCATGAGAGATTTGCTCAGGTTTCCAGTGATGAATCATCAGGTAGCCTAAACCCTCTGAAATAGAAAAACACCAGTCTTCCACATTCACCTAGAGTGGAACCTCTCACTTAATGTAATCTTTTCTCTTTGCAAATGTATACTTTTACATTAAAAACACACACACACACACACACACACACACACACACACAAGCTATTTTTGATGTCTCCATTATAGACAACAGGGAGATATCTAAAGTCTCAAGTTTTCAGAATCTGAAATGCAATGGATGTTTAAATGGTCCAAAATGAATCAAGCTCCTGTCTATAGCACTGAAGTGGAATCTGAAGTGACACGACCCTATTGCATAGTTATGGCCTGAGTTTTGTTTATTGGTCACACAAGAGTCTAGCACATAATATATATCAAATAATATCTACTTAAGGAAACTCCATGGAATTTCAGGCATAGTGTGGCTGATATTTGTTTACAGACTGAGCCGTTTCTTTTGCTGGAGGGGCGGACAGGCAAGAAGCATTGAGACACACATAAATGTATTTCCTCCCTTTCATTTTAAGTAAACATACCCACCCCCAAAGAGATGAATTACTTGTTGTGTGATAGCCTTAAAATATATTAAACACAATAAATCTTTGCCTGCAGGGATCGTGTGCAGCAGAGACTGTGGGTTTTAAATGAGGGTGGGTTTTGCGTGTGAAGAAATTTAGTCCAGTCATGATTTAAATAAACAAAACACTTGTTATCAGCATCACAGAGATGAGATATTTTAGTTGGGGCAAAAAAATATATATATACTGCTCAGTGATCCAATTCACAGCGAGATATAGCCAAAGGGAAGGAACGACAAGAGATTAAGGGAAAACATAATATCTAAAGCATACATTAAGCATAATTAATAGCTGAAAACAAAAACTGAGAGAAAACCTCATCCCCCCCCCCAAGTATAGTGCACTGAAACAAATAAATACATCAAAGTCTAGTCTCATGGTGTTACATATTCATTAAGTTAAGGGTGGGATACTGTGCACCCCAGCTGGCCATCTATGAGGACATTTCCGTATGTTGTTCTAGATAGATAAATCAGTAGAAAGGTGACAGCTTTACACGTAAGGACTAGTGCTTTGTTCAAGTGCTGACAGAGGAAATTTAGGGACTCAGCTACATCAGTAAAAAATAAATGTGTGTGATGCTAGATGGCACTGTAGAGTTTGAACCTTTGCCAATGTGATTTCTCATTATTTGCTTTACAATACATTTTCCTGATTTTTTTTTTTTTTGAGGTGTCTAGATCCAGCCTTGGAGGGAAGCCTGGGGAGGGGGAGATCAAACCATAAGGAAAAATATGTTCAAGAACGAGTGGAGATTGAGGAAATTACTGGCGTGGAGACCCAAGCTTACAGCATTGCTACGATTGCGGTGCAGGCGGGACTAGTCAAACTTGGCTCCCCACCAGCACCAGTATGACGCCTCCTTTTGTACAAGTTCGTAGCATATGGGGTCATCTCAGTTCCAGCAATGGACATGCTGGTGGGGAGCCAAGAGTCCTGAGTGAATCTCCACACCCCATCTCTCCCACTTCCTCTTCATCATCATCATTACCTCCTCTATGGGTGCCGGTAAGTGCCCTCTGTCTTTGAGCTCTTTGCTCTCCTACTGTTAAGACTTGCCAGGTTCGGGGAGATGGAGGGTCTGGAATGCTTTCTAATGACAATGTGTCAGCTGGGTGTTGTTTTTGGCTCTTCCATGATTTCCCCCTCATCTACCTATGAGCTGCTACCCCCCTCATGGCCTTCTTGTAAAGCTATACTGTCTTCCTCTTTCTCCTCCCTATAAGGGTCAGGATGGGGAGGAGGTCTCCACCATTTCCCCTCTGCCCAGTCCCAGACAATTAGTTTTCTTTAACAGTGGAAGCAGGTTTTCAGATTATACACAGCTCTTCTTCAGACTTTGATTATGAGAGCAAAAAATAAACATCCAATAGTCTAGATAGAAACAACTGGGTAGTCAGGCTGATGGTTACTTGGTTGCAGAAGTTTACTGGCCATTGCTGTTGGCATGGAGATAGTCTAGGTTGAATGCAAACATGCCATTCTGATGTCATGTGTGATGTCACAAAGAGGATATGCTTTAAGTCTTGGTAAAGTCCAAAACAGGTAACAGTCAGACTGCATCTCAGCACTGTCAAGATGGATCTCCATAACAGGTGATGAATAGTTTTTTTTGGGGGGGGGATATATTAACTTTTAGTATTGGGGGAAAGTTTTAGATTGGTTTGTCAGTTTGTAACCTATCAAGTTGAGGCCAATAGATATACATTCACAACCCTGCACCCATCAAATTATCGACTTTATGTGTGACTTTGGGACTGATTCATACAACCACATTTCCTTTCTCTATAGCAGGTTTTTCTCTGTATTTGAAAAAATAACTAAGAAGTAGAAGATAAGGATCCAGGAATATGTGCCCTCTGTCTTTGAGCTCTTTGCTCTCCTATTTTTAAGGCTCTCTGGGTTCTGGGAGATGGAGGGCCTGGAATGCTTTCTAATGACAACATGTCAGCTGGGTGTTGTTCTGGCTCTCCCATGATTTCCCAACTTTCCCCCTCATCTGCCTCTGAGCTGCGACCTCCCGCAAACCACGGTTGTAGTCTATACTATACTATACTCTTCCTCCTCCACGGAAGGGTCAGGATGGGAACGTGATCTCCACCACTCCCCCTCCTCTGCCCAGCTCCTGACACCATGATACTTACAGGTGAATTCAATGTTGCTGGGAAATGTGCTAGTTAGTGTTGTGAAATGTAGCCAATGCCAGGCATGTATTCATCTCAGCAGCACCGACACTTTGTGCTTAGAATTTACCAGGCGGCTTTCCTGCCAGCCTGCGTAGCATCAACCATGTAGCTATTTGAGATTACCTAAATAATCCAATTTGTGGGAAAGCAGCTAAAGGGGGAACAGTACAAATCCTGTCTTCGTCTCAAGAATGGAGTGTCAGTAGAAAGAAAATCTATTAATTCTCCTGCAAAGGTGAAACAGCACAGATAAGAAAGACTGGCGCCACAAAAGCTTTGGTTCTGGACTATAGCTATGAACAACTCATTGCCTCAGGCTAGTCCATATCTGAGCAAACATGTCCTGAGGTAACAAGACGTTTCCTCAAAGGACATGTTTCATCCTGGCTACTTGTACTTTTCCCCCTTCTCCTCTCCCCCTCACACATTCATGTTTGGACATGGCCAAATGGTAATTTGAGTTTGCATTACCTCTACCTGGAAGCAAAATTTTTGCCGGGGAAGGTCTTCCATCTTGCTGACAAGCTCTTCTCAGACACAAGAAGTGTCGAGCCATCTCAAGCTGCCAAGTGCCAGCCCCTAAGGCAATATTGACATTGAAAGGGAATGGCAAAGAGTTGCGATTTGTTTTCCTGTGACACACCACTGAGGAACGAGGGTCACTTTCAAAAATGTGTAGGCATGCCGCTGAAAAATACAGTGAGAGGAATTTCAGCTTATATATTGGAGCAACTAAAAATGTCTCAAATCTCTACCAATAGGTCAGTGATATTTAATTAAATGGTCCTTTCCTGCAGCATGTCCTGGATGTCCTTCAGTGCATTGTCCAAGAACTGTACTTGCTTCCAGACCTATGAAACAACATGAAGCAATGAGATTTGAGCATCTCATCACTTGGTATTCATTTATCATTTGCTTCACAGTAGTAAGACAAGAGGAGAGTTCTCCAAATAAGAATATTAGGAAAAACCGAAACACAGACATGTATTGGAATAGATGCAGAGCGCGGTGAGTACTGGATGAATTAATACAACACCAGACCTAACACATTCTGAGCAAAGTGGCAATAAAAAAAATTAGTTTATTCACATGCATCATGAATTGCTACAGCCCACACTGCTGGAAGGAAGCAAACCAGTGAACCCAATCTCCTCTCTGGTCCTCACTGCTGTCCCCAAGTGGTTTATATATATTTCCTGGCTTTCATTAAACAGCCTTTTAATTTCTGGAACTGACTGACTTTGCCCACTCACTGTACTGTGCTGTGTGGTAACACAATTAGGCACAGGGTAAAACACAAGGCATCATACCAAAGTTAACCCAGAAGAAAATTAACTTTCACTGAAGGTTTTTGAATGGCAGCAATTTGAGCAGGGGCAGATTTAGCTTTAACAATTAAACATAAGAGCAGTAAAGACACATTGATATATACCTAAATCTAGACTTTCTCTCTACTTAAAGTAGTTTCAGCTCATCCTAATCCCTTGGCCAGCTGAGCATCTTTTGTCTCTGGCGCATGAGTCCTCTGCAGCTTTCTAGACTGATGTCATTTTCCTGGTTTTTAGCTTTCTCCATCATTATTCCAACTCTCCTCCTAGTCATTAATTAGAATTACCTATGCAGGTAATTTCACTCCCCTCCCACCTCTTGGCCAATCAGAAATGAAGCTGAATTTTGTTTTCCATAATATTATGCGAGCAAATATCTCCCTTGGCTTTCCCCCCTGTTTACCACAATATTTTAAGGTTTCAATTAGCACTATTTTAGCATAGATCTGGTAGGTCACCTTCAACGGGGGGTGGGGTGGGAATCCCACAGGCAAGCAGAAACCACTGAGGAAACTCTGTGTCTAATAAGAGCAATTATTATCTCAGAAACTGGTGGAAACCAAGGAAGGACGTCATGTTCTAATTGCAGTTCCTGTTGGAAAATTTTATTCCACCTTTAGTTGCAGACATGGAACTGTTGCATGTCACATGTCTGTTTACATACCAGCACAGCTTGCTGGGAACTTCAGTTGTGTGTATAGCTTTTGCTTCTCTCTGTCTCTCTGAGAAGACAAAGAGAGAGACAACATGTTTCTTTGACCTGATTTATAATTAATAAATCCGTAGTTGTAGTATGCTTCCACAAGCCTCACGCCTATTCTGTGTGTGCAGTTTGCTTGGCTGATATAGTGTGCCCTGGCTTTGAAGCCTGGGTGGCTGATTTACATCGGAGCAGAGGCCGATGGGTCTTCACAGCAGGACGGCTGGAAGGAGATGACCCAGCTGGGGCTAGCCAGCTGGCCTTGCGACCCTCTGCGTGCTGACAGTTCCTTGGGAGCTCATGTGAAATCCTGGCTCATGAAAAATCCTGGTTCCAAGCGACATGCAGCTTTAAAATTAAGATGAGCACTTTAATTCCAGCCCATAAACTGTTTATGGTGGCCTGAGGTACAAACAAATGATGTTATTCATGCAATTAGCAAGTGCATGCTTATTCTATTTTTATTCTTAAAAGTAAATGCTGAGGTGATCCCCTTCCCTTCATGCCTGATTCCAATCCAGATTCCTGCCCTACCCTATGCCTGTGGTGACTTAAGGAACACCAACACAAATGTTAATTAATAATAATAATAATTATTGCTTGAAAAACATCATGTAGCCTTGAAACCATACCCTCGCAGGTGAGCTACACATTCAGGAAACATCCGCTGCATTTAAGGAGCATGAATGTTTTGGAGGTGGCTATGTTCTGGGGTCAGATCCCAGCCTCCAAGCTGGCAACACTTAGGTAAAGGCACATTCTTAATAAGCCTCTTCACAGTAATCTTGATAGACCGCTTCACAGCCAAATGCACAACAGGGTTTTGTATACATTGGTCTTTGTCTTTCCAAGATATAAATAAAAACTATATCCTATGTAATCCTAACAGAAGATAGCTCAAACAAGCGAGCCATCCTAAATAAGAATGATGCCTAAAACAGAAAGCAACGCAGTTCATGTGCGTATTTTCAATGAGCATTTCTTTTAATTCTACAGAAAGTGAATCAAATTCATCGCTTCACAGGCAAGAAGTTTTTTTTATATATATTTAAAATGATATATTCTCCACAAGAACTGTAGTAGCCATCCTCTTAATTGCTTCTCCACAGTAACTAACAGAGAAATATTTAAAAAAACTGAAAACAAAAATGTGAAAAAAAAACTTTTCAAAGATAGAAGTTCAAAGTGAAAGCATACGAAAGAAAGAGGAAAAAAATATTATCCTTATATAGAACAACTGTGACTAAGATTTTATAGGGGGTGAGCAGTTAAGTGTGATTTCTTTCTTGCGTCTTCAAGGCTGCTAAGAAAATAAGAACGTCCATCTAGGCCAAGATTCTAATCCAGCATTTTAATTCATTTTTAGATCCGTTGTACTGAGTCTCCTGTAGATATGACTGTAATTAAGTGGTATGCCAAATTGTTAAAATAAAAACAAATCCTGTTTCTAACAGTAGCCTACTAGAAGCTTCTGGAAAGCTAAAGAGGCAATACCCCTCTCTGTTGATTGCCACCACTTAAATAATAGATATTAGGAGGCATTTGTCCTGAACCTGGAGGTAACGGATATAAAACATAAAAGGTTTAATGCTACTTGTGTTTGGGTTAGGAAATATATTGCTGTACAGATGCACTAATCCAGTAGATATGTCTCTTCGTTTGACTTTCTAATTAGATAGCTCTTTGGCTGCATCACTAAGACTAACATCATGATGCTGTTTAGTAGAGGAATTTCAGCAAGGCTAATCACAGCCCATGGGATGAAGATTTTAGTAACTCTGTTTTTCACACATCTAAAGCTATCGTGTGGAGCAATTTAATGCACCAGAATAACATAGGACCCTGTCATCGCCTAATGCTTCAGTTCTTTTATGTTGGCAACATTATGAAACGGCTACTTTTCTTCATCTTCTGTTAATTGGTTTTAAAGGCAAAAAATATATACAAATAAAATCCTCTTCAAAATGCAGAGAAATATGCCAGCCCCCTAGGTTTGATAAAGTATGTGAGCGGTGCGGTGAAAGTAGCAGAAAGCTATATAAACAAGAGGCGAAGCTTTGATAATTATTGGATGAAGTAAAGATTACAGTATCACTAATAACTCAAGATGCCAGGAAAGCTCAATGAGCTTGGACTTGAATGTCAGTTTGGGGGCTCTTAAAGCTCACCTCAAAGAAAAGAATATTTTAAAATCTGAACTGGATAAGGATTCCTAGCTTCTTCCTCCACTTGCTCCTAACACATGCCTTGGGGAGTATTTCCTGGTGATAAATTTTGTAGGTCCCCAGATTCGAAGCAGAGAATTATGATCCATTAGCATATGTCATTGCTAGCAAAAGAGAGGTCTTGCGGCATCATTCCGGTGTGGAAGTGAGTGTTCTCCCCTTCTCCAAGGCTTTTGGCAAGTTAGTGTGACTGGTATGCAGGGTGCACAATGCATTTTGACTCAGGACCAGCCTGAAGGGACAGAACTTGATGTTAAAATGTGGCCAAACTTCCCACAGGGGAATGAACATTTTGAACTCTCTTCCCTTAACATCACACAGAGTAGTATCCACAAGGCTACTTGCAGGGAGAAATTCTGAATACCGTATTTTTCGCTCTATAAGACGCACCTAGTTTTTGAAGGAGGAAAACAAGAAAAAAAATATTCTGAATCTCAGAAGGCAGAACAGCAAGAGGGATCGCTGCGCAGTGAAAGCAGCAATCCCTCTTGCTGTTCTGGCTTCTGTGATAGCTGCGCAGCCTGCATTCGCTCCATAAGACACACACACATTTCCCCTTACTTTTTAGGAAGGAAAAAGTGAGTCTTATAGAGCAAAAAAACCCAGTATATCTAGTGATAGACAATGTCCTCCTGATATCCAAATCATTCTCAGAAGTCGTTGCTGAAATACTGGGGAAGATGGAAGGGAATTTAGTTAGCACTTCCTTGTTTTCTAGGCAGCTCTAGCTCTTTCCTCAAGTGATTTGACAAATATGCTACCAGTAAGTTTATGGCAGGGTGAGGTGGTGGTGGTGGAACATGTAGAAATGTTTTTCTATTAAAAGATGGTTCCAGAACATTCCCACAGGGAACAAAACCACTGTGGCTTTCATTCATCAAAGTGCTCCTCTGCCATTTGTCCATTCAGAAGGAGCATTCTTCCAAAGTCTAGTTTCACTGGGTGTCTAACAAGGCAAAGCTAAATGGAAGTTTTCACCTGAGCAGATCCCTCCAAAGACAACAGGAAATTAGGGGAACTAATGAAGCCTTCAAGTAATAATTGGAAAACATTTGCTTTGAATTAGGCATCCCTCTAAGTATAAAAAGTGCCAAATCATTAGCATCAACTATGAAATGAGAGTTGAATTTTATTAACTCCCAAGGAAGAGAGACTTTTAATGTTTCGGTTTTGGGATATGATTCTTCAGCTTTGAAAATCTGCCTTGAATCATAAAGCCTGAGCAGTTTAACACAATGCAATTGCTACATATCATAGTTACAAGACACATTGTAAGAGCTTTCCCGAACACTAGTGCTCTCCAGATGTTGTTCGCATAATCAACACTGGTTGGTGCTGATGAGGGTTGGAGTCCGACAACATATGGAAGGCACCAGGTTCAGGAAGGCTGCATTATAGCTAGTATAGAAAAGGTAAGTTATGTAGCTGGGCTATTGGAGCATATGGACCAGTGTGGCATACTCTGCCTGGCAGTGCCTCTCCAGAAACTCAGGCCAGGTTCTACAACTCTGCTAACCCAAGTGAGAGCTAGACCATAAAGAAGGCTGATCGCCGAAGAATTGATGCTTTTGAATTATGGTGCTGTAGGAGACTCTTGAGAGTCCCATGGACTGCAAGAAGATCAAACCTATCCATTCTTAAGGAAATCAACCCTGAGTGCTCACTGGAAGGACAGATCCTGAAGCTTAAGCTCCAGTACTTTGGCCACCTCATGAGAAGAGAAGACTCCCTGGAAAAGACCCTGATGTTAAGAAAGATGGAGGGCACAAGGAGAAGGGGACGACAGAGGACAAGATGGTTGGATAGTGTCCTCGAAGCTACCAGCATGAGTTTGACCAAACTGCAGGAGGCAGTGGAAGACAGAAGTGCCTGGGATGCTCTAGTCTTTGGGGTCACAAAGAATTGGACACGATTAAACGACTAAACAACAACGACCCAAGATGCTAAGGATTGAACATGCTGCCTTCTGCTTATATATACCTGTTCGATCACTGAGCTATAGGCCCTACCTACAAAAGATGGTTTGGGATGCTGTAAGGTCACCTTTACAACCCACCTCACCACACACCATTGCTAACTAGGTATCCTGTGCCTTGTTTTCCTTTTCAAAACTTTCCATACATCTCCCTTGCAACTGCTTCAGCTTCATCAATATGGCTACAAAAGAGACATTGCACATTCTTGGGTAATTCATGAAAACCTTTAATAAACATTTTTTAAAAACCTGCTGCATGCAATTTTCTTATGATTAGCTCAATCAGGGTATATCCAGTTTGGGTCTCCAGCTGGACTATAAATCCCATCACCCCTAGCTAGCAGGACCAGTGGTCAGGGATGATGGGAACTGTCCAAAAACAGCTGAAGACCCAAGTTGGGGAAACCCTGAGCTGAATGAACATTATTGGGAGTGAGTCCCAACCAAATATAAATGCTTACCATGGAATTTGCACTCAACAAGTGCCACACAATGTCCATTCTGCATTTGAAATGAAACATTCATTTAGAGTGGCAGCACCTGTACTGTGGAACTCCTTGCCTATGGATATTAGGCTTTCGAGGTCTGCTGAAAATTTTTCGGTTTTGGCAGGCTTCTTCTGACACATGATTTGGTGGCATCTGTTCTCAAATTTCTTTCAGGTATTTTACTGCTTTTAGATGTTTTTGACATTTCTTAAATGTTTTAAATGTGTTTTTATTTTTATTTGTCTTTGTATTGCAGATGTGTTTGGAGCATTGAGCGCCTTTGGGAGGAAGAATGGAATTTAAATGTAATAAACAGCAAACAAACAAGTAATCAAGTAATCATTAAAAAAAAATTAATGGGAGAGGGAATTAGTATTACAACATCATGTTTTTCCCCAACCCAATGCATGGTTATTAGAATCTGTCTCTCTTTGTCCTAGCCTCCAGACCCACACCAGCTTCCTCCTCCCATTCGACTCTACAGGAGGTTCCCTCTTCAAATGTTTCCACTTGACTCAGGAGCTAGCTATACTTACAGATCAGGAAGCGGTGTAAACATGAAATTAGCCACAA
Organism: Podarcis melisellensis; assembly: GCF_964234715.1. Lineage (NCBI taxonomy): Eukaryota > Metazoa > Chordata > Lepidosauria > Squamata > Lacertidae > Podarcis > Podarcis melisellensis. Next base: position 68,789,622 of record NC_138539.1, read on the forward strand.
TCCGTATGCACCCCGCACCTTGTGTTTTCATGAATTCTCCTGTTTCCCACACCCATGCCCCCCTCAGCTTTGGTCCAAATTGAGTAAAAAAGGAGAATTACCTGGCTCTGTTTCAAGATGGTAATATGTATGTACACAGGCAAAGTGTAGGAAAATCCTCCTCAGGCTTCTTTAAATATAGTCATCTTGTTAAGAAAAGGGTCGTTTATAAATGTTTTCATTTTTTAAAAAAAGTAGGCACTTCCTGCCTTTATTATAATCTCTAAAGTAAGCAGCCATCCTCCAACAGCAATCTCCCCCCTTTAACGTTCTTGTTACACCTAAGCGCACTTTTATTTCCTTCCCCCTCATCTTTCCATGTTAAATCCATTCATTACTCAATCACTTCTGTGCTGCAAATGGCTTCCACTCATTACACACAAAGGAAGAATCGTTTATGAATAGATTGCCTCTTACTGTCAGAGGGCTTACCACAGCACTGGCCTCTTCAGCAAAAGTGCAACAATTGCCAGCATTATTATTATTATTATTAGGATTAAGACTTGTTTGTTGTAGGGCAGTTATTTTGCAAGGCAAGTGTGGCAACGGACTGTAATTTTTTGAAGAAGTGGGATTTTAATTTTATCCACTCCCCCTTTAGTTCTAAGAATTTATTTTCTGTTATTACTTTAAAATAAAGTAAGAACACCATAAACACTTTTTACTTAAACCCAATTGAAAGAATAGATAGTGCTAAACCTTGGAATCAGTGTGTGTGTGTGTTGTAAATGAACTCCCTTCACTTTGGAGCAGCTAAAATGTTTGTGAGTCGAGGCCCCGCTCCCCGCTTTGTGATGAAATAAGACACATGGACACAAGTATTTTAGGTTAATGGGCTGAAAAAGGCCACAACTTTATTGGTTACAGAATGTGAGAGGTATTGGCTTAGGCCCTGGATGAGAACAGACTATACTTGACTCCTGCCCACTCTGCAGGGAGTCGCACAAGGGTTAACAACCTGTAGGGGAAGAAGAAGTAGAAGAAGAGGATTTGGATTTGATATCCTGCTTTATCACTACCTGAAGGAGTCTCAAAGCAGCTAACATTCTCCTTTCCCTTCCTCCCCCACAACAAACACTCTGTGAGGTGAGTGGGGCTGAGAGACTTCAAAGAAGTGTGACTGGTCTAAGGTCACCCAGCAGCTGCATGTGGAGGAGCGGAGATGCGAACCTGGTTCCCCAGATTACGAGTCTACCACTCTTAATCACTACACCACACAGGCCCCCAACAAGGGGGAGCTTGTTGATGCAAATCAAATGGAAGCTTTCCCCTAGAGTCACCGGAGGGTCAGGACATGGCTCTAGCCACCACCTGGGCATCGGACAGGAACCACAACCGCCGGATTCCTTTAATGGATTACCCTTAAAGGGGAGGGGTAGGCAATGGCCACAACCTCCCCTCCACCACACAATACATTTCCAGTGCCTAACCGCCAAACCTTACAAAGTTGTGACGATCTGCTATCTGCCAAGTGGAATAAATTCCTACCAGGCCCCTTGGACAACCAAGGCAACCAACCGAGGTCCATGGCAAGGTCAGGTGCAGAAGCAAAACCTAGAGGGAGGGAGAGAGTGTGATGGTTTCTGTATGCTCTTCGCAATAAGCACCCTTTGCTCACGCAGAGAGATATTTACATTCTTTATTTTACATATGTACAAGCAGTACAGTACAATCATGCATTCGAATCATCCAGTTCAGATTCAGGGAGTGGTCTTCTCCTGCTTCTCCTCCAACAAAAGAGGCGGGGGAGCTTCATGGGACGTCTCTGATCCCTGTGCTTTAACCCTCTCCTTTCCTGTGCCGAAAGCACAGGCTTAGGCTCTCCGCCTGTTCCTGAGCTCCCTGTGCAGTGCTGGGGCTATGCTTCAGCATCAGAGAGCCTTCCCACCTCCTGGCTCTCTCCCTCTTCCCCTCCCATCACTTCTTCTTCATCTCCTTCTGACTGTTCCCACTCTGACTCTTCTCCTCCCCCTGACTCAAAGGCGTTCCTTGGCAGTCCTGTAACAGGGAGGGAGAGTGATCTGAGGAAGCCTGGAAACAAGGAAGGACTCGTGGGCCCGCGGCCATTTTAAAACGGCCAAGCCATACCCACCAGCCAGCCGGATTGGCTGGCTGGGGTGCATCATGCGGGCCCAGAACTCCATTGACGCAGGGGGGCTAGCCATACACACCCTGCAAGTGCGGGAAGCGATTTCCGCTCACAACCCCTCCCCTCCGGGAAGAAGAAGAGTTTGGATTTGATATCTCACTTTATCACTACCCTAAGGAGTCTCAAAGTGGCTAACATTCTCCTTTCCGTGTGACTAGCCCAAGGTCACCCAGCAGCTGCATGTGGAGGAGCGGAGACGCGAACCCGGTTCCCCAGATTACGAGTCTACTGCTCTTAACCACTACACCACACTGGAGAGGCTTTGCCAAAATTTGGTTTAGCTTAAAACTAGCTTCTCTTAGTAAGAAACATCCCCAATATTCCACATTACCTGGTTCTCTCCTCATCCATTTTTGTATTTTTCAAGGGAATAGGAGGGGGTGGGTGTACAAACTGTGTCAATGAGTTCATAAACACATTTAAAGCACCCCCAAAAAAGAATGCTGGGGACTGTACCTCTCAAAGAGGTACAGTTCCTAGCACCAGTAACAAACCACAGTTCCCAGGATGCTTTTTTTTGGGGGGGGGGAGATTTTTGGATTCCTAAATGCAAAAATGGATTGCAATTTCATAATTAATTACCTGCTATAGCTATTAATGGGTTATGTTTTTCTTTATATTTTATTTATATAACCTCTTTTTGGGGGGGGGAGGCGTAAGCATTTCACTGCTTCCTAATCATGATTTATGATGTCAAACAGTAGTCTGAACTCTTCAGCAGCAAAGCTCTTTGCTAAATAAAAATTAATCTTAATTATGGTTAAACTAGAATGGCATCGTCAACCAATTCAACTGTTTCTAAATTTTGCTAACGCTTCTGAAAGGAAACAAAGAGAGGAAGAGAGAGGAGGAAACACACAAAAGGAAAGCAAACCCTCATTTGGAAGCAGGGAGATTAACAGCTTTTGGCTATTACTAAAAAAAATATGTCACTTCGTTAGGAGCAGCCTATCTAAAAACAAAAAGCCAACAGTTTTCAACAGCAGAATTCTTTGAAAGGAAAGACACATTCACCAATGTAGAGAAGAATAGGCTTGCAGGCCAAAAATGTTGGACCTCTGACCTGTTTTAGCAGAACAGTTTGTATGTTAACATGCTACTTCTGAATATTGAAATGTGCCAAGAAAATACATTGTGCAAGTTTGGGTATGAGTTCTTCATGCTATCTCTCTGCTTTTCCCATAACCATTTTGTTGGTAAGGTGAAGAAGGTAGCATCTGAAAGCTGGTGATGGTGGTGGTAAGAGCAGGGCTGCCCCAAATATGAGGTTGATTGATGGCAGCCACCTTGGGCAGCAGAATCCCCGACAGGCTTCCCCGAGTCGGGGATATTACAGGCTATACTTGCTACCTTTACTCTGAGAGAGTTAAAATGCACAAATATTTCTTTCCTGAAGAAGGGAAGAACACCTATACCAGGGGTAGGCAAACTAAGGCCCGTGGGCCGGATGAGGCCCTATCGACTTCTCAATCCGGCCCGTGGACAGTCTGGGAATCAGCATGGTTTTTACATGAGTAGAATGTGTCCTTTTATGTAAAATGCATCTTTGGGTTATTTGAGGGGCATAGGAATTTGTTCACTCTCCCCCCCCCCAATATAGTCTGGCCCACCACATGGTCTGAGGGACAGTGGACCGGCCCACGGCTGAAAAAGGCTGCTGACCCCTGACCTATATTTTCTATGGTAGCATCTAATGTTTATCTCTTTTGAATTGGGTGTGTGTCTGAAACTCTTAGCAGCCAAGAAGGGCAAGGATCAAGAGGGCATGGAGTCGGCTGGGCTCCTTCAAGTGTCTCATCCTCATCCTCTAGCTACAGAAACTGAAACATTGTTGGCATCAATCAGTTCCAGTCAGCATAAGCAGTGGACAATCACAATGGGAGCTGGAGTCTGACAACATCTGGAGGGCCCTGGATGGCGAAGCAGTTTCTTTAGTCAAGTTTCATGGAATCACAGAATTGTAGAGCTGAAAGGGTCCCTAAGAGTCATCTAGTTCAAGCCCCTAGGATGGAAGAATCTCAACTGAAACATCCATGGCAGATGGCCATACAACTTCTGTTTAAAAACCACCAAGGAAGGAGAGGCCACTCACACCCAAGGGAGTCTGTTCCACTATAGAACAGCTCTTACTGTCAGAAAGTTCTTCCTGATGTTTAGCCGGAATCTCCTTTCTTGTAACTTGAAGCCATTGGTTCGAGTCCTACTCTCTAATGGTTTGAAGTTTCCATGCTGTTTGCCCATAGTTAGCTATGCCCGGGCGTAATAATAATAATAATAATAATAATAATAATAATAATAATAATAATAATTTATTACTTATACCAGCCACTCTGGGCGGCTTCCAACAGGAGATTTAAAATACATTAAGGCAGGGACCCTCCTTTTGGATAAAATGGAGTGGCAAGAACTATGTACACCATCATGAGCTCCTTGGAGGAAAGGTGAGATTAGATAGATAGGTAGGTAGGTAGGTAGATGTGTGTGTGTGTGTGTGTGTGTGTGAGAGAGAGAGAGAGAGAGAGAGAGTGCATTGCAAAATTCAAATAAGTGCAAATTTCAAAGGAAGGTTGTTCTGTGTTCATATTTTGTTTCGGAAGATGATATCAGGCAGGTTCACCTTTAATTGAATTGAATTTATCTCCTAACCCTACACCCAATTAAGGATAATATTCAAGAAACATTCCAGAGTTTTGCAAGCAAAACATAGGTGCCCAAAGAGTTGATAATCTAATTTGTGACATTACGAAAGAGAAAGGAAGAACTTTTTTTTTTTTTTTTAGCTATGACCATTTCCTTTCTTTCAGCAGTGGGCTATGGTTCTTGAACTCGTAACCTCATAGGCTAGCAGGAGCACTCCACATGACACCTGCAACTCAGCAGGGAATATGCCGATAATTGCGAGTGTGACTGCAGCGTCCCTCATCTTACACATCTGCCACAAAAATATTTCTGCAGCCTTTAAATATTCCCACTAATGATTCATCTTGTATGACCCTAAGCCACACATTCATAAAAATGACTCCCTGCATCTTTTACCTGCACTGAATATCAGCATGGCAGCTCAGGGAGAAACAAATATAGGCCTTTGTTGAAAGCAACTGTGGATAATTAATGATATATGTTCATACCATCTATTCAAAAGAGGTCCAAGTTTAAAATTACATCCAAAAGCCGCTTTCGGATTGAGGCATACTGGCAGATGATTACACACATTTTGCACAGTGTGTGATCAGTACGTTACCCATTATATTTGTGTACATAAGCAAACAAACAGCGGGAATTTCTTCCCCATTGGAAATGGGATGAAACAGGTAGATTAAAGGCCCCCGCTTCATTTGTCAAGACATCTGAGTGCCTTATGAAGTTATGCACTATAACTACCAGTAAGCAAAACACCAGAAAAAAGTATTAGAGAATGCTAGGTTATACATCTTATTGGGTCCATATCTGTGTGTGCCATTTAGAAGTTTGAACATCTTGAAGCAAAAGAACAGGATTTTTAATAGAGGGCAAGAAAAAGTTTTAAGTGATAGAAAACATTAATCTTTCTCACATTGCTTCATGCAAACAGATAGTGCTTATTTCTTCAGATGGTATCCTCTGTATGCACACAAAAGAGTGGAGGGGAACCAGGATCATGCTTGCTGGACCAGATCCTGATGTCATGTGTGCCCCCCCACAGTCCCACCCCCTGACTTCCATGCATTCAGTGTAACATTTTCAGATATAATAATAATATACAATTTTTTATTTATACCCCGCCCTTCCCGGTTCAGAAAATCGGGCTGAGGGCGGCTAACAACAAATTTAAAACACTTAATTGATACAACAAAAGCAGCATAAAATACAGTATAAAACATGAATAACAATAAATTCAGAATTTGAAAATCAGTTTAGGGGGAGAATCCATCCAATAAACATTAGATGATCACCAGGGCTAGCTGACTAAATTAGTCCTATTTGGGCCAGCGAGGAGACCAGGGGAGAATTAGCTGTGGGATCCCAGAGCGGGTAATCTCTTTATAAAAAGGGGAGGGAGGAAGGAAGGGGAATAAAAGATCAGGCTAGGTTCAAATTGAAAGCCAGGCGGAATAGCCCTGTCTTACAGGGCCTGTGGAAGGAAGTTAAATCCTGCAGGGCCCTGGTCTCATGGGACAGAGCATTCCACCAGATCGGAGCCATCACTGAGAAGGCCCTGGCCCTGGTGGAGGATAATCTGACTTCCTTAGGGCCCAGGACCTCTAAACTATGATTATTCATGGACCTTAAGGTCCTCTGCGGGGCATACCAGGAGAGGCCGTCCTGTAAATATGAGGGCCCTAAGCCACATAGGGCTTTAAAGGTCAAAACCAGCACCTTAAACCTGACCCGATACTCCACCAGGAGCCAGTGCAGATATAGCCCTATACCCTCAGGCATGGCCCTCAGGTTCTATGCCAAAGTACTCTCGCGGTCCACTTGGTCTGAGAGGCTGGACCAGCCTGAGCTCGATGGAGCCGCTCTTCAGAACTAATGAGCACAGGGGAGGAACAACAACAGACAGACAAACAAAAAAACACTACCCAGATGTTGCAGAATGGTTGTGGGCTGCACCTCAAAGAAGCTGTTGTTTCTCAAAGAAAGTGTCAAGGAAAATGACTACTCTCTCGTTTCAGTTTCAGTGTAGTGGACATCAGAGTGAAAAGATGGCACAAAGAAGGTGGACAAGGCAGTGCTTGGATTTAAGCTCTTGAGGTGTTGTTACTCTGCCTTCTCCTCTGCTAAATTAGTGAAGCAAATATAATCTAGCTTTAAAGATTTAAGTATCTGCTTTCCTTTATAAAGTTCCTTGCTAGTGTGTAGTCTAGGGGAATCAGGATGCTTGGTGTTATCGTGGATTCATTAGGGTAATCTTTAAAAAATAAATAAAAAGGAGTGAAAGAGATAAGGAGAAGGAACAATTATTTTCTTATAGGAAGTTGAGCGCGTTTATGAGACTAATTACTGCATTATTTATACTCAACGAGTAATTTAAAGGGCTTGCCCCTTCATAGAGCTCGGCAGATAATGAGAATCAAAGTCTGAAAACACTCTAATGAGAAAAATCAGAACGCTCATCTCCCACACGCCTTGCAGCAGGGACCTGATTCGAGGTCCTCTGGAAATATTTGTCAGAAATGAAATACACGCTCTGAGGGGAATTCAGATTTCACCTCTCTGCGAAATATAAGTCTGTAGGGAAATGCACATCTCATAACCGATGAAAATGTAAACATTGAGCTATGGAATCATAGCTGGAAGATATATCAAGAGTCATCAAGATAACACCTACCCACCCTCTAAGGACCCCACAGACTTAAATAATCTCACCCACATTTCTAACATATTATTTCCTGCTTACGCAATTGAGGTCTTTTCCAGATGATTGCATATGATTGTATGTAACAACAATCATAAACATGTCTGTTCTTGAAGTAAGTTCTGTTACTTCCACAGAGGGATAGGTTAGAATTTCATTTGATTCCCCATTTTAATACACACATGCTCCACTTACATAATTCATGTTTCCCAAACTAATATGTGGCTCTAAATGCAGCTAACCCTCAAAATGTGCCCTTCTATGAATTTTGCAATCCGGTTCATTACAAAATTCATCCTCAAAAGTGTATTTTAGTGGGGAAAGTGCACAGAATTACATAAAGTAGGGGAAATTGTTTGCAATAAATTTGTATGTATTAAAATTGCATTCAAAAAAGTGTATATGAGGAGAAATGTGCATGAAGATACTGACAAATGTTTCTGGTTTGTTTAAAAAAATGCTGACAGATGCAGAAATGGGGCAAATTGAAGCAAGGACTAGAAAAAATGAGAAATGGAACGAACCTGAATTTTTCAGATTTGTCCATCCCTGCTTCCAGGTATTATAGGCTTGTGGCAAAGTTATTTAGAAGAAGAAGAAGAGTTTGGATTTGATATCCCACCTTTCACTCCCCTTCAAGAGTCTCAAAGCGGCTAACAATCTCCTTTCCCTTCCTCTCCCACAACAAACATTCTGTGAGGTGAGCGGGGCTGAGAGACTTCAAAGAAGTGTGACTGGCCCAAGGTCACCCAGCAGCTGCATATGGAGGAGCAGAAACGCGAACCCAGTTCCCCTGATTACGTGACTACCGCTTGGTTGGTTATCTGTTGTGATGCATTGTCTTTGATGTGCATCCCCAACATAGTAATAGTGCAGGCCAGAGATTGGCAGTTAAGGGAGCAATCCAAGCCCAAGATTGGCAAGGATGAACAAATTAGGACCCAGTGAATCTCTTGTTTACCTGATCGATTGCCAGTTTCTGGGCTATGCTGGTGTAAGTCTGACATACTAGTGTAGCTGTGTCTTAGTCAGCTGAGCTGAGATGGGTGGTTCTTATGTCAGTGTAAATTCTGAAAAAGTGTGTGTTCCAAGGCACTGGTTGGGGTGGGGGACTTACACTATATCCTAAATGATGTAGCTATTCAGCAGAACATTAAAACCATCTGTGCCCAGGAGTCCAAGAACTTCTGTGGCCCCGCTTCTGTGTCTAAAGTGACGTGAATGGTTTTTTAATATCTATTTCATGAGGAAGAGGGGAGATTACCTGCATTTTGAATGAAGCCATTTTCATGAAACCACCAGTGGCCCATCAACTAGTGACACCATGTAGTATCAGCAGATGACCACATGCATTCTGGCTATATGCACTGCACTACAAATGGCCACAGCACAGAAGTCAGGGAGAATAGGAAAGAACATGAAATGGGGTAGGGATTAGTGGTGCATCTCAGGGAGCTGTGGAAGGAACAAATTGCCACAGCCTCTAACCCATTGATTATAAATTGTATTCCCAGAATGTGCTGAAATGGCTGAGAGTGGGAAGGGGAAGACTTGTGTAAAGTTCTATGCCATTATTAATTATCATTCCCCAGTACACATGGAACTTCCATCCAGTGGTCTGCAAAGTGGGCAACTTGTTATTATGCTAGAGTGCCATCTAGCTGATTCACACAGTAACTGACATCCCTACATTTCTCCCCTACCCACAGTATTGCAACCGAAGAGGGATATCTTCTATTGGGCAAACGTGATCCTAATCACAAGAGAATCAATCTCTCTGAAAGCAATGGGGCTGCTATAGGGTGTTGAACATCCAAGCATGGGTATGCAAAATTTGAGTAATTTGTCTATTTTTAGGGTTAATGCACTATAGGAAAAGCACAGTAAACCCTAAGCCTGTCAAAGGGCAAGCAAAGAATTCATTGTGGAAGATCCAGTTTTAATGTGTGAACTGCATGTTGCACACATCCTTATCGGTATTTGCTCAGTTTCATATCCGATGGTTAGCTATTCTCATGAATTTTTCACTAGCTATTCCTGATCCTACTTTCCTTGACAGCAGCAACAAGTGAATTAGTTGCCATAATGTGCCCAAATATAGGGTGGAAGTAAGGTATGGAAAATGGTTTATAACGAGTTGAAAAAGGTATTTAAGTATACCTTTCACAAGAAACCAGAGGCCTTCCTCCTGGGCATTGTGGGCCAGAGAGTGACAAAGAAGGATAGAACTTTCTTTTTATATGCAACTACTTTCTTTTTATATGCAACTACAGCAGCAAGAATTCTTTTAGCTAAATATTGGAAGGTACAGGAGCTACCCACGCTGGAAGAGTGGCATACGCAGCTGATGGACTATATGGAACTGGCCGAAATGACTGGCAGAATCCGAGACCAGGGAGAAGAGGTAGTGGAAGAGGACTGGAAAAAATTTAAAGACTATTTACAAAAACATTATAAGTTATGTGAATGTTGAGAATTTGTTAAGTTTTTAGACAACAAGCTTCAGATTCCAAATTTTGATATTGCTGGAATTTAAGTTTCGATTGTGAAACGACTAAAATCTAGGGTAAAGTTTCTATATTGAGGACTGTTGGAATTGTGAACTAATAATATTTCCCCTAAACCTAATATACAATTGAGGAAAGTACAAAAACACAGGAAACAAGGTATTAATTTGCTGTAACTTTATTTTATTGAAAAAGATGCAGGGGATGGAAGATGTGGGGAAGTCCAGTAGATCATGAAAAATTGTTTTGCAAAGTACGATTTCTTTCTTGCTTATAACCTTTTTTCTTTTCTTTCTGTAAAACTGCCTTTGTTGAATAACTGACGATGTATTTGACCTTGGAAAAAAGCAAATAAAAACATTATTATAAAAAAAAAAGGAAGTAAGGTATGGACACGGTTGGAGCTGTGGTCTAAACCACTGAGCCTAGGGCTTGCCGATTGGAAGGTCGGCGGTTCAAATCCCTGCAATGGGGTGAGCTCCCGTTGCTCAGTCCCAGCTCCTGCCAACCTACAGTAGCCATTCAAAAGCAAGTCAAAGTGCAAGTAGATAAATAGGTACCGCTCTGGTGGGAAGGTAAACAGCATTTCCATGCACTGCTCTGGCTTTGCCAGAAGCGGCTTAGTCATGCTAGCCACATGTCTGCGGACAAACTGCCTGCGGACGAACTGTCTGCGGACAAACGTTGGCTCCTTCGGCCAGTAAAGCGAGATGAGCGCCGCAATCCCAGAGTTGTTCGCGACTGGACTTAACTGTCAGGGGTCCTTTACCTTTATCTTTTAAAGGTATTCTCACTCCTGTTCCAGTCACTACTACACAGAATCTTATAATTGCTGGGAGGGACCCGATGGTCATCTAGACCAACCCCTTGCAATGCAGGGATATTTTGCCAAACATGGGGCTCAAACCCGCAACCCTGAGATGAAGAGTTTCATGCTCTACTGACTGAACTACCCTGCTCCATTTCTTACTGTTTCTGTCATTATTTAGAACAAAGGCTATTGAAACAGTTGTGAATCTTCAGAACCCAAAAGCAAGGATAGTGATACCAGCTAATCAGGATTTGCAAAGTAGCTTCATGGCTACATAGCCAATACAATTCGACTACATTTAAGGCAAATTGTGCCCTTCCAGAGCAAGGGTGATCCATCCTGAATCTGTTTCTTTGAATGCAGTCATTCAAAATTGCCAAACCAAAAATAGCTGTAATTGGGAGAGTTTCCACTGAGTTTTATGGTTTTGTGTTTTTATATGGTTGTAAACCGCTGTGATATATTTTTGATGATGCAGCAGTATATAAATATTTTTTAAATAAATACATAAAATTAAATTCTTCTTCTCAGCTGTCTGTGCACAGCATATATATATATATTGAGCATATATTGAATCAGACCTTTGAGTGCCAAATGGAACGCCAACACTTTCAGAAACAGGCTGGCACAGCAAACAGACCTGGATTGGGCCTGATGCTGGCTAGCGCGGACTGTGAGTAGCTCAAGCTTCAGTGAATTTCAGCCCAGCTCAGCCCCATCCTCCTAACTCCTCATTTGCATGTCAAGACCCCGCAACCACCCCCTCATAGAGAATAAGACACCAGGACACAGATATTATGTTAATGTTATTGGGCAAATTTTGGCCACAACTTTATTGATTACAGAAAGTGAGCGGTATTGGCTTAGGCATTGAATGGACCCAACTATATCTTACTCATGCCCTTTGCGCAGGAAGTCGGGTAAGGGTAAACCACCAGACAGGGGAGACCCATCGATGCAGACCAACTCGAGCTCCCCAAGATGTTCCCGTTAGGGTCGTGTCATGGTCCTAGACGTGCCCTGGGCTTCGGACAACCCCACACGCCCAGATTCCTTTAACGGAATACCCTTAAGCTTGGAGGGGCAGGTGATGGCCACACCTCCCCTCCCCCATCACAAGGTCAAACAATGCCTAACTGCAAAACCTTACAAAGTTGTGGCGTTTGCTACAAGGTAGGCGAAAACCAAATGGACCCATGCCGATTTTGCCAAGTGGAAAAATTCCTGCCAGGCCCCTCAACAGTGACCAACCGAGGTCCATAGCAAGGCCAAGGAAAAAGAAACCTGTAAAAGAGGGAGGGAGGGAGGGCAAGAGTTTGAAGATGCGAGCCAAGAGGAAGCCCTCCGGCTCACGCCACAGCTTAAACGGTCCCAGCCACACACCCCAGCCCCAGGATTTGCCAGCTGGTGATGACATGGCCGGGATCCCCTGGCAACATGGGACTTCGTCCCCCACCCCTGGAGGAGAGGCGGTGGCCATGTGGTCCACCGCAACTCCTCCCCATGGGGGAGTGGAGCGGACTTGGTGGCTTTCTGCTGGGCTCCACTGATAAGGATACTGCCCGTGAACCTTCAGCCCACACATTTGGTTGTCTGATCAGCTCAGCTCAGCCAACAAAAGCAGGTAGAGGGATGTCTTTGTTCAAACCTCCAGCCCACATAAGGGGTTTCTCTGGAGTTTTTGGGGTTGCACCCTAAATAGCATGGCATTTGTACGTAATATTCATAACTGGGATTTCAAATGCTTCTGAATGCTAGCGCAGTCAGCATTTCCCAGGATAAAAATGTTTCTGTCACATGACTCCATTTTACCCTTTTTGGCACCCATTTGGTGACTAAACTGGAAGTTTGACAGAGAAATTAAGGTTGCGATGCACCACAGTGGATAGTGAGTTAGAGGCAAGTTGCATGGGTATCAGTATTGTTCTAACTAGCAATTGACATGGTAGAAAATGCTTAAGAAACTAAAAGCTTCAATCTTTTTTTTAATTAAAAAGAAGACAGAAAGTACACATTTGCATTCCCGTTTGCTAACAGGTGCAAAAGCTAGTAAGCAAATGTCTGGTAATCCAAGCTATTAGGTCAAAGAGGAGTATATGTCTTCTGGAACTGGCATTCAGTTTCGGTGTTGTTGCTTTTCTAATAACAATTTTCTTGACTTCATCTCATAATTACAAGATCTGCTTCATACTAGAATTGCCGTCTGTCCCTTTTTGCCACCAGTGGGACCAAACGTTGCTGCTATGAAAGAGCACTTCCCAAATTTCAGGTCCTGCAGAACACTTATTTTCTGAACTAAAGACACACTCCACAGCAACTAACAAGTTTTGCTACTGAAGTACAGCAGGTTGCTGCTATAGCTGCATCAAAAATAGCCAAGGAAATGAGTGAATTTAGTGGCTTTGCATTGGGGAGGGGGGAGAGCTGGTATTTACCTACAGGTGTGCTCATGCCCAGTGAGGCTACTGTTGTTTTTTGTCTTTTGCAGTGGGTACCACTGGACAAAGCAGCCAATGATGCCCTGCTTTCCCCCATATGTGCACACTATAGCTCTTTGGATTTAGAGCCTGGTGTGGCATCAAGGCTTATGTCTTCATCACACACTGCCTCGTGTGTTCACTTTTGCCTTCTGTGTTCTGGGTGCCCTTTCTTGAAAAAGATCCCCTCCACTGAATCCTGTATATATCTAGATTTCCATCAGTTTTTTTAAAGGATAAAGCCTCTCATATATTACCCATTTTTACAACACTCTTTATAGTCTTTTTTACAGCCAGGCTGGCTACTTCACTGTATGTAAAATCTTGTGGTGTATGTAATGATAGAATAAACAGAGACATGATATAAGGATGGAGAAAAAATGGTCTGAACAGTACTACCAAGGGGTGGAAAAGGAGCTCAATCCATTGGAAGCAGGAAAGCTGTGGGGCGTAGCCAACTAAGTTTGAGTAAACCTATTGAAGATATTTCCATACTATATTTTGCCTAAGGAAAGTGCAGAGTTTTGATGCATAACAGCAAAAACATTTCTGCATCAAAGCAGGAGGAAGGGATGGGTAGAGGCACACACAAAGGAATATTCCTTTTTTCATAAGCCTGCACATATTTTCCCCAAACGCAGACAATCTTTCTGAACAGCACAAATGCTTCACTAAACACTGCCAGTGTTTGATGTCTCTGTTAGCAATCTTCTCAACAGGAGAGGCCAAGTCATAAACCGGCAGCGGTTAAAAGAAAAAATAATGTTTGTGGCATCAACAGCATGAAAATATGAGCTACCAATTTCCTGAGCACCTTCTGGCAACAGGTGCCCATTCTGACAATCAGCTGCAACCAGGCACCAAGTGCTAGAAATTGACTGAGTTTGATATATATTTTTTCCCGTTAAAAAACAACAACAAACTTCTTGTGCTTTGCTGCTTTGCTTAAATCCTGAGCTCACTAAAACATTTGAGAATTCTCACTAATTATTGAATCATTGTTCATTTTAACTAATTCTAAGCTACTCTGTCCCAAGAAGTGACGTCAGCCAAACAGGACAGGATTCTAGCCGAAGTGAATTATGTGTGTGCAGATCCCAGGGACATTCAGAACCCAGTAAGTCAAGCAGAAATGAGGTTTTAACCGCCAGTTAAATTCAAGCAAAGCAGGTTAGAAACCAACAAGCAAAGCCAGACAAAGCAGAGAACAAAGTCCAGAAGGCAAATGGGAAAAGAAGGTAGCACATCTCCAAATGGAGCCTAGGCATGAAGTCAGAGGAGGCAGGTTTGAATGTGCTGTAATAACTGAAGTCTGAGCCTTAAGCAGAATTGTAGCTTAATCTACAAAGCAGATAGGTTAAGCTTCTCCCCTTAAAGGGCCCCAGTCTGTTTTAGAAGCTATTGTCTCCAGCAGCATACGGGATACTGGGGTTCTACTATTGCTTCTGAGACAGAATACCTTTTAGTCCAAGGAAAGCAATGCATCATCTTCAGGCTACTATCCTCTGGTGGTGCAATTCCCTAACAGGCAGTGGTGTCAAAGATGGGTGCAGATTTTCTGAGATTCACATGTGTGTGTTTTTATGCAGTAGTGAAGCTTGCATCTAACATACCTACCACAGAAACATTAGCAAAACACTGCCAAGGAGAGAGACAAAATTAAGACTATGACATTAGCCAGTGAGGAGCAACCACCTCATTGCACAAAGATCTGTTCACTACACCCTGGATCTACCTAATCTACTCTCCATGGTTGACACAAATAAACATATAATAGACTGTACAGCTGCAAGCATCTTGTCCACATTTTCAGGCACCGGTAACTGACAAAATAAGGCAGAATGGTTTATTAGACACCTTGATAGACACTGTATCAATGGTGGAACTCAAGTATGCATGGAGGTGGCAAATTTTGTCTTCATAGTGTATTTTGGCAACCAAAACTGGTTTAGGTTATATTCATACTAGATAACTAAAGCTGCATATGCATCTAATGTCTTATGAGATCGTCCTCATTTCGTGAGCCAAAACAATATGGCTCAAGTGCCATTAACCTCCATGTGAGCAGTTATAAAATCATAAAATAATATGCATGGCTTTCAAGAGTCCTGTTGCATTTTGAAGGTCTTTCTTTACAAGTTCGTAAAGGGACTTCACATCTAAAGAATTTCCATATATGTGAAGGCCATTGCTATGGGAAAGATTTTACTGAATCACCCAATCTCGCTGCTAATATGGAAGAACTTTTATTTTCCATCAGAATTGTAGATATTAACATGACAGTCCCTTGAAGTGATGATGAAGTTATGAAAACTTGGTCCCATAATAAAAAAAGTAAAATGCTTTGCAGAATGATTGAAATAAAAATTAACTTCACAGTCGAACAGGAGACATTTTCTGCCCTCCAGATATTGAATCCCATACTTCTAAAAGAGCACATGCAATTTTCATATTTTATAATGTCTAATGAGTAATATATGAAAAAGTAATGAAGACTCTTAAATATTGATATATTTGCTAAATTAAATCTGTGTCCAGTGAGTCAGAGGGAACATGACTGAATATGGAAGAAATTCTGATGTAAAAATGGACCCCCATCTTGCTGGTTCCTAGAATTTTAATATGGATCTATTTTAATCCAGCATTCTTCATAAACACAAGGCTATATCCTCATAAGTCTGTGAGGATACGGTCTCAAATTTAGAGAGGTCCATAAACCAATATTTTAAGATATTGTAAGTCACTTACTTTGGATTATCAACTCCCTTTTCTCTGAGCGACTTCTTCCATCTCATCTTGGGAAAAGTGGCTCAGTGGTCTAGTTTAAGCCAAGGATAGGGAATTTGTGGTCCTCTAGATTTTGTTGGATTCCAGCTTTCCTCAGTCCCATCCAGCATGTCCGATAGTTAGGGATGATGGGAGCTGTAGTCCTACAACATCTGGAGGGCTATAGATTCCCTATCTCTGCTGTTAGTGGTAGAAGGCATAGGGCTCACCAGATGTTGGGCTCCAACTCCCATCAGTAACAGTTCAGCATGGCCAGTGGTCAGGGATGATAGGAGCTGTAGTCCAGAAACATCTGGAGTATAATTGGTTCTCCACCCCTGATTTAGGCCACACATTCTTATTTTTTTCCTCATTGATAACCCTGAGATTGTGATTTTGAATCTCAAAGTCCCTCTCACTGAGATAAAATGAGATTTGTACCTTGTTTAATTACTGCTTTATTTTTTTAATGGAGAGAGGGCAAATATGTGTGTGCACACACATACATGCCATATTGACTGCCTTGAATGTCAGACAGAACAAAAAAAAATAGTTTACAGAAGAACAAGTCTTGCTGAAGCAGAACCAGCTTGGCTTCTGCAAAGATATATCTTGCCTCTCTAGCTTATTAGAGTTCTTTGAGAGTGTCAACATATAGCATATAGTTAGAGGTGATCGAGTTGACCTAGACCAGACATAGACAAACTCGGCCCTCCAGATGTTTTGGGACTAAAATTCCCATCATCCATAGCTAACAGCACCAGTGGTCAGGGATGATGGGAGTTGTAGTCCTAAAACATCTGGAGGGCCGAGTTTGCCCATGCCTGACCTTGACTTACAAGAAGCTTTTGGTAAAGTCCTTACCAAAGACTCCCGAGCAAGCATAGCAGCCATGGAATAAGAGGAGATGTCCTGTTAAAGGGAAAGAGGGGGAATGCAGCCCTCCTCACTCTGCTGTCATCTTGATGGCTTGCCAGTGGTATTGAGATGCTACAGCTGGGGCTCCCCTCTTGCTTGGGCTGCATGGTGGCAGATGAGATGTTGGGACCTGGTTGTGGCATCTATATAGAGGCAGGTGATTGTATAAATGTTCAGGGCTGTGTCCACTCCATCTCAGTCTACTCTCATTCCGTGAGAAGGTTTGAAGGGAGTGTGTGAGCATGTTTTTACACTCCTCCCCTTAGTTGAGAGGGACGCGGGTGGCACTGTGGGTTAAACCACAGAGCCTAGGACTTGCTGATCAGAAGGTTGGTGGTTCAAATCTTCACAACGGGGTGAGCTCCCATTGCTCGGTCCCTGCTCCTGCCAACCTAGCAGTTTGAAAATACATCAAAGTGCAAGTAGATAAATAGGTACCACTCCGGCGGAAAGGTAAACAGTGTTTCTGTACGCTGCTCTGGTTTGCCAGAAGTGGCTTAGTCATGCTGGCCACATGACCCGGAAGCTGTACGCCGGCTCCCTCGGCCAATAAAGCAAGATGAGCACCACAACCCCAGAGTTGGCCATGACTGGACCTAATGGTCAGGGGTCACTTTACCTTTTACCTTAGTTGAGAACCCCACTTCAGACCTTCCCAGTCACTGTAGGAAGGAAAAGGATGGAGCCACAGGGATTGGTATTCCCAGACCTATGGCCCATCCACAGATACAATTAATGAACATCTAAGCAGGACTAATATCTACCTTTTCTGATATAGTGACACTACAATAATATTATATGTATACAGTTGTTATGCCAATGCAATGGAGTGAGCATTAAACCACCCACGCACAACTAGTTAAAAGTGACTGCTTTGATAATTTGCACAGGGAGGAGAGTAATAACAATTACAGGAGTCTTTTATATGCATTATCTCATCCAATGAATCTTACCTGGTAATTTTCATTTTTTATTGAAACGCAATAATGGTCTGAAATAGCAGTCTTTCCATTCCAGGCTGTGATCTTTAAGGCTTAACGATGCATTACAAAATAAGACTTTCACATGTTTGATTCCTCATACTCTCAAGGAACATGAATCTTCCACAATTTGATAGTTTTAAACAGAGGTAGAGAAATTTCCAATGAAATGTGTACGTCTCACTTCTCAAATTAATTTAAATTCAACATCAGTCAACAAAACTGAGCATAAGCCTAATGACTAATGACCCAACCCCAAGGCCACAATCCTGTGCACATGTAATTTGGAGGTAAATCCCATTGAATTAATGGTATTTCCATTTGAGTATGATCTGAAAAGAAACCAGAGTATGTATACATCTGAGTAAATAAGAAAAGGATTTCAGGCTTCATGAGTTACTGGCACATTATGCTGATGTGCAAATCATATTCTCTCATGTTGACATCTCAGGTTAGTGCGATAGAACTAATCCATAGGAGTAGATTATTAGTCATTATTGTTGCCTTTTGAGCTCTGCAGGAATATAGAAACATAAACTAGTGGTTACCTGTGTATCAGAGAAAGAGATTAGATAGGAATTAATAGTGTTTAAATAGTATGGACATGTTCCTGAAACTGGGGAACCAGTTTCCATGGGTTGTTTTACTCTGAGTAGACCCATTGAAATTAATGAGGATGACTAACTTCCTCAGCCCCCATATGACCAATGGTTAGTCTCAGGGATTGTACTGAAGAGGAGAAGGAATGGTGGAGGTGTCTCCCCCCCCCTTTCCTGTAGCTTACAGTGAGGAGGAAGGCAGTTTTGAATTACAGTAGGACTTTGAGGGAGATAGCAGCTCAGAGACAGGCAAACAGCCGAGTTATGTTGTGTTAGGAGAAGGAGAAGGGGAGACGGAGCAGCTAGCTGGCACGTCAATGGTCAGCATACCCAAACCGCCCTTCTCCCAAAAACACACCATTCATTAAGGGTGCTAAAACAAAGAGCACAGAGACAATTGTCCATTGGCGAACGCCATAGAGGTGTTGTTGCTAGAGAGGGAAGGGGGGGAGTTCAGTGCAAGCATTATGGAGGATTGACCGGGATTCTGTGTCTTTTACCCTGATGACTGAATAAATCATACATAAGAACTTCCTTCTTTCCTCCCTGCCTCTTGGTGTCATCAGGGGGAAGGAAAGGGTTCCTCAAGACTGATAGTTAGGAACGAAGAGAGTTGTAGTCCAAAACATATGGAGGGTACCAAGTTGATAATAACTGCTTAGATGGGCTGGTGATCCAAAGTAGACTATAAACTTATACTAGAAACTAATATTTAAGTCAGTAAGAAAGCAGACAGGTGTTGTCTTCTATGAACAGACCCATTTTCTTTAGGCCACATACTTAGTGAATCTGTGCACCTTATCACCAGTTGCACTTTCAGAGTTCTCATCATTTTGGAGACTGGGAGGCAGCCTGCGGTTACAGCTCCACACTTCTTCTAGAACAGCTTGTACCCAATTGGGGTTCGCAGATTTCTGGACTATAGTTTTCATCACCCATTACCATTGGACACACAGCCTGGGTTTGATAGAGGTTGTAGTTCAATATCTAGGCTTGGGGACATGCTCAAGGTGTGGAACTAGTTGCCAACTAGAATAAGGTTACCAGATTTTTTTCAATGAATCCGGGGACACTTTTCAACTTCAATGGATTTTGCATGGGGACTGATTTGTAAATCCGGGGACTTTCCCTGGGAAATGGGGACATCTGGTAACCTTAGACTAGAAGACTCAGCTATACAGCTGAAAATAAAATGCTTTGAATGTGTTGTAAAGTGCAATATACAATAGTGACACTAGATGGATGACAGTGAGCTATGCAAAATTCAATGTATTTTTCAAAATGATTTTTTAAAAAGCATTTTCACAGTGTTTTTTATGTGTGTGTAGAATGCTGTTATCATTGTCCTAGGTCAGTGTTGGCCAAACTTGGGTCTCCAGCTGTTTTTGGACTACAATTCCCATCATACCTAGCTAGCAGGACCACTGGTCAGGGGTGATGGGGATGCTAGTCCAAAAACAGCTGGAGACCCAAGTTTGGTCAACACTGTTCTTGGTATAAATGCCACTGAAGAGATATTACACAGGGACCTATTACCAGTTCCGTTATGTAATTGTACAAGCAAATCATGACTCCCACAGTGCAGTTGATCAATGAGGTATGATCCAGACATTAAGCACTTTTGATGCCCATTGATTATGATGAAAGTATGCAGAACATGCATTATTTTCCATTGAAGTAGTCAAACTTAAATGTGCTCAATTTTGGCTGGATTGTACCCATTGCTAGACAGTAATGGTGAACTATAGCAAATTCAATGCATTTTTCAAAACAATTTAAAGACAACAACACATTTTTACAATGTTTTTAACATGTGTGTAGATTCCACCTAGGGTAGGCGAAGTTGCTGCCCTAGACAGAAATCATTGGAATTCTTTAATTCCAATGGCATGGCAGCACATCTTGTGGGAGTTGCATGGGTGGGAGCTGGGCAATAGCTCAGACCCAGGTGATGCAGACTCTGGGACTTCCAGCTAGGAGGCAAACTCTTTGAAGAACCCCTGTGCATCCTTTTCCCACAATGAAACATCAATTCCCTTAGCAGAAATATACAAGAAAACAACCGGCGCTACTGAGCTACAGTCATATCTGTGCATGTTTAATACCAAACCCTAGAATTTGAAATGGCTAATTAAAGACATTAGCAAATGTCAATACAGCAATATTTTAATGACTTCAAGATAATCCCACAGCAATCAATTTAAATCAAAATGAGTTTATTGTAAAGTGCCAAAGGTGGAGAAAATGCTTCCTTTGCACTACAAAGTACGGATTTCTGAAATGAATAATGCCTGTTCAGAATTTAACTAGATAATTACTTCATTTGCATTTGGTAAAGCGATAAGAGGAATGGAAAACGACAGCTCAGTGGGAAATGATGTTAAGCGTTAATAGATGACATGCACAAGACAGCAGTATTCAAACTTTTGTCATTTTTAACAGGGCTCAATTTGAAAGAAATACATTTATTAACCTCAGTGCCCCAATAGGGGAGAAACAATGAAGTATAAAGGTATAACAGATGAAGGAGTAGCTCATGCCATGCCTGGATTCATCATACTATTCAGATCCTGAGGAAATATGACATGTAAGCCTTTTCAGACTTTACCACAATTTGTCTGGTTCAGTTCACACAAAAAATATTATGTTGTGGACTGTGACAGCATGGGCTATAGCCTACACCGAGAGAGGGAAGGGAACAAGCAAACAGGCAAACAAACACCGCCATCTTGTTAAATTGATATTTCCCCCCCACCTTTGGCCACCACCACTAACCGCCCCTTTAAATTTTGTGACTGTAACTGTTCCAACCTCCTCCTTGTACTAAAAGTATACTAACAGGTAGACTAGGTAGAGTGGGATAGAAATTAAGCAAGGGGTGAATAACAAGGGCCCATTTCCCCCCAAACCAAACTGTCAGTTCAGTTAAGGTTTTGTTTTAGTTAAATAGTCTTTGATAAAATAATTTTGGAAGGGAAAAAATCACACTGCAGTTTGAGTAAAAGGTAAAGGGACCCCTGACTGTGAGGTCCAGTTGTGGCTGACTCTGGGGTTGCTTTATTGGCCGAAGGAGTCAACGTACAGCTTCATGTGGCCAGCATGACTAAGCCACTTCTGACAAGCCAGAGCAGTGCACGGAAACGCCGTTCACCTTCCAGCCAGAGTGGTACCTATTTATCTACTTGCACTTTGACGTGCTTTCGAACTGCTAGGTTGGCAGGAGCAGGGACCGAGCTACGGGAGCTCACCCCGTCACAGGGATTCGAACCGCCAACCTTCTGATTGGCAAGTCCTAGGCTCTGTGGTTTAACCCTCTCACAGTTTGAGCAGTTACCCGTAATAACTAATAGCAACAACAGAACCCCAGCGATAAACACACCCAGCTAAATCTATTCTAAACTGTTCACCTAACCAAGCTACATGATACTTGTCAACTTGCATCCCTTGGTTCACCTTCTGAGTCTTCTCCTAGTTTTTGGTGTATTGGCCAACAGTATCCCAGCCCTCTTAAAGTGTTTCAGCCATTTTTCTCGCTAGTAGTGCTTTGCCTCAAAAAAATTCTGGCCCCTTATTTTCTACTTTGGCATATATAATTCACTGTTCTAGCACAACTTTTTAGCCTTCCAGTTGTTGCTGAATCACAAGGCTCATCAGTCCCAGCAAACATGCCCAATGGCCAGGGATTATGGGAGTTGTAGTTCAGTGACCTCTGGAGGGCCAACAGTTCCCCATGCCCTTGTTAGCCAATCAGAAAGAGAGTGGAGTTTTGATTAGATTTCTGTTTCCCTTGAATTGCTAGGATCCTAGGCTGAACTTTTGACTTTCCTTTGCACAGCCACCCCCTGACGGCAAACACAGTCTCTCTCCCCACGCTATAAGGAAAGATACTGACACCTGCCAACTGAAGACAATACTATTCAGATGAGCCCTGGTAGTGCTCCCCTTCTGTTGGATTATGTCTCCCACCTTTTTATTCTAAAACTGAATCTTGAATATATCCAGGGCTTTTTTTTTTCAGGGGGAACTCATAGGAACTCAGTTCTGGCACCTTTCAGATGAGCTCTGGCACCTCTCAGGTGGGCACCATTCCAAGAGAACAACGATGGTGTCTGTGGTGAGTTCTGGAACTTCATTTTTTTCTAGAAAAATAGCACTGAATATATCCTTATGAACTGTGCTGAGAATGCTGCTTTCCTACTAATAATTGTAACCAGTCTCTGAACCTCAAATGGCACCTCACTTCTCTCTCTCTCTCAATGCTGGATAGAGGAAGCAATTTCTATGCCTCTTCTTTTTATTGGGTTTTCCAATTGGCTATATATTGGGAGTGGTATATAGCACAAATCCCAACTTTAAAGGGGCAGTTCCATGGCTCTAGAAAAAATTATGAACTAATTTAAATAACATAATCCTAGAAAAGGGAGAGGGGAACCAGGATGAAAAGGTAAAGGAAGTGAAGAAAGGAGGAATTTGCTTAGTTTATGTCTTTCACAATCTTTACAGAAAGGCAGTCCTGTTTCACCTCTTGATTTTTTTTTTT
This sequence comes from Podarcis melisellensis, assembly GCF_964234715.1. Lineage (NCBI taxonomy): Eukaryota > Metazoa > Chordata > Lepidosauria > Squamata > Lacertidae > Podarcis > Podarcis melisellensis. Next base: position 68,812,746 of record NC_138539.1, read on the forward strand.
TTTTAAGAGTGTGGGTGGGAGGGAAACAAATTAGAAATGTCTACCACCAAGTTGAGGCTAACTTCCTGATAAGGCTTTTGTAAAGGAAATTTGATTCTCAGAACTCCACTGGAATTCTTTCAATGCGTCAGCAAAATAAGAGAACTGCTGAGACAATTTACTTTGCTGGAACTCTCCCCCCCCCACCCGCCAAGTCAGAGTTCCAAATATAAGAAATGACTAAGGGAATTATATACCCTCAGCGAGAGATTAAAATAAATGCTACCATGAAACGGAAGGTGATGGCTAAGGGTACCACCCATGGGCACTGCAATCTGTAGGCAATTTGAGGCCACTTGGATAGAACTCTGCCTTAAAATCTTGGACAGTCAGTACCATTCTGAGCCAGTGTAGTGGTACCATGGTTTGTGAGACAAGGACTAAAGAGAAGCAACCAGCCATTTCAAATCACTGGGTGCCCATAGGCTGCTCACAAACTCTTACTCTGACGGACTCACAGGGTTGTTGAGAGGTTGAAATCGTGGGAGAGGGAACAACTGTATACGCTGTTTCCTCCTCATGGGAGGAATGGCAAGATATACCGTATTTTTCGCCCTATAGGATGTGACGCCTTCGCGCTACTCTCCGACCTGGTTTGGAGGCTGGCGGTGGGGGAAAGCAACGTCCCCCCATTGCCAGCCCCAGAGGATCGGGGGCAGCGGGAAGGCGCATGATGCCTTCCCGCTACTCTCCGACCTGGTTTGGAAGCTGGCGGTGGGGGAAAGCAGCGCTTCCCCCCATTGCCAGCCCCACAAGCTGGGTCGAGAAGCATGCAGGAGCCGCATAGCCTTTAAAGAGCGCGCCGCTCTTGGGGGCTTTTCCCCGAGGAGGGACAAGTGGCTGACTGGTCGTTTCAGTCCCTTTTTCCTCCTGGTTGAAAAGCCCGCAGGAGTCGCACGTGGCTCCTGTGGGCTTTCGTGGGAGGTGGGGGAATTCCGCCACCTCCCGCAAAAGCAGGGAGAAGGTCTTGGAGTAGCTCCCAGAGCTACGGGGGGGGGATAATATTTTTCTCCTTGACTCCCCCCCTGAAAACTAGGTGCGCCCTATGGGCCGGTGCGCCCTATAGGGCGAAAAATACGGTAATTCAAGCAAAAAAAACAAAAACCAAATAAATAGCAACGGCGCATGAAGATATTTAGGATGGTTTGGAGGTCATCCTCTGAGTGTGCACACAAAACGTTGTCATCAGCATACTGATGCTCTATGGTGGAAGTTATGGTAACCTTACTCTTTGCTTTCAGCCTACTCAGATTAAAGAGCTTTTCATCTGTTCAATATACGATTTCTACTCCGGTGGGGAGTTTCCCTTTGACAAAGTGTAGGATCATGGCGAAAAAAATAATAAATATGAGTTGGGACGATGACACAACCCTGTTTAACACCTGATCCCACTATGAATGGTTCACTTTGAGAGCCATTGTTATCTGCGATTGTTGCTGTCATATTATCATGGAGGAGTCGAAAGATGTTCAAAAATTTATCTGGGCAGTCAATTTTCAGAAGGACAGTCCACAGGGCATTGCTATTTACAGTGTCAAAGGCCTTAGTCAGGTTGAACAGCCAGAAGTCCTTGCACCAATGGAATGAATGTGTTGAATACCATCCAGTCCTTTTCTTAAGGTGCCTCTGCCTGATTTGGGGGCTGCTCCCATGCTACATCCCACCTTCTGGGTCCAACCCAATACATCTTTCTAGTGATGAAGCTACAGGTGAGTCATTGCCATTATCTAAGATACAAGTGGTTATGGAACAGTTTCTTAGACTGCTATTGATATGCTACTGATTAGATTTTTTTTTTAAGGGGGCTGGCCCAGTATGTTTATGAAACCATAAAATTGGTTTGATTGGGAGGTATACATAATAAATGAGGATGAAGCTGATGCCAGCAAAATTGTCCACAGTTGACTGATACATAATTAGAGAAAGTGTCAGAGCAGAGTATGACTGACCCTCATCATGCATTTTAATTATGGTCTTTAATTGCCTTTTTGAATCCTATAAAAACCAGTGGCCCACGTCTCTTTACCAGCCGCACCGATTGAGCCAGCGTTTATCACCTGTAAAAGAGTAGAGGTCGCTTTGTCTTTTAGCAGAGGTTCCCAGAATATATTCATCCCTTCCTATTAGACAACTAAAACTACAAAGCCTACAATGTGTTGTTTTTGAAAGGAGCTCATTTGGATGACGGCATTCTTGGGGAATTTTCACCTGCTTAACAGAACAGCGTGAAGAGAAAGTACAAAGGAAATATTTTTAATTCTTTGTTTTTGGAGATCCTGTGCTGAAAACTTAATAGCTGGTAAAGGCCATAATTAAAAGAGGACTCCAGTTGTTTTCTAGGCCCCTTCAAAGCCACAATTTTAATGGCTCCTGCACCACCTTCCAGAGATCTGTTGTTGCAGATACTCAAGGGAGTTAATTCTGTGATGCTAAAGATGCAAGTTAAATTGTGACAATTCAAAGGGCCCCCTAGAGTACTATACATCCACGACAGAGGTAATCTAACATTCATTAGGCAAGAGGAAGGCAATAATTATTTCCTTTTTAAAAGAGGGGGGGATCAATGTATCCATATGGGTTAGATTACCTGCATCCAAAGGAAATGGAAGCTGTTCTTTTATTTCCTAGTAATTAAAATATTTGATGCCAATCTCCAATAATGGAGCTAGTCTAAGATCAGAGAGCTGGCCAGACTACCTTTGCAAAGTCTGCCATTGGTGAAGATTTAGAATTCTGATTTTGAAACACTTCCGTTTCCTCTGAAGGTATCAAATTTGAATGCAGCTCTATAGGAATGTTCAGCATTTCCTTGAACATGCAAACTATATCCATGGATGAGGGGTGGGGGCAGAGGTGTGCACACAAGCCTTGCCCCCCAAACCACTGTCTGCTTCGGTCACTGATAATGCAAGGTCGCTGATTGTGTAAGGTGTTATACTTGCATTCACATGAACACGAGCAAACTTTAAACTTTCTCCATTGAATACAGGGAAGGGCGGGGATTTAGCAAATGGAGTTATGTGCATGGAGATATTAGGGGTGGACTTTCTGGCAAATCCCTGCTTCCTGTTCACAGGTTGAGACAAATGCCAAGCAACATATTATAAACAACTGTCTCACCAGAGTGGTACATGCTCTGGTTATCTCTTGCTTGGACTACTGTAATGCGCTCTATGTGGGGCTACCTTTGAAGGTGCCCTGGAAACTACTACTAATCCAGAATGCAGCAGCAAGATTGGTAACTGGGAGTGGCCACCAAGACAATATAACATCAGTCCTGAAAGACCTACATTGGCTCCCAGTATGTTTCCTACTACAATTCAAAGTGTTGGTGCTGGCCTTTAAAGCCCTAAATGGCTTCGGCCCAGTATACCTGAAGGAGCATCTCCACCTCCATCGTTCAGCCCAGACACTGAGGTCCAGCTCCGAGGGCCTTCTGGAGGTTCCCTCAGTGAGAGAAGTGAGGTTACAGGGAAACAGGCAGAGGGCCTATTGGTAGTGAAACCCACCCTGTGGAATGCCCTCACATCAGAAATGATATTTTGTAAAAGTTGTGGGTGAAGGTCCCCGTCCCCCCCCCCCGTTAATGATTTGGTCTGAAATTTGTTTTGCTGTTCGAAAACAGGTGATAATGGTGAGCATTTAATTTATATAAAGTACTGATTCTAACAAAACAGAACAAATAAAGTGACATATGGAGCTGTATTCAACTAATTTTTACTCAGATCCACTGAAATGAATGGACCTATGTTAATTTCAGTGGATGGTATTCAATGATAGTCCTACTCAGAGTACAACCACTGGAGATAATGGACATGATGAAAGGAGCAATGGGAAGTTGACATAAAATACAGGACTGGAACTACTGAAGGCTGAGTTGGCCTAAGCCTGTAATAATAATAGTAATACTAATACTACTAATATATATATATATATATATATATATATATATATATATATATATATATATATATATATATATAATATTTGCATCATGCCCATCTGGCTGGGGTGCCCCAGCCAATCTGGGTGGCCTCCAGCATATATAAAAAAGCGTAGAGAGAAACAAGCCTTTACAATAGAGTTTTTCTTACACTACACTTTTTGATGGTGTAAGTTTCAATAGGTTGCCAGATCACATGACTGAAGGTTGAATGGAGTTAGGATCCAGTGTTAGTCTCTCCTGACCAGTCCGGCCTCCACCACTTCTCAGGGCATTCAAAATAACCCAGCTAAACTCAGAACTTGCTGACTGAGTCAGATATCCACCACATCCTATCATACTCATTCCAGTGGATGGTTAGGATTATTCCCTAAATTTGATTCATCAATTTCAATGGATCCACTCTGAGTCAGACTTAGCTGAACACAACCCAATGAATCTATTTTAAGCAACAGTTAGTTGAAACACTACAGAAACACTGTGTGTTTAAAAGCTAAATCTATGGATGAGTTTACGCAGGCTGTATAAAAGTAGAGTATAATGGAAAATTAATTACGAAACACCTTGAACTAAATGCCTGAGCTATGAAGCTATAAATTAAAGTTGTAATAGTTCACAGTGAGTGGAGGCTACCAAAACCTGTAAAACAAACAAAACGTTTTATTCTTATAATTATGGAGTGAAAAAATAGCTGCAGATTGTTGTTCCTCAAACATGTGGTTTTAATTCCATGTTGTGTACCAATACAAAAAGCGGGTCAGGAAACAGAATAAGGAAGCAATCAAGCCCAAAATTAAGCAGCTTAAAGTCTCAGCGCTTTCAATGGAAGAGTGATGGTGAACATCACTTAATTTTCTGTTGAGATCAATGAATGATGGTTGCCAGATAGATTTGTGTGTGTGTATGTGGAAGATGAAGAAAATATTTAAGTTATTCTTTATCCTGTCTAATCTGCTATGTACTTTGTAATAACAGATAAATGGTTGTTTCCCCCAGGATTATTTAAACATGGTCATGGTGATTGTGATCCCCTAATCTTCAACATCAATTTCGTTGGACTGGCCATGTGGTTTGGATGCCTGATGATCGTCTTCCAAAGCAACTACTCTATTCCGAACTTAAAAATGGAAAGTATAATGCTGGTGGTCAACAAAAGAGGTTTAAAGACCGTCTCAAGGCAAATCTTAAAAAATGTTGTATAAACACCAACAATTGGGAAACGCCTGCGAGCACTCCAGTTGGAAAACAGCCTTTACCAAATTTGTCATGGGCTTTGAAGACACTCAAACTCAGGATATAAGGGAGAAACGTGATAGGAGGAAGGCATGCTTGGCAAATCTTCACCATGATCAGCTCCTGCCCGGAAACCAATGTCCCCACTGTGGAAGGACATGTGGTTCCAGAATTGGCCTCCACCGTCACTTAAGGACTCATTGTTAAAACTGTGTTTATGGAAGGCAATCTTACTCAGCTACGAGTGATCACCAAAGAAGAAGAAAGAATCTCAGCAGAGTCTTCAGAGGGAAGCATGGAATACGTCAGATAGGTATCACACAAGCCAGGATCTTCTTAGTGTTGATCCCAGTTTGAACTTTGTCCCAAGTGATTTGCCCTGAGTGATGGCCTTATCAGTATGGGCTTTGAAACCAGCCTTTAAAAAACATTTATTTAGTGCTGGTCCCCCCCCCCCACACACACACATAAAGGCTTTATCACACTCTTGGGTTGAAGCTGTTTTTAAGCTGTCAATTATAACTAGTTAATCAGCATGGTGTATTCTTGGGCTGCTAATAGTTTTTAGGCTGCCTTTTTAAATGAGCACTTTCAATTAAACATGATATTATTTTATGATTGTTTATGTAAGCTGCCTTTTGGAAATTTTACTCCAAAAGGCAGCCTAGATAGAAGAAGAAGAAGAAGAAGAAGAAGAAGAAGAAGAAGAAGAAGAAGAAGAAGAAGAAGAAGAGGAGGAGGAGGAGTTTGGATTTGATATCCCGCTTTATCACCACCCTAAGGAGTCTCAAAGTGGCTAACATTCTCCTTTTCCTTCCTCCCCCACAACAAACACTCTGTAAGGTGTGTGGGGCTGAGAGACTTCAGAGAAGTGTGACTAGCCCAAGGTCACCCAGCAGCTACATGTGGAGGAGCGGGGAAGTGAACCCGGTTCACCAGATTACAAGTCTCTGGCTCTGTATACTTAGTATATATACATAATTAAATAAAGTAAGTTGGAGCACTTCAATCTGAGGGATGTGTGGCGCAGTAGCAGAAATTATTCACACACACCCTCCCAAAAAAATCACACACAGCACACTCTCATTTCAGTGCCTCAAGCAGGCAAACCAACTGTGCTTCCCTACATCCACCTCTGCTATTCTGCAGATGAACATGCATATCTGCCCTCCAACAAATACTCTTTTGTGAGAAATTGGTGTCCGTAACAGTTGAGGAAATTTCTATCTCGTATGACAGATGTCCTTCTACTTGTTATGCCCTAACAAGCCCTCCATCATTATAAACTTTAATAAGGGGGCCCAAACTTCAGAGCAGGTTGTCAGAAATGAAGACGATCTTTTCTTTAGGACTTAAAGATTTTAATAATATTTGTAGACAAGGGCAGGGAAACTTCCAAGGTTCTCAAGATTGATGTGGGACAGCTTCAATACACCATTCTTCACTGTTGGAGGAGTCCAAGGGCAAATGTAAACTTTAAAGTCAATGAATTTCACCTACTGCAACTCATACCACTTTGAATTGTATGGGCTTCAGAAGGCTATCAGCAGCGTACATTGCCACATCCAATTTGTCACTGAAAAACCAGGTGACTGTTTTTTGTCTGGTTGTGCAGGACACACTACAGAAACAGATTATAGTGTTCCACACACTGCTTTGGCCACTGATTCCATTTTTATTATGAAGTTTGGTCAGGTATAATAATGTATAAGCTGAGGTCACCATGTATCCCACCACAAGAACTTAGGCCAAATTTGGCCTATCTCCCTCTTTCTTTCTTTCTTTCTTTCTTTCTTTCTTTCTTTCTTTCTTTCTTTCTTTTACATTTGATTAAAAGATAATACCAGTAACAGAAGTAAATAAAAAGGGGGGGGGGAATATGTTGAGGAAAGTACAGATTCCAATTTATACAGCAGGCTTCATGAAAATTCCCAGTTACATTACAACCCATAAGGAGATGAGAGATGACTGGAATAAAGCTAAAGGCATAACCCATGGCTGTAATTCAGGTGAGAGGAAACGTTGGCCTGCCAGATGATGCAAAACTACAATCCCTTGCTGCAATGCCTGAAAAAGGCTGAAATCTTCTATGCATCAAATGAATCACATTATCGTGTGCGTGTGTTTGAATTTGTGGCCCCCAGTTTGGGTATTTGATAATGAGCGGACATGATCAGGATTTTTAGAGTGAAATATAAAAAAGGATAAAAATCCCATAATCCCTCTATTGACAAGTAACAGTCACTTTCCTGTGACACCTCCATTTCACAGGACAATTTGGAAGTTGTGGTGGCCAAAAGCAACCACACATGACTTTCTGGGACTCAGCATTCACTTCAGCCAGCCGCCAAAAACCTTCCCTCAGCCAAACTGTTTCTCTCATAGAGAGAATTTCTCCAAACATCTCCCATCTTAAACCCTTCTCTCCCAGATTGTCAGACATTTTACACCTAGTATTTTCTCTATTTATGAAATAAATGTATAGGAATCATACATGCTGGTTTTCTTTTGTTTGATTCTCATCATTATCAGCCCTAAGAATGATGGTATCTGAAATGAAAGATGGCTTCTCATACGTCTACCCCTAGATCTGCCTGTATCACTAGGCCAAACTTGGCATACTTGAAAACACCTGCTCTAGCTGCAAACAAGCTAATATTTTAACAGCTGCTCTAGCCTGATTTGGTTAGTTCAGCATATCTGTACAGCTGGAAGAAGGCCACCCTTCTGCACTGGTAATCACAGTTTCTGGCTGCTCCGACTGAGGGTCACACAACTATTAATTTGTCTCCTGTGATAAGGAGAAAAGAGGGAACTCAGTACTTTAATATTTTCTCCTTGCAAGTGAGTTCCCCTCCCCACCCTGAGATTGTAACAAGAATTTTATTTCCATTTTACCAGCATTCCCATTCTGCCTGCAACTTTGCAAAGCAACGTTAGTGCCTTTTCATCTCTCTTTCTTTTGCAAACCTATTGGAAGAAAAGAGAAAAATAAAATATAAACCTTGGCAGCTGACATTAACAATAAGAATGTTTCATCAAGTAAAAGGTAAAGGACCCCTGGAAGGTTAAGTGCAGTCAAAAGCGACTATGGGGTGTGGCGCTCATCTTGCTTTCAGGCCGAGGGAGCCACCGTTTGTCCACAGACAGCTTTCCGGTTCATGTGGCCAGCATGACTAAACCGCTTCTGGTGCAGTGGGACACCATGATGGAAACCAGAGTGCACGGAAATGCCTTTTACCTTCCCGCCACAGCAGTACTTATTCATCTACTTGGACTGACTTGTTTTCAAACTGCTAGGTTGGCAGGAGCTGGGACAGAGCAACGGGAGCTCACACCATTGCAGGGATTTGAACCACCAACCTTCTGATTGGCAAGGCCAAGAAGCTCAGTGGTTTAGACCACAGTGTCACCCATCCAAGATGGCTGGGATGACTACAAGGTCAGGGCTGCATGGATGCATTAGTGGGAGTGCAGGTTTGGTTCTGCTGGAGCAGCCACACCATTCTAACTTCACCACTGCACTGGCTTCCATTGTTGTAATAAGTGGCTGCAACATCACTGTCAGGAGGGGGAGGGGCAACATGGCACCACCTCAATATGCCTGCTAGGTTGGCAGGAGCTGGGACAGAGCAATGGGAGCTCACTCCATGATGGGGATTTGAACCACCCACCTTCTGATCGGCAAGCCCAAGAGGCTCAGTGATTTAGACCACAGCACCACCAGCGTTCCAGTAAGGTTCCATCAATCCCTATTTAAACATATGGATTGATATACCATATTTTTTGCTCTATAAGACTCATTTTTCCCCTCCTAAAAAGTAAGGGGAAGTGTGTGTGTGTGTGTGTTATGGAGCGAATGCAGGCTGTGCAGCTATCACAGAAGCCAAAACAGCAAGAGGGATCACTGCTTTCGCTGTGCAGCGATCCCTCTGTTGTGCTGGCTTCTGAGATTCAGAATATTTTTTGTTCTTGTTTTCGTCCCCTGGTGCGTCTTATAGAGCGGAAAATATGGTGCACAGTCCATATGACCAGTCACAAACCATTTCAGGGGTCCTTCCTGCTTGAGTCATCCTGACCCGCAGAGATTTCATTTCACTTCTAACAAGCCCCAAATCGCTTTAAGGTTTCAGATTGGGATTCGGGATGCTTCCAATTATGATGCACCTCATTAGAAAAATCCACCAGCATATATTAAGGTGGCAATTTATACATTGCCAAAAAATGCCTAATTGAAAAAGAGGACAAAAAGGACACATAAAATATGATCTCCTGATATTCTTATCGGTTTGACAGTTACCTGAGATATCACTATAAATGTCAGATATAGTATATGGAATGGATGTACCCTGTTTGAAGGAGACTAACTAGTCAAAAAGTATTTTCACAATTGACTGCCAAATACTTACCACATGTTTCAAGTGTTGATTAAGCATTTATGGAACTACTTCTTCAAAGAAGACCGCCTGTTGCCAATATCGCTGTCTTTTCAGCAGCAATTTAAGACTTTGTAACTAAAAAGCAATCCACATTTGTTGACGTGTTGCTGTTTTAACATACTGTGATACATTATATCTTAGCTTTATTTTTCTATTTCATTTCAAATAACCCTGAAAGTACAGCTAAATATACATTTTTTAAAAACAACAAGAAGTAACTATAATTCAGGCCAATAGGATGGAAGAGAAGTTTGATTCAGTACACACTGAAGCAGAATCTATCAAATCCCCACTTTCAAAAGTGAAATAAAACAAAACTGTGCTTCGAAATTCTGACTTTTCCAAATGTTGTGATGCTGCTCTCCAATGAAAGAACATCCATGAATATGCATACATTGGGGAAAGTGTGCATGAAAGTGAAGAAAATTGCATTAAAAAGGCATTATAGTAGGTAAAATCATTTTCAAAAATGCAATTTAAAACTTTTAAGCAGGGGAATGGAGAATCCTCTCAGTTTGATGGTGATGGGGGTAAGCCCTGGCCAGATGATTTTTTCCCTCTCTTCTTTTTTGCAAGGATTTTGAACAAGCGAGGGGTAGTGTTCTTTCCTGTGCTTCCCCCTTCCCTTCTCTCTCTTCCCTTTCCTCCCTTCCTTCCTCCAGTGGCTGGCAAATGTGAACTTCGGGCTATACTCTCTGCAGAAAGAGCTCTGTGGATCAGAACCACCTACCACCAGTGTGGTTAAAGGGCAAAGAGACGGCTTGCAGTGCTGCATCCCAACAACGCTTCTTGCTGTAGAGGAAACATGCAAGGAGGGGCTGGATCTCCTGCTGCCTTTCCCTTCCTCCCCAAAGGGAGGGAGACCACCACCAGCCATCCAGCACTGAAGAGAGTGGTTATGGGGTGCAGGGGGCTCTGCCAATGTAAAGAGCTTTGCAGAGCCCACGATCCTCCAGAGTCATCACTGGTTCAGAGGGAGGTTAATCCCAAAGCGTTCAGTCCCCTTCCCTTTTGCGAAGATCTGCTTGGCAAAATGGAAGAGCGCATGTTGCCAAACCACCAGTGGTAACAGAAAACCAACAACAACACCCAGACATTTTGATAGGGTTGCCAAAGTGAAAAGATGTTGAGTTTTTCTTGCAAAAACCCCTCCCCCTAAATTTGAAGTATTGGGAACTTTTAAAAAGGAATTTCACCAAAAATTAAACACTTCCGGGAACGGTTTCCATTCATCTGGGTTTTCCAGACATTTTAGCCATTTCCAAAAATCCTGCCCAGACACTATTTGCAACGGATGAATCCCAGACATGTCTGGGGAAACCAGGGTGTATGGCAGCCCTAATTTTGCTGCCTTGGGTGACCCTGCTTGGAGTATGGGACTTTCAACGACTTCTCTCGCAAGGATCACAGGAATGTGCAAACCCAGTCACCATGACAAGGTGGTGATCCCACGAGTGAGATATGGGGCTGAACTACATAGCAGCAAACAAAACGTTTTAAATGTGTTGTAAAGTGTGATATACAAATGTGACACTAGATGGTGAGAGTGAGCTATGCAACATTCATTGTATTTTTCAAAACATTTTTTAAAAAAGTATTTTCACAGTGTTATTTATATGTGTATTGATTACACCTTGGAGAGGACCCCTAACTTGGCTGAGAAAGAGAGAAGAGGAGAGGGAGGGGGAGGGGGAGGAGAGAGGGGGAGGGGGAGGAGAGAGAGAGAGAGAGAGAGAGAGAGAGAGAGAGAGAGAGAGAGAGAGAGAGAGAGAGAAGACCTGAAATACAGCACAAAACTGCATCAATACAAGTTGTAACATTTTACATTGAAATACGGGGCAATCCTGTATTATACAGGACAGGTGGCAACCCTAGGTGGAATACAAATTAATAGAATAGAATAGCAGAGAATAGAATATACTGCAACCTAGAGTTTTCCTAGTCTGAGAGGGAGGTGAAAGTCTGGGCTGTATTTCTAGGCACAATTAAATCACTGTGCCTGAATCCAGCACAAAACTACTATTAGTAGTACTACCACCATCAAAATCATTTGGTGAATATCAACAGCACCATGAACTTCATTTCATTTAATTTAATTGTATATATTAACATGTGATTGATGCTTTGATCTGTTAACCTTTAGATTTCCAGCCCATTCAAAAGTGCCCCTTTCTAGAAAGATCACATCAACAGAGTTTTCACCATCTCAGGATGCGCCCCAAACTCCAAGGTAAATGCAGCCAATTAACTCAAGCTGCCAAAAAACAGAGAATGAAATGCTCACACAGATATATCTCCCATCTAGATGCTTTAAAAATTACAGTCTGTTCTGAAGAAACCCAAGTGCTTGCAAGTTCCCTGACCTCCATTATGTGCAGAGGTGAAAAAGTCCAGAGAAGAAAACAAATCTATAATCATAGCCAGAAACCTTATGTTTATTCATAAATGGCAGCACTTGGTGAATTCTCATTAACCGCACTCATTACTCATTAGGTGATGATCCCTGGGTCCTTAGGTTGAAGAGTGCTTTGAACTGTTTCTTCCCCTGTTTTTAATTAATCTTTGGGTGGGTAAATTCGGTAATTTCATTTAATGTGACTGGTTATGAAGCCAAGAAAGAAAGCAGGCTAGTTTAGGCAGTGAAAGTTTGTGCAGGCAATAAGAGCTGTTTGGAGAACCTGCGACATGGAATGAAGTCTATGCTCATGTACCAAGTTGATAGCCTCCACATCAATCTCCACATACCTGTGAAGTGCCATGCTAAATGCAAACCAGCAGCCTGTCTTGAGACCTGTCAAGTACTTGATGAACCCCCTCTTTGTGTCAGGGACTGGCTGAATGATAAAGAATACCAGGATACTCCAGCCAAGGACCCCCTAGGAAAGCCACTGAGGAAGAAGGCTCAGACCCATGGGAGTAGTTGTGGGACACAGAAGACAGATCAGAGGAGGAGAGAAGCTGGGAGGTGGAAGACACAGGAGGCTGGAGGAACAAGAAGTGTCAGAGGCAGGGAGTCCTCCAAGGACAGGACTGGATGCAGAGGAAAACACTTTGAGGTCAAGATCTGAAGGAGAGGACAGGGAGGAGCCAAACACTGCAACAGCTCCACAGCAGCTACCTGGTCCCTCTGCATTGAGCTCCCCTATCACTTTGACTCTGAGGTCACCCAGAGCTTTATGCATAGCTGGATAGAAAGATAGAAAACCACAAGAGGGGGGGGGGAATTCTCCTCCCTGCTGGAGTTTGTGTCTTCTTGGAAGATGTCTGGAAGAGGAGGGCTAGGAGGACAGGAGGGTACCCAGAGCCAGTCTTGGCAACGTCTTCACAGAGGGAGCAGTGTCAAGTGATCTCTGTTGTACAGTGGTACCTCGGGTTAAGTACTTAATTCGTTCCGGAGGTCTGTTCTTAACCTGAAACTGTTCTTAACCTGAAGCACCACTTTAGCTAATGGGGCTTCCTGCTGCTGCCGCACCACTGGAGCACAATTTCTGTTCTCATCCTGAAGCAAAGTTCTTAACCTGAAGCACTATTTCTGGGTCTGTAACCTGAAGCGTATGTAACCTGAAGCATATGTAACCCAGGTTACCACTGTATAATACTTTCCTAAATAAAATGGCTAACTTTACTTTCACTCTTCCTTCTGACCTGTTGATGAACCTGTTCCCCTGACACTTTGTTCTGGTTTGTTTGGCAGAACCAGCCAGACTGCAACATCAGGAAGATCATGGAGCTTCTGGATTACTGAGAACACCAGAATTCACCCGCTGAATTCATCCTATAAAAAGGCCACCATTTTGAGGATTTGCTTTTTCCATCGTCACTGCTGCCCGTAGTGTGGCTGTCCACAAATGCATGAAGCACAGGAGTGGCAAGAAACAATGGGCTGTTGGTTTATATAGAGATATAGCTAAATTTCTAATCCAGAACGCGGCAGCCAGACTGGTGACTGGGAGCGGCCGCCGAGACCATATAACACCGGTCTTGAAAGACCTACATTGGCTCCCAGTACGTTTCCAAGGTCAATTCAAAGTGTTGCTGCTGACCTTTAAAGCCCTAAACGGCATCGGCCCAGTATACTTGAAGGAGCGTCTCCACCCACATCATTCTGCCCAGACACTGAGGTCCAGCGCTGAGGGCCTTCTGGTGGTTCCCTCACTGCTAGAAGCCAAGTTACAGGGAACCAGGCAGAGGACCTTCTCGGTAGTGGCGCCCTCCCTGTGGAACACCCTCCCATCAGATGTCAAAGAGAACAACAACTACCAGACTTTTAGAAGACATCTGAAGGCAGCCATGTTTAGGGAAGCTTTTAATGTTTGATGTATTACAGTATTTTAATATTTTCTTTTTGGAAGCTGCCCAGAGTGGCTGGGGAAGCCCGGCCAGATGGGTGGGGTATAGGTAATAAATTATTATTATTATTATTACTATTGTTATGATGATGATGATGATGATGATGATGATGATGATGAGAAAAAATGGTAGGATGATGGTAGGCTGCTCAGAAAGGCTCGTTCTGGCCTAGAGGTTGGCGGTTACCTATCCCTGTCTTAGATGCTCACTGTATCTAGCAGGCAGGACAGTATTTGTGCTACATGTCACAGCTGAAGTGTCCTATTGCAGAATGACTGAAAATACAGCAAAATGAAATAATAATAATAATAATAACAACAATAACAACAACAATAACAATAACAACAGCAGCAGCAACAACAATAATAATTTATTTATACCCCGCCCATCTGGCTGGGTTTCCCCAGCCACTCTGGGCGGCTTCCAACAAAACACTAAAATACAATAACCTATTAAACTTTAAAAGCTTCCCTAAACAGGGCTGCCTTCAGATGTCTTCTAAAGGTTTGGTAATTATTTTTCTCTTTGACATCTGGTGGGAGGGCGTTCCACAGGGCAGGTGCCACTACCGAGAAGGCCCTCTGTCTGGTTCCCTGTAACTTGGTTTCTCGTAGCGAGGGAACCGCCAGAAGGCCCTCGGCGCTGGACCTCAGTGTCCGGGCAGAACGATGGAGGTGACACACATTTTTTATGGAAAATTACCAGGTCAACTCAAGATCCTGGTTCTTACTTTCAAATGATGTCTTGGTTACATACACCATAAGCTCCTCCTGGGGCACCCTCTTGTATGCTTGTGCCCATATAGTGGAAAGTCCCTGAACCTTGAGCAGGGAGTGTCATACTCTTTCAGTGCACAATAACCCATCTCACAAGTTCATGCTGTCCCCACCAAGAAGCCCCCAGGCCAAGTGGAAGGGGCCTCTTGTCACCTTTATCAATATGCACAGTGCTATTTTTCTAGAAAAAGTGGTGTCGGAACTCACCACGAATGCCTTCCTTGTTCTCTTATACTGGCAACGGCGTCCACCTGAGAAGTGCTGGAACTCAGTTCTGCCGAGTTCCTGCTGAAAGAAAAAGCCCTAATTATGCAGATTGTGTACAGGTGTGTATTTTATAATAATTGCTACAAAAGCCGAACTGGGTTCATTCTCAGAGTGCTCATTCCTTTTAGAGAGTCAGTGTGGTGTAACGGTTAGAGTGTTGGACTATGACCTGTGGAAACATTTTTTGAAATGATAAGGGGAGTTCCATGTACACCACATTGAACTCCTCACAGGAAAAAGGTGGTCTCTGAATGTTAAGAATGAAGATTAGGGAAGGGAACATAGTTGCGTAATCTGTGATTCATGTGTGCAAAGTCACACATTATAAAGTTGTAGACTATTGACTGAGTGCAAAAATCCCAAACACGTACAGTAATAAATGAGAATCTTGAGTTGAATCTGTGCTCTCTATTTCTTTTTTGCATTCAGCTGCTACATCCTGGAATCCAAAACCTAAACCATCCCTATCTGCTTTTAAATTTTTACAGCTGGGACTGCATTGTTCCTATGAACAAAAGGGGGGAGAATGCATCTGCTCTAAATTGACATGCTAATGCCAAGTCCATCTTATGAGCAACAATTTTGTCCTGTCCCCATCTGTAGGTAGATACCATTGAGTTGAAAAATACAAAAGTCAATTTGTCATTTATTCATTCAACAAAAGGGCAAACCACTTATTCAAATCTCACTCCCTTTCCACCTTTTCAGAATATGTTATGTTGGAAGTTTGAAAGTGGCTCTGAGCTGAAATAAAATGGTTTTAATTAAACTAAAGGCAAGAATGGAAAAGGCAATTGTCTGTACTGCAGGGAAATAGGAAGATTTCCATCATCTAAGACAGTAAATGCAAATGAATCACAAGCTAAATAAGGATGAAGCCTGCAGTTTTGCAATGCAAAAGCAGAGAACAATTCTTTCCTCCAAATTAGGCATTTTTTTACTAGTTTTCCCCTTGTGATCAGTGTGTGTTCAGCTGCTTTTAAAAAATGGTGTTTACGCTAATGAGGATTCTTACATTTAAAGTAATTTTAGCTCTTTTGTACTGTATGTTGAACTATGGTTGTCATTAGGCTTCATATAAAACAAGGCTAAATATATGTTTGTGCAAGAAACTCATTAATCTGATTGTAGTTCATCCACAAAATTGTGGAGTACAACCTCAAATTGGACCTAGAAACATTCTTACAGGTTAGATGTTCAGAATTCTCTAGCTGAATGCTGATACAGTTGTAAATTGGTTTTCAAATGCCTTGGGAGTTGAACATTTTGGCTCCCAAATGATTGAAAACCGAAAGTGATTGTTCCAGTTGTGGAACGTTCTTTGGAACTTGAACATCCGACGTGACTTCTGCAGCTTCCTATTGGTTGCAGGAGCTTCCTGTAGCCATTTGAAAGCTGCGCCTTGGTTTCTGAACATTTTGGAAGTTGAACGGACTTCCGGAACGGATTCCGTTCAACTTCCAAGGTACCTCTGTACTATAGAGTAATATAGAATCATTAGGGATTCTCCACAGTTCACTCCAGAAGATGAGAAATATAATAATTGCAATAAGTCAATTATTGTTGTTGTTGTTTAGTTGTTTAGCCGTGTCCAACTCTTTGTGACCCCATGGACCAGAGCACGCCAGGCACTTCTGTCTTCCACTGCCTCCCGCAGTTTGGTCAAAAAGTCAATTATACAATACATTAAACGTGGAAAGTCCTTCCAGATGTTTAGCATATTTCCTTACCACAAACATACAGGAAGATCAATATTTTTATCATTTTTATTATTATATTTTTCTCTCCCTTTTCCTCCAAAGAACCCAGGGTGTTATATATGGGTCTCCCTTACCCAACATTTTACCCTCATCACAAGCTTGTAAGACATGATAGTGACTTGTCCATGGTAATCTAGTGAGCTTCAATGCCAAATTTAAACCCAGGTCTAACTGGCCCTAGTTCAACACAATCACATATTGATTTTCAAGTTCTTGAAGGCTACACAGGATTTGGATGGGCAGAGCCATCCCTACCATTTGGCAGACTGAAGTGGCCGCCTCAGGTGGCCGCCTTTTTATGCTGGGAAAAGCAATGTGGTGTTATGAAGACAGGTGAGTGTGCCATATGGCTAGTCCCCTGCCTCCTAAACTAGCCTGTTGTCCTTGTGGGGTGGAAGACACTATCCCACTGTGTCTTCGAAATACTGAATTCATTCTGTGTTTGCTAAATTGTTCATGTTTGTTATTTGGAATTTACTGGCATAGAATTGCAGAGTTGGAAGGGGCCATGAGGATCATGTAGTCCAACCCTCTGCAAAGTATGAATCTTTTGCCCACCCTGGGTCTCGAACCCACAACCTCATATGCTACTGACTGAGCTATCTGTGGAAACATGTTCTTTGTATTGGATATATGTGTTTCCAGCGTTCTCTGTTTTGATGTTTGGGATGTTTGCTGTAATCTGCTTTGAGCACAGCTTGTTGTGGATAAGTGGCAAATGCATCAGGAAGTTTTAAAAGTTTGATGTTATATTACGTTTTTATATGTGTTGGAAGCTGCCCAAAATGGCTGGGACAACCCAGCCAGATGGGCGGGGTATAAAAAATAAAATTGTTGTTGTTAATCGACTGCCCTGAGACTTCCAGGTATAGGGCGATATATAAATTCAATAAATAAAAATAAACAAATAAAATCAATCAAACTTAACAGCCCATATTTCTATAACCCAGTTAACACAATGTGCTGGTTGGCTCTTATTCACACCTGATGCTTCAGTGACTAAACAATGAACACAAACCAATTCTAACAGAGTAGGATGAAAGACATTTGCACTGTAGTGATGTTCCTTTAAAGCGGGGGTCAGCAAAGTTTTTCAGCAGGGGGCCGGTCCACTGTCCCTCAGACCTTGTGGGGGGGCCGCACTATATTTTGAAAAATAATAATGAATGAATTTCTATGCCCCACAAATAATCCAGAGATGCATTCTAAATAAAAGCACACATTCTACTCATGTAAAAACACCAGGCAGGCCCCACAAATAACCCAGAGAGGCATTTTAAATAAAAGGACACATTCTACTCATGTAAAAACACGCTGATTCCCAGTCCACCCATGGGCCAGATTTAGAAGGTGACTGGGCCGGATCTGGCCCCCAGGCCTTAGTTTACCTACCCATGCTTTAAAGTGTTGGTTTGAGATGCAGACTTTTGAAGAAACCTGTTCTTATTTAGGTAAAGGTGAGGTAAGTGGAATTACTTTCAAACTGCCACTCCCACCATCTTAAACACTGCAAGATTGCACATCCAGACCAGTACCCTATTACCTAACTTCATGGGGGGAGGGAAGGTTTTCCGTTGCTCTATACTGACACCACCTCCTAGAAAAGCAAACACTGCCCTCCCCATGCTAAATTGTCTAAAATGTTCTAATAGTTTGTTTCTGTCATGGGCAATTTCAACACAACTTTTCAGACCTCAGAAATAGCAACGGTTTTTAAAAACTCACATCATTTATAATGAGGTCCAACCCCCCCCCAAAAAAAAAACACAAAAAGAATTCACAGCAAGGGGCTTGTCTGAGCTTGTCTTTAAGTTATTAATTAGGGTAGTTATATGGTGAGATCACAATGTCTGCACTATTTTTTTCATAACTAACTTGCCAGGTCCAGAGAGAAGTGAAAAATACCCACAGGGAAGAAAAGTAAGTAAAATAAAAAGTATAATGAACAATTTATGGAGTGGTGGACAACAAATGCATCAGATTTGTTTTCTCTTTGCAATACAGATAATCCTCACTATTAATGAACTTACAAAATGCAGCAGACATTCTGTTCAAACAAACAAACACTTTGCTTCAGATGTTTTAAGCCAAGGGTAACAGGCCTGAGGTTATCCCATTTTTACCTTTGTCGCAACCCCTGAGTCTAAAGTTGGCAACTGACCAGAGAAGTAATAATAATAAAAATACGGTTGTTTTGAGTGGGTGGGTGTTTCAGTCTGGTTGTGAGAAAAGTAAGGCACATGGCCTTATACATCATCACCACCACCATCATCATCATCATCAGCTGTGCATCTTAGATAGCTTTTTCTGCTTCCCATTCAAAATGGCTGAACTTTGTCTCCAGATTCAACTCCAGATTCTGGACCAGTTACCAGAAATTTATACTTCAAGGATTAGCAGCCCTGACTGAGCAGCGTTGGGAAAGATATTTGGTTCAGTTCAAATTTCAGTGAAAACCTAAGCTGCACAATACACGAGCACAGTTATCCTTCAAAATTTGCACTTCTCTGAATATTGAAATGCAGTCCTCTAGCTAAGTCATGTGTACAAGGACTGCCTCTCTGCATATAGTGGTACCTCGGGTTAAGAACTTAATTCGTTCTGGAGGTCGGTTCTTAACCTGAAACTGTTCTTAACCTGAGGTACCACTTTAGCTAATGGGGCCTTCTGCTGCTGCCGTGCCGCCGCCGTGCGATTTCTGTTCTCATCCTGAAGCAAAGTTCTTAACCCGAGGTACTATTTCTGGGTTAGCGGATTCTGAAGCGTCTGTAACGTGAAGTGTCTGTAACCCGAGGTACCACTCTCTCTCTCTGTGTGTATACTGTTTTACAATTTAGAATACTCATTTAAACATCATTAAAATACTTCCCTTCTTCTCTTTCCATGGTTCATTTTGCGTATCATAAATCCCTGCATATTTTACATAAACTAAACCATTCAGTATTCCATTATTATCACATCCATCAAAACTTATTTACACTGTTGAATTTATCTTAATCCTGCCAATGTTTTCAAGTGTACACAATTTCCCCCATATATTCAATAAACATTTTCCAATTTTCTCTAAACGTATGTTCTTCCTGTTGTCTTATTCCATATGTTAAGTCTGCAAACTGCACATATTCCATCAGCTTAAGTTGCCATTTCTCTTTAGTTTGGACCTCGCTCGTTTTCCATTTGATTCCCACTTCAGCTATTGGGCAATGCTGATTTGATTCTCTGCCTTGTTCCCGGTGTAGATCTTTAATTTTCCCTTGTTCCTAGTGTACATCTTCACTCACTCCTTTCTTCTTTCTGGTGGGAGAGGAGGCATTTTGTGGTTCACCACAGGTGCCGAAATTTCTTGGGCTGGCCCTGCATCCTCCAGATGTTTTGGGACTACAATTCCCATCATCTCTGACCACTGGTCCTGTTAGCTAGGGATGATGGGAGTTGTAGTCCCAAAACACCTGGAGGATGAGTTTGCCTATGTCTGATTTTGGTGATTACCTAAAATATATAATTAGCTGGAGCCTTGGCATATATCTACCTAATATTCCACTGTGATTAAAATCCAGCTTTTAAGGTTAGGGATCTGTTTTAACAAGAGAATTGCCGAGTGCATGCAGAGAACTGTTATTGCTGCTTGCTCTTCAGATGTAGAATTCCGTGACTATCACTTGAGGCTTGTTGAGGAATTGTAGCATTTGGTTGGCCAAGGATAGGGTGAGACAGGGTGAGATGGGATGCATTCATCGTCTGTTACATCGTCCTTGGGATTGTGTGGGCAATAAATAAATAAATAATCCTGAGTGTGGAGATATTTCAATAGATCAGCAGAAGATAGACACCAGCTCCTGTATTCGCAATTCTTTTGCTAAGAAGCTGTATTCAGATACAGTACATTTATCAGTCAATAAAATGGAAGGTGCTCCTCCTGTGAAATTTTATGCTGCCTGCAAATTGCTCTGCATCCAGTTACATACGTTCCAAACTGAGAGCACGTTTGCGATAAGATAACAACTGCAGGGTGTGATGGGATAAAGGCACAAACAGTTGTAATAGCTTCCTGATTGCAAAAATAGAGCAAGTCTGAAAGGTTATCTGTATCTACCATAGGCAACTTCTTGATTTCTGGCCTATTCCCGCATTGAAATTCAGATGAAAAATTGCAAAGGGGCTTTCGCTTGCCGCGGACTAATAAGTACCATTACCTGAGGCAATTTCCAGTTCTGAAGTGTGGCTGCGTTCCCTGACACCACACAGAAGGAAACTCCAGCAGCTATACAGTGCCTGCTGCTTATGGCATTAAACCCTTCGGCAAAGTGATGTGATGATAACTTTAACTGGTAACAGGCATCCTTTGCCACAGAGATATTTTAAAGAGTTGATTGAAAGCCCTTTTTCTGTCCTGCCACTTTAAAGAAGGTGGGCCTGTCTTTGCTATAAGCAACCGGCTGCTGTGTTGAATAGACTCCTTTGTAAAACACACACACACACAATAGCTTCCCTGGTGCATTGCCTTCAATAAAGCGAAACATGGGCGGGTGGGGAGGGAGGGAAGCAGGCAGGGAGAGATTTCTGTCAAGAAGAAAAGTCAGCTCAGACATTCGAAGGGGGAACACTTTGCCTACTGCTTCTGTGAGGGACAAAAATTCGTAGGGAAGCCGAGGAAGGAACATCATTAGTGCACCTAGATCAAAGTTATGGTATCCCCTGTCAGCACATACACTTTAGAAAGGTACGGCTTCCTAGGGGTATGTGAGCAACTTTTGACTGCTCCCTCATGTGCTCACAGAGTACAGATAATCAAGTCTAGGCAAGCCGGTGGGTTCAGGATGAGGGGCAGAATTTGATGCGTATATTCAGAAATAGCTCTGAAGGACTGGGTAGATTGGGGCGGGGAGGGGAGGGCAAGCAACCCGCAAAGTTATACGAGATCCTGTTTTTGTTGTGAAGTGGAATGAAAAGACAGCATGCCAGAAACTAGGGTACATAATAGAGCACATTATCGTGCCACTCACAAGCAACACAAGCAGGAGTTGTTTGGGAATAATCTGATAATAATTTTCAGACTCTAGTGCCTTTGTAGAGTGGGTGGAAGAAAGAAAAGCTGGCACAGGGTGGGGGGGATATATAAGCACCACTGAACAAGAGGAGAACCCGCAAGGAAAACATAAAAGACGAGCCCCATGATATCTCTCTGGTGTGCCTGTCTATGCTGTAGTTTTGACTTTTTCCCTGAGCTGCAAAAAGTTGTGCCTGCCCCCCTTCCTTTATTACTTGGAAGGTTGATAAGGAGGCAGCTGTGAAGTTTATGTGTAAAACGATAACAGCGGCTTTTCTATCTGTCTTCCTTTAATCTCCTGTTCCGGCTTCTTCCCCTGCAAAGCCTGTCAACCTCTTCCCCCCGTCCCAAGGACAACACAAAATGTCGCCTTGAGTGGCCTCACAGTTTGAGGGGGAGGGTTAGGTTTTGTGCAGTTATCAGCAACTGCAAATACCAGGTGGATGTCCTCCGTCTCATCTGTGCCACTTTAGTCCGCTGGTATCAGCCCACATGACTGAATATTTCTCCACAAAAAAATAGAAAAACAAAAAGGAAAGAGAAATGAAAACCTTCCACATAGAAACTAGATCTCAGGAGAAAGAGCTCTAGAGCCCAGACTTTTCATTGACATGCCAAGATTTTTACGTAGAAGGATGTGGGAAACAGGAAGGAAGCGAAATCACACGAACCCCTCTCCTTCCTATGCAGGCTTATACCTTCATAAAAGACTTTTTGGATCAGGGAGAATGAACATGGCAAGGCTGTGTATTGCTTGCAAAGAGTTTACTGGAAAGAAACACAACACAACATGGTAACCCTGAACCAAGAAAGTAAGCTCAGATCCTTGCAGCAACCAAGAGCCTCAGGAAGTGTTCAGGTGCCCTCAGACTGTGGCAGAATTATTTGGAAGCTTATTTAGCAGAGAAAGAAAACTTTAGAGAAACCGGAGGGCAGATTCGGAATCTTGCACATTCTTATGGTACCGTCTTTTGTTTTCACAGAAGCTTGTCTGAAATATTCTCAGAGTCCTGTAGTGATTTCATGCTCTTTATTGCAGCTTGTAAAACACTGATTGAATTGCCCCCCAAACCTCAGGCTTTTATATACATTATTTACACAATGAGTCCTGTCTGGTTGGCTGATTCTGCTTCCCTCCTGGAGCCTGATTGGTCTTTTCCTGCAGGCCAATCAGTTGTTGCATTCTATGATCCTACCAGCCTAATAGGCTGATTAACTTCCTCCTGGAGCCTGATTGGTCTTTTCCTGCAAGCTAATCAGTTGTTGCATTCTAGGATCCTACCTGCCTATTGTTCTAGGATCCAAGCTTAGTACATAACATTGTCAGATGTTGATATTCAGATGACACGCTTAGTAGTTTACCTTATTATTATTGCCTAACTCTTGGAATAGAAGCATTCTTGTCTTGTATTTGATTCAGTGCCGTGATTCAGAATCCAGATATGGATTTACCAACATTTAATGGAAAATTGCACTAATCCTAATTTTGCAATGCAGTTGTCTGAGCAAATAATATTTAGAAAAAATGCATATATTATGAGAAAGTGGACCTCAAATTAAGGATATTCGTAAAAATCACATACTAAAATGTAACGTATTAAGGAAAATTGCTTACAAAATGTGTAAAGTAGTCAAAACTGCATATAAAATGTGTTTATTAGGAGAAACTCACACTAAAATAGTGATAAATTTTCATGAGCATTTTTTTAGGGCTCTCGGCCCCTAGGAGTCGGCTCCTATGGTCACTTGTATATATTTTAAAGTCTAAATCTGTCCAAGCACTACTATCTCTCTTTTGCTCTTTTCCTCTGGGGTTATGCAGATGTGTGAAACATTGGGAGAGACTGCGGTGGAGTAGAAGTAATGATAGTAATCTCAGGAATGGATATGGAAGACTGGATATGGAAGCAACAGCCACAGTTTGCACAAATTGTCATTTGCCCTCTAAAGCAAGAGAATACAACTATAAACAAAGAGCTTCAGTTACCTAATTAGCAAGCAACAAATGCATGTAATAAAACTTTAATTAGTAACTATGATATAATTTACTTTTGATGAACAACCAAACAACTTAATCTGCTTTCTCTATGTCACTTTAAACCCCCTCAGTCCTCTTTCAGAGCTCTGCATTACACTTTGGGGAGATTAGGGCTTATGAGTCCCACTCGTAAAATGAAGTTCTTGGAATAGTTTTCCTGTTGATCATTTCTTTTTTGGAAAAGCAATGGGAATATTAATCTCAGAAAGAATGCAGCTAGGTTTATCTATTTATTCTTATTAGAGAACTGCATGACAAAATTCAGAGAAGTGCTGTGTGTTTTAGTTGACTTTTGGGTCTAAGAAGTGTGAATTGGGTGGATTTAGACTGAAATGTGAGCTGAGTGGAATTTTTCTTCCATCTGAAATTAGAGTTCTTTTTTTTTCTGAAATAATTTTTATTTGATTTTACAAGTATAGAGTTATAACAATACAAAATACATATCCATATTTAGAGATTTCTTTGAATCTCTAGACTTCCCAACTTCCCCTTCACCGGTCCTGTTATAAACCTTTTGAGCGGCATATTATTTCATTTTCCAAATTTTATGTCTCTGCATTTTGTCCATAATATTTTCTACATAAGAGTGTTATTGCAATCCTGCTAATGTTTTCATCTGCTTACAGTGGTCTCTCAAGTAAATTATAATTTCCCCCTGTTGTTAATTGAAGTTTTGGTCTTCTTGGTTCCTGAGCTTTCTGGCATAATCCAAAAGCTTAATTTGCCATTCTTCTCTGGTAGGGACTTTGTCTTCTTTCCACCTATGGGCTAGTTGCGTGTTGAGTCCCACAATGCCACCCCCAAAAAATTCACACTTCACACATCAATTTTTGTTTGGGTTTTTTGGCATAATTTTGGCCACAACTTTATTCAAGTACAAAATGTGAGTGGTTGCGTAGGCATTGGTTATGACTATCTGTCCATGCCCTCAGGGACAGAGCTGGCATACCGGACACCAACGGAAGCCAGTGTGGGGAAACAAGTATTGGGTGAGAAAGTGAAGCCGGGCAACAGTCTAACACTTCTCACCCTCATGTTCCTGTGGGGCTTGCACGGCCCAAGTCCAACGCCATGAACAAGGACAAAAGAATGGCAAGCCCCTGGATTCCTTTAACGGAATTCCCTCCGCATCATTTGGAGGGGTAGGCACTTACCCCTCCAAGCACCACTTTAACCAATGCCTAACCGCCATGGAGCCCACAGCTCCCCGCCAAACCACTCACCATCCCAACCAAGCCCTCAGCTTGGCCACCACTGCACCCAGCCAAACCTCATTCCCTGAGGCTGAAAGATGCACACCATCGGCCCTAAAGAGTGATGCCGCCTGGAACTTAATTCCTGGATGGGAAATCACGTCACCACCCAGCTCAACAACTTTCTTTGCCACCTCTGCATTGACGCGTTTCCTGGCCCTTTCTGTGGCTGCTGGGCGACGACTGCCCAACCAAATGCGACGTTGCAACAGCTTAGACCAAAATATTTTTGCTGACGGCACCCATGCCCGCAACGTCTCCAGGTCACCCAAAATTGCAGCACGAAGTGAAAGACAGTCCGTGGATACCAGGTCGTTCTCACCCAGCTGTACCACCACAGCCGCTGGGGGCCCTTCCAAACGCAACTGATTACGGATCCGTGGCAGGAACTCCGGCCAACGCATTCCCCGTCTGGACAGCCACGATAGCTGAACATGTGGAGGGAAGCCAAGATCTGGACCCAGTCCGGACTGTTGTGCTGCAACACCAGCCCAATGGACGATGCTGTGCCCCACCAGCCAGATGCGGACAGCCTCCAGACCTAAGATATACAAAAAATGACACTGTAAGTAACCAAAATTATTGACGGACATAACCTCGAAACGCGTTCGACTTCCAGCGACCCATATCCTTTATTCTAGTGGCCGACAAGCCCCAGTGGGCAGCCGTCGTCGCAGCCCCAATCCTAAAAGAATGCGGGGCAAAACCATCAGTCGAGCCACCACAGGCCCGAATCGCCTTTCGCATCACGTGAGCAAACTGGCGTCTCGTTAGGGGCAACCCATTTTCATGCCGAAGCAGAGGCCCATCACCTGAGGCACGCACTGCCAAATACTTGCCGACATCCTTACAGGGCAAGGGCCAGCTGTTTCCGTAGCAGGGAGATGAATGAGAGCACCCCTACCCTCCTGATCCGTCTTTGAGTTCCTAACTGTGATTCTTAGCTCTGCAGGGAACAACTGCACGTCCCGTAGCAAAAGGCCCCTGGAACGGCCATCCCTGAGATCTTCCAATACCAGCTCACCCACTCTCAAGGCTCCGAAAAAGGCTATAGAAAAGGCAGCTGAGAAAAGGCGAGCCTCGTACGCCGACCAGCACACCTCCCGCAATTTCTTGCGCATCTTACTCAACAAGTCAAAAGAGATGGGGCGCCGTGAAACTGGCTGGGAAGGGCGAAGCCTCCCCCAGCCTTCTAGGGCCTTGCGCACCATAAACTTCGCACAGGGGTCTTTGTCGAAAACTGTTCTAGAGAAAAACGTTATAGCAGCTGCATGTATTTTAATAGTTTTTGCAGCACGCCCCAGCTGAAATAAATGCGCCAAATAACTTAACACCTCTGAAGAGGTGGGCGGGATGCCTCTTAAATCGCTGGCCGGCCGGGAATTAAACGTCAAAAAATCAGACCAAGCTTTCGTATAAGATCTAAGAGTAGAAGGGGAAACAGATGCCGCTACTCCCTGCAAAACTAATTGCTGCCAAGGTTCCAGAGATGATCCGGGAAATATTCCGGACGTATCCGTGCCTCTGGAACCAGAAGTCTGAACCGCTCCATCTGAAAACGGGACAGAGCATCAGCAATTTCATTAGACACCCCAGGAATAAAACGTGCAGAAAACACTATATTATAGCGTAAACAATGCAACACGAAAACCCGCAATAAGGCCGACACCCTGGGTGAGCGTGAAGACAGCTTTGCCAGCACATTCACCACCGCCTGGTTATCGGTCCAGAAGCAGACACGACGGTTCCTGAATTCCTCGACCCACAAATGCACCGCCACTGCAATGGGAAAAAACTCGAGAAATGTTAGGTCCCGTGTGATCTCTCCCCCCTGCCACGCAGGCGGCCAACGCTCGGCGCACCAACGCCCTTTCCAGTAAAGGCCGAAGCCCAGGGAACCTGCAGCGTCCGATTGAACCTGAAAATCATTGCGCAAGTTCAGCGTGTCTTGCCATAAGGACACCCCATTGAATTCCTCCAAGAATTCCAACCATATGGAAAGATCAGTCCTCACCCCTTTGGAAAGGCGCACGCGATGGTGTGGGGCCCTCAACCCCACCGTAAGCCGAGCCAGGCGCGAACAGAAGGGGCGCCCAGGCGCCACAACCCTGCACGCGAAGTTTAGGTGCCCTAGTAATGACTGGATTTGTTTAAGAGATACCTTTTCTAAAGGGAGTAGCTCCTCTATGACTTTCTTCAAGGCTACCAGCTTGTCCATTGGCAAGCTAGAAGTCTGGGAAACTGTATCCAGCAGGATACCCAAGTAAGTAAGCTGGGTTGATGGGCCCTCCGTCTTTTCTGCTGCAAGCGGGACCCCCAGCTCTTGCGTGAGTTCAGCAAAGGCGTGCAGCAACACCGAACAATCGCCAGTGTCATGAGCGGAGGCCAGTAAAAAATCATCCAAATAATGAGTGACCCCACCCAATCCAGTTTTAAATTTGAGGGCCCACTCCAAAAAGGTGCTAAAGGATTCAAACGCAGCACAGGCAATAGAACAGCCCATAGGCATGGCTTTATCAAAGTAAAATTTGCCCTCAAACTGAAAACCCAGCAGCCAAAAGTCATCCGGATGAACCGGGAGGAGGCGAAACGCCGACTCAATATCACATTTCGCTAACAGGGCACCCAGGCCAAACTTCCTAATCATCTTGATTGCTTGATCAAGAGATGCATACCTCACGGAGCAGAGCTCCGGAGGAATAACATCATTGACTGAGGTACCTCTGGGGTTTGACAAATTATGAATTAAACGAAATTCACCTGGCGCCTTCTTCGGCACTATACCCAATGGGGAGACATGGAAGTTGAGGAAGGGAGGGGCACTAAAAGGACCAGCCATGCGATGCATGGCCAACTCCTTCGCAATCTTCCTGCGAGCAACCTCGGGCAGCTCGCGAACCGACTTTTGGTTAGAAGGATTCCGTGCCACGGGAGGCATGGCTACCGGAATCCGAAAACCAACCGAAAAACCATCACTCAAGTAACCTGCAGCGACCCTATTAGGATATGACTGCAACCAGAATTGTAGGGCCGGCAAACGAACAGGGGAATGAGCCAAGGAGGTCAATACCCTATTTTCCTGTTCCTGATGTGGAAGGGAGAGGGGTGTTTTGCTTGGGGGGTTGCTGAGAACCCCCTTTTCCTCCACGAAAAGGCCGCCTACTCCCATAACACGAGGAAGCCGGATGCGAACCATTGCATTTTTCACACATGTGGGCATACTTGCACCCTTGGCGCTGACAGGAACCCTTATTAAACTCCCAGCATGGCAGGCGACGGCTAGGCCTAAACGGCAAAGCCCTCTGCTTCTGAGGTTCAGACACCTTCTTTTCGATGAGTGGAGCTACATAGGTAGTCCACACGTCTAGATCCTTACGATCCCATCGAGCTGAAGGAATCTTGGCAGCTCGGCGCCTGAAGTTCTCATCATATTTTATCGCAGCCTTCTCACCAGCTTTGGTGAAAGCGGAGCGAACAATAGATAAGTAAACTATCAGATGGAGGGATCTCCGAGGATAAGCCGCCACGACCACTCCGGCAAAGACTTGGAAACAATCAAGCCAGTGTTCGAAAGTCCTGTCTGTAACTAGGGCACCCTGGCGCTTCTTCGCTGAAGTCCCCTTCTCCTGGTCCTCGGAAGGAGGGGCCAGTTTGAAAATGTCCACATAACGACCATTCAAAACTCTGGACCGCAGTTTTGTAGACAAATGCGAACCTGGGATAATGTCTCTGGCGGAATTGGTAGAGACTTTAACGTCAGGTACCAGCACACCATCCTTGCATTCTTGAACTGCACCATACCTTGCCCGATGCGTGTTGGCCCTACGCTCCCAAGCCCACCGAGGAAGACCTGCAGCCGATTCACCAAAACCCCAATAGAGTTCCCTGGAAGCGCTAGACTCATCATCAGAACTGGAGGATGACGTACCAGTATAGGAGGAAGATGAGTCGCCCCTCCTCCGCTTGGCACGCTTCCGGGAAGACCTCCTGCGGTGACGCTTACCGCCTGAAGACTTCTTGGCAGGAACCGGCAAACTGTCCTCAATGGAAGACTCAGAATCAGGACTCAGGTGAGATGTACCAGGAGCTGAGTGAGGAGAAACAACAGGTGAGATACCGGAACCTGACGCAACCTCGCCCGAAGGTTGGGTGAGGAGACTTTGGCGGGTGGATGACGCCAAAGGGCCTCTTCTTCCCACGGCCCTCCCAGAGGAACGGCGCGGTCTCCGTGCACGTCCGCGAGCAGCAGGTAAGGCACGGGGACGGGCTAACTGGGAATCAGTCATCAAACCCCTAGATGATGAGCCATCTCTCTCCTCATCACTAGATGACGGCGACGCTGGGAATGGTGCCACCACTGGGGGAGGGCGCCTTCCAGACGTTGAAGGCTGAGCAGAGCACTGTTGAAGAAAACCATCCATCTCAGCTGCGAAGCGAGACAAGGCCACCGGATCGCCGGCCATACTGTCCACCAAAGATTGCACACGTCCCACCGGTTGGTTTGGGGTGGGAGAGCGAAGCGCCTGCGATGGACCTCTAATGGGCCGTTTCGCACCAGAGGCTGGGCCGGGACGGGCAGCGACCTTCTTTTTAGGGGCCATACCTGCTATTAGGAATCAAAGTGAGAGTCAATTATTATCAGAGCCAAGCGTCACTAGTGGCCACAGACACGGGGCTGAATATAATTAAAGGGAATAGTACAATCACAAGTGAAGTTCCAGGCAGTCTAGCCTATCTATCTATCTATCTATCTATCTATCTAATTAGAAACATACACAGTATATTTAATTATTTATTTTAGAATCGTATTTGTATTCAGTTTAAATAATATCAATTATTCTATTATTCTTTTAATTTCTTTGCACTAAACGGTAGAAGCTAGGAAACAATTAAGCCGATTGTGGCTGCACTGCCTATGTGCCACCAGCAGGGGGCGCCGGAGAGCCCCACAGGCCTTCCAGGAATAAGGCGCAGTGCTTCACTGCGCCACCAGGGGGAGCCCCCCGGGTGGCCCAGGCCGCAATAACCGCAATTGGCCACCAGGTGGCGCAGCCAGAAGGCAACAGCCACCAAGGGAAACTTCAGGCGCGGTAGCACGACGACGGAGGCACCAAAATGGCGGGCGCAAACGCGGGCAGCCGCACCCGATCCCGGGGACGCGGCCCCGCTACGTTAAGCGAGAGGGAAGCAGGGCAATCAAGGAGGCCCAGTCCCCCAGCGCCGACGCTCCGTCCCGGCTACGCTGCCGCCGCCGGAAGAGAGCTCCGGCAGCAAGTCAGGCCGCCCGCACTCCTCCGCCGCTCCGCCGCTCGCGCCGAAAGGCAGCTGCGGACGGAGAATTTAAAAGAAGGGCCCCCGCAGCCGCAAAGGCCCGAAGGACACTCGCTGCGAGGCGGGCGTGGCGCGGCACGGGAAGAGGCCGGGAAAAAACACCGTCCCGCCGCGGCGGCCGGAAGCCGCAAAAAAAAAAAAAAAAAAAAAGGTAAGGGAGAAAACTCCGGTTTCTTAGGAGGGGGGGGAGGGCTCCTAGGCCCAACGGGAGCACCAGTAGGCCCAAGGAACTCGCCAAAACCCCCGTCGTCTCCCCGGCACTAGGCCCCGACCCGAGCGCACTATCAGCGGGAGAGGGAGAGATCCAAAGCCGAGCCTCAACAGCCGCGGGTAGCCGGCAGCGTTCGCTCCGTAATTAAGGCGAAAGCCCGGCGCCCCAGCCCGAAGGCAGGGCCCACAAGGCGGGGGGGGGGGAGCCCACCCTCAAGCCTTGGCTAAACTGGTTGCTCTCCCTGCTTTCAAAATAATAAGAAACTAAATAGAAAATCAAAATTAACTCACAGGAGAGATGAGGGGGAAAAGGAAAGGGGGACGGGGAAAATTAAGGCAGGGAAAGGATGGGGTGGCAGCCCACTTAACTAGGCCCAATGAAATCGAAAGCAAGGCAGTATACAACCGTATCAGCGCAGCTCCTGATCCGATGCAAAACGGCCAAGAGGAAGGCCCAGCGTCTGTCCTCTATATTTATATACTCTGACCCCTCCTCTAAAATTGGCTACAATCAATTCCCAGTACCCAATCTTAACCCTTTAGCAGGCTTAGGTTTCTCCAAAACTGCCTAGTCATGGCAAGGTGGCCTGTTCCCCCAACCGCAACACGTGCTCTCTGTTAATGGAGAACACGCTTAACATCCATGCTAATTTCTCTACTGAAATTAGAGTTCTCTGCTGGCATGAGCGGAACTCTGTTCACCAGAGGCTTCGACTGATGAACAAGGGCAATGGCACTTTCCTCCTTCAGCCCCTTGTGCCTCCCACAGTCTGCTCCAGAAGGTTAGAGGACCCTCAGTAACAGCATGGGAGCTGGGACAAGGGGTACAAGACAGAGGGGAAATCTGTAAGTACTCATCTACCTGCATACTGCCACTGTGAAGATTTTCTGGATTGGAGTCACTTCTCTGAAAAAAAGGAGCAGTTTGTTTGTTTGTTTGTTTGTTTAATATACCACCCTTCATTCAAGGATCACAAGGTGGTTCACAGTATTAAAAAACAACAACCCAATCCATCCCTTTCCAGCATGGCAAGTCGATATTTTAAAGCTGCTGTGAGTTTTTGTTGTACATCGCTGCTATTTTCTTGTCGCTTTAGAGGTTTTTCTTTTAATTCACTGTAAGTGGCCCCCAGGTATGCTGACTGGTAACAGAAAAATGGGAGATAAATTTTATTAGTAAAAAAAATATTACTAAATAAAGCAGCTAGATCAAAGAGTTGTTGTATTTTCAAAAAGCATATTTATAGGTGAAGAGGGAGAACTATAATCCATGTGTGCCATCGGCTGTGGGTAGAGAACCAATGTTGGCCACTATTCTAGTTTAATTAACATTGTGGTGGACTCTGAACCCAGGCCTTTCTGAGCTTCCATACCAGCAGCAATTATTTGAATTTGGCTCAGAATATATATATATATATATATATATAGAGAGAGAGAGAGAGAGAGAGAGAGAGAGAGAGAGAGAGAGAGAGAGATTCTGTTGGACTGGGAATAGATTAATTCTCTCAGGTGTGTTTCTTGGGAGATGAAGGGAGACCG
The DNA here is from genome assembly GCF_964234715.1 of Podarcis melisellensis. Classification (NCBI taxonomy): domain Eukaryota; kingdom Metazoa; phylum Chordata; class Lepidosauria; order Squamata; family Lacertidae; genus Podarcis; species Podarcis melisellensis. Next base: position 68,844,971 of record NC_138539.1, read on the forward strand.
GCATGAGCTAAGGACAATGTAGATGGGCCTAGAATAATTATCACTTTTTCAGGGAATTAGTTTGCAAGATACTAAAGCATGCTTTAATATAACTGCAGCAATTATTCACGGATCATTCTGATTAGCAGCAAATCTGAGATGCCTTCAGGGGCCAACTTTTCTACTACTTAAGCTGCATCTTCATTCTTCAAAGTGTATTGAATATGCTTTGCCATTCCAGTAGAGAGGTGCTCACTATTCATGTTTTCAGTTGTGGGTTCTGCAGAATTATATCCCTGCACTTAGACTTGCATAATCATTGTCTGTGAAACACAACATGGCTTTTCAACTCTTAAAGCAAAGTTTTAGACATCGTTTCAAAGATCTTTCTTAACAATGAAAGAAGAAGAAATACAGCCAAAGGGTGTTCTGAATGTTAATTTGAACTTGGAAGCAATTTCATATTGGAATGGGTGCAACATGGGTGGTAGGAATGTATACTGGATATTTCTTGAGTGCTCCCATTATGCACAGTAAGTACTGGTATATCTGAATATTGGCAAGTTTATATTGTGCTTTTTGAGATGTGTGTCCAGATTATGGGAGGAAAGGTAGGGGGCATTAATGAAATACAGTTGTACCTTGGTTTACAAACAGCTCAGTTCATTTTGGTTCCTGAACGCTGCAACCCCGGAAGTGAGTGTTCTGGTTTCCGATCTATTTTTGAAAGCCGAATTTTCAACAGGGCTTCTGATTGGCTGCAGGAGCTCTGTGCAGCCAATCAGAAGCTGCACTTTAGTTTCCGAATGTTTTGGAAGTCGAACAGACTTCTGGAATGGATTCCTTTTGACTTCCAAGGTACAACTGTACAGAAGACCTATCTTATGACTCCTTGAAATTCAAGCGCTGACACTTCACATCTTACAGTAATCCTTTTCTTACAGTGGCCCAGTAAAGCAGGCCAGTATAGGGCACCTCCCAGTATTCTGTCACAAAGTGACCCAGGATTATAAACCTAGTTGCAGATATGCAGATGTGAAAGAAAAGTCGCACACACAAAAATGTAGTCTAATGCATGTGTGCACTATGAGACACATAATGACATGTGTCACAGATACTTGATGTGCAGCAGGCTTGAAAAAAAAACACCTTTCAGCAAGTCTATCAGAAAACAGTGTGAATTTCAAAGGACAGCTGCATTTCACTGCACATATTGTATTAAGAACTTTGAATTAGGCAAAAGGGAATACAGAGGTACCTCGGGTTAAATACTTAATTCGTTCTGGAGGTCCGTTCTTAACCTGAAACTGTTCTTAACCTGAAGACCACTTTAGCTAATGGGACCTCCTGCTGCTGCCGCGCTGCTGGAACATGATTTCTGTTCTTATCCTGAAGCAAAGTTCTTAACCTGAGGTACTATTTCTGGGTTAGTGGAGTCTGTAACCTGAAGCGTATGTAACCTGAAGTGTATGTAACCCAAGGTACCACTGTACCCATATTTCTCACTCCATAAGATGCACCTAGTTTTTAGAGGAGGAAAACAAGGGGGGAAAATTGTATGTGGATGTTTGCTTTTTTTTTGGTGCAGGCTGTAGCCATGGACATACTGTGTGATCTGATGGTGAATTTGGGGTGACCCAGTGCAAAACTCCTGAGGATCCATGTGCTTTTACCTCCCTCCCCCAAGCAGCCTCCTTTATCTTTAGAGTCCTTTATCTCCCTCCCGATCCCTTGCCGATCAGCTGCTCAGTGGCTTTATTTCAAAAAACCCTTCCCACTTTCTAAAAAAAAGGGGGGGGAAGCATGATCTGCTTTTTGCCCCTGGGCAATTCAGCTTCAGGGACCACGCATTCGCTCCATAAGATGCACAGACATTTCCCCTTACTTTTTAGGAGGAAAAAGTGCATCTTATGGAGTGAAAAATACGGTAGCTCCTCCATCCCTACATGTAGCTACTGCAAAGTGATGGTGAATATATTAAGACACAAATAATCATCTCCCTGTGAACAGTTTTCCAAAATAAAGGCAGAAAGAAGTGATTGAGTGTGCTGTGAATGATTCCCTAGAAAAAATGTTTAACAGTTGGATGTACCTTCCCTGCTCCTCTATCTCTGCCAAACGTCACCTCCTCTAGGCACATGGAAGCCTACTAATTTATTGTTGTCTAAGGATCTAAAGCACAATCTGTATGATGCATTATATTTTCCCAAAGCCACAAAATTAAATCTATCAGATTCAATTATATGACTGACAGGAGACGTTCCCAAAGATGCTTAAATGCATCACAATAGTCAATAAACCTATACTCTGAATACAATAGGTGCAAAATGCTTTTGTGGGCATCTTTTGTTTCCAAAACAATGCCATGATTGTGTAATTCAGCTAAAGGGCCTTGAGGGAATTTGAGTGTAATCAAATATGACAGAACAAATAGAACAGCAAATGCACTGGCAAAGGTCCACATCGCTGAAGGTGTTCGTGCCTTGATATTTAAAAATATCCTTCTCTTTCTCACATTAAGGCTACTGAAGCATCACATGCAGCTATGCAGACCAGTGCTATTTTTGCCTTATCCCAAGAGGTTCTTAAGACAGAAGCTGGAAACCAGTAGCTGGTCGCTCTGAAGCTAGGTAATTTTAGACTCTTACAAGGGCCCCCTCCTTAGGTGGTAATGTGCAGGACTTTGCTATCTTCAAAATGGCAAAGCAGCCCCATGGCATTTGCGGGCACCTCTTGTTCATTTTAGTGAGTGGCCATAGATGTCTCTCCCAAAGTCCTGCCCTAACAGCACCACTGATAATGGGGATGGTTCTATGATTAGCTTATGTTAGAGACAATATTCTCTTTCATGCACTCCATTTACCTGGCAACACTTCTCACTGAACTTAAATGTGACTTACTTTGAAGGAGATGTGAAACTGTAATTTATGTAGTTATTTGCAAAACAGCAGGAAGAAAAATAAAATAAAATGCAGATCATTAATTTCATAATGGATGCTCTAGTTGAGATTCCTGCTGGACTAAAAATGACCCTTGAAGTCCCTTCCAACACTACAATACTACAATTCTGTGATTTATTGCAAGAGTGAGAATTGGCTTGCATTTGATGATAGACAGCTTGATCACAACGCATTGCAGAAATATGGTTTTAAGAAAGCATATTTAAACATTTATGGTACACCTAGTGAAGTGGATATAATAATATGTGTTCATAAAGGTGGTACTAATACAGAGAGATCAAAACATTTTAGCACTGCCACTTTTCTACAGTTACACCTACCATTCACGCAAAGCGTTCAGTCTGAAATTACAGTCATAGCTTCCGATGTTGTGCATTTACTGTTTCCACTGGAAAAAAATGGCACCCACAGTGCTCTGTGAATGTTGAGAATCAAAATGTTAATTAGCTTTCATGCCATCGAGCTTTTATATATCTTTCCTCATACATGAAAATTTTCTTCAAGCTGATATCATAGTTGATACCTCAATATTGTTACATGCCACTCAACCCACGAGCAGTGCAGGATTCCTTGGGGCCAATTTCTCACTCAGGATTATTATTATTATTATTATTATTATTATTATTATTATTATTATTATTATTGACACTATCAGGGAACTGCCATCGGAACAAGAAAGGGAGGTAGAGGGGCCATTGGGATACAGAGATCTTCTAAAAGTCTTGAGAAGCAGTTCCTCTTCCTGCGGTGGGGAAAAGGCACACCTCCAGTGGGGAAGAGGGAAAGGGACCGGGGATGCTGCTGTGAGCCCCAGGACCACTCCTGGTCAAGCCAGCCAGGAGGGAAGCATGCCTCTTCCGTTGCCCACCTTAGGCAGAGGGGTAAAGCACAAAGAAGGAAGGAAAAGTCTGGGGGTGACGAAGTTCTTATGTTGGGGACAAAACCGGAAAAAGCCACTCCCGGATTCTGCTAACGATTGAGGCGGACACGAACTTTGGGGTTCCACACTGTAAATAGTTTTTGCACCAAATAAAACCTGTAAAAGACAGGTGAGAGTTCTGCCTGGTTACTTGCGAGCAACCAGCCCTGCCATCTGACAGACACTGTGGTGTCTTTAAGATATATGTTTTATTTACACATATATACGACCTGAGCCTACAATGAAGGGGTTCAAAGCATTATATCCCAAGAAGGTCTCGTGTCTCTGATTGCTGTCACCTAATAGACTGACACATTTTTTCCTCAATCATGCTACAACCAACTGAAATTGTAAAACTTCCTCCTAAGAGAAACTATGGCTTGTCTTCAGACTAATGATCTCAGAGCTCAGGGAGGGGTAATATCTATTTACCAACTGGCAGAGATTCTTTGCTTTGTCAATCGATTTCTCTGCACCTTCCATTTGTCCTCTTTTAATGGTTCACCCCCTACTTACACACACCGCTTCTACTTCTCAAACCAGTGGTGAAAGTGCTTCTTCTTCTTTGGCAATCACTTGTAGCCGAGTAAGATTGTCTTCCACGAACACAGTCTTAACAGTGAGTTCATAAGTGACTGTGGAGGCCAATTCTGGATCCACATGTTCTTCCACAGTAGGAAAAAAGGTTTCCAGGTGGGGGTTGACCATGGTGAGAGTTTGCCAAATGTGCCTCCCTTTTAGTATGTTTCTCCCTTTCGTCCTGAATTCGAGTATCTTCAAAGCAACCTTTGCTAAAGGCTGTTCTCCAATTGGAACGCTCACAGGCCAGTGTTTCCCATTTGTCAGTATTTATACCACATTTTTTTTTAAAGATTTGACTTCAGAGAGAGTCTTTAAACCTCTTTTGTTGACCACCAGCATTACGCTTTCCATTTTTAAGTTTGGAATAGAGTAGTTGCTTTGGAAGACAATAATCAGATATCCAAACAACGTGATCAGTCAAACAAAGTCTGATGTTGAAGAATCATTGCTTCAACACTGGTGATCTTTGCTTCTTCCAGTACACTGGCATTAGTTTGTCTGCCTTGCCAAGTGATATGTAATTTTTTCCGGAGACATCGTTCATGGAATCTTTTGATGGACTGCTTCTCATTCTCAAACCAGTGGTGAGAGTGCAGAGTAAATGGAACCATGTATACAGAATCAGTGTGAGTAGAGTGGTACCTTGGGTTAAGAACTTAATTCATTCCGGAGGTCTGTTCTTAACCTGAAACTGTTCTTAACCTGAGATACCACTTTAGCTAATGGGGCCTCCCGCTGCCGCTGCGCCACCAGAGCACAATTTCTGTTCTCATCCTGAAGCAAAGTTCTTAACCCGAGGTACTATTTCTGGGTTAGCGGAGTCTGTAACCTGAAGCATCTGTAATCTGAAGTGTCTGTAACCCAAGGTACCACTGTAAGTTTGCTAAATGAAAGCTATCTGTGTGTTCAGATCTGTGACACTGGGCTAACAGTGATTACTTCTAATAAAAAAATTCCTTTCAGTCACAGAAATGCATATCCCAAGGACACAGTGCTAAGATATCTGGTGTCCAACCATGTAGTCTATAAATTGTGGTCAAGACAAAGGTTCTTTGGATTGAATCATTTGGACATCTCGCCCAGTAGTGCCAGCTGTAACTGTGGCTTTTCATGTAACTGTGGCTTTCCATGTTCTTTTCATGTTGTTGTTGTTGTTGTTGTTGTTGTTGTTGTTGTTGTTGTTGTTGTTGTTATTCATGCCAAGCCTATCTTAATAATATACTTTATATCAGCTTTTGCCAACCTGGTGCCCTCCAGACCTTCTAGAATACAAGCCCCATCTGAACCATCCAACATGTCTGAAATTTGGGGATGATGGGAGTTGTGTTGCAAAACATCTAGACTGCCACAGTTTTCCTATGTCTCTGCCTTAGGGCCTTGTGAATACAAAACTTGTGCTCTACCACTGAGTTATGGGCCATCTGCATAATCCACTACCTTGTGGACATATGGGCCTGCAACTGCCCACTTGGGAAACTCAAGCTCTAGCTGGGGAGCTTTCCCTTTCCAAGAATAACAATGGGAGAGCCCTGCTTGCAGTCTAAAATTGTGTCATTCACAAGTCAGAAACATGCACCTGGAGACAGGAAAAGCACCAAGCTGTAAGTCCTTATGTTTGTTGTTAATATTATTTCAATATTATTCTGGAATAGCTAAGAGTGAGGAAAGCTGAAGCCATGAAATCATCATCGGTGGTTTATCATGCAAAATATAACATAACATGGCACTTGAGGCAAATTGTGCCTCTACAACAATCTTTTATTCCAATCAACAGTAGCACTTAACATATTTTGTGACAAAGAATACAACTTGCAATCATGCAAATGAGATTTCTGAGGCAAATTAAGGGGTGTGGGTGTGGTGTGGAATGATGATGAACTTTTGAGGCAATGCATTGAAAGCAGAGTAACCTATCGGTCTAATCTGAATCAGGGGAACCTGTGGTCTTCCAGATATTGTTGGACTCCAATTCCTATCAGGTCCTTCCAGCATAGCATAGCCAGTGGTCTGGGGTGATGGGAGTTGCAGCCTGTCAACATCTGGAAGGCTACAAGCTCCTCACCTCTCACCTTAACAGATTACAACAGAATTTCAATTCTAAAAAGTGAGGTGAGTTAGACTGGTAGATCCTGGCTTGATGCTAGGTGAGTCATGGACTCAAGGCCTCTCCAGTCCACACCACTAGCTCTCAGACTGCCACTCAGTGCTAAGCACCTGTGGAAAGTTGTGGTCCTGGTTACCCAGATTCCCTGGACAAGGTGGGCTGTTGCTACCTCACATAATGTGCTGGTTGACAGGTGAACAACAGGTAATGAAGCTCCCAGTTCTCTAACGGCATTAGGAAAGCCACCTGCAATATAGAGATGATAATACAGCTCTGTTTTAAAGTTCACCGAGGGGAAAATATATGAAAATATAGTTGATCTCCTTCATATCTGTGATCAGAAACTTTTGGCATATTGAGGTGGTGCCATGCTGCCACCAACACCACCCTGACAGTGGTGTTGTAGCCACTTATCACAACAATGGAAGCTAGAGTAGTGGTGAAGTTGGAACTGTGTGGCTGTTCTAGTGGAACCAAATCTACATTCCCACTAGTGCATCCATGCAGCCCTGACCTCACAGTCATCCCACCCATCTTGGATGGGTGGCACTGTGGTCTAAATCACTGAGCCTCTTGGGCTTGCCAATCAGAAGGTTGGCATTTTGAATCCCCATGATGGGGTGAGCTCCCATTGCTCTGCCCCAGCTCCTGCCAACCTAGCAGTTTGAAAGCATTCCATTGCAAGTAGATAAATAGGTACCGCTGCAGCGGGAAGGTAAACAGTGTTTCCATGTGCTCTGGTTTCCATCACAGTCCTCTGTGTGCCAGTAGTGGTTTAGTCATGTTGGCCACATGACCCATAAAGCTGTCTGTGGACAAACGGTGGCTCCCTCAGCCTGAAAGCAAGATGAGCGCCACACCCCATATTCACCCTTGACTGGACTTAACCATCCAGGGGTCCTTTACCTTTTACCATCTTGGTAAGTGGTTTGATGTGAAACATCATATTGTGGCCATATCCAAGCCTGTTGAGAAGCATGAGGTGAATTTCTTATGCCTCTATCACTTCCCCAGATCTTCACCACTGTCCTCAATGAAACTGGAAAGAGGTTGTGGTGGGTGGGTGGGTGGACAACAAGCAATTTCAAACCAGACCAACATGTTAGAAAGATCTGGATCTGTTTTGAAATGGGCTGGGATGTTTCATCCATGAACCTCATCATTGCCGCTACAAATGTCCCCACATCACTAATTAAAACATCTACCTAAGCAAGATTGCTATTGGTGTATGGAACCTATGAAATAAGGAGAATTTGTAACATTGCTTGGAGGTACCCAGTAAACAGTCATTAGGATGGAGCACAGCAACTACTGTGCCAGAGTAAAACAAGACTGTAAGATAATACTCCAGTGTTAGAGGTGAACTGCAAATAGATTGTGATCAGGTAGCTCATCAAAAAAATCACAAGTGGTACATGAAGTAAGAGTTCATCAGTATCAGAACTGCACTAGTGCCTGCAATGCTGCTAATTCATGCTCCCTGACTCATTAGAGTAGTGGCAGAATGACGTCCAAGTTCCTAGGAATGACATATGTACTCTAAATGGCACTAGAACTGAGATGCCAAAAAAGGCGGTCTAGCAAGAAGTAAACAAGGACCTTGGATGGGCACTTATTTGGAAAGCTATGTTTGGCTTGCTGATCAGTTTCCTTTTCAAAAGTAAACAGCCGCAACCCACCAGAAAGCTAGGTGCACTTGACACCACTGATTTCAGTGAGCTTGAGTACACTCAACTTTCTGTTGGACCGTGGCCACAATCTCTGATGCTTCTACTTCATGCTTTATAAGCTGAAAAAACTGAGGACTGGCTGTCATTCTGTCAGGAGCTCGTCCTACACTCGAGTAGGACCCTGGCAGAAACACATGCCTGACTGGCATGTTCTCTCCCTCCTGGTCGTTCGTTCGGGAGCTTCATTAGCTTTCTTCTGCCCGAACATCACAGCAACCGATTCCAACAGACATTGGCACACTTAGGGATCAGCAGAGTCTTTGCAGCTTGCGTAACAGACCTCAGCATTTTGGCTAATCTACTTTATTTACATATAAACACACATGGAGCACTGCAACATGGCTCCCTTTCTCTCTAGCATCAGACAGTAAAGAGAAAGAACAAAGGACAATAGTCCCACTTCACGGAAAGCAGTAACACAAACATCCTGTCTCTGTCACTTCCCACTCTGTGGAGTCAAAACATACACCGTCATGTGAAAGATAACAATCCCATGACTGCAATCATGTAGCAGGAATTCTAACATGCCATATGCTATAGCACTGAGTCAGAAGGATGGAAGATGAAACATGACCCTTTCAAAATTCCCAAGGAATGGTCCATTATAAAGGATCAATCTTGCTAGCTGTGGAATAAGGCCTAAGGTGTCATCTTGGGTGACCAGGTGCCATGTTGTGCTTGTCAGTAACACTGCTGTAGCCTCATGATTCAAAGGGTAGCAAGTAAGGAGAACCATAGGAAATAGGTTGAATATTTCCTTTTCTTTTCTTTTCTTTTCCCCATTAAGTGTTTGTTACATTTTAGAACACAATTCAAACAATAACAAGGGAACCCCTTCCAGTGACCTTGTCTCATAATATTTTAAAAGAGCTGCATCAAAGGCGGTTCACGCAGAAAGGCTGATAGTTAGCGATATGAAAAATTCAAGCGGAAACTTGTAAAATGAACCAAGAAATAAGAACACAATTCTAGAGATCATAGACTTGGTATTGGAATGAGTATTCATACCCTTCTCACCGACCCACCACCTCCTTCAACAGCAAGAATATAATTAGAGCTGAGTCAAAACAATCTTATTTAATTTCTTTTCTTTCTGTCTTTTTTCATTTTGCTTGTGTTCACTGTTGTTGAAAAACACCCTCCAAGATGTGATTAGTATCTAAGACATGGACAAAAATGAGAGAGAGATGCCTGATTTTCATGTAATTTGCTTACCTGTTAGATGAAAAGCTCTCATCAAACATGCAAATTTCCACATTAAAAGCAAAACTCTTGAAAAAATCAACCCCATCTTAGATGCAACAGGCCAAAGCAACACCTATACTTTTCTATCCCTCCAGAGATTTACAGAACTTGCACTTGGACTAGAATTCATAATCTAAGGATCATGTTCTGCTTTGGCCTTTCAACACTTTGAAGATCAAGATAAAGCTCATACTAATAGGAGGAGTAGTTTTGTTACCACATAATGCTACACACGTACACCGAAGGAACACACATTGCTATTTTTAACCTAGAGATGGGGCTGTCTCTTGGGGTCTTTGGGAACATTTGCAAACTGGAAAACTGCCATTGGCACTCCACAACTAGGCACACATCATAGCTCCTATACTATCATTTACAGTAGAAAGCTTTTTTTCCAAGCTGAATTTCAGTGGAGGGAGGGAATGCAGGACACCAAGGAAGGCCTGGGAAGTGGAGAGAAGGGTCCCCATGGGAGCCAGTGAAGGCCTCAGTCGGCACCCTGAGGGCATCCCGTTGGTGACTCCTTGAACGAGATCGTGGTGCACCACAGCAACCAAAGAGGAAGGAACCTTGAGAAAGCAAGCCAGAATTCTGAGCAATTGAATATGCAGTTTAGTACAAAAATAGATTAAGTATTCAGATCAGATTATTTGGTTAATTCTATAGATGAACCAGATGTGGAGTGCCAAGAGAAATGGAGTATGGAGGAGCTAAAGGGCAATCTACACATCTAATCCTATTGAAATAACAAATTGTATGGGAGGAGCAGCAGCTAGAAAGGGGGATTTATGCCAAATAGTGAGATGAGAGGGCAAAAGACACCACAGAGACATGCAGAGAGTCAAACTGGGTTACAGAAAGGTGTCAAATGCAACTTGTTTCTCATCTCTCAGGCTTAGGCAGAGCAGCAGCTTTGCTGGTTAATGGAATGGGAATCTAGTGCAATGTTACACAAGCCTAACATGCAGCAGCTTGCTTTATGGCAGATTCTTGGGCTTAGGATTGCTTCCTTGGACTGTGTTGCCTGATGGCTGTTTTGATGTCAAGGTAATACCACACACTTCGTTCCAAACAGCATTCTTTATTCGAGGCTATATAACAGTTGATGAAGTTCCAGAGGTGCCTTCCAATGGGGGGGGGGAGTGTTTGTGAAGAGGCCACTGACCCATCTGCACATGGAATAATTCAGATTTGTCTTCCTTTACAGAACTGTCTCTTCTACGGTGCTCTTCAAAAGAGTGTAGCGAAAGATGGAAATAATGGACAATTCGTATTCCACACATTTGTGTGTGTGTTTTAAATGCCCGTTTTAGAAAAACCTTCAGTTGAACAACAAGTGGAATTATGAGCGGAAAAACTGTAACAATTGGCACTTTGGCGAAGCCTTGGATAAAGGGGGCGGGGGATGAAGTCAAATGCATTATGCAGTTGCTGAATGCTTGACATTTCAGAGAAGTTAATTGGCCAGGTAGCAACAGGCTAGCATAATGGTTGCAAACAGAAAGACATGTGGGTGTGTAATCATCTGCCCACAATAAAAAGCACCTGCACTTTTGACAGATTTGTGGGAACTACTACACAACATTTACTTAGTGTCCTTCACTCATGATTTTTTTTTAATTGAAACATGAGCTCAGGCATGACCAGTGTGTCCTTTAACAAGGATATCCAAGGTGGGGCCTTCCAGATGTTGTGGACTACAATTCCCAGCAAGCATGGGCTAAGGATTATGGGAGTTACAGTCCACAACATCTGAAGATTATTTACCATGAAGGTGGCCATATCAAACAATGGCCATGATCCAGCCAAGAATTAGCACTTCCAAGGCTCCAATTCAGTGTAATTGCTTGGGAGACACGGTGCAACGCAAAACATGTTTACTCAGGGGTAAATTATGTGGAGAAGGGGACTTCATCCCTAGGAACCGGGTTTAGGATTTTTTCCCTTATCTCTCTGTTCTTTCCCCCATCTCTGTTCTTTTTCTTTACTTGTTCTCTTTATTTCTCTCCTCTTTTTGTCTTTTTTATTCTATTTTTCTCCAGAAGCTATTTTATTGCATTATGAAGAAAAGAAGAAGAGTTTGGATTTGATATCCCACTTTATCACTAGCCGAAGGAGTCTCAAAGCGGCTAAGATTCTCCTTTCCCTTCCTCCCCCACAACAAACACTCTGTGAGGTGAGTGGGGCTGAGAGACTTCAAAGAAGTGTGACTAGTCCAAGGTCACCCAGCAGCTGCATGTGGAGGAGCGGAGACGCGAACCCGGTTCCCCAGATTACTAGTCTACCGCTCTTAACCACTACACCACACTGGCTCTCTGAAAAGGAACTGTGTTTTGGATTTCAGCCTGGAGTCCCATGGATTTCAGTGGAACCTACTTTGAGTGAACATGTATTTACTATGGGATGGAGAATCCTGAATGGGGCCACTCCATGTTGCAGTATTTTGTTGTGGGCCTCACTTGTTTGTTTGTTTGTTTGTTTGTTTTAAATTAACTTGGACAATGCAACACAGACCTCAACATGTTGTTCACAGGACACTGGATTCTGGCCAGTATCATCAAACCAATATTTGCTCATTGGCAATCCAGTGCCAGAAGTGTTTATGATAATATATTAAATTATGACAATGATACTTTGTTTGGTGCCTTTGTTTAACCTTCCAGTCTCTCGAGCTGATGTTCATGATCGTCAGACAAAGTTGTGGTTGCCCTTTTTTGTGTGTGTCAACACTGAAAGAGTGCAAAGCTGTATAATTAATATAAAACCAAATAAAGTGGAGAGGGGGGAAATGTTATCCACTCTGCTGCTTGGGAAGAAATTATACCCTAATAAATGAATTCCTTGTTGATCCAATTTGTATTGCTGGTGAACTGTTGAGGTTCTACACAAAGGTTAATTTTCACATCAGTTCTCTGTGACGTTCTCTTTATTTTTTTTCACAGAATGTTCTCATTCCTCCCGCCCCACCATACTCTAAATGTCAAGACATTGTGCATTTCCTGTGTTCAGCTCTGGCATTACTTCCCAAAACAGATGACATTAAAAGTCAGTGATGCCATGAATTTTCTAATTAAAATGAAATAATAAGAATCTAGTTAAAAACTGGCTGTGCAGCTGGACTCATTCACATAGCATGTAAACATAGATGGTTATGAATAGTACATTGAAAATGATTGTGCATATTATTATTTTTAACCATGAGGCCCCAGAGGCCCTAAGTACCGGATATATCCAGATGTGGCAGCCCCTCCCCTGGGAAATTCCTCTGGTTACATATCAGAGGTGCCAAATCTCTTACCTTTTCGGCACCTATTTAAAGATATTCCCTTTTCAACAAGCCTTTTAAGTAGAGATTTTCACCTCAATCTACACCTGTATTGGATTTGAAATTGTATGTGAAATAGAATAATATATGTTGTTGTTTAGTCATTTAGTCGTGTCCGAATCTTCGTGATCCCATGGACCAGAGCAGTCCAGGCACTCCTGTCTTCCACTGCCTCCCACAGTTTGATCAAACTCATGTTAGTAGCTTTGAGACCACTGTCCAACCATCTCGTCCTCTTTCATCCCCTTCTCCTTGTGCCCTTAATCTTTCCCAATATCAGGGTCTTTTCCAGGGAGTCTTCTCTTCTCAAGAGGTGGCCAAAGTATTGGAGCCACAGCTTCAGTGAGCACTCAGGGCTGATTTCCTTCAGAATGGATAGGTCTGATCTTCTTGCAGTCCATGGGACTCTCAAGAGTCTCCTCCAGCACTATAACTCAAAAGCATCAATTATTCAGCGATCAGCCTTCTTTATGGTCCAGCTCTCATTTCCATACATCACTACTGGGAAAACCATAGCTTTAACTATACGGACCTAATATATAGGTGTCCTCAAAATGCATGTCCTAGTCAGGCACAGGTTGTAAGTATGTGTAAATAAACTATATTTCGTAAAAACACTGCAGTGTCTACTGTGCCTATTTTTCCAGAAGGAAATGCAACCCTGGGTAAGTACCTGAAATCCACTGGAATCTTGTTATCGCTTAGCAGAGATTGGAGGTGGCATGTAACAATATTATGGGACGGTTGGGATTGCATTGTATGTCCAACTATCTTTCTCCTTTTACTCCTGGATGATTTCCTATACAGGTTTATACAGGATTTTCTATAGAGACACCTGAAAGCAATAATGTGCTGATTAAAGTCAACAAACTTGAACTTGATCAAGCCAAGACACTGGTGTGTGTGTGTGTGTGTGTGCACGCGCAAGCTCATGTTAGGAGTCCAACTGGCTGGGACCTGGGTGATTTGACTGTCCTAGATGGGATCACACACCTCCATAAGCTTCCCAGGTTGATTATCTGCTGTCCATTAGGACATTTGCTAAAACATTTTAGTTTACAAGGCATACATTATAGGCTATACTGCTGCTGCAACTTAGTAAGTTTATTTGCATGCAGATCCTATATATGTCTACTCTGAGGTAAACTCAATCGAATTCAATTGTATTTACTTTCAGCTGACATTGCATAGACCTAAAGCTTTCCATAATATGTTGGACTAATGGATTTTGTGGGGGGTTTTCTTATTTTGATAAGTAACCATATTTTTTAATGGCATTTGGGAACTTATAAAATAAGTAAATGCCTCAATGTCATCAGGTAATCAATGAGCTACCCACTAATAGTATATCTGATATTCTTAGAAATCTGGATTGTTTTATTCTGGAAAGAGAATATTTATAAAGCTTTTCCTGTATATGCACAAACCCAAACCCCCTTGTGTTTCTGCCTGGCTGCAGTTAACCAAAGGTAAAGGTAAAGGATCCCTGGACGGTTAAGTCCAGTCAAAGGCGACTATAGGGTTGTGGCACTCATCTTGCTTTCAGGCCAAGAGAGCCGGCATTTGTTCACAGACAGCTTCCCAGGTCATGTAGCCAGCATGACTAAACTGCTACTGGACCGGGAAGGAAGCCAGAGTGCATGGAAATGCTGTCTACCTTCCTGCCACAGCAGTACCTATTTATCTACTGCACTGGTGTGCTTTTGAACTGCTAGGTTGAAAGGAGCTGGGACAGAGCAACAGGAGTTCACCACATTCCACGGATTCGAACCAGCAAGCCCAAGAGGCTCAGTGGTTTAGACCACAGCGCCACCTGCTCCCTTACCAAAAGATGCTGGAAACAATCACACCATCATTCTCTTCCATGTTGTTGGATGGAGCTAGTCCAGTTTTCCATCTCCAAGTCGCAATCCTGAAAGGACAAGCTTACAAGGAGTTAAAGTGTTCCCTGTGCTTTGTATTTTAAATTACTTTTGGAAAAAAAGTAATATCCATATTGTACCTTGAAGGAAGACCTAAGCTGTAAACTTTAACTGCAGCCTGAGTTGGCAATCATTTCACAGGGACAAGACACTGCAATGGAAATTGCTCTATAAATAAGATCCCTTACAGAAGAATTAAAATGGAATTCATATTATTGATGTTCACTAGCAGCCATAAAAAACACAAAAGACAGCCAGGAAGTGGCACTTGTTTCAAATCACTATCTGACGCACCTGAAGGACACCCTCAAAGTCGGCTTTTGATCAATGGTGATGAATCTGTTCATCCGGCTCTTTGGGTAACTCTAATGCATTTGGAAACCTTGAGGAAATACAGCAAGGCAGAAGGAGATAGGATAGATATTAGCTGCACCTACAGAGAGTTCCATTTGATCATTTATTCCAAAATCTGCCCTTTTACAATGAAACAATGTCAAGCTAAACATCTTTTTGTTGGGTTACTTTTATGCCTCTCTTTATTGGACAGACTCCCCAGGGAGTTACAACCTCCCGCAACCTGACGAGAAAGCTATAATCATGCTGTTTGCAATAGAGTTATCATCTCCAATGCTGGCTCATATATTTCATAGACCATGCCAGGAAATGAACTGTAGTCCCGTTGTCACTTCATTCCTTTGCTTGCTCCGATTGGTTGCTAACGTTGCACAGGAATCCCTGCAAACCTATCAGAACAAGCTAAGTATTGCTCGAAATTAAATGTAGAATCTGTTAATCTGAAACAGGGCAGGGGAATGGCTGGCTGTTCACATCTTATAGTTATTGAGGGAAGGGGCTTATTTTTATGCTTTGGTATATCAGGATATATGAAAGAGGAAAAACTGGCAAGGGATTAGATTCCTCCAGTGCTTCAAACCATTTTTTTTTTTTAAAAAAAAATGAGTTCTGCGATGAAAAGAAGCTAATAACATCACATCGTTTTTCAAAGATGGATTTGATTAGTGAAGCTAAACACACAGAGAGGGGGGGGGGGGAGAAAGAAATACAGAACTTGGTTGCTCTTATAATTCAGACAAAGCAGAAGCCAAGTATGACAAGCCAGGTCTATTACAGCATGTGATATTTCTAGTGAGGTGTGATTGATGCCCAATTGTTAGCAATGACATTGATGGGGCTTCACGCCTAGCAGGTGCTGCAAATGTTTCAGTTTTGTGTAAACCGGCACTCATTTTTATTTGCTACTCTAGAAAATTATTTTGAGTGAACTTAGTGCCTGTGAAGAGGGACAGATTTATAACCTCGGAAACTTAAACACGGTGTTAAAAAAAAACAACCACCACACAATGGGCACATCTTGGTCTCATGGGCAGTTTTCCTGTGCAGTTTTCCAGAGTCATGTATATAAAAAGGAAATTGTGCTAAATTTAGCCTCTAGGCGCTCTCAAATCAGTCTGTGACAATGATCTACAGTGCAGATTCTTCAAAAGAAATAACTAAAGGTGTACATTTCTATTAAAAATAAAATAAAATAAAAGTAGTATCTGTTCATACACAGTGGATTTCTTTTTTTAAAAAAAATGTAAACAATTCTTAATGAGTTTTGGGGAGGGAATAATTCCTCATTTTACGAATGTTGGTAAACGGCAGTTGACGTTGGTTGACTCTGTATCTGAAGTCCATTTCAATCAATATGAGTAGATTAGGTCTATAGAACAACCCACATGCCCAGGGATAATGGACATGGGGCTCAAAGGCAGTTGGCCAGTTGACAGAGTTGGGTGTGGTTGCTTACTCAGTTTCCCAATGTGAGGGTCACCACAGGTTACAGAGGGGGACTAGGCAGTGGGTTGGGTGGGATGAAATCAGTGCAACCCATTACAGTGAACACCTAAGTATAGCTTGTAAGAAGCGGGAATGGATAATATTTTCATCAGCAACAAAACCAGACCATTCCTCATCAACAGAATTCAAGGTCAACGCTGCACATACACGCTGAAAACTTTATGTAAAGTAATTTGATTATGTGAATTTAAGTGTCACCCCCATCAAATTGCTTAGCCTTAACCTCGGGCTTTCTAAACGATTTATACGCAGCTCAAACTACTAAGGTTCTCCTACAGTTAAGTGCAAGGAAATGTCAGATGTAATGGGTTACGTGAAGCTAGTGATTTTTAATGATGAAGTCCAGACTTCTTCATGTTCAGAACATTCTTGTAGATCATTTCGCTTCCCGGAGAGCAAAAGGTAGACATGAATGAGTGACAGATTAGTAAGAGAAAATCAGAATCATGCTTCATTACTTTAAGAATGGTGAGTAACTGTGTGTGGCTTCCAGAGTTGGTTTATTTTGCCCATTAGACATGTCCATGCTCTTTTAGATAGAGCAATTAAATAGATCATTAGTCATTTTATGGAGTGTCCACTCAGAAGTCAGAGGGAAATTGTTTCTCTCCTGCAAGAGGAGCTGTATAATTCACTGATAAAAAATCAGAATCCCTCCTGTGAGATAAATTGTGCATCAACTGGCTATAAACCTATTAAAATAGAGCCAAACCATCTATTCACCATTGTTACCATCAAGTATGCATAGTAAATGAGTAAAACATGCTTGACTCAGTTTGGTTGTAGATCAGAGCAAGTTCATTCCAGAAGATGTTGGGCAGGGACCCAGTTTAGTCTGTTGCAAATATGAAGATGATGATGATGATTAGAATTTATATACCACCCTATACCTGGAGGTCTCAGGGCACTTCACAGAACAACATCAAAATATAAAACCACAAAATATATAATCAAAATAAAAACAACATCCCAATAACCCCTCCGATAACCCCCCCCCCCTTTGATCATTTGGAACATCCATCCTGGTCGTCGGATGAAGAGTCAAAGAGAAAAGCTAATGAAGCCCGATAGCTGAGATTGTACTACTCACTGAATGGATACGGAAGGATCAGGGATGGACAAATTTGTCAATTTCAGCTTATCCCTGTTTCTTATTTTCCCAGTCATAAATTCAGTTCTCTATATTTCTGCATAAGTTTATTTTTATTTAAATTCTTCAGCATTTTGGTCCAAATATACACATTTTTACAAGTAATTTTGCCTAACATGCACATTTTTGCAAGCAAATTTCCTCACTATAATGCTTTTCTGGATGTGGTTCTCATTAATGTATGCCATATGGTATAAATTCATTCAGCATAAAACTAAGTCTGAGAGCATTCTTCACCCTCAAGCAGTGCCCAGAACATTGTGGACTATGCACCCTTGTGCAAATTAATTGAAACAAACAAATTAGTTTATTATACAAAACTCACATATACATGCACAAAATTCACATATATGTACATTAGTAACAGATATGACCTCCGCTATTTTTAAGCAGCATTTGAACACGGTTTGGCATGGAGTCTAGTAGTTTTGAACAGTCACTGTTGCTTTTCGGATCTCTGTACCACACTTGAATCAGTGATTGAATCATGAATTTCTTCACTACTTTCGATGTGTGACAGGGGGCTAGGTCCTGCTGTAATATCCCAGTACCATCAGAATACCTCTTTTCCAGCTCTTGAATAACTCTCTTTCATAGAACCTCAATATATTGTGGTGAGCGCATCACTCCTTCTATTGACTGCAGGCTTCCGACACCATAATGATCAACTGACTTTTTGTGTTTGTTTTGAGTACAGGATTACGAGTAAGATAGAAAACATGCTTTGTTTCAGTTAATTTGCACAAGGCTGTATATTTGACATAGATACCGAACCTGCTTGTCATTGATTTAAAATGTCAGCATCACACTTGTTTGTTTTGTTTGTTATTATTATTGTTCTTTTTTATGTGCCATAAACGGGATGTAAATATTTAATTAAAAAAAAATATTTTCATTAATGTATGTTCTATATTGTGCTCCTTCTGGGATAGTTTGTCCACCTTTGGTATTCACCCTGCATTCAGTTCTCATCTGTGGCTCCTAGAAGCTATAAGCATGTAACAGCAGCTACAATCTGGGAAATTAAGAAGCTGCATACACGTACATGACACAAGAAAATTAGGAACGTTTTAGGTCTTGTATGTTTGTTTTTAATGTCGCTAGAACAAAGAACCCTGGAGCTACTTGTCTGAAATTTTGCAGGGATAACTCCCTCTTAAGGGGTGAATATTTCCAGATAACAATTTGGATCCAGGGTCCAGATCAGATCTGGATTGATCCTGCATGAATGCGGATCCAGTCCAATTTGCCACATAGTGCTCCCAAATCAGTTCAGTCCTAAACCATATTAAACATTGCTAAACTTGCTGTGCAAACAAAAAACACTTTTTTAAAAAATGGAACCGATCCTACTTAATGAGTTTCTGTCAATGAGACCATGTTGAAATAGGTAGAGATTCTTTAGAAGAACACCCATCAGACTTAAAGTCTTCAGAAAGAAATATCACAGTATGATCAGGTTTTCTGTCTATTAGAGAGTTTTTTCCTCCTCCTCTAGCATAGCATCATTTCATAAAGTCCTGACACTTCCTTTCCTTTGTCATGACACCCAAGAGAGCTTTCTTGCACAAAAGGCTGAGTGCTACATGGCTCCATTGGTTAGGCTCATAAATGACAAGAGAAAATTCATGTGCATGTTTAGAGGAAATTGGCACGTAACCTCTTCTAACAATAATGGGAACTAAGCTTGCAAACTCTATTTCATAAAGGTGAAGCTCCACTCCAGGAGCAAAGCACATTCCATAAAGCATTAATAGATCATTAATCTTGCTCCACTTTCTTGACCTACTGATATCATATAAATAGCACTCTCCACCACTACCATCTCTTGCTGGCATTCTAGTGACATTTTCCAATTCAGCTCGAGCTACTCCTTCTGGTGCCCTGTGCATCCTTAGTGCCTCTGTTTTCGGTATAAATGCTACAAAAGAACTGTAGTGTAAAAATAGCAGCTGGGCATTCTGATTCTTAACTTCATAGTCTTCTGTTTGGTAGACCCCATACTGATGCAGGCTATGAAATACTGAATGTGATGCCTTCTCCTTCTCCAGAGCTCATCTTGTATTTTGTGACCTGAAGGCAGCACTCAATACCCTGCAAAAACAAAACCTTTCATAGTATTCTTCTGAATGCCAAGTGCTGACATTAGAGTGCAATGTCCATTCAAGTGCTAATTGCAGGCCCCTTATTGCTTATAAGGCCCTTCACGACCTAGGACCCTCGTACCTATGGAACCGCCTCTCCCGGTATGCCCCACGGAGAGCCTCAAGGTCCATAAATAGCAACACTGTAGTGGTCTGGGGCCCTAAGGAAGTTAGATTAGCTTCAACCAGTCAGGGCCTTTTCAACTCTGGCTCCGGCCTGGTGGAACGCTCCGCCTCATGAGACCAGGGCCCTGCAGGATTTGATTTCTTTCCGCAGGGCCTGTAAGACAGAGTTGTTCCACCTGGCCTTTGGCTTGGAGCCAGTTTGATTCCCTCCCCCTCTTTCTTTTTTCTTTTCCTTTCTCCTCCTGCAATGAGGCTACATTTTAATATTTTAATGTTTCAATATTTCAATGTTGTTTTTAAGTTGTATTCATTCAACTTGTTTTTATTATTGCTTGTTAGCTGCCCTGAGCCCAGCCTTGGCTGGGGAGGGCGGGGTATAAATAAAATTTATTATTATTATTATAGCTTTGTGCATGATGACTATTGATTACAACCAACATTAACAGAGAGCCACAGCACCCACTAGTCTTTGGTACTCATATAGAGCCGACAGGGTACAGGACATAGATGTTGCTGTTGTAATAGTTGTTGTTACAGCAATATTAGTGCACATCAGCCTTCCTCAGCCTCAGGGGCGCCAACTCTCCCCCCCCACAGAGTAGGCACATCACATGATGCATCATGTGATGTCATGTGATGTACCCCACCCAGCAGGACATGCCGTGGGGAAAGGGAGGCACAGCATGGAGCCCAGCATTACATTCTTACTCCTCCTCCCTACTCAATGCTGCACAGAGAAGCAAGCATGCTGCCGGGCTTCATGGTCCACCTGCTTCTCCCTGAGGCACGCACCTGGCGGGGGCAGAACATGCTGTAGTGGAAATGCAGAAGACAATTGTATTTCGAGGAGTTAGGTGGCATGTCCCTTTCCCTTTAACACCCCCAGTTTGAGGTCTGCTGGAGTCTGATGTTTCACACACCTGTCGTGAGTTTCTTGGGTTCTTCTGTGTGGCAAGTGCTGACTGGATGCCGGCTGCAGGTAGTGGGAGACTCTCAGCCGCTCTGTATTAATCATGAGTAATGCTAGGTGCACTTGATTACATCAAGGCAGGCTATAAAAGCCATAGGTGGGAGGGGCCCTGTGAGCTTCTGCCCAGATCAAAGGACCTGATGCTTG
Organism: Podarcis melisellensis; assembly: GCF_964234715.1. Taxonomy (NCBI): domain Eukaryota; kingdom Metazoa; phylum Chordata; class Lepidosauria; order Squamata; family Lacertidae; genus Podarcis; species Podarcis melisellensis. Next base: position 68,866,134 of record NC_138539.1, read on the forward strand.
GAGACCGGTGGTCGGGGTCTTTCTCCTGGTGCTCTACCTGAGGCTCCGGGTAGCTGAAGGGGAGATTGGGTAGCCCCTGTTGGGTGTGTTTTATGTTATGCTTTGTATGCCTGCTGTTTATTTGTTAATAAAACTGCTTTGGTTCCCCTTCCACCTCCTCATTCCTTTTGTCCTGATATCCTTGGAAAGAACTGCTGTATTTGGCAGCACACATCCATAGGGAGATCTTCATCTTTGCTCATTCTAGCCCCCTCCCGGGTTCCGGGTGAGGCCTGGGATGTGCAGAGGGCACCCAGTGGTCACCCCCTCAATATTGTGGAGGGCTGGGCCCCCTGATTCAAAATATTGAGGGCGCTGAAGCCCCTGGTGCCCCCTAAACCTGGCACTGATAGATTGGAGCCTGCCAGTTCTTTTGGACTGCAGTTTCCATAATTCCGCACCCTTGTCCATGCTGGGAGTGGCTGATGGCAGTTAGAGCTAAAACATTTGAAGGGCACCAGGTTGGGAAGAGCTGGTCTACATGAGGGCATTTTACAGAGAAACAGAAGCAAAGTAACTCTCAGCAAAATAGGTTTCTGCCCTGGAACTTGGTGTGACTGGAGGAAATGGCTCTGTCAGCTGACTTGCATCCACGTGAGTTTCTCGCATCATACCAAAAATTAACAAACAACTTCTGCAGCAGGTTAATGGTTTGCTTTCTTAAAAAATTCTTTTTCAACATGTAGTACTATAATGCTTGGAGAGACAAGATAGCAGGTCCTGCACAGAACAGATATTTAGTTTGTTGCTTTCAATCCTGCTAGCACAAAATGTACAGAAATTGAGATTTAAAACAACAACTACAGTGGTACCTCAGGTTAAGTACTTAATTCATTATGGAGGTCTGCACTTAACCTGAAACTGTTCTTAACCTGAAGCACCACTTTAGCTAATGGGGCCTCCTGCTTCTGCCGCACTGCCGGAGCACGATTTCTGTTCTCATCCTGAAGCAAAGTTCTTAACCTGAAGCACTATTTCTGGGTTAGCGGAGTCTGTAACCTGAAGCGTATGTAGCCTGAAGCATATGTAACCCGAGGTACCACTGTACTATGTATTCTGTTAACCACTCACAGAGAGTTTATTTGTAAAAGAATAAGATGATGAATCCTTAATGCCACTTCCGACATCAGGAGGAGGGGGTTTTGCGGTTCTCACGACCCATTCACACTCTCGCGGAGCTGACTACAGCCCCGCGAGAACAGGGGAATCCCAGGATCATTAGTATGCATTATTCATCGCACCAGCCAATTGGCTGGCGGCGGGGGCGGGGCGAGTAAGGGGCATTTAAGGTCGGGATAGCCCATACTCGCCCCTTTCTTTCCTTCCAGCAGCTGCGGTTTCCCTCCCTCCCACCCTTTAGGTTCTAAGCTGGACTTTGCTATGGGCCTTGGCTGGTCGCCGCAAGGGGCCTGGTAGGAATTTTTCCATTTGGCTAATTGGCTATATTTTGGAAGCCACTTGGTTTTTTCGCCTACCTCGTAGCAAACGTCACAACTTCTTGGTTTTGGCGGTTAGGCATTGGCAGGGGTATTGTTATGCAAATGAGATGGGGGAGGAACGCCATCACCTCCCCCAAAATGCTGAAGGGTAGTTCGTTAAAGGACTCCAGGGGGCGTCACCTCGTCCGAAACCTACGGAGGCTAGGGCCTAAAGCGCGCTCCCGAGCGGTAACCCCTCGGGGAGCGCCCAGGGATGTGCATCTCGGGGGCTCCCCCTGTTGGTGCTTAACCCTTCCCGGTTATACCGGTTAGTCTGATAGGGCCAATGCCTAAAGCCAATACCGCTCTTACCTGTAATCAATAAAGTTGTGGCCATTTTTCGCCCATTAACCTAAATTCCGTGTCCTGTGTCTTTATTTATTCCATTCAGTGGGAGGGGGCGGGAATAGACACGCAATGAAGAATAAATTGAAAATAATAATAAACAAGAAACTCCCTACCATGCATGAACTGTTAGTTAAAACCTGGACAATATTAGCATGCACTTTGGTTTATACAAAAAGTGGCACACATTTCATCTGAAGATGCTGTTGGGTTTGGCACTATGACAGATACACAATTACAGCCGACTCTATAGTAATCCGTTTATATGATGCTGATATTTTGTAATTCTATGTTATTATTGTATTATACATTTTATAATATAATTATGATTAAATGATAGCAATGGTACACTTCAGTACAGAGCATTAATCGTATATATTGCATTTGCTTTAAAGCTGTATTTTCAAAAATATTCTAATAAAATGATTTTAATAAGTTAATAAAGCATTGAAATAAAAGGGGCCAGCTTCCTTCCGTTTGGACTCTTTCAGCAACCAACCTATTTCTGAGTTTTTAAAGCTTTCTAACCACATGTCTAATAAATGGCAATCATTCTTAATGCTGGCACTCAACAGTTCTTCAAAATTCTATTTCAGAACAGCTGCAGTGTCTACATTGTTCTACAGTGTAGCACAGTATGGTGTTTTTATGATCTCTACCATTGTATCACCTAAGGATTTGTTAATGGGTCATCAAGATGAATGCCAAGCACTCTGCTATTGACCGGAGTATTTCAGAAATATCTTGACCGAATATTTCAGAAATTTTCAGATAGTGGGTCTGAATGGTGTTTAGCAGAAGAAATGAGATAGAGGGGCTGTCTAACCAAAAGATGCAGGTAGCACAGGTAGGATGCTCAGATAATTCTGAATTCACAATGCATATCCTTCCCATACAGTCTCATGCTAGCACAGCCCTGTGTTTTCTGCAATCTCTGCTTATCCAAACATTTGAATATTAAAATGTTATGAACATGGCATTTGAATGAATGAGGTTAGTCTCCCTCAGGTCTCTACATCTTATGACGCATACAGCTGACCAGCTAGAATACAAATGAGCTCAGCTCCTCCTGCTTGGAGGTGTACAGTGGTACCTCGGGTTAAGAACTTAATTCATTCCGGAGGTCTGTTCTTAACCTGAAACTGTTCTTAACCTGAAGCACCACTTTAGCTAATGGGGCCTCCCGCTTGCGCCACACCACTACTGTGCACTTTCTGTTCTCATCCTGAAGCAAAGTTCTTAAACCGAGGTACTATTTCTGGGTTAGTGGAGTCTGTAACCTGAAGCGTATGTAACCGGAGGTACCACTGTATTATGAATTAAGTGCCATTTCTGCCAGATGTTCTTCTACAGTTCAGTACAATGAGATATTTTTGTGAGATGTTGTGAATGTGTTGTCAGCATCAGGTCAGTGCCCAGGGCATCATTCCAGGGTTACAGGGGGTTGGACTAGATGAACCTTGTGGTCCCTTCCAACTCTACAATTCTATGATTGCTGGAACCTTGCCTACTCCCAATAGAGGCGGATCCACTGCGACTTCGGGGACACAGCTCTCCCACTGAAGATGATGTCAAGTGGTTTAAACAAAAATCCTCCTCAAATCTCAAGCTTACACAATATTTCCTGTTCCATATGTGTTACACTTATTTGAACTTCCAGAGGCATTTCTATCTGGCCAATCAGCTCTCTGCATCATTCAATCAGTCCTAAGCCAAAAGCATTGTAATGGCAAAGAAGAACCAAAGTGTGTTAAGGAGTAAGCTATGTTAAGTGCAGTGGGTCTTACTTCTGAGAAAATGTGCTTAGGATCATGCCATAAATTGTACCATGTGAAGGTTGTCACTGCTGTCTTGGGTGTGGCAAGATTCACTGTATAGATCAGGGCACTGTTTCTATGCCACTAAAACAGTCAGATGTGGAGGAAGCAGGGCTTTTTTGTTTCCAGAAGGAACTCATTTCTGGTACCTCTCAGGTTGGTGTCATTGCCATTCTAAGAAAACAAGAGTGGTGTCCATGGTGAGTTCTGGCACTACTTTTTCTAGAAAAAATAGCACTGGGACCAAGTTTAGAGCCAGTGGAGTGGAGCAGTCAGAGTGCTGGACTATGTACCCCGCCCATCTGGCTGGGTTTCCCCAGCCACTCTGGGTGGCTTCCAACAAAGATGAAAGATACACTAAAATGTCACATATTAAAAACTTCCCTGAAGTGGTACCTCGGGTTACAGACGCTTCAGGTTACAGACTCCACTAACCCAGAAATAGTACCTCAGGTTAAGAACTTGGCTTCAGGATGAGAACAGAAATCGTGCTCCGGCGGTGCGCCGGCAGCATGAGGCCCCTTAGCTAAAGTGGTGCTTCAGTTTAAGAACAGTTTCAGGTTAAGAACGGACCTCTGGAACGAATTAAGTACTTAACCTGGGGTACCACTGTAACCTATAAGACCAGGGTTTAAATCCCTACTCAGTCATGAAACTCAGTGATCTTGGGCTGGTCGCTGTATCTTAGGCTGACATACCTCACAGGTATGAGGTGAGGATAAAATGGAGAAGGCGAGAACCATGTACACCACCCTGAGCTCTTCTTGGAGGAAAGGTGAAATATAAATGTTGAAACAGCAGCAAAAACTCCTGGGCACCTTTGTTGTCATATTTTGGCACCAGGTAAGGACTTCTCTTCCCACCACCATCCCTGGCTTTTGATAGACTAAGGGGATGTTGTTTGTTATTAGTGTGCTGCCAACGTTTCTTGTATCTGCTATGGTAGTTGTTTGGGGTTTTCATTTTTCTGTTTTATTGTATAACAAACTTCTTTCTGTCTTTAACAGTGTTGTAAGACACTTGAAGACCTTTAGGTAACAAGTGACAAACAAGTCTAATAAATAATGACAGTAACAACCAATTTTATTGGCACCCAGAGACAATGGAGTGTGCCTCCAGGGGTGAAACCAAACCATTGCATTAGCAGCATTGAAGTGACCTCCACGGGGTGCCAGGTTGGGCAGTATGTATGGAGGTCCTGGGCTACCCAGACAAAATCTCCCCCTCATTCTCAATCTCACTGATGTGGTCCAAAGGAAATCAGAGCAATATGTTTGGCACCAGCTTGGCTGCAGGAATTGCCAGAAGGAGCCATCCAACCATCTTAGGGACTCCACTCTACTATTTTGGGTTTACTCCTTAGCCTTTTCTTTGCAAGGGAGTGGAGGTTGAGGGTCAGATTTTTTCCTTCTCTTAGATGGCCTATTTTACCAGGTTGCCAGGCCCCATCTCCCCCTCAATTCCCTCTACAGCATTTGCGGAAGACCTTCTTGACCATTAAATCCACTATTGGACTCATCTGCTCAGTCTGACAGAGCATGTCTTTGCATGCAGGGGAAATTGCATTGGGCGGGGGGACGTGCCCAAAGTTTATGATAAACTGATGTACACAAATGGGGTCGCCATCTTGTTTCCACTTTTAAAGAAGGCTTATGCATCTTGAATGGCAGTGGAGAAATTTAGTAGACGAAGCATTTCCTGGTGAGGGAAATTTCTGCAGGGCAGGCTGATATTCTAGAAGCTGAGCTAGAGAAAAATACAGGAAAACTATTTTGTTGTTGTTCTTTTCCTTAGCACTTAAACTGTGCTTCGCAGAAATTAAAGCGACACGCTTGAAGGATTACGATATAAATACTGACAAGACACAAGAGGAAAAGAGGTAGGGAGGACAGAAAAGGAGATAAGGACATGGACAATAAACGTGTGATTTATAAAACATAGGTGAAAGCTGGAAGTTCTGTTTTTTTTAATCCTCCATCTCCCCCAATTTAATTTACAAAGATAACATTAAAAAAAAATGTTAAGGGAGGAAAGCCCAGATTAATGGTTAGGTTGTAGGGAGTATTTTTAAAACACAGAGTAGAACCATGATAGATAGCAAGGGAAAGACAATACAGATCACAGGTGTGTGTGGAAGCAAATAGCATCAATAATGAGATTGATAAGAGGAAGCTGACCCAAAGCGATCACAGAGGTAAAGCCAGAAAAGATAACAGAAGAACAATAAGATGTGTTCAGGAATTCAGTCAATGATGAGGCGGCATAAAGCAGATGTGGGGAAACTTTGGACCTACAGAGGCTGCTGAATGACAACTCCCATCATCCCTGGCCATTAGCCATGTCTGGTGGGGCTGATGAGAGTTGTCACTCAGCAGGACGTGGAGGGCCACAGGTTCCCTACACCTAGCATTAAGTATGTAGGGTGTGGACTCCAATGTCTGTGGCTCAGCCTATCCCACTCTCAACCTTCCTGTGTTGAGTGGGAAGGTTTGAATGGGACGTCTGAGCAAATTCAGCTGTCTCCCTCTTCATACACACTTTATGGTATTGTGCCAAATAAAGGTAAGGTAAAGGGACCCCTGACCATTAGTTCCAGTCGTGACCGACTCTGGGGTTGCGGTGTTCATCTCGCTTTATTGGCCGAGGGAGCCGGCGTACACATACATGTGGCCAGCATGACTAAGCTGCTTCTGGCAAACCAGAGCAGCGCACGGAAACGCCGTTTACCGTCCCGCCAGAGCAGTACCTATTTATCTACTTGCACTTTGACATGCTTTCAAACTGCTAGGTTGTCAGGAGCAGGGACCTAGCAACGGGAGCTCACCACATCACGGGGATTCGAACCGCCGACCCTCTGTTCGGCAAGTCCTAGGCTCTGGGGTTTAACCCACAGCGCCACCCTCGTCCCATTGTGCCAAATAGATAGCACTAAATGAAGACCAATTTCTGACCATTTTCAAGCACCATGGCTATCTTAGGTATTTTAGGGGGGGGGGATAGTTGTTATGATGCTTTGTTCATTCTGATGAACATATAGAACATATGGACATATAGAAAGCTGCTTGACCCAGTGAAAGCCATTTCAAATGTGAGTGAAGCTGGAGAATTCCCATATCCATTCCTTGCTTTCAAAACAATAATAATTGAACCTTGAGAGGGGGTGAAGTTGGCATAACAGGGTCTTGGCAAAGGACCTCCTTGACTTTTGGCTGGTTCTTCTGGCCAAGTTTCAGAGAAGATGGGAGAGATATGGGAGTCAGCTTGAGTGTATTTTCTACACCGACAGATATTCACCAGTCCTCCTCCTGTACCTTTAGAAAAACAAGTCTTGTAAAAATTAGCAAGGAAGGATTTTCATGGAGATGGAAGTAAGCATCTTCTGCTAAATGTACATCGGGCAATTTTTACAGGCCCAGGAACACAGCCTATAAACAACACTGGCACCGTTATCCAGAATAGGTCTAATTCATGGAGATCATTTCCATCTGAATTATTTAAAACAGCTTCTATCTAGTACTGGCCAACCAGCCTCCTTGTTGGCCTGAAAAGGAATTTGACCTCATTGTATGGCCTCCTTCCAAACATTGAAACCCTTCATGGTTTGATGCTCAAGCCAGTGTTTGACAATGCCCAATTTGCAGCAGGTTGACAGATAACTGAAAGAGCACTCTGACCCTCCTTTGCTAGTCTGCCTGTTTCCTATTCTGGCCACTTTCCTTCATTTGTGACCAGTGATAAAAAAGGAGCATGCTAGCAGAGATAGGTGGAGACCTTCATTTCTACTCTGCCAGCAAACCCCAATCATGTGTTGGCTGGGAAGGAAGAAGAAGCTTCAATCAGTAACAAAAAAACACCTGGAGATGCTCTCTGTGGATTTTTGCTTCTTTTCATGTCAAAACTGATTGAGAATCTCTTGTTTGTAAAACACTGTATTTTTCGCCCCATAGGGTGCACCGGCCCATAGGACGCACCTAGTTTTTTTTTGGGGGGGGGAAATAAAGGGGGAAAAATTATTTCCCCCCCAGGCGTGGGGCTGGGGCGGGGGATGCCCGAGCTTCCCCCAACCCCAGCCCCCAGAACAGGCTGCTATCCACAAGGCTAGGGAGCCCAGCGGGAAGTCGCGCCGGTCTCCCCAGGCTTGCGGATATCTGTCCCCCAGGCTTGTGGGGCTGGCGGTGGGGAGAAGCGCGCTTCTCCCCACCGCCAGCCTCCAAACCAGGTCGGGGAATAGCGGGATGGCGGTGCTTCACCTCCTCGCTGTCCCCCGAGCTTGTGGGGCTGCCTGATATCTGCACGAAGCCCGGGGCGCGCTGTGCAGCACGCCCCAGGCTTCAGGATGCAGGTTGCTATCCACAAGCCTTGGGAGCCCGACGGGAACTCCCGCGGAGCTCCCAAGGCTTGCGGATAGCTTCCTGAAGCCTGCATTCGCCCCATAGGATGCACACACATTTCCCCTTAATTTTTTGGAGGGGAAACAGGGCGTCCTATAGGGTGAAAATGGTTGGACAGTGTTCTCGAAGCAACAAACATGAGTCTGACCAAACTGCGGGAGGCAGTGGAAGACAGGAGTGCCTGGTGTGCTCTGGTCCATGGGGTCACAAAGAGTCGGACACGACTAAACAACAACATAGGGTGAAAAATACGGTAAATGTTTTCTTTATACCTTTTTTGTTTTTTGTTTTGTTTTTTGGAAGGGGATATTGAGAGGACTTAAATTATTATTATTTCAATGTGTTTGTCAAACCTGGTGCAATTGAGCCTCATTCAAAGCAGATGGAATTAAAAATCTGTATTCTGATATTGAGGCCCTATCTGTCCTGTACACTTAAAGCACACTCTAAACAGTTGTGACTTCTCCAAAAGATTCATGGGAGCTTGTTTAGGGTGCTGAGACTTGTTAGGAGACCTTCATTTCTCCCCAAAGAGCTACAACTCTGAAATGTTTTAACAGTTAGTCCCTCTTCCCAGGGTTATCTGTATCATGGACCTGAGTGGTAGTCATCATCATCATCTTCTTCTTCTTCTTCTTCTTCTTCTTCTTCTTCTTCTTCGTCTTCGTCTTCGTCTTCGTCTTCTGTCTTCTGTCTTCTCTTCTCATGAGGTTGCCAAGGTATTGGAGCCTCAGCTTCAGGATCTGTCCTTCCAGTGAGCACTCAGGACTGATTCCCTTAAGAATGGATAGGTTTGATCTTGCAGTCCATGGGACTCTCAAGAGTCTCCTCCAGCACCAGTGGTGCTTAGCTCAGAGCAATGTACAGTTTCTTTGGCATGAACCTCCACCAGAAATTGTGATAGCAATTCTGAAGCCAAGTATTTCACATAGTAAGGTGTTAAGTATTTCATTAGTTAAGTGTTTTATTTAAAAGAAGACGTGAGAGAGAATCAGAACAGGTAGAAGCCACACAACTTTTCTCCCACCAGAGAAGCAACTGTGACAGCAGGAATCCCTTCCAAACCAAAGCTAGACAGTATTATTAGGTGCTACATATTTACACAGATGCAAATAAATGTCCACTGTATCTTTGTAAAGGAAGAGGGATTGGGGGGGCGGGGAGAAGCAGAACAACCAGCCACACCCCTGTCACTTCATTGGCTTCAACCCTGTCAGGTCCAGTGCCCACTGAATAGATTTATTATTCTTATTTTGTAGATGAGAAAACTGTGTATTGTTGTTACATAGCCTTTTTTAATTACGTCATAAACAATCTGTATCTAAACTGTTGCCAAAGTCTCACCAGGGTTGCCAGCTTTTTCCTGGCCTCTCTGCTGTGTCTTGGACATTAACAGGAATTTTGACTGATCTGGATGATTGAGGGTTAAGGTTAGCAGATGTGGGCAAGGATTTTAAGTTATAGCTCCAATAAAGCATATTATTGGAAGCACCACCAAACAATAAAAAAAAGTGTCACCGGTTTGTTTGTTTTTAAATATGTTGGAATACAATTCTTGCTAATGGCATACACTGTTGACAGATTCATTGCCACCAAGTTCTCACAACAGAGTTTGTCCTTGCAGAGTTGCCCCTTTGTAGGCTCTTCACTCTGTATGGGTTCCAACAGAGTAATTCTGCAAATAAATACAGGAATAATTTCCTTTGCCGGGAACACAGAAACAATTGTGAGGTTAAAAGCTATCCTTTTAGCATAACAGGAAAAACAAATGAGCTGGCTTTATTTCGTGGGGAGGTGGTTGTTCTTTGAGATGTTTGTTTCTGAAATATACTCGGAGTCCTGTAGTGATTTCATGTTCTTTATTTCAGCTTGCAAAACAGTGATTGAATTGCTCCCCAAACATCAGGCTTTTATATACATTATTTACACAATGAGTCCTGTCTGATTGGCTGATTCTGATTCCCTCATGGAGCCTGATTGGTCTTTTCCTGCAGGCCAATCAGTTGTTGCATTCTATCATCCTACCAGCCTAATAGGCTGATTAACTTCCTCCTGGAGCCTGATTGGTCTTTTCCTGCAAGCCAATCAGTTGTTGCATTCTAGGATCCTACTTGCCTACTGTTCTAGGATCCAATCTTAGTACATAACAGTTTCTGAATGCTTTTCTGTATTGAATTGTGTGATTATGAAGTCTACAAGGCATTAGTAACAACCAACTGATCTGATATTAATTTTCACATATAACCCATGGGATGCTCATATTTGATAGGAACAGAGGAACAGATATAGATACAGTGGTACCTGGGGTTACAAACACTTCGGGTTACAGACTCCACTAACCCAGAAGTAGTACCTCGGATTAAGAACTTTACCTCAGGATGAGAACAGAAATCGTGCGGCAGCAGTGGGAGGCCCCATTAGTTAAGTGGTACTTCAGGTTAGAACAGTTTCAGGTTAAGAATGGACCTCCAGAATGAATTAAGTTCGTAACCAGAGGTACCCTAACCCTAAAATAGTTTACATAATTACATAAAATACATTGCCATTCCATTATTCCATTATTCCAGTTTCTTTTTACATTATTTTTACATTTATTTTTACAATTTATTTACATTATTCCAATGTAAAGGGTTGAGGGAAATAACCTATACTTCACAGACTGAAAGCAACAATAGCAGTGTATGTCAATAATGTCAATAATATTCTATGGATTGATTTCCATTCTGGACATGGGGCAAATTACTACTACTACTACTACAAAAATGCAAACACTTGAAATTTCTGATCCTGTTCCCATTTTCATCAGAATGGTATGGCTTCCCTATCCTCATTTGAAGATTCATTCAAACAAGGGAAAATCTGTCATCCTTTGTCAACTTGTTGGAACTGATAACCATTACAGTGCTCAAATGGACACTTTCAGCCTCTTACTACCATGTTGATTTTTGTTCATTTTTCCCCAGCTGAGCTTCTCATGCAAGATTTGAAGATTGGTGTTCGTACCATGCTTTTGTAGTGTGTCTTGCTGATATCTTGCCTGCAGTTCGGTAACAAGCACAGTGGGGTGAAGACATAAAGGAAAACACCTCCAACACACAGATAGCCATAGCACAGCTAGCTTCCTGTACACAATTTCTCTGTTCCTGTTGACTCAGGATGTAACACGCTCTATGTGATGGATAAAGTGGTAAGGAAATTCCCCTTTACAATGTTTCTCTTTCAAAGCTGCTTCTTAAAGGGAGAGATAAATGTTAGGGTCTGGTTCCATTTCATTTTTACCAAACAGGAAGGGGCTGAAATATCTTGCCTTGTATGCCACTTACTTCTACTTAGAGAGCAAAGATTTGCACGGCCATACCTTACACACACTTAAGGTAAAGGTAAAGGTACCCCTGCCCGTACGGGCCAGTCTTGACAGACTCTGGGGTTGTGCGCCCATCTCACTCAAGAGGCCAGGGGCCAGCGCTGTCCGGAGACACTTCCGGGTCACGTGGCCAGCGTGACATCGCTGCTCTGGCGAGCCAGAGCCGCACACGGAAACGCCGTTTACCTTCCCGCTGGTAAGCGGTCCCTATTTATCTACTTGCACCCGGAGGTGCTTTCGAACTGCTAGGTTGGCAGGCGCTGGGACCGAGCAGCGGGAGCGCACCCCGCCGCAGGGATTCGAACCGCCAACCTTTCGATCGGCAAGTCCTATGCGCTGAGGCTTTAACCCACAGCGCCACCTGTGTCCCCACTTACACACACTTACTAGGGAGTAAATTACAATAAACAGTGAGGTTTTAGTGGGGGGAAAGTCCAGCTCAATCTCAATGACATTTAAGTATCCCACATCATAAATAAGCAGTTTTGTGATTGGACCAGTCTTTATTCAGATGCACCTCTGAGGGCCTTCTGGCAGTTTTCTCACTAAGAGAAGTGAGGTTACTGGGATCCAGGCAAAGGGCCTTCTTAGCAGTGGCGCCCACTCTGTGGAAAACCCTCCCATCAGTTGTCAAGGAGATAAAGAATTCCCTAACTTTTAGAAGACATCTGAAGGCAGTCCTGAATCAGGAAGTTTTAAATGTTTGACCTTTTACTATGTTTCTATATGTGCTGGAGGGACGCGGGTGGCATTGGACTTGCTGATCAGAAGGTCGGCAGTTTGAATCTCTATGGCAGGGTGAGCTCCCATTGCTCGGTCTCTGCTCCTGCCAACCTAGCAATTCAAAAGCACGTCAAAGTGCAAGTAGATAAATAGGTACCACTCTGGCAGGAAGGTAAACGGCGTTTCCGTGCACTGCTCTGGTTTGCCAGAAGCAGCTTAGTCATGCTGGCCACATGACCCAGAAGCTGTACGCTGGCTCCCTCGGCGAATAAAGTGAGATGAGTGCTGCAAGCCCAGAGTCAGCCACAACTGGACCTAATGGTCAGGGGTCCCTTTACCTTTACCTTGAAATGTGCTGGGAGCCACCCAGAGTGGCTGGGGAAACCCAGCCAGATGGGTGAGGTATAAATATTATTATTATTACTTATTTAGACAATTTATATACTGTTTAATCACAATTGTCCATAAGCAGGGTCATCATACTCAACAATACAATCAAGATAGTTAGTTTTAACACTATAGAACCAGAAATGACTTAAAATGCCTGCTAGAATAAGAAAGGTATTCAGTAGGGGCTGGCAGTTCAGTTCAGAGGGGTCCTGTGTAATTTCTGTTGAAAGGGAGTTCAGAAAATTGGGGCTGCAATAATGAATGCCCAGCTCTTGTGCATACATTACTGTGATCCTAATCATACATACTTCTAGGCATGTCCTACTAAATCAATTAAACTTATTTGTTGAGGAAGCAAACACAGTCATGATCAAACTGTCAATTTTAGAATGTAACATTTCAGAATAAGCAGGAAAAGTGATGGGTATATCTGCTGAACACTACTGACTTGCGTCCAGGGTTCCCTTCATCACTCTGGAAGCATCATCCTTTGGTTTAAGGGGGTGAGGAAGGTCTGATAGGCTGGGCACAGAGAAGCAATCAAAATGAGCTCAAAGCCACTGAGATTAGCAGGTTTATGGGGGCCATAAAAGCACCTTCAGTGCATGCAATTAAATAGTCCTTCTACAGTAGCATTAAGAATTTGCAAATCCACAACAACCATTACTGAGCCCAAAAACATTTACCTTTGATTGACCATGCCAGCAATAAATATGGCCAAAAGTGGGTGTAATGCCACACTCAAGCACAACAAAAATTATTACTATTATTATTTAAATCTGCATACCACCCTTCATCCGTAGATCTCAGGGCAGTTCACAACATATACTTTAGAGGATCCAGATTAGGCCACCTCTGCTCTTTCAGAATAAGCATCATATCAAAAAAATATCCCATGGCGTCATGGGCCAGTGGAAAGTTAAGACACAGTTTTTCAAGTCAAAGTCCACCATATTGTTTGCTATGCAACACTGGATCACTGAATTTACTAGTCAATTGATCAGTTATGTTACCCGTGAAGTCACAAATGCCATTTGGCATTGCAAGCCAGTGTGGTGTAGTGGTTAAGAGCAGTGGACTCGTAATCTGGTGAACCAAGTTTGCTTCCCCGCTCCTCTACATGCAGCTGCTGGGTGACCTTGGGCTAGTCACACTTCTCTGAAGTCTCTCAGCCTCACTCATCTCACAGAGTGTTTGCTGTGGAGGAGGGGAAAGGAGATTGTTAGCTGCTTTGAGACTCCTTCAGGTAGTGATAAAGCGGAATATCAAATCTAAACTCTTCTTCATTATGATGTCAACTTACAGCAAAGGCAAGAGCAGTGATCAATATCTGACCAGTTCATTGGCCCATTATTATTAATGTTTTGGACCTACCATATGCTGAAGCTTAATCCGGACAAATTTTAGTATACAACAAAGAATAAATGGATTCCTGCCAAAATCTCATTAGGAAGATATGATACCTAAACAAATTGCATTTATATTTTAAAAGATGCTCCCTTTTCCTTTTGAAGCATTTTCTGGATTGATTTTATGTGCCAACAATTATATAGGAGAATGTAAAACTTCTTCTGATTTTTTTTTAATTGCAAATTGGGACAAGCTTGTTTAGCATTTCACTGTCATTAAAAGATTAACACATGACCTGTTGAATGGGAGGAGCCAAGTTATATCTAATCAGTTGGACATGGAATGGGTTCCATTCTTAACTTGCATAAACATTTCTCCTGAGAGTTCACAACCTCCAACTACCCATGCTGGATTTGTAGTGACTATATCAAATTGTTTATCTGATTTCATCAGTGTTTTTTTCCTGGGGGGGGGGGGAATTTGACAGAACTCTCCACAAAGTTTGTTTACTTGTTTATTGTTAGCCCAGTTGCAGTGCCTCCCCCCACTCAGCTGTGCCTAAATGTAAGATGTGGTTAATAAACTCAAGCAGATAATGTCGTAGATTAGAAATGGCCACAACTTTATTGATTACAGATATAGGTGGATTTTTGGTTCAGGCATTGGGTGTACAGTGTCAGGAGCTTGTCCTACACTCAAGTAGGACCCTGGCAGAGACATATGCCCGACTGGCATGTTCCCTCCCTCCTGGTTGATCGTTCAGGAGCTTCAAAAGTTTTCTATAGTCCGAACATTACGGTTACCAATGCCAACAGACATTGGCATATTTAGGGATCCACAGAGTCTTCGCAGCTTGCGTAACAGACTTCAGCAACTCAGCATTTTGGCTAATCTACTTTATTTACATATAAACACCCACAGAGCACTACAGCATGGCTCCCTCTCTCTCTAGCATCAGACAGCAAAGAGAAAGAACAAAGGACAATAGTCCCACTTCACGGAACACAGTAACACAACCATCCTGTCTCCGTCACTTCCCACTTTGTGGAGTCAAAACATACACTGTCATGTGAAAGACAACAATCCCATGACTGCATCCATGGAGCAGGAATTCTAACATACAGTTGTACCTTGGTTTATGAACTTAATCCATTCCGGAAGTCCATTCTTAAACCAAAGCGTTCTTAAACCAAGGTGTGCTTTCCCATAGCAGCGGGAGACTCAATTTACAAATGGAACACACTCAACAGGAAGTGGAACATGTTCTGCTTCCAAGGTAAAGTTCCCAACCCAAAACGCTTACTTCTGAGTTTGCAGCGTTCTTAATCCAAGTTGTTCATAAACTAAGCTGTTCTTAAACCAATGTACCACTGTATATCTGTTCCTGCCCCCCAACACACACACACACACACACACACAGAGAGAGAGAGAGAGAGAGAGAGAGAGAGAGAGAGAGAGAGAGAGAGAACTCAATTCCTCCGAGTTCCTGTTCAAAAAACCCCATTTTTATGATTGCCATATTTTGATAAGCAAAAAGGGGACACATTTGCCGACTTCCACTTTTAACTTTGGGTCACTATGACCCATGAAAAAGAGGATGTGTCCTGGAAAAAGAGGACATATGGCAACTCCCCTTTTGAATTGCCGTATTTTTCCGTGTATAAGATGCCCCTGTGTATAAGACAGGGGGCTATATTGAGGGCTGCAACCAATCACCCAGCCCCACAATGCACTGACTGTGTATAAGACAAGCCCCATTTTTGAGTTGAAAAACCTAGTCTTATACACAGAAAATTATGGTATATACTGTGACGATGGCATGTGAGAGATCTTTGTTATTGCTGTTCTCAATTATGCTGCAATTTGTAAAACAATATTATTATTATTAATACAGGAGGATAAAGCTGTAAATATGCCCACTCCAAGAAACTTAGAGGTACATTATGCATTTGCAGATGGAGTAATGCATGCATGCCTGTGTCCCTTTATATGCAAGAGACAATGCCTTAGAAACTTCTATCTGGTTGCCCATTTGCTTATCGTGCGCCCCATCAAGAAGAAGGAAAGAAATGTGCATTGTTAGGTCTTCCTAGCTTCAGACTAAATCAAAAATGCAGTTTGTTTGATCTAGTATGGTAGATACGTCTTCGGGGATTGATTAAAGTCAGAGGTACATGGCGCTACATTCCTCGTGTGTATTTCATCATCAAAGGATTCTCATTTAGCTCTTTGAATAAAATATGAAGATAACAGATAAAGCACCTGTGCCACTGCTAAAATCCTTTGAACCAATATTTATTAAAACTGAAAGCAGAAGGGAGCAAATGAAGACACCTTTGTATTAAAACGAGCAAATCAGTCTGATGGAGCAGATATCTTTTGATTCTGAGATTTAGATCCCTTATTTAAACTGAAGGTACCAAAAAAAATAGTTCATGGCATTGGGGGATGGGGAATTATGGAAATTATGTTTCCATAAAAGACTGAAATGGAGATCAGCTTTGTGGCACAGGCAACTCCACAGAAACTCATTTGGTGGAGAAATGGATGGTAAGGACCCAGTTTTTTGGGTACAAAATCCATGCTATACATGAACTTAGTACAGTGGTACCTCTGGTTATGTACTTAATTCGTTCCGGAGGTCCATTATTAACCTGAAACTGTTCTTAACCCGAAGCACCACTTTAGCTAATGGGGCCTCCTGCTGCCACCACACCGCTGGAGCCCAATTTCTGTTCTTATCCTGAAGCAAAGTTCTTAACCAGAGGTACTATTTCTGGGTTAGCGGAGTCTGTAACCTGAAGCGTCTGTAACCCGAGGTACCACTGTATACTGTATTTGAAAGCTGGCAAAGCAAATGGGGCAGTGTGAAATATTTCAGAGGTGTAGATAGGTACCCCCTTGCTACCCCATGGAGGCACCCCTGTACTGAGGAGAGAAGGGATCTGTTCTTCATGACTGCAACTTATCTGTCACAGAAAGCACATTCTTCCATTGGAATAAGTGCTGTGGATTGGTTGCAAATTGCGAGCTCCACAGCTGGGAACTTTTAGAAATGTCTGATCAAATCACTGGAATCTGTCTTTGCAGCAATTTCTTTCTTCTGAATATGCCAGAGTTTTTCATTACTTCTGTATGCGTCTCTGGGAATATCTTGATTGGTACATTATAGATAATGACTTTTTAGATACCTGGAATAATAAATATTAAATGGGGATTATCCGATGGAGTAGAAAAATGACAGTACTGGGCTTTATAATTATGCTCTATCTTGGCTAAAATATTTTTACAGAAAAATGGCTCTCTCACTAAACCTGCCTAAAGGGTAGTATATCATCTTATGGAGATGATTGACATTTCAGTGATGAAACAATTGAACTGTGGCTCAGTATCACCTTATCTGCTTCATCTATCTTAATACTTCAAAGCGCTTTAGATATCCATAAATAGTTCAACCACATTGACAATTCTTAGGGCCTAATGCATCTTAAAATGTAATTGGGCCTGTTCTTTCATTCCTAGAGGTCCAATGATGTCTTAATGATCTTCTGTAAAACAGATCATTTAGTAATCTACCTGCATTGTTTTAACACACCCAAATAATTCCACTCTTCATTCTTCTTAACCTTCCAGGGAAGGCTGGTGTAGAACAACCTGGTGTAAGTGAAGATGGTGTAAAGTTATACCACATTAAAAGCTGCTTCAGCAGTGGGGCTACTGCTGGCTGAGGCAGCTGAAGCTTTAAGAATAATGTTTGAGTTACACCACTACCGCAAACTTAACTGGTGGCAGTTTGTGAGGTCACATGATGCAACTGAACAGGCTAAGGATCCAAGCAAAGTTCTCCCTTTCTGGGTCTGCCCCTGCCACAGCCCCAGGACACCCCATTTTCAGGGTTTATGCTGGTTTAAGATCTGCCGGGCTTGGTTGAGCCAGCTGGGTCTCAGCTGAGCCGAGATGGAGGAGATACACTGGTGTATCTCCAGTTTAGCCAAGGCTGAAGGAGTAAGCCCAACACAGACTGACTGCACTGAGAACCTCCCAGTTTACTTGTATATCTGCTGGATCTAACCTGCTCATCCCAGCCAATCCTGCTATAGGATTGCTCCCTTAATCTCTGAAGCCTCACAAAAGGCCAGCAATTTGAAAATCGGCATTGCTATGCCAAAGTGGTGCCCTCCAGAATGCTGTTGGAATACAACTAATGTTGTGGGGGCAGGAATTCAATTCAGTTTGTAGCAAGAGCACACTTTCCAAATTCTGCAGTGTATATATATCTAGCCAAGTAATGTGTACAAAAATGCATACACTAGGGTAAAGTGTGCATATAAGTGCATATCATAGAAAAGTATATAAGCAGGAAATCACATGCAAAAATACATATTGCAGGATAAATTTTAATTGGGGGGGAGGGACAAACTGATGTGGAAATGTGAGAACTGAATTTAAAATTAGGGGGGGGGGACTGAGTGAAAATGACATATATACCCATCCCTCACTTCAGCTCCCATGATCCTTGGCTATTGGGCATGTTGTCTGGGAGTGATGGGCGTTTGACCACATCTGGAGGTCTCCCACACTGGGCGCCAAGCAGCGAGAGTATTAAGTAAGGATTTGCCCACAGGAAGGAGGTATGAGGGCTCTGACAGGGTCCTAGAGTCCCCCTTCCACCTTCCCAATGCCTAGTAAGCACCTGGCCAGCTTTGAGAAGGAGGTGAGAGGACTCTAGTATCCTGGCAGAGCCCTTGCACCTTCTTCCCAAAGCTCAGGATAGCATTGGAGTTGGGGGGAATGCCAAATTTTGGCCTAGTTCAGGGTGCCATAGTACCAAAGACTGCTCCAATATACACCTACATTTGAACAAGCCCCACAGGACCCAATGGAATAGGAAGAGTAGGGATAACTACATTTAAAAATAATAATAATTCTAATTTGCCATTTTTTATAAGTTAAGGGGAAAAGAAAAATACATAAAATAGGTAAATAATAATACACCCATGTGGCTTCCCTCCACCAACGCTCATCATCTTTGTTACTTTAAAGTTCTTATTTGCATTGCAATTAATGTATTTCTACCTTATTTCTCTTATTAAACTGTTATTTTTTCTAGATCAACTTTACAGCTTAATCTAAACATATCAGCATACTATCTTTAGAGCATGTTTATTCATATATTTTTCAAACCATATCCATTGTGACCTTAATTTCTGATTTGTTTGATATCTTATCGCTGCATTTAATTTCGCTAATTCTATAAATTCAGATAATTTATATAATCAATTCTCTTTTGTGGGTATATAATTTCCTTTTCAATTCTTTGCAAATACAGTGGTACCTTGGGTTAAGAACTTAATTCACTCTGGAGGTCTGTTCTTAACCTGAAACTGTTCTTAACCTGAGGCACCACTTTAGCTAATGGGGCCTCCCACTGCCCCCGCGCCGCCACCACACGATTTCTGTTTTCATCCTGAAGCAAAGTTCTTAACCCAAGGTACAATTTCTGGGTTAGCGGAGTCTGTAACCTGAAGCGTCTGTAACCTGAGGTACCACTTTAGTAACCTGGCTGCTGCAGTTGCATATAGAAATATTTTTTTTCTATCTTGGGGTACCTCATTTTCTATTATAGTCAATAAAAATGCCTCAGGTGCCCCCCCCCCCCCGTAAAGAGATTCTGAGCATCTTTTTTAGTTCCTCATGGATGCAACTTTTTAAAAAAACTTTTTCGCAACCCCACCATAATTGTATCACAGTACCTTCTACTTCCATGCATTTCCAGCAGATTGGATTTTGTCTTGTATATTTTGGCAATCTTTGATGGTGTCATATGCTACCTGTAAAACATCTTTGTGATATTCTCTTTAAGGAATAACAGGCAGTGAATCTTATATCAATTTTCAGTAGCCTTTCCCACTGGACTAATTGGATTGCTTGTCCGATATCTTGGGCCCATTTGACCTGTACTCTTTTATTTGTTCATCCTTTAAATCCCACTCTAATAATAAATCGTATACTTTAGATAATAATGTTTTATTGTTTCCTAATAATACTTTTTGTCGTTTCGATTCTTCCTTTCCAAAGCCTGATTTTTTTATACAAAGTAAAGACATTGTCTAATTGGTAGCATTGAAGCCAATCTGTGAGATGGTGCCTTATTTCCTCAAATGCTTTCAACTTTAGTTGGCCTTGTTCTTCTCTTACTAATTGACTATACAGTGGTACCTCAGGTTAAGAACTTAATTCGTTCTGGAGGTCCGTTCTTAATCTGAAACTGTTCTTAACCTGAGGTACCACTTTAGCTAATGGGGCCTCTCACTGTCGCCGCACCGCTTCCACCTGATTTCTGTTCTCATCCTGAAGCAAAGTTCTTAACCTGAGGTACTATTTCTGGGTTAGTGGAGTCTGTAACCTGAAGCCTCTGTAACCTGAAGCATCTGTAACCCGAAGCATCTGTAACCCAAGGTACCACTGTATGTTGCCCAATTCCCTGTCATATTTAATTTTTTAACTGAAAAAGCTTCTAATAGTGACAGCCACCATGGTTTATGCGGTTCCAATAATGGTTGGCAAGTTGTCCACACCTTATACAGAGCGCTCCTAAAGATGTGATTGGTGAAGCCTTTGTGGACTTTGACTTTGTTGTATCCTAGATAGGCATGCCACCCGTATCTGTTGTTGAAGCTCTCTAGGTCCAGTATTTCTAATTTTTCCAATAGAATCCAAATTAGACACTGGCCATCAAAATAGATTTTGAAATTTGGTAATGTGAATCCTCCTCTCTCTCCTGTCTATCAGTAGTTTGTGTTTAATGTGAGGTTTCTTTCCTTGCCAAACAAATTTTGTCAAGGCCGTCCTCCATTCCTTGAAACAATCTTTTCTTGTTATGAAAAGCTCACCTCCTCTACTTCAATGCATAGACTGCATTTAATTTTAAGGAACATGTACATGACTATCAGCCCTAAACAAGTAAATAAAGCAATGGCTATTGTGTCTCAACTTGTTCCTCATTGCCATTTAAAAATGGCCCCCATTTAGCTGCAACAATAGCATTGATGTCTTCCTGGATAATTCTGTTTCTCGGTTCAGTGCAGGGACAAGGTGAAAACACATGAGGTGTTATTAACAGCATTATTGATGCCTTGCAATAGGTTTCCTGATAAACACACTGGCTGCTGTTTCTGCAGTTAAGAGACTTGGGAAGAATTTTTTTTCTACACATGGCAAAGTTTAATCACACCTAAAGTATGGCAAATAGCAACATCATAAATGCAACTGAAAATATGACTTTCTGAAATGGCGCTCCGTAATCCTTTCTGGTAATGTTTTGCTATCAACCTTGACCTACCTTCAAATCTTTTCTTTCCTGCTCCCAATCCCATTTCTATACCACCTTACAAAAACTTATGGAGAAGGTGGGGATGCAAAAGACCAGGCATCCAGTTGTCCTTGGAACCAAAAATGTTGGCCCCAATTAGGGATGTCAGAGAAACTGGACAAAAATGGAAACAGGTGAGAAAATCCCTGATGCTTGCTCATTCATCCCATGTCCAGAAGTGAAAATAATTCAGAAATATGATCAGTATTTTTGAGGTGTGGACTCATGCTGAGATAAATTTGAAAGTGTGCATTAAGGGGAAATACAAATTCTGGTTTTGTACCTGTGTTATCTATATGAAGTTATGTAGTGGAATGTCCTGCATTTGGGGAAATTGCAGGGTCATACGCCTGGAGTGCAATGCATTGAGACTTCTTCTGCCAAGTTGTCCTGGTTATAAGAAAGCTGGTTTTATTATTAGTATACCCCACCTTTCTGCCTTGGAGCTCAAAGCAGAATTTTTAGTTTACCAAGCCCAGGGGCCCTGAAACTTTTTAAACAGGGGGCCAGTTCACTGTCCCTCAGACATTTTGGGGGGCCAGACTATAGTTTGAAAAAAATATGAACGAATTCCTATGCACACTGCACGTATTTTATTTGTAGTGCACAAAAAACAGGAAAAACAATACAATATTTAAAATGAAGAACAATTTTAATCAACATAAACTTATGAGTATATCAGTGGGAATTATGGGCCTCCTTTTGGCTAATGATAATATAACAGCAATAATGAATTTCTATGAAAACAGCAGTATGTCAGTGCCCTCTTGCCAGTCACAATGTGAATGAGGAGAAAATTGTCTATGTTGAGGATAACCTTGTTTGATTTCTTGTTGTTAAGTTATGGGTGAACATATCAGACAACACAGCGATTCTTCAAACAGCTCTTGTTTATTCACAGGCCAGAACAGAACTGAACTGAAGGGTTCAGTCAGCCTGCTTATATAGAGCTCCAGTACAACGTAACTGTAACAATTTTCTAAAACTATCCAATCACTGAACGTCACTTTCAATCCCTTATTTGCATAACTATCTACAGTATCCCCCTGCTGGCCCAGGGTGAGAACTTCAGTACATAACACTTGTGGTGTTCAGTTTTCTTGTTTGCCAATTCACAAAATACTAACCGCTGCACGGGGGGGGGGGGGAAGAAATGAGAACAGAGCCTTGACTGAGGTGAAAGTAAAAGCCGTCCCTCCCAGTGCAGGCTAGGCTACTCACCCCAGGAGTGCTGCCGCCACAAGCCCAGCCAATAACTCCTCTGGGGTGAAAGAATAGGCGGGTGAGTGTGCATGTGCATGTTTTTACCTTAGGCCTTGCCGCCGCTTCCCTTCCCTTCCTTCTCCAGATGGCAGCGAAGGGCTCCTCACAATGGCGCATGTGACGTCACTGACTTGCTTCTTCCTTCCTTTCCTTTCCACTTCCCTCACATGCTCGCGCACCCTCCCTCCTCTCCTTTCCTCTCCTCTGTGATGCATTTGTTGCAATCGCCTCACATGGGGCTCCTGGCGTACGTTCTGGTCCTCGCATGCAGTGTGTGTGTGGGAGAATGGAAACACACATAGACCATAGCTGTCAACTTACAGATTTGAAAATAAGGCACCAACAGCCAAAATAAGGGATTTTAGTCAACCAGCTCCCGAGCCAAAGGCAGAAAGCCCAGCCAGCCCAGCAGCCAAACGAAGCCTCAAGTGGTGGTTCCCAAAGCGCAGCAAAATGGCAAAGAGGGCGCAGCAAGAAAAACCACCGTCACCTCTCCACTGGGAAGCGCTGAGCAAAGGCGAGTCCCCAGGCAACACGGCCGATTTGAACAGCACAAGGCATGCAAGCTCCACCCCCCAGTCGTTCTTAGACTCCTTATTGGGTGAGCAACGCAGCCAAGCAACACAGTTGGAGCCTCCCTCCTCCCTGGCCGGCAGGGAGGGAGGGAGAGGAGCTGCTTCCTTTGAAACCCGGGAAATTTAAGGGACATCATCAATAAGGGACAGCAGCAGGACACGGTGCTGGGATAAGGGACTTTCCCGCCAAATAAGGGACGGTTGACAGCTATGACACAGAGCCGCTAGACAGTGGCAGGTTCTGTAATTGCTGGATGGGCTGGGTTAAGGACCCTGGCAGGCCAGATAGTTTGAGGACCCCTGCCCAAGGCACTGATCAGATCCAGATCTGCTTAGCATCTGTGCATGCACACGACACAGAAAACACTTAATTAATTATTGAATTTCTATGAATGTACAACAGAGATCAATAGAAGAGGAAAATTAAAATTCCAGAAATCTCACGCACTAAATAAAAAAATAAAAATGGATGAGGGGAACATGGGGAGTAGGGAAGGAAAACATATCTGACAGCCAAAGACTTCTTTGTTGTTAATTTTGATGCTGGCTGTTTATGAAGACACAAACCCTAAGCAATATATTATGCAGATTAAACAAGGAAAAAGCAGATTGTCACTCAAGTACAAAAGGAAGTTTTATTTCATTAAGCATTTATTTTAAAAGGCGTTTGAACAATCCGCCCTTTAGTCATCATATAAAAGCTTGACATAAAATATTCTTCCCCTAACAATGCCTTTGCATCCATAATTAAATAACCAAAAATGAATTTCCAGCAGCAAACATTCTACCATTCAGCTATTTCAGTATCGGACTGGAGAAAAATGAACTCCTAAATAAATACAAAATAGAGACAGTCAAAAATCTTTTTCTTTTTTTGAAAGAATGTCCAGCTTTGGAGATCCACCAGCATAAACAAGTTTATCCAAGAACAAATTGAAATTGAATCTGTGTTCACGATTAGGATGCATTCTGTGCATGCTGCATTGCTTTGAATAAGCTATCTATCCTGATATGCATATTGTCACATCCACATTCTTGCTCAACTAGTTACACGTTATTGAGGCATGCCTAAATATGGATTTGTTCTAGATATAGTGTTCACTTAGGGAAAATTCCTATGCACAATACACTGGCATAAAGGAAGACAGTATAAATTAAGGCAGCATAAAGTTACAGCAGCTCCAAACCCTGTTCAGCACAAAATATATTGTGATTTTAAAATAGTGCAATTTGTGAGTTTGGACCTGTCGTGCAAAAAAATCAGGCAAAGGCCTGCCAAAGTCACAATTTGGTCTGCCACCTTGATTCACAATGGTGCCCAGAATCTAAACATTGATGACGTCTGTCACCCTCACCTTGGGAATCCTTGTGCTAAGTCTGGTGATTCGTGCCAAAAAGGGGGCAGAGTCATGCCAAAGTCATATTTGGACCACCATCTTGATTCAAAATGGCAGCTGGCACCCGAAGGTTGACAATTACTGTCGCCCTCAGGAAACCTCATGTTGAGTTTGGTGATGATGTCTCGAGAGGTGTCTGAAGCTATGGGGAATTAATTCTTTGTTGACAAAGCACTCAGTTTCATCAGCTCCTAAGGTTCAAGTAATATACACACCATTATTCCCCACTAACTAGTTGCCTAGAAAACCCATGACTGCAGACCTGGGCCCTATCTCAGACAGTTGGAGCAACAGCCTAGCTCCACCCCCCATTCCTTCTCAACCCCCATTGGCTGACGTGGTGCGCTAAGCCCTCAGAGGCTCCACCTCAACAGCAGATCAAGCTGTTCCCTTCACTTCAAGCCTCTTGAACAGAGAGACAATGGAGGGGGGGAACTCAGGGGATTCCTCAGACACAACCCTCTCCCAGAGCTCTGCAGGCTCTCCTGGTCCCAGGACCTTCTGCAGCTCTTCTCTTTCCCCCTTCTCTCTGTCTCTGCCTGCCCTGTCGCCTGCCCCTGACCCCCTTCTTCTTCCACAACCAGCAGCTGCTGCATGGGTGGCACAGAACCAACAAATTATTGGCCCCTTCCCCAAGATCCTCCTCCTCTGTCCTCTCTGCCCACAGCCCCCACCCTATTTCTGGAGATGACAGCTTGAAAATTGTGGAGAAGAGTGCTTTGAATTCCTGTTGGTTTCAGTGAGATTACAGATATCTTCCATGCTTTCATTGAATTCAAAGGGACTTAAAAATACTAAACATTGATAAGTTCATGTCCAGTGCACCTACGCACAACTCACAATATTTTTAGGATTATATAGTTATATTTCATACACGTATTTGATTTAATATTAACATAGCATGTTTGACTATGATAGTCATTTGATTTAACAAGGAAAAAAAATTGATTCTGTCTCAGCGGAATAGTACTGTATGCGCGCGCGCGTGTGCACACACACACACACACACACACACTCACACACTACCACTGCAATGATAGATGACATACCTAATTCAGTGTAGCAAAAGGTTAATTCAGCAATTTCATGCCTCCATTTCTTCTGAGAATGTATCAGCTTCAGTTCAGACTGCATTAGCTCCATTGTGATGCTAAGTTATGGTCTTCCTTGAACTATCTAGAGGCTCTATTATTTAATGTATGTCTTGTTGGGCAGTCACCTCTGGCCTGGTGAATTTTGTTTGCCCATATGCTCCTTGTATGGCACAGCTTAGGCCAAATAACCAAGCCACCATCAGATACAATGCTAAGTGTGGTGGTAGCAGTGAAGAACTGGAATGGTTTACTTTCAGATTAGGCTTGTGGTGCTATTTGATACTATTTGATAACAGCAGTAGCAATTGTTTGTGAGGGTGGGATGATTACTTAAGCTACTGATAGCTGAGCTGCAGCTTCTTGACAGGAAGGGGAGAGGCAAGGCAGCAGAGAGGTCAGCATGGTGCAAACACACTGGCAGAGCCAATCTGGCACTACTATTAGTAGTTTTGCACCATGCCAACCTTCCAGCTGCTTTGACCCTCCCTCTCGTCCTCTTCCAACAGAGACTCAGCTGTTGGGAAGTCAGATATGTGCCTCTGCCCCACGATGCCAACTTCAACTGGATACTGGTCTTAAAATAAAGGGATCCAACTCTGAAAGAATTAACAACTACTATCAATCCTTATATTTCCGACACTAACCAGCACCTGTAGAGGAGGTGATGAGGTTGACGAATGAGGAAGTGGGACTGTCTGACAACAAATAAGTCTTTGGCTGTCAGTCTGACTGTTAACTGTTTTTGGCTTTACCAAGACTTAAAGGATATCCTCTTTGTGACATCACACATGACATCAGAATGGCATGTTTGCATTCAACTTAGACTAACTCCATGACAACAGCAATGGCCAGTAAACTTCTGCAACCAAGTAACCATCAGCCTGACTACCCAGTTGTTTCTATCTAGACTACTGGGTGTTCATTTTTTGCTCTCATAATCAAAGCCTGAAGAAAGTTCTGTATAATCTGAAAACCTGCTACCACTGTTTAAGAAAACTAATTGTCAGGGACTGAGCAGAGGAGGAATGGTGGAGACCCCCTCCCCATCCTGACCCTACAACAGGGGGTTGAGGGAGGTAGCAGCTCAGAGGCAGATGAGAGGGAAAGTTGGGAAATCATGGGAGAGCCAGAAAGCATACCAGACCCACCATCTCCCAGAACCCGGCAAGCCTTAAAAGTAGAAGAGCAAAGAGCTCAAAGACAGAGGGCACTTAGTGGCATCCATAGAGGAGGAGGTGATGATGATGACAAATGAGGAAGTGGGAGAGACGGGGGGTGGAAATTCTCCCGGGACAATGCCATTATCCAAGAGGCTGGTTGTTTAACCTCTCTCTGTAAAGTTTGAAATAAAAAAGGACTGTAAGAAACTTTCCCATGGCTTTATATTTTTCTGGGCAACCAGCCGGGACAGCATCCTGATATCAGCATTTTACTGGATGATAAGTCTATCAATGGCTGCTCTTCATGATGGCTGCGTTCTTCCTCTACTCTTGGAAGCAATATGCATCTGAATACCAGTTGCTGGGAATCACGGGGGAACAGAATCACAGGCTGAATCCCAATTCCACAAGGTGTATACCAGTTGGTTACTTTTGCTCTTTCATATTAGAATGCTGGTGGTCCCTCTTCCCCTTTATATATTTGTCAGGTTTTCCATAGAGGCTGCAGGATTTAATTCCTCTACAGTATAATTGCACATAGAGTTTCATGAATGACAAATAAGGATTTAGGTCTTAAAAATCTCTGACAGCAGGGAGATATTTTTAGGTATGAAAGCACACTTGTTTGCAGAAATGCACCTTCAAAAGTTTTCATCTTCTTAAGGACACATTATAATGTAAACCACGGTAATCCCCTAGGGAGGAATTTTCGAAGAGTGTGACAATAGTGTCTTTATTTTTAAAAAATGCAAGAAGAACACAGTTCCATTATCCAAGTCGAGGTATTCAGGTATGGGCATTTAAATTTCTGTCATAAGGTTTGGAGATGACCTTGAAAGATAGCAGCATGGGGGTATGGCTGGATTACCCTAGACGGGCAATGGGATTCCTAACTAGGATGGGCCTGTGGCCAAGGGTGATGGTAACAGCATCTGGAGGGCCACAGGTTGCCCCCCTCCTGAGATCCAGGAAACTTTAAATGTAGGTAAAGGTCCCCTGACAGTTAAATCCAGTCGCAGACGACTCTGGGGTTGTGGCACTCATCTCGCTTTACAGGGAGGGAGCCTGCGTTTGTCCGCAGACAGTTTCCGGGTCATGTGGCCAGCATGATTAAGCTGCTTCTGGTACAATGGAACACCGAAACCAGAGCAGTGCACAGAAATGCCGTTTACCTTCCCACCAGAGTGGTACCTATTTATCTACTTGCACTTTTGGTGTGCTTTCGGACTGCTAGGTTGGCAGGAGCTGGGACCGAGCAACGGGAGCTCACCCCATCGTGGGGATTCGAACCGCTGACCTTCTGATTGGCAAGGGCAAGCCCAAGCCCACCCGTGTCCTTGTAGATGTAGAGGAGCATTCAAAAAATTATTACCTGACCTGCAGTCAGAAGGATACAACTCATCATTCTACCACCTTTGTCTTAACACTTCACAGTACAGAATGTGTAGAGTGGCTTATGTGATCTGTTCTGATATTATCTGAACTCTGCTGTCAGCATGACGGAAACCCAATAACTTGTGGGAGGAATCATATGGCTCAATCTGACTCATCTCTGTGACGACTGTCACATTTCCCCAAACTGTGTTGAAATTGGAATTAAGAAGGAGGTATTGCATGGACCACAGTCACTTCTTTTTTCAGGGCTTTTGATGTTGCGTCAGAGCGTCAGGAGAGAGGACTGTGCTTCAGGGGTTGCTGTGACATCCTGGTAACATCAGTTAAGAGTGAGTAGCTAGCCCCGTTGATTTTGATGAACTAATAAGTAAGGCTAACTTTCTCCGGATTGGGTCACCTTGACAATTTTGGCAGGGATCCCAAAGAAGAGATATGGACATATGCAAGAGAAAACAAACAAACACACAGCTGGAGCACTTTTCAATTTTCATAGCCAAAGCTCCCACAGCCAAATATATAACCCAGTGAGCAGTTTAAAAAGCAGCATGTCTACTGGATGAGCAGTTGGTTGATGATTATTCCTTTCGTATCCAGATTTCTCCCACTAAGGATTTCAGGGCAGAATATATGGAGTTATCCTAGTTATCTGTCAGGGAACTGCCATCACAACTAGCGGAGGAGGCGAGGCTCCACAGCGATGCTGGAGAGGGGCCAAGCAAGGAGAGAGGCAGGTCTCCGGCTGGGGAAGATAATCAGCGCTACACCAGGGATAGAGGGGGGCCGATGGGGGAAGCAGAGAGGAGGCTCCAGGACTCTTCACAGGAGACCAGCGAGGAGAGCACAGGTCCTCCGCTGCCCAAACCCACCTTGCGCAGAAGACTTCCGCGCAGGGAAAGTAGGCGGCGACTTGGCATCAAAGAGCTTCTTTGCTGGAAGAGGTTCAAGAAACGCCCACTGACGGATTCTGCTAGCGACTGAACAGCCACGAAGTGAAGGGCTGTCCAGTCAGGAAAGGTTTAACCAGGCCACCTAGCCAGGAGTGGCGGCAACTTACGCACGAGCAACCCCATATAACCATTACATTATCCTTCTAACTATCATGTGACTAGGTTGGAACAGTGATATTTTCCTAGAAAAAGAGTTGCCGGAACTCACCATGAACGCCTCCCTTGTTCTCTTATGATGGCAATGGTGCCCACCTGAGAGGTGCTGAAACTGATGCATGTTGGGTTTACCTAAGTCTAAGAACAGGCACTAAACTAGATGCCACCCTGGGCTTCTTTCGAAGAAAGGGCAAGATTCAAATTTAGCGAATAAAAATGTATAAAAATAAATATCTCACCATCTTTTTTTGGGGGGGGGGCGGGTTTCTTAAGAGCAACTATTGCAAAGGGCAATTTGGATCTGGGAAATAGCAATTTCTTAGTGCAAATCCACTCCTCCAGAGCTACTATTAGCCATGAAAAGGAAAACATAGCAGTGAATAAGCATATCATACCTGTCTTTTTCTCCCTTGATAATGAATATCTTCCTGGACAAGAGTAATGTGACTCCTCCTTCTCAGCACTGCAGCCCCAATTCAAAGCCTGAAGCTATTTTTACACAAAGGTGGGAGGTGGTTAGAGATATGTGACTGCCAGTCTGGGCTTCTCTGCTTCTCATTTTCCCACTCTTTAGTTCTCCACATTTCCACACCAGCTTGAGACTTTTAGAATTTAAAAGCCCTGAAGAAAATTCATCATCATTTTAGTGTAAGATCCCCCATTATACACATTTTTACAGAGCATATTTTCCATAATACAATGTATTTTTGTATATTATTCCCCGTAAGATGGTGCATGTGTAGTGGAAATGTGGAAGACAATTGTATTTCGAGGAGTTAGGTGTCATGTCCCTTTCCCTTTAACATCCCCAGTTCGATTCTTGTGTTTCACACACCTGTCTGGAGTTTCTTGGGTTCTTCTGTGTTGCAAGTGCTGCCTGGCTGCAGGTAGTGGGAGACTCTCAGCCGCTTTGTATTAGTTCCATCTCAGAGTCCTGGGCTAATCATGAGTAATGCCAAGTGCACTTGATTACACCAAGGCAGGCTATAAAAGCCATGGGTGTGAGGGGCCCCATGAGCTTCTGCCCAGATCAAAGGACCTGATGCTGGGAGACCGATGTTCAGGGTCTCTCTCCTGCTGCTCTACCTGGGGCTCCTGGCAGCTGAAGGCGAGGTTGGGTAGCCCTGTCGGGTATTTTTTATGTTGTGCTTTGTATGCCTGCTGTTTATTTGTTTATAAAACTGTGTTGGTTCCCCTTCCACCTCCTCATTCCTTTTGTCCTGATATCCTTGGAAAGAACTGCTATATTTGGCAGCACAACATGTTTGCTTATTTTTGCTAATATATGCATTTTATGCACATTTTACCCATATATATGCATTTTTGTACATATTACGTGGCTGGGAAACTACAGGGCAAGATTTGGAGGGGTGTTTCAGTTTGTAGATTGTTTTGGAAACAGCAGATTAGGCATGGTTGCCTTTAAATGTGGATTAAATCACATCTCCCTACCCCCACCCCCAGTCCATTTCCAGAGTGAGACAATTGGGGAGATCTCCATGGGTGATCTCCAGTTAATGTCTAGTTTGGTCTCCACTCCACCAGATCAACTCTTTGAGTTCCAGTGACTCCGTGCTTTTCAATAAGAAGCATTACATTATTCAGTAAATTGAGGCCATTGCAAGAAACGTTTGCGAAGAGATTCTTTTTGGTTTATTTGTTTGTTTTGTTTGTTTTGATCATCTCTTCCTCATTTTCAGGTCATTTTTTTTAAAAAAATCATATGTCAGATATTATTTGTGAAGAGAAAATCAGAACAAATTATGTATTTGACCTTTTCTCCATATTAAAATCCTTAATAAATATTTTGATTGTTTGTTGAGACTTCGCTGCCAGATAGCTTGCATTGATTTGAATAATGAGACATTCGCCTACCTTCCACTTGGAGAAGAGTCTCGAGGGGGAGGGGGGTGAGAGGAAAAACCTGGTGCCATGACAGCTTGCATTAATAAGCACAAAACATTATGTTTTCATCTCCAGCTTGGTCTGTGTGCTTGTTTCTCATTTGAATATGCACAGGATGCTTTCTTGCCATTTTAGCTTCATTTACATTTTTCTAAGGGTAAATGCTTCCATGATTGAAAATGGCCTGCTCCTGCTATCACATTGAAATGTAAGGTTCAGTTAACATATATTTATACCTCTCTTTTTTAAAAAGTCATCGCAGGATTAGCACTCTGTGCAGTCATTTTCCTTCCTTGGTTTGCTTTTGATGGCTAATATATGAAAATATATATAGAAAACAGTCACCAACTGTTTTAAGAATGCCACTTTAACTTCTTCTTTTAATTCAGCAGTTTCAAGAGTACCTGCCACAGAAATGTCCTCTAATTATCTGGTGCACAGCATCTTTTGAAATAACTAATCATACAAAGGGATGTTTGGGCAAGTATTAGCATGTATTTTCAGAATACAGGAATATGATCAACCATTTTTCTGTTGTACTAATGCAGGTGTGAGGAACCTTTGGACCTCCAGATAATGTTGAACTACAACTCCCATCAGGCCTAGCTAGGTTTTTTTAAAGGTGTTGGGAACCGTAGCTCTGTGAGGGGAAAATTACAGTTCCCAGGATTCTTGGGAAGAGGTTGTGTGCTTTAAATATATGCTATAGCTCTGCTCTCAGATTGTTTCTTTCTGCTATTTCAACAACATAGTTATTGTAGGAATATAGTTGACCTGGGGTGAATTTTATGTCCTTCTGGTTCCTTTCTGTTGTTCTGGTTTCCCCCAAAAAATATTTTAAATGGAATAGAGAAAAAGCAGCATGTTGTACTTAACTATCCAAAGAAAAGCATTGTCAATTGCTGGTTAGCAATTGTTATTTGTGTGCCCACTCGGAGACCCCCTGACCCCAGGTGACACCTGGGTGGAATAATGACTCATGACAATGTGTTATGGGATTAAAATTGGCCACAACTTTATTACACTTTCAGATTTAGGAAGACCTTAGCTTAGGCATTGGGTGTTTATACCTCCCAGTCCCCGGCTGGAGATCTGGGGTACATCAGGGTTCACCAATCTGTCTGGGGATTGGGCTGGCTCTGGAAGATGTATGTTTAAGCAGAGAGCCCCCCCCCCCCATTTCGCCACAACACAGGGGAGTGCGCTGACAATCTTTCAGCATATGGCCAGTGACTCCCCTAACACAACCCCTTTAATGGGGAACCCTGGGATCGCCGCTGCTGGGGGGGGGTGCCACTGCTTCATGCCCCCAAGAGCTCCCAGGTAGGCTTCACCCCCTTTATGCTTAAAGAATGGACCCTACCCTTACCTGGTCCGCTCCCCTGGCTCCGCCTCCCCATTCGCGATTGGTTATTTGAAGTGAGGTTTGGCGGGAACCTCAAGGTTTGCAACTTGCTGAGATGGTCCAGCAACGCTTTGCCAGGAGTCATATAGGATCAGGGGTGCTGTGTGTGGACACACAAAAGGAAGTCCTCCGTTTGATGTGGAGAGTAGTCATTCCTGTGCTGCTTCAATATGTCAGAAAAGTGATACATTGATGATGATGATGATGATGATAATTCATATATACCCCACCCATCTGGCTGGGTTTCCCCAGCCACTCTGGGCAGCCTCCAACAAAGTATTAAAATACAGTGGTCTGTTAAACATTAAAAGCTTCCCTAAACAGGACTGCCTTCAGATGTCTTCTAAAAGTCTGGTAGTTGTTCTTCTCTTTGACATCTGGTGGGCAGGCTTTCCACAGGGCAGGATATACATTTCCCAGTCCAAGTATGTCACTGGTAATAGAAGTTACAGCCACTCATCTCTGACTCACCCTGCCCCCCTCTTAAAATTCCTTAACACATATGGAATTCACAGAATCACTTTTCCTTAATCTTGTGCACATAACATATGTGTGCTGAGAGATAACCTACTGCAGGAAATGCGAAAGTAAAACAACCCCAAGCTTAACTGTGTCATGCTAAAATTGTCAAACCAGCAGCTGTACCTGCAAAGCAACCATGATTTATGTACTCTTTGCTCTTAATCAATATTGTAAGGTGAAAGGTTTTCTAACACAATGGAGAAAAATTAACAGCAATCATAAATCCATCCTTCCCAGGAAATCTCAGAATTTATAGGGGTTAATGAATTTGTCCCGTTAGTCACTAAATAAAATGCATCCCCTTGGATGATGCGGTGCCATTTCTTAATTAGGAACCCACAAAAGTGCCATGCAAATGTACATAATTTATTCTCATCATATTGTTGAACTGGGAATTTTGCCAATGAATAAAACATCTTATTCTGGTGAAGGGGGAAAAAAGGAAACTTACAATTTTGAGTTTGATGAGAGAGACCTATTCCTTAAGCTGGCATGCTCATAAATCTAAATTAGTGTGAAAGGCAAAGTCAGGATAATTTTTAATCAGTCTTCCAGTGCAGGGTTAGGCAGAGGCCTTCAGACGGTGATCGCTTAATAAGGCAAAGTGTATGAAAGCCATTAACAGCCAACCTATATATGTTTCATTGTCAAGCTCCTTTTTCTTTCATAAGAAGCAATTGGTTCTACTATTAAGCCATGTCTTTCTGCTCATTGCAGAAGGTGAATGTGATGTTTAATGAAGGAAAGGAGTCTAGCGGAATTTAAGCTGGGAATTCCACAGTTGGCCTCCTCACAAAAAGTAAATAGGGAATTTAAGCAGGCACGTTAACCAAATAGATCTGTTCTCTTGGGAAAGTGTAGCATAAGTTCAGTTTGATTCTTGGACATGTAACTAGTAGGTTACAAAACTAGATGCAACTGATAGGTTACAAGGTAACCAAATGCAACAAATATTTACCGTGTAGTCAACTGGACCTGCTCTTTTGGAAGATCCAATTGTATAGAATTGTAGCATGTGATCTGTTTGATTTCTGGCAGTGTAACCAGTATATTGTATGCATGTGTGGTTTTTTTTTTGGGGGGGTGGAGTCTAGGAGATCTTCCCTTGAACCCTAGAATTCTTCTGGGTTTACAACAGTGATAGGGATCAATTTTGTTGGTTGGTTGTTTTATTGACTTCTGGTACCTCACAATACAAAATAACAATGTTGGGATGCTGTGAATGTTCAAGATTTGCAGATTCTGATATGAATAGCACAGGTCTAATTTTGCTGGGAAAGTGTTATGGATGTGCAACAGGTTCATATTTGTGGGGTGGGGGTGGGGGAGTGCCAACTGAGTGCCAAGCTCATCTGAAGGTTATAATAAATGGGCCGTTGCCAAAGTCTTCTTGATTTCACATCATAACATATATCTTTCCCAATAGGGAACATGGCACAGACTATTCCTCACGTCAAACAAAAATAATATATAGTCCTGTGCTACTGAGCTAAGTGTTGGATATTTTCAATCTGAGAGCTTGCCCTGTCCAAACTGAACTGAGTCTAAACTGCATCCAGAAGGCTCATCAAAGTGCCAGAAGCTCATATAAAGTTGGCATGAATAGCTGATCACTGATACATCATGAACGTAGGAGGTACACTGTCCTTCATCCTAAAACCTTTATAGACGAAGCTGCTGGGTAGACAATACTTCTCTCCTGATCTGGCCCAACATGTATAGGCAAACCATCCTATTTTGCAATTTCTGAAACAGCATACAAATACAGCCATCCTTCAAAATGTACACTTCTCCAAATTTTGCAGTACTCCAGCCGAGTAATGTGCACACAAATTCATATACTAGAGTAAAACGTGGTTAAATATGCATGTGTGAATGACAATAATTCTAAAATGCATGTTATTAGGAAATTGCTTTGCAAAAAACAACAACCCATGCATATTAGGTAAACCGTGTACAAAAATATTAGGAGAAATGTTCACTAAATGTGGATGGATTTTGATGGGGACTTAAAAAGAGTCACAAATTGAGAAGGAACCAAAAGTAAGATGAGAATTGGGCATTTAGCAAAATTTGCAGATTTGCCCATCCCTACCCATCTCCGATGTATGTAGGTGGAGATGTATGCCAGGTCGGAAGGGAATGCTCCCCTCTACATATTGGCATGGATTTGGAGTGTGTGTGGTATTTTCTGATCTGGTCCCAAGTTACAGGAATCACATGTTTTACCCTGAATCCATGGTAATTTCCACCACCCATTTTCCAGGCTATGATGTTCTTATTCTGTAGGGCCTTTTGAGAGGGCTGGCTAGATAATGTATTGTTTTTGCTGCTGCTGTGGGTCCTTTTTGTTCCCCTTCTGCTCTCCTGCTGACATTTTATTCCTTTTAACAATATTTTAATCCACTTTTGTTGTATTCTAAATTGACGTTTACGAGAGATGCTTTATTTTCAGGAAGAAAAACATAATAGAAATTAATAAAATGCACCCACACAACTTTTTACAACCCAAAATCTCTTTAGCTCAAAGAGGGAAGGCAACTCAGAAGTGGGAGGGGAAATGACTAAACCCTTATTCAAGCAGTTAACAGAAAAGATTGTCATCTTGTGTGTGTTTGTGTGTGTTTGTGTGTGCATATTCAGTGCTATTTTTTTCTAGAAAAAGAGGCACTCACCATGAACTTCTCTGTTGTTCTCTTAGAATGGCAATGGCACCCACCTGAGAGTTGCCAGAACTCAACTCCAGTGAGCTCCAGCTGGGGAAAAAAAGTTCTGTGTATGTTCCTCATTCTTATATCATGGGATACTTTCAGTCAATGCAATGAGATACCCATAAATTGCCATGACCTGAAGCTTTGGATGAATGAGTAAATTCCAGGGATATAAAGGGCTTTGAGATTATATATATAGACATTATTTTGAGCCTCCTTGTGACCATGAAGCTTCTGGCTGCTGTGATATTAATACATCTCAGGGAGAGCAGGGAATCCAGATGCTTATTTCTGTCTAGCAAAAAGCCAATAAAAAGGTTGTTTATGTTTTCCAATTTAATTGCTTGTAAAACTGAATCAATATTAATCATACTAGCTGGCAAAGAGGTAAGTGGAGATGAGCAAACCTACTGTAGGCAATCCGGCATTAAAATCATACAGCTGCAAGCCTGACAGCAGTCACTGACAATCTGAAAATCCATTTTCCTTCCTCTGATATGCATATGGTTACAGCTTGCTTCTCAAATAAATCTGATCAACATTTTGTGGGATGTGAACATTTTCCCATCTGGTGGATTGTTCATGAAACTCGTTTGCTCTGATTTACTGGGTTTGGGAGGGACACATCAGTGTGAATAATTTAAGATTCAGGGTTGGGATTGGGGGGGGGGGTATTAGTTTCCCCCTCTCCTAATCCCTCACCTGCCCTATAATCTGCTTCTCCTATTCAGAAACAGATTAATTTATGCTTTCAAGCTAACATGCCAGGTTTTATTTGTTTGTGAACGAGGTGTGCTAAAACTAATTTCAAAGATTCTGACTTGCTAAGGATGTGTGTTTTAAAAAGGTGGTGTGTTCGGAGAACTGTTAAACCATTCCATTTCTTTCCTATAAAGGAGAGATGCTCTGGCTGGCCTTGGGCCAATCGCTGTCTATCAGCCTAACTTACTTCGTAGCATTATTGTGAGGCAGAATAACCCTGTATGTTGACTTGACCCTCTTTGAGGAAGGGCAGAATACAATGTACTATAATAATGTACTGTTCTTTGCAATGGAGTCGGGGTTCTATCCAGGTCTGAGTAAGACCAGCCCTGCTTTTTTTGGTAGCTAAAACAATGAAAGGATAGTACAGTGTTAGAGCACATGTTTTACCAGTGTGGTGTAGTGGTTAAGAGCTGTAGACTCGTAATCTGGTGAACAGGGTTCATGTCTCTGCTCTTCCACATGCAGCTGCTGGGTGACCTTGGGCTAGTCACACTTCTTTGAAGTCTCTCAGCCCCACTCACCTCACAGAGTGTTTGTTGTGGGGGCAGAAAGGAATGTTAGCCGCTTTGTGACTCCTTCGGGTAGTGATAAAGTGGGATATCAAATCCAAACTCCTCCTCCTCCTCCTCCTCCTCCTCCTCCTCCTCCTCCTCCTCCTCTTCTTCTTCTTCTACATGGGAGGGAGGGAGCAGCCATTGTCAATAATATGGAGCTGGATGGACCAATGGTCTTGACTCAGTATAAGCCAGTTTCTTGTGTCTATGAACTGAGGAACTCTTGATATCTGCCTCAGAAGTTCCACATGCTGTACAGGACGCTAGGGTTGCACACTCATGTGTTGTGAGGCACTAGCCACTTGACACTCAGTTTTGCAGAATGGGTGTGAGATCTAGAGCAGTGTTTCCCAACCTTGTGCCTCCAGCTGTTTTTGAACTACAATTCCCATTATCCCTGACCACTGGTCTTGCTAGCTAGGGATGATGGGAGTTGTAGGCCAAAAACATCTGGAGGCACAAGGTTGGGAAACACTGATCTAGAAGATGCCCAAGTCCTGCAGATGAACTTTGTAGGGTTAGATTGGTGGTGTGAGAAGTTTTGGCTGAAGATGTGTTTTAGAAATTGTCTAAATAAATTCATAAGAATATAAAAGAGCTAAGCACTGCAGCCATAAGTTTGATGCAGGAAAGAAATCCACCAAGGAGAAAGCCTTGAGAGTGAGTATTATTGTTGATATAGGGGGGGGGGAACACTGCTCCTTTTCCCTTATGGGGTACCCAAGAGCCCATATAGAGTCCTTTTGTAGGTTCTCTATCGGTAGGAGAAAATAACTGAGACCAACCAAAGAATACTGAGAAGCAAAGCAGCTAGTAAGTCTGATCTTTATTAAAGCTGTTGCAATAGGGTGCTCCCCGCATACGCAGGAGGACCCTGAAAAAAGTTGTGCCTGCCCTTATATAGACGTTTTAAATTGCCCACCCTGGAGTCCAAAACCACCCCCAGAAACATCATACATACATCACATAAGGGGTGTAGCCCAAGACCACCCCCCAGATACATCATACCTACATCACAGAAAAGGCAGTCTACAACAGAAATCTGAGTGCATTGTTTATCTCCTGTCTGGCAAGTTACCTGATTGCATTATCTGGGTTTTGGCCACTCTTTTGTTATTATACCTCAAAGTGCAAGTAGATAAATAGGTACCGCTCTGGCGGGAAGGTAAACGGCATTTTCGTGCACTGCTCTGGTTTGCCAGAAGCAGCTTAGTCATGCTGGCCACATGACCCGGAAGCTGTATGTCGGCTCCCTCAGCCAATAAAGTGAGATGAGCACCACAATCCCAGAGTCGGTTACCTTTACCTTACCTTGTTATTATAACTACTTAATTCCTGAATCTAGGTCACAAACTCACACCCTGTTCATATCTTGAATGTGCCCTTAAGACAGGATTTGTAAGGACAGGATTTGTGAGGAAAGAGACAATGGGGAGGTTTCCCATTTTGACCTTGCAGAGAAATATTTGAGGTCAATTTGTTCATGACTTTTTCTATAGGGTGTCAGACATGTGGTTTATATATACAGTTGTGAAATATATGACCTTAAAATTCTCATAACAATTGTGCAATGTACTTGGCAGCTGCTGAGGATATTACTCACTATCCCCTTTCATGTTATTTACACTTTTCACTATTACACTAGTCTTTGAAAGTTCATTAAGGAAGAGAAGGGAGAAGTCTACATGTGCCTGGCATGGTTCTCCTTGGGTGTGAATTTTGTTTCCAAGTTAGCAAGAGGAAGGCTTCCACGGAAGGGCGGTTGAAGGATAGGAACATTTCTGTCTTAAATTTCCCATAATAGACAAGCCAATGTGTTAAAGAAGAGAAATAAATCCCAAAACAGGGGCAATAAAGGACCATTTAATTAGAAATCTGGCAGCCAAACTATGAATTTTATGTCATCACACTATGCTAAATTGAGTTTCGCCATCCTTCCCACCCCCCACCCCCCATGGCAGAATTTTGCTTTTATATCCAAGAATTTCTTGGCATTGTTGTGTATAAAACTCATAGGCTTTGCTCTCGCCAAGACCAAATGCAGTTTAACTTAATTAAACACTGTTTCTATACTGATAGGAGTTCATTTGCACCATGTCAATAGTTAACCAGTTAGGTAAGTGTGATGAGAGAAAAGACCTATTGTGTTCAACTACAGGATCAAGATCTTGTATCAGAACTGAAGTCTGTAGATAAACCATCACTTGGTTGCAAAAATCTGACAGCAATTTGTGGAGACTGGATGGCTTGTAACAGGCATGAGGTTCACGTATGGGGGGATCTCAATTTCAGATATATGTTCATGGTTTCTGAACTGGTGGTGACTGACCAGGAATGAGACCTTGGGGTCATAGTAGGCAGGTCAATGAATATGAATATTATGATTATGATGGCCCAGTGTGCAGAAGCTTTAAAAAAATGCAAATTCCATGCTAGGGATCATTAGGAAAGGAACTGAAAATAAAACTACCAGTATCATGAGATTATGCAAATTTATACTGCAACTGCATTTGGAATACTGTGTACAGTTATGGTCCCTTCAACTCAAAATGGATATTGTATAGTTGGGAAAGGTCCAGAAAAGAACATGTTATAAAATTATACATATTCTTGCCTTGTCTATGTATCATGTTATCAACCAATACATTTGTGTATGTTTATTCAAAACCTGCCAAGGAGTCCAGTTCATTTTGTTGTCTTTTTAGATAATCTGTAAGAAGCTCCTGTTCTTCCTTAAAGTCACTGTTGTCCTTGTCCCGCAGTTTGTATGTCAATTTAGCCAACTCTTCATAGCTCATCAATTTTTATTGCCACTGTTTTTTCATTGGGAATTTTGCTCAAATATTTTCAGTCCAGCAATAATCTCAAGTGCTAGATGGAGGAAAGCCTTGGAGGCTGCTGTGCCTTGTGCAATAAGTCATCATACGAAATTGGTGAAAACTGTGCACTACCTTATGATTGTTCCATGTGATATCTTACTATGAAAAGCTATTCCTCAGCATAGGCAAGTTGGGCCTTAGGATATTTTCCTTACAATAAACATCTTTTCGCAAAGATACTCCAAGTATCAACTAATTCTGTCACCCTCTCCAAACAGCATATAGGTAAAGGTAAAGGGACCCCTGACCATTAGGTCCAGTCATGGCCAACTCTGTGGTTGCAGTGCTCATCTCGCTTTATTGGCAGAGGGAGCCGGCGTATAACTTCCGAGTTATGTGGCCAGCATGACTAAGCCACTTCTGGCGAACCAGAGCAGCGCACGGAAACGCTTCTTACCTTCCCGTCGGAGCGGTACCTATTTATCTACTTGCACTTTGACGTGCTTTCGAAC
Source organism: Podarcis melisellensis (assembly GCF_964234715.1). Taxonomy (NCBI): domain Eukaryota; kingdom Metazoa; phylum Chordata; class Lepidosauria; order Squamata; family Lacertidae; genus Podarcis; species Podarcis melisellensis. The sequence goes on from NC_138539.1 coordinate 68,906,583, forward strand.
TGCTAGGTTGGCAGGAGCAGGGACTGAGCAACAGGAGCTCACCCCATCGCGGGGATTCAAACTGTCAACCTTCTGATCTGCAAGTCCTAGGCTCTGTGGTTTAACCCACAGTGCCACCCGTGTCCCAAACAGCATATATTGGGTGATTAAAATATAGTAAGGCATGAAAGCAATGTGGGGATGAGATACACACATTTTATTTTATTTTTGCATTTATGAAACAAATAACTTTCCTCTCTAGGAAAAGCAAACAAATAGATGCCAGTTCTGTCACTCATTTTGCAATGCGCTAAGAGATCCATTGCCTTTACCTCACGGCAGTTTAATGTAATGCAGCAATCATTTAATTACACAGCTTTGAAGTCAAAAAGAGTTACGTGCTAATAAAATGCAGGGAGCAGAATGCTGAAGAACCAAACTCAGTCACAAAAGACCGATAATTTCAAAGTGGGAAGGCATTACTAGACAAAGATCATTAAACCATGTCAGCAAAGTAATTAAAGAAATCATTAGAAGCCAAGTGAATCCCAGGGATGGCAGGAGACCAACATAAATACCAATGCCCCTGAAAAGCTGTTGGATGTGGCTAAGGACACAGAAACATTCAAATGCATATCACCAAAATATTACCTTTACCACACCATTTAGTTGAGGAAAGGATTGGATTTGATCATAAAACTGAAATATAAACAAATATTTATACATCATTTCAACAGGTAGTCACTGCTTATTTCTGCATATGCCACGGAGCACCAGATAGACAAAAGCTAGGACATCCAAAAACAACAATACCCCAACTATATTTTTGGTGAGAGAGTAGAGTGGGGGGAAATAGTGCCATTATATTATAGAGCCACTAGGTGGCACTGGACTTAACTGTTTCTGGGTGGAGTCAGGTGCTTCCTGTTGCTGCTCTGTCTTGTTTTGTTTAGGCAGGAAAGTTATTCCTGACGGGCATGTCTCCGAAGCAGTGGCATAGCATGGGGGAGCCAGAGGGGTGACTGCCCCAGGTGCAAAATTGTTAGGGTGGGGGGCGTAAAATTTCAACTCCCAGTGCTGCCACAATACAGCTGCGCGCTTCTCCATTGAAAACAGTATCTCCATGTGAAACAGGAAGTGATCTCTCCAGATAATGGAATGAGTCTTCTTTTCTTATCCCTGTGGCCATGTTCTCCTGGGTGACATGGACACGCTAGGCAGTTGGATGTGCATGTGACTCTGTCAGTTTTCTACCCTTCCACACATCCCCGCCATGTGGCCCTGGGCGCTGGCAATCCACGCTATGCCATTGCTCTGAAGACTCATTAACAGTGGAAGGCCACATGCTTTGCATGCACAATGTCCAAAGTTCAAGCCTTGGCCCCTCTAGGTTTTGTTTTTTTAAAAAAAGTATCAGGCAGAGGTCTGAGACCCTGCAGTCCTGTCATCCTTCCACTGGTCACCACCTTCAAAATGGTGCCAGTGTTGTTCCATCATCATGGAGATCACCCTTTCAGCCTGTGGAAAGCTCTGCTGTCCAGCCTGCGATCTATTGGATGCTGAGACAACCCCACTGTCATCACATGATGGCATCAGACCTGATCTGGGGCCAAATTCTGTGTTCCCTTCTACCCTGGTTGCTGTGCATGACAGGGCTGATGATGTGGGGGTGGTTGGGAGGGAGGAGTACTGGATATGTCTCCTAGCCACAAGATGCTAGCAATTTTAAGGACCATAGCTCTTTTAGAACACATCATTCATGCACAAAGGTTTTCACGGTCAAATTTCATTTAGGGCTGAGAAAGATCCCTATTTGAAACCTTGGAGAGCTGCAGCCAGTCACTCTATTCAGCACTCAGAAAGGTGGACCAATAGTTATAAGGTAACTTGTTATAAGGTAATGTCTCATGTTTCTGATCTTGGCCTGCTTGCAACTCATGACACAAAGGCAATGGGTAATATATGTCAAAAGTTGGGCAGTGGAAGTGAGCAAAAGACATCATCATTAATTACTTTCAAACAGCAGCATAAGTGTGTCAAGGTTGTGCATTGCCTGCAGACTTGTAAGTTCCTTCTTTGAGCTTGTAACAAGGGATCCCCCTTTCTTTTCTTCTGCAGTAATATATCTCAAAGCATCTGTGTGATGCATGACTGTAATCTCAGCTTTGCAGATGTTAATGCTCAGCTTGTTGCATGTGTTGAAAAGTCAAAATAGCCCATTTACACAGAGTACCTCTGTACTAAAGTAATGCGGCTACTCAGATGAGATGGGAGAGCTTTGCCTTGAAAGGTTTTGGATTTAGAAATTGGCACACGTGGCCAGATATTTTGAGATATATTTGTAACATTCAAGTCATGCGATTTTCTTATATGAGAAGAAACAGTGGTGAGCCTTCATAGACACAGATTACTGAACTGTGAGACCTAACTTCTTGACTTCTACTTATGCCTAGAGTTGCTGCTGAGGCTGCAATCCAATACAAATTTGCAGTGCAATTGAACTAAATTCCATGAAACTAACTTTTAGGTAGATACATACAAATATTGCTGTACTGTTGGTAAACATTTAACCTCAGAAGAAACATGGAGGAACACTTGGAGGATCCTGTCCAAAGAAAACACTCAAAGAATTTCCCATGAAACCAAAAAGACCCCTAACATTTTGTAAGACAAATAGGTGGAAGAGAGCGGCACTGGCGGAATAAGAGGAGTGCGGGGGGAGGGCCCTCCCCCAGCAGTGTGATTCCGGTAGGGTGTCATCCCGGCTGCCCCCCGCGCCCGAGCTGGACATCCCGCCCCCACAGGCGGCATGCCCAGCCCCCAGAACGCGTGCCCTGCCCCGCCTCCTCTCCGCCCCCCAGTGCCGCAGCATGAAGCTCCACTACTGGGGACGGGTTCACATGCACCCCCTTTCTCATACCCAATGAAACTACTATTAATATTTCTTTGTTGTCAGGCAGATTAAAAAAAAAAAGATAAAGGGACCCCTGACCATTAGGTCCAGTCATGACCAACTCTGGGGTTGCGGCGCTCATCTTGCTTTATTGGACGAGGGAGCCAGCGTACAGCTTCCAGGCCATGTGGCCAGCATGACTAAGCCACTTCTGGCGAATCAGAGCAGCACATGGAAATGCTGTTTACCTTCCCACCTATTTATCTACTTGCACTTTGAGGTGCTTTCGAACTTCTAGGTTGGCAGGAGCAGGGATCGAGCAATGGGAGCTCACCCTGTCACAGGGATTCGAACCACTGACCTTCCTATCGGCAAGCCCTAGGCTCAGTGGTTTAACCCACAGCGCCACCCGTGTCCCTATCAAGCAGATTACTGGCTAACAATTCAGAAGGTTGGCTCTGTGGCTGATATAGAAACATTCAAAGTGGGTATTGCTGGAGTGGGGATGTGGCATAGGAGAGAGAGAGTGTCCAAAGGACCAGAAAGAATGACCTGGAGGGCCACATTTACTCTTTGGGCCAGAGGTTCCCCATTACACTATTGCTGATCTAAATATTGCAGCAGTTTAGACATGCTGTCACAGAAAAGTACCAACTCCCAATCAGTGGTAAGAACATAAATTAAAGAACCTTAGCAATATGTGAAACAAGTCACCAAAGAAACTGTGTTAGTTGTCCTGCAATTCTACCAAACAACTTGCTTCAGAATCTTGCAGACATTTCACTCGTCCATGGCCCTCCAAATTCTCCATAAAATACAGGCCAAAACAACTTTAGTCTGGGGTGAACACTGCGAGAGTAAAAGGCAGCAGGGTATTCAGAAAGGCCAAAGCTTTGTGAGCTCAGACTTGCTTTACATGCTAGACAACTGCAAAACCAATATGCAGTAACAAGGATGCATTTGTCATAGCTCCCCACCTAGGAGTTCCATGAGCTTGTCTTTTTTAAAAAATATCATAAAATGTCCTAAGATGATGTGTCAAGGATGGAGGGCATTAAGTGAGTCGAGGACTTCCTATTAACAATGAGTGCATTTAAAAGGGCCTCCTGAATGAAGAATTGCCTCCTTGAAATAGGAAATGATAGACTATGACTCGATGGCTCGATGGCCCTTGTGGTCTCTTCCAACTCTATGATTCTATGATTCTATGAACATATGGTGAGAAGAAAAGTTTAGATGCAAAATATAGCACATGCACTGAGGGAGCAAGAAATAACAATGAAAAGCTGCCGTCCCACCACTCACTAGACTGATGTCCAACTGGAGAGGTGTACAAACATAAAAATCAAAGCTGTAAATGTATCAGTGGTGTTTTACCCCTGTGCAGATGAATCTACTTTCAATGGGATTTGGCACCGTGTGGGTATCCAAAATTATTCTGAACTTCAAAATGTGATTACATGACTGTAGTTGCAGGGGTTTAGACGTACTGTATGTGTACAAACACTTTGCTCTTGGGACAGATTCAGGTCCAGTTCATGCTTTACAGAATTTAAGTGATATTCATGGAAAAAGAAAACAAATCCACCCCCTCCTGAAGTTTAACACATTGCCCTTGTAATGCAGAAAGTATGCAGTTTAAACGATACATTTCTAGTTTTCACTGTGGGCCCTGGCCATAGACCCCTCAAAGGCCCCAAGGCTAGTCACTGGCATAGCTGTCAATGTTTCCCTTTTTAAAGAGAAATTCCCTTATTCCCTTATTCCAAATAGGATTCCTCAGAAGAAAAGGGAAAAGTCTATGGTCACTGGTCATTCTCCCCCAGACCGCTATCAAACCAGCTGAGGCAACTAAGAGAGACTACTGTCCTTACTACTGCATAGAAATAGCATCTGATTCTAACTGGGCCCAGTGTGAGTAGTTGGGGACAAACATCAGAAGCTGCCTAAACTGCAGAGCTCAAATTGATGTCCAAGCAGAAGCTACAGAGCCAGACAGCTGTTGCTTAAACTATCTGCTGTTGCTCTTGGCAGTTGCTCCTCCTGTTCTACAGCCCCTGGGGGTAGGGTGACAGTGATCAGGCCTCTCTTTCTTGTTCTCTCGCCAGAAAGTGAAAGCCAATTTTTGTAATGAGAAAACCAAAAAACACTAGCACAGAAGATTACTGCCCTCCCAAGCTCGCCCAATAGCTACATCTGCTTGGTGAAGCAAAGCTTTGGGACATTTTTTGCTTAAAGAGACAGGCTATTCTAGCAAGAACACACTGAATTGGCAACCTTTGCTAAGGAGTACCTTCAACAAGTATCTAGATAGCCTTTCAAAACATTCTTTCCCTGAAATTAACCCCTCCATTTGGAAATAAAACCAAAAGGTGGCCAGATGTTCCAATCTGACTTATTTTCTCCTTCAATTAAAAAACAACAACCCTGCTGCCTAGGTGATTGTTGTTGAAATGTCCTTTTCAACTCATTTGCCATTGTTCCCATCTCTAAAAAAAAGCAACAACACCCATCATGTAAGAGGAAACAACATTATACTATGTGTGTTGTCCTTTTATAACGGATGCAATGGAAGCAGCTGGGTTTTTTAAATCCACTTAGCACCAAATTTTGACAATTCTCAGCTACTCTGAAATGTGTTCTCACCAGTCTCTTTGATGCCTTAACAACCCAAGAATATGTATGGCCTTTATGGGAGGAGAACAGAAGTATTAAACATTTTTGCAGGTTGGAAGGGCAGGACTATCAGCGAGTGGATGCAGGGCTGCTTCTCATTCAGATCAAATGGAGAGGATAGGCACTGTGGGGCAGCCACACCAAGGACCGGCAGAAACTTGAAGAAACTCCCACCCCTGAGCTTGGGCTGTAGGAAGGAAACAATTTTCCTTCCAACCTGTGTTTGTTGCGTGCAGAGGTGCTTCTGTTCCACTGAAGGCCAACTTCTGACAAAAACAACAATACTTGTCTTGCTGTCCACTGTGGTGGAATTTTACATAATTATCATTGCGTGACCAGCCGTGACAGCCACAGCCCCAGGGAATGTGGGAAAGGAAATAAAGACTCTGACAATGTTATGGAATTAAAATTAGGCCACAACTTCATTAAACTTCCAAATGTAGGAAGACCTTGGCTTAGGCCTTGGGCGCGTATCCCTCCCAGCCCCCCAGCTGGGGTACTGGGGCTCATCAGGGTAAATGGGATATGGGAGTGCTCTGCGAGATGTAAGTGTAGCAGGCAGCCAAGCCCATATCCCCACACGCAGGGTAGTTCGCTGACAACCTTTCAGTGTATGGCCAGTGACACTCATTTATGTACTGTAACGCCTTTAGGAGGGGACCCTAGAATTGCCACCACAGGGGGTTGAGTCACCACTTAAACCCACCACCAATTATAGGGAAGAAATGACTTAAAGGATTCCACCCAAGGCCATAACTGCCCAAGTTGTGACGAATTGCTATGGGGAAGACAAAACCTGCCAATGCAGGAAAATTTCTTCCTGGTTCTTCAACAGCAACCAATCAAAGACCGTAGCAGCACCCGCTAAGCAGGAAGAATAATTTAACCTGTAAACAAGAAACATTAACAAATGGAGGGTTGGGAGGGTGGATCTCCAGAGCCGTCTGCCTGACTAATACTGGCTCCTCCCCCTATTTATAATGAGTCTGGCCCCAACTCCTAGGAAACAAAATTTAAAGCTGAGGCTGGGCGTGCACCTCTGAATAATACACGGAAAAGCAGGCCAGCCCCCTTCTACTAGCAAGTTACCTGGGAACTGTAGCACTGCATGCGATCCTGCAAAAGGCACCCACAATATAGTGTGAATGCTCATTATGCTACTCCATGCTGCTCATTTCAATGCAAAGGCTGTTTATTTCAATGAAAAGGAAACACAATGCAAATAGGGGTGGAGAAAACATAACCTCCACCACCAGTACTAATAGTATTTTCTGGACAGATTTCCATTCTGGATGTGGGATGAATTGGTGAACATTGGCAATCCTTGTTTCCATTTCCATTGGAATTCTTCAGCTTTCCTAGGTAAAGGTAAAGGTAAAGGGACCCCTGACCATTAGGTCCAGTCGTGACCTACTCTGGGGTTGCACACTCATCTCGCTCTATAGGCCGAGGGAGCCGGCGTACAGCTTCCGGGTCATGAGGCCAGCATGACGAAGCCGCTTCTGGCGAACCAAAGCAGCACACAGAAACACCGTTTACCTTCCCGCTGAAGCAGTACCTATTTATCTACTTGCACTTTGATGTGCTTTCAAATTGCTAGATCGGCAGGAGCAGGGACCGAACAACGGGAGCTCACCCCGTTGCGGGGATTCGAACCACCGACCTTCTGATCGGCAAGTCCTAGGCTCTGTGGTTTAACCCACAGCGCCACCCGTGTCCTTTTCAGCTTTCCTAGTTTAGGCTAAATTTGTAAAAGGAACTGGGTGACTTATTGTTGTGCCCTTCTAAAGACTACAATCAGATTGTGCAGGCTAATGTTTTAAAAACATAATCATTGCCTGGCAGACGCAATACTTTTTCCCCTCTACAATGCCCATGGGCTCCTAATGGCTCATCCCATGATTCCGAATAGAAGAGGAAATGAAAACTAGAAATATGTTTTACATCTAAAGGGGATAACTTCAACATATTTTTGTCTCTTTATTTCAGTAGACTTCTTGTTGCTTTGGGGGGTCTTGAAAGCTTTATTACTAAAACACCTCACAGTCCTGAGGGAAAGTGAGCAAGCTGGTGTTACAGATGGGAACAGCGTAGAAAGGATGAGACTATCAGTGTATCATCACCATGAAAGGAGAATTTCTTATAGCAAGCAAAGTGCATGCAATGCCCTAGCTTTCTTCTCTTGCATTCATAAGGGTATGTTTCTATAAATCCTATTTTTCAAAACTACTAGCATTTATTTCTCATACACCATAGCACACAGCAGCGTGGCAATAATTCTAAACAAAACTTTTAAGGAAATTGTAATTCAATGGATTTATATTTTAGTTGGGCTTCTTCATACTCTCCATCTGTCCCTCCTTTTTCAAATAACCAAGGACATCCTCTGTTTTCTGCTACCTGTCCGTGTTAAATCAATGTCCCTATTTTGCCTCTGGATGAGATTTTGGTTAATAAAAAAAACTGAACTTTTTTTTTTAAAAAAAAAAAAACAACAACCCTGCTTTTCTGTGCTTATTACACAGGGTGCAAAAATTAAAATAACATTCACATTGAAAATAAAATGTAAATGTACAAAAATACATTTAAAAGCATCTACAAAATAAGTCACCAAATCAGTCTAGGTAACCCTGATGGATGGCCTTGACTGCGAGTGGGAGAGGGGATTGCCTTCTGCTGCTGTTACTCATTCCCTGGTCAACTTTTAATTCTATTGGCCATGGTAACCTTGTTAACCGGATTTGTGGGATGGGAACTGTTGACACTGTGCTCCAGTGGTCCCATTTCAACCTTCAAGACCATTCACGGATGGTAGCTTAGAGTGACTGGCTGTTGGCACCCAGAAATGAGCTACAGTATACCATCTTGTCCCCAGTGCTTTTAAACATCTGTTTGATCAGATATTTCGATATTCATTAGAGTTGGAGCAAGGTGTCACTAGTGTGTTGATGACACTCTGCTCTGTTTCATCTTAGCGAGGCGAGGCTATGCAAATGTTGGACCAATGTCTGGTGTCGGTGATGAACTGGATGTAGGTCAATAAATTAAAACTGCATCATGGTAAGACAGAGGCCCTGCTGATCAGTGGTACCCAGGTTCAAAAAAGTCAGGTTGCCTGTTCAGGCTCCCATTCTCCCTGAAGGAACAGGTTCATAGTTTGGGATTGCTCTTCAATTCATCCCTGTCAGTGGAGGCATAGGTGTCCTCAGAGGCTAATAACATTTTATTGCAGCTTCACCTAGTATACTAACTATCCTGAGCAGGATAGTTTGAAGACAGTGGTACATCCCTTGGTAACCTCTAGATTGGAATGCACTCTGAGTGGGGATACCCTTGAGGTTAGTTTGGAGATTGCAGCTCATGAAGAATGCTGAATGGAGCTGTTCCACATCAGTTGGTGCTGAAAATTTTGCTGGCTACCAGTACATTGCCAAGCTAAATTCAAGGTATTGCTGGTAATGTATAGAAACCTAAATGGCAAAAGGCCAGGTTACCTGAAGCACTTCCTTCTCCTTTATACACCAGCCTGATCACTGTGATCATTTTAGTGAAGCTCTGCTGACAGCCATACAGTTCTCACATATTCATTGAGCTTCTATGCAGACTAAGACATTTAGAGTAGTACTTTAGAACACTGTTCCCATTGATATCAGATAAGCACCCACAATTCTCATATTTTTCTGCCTGTTAAAAAGTTTCTGTTTTGCCTAGTATTAGGCAAATTAGGATTAATTTGATTCAGTGTGAGTCATTTGTTCTGCATTGTATGATTTTATAATTATATGATGTTTTATTGAAGACCACCACACTATGTTTTTGAGTGAGTCGGCTGTTCAGAAATACTTTTATAAATGAATCGGTAATCTTAGGAGAGAGAATTCCTGGGGGGGAATCAATTTCCCTTCAGTTTCTTCTTAAAATAGAAATACCTGTCTTTTCCTCTTTAAATGGAAACAGCTAATGATTCACTAACCATCACATTTCACTTCTCACCAATTCTCAATTATGCAGCCCCAGGGCAGAAGATAAACAGAAGATAATGGTAAGGCCTTCTGTGTGTCACTGTGGCGATTAATGAGCCTCAATTAAATGCAACTATAGAAATGCAGCAGCGGGCTGTTTATTTGTAAAACAAGCAGAAGCTTCTGATAGGAACTGAATGAACCACTGGTGTACTGAATATGTGCAATGGAGTTCATTTTTTTTTCTTTTAAAGAATAATCCATGCCAATGATGTGGTGCAAATCAGAGAATCTGGCTGCATTCAGAAGTTACAAACTACCTGTGAGCAACTGGTGTGAGCCTCTGGCTTGTGCATTCCTCTCTTCCTTTTTCTCCTCCTCCATCACACATAAGGAAAGAAAAATTCAAATTGTGGTTTGGAACAACCTGCAGTTTCCTGTTGCACCCAAAGAAGCCAAACTATGGCTTGTGTAAACAGTAGGTAGCTAACAAACTGAGATATCAAGCCCAGATTGCAATCAGCTCCTGTTCCACTGGGGATCATTTCTAATTGCCCCAGATGAGTGGTTAATTTCATGCCTGCATTACTCATGTTCAAGGCATAATTCTTCATTTCAGAATTTGAATGCTGCCTGCACCAACCCACAACCCTCTATCTTTTATTTTCAAGCCAGCCAGGAAGGATACAACATAGAATTTCAGTGAAGACCAAAATATCAAAATGGAAGTTACTGCACACCTTCAGGGTATAGTTCTGAAGTTCAAGGCCCAGCACCACTTTGATACCCAAACCAGAGCCTATAGCAGGAGTGGTTAACCCCCATCTGAAACGCCTAATCTGGCCCTCTAATGTGTTTTTTCCCACCCCCCACCCAAGATCCCACCATAAATAAAGTAGATATACTACTAGGGTGGGCATAATCCAGTGTCCTGATACTGATGCAAGTCACTCCCCCATAGTCATCAGCTTGATTATTGGTTGGACAGAGAGAGGATTAACACAACCCCTCCTTAGACCACTGCACAGGAGTGGGGACTGGGTGATTCATTGCATTTTTGCTGGTGTAAGGTCACATGACTGACTGGGGGGGAGTAAATGCAAGTCTCCACTTGCTACATCCCACCCCCACCATGCCCCAGGAATGCCCCTTTGGAAGGCCTACCCTGGCTGAACCCTAGCTGTCCCAGCATAGTCTTCGTTTAGCTGGATTGAGGGAGTAATACATGCATACTTCCTAGAGTAGCCCAGAATCCAGGTATGTCAAACCTACTCACCCCAGCAGATCTTGAGTTAGGATTGTTAAGAAAGACACAGAGCTACCACTGCTCTATGTCTCTTTCCTCCTCTTCCACATAAGGTCTAGTTAAACACAATATGTGACATGATCTCATTGTGTGGCATGTCTTGATGCTTAAGGATTTCATTCAGTCTGCATTTTTAAACAAGCCAACCTGTTTTGCACTTCATGTACTAATGCACATTTTGGAACACAGTTATCTTCTGCTTTTCCCACTTCTTTTTGTGGTATAGTTCTCAGCCCCACAAAGTACCAACATGCATATTTCAGGATAAAGTGCTTATGAAGTGTGAATGCAAATGTTGGCTTAGCTTTAAATATATGTACCATGGATTGTGTGGAAATGGAACAGAACACATGCAAACCTGACACAGATTGGAAATGCAGTGCTCCAGCTATCCCCATCTGTGCCCTTTCCCAACATCAGCAGCCAAAGACATGAGTTATAGCTGTGGCAACACAGCATCATGATAGCTCATCACCCCTTGTGCTCAACTAGCTGTTAATGAGGAACAGGCAGAGGAGAGTTATGGAGAGCTGGCAGCCCCGTTTCCCTTCGACTGCCTAGTTAGACCCTTATATCCTGCCAGAAGACAACTGTCACCTTGCTGGTGTAGTTTGCAATTGTTCTGATCTTCGAGGAGTATCTCAGAAGTTGTCACACATTGTTTTCTTTTTAAAATCCCATTAACCTTCATTGAAGTGTCGGAGAAGGAAGTTACTCTTAGATCTTCCTCACTACACAGGAAGGCTTGACCAAAAAATAAATAAATAAATCCACTTATTTTAATGACCTTTCCCTGATTCTGTTTAATGGCCAGACCCTAATATAATCACTGCTCAAACACTGGACATATTTCAGGTTGTAGTTTACTGGCAAAGTTTGTTTCCATTGCTGAATCTAGACACCTTGTTTTCCTCATATTTTGTATCAAGCATGTGCTGGGAGGGGAAGGATTACAGAAAGGTGGGGAGAGGCTTCCTTGACTAATTTAGTGCCTTCAGCTAAAAAAACCATCTGCTGGATTCCTAACAGGAGAGGAGAATAACTTTCCACTTGAAGGCCACACTCCCTGCTGGGCAACCTTCCAGAGGGCAAATACCAGGGCCAGAGGCAAAAGTGTGCAAAGGAACAAACACAACATTTTACCTTTGTACAGTAGGAAAAGCCAGGGGAAGCCAGGAAAGCAAGAAGCATTAGCAGAGTTCAAGGACATATTCCAGGACACGTTCCAGTTCAAGGATTAATCAGTAGCATCAACATCAGTATTCTCTTCTTGGCACTGTTGTCATCATGGGAGAGAGGAATTAATAGCTTGTCATTCAGATACCTGAAAGAGCCTATTTCCCTGTTTGTTTCCCCAGATCTTCATAGGAGGCCTTTCTCTGCATTCCAGAATCATATATATTATGTTCGTGTGTGTGTGTGTGTGTGTGTGTGTGTGTGTGTGAGAGAGAGAGAGAGAGAGAGAGAGAGAGAGAGAGAGAGAGAGAGAGAGAGATTCCTTTGACTCTGGCCTTACCCATGACTGGCTTGAGCTCTGCCAGCATATACACAAAGCATGTTATCTCTCCCTCCCCCCCACCAAAAAAAAAGATTATGCACCCCTGGACCTAGAGCATTCCCATCTCTTTGAAACAGCTTCACTCTCAGAGAGAGAGAGAGAGAGAGAGAGAGAGAGAGAGAGAGAGAGAGAGAGAGAGAGAGAGAGAGAGAGAGAGATTATGATTATGTAGTGCTAAGTGAACCAGAAACCACTGATGTCGGTCTGTGAGCGCTTAGAAAAGGATGCTATGATTACCAAGACCCAGCATGGATTTCTCAAAAACATGTCATGCCAGACAAAACTCATCCCTATTTTTATAGAGTTACAAGCTTGGTGGATCAGGGAAATGCTGTGTACATAGTATATCTTTATTTCAGCAAGGCTTTTGACAAAGGCCCCCACGATAAGGTAACTGTTAGGTGGATTTGTAGCTGGTTAACTGACCAAACCTAAAGGGTACTCATTATTATGGGGAAAAGTGACAAGTGGGACAAAAATAAAATCAGGGGGGGGGCTGATCAGCCAATGAGAGTTGAACATGTTCAGTGGCCATGGAAGTTGGCTAGCTATTGGCAAAGATTAGGGAAGCCTCCAAAGTGATGGGAGAGTAGAATAGGATGGAAGAAGTACCTCGGAAGACGGCTAGATGTAACTCTAAACAGGAGCAAACCATTGTTGCAAGGCCCCCTTGTAAAAAATACTCTGCAATTTATTTCCAAAACTAGCAAATAGTTAAGCATCAATCAACATCATATACAAAGCTGAATATCTTAAAACAGAGGTAGTAGTGGTCATATTTCAGTTCTATAGGGTCTACTGTGTTATTTTTACTAGAATCCCAATACAGTGGTACCTTGGGTTAAGAACTTAATTCATTCCGGAGGTCCGTTCTTAACCTGAAACTGTTCTTAACCTGAAGCACCACTTTAGCTGATTGGGGCCTCCCGCTGCTGCTGCACCTCCGCCACGCGATTTCTGTTCTCATCCTGAAGCAAAGTTCTTAACCCGAGGTACTATTTCTGGGTTAGCAGAGTCTGTAACCTGAAGCGTATGTAACCTGAAGCGTATGTAACCCAAGGTACCACTGTATCTAGCAACTGGTGCAAAACAACAACAACAACAACCCATGGACATAAGTCTATTGGGTCACTTAGATTACATGCATATGAATACTCACACAGGAGGAATGAAGACACATGCGAAAGCCACATCCCCTCTGGTCCATCATCATCATCATCATCATCATCATCATCATCACCACCACCACCTGGTTTACACACACACATACTGAATTTGTACAGGGTTCCATGAATCTGAGCAGAGTTAAGTGGGTACCTAAAAGACTATCATGGAAATCGACAGCATTTTAAAGAGCTTAATAATGGCTGGATTGTGCCCATAATTGTCAAAACTGATTTGTGCATTTTTCATACTTGCACTTGAGATATAGGGGAGGGGGATCTCTCTTTGCACTTTGAATTCACTGTGACAGATGTTGTCTCTTGCAGAGCTGTTAAAAATCTGTATACACTTTCTTTCTCCTAACGTATGGTACAAAACGTCACTCTATCTAAATTCCATTAACACTTTTGGAAATGTGAGCATTTCCCCCATCTGGTGGAAGGATTATAAAATTCATTGCATTGATTTTGCAAATCTGGAAACAGCTGGAAAGTTGTGTTTTTTATTAAAGTTCTCCAGATTCATATTTGCAAAAGATGAGGCTTAAGCAATCTTTCTTAGGGGCCATAATATGCTCTCCATTTCTCAACTGTACAGTTTCTTTCTAAATGCTAATAAACCAGGTGGTGCAATGTTTAGCTATCATTCTGCCCATTAACCTCTCTTGGTGCAAATAGTTATAGCCTTATGATTTAAAAGATCTCTGCAAGCATTTTGGAACTGGATTTCTCCCCACACCAGCCTGCTTTTATTTTCCATATCACTCCAATATCTCTGTGTTTCCATATTAAGAATTTGGCAATCATCTGAATTTCAAGTAAAACACAGCATGTAATTGTGGTTATTGTAAAGCAGGGTTTTCTCATTACACTGTGTCTTCCCAACATCACAACCCTGCAACTAAGCACTGTGCCTGAGATGCACAGAAGATGCTTCCTTGTCTCGTCTTCCCATTACTATAGTCATGTCTGGGTGCTAAGGAACAGGTGGAGCGAATCACATGAACATCTGACTAATAAATTGGCACATATGATGGTGATTTGGTGGGATGGATCTGTGTTACTTGCCCCACCCACATGGCTCCAGGCTTTCAAAAAGATTGCCCAGAAGATAATGGGGCTCTTGGACTGAAAAATGTTCCTCACATCTTGCTTTAAATCAGGGTTTCCCAAACTTGGGTTTCCAACTGTTTTTGGACTACAGTTCCCATCATCCCGGAGTACTGGTCCTGCTAGCTAAGGATGATGGGAGTTGTAGTCCAAAACAGCTGGAGACCAAAGTTCGGGAAATCCTGCTTTAAGTAGTCAATGCTACATCCATACAGAGAGACCCCAAACTTCCTTGCAAGGGTTGCAAGGAACAGCCACGGTTTTCAGTTGATGAATGAATGAGCTCCATTTTTATCCCTGAATAATGAAGGGAGGGTGTTAACAGAGATGGGACTCATTTTTACATTTATAGAATCAGGGAATGGTTTCAAAAGAGCAAAGAGAATATATCCATCTGATGTGACCATTGAACGCCTGATGGATATAATCCTTAGGTAAGAACAACCTAAAGGGCTATTAACACTTTTCCAACGGAATAAAATTGAATAAAAGGTGTGATCTGGAAATAGTTCCTCTTTATTCCTGACAGTCAGGGTTGGAATTCAATCCTTTATATCTAAAAGATGCTTAAAAGGTGGCCAGAAGGATGCTATGCAGTTAGAAATGGGGGCAAATTTGATTTTGCTTGCATTTCAATGAGAAACTACCTAATTCACACTTCTCAAACCAATAAGCTATCCTTTGAAATTTGCACCTACCCATATTTTGTGACACAGTTCTCCAAACAAGCAATGTTTACAAAACTTTGTATGTTAGGGCAAGGTTTGCATAAAAACCAATATGTCCATACGTATAGCTTATGAAAAAGTGTTATATTAGGGGAAATTGCTTGAAGAATGTATACATTAGTCAAAACTGCATACAAAAATGTGTTTATTAGGAGAAATGAATGCTGAAATGCTGAATTTTTTTCATGAGGTTTTCCGCCGAACAATAGTAATAATAATAATGCAAACTGATACAGAAATGTGGAGAACCAAATTTAAGACTGGAAAATGAGAAATTCAAAAATAAAGATGAATTTTTCCATCCCTATAGACAGTGGAGAAAATGAGCTATTTTTGGATAAAGATGAAGAAATCTTAGCCTCTAGTATTTCCTCACAGGTATATATTCTGTGAAGGTACATCCCCTAATTCCAAATTATGCTCCTCTTCAAAGGAACCTTGAGCTATGAGAGGCCCCATTTCAATTCAAAATAAACCAAGGAAAAAGGATAGACCTCAGGCTGAAGGCAGGTGTACTTATATGCTTGTCCTCTGATGTCAATTATCTTTTGCCTTTCCCTCCATTAGCCCAGCACAGGATACATGAGTGGGAGGTGGAAAGGGATACAGTTGTCACAGTGGTCTATCAGGGACGCGGGTGGTGCTGTGGGTTAAACCACAGAGCCTAGGACTTGCCGATCAGAAGGTCAGCGGTTCGAATCCCCGCGCCGGGGTGAGATCCCATTGCTCGGCCCCTGTTCCTGCCAATCTAGCAGTTTGAAAGCACGTCAAAGTGCAGGTAGATAAATAGGCGGGAAGTTAAGCGGCTTTTCTGTGCGCTGCTGTGGTTTGCCAGAAGCGGCTTAGTCATGCTGGCCACATGACCCGAAAGCTGTATGCCGGCTCCGTCAGCCAATAAAGCGAGATGAGTGCTGCAACCCCAGAGTCGGTCATGACTGGACCTAATGGTCAGGGGTCCCTTTACCTTTACCTTTACCTTTACCATTAGCCCAGCACAGGATACAAGAGTGGGAGGTGGAAAGGGATACGGTTGGCACAGTGGTCTAAACCACTGAGCCTCTTGGGCTTGCTGATCGGAAGGTCAGCAGTTCAAATCTGCACGATGGGGTGAGCTCCCGTTGCTCTGTCCCAGCTTCTGCCAACCTAGCAATTCGAAAGCATACCAGTGCAGGTACCACTGTGGTGGGAAGGTAAATGGTATCTCCATGCACTCTGGCTTCCATCACAGTGTTCTGTTGTGCCAGAAGCAGTTTAGTCCTGCTGGCCACATGACCTAGAAAGCTGTCTATGGACAAACTCCAGTTCCCTCGGTCTGTAGTAAGATGAGCACTGCACCCCATAGTTGCCTTTGACTGGACTTAAGCACCCAAGGGTCATTTACCTTTATTTACCTTTTTTATGTGAGTGAGAGGTGGAAAGGGAGAGGAAACATCTCCTCCCCGTGGCTGATACCTTCTTCTCCCCAATCCACAAATGTTTTATTGGGTTCCCATTGGTCATTATTTATCCTGCTCCGAACTCCTGCCTTTCTCCTCTCCACATCTTTCTTCTTCTTTTCCTTTTCCCTTCTCCACTGAGCATCTTGGGAAATCTAAATCTGAGGCCAGGCTACAGAAACTCTGAGGAAGAGAGAATTCTGAATACAAACAAGGGTATGAGCTGCAATTCTTAAGGATGTAATAATATGCTGCCACACTGAAGCATCCATCCATCCATGCTCTGTAGCAGGCTGTGACTCTTAAGTGTTGCTGCAGCATTCAGGCATTAAGCTTTAGCTGCATCACTGCAGCTAAAAATACCATTTTATTCCTGGAGAGTGTGGCACAGCTGGCTAGATATAAATTCCTTTACCACTAGTCACAGCCAATGAATCCTTGGGTTTTGTGTTAAGACAGGGGCACACAAGACAAAGCACTATGAGAGATACTTTTTTTAAAAAAAAATATTTACCAAATCAAGAAAACCATGGTGCTATATTAACATCAGAATACCATTTAAGGTCTGTGCTTTCTTTTTAACCCATTGTCTATAGATCCCTGTTTTCTCTCTACATCCCACACACTTCTCTTTTATCAAGCATGCTGATACCTCTCTCCAAGGTGCTGAAGGGAGAATACATTGTACCCCCGCCAGCTCCATTTAATCCTCACAACTCCTCTGTAAGTTAGAGCAGACTTCTGCTGTTTTGTTTCTATGAACTTCATAATGCACACTTCCTTCTCCGTGTCTGTATCTCCCAGGCCTGCACCCCCATGTCTCAGTGATATCTTTTTATGCTTCTCCGCCACAAATATTTATACCACTTTTCTCGGTTTCCACATCCATAGGTCTCAGCACATGTAGGAAGTGTGTGTGCACGTGTAGTAAATTGAGCTAGATACAGAAATAATAATAATAATAATAATAATAATAATAATAATAATAATAATTTAATTTAAACCCTGCCCTCCCCAGCCAGAGCCAGACTCAGGGCAGCTAACACCAGTAAAATTACAGTAAAAACTTAATGGAGGGGTAACCAATTTAAAATACAGGTCAAAATGCAGCCTCATTTTAAAAGTAACCCATAGATCAAAACCATAAGGGGAGGGGAACATAAGGGAAACATAAGGGTCAGACTGAGTCCAAACCAAAGGCCAGATGCTATTATAGGAGCATTGCCCCATCAGCTTTATTTAGTTGTGTCCATCCTAATGAATTCTGACCCCTCCCTCCTCAAAGTAGTCTGGTGATTGATCACAAAAAAGTGCGGCTGGGGAAAAGTCAGAAACCTGTTTCGGACTTAAAAAACAAAAAACAAAACTCAGACAAACCACTACTGCCTCACAGTTCTCTCAGCCCAGCTATGGCCCTGTGTGACTAACAAGAAGTGCCTTGGAATTACTTGGGCAGTGACTAATTCAATTAGGTGCCTAACTTACTCCTTCCTTCTCGTCCTCTCTTTTTAAAGTCCCATTGAGAGAATCTAATAAATGGCCTGGTGAAATTGCATTGTGTTAGTGCTTTTTTTGTCTTCAAATCGTGCAGCTATTGAATTTATATTGGCCATAGGTAATTAACGTAGGGATGCTGACTGCTAACACAATTTTGCTCTGCTTTCGCTGATGTCTGTCAACTGAAATGCTTATAATTTCAAAATGTGTGTGTTGGTGGGGAGGGAGGGTGGAGACGGAGAGATGTAGCAATTAAAATTTCATTCATGCAAGGCTGTACGCAATAAAATTTTAATATACTCATGAGTATTATCTTTTTTATTGATGTAGTATGCCATAAGTACATTTGTCACAAGAGATGAGCTTAGGTCAATCTATCCCACCTTCTTGGACTTGGGTTGGCTCACAAGGTAATGCATGTCATTTGATTTCTTTATGGTTAATTAGCATACACATGAGTGACAATTGAATGCATGAACTGATGCCACTAAAAAGCATTCTGTGTCTGAGGTACCATATGTCTGAGGCAGCATAAGCCACCTTGTAGATATGTGGAGAATAATAATAATAATAATAATAATAATAATAATAATAATAATAATAATAAATTTATATCTAGTCCTCCTTACACATGCATATTCATAGATGAGTAAACTCTGTCCTCTGCCATCATTCCTGTCACCCTCTATAGCTCTATAGCTCAGTTGGTTAGAGCATGTTGCTGATAATGCCCAGGCAGTGGCGTAGCGTGGGGGTGCAGGGGGGGCCGGCCACACCGGGTGCAACATCTGGGGGTTAGGGTTAGGGGGCGCAAATCTACGGGTTAGGGGGCATACATCCACGGGTTAGGGGGCGCAAATTACTTGCCTTGCCCCGGGTGCTGACAACCCACGCTACGCCACTGTATCCAGGTTGCCTTTTCAATCCCTAAATGGAACAGCTGCATATTCCTGCATTGCAAGCACTTGGACTAGATGGTCCTCAGGGTCCCTTCCAACTCCCTAATTCTTTGATCTCCTCTATGATCTCCATTAGTTTGCAGGGGTGCCTGTCTGATGTAATGAAAGCTTTGTACATGTGGAGTCTCCCTACACATTGTTGAACCCTGGGGGGTGGGAAGGGATGGGTTTTCTCAGGCAAGAGTATGCTTCCCTGTTGGGATTTATCTGCAGACACCCATACACACCTTTTGGGTTTTTGGTTCTTTTCTGGAAGCAGTAGTTACATTAAGTGCAGGGCTAAAAGGCAGACTGTTAAAACCCTTTACAAATTTGCAAAAGGAAAGTTGATAGGAAAATGCAAACACAAAAATACAATGAATTGTTGTAAGAGTGTGCTTCAGTAATCGATGTATAAATTTTACAATGTACAACAAGAAGACAAGACATATCATATGATCCTACATTATGAGAATGTAGCAAATAGGCTGCAATCCTATACATCCTAAGCATTCATCCTGGTGTACTTGCCCAAAGCCTACATAGAGGTTACAGATAGGTAGCCGTGTTGGTCTGCCATAGTCAAAACAAAAAAAATTCCTTCCAGTAGCACCTTTAAGGTGCTACTGGAAGGATTTTTTGTTGTTTTGCCTACATAGAGGCTAAGATTATATTAGGTCTTTATTGACCATTCATTCTCATTTGTTTGTAAGGAAGTTATGCAACAACAAGCATTCATCCTGATTGGCTCGTGTGGTTTTTATATCACTTCCTATTAATCATTTCTTCATTCAATACTTTTGAACGCATTTCCTGTCATTTTCCTACCCTCAAAAAGCCTATTGCTGCTACCAAGGGAGTTTGATGCTCTATGTCATCAGAGAACTTTAATCCATTTCAATTGCACAAACTCGACATTCCAGTATGTGCTTGAATCCCTCTGTAAAATGCTGACAATCTGGAGGTGACCTGGGTTTGAGTTCCATTGAACACATTGATGCTAACTTCAGAGCAGGCATGTTCAGGGTACCACCATAACCTAGTAAATGTAGAGTAAAGAACTGAGTAACAGTATGCCAATATGCTGAATTAGCAATCCTCTTCTCAAAAGGCCACAAATTCACATTAAGATGCTAACTGAAGCCCATACATGCCCAAATACAGCACACAAATTTGAAGTGATTAATTTTCGCTCTACAGTTTACATAAGTTGGCAGGAAAGAACTCATAAGAAAAAGAATGTCGAATGAATATAGTGTGTGATCAAACTAAGTCTATTATTCTTTTTGGCCAAAAATAATTATTATCACCATTATAAGAATGCAGTGTGATCTTCAGCTAAACCCCTAATGTCAGGTATTTTATAATTATCCTCCAGGTGCAATAGATGAAATACTATTTCCTGTGGAAAGTTTTATTGATTTTTTTTAAAAAAATACAGACACACACTGTACAGAAGGCAATTTGGAGCTAACTTTAATATAGTTCATGCTATAATACCTAACTTCATCAAGGTCTCTTATGCAAATCTCTCTCTTTATTATTTGACCAGAGGGAACATGGCCAAATTTCATTTTTAATTTATATTGTTAATCCCAAGGGCTCCTGGGACGGAGAACTGGAAGATAAAGTTGTGATACATTTTAGGAGTTGTACACAAAATGTAACAAATGGGGTCATTGTTGCCTATGTAGCTGGAACTGTCAGTGCTATATTGCAGTTTTACAGCCAGTATGCTGATTACTACTAAGGAGGAACAGTGTATTTCGCCTGGATGGGAGCAACTGAAAATCTTGCCATCTGTAGAAAGAGCCTTCCCAGGCTCCCTCTTCACATGACTGCTGGTTTGCCTATGCATTCAGCAGCAATGTGTGTGACAGGAGATCTATAGCAAGCCAGCATGGTTGTATGAGCATGGAATTGGAGGTGAGATGCTCCAAGATGCTTGGTCATCTTTTTGGCCCTGAAGATGCTTTTTGACCATGAAAAAATGGCTCAGGCTCAGTTTCATTCAGGGCACCATTGTGATTTGCTTGCAACATTGTTCTGAAACCCACCCTTGAATTTTATGGCACAGGGAAGGGAAGAAATAAAACCAAATTAATCAGTGAGTGGGTGGTATCTGACTAAGTCATTTTCAGAGTAGACCTACTGAAATAAATGTGATTAAGTTAGTCATCATTAACTGAAGCCCATTTATTTCAATGGGTCTACTCAGAGTATGACTCATTCAGAAAACACTTTAAAACACCTTTCTGTTGAAAAGCTCTATCACTTGACAATGAGTTTCGCTCAAGTGCCATTTTAAAAAGTGAGTCACAGAGAGCCAAGGTTTCAACCTTTCTTTACCAAAGCCCTCCCAAGTCCCCGGATTACTGTCATCACCCCTGTACACATACATCCCTTTCACCACCTGTTTAGCAGCTGAGGAGGAGCACATGGCAACTTCATGGGGTTCAAGGGCCTCCAGTAGTTGACCCCTATTTTATACCATGTCAGGCTGCTGCCAGCAACTCCCAGTTGGCTGCCCAGGAACATTACAAATACAAGGGTTTTTTTTTTTTTACAGTTTGCTTTTTATTCAGCATTTACATAAGGTAAAGGTAAAGGGACCCCTGACCATTAGGTCCAGTCACGGACGACTCTGGGGTTGCGGCACTCATCTCGCTTTATTGGCTGAGGGAGCTGGCGTACAGCTTCCGGGTCATGTGGCCAGCATGACTAAGCCGCTTCTGGCGAACCAGAGCAGTGCACGGAAACGCTGTTTACCTTCCTGCTGGAGCGGTGCCTATTTATCTACTTGCACTTTGACGTGCTTTCGAACTGCTAGGTTGGCAGGAGCAGGGACTGAACAACAGGAGCTCACCCCGTCGTGGAGATTCGAACTGCCAACCTTCTGATCGGCAAGTCCTAGGCTCTGTGGTTTAGACTACAGCACCACCTGCGTCCCTGCCCTAACTTAGTTAAGTTCATTAATTTTATTGGGTTTAAGCTTCTATAGAGAAGCTATAGAACCCAGCCTCTTGGATAGTGGTGTTGTCCTGAATGAATCTCCACCCCCCGTCTCTCTCACTTCCTCATTCATTAATCTCATTGTCTATCCTGCGGGTGTTGCTATGTGCCCTCTGTCTTTGAGCTCTCCTACTTTCAAGGCTCACCGGGTTTGGGGTGTGTGCATCTAGAATGCTTTCTAAAGACACTGTGTCCATCAGCTGTTGCCCCCTCGGTGCTTCCTCCTTCTCTCCCATTATTTCCCAGCTTTCCCCCTCATCTGCCTCTGAGCTGTGACCTCCCTCAAACCCCTGTTGTAAATGTAAACTGTCTTCTTCCTCCTCCTCCCTGGAAGGGTCAGGATGGGGAAGCGGTCACCACCTTTCCTTCTCCTCTGCCCAGTCCCTGACATATCATCAGTTTGATTGAGACTGCCATCCCTTGATCACGCTTTATTTTGGATGGATTCGGCCCTGGTATGTGCAGAGCTCTTTTTTCAGCCAGAACTCACTCCGGCATCTCTCAGGTGGCCATTCTAAGAGAACAATGAAGGTGTTCATGGTGAGTTCCAGCACCTCTTTTTCTAGAGAAATAGCACTGGGTATGTGTACAAGAAACTCCATAGAAACCAAGGAACAGGAAGTCTACATTGCAGCTGAACAGAATCACTGCATGGCTCCTCCTCACAGGAGCATAGGAAATTATAGCAAGTCATACCATTGGTCCCTTTAGTTCAGTCTTTCCTGATTGGCAGTTTTAGGCAGGGAGCTCTTCCCACCTCTATCTGGAGGTGTTGGGGAACCTGGGACCTTTGGCATTTAAAGCTAATGCTCTGAGATATGGCCCTCCCTCCTGGAGCTTCTAGCTCAGGGGTCAGCAAACTTTTTCAGCAGGGGGCCGGTCCACTGTCCCTCAGACCTTGTGGGGGGCCAAAGTATATTTTGAAGGGGGGGGGATGAACGAATTCCTATGCCCCACAAATAACCCAGAGATGCATTTTAAATAAAAGCACACATTCTACTCATGTAAAAACACCAGACAGGCCCCCAAAATAACCCAGAGATGCATTTTAAATAAAAGGATACATTCTACTCATGTAAAAACATGGTGATTCCTGGACCATCCATGGGCCGGATTTAGAAGGCGATTTGGCCGTTACGTATGCTACAACAGGGGCAAGAGTCTTGTTAGCACAAGGATGGAAGAACGAGGAAATCCCAACGAAAGAACATTGGCAAGATAAATTGATGAACTATGCAGAATTGGCCAAGCTGACATATAAACTGCGTGACAAGGACAACGGTGACTTCAAGGAAGAATGGGAATTTTTTACAGATTACTTAAAAAGAAAACAAAATGACTTTGACTCCTTGTCAGGTTTTGAATAAACTTCCCCAATTTTTTAGTTGAATACAGTGGTACCTCGGGTTACATACGCTTCAGGTTACAGACTCTGCTAACCCAGAAATATTACCTCAGGTTAAGAACTTTGCTTCAGGATGAGAACAGAAATCGTGCTCTGGCAGCAAGGCAGCAGCAGGAGGCCCCATTAGCTTAAGTGGTGCTTCAGGTTAAGAACAGTTTCAGGTTAAGAATAGACCTCCGGAACAAATTAAGTACTTAACCCAAGGCACTACTGTATATGATAGACAAGGCAAGGATATGTACAATTTTTTAATATGCAGAGAACAATATGTGCAAAGAAACCAGAGAGGGGAGCTGAATGAAGTCCTGGGGGTGGAGGGAGGGGAGGGGGGAAATGATGTAATTGATTATTTGGAGTGATAATTTGTTATGTTGAAATTGTTTAATAAAAATATTTTTTAAAAAAAAGAAGAAGAAGAAGGCTATTGGGCCGAATCCGGCCCCTGGGCCTTAGTTTGCCTA
The DNA here is from genome assembly GCF_964234715.1 of Podarcis melisellensis. Lineage (NCBI taxonomy): Eukaryota > Metazoa > Chordata > Lepidosauria > Squamata > Lacertidae > Podarcis > Podarcis melisellensis. The sequence continues at coordinate 68,930,707 of NC_138539.1, forward strand.
CCCATGTTCTAGCCAAATGCATCATCTTCATGGGACAGACTAAGGAGAAGAATGGTTCCTTGGTTCAATCCACCTTTGAAGTACAGGCTGTTAACTTGGTGGGCAGGGCGCTACTGTGAGGTTCTACTTGCTGTCACCTCTGAGGTACAATTGATCCTCTCGGAAAGGAGCATGGTCATCCCAAATCCTTTTTACCGGCTCACCTCCTGTGGTTTTACCAGCAGCCTGATACACACAAATGTAGCAGGTGAAGATTTCCAATTATCTTCACTCCAGGAAAAAAAGTTTTCCAGTGCTTAACTGTCTGTATGTCAGAGTTGCTAGTAGAGACACCACATTGGGACCAGTTAAAAATAAAGATTTCAGAACTGTCTTCATGGCTCAAAGGGGGGGGGGGGGAATGGAGTTTCTAATATTTCCTAATTTTCTGCCTTATTACCTGAATTAAAACAAAAAACAAAAAAAATCAGTTCCTGATCATATCCATCTGGCTTATCTCATTAAAACAGTCTGATTGAAATTGCTTTCCCTGTGGCTTTGCTCAGTCTATATATTTACTTTGCCTGTGGGGATCTGCAGTTCAAGGCTCCCTTCCCTCCTTCTCCCACAGCCTTCTCAACTTAGCTTATAAGAAGGATTTAAAAGTCGGAGATTCTCTTATCTTTCAAGAACTGAAGTTGGCTTTATTATACCACTCACTGTGACTACACACACACACACACACACACACACACACACACGAGAGAGAGAGAGAGAGAGAGACAGAGAGAGCGCACCTTTTGCTAACAACAGCAAATGTAAATGTAGTTGAAGCACAAACAACTCTAACGCGTAGAGTAGAAAGAGCATATACCATATGTATATTTTGAATGCCGGCATATTATGTACACTGTATTGGTAAGAAATAAAATAAAGCAAAACAAAAGATGAGTAGATGGAAATGTGGCCCATTGCTATGCATATTTACACTGATATAAATTGCATCGGTATAAATCAAATCTTCATATTCCCAGAGGACATTCTTCACAGTGCAGCAATGTCAGTTAGTGCATTTTATGGGGGGAGGGGAGGGAATTAGTCATTAAAACTGAGATTCAAAAGTGAATTGAGGGAAGTCGGGTTTTATTAAATGGATGGAATATTGCAGAGGCGATCCATTTCCTCTGCAGATTATCACTTGATTTTTGGTCGGACTGTATGTATTTTAAATGTATGGGTGGTGTGTGTGTGTTTAAGAATTCAAGTGGTACAGAAATGTGGTAAACTGAAATTAAGATTAGAAAAATTATAAACTAAAACGGATTAATTTTTCCACCCCTGATCCTACCCCCATGTATGTAACTGCAGGAGTAATGAATGCCTAAATAGCAGCCCAAAGCTGAGGAGAAATATTATTGAGGTTAATATGGTAAATTGCAAATATTTAATGGGTACTTTTAACTGCATTAGTTCTCTCAACCGTGTGTGTGTGTGTGTGTGTGTGTGTGTGTGTAATACAGCTTTATTCTTTTTTAACCTTTTGTATGTTGTATATTATTATTACTGTATATTTTAATGTAAAGGCATATTTTGGTTGCTCCTGTTACTCAAAATTGCGAGTTTATGTGTATTCCTGTTGTTGTTATGACCCTGATGTCCAAAACAACAATAATAAGTGACTCCAAAATTCCTAAATAGGGTTGCTATGGCAAATGCTAGTGACATTACACCAAGATGTTACTTGGTGTAATGTCAAAATCAATGTTGAAATATCAGGAGAAAATATGAATGCAGCCAAGGTCTTAGGATGTGTTACATTATTTCAGCTTTCCCATTGCCTCTCTTTTCTCATAAGCAGAACACAGAGACACAGACTCACACACACATAGCTAAAGTTCTGTGTCTCTTCCGTGCAGCGCCATGAGATGTGCTAAACGAGGGAGCTACAGGCTGATTAATAATTGAAAATTAGTCTTCCTCAATTCATGGAGAAAGCACCAGAAACAATTGCTCCTGTTCTTCAAGTTTTACGTCCACATTCCCATGGAGCACATCACCGCCTTTAGCAATTTATGACAGACACACTGGCAAAAAAGGAAGCAAAAAGAAAAAGAAAGAAGAAGGAAAACAAACAAGGTGTGACACAATAAGTCAGCTCTAACTATTATCCCCAGAGCTCAGGCTGTGGATAAATAGCTGCACCTAACATTGCCATGTGGAGAGAATAATAAAATATTCAGTATGCACCTGAAATGTCAAGGATTGTGGCATTTCAACAAGTAAAAGAGTCGAGAGGGAGAAGTCGTTAGGCACATCTTGATTGTGTCATCATGCCTTTCCAGTGAGAAATATGAGAGAATGATGTTTATTTTCCATACTCACCATTTGTCTGTTCGCAATTTGCACAACAAAATTATAGCCTTTAGGAAGGAAGGCAAATAGCTTGTTATTTACTTGTTTTATTCTGGTAATAAAATGCAGATTTGCCGTACTAAAGGATCAAATTGGCCCAGGGACTAGTCAGAAGACAAATCATTCAGTTCTACTGTTGCATCTACGTGGCTCTGGCCCCGTGAGCTGTCTGGATTGGCTATTGCATAGTAATTATTCAGAATTTGTTTTGTTCTTTGGAGCAATAGTAAAAGTATAGAAATAGAACAGAACATTTGATAGGTTAAAGATTGGGAACGGGACTGACTGGAAGACTGGGGAGGGGGTTAACTACAAGAGTGCTGAGTCCCTCATGACTGTGATGGGAGGCAAAAGGCTAAAGACAACACAGTGTTGGAGTTGTTCAGATGTGCCCTATTGTGGATTAGATTTGCAGGCATAGTAGCCCTTCCAGAGTGAAGTTTGCCAAATTACTACCAAACAGGCCTAGCAGTATTTGTGGTGGGTACTTTTAAATAAAATATCTATTTGTTTATTGTTGGAAGCACTTATAACTTTCCATTTTGGGGGGAAATTATATGGAATTTGCAGGCACTGTGACATTGTCTTATGGGATGGATCCCAAAAAATTTCAGAGGGATATCTGCAGTTCCCATGCAGATCGCACTGCAGTATTCTAACTTTATGTACTGAAGTTCTCACCCTGGGTCAGCAGGGGGATACTGTAGATAGTTTTCACTCAGGTCCACATGTGCAAATAAGGAATTGAAAGTGACATTCAGTGATTGGATAGTTACAGAAAGTTGTTACTGTTGCTTTGTAGTTGAGCTCTATATAAGCAGGTTGGCTGAACCCTTCAGTTCAGTTCTGTTCTGGCCCGTGAATAAACAAGAATTGTCTGAAGAATCACTGTGTCATCTGATATGTTCACCCACAACTTAACACTAACCTGGAGTCTATTATCACTCAGAGAAACTCCCACCTGACCGATCATCTTCCTCTGGTGCTCACATGACCTCTACCAAACCCTCCTTGCACAAAGACACAGGCAGAATAAGCTCACTTCAGAAACAAAATGGTACAGATCAGGCTGGGTTGCTGCTGTTTCCTCTTGCTCCTTTCACTTCAATGCCTTCTTTGTCCCCGTTGAACTCTTAATGATAGCTGAGGACTCCCGTTCAAAATCACGTAACGTTTCCTTGCAAATGTGTGGTGTCATATTAATCACTGAACGAGGGCTGATATCATCGGAATGTAGCCTGCCACCACTGATGGCTGCAGAATATCTGATTGATATTCCTCGCTTGTTCAAAAAGTCTTGGTGCCACGTATAATGGACTTGAATAATTATCCACATTGGTCATGCTGATTTATCAGTGAAGTTAAAATACAAAAGGCAATTAAAGAAATTCAATTCCCTTGCTCCATTCCATATGCTAATTTACTGTCTGCTTCTATCCCTTCGGATTGCTTATTCAGTGCTTCAGTTTCCATTCTTTTTCTTCGTCCCCGCTACCACCACTCACTTTCCAGATCGCAAGTGCTCAAAGTTCCATTTATTTTTTTAACATCTCTTTTTGGTTCTTCTTTCTCATGAGATGAGGTCGTTTACTTTTGAAATGATCAACCACCAGTGCAGATGCCAAGGTTTAGGGGGCATTGGACAAGTTACCCTCAGCAGACCCCCAACCTCTTTTCCACTGTGCCCTCACAGCACATGTGTTTGTGATTTGAGAACCCGATCCCCGCTTAGGGAATGAAGACACGTGGGCACAGTATATTAGGTTAATGGGCAAGAAAAGGCCACAACTTTGTTGATTACAGCATGTGAGAAGGTATTGGCTGAGGCATTGGACCACGGACAATTTGACTCCACCCACTCGGAGAGGGATGAGTATGATGAGGGGTTAACCACCAGTAGGGGGAGCCTGTTGATGCTAATACAACTACAGGCTCTCTTCCTGATGTCACCGAGGGTCGTGCCATGGCCCCCCGCCACACAGGGCATCGGACAGGATCTGCGACCGCCGGATTCCTTTAACGGAATACCCAAAAGTGATGGGGTAGGCAATGGCCACACCTTGCCCTTCCATATACCAACAACACAGGAATCGTCTCCCGGTCACAACCCCTCCCCTCCGGAAGGAGGAAAGGCTTTATCTGAATACCCCCTACTCTGGAAGCACAGCTATGACCCCAACTGCCACTGTTGAATCTCTGCATCCTAGTCTGTGGAGTTTTAAAGAGGATGGAGGAGGCACGCCTATGTATATATCTCTCTTGCTGCTGCTACTAACACCAGCACCACACCATTGAGTCACTAATGTGCCAATATTCTTTAGGTGTGAAATCTGAGTCAGAAACCAAGTGCAAATTCTTGCAACAGAGATGCCTAGAGTAACCTCGATAACTGTTAAAATTATTTCCCCCTACAAACTTTAGGCCATTGCAATTCTACCCTTGTTTGATTCTTAGTGAGCCATGAAGACAGGCTAAGAAAGCATGACCTAGATTCAACATTGCACAGAGAAATCCTCACAAGGGACACTTTGATGCATGTATGCTAATTAGACAAAGAAACGGTTAATCAAAAGGGAAATGTATTTTGCTATCCAAACTTGGGATGATGCATGCTACAGCAGCATCGTAAATCACAGATTACGTTCAGAGGAAGAATTTATGATGACAATTATTCCCCAGCTGAATTGTTAAAACCACTTTCCTTGTTGTCTACAATGTTATGGCACTGCACCTATTAATTTTACTATGATAGTTCACAAGTGCACACAACTTAACACGCAAGTCAACACTGCAGAGTACGTTGGAACTTTGCGTAGGCACTGTTGAGTAACAAAAACAAAAAGGGGCCATGACTTTCTCATAATTATCATGGCTTTGTGCAGTTCAACCTTTGAAATTCACACAGCAATCCTAGATAAAGGAAGCTGATGCAAATTACACCAGCTTAAATTCAGCAGATATAATTTTCCCTTGTTCCAAATACTGGTCAGGAGTGAGGCTACTTCTGGCTTATAGGAACTAAGCCTGAAAAAGGTAACAACAACAACAACAACAACAACAACAACAACAACAACAACAACAACAATTTTTATAGCCCCCCCCCAAAAAAAAATCTGGCTGGGTTTCCCAAGCCACTCTGGGTGGCTCCCAACCAAATATTAAACAGAATAAAGCTTCAAACATTAAAAACTTCCCTAAACAGGGCTGCCTTCAGATGCCTTCTAAAAGTTGGGTAGTTGTTTATTTCCTTGACATCTGGTGGGAGGGCATTCCACAGAGTGGGCACCACCATCGAGAAGGCCCTCTGCCTGGTTCCCTGTAACCTCACTTCTTGCAGTAAGGGAACCACCAGAAGGCCCTCAGCACTGGACCTCAGTGTCCAGTCTGAATGCTGGGGGTGAAGACACGCCTTCAGGTATACTGAGCCAAGGCCGTTTAGGGCTTTAAAGGTCAGCAGAAACACTTTGAATTGTGCTCGGAAATGTACTGGGAGCCAATGTAGGTCTTTCAAGACCGGTGTTATGTGGTCTTGGCGGCTGCCCTCAGTCACCAGTCTTACTGCCACATTCTGGATTACTTGCAGTTTCCAGGTCACCTTCAAAGGTAGCTCCACACAGAGCACATTGCAGTAGTCCAAGTGGGAGATAACTAGAGCATGCGCCACTCTGGCAAGACAGTCTGCAGGCAGGTAGGGTCTTAGCCTGCATACCAGATGGAGCTGGCAGACAGCTGTCCTGGACACAGAATTGACCTGCACTTCCACGGACAGCTGTGAGTCCAAAATGACTCCCAGGCTGCAATCCTGGTCCTTCAGGGGCACAGTTACCCCATTCAGGGCCAGGGAGTCCTCCATACCCACCCACCCCATGTCCCCCCAAAACAGTACTTCTGTCTTATCAGGATTCAACCTCAATCTTTTAGCCGCCATCCATCAAAACAAACAAATCTTTAAACAGAGTTTGATTCACACCACCTGTTTTGTTGGCACAAGTTCTGTTGAGTTCTTGGTCACATGATCAAAGTAAAGAGAGTTAGAAAAATTAGGAGGGTTGTATTTGGCCCCTGAGCAGTCCTTGTAAGTAGCTTGTTCTCTTGCTCGTAATTTCTTTTGTGTGAGCAAGAAAAGAAGCTTTTCTGCATTGCATACATTAAAAGAGGGTTGGTTCTTTGCAACAAATAACTAACCAAGGGATATGTGGGCAAGTTTGGATCTGGCATAGTTTATACCAGTGTTAAGTACACTGGCTTCCCATGTTTAGAACTGGTCTAGAAGTTCAGTTTTTCATAATTTCCCATTTTAAATAAAAGTTTGCATGAAGATTCAGCAACATTTTAGTGTGAATTTAATATGCCTATTGTATGTCGTTTTGCCTAATACATACATAGATTTTTTCTGATGTAATCTCCCCTACTATAATGCTTTTTTGTATATCATTTTCACTAATATGTGCATTTTTATACACATTTTACTGGAGTATATGCATTTTTGTACACATTTCTTGGCTGGAGTGCAAAATTCAGAGAAATGCAAATTTCATAGATGGTTGTTTTTTCATTAGTGTGTTGTTTTGAAAAGTGTGTATTAGGAAAAGTCACTGTTAAATGTGAATTGTATCTCTTCCTCATCACTAATCAGAGTATACAAGAAGGGTTTCTATGCCTTGCCATGAGGGCATGGAAGAAGAATTGTTGCTATATTGAGGGAGCAATCCCATAGCAAGATCCACTGGGATCAGCAGGCTACGATTCCCTGTATCACCAGCTACACCATCATCTTCAGGTTAGCCAAAAATATGCTGGCATATCTCCCAGTTTCTAGCTTATCAGGACCCAGCTGGCTCAGCTGAGCCAAGCAGATCTTAAGCCCTGAAAAAGGGGGCATTCTGGGAGCCTAGCAGAGAGGAGTTAGGCTGGATCCTGAAACCATTCAGCTTGAGCATGTGAGCTGGCAATCCAAGATAAATTAAGACATCAAATAGGGTGGTGAAACTCTATACTATTTTAAAGTTTGGCTTTCCATCTTCCAAGCTTAGGCAACGTCAGGTGGTAGTAGCCCTGCTGCTAAACAGAGATTGGTTATGGTGCAACTTCACACTAGCTTAACTTCCATCAGTCAGTTTCTTGTGTATAGGTTTGCTCCCAAAGGCAAAAATAAAAAGCAAGTTTTAAAAATAAAATAAAATCTGTAATCTGGGAATGTGTGTGTGTGTTTTAAGGGCCTGCTGTTTGTTCCTAGTACAAAAAATCAACACAAAGACAGAAGTGTATGTGATGCTCACAGAGAACTCAGTACGTTTCCGAGCACAATTCAAAGTGTTGGTGCTGACCTTTAAAGCCCTAAACGGCCTCGGTCCTGTATATCTGAAGAAGCGTCTCCCCCCCCCCCCATCATTCTACCCGGACACTGAGGTCCAGCACTGAGGGCCTTCTGGCGGTTCCCTCACTGCAAGTTACAAGGAACCAGGCAGAGGGTCTTCTCAGTAGTGGCGCCCTCCCTGTGGAACACCCTCCCACCAGATGTCAATGAGAACAACAACTACCAGACTTTTAGAAGACATCTGAAGGCAGCCCTGTTTAGGGAAGCTTTTAATGTTTGATATATTGCAGTATATTAATATTTTTTTGGAAGCCGCCCAGAGTGGCTGGGGAAGCCCAGCCAGATGGGCGGGGTATAAATAAATTATTATTATTATTATTATTATTATTATTATTATTATTATTATTATTATTACTCAGTAGAGAGGATTAATGTATCTTTTATCTTTGTTGGAAGCCGCCCAGAGTGGCTGGGGCGACCCAGCCAGATGGGTGGGGTACAAATAATAAATTATTATTATTATTATTATTATTATTATTATTATTATTATTATTATTATTTCTATCCCTTCTTTCTAAGCTTTTGCAGAAAGGCATACATAGCACCTCGCTGCTTCACCGCAAAAGCTGACAGAAAAGCAGCTCTCTGTACATGCTGCAAGATTCAGGGACAAGGAGTGATCAATGGCCACCATGAATGATGTCTAGCTTTTAAGCCAAGTCAAAAACTGTGGACACCTGTGAGTAGGCAATGGGGTGGCTTCCAGCTTTCATTAAAAATTGATGTTGCTAGAATAAATGTTGAAACTTTTCACAATGACATCTTACATGAGAGACAAGACTCTTTCATGTTATATTCATGCTATTCTGATTAAGGAAAAAATAATGTATACGGGGACAGGGGGACACAGAGTGACTTGCATAAAGACTGTCAAGGACTCCTTTTAGGGACTCAAGCATGCTGCTCAGTTAAAGCTGAGGGAAAATTATATACTCTTCACTAATTAGATATGGGAGATAATTTAGAATTTGTTGCGATGTTCCAAGGATGTGTGGAATTTTGCAGAGTTAGGTACAGTTCATTCGTACATCTCCTCAAACATAAGGATGACGTTTTCTGTTTGTGGGAATCCCACCCACTCAAATTAGGATTCATAATCAGTAGAGATAGGTGAATATAAAAGTTTTGCTTCTCTGAGTTTTGCATATCCAGTTGAGAGTTAAGGATAAGCCCTGGAAGCAAAAATGCGAATACTAAATTGAATACTAAATACTAATACTAAGTGAATACTGTCCACACACTGGGTTATGGAAAGAAGGTGAAAGTGATAAAAGCCTTAGCCTGGATGGAGGTCTTCATTTGTTCCAATACTCACGAAGCCTCTGCCTGGCATTGGTTTTTTAAAACCTGGAATTAACTCAGAGTAATCTGAAGAATGAAAATATAAAAGTGCCCCAAACATCATCAGAGTGTACTCTCCTCATCAAGTAGATAGAGTCCCCACACAGCAGGGGTTAGGCAATGACTTCCTGATCAGATGGTGATTGTTTCAGACAGACTTGAATTTTGCCATTTATTTTTTCATGAGTTCAGCACCGTAACTTAATAATAATAATAATAATAATAATAATAATAATAATAATAATAAATTTTATTTATACCCCGCCCTACCCAGCCAAGGCCGGGCTCAGGGCAGCTAACAAGCAATAATAAAAACAAGTTGAATGAATACAACTTAAAAACAAAATTAAAATACATTAAAATATTGAAACATTAAAATATTAAAATATAGCCTCATCGCAGGAGGAGAATGGAAAAGAAAAAAGAAAGAGGGGGAGGGAATCAAATTGGCTCCAAACCAAAGGCCAGGCAGAACAACTCTGTCTTACAGGCCCTGCAGAAAGAAATCAGATCCTGCAGGGCCCTGGTCTCATGAGGCAGAGCGTTCCACCAGGCCGGAGCCAGTGTTGAAAAGGCCCTGGCTCTGGTTGAAGCTAATCTAACTTCCTTAGGGCCTGGGACCACTAGGGTGTTGCTATTTATGGACCTTGAGGCTCTCCGTGGGGCATATCTGGAGAGGCGGTCCCATAGGTACGAGGGTCCTAGGCCGTGAAGGGCTTTAAAGGTCAAAAACAGCATTTTAAAACTTAGGCATGGGAACAAAATAGATGTCACCCACTTGCAGATGAATGTGAAACTATTTTTTGTGGCCAATGAACCTCTCACATTCCTCTCCCCATTGCAAATTTGGGTGGAAATTGGCCATACGAAATGAAACCAGTGCTCTGGGGTCACTCTTTTAACCAAACGGACAGCACAATCTTATATGTACTTCTTCCAAAGTAAGTCACTTTGAGTTAAATGCGGCTCACTGCCAACTGAGCATAGGACTGAAAAATAAAATTCGTTAATTCTATAACTGTAGATCAACTACAATTAGCTACAGCCAATGATGTTACCTGTACCCTCTTCCCAACCCACAAAGCTGCTACTGCAGCCATTGTCCACCTGCAAACTATTTCACAACTCCTCTAATCATCAAAAAGTATGTCCCTCATCAACCAGAATTATTTTAATGCTCTGTCTTTGATGTCCAATAGTAAATCCTTATCTATTCCAAGGAGCAGTTCCATATGTATCCCCCTCCCCAGCCAACACCGACTTTTCCTGATCATTTTAGTTACCCGGTTGATGAAGTAGAATGTTTAATCAAAAACATAGGAGGCCTATGTAGAAGATCAAAGGATTTGAGACAGTTTTCTGAAGGTTCTCCCCCCCCCCCAAGCCAAGATGTCTCAAAGCTAGCCTTTAAAGCTAGCCTTTCACTTCCCTCTAGGACTTGGCTGGGAGTCACAGATTCTTTCAGCTAGTCTGCAGAACTTCATTGGGCTGTTGCTTTAAGGTTCGCTTGAGGGTTCCATGGTCTTCTCAAAACCAAACATTTCCAGAAGCTGTGTTCATTCTGCACAAAACTGACACAAAATCTGTGCGACTGAGTTGGGCTCAGACTCTAATGAAATGTATTCTTAATACTTTTGGATATAAATTTATTATCATTGTTAACAAACAATAGAATACCTAGTACATTTGCATTCAAATTTGTAGCCCAGGCATATCAAATTCCTTCAAACTTTGACCTAGAGCTTTAATCCCAATGAGTGACCTCCACATTATAGGCATAGCTGTCAACATTTCCCTTTTTTTAAAGGGAAATTCCCGTATTCTGAATAGGATTCCTCGCAAGAAAAGGGAAAAGTTGACAGCTATGATTATAGGCCTGAGTAGAGCTGCTATGTTGTTGTTGTTGTTTAATCATTTAGTCGTGTCCGAATCTTCGTGACCCCATGGACCAGAGCACGCCAGGCACTTCTGCCTTCCACTGCCTCCCGCAGTTTAGTCAAACTCATGCTGGTAGCTTCGAGAACACTATCCAACCATCTCGTCCTCTGTCACCCCCTTCTCATTGTGCCCTCCATCTTTCCCAACATCAGGGTCTTTTCCAGGGAGTCTTCTCTTCTCATGAGGTGGCCAAAGTATAGGAGTCTCAGCTTCAGAGAGCCAGTGTGGTGTAGTGGTTAAGAGCGGTAGTCTCATAATCTGGGGAACCGGGTTCGCGTCTCCGCTCCTCCACATGCAGCTGCTGGGTGACCTTGGGCTAGTCACACTTCTCTGAAGTCTCTCAGCCCCACTCACCTCCCAGAGTGTTTGTTGTGGGGGAGGAAGGGAAAGGAGAATGTTAGTCGCTTTGAGACTCCTTCAGGTAGTGATAAAGCGGGATATCAAATCCAAACTCTTCTTCTTCTTTTTCAGGATCTGTCCTTTCAGTGAGCACTCAGGGCTGATTTCCTTAAGAATGGATAGGTTTGATCTTCTTGTAGTCCATGAGAGCTGCTATACCCAAGAACAAAAAGTATTAATTGAGGTTTCTCAAATATATGGTTTTTTATGTAGACCACCTTCACCTGTAAGACTGGATGTGCATGTGCTGTTTGAGAAAATAGATTGACCTTCCACAACACATCATCATTAGAGTTTCTCATGTGCAACATTTGCTCAATGGCTCTACTTGTGCACAAACGATTCCATTTCTGTTTACCCTCAAGGCCACCCTATCCTGTGTAGAAAAGCAGAACAATGAAGCTAGCTCTCCCAGCCCAATGCATAATGGGATTCCATGAACATCTCACAGAGATCTTTTTTCATGTTGCACAGAACATCACTATGTCTCATGCAAGGTCATTCAGTTTGTATTTAGGGCAGGCTTGTGCAGATCTGTGACCAAATGGCGTCTCAAAATCACCCACCATTTTTGTGTGGGCAGAACCTGATGGCAGCGTTTCCCCAAATTTCTCAAGAGGAGGAGAAAGTAGCCAACCATTTCTCAGGGCATGGCTTGCTATGAACAGTAATATAGCTTTGCCCCCCATCCCCAAGGTTTTTGTTTTATCTAGCTTTCTGTTCTTGTTGCAAATGAAGATGATGAAAGGGATTCCTTTTCTCACCTGCTTAACAAATAGTGTAATGGTAGTCTGTAATTTCATAGAATTATAGAGTTGGAGGCAAGAGTGTCAACTTGAACAAAATATTGGGGGGACAGATAAGCCCTGGCCCACATAATTGATCCCATGATGTGGTGCACACACACCATTTGAATGGCAATGCCCATCAACTTTGGGGGGCTCCAGCCCCCTCAAATGTTTTAGGGGGCAAAGACCACTCGGGCCCTAGGAGTTGACTCCTATGATTGGAAGGGTCTCCTTAGTTTTAGGCCCTGAGTCACATGACCTGAGAAGTTCCTTAGCTCCTGAGTTTCAAGAGCAAGCAGAGTGCTTTAGAGGCTCCTCTGAATAAAACTTCTCCATAAAAAATATTCCTTATTTGTGGTGTGTATTATTGGACCCACAAACATTACACGACCCGTTTGCTGCTTCTTGCCTTATTTCAAGTGCTGTTTGAATGGCATGACTGCTGCAAGGATATAGCAGTCAGAAGCATCCTTTTTAGTACTTTCATAATAATAATAATAAGAACACAGTGACAGATTCATTTTCCATCCATATGCTGGCTTCACTTCACCTCCATGGCACTTTGAGATGCATTAAGATTCCCTTGCATTTCCCCCACTTTTTATGTTAAGGCTGGGTATCCAGCTGTTCTCTTAATTAAGCATGCTGCAGGCAAGAATCTGCCTTTATGTACCTGATGAGAAAACTGTTGTAACTTTCCAGTGACTAGCTATGGCTTGGAGACAGAGATTCACAAACTAATGTAAGCAGGCGCTCCCTTCAAGAGAGCACCAAAAACTGTCACGTTCCAGATGAGAGATTTCCCTCTTGTTAATATTTTGCCACCACAAATTATGTGTGTTTAGTACTGTTGCTTAAAATTTTTGCCACCTGACAAATAGTGTTAAGACAACCAATTTACATCCAAGCACTTCCTGGGAGAAGAATTATTGAAATCTTGACATTTTGTGTCTGTGGGTCTGTAAAATGCCAACACTGGAGAACAGCTCATTATTTTCAGAGGAGAGGGTGCTGTGTGTTTGGGAAACCATATTATCTTGGGGTTTTTTTGTCAACTGCATGGCACTTTTTAGAGCTGAGGAAAGGGGAAAATCCTTTATGCATTCTTACATACCGAATTATTTTAGACAATATAAAAGGGAGTCGACTCCGCAGAGCACCTTCAGAATAGAATTGCTACTGAGTTGTGTCTAGAGAGGAAACTTTGAGGCATATCTGGGGGAGTCTGGCTTAAGCAGAACAGTTAAAGAAATTCGAGAGAAGCCAAGAGCATTTTGATGACACAAGTGACATTTCTCAGGGGCTGGCATTCCCATACATTCTCACAAAGGGCCCATGGAAAACATGGATTCTGGTTGTCTTTCAGGTTGTGCAGTGGGCATCTAAGCAGCAGCTGCTCTGTTGTGTGGGGAAGGGGGGACTGTCTACATAGTGGACAAGGCTGACAAGAACCAAAGCTAAATTGCCCAAGAAATTCATCTAAAGTCAGTATCACTGTGAAGGAGCAAGGCAAGTAGAATGGAGCTGTGGTCCAATTCTTTTACCCTCAATCCAACTACCTCTGTGGTAGAGCATTTGCTTTGCATGCAGGTTCAATCCCCGGCATCTTCAGGTAGGACGAGGAGTGAACAATGAATGAAAGCCTGGGGAACTCCTGGTCAGTGAACAGACAACATTGAGATAGGTGGACCAATTGCTTGACTCATTATAATGTAGCTTCCTATGTTCCTGTTGTGTTGTTCTTTTGTGCTGCTCTAGTGTTTGGATGCCTTGAAGACCCTCCTCTCAATATGGTGTAGTGGTTAAGAGTGGTAGTCTCGTAATCTGGGGAACCGGGTTTGTGTCTCTGCTCCTCCACATGCAGCTGCTGGGTGACCTTGGGCTAGTCACACTTCTCTGAAGTCTCTCAGCCCCACTCACCTCACAGAGTGTTTGTTGTGGGGGAGGAAGGGAAAGGAGAATGTTAGCCGCTTTGAGACTCCTTTGGGTAGTGATAAAGCAGGATATCAAATCCAAACTCTTCTTCCCTTCTCCTCCTCCTCCTCCTCCTCAAGATTTAGAATTCTGGAAGATCAGAGCTCTGAAGTACACCAGGAGAATTGCCTGCTTCAGAAGGAACAGTCAAACATGAGAGCAGCCATGTGGGAATTAAAACTATGGTTCCCAAAGAACCATTCTACTCACGTTGCCGCTTGATAGGAATAAAGCCTAAAGAGGGATTAAACATGTAAGGGAATGTGGAGGTTCCTACATGCAGGAAGCACCTGAAGGATTAAGACTGCAACAAAACAATTCTGCTAAGCGTTGTGAAATGTTTGAGCCTTCCTCACCATATGATGCTATAATGTTTAGGACTAGGAGTATGTGTTGGATTCTGAAGAATTCCAAAGGGTAACAAAATGAATGTGATTTTAATAAATAAAAAAATGGAGTCTCTAACAACAAAAGTGATAAAAAAACCCTCTGCCTCATCCCTAACGTTTTCACATTCTTCTAAAGAAAGAAGCAACACACTTCTAAATTACCTGCAGCTTCTGAACAGTCCTGAAAGCCATTCTCACCTAGAGTGCATCATTGTTAGTTAGCCTTCTTCAACATGGGACATTCCAGATGTTTTGGCTACAATTGCCATCATCCCTGACCATTGCCGTACTGGATGAGAGTTGTAGTCCCATGACACCTGGAGGGCACAAAGTTGGGGAATGCGGCAGTAGGCAAATCATGGTTAACAAAGCATGGACGGCTGAGGCAGTGGTGGAGGAAGCCGCTCATGCAACCGGAGCAGCAAACATGATGCACACCCAGGGCAGGGCACTCCACCCACAGGGGTGACATGGGTGGCGCCCGATATTCCCGGGGCTGCCAGTGCCACCCGCCAATTGCACAAATACACCTGGTGTGGGCGCTTCTCCTTCCTGTTGCCCTGATAGCCCCAGCCAACATGAGCTTCTTTCCCTCCAAACTGTTACTACAGCAATCAGCCGGGTCCAGTCCCTTCCGGCTTCTCCTCAGACCACACTCTGCAGTCCCATCCCACTTGGCCACCCATCAATCCCATCATGATCCCGGGAGCGCATGCGAACAGGCACATCAGGGAGGGGTGTGTGTGTCTGTGTATGTGTGTGTGTGTGTGTGTGTGTGTGTGAGAGAGAGAGAGAGAGAGAGAGAGAGAGAGAGAGAGAGAGAGAGAGAGAGAAGCTGATGGAGTTAGTGGCAGCTCCCTCAGACCACTGGGAAGGGACTACCAGTTTGGCAGGGGTCTGTGGCGGCGACTGCAATCCCTCCTCCCTGCCCAGCTTCTCCTTCTCCACACACGCACCTCCTCCTCCTTGGTTGCCAGGTGAAGCAGGAGGGTGGGTCTGAAGGGGGAGGGACCAGCCAATAGACCAGCCAGGCCTGGAGCTGAGCCCAGAGGAACCACTGCCGCTGGGGAAGGCCTGTGGAAATGTGGGCTTAGCACCAAGGTGCAGCAGCTGTCACCAGCGCCGCAGCTGGGTCCGGGGCACCGGGTCTCTCGTCGGAGGGCACTGAGGGAGGATGCTGCCACTGCCGCTGCCCAGAGCCTGAGGTGGCACCTCTTTCCTTTCCTCCCTCTTACTCAGTTGCCCTTTTCTTTCTCTTGTATTTTCCCCCACGCCTCAATTCTCTCTCGCTCTCTCAGCCTCATGGCCTCTCCCTCCTTCCCGCCCAGGGGGATTTTGTCACCCCTCCTAGGTGTGACACCCGGGGCGAACTGCCCCCTGCCCCCCCTTGTGATGCCCCTGGGCTGAGTTCAAAACCACATTTGCCACGGAGAAGCAAACACTGTCAGCTCACCAGCTGCAACCTAGCAGCAAGCTTAGATCCCTGAGTACTGATTCACTCTGAGTCTTAGAGAAGTCTAACTGCATCCAGTATAGGAAGAATGACCAAACTATGAGATCTAATCTGTCCCCCCATCACCACCCCCTCTGCCTTGGCTAGACTAAGGTACATAAGCAGGAAGCGATGGTATCTATAGAATCTATACTTCCATCACATTCTATGGTGATCAAGGAACTTATTCTAGGATCAATCTCAACAGGTGAAGAGTTAGGGTTATGCAGATAGGAGAAAACTCAGTGGCTAGAGTCTCAAGGAGAAGGTTTAGTGGTATTTTTGAATGGATCTCTTTACCTTGGCTTGCTTACTTCTGGATAAAAAAGCTCTGAAGTTCAGACACTGCTGCAGCACAATTAAAACATGTTCTTTTATGCTGATCTCGGGTGGCCCAGCAATTATGAGAAAGGAGGCTAGAGGGAGATACAGAGCCTCCCTTTCTCAAGAAAGGGGTATTTTTGACAGACATTTTGCTGGCCACACACTGGTTATTGTTGTTCTTTGTAGTTTAAGCCTGAAAATGTCCAAGACAGGCTCTTTAAATTTAAACATTGCAGTAAATTTAACTCACTGAATTTCAAAAGAACCCTCCTGCCTAAATTTGGAGACACAGACATACATACATAGTAATGGGCTTCCAAACACAGATGCGGTTTCCTGTGGCCTCTCTTTGGAGGCTGAAATGTTCCACGTAGCTCTGAATATTTCATTCTGCTTTTTTTTTGTTTTTTACCCTCCTCACATTAAAGCAATATTTTGAGGATGCTGCATCTGCAAGTTTATGCCGCTTTAAACCTCGTGTTTTTGCATGGCATTGAGTAATTCACTTTAAATAGCACACCTGGTTGACAGCCATCCATGCTCATAACACCCAGCAAGCATTCCACTTGAATGGGTGAAGTGATTCTGGAGTGCCGTTTAGATGGAGGAGATGGCCATAAGAAATAATTGTGCTAAAATTGCTTTTCACTAATTGTTCCCCTGAAGTTCCTTTGCCTCCCCCTCCTTTAAAACAAAATGTACATTTTTCGTTTGGTTTCATGTCTTTATAAGATGGTTTTGTTTTAAGCATTCCCATCCTTCTACGTTGGCACTGGCAGATCTCCACGCAAGGTTAACAGAAATGCATGCCACCTGAATTCTGGGATGGATACAGGGATGTTTAAAATGCTTTCCTCCAAATTCCTGTTGTTATCCTGCTGATTGATCTTCCTTCTACCAACATTACAGCAGCATGTGAATGTTGAATGATCTGCTTGCAGTAGAGACATGGACAGTGGCATAAGCCACACATTTTTACATATCAAGACCATAATGTTTTTGGAGCCAGGGAGCTGCTCCACATACCAATGGCTTTAAAAGACCATAGAATGCTTTGAATTTGCACATCTACTTACTGTAGTAGGAACTGGGGGTGGCTATGTTTTAAGAGAACACATTTTCCCATGTGAGCCAGTCTGTTCACAGCTCTGCTGCAGTGCCCAGCCTGTGGAAGCAACTCCTCCTCCTCCTCCTCCTCCTTCTTCCTGCTGCTGCTGCTGCTGCTGTTACTGCATCATTTATTGATCTATTTATACCCCACCTTTTCCCACAAAGCTACACTACTACAGAGTTTAATGAGACTTACTCCCAGGCAAGTGAGTATCGGATTCCAGTCTAAGTCAGAATTTCTAGAATAATAATAATAATAATAATAATAATAATAATAATAATAATAATAATATTTATACTCCACCCACCTGGCTGGGTTTCCCCAGCCACTCTGGGCAGCTTACAGCATATATAAAAGCATAATAAAACATCAAGCATTGAAAACTTCCCGATACAAGAGTGCCTTCAGATGTCTTGTAAAAGTTGTGTAGTTCTTTATCTCCTTGACAACTGAAGGGAGGGTGTTCCACAGGGAAGGCACCACTACCGAGAAGGCCCTCTGCCTGGTTCCCTGTTACTTCACTTCTCGCAGTGAGGGAACCAGCAGAAGACCCTCAGAGGAGGACCTCAGTGTCCGGGCTGAGTAATGAGGGTGGAGACGCTCCTTCAGGTATACTGGGTCGAGGCCATTTAGGGCTTTAAAGGTCAGCACCAACACTTTGAATTGTGCTCGGAAATGTACTAGGAGCCAGTGAAGTTCCTGTGAAGATTAATTTCTTGAAGTCTGTTAAAGCCAACTGCATTCATCATACTTTAAGGAAAACATTCTGCCATCATTTTAGACTGCAAAGTAGATTGAACTTTTTGTTTTTGCTCTGTTTCCCGGATTTAATATGTTTGGCTGAGATTATGTTAATTAACTTATATTAATCAACCTGCAGAGGATTTGAGCTATTTCAGGGAGCTCTGTTTTGATCTGAGTATCTGAGTTCTTGAAAATGTTCCTCTCATTGCCCTAGTTGCCAAGGACATTGTTCAGGACACTGCAGAGAGGCAATCAACGAATTTGGATGGCACACTGATCTTACTAAAAGAAACCGCAAGAGGTAGAAAGACTGAAAAGTGATTAAGGGAGAAGATCAGAGTAGTCCTATAGCAGGGTCTGCTGGGTTGAGCCATTTAGCGTCTCCAGCTCAATCAGCTGATTCTCATCTCCAGTGGCATTAAGTTTCCAACCCTGGCACAGCCAAAGATACACCAGCCAGTGGTGTTGCATGGGGTTGCAAAATTGTTAGGGGCACAAAATTTCAACACCCAGTGCTCCTGAAATACAGCTGTCTTTCTATATGCAGTAACAGCGGCAAGAATACTATTGGCCCAAAAATGGAAGCAAGAAGAATTACCAACGATGGAAGAATGGAGGATGAAATTAATGGACTATGCGGAACTTGATAAACTAATGGGAAGGATCCGAAACCGGCAGGACCAGAAGTTTACCGAGGACTGGAGTAAATTTACGGATTATTTGATAAATATTTGTGATTGATCAGACGACGTTTGTAGGTTTGCAAGAAGTTCTGTGAGCAATAATATTAGAAATATTGCAAAAATGGAGAAGGAGATGCGATATGTTAAGAGATGTAAAGGCAATAATAAGTTAGGAAATGCGTAAGAGGTGATTAAGACGGAGGATTATCAGAGGTGCTGATGGAAGTCCAATAAGAATGTGTTTGTGATAAATTGTGTGGTATGTTTTATAATTTTGCATGTTAAAAACCAATACAAATATTTTAAAAAAGGAAATACAGCTGTGTGCTTCTGTCTGTAGGCTCTTTTGAAAATGGCTTCTCCATGTGAACCAGGAAGTGTCCTCTCTAGACAAGGGAATGACTCTTCTGATCTCTATGGCTGTGATCTCCTGGCTGACACAGACACCAATAGGCATTGAATGCACAGGCCTAAGCTGTCTGTTTCCCACCTCCTCCACACAGCCCCGAGCACTGGCAACCCATGCTACACCACTAATGCCGGCATAACATGATCAGCCAGGGTTCAGCTGCTTTAACGGAGGTTGGTTTAAGTCCCCTCAAAGGAGTGTTCCTAAACAAACTGAGGTGGGGGGGGCTTGGGCTGGATCCTAAGACCGTTTGCCACAAACACATGACCTGGCAACCCAGCAAAGAACACTGTTTAAAGCCTTGTTTTCACTCTGCCAGGCTTGGCTGGAACAGCAGCTACATTGCTGAATGGGAATTGGATCTGTTGTAAATGTACGCCATCTTAATATACACTGGTTTGCTTTCTGCCAGCTTTTTATGCATAGGGTTGCTCCCTCTGATCATATGAGTTTCATCTTCAAAATTGTAGGGTCGCCACTGAGACAGAATTATACTTTTCTACCAGAAGAATCCTTGGAGGCAGTTGCTAGACTTGACAAAAATTGGAAAAGCAAGAAAAATACGCTGTTGTTTTTGCAATCTTTTATTTCTGTGGTGTTTTGCCAGCATATAGGAGCACATGTGCACATCAGCAAGGCACTGAAGAAAAAGAATTTTGAAGTAATCAAATGGATGATCAGATCAAGACTGCATTACTACTACTACCACACTCAAATGCATTTATAAAGTAGAGGGAAGAAAAAGATTGCAAACAAACAGAATGTCGAATTCCGGAATTACTTTTAGGAGTTCTCCTTATCGATGCAGATTTGTGAAGGAATGAAACTCAGAACAAAGGATTTCATCCAACCAATAAATAAACAGAAGAGTGGAACATTGTGGATCGAGGGCCCGACCCCCACCCCACTATGTGAAATAAACACACAAGGACACGTGATATAAGGTTAATGGGCAAGAAAAGGCCACAACTTTATTGATTACAGCAGCGAAAAGGTATTGGCTTAGGCATTGGATGACTATAGGAGGTGGGTTTATTCAACAGTAGGTGGAGCCTGTTGATGCTAATCCAACTATAGGCTCACCCCTGATGTCACCGAGGGTCATGCCATGGCCTCCCACCAAGCAGGCATTGGACGGAATACACGACCGCCAGATTCCTTTAACGGAATAACCCATGGTAGATAGCATAGGCGATGGCCACACCTAGCCCTTGACACACATGAATCCAATGCCTAACCTACCCACCAATACCACAAAAGTTGTGACGATTGCTATGAGGTAGGCAAAAAAACCAAAAGCCTAATGCCAAATGGAAAAATTCCTACCAGGCCCCCCAGACAACCGGGGCAACCAACCTAAGGTCCATAGCAAGGCCAAAAAACCTAGACCCTGAGCTAAATGGGAGTGGAGGGTGGGTGACTCACTGTGGGACGACGACGACTGAGGAGGAGGCGGAGCTGGAGCCGCAGCATTAAGCTGCTAAACACGCCCCCCGGAGACACCTGGTTGGCTGCCTCCGGTGGGCGTGGGTGCCAGCCAGGTGAGGAGGGGCGGGGGCTAAGGCCCCCAGCCAGGGGCGGAGCTCGGGCTCCCGCCCACAACCACTCCCCTCTCTTCCAGGGAGGAGAGTCTTTGTTATTCTTAATATGGATAATTGAATTGGCTGGGACCAACCATTTTACAAGATGTATTGGCAAAGCCCCACAGATTTAGCCCTATGCAAGTGTACCAGCTTGCCCAGAGTAGAACACAAGCCTGTTTTTCCCCTCATGATATTGCATGCCATTATACAGTATCCCACGCCCATCTTTCTGGCACTGCAGCTTCTGTGACTGCCAACCTAGAAGGCAGGAAGCATTTCCTTCACAAAGCAAAGTCATTCTACACATGCACATGGGCACTTGGCCCTTAAACAAAAACCCACTTCTTTCTCCTTGGGTGAAAGAAACCCTGCACGTGTTCTCAGGCTGCCAATCCAATGTTCCAAAATGCACAGCAAACCTGATGCAATGTGATGGCATCTATACATTATGCTGACTAATGCATTTTGCTGTTTGTAATGTACAGTTTTGTTTTGTTTTCTTAAAATAATGCTTTTATATTGTCAGCCACCTTGGGGACTCCTTCAGCTGAAAGGCAGACTATAATGAAGTGAATGGATAACTAATGCATTTCATACTATTTGGCTGTTGCCAGAGGCATCCTAAGTAGTGCAGAAGCAGTGCGTAGAGTCAAAACCATTTGAATCGCCTTGGCACATCCGACATGCTAGTTTTATGTGAGCCAGGACACCAATCTGTCTGGAAGAGTGAGGTTTGTGTCTGAAATTGATGACCTAATAAGGGCTTATCCACTTTTACCTTTCTTCTGCTCTTTCTGGACATGGTCTGCACTTTAAAGCTATGTGTCTCAGCATCTCTCCCCTTTTTTCCCCTTTGGAACTTTCTGTGCAAAAACTGCTCTTTGCTGCTGAATCAGAGCAAATGGCAATCTGTGGGGAGAAAAGACCAGGCTTTTGCAGGGAAACTCCAGGGGCAAGAAAAAAAATAGAGTGCTCAGACACAGAGTTTGAAAGAGTGAACATGTGCGTGGAAAGCATGGGGCAAAAGTTTAGTGTGGATGAGTCAACTAGAGCTAACCCAACAACAAAACTCCCTCTCCCATAGACCCTTGTGACACACTATTTGAGTGGGGTGTGTAACATAAGTACCTAATAATTACAAGCAAATTCTTATTTTTATTTTTAAAGGAACAACCCTATAATAAATATTAGCAGTGCACTTTTCCACCATCATTCTCTGGTCTCAAAATCAAGAGAACACTCTCTGTCAAATATTTTAGGGCCTAAGAGAAAGTTTGAAAATATTCAAGCACAGAGGAGATTACCAGTCAAGGTGGGTCTTTCTTAAACATTTCCCACCCCCTCCCTATCCTGAAATTGTCTTTGCTGCTTCTCAGAGCATTCATTGGCTGCCATTTTCTTCCACAATTTCTTGGTAATGCTAATGCTAATGTCATGATGTATAGTGGTGGGGGGAAGGGAGTAGCAAATACTTACCCTCCAACATTTCTTCAATGAAAATAGGGACATCCTACCATACTCTCCAACATGTCTCTGATGAAAATGGGAAGCCCTAAGGAAAAGCGGGACATTCCAGGGTTGAATCAGAAACCAGGATGCCTTCTGTAAATCTGGGGCTGTCTCTGGAAAATAGGGGCACTTGGAAGGCTTGCAAGTACTTCAAGTAAGAACATTTATGCAAAAGATAAACAGAAAAAAGACAGAAAAGATTTAAGAAAGATGCTGGCACCGCACATTTAATGGGAAGCCCCTTCTCCCCTGAGCTAAAATATTTTGCAACTTTCACTTAGCCCCTAATTCCCCCCCTTCATACTTTCAAGCTTTCTAGCACCTCAACAGTGCAAGAAATATAAATAAAAGATTATGCTTTGGTGCAGCAGTAACATATTGCTAAAGCGGGGGGGGGGGACCCACACACACCAAAAACCAAACAAACCCAGAGATTTGCACACCAAATACACTTCTAAGTGCTTTATCCTTAGAAGCAGCATGTGAAAGAGTCATCCCTAATCATTTACTTTGCCGCAATACAGAGCAACCTCTGGGTAACCACAGAACTAAAAAGTCAACGACCTCATTAGTGGTATCTGACCAAACAGGAAATAATAAGGAAAGCACACCTTCTGGTAAGGCTTCAATGAATAAAATATACGGAGGCATGAAACAAGCGAGGTTTGCACTGTGGGTCAGCAACAAACCAGGGGGCCATTTTAAATCACCTACCATTCTGCCCTTTCCTCATAATCGCCAGCCCTCTCTTCACCTTTCCATTGCTATGCCACCTTTGCTGCCCATGGAAATGAGGGGACAGTGTTTTCCCCCTCCCTCCTTTTCTCAAGTCCATATTTTTTCCCTCTTCCTCTCTATCCTTTCTGCAAAGTTTTCTGCAACAGGAGGAAGAAGGAGAGCTTTGCATGGCAAAAGGAAGGCCATGTGACATATTTCAGGATGTCAGTGTTGGACTAGGAGTCAGGGCTGCCGCCTTTCCTCCACGGTTGAGGGTCAAGATGGCTGTGATGTTGAGAGGCAGGAAAGGGAAGGTCTCCCAGGGTGAAAGACAGGCAGGGTCGCCATATTTCAAAAAGTAAAAACCAGGACACCCCAAAAGTCATTGAGCTTTTTTAGGAAGACCCCAAAATTGTTTCGTATTTTATGAAAAAGCCACTTCCACCTTAAGGAAGGAGGTGGAGTTGTGGGCTTCACGGCCCCTCCATGTGCGCAGGATGTGGGAGGCCAGCACCGCGCGATTGGGGGATTCCCAGCTGCATCACACCCTAGCCGGCCAATCGGGTTGGTCCGGGGGTGTGGCCTGCCCCATAAAGGCAGGACACAGCCAGGGATCTCCCTTTTTGTCCACCCGGACTTCAAGCAGATGGGTTGGAGTCAGTTATAGTCGGTTAGGTCCAAAGCCTATGCCAATACCACTCATCACCTGTAACCAATAAAGCTGTGGCCTTTTTTAGCCCATTAACCTTCAATAATTGTATCATGTGTAATTATTTCTACCTGGGGGGGGGGGTAGCGAACTCACCACACAATACCCCGCAAACCAACAAATTTTTGGTTGACTTGCCAAAGATCCAAGACAAACCTTCACCGGAAATTTCCCTCAGACATCACTTCCACCTTTGAAATCTTGGTAGTGTCTGGGGAAATCCAGATGTATGGCAGCCCTAAAAAAAGGAAAGCTCCCAGGAGAGAGCTGAGAGGTTCCCCCCTTCCTGTGTGAGACAAGGGTTAGGAGCTATCTTTGAGTTAGGTCTCTGTATTCTCTCTCTGAGGGCAGGGCAGAGTGACCTGGTGGGCCACATTTGCCCCTGGGACCTAACATTCTCCACTCCTGCTCCAAAGTGACATGTTCCACATTGACCTTCAGAAGAAGGAAAACTACACCCCTTCCTCAGAGCTTAGTTTCTCCATTTTTATATAAAAAAAAATCTTGACAAGCTTCTTGTTTGGTCTACAAGACCTCTTTACACAAGTACGTCCCTGTTGAGTTGTGACATGGTGGGTGAAGCTTAATTCATTAGCTTCAGCTAAGCTCTTTGAGAGGCTATGTAGAAAAGTATTCCATCAGGCCAAAATTTATTATTAATTATCATCAGAGTTGGATGGATTTAATTCATGTTTGATGCATCGCCACAGGGATTTACATTTAACGGGAAAGAGAATCAGGAATGTGGATTACAACAAGTCGTTCCCCCCCCCCCCCACTTTCCCCCCTCCATAAGCTTTGCTACTTTGTGGCCTGGAATGATTTTGCCTTTAGTAAGCTACACAGAACTTTAATCTTTCTACTGGGTAACGCTCCCTTCTCGTGGATCCTGGATCTGAAGTACATGCAACACTCACAGTCAATTCCCCACTAACTACTGAGATATTACACAACACTCCCTATTTACGAGGGGTAGTCTTCATTTTCTGATCCCTGTTGCTGTCCAAGGTAACTTGTTAATACTAAGTTACTACCAAATCACCATTCAGGGTTCACCACACTTCCCAAAACCTCTAGAACACAAATGTCCGCATTACACAAAACATGCACATTAACATGCGTGCATCAAATTACACCCTGTGTCTTTCACAAAGTGTTGGATTTCGCAACTGCAGACATTATCCTGTGACTATTATGTAATAGATGTAATGTAGTATTTTGCAAAAAAAATCTGTAATTAGAATATAAACTTAAGCAAAGTGATCATTGACATTATGATTTTCTCCCCAAGTTGTAAAGTGTTTCCTTTTTGCAAGAATATACTGTACCTCGCAATACCAATTTAACTTAATTGGATGCTCTCAAAGGCAGCAATGCTATTTGAGTGTGTGTTTTAAGTGGTGTGTGTGTGTGTATTCCTTAGGAAGTTGGATCAAGAAAAAAATGAGGTGTTTGGGGTTTTTTTAGTTAAGAGGAAGAGGAGATAGAAGCAACACAAAATGGTAGCTGTTGAAAGTACATTCAAACTTCATTTTGCAGACGGGATCCATTCCGGAGGCCCGTCCGCAAGCCAAAAATTATGCACGTTGAAGTGCTGCGTCTGCTACCCGCACTGTGTGATTTCGCGCTTTTGTGCATGCGCGAGCGACAAACCCAGAAGTAACCCATTCGGGTACTTCTGGGTTTGCAGCGGACGTTCACCAAGGCGAACGCAAGCAGAGGCGGATGCAGAACGAGGTTTGACTGTAAAGGCAGGCAGCTAAGGGTCTGGCTGTCTA
Organism: Podarcis melisellensis; assembly: GCF_964234715.1. Taxonomy (NCBI): domain Eukaryota; kingdom Metazoa; phylum Chordata; class Lepidosauria; order Squamata; family Lacertidae; genus Podarcis; species Podarcis melisellensis. The sequence goes on from NC_138539.1 coordinate 68,956,363, forward strand.
CTTCAAGTCAGTAAGAGCCAAAAGGCACTTGGTGCGCAGTTGCAGCACAGGGGCAGAGGCTGGGTAGCCACAGCAAAAGTTTTGTGGGTGCCTGGGCAGATCGTGAAGCTGAGGCTCCAATACTTTGGCCACCTCATGAGAAGAGAAGACTCCATGGAAAAGACCCTGATGTTGGGAAAAATGGAGGGCACAAGGAGAAGGGGACGACAGAGGACGAGATGGTTGGATAGTGTTCTTGAAACTACCAGCATGGGTTTGACCAAACTGCGGGAGACAGTGGAAGACAGGAGTGCCTGGCGTGCTCTGGTCCATGGGGTCACGAAGAGTCAGACACGACTAAATGACTAAACAACAGCAACAGGCCCCCAGGGCCCCCAGAAATTGGCACCTATGCACCTTTGTTCTTAAGCTCAGTGGAAACTTGGAAAAGCACAGAGTCCCCCAAGACTTGAGAAATATCACTGTTGTTACTGAAACTCTTCCTCCCCCACCCCCCACTTCCAATGTAATTCTACAGATGTTTTGCCCGAAAAGATGCCCCCTCCCCCAATTTGCTTCAAGTTCTGTGTTATGCAGAACTTGGGTGGGAAATTTAGACAAAGGTGAAATAAATAAACAATGAACCCTCACATCCTAGTTCAGAAGCATCTTTGGAGGCAGTGCCAGACACACCGGCAGGAACACACTTTGCTCCTTTGAGCAGGCAGCCAACTGTGCTCGACTTGAATATTCACGAAGCCGCACTGGGCTGTAACTCAGAAGCAAAACATTTACAAATACTTGTGTTGTTCCACAGGGAAAATCTGCATAGATTTGTCACTGTTTTGACATTAAACAGTTTTGAAATGCTGAGCATTTGGGTACCTTTTAAACCATTCAGTTGTAAACTGCAGTAGATTAATCTAAGGTACTTATGTAATTTGTTAGAAGTTGTGTAAATTACAGGCTCGAAGAAATGCATACTTTATGTTCCGTCAGTCGGTTTTGTCAGATACATTATTGGCGCTCTTCTCCTTTGCCTTATGTACGCTTCTCTTGGGCATATATACTGAAACGCTCAAGTGCCTTCCTACAGTTATTTCCTGAAGCAAATAATATATTTTCATTCTCATTCCAGTAAATAATGTCACGGATTTGTGTAAGTAAATCCACTCCCAGTGCACCTTATCTCCAAGACAGGAAATAAGGATGGATTGGACATGCTCATTTTAATGTGTCTCGGCACTATTTTTAACCCCTTGACTGCTCCATTTGGTTAAGCAGGCATACTCAAAAGGCCGATAGAAGGAAACAAGGATTATCATCCGGTTACAACTAATCATATAACATAGACACACTAGGTTGGCAATATGGGAAGCTGTCTCATGCCAAGTCAGACCATTAGCTCACCTAGCTCAGCATTGCTCACGCAGACTGGCAGCAGCTCTCCAGCATTTCAAATATCTTTCCCAGTCCTCACTAGCGACATCAGGGATTTTCTACGGGCAAAGCAGATGTTGTATTACTGATCTAGAACCCTTCCCCAACTACAACCCTCTCAGACTGTGGGATGTGAAACACAAGAGCAGTCAAGTACAACATTCCTAGAGTGAACATGTTTACACATGGGGAGGAATATTTGTCCAGCCAGCAGGTAAACTTCCTGTTTCCTTCTGGGCTGGGACAGACTTCCTCTGCGTGTGACTAGAGGTGGGTGTGGCCTCACCTGTACAGGTAACAAAAGCATAGGACTGGCCACCATCTCTCTCTCTCTGTGACTACTTTCGTCGAAGAAGCAACATCTGCTTAGCCAAAGATGCTCTCTTGGCCTCCAGCCAAGAGAGGACAAAGGGACTCTCTCCTTATGAGATATCCTTCTAAGATAAGTCTGCCTTCTGGGATCCGACTGTGAACAGAATGTGAGTAAACTCTTTTTATACTTTTATAGAAGACTATGTCGTTGTTATATTTTATGAGGGAATAAGGTGAAAATACCGGAACAGTTATTATAGAGGCTTTAGCGAGCCTGAGCAAACACATCCGCTGTGAGTTTAAAAATGGGAATGTTACTCTGCTAAATTGTGAACTTGTTAACACAAGTTGGAAAGGCCATAATCAAACGATATATCCTCTCCTGCATCCCTGAACATTCCCACATGGACCACAACCTTTGTTAGCAAAGTCATTTAAATAACATAGAGTCCAGAGACAAAAGAAGTCCTGTTAACACTTTGGTGCAACAACTGAACAAAAACAATGTATAATTTCAGGTGAACAGAACTGAGATGTTTTGTCTTTCTTACTTCAGGCCTTGTACATAACAGAGAGACTTAAATACAGATAAATGCAGATAAATACTCCCTCGGAATCATAGAAATGTAGAGTTGGAAGAGACCCCAGGATTCATCTAGACCACCCGGTGCAATGCAGGAATCTAAACTAAAGCATCCATGACAGATGGCCATCCAACCTCTGCTTAAAAACTTCCAAGGAATAAGAGTCCACCACCTCTTGAGGGAATCTTTTCCACTTTCCAACAGCTCTTACTGCCGGAAAGTTATTCCTGATGTTTAGTCTGAATCTCCTTTCTTGTAACATGCATCCATTGGTTTGGGTCCTACCTTCCAGAGCAGGAGAATAGAAGCTTGCTCCATCTTCCATGTGGCAGCCCTTTAGATATCTAATATTTAAACCAACAGCAAACATAATTCCAGTCTTCCTGGTTGCTAAGAGACACCTTCACCACCACCACTCGCTTAGTTAGCTAACTTACTGAAGACAGAATTATGTTACAAATTGAATGTTTGCTGCTGTTTCACCACCACTGGTTCCCTCCATTCCATCAGGTTTCCATTATGCCTGCTATATCTATTCTGTCCTTTAAGACCTAGGACTCCAACTGCCCCATCTTGGCTCAAAAGCATTTAGCATTAGCATATCAACACCTATACACAGTGTGTCTCTACAAATGCCTTTAGCACAGGAGTAGGCAACCTAAGGCCTGGGGGCCGGATGTGGCCCAATAGCCTTCTAAATTCAGCCCGTGGATGAGCTGGGAGTCAGTGTGTTTTTACATAAGTAGAATGTGTCCTTTTATTTAAAATGCATCTCTGGGTTATTTGTGTGAGGAACTTCTCCTACTCTCAAGTAGGACCCTGGCAGAGACACATGCCCGACTGGCATGTTTCCTCCCTCCTGGTCGATCGTTCAGGAGCTTCAAAAGCTTTCTTCTGCCCGAACATCACAGAGACCGATGCCAACAGACATCGGCACACTTAGGGATCCGCAGAGTCTTCACAGCCAGCGTCCCATCCGACAGCCAGGCCAGGGAGAAGTGAGTACAGCCCGCCAGACCGCACAGCCCGACGGGGCGGGGGAGGTGGATGCGCAACTCAGCATTTTGGCTAATCTGCTCATTTTACATGAGTAGTTAGCTAACTCATTTTACATGAGTAGAATGTGTCCTTTTATTTAAAATGCATCTCTGGGTTATTTGTGTCAGGAGCTTCTCCTACTCTCAAGTAGGACCCTGGCAGAGACACATGCCCAACTGGCATGTTTCCTCCGTCCTGGTCGATCGTTCAGGAGCTTCAAAAGCCCCGACGGGGTGGGGGAGGTGGGCGCGCAACTCAGCATTTTAGCTAATCTACTTTATTTACATATAAACACACCGGCGTGCCAAATACAGTGGTACCTCGGGTTAAGTACTTAATTCGTTCCGGAGGTCCGTTCTTAACCTGAAACTGTTCTTAATCTGAAGCACCACTTTAGCTAATGGGGCCTCCTTCTGCTGCTGCCACACCGCCGCCACACGATTTCTGTTCTCATCCTGAAGCAAAGTTCTTAACCCGAGGTACTATTTCTGGGTTAGCGGAGTCTGTAACCTGAAGCATCTGCAACCCGAGGTACCTCTGTACTAAAGACTCTAGGCCAAATCCTAAATCCAAAGTTCAGCATTGACAAACACGGCACATAATGTACACGATACAGCTAGGAACACAGGTGCACAATGATCTTTTATAGTCCAGACCTTCACTGCATGCTTATAGTCAGGGTATCAGTACTGTGGCAAGCAGCAGCTAGCTGAAATTTCCTCATCTTCTTTCTACTCTTCCACCACTTCCACCCAAACAAGCATCTGTGTACCCTCCCCACTTCACATGAAATCAGCTTTGCTATTTGTCTAAGGGCTTTCCAAATTCCACCTAGAATTATTCAACTGCAAAAGCTGGTGCTAATGAACGAACACCTTCTCACTCGTTATCTCAATTCGGACATAAAAGTGTGATATGATTTAGCCGTTTGACAGTGTATTCAGCTTTAATCATACATGGCATATTAGACTTCCAGCCTCCTCCCTCTCTTTTCCCAACTCCATCCCTGAAGTAGGAGGTCAGTAGTAAAAGTGAGAGTTCAGTGCTTTGGAGAGGTGCTGTGATTTTGTGTGCGTATAAGAAACACGCAGATTTATCAATCTGCAGATACAATGAATGGAGGAGTTTTGACTGCATGATCTTCTAAAGCTTGACATTCACCAATCACAACACTATGTATAACTTATCTGTCAGGGAACTGCCATCGGAGCTAGAGGCGGAGGGAAGGCTCCAGAGGGATGCCGGAGAGGGTCCCAGTAGGGAGAGAGGCAGCCCATCTGCTGGGGAAGGAAATCAGCGTAACACCAGTGGAGAAGGGGGGCAGATGGGGGAATCGGAGAGGAGGCTCCAAGACTCCTGGCCAGAGACCAGTGGAGAGAGTACGGGTACTCCGCTGCCCACACTCTCCCTGCGCAGAAGACTTCCGCGCAGGGAGAGAAGGAGGAGACTTGGCGTCAAAGAACTTCTTTGCTGGAAGAAGTTCAAGAAACGCCCACTGACGGATTCTGCCAGCGACTGAGACAGCCACGAAGCTCGAGGCTGTCCAGACAGAAAGGGTTCAACCAGGTAACCTAGCCAGGAGTGGCGCCAACTTACGTACGAGCAACCCCTAGAACCATTACATTATCTATCTATTTATTTTCGAAAACCACTACAAAATAAAAGTTGCAAGACTTGGGGGAAAAAATATGTTTTTGCCCAGCACCAAAAAGTTGTCAATGTGTCAGGGTTGGGAAAAACATTTCACAGAATGAGAGTCACCACTGAAAAGTCTTTCTCTTCATTGTTGCCACCCACAGCAGAAAGGTGCCAAGGGACCATCTCATATTTGCAGGTGCCTTTGTAAACACTGGTCAAACACCAAATGTATTTAATTTCAGATATTGATAATTAATCACAATGTTGAGTTTGGCAAAAAAATAAATATTGTTGTCTCCATATCCACTGTGTTATTAATATTTCATTCCCCACCGTTCCAACTAAACGAAAATTGCATTTGAAGACGGAAGACTTGTTTACCGCAATTGACATTTCCTCAGATATGGCTGGTAGGAGCCGTCTTCCTGAATAATGACACAATTTGGGGGTGCTGTCGTTGTGAGAGGCCAGGGTAAGAGGTTTTTGGAATCCAAATCTATTCAGATCTAATGCAAAGAACACAGTCGTGAGAGGTGCCTCGAGGCTCCATTTGATTTGCCTTTGGAATATCAAATCACCCAAGAGTCTAAGATGAGCTGAGCTGACACATGAGAACCATATACCGAAGGTGACAGAACGCCTTGCTTTTGATTGTGCTCAGACTTCACTGCTCTGCTCTTCATCTTCTCTCATTTCCACACAACTCCCCAGGTTGCAGGACTGAAGGCTCTGTGTGAGACTATGGGGGCATTTACTTCCCCAAATTGACAGCTAGGCGAACTTGGGGTGACTTGGTCGGCATGTTGGAAGGCACAGAAGAGAAATTTATTTGGTTCATATTTTAAAGTGAACCAACCTATTTTGCCAGCCCGTGACGTTTATCTGGATTGGAACACAGCTATCAGCTGGATTACATTACTCCATTTTTGGGTGATGTCGTTTCAGAACAATCCTGTTGGAGGAAGAACCAGGAGAGCTCTATAAGTGTGCTCCTGACTGCTCATTTATAGCCTTGGTTTGAATTCAATCCAGGCTGCAAAAAAAGAGAAAAGAACTGCCTTCTTTTGCAGGTGCAGCTCAAGCTATGTCTGCAAAGGAAGAGGTTTTCTTGAATTCAAGGTGGGGAATGCAAAAGACGAATTGAAAGCATGCTCTAAACACACTCCCCACTCTTCCTCCACAGCCGAAAGTCACAGCTTTGTTGAATGTGGTGCTTTTTTCCCTCTGACGATACAAAGGCACCATATTCAAAAAGTGCAGCCTTTTAGCCACAAGGGAAGAATTGAAAGTGCAATTCCTTTTAGCTGTGGCTTGGAGGTTGAAGCTACAGCTCAAGCTTCCCCATGTTTGATATCATATATGATCTCAGCCTGGTAGGCCTCATTAGACTCAAAGGCCAGAGATTTCCCACCACTAGTTTAATACAGGGGATAACTCAGTGTCATTATTATGGGCATTGCTCTTCTCCCACTGACAGTTTAGAACACGATGGGGGGCAGGCGACACACAATGTGATAATGTAACATCATATTAAAAAAGGGATTTGTTGGAAGAAGGGAAAGAGATCTCAGCAGCTTCATGTCTTTCATAGCATTCAGTTCCACGCTCAATTTTATAAGCCAGCAAAGGAAATCCTCATGAAAGGAAAGCTGTCATTTCTAGCCTCCCTCACTGGATTGGGACCCATATGTTCCTGCTAAATACAGAAGTGCCAAAGCCACAACCGATTTATTGAGGTGGGAGCTTCACATTTGCACATCTGATACCATTCCAGGGAAGGAAGGGCAGGTATAAGTTTCCTAATAACAACAACAATAATAATAATGTAGGGGGAAAATTTCAGTACCACTACGTTGTCACTGGATCTCAGCTTAGTTGAAGTTTCAATGCAAATTTGGAGGTTCCAGCTTGATCAAACCATCTAAGGAACATGAAAGGGAATCAAAAAGAGCATGTGTAAGATTAGCAAAATCTATTGGCAGATATTCACCACACCCCAAAACTGAGGTGTGCATCTGATCTGCAGAAGAGGCGTTTAATGTGATTCCTTGCTGCACTGCAGAATATGTGTAAGGATGTGTTTTCCATCTGCGATGCAAAAGTGGATTCACATTTTCACCTGTTGCCTTGGGGCAATATGTTCTTATTTTACCATTTTACCTTTAAATCTGTGTACATCAAAGGCAAAGTTAACAAATATGGTCAGAGTTAGAGAACATAGACGATCTGAAAATCTTTTTGAGGCATAATTGAGTGTTTTATTTATAAATTGCTGGTGCACCAAGGTACAAGATAGTGCAGAATCATTTCATTTACTGGGTATCTGTATACTCTGTCTGATTATTCAAGTAGAGGAGTTTAGCATTTGTTTTTACACATGGTTGGCTGTTTTATGTACATCAGACTGATTGTAAATAGCAATTTAACTTTTAGAAATAAAAACAATAAAAACAGTATTGACCAGAATATTATTCTTCTGCCCTTCAATATTTTCATATTTTCTCATGTTGTGTTCAACTTTAAATAACTACTTATTATAAATCTAATTTCCCAAAAAGAACAGGAAAATGAGATAGACTATTTTTGGCAATTAGGGAACATTGAAAGCTTTAGAAAAAAATAGTCCCCCCCTTTCTTTTGCCTTTCCAGTCAAGATGGATAGTCTGCCTTTATTCATTAACCGTAGCCTTAATTTACATATGAACAGAAATTTCTTTCCTTAGGAAATTGTCATCATTAAAAAAGAATACCTCATTAGCCACACTGATTGATTTCTTTCGACAATAACTCATCACAAATTAACCAAAATATAAGAAAAATAATGCTTTAAAGTGTGTATTAATTTCACTTATCTCCTTTGACTAGTCATAGCCTTTCAAATGCAAATCTTAAACGAGATGCAATTTCCGATGTTAAACTGTATCCCGTATCCATGCTAACATTCTACTAGAAAATGAGTTCTGGCCAAATGAAATGATTGCATTAACATATGCCATGACATTTAAAACAGCTAGGTGGAAAGTCTGGGTCCTAGTTAGAGGGTGTGTCATAGGGATGAGGCTTCAGTGCCTTTGTATCCATATATAAAGTTTCAGTAAAGAGTACGCACATCAGTTAACAATAAAGTAGTTCAGAATCATAGGCATTAAATTAACATTTTCTGGAATGCTCTTCCCAAAGTGGTTCACCTACCCTTTATTTAGTTGTCCTGTTGGCAGAAAACAGACTTTCCTATTTCTCTATGCCTTTTAAAAGGTAAAAGGACCCCTGACCATTAGGTCCAGTTGTGACCGACTCTGGGGTTGCGGCGCTGATCTCACTTTATTGGCCGAGGGAGCCGGCATACAGCTTCTGGGTCATGTGGCCAGAATGACTAAGCCACTTCTGGCGAACCAGAGCAGTGCACGGAAACGCCGTTTACCTTCCCCCTGGAGCGGTACCTATTTATCTACTTGCACTTTGATGTGCTTTCAAACTGCTAGGTTGGCAGGAGATGGGACCGAGCAACGGGAGTTCACTCCGTCACGGGGATTCAGTCGTGACCGACTCTGGGGTTGAGGCACTCATCTTGCTTTATTGGTCAAGGGAGCCGGTGTGCAGCTTCCGGGTCATGTGGCCAGCATGACTAAGCCGCTTCTGGCGAACCAGAGCAGTGCATGGAAACGCCGTTTACCTTCCCCCTGGAGCGGTACCTATTTATCTACTTGCACTTTGATGTGCTTTCAAACTGCTAGGTTGGCAGGAGCTGGGACCGAGCAACGGGAGTTCACCCCGTCACGGGGATTCAAACCACCAACCTTCTGATCAGCAAGTCCTAGGCTCCCGTGTCGCTATGCCTTTTAGATATAAGATATTGATTGTTTCTGCCTGGGTTTTTTATGTTGTTGCCTTTTCATTCCTATTATTATGCTTCTTTGCATCAGCACTGTTCTGTATCAAAATTGTTTTTGTGTTTGCTTCTTACCTAGAACGCCCTGGGAATTTGTATCAAAGGATGGCATGAGAATACGTAGAATGAATAACTAGTAAGGTGGGGAAGCCGTTGAGAAATGTGCAATTCTTGCATATTAAGGCTGGGCCAAGCTGATGGAAGAGGAAACAGGAAAATAAGCAATGCACAACCCTGTTGTGATATGAAGAAGTTAGAAGCACAAGCGAAGGCAAATCTCAGAACTTGAGAGAGACAATTGGGCAGAACATGTGCACTGATTCATCTACCACATCCATGCACTGAGAAGACCCAGACTTGCTTGGCTGCAGCAAGGTGGCTGCCTTGGGTCCCTTCAGAGTCATGTCCCAACAGGTCAGAATGCAGTCCCAGAGCACAATGCATTTACGTAGGTCATCAGAGGGGAAAGTAGATCTGGACAGCAACGAGTACGGCATGCCTTAGTGGAGGCACGTCCAACTCCCAAGAGACTGTGATCTACTCCCACTATTAAAAAAAACTTGACAGTGATCTACCAATTGTCATTGCCAAGAGTTGTTGATTTTTTTTTGGGGGGGAAGGGTGACCCAGATTTATTAAGCTTTTCTGGGGGATCGATCAGGAGCACCCCAGAGGTCCTGCAATCTACCTGGAACACCACCGTGATCTACCGGTAGATCACGATCTACCTGTTAGACATGCCTGCCTTAATGGAATCCTCTGCATTCTCAAGAGCTCCTGTTGCATTCTGAATGAGAATGAGGGAGCTCACTCTTAGATGGATTCTTAAAGCGGAAAACCCTGAGTGGTGAGCTGCATTTGGCTTGGTGCATCACTAGTTCTGCAGACCAAGATCAAAGCTGCAGATATCTCCTTTTCACCAATGAAATGCACCTTAAACAATGTTGCATTCAGTTGCCTGCAGCAGGAGACAATATCTGGAAATCTGTTTCTTTCCACCGCAATCGAACACCGTAAAAAGGAAAATGCCTAAATCATGTTTACAGTACACTCTAACTTGGAGCTGATGAAAAGAAATTGAGCTGTGCATTAACTTGCTGGGGAAATTAGCACATAAATTAGACCTCAATCAGATCTTCTTGTAATCAAGTGATTAATACAGTCATACAGAAGAATGTTTATCTATGGCATGACACAAAATCTCTGTAATCAACACACTACAACTGAATATCAAGGTCTTTTAACTGTTAATTGCAAGGGGAGGGAAGTAAAGATAAACCCTGGAAAGGATCTTAGATGTCCTTTTAGCTATTGCATAAAGGTTCTCATGGCATGTTATCAGCCATGATACCAGTGTTCTATGGGCTTCAGTTATCTGCTGGAATATTTCTCCTGCATTTTTTCCAACTATTAATTTTGGGGGGTGGGAAAATTGCTTTCAAAAACTTTCAAAAGGGGAAAGAAATTTTGGCAGAATTCTCATGGGTTTTTGTTTAGCTTACTTTTGAGGTGGTGAAGGGGTGATTGTCAGCGTCCATGCTTGCATTTTTCAAGTCATCTCTCTAGTAATCTCCACTCTGCAGCCTTTCTGGTGCCAGAATTTCCAGGGACTAGGGGAACCATGACATCCTCAGCTGTAGGCAGAGGAAGGTAGAGAGGTTGCCTACTGTTCCTACTGCATTTTTTATTGCGAAGATATATATTTTTTTTAATAAAAAAGGGGAAAGGTAAGACTTCATTTAAAAATGAAAACAGTGATGACACCACTCTCAGGCTCTTGGCATCTTCTATTTGGTGTCTTGGGGTCTTCAGATCAGGGGAAGATGTCATGGTGCTTTTAAGATCAGAAAGCACAAGAAGTTAGGGAGGCTGCAGAGCACTGGGAATATGTTTAATATTAGAGGAACCTCAATATTCAAAGAATGGCAGAGATTACTTTCTAAATTCATTTGGCAGGGAAAGAGACCAAGAATTAGATTTAAATTGCTCACAGACCAAAGAGATAGGGGTGGTCTTGCAGTTCCAAATTTGAGGTTATATTACGAAGCTGCATGTCTTTGTTGGGTAAAAGACTGGATTGTCATCAAAAATAAAAATTTGTTAGATCTAGAGGGGTTTAATCTAAGATTTGGTTGGCATGCCTATCTATGGCGAGACAAAGGAAGGGTTCATAAAGGCTTTTCTAATCACATTTTCAGAGGGCCACTGCTGGAAGTGTGGGAAAGGAATAAAAAACTGTTGGAGCAGAAAACGCCCTGGTGGTTATTACCAATAGACATTTTAACAATTAAAAAATTAAACATTGAGGGGGAAAGATGGACATATGAAGATTTACTAACCAAAACAGAATCCGGGTGGAGGATTAGACCCTACGAAGAAATAAAAAGCAAGCTGACTGGCTGGATTCAATACCATCAAATTAATTCAATGTGGAGGGAAGATAATAAGATCGGAATAAATGACAAGAAATCTAGATTTCAGATTGAAATAATAGAAAGTAAAACAAAATTATTATCAAAAATGTACAACCAGTTGCTTGAGTGGGACACCAAGGACGAGGAAGTAAAGGATGTGATGGTGAAGTGGCCGGTAGACCTAGGGTACAACATAGAGTTTGACAAATGGAAGGCATTGTGGTGTAAAGATATGAATTTCTCAGCATGCACGACACTAAAGGAAAACATGTATAAGATGATGTACAGATGGTACATAACGCCGGTAAAACTACATAAAATGTATAGAACGGGCAATAAACTGTGTTGGAAATGTAAGAGTAAGGAGGGCGAATTCATCCATATGTGGTGGACGTGCGAGATTCTCAAAAAATTTTGGGAATCCATCTATAATGAATTAAAAAAAATTCTTAAATATACGTTTGTTAAAAAACCCGAAGCCTTCCTGCTGGGGATAATTGGTAAGGATATCAAAGAAGAAGATAGAACCTTTTTTCAATATGCAACGGTGGCCGCCAGAACCCTCATAGCACAGTACTGGAAAACACCAAAAATCCCAACACTAAAGGAGTGGCAACTTAAATTATCTGATTATTTGGAGTTGGCTAAATTGACACAGAAAATAAGAAATCAAAGAAGTGCAAAATTTAACAATGAATGGGATAAATTTAGGATACATATGGAAATAGAGACAAGGGGGAAATTAAAATGTTGAATAGAAACATATATGTATTAACAGAAATCACAGTAGGCATGAGATAACGCTTACTACGTAAAAAGTTTTATTAAGGAATAGACACAGCTGATAGATAAAAAAGGTAATATTTTCCGAAATCGAGATAAAGGGAAGTCGATCAATGTCATTAAAGTTGTATGTATTTCATGTATTTATTTTTTTTTCTCTTTCTCTTTTTCTTTTTCCTTTTTTTCTTTTTCTGTTTCTTCTTTTTCATTTTGTCTTTGTACATTTGTGAAATATATTTATGTCAAAATTTAATTAAAAAAAGAAAGGAAAAAAGGGAATATGTTTAATAGAAAGAAAAATTAACAGGTTGGAATTCAACATAACACTAGCATGAAAGTTCCATCAGTGGGATGATTTCTCCTTTAGCAATGAAACTTTCACCCTGTCTCCTCTTCCTCTCGTGTCTAATGAAGACAAGAAAGAAAGAAAGAAAGAAAGAAAGAAAGAAAGAAAGAAAGAAAGAAAGAAAGAAAGAAAGAAAGAAAGACCTCCAGCAGGTATTTTAATTGATGATTGATTTTACTGCTTTTTTTCTGAAGTAGACAATTTAGGCTAGTGGTTTACCCTTCTGGAGACATTTTTCTGGACAGACATTTTTACAAAATGTTACAAAATTCGTTTTGCATTCCATGAAGCTAAGTGAGCACCTAGTGGCCCAGGACGTTGTGAGCAAAACCCAATCAGGGTATGCTGAAGAACTCAACCTTTTCAAGAATCTACTTAAGTACATTTATCCAAAAACCAAGCAGAGGGAGAAATGCAAAAATGGGAAATAGCTTTTTAAAAAGAAAGTTCTCTGCCTATCTCACGAAAAACAAAGAAAACTGGGCAACTCAGCTATCTCCATGGAGGGCCAGGGGTGGTTGAAACAAATATTCTTAGCAGTGAAAACTTTTATCATGAACTATTTTGGGACTCTGAAATCTTGACGTCCACAAGAAAGCTGGTGAACATTTTTGATAGCTTTTGATGCCCCTCCTCAATATAAATGAACACAATTATCCTCTGTTTAGAACATGATTACCTTTTTTATAAAAAAAAAAACAAGGAATGGTCCATGATGCCATGGAATATGAGGCTTTGTGTTCTCAGAGTGTCAGATGCCATCTGGAAAAACTGCTGTGGTATTCATAAAAGCTATGGCATAAATAGGCACTAAAAATGCTAAAATATTTTTAAAAGAGAAACTATATCTATGCAAAGACCCCTACTCTCCCCAGCCCCTTGCCCCAGTGAAGAGGTCTTCTATCACTTCCAGATGATCACTCTACTTTCGGTAAGGACAGTAAAACATGAACAGAACAATAGATGTGCAATTAGCTTCTTGGCTGAACCGAAGACAAAGCATTAGGAGCAGTTTAAAGATCTCCTTTGAATGTGTCCATCTGTTCATTATGAATTTATTTGGCATGCTGAACTTCTTCCAAATAGACTTAGTCTTTGCTCTCATATATCATTATTTTTGTTGAAGTTTCTATATTCCAAATGAAGCACCATTGTGGGTTCCTTGTGATTGACACATTGATTCATTCCCAGCAAGGGTCTTCTAATTAACATGACCTTTTGATAAGGTGGGAGATACTGGATGAGACAAGTGCTCTCAGGAGAGCTATTAACAACTTCTGAGCAATTGCTAATGTTAGAGAGGTTCTATATGTGGTTTTGTGTCGGTTTTTTAAAGAATAAAAGTTTGGAAACTAATTGACAAAGCATGGATATATTGCACACAAAAAGAAGAACATTTAGAAGAACTGATAAGTTAATTAACCCCTCACAAAGCAAACATTTTCACATTAGGCAAACTACACTTTGGGCATTAGTTAATCACCCTCATAAAATGCAAGCATGAAATCATAACTCCACCTGGACCACAAAACAAAACACAGAGACACAACTTCATCTGTCATAAGTTAACATTGTTTCACACACCATAACAAGTGGGCTTTGTTTCTTCACGTCAGATGGCATTTGTACCAAGGGAATTCTCATTTCCCTCACCATCTGGTCCCACACACGGTGACTTGATTCAGAGATGACAATGTTCTGTTAATGGGACCTGACAATTATTTTTCTAACTGAGCAGCCAACTGGCTCGGGAGACTTAAGAGCCAGTGCGGGTTCAGGGCCAATGCGTGTTAAAGTCAGCACCAACAAACACGGTTTCTGTTTTGCTTTCAAAGGAAGACGGAATCAAACTTTCAACAAGTTGATCTTTATCTGTGGACAGTGGGAAACGAAATCCTCACCAAGTACACTCAGTATCATAGTTGTGACTTTACAGAAATGTGCTTTTTATTTTGAAGTGCATGAAAGATGACAACCGGAAACTGCAGAGTTGAGGACTACATAAATTTACAAAGGATGATGGGAAATTATGATCCTGCCCATTGATTTTCTTCCATATCTCTGCGCTTAAATAGATCATCCAAATCTACTTCAGAATTGGCATAATGCAGATTCGGGTGGCAATCCTCCTCAGTAGACATACATTTTGGAGCATCAAAAACAATTGAGGATCTCATGGCTGAGGCCTCTGAGGACGCAGCTCATTCATTGTAACCAGTCCCTCTTCTCCAGAAAAGTATATTAAATGCATATGATAATGCATATAGTAATGAAAATGTGAACTTTTCATGTGTTATGTCAATAAATCTGAACAAAATGGGCCTGTGTTTGAGTGCCAGTGAAAATAAAGTGGACTTAGGTTGATCTGTGCTTCACTAAGAGCAGGTCATTGCTGAAAGAATACAAAGCAGTTATCATAAGAGCAGTTGAGTCAGGATGGAATGCATTGGGTATACAGAGAGGTAATAGCTGAAATTACCTCAGGCACTAAAGATTTCACATATAACAAGCTTCCCCACATCTGGCTGTATATTTCCCTAAATAAGGACAGTTTTATGAATTCAACGAAACTATGAATTCAATGAGACTTATTTCCAGGTAGATGCATGTGAGATTGCTGCCTTAAAGTCAGGTACAGTTAAAGAAATTACACATTGAAGTAGAGCTGAAAATAGCCACACAATATTTTGCAATCCATTTATGAATAAGAACCTTATACATTCAATAGAAAATCCTTTGCTGGAGATACTAAATTATTTAATGGCATGGAAGAACCACCATTAGTATCTGTCAGCTCAGGATCTCCAATGTATGCTTTTGTTTTCTTACATCTTTCAAAGGCAGTACAAAATGGCAATGGCATTTCAATATAAGATGTTATTTCTCGTCCTGGCCAGCTGTTTAAATCTCCTTGTATGAGTTCTGCGAATGATTTACTGTAACTTGTTATGCTGATGGGTAAGTTTAATAGACGCAAATCAACTTTATTAAATGTCACAGGAGAAGAAAGGTCAAAGTTGGCAATGGAAGTCCAAAGCAAAATCCTGCATATGAGGATCCTAATAAATGAATTGTGTGTGAATGCATAAACCATCTCCTTCCATGGTGTGTTCTTTTCTGCCCTGTGCATTCTAAAGTCCAAATGCACCCTTCTCTGATTGGCGGTTATCATGTTTATTTGCTTTGCTTACAGCAGTAGATTAGCATGTAGCGGCAGCCATGGAGGGAGAAAGAGGCTGCAAGGTGCATGAGGTGGGACAGGGGAGCATAAAAACTGGCAAGTTACTGATGTGGTTATGCAGGGGACTCAACGGTAAAAGGAGAATCATTCTGCATATTTGTGTATCGTAAGTGGAATATTTCAATCCTTTTTGAAAAGTAAAAGGTTGCAGCATAACAACTAAGCATCATGCCAGCTATGCAGGTACAGGAAATAGAAACAAAGTCATAAAGAGGGATGGGACAATCTGTCAAATTCATTTTCACATTTTTCCCAATCTTAAATTCAGTTCCCCACATTTCAACATCAGTTTGCATTTTTAAAAAGGTTCTCATTAAAATTCATAAACATTTCAGTGAAAATACCTCCTAATAAACATATTTGTGTGCATTTTTGCCTAATATACATGTTTTTTGAAAAACAATGCACATCTTTATGCAAACTATACCCTAGTATATTAATTTTTGCATATATTATTTGGTTGGAGAAGTGCACTGCAAAATTCAGAGAACTGTGAATATCGATGGATACTGAAATGCATATCATTTCAGAAAGTGAAAATTAGGTAGAGTCACCTTTAAATGGAAACTGAACTGAATTTCCCCACATTCCTGCTCATAATCAATATTAGTTTGAATGACAAAAGGAATATTCATGTTTATTAGATCAGTGTCAGAGCTCATAACACATTGAAGAAATGCAAACCTACTACGTTCAATTTATGAACCAACTAATTTCAAGTTTCAGCACCATCACTAGTTGACCCAGGTAGATCAGAGAGTAACAAGAATTTGCCATTTGGCTTGAACTGCCAATGCTACATAAGTTAGTAGAAGAAAAGTTGTTCGTGTGTGTTGTGTGTGTATAATGATAATCTTACATCTTTCTACTTAAAGCAGGAAATAGCAGAGTCTTCTGACACTTCTCCATATAAGTACCTATTCAGACAAGAATCACTGGAGGCATCTCAAGCCATAACCCATTTACAGTGAAACTAATTCAAGTCTCATGTTAAAGTACCTCATTCAAGCAGGAAGGAATTTGAGACAGTTAAAACCCTCACTCCATTTTTTTTGGGAAGCATTACTTAATTTAAATTGTCATTGCCTGACACCATTTAAAGAAGGAAATTAAGTCTCCCTATGCTTGGCTAGTGAATGCATGCTGAAGTCTCCTTCCACTTATTTGAATGAGACATAAACCTAATTATGGAGTCACGGTCGAACAAAAAGGCTGGGATTTCAGTTGGAAACATTAGAAATATAGATTAGAGTGACCATGGCCACATCATGTAAGTAGATGCCCAGCATCTTCCTTACATGCCCAAAACTACAAATCTAATTTTGTTTCTGGTATCCAAAAGAATGAATGGTGATAAAAGGCATCTGAACTGCATTTCAGCAAGACACCCTTTTAGTCCTTTGCCCCAGAAATTGCTAATGTGTTCAGAGCCAACACAAAACTTGAAATTGTCATAATTGTGTCTCTTTCTACTCAATGCACTAGTATTTGGTTAGTTAGCTGCCTTTTCCCATCCCAGACTTCCTACCAAACGATCGGAGTGCAGTAAAAATAAAATAATAATGAAAAAACCCATTAAGGCACAGAATAAAATCTGTACCTTCCAGGAAGCAGAAGCTCACCATTCCCTGAAGGCCTAGAGAGAGAAATAATGTTTAGCCGTCAGTTAAAAGGTGTGGAGGACGGACACAGTTCTATGAAGGACAACATATTCATGGATTCACCACAGAAAAGGCCTGAGTTCATCTACCTGCCAAATGGTCTATGTCCAGGAACATTAAGAGGGCCTCTCTAGCAAATCTTGGTAATGGAGAAGGCATTTCTGGAAATGCATGGTTCCAAGGTCATTCAGGACTTTAAATACTAATGTTAGCACCTTGAATTGCGTACTGTGCATTACTTTCAGAGTTGGTATTAGATGATCCCATTCTGTCACCCTGTTCAGTTTCTGGACAACCACTCTCTGCACTAGCTATAGTTTGGCTCTAATAATAATCCTTCCTGACACAATCTTATTATGTCTGTATTTAGTGCTTGTAAAGCAGTTGCTGCTTTCTTCCGTGCAGCAGCAATGGTCTGCCTAGGACCCAATAAATCATCTGGTGTTTGTTTGTTTGTTTTGCTGCCGAGAAGGGACAGCAAAAATACTCAAGGCAAGGATGGCAGCTTGAGTTCAAGGATGGCAACTTCTCTTCTCATGAATCGTTCTCCAGTCTGCCTTTCACTGGGTCACAAAGCGTGGAATTTGAAAACAACACACATGATTTCATTTCATATTTTCAACTAATATGCCTTTGGGATACATCATCATTTTATTGCTTCAGTTGCATCCATAACTGTAAAGATTCGATACTTGGTTCTGGCATTTTGTTCTTTAAAGGCCAAGATATTCATGAATTGCAAAGAGGAAAAGAAAAGAACCTGACTGCTATGATGATTTGGGCCACATCCAAACAGGACATTTATTTGATTTGAGACACAAATGAAAACATGCCACTTATGCAAACTGTGTTTTTAAAAATGTTTTTGCAAACTGCCCAGGGAACTTAGTTTCATGCCCAGGACAAAAATGGAATGAATGACACACACACACACACACACACACACACACACACATATAGTATATAAGAAAATCAGCATCCATCTTAATCGAGCATGATAAACTCCCAACAGCTATTGTGAATCTTTTCAAGAAGAGTATTTACAGACTACATGTCCCAGCATGCAATGGTGCCGCATTAGAACTTTCAAGGCAAGGAGTGATATTGCCAGAAAATGACATGGAAATTATGCCCTGATTTCTGGGAGGAGACTAGAGGATTGCCTTGTGCCCATTCATTTCAACGGGTCTACTCTGAGTAGGATTAACATTGGGAAACAACCCAGCTCCAGGCTTATGAGGGTTTTAGGATGAGAGCCTTCTGGTGAGCCCCTTGCTATCTGGGTCTGGTGGACTTCTTCCTCTTCTTCTTCTTCTTCTTCTTCTTCTTCTTCATCATCATCATCATCATCATCTTCTTCTTCTTCTTCTTTGAATTGTGTGGTTCACAGATTATCTGTGTGTGGTGAGAGTACTCTAAGCAGTACTGGGTGATAGCTATACCAGGCACTCAAAATGATGCTAAGCTGGGAACATTACAGGGAATTTACTAACTTACTTTGTTAAACCTTTATTAGGCATTACAAATATAGGTCATTATAAAACATCCACACACACACACACACACACACACACAATAAACAGCCATGTAAAATTTGTAATAACAAGGATTTTCATTGGAGTTTCTTCCTGCTAAATGGTGCCATTCACCACTCTAAGAGATACTATTAAAAACTCAGCCACCTTTGCAGTTAATTCCAGGTTAAGGATAGAATCTGATAACACGGGAAATTTAAAAGGGTGGAAACATGCAGCTGCATGGTGCTGTTCAGAGTGCTGAGACAAAAGAAGGATGGATGGAAGGAAGGAAGGAAGGAAGGAAGGAAGGAAGGAAGGAAGGAAGGAAGGAAGGGGGAACAATTAAGGAGGGTGCAAGACAGGCATCAACAGCAGGCCCTGGCAACTACCCAATAATTCTAGGTGCTGGAATTCCCTAGTTGTGCTGCTATGTGAATGTTTACACTAAATTTAAATTAAGTTAAAGGATCAAAAATGAGAAACATTCAATATATATACCTTCTTCTTCTTTGGTGATCACTTATAGCTGAGTAAGATTGTCTTCCATAAACACGGTTTTAACAATGAGTCCGTAAGTGACTGTGGAGGCCAGTTCTGTACACACACGTCCTTCCACAGTGGGGACATTGGTTCCTGGGTGGGAGTTGATCACGGTGTGGATTTGCCAAGCGTGCCATCCTCTTAGCACATTTCTCCCCTGCATTCTGAGTTTGAGTGTCTTCAAAGCCTGTGACACCTTTGGTAAAGGCTATTCTCCAACTGGAGCGCTCGCAGGCCAGTGTTTCCCAGTTGTTGGTGTTTATACTACATTTTTAAAGATTTGCCTTGAGACAGTCTTTAAACCTCTTTTGTTGACCACCAGCATTACGCTTTCCATTTTTAAGTTCGGAATAGAGTAGTTGCTTTGGAAGACAATAATCAAACATCCGCACAACATGACCAGTCCAATGAAGTTGATGTTGAAGAATCATTGCTTCAACACTGGTGATCTTTGCTTCATCCAGTACACTGATATTAGGTCACCTGTCTTCCCAAGTGATATGTAAGATTTTTCGGAGACACCATTGCTGGAATCTTGCAAGAAGTTGGAGATGGATGAAAACATACAAGTGACAAGTGTTCTCCTTATTACAGAGTTGAGTACCTGAGTCCCTCCAAAAGTTGTTGGCTCCAACTCCAATCAGCCCCAACCGACATAGCTAATGGTCAGGGATATTGGGAACTGGAACAATACCTGGAGGCCAAAGATTCCATGTCCCAGTCTTTTTAAATGAACTATTTATTGTATTCCTGATGGACTCTGAAGCTCACTAAGTGTGCTTGGCCAAATCACTTTGTTTCACTTTGATTGGATACTGAAAACATTTCTTTTGATATTCCAGGTCTTGTGGATAGGACAAATTAATGGTAAATCAGAATCAATATTTGTGATTTTTGTCCTGCAACATGACAGGGTGGGTAGGCAAGTTCAT
The DNA here is from genome assembly GCF_964234715.1 of Podarcis melisellensis. NCBI lineage: Eukaryota > Metazoa > Chordata > Lepidosauria > Squamata > Lacertidae > Podarcis > Podarcis melisellensis. Next base: position 68,976,677 of record NC_138539.1, read on the forward strand.
CAACCTACATCACAGGGATGTTGTGAGATTCATGACAAAGCAAGGATCTTAAATCAGGTTCATATTCATTACAGCATCATGCTGGCTTCCTCCAGTCCCCCCACCCCATGCTATTTGAGAGAAATACAAAACAACTCTAAGTAAGTGAGAACATACTTTGGCCCTTGTAAATTATTTAGTGAATTATGGTGACATCAGCAACAAAGATAATAAAAGGGAATGTAAATGGAAACTGTATCACATCACTAGATCTTTGTGCATTATGTGGAGTAATGAGTTTTTCGACTTATAGTAGCCATAGTATCGCCATGTGGCTCTACTGCAGAACTTTAATTAAAAACTGAATACCCACAAGATCAGAAGTCTTAATAAAGATGGGAGAGATCAAGGCCACACATTTTGGAAGTACAGAACAACAGCCTTTAATTTGCCATTATCTGGAATGCTGGATCTAAATTTTCATGGAGAACCCAATCTTATCTCATATTGCAGCATTTTCTGGAAAGGTGAAAGGTGCAGTAGACAGACTTGCCCTGCTTGCTTGTTGGCACACATCCTAGAAGAAGAAGAGTTTGGATTTGATATCCCGCCTTTCACTCCCTTTAAGGAGTCTCAAAGCGGCTAACATTCTCCTTTCCCTTCCTCCCCCACAACAAACACTCTGTGAGGTGAGTGGAGCTGAGAGACTTCAGAGAAGTGTGACTGGCCCAAGGTCACCCAGCAGCTGCATGTGGAGGAGCGGAGACATGAACCCGGTTCCCCAGATTAGGAGTCTACCGCTCTTAACCACTACACCATACTGGCTCCCTAGTTGGCCCAAGCTCTCTTTGTCCTAAAAAAAAACCCCAAAACAAAACTGTGTGCCCTTGAGTCCTGTGGTCACATATAAAGGTTTCCTCTCTAGCTTTGGCAGCTGCTGATCCAGCTCAGAGACATTCACAACATTAGAAGATCTGGCATGAAAAGCTGAAAGCATACAATCTCAAATTTCAACCATTCTGATTTACTCAGGGCTGGCCTACCCATGAGGTGAGCTGAAGCAGCGGCCTTAGGTGGTGGAATCCCATGGGGTAGCACTCACACAGGCACCCTGCCTGCTCCTGTCATCACTGGGGTTGTGTGGTAGTGGCACTTTCTTCAGGAAAGGTCTCACAAATTCTTGCGAGAGTTCCACCAGATATTGTGAAATTTCACTGGAAGCCCCCATGCCACCTGGTAAGTGAGGTTTGGACATCACAGTGGGGAAGATCAGCTTTCCATTTCATCCCAGGCAGGAAAATGAGATGGGCCACCCCTGGACTAGATTTACATGACAGATATCTGGAGGTCTCCTGGCCTTCACACATGTCCGTTAACTTAGGCAAAGTTGAGTAAACTCAATCCATGGGCCATGGGCCATGAAAGATGAAAAGGCCTCTGGGCTTCAGCATGCCCTCATGATGTCATCCACATTCCCATAGAGTCCTGTATCTCTGTTGGCCAAATCCTATATTTTCCAGAATTAGGAGGAAATGAACTTGCAATAAGGTTACAGATCATTACATCAATGCATCTTCAAATGCTATGACTCTGCACTGCTCTTGCTTGCAATAAATGCTATTGTGAAGGTTGGCAGTCAGACTGCATATTCAAAATCTACATCCACTGGACCAGGATTTACTGTGGAGTAAAAACATTAAGGCAAGCAGAATGGGTACCCCCCCCCACATCTCCCTGCTACTTTAATCCCGTTGGGGGGGCTCTCCAAAGGAGATATTTGCTGTTATTGACTTTTCTCCGTGAATTAATTTAAACAAATATTTGATCAGTGCAAGATTGTTTTCTCTGAGAACACAGCTTCCTCCATTTTGTACATTCAATAGACTAAGCAGAGGAAGAAGAGATTAAATGTTTTGTATCAGAAACTTTGATACAACAGATAGGCACGGTTTGGTGTCTTTTTTTTAGGGAAGAAACATTTACTCTAGCAAATTTTCATGATGGTTCATTAAGATCTAAATGAAATAAATCAAATTCAGGCTTGATTTGAAAAAGTAATATAACTCTCTCTAAGGCAAGAGTGACTAACCAGTGGCCTAGCAGATGTTGTAGGATAACAGTTGCCATCAACCTTGATCATTGGCATTAAAATTTTAACATTAACATTAAAGATCTCTTTCAATATCGTTAAAGATTTCTTTCAATAAAAAACCAGAGGCCTACCTCCTGGGAATAACAGATTTGGATATTCCACAAAAGAGGAAGGGTATCTTTTTATATGCGACGGCGGCAGCAAGAGTTTTGATCGCAGCAAAATGGAAAAGTAATGAAATCCCCTCTATACAAGATTGGATCCAAAAGCTGACAGAATATGCCGAATTAGATGGTTTATCAGAAAAAATAAAGAATAAATCAAAACAGGAATTTGTTTCAAAATGGGAGGTTTTCAAAGAATATCTGAAAAATAAATATAGTAGTTTAAATTCTGTTGCAGCATTCGAGTAACTTCAGTAATAGTTGTAAGGTAGATATAAGAAATTAGATTTATTAAGAATAAGTTTGATTATGATAAAAGTGTGTATTGGCAATAAGTAATATGAATTTGAAATATGGAATAGACGGGAGGTTGGGTCTTTAGTTTTAAGACCAATAGATGTTTTATTGTTTGCTAAGAAAATTATGTGTCTATGGTTATTCTTGTGTGTAATTTGGTATTTATTTATTTATTTTTCTTTTTTCTTGTTGTATCAATAAAAAACTTTATTTTTATTTTTATTTATTTTTTTTTAAAAAAACCTTGATCTTTGGCCATGCTAGCTGGTAAGATCTGGTGAAACAGGAAACGTCATAGCTCAGTTATCACTGGGGCCTCCTGCTGCCACTGCACTGTCGCTGCACGATTTCTGTTCTCATCCTGAAGCAGAGTCTGTAACCTGAAGCGTATGTACCACTGAGGTACCACTATATTATGCTGGAGTCACCATAACTATTTAAAGCTTCAGGTGCCGCCACATTTTGTCTAAAGCAAAGTTGGAAACTGTTGTTTAAGTGGGGCTTCCAATAAATTCCAAGCGAAGGAAAAAAAAGTTTTGTTAGAAGTTCCACTGGGGATTCTGCACAATTCTGGCTGCCCCCCAATATCATGTAGAGTGACATTCTGAGAAGAAGCATGGGGTTCCTGCTCAAGAAATACTTGGGGAATATAACAAAAACAAACGTGTTTTTGTAGGACTAGCAACATTTTCTGAAGCTTTCTGCATATCTAGAAGCTGATACTGAATTGTGCCTAAAGTAGAATGGTTGACATCCATCTATCTAGGGAAACACAAGGAATATCAAGGTGAATTCTTGGTGCTTCCAAAATGTTGCTGATTTTGAATGGGAGTCAGTCACATCAAGGGGAGTTCAGGTTACACAATTAATGCTGATTTGGATCTCTTGCGTAGCAAACTTGCTCTCCCCCCCTCAAAAAAAACCCCCTCAGACTTTTGTGAAAAGAGAACTGACAGGAAAATGCAGCGGGAAATGTGGAATAACACTTTCTTTGACACATTGACTAGCCTCCCTGCGAAGCCAATGCCATCTAATTCCCTGAAACTAAATCAGGATGAATGCTCAATATACTGGTTGTCAAGAAGTGCTGGTGGAGATATCATTTCAAGAGGAACATCCAAAGAATTTCAATTCGGGGGTGGGAGGAATTCTCATAGGATCCACACATTCCTGCTCTAAACAGGGAAAGAAATCTGCTTCCTAATTCTACAGGGCAAGTAGCTCAGAGCTTCACTGCATGCCCAACACATCATTCTTAAACATGTTGTTTGGAGGCAAACTGGGAAGTCTTGAAGACCTTTGTAGCAAAAAAAGAAGAAGGCGCTTTTTATTTTTACAGGAATTGACTAGAGAACATCTCAAGGTCACGCGTCACTTGCATTAGCTGTACCTGACAAGTTACTCTGGTTGGAACTAACTTTGCATGCATAATTAATCGAGTGGTGCATTCCCACCCCTCAGCCCTTACAGGTTTTTACTCAGATGCTAAAAGGGAAAATTTATTCATGTGTCCTCCTGGTTAACATCCGGGGAATTGCTATAAAGCTAAGATTACATTAACTTGCTACAAATCCTCTAAACCTCCATGACTGCCGCTTACATGCTCTGCATTTGGAAAAGCTCGTTGTGACACTTAATATTTTCCTTAAGGAGAGAAAGCATTAAATCTTTACAGAAGGACCATTTCGTCTTTTGACAGGGAGGTTAAGGCACCAGCCATTTATTTCCTCACAGCTCCAAAGGATGTCTGTTGCCCTGGAAATTGGGTAAACTCTGAGAAGGAATTCCACAATAAAATCCACCCAGTGTGATTCTATGATCCTAAGTCTAAAGGCATTTTAGTCATTATAAATGGTGACAGGGCCCAAGGGTGGGGGGTAGAGGTGGGGAAAGGAAGGACATGCTTTTCAGATGGCTTGGAGGTCCAAGGGGAATCAGCCCAGGCAACAGCCTCTTCCCAGGGGGAAGATGGGGCTAAATTATAGAGCATGTTTGAAGATATCTCTATAAACGTATTTCCTTGAATGAATGAATTTATTAATACAGTCACAGACCAGCGTCAACACACACAATATCACAGATCATAAAAAATATCAGAAATACAAGGGACAATATGAATATAACAAGGCTTTAAATATAAAAATTAAAATTAATTGTTAGCGTGTCCCCTGTAATTAACATTTAGGGGTTTGAACATTATGGGATACCACTTGCTTCCTGCGATTGATTGCAGACGCACAGAATTTAGCTACATTTAATGTAGTCTTGGGATTCTTGTCCTCTAGCAGTAGTTTTAAACTATGGTATTCCGATTCTTTCCTGGACTTTTGCAAAACAGGTGTAATAAAAGTCAAATGTATATCCTCATAAAGACGACAACATAATAGTACATGTGAAGCAGTTTCAACTTCCAACGAGCCACAAGGACAGACCCGTGCTGTGTATGGTTTACCCTCAAATCTGCCCTGAAGTAAGACAGAAGGAAGAACGTTAAATCTGGCGAGGGTAAAAGACCGTCTGTATTTGGGTACCTGAAGACCTGACAGATAGTTAGCTGGAGAGAAACCTCTTCCATGGTCCCTTATTTCTGGATGTTTGATCATTTCGCTCATGTGGCATTGTAATTCTATGTCCCAGATATGCTGGCGGATTGTAGTCCTAGCTTTCTCGAAGCCTGTCGCTATCAGGGTCTGCTGTGGGATCCCCAAGCCTTTAAGCTTTTCCAGCAGTGTAGTTTTCCATCTGGATTGGTAGGTATCTAATAAGGTTAAAGGTGCCAGCCCAACCAGGAAGAAAATAAGCTTTAGCCAATAATGGATCTTCAATATCCATATCCGAGTGCTGATAGGAATTTGCCCAACCACCAAACGGACCGCTATGTTGGATACACAAGAGGGGAACGTATTTCCTTGTGCATAAATGTTGAGCTTTTGCGCAATATGTTAGAGCAAATTAGAAGCAAAACACGGCAGATAAAACACAGCATTTTGAACAGAGAGTTGCCAAGCCATACCCTCCAGCATTTCTCAAATGAAAATAGGAACATCCTATTCCATAATAAAAACCATACTTTTATTATTTATACTTTGCCCATCTGGACTAAGGTTGCCCCAGCCAATCTGAGTGGATTCCAACATATATCAAAACAAAACAAAGCATTAAACTTTTTAAAAAAAAAACTTCCAGATACAGGGCTGCCTTCAGATGTCTTCTAAAGGTTGTATAGTTACTTATCTCCTTGGCTTAGAGGTCACATAACTCCACATGCTCCAATATTGATCTGATGACAATAGGACATCCTAAGGAAAATGAGGATCAATTCAGAAACTGGACCAGCTTCTGTAAATCTGGGACTGTCCCTGGAAAACCCAAGGCCTACTTGTACCTCAAGGCCCCCCAAACCCACTCCTCAGGATAAAGACACAGTAATTAAGGTTAATGTTAATGGGTGTAATTTAGGCCACAACTTTATTGATTACAGAATGTGAGTGGTATTGGCTTAGGCATTGGCAAACAAGACTAAATCTGACTTCTGGCCCACTTTGCTGTAAGTCTGCTATGGGTAAACCCCAAAGGGAGAGCCCTGATGATGTGAACGGACTCAAGCATCCCCTGGGTTCCCTGGGGTCGTGGCATGGCCTTAGCCCCTCTGTGGGCTTCAGACAAGACCCAGACCCCTGGATTCCTTTAACGGAATATCCTAGAGCATGGAGGGGCAGGTATGGTAGCACCTCCACTCCCCTACACACTGCTATTCCGATACCTAACCGCCAAACCTTACAAAGTTGTGACGATTACTGAGAAGTAGGTGAAAACCAAGTGGCCAGTGCCAATCTGCCAAATGGAAAAAAATCCTACATGGCCCCTATTTGAAAACAGGCGACCAAACGAAGTCCAAAGCAAGGCCAATAGCGAAACCTGAAAAAAGGGGTGGGAGGGCGGGAGAACCGTGGCATGAGGCAAAGGGGAACGAAACGGCACTCAAGCATCCTGATTGGGCGCTCAGTGCTGTGACATGGCCAGGACACCTTGCCATGACATGGGACGTTGTCCCGCCCACTCCGCTAACCCAGAAATAGTACCTCAGGTTAAGAACTTTGCTTCATGATGAGAACAGAAATCGTGCTCCGGCGGCGTGGCAGCAGCTGGAGGCCCCATTAGCTAAAGTGGTGCTTCAGGTTAAGAACAGTTTCAGGTTAAGAACTGACCTCTAGAACGAATTAAGTACTTAAGCCGAGGTACCACTGTAATCAGCGCTTATCCTGCAGGTCTTTCTGATCAATTTCTTTGTGAAATGTTGCATCAGAAAAATAATAATCTGCATTTATATTAATTTACTTATTTATGAATTAAACTTACTAGTCACCCAAAGGGCTCCAGGCAACTTACATTAAAGTAGGATAAATTCAAAGGCATTATACCATGGGAAAAGAAGAGGTGTTTTGTGTGTGTGTGTGTGTGTGTGTGTAATTATATAATATGTTAATATCTGACACCACATACAACATTTTCCCCTCCTTAACCTCCCATTCCAATCCAAAAGTTTGACATCAAGCCATATCAATCAATTAATCAATCAATCAATCAATCAATGGTGGGTTGGTCCAGGGTCTTCCAGGGATAGTCCAGCATCTCTCCTCTCCCTTCAGAAGCAGTAGCAAAAGCAGCATGGGAAAATGGAAAAAGCTTAACTGCTTTGCAGGGATCCTGACAACTGCTCCATTCCTTCTATTGGTGGCAGGTGCAGAAAGTAGACACCATTTAACCTCTAGCCACCCTTGGCATGTTATAAACTCCTAAAATAAAATAAATAAATAATATGGCATATGATGCCAGAAATGATATTGCACCTAGCTCAACCCTTGGCAGCATTACAACTTTTCTATATATACATTCATATATTCATATATTCAGGGTTTTTCCCTCTCTCTCACTTTCTCTGATGGCAGAGAAGGGTGAAGATTCAGTAAGGGATAGAATGAAATGAATATTAGAGAGATAGGAGAGGCCAACCAGCTTCTGCAGCTCTGCATCTATTAGCAACTTGATACCCAAGAACTGGTTGGCATCTATCACCATTTATCAAAATAATTTCATCTACTAATTGCTGTATATCAAGTCGCTCTTAAATGCACAGCTACAGAGGCTTGCTGAAAGGTTGGCAACCCTCAATGTGGGTAGCTTGTTATGGAAAAATCCAGTTGTGTTCACTGTATGGCTAATCTATTAATTTTTATTCCATTCCATTCCACATATTTCCACAGCAGTGTGCGTTTTTTTCTTAAGTTCTCACAGTAAATCCCACAGTAAATTTCCTAAAATTAAAAATTTCACATGCAATTTTGCCTAATATACATTTCTAGCCCAAATATCTTCCCCTTACATAATGAATATATATAATGAGAGAGAGATTTTTATATTAATATTTTATTAAGAGAATAGCATTTATGAAAAGATAGAGAAAAGAGTGAATGAGAATGAAAAATAAATACTGTTACATTACCATACATATGTGTATATTCTTATTATCCTAATACACATATAATTGTCAGGAACCTAATATATTCTGTGTAAACCCATTTCAAATATCATTGTATTCATCCAAAGAAAGTCTGCTTCTGTAATCTATTTGTTCCTATGTTGCCAATGTTGTCATGCTGTCAATACATTAATTAAGGGGAATAGTATCTCTATTCTTCCAATTCATCAGTATCAGTCTCTTGGTCATCATTAGGCACGTAGAATCCATTTTCTCTGTCCTGTTGTCAATTTCCATACAATGGGTATATAGTTCGCAAACATATTCACCTCTGAAAATTCAGCTCTGAAATCCCCCCTCCCATAGTGTCTTGTTTATGTAGTATTTTCTCCCAAAACTTAGTGAGTGTGGGACACAGTAAAAGCATATGTTTCCAAGAAGCATTGTCCATATTGCATCTCCGACAAAGAGCTACATTAGATAGGCCTTTCTTATACAAAAGTAAGGGAGCCCTATAGATCCTAAATAGTATTTCCTGTTGTATAAGTCTAAGAGAGATAGATGATAGATAGATATAGATATAGAATAGATATAGATAGATAGATGATAGATAGATTAGATAGATAGATAGATAGATAGATAGATAGATAGATAGATAGATAGATAGATGATAGATAGATAGATATAGATAGATAGATGATAGATAGATAGATGATAGATAGATATAGATAGATAGATAGATAGATAGATAGATAGATAGATGATAGATAGATAGATAGATGATAGATAGATAGATAGATAGATAGATAGATGATAGATAGATAGATAGATAGATAGATAGATAGATGATAGATAGATAGATATAGATAGATAGATGATAGATAGATAGATGATAGATAGAGATAGATAGATAGATAGATAGATAGATAGATAGATAGATAGATAGATAGATAGAGATAGATAGATAGATAGATAGATAGATAGATAGATAGATAGAGATAGATAGATAGATAGATAGATAGATAGATAGATAGATAGATGATAGATACAGTGGTACCTCAGGTTACATATGCTACAGCTTACATATGCTTCAGGTTACAGACTCCGCTAACCCAGAAATAGTGCTTCAGGTTAAGAACTTTGCTTCAGGATGAGAACAGAAATCGTGCTCCAGCGGCACGGCAGCAGCAGGAGGCCCCATTAGCTAAAGTGGTGCTTCAGGTTAAGAACAGTTTCAGGTTAAGAACGGACCTCTGGAATGAATTAAGTACTTAACCTGAGGTACCAATGTAGTTGATAGATAGATAGATAGATAGATAGATAGATAGATAGAGATAGATAGATAGATGATAGATGATAGATAGATAGATGATAGATATAGATGATAGATAGATAGATGATAGATAGATAGATAGATAGATAGACAGATAGACAGATGATAGATAGATAGATGATAGATAGATAGATAGATAGATAGATAGATAGATAGATGATAGATAGATAGATAGATAGATAGATAGATAGATAGATAGATAGATGATAGATAGATAGATGATAGATGATAGATAGATGATAGATAGATAGATAGATGATAGATAGATAGATAGATAGATAGATAGATAGATAGATAGATAGATGATAGATAGATGATAGATAGATGATAGATAGATAGATGATAGATAGATGATAGATAGATAGATGATAGATATAGATAGATGATGATAGATAGATAGATGATGATGATATAGATAGATATAGATAGATAGATAGATAGATAGATAGATAGATAGATAGATAGATAGATGATAGATAGATAGATAGATAGATAGATGATAGATAGATAGATAGATGATAGATAGATAGATGATAGATAGATAGATGATAGATAGATAGATAGATAGATGATAGATAGATAGATGATAGATATAGATAGATGATAGATAGATAGATAGATAGATAGATAGATAGATAGATAGATGATAGATAGATAGATAGATGATAGATAGATAGATGATAGATAGATAGATACATACATACATACATACATACATGATAGATACAGTGGTACCTCAGGTTACATATGCTTCAGGTTACATATGCTTCAGGTTACAGACTCCGCTAACCCAGAAATAGTGCTTCAGGTTAAGAAGATAGATAGATGATTGATAGATAGATAGATAGATAGATAGATAGATAGATAGATAGATAGATGATAGATGATAGATGGATAGATGATAGATAGATGATAGATGATAGATAGATGATAGATGATAGAGAGATAGATATGATAGATGATAGATGATAGATAGATAGATGATAGATAGATAGATGATAGATAGATAGATACATACATACATACATACATACATGATAGATACAGTGGTACCTCAGGTTACATATGCTTCAGGTTACATATGCTTCAGGTTACAGACTCCGCTAACCCAGAAATAGTGCTTCAGGTTAAGAAGATAGATAGATGATTGATAGATAGATAGATAGATAGATAGATGATAGATGGATAGATGATAGATAGATGATAGATGATAGATGATAGATGATAGAGAGATAGATATGATAGATGATAGATGATAGATAGATAGATGATAGATAGATAGATGATAGATAGATAGATAGATAGATAGATAGATAGATAGATAGATAGATAGATAGATGATAGATAGATGAGAGACTTTACCTTTTTTACACATTACTTGGTTAGAGATCTCCATATCAGTTTGTATATTACTTTGGAAAGTGTAAATTGGGCAGGGTCACCTTTAATCATGAACTAATTCAAATGTATCCCCCATCCCTACTTTAGTGCACACTATTAAATGTATAAGGGCATGTGAAAAGTGTCTTCTGGTAATATGCTCCAAGTGACACATCAGTATTAACTTTCCACAGATGTTTCCTGATGGTGTAATACTTTGTCCTTGAAATAAGCCCTCATACAGCAAAACATCTGTTAGAATTTCGAGGGAAGTTAAAAAGATTTGGCTAAGATTAGCATATGCTTGCACAAACTTATGACCCACTAAACCAAGCAGCAATTCCTGCAGTTTCAGGCAGCTGGTCGATAATATATATATGTGTGGCTTTCTGATTGGACAGAATCGTGCAATACATATAATGATATTTCTGTACCATGGTATTAATCACTTGATTGAGATGTAATCTATGCACTAATTTCCCCAGCAAGATAATACCGAGTTCAATTTCTCCTCATCAGCTCCAAGCAGCAGTGTACATTAAACATGATTTCAGAATTTTCCATTTGAAGGGTTTTGATTGCAATTGGAAGAAAACAGATTTGTGAGAACTTACTACTTTTATCTGGAATTGCCACCCATTGTTCACTCAAAGGTTCAGATGGCTGAAATTTGTACACGTCCTATATTACTGTATACACGTTATAATGAGTACAGGTAGAAGTGGTGTCTACACATGCTCAAGTGGGGGAACAAGTATGAATCTGTTGATTTGAATAAGTTGGATATTATGTACACAGACTGTGCACATTAATTGAACATTGCACATTAATAAATGTGCAGACTTTTTTAAAAGAATGCATGAAATGTTTTCATTTAAATTATATCTGTTTCATGCACACATTTTTTGGGAGGTACAATGTGATACTTTTCAATAAAATACACAATTTCCAATGTTTTTCAATGCATTCATCTGGGAAATATTCATTTTGTACCCATCGTTTATGTAAAACATGCATTCTTGTAAATGCTTTCATGCACCGAAACTGCATTGCAAAATCTGGAGAGGTGTGAGATCCAGCTGGGAGCTGTGTTCTAATCCACAGGTTATTCTACATCAGCAGCAAACCATTAGTATCCACTGCCCCCTGATGCCAGCAGGCTAGCTTAAGCAGTGCTGGACAGGTGTTATGATATACACAGCTTTGTTTTCTCCCTGTCTCTCAACATCTGCCACTCCAGGCATCTGCATCACTCTATCTAAGGACAGGGCTGGCCCTCTGGCCCTGATGAAGTCAGAAATTCTAATGCTGTCCATCTCTGCTTGCCTTCCATACAGCAAAATATGTGAAATAATGAATGTATTTGCTCAAAACACACACACACTGCACACTGCACACTGCAAACTGGAAATTGTCCACTACAGGCTACTCAAAAATCAAGCAGGTTTCTCCAACTGAAAAAGGAGAAAAATACAGATAAGTTATGGAACAGGCTGCAGTACAAAAATAATGCTTTAATTAAAAATCCCATTCTGTATATATGTTCACTTGAATGCAATAAAGTTAGAGAGCAGAAAGCTGCATATTTTGTTCTTTTATGTGAATGCTCTGCCTGATTTTGTCTCGGTTACTAAAGCCTGAGAAAATGTGTGCGCAATAGAAAGATACCACTTGGATCAGAAAGATATTGCTAGGATTTAAATTAGGAATGCTCTGTGAATTAAGACACCTTTCTTCCGTGTGTATTTTTAGGGGATAAAACATGCAGACTTTCCTGGAATTATATAGTTTAAAGGCTGAAGTCCACTCAGGATCCATACTTACATGAATGCAGCTTTACATAAACTGCATGCATGCAAATAGATGTGACAAACTGAAATCTGATCCAAGAGCTGGGTATTTATTAGGACTGTGAACAAAATTCAGCCAAGGCCCATATTCCAGATCAAATCAGGAATATTTGGAGAGCCTCAGACGATTTAGGTACACATAGACACATTGCTGCAAGTTGAGTTGGATGAGTCCAGAGCTATCCATAGCTGTCAGGAGGCATGATATTGCAGAGGAACGAGAGGTGAGCAGGACAGGAAAACCACAGGTAGAAGGCCTACTATTGCCTGTGAAGTGGCTACATCTTTCCAGGAGAATGTAGGCCAAAGGACCACATCTCTCCTTCCTGCCTGACACCCCACATGATCAATACCTCTACTGAACATCTCTGGGATGTGGGTCTCATTGCTGGATTAAGGACACTGTGAGTGGTTCCGCCACACAGGACACTGAGCCGAGGGGTCACAAAATATTAATAAATAAAGAATGGTTGTGAAATAAAATTTGTGTATATCTGTGAAGTGTTTTGTAATGTTTTAATCGTATGGGCTATACAGTCGTACCTCTGCTTAAGTATCCCTCCGGTTACGTAAACTTCGGGATACGTAAGTGGTGAACCCAGAAGTATATTTCCAGGTTTTTGCTGCATGCGCATGCACAGAAGTGGTCCCTTCAGTTGCGGAAACCTCAGGATCTGACCACAGCTCTGGAACGGATCCCATCCGCAACTGGAGATACCACTGTAATATGTTTTTGAGACCTGTTTTTGTTTGTTTGTTCTTGACAATAACCTGTATTTGATTGACCAATAAAATCTGATAATAATGATGATGACATAAGAAATATTTGTGAGGGAACCAAATTTTGTCATCGCTCAGGGTGCCATCTGTCATCTGCCCCTGGGGTGCTGCTTCATTTCGTGAAAGCTGCTTGCAAAGCAGCACTACACGGGATTGTAATCCTGAATGGTGCTGGTAGCTGGTGCTCCTTTTGGAGTGGCTTGATCACATGAAAGAAAGCCACCCATGAAGGAGAAGCACTGCACAGGATCAGATTCTCATACTTACCATGTGTTAAGTGGGGGGATCAGATCCTGTAGGGAGCGGTTGTTGCTTTCAGGAGCTCAGCCTACACTCGAGTAGGACCCTGGCAGAGACACATGCCTGACTGGCATGTTCTCTCCCTCCTGGTTCAGCACACTTAGGGATCCACAGAGTCTTCGCAGCTTTGTATAACAGACCTCAGCAACTCAGCATTTTGGCTAATCTACTTTATTACATATAAACACACACGGAGCACTGCAACATGGCTCCCTCTCTCTCTAGCAACAGACAGCAAAGAGAAATAAAGAACAATAGTCCCACTTCACAGAACACAGTAACACAAACATCCTGTCTCTGGCACTTCCCACTCTGTGGAGTCAAAACATATACCGTCATGTGAAAGACAACAATCCCATGACTGCAATCACGGAGCAGGAATTCTAACAATTGCTCGTTCACAAGCAACTTCCCATGAAAGCGGGAAAGCTTGTGCACCTTAAACATTTAAAAAACCCTACTTTATGTTGAAATGGGCATTAAAAACCCAGGGAGGGATCTAGGGTGATGTGAGACAGGGTGAATCTGCCTGATCTGGGGACCATAGGGACTATGCGTACCCCTAACTTTTATATGGGTAACATACCAAAAAAAAAAGCTTATTTTTTCCACCAGAAAGAGGAAAACAAAGGTGGACTGGGAAATGAATATCACTAAAGCTGAAATCCTAACCACAAGAAGGAATAAGCCCCATTGAATGAAAGAGGGATATGCTTCAGAGTAAGCCCATGTAGTATTGATTATTTCATTACTGAAATTGAAGTGGCACTCCCACCTCCTTCTTGTTTGTTTTCTGAATGATTTTTTAAGGCATTGTTATATTTTTTATGTGATTACCCATTTTTAGTTTCTGGGAGTTGTGGCTTTAAATATACAGAAAGTCATGTCCTAATCCATAACATAAATTCAATGGGATTTGCTCCCATGTAAGTGCATAGCATTACAGTACCCAGGCAGTTCCAAGTTTATTTTTATTATTTTATAGTACTGGTTGGGAATAGCAGACAAAGAGCTCACCGCAAGAACGGCACATTCTTACATGACAAATGGCAAGCCATCTAGTAGACTGATTCAAAGTGTGATATGATCTAATAGAGCTAACAAGAGAGAGTTTCCAATGCTGGACAATGAAATTCAGAAGCAGAAAATGTTATTGCTTTTCAGGACAGCAATATTGCAATCACTAGACTTGCCTATTATCACAACTTTAGATGACTATAGTCTTGTTCTAAGGAGAGTTATAGTGGAAACAGGAGCTTTCAGTGGTTCAGATGCCACCCATTATAGCCTATTCCTGTGCCTAAGCAACTTTTTAATTATAGCTTTATATAAGAGAGGATGAAGTATGGGTAGACAAAGCCACTTCTGAGCTGGGGAGGAGCTGGAGTTGCAGGCTTCATGCCCACCCCATGTGCGCGGGGACTGGTTCCAGCCCCAGCGAGACCGGGGGGAATCCCAGCCGCGTCGTCTACCCAGCCAGCTGAAACCGGCTAGTCGATAGGGCCAATACCGCTCATACCTGTAATCAATAAAGTTGTGGCCTAATTCGCCCATTAACCTAATACTGGGTGTCTTGAGTCTTTATTTCTCCTGGGGGGGAGGACGGGAACTCACCACGCAATTGTTCTCCTCTTTTAAATCCTATGGTAGAATGTATTCTGGTTCTCAGATTCCGCAAGTCTTTCAAACCATGTGTAGATCGCCCAACTAGTTCTAGATTAAATTAGAGATGACAGACTAAGGCTCATAAATCTGTTCCACTGTTGAACAGCTCTTACTTTCAGGAAGTTCTTCCTGATGTTTAGTCAGAATCACCTTTCTTGTATCTTGAAGCCATTGGTTCAGGTCCTAGCAATTGTAAGATTGTCTACTTAATACTGGCTCCTATTCTGAGTCATGCCTCTCCTTGCCAACTCAGCCAGTCCATTAGAATGATACTTCTGATTGTGTGTCAATTATCATCTATAATGTAGGCTGCATCAGAGAATCATTGTGAGTCCTTACTCTTTGTTTAGGGTGATGCCACTGCCCATACAGTATCAGGCTTGTACACTATTAGAGACTTGGAGTTTTAGATCCATCCAAGAAGCTGGGTTCTTTAAGGGCACATTAATGTGTCGCAGCCCATAGTGGTAGAATCTAATATCTTGATCTGTAAACTTAATAGCTCTTAAATGGCATCACACATTTTCATTTTCTCCCAAAGTGTTTCAGATAGACACCCTTTCTTTTGTTTGGGAGTAGTACATCAAAGATAGCACCACCACTGCGGTTATTATTGGGTGTTGGGGAGATTGGCATTGTTAGATACTTCAAACGCCTAAAGAAAAGTGCTCTGGCAATAACGAAAACTCCCAAATGACACAATTTGCATGCTTGTGATGTTTACATTTCCAAAGCCCTTGCTTTAATTCTTCTTGGCTCTCTTCTGCTTCAACTGTGTCTTGTAATTCCCTTAAGGACTAAAGTGGAGAATGGAGAATTTAAGTATGCAAATAGACTTAGGGTTCGAAGTTATACATTGTACAGGGAATTTGCATAATTTACAACAGTGCAGTCTATGGGAGTCTATGGGAGATGTCCTCAAAGTTTGAATTGTTTTAATTACAACTTTCAAATGCCCACTTTGGATATTGTTCCTTAGCGAAACTTCAAAACAAAGCACTTGCATAAAAGGGAAAACTTAAGGTTCATCCCCTCCATTTCCCCTCCCCTTTCCAATAAAAAATGAGTTTCCATGATTATCAGCCCTAGGATGATAATCATTAGGAGGGCTAAGTATTTAGCCTCTGGAATGCTGTTTAGTCCTAGAACCTTGTACTGAACCATACTCCTTGAAGTTCTTTAAATGGTACTCAGAGATTGCATAGCTATCTGGTCTATGGCTGTGCACATATTATACCTTCAAAGCATATTCTTTCCCACAAAGAATTCTGGAGAAGCCATAATTTGAAATTTGAACACCTCTGAATTTTGCAACGCTGTTATCCAGACAAATAATATGTACAAGGATGCATATACTAGGATAGAATATGCATTGAAATGTGCATACTGGTGAAGATAACATGCAAGAATGCATTCTGTTAGGGGAAATTAGTTTGTGAGAGTTCAGACAACAAAATTGCATACAATTAGGAGAAATTCACCAATAAATGCTAATGAATTTTGACAAGGACATTTTAAACACACAAACACACACACACAACCTGTTGTGGAAATGTGGAGAACTAAATTTAAAGATTGGGAATTAAGTTTCTCCCAGATGCATATGCAATCTCATTGCACAGTTATATACCTATTTCCACAGAGGTAAGTTCTACAGTGCCAGTGTGACTTACTCCCAAGTGAATAGAAGATTGTAGCCTTAGTCTTACAAAAGTTCATTTTTTTGTGTGTGAAAAGAAATCCAAATATGAAATTGGTGTAAAAGGTGGGGCAAGTGAACTCTAGAAAAATGATGGGAAAGCTATTTCAGAACATAGCGGGCTCTCCTTCTAAAATTATCGAGCCAGAGATTTTTAAAAGAAAGCTATGAATATTACAGAAGAGAAAATGTCTGGGTGTTGACAGCATTCTTAGTAAGGTGATACTGGCATGGAAAGAATCTGAGGACAATTGCTGAGGAAATCATATGTATGGCTGACAGGAGACTGTTACATCTTATTGATCTCTGTGAAGAGGATGAGCTGGTCTTTCTCTCTCTTCCCTCAGAAGACCTTGAATGGATGACTTAATAATAGATATTGGAGGTAGAACTGGGCCATAGCTAAAGTGGGGACTGGCGTGGGTAAGAACAGCTTGGATTTATCTGTGGGAAAGGCAAGAAAGAGGAGGAAGTTAGGAATGGGAAAGATGAAGAGCATTAGGCCACTATGAGGGAGAATGTTCCACATAACAGTCCCATTAACTGTAGCCACAGTGATAAAAGTGGAGACAGACAAGTTAATGAGCTAATTAATGGGTGCCATGCTAATAATGATGGAAATGTGTAGCTTTCAGGGAAGGAAGTGAAACTGTGTTAAATCTTATAGCTTTCACATTTTCATTCATTATTAGCAGTGAGCCAGATGAACCTAAAGGGCACTTTCAAGTGCCCCTTCCCACCCATTAATGGAGATGAAGGAGGGGAAATTAGGCTGTGGGAGGAAGCGAGGGAACAGCAGCTTTTTTATTCATATTAGAACATACAGCTAAGGAACAGGAGAGCCAGCTGAACTTATACATAGCAATGAGCATTGCTAGAGAAGATCCAAGGCCTTATGGAATCCGTTTTTCCCTAGTCATTGGAAGAATAATTATACTGAGATGTCAGAAGCTACCTTGGAGCTGAAAGTGGGTTGCCTACTACCCATTATTTTACTGGTACAACAAATGAAAACACAGCATGGTAATTGTGATTACAGAAAACATAGGAAGCCGAGTAACTGTGATCATGGAGAACATATCCTGAGTCAGATCATTTGTTCATCTCTCTCCGCATTTTTTACATGGACCAACAGTTCAATCCTGAAGAACGACATTTCCTAGCCCCTTTTATAAATGGCTAATATGCTGCATCTGCATCTGCATCTACCCAAAATTTAATTCTGCCTGTGACATTGTTTTGTTTTGTTCCTGCAGTACCTTCAAATTTCAAATAAAAACTTTATCTTTGGGAATTTTGTTCTCAAAACTAGGTCACCATGACTTCTAGAGGGCTTAGCTCTAAGAAAATCACTCTGGCTTCAGGAGATACAAATCTTAATGAAGAGAGCCAAAAGTGTCTTACTCTATAGAATAGGTTTATTACTGATTTATCAGTTCATTATCCCCCTAATTTATAAATCTGGAAAATCTGATTAACTTCTCTACTATCCTTGTGTCATCATCCACCAAACCCTGCATTAAATTCACTAACAAATTATAAACCCATTGAAATTCTACTCAGAGAGGAACCAGCCTAGCTTTGAAAGGGAAAAGAAAAGAGCCCCAAGCTATCAGTTCCATAGATGAAAGCAAATGTTTAAACAGGTAAGTTATCAGATGATTCTGGCCCCTGTAGTGCTCAGTTTAAGTAATGATCATAACCCACACTTAAGCTGCTGTTTGTATACTTTATATGGAACATTGACATGAACTATCCCATTCATAACATGGGCAGCCGTGTGGGGATACACAGGACACCAAAGCAAGCTTTGAAAAAGTGCAGGATTTGTTACTTTCTGGAAGAGGGGGAAGGAACTGGAGATCTGTGGGAATGTTCAGGGATGCAGGAGAGGATATATTGGTTGATTATAGCCTTTCCAACTTATGTTAACAAGTTCCACAATTTAGCAGAGTAACATTCCCCTTTATAAACTTACAGCGGATGCATTTGCTCAGTCTCGCTAAAGCCTCTATAATAACTGTCCTGGTGTTTTCCCTTTATTCCCTCATAAAAGATAAGACACAACACAGTCTTCTATAAAAGTATAAAACGAGTTTACTCACACATTCTGTTCACAACTGGACCCCAGAAGGCAGACAGGCAGACTTAACTTAGAAAAGTAACACACACCTGGAATCTATCCCATAAAGAGACAGTTGCTTCTTTGATTAATGTAGTCAGAGAGAGAGAGAGAGATGGCGGCCAGTCCTATGCTTTTGTAACCTGCACAGGTGAGGCCATGCCCACCTCTAGTCACAGGCAGAGAAAGTCTGTCCCAGACAGGAGAAACAGGAAGTTCCGACTGGCTGATCCAGACATCCCTTTTTTTGTCCACTCTAGGGATGTTGTACTTGACTGCTCTTGTGTTTCACATCCCACAAGATCTGCAATTTCTAACTGCATTACTTTAAAAGGCTCTCCATTCACAACTGGAACATTATGAAGATAAACGGCACAGATTGAACACCTGTATGCTGAGCATGCCCTTTCCTCATAGAATTGTAGAATTGTAGAGTTGGAAGGGGCCTAAAGGGCCATCTAGTCCAACCCCCTGCTATCCAGGAATCTCATCTAAAGCATCCATGACAAATGGCCACCCAACCTCTGCTTAAAAATCTCCAATGAAGCAGAGTCCACAACTTCCCAAGGGAGTCCATTTCACTGTCAACCAGCTCTTACTGTCAGAAAGCTTTTCCTGATGTCTAGTTGGAATCTCTTTTCTTGTAACTTAAAGCCATGTGTTTGAGTCCTACCTTCAAGGGCAGGAGGAAACTAGCTTGTTCCTTCTTCTATATGATGGCCCTTGAGATACCTATCATATCTCCTCTTTTCCAGGCTAAACATACCCAGCTCCTTCAACTGCTCCTCATAAGGCTTAGTTTCCAGGCCCTTGATCATCTTGGTTGCCCTCCTCTGCATACGTTCCAGCTTATCAACATCCTTCCTAAATTGTGGTGCCCAGAATTGGACACAGTATTCCAGGTGTGGTCTCACATAGGGAGAATGGGCTGGTACTATTACCTCCCTAGATCTGGACACTAGAATAGCATTAGATTATTTTTTTTGCTGCATCACACTGTTGACTGCATCACTGTGTTAAGCTTGTGGTCCACCAACCTTCATATGCTTAGTAGGGCACTCTGTAGGGTGTGTCTACAATATTCAGCTGAATGCAGTTTAAAGCCCCCCCCCGACTTTTGCACTAAGTATGCGAAGGTCAGGGGAGGAGGGGGCATATCTGGCACACAGACAATATTTGGGGCAGAGGTGGCATGTGCACAGCCAGTCCTCTAAACACATATTGCTTTCTCTGAATAAGACTCCTGCTTCTCCTTGTACTGTAATAGAGGGCGCTGGGTTCTTCCCTGATGGTTATCGCCCCCCACCCACCCACCACCCCTCTCTCTCTGTGGATGGGAACTTGTTGGGTGAAGTGAGCTATGTATACAGCTGCTGTCAGAAATAAGGAACTCTGAAACAAAACTCATCATACAGTTCTCTGTGTCTGGATTTGCATTATGTATGACACATATTTTTGGTATAGACTAACAAGGGTAACTTGATGGGATTTATATTTTTCTACATTCTGAACTAAGAAAAGCTGGATTCTGCAGCCTGCATAAATTATGCAGAATAAGCAATTTCCCCAGATTTCTCCTGTGTTGCATGACTTATTCATTTTTCTTTCTACTAGTCACAGAGCAATTCAAGGCCCTAAAACCCAACTGCTGACTACTGCAAAGTTTTCTCTGTGTACCTTCTGACTACGAAGATTTTGATAGGCATGACATTTTCAGGCATATATTTCTGACACTGTGGACTAGAAACGTACCAGGGTTTTTTAAACAGAAAGCTACTTTTTCAGGAACCTTAATTTCACACACAAATGCCACAATGTTATGTTTTCTCTGCTTGTGTGGATTTGTCATCTACACAATCTTAGCTAAAATATATCTTTGACTGCATTTTTTCCATTGCGATGCTCAGTGTGTTTATTTCAGCAATGATATAAGACCCACTGTTCAATGTTACGTTGTCTAAGCAGTGGAAGATATTCAAGCTTCTCCTAAGCCGCTTATTTATTTAGCTTCAATTAAAGGACAAGGGAGAGCTTTGCCAACTTTGCCATTTCCATCAGCATGAATTATTAATTATTTTAAATGCCACTTTGATTTTTTGATGAAAAGCAACCCTTAAAAATTCATAAATAAGCATGCATAATGTCTGGTCCAATTACTTTAAATACAATGTCCCCAAATGCTGTTTAATGCGTCCCTTATGTATTTCTGGTCAATAATTTTTTAAGTAGATGGCTTTATAATTTATTCCCCCCTTTTATTGGAAGTTCATATTTCAATCTTGTCCTATCTCTATGGTTACAAATTAAAAGAAACAAATTACCTAGCAATCTCAATGGATTGTCGGAAAACATTCTGAATCACAATATCCATGACAAAAGCACTTTAAAAAAAATTGCAACCATCAAAGTGTGTTGCCTTTAATCATTCTAAAGTAGACGTTCAAAGGTTTGATTAAATTTAGTTTTGATTTGTTGGAATTAAAAGGAAAACTGCCAGCAGAATGAAAAGCAGAAATGCTAACAATTTGTATTCCAAATCACTTCCCTGGGATCAGGAGCAGGCAATGGGGAGTGGCAATGCTGCAGACCTGACCTCTCAGAGGTGTTATTACTGCCCTCAGCCAAGCCCGTGAGAAGGCAGGGTGGAGCAATGGGGCAATTTGGGCACACTGGCAGAGCCAACCCAGTGCTCCTGCTGGTGCACCCAAACCACCCCCTTCTCCCAGTCCTGTCCTCCCCACTTTCTGGTACACTGGGATCACAGTCTATGGCACTGCCACTCCCTGCCTACCACTCCTGACTGGAAGATCTTAGCTTAAAGTTCTAGCTATGTATACATAGTGTGTGTGTGTGTGTGTGTGTGTGTGTGTGTGTGTGTGTGTGATGTCAGGTATGGGGAGCTTTCATCCCTCCAAATTTTGCTGAACTACAACTCCTGTGCCCTGGATGTTGGGCCAGCTTTCTATGGCTAATCAGAGTTCTGTCTTCTGTCAGGTCAAACATTCCTCACAACTAGGTAAAGGTAAAGGGACCCCTGACCATTAGGTCCAGTCATGACCGACTCTGGGGTTGCGGCGCTCATCTCGCTTTATTGGCCAAGGGAGCTGGCATACAGCTTCCGGGTCATGTGGCCAGCACGACTAAGCCACTTCTGGCGAAACCAGAGCAGCGCACAGAAACGCCGTTCACCTTCCCACTGGAGCGGTACCTATTTATCTACTTGCACTTTGACGTCTTTCTAACTGCTAGGTTGGCAGGAGCAGGGACCGAACAACAGGAGGTCACCCCGTTGTGGGCATTCGAACCGCTGACCTTCTGATCGGCAAGTCCTAGGCTCTGTGGTTTAACCCACAGCGCCACCCGCGTCCCTTCTCCTCACACCTAGGACTCAGCTAAACAGCTGCAAATAAAACATTTTAAATGCGTTGTAAAGTTCAATACACAAATGTGACACTAGATGGTGACAGTGAGCTATACAAAATTCAATGCATTTTTCAAAACTTTTTTTTAAAAAAACCTTTTCACAACATTTTTTTTATATGTGTGTAGATTCCACCCTAGTCTGTAATAATACTGCATCATACAGAGCTGTCAAACAACTAACCCCCACATTTTCCACGATCTATAAATGAGGCATTTGTTAGGTTTAGCACATCTCTCACACACGACACAGCAAGCTGGCAGTTTAACCCCTTTAGCTTTAGTTGCCAATTACAGGCTTACAGCAAACAGAGCCTCCCACAGCTCATTCTTCACTATCGGAGTCAGTTGACTCCACTGGCTCCGGCCCCTTCCAAGGCCAGATATATGCTGAGCCCACTGCCGCTTCCAGCTGATCTTCCTTTGCTGTAATCGCTTGCTCCGCCTCCTACTTCTGGGAGACTCAGGTGAAGCCAATTCCTCCTCTTCTGGAGTTGAATCCAATCCCCTACTACCACCTTCCTTCTCCTGCATCTCAGTGTTGCTTTAAGAAGTGACAGGCAGCCTTCTGTTTTCCTCTGCCTCTTCCTCCCCCTCTGCCGATTCCTCTCTGCGGGCCATGTCTCTGACAGCATTGCTCTGATTCTCCTTGCAAAACTAAAGTTGGACCTCTTCTGTGGTGACACTCCATAGGATCTCTTCCCCCTCAGTTCTTCCTACCAAAATATATGATGGCTTTGCATTGTTCTGTAGGGACTGATAGCCACTGTGACATCGTTTGAAGTGAACTCAGTTATAATGATTCTGCATTAGTTTTAATTCCACATAAGTGTGTGTGTGAAAGCGAGAGAGGGAGGCAGAGAGAGAGAGAGAGAGGAGAGAGAATGGGGCACTATAAATTTAAGAGATGCAATTAAAAGAGGTAAGCAGATACATTCAGTTGAATGATAGCTAATACATGTTGGGTAATAGCTAACCCAGATAGATTTATCACCTCCTAGCTTGAAATAATTGCCTGAGGCAAATGATCCATGATGATTGATCACATGATAACTGGTGGTGGCACTTTCACATGTTTAGGTTAGCAAGCAACAGCCATAATTATCACTTGAGTGGATCTTTAGAGGCTCCCCCCAGTATTCAGCCATGCTAATAAAACTCCATCCTTTTGATGTGAGGGTGAAAAAGAGCTCTTAACTGGATTAAAATATATAATGAAAACCTATTCTCATTCTCTAAAACAGCCTTTCTCAACCTCTGCGTCCCCAGAGTTTTTGTTGAACTACAACTCCCATCACCCCTAGCTAGCAAGGCCAGAGCTCGGGGATGATGGGAATTGTAGTCCAACAACATCTGGGGACCCACAGGTTGAGAACCGCTGCTCTAAAACAAGACACGTTGCTGGAGACCAGTTCCCATCATTCCTGACCATTGGCCACTGCCAATGGAAGCTGGAGTCCAATAAAATCCCCCAAACCACAGGTCCATGTCCTACAACGTTCTGCTGCCCTATTGGGAAAGATAGTTGCAATCGGTTAACAATTGCTAACAGGCATACATTACTGTGGTGTCTTATAGAAACTCCCATCCGTCTCTGATAATTTTTTGAATACCAATCCTATTACAAATTCCCAACTTGTAACCTGAGAAGCTAAATACACCCCACATGCATAGCAGTTCACCGGGAGAGCTCAATAAACCTCTGGGTACTGAAAAGCAGTTAGAGTTGTTAGGAAGACCTCTATGTCTGCTGGACTGCTGTGTTGACTTGGTGGGTGACCAGTTATAGTTTAATTTATTAATGTGTTTAATTTAGTATACCTTTATCCTGCCCTACATCTTAAGATCCCGGGGTGGGTTTCGAAACAATTAAAATGCAAACAAGGTAAGAAACAGACAGAGCGGATAAAAGATAGCAAAAATCACCAAAGATCAATCATTTTTTTAAAAAAATTAAAATTCTTATGAGCAAACAGAACTCCTTGCTAGCAAATTGTAAAAGCCTTGGTGAAGAGGTAGGACTTAATCTTGTAACAAAATGGCAGCAGATTCGGTGCCTAGTGAGGGAATTCCACTTCTGGAATGAAGGTCTGTCCAAAAAACATAATTCAGGTATCATAAAGACATGCTACAATCAAAAGAGAACCAAATGCTCCATGGGGAAAAGTTGACATGGCCTACGTATTATTTAGTCTTATTTTGGGCTGGTTCACACACTTAGGGAAGCCCTCCTGTATTCTCCTCTGGGTCACCAGTTGAATCAAATGGCAACTTCAAGCAAACATGGCACAATGCTGTGGCGATCACACAGGGTCCCCAGACGTTTGAGGGTCTGTTGATCCCTGTGCCACCACTGTGATTGCTTTCCCGCTGCCACCAACCTGTTTCTCTCGGGTACACACGGAGTCCAGACAGTTATGAACATTAACAAATAATCAAGTTTATTTTATAGGCAGGAACAAGCTTATGGTTTCAGTTAATTTTTCTTGGCAGTTTCTTAATCTTAGTTTCTTTACTGACCTATACGTTCCTAACAACTTCAAACTGATTATCCCAACTATCTATCTGACTCCACCTAACAGTTCCTCTCACTCTCTCACAACACAACTCGCCCAACCCACAGACTTATCCTCCCTCTTCCTTCTCCAACTCCCAACTCTCAACTGACTTCCACACAACTCCAACTCTAACTGTAACTCCTCCCCTTGGGTTCCCACTGGCCAATAACATCACACTCATTTAACCCTTTCCTTATAACCCACCCAGGAGGCAAACGCCACAACGGCAAGCTCCAATAATGGTGTCAAGTGGTCCTAGGATGATTGTACAGAGATCATTTGGATATGTGAGCCATTGTGATAAGCATTGCTTTCTGAATAAGTAACTTCTTTTGTTGTCAGCCAAGTTGTCATTCTGTTCCAGACATGCCCGTAAAAATCTTTGACTGAGTTTCTCTCATCCTTGCATGAAGACGTTGTGTCACAGGTCTGCAAATAATAATAAAAAAGAAAGCTGTGAGGCTTCTATTAAATGCTTATCTACTATTTTAGCCCAGTGCTCTGGCAAGCTGGGCTGAATTTTTTGATCCTCTAGTGTACAATCTTTCCAAGGGACTCTAGCTAGTCTAAGTAAATGTAATTGCTGACAAAATCCCTATGCAAGCAGTGCAGTGAATGGCTCTGTGATTAGTAACTACTACTAAAGATGGTCCTCAAAGACCTTCTGATTACCATTGTCACAACAAGGGAAAGCTTTAGCTGGTGGGAGCCAATTTGACTACTCAACCAAAGGTTCAATTAGCCCCTTTACTGATGTAAATTACTAACATCATAATCTCATACCGGGCATTGTACAATGCATTATTTGTGACATTACACAAAGCAGGATAAACATCCATTCAGTTTCCAGAATTGCACCAGTGGGAAGCAACTTTCTCTAAAGTACAACTAATATTTGCAACGGTTGGAAACTTGCATCTAAATATAAATGCCCAACTGTATTTACAGATGTGCGGTTGTTACCTGTGACTGAAGTAAGTGGTCTTGCTAGGGCAAACTAAAATGGAAGCTTTAGAAGGCCTTTATAAACTTCTTCCTTACTAAAAAGGCATTGCAAGATTTTTATTTTAAAACAGGACAACAGAAATCACTCCCTCCCAGGTTCACATTATATTACCCAGCCCAGAAAATATGATGTTTATCAATATGCCCTATGAAATGCAGGGAACCATTTCAGGAAGAAAAATGATTAAAATCTGATTAGTACAATTAGACAGCTGTTTCCAGGGATATTATATATCTGAAAGGATCACCATCAGTTAGGGGAAATATACAGCAGTCTGGGCAGCAAGGGCGGCCTGTTCTAGAGATTTGTGAGTTGCTGTGGTTTTGGCAATTTAAGCTGCCAAACTCAGGGAACCAGAATTCCTGTGAGTTTACATGTAATAAGGAGCCATGGTTAGGGTGGAATCTAGACACATATAAAAAACGCTTGGAAATGCTCATTTATAGATAGATGGTAGATGATAGATAAAGATAGATGATAGAGATAGATAGATAGATGATAGATGATAGATGATAGATAGATGATAGATAGATAGATAGATAGATAGATAGATAGATAGATAGATAGATATAGATAGATAGAGATAGATTAGATAGATGATAGATAGATAGATGATAGATGATAGATAGATAGATAGATAGATAGATAGATGATAGATAGATAGATGATAGATAGATGATAGATAGATAGATGATAGATGATAGATAGATAGATAGATAGATAGATAGATAGATGATAGATAGATAGATAGATAGATAGATGATAGATAGATAGATAGATAGATAGATGATAGATAGATAGATAGATAGATAGATAGATAGATAGATAGATGATAGATAGATAGATAGATAGATAGATAGATAGATAGATGATAGATAGATAGATGATAGATAGACCATAATGAAAATGAAGTTAAATTGATTGCTATGTGTGGCTGCACAGACACGTACATGAAAAACCCCACACGGAAGAAATAGACGAATGGCACAATGAAACAAAGTTAAATCAATGGGACTTTGTGAATAACATTCCTAACTTAAGATGCACTGAGGAGAAAAGAGATGCAGAGACAACCCAACACATTTGAGTGCCTGAAACAGAAAATCAAACTGTGGTGGTAAAATAATACAAAAATATCAAATAATTGAACAATTTATGCCTTTCCATGGTACCCTAAGCTACTGAAGCATACAATTTTATCCTACCTAATAGGCTAGCGCTGACTGAGATGTACCCAATGCAGTCACTCCACTCATTATCACATTTCATAATTATGTGGGTGTGAATGACAAAAATATGCTCTGCTAAGTTGCCAGCCTTGTTACTGGTTCCACACCTATAAATTTAAGAATACCGCACTACTTTAAGCAAGTGAAATTTCCCTCATAATTTATGCTGGGGTGAAATGCTTCACCTGTGAAATTTCTGTGTCTCTGTGTTAAAATCACGGCAGCAGGGTCAGTAAACAAAAAGAAGGAAATACTGCAAATATGTTGTGTTGTTTAGTTTCAGAATATGTGAAGAATCTCCTCATGCACAAAGCTTTTTAGACATTCCTGAAATAATCTCACATTTATTGTTGAGGGTCTTTGCTTAAGAATGTAGCACATTTTTGTGTGTGGTGAAACTATGTCATTATATATAGTAGAATCTTACTGTCATCTACTCTGAGGCATATAAAAAGAGAGAGAAAAGAAATGATAAGATTACCCTACATTGGTCCATGAAATGCAAAAAAGGAAAGTAAAATACTGTATTGCTGCATTCCTTCCATAGTACAGACCTGGGGAAATGGTGTATCTTCTGACTTTACCAGACAGGATTATAAATCATGTGCTGTAGAGATTAACAAAGCTGCTTCAATCATTCTCTCCTCCTTTGGAGCATTTTCCAGCCTTTGGATAAGATCCTGTAAGCAGCAAGAGTTACTGAGGTATTTAACAAAATGCATTAGCACCAAGGATAAGGTGCATTTTTGATGCTATACATAATTGACATTAATGCTGCAAAGTCCATATCAGCTGCCCTAACATGCACCTACAATTCCATTACCTCTGTGTAGATTAATTATTTGAGCTTTAGATTTCGTTGAGAAGGGCTTGGATAATATAAATACTTTATCCGTTTATTCTAGCCTATCTTGCCTGTCAGAATGAAGAAATTCGATAGCGTTCTTAACGGAAAGATGGAAATTCTTGTTTTGTACTCTTGCCCTTGGAAAGCAGCAATGCTAATAGATCGCTTCAGAGTAGCAATACTAATAGACAGCCTCACCTTGCATGTTTCCCTAGGAGATCATAAAACATACCCAGCAAATTATGTTATATTTCACGTATGTTTAATCTGTGCCCAAGATAGCATAATAAACATGTGCAACACTGAAACTGTATCTCATTTTTTTTTTTAAATGAAACAATTAATTAAGAGGGATTTCCCAATATCTTCTCAGTGATTGATAATTTACTTGAAGTATTCTGAGACTGAACGTGTAGAAAGTTTTTGGGACTGGGATCCAAAAAGCTACATCAGGGCTGGGGATATTAAGGGTGGGCACTGACCTCAAGATTTGATTTAGACTTTCATTTAGTGCTTCCAAAAAAATCTGGCCCAACTCAGTCTAAGATAGTCCATAATAGACCTGATTCAGCTTGTGTTCTGTCTGAGTCTGTTTTATCTCCCTCTCCCTTTACTATGGGGAATTTTATCAAAGGCCTGTAATTTTTCTCTTTTGACAGAAGTGGATGAAATTTACAGGCATGCAAGCCCCTCCAGAGTATCTGGTGGATGAATCTGCTCATTTCAGTTTCTCTCAGTTTTTAATTTTCCAGTCTTATGTTCACTTCTCCGCATATTCTTATGCATTAAAAATTAAAAATCCTCTTGAAAGTTCATCAGTATTTTAGTGCAGATGTTTCATAATATGCACATTTTCGCCAAGCAATTTCCCCCGAATACAAAACATTTTTAATTATTTCACCATTTCTTCATTTTCTGATATTTTGTCTCAGGACCAAACTAGGCACATCTCTGTGAAGCATATAAGGAGTGTCATTTTTTCTTTATTTTCATGAAAAGCAGGTGCAGAAGGAACACTTTTTGTCTGGATCATGGTATGTGGTACAAATTGGGACCTACTAACCAAGTCCAAATGGTGGACTCCCCCATGCTTGGACAACTTTGACTTGGAACATACCAGAATTAGAACTTCAAAGGACAACAGAGTAAATAAAGCAGGAGTGACCCTTTACCAAATGGCCATTCGCCTGAATCTAGTATTCTTGAACGGTATCATAAACTTTCTTTATGTATGCAACAACAGCAGCAAGAATACTCATCACAAAGTACTGGAAGACACAAGATCTACCCACCCGGGAAGAATGGTAGATGAAGTTGATGGACTACATGGAACTGGCGGAAATGACCGGCAGAATCCGAGACCAGGGAGAAGAGTCGGTAGAAGAAGATTGGAAGAAATTTAAAGACTATTTACAGAAATACTGTAAAATTAAGGAATGTTAGAGGGATGCTGGAATGAAGTTAAGTGGTTTTAGCAATAATGTTATAAAGGGGTATGTAAAAATGGATTGTCAACAGGTGAAAATGTAAAGTTACAATATATTAAGATAAGATATCAAGATAAAAGCAAAAAGGGTAAGGACTTGCTGAAACAACTACTGAACTAGAATACAAAAAAGGGAGGTGTGAGGAGGTCAGGGAAATAAGCAAATGAAAGACAAGACATGGAAAGACTGATTTGTTTTTAATTGCTTTTTTATTTTTTCTTTATTTTTTCTGTATTTTGTCTTTTTTGTCTTCTCTTTTCTTCTTTCTATTTTTGTAATTTCCTTGAAACTTTAATAAATATTATTCAATTAAATAATAATAATAATAATAATGGTATGTGGGGAGGGGAGGGGAGGTTGAATTATTTCTTCCCCAGCCACAATCCTAATGAAAATGGTCCAACTTGGATTGGTGGGGGACAGGGGTGCAAAATATTGAAGGGCAGATACGTCTCACCCCACATAATTGATCAGAAGATATGGGGCATGCACACCATTTGAATCACAATGCCCATCAACTGGGGGGGGGCTGGCCCCTCAAATATTTTATTGGAGCAGCCGAAGGGAACTCGGGCCCTAGGAGTTGGCTCTTATGTTGTTGTTGTTGTTTAGTCGTTTAGTCGTGTCCGACTCTTTGTGACCCCATGGACCAGAACACACCAGGCACTTCTGTTTCCCACTGCCTCCTGCAGTTTGGTCAAACTCATGCTGGTAGCTTCGCGAACACTATCCAACCATCTCATCCTCTGTCGTCCCCTTCTGCTTGTGCCTTCCATCTTTCCCAACAGCAGGGTCTTTTCCAGGGAGTCTTCTCTTCTCATGAGATGGCTAAAGTATTGGAGCCTCAGCTTCATGATCTGTCCTTCCAGTGAGCACTCAGGGCTGATTTCCTTAAGAATGGATACGTTTGATCTTCTTGCAGTCCATGGGACTCTCATGGCTCTTATGGCAAGGGGCTAATAGAAGCATAGCATAATTTTCTCATCATCATATACCTGAGGAGGGAAGGGATGAACTGCCTCTCCTCATCTTCTGTGGTCTTGATGAAAATCCCCACTCATCTGCTATTATGATTTCTTTCTATAGCAAAAACAATTTTACCATCACTTTTTCATAATGTACACCACATACCACCTCTTTCCTTTAAAAAAGCTGTTCTTTTTTATCCCTTCTGCTACATAAGACCATAAATAATGACACAAGGGGCGGGTTACTATAGACTTTTATTTGAGACCACTGGTAAGGTGACACGAACATCTAAGTTTTTCTTCTCTATCTCCTCCAAGATTACCTTGATTGAGGAATTAATCAATAACCCCATACATCATGCTGCAAGGCCCGGTCATCATCAAACAAATCAAGATTTTTATTTTTTATTTTTTTAAAAAACCCATCCATAAAACATGCAACCCTGACATAGCAGACACATAAAAGCAGCTATTTCCAAATGAGATGTGAGAGTTCTGGGGCATTCTAAGATCTGCTGTCTCTTGAAACATAACCTATCTACAAGGACAGTTGAGATGTGCAACATCAGTCTTTTCTCCTTTAGATTGACAGTAAAGAATATTAGCCAAGAGACCTTAACCTTCCTACTCAGATATCAGGGGCCATTACTAAACACATTACTCTAATTTGCCAGTTGACCTCAAGAGTTGGGAATAATCAAAGCACACGCTAAATTCAGATGAAGGCATTGCTTAAAACAAGCTAATTTATATCTGTTCCGGACACAACTTTACTTGCTGCCCCCTTGTGCCCCCTAATGGTTAAACAACAAGGCTTCCTATGCCACCAATTCACTGTGTTTTAATTCAGAAGCTGCTTTGTCAACCTTGTCTGTCTCTATTGAATTTACTTGTGAGATTGTAATTTTAATCGATGTAAGTCACCTTAAGTTATGTGTATGCACCAGAAAGGCAGGACAAACCTTTTCAAAGAAAGAATTAGGAGGAGAAAACACATCCACGAGGTAAGTTCTCACACTCACCCACAAAAATCACCCTCTGAAACATGATCAAAATCCCCCTCCTTTCATCACATGCCAATAAAATTGGAGAAGTAGCAGTTGAGCTCTAGACCTAGATTCCTGATTCCTAATTTTCTATCTATAGGACAGAAGTACCCACCATTAGTCTAAATGACATATAAAACGTTCCTTGAGTGTATTTCATGCTCTTTATTCAGCTCATAGTGGCGAGGAGGAATGAAAGTCCCCCCAAAGTATCTGCTTTATATACATTATTTACACAATGGGCTGCACGTGATTGGCTAATTCCGGAATTCTCCTGTAGGCCAATCAGGTTGTGGATTCACTTCCATCTGGAGCTGGATTGGGTGGCTCCATTGCTGCATTGTTCTAGGACCAATCAGACTGCTGCATTCTGAATCCTATTGTTCTAGGACCAATCAGACTGCTGCATTTTGGATCCTATTCAACTCAGTACATGACAGTATTCCTGAGATTCTTCCTTTTCTCATCTCCCCCCTCCCCCATGCATAGAGAAGTATTCTCACCGTGGACATTATTTATACTCAATGTGGGAATGGCAGGGTGCAAGGGACAATATGACTCGCAGGGCTAAACAAATTTTGAACCAGGCCAGCCTTCCCTAACATAGCACCCTCTGGGCATTGTCTGACTCCCAGCATGTGTTATAAACATGCAACACCAGATGGTGGAGAGCAAAGAAATTTTCTATGCAGTTTTACATAGTGTTTTTTCTTTTGTATTATTGTATTATTTATATGATGTTAGCCGCTCTGAGGGTGGGGTACAAAATTATTATTATTATTATTATTATTATTATTATTATTATTATTATTATTATTAATTTAATTTCTGATTTATTTATAGCACTTTCCCCCCTGTCTGTAGATCCACCCATATATATATATATATATATATATGCTTTCGTAGATTTTCACGGGTACAGGAATGCAGGTTTTGGTGTCCTCGGGTGTCTTCCCGTGTAAAAGTTGGGGTGTCTAGGCGACGTTTCGACGAGGTCTCACTCGTCATCTTCAGGCTGGTGCTTTCGGCTTCTTGTTACTGGAACAGAGCAGGATCTCAGTGTTTGAGTTCCTATAAATACTGTTGAGGGGGTGTGGTGTATAGCCTCCAATGTTCTGGGCAGAGAGGAAGTTCCCAGGCTAGTGTGCCTTTTCTTCTTTTGTTCCTTAATTACTTGAGGGATATCTTGAGTGATTTCTTGAGTGATATCCTGAGTACCACTTAGGTGGGTCATTAGGTGTGGATTAGTTGCTAAAGTCTTTGTGTCTTGACCTCTTGAACTTTGTGAAGAGTTTTTCTGAGAAGATGGCTGTACTGCACTTAGTTGTGCTCTGGCTTGGCTTCGTGTATAGGGGCGAGCTGTGGTTTTGTGGCCTGTGTCAGCCAGATCTGTGTAGGGATTGCAGGGGGGTGCAGCATCCGGAGGTGCCACCATGGTTTGGCTACTGGATGGTGTCTGTAATTTATCTGTGGAGAGGGTCTGGGTTTGGGTCGCCTAGACACCCCAACTTTTACACGGGAAGACACCCGAGGACACCAAAACCTGCATTCCTGTACCCGTGAAAATCTACGAAAGCATATATATATATATATATATATATGCATACATAGAGCCATACACACACCCAGTGTCAAGTAACCTGTGCTGAATAAATGCATCACAATGTGTTACAAGTATAACTCATATCCCCCCCCCCAAATGATGCTGGAAACCTCCCACCCTTGCTGCATAAGATTTGCTCACTAAGGCACAAGGCTGGTTCATGCCGCTGACAAGATACTCAGTTGATTTCGATTCATCAAGGAGCTTACTTCTTTGTGCAGTTACATTATCAGGGATTCACTGTCACAGATAGTTCATATCACATCCCAGACAGCCTTGCCTTGTTAGGCGATAAGCTAATGTGACAACAGGGGATGATCTATGATAGCAAATCTGCAGTAGCTCCTTCATGCAAACAAGTGATGTAGTGATAGCACACGATTTTCCATGTAGAAAACCATGTGCTACTCAATATGTGAATAAACAGACAGTGATAGCAGAAGCTTTGTTTATGCTTTGGGGATATTCATGTCCTATGGCAATCCTAAAGAGCATTCCTTTCATGCTACCCTCCACATGCCACGATCAGTCAACAAGGACATGTAAAAAGGTGATCTGTATAAATGCACCCCTATTATATGGAGAGCCAGTGTGGTGTAGTGGTTAAGAGCAGTAGTCTTGTAATCTGGGGAACTGGGTTCGCATCTCCGCTCCTCCACACGCAGCTGCTGGGTGACCTTGGGCTAGTCACACTTCTCTGAGACTCCTTAAAGGGAGTGAAAGGCGGGATATCAAATCCAAACTCTTCTTCTTATATAAAAAAACTTATCCCACTAGCCATTAATAAAACATCACAGTGACCAACACCAAAGCCTAAGTCTTATCATTTCCTTCCCAGAAGCATTCCTAAGACTGTTTTAATAGTGTCTTGGAAATCCTATACAGCGGTACCTTGGTTTACAACCATAATCCGTTCCGGCAGTCTGTTTGTAAACCAAAACAGGTTGCAACCCAATGGGGCCTCCCCTCCAAAAATTGTTCATAATCCAAAAGAAATAACGGGTTGTAAGCCAAAAAAGTTTGCAAACCGGGACATGCATTTCCGGGTTTGGCGTGTTTGTAATCCAAAATGAATGCAAAGCAGACTGTTTGCAAACCAAGGTACCACTTTATATACTATCTGAAAGAGCTATTGTGGGGATTACGGATGCAGTGTGGGGGCACACCCTACCTCAGCATAAGACACGCCACAGCATGTCTAGCCACCGTGCCCACTCTCTGACCTTTGCCTCCCTCACAGAAAGCTTTGCTTAATGTTTCACCTGGCTGGAGCATGATGAGTGAGGCAGACTTTCAAGTATCAGGGGAACATTTGGGGAAGCACCTGGTTTGACGCGTGTATCATTCATGCTAGAAATTTGCCCCTGCTGGAAATATGTTAAGTTCAGGGTGGTTTCACTACTGTTTCCAACTGTTGGTTTCTGCTAATAAAAAGAGGCTCTGCAAAGCTAGCCGGCAGCTTGCTTGCTCCTGCACAGCTCACATGCATTCAACTCCTGTGTCGTCCTCCATTATTTCTACAGCTATGACATGGATTTCACTGATGAAAAAAGATGTCTTCACCACCACCACCACTTTATAGGCCTGAAAATCGGATCTGTAGCATACTAATTCCAATTCAATTTCAACCCTCATTCTTCATCTATTAGCATGGGGCAGGGGCAAGAAAATCTTATGGCAAAATCTGCCAGGATAAGCAGCTTTTTAGGTTTGTCTACACATGTACTATCTAAACCAAAGGGGCTCATTGGTTGCCAGGTGTCCGTCCCCCCCCCCCCCAGCTCTCCTTTCCCACTTCATACTTTTCAGGGCTGAATAATTTGGTGATCTAGATGTAGAAGATGAAGAATTGCAGGAAGAAGAGGAACAATTCTTAGATTCCACCATTCTTAGTTGTAACAGAATAGCCACCCACAGTGCTTTCTTCTTCTTCTTCTTCTTCTTCTTCTTCTTCTTCTTCTTCTTCTTCTTCTTCTTCTTCTTCTTCTTCTTCCTCCTCCTCCTCCTCCTCCTCTTCTAAAAAAGTGTTTAGGGGTACACTCATTCCATCTGAGACTCAGGAAACACTGTGACAGGAACTGACGATTCACCATTTTAGAGAAGAAACTGTTTTTTTAAAAATTAGTTCCTTCTCCAGTTAGATTCACAAAATGTTTAGGGGTATGTGTTCCCCTGAGTCGCCCCAGAAAACAACAACATTGGCCATCCCTCCCAACACCTCTTTTCATCCCTTTATGAAAACCCACCCATACCCAGGAGGTCTCCTCATCCAGAAGGTCACCCACAAAGCAACCCCCTCAAAGAACACAAAGTGATATTTTCTGCTTATCCTGCAAGGAGGTAATGAGACAACACCTATTAATTTACTTCCACAAACTCAATCAAGGGTGGGGAACCTCAGACTCTGGGGCCAAAGGCAGCCCTCCAGGACTGTATATTTGGCCTTCAGAACTCCAAACCACATCAAATGCCACACCCTTTTGGCTCTACTTTGTACCATGAATTAATGTTGTTGTGGTGGTTGTTTTATTTGTACCCTGCCCATCTGACTGGGTTGCCCCAGCCACTCATCCTGAGTGAGCATTCTCAAAAGTGTAAGAACAAATCCGATTGGTCACTCGCTTTTCTCCCATGCCAACCTACCAACCAAGCTCAAACACAGTGTGAAAATTGCAATTTTTAAAACTTGCTTTGGCCTAGAAAAAGCTCTGCCTCCTCCCTGCCAGAACTGAGTTCATGTCCTTGGCACACTGAAGGGTGCATCATTTCTATGTGAGTTGCTGGAACTAATTTTAGGCTTTCTTAAATCAAGTGTAAGGGTCAGTTAGAAAATGCCATTTATTTTATTTCAGTACAATTTCAGTTTCTCACACTTGCTTTCCTCTTCAATTTCTAATAAATTCCTTAAATTAGAAACCTGGAGCAGTGTGATGAGCCTTGACTTCAGCGACCTCCACCACACCAACTCTTCTGTTCTGGCTAATGGTATTCAGTTGCTAGAAAGGGAGCTAACTTCAAACGGTCTCATTGTCCTTTAAGATACAGGCGGGTTGAAGTTCCATGTGTTCAAACTGGTAATTTGGTGATGACACCACTCATGTGTAAACTGCAGAAGGGAACTTGTCCTAGCTCACAAGGGAGGCAGAAGCTAAGCCTATTTATAACAATATTCCTTTCCAGATCTTTCCAGTGATTGGTTAAATACAACTGAGGAAAACATACATGACACATGTTTCCCCTCCAGTTTTGATTAATTTTACTTTGCCTTCTGCTACTAACAGAATTTTTCCAGCTTATTTGGCTTACTTGTGAATTCCATAGTGGGATTTGGGAGGTATCTGTATTGCTTTAAATTCATTTAGTAAACCCCAAGAGGGTTTCAAAAGCAAAGCTTCTTAGCAAGGGATTGCCGACTTATTGATGAGAAACAGTTTGTCTCTAAGCCTCGCATCCTCTCCAGTCCAATGCAATTCTCTTCCTCAAGGAACTTCAACTTGTTTATCAGACTTAATAATAATATCCAGAAATACATTTATGGGTTAACTCTACTCCTCATCATTTAACGTAAAATGTAAACTACATTGGTTATCCCACTGACATAAACATATATGGAGACTCTAGATTTGTTGATTTGCTGGATGGAGTTGTTATGATGAAAGCCACTGAACACACACATTTAAAACGCAGGAACTAAACATCTTGGAAAAGCTCCAAATCCAGTTTCCAAGCATAAATTTATTCACATTTTTTAAACCTTGCCCATTCTTGAAAATGCAGAATGTATAACACCACCACTGTAAAAATGAAATGGACGTAAAAATCTATGAACCGATTTTTCAGAGATGTAGCTAAGAGCTTATATAAAAGCAGGGGCCATGCACATTTTGTCGAAAAGATAATGTGTGTGTGTGTGTGTGTGTGTGTGTTGAATGTACAATGCTCAGACAGAAACACAGCCAGCTGCTGCCACCAGCACCATATGAGGAGGGAAATGCACATTCTGCATAATTCTGAGTAGGCTCATGTAATGAGGATTCTGGGAATACAACACAAGTTCCAGGATAAAGCCCATCCGGGCCAGAACTACCAGGAATAAAATTACTCAGAACAGAGAGGGAATGCTGGAAAGTTTCATCATCAATAACCTGTAGATGTCAGAAATGACACCAAGCTTTAAAAGACAAGAAAATCTAAATCATAATCAATCTCCATGCTAAATATTTCCAGCATTAGCTGATAATAACCACTATGGCATTTAGTCCAGATGAACCTCCGATACATTGAAAGAATCATGTCGCCACATCTCCAGTGCTCAGAATCAACTAGGGACTCTTGAATGAAGGACCATTACACATCTGAATCAGTATGTGTGTAGAAACTTTTCACATGTCAACTGAAGCATGATCAGTAGCTAGGGATGGTGGGAGTTTTAATCCAACAACATCTGAAGGGATTGGTGGCTGGTGCCCATTGCAGGGAGACAAACTGTAAGTGGAGCCAGAACCATTGACAAGCTCAGACAACTAATTCTAGTTTTGTCACCACCCTCCCTGCTATGTTCTTCAAGGGTGAGGAAGAAGGAATCCAGTAGAGAGTGCCATGCCTTTGATTGGTTGCATGTAGGAAAATGGGAAGAATGAGGTTGGTGGGGTACTGCCTGGCACCCATTAAGACTAGTAGAGACTGGTATGTGGACTACCTTTGCTCTACAGGTGAAATTCGAAAAATTAGAATATCGTGGAAAAGTTAATTTATTTCAGTAATTCAACTTAACAGGTGAAACTAATATATGAGATAGACTCATGACATGCAAAGACAGATATGCCAAGCCTTTATTTGTTATAATTGTGATGATTATGGCGTACAGCTGATGAAAACCCCAAATTAACAATCTCAGAAAATTAGAATTAGGAGGAGGAAAGATGAAGCCACTGAGTGAGGCATCCAGTAGAAGCAGAAGCAGCAGCTGGGAGGGAAGGGAATAGAAAAGCAGTGGTGACAGGGAAAGACAAACAAGGAATGGTGTGGGAGGGTGGACATGTTCTGTCGGTAGGGGAAATGAGGCAAATCCAAGAAAGTTCAGCCTAACTTCAGAGAGGGTTCAGCATAGCCACAAGACCCATGATTTGCCATTTTAACTTAGTCTGAGACGCAGTAGCAATCTTCCCAGCAGTTGGCAGACTGAAAGCCCATCCTCTTTCACAGCTGGAGAAGAATCTGGCATCTGTGGTCTTAATGGCCAGATGGTCCCTCGTGCCTTCAGATCCATCCTTCAACTACACAGTTCTCATTCAGATGATGAGCTCTGATTCCTCCCCTAATTATCAATCATTAGAATACCAATGAAAAACAACAACAACAATGAGAGACAAATACCAGTCGAATTTACCTTGACATGTACTCTGCCTTCAGGGATTTGGGTAACTGTCTTCAAAAGAAGAGTCGAGAGAGGCAGAATGAATATTTTAAAGTGCTTTGATTTCCTTGGGCAAAAAGAACAGATCAAAGCTGTGTTCTTATTTTATTTTATTTTTTAAAAAAGTAATAACTCAGGCTTTCATTCCATTAACGTTCTAAAGGCATCAAATAAAATGCATTAGAATATGAAAAAATAAATAAAATCCAATGTCATGAGAAGAGAGTGTCATTTTAACAGACACAGTTAACACGCTTTGGTAGCTTTGTGTTAACCCCAGCCAACAATGACAGGGCAGTTTCTCTTCTCTCTCATTCCCCCCACATAATTACTAATTTTCCTCTGTTGTCAGGAAGGCTGTACAATGCCCTTTGAGCAATTCTTCTTAACCGAGCCAGCCACAGAATGCCTCAGGAAACTGTGTAACTCCAGCAAATTTTGCACGGTTCCATCAGATGCTAAAAGATGTATTATTCTGAGTGGAATCAAATTGGTCTCTCTAGTACTCATGCACCAGCAGGAGGCATCCAGTAATGGAGAAGGGAATGCCATTTTCACTTATTTCCCCTCCCACTTACAGCCTCAAAGCATCCCTCCCCACCCCCACAGCAAAAAAATAAAATAAAAATCAATTCAGTTTAATGAAAATGTTCCATGGCTTTTTCCTAGAAAATGATTGCATAACATCTCCCAACGGTTACATTGTATGAATTCGCAACAAATATTAACTGCCTGCACTGACTTGACCTCCGATCAAGCTGTGGTGTTTGGGGAGGGGCAAAGAAGTGGCGATCTTTGCATGATGTAAGCGCACCAGCTGGAGCACTGAATTGGCTCTGCTGGTGTGCTTGCACTGCACCAACCTTGCCATCACCTTACCCCTCACCTGCACCACTGAAAACCATAATGGGAGGTCAGGTAAGCAGCATCACATCACTATCCACTACTGGTTTATTGTCTTATCGCAGGGGTGGCCAACTCTCAAGAGACTGTGATGTACTTTCAGAATTAAAAACTGGCAGTGATCTACCCCCGCCTTTTTGGAGTTCAGCTGAACATTGTTGAGCTTTTTTGGGGGAAGGAAAGCCCTGGTTTTTGGGTTCAGCTCAAAGTTGTTGAGCTTTTCTTAGGGATGGGGAAGGCCCCATTTTTTAAGGGCTTTAAAATAAAACTTTGGGGGGGGGGCAAGTTCTGTTTTTGGGGGGCGTGGCTGGAGTCAGTTTTAGCAACGCTAAGGAAAGGGAGCCAGAGATCAACCGTGATCTACCAAAACCTTACAGGGATCTACCAGTAGATCACAATCGACCTGTTGGACATCCCTGTCTTATAAGTACTGATTAAAAAACCCCTAGGAAATCTTAGGAAGCTGCTGAATGAACCAGATCAGACTATAAATCTATCTAGCCGAGTATTTTCTGCTCTGACAGTAGTTCTTCACAGTCTCAGGAAGAGGTCTTTCATGTCATCTGGTACCGGATCCTTCTCAAAAACTGGATATATCAGGGTCTCAAAGTGGAACTTTCTGTATGCAGAGCATATGCTTTGCCACTGAGCTGGGGTTGCTCCCCATAACATAAAACTACTGCAAAACTTCTCTTGAACTTCTTACAGATGTTTCACAAGAGCAGAAGGAATACTTCACTATGGGGTGTGTCTGTTTCAGGGAAATGTTTATGTCACTGAGCATTGCCAGGTGAATAAACCCACTTCATCTATTCTACTTATTGGTGAAACAAACAAACCCTTGCAAGTGGGTGAGACAGGGTTGAACTTCCTAAATTCTTCTTCCATCACCACCTACCACCCATGAATTGGAGAACAAACCTATGAAGTTGGAATCCTTCTGGAGCCATGGAGACCTTTCTGCAAGATTCAGAACCCAGGAGCTGAAGGTTCTAAATCACATGGAGAACAGCCATTGAGTACAAAAGACTTCTCACCGCAGATACTTGCCCTGTGATTCATGAAGAAATTGTGATGGGGGATTGCGAGTCACCCCTGCTTTCCTTATTCATGTGTCAGTTTCGAACATTAGTAGAACAGCTGAAGTGGACTATAGTGCTAAGCCATTAACACCATTCACAAAGCTGGAGCCGACCACTGGTTCCCATAGCTCGCCACCAGTGGAACAAAGTTATTGCAACAAAGTCGGGAGTGAAAAATGCTTTTGGCTTGAATCCCACACATAGGCTGCTTAAAAGCCAATTAAGTCAATGAGACATAGCAACCTAAATATACACTGGGCTGCAGCCTGACACCACCCTTGGTCTTTATTAACCTCATGCAGGATCAGGTCTATATTAGTAGTAACAAGCTGGCTATCATGACTTCTGTGGCCCTGCTCTGCTGTATTCCAGGCATTCAATAGATTTATTCATAGAAACCAAGATAATATAATGGATATTTCCAAATGATGCACAGTTGTTTGCTCTGTGTTTTCTTCTCACCTCATTAACTGAGAGAATGAGAGCATCAAACATTGTTCTCTCCCATCCATTTGTGTTGATGGTACATTTGCAAATATAAATCCAGTTTTGATTGAATGGTGCATGTTAATACACTATTAGCAATCACTACACTCATACTCTAATTGGCTTCTAAATCTGAAGATCTTTGAAAGTGTTATGTTATTGAGAGGAACTTTAGTGCTTTTTGCAGAAAATCGGGACTCCGTTTGAGCCAGTGTTTTACAGCACTCCATCGCAGGACCCAACTTCAATATTTGGTGTTGATTATCTGTACTCAAAGAGGGTTTCTCTATTCTGCTGTTGAGCGTTCATTTAGAGGGATATAAGGCACCCAGGGCAGCAGATGTGGGTGGGTAACAGGTGAATCTTTTGAGGAGTCACCCAACATTCAACAGAAATATAGCCATAGTACTCCTGTAGCCATATTTCATACATCACATCCCCCACTCACAAAGGAGACTTGGATACAAATAGGTAGCCACTGTGGTGCCCTCCAAATACATTTGGACTGCCGCTCCCATAATCCCTGAACTTCACCGTGGTAACTAAGGTTGATGGGAGTTGTAGTCCAACATTTGATGGACACCACATTGGCTATCCCTGATGTAGATTCTGTTAGTATCTGTGAATATTAGGGGTTGGGCCAAGCTTTCAGACCTCCTATAAAGGTAAAGGGACCCCTGATCATTAGGTCCAGTCGTGACCGACTCTGGGGTTGTGGCGCTCATCTCGCTTTATTGGCCGAGGGAGCCAGCGTACAGCTTCCGGGTCACGTGGCCAGCATGACTAAACCGCTTCTGGTGAACCAGAGCAGCACACGGAAACACTGTTTACCTTCCCGCCGGAGTGGTACCTATTTATCTACTTGCACTTTGACGTGCTTTCAAACTGCTAGGTTGGCAGGAGCAGGGACCGAGCAACGGGAGCTCACCCCATCGCAGGGATTCGAACCGCCAACCTTCTGATCGGCAAGTACTAGGCTCTGTGGTTTAGACCACAGCACCACCTGCGCCCCTCTGGTTAAAAACTTAATTTGTTCTGGAGGTCCGTTCTTAACCTGAAGCTGTTCTTAACCTGAGGTTCCACTTTAGCTAATGGGCCTTCCTGCTGCCGCCACACCATTTCTCATCCTGAAGCAAAGTTCTTAACCCGAAGTACTATTTCTGGGTTAGCGGAGTCTGTAACCTGAAGCGTCTGTAACCCGAGGTACCACTGTGGATAGGTTAGTGCTTTGATTCCTCAGACCTCCTATAGTTTGTCTCTAATTTTGGGAGGAGGTTAAGGTAAAAGTGGGGCCAAAACTCATTCCTCTCTTTTGCATTTGGGGAGGGCCTGATGAAACATACCAATTGTTGGGTCAATTGCCACCATAACTGTTCATTCCAAGGGGCATTCTGGGAGGAGGATGGTGGCCATTAATCTAGCAGAGCCGTGAGGGAGCTGTGGTGAGCCTTCCTTTCCAAATAATGCATCCTTCCCCCACTCCCCAGCCAAAATGTGCTGCTACATACATAAACTACAAACGGAGACATGAAGAGGGTTAATCTTCACTCAGCCCTAACACTTTTGCAAAGGGAATAACAGAAAAACCACCCTCAAAGATCAGTCCACAGCTGTCTGCTTCAGAAGTATAAGGCATGCCATTAAATTTGAATATCCTCTGTTGGGTATTAGGTGGACGTTTTAGGGTCATTTCATACATTATATAAGAGGAAACACAGACAATTTGCTTACTTGTTTGTATTTACCTGGTCCTATATTTTATCTATCTACTTATCTAGTGCTTTTCCCCCTAAAAAATAAAAATAGGGGTACTCTAATTTTGACTCAAGAAAATCAACATTTTATAGTTCAAATTGGGAAAAATAAATACAGTAAATGGGCAAAAGTACAAAGGTTCACAAAATGTTTAGGGGTATGCGCCCCCCCAGCACCCCCCCAAATCACTGTACTTATCGATCTATCTGGATTTTGATGTTGTTAGCTGCTGTCAGCATTTTTAAAGGAAAGTTAGAATATAAATATAACAAAAAAGTTACTAAATTGTGCTTCCTGATGAGTGCAACTGCAGGATACTGCCTTGTCTCGTGCATACTTTATATAATACACAACCCAGCTATTCTTCCAAGCATTCTTAAGAATGTGTATGGTGTATTTTCCTCAACACTGGCTTGCCATACTCAAATCCTGTATGTGATTACAAGCCACTCATCAGTCATCCTGTCTGGACTTGTAGCTTGCGTGGTCCTCTAATTCATCAGGCTACACTTACCAGCTGCCTCACACTTGGGGTCTGATTTGACCTCTCTCTCAAAGAGTTCTGGCACCTGATTGAAATTGCCTGCTGCTCCCACCCCCCATTCTAACCATCAGCTGCTGGCCTTTCCACCCATCATTTTTCCAGTGGGATCCCTTGGAACCCTGTAGCATTGGGCCTTCTGTTATTCCATCTTCCATCTGAGAGCATATGGGCTCCCAGAAAGGGACAGGCTCTTTCATTTGCTAGTGTACCACAGGTGTCAGTCTTGCCGCATCCACAGCAAAGGTCAGCCATAATTCCCCCTTATCAATCAAAATCCCCTCTGTCTGCTTTGCAGCAATACTGAAGACAGGAGGCATCACCTCAAAAAACATGCCATAGATTGCATCTTTGAATGTGTCCTTACGTTGAAATCTCTTTTCACATGCAATGCTAGCGCATCCTGGGGGA
Source organism: Podarcis melisellensis (assembly GCF_964234715.1). NCBI lineage: Eukaryota > Metazoa > Chordata > Lepidosauria > Squamata > Lacertidae > Podarcis > Podarcis melisellensis. The sequence continues at coordinate 69,020,575 of NC_138539.1, forward strand.
AACATCATTGTCTCACTCCAGATAAACCACAAGCTACAGCCAAGGTTTGTCTTATGGCTTTGTACTATTTGGAGGAGACAAATCATGAGCCCAGGTTAGGCCATCATGTTATGCCATCATGCAGCAGCAGGAGGACCAAAGGAGGGTTGTGACCTCCTCTCTTGCAAGCCCATATGCTTATGTGTCCATACTAAATCATGGCTTGCCTTAGCGTTACATGCAAACTAGGCTTACGTCTGGACACTTTATAGAGATTTGAATGGTCTCAGTCATGCTGACCAGACTACAAAGGCTATCACCCAGCCAACAAGCTGTTAAACTGTACACAGTGATTATTTCCATAGCAGAGATAGGTTGCTTCAGAACTGTGGCACCCAAAGCAATTGCCTGGATTGGCTCTGTAGCTGAGCTAGCCCTTGGCGCGCGCGCACACACACACACACACACCTTCTGTTGAAATTATTTACCATTATTACTGAGATCCATGCCTATGCACGCACACATAGTAAGGAATACAGTAAGGAACCAACAGGGAAACATGAAAAAGGGTCCCATGGAAGCCCATGCCAATCCCCTCCTGTGCTACATCTGTGGGGCAGCAGGTGGTGGTAGGGAGAAGAGATGGCTTCTATGCAGATGATACATACTTCTTTTGTATCTACTTTTCAGCCAGTGTATGACATTTGCAGTCAATTAATTTCCCCCATCTACTGCTAAGTGTTTATCTTGGCAAATACGATATCATCAGTTATGCAAAAGAGCGACACAATGGATGCATTGGACTCTATACAGAATGGGGAAGAATACTGGTGCACAATGTCATAAAAAATATTGAAAGTATTTGCATAAAATGAAAGCAGGGGAAACCCTCCACCTCTTCTGTATTTTTAATATTTTTTTTTGAAAAAAATGGGGAAGGAGGAAAAGGAGAACAGGCATACTAATAGAAATGAGATACCAGATTGTAATGACCACAGGTTATCCTTTGTGCAGTGAGCACATTATGACAAGGACAAGCATTCCTGCTCATAGATACATTTCTTTTCTCTCTCTCTTCTACCAAGGAAGCATATATGGAAGTAGGAACCAAATAATGATAAAAATAATTGAAAGGATCTCCTGCATTTACAAATCGCCTTGCCAGAGAGGAAAGGATGCTGCTGCAGTAGATTGGCTAGCAGGTGGCAAACCAGCATGAGCACAGATTTTAAATCACATGTGTTTCATTTTGGGGTTTCAGTCTGAATTGTAGCTTTAATACTACAGAGGCTGAGCAAGAGATGAAGCTGCCAGGCCTTAGAGACCAAGGCAGCCAGCTCTGGTTATTGCATTATTACAAAGCAGCAGGATGAAACTCATGGATATGACTATGCAGTTTTTAGGGAAATTAAGCTGGTTAATTTGCGACTTCTAGAGGCCGGAAAGTTGTTTCAGAAGTCTGAAAGTTGATGTATGTGTCTTTTTTATTATTAGTGCTTCATGGCGGGGTACACTGGTGCATTGAGGAGCAGGGGGAAGAATGATGTGTACCTTGAAAAATAAAACTGCACATCTGTCACTCATAGAAACAGAAGAGTGAATCAATGGGCTCATCTCCTCACTGGCAGCAGATCCATGCTGGATTCTTTCCCTGCCCTATATGAACCTAGGGATCCTAACTAAAATGTTTGTGTGTGCAAAGCACATGTGCTGTACCACCAAAATACATCCCCTCTCTATGTCTACCTGAGTGACTATCACTATCTGCCTCTCTCCTCTACCTGAGACACATACCTGGGACACAAAAATTCCCAAACTCAGATCCACAGGGGACTTTGGGTCATTTCTCTATGGTAGTCTATCTTAAAGTTTTTATGTGTTTATTTGCCCACCACATTTTTAAACTTAAAATCCATTGTTGTACAGTGGCACCTTGGGTTACAGATGCTTCAGGTTACAGATGCTTCAGGTTACAGACTCCACTAACCCAGAAAGAGTACCTCGGGTTAAGAACTTTGTTTCAGGATGAGAAGATAAATCGCACAGCAGCGGTGCAGCAGCAGCAGGAGGTCCCATTAGCCAAAGTGGTGCTTCAGTTTAAGAACAGTTTCAGGTTAAAAATGGACCTCCAGAACAAATCAAGTTCTTAACCCGAGGTACCACTGTATATTGTTTTAAATGTTTGTTTTGCTTTTGGGATTGTAGTTCCATTTGTGTTTCACAAGCTGGTCTCTGACCGTAATAATAAATTTCATTTCACACCCTGTGCAACCACACCCTCTTTCTCCTGGCCACACCAGTCATCATGAAGCCTTGCTTCACATCCTTACTGAATGCTTTTGCCTGGATGGAATGTGTCATTGAGCTCTGATAATGAATCTTGCTTGCCTGGATTATCCATGAGTGAATGTGACTCCTGACAGATGTTCTCCAACCCTTCTCTATGTACCACAGTCAGGGCAGAGATTGCTTTGGAAGCATGTGTCCCTCTCTCCCCCTTGCTTCATCAGTAGTGGGGAAGTTCTATTTGTCCTCCTCCTCCCTATAGCTAACGAACCTGACTTTTCCCAGGGATGTCCCACAAAGAGAGCTCTTACTCCATCAGGAATTCTGGCAGACCACACTATTCAAGTTATCCCATGGATTGTTGGTGATAGTTGACCCACTTGCCTCCATACAACTCCCAGAAGGCAAGGGCAGCAGAAAGACATCTTCAACCCTGGCTAAAATTATCCTTCAGCTTGACATGCTTAAGAACTTGAGACTAATGACATTTATCCTTGTCACTTTTACAAGCAGGCAATTATCCGTGCGGAAAGCAGAGCAGGACATCAGGGTAAGGTCTGGTGGCAACATTGTTCTTGCAAGTCCGTGTCCTTAATTTCACTGGCTGCCCAATGGTCAGTCTGGATTAAAAGTTTCCTGAATAAAGGAAGGCTGTTTGCTTCTTAATGTAGCACTAATGCTGCAGTCACTTCAGCCTTCATCGGTACTTGCCCAAGTCCATTTCCTGCCTAAAGAGGAGCTTAATGGCTCCCTCTGCCTGATACAGCCAATGCTTTAAGAAGTCTTCTTTCTAGGGCCAACCTAAATCATTTGGCTCCCTAAAGTGAAGGAGAACATGGCTCCTCTCCCCATAACCACCACATTCCATATACAGAAACCAGCTGGATGAGAAGTTGGGTTCCACTTGGACTCTGGCAATGGGACAGCTTCTTCCACTGCAGGAAGTGGTTCACTCCACCTACCTGAAGGGCTGGCCTTTTCTATTCTGCCTCCAGAAGCAAGTCACCACTACATGGTTCATGAAGTTACCCAAAGATACCTCTCTTTCATTTCTTCACCTTTTCTCTAGTGCAGACAGTTAAAACACGCTCATGATTTTCAAGCCTAGCTTTGTCCATTCGAGTTTGATCAGGAAAGACTAGCTGTCACCCTCCAGCAGGTATAAAGTACATTTTTTTAAGCCTGGGGGCCACATTCTCTTCTGGTCAACATTCCAGGGGCCACATGCTAGTGGTGGGCAAAACCAGAAGTGAACATGGGCAGAAAAACAAATGTAAATTTCCCCCTTGTTTCTACAGACACCTACAACCTGTCTTTTCTCCACTGGGACAAGCAAGAGGCATTATCAGAGTATAGGGCACATTTCAGAGAGGTCAAAAACACTCAAGGGAGGTGAAAAACAAGTCCAGTAGGAATCATGGGGAAGGTATGTCCCCTGGGGAGAGCCCTGAGGGTCATATAGAGAGGCCTGGAGGGATGTTTTTGGTTCATGGGTTTGATGTTCCCATGGACTGCAAGAAGATCAAACATATCCATTCTTAAGGAAATCAGCCCTGAGTGCTCACTGGAAGGGCAGATCCTGAAGCTGAGACTCCAATACTTTGGCCATCTCATGAGAAGAGAAGACTCCCTGGAAAAGACCCTGATGCTGGGAAAGATTGAGGGCACAAGGAGAAGGGGACGACAGAGGATGAGATGGTTGGACAGTGTTCTCGAAGCTACCAGCATGAGTTTGACTAAACTGCGGGAGGCAGTGGAAGACAGAAGTGCCTGGCATGCTCTGCTCCATGGGGTCACAAAGAGTCAGACACTACTAAACGACTAAACAACAACAACAATATCCCTGTCCTACAGGCTGGGTTTAGGCTGCAAAGCAATGCCATCCCCTGCCTCTCCAATGGCAGTGCTTTATTCTGTCTGAATTATTATTATTTTTTACTGGTTTTAAAATAAATTTAAACAAATATTACCTAGCATAACCGCTCCACTGAGATTATTGAGTGGTTGATATAACAAGGTCTTGAATTGTGTTATATGTTTCTTGTTTATATTTTTATTGTCCACAGTTGCCCAAGTGCTGATTTTGAGTTTTGAGTACTGTACTCCCCCCCTCTTCAGTCTATTACATGGATAGCCAACATGGTGCCCTTCAGATGATGTCAGATTACAAATCCCATCATCTCTGACCATTGGCCATGGTGGCTGATGCTGATGGGAGTTGTAGTCCAAGAATCTGCAAAGAGTCCCAAACTGGCTATTCCTGTTCTACTACATTCACAACCCCGTTCTTAACTTTTAAAATCCAGGGACTTCCGTATTTCTGCTTTGACAAAACAAGGTAGAGGTCTTATCTTCATTAAGAATACATGGTAATGACAGACATATTTGCAGAACTGGCCCAGATCATATACACTAGTATTGATCCTTATGTGGCAAAATCGACCTGTGAAAATTACATGCACATTTTATCACTCTCTCTGTTGCTAATGTTCAGGATATGAATGCCACTTTGCCACCCACACAAAAGTGAGAAGTATTCGCCCAGTCAGGGGAACCCCAAAGTTTGCAAAATACAAAATCTCTCCATTAAAAAAGCAGACTGTACCCCCACAAATAGAGCCTACTGAAAACTGAGCATTCTAAGTTTGAACTATGAGTGGAGGCGGTACTCCATGCCGCAATCTTTTTGCTCTCGTTTATCTTCTTTAGTTACTCATGCTGCAGTAAGTCAGAGGTTCCAAAATGTGCAAATTCATAAGGATTTGCTTCATTTTTAAAAAAATGCCAGCTGACTTTTGCTTCATCAGCTCCCCCTCCCCTAGCAATCTTCTGCGTGGTCCCAGATCGCTCTTCATAAAGTTCCTCACTACCTGGAGTGCCATTTTCCTACACAGACTTCCAGCTGAGAGATAAATGAACACAAGTGGCCTGCTGATCCACAGGATTGTATCATGCTAGGGCTTCTTCCTTCCCCCCAGCTGTTGCTTTAAAGGTCACATCCAGGAAATACCTTTCCCACCGCAGGCTTTCTGTACTCGTTTTCATCGAAGATCTTGAACTGTCCTCTCCTCTGCAACTTCCGGCAACTTCATTACTAGCCTTGGAATTTATGAGGAATCATTTAATCCAGATCAGTGCTTGAGGGTGTAGCATGCAGGCATTGAGGGAGGTGAAGTCATAAGTTCAATGCAGCCTCCAGCTTTGCCGCTCTTTGGTTTGTTGGTCTTCAAATTATTGGAATGGGAATAATAAGAGAAAGAATTAAGATTCATTCTTGATAATTTAAATTAGAATAGGGGAACACTGGTGAATAATATGATTTGCAAATATCAAGAAAGAAATGGATGAAAGAATTATATTTAATTTACAGCAATGTTTAGGGCACGGGTGTGAAACCACTGGCTCTCCAATATCCAGAGCTTATGGTCAGAGGTTCTCTTTAGAAATGGCTGGTCTGGATAGGGTTAAGCCCTCAGTGCTCCCACTGACAGTTCATTTTTTCAGCTTTGAAAGACTGCTAATCACTGTGGTTCAAATTAGAAATGTGAAGGGCATTCAGTGTTTAAAGCAATCAGGCCATCTCTACGGCTTGCCCATTTAAAATTAAAATAAGGATGCTTACTAGGAAACGGCACCGAAGATTTGGCACATTACATTCAATCATGCTCTGCAAAATGAGAGAAGAAAAATAAGGAGGAGGGTGGAAGCCACACAGGTCTATGCTCCTGAATAATGGTGTACATTAGTTTTGATTTTGCCTCCTGCAACTTCCCCTATTCAATGTGTGGATTGATGATAACAAAATAAAAACCACAAATTAGATATGCATCCTGCTCACTAGGAACACATGGAAACCAATGCAAGTTTAAAATATATACCTAAGACATGTGAGAGAGAAGTTAGACCAGCTTCTTTTCTTATATTTCCACCTTCTTATTCCAAGAGGCTTTTGGGGAACTGACTGTTTTTAATGAAGTGGCTGGTTCTGTCCTGCTTTTATTGTGATTTTTTAAATTTATCTGTATGCTTTCAATACATCTATATGTTTCTAATCACCCAGAACCCATGTCAGAGAAAAGGATGGGGTATAAATAAATTAACCACCACAACAGAAAACCCACAGAAGCTGATCTGATCCATGCTCTGATAGGAAACCACCCAGGGTCCCTACATAACCAGCTTGAGAAAGGCAGGGTATAAGTGTTATAGACAAATGAAAAATGAGTTTCCATTCTCCTGGAGTTGTTTTGAATGGTTCCTAAACAAAATGGATTGATCCATATGGTGTGCAAAGAAGACCCTTTGGAAGACCCTGCAGCATGGAGGACTTTTCCAATCTCATTCAGTTGGACACGCTTAAAACCCCTCTTCAGAAATTAGTGCTAACAGTAGAAAGGGTCCAAATGGCAAGCTGAGGTTGGGGCTTGCATGCTTGCCCCTGACCACTCCTGGGGATGCAGGGAGCAACTGTTCTAAGGGATTTGCTACCCTGCCTGTCACTCTATTTATAATGATCTTGTTTGTGCTGATGCTTATTGGAATTTATTCTACCTTGGTTCTCGAACTTAATCCGTTCCGGTTGTCTGTTTGACTCCCAAAACAGTTTGGAAACAAAAGGTCAGCTTCTGATTGGCTGCAGGAGCTTCCTGCACTCAATCGGAAGCTGCGGAAGCCACATCGGAAGTTCAATTTGTTTGGGAGCCAAGCCATTCGAGAACCAAGGTACCACTCTAATGGACGTTGCCAGGCAGAGGAAGAACCTGAAATGAAATGCCTTTTATTTTCAACAGCCCCAACCCCAGCCCAAGCCAAGAATTTACATGGACACTCCAAGGTCTCAACTCTGGAGAAATCGAGGGCAAGGAAGCATGCAGAAGCCCCAAGCCCATCCTCCACCCGCCCCTTGACGTCTTTTTGTGATTAGTGCAGAAATCTGAAGAGGGTTTCCACACATATTCAGCTGAATGTGCCCAGAAACCTCTGCACAAACAGGAAGCCTAGTTCACCAGGGTTCCCAATTGTAGTGAGCTTTTATAAGCATGTTCAACTGAATACAATAAAAATCTCCTCCTCAGACTTTTCTGCCAATTGTACGGAGGTCTGAAGAGTAACCCAGACATCTGGGAATACTAGGGGCTCATGCATGCCCATGGGTGTCCATAGTTTAATCCTTCTTCCATTCAAGAGAATGCCTGGAGACTAATAATAATAATAATAATAATAATAATAATAATAATAATAATAACTATTACATATATTTCCATGCCTTCTACACTGTCTCATGCAAGCTCACAGCTACTGACTTGGCTCACCCACCAATTCACTCATCAGCTGACAATCTCTGTGAGTATTTCAAAGCTGTTGCACTTCTTCTGCCACAATGATTTGTTTTAAATCCTTTCACTTGGTGCTGTGCCCTTAACAATCACACCCATTCTCGGGTGTTAGCAACCTGTTATTTGCCTGGCGGATTATCCCGCCCTTTTACAGCACTTTTCACGCTCCTGGCAGTAGAAAAAACAATAATCTGGATGTGTGTGCTTCCGGAAAGATAAAGAAAATATCAATGTGAGTGCTTTAAGAGAGAGAGAGAGAGTTGGAGGCAAGAATCTGTTCCATCTCGCTCCCTACTTCCCCCTCTCTCTGAGAGAATGGAACAAGAAAACCAAACATGCCATATCCCTTTGACATTAAGAGGCTTCAGGCTTGCTTTTCACAAGTGGTCAGTGTAATTCCTGTGAACGTATAATTTATTGATGTCTGCAGAGTGCTTTGAGTTTCTCTGGGAGGGAAGGTGCTATATGAATGTAGATGTTACGGTTCTCTTAGGAGAGAAATTGCATTAAGAAGCAATTGGGCTCCCTTAAGCCATGGCATTCCAAGCCAACAGCCATCTCCGGGAACCTAACGAGTCATTTCAGAATTGTTTTGGGATGGAATGATTATTCAAATAAGAAATAGTTTAACCAAAACTTCCATAACACCAACCAATCAATTGCCTGGATGCTCAAATAAAGACCAGAGACCCAATTAACCATTAACTCTTTGTAGGACACATTTTTAAATCCCTGCAATGATTTCAGTAATACTGATTCTGAGGATGAAAGCAATCAGAGTTTCCAATATCTACAGTCTGTCTATGGAACCCAAGAGCTATGTTCTACATGCACTGCCAGTATGCTACCAGGCCAGGATCAAAGTCATGAACAACTTGGGTTTAAAATACTGTAAAGACTGCTGGAACCCTTATATTCCAGCTTGAAATCAGCCCTGAGTGCTCGCTGGAAGGACAGATCGTGAAGTTGAGGCTCCAATACTTTGGCTACCTCATGAGAAGAGAAGACTCCCTAGAAAAGACCCTGATGTTGGGAAAGATTGAGGGCACAAGGAGAAGGTGACGACAGAGGATGAGATGGTTGGACAGTATTCTCAAAGCTACCAGCATGAGTTTGACTAAACTGCGGGAGGCAGTGGAAGACAGGAGTGCCTGGCATGCTCTGGTCCATGGGGTCACGAAGAGTCGGACACGACTAAATGACTAAACAACAACAACAATAAGTAAACAGCCATGGGTTTCAATCCCTCTGTCAGATCCTGTCCCCAAATAGTTAGGGAACATATTGTATGCAAAACCTAGTTAGTTACATATATAAGTTAGTGTTACATATATAAACGGTTTCCTTCAATTCACAAAACCTCTACAGTTGAGGAATATTCATGGTGTCAATCACATACACGCCATCTCAAAAATAAAATTAAGTCCTCGTATAAATTCATATTCCTCTTCATGCGCATTTTCCCTCTTGCACACATTTTTGTACATAATTTTTGCCTAATATATGGATTTTTTTGCAAGCAATTCCCCATAGTACAATGGCTGCTTGTACACTCTTCTCATTCATGCCCACATTTTTACATGTGATTCATGTAGAAAAGCATTACAAAATTCAGAGAAATTTGAATTTTGAAGGCTGATTGCATTGTGGTTAATCAATTGATTCACAGTGTGCAAATGCCGTCAATTCACATGAAAATGAATTTCCCCCATCCCTAACCAAGATGCAGTTCTTAGTTGTTAGCACAAACTTTTACACTTTTTTTTTTATTAAGTGAAAAAAAGAAAAAAAAAACCTTGTGGAAGTGGTAGTCATATAGGAAAAGGTCAGGAGGGTTGAACAGAACAGAAAGTAACTGATCTGCAGAGAGAAGGAGGATTGGGAAAGCTCACTGGATACGAGCCAAATTCTACCTTCTTAGCAGAGCAACAATGTCTCTCACCTTTCAAGTTTCTGAAACTACCCCTGTGTGTAGGGAAGGAAGGAAAAAAGAGATTGGTAGGGTCAGAAGCAAAGATTTGAGGCTGCAAAAGAAAAGCCACAATGCGAAGTTTAAAAGCTATGGTCTGTTAGCTCGAGACAGTGGGAAACTTGTTGGGTGCGCAATCTTGGATGAAAGCAGCTGCGAAGGTCACAGCTTGTAACCCAATTTAATAGCTAGATGAGGGGGATCATACAATTGACCTTGCCTTTTGAAGCATGGGGAGGAAACATCGGAGCTAAAAATATTGGCGATAGTGCTCAAATTGTCAAGTGTGGCTGCACACAGGTAGGCTTTTGAATGAGGTTAAACAGGCATGTCCGTCTTTTCCTAATGTTGCTTTAAGCTACACCACTGGCTACCCATTTCCCCCCTTTTATTAAGCTCAAATATTTTACAAAGGAGGATTAACACCGAACAGTGAGTGCTTCATCTGTGATTTAGACACATCACTTTCTATATTGATTGACAAAGTGGGATGTCTTCAAGAGGACATTCCAGGGGCAGGGCAGATTATGTTCTCCCTCTCAAACTATCTTGGGCTGCAGGCTGTGCATATCCACATGCGAGTGGTGCTGTGGTCTAAACCACTGAGCCTCTTGGGCTTGCTGATCAGAAGGTCGGTGGTTTGAATCCCCGCGATGGGGTGAGCTCCCGTTGCTCTGTCCCAGCTCCTGCCAACCTAGCAGTTCAAAAGCACACCAGTGCAAGTAGATAAATAGGTACTGCTCTGGCGGGAAGGTAAACGGCATTTCCATGCACTCTGGCTTCTGTCACAGTGTTCTGTTGTGCCAGAAGCGGTTTAGTCATGCTGGCCACATGACCCAGAAAGCTTTCTGTGGACAAACGCCGGTTACCTTGGCCTGAAAAGCGAGATGAGCGCTGCAACCCCATAGTTACCGTTGACTGGACTTAACCATCCAGGGGGTCCCTTAGCTTTCTACATTTTATCCACATGCCCACTCATGCCAGGGAGTATTTAGGTTAGTGTGCAGGTGTTAGCCCTGGGCCCACAGAAATTGAGGGAGTTGTACTAGCTGAGCAGGAATCTAAGCACAGTTCATGTTCAACTCAATAAACTACTGGGCAGGACTGGGCACTCATCCTGCCTGAAAAGGGTCCCTTTCAGCATGCAGCTTGGTAGAGCTATAAAAATTGAGGCTGTACACCCAACAGATTGGCCCTACTGATGCACTTGCATAAGCCCAATCTTACCTCCACCCCAGCTTGGTGCAGGCAAGCAGAGGTGATGGCAATGTCAAGAGATCGCCACCCAACCCCACATGCCTCCACTGTATCACTGTCAAATTCCCCTCTTAGAGAACCTTTCAGAGGTTGAAGGGGCTGCTGTTCTTCATCAGCAGAAGGGTTATTGGTGGAGACTTAATTATGGCATCTCCGCTGATCCCCTCTTGTTGCCCTTATTAGGCTTGACAGATATATTTTGCCTAAAGCTCAGCTGAAAGCAAATTCGAAGTTTCCTGTTCGAGTGAGGTATCTGAGAGATTTCAAGGGAAAGCAAGATGGTTCCAAGAGGATTAGAAGAAAAGCTAAGATGAATTTTGCAGAGCCCAAGTAATTACAGAAAATCAAGGAAAGCTGCTAATACTCCTGCTCTCCTTCTTTACTGACATAGTTGTATGGTTGGTGAGAGAGGTTGGAAGCACGTATCAACACATCTATTTACTTATTTATTTTCAGATCTTCTTCATTCATCCACTGCAACTGAGAGTGCAGGGCAGGTCATGTGCCACGCTCTGATCTGCCCTCCAGCAGATTGGTACATGTTATGGACCAGCTGGATGCAGAAGAATGGTGGGAGGCAAAGCTGGGAACCCCCGGCGGAAGAAGGCTCTCAGAGCCAAGGAATTGGTGGTGGGATGATGAAGAGTGGTCAGAGGGAGAAGAGGCAGCTGACTGGGAGGTGTCAGAAGCTGAAGAGTTAACAGGATTTAGTGAGCAGGAAGAGGCTGTGGCAGAGAGCAGTCTGAATCAGAGGCTAGAGAGGAAGGGGTCCCAGAGGCAGAAATCAGGCAGGATGCTGAAGAATCCAGGGAGTCCCCCTCCTGCTGTGACCTGCTCCTCTCCCTACGGGTTTCCCAGAACCCAAAGAGGTATGAAAAGGGTGGAACAAAGACAGACAAGGTAGAGAAGTATCCAGTTGCTTGGGAAGGACCCAGAGACTTATCAAGCTATATGGGAAGTCCACAGTCCTTGCAACTGCCTCATTGGGGCAAGACCTACTGGGAGGAGTTGCTGTTCTTACTGGATGTAAGCTGTTTTGTTTCTTTGAATAAAGAATTAACTTCACTGACATCTTGTGATGTATTCCTGACTTTCTTCTGAAACTACAGCTGGAAGGCTCAGGAAGAAAAACCAGGGGACTGTTGTTACTGCTCCCCACCAAGCATCTGCCACCCGAGGCAGTCATTTTCATCTTCCTAATGATAGGGCCAACCCTGTTCACAGCAAATATATAAAGAGGATAGTCTGAATTCTTCAAAGCATCCTTTTTGTGAAGTATAGGACTTTTTTCACAGTGTGCCATGTGCTTTACAACCTTTAGCATGCTTGGTGTAACAACACCCTGATGTGATGAGAACTGTTGCGCTTGTGTTATGGACAATAGAGGATACGGATGCATCCTTTGACATTAGTAATGGAAACTAACGGGAATCTGGCTATTCCAAGGGGCTGGAAAGCAAGCCACATTCACCTGCAGCAACCTGAAGCAGGTATGTCCAAGATGAGCCTAAAAGTAGAAAGGGAAATAGTAAAGTAATATGAAAGAATTCAAAGCCACATTATTCTGATTGTTTCATTGGCACCAGAATTTCTGCCTGCTAGATGGAATGATACTCCTTTTCCTCCCCCTATGCTCTGTTCTGGGGTTTCTCTCGACCCTCCAGAGCAGATTATATGAGGCATAGGGGGCAGGCAGGGAGACAGAGAATTCACACCTAATTTTTCAGATGTATTTGAATCAGGGACTTATTTTTCTCTCAAATGCAGCGCAGGAGTTTGTTTAACATTCTGTAGTACTGGACTGCAATTGGTTTCAAAGATTTAGTACAAGACTTTGGTACTTGAGTTTTCATATATCTGCGGAAAGAAGGAGGCAGAGAGCGAACGCTCCAAAGGTTTTGTCTCCCATTTGTGATGAGTTCAATTGCCTGGTTCTACAGTCATTGTTGCACTTCTGTAGTTTGAGGTCATGCTCACCATTTCTGCGGGGCCAGAACCCTCCCGAGAAAACCAAATGGAGATGTAGAAGCAATAGTTTATAAATAAATAAATATAGGAACTGGGTCAAGGAGGTTGAAATTTTATACTGAAGAAAAGTTGTCTTTTCCTGACGTGTTTGAAGCATGGATGTGTATTTACAATTCCCCGCTGCTTTCTATTTTAGCCCACTGTGTTTAGCCAGAGGGAATTTGGGTCTGTGGCTACCCAGAGGTACAGTACTTTAACAAGAAGAGGAAAGGAACACATTGGGGCTTAGACAGGTCATGAAGCATTACTGTCAGTACCATGAAAAAAAAATAAAGCACCGTGAAGTGGAATAAGCCCATACTTCTCTTTCAAAACTGTGAAGAAAACCAAGCCTTTTGCTCAAACAATATGGAAAAAAAAGATATGGATTAAGCCTGACACAGAATTGAAAACCCAATAATTCGGAAGGAGAAGGAATTTGACTACCCAAAAAGGAAATATTGTTTGGCTATAATCTCTGCCACATGGTTTATACTGTGAAAGCTGCCGAAGCAACAGAATTGTGTCGGTGTGTCCATCCTGTTTCTCTGATCTGAAGAGGGGAGAGGTTGGTTGCTAAATCCCACCATATCAGACATGAAGATTCAAACACATTTTGAGCTTTACAGAAGCTGTGTGGTGGTATCTCACACAGCAGTGGTGTAAGGTGGGAAAAGACTGCAGACATATGCAATCATTATTGGCATGCAGTTGTGTCGCGGAAGAACCATAGTTCTTTGGGAGATGAGATGCATTGCATGTAGAGGATCCCAAATTTAATCTGTGACATCTCTGGCTAGTGCCGGGAACAACTTATGTCTGAAACCCTAGAGAGCCAGGATGAAGAATGAGTTAGATGGCTTTGCCTAACACAATTCCTATGTGGGTCCACACCATGTGTGCCCATTTAGATGTAAAACACTCTAAACATCAGTGGCCCGTACATAAATGCACACTTCACAATGTGTGCAGCATCACCCAAAGAGGTTGGTCACATGCAGTTGAGTAGAAGAGGGACACCTCTCTATGTAATGGCCATCTTAGAGATACAACAGTGAAGTCAATGTGCACCCTCCACCCATTTATTTTGGAACCGATTACCTTTGATGCATGCATATGAGAATTTTTGCACTGACGCCAACAGTGCAACACCCTCCCCGCTGAAATAAGTGATGCCTCATCAGTATTGATATTCTGGTTGCTTTTGAAGATTCGCCTGTTGACAGAGGCACTGTCTTGATCTATTTAACCAAGTCTCCTGTTTCGATTACCACACAGTTTTTAAAATGCCATTGTCTTACTGCCTCTTTGAATCATGTGCTTTTAAATCTTACTGTCTTAATGGGATTGTTTTGTTATGTATTTTGATTATGGCCAATATTTTATTTTTTCTGCCTTTTAACAAAGTTGTGCAGTTAGGGTGGTAGCCAATGCTATGCTTAATCAGAACGGACCTATTGAAATCAATGAACGTAACTAACTGAGGACTATTAATTCCAATGTGCCTACTCTGAGTAAAACTTAGTTGGAGACAACCCTTGGTTTTCATGTTTTGTACACCACTTAGGAGCCAACTTGGCATTAAACAGTATGCGAATTAGTAACCATCTCTTTCTTTTGAGCAAGTAACAGAATTAACTAACATGTTGTTTCAAGTATATGCCCTTTCCTTCCTTCCTTCATTCCTTCCTTATTTATTTTTATTGATTTTCTTTTCTCATAACAATACAACTTCCATTTTCATCCAGATTTGTATTTCTTAGGGATAACACTTTCAGCATTGTGTTTACTAACACTCACTATCTATTTTTTTCAGAATATTTTGCATGGTTGTCAAGAATGATTAACTATGATTATGTACTGTTCATTGCAAATGGGGGAAAAATGTACTAAAATTTTACACCAAAAATATTCTTTGGGGGTTGCTTCCAATGTAAGGATTGTACTGCTGGATTAGACCAATGGCCCTTCAAGTCTGGAACACTTTTCTCGCTGTGGTTAACCAGATGTCTATGGGGAGCCTACAGGTAGGACCCAACCACAGCGTTCTCTCCTCTCCTGTGATTTCCAGCATCTGGTACTCAAAAGCATAAAGACTCAGGGCTTCCGGAGGCGGCACGAAGGGTAATGGCTGCCCTTTCCTAATCGGGAAGGGAGCTCCGCTCGAAAACGGGTCGTCCGCTACGTCGAAGCGGAGACCCACATCGGAAAACCGCAGGCGGCAGAAGCCTGCAGTCTTGGGACCCGGCGGGCGCCAGGAGCTGCCCCCAAAACGTTGAAGGAACCCCGTAAGGGGCTCCGGATCGCGGAGGAGGCAGCGGCGCTGAGGGTCATTCCGCAATCGGCGGAGAGAAGCCGCAAAGCTGTTGCCGGTGAGCGCTGACCTTTCTTCCTGGATTTGGCACTTTGAAAAGCAGCAACCCGTGAGTAACAAAGACTTTTAATCAATTTGAGACTAAAAAGCAACTGAATTTGGCTGAAAGCGGAGGACGAAAAGAAAAAGGAAGTCCGTCTTCCGCTGTCACTGAACTTCAAAGCAAAGAGCTGGAGGAGTGGAGGCTGAAAGTGAATCTTTCATTAATTGGATCTGAGCATTTATTGAACCTCATTTAAAGGCAGAAAAGGAGTTTAAGCATTGGATTTATGTGTTAGCATGGACTGTGAAATCTTCCTCTGTTGAAGTTACAATTTAAAGAAGAAAACCAGGTGCTGGAACTGCCTGGTAACAGTAGCAGTCAGTTTGCAGACTCAAGTATTTTGATACATAAATTGGAAAAATTTGAGAGGTCTGGACTTTGTTACTTTATAACACCAACTGAAGTACCAGCAAGCACTGTTTTGAGACATTGTGTTTTTATAACACCAACTCTGCCAAAAATTTAACATTTGAAGGCTTTTGGACATTAATTTCATTATCTTTGGGTATTTCTTCCTGAAAGACATTTTAAGCTCCCCCTAGAGGTTTTTGAACTTAACAGCAGTGATATTGTTTTACTTTCTATTTCCCGGCCTGCTGGCTGAGTGCTGTCATCTGGGCCGTCTTTTTCTCATGGGAACAACTCAGCTTGACCTTGACTACCAGATAAACTTGGAATGAGTGGCGCAAAGAAAAAGGAGACTAAAGAAAAAGAACAAAGACCAAGAACGAGACAAACAACCTTAGCCTCAACTTTACAACAACGCAGATCGTCTGTGCCTATTTTGCACTCTGAGGAAGAAGCTGCCTCCTTGCCACAGGCAGGGGGAGGAGAGACAGAGGAATTACAACTGGAGGATATGGCTTCAGGATCAGCTGCTTCTATCTTAGAAAAAAAATTATGAAAAATTGGAATCTTTGGATAAGAGAGTGGAATCTTTGGACAAAAAGGCTGATGAACAAACATCGAAAATAGATCAGAACACAGAATGTTTAAATAGATTAACTGGACAAGTGGCACAGAACGTTCAAACGATTGCAAAATTGGAGGAGGCTACAGGGGAGAACAGGAAATTGGCTGAAGATACTAGCCAAAGACTTGGAAAGTTAGAAAAAGAGGTGAGACCACTCAACAAACAAGTAGGTGAACATCAGATCTATCTTTCGATGATTGAATTGAAAAATAGGGAGACCAACTTAAGGATAAGATCTGTATCCGAAGTAGAAGAAGACAACCTGGCTGAGTTTTTGACCAAAATATTTTCCAAGCATTGGAACCTTGAGGAGAAAGATTTTAAAATCACATCAGCTTTTAGACTTGGAAGACTGATAAGAAAAGACAAGCCCAGAGACTGCTTGATAACAGTGAGATCAAAGGAGGAGAGGGACAAGATTTTGGGCCTACACTACAGAAAATCACTGGACATTTTGGGCAAAAGAATTGAAATTTACAAGGACATTCCTAGACAGCTTTTGGATTTGAGATCTGAGTATTTGGAACTAGCAAAACTACTGAGGAGCAACTCAATCATCTTTAGGTGGGACTTCCCTCAAGGATTATCTTTTACTTTTAGAGGGAGGAAGATTAAAATTAGAACATTGGAAGACAGAGACAAATTTCTGAACCAGTACGGAGAAGACCTTCATAAAGGACTTGGATCACTGCTGGAGCACCAAAGGAACCGGCACCCTTGGATCCTGAAGATCCAGAGAATAAGGTACCACCCCCTGAAAAATAACCAGATCTATCCAGGATGTCTCTGCAACTTCTGAGTTGGAACATAAATGGCTGCAACATTCCAGAAAAAAGGAAGAAAATCTTTCATATATTAAAAAAGGAACAATTAGACATTATTTGCTTGCAAGAAACACATGTGACTAGGCTCCACAGAAAAGTATTGGTAAATAAAAGACTTGGCCAGGAATTTATATCTTCAGATAGAGTAAAGAAGAGAGGGGTGGTGATATATGCAAAAGAGAGCCTTTCACCTAAATTATTATTTAAAGACGAACATGGCAGAATTTTGGCAGTCGAAATACAACATCAAGGAGAAAAAATTATGCTATTAGGAATCTACGCACCAAATGAAGGGAAATCGGAATTTTATAAGAAGTTGCATGAGAGCATGCTGGAATATCTGGACTTTGACAACATCATTATGATGGGAGATATGAACGGGATTGTATCAACTAACATGGACAAGTCGCAAAGTCAAAAAGTTACTAAAGATGGCAGACTACCAAAGACCTTTTTTGAAATGACAGACAATATGGACTGGATTGACATTTGGAGAACGAGAAACCCCTTGGGAAAAGAAGGAACATTCTTCTCTGAAGCCCATCTGACTTGGACAAGAATCGACCAAATATGGATTATTAGAGGTCTGGCACCTAAGGTCAGGAAAGTGGAAATCTGCCCAAAGACCTGCTCCGACCATAACGCTTTGAAAATGGATTTGACATTGTTACCAACCGGTTCCTTTCGATGGAAGATGAATGACAACTTATTTAGAGATCAGGAGATCATTAAGAAGGCCCAAAAAGTTTTGAAGGACTATTTTGAAATAAATTTGAACACAACGGTGGAAAAAAGAACAATCTGGGACGCAAGTAAAGCCGTGATGAGAGGGTTCTTAATATAACAGAATGCTATAAAGAAAAGGAAACAAAATGAAAAGAAAGACAAGATTTTGGAGAAAATTAAAGAATTAGAGAAGAAGTTAAGAATAAACCCGAAGTCACAGCTGATTCTGAGAGAAATCAAACTTCACCAGGCACAATATTCTAAACTGATAAATCAGGAAATAGAATGGAAGATTAAATCAATGAAACAAAAAACGTTTGAATCGGCAAATAAATGTGGGAAACTGCTGGCTTGGCAGTTGAAGAAGAGACAAAAGTTGAATACAGTAACAAATTTGGAAATTGAAGAAAGAAATATTCAGAACCCCGTGGAAATTAGAAAATCCTTCCAGAAATATTTCAAGAAACTATATACTCAAGGGCCGCAAAATGAGGTTGAGATTGAACAATTTTTGAAAAAAAATAGTCTTAAAAAATTTACACAAGAAAATAGACTACTCCTGAATAGCCAAATAACACGACAAGAAATTGAACATGCCATTCAGAACATGAAATTGGGCAAATCTCCAGGGCCAGACGGCTTGACCTCCAAGTACTATAAGACAATGAGTGACTATTTGATTCAACCTTTGATGGAGGTCAGCAATGAAATCCTGGAGGGAAAGAAGGCGCCGGAATCGTGGAAGGAAGCTTTTATCACATTGATACCAAAATCAGAAACTGAAAAAACACAACTTAAGAACTATCGCCCCATCTCCCTTCTAAATGTGGATTACAAAATATTTGCTGATGTTTTAGCAGGCAGACTTAAAAGAGTTTTAAATGAAGTAATTCATAAAGACCAGGCCGGCTTTCTTTCCGGTAGACACATGTTTGCAAACACAAGGAACATTATTGACATTTTGGAACTTTTGCAAACAGACATAAACACTAAAGCAGTGCTGATTTTTATAGACGCGGAGAAGGCCTTCGACAACATCTCTTGGAAATTTATGAAGGGAAATTTAAAAGAAATGGGAGCGGGACGGGGTTTTGAAAATGGGATTGATGCAATATATTCAGAACAAAAAGCTAAATTGATAGTTAACAATGTGGTAACGGAAGAATTTAAAATTGAAAAAGGAACACGACAAGGCTGCCCGATTTCCCCTCTGTTCTTTATTTCAGTTTTGGAGGTGCTCCTGAACTTGATCAGAGGTGACCGGTTGGTGCAGGGGATTCAGGTCGGAGCGAAACAATATAAACTTAAAGCTTTTGCAGATGACCTAGTTTTGACACTGCAGGAGCCAGAATCTAGTACGAAAAGAGTATTACAACTGATACATGATTTTGGTCAGGTGGCGGGATTTAAGCTAAATAAACAAAAAACGAAGGTGTTAGGGAAAAATATGACAGATACAGAGTCAGAACGGTTTCAGAGAGAAACAGAATTATCATTGGTGAAAAAGGTAAAGTACCTAGGGGTCAACATAACAGCCAAAAATCTGAGTCTATTTAAGGACAATTATGAAAAATGCTGGTCTGAAATTAAGAGAGACTTGGATAGCTGGGCAAAATTGAAGCTTTCTTTGTTGGGCCGAATTGCTGCTATTAAGATGAATGTATTGCCAAAGATGTTGTTTCTGTTCCAAACATTGCAAATTGTGGACAAAACGGAGTGTTTCCGGAGGTGGCAGAGAGATATTTCCAAATTTGTCTGGCAGGGCAAAAAGCCCAGAATTAAGTTTAAGATATTAACAGATGCAAAAGAAAGAGGGGGCTTCGCCCTGCCAGACTTAAGGTTGTACTATGAAGCCGCAGCTTTCTGCTGGCTAAAAGATTGGCTACTTCTCGAAGACACTGACGTGTTGGATCTGGAAGGCTATAACAATGCTTTTGGTTGGCATGCATACTTGTGGTATGATAAGGTTAAGATCAATAAGGCCTTTAAGAACCATATTGTCAGAAAAGCAGTGTTTAATGTCTGGACAAAATATAAAGACTTATTGGAAAATAAAACTCCAAGGTGGCTCTCACCTTTGGAAGCTAAGGCCCGAAAAAGAACCAATATGGAAGCCTATTGGCCAAAATATTGGGAACTGTTAGAAAAAGACGGAGATAATTGGAAATTGCAGAGTATGGAGAAAATGAAGGATAAAGTGCGAGACTGGTTACACTACGCTCAGATTAAAGAAATTTTTAAAAGTGATAAAAAGCTAGGGTTCCAGGTGGAGAAATCGAAGTTGGAAACAGAATTGTTAGAACCTAAGACTAAGGTACTTTCAAGAATGTATAACTTGCTGTTGAAATGGAATACACAAGACGAAATGGTTAAGTCGGCTATGATAAAATGGGCACAGGATATTGGGCATAACATTATGTTTGAAGACTGGGAAAGGTTGTGGACCACTGGGTTGAACTTTACTGCATGTAATGCTTTGAAAGAAAATGTAATGAAAATGATATACAGATGGTACATGACCCCAGTTAAACTTGCCAAAATATACCATTTGTCTGATAATAAATGTTGGAAATGTAAAGAAAATGAAGGTACATTCTTTCACCTCTGGTGGACCTGCCCTAAAGTGAAGGTCTTCTGGGAAATGATATATAATGAGTTGAAAAAGGTATTTAAGTATACCTTCACCAAGAAACCAGAGGCCTTTCTTCTGGGCATTGTCGACCAGAAGGTGTTAAAGAAGGATAGAACATTTTTCATGTATGCAACAACAGCAGCAAGGATACTACTCGCTAAGAACTGGAAAACTCAAGATCTACCCACACTGGAAGAATGGCAGATGCAACTGATGGACTATATGCAACTGGCGGAGATGACTGGCAGAATCCGAGACCTGGGAGAAGAAAGGATCGAAGAAGACTGGAAGAAATTTAAGATTTATCTACAGAAACATTGCGATTTAGTGGAATACTAAGAAGGATGCTTGGTTATAAATAATTGGCCATCACTAAATTGGATTAGAATTTGATGATAAGAGAGATTAAGAGAAACAAAAATTGTAGGAGAATTATTTTATTGTATTTAAATAAGTGGTTATAAAATTGAAAATAAGATGATAATTTGCTTGACAAAAACTTATTAATGATGTAAGTGGGAGCGGGGGATGTGAGGAAGTCTAAAGATGTTATGAAATTCTGTAAAAACAAAGTAACGCTGTTTATTATTTCTGTATTTCTTTTATTAAAAACTTCAATAAATATTTATTAAAAAAAAAGCATAAAGACTCAGAATGTGGAGCCAGTAGTTGCTGACATCCTTTACCTTCTCAAATTTGTCTAATCCTTTTTTAAAGCTATTCAAGCTGGTCATCATCACCGCCTCCAGTGGCAGTGAATTTTATAGTTTAACCTTGTGTATTGTAGTTTTTTTAAAGCTTCTCCAAGCAACAACTCTATGCTCACTTGTGCATGGACCATTGTCTTTTATCTTTCAAGTCTGTTCTTTCCTGTTTCTACATTAAGCTGTTGTTGGCTTTCTCAGGAGACAGTAGAAGAATGTGCCTATGAAGGAAAAGTCAAGCCATTGTGAAGCACGTGAACACAAGCAGGTACTTGCTTGGTGTTAAATAAGGATCAGGCAGACTCAGCAAAGGAGAATAAGAAGGTGAAGTTTATTGTCAGGCAATAAGGACCCAGTTTGGAATCTCTTCCAAAAGGAACTGGGACCCCTATTGACAGAAATCCAGAGGTCTTTATACCTGAGCAGATCACAGCAAATCATAGATCATGAGACAACCATGAGACAGTCACGATATTGTCAGCGAAAACTAGCCAGTTAGCAAGCTTCTTGCCATGCTACCAGCTCCTGGTGAAGCACTGGTCAAGCACGGAGTTCTAGTTCTGCTTTCCGATGCTTGCAGTGACGCTCTGTCTAACCTCTCCCCTAGTTATGACAGGACAGGGAGTTTGGAGATTTTGCGGTTTTGCTCTTCCTGTTCTGTGGATTAATTTAGCCTGTATCTGAGGGGATTTTGTACCAGAATCTCTGATTCACATCTTCCCCTTGTCCAGGGTACACAGATGTTTGTAGGGGAAAGGTCAGCTCCTAATTTTGCTGTTTCAAGCAATATGCAGTTAGCTAAGGCACAGCTTCCCTTTAATTCAAAATGGATTATAAAATACTGTAAGCCCTGATTATGTGTGAGCATATATGAATATATTGATTACTGATAACTGATGATATGGATAGCATAGGGGTAGCCCTTCTTCCTTGCCTCAATTGCAGAGTTACAGAGTTATGGCTTGTAGAGACTGATATGGGAGAGACATGTTTTGTTGCAGGTGGGGCAGATGAAGGCACCTGGCTTTGCTCCTACATGTGCACCATGGCATTTCTTCTCTCTGTGCTATTCCCAGCATCTATCTATCTATCTATCTATCTATCTATCTATCTATCTATCTATCATCTATCTATCTATCTATCTATCTATCTGCATTTTAAACATTGATTTTTTAATGGAGATTCTCTCAAGCTTCTCTTAAATGTGTTTTCTTACAACATTTGTAAATGCATTTTCTGGCAAAATTCACATTTTCAAAATGCAATGTTGATGCATTTTTTGAATGAGAACTTTACTGCTGTGTTTGAAGAAGTGTTATTATGTTTACATCCTTGTAATTTTGCTTTTGTATTTTCTTTTCTTTTTGTATTATTTGTGGATTTTATTCAATGCTTGTTTGTATGATGTATAAGCATAAATAAATATTTTTTTAAAAAGAAATTTAAAAGCAAGAGTGAGAAGTGCAAAATCTGATTGATAGTTATAGCACAACCACATATTAATCAAAAAGGCATGAATTATGTGGTATTTGGACACGCAGTCAGTTCTTTGGCTCACAAGCTCATTTTAGCCCATGTCGAAGCCCCCCGGGGCAGAGAGAACAGAATAGCCATGATCAGATCAAGAATCAAAACTTTATTAGCAAAGCCAACAGGCCACAGCTATACAAGAGTTAAAAGTGAAAATAGGGATAAAAGGAAGAAAAGAACAAGCAAAAGGAGGTCCGTCAGATGAACAAGTCTGTCACTCAGATGGTGGCCCTCAATTTCGCAGCTCTCTCGATGTACCTCGCGACCTTCTCTGTTATCTGACTATCCGTATCAGATAATAGAAAATACAGTGTAATGTCTGGTGAACGGCCGGGGTTGGAGAGAATGAGTGGAGTAATAATCTCGTTCCTTAGGTCTTTGTAAAGGGGGCAAGATAGAAGGACGTGGGACACTGTTTCCGTGTTACCATCTCCACATGGGCAAAGTCGTTTTTCGAATGGAGTCTTTTGGTAACGACCTTCGAGTACAGCAGAGGGAAGAACATCCCATCTAGCCAATGTAAAGGCACGTCTGTATTTTGGGATGGTTAGTTTAAACAAATATGAAGCTGGAGAGTCAAAATGAGAAGGGGGAAAGTAGGTATACCATGGGCACAGTTTCTTTAAGATAATCAGGTTGTTTTGTCGTTCAATGTCTTTCAGGCGCTGGCCTATTAGACTCTTTGCTTTAATGAGGCCCATTGATAGTAGGGACTGTGAATGCAGACCGCATGTAAGGAGTTTTTGATGCATAGTTTTGAACCACTTGCTTTTGTGAGGGTCTTGCATTACTAGAGGCAGTAGACCAGGTGGATTTAGATTAAGACGAAGCCAATAGTTGAATGTTCTCTGCCAGGTCTGAGTTTCTACAGATGGAAGGCAGGCCTCGAGTCGTAATGCTGCGTTTGGAACACAGGAGGGGACGCCGAATATCTGCCTTAGAAATTTAGACTGAACAGTTTCAAGACTGGAGCAGTGGTTCCCCGTCCAGATTTGTGCCCCGTACAGTAACTGCGCCAGAGGTTTTGCTTGAAAAACTTCAAGGGCTGCTGGGATGTATCTGCCCCCCTTCGTGTAAAAGAAGCGGGACAGCATCTTGATACTTTGAGCTGCTTTTTCTTTGGCACATTTTTGATGGACATCCCAGGACCCGGTCGACTGGAAAACGATACCCAGATATTTGAAGGCTTTAACCTGTTCAATTGTCTGGTTATCCATCCTCCAGCTGTACTGTCTGTGTTTCCTTGCAAAAACCATAATTTTGGTTTTCTGATAGTTTATTGCAAGTTGCTCTCTCCTACAGTATGCTGAAAATTCACCTATGAGCCTATTTAAGCCTATTCTTGTTCGAGATAGGAGTATCGCATCATCAGCATACAAAAGCACTGATATTGATTTGTCAGCCAGTTTGGGGGCGTGGAAGTCCGGAGATGACAAACAGTTAACCATATCATTGATGTAGATGTTGAATAGAACTGGGGCCAGGATGCAACCTTGCTTGACCCCCTTACTGACAGGAACTGGTCCTATAAGATGGCCATTTAACGAAGTTCTTACATGCAGCACCGTGTCTTTATATAAACAGCTGATCAGAAATAATAGTCTTTTGTCAATACTTGATGTGCTCAATTTATCCCAGAGTCTTACACGTGGAATTGAATCGAAAGCAGCCTTTAGATCGATAAAGGCTGCATATAACACCCCACGGGATTTTTTGGCATATTTGTCAATTAAATAGGCTAGGGTGAAGCAATGGTCTATGGTGGATCTGCCTTGCCTGAAACCCGCTTGCTCTTCCGCTAGAATAGCTTCAGTTTCCAGCCAGCTAGTTAGCTTGATATAAAGATGTTTGGCATATAGTTTGCTGGGTATAGGCAGAAGGCTGATTGGTCTATAACTCGCCGGGTCTGTCATGGGTCCTTTTTTATAGATTGGGATAATTATTGCCTCAGTCCAACCATCTGGGAGTAAACCCGTTGAGTCGATCCAAGAAAATAAAGACGCCAGCAGGGGGGCCCACCAGCCAATGTTGGACTTCAGAAGTTCGGCAGGGATGTAATCATTCCCTGGGGCCTTGTTGTTCTTTAATTGTGCGATTAAATTCTCAACTTCCTTTGCAGTTACTGGTGGCCAATGAGGTAGGTCCTCCAATTGAATGCATAGTTTGTAATGTTGGGCTTCCTGGTCATAGAACAAAGATTGAAAATGGCACAACCACTCCATTGGTTCCACTGTACAGATGGAATTAGTACGCTCCTGGTCCAGTAGACCAGATATGGTTCGCCAAAAGCAAGTAGTATCTTTCTCGTGCGTTGCCTTAACCAAACTGTGCCATGCGGCTCTTTCAGCTTCCAGTTTCTTTCTCCTTAGTAATTGTTTGTAAGACCGTCTCAGATAAATATAAGCATTAAGTAGGAGGGCAGTCCCTGATTTCCTGTAGCCATGATCAGATCATTTGAGGTTACTCCCTGGATCACTCTTTATCCCAGAATAAATTGATAATCCAGCGTTTAGCCTGATTACCATCATTCACTGCATAATTAACTTCTGCCAGCAGAGAGTTGACAGAGACAGTCAACCCACCATTTTCTTTCACAGAAGTTGAATCAGGCCAGTTTCTGAGTTCCTCAAGCACCCCTAAATGTAAGACAGTCACCTCAACAAAATACAAAGGAAGTGCAATTCCCCAAAATGATCATTGGAAGGGAAGGACCATAGGAAAGTGGTAGACCACCTGCTTGGCATGCAAAAGGTCCAAGAGTCAGTCCCTAACATCTCCTTTTAGGACTAGATCTGTCTTGGATCTAAAATCCTGGTGAGCTGCTAGTCAGTGTAACAATATTGTACTACAGTGGTAAAGGTAAAGGTAAAGGGACCCCTGACCATTAGGTCCAGTCACGGACGACTCTGGGGTTGCGGCGCTCATCTTGCTTTACTGGCCGAGGGAGCCGGCGTACAGCTTCCGGGTCTTGTGGCCAGCATGACAAAGCCACCTCTGGCAAACCAGAGCAGCACACAGAAATGCAGTTTACCTTCCCTCCAGAGCAGTACCTATCTACTTGCACTTTGACGTGCTATCAAACTGCTAGGTTGGCAGGAGCAGGGACCAAGCAACGGGAGTTCACCCCATCACGGGGATTCAAACCGCCGACCTTCTGCTCGGCAAGCCCTAGGCTCTGTGGTTTAACCCACAGTGCCACCCGCGTCCCTCTGGTTAAGAACTTAGTTCGTTCTGGAGGTCCGTTCTTAACCTGAAACTGTTCTTAACCTGAGGTACCACTTTAGCTAATGGGGCCTCATGCTGCTGCTGCGTCGCCGGTGCACGATTTCTGTTCTCACCCTGAAGCAAAGTTCTTAACCTGAGGTACTATTTCTGGGTTAGCGGAGTCTGTAACCTGAAGCGTCTGTAACCTGAAGCGTCTGTAACCCGAGGTACCACTGTAGATAGGTCAGTGCTTTCATTCCATATAAAGCAGCTTCCTATATTCCTATGATGGATTTCTCTTTCTAGAAGTAATAAAATTTGCTCTTTGGACACTTATTCCCCTGAAGATGACTGTTTACTTAAAATGCATCACAACATTTTCCAATAAATATTACATTGTGCCATATGGGATTCTCCCTCTTTCCCCCCTCAGTGTTATTTAACTGCCTCTACCTTCCTATGCTGACATACATTTGATTTGATTTGATTTCAGTGGGATTTTTGTTGACTTAATTGGAACGAGGACTTCTCAGACATATTCTTGCTTTCTTTTCTTTTCGTCATTACTTTAACTATGCCGAAACAACGCTCCGGGATCTATTGTGTCTTGACTTTGTCCAAATGGTAATCTATGCTGTTACATGTTATCTTGCTTGACACCTTGCAATTTGCCAAGCATAATGCAAACGTTCCCCCCGAAGACCTGAAATATTCAACACTTCTATGATAGGTGACACACAGCGAATTGCAGCTGAGCCATCACCTCATGCTAGTTTAGTTTAGAGGAGACACGACTCTTATAATTTGCAATTCCTTGGTTGGAAAGCTGTCATGTAGCAAGAACTGAAGCAAAGTAAATAATGGTAAATGGGAAATATATATATGAATGTTCCAATCTCATCTTACCTTTTTTAAAAAATAATAATAATAATAATATTAATGTTAGTGCAAAAGAGCCAAATGAATTTGGACAGGGATTTTGCCTCAGTAATACGATTTACAGAACTCTAGAGTCAAGTGGCAAAATGACTAACATAGTGAGCCACACCATTGGCCCATGTAGTCTAGTATTACTTCCTCTTCCTGAAGCAGTTAGTAAATCAAGGTTAGGCCTGCCAGTGCTAGTTTTCTGAAAACAGGTCTTTGAAGTCTTTTGATGTCTTCTTCCCATTTGATTCAGTGGGAGACCTTCTCCTCAGGACCATAACCATCCCATCTTTATCTCAGAGGCCACAATGTCAGTCTTCAGCACTTACTTGGTGGCTGAATGTGTGAGGTCACTCCCTAAGACCTGCTTCTCTGGCAGATAAGGCTTCATTTCACAATTAGCCATTGGCTGCTGAACTTGAGACCATGTCATGCATAGGAAATTCTTTAGCTGCATACAGACAACACCTTATTCCAATTTCTCAATGTCTTACCTGATCATCTCCCCATTTTCTGTATCTTTCACATAATCTTTCTACTTCTAGAAACCTTGCAGAAACTAGTAGAAGTTTCATGCATATTCCCTTCTTAATTGGTCCTGGGTGGAGCAGGGGGGGCTTGCAATCTATTCAATAAAATTGAAAGGATGAAATTTGTGGTGATATGAAAGAGCACAGTGATTTTATGTCATTTTAACGGGTGAATCATTGGAAAATAGAAGCACATCTCAGCATAAATGGTGAAGGGGTAGCAACATGTTCAATGATGTCTGTTGTTGTGTCACATCGTGCCTACAAGACACTATGGTGATCAAAAAGCCACAGTTCCTTAGTGTAAGAGGTAACGTAGTATAAAAGGAACATTAGAAGAACAGAAGGGCTAGCATTATACCCAGGAAAACTAACACAACCACCTTTGTCTGGTTGTATCCACTGATCACTTCGTCGTCGTCCTTACCCTGGGTTGCTTATGGGGAAGATGGGCCTCGGAGTATCTTCATGGATACTCCAAGGATACTCATGGATGCTCCATGGATGTCCAGACTTCACTGGGGTGTCTCCATCCATCACAGCTTGCTCACCTCAGGTTTTCACGCCGGAGCGGTACCTATTTATCTACTTGCATTTTGATGTGGTTTCGAACTGCTAGGTTGGCAGGAGCTGGGACTGAGCAACAGGAGCTCACCCCGTCGCAGGGATTCGAACCGCTGACCTTCTGATCGGCAGGCCCTAGGCTCTGTGGTTTAACCCACAGTGCCACCTGTGTCCCAATGTTTCTATACAATATGCATTAACTGTTAAGCATGCCGTGCATTCTGTAATATGAGATCAGAACCTGACAATTTATTTTGAACCTGACAATTTCTTTTGTTTTGTTCTCAACAGAGACCTCCAGGAAAACTAGTTGCTGACTAGGATATGAGATGTCTGTCTGCCCAGAGAGTGAAGTTGTGCAGTGGCATAAAACAGTTTTCTTTTTCCTTAAACACAAACAACCATATATTTATTAATGGCTGTATTGCCTGAGACCAATAGTTTGAGGCTTCATTAAAATTTCAAAAGATGGAAAGGTTTGATTTAGCTTTGCCTTGGGCTGAAATGAACAACAAGGTTGCATTTCGTTTGCTACAAGACCCCAAAATTGAATCACCATATTAAAATAATTGTGTATGCCCAAAAGAGCATTCTTTCACGTGTTCATTAAAAGATAATTTCCCATTCCTTCTCATTAAACTAATTAGGAAAATCTTGCCTTGCTCTTTTGTGCATATTGATATAAAAGCATCTCCTTGCTCAAAATGAATCACTGAATGTTCCAGAGCTTTATATTATGGATTATATGACATTCTATTTTCAGGTTGCTTAGATATTCCTCCCCACACCTTAAGCTATGGCTCCAGCTTATGGACAAGAGAATAGCTCGGTTTTGCCTGAACTCGCTTTGGAAACTTATGAATACTCAATAAAGCATCATTCTTATTTTTGAGCTATAATGATTAAATTAATGCCCCAAATGACGGCATCTTGGAGGTGTTTTAATGAATCTTTTAAGGAAACACTCAACTGTAAATGCCACTTCTCTGTGCCCTGATGAATATTTTTAAAATAAATACAAACCCTGGGTGATATTCAATGTTAGGCTTCTATCAATTGTAGCACATGTTTTAAACTACTGTATGTTTTATGGCCATTCAAGGACTGGTCTTACTATAGTTTGTATGTTGTAAACCACATTAATATACCTTACGAATGTGAGGATTATAAATATTTAAAATCTAAGCTATGAATTTGGTTCCTAGTTCTGCTTGGTAGAATTTGAAGTTCTAGTAAAACTTCAAACACAGGTACCTGTGCTCTGCCATATCCCAGTGTCTCAGGTCAGTAAGAGTATGCTGGCTGTCAGAGAACAGTCCTCTATTTGAAGGGCTGCCTGGCTAAGGAGGTGAGAGAAGGAACCATCCTGAATTTTTGCATTTTGCATTTACTCATTGAATTGACCTTGTTATGGCTGCGGTGGTCGGCATATTTTGGGGCTGGGTAGGAATTTGCCTATCAGGAGAATTGGCTATGACATGGGGTTTTTGACTGTCTCATAGCAATTGTCACAACTTTGGTGGTTTAAGCATTGGGCAACCTTATTATTGGTTGGAGCAGGGGTTGTACCCTCCACAAATAGGGTATCCCGTTAAAGGGATCTGTGAAGGAATTGCTTCTATCCATTTGCCCAGACTGGCTTGGGCTTCAGTGCTCCTAGAGGCAACATTCCCTGTGGGGATCCCCCTATATGATGTAGGTCATAGGAATCCCCGCCTTCTGGGTTGACCCTTTCACACATGCTTAGCCAATGCCTATGCCAAACCACTTCACCAATAGTCAATAAAGTTGTGGCCTGATTTTAACCCATTCATTGGTGTGGTCTCTTTTATTAGTAACTCATTTGAGGGGGGGAGGTGTGTGCCCTGGGCCTGCAATTATTTCTACATTTGCACATCTGTGACCCCATTGGCCCTCTTTTTTGGTGATGACTTCATAGCCAGACAAAGTAATGGCTTGCGTATAAAAAGAAAACCGCTCCATTCCCTAAAGGTCAAAGTATCCTGAAACCTGTATATTCCATATCATGTTCAGCAGGAAAAGTCCTGCTATTTGGTGAAGGCAAAGGTGATGGTAATGAGTTCTAGGGCCTGTTTTCTGTAATGCTTTTTGTGCACTAGGCAGGCCTTCCCTGGCCTCTTTGAAACCTTGTGGAATTCAACCTCACACTATCACCATTGTTTCATCACCACAACCCTTTTTGCTTTCTAGATGGCAGAATCCCACTCTCCTTCCCACCCACCCCCACATTGTTCAGGGGGGTCCAGTGTGGATTTGGGGGAGCATGGGGTGGGGTGGGAAGATCTGTCACCAGTGGGAGGCCTTGTGCTGGCCTCCGCTAGCACACCGGGTTAGTTGAACCCATCCCCAAATATTTATATCCTGCTTTTCTATTTAACAATGCCAAAAATAAGCCCACAAATATAAAATGTCCAATTAAAAAATGAAAATGCACAGATATAAACTGCAGATATAAAAACACACACAATTAAAATCAAATAGCTCTTAGATTTATTATTCAGCAGTGGTTAAGACCTTCAGGTTTAGGAGGGCTTTTCAGACCCCAGAAAGGTAGTACAGGAGGTTTTTATTGCAATGCTTGTTTAATCAGATTTCTTGCTTTAAAGTTGCTTTATTTTGTTTTCACTGCCATGATAATCAATTGTGGTAAGATCTAAGAAGAGAAGATGAAAAGAAACTATCAAATGATAAAGACCTTTCTGCATTTGTCAACCTTTTCAAACTGTGCAGACCCAGATCAACCCGTTAATGCAAACAGAAAATTATCTCATGAGCACTGATGGCTCCCATAGACTTTGAGCTGCCATTACTGCTGGCAAGGTTTTCAGTCTCGTATGCTCTTATGAGTATTAATGCACAGGTATTGCATGGAAATCCATCTGCTTTACACAACGGCTGACAGAAGTAAAACCACTTCGCTGCTGTGCTGGCAACTACTAGCATGGGAGTGGAAGAGACATCACAGTCACAGATTGGGAAAATAAATATCCCTTGTTCAAAAAGTATGCATCTGAGATGAAGCTAACCCACCACAAGATGGCAGCTAAAGGCAGCAAAAGTGATGTTACAAGAACTACAAAAGTAATGTAGCTTGGGAAATTTGATGGATCTGTTCTAAACCTGCCTTCTTGTAAAGTGGAAATCTACATTACCTTGCTGAGTTGAAGAAAATAAGAACCTTATTCTGCATCTTATCATCCATTTGGTTGCTCATTGTTGTTCTTGAAGAACATACAGTCTGAATTTTAGTATAGTGGTACCTCAGGTTACATACGCTTCAGGTTACATATGCTTCAGGTTACAGACTCCGCTAACCCAGATATAGTGCTTCAGGTTAAGAACTTTGCTTCAGGATGAGAACAGAAATTGTTCTCCGGTGGTGCGGCAGCAGCAGGAGGCCCCATTAGTTAAAGTGGTGCTTCAGGTTAAGAACAGTTTCAGGTTAAGAACGGACCTCCAGAACGAATTAAGTACTTAACCCGAGGTACCACTGTAGTGGAGGACTTCACCAAGAGAAAGGATGGGGAAAAGCAAAGTTATAAGAGGCAGTTTCAGCTGGAATGGCAAATTAATGCACCCTGGAGGAAGTATTATGGAAGAGATAAGCTTTGAACTGGAGGAGAGACATATGGGCAACATGCAGATGTTCTGGAAAGTTCTGGAGACACTCTCTCAAATGTGATTCCCTGCCTGAAGACTGCATCACATTGGTTGGGTTGGGCTACCCCTCATCTCCCTGTAGCCATATTTCCCTTTCAGGGTAATTAGCTCTCTGCTTTCCTGAAGTGGCAGTGACTATGCTTTTCTCGCTTATCCCAATCTTTCTTCCCCAGCAGAGATTCACTGAGAGTGTTTCCCTCCCCCTGGCTCTCAGTTGCTTCCCATCTGCACCTGGCTTTCAAACCCTGCTGTAGTCATTTGGATGGCTATGTGTCCTGCTATACAGAGGACACTTCACTAGCTGAAAAGATCTCAGAAGGAGTCCCCTGCTTGATGGTGTCCTCTACTGTCTAGTCCAAGTGCCTTTAAACTATAAGATGAGAGAGAAGAGGCCTTGAAGCAGCAACTGGATGATGCCTGAGCAGACATAACAGTTCTCACTGTGGTGAAACGCAATGTATTTTTATTTAAATAATAGTAATTATTTCTAAATTTGCATAAACACATGTATATTTAGCACGTGTAAATACTATGCAAACCTGGGTCTTTTTTGTGACGCAGTATTGCTCTTTTGGCAATGCATAATTGGCCACCCTGCTCCCTGACCAATGCACATTTATTATTAGAAAGTTCAAAGAATCAGAGAATGTAGAGTTGAAAGGGACCCAAAGGCTCATCTACTCCAACCTCCTTCAATGCAGGAATCTCAACTAAAGCATCCATGGCAGATGGCTGAAATATACACAGAGTCGCAAAGTGATTTCATGCTCTTTATTCAGCTCATAGTGGTGAGGAGGAATGAATGGAAGTCCCCTCAAAGTATCTGCTTTATATACATTATTTACACAATGGGCTGCACATGATTGGCCAATTCCGGAATTCTACTGTAAGCCAATCAGGTTGTGGATTCACTTCTATCTGGAGCATGATTGGGTGGTTCCTGCTAACCAATCATACTGCTGCATTGTTCTAGGACCAATCAGACTGCTGCATTCTGAATCCTATTGTTTTAGGACCAATCAGACTGCTGCCTTTTGGAGCCTATTGTTCTAGGACCAATCAGACTGCTGCAGATTGGATCCTATTCAACTCAGTACATAACAATGGCCATCCAAGTTGTGCTTTAAAAACTCCAATTAATGAGAGTCCACCACCTTCCAAAGGAATCCGTTCTACTATGTGTATAAAGTCTTCTGATTAATCAACATAAATCAGAGTGAGGGCAGCACATGAGTCCCCATACACACCTGCACTATAGGGTGTTCACAAAAGTCTCCTCCACATGTACAGCCAGCACCTGAGACTAGACACTCATGATGCCCATGTGTTGGGATGAACAACCATTATCTTTTCCCAGTGATGGGGGAAAGTACTTTCCCAAAAGTACTTAGTGTACTCGTCCAAATCCCCTGTTGCAAAACATGGCTACTGCACTCCCTTCTCCATGGTTTACCAGGGAGAGTTAAGCTATAGGTCCCCTCTGCACTACCTTAGTTTGCTAAGAGCTACAGTTACCAGAATGGTTTAGCAATCAATTCTTCTCCTCAGGGAACTGTAGGAACTGTAGCTCTGTGAAGGGCATAGGGGCCTCCTAATCTCAACACCTTTAACAAACTAGAGCTTCTGGGATCCTTTGGGAGAAACCATGAATATTTAAAGTGGCATAATACTTTTAATACTTTTATAAATATATTGTGGATGGGATCAGAGTCCACTTCATGGACTATGGCAGGCAGCCACTTCCGCTGATTAATAATAATGATAATGATAATGATACATTTTGTTTACACCCTGCCTTCCCCAGCCAAGACCAGGCTCAGGGTGGCTAACAACCAATAATAAAAACAAGTTGATTGAAATACAACTTAAAAACAAGATTAAAATACAACATTAAAACATAAAAAATTAAAATGCAGCCTCATCACAGGAGAAAGGAAAAAAGAGAAAGAGGGGGAGGGAGTCAAATTGATTCTAAGCCAAAGACCAGGCGGAAGAACTCTGTCTTACAGGCTCTGCAGAAAGAAATCAGATCCCTCAGGGCCCTGGTCTCATGAGACAGAGTGTTCCACCAGGCCGGAGCCAGTGTTGAAAAGGCCCTGGCTCTGGTTGAGGCTAATCTAACTTCCTTAGGGCCCGGGACCTCTAGGGTGTAGCTATTTATGGACCTTAAGGTCCTCTGTGGGGCATACCGGAAGAGGCGGTCCTGTAGATACAAGGATCCTAGGCCATGAAGGGCTTTAAAGGTCAAAACCAACACCTTAAATCTGACCCTGTACTCCACCGGGAGCCAGTGCAGCTGGAAAAGTACTGGGTGAATATGCTCCCATGGCAAAGACCCCGTGAGGAGCCTCGCTGCAGCATTCTGCATCCGCTGGAGTTTCTGGGACAGTTTCAAGGGCAGCCCCACGTAGAGTGAACTACAGTAGTCAAGCCTGGAGTTGACCGTCGCATGGATCACTGTGGCTTACATGGTAGTCCCATTCTCTGACCACTCTCATCAGCCCTCTTTGCATCCTGATCCTTTAGTCCAGCATAATCACGCAGTCTGAAGTTGAGTCAGTCTCTTGATTGAATCTATTGCCAAAGGATTTTCTCTTCCTTAAAATGTGTATTTACCCATGCAGCTTTGCTGACCAAGAGCTGCTTCTCATGAAAAAGGTACAGGCCACCATTTCTCATCTTTGAATTCTGCCCTTATATCCAGTGCTATTTTTTCTAGAAGAGCCAGAACTTACCATGAACTTGTTTTCTTAGAATGGCAATGGTGCCCACCGGAGGGGTGCTGGAGCTGAGTTCCGATGAGCTCCATCTGAAAAAAAAAGTCCTGCTTATAACTGTCCATATCTTATTAGTTCTGCAAATATTGCATTATATAGGTCCTAGCTGTCATGTCACCGTGGTAAGTAACACAAGAATTGTTACACTAATGTGTCCAGGTCTCAGAGGGCAGGTGGAAATTTGCCCAAAGAAAGATGTCTATCGTAACCAATAAATGATTATACAAACCACAGATGGCTTAGATTTCTTTCTGAACCTTATATCTCATTAATAATGACAATACAAATCTTATTTCTTGAAATCCCCCCTCCCTTTTTTCTTATGCTATATTAGTGTCTAACTGAAATTTCAATGAGCCCTGACACTGGGTTAACAAGCCTTTGCTGTTAGAAGCTTTTCAAGATAAACTTGCCAAAGCACTTTCCATTTGCCGTGGATAATGGTAGGCAGCTAAACCATTAAGGTAATTACAAAGAGAAAGACGTGAACTGAGGTAGTTTGTCAGAGCAAGGAAGTGTAGATCTAACTTAATTGAATTTCTTGAATAAAAAATGTATCAGCCAAGACACCAAGCTGAATTTTAAGCAGCCCGCTCTGCCCCTGTAGAAGACTCATTATAATGGAAAATGATGAGCAAAAGAAGGATCATTTCAAGATGCTGGATTTTGAAACTTCACTTAAACAGTATGGTAAACAGAGTTCTCTTAAGGTACTGTTATCATAACTGTGGAAAATCTAAATACAAATGTTACCCATGCCTTTCAACCATAATCGTTAAGATTTTCATAAAATTCATGACTGTGTTTTCCCACTAACAGATTCCTAGTCAACTGTTAAGCAATATACATTTTAAACACACAAGCTGCCATATACTGAGTCAAACTATTGGTTCATTTTGCATGATAACATCTGTCCTAGCTGGCAATGTCTTTCCAAGGATCCAGGGTACCTTTGTTAGCTAGTTAAAGATGTCAAGGGTTGAACCTTGGGACCTTATACATTCAAAACAGGTGTTTGACCGCTACTCTGTAAACCCTGATATAGTTCTGAACTATGCCTCCTCCCCATTTTAGCTTGCAGAAGAAAACATGAAAGGGGAAGAATAGCACATACTTGTCATGAGTTTTCACCTTAAGCAGGGATGGGAAACCTGAAGTCTCATCTTTCCTGGCTATTGGTGATGCTGGCTGGGGCTGCTGGGAGCTGGTGTCCAACAAGATCTGAAGAGCACCATGTCAACTACCTGTGGTAACAGGGACAGGGAACCGGTGTCCCTCAGATATGTTGTTGGACTAGAGCTCCCATCATCTTTGACCATCGACCATGCTAGATGTGGCTGATCAAAGCTGGAGTTCAACAAGATCTGGAGGACCACAAGTTCTCATTTCCTGTTCTCAAGTTATATTTGAGTAAAATAGTCAGGCTCCTGCCCCCCCCCCAA
Source organism: Podarcis melisellensis (assembly GCF_964234715.1). Taxonomy (NCBI): domain Eukaryota; kingdom Metazoa; phylum Chordata; class Lepidosauria; order Squamata; family Lacertidae; genus Podarcis; species Podarcis melisellensis. Next base: position 69,056,340 of record NC_138539.1, read on the forward strand.
ATATGAGAGTGAGGCTGGGTGGGGGCGATGCAGTAATATTGTTAATAAGATTCAATTTTTTGGCAGGAGGGCTGCATGTTTTTACATTTCTGATATGGCTTTTAGTGGAGACTTCCAATTCCAGCATACACAAACAGTGACCCAAACGCTTTTTGCTATACAGATGTCTCCTCGCTTACATGCATTTGACTCGTCCATGACCGGGGATATGTGTGGCACTGGGAAATAAATAAATAAATGGAATTAAACTGCAAAAAGCATGAAAAGGGCAAAACCGGCTTTTTAGATGGTGTCCCCCACTGCACACGATTTCACATATATATGCAGTACCTGGGAACATAACCCCTGTGTAAGTGGGTGTTCCATTTTCTTATTCGTTGTCATTTTGGTATTCCTGAAATGGATATAGATTACCATGCCATTCACTATCAGACATATAAAAGCATGGATAGTCTTGGGTACTTGTAAATTGCAACTCCCCTTAAAATTCATTTTTGATACATTCAGGCTCTTTCTAAGGATGAACTTTACAATAGTGATTGTGCCGACTCCACTGGCAGAAAACTGTGTTACAAAAGCAATATGAGATCCTCACAACCTGGGGCTAATGGTGATTCTTAAGAGCATGGAAATACATGATTGTGTCTCTAATTATGGTCCTGGCAAGTCTGTGCACAGCTGCCAAAAAGGAAGGAATTACCCAGCTTCTGCTTTGTTAACTTAAATGCAGCTAAATGGTCAACAGTTAAAACTGGCCAGTAAATCACACTAGGTGCATTAGTTATCAGCAAACAGGTAATTCACAGACGATTCTAAGCATTGTGGTTTAAGGCCTACAGGCCTGATTTAGTTTTAAGTTGGAGGTTTGAGAAACTCAATATGGTGATGATGGTTTGAATTCATACAGTGTTTGACACTTTAATGTTACAGCTGGTGGAGGCTCAGTGGAAGACTCGTCACAGGGAAGTCATTTTTCATGACGTCAACAAAGCAAGGCCAATCATGTTTAGGGCTGCCTTAACTGCTTCCTACAGATAGCTTCCAATGTCAGTTCCACAAAGCCATTTCTTTGCCTAATCATTGCTTCCTTGCCTGATGTACCGGTCTAAGAAATTTTATGGTTGCCATTCAGATCAATGTCCATATCCATGAGGACATGTCAGTTCCTGCATACACAGTAAAAACTAATTCTGACAGCTGCTATAGAAAGGGCAAAATTTTCCATATTGTTAATTAGAAAAGGAAAGTACTACACTTTGGGGGATAATTTAGTCCAGGCATGGCCAAACTTGACCCTCTAGCTGTTTGGAGACTTCAGTTCCCATCATCCCTGACCTCTGGTCCTGTTAGCTAGGGATGATGGGAGTTGTAGTCCCAAAACAGCTGGAGGGCCAAGTTTGGCCATGCCTGATTTAGGCTTTTTGTGCTAAATGATTTTCTTTTTCTTTCTTCCTAAATTTAAGGTCTAATCCCCCTGAACTCATAGCCTCTTTAAGTGACTTACATCATGTACAGTAGTTGGCTCCTCATCTATTTCCACTTCATTTCTTTTCTTTAGTAAGACGCTGAAGGTACCTGTTGCTCTGTAGAAACAAAACAACAAAGAAATAAAGTTGCACTAGTACCAAACCCTGTTCAGCAGTTGGGTGGCTGCTGTTGTTCTCCCTAAGGTCATGTGACTGGGCTAATACAGCCAAAGTGACCATCTGTGATCCTGACACCACCATGCCCCCGGAATACCCCTCTTGGGGAAACTTGCACCTGCTCTGACTCAACCATGTTTGGTCCAGCCTGCTGAGCCAGCATAAGCAAGGTCTTCATATCTTTGGCTGGAGGTCTGCTGCATCCTAAACTCCTCATCCCCATAGGATTGTCCACTAAGTCACCATTCTACACCATCTCTTCTGAGAAGCTATACAGACTATTCATAATGGCGTTTCTATTAAGTACTTAACCCGTGTGATTCAGGATGGTTTCTTCAAAATTAATGTTGTTATTTAAACTTTCCTAAGTATTGATGTAGAGGTACAGATGTTTGGCATTTGCAAGTATGCTGAGCAGGTTTCCTACTGCTACCTGCATCTCAAGAAATTGTCATGTGAGCACTGACATATAAAAAGCTCTTAACTGATTACTATATTTGTTTTCTTTCAGCTTGACCTATAAGCTAATTAAGTCAATCTTGACTTCAGTTTGAAGTCACTGGAACTAAATAAGATGAAATGCTTTTACATTGGCTTAACTAAGAGGGGACATTATAGCACAGCATTCATTTTTTCTACTCTTGATCAATTTTATCTAGAATAATCACCACCCTGCTCCTCAATTCCAAGCTAATTCAAACTGAATCCATTCCATAGGTGTGTGTCTTAAATACATCAGCTAAAAGTATTTTAGTGGAAAGTCCTATAATTAATATTATAGTGATTATACTGATTGGTGTTACTGATTGGTTAAGCTCAGTGCTTGATGGTGAATTAGGACAGGATCTTAGGCAGAAGAAGCTGGTGTAAACCTGCTTCATAGCTCTCAATTTGGGTGTATATCAAAAGGCCAAATGGGCTCCGCTCAGTGTTAGAAGTGGGGATTGGCAATACTGTCAGTTTTAGTATCTCTCACTTTCTCATTTCTTCTATCTTCGATCTTTGGCTCAGTATCTGCATCAGTTTGCAGAAAATCCACCTACTTTCCTTGTGAAAATTCATCAGTTCATGCAAATTTCTACAAGTATACACATTTTTTTCCTATGCAATTTTGCCTAACATACACTCTCTCTTTTTTTTACAAAGCAGATTTTTCTTATATAATGATTTTTTTTGTATGTTATTTTCACTAAAGTATGCATTTTGGAAAGATTACTTGGCTGGAGAACTGCATTGCAAAATTCAGCCAACCGTAAATTTCAAAGGATAGATGGGTTTTGGTTTATATACAGTATCTTTCCAGAAAGCAAAGAGTAAATACATTCAGCTTTAAATGTCAACTAAATCAAATTTCTTCCCCATCCCTAAGGAGCAGGTTCCGTAAGTACAATCATACAATGATCAAGGATACTGTATGGAAGCTACTTATCAGTCTGATCCCAAAGAGCCTTAATAGTTGACTTTTTGCCATTTTTACACTAGAAGCCCACTTCTGAAGTGCTCCAGTGTGGTATGCATTATCTGAAAAGACAAACAACCTTGATGTATTCAGAAACGGCATCTTTTCCAAAGTAACACTACTTCCGAGCTGTGCAACCGAATTATTCTTTGGCATGCCCTTTTAATCCTTCACACTTTCGTGATTTATGGTTTAATATATAAAACAGCATAATTTTAGGAAAACATTTAAGTACTTTGGGGAAATTAGGACTGTTTTTGACTAGATGATCTGCAACTGATAGAAGTTTCAGATGAAGCATGAACTATTGTGGCCTAGTGATGACAGGCCAAGAACAAGAAATTAATTGACAGTCTTTAATGCAATTTATGCCTTGAAATTATCCTGGGAAGGTTACTGGACTCAGACAAGATTTATCGGTTCTTGCTATTTTTAAGAAACAAAAATCTGATAAAAAGCCCCCCGCCCCATCACTTCTTCTACTACAGAGTGATTCATGATAATTTTAAGAATACATTAACACAATGGCTTACCAGCTGCTACACTTCTGTACATATGTAGAACATTTAGGCTACAATCCTTTACCTGGAGTAAGCCCTGTTGAATTCAATGGGACTTATTTCTGAATACAGTGGTACCTCTAGATGGGCACACCTCTGGTTGTGTATTTTTCAGGATGTGAATGTGGCAAACCAGGAAGTATTTTTCTGGGTTTTGTCACATGCGCATGCACAGAAGTGCTAAACCGCACTGCACACATATGCAGAAGCGGCACATCTGGTTGCAAATTCCTCAGGATGTGGCCGGACCTCTGGAATGGATTCCGTTTGCAACCCGAGGTACCACTGTAGATTTGAATAGCAGGGTTTGGGAACATGTGCCCCCACAGAGGCTGCTGAACTCCAACTCCCATTGGCTATACTGATTGGGGCTGATGGGAGTTGGAATCTAGACATTTCTACAGAGCCACAGGTTCTCTACCTCGTTGTAGAGGATTACACGGAGAGTGAAATGTCTGGAAAATGCAAGGCAATCTGTTTTTGTTTAAAATGTCATTGTACTTTGGGAAGGAAGAAGATGCTTCCTATTATAATGTTCCAGATGTCTGAAAGCAAGCACACCTCTACTATGTCCACCTAGTCTTCCGGCAATACTTCATTTGTGTGGGCAGAAGCACCATCAGAAAGGGGACAGAAAGGAGAAGGCAAAAGACTGTGTTTGGGGAATCTGAGATCTGCTTAAAGCTCCTCACGTCACCCAAAGAGCAGGATTCAGTCAGGAAAAGGCAGTGGTTAAGGGTCATTGGTGATATCATCAGCCGGTAGGATAGGGACGCAGGTGGTGCTGTGGTCTAAACCACTGAGCCTCTTGGGCTTGCCAATCGGGAGGTTGGCAGTTTGAATCCCCATGACAGAGTGAGCTCCCATTGCTCCTGCCAACCTAGCAGTTTGAAAACACGCCAGTGCAAATAGATAAATAGGTACCGTTATGGAGGGAAGGTAAACAATGTTTCTGTGGGCTCTGGTTTCCGTCACGGTGTTCCGTTGCACCAGCAGCGATTTAGTCCTGCTGGCCACATGACCCAGAAAACTGTCTGTGTACAAATTCCGGCTCCCTCGGCCTGAAAGTGAGATGAGCACCGCAACCCCATTGACTGAACTTCATTGTCCAGGGGTCCTTTACCTTTTACCTTTACCAGCCAGTAGGACAGCTATCTTCCTCAGCTGTGTTCCCTCTTTCCATGTTTAACGTAATGCAGTAAACCATTTGAGGGCATCAATGGGTCCATCTCTAGTTTGGGAGCCTCTGGGCCAAATGTATACTGCAAATAAATGTTAATAATAAATAATGTCATTTAGGCATAATCCTTTGATTCTAGGCAATCGTAGTGCATTCAACTGAGTCCCCAAACAAGTCTCTCAACATGTTAAGTTTTCTGAAGTAGAAATGAGAGATAGAACCATCTATGACTTGGGGTGCCACAGTCATTTTATATTACATTGAGCAGAGATTAATAGAAAATTAATGTTTGATCAATTGAATATTATTATATTAAGTAGAGATTTGAACTCCATCCTACACAACCTGACCTGATGCCCTTCAGGTGTTTTGGATGCCAACTCCCACAAACCCCAGCCAGTGCATGGTTAATGGTCAGAAGTGACAGAAGCTACAGTCCCAAACATCTGGAGTGTCCAAGCCTGAGAAGGGCTGATCTAGCCACTCTACCACACTGGCTCCACGAGAAACAAATCACCCTTTCTTAAGCTGAGAGAAAGAAACAGATAAAGAAATGGTCTTAAGTGTACTTCACGTTCCCACTGAGACTAGTGATAAAAGCCTGACTTTGTTTATCCCAATTTGCCAGACCAATTCTTGGGGAATTATGACCTCCCCATTTGTTCTCCATCTATCTTGCCCTCTCAGCGGTGTTGCTGGACTAGTGTGGGATGTGGAACTGGTGCCAATAGGCTTTAAAATGAGTACTCTAGTCTACTGAGACTAAAGTGACAGTTTCAAACCTTGAGAGTGTCATCCTGCGGAGAGCATAGTATTGTGAGGGTGACAGTGTCAGATGATTCCATTGACAGAAACCGAGGACAGGGCAGGCACCTGTCAAAAAAGAGAAGGGGAGAGATTTGTCCTGAGTCACCAGGGAGGCACTGGCACAGAGTATCAAGGGAAACAAAAAGGGTCGCAGGGATAAAAAATAAAAAAGGCCTTGGTTTCAGAATTTAGTGAAAGGAAATGCCTGTGAGATTTCTCTGAGAGAAGTAGAACCAGGCTCTGGAGTAAAACCCTGGAAAGTAAATGTTGTTCATCTTGCAGATTCCCCTCCTCGTTTTCTCCAGTTTTGACATCAACAGCCATTACACCTTAAGGCCAGGGCTCAATTCCTTGAGGGTTCATGAAGACAGACAATCAGGATGTGGAGTTGGGTACTAGAATCAGCATCCCGATCGTCATGTTTCATCAAAAACTGAAAACACGTTCTGTGAAAATATGTTCAGAAGTGTGTAGGTAAAGTATGATAAATAACAGGTGATAGAGGGAAGTCTGAATAAGCATTCTTGTCTTTTCTAGCTTCCTGTCCCTCCTTAAAAGTAGAAAAAACCCAAAATGTAAACAAAGCACAAATTAAGACTATATTGTGTGAAGTAAAACAGGCTTACTCAAACTCGGCCCTCCAGATGTTTTGAGACTACAATCCCCATCATCCCTGACCACTGGTCCTGCTAGCTAGGGATCATGGGAGTTGTAGGCCAAAAACATCTGGAGAACTGAGTTAGAGGAAGCCTGAAGTAAAAGAATTAATGCAGTTGGGCCCAACTTGCTGAACTGAATCAGTTAGCAGAATTCATTAGCCCAGAATTTGGAGTGAATTTTAGTAATAATTTTCATACGTTTACAGCACAATCCTATGCAGATACCTCAGAGTAAGTCCCATTGAATTCAGTGAAGCTTGCTTCTGAATAGACTTTTGTTTTATGTTTTGTGAGATTCCTCAGAAAACAAATCCTTTAGGCATCATACAAAGTTAAAAAAAAGAACAAAAACAATAATGAAGCTACATTCCAGTCCTCTGCATGACCATTAATATGTACCAACTTTTTGACTCATAGAAATTCCTGTTCCCAAGTCATATTCCAGGTTTTTTAAAAACAGACACAATAAGCTTAGCATACAACCAACCACCATAAGAAATATATACAGCAAAGAATAAAAATAGCCATTATGTGTTAAAACCACCAAGCATACAGCTGAAGTGTAAAACCATATCTTGAAAGGCAAGCTTATCTAGACCTGGGATAAGGGTAGGCTGTACCTCAGTGATCAAATGTGCAAAAGCTCCCAGATACAGTCTCTAAGTCTCTAGTGCCTCAAGGCAGGGTTGAGAAAGGTTCCCAGTCAAATGGAGGAGGCTAACCATTTTCAGCTGAATCTCCTTGCAGACTTTCATGCTCAATGTGCTCAGGTCACATGATGAGGGTGTCGGGATCACAGAATGCTGTGTGAGATAGTAAGTCTGCAGGCTTGAGTTTGCTAGCTGATGCAACAGGCTGATACAATCAGCCTGCAATGCTTTCTATGGAGGTGATGGGTCAGAATGACTCAGCAGTAATGTGCTGACAGTTGATTGGCTGTCATCGGTTTAAAAGGGAAATGCGTCCAGCAGTAAGGTGGTGGTGTAGAGGAAGTGAGAGCCTTCCTATTTGTCTTAAGGTGCAGCCAGGTAATCTTTTTGACTGCATGAACTGCTCGTATATTATAACCTGTAGATGTTTGTATATATAGCTCACAATAAATATACCACACTGAAGAACCTGGAACTCTGAGCATTTTTGCTAAAGCGCCGTGAAGAATCCGCGACAGAGGGGTGGAGCCAGGTAGATGGGAATGTTTTGGGGCAGAGCTGGTGCATATCTCCCTTATGCTTGTTAAAAAATTTTTTGAGATTCAATAAGTTTTTCTAAATGCCCAAAAAGGGTTAAAGAGGAAGTAAACTCCAAAGTAGATACAATTTAAAGTAATGGAATACAGTCATACCTCTTGTTACGTTTACTTCATGATACATTTTTTCAGGTTGCATCCCACGGTGGCCTGGAAGTACCAGAAAGGGTTACTTCTGGGTTTTGCCACTTGCGCAGATGTGCAAAATGACGTCAGATGTGGGTTGCGTTCCTTTCAGGTTGCAAACAGGGCTCCAGAACGGATCCTGTTCGCAACCAGAGGTACCACTGTACAACAGGCACTAAATTGCAAATGCAAATCTCACTAGTTTGAGGACACTTTTTAAACTTTTATAACCTGGTGATACTTGCTTGTACTTTATGTAATATGAATTTGAGCAGAGATTTTGTTGCAAATTGGGGCAGAGGTTAGTAACATTTATTTATTTTTCTCCCGAAAAATGTGTAATTACATTGGAGCTATTGTTATTTATGTAATTCAAATAGGATTGAAGGAACCATAAAAAAGGATTCCTTGCTTTCAGCTAAGTACCATACGTAATTATACAATTACTGTTTTCATATCTTGTAATGCAAATTGTACCTAGATGTTATTTTAAAATTACATTGTCATATTAAAATGTGTTCATTCTGTCACTTTATAAATAGATGTCTCGTACGGTTATGAATGCTGGTAAATGAAGCAATTAGTATGCAAAATGTCAGAGTCTCATTGTTCACCCTCCCCCCTCGTGAAGTTTCTAGTTAGAAGTGCCATGTGTAGGAAAGTGAAGGTGTTCTGAATTCAGCAGCACTCACACAGTGCAAAGTTAAATCACACAGTAGAAAGAGTTGGGGAGAGGAAATTAGAGGTGGAGGATGTGCCTGTGCTGCCATCAGTTTTATGAAATGTATTGAGATGTTTGTTTCAGACAATTTCAAGAAGGGGTGGGTGGGTGGAGAGAAGAGTAAGAGAAGCAAAACAGGTGTGAAACAGATTGTCCCAATCCCTGTTCTTGGGTTGCATTGTTAGTAGACCCCTCACAGAGTTCCCTGTGAAGAGAGATTGATTGTTAAATCACTCTGCAAATTATAGCTCTGTAAAGGGAACATGCCCCTAAATGGACCACTGCCTTATTGTGGTGAAGAGGCTTGAATAACTCCAAGAAGCTCTGAGCTATGCCCTGCAGGGCCACCCAAAATAGACAGGTCATAGCCAAGAGTTTAGACTAAACATGATCCACCTGGAGAAGGAACTGGCAATCCACTCCAGTATTTTGCCAAGAAAACTCCATGGACATAAAAAAGGTGAGGCTTTGAGAAGAAAGTGAGAGTTTCCAAGGCATTCTCTGGTTCATGGGGTCACGGAGAGTCAAAGACGACTAAGATGACTAAACAACAACATGGGGAATATGGGGTCTCTTGACACAGAAGTCAACTCCTAGGGCCGAGGTCCTTTCATCCCCCAATAAAAGGCTGCTCCCCAAGAGTTGATGGGCATTGCCATTTAAATGGTATGTGTGTGCCATATCATGTGATCAATTACATGGGGTGGGGCTCCCCTGCTCCCCCAAAAAATTTTCCTGTTGGCACCCCTGTCTCCTAACAACTCTATGCACCCTTAACAAGCCACAGCTCCCAGATTTCTTTGGGTGAAGGCACGACTCTTTAAAGTGGAACCATAGTGCTGTAAATGTATATAGCAATTTGTTTTTAATTTGTTTTTGTTGTTATTGATTTATATTGAATAATCATTAGGTTTCAGTATCATATGACAGGACAAGTCCATGTATCATAGAAACGAATGGAAATCAATAACAACAAGTATACTGTGGCTTTTTGAAATGCTTGAAGTATACAAAGCATACCAAATATGCCTGAGACTTAAGAAAGCAGACAAAACTCAAGAAAGACCGCTCAGTAGTCTAGACCTCATGTGGAGATCAACAAAGTGACATGTGGACTGACACAGCTTTCAGTCAGGCTCGGTGGACAAAGGTCCTGCTGAGGTAACAAATCTCCAGGGAACACCCACTGAGCCCAAGCGCCACACAGGAAGACACTAGGGTCCCCTTGAGAAAAAACATCACATCACAGCGTCAAGCAACCGAAAAAATGGGGTGACAAGCTTGTGGGTGGTAAATAATTGTGTTTTCTTCTGTCAAGAAAAGCTTTTGGTTCTCTGAGAAAATGTGCACTTCCAATTGACAGAAGGGAAGTACATATTGGAGGCTATAGGAAATTCAGAGGGAAGACCTGTTCACCACAGTGGACCCACCATCACAACCATGCAGAGAAGCCCCATGCAGGTAAGTTTGTGTGCAAGCAAGACCTCTGAGAGAGTGTTGTTGTGAAGCAATGGATCTGTATCACTAAGCACACTCCACTTCCCAGAGTGCACTGAGGGCGTAGCTGGGTTTGGAATTTGGTTTCCTATAGGTGGAGATGTTGCTGGAGGCAAATTATCGTTAGGAATGGGGTAGAAATTTGATCCAGCTCACATTGGAAGATGAATTTATAAAATGAAAATATTCCAAAACAATGAGAACTGAAACAGAGCCATCCTTCAAAATTCACACTTATCCTAAATTTGCAGTTGTCTAACCAACCAGTGTTTACAAAAAATGCACCTATTAAGGGAATGTGTGCATTAAAATGGACATATTAGTGAAAATAACATACAGAAATGTATTCTATGAGGGGAGGTTGCTCGCAATAATGTGTATAGTAGTCAAAACTGCATACACAACTTTGTACTGTTTATTAGGGGAAGTGTTAGTCAAAATGTTGCTGCATCTTCATGAGGATTTTTTTTTTTTAAAAAAGCAAATTGCTACAGAAATGTAGAGAACTGAATTTTAGGTAGGAAAATCAGAAATTGAGAGAACTGAAACTGACAGATCTTCACATCCCTACTTGCAATATTCGAGTTGGTTCACAAATATACAAGGAGACCAGAGGTGGAGGTAAATGGCTCAACACACCCACAGCAGCAAAAGCCATTGCTCCCCACCCCATAATATAACCAAAGAGGCATTCAGCACCCCAAGAAGTTTCCAACCTTCCTGAGGTAAAAACTAGCCTTTCTTCCAGACACCTTTTGGGTTGGGTATGCCGTCTACCTCCAAGGTAGGCACAGGGAACCTGTGGCCCTCCAGATGTTGTTAGACTCAAACTCCCATCAGCTGAAGCTGACATAGCTAATGGTCAGGGATGATGGGAATTGTAGTTGCACAGCTGTAAGGCCAGAAGTGTCCGCCATCCTGCTTTAGTGGGCATTATGTAGGAGCAGAGCTTGGCAGGCGACTTTCAAGGCCATCTGTTCTGACTACCATAAGGATTAGAATTCAAAAGTGTGTTTTGCAATGCAGTATCCAATAAGGGATTTAAAAGATTAAATAGAAATACATTCATGAGTTGTCCATTTTGAACTTTGGGAAAGGTTGTGCTGCCATTTTCATTTAACAATGTCTCTCTTCCTGGGAATTCAGAAATATCCAGTAATGAAATCTCTTCATACAGCATAATCAGTTGCGTGTGGCAAACCCAGAGAGATCTGACCAGCTCAAATAAGGTTTAGGTAAGCAGCTGAACTTTGAAGCCTTGCTGCCTCATGCATATCTAAAGCTTGCTCCTAAAATTATTCCAGATCAGAACCATCCTATTTTCAAAAATCTCATTCATCAAGTAGCTGATTTTTTAATTTATTTTTAAAGTATTGCTTGATCTCCACTGGGCACTATTGCTACTTCAAAAGAAGACACAATATCAGCAAAATCCAGGAGGAAACCCCCATAAGAACAGCGGTGAACCAATGTTCATGAAAATCACTAAACACCAGAGGTTGAAATACTGGTCCTAGTCTACCCAGCAAAACACAAACAAAGAAGGAAGTAGGCAAACACCAGCTGTTCAAAAATCTGAGTCAGCCATTTGTGCAGCATAGTTTGGCTATAATTATTTGTTTAGAGAACTGGGATTTTGGATAACAAACTTTCTGCTGGTAGGACCTGCATGTGTTGTGTTTTTGTGTTGTACACTGCATCGTAGGAATGGGCAAATATGTCAACCTTGGGTTCTCTCAGTTTCTCATTCCTCTAATCTTAAGAATAGGTCTCCACATTTTGTATGTTCGCAACACTGATTTATGCACTGTAATGTGCACTTTAACAATGTGTAAATTTTTACAAATTGCTTGGCTGGAAAACTGCATTGTAAAATCTGAAAAGTGCACATTTCAAAAGATGCAAATTTCAGAAAGTGTGAATTAAGCAAGTTTGGCATTAATTGCCAGCTGCATCAAATTTATCTCTCATTTCTACTGCCTTGCTATAGTTCTTTTAAAAGCATGGTTTATAAGTATTAAATGGCTCAGGACCACAATATCTTAAGGACCACCTCTCTCCATATAAACCTACATGGATCCTGAAATCATCCTCTGAGTTCCTTCTTTGTGTGCCTCCTCCACAGGAGGTCCAGAGGGTGGCAACACAAGAACAGGCCTTCTCTGCAGTGGCTCCTCATTTGTGGAACTATCTCCCCAGGAAGTTCAACTGGCACCTTCATTATACACCTTTAGGTGTCAGGCAAAAACATTCATCTTTAACCAGGCCTTTGGCTGTTTGACATCTAATGCCCTTTTAAAATGCATTGTGGAAGGGGAAATATTGGTTGTCTTTGTTTTTATTATGTATTTTGTGTTTTTTATATTGTAATTCTATGTTGTGAACCGCCCTGAGATGTAAGGTAAAGGTAAGATAGGTAAATGACCCCTAGATGCTTAAGTCCAGTCAAAGGCGACTATGGGGTGTGGCACTCATCTTGCTTTCAGGCAGAGGAATCCAGTGTTTGTCCACAGACAGCTTTCCAGGTCGTGTGGCTAGCATGAATGAAGCACTTCTGGTGCAATGGAACACTGTGACGAGTGCCAAAGTGCACAAAAACGCTGTTTACCTTCCCACTGCAGCAGTACTATTTATCTACTCGCACTGGTGTGCTTTCAAACTGCTAGGTTGACAGAAGCTAGAACAGAGCAAAGGGAGATCACACCATCATGCAGATTCAAACTGCCAACCTTCCAGCTGGCAAGCCCAAGAGGCTCAGTGGTTTAGACCACAGCGTCACTTGTGTGCCTGAGATGTATGGATATATTGTAGTATACAATATATTTATTATTTATTTATTTATTTTTCTTTGGCGGTCATTCATAGCCAAGTAAGATTGTCTTCCATAAGACACGGTTTTAACAATGAGTCCATAAGTGCCTGTGGAGGCCAGTTCTGGATCCACATGTCCTTCCACAGTGGGGACATTGGTTTCCGGGCAGGAGTTGATCACTGCGTGGATTTGCCAAGCGTGCCTTCCTCCTATCACATTTCTCCCCTCCATACTGAGTTCAAGTGTCTTTAAAGCCCATGACGCCTTTGGTAAAGGCTGTTCTCCAACTGGAGTGCTTGCAGGCCAGTGTTTCCCAGTTGTCAGTGTTTATACTACTTTTTTTATCTTTGCCTTGAGACAGTCTTTAAACCTCTTTTGTTGACCGCCAGCATTACACTTTCCATTTTTAAGTTCGGAATAGGGTAGTTGCTTTGGAAGATGATCATCAGGCATCCACACAACATGACCAGTCCAACGAAGTTGATGTTGAAGAATCATTGCTTCAACACTGGTGATCTTTGCTTCTTCCAGTACACTGATATTAGTTCGCCTGTCTTTCCAAATGGTGTGTAAATTTTTTTGGAGACACCGTTGATAAAATCTTTTGAGGAGTTGGAGATCGCGTTTATAAGTCGTCCATGTTTCACAAGCATATAGTAAGGTTGGTAGTACAACAGCTTCTGCAGTTTTTCATTTTATAACGACTACACATCACAAGGGTTATATTGAACCTACTGTGATTTTTATATCTCTAGAATTTGTTTCCATATATGTTATAAATTTAGACCAATCGTCTAAATACATTTTAAAGCCCTTTTTTAAAAGAAAAAAAAAAGAGGAAGCAACATCTATTCATGGAGTAGTTGGATGGAGCAGGCTTACAAATTTACACACACAAAAATGAAACCACCCAGAAATAGATTGATCATTCCATCACTACCCCTAAAGCCACAGGTGGCTAACCTGTGGCCTTTAAGCCATATCTGTGTTCCTGCACAGAGTTTTTGTGGACTCCAGAAAAGGTTGCTTTATTTACTGAAATTCCCTAGCATGAATGTTTCTTTTAACATGAGACAGAATGCCATGCTTTTTTGCTTTTTTTTGCAAAGCTTTAAAAAGTTATACAGACCTGAATTGTTTGATTGCCATACATCAGAAACGGGATACAATTTTGTGCAACCACTGTGTACTTAAAAAAACTTTTCATTAAGTATAATAAATTTTCATTGTAGTAATGAAAATGAGGTATACGTTTTAATGTACAGAAACAAATTGTACATTTATAAGACAGGCGACGTTCTATAGATACATAGACAATGTCACTGTTTGGAAAGGTCAACTGTGTTATTTTTCCATCAGTGAGGGGAGGAAAGAAAACTACATCCCATCAGTTTGAGGGATTACATAGGATATGGTGCTGTCCACTGTGAATTGGATTGTTTCATTTATTACTGTGCCATTTCTACTGGAATACATTACATCAAGACATGACTTTCATATCTGGAATATTGATGCTGGGGTAATTTGAAGAGAGCGAAACTTTTTAAAGATACCAAAGCAGCTGCAAAAGTTAAACAGTTTATTGACAAATTGGCAGGATGAAGTCTAGAGTTGTGCCATTTTTGTTCAGGAACCACATTACATCTTGTCACCAAGTCAAGAAGAATGCAAAGCCAGGTCCAGGCACTGTCAGAAATTAGCACATATTTCCCATAGCAGCTTGGCTTAGTTTGAAGACAATTGGCTCTTTTCTTCCTGAGTAAAATACCGTGTTGTCCTGAATATAAGCCTCACTTTTTTTCCACAAATTCCGACCGTGAAAAGTTAAAGTGCTGCTTAAATTTGTGACCTTACAAAATGGGCTTTTACGATATCACTGCTGAAACAGACATAAGGTAAAATGGAACGGGTGTGAGTGCCTGCGGAATATTCAGGGATTGTCCTTTTTCGCCCATTTCCCCCCGGGTGCGGCTTATATTCTGGCCAATAAAATAAGTCAGCCAGGTTGCTCTTCCAAAGACCACAGTCTGATTTTCAGGATTTCACAAATTTATTCAATGTAAGCCTTCCCTAAGCCATGTGGAATGTAGGTGCCAGGTGTGATTCAGGTGTCACCCAATGCCCAATGCTCAGAAATCCCCTGAACCAAGACACAGTCTGCTTCAGTTAAGGGGGTAGGAAAGGGGAAGAATTATGAAAAAAATAGGGCCAGTCTGAAGTTAGAACTGGCTCAAAATTGTGAGCTGGGGTGGGGACAGAATGAAAAAAAGGGCTAGAATCAGAGGTGACTTCTAGGGTGGAGAATGAAATTGCATAGTAGATTAAGGAGGAGCTCTAGCACGACAGGAGTCAAATGGCAGCAGTAGCAACATTTTAAATTATTAGTTATTATATTTATTACTCACAGGAAAACAACTTGTGAAGCAGCACCCACACCCCAGGGCAGGCATCCCCAAACTCAGCCCTCCAGAAGTTTTGGGACTACAATTCCCATCACCCCTGACCACTGGTCCTGTTAGCTAGGGAAGATGGGTGTTGTAGTCCCAAAACATCTGGAGGGCTGAGTTTGGGGGTGCCTGCCCCAGCGGATTGATCCTGTGGGATGGGGTGTCAGGATGCAAGGAGAGCTGCAACATGGGTGTGGCATTTGCCTCCTAGGATGGGTCAAGGAAAGGGTTAAAGTGGGTGTGATGTGATTGGCTAGTGAGAATGCAAGGGGGGAGTAAAAGATAGAGTGGGAGGTTTGAAAGTCAGTTGAGGTTTGGGAGTTGGGAGTTGAGGTTTATCAGTTGGGAGTTGAGGCTTGGGTGTTGGAGAAGGAAGAGGGTGGAATAGGAGTGGGTTGGTAGAGTTGTATTGTGAGAGAGTGGGAGGAATTGTTAGGTTGAGTCAGATAGATAGTTGGTATAATCCGTTTGGAGTTGTTAGGAACTAAGAGTAGGAAACTGACAAGAGGAAAATAAACTGTAACCATACGCTTGCTCCTGCATTTAAAAATAAACTTGATTATTTGTTTATGTTAACAACTGACTGGACTCCGTGTGTCCCCGTGAGAAGCGGGGTGGTGGCAGTGAAGAAAGCAGTTGCAGTGGTGGCACAGGGACAATAGACTGTGAAACGTCCGGGGGCCCTGTGTGATTGCCACAATGAGCTTATCTTCTCCTGGGTAAATGCAGCTACCAGATAGGTAGGTCTTGGCCTTTTATGTGAACTGCCTCCCTCTCCTTCCTGCCTGATGCCCATATGTTCAGTTTGGCCTGGGCACCGCCTGAATCCAGTGCCTACCACTGTGAAGGCATAATTTATTGTACTAACATGACAACTTCATTGAATACAAACCCATAACCAATTTAAACATTAAAATAAAATGCAGGTAGCTGAATTGGTATAGGTAGGCTTGTCAATATTTACGTAACGTTTGGCAGAGTACAGAGGTTACTACCATCACTACCAATTTACATTTTCGGTTTTATTATGCTTGGATCATTTATATATCAGTTAAATTTATACTGGAGATTCCAGGAGAGCATATCTCTCCCTCTCTCTAATCTTCCCCATGTCTCCATCTTGAAACTCACTAAAAATCATTGTGACAACAGCACCATTCTAATGATGATTCCCTGCACCGAAGATGTAAAATACATAGGGCACAGTGAAGGTTCTCTGTCATTCATCCAACCCCAACAGTTGATGTCTTGATGGAGTCATCTTCATGGCACTCACTCATCTCAACTGTGGCTACGACAGGCAGAGCAAAACTCACAATATGATACAGGAAAAGGAAAAAGTCATCAAAAAAAGTGGGGATAAAATTGGCAGCTGGTAGAAAGAGCAATTAAGCAGAGGCAAGAGTGTGATGGTTGTCAGTTGAGTGAAAGACAGTACGCCTCTCACACAAGTTGATATGAAATTAAGTGTTGCAAAGGCAATCCCATTATTGTTTTATGTAGCTTTTAGTTGTCTCTGGATATTTACACATTTTTACAAGACTGGCCACTGGAATTACATGTGGTATGAAATCTCAGCCAGTTCTGGTTCCTTATTGAGTATTCCTATATGAAACACACACGCCATATATTTGTCTTCACTTCTTGTACATCCTTTGCATTTTAAAGTGTATACCTAAAACATATGAGGAATATTCTTAGAAAGAATATAATGTGTGTCTCTTCATATGCTGTGAAGCATTTTGGTTCAGGTGCAATAGGTTAATTTTGGATAGTGTAGAATATTACATTTCCTCTTACACTCCAGGCCTAGATGATCTAGATCATAACCTGGCAGCCATCTTCCTATGCAAGAGAAGTTATACAAGCAGCTTGTTCCATCATTCTATTAGATTATGTGTCAAAATAGTTCTCAGCAGTTGTGGTCACCTAATCAGCAAGGAGGGAGTGTGTGCTAAGGGAATTAGTTTTGTTTATTCCCTACATTCGTATCCGTTGTTTCTTCCAACATAGAACTCAATATGGTGTGCATGTGGTTTCTTGGATGTGTTCCATCAGAGCATTGGTCAGACTCAGAAGGCCTGTTTAGCTTCAATCAGTGGTCTTCAACCTTGGGTCCTTTGGGTTAGACTACATTGTTCCCAGCCATTGGCTAAGCTGGTTGGAGATGGTGTAGGACTACATAGGGGGACCCATGGCTGAAGATTGTGGTGGCCTCATGTACCTTCAAACCATACAGTGATTTCTTACTTATGCAGGAGACCTTCTCAGTGATCTGTGCTCCAGAACACCTTACTTACCTTCAAATATATTGTAAGTTTGTTATCTGGTTTAGCTGAACCCCTGTTGTGAAGATTATTTGTGAACACATTTGTGGTGATTAGATGAAAAGAATAGAACTGCTGTAGAAGAACTTCTAAAAGCTTCTGCTTCTGTGTGACTTGATGCACTTACCAAGGCTGGATCTGCATTGATCTTTTAAGCATTATTAGACATACAGTGGTACCTCCGGTTCAGAACTTAATTTTTTGTGGAGGTCTGTTCTTAACCTGAAACTGTTCTTAACCTGAGGTACCACTTTTGCTAATGGGGACTCCCGCTGCTGCCGTGCGATTTCGGAGTGTAGATCCGCCCCAAGATGCCCCTTTATGCACAACTATTTAAGGTGTGGCTACTGCCTCCTTATCCTTTGCATATGGTCAACCTGAATCGTAACTTGAAAGGGAAACTACCAGGGTAGCTGTTCTGAATTTTATTCTATCTAAAGAAGACACTGAATCGCAGAGAATAACAGATCGCCAATGCAATTTGAATTGGGATGCTGGGAGCAAATCTCTGTGGGTTTGGTAGCCCTTCATTGAAGCTGTTCCAGGATGAGACTTACTTGCTTAAATAAATCAATCAGTGACTAATATTGAAGTAGGGACGTGGGTGGCGCTGTGGGTAAAAGCCTCAGCGCCTAGGGCTTGCTGATTGAAAGGTCGGCGGTTCGAATCCCCGCGGCGGGGTGCGCTCCCGTTGCTCGGTCCCAGCGCCTGCCAACCTAGCAGTTCGAAAGCACCCCCGGGTGCAAGTAGATGAATAGGGACCACTTGCTGGCGGGAAGGTAAACGGTGTTTCCGAGTGCTGCGCTGGCTCGCCACGTGACCCGGAAGTGTCTTCGGACAGCGCTGGCCCCCGGTCTCTTAAGTGAGATGGGCGGACAACCCTAGAGTCTGTCAAGACTGGCCCGTACGGGCAGGGGTACCTTTACCTTTTTAATATTGAAGTGCTGCTATGCCCATTGTCTAAGCAAGAGTTCTCGTTCACACACAGAGATGAGTGCGGGTAACATTCTATTTGACACTTTCATTGTGATGAGTAAGATAAAGATCAGGGATGGGGACTGCTTCTATGATGCTCCCCTGCCCCCAAGCTATGCATATACAGGCCACATGATTAGAACCCCTTAAAAAGGACTGACGTGTAAAAGTCTAATTTCCTCCTAGCAACTCCCATTCAGTTCAAGAATCCCAGGGCCAGACTAATTGTCATGTTAAGCAAAAGTTTGCTTTTTTAAAAAAAAAAAATATTAACTGGCCAATCACATCAAATTAAATCACATCACATAAATTCCAAATTCCAAAGCCAAATTTTTAAATTTTGTTGGGGGAACCCATACTTCAAGATCCAAAGGGGGATTCAGATCATCTTCTTCTTACTGCGTTAATGTCCAAATCAGTCCCAATCAGTCCAGACAAAGTTCATAATTCTATCCAGTCTTATCTTGGTGTTTCCACATCATATCTTGTTCATATAATTTCTCTTTTTCCTTTACGATCTCTTCTGTTAGTCTCCTTAAGCCGATAAGCAAGTATAATAATCCTGTGTGGATTTCCCGTTCCTCCACTAAGTCCAGATGGTTTCCATATATCTCCTTCATAGATAACATCACTCTTTCCATCATAAATTTGGCATTGTCACTCTTAAGTCCCACCGAGGAGTTGATCCACGATATGTAAACAACTCTATTTCTCTCTTTCTCCTCCCAGACCCAAGAGCTCCAACAATGCCTCCCAAAATGGCGACGGCATTTTTAACTGCGTCACTCCAAAACCCTTAGCTTTCCAGCTTCATCTTGAAACATTGCTTTGGATCGAAAGTTTATCTCCACACAGCCTTAAATCCATGTGATTTAAGTCCTTAATTTCTGACTCATTAGGGGAGGGGATTCTTGTTAAATCATATGAAAAAAGGGAAGGCAGATTTTTCCCCCTCCCCCCTCAGTCATTTGTCGTACTGTATCTTGATGTATCTTCTCATATTTTATTCTTGTCTTGTTATCAGAGATCTCTTCTGTCAGCAGTCTTTACTCCCCTTTTTCCTTGAAGCATGTGCAATTAATCTCGTCCAAATTGTTTCTTTTGAAGATCCTTGCAACTAGCAGCGCGAATCAGGGGCGGCGTCCAGGAGTGCCGGAATCCCACAGGAGGGCTTTGTGCCTAGTGCCCCCACCCCCACAAATTCGGGGGTGGTATAGGGCACAGCAGGCAAGGGCCGTCCCCCCCAATCCTGGGGGGGGGGGTTAAGGAGGCTAATTACCCTCATCATAGCCTCCAAATTACCTCGTGTGGGTCAGAGAGATGTTATTGTCAGCCATCTTCCGATTCGCCACCTAGTGGCCCCCCTAAGCAAAAGTTTGCTTTTGTTTTACTGAATATTGGCAAGGGGAGGGAGAAAGATCCTGATCTGGATGAGGACAATGGCAAGGTAAAATCTCCTCTCTCCCTCCACTTGATCACTCCAGATCAGGTCCTTAGTTAAAAATGAAGTGTGCAAGGTCCAGTCTTCATGCTTAACACCATGTCTAGTTTGATGTTATGGCAAACAGATTACCTCCTCCCCCCAAAATTTGGGCTTTAAATAGCAACATGAGGAAAACATGATGATTCCCCCCTGCTCCAAGAAAATTTGAAGTTCTATCTACAAATACTGGTCATATTCATTTTTCCAATTGGAATCCCACAATCTCCCTTCCCAATATTATTTCTCAGTCTGTCACTCCCTCTGCCTTGAACCTTTCAGTCTCTTTGAAAGTCTCAGCAGGCTGGCCCCAGGCTTCCTCTGCACACAAAAGTGCAACAAAAAGATCATGTTCAGAACATGTTGCTAGTGCAACAGCACAGCTCTCATGATGAAAAGCCAATATGCCTTTTGGGTGGCAATAAACACCCAAGCTAAAGATGTTTGGCTTTAAGGGACATGTTCATTTGAACTTGTTCATGAATCAAGCCAGCCTGTTTCAGGCAGCATGAGAAGTATCTGTGTTGAAACCAGCAACATATCTAAAAGCTACTTTGTTGTAATTGAAGTTTGGTTTTCTGATTTAAATCACCTTGACTGTGTCACATGAATGTGCTTCATATTTTTGTTTGATATATCAAGCACCTTACCTTAAAATACAGTTTCACTAGGAAAACTGACACATGTAATCTAAATATTTGGGGCTATCTAGTGTTGGAACCTTTTGCTTTCAGATGATGCTAAACTACAACTCCCATCAGCCTTAGCAAGCAGGGTCAAAGATTCCCCACACCTGATCTAAGTCAATTACTAGTGCTGGTCTGATATGCTCCCCATTTTGCAGCCCAATTCACAGGCTGCAAAAGGAGGTGACATTGTGCTGATTTTGGGGAGAGGTTGCAGGATGTATGTTGTGGGTCTGTATCATTTTGCCTGTGTTCATTCAATAAAAGCCTGACTAATGCATTAATCCTTTTTTTAAAGTAAGTATTTATAATCACATTTAAATACGTATTTCTGAACATGTTTTCTCACTAAATGCATGTTTACAAATGTATTTCATTTGAAAGTACACATCTGTAGACAGTTTAACAAAAAAATACACATTTAAAAATGTGTTTTGGCACACAGTTTGAGAAAGAACTGCATGCAAAATTCAATGAAGTGTGAGCTCTGGAGAATACTTATGCACTCCTCCAGGCAACATACTCAATCAGCATTCATCCTGATTTGACTGCACAAAGTTTACATAGTGGTTAGATCATGGCTTTATTGTGCATTCATACCCATTTCTTTGAGGCGCTGTTATACGACAATGAGCATAAATACTGCATTCGTTCATCATTCTTTCACCCCACACCTTTCAATGTATTTCCCTATCACTTTCCAAACTGCAAAAAGTTTATTTTATATTTTGTGGTCTTAAAAGTTGAGTTGTTGCGCTACAGGGACAGAGCCCTTTAATCCACTTGGACTGTGTATACCTAAAGTTCTGAATCCCCCCCCCAAAAAAAATGTTGTGTCAGAATTCACAAAGAAAAAACTCCTTAAGCATACTTGGCGCAGGATGAATTTCAGGGAGCAACACTCACAGGCCCTCATACTGTCTCTATTTGGCTGTCAGCCACCATGTTTATTCACCCTGGAGTGATGTTACATCATATCTCTGTTCCTGGTGATGCTTGAGGAAGAAGGAGAGTCTCAAAGCACCAACAATTCACAGCAACTCACCTAGTGGCCTGCATTTAGCTCAGTGGGTCACTATTTCCTACAGCTCTCATTTACCCTGCCATGGCAACAAGCACGGTGTAAAAAGTTTAGGTGATAGCTTTGCTAAAGAGTATTCATGCACTTTGCAGCATCAAGTTCATGCTTCATCTGTTGATGTGCTCTGGCTTTTGACACTTGGGAAACTCAACGAGATGCTACAACACATGTGTTAAAAAGGGATCAATATTGGCTGGACAAATTTTGTGAGCAATTTTTTATTTTTATTTTTTTAAAGGCATTGTCTATTATAGGTGAGAAAACAGCCCATAAGCATTTGCTGATTTCCATGGAAGAGAACAAATACTTTTTGAGACACTTAAGCCAAGGTGGGGGGCAGGTCTGTGGAGCTTGTAGCAAGACTTCTAAAACACATCAAAATCCTCAAAGGGTTCAGTTGCTACAATACTGGAGATCGGTTAAAAGAGTCCATTTCTCGCACAGCCAAGTCTAGTGTGTTTCAGCTGAAGAGTGAGATAATCCAATAAAATGAAGAGTGAACTTTAACATTATTGCAAATGAAAATATATTGTGAGAGAAAAATCTACTACTGTATAACAAATTAAAACTCGCCACATCCAGCTCAATGCAAAATAGATTTTAAAAGTCTCCAGTTGTTATTGAAAATGGGTGGAAAATAGCAGGCTGTTAATGACATCATAGTAGCTCCACTTCTGTGGCACTCTATTATTGTAGTGTTTGACAATGTCTGGTGTCTAAACTGGTGTTGGGCATAGTTCTATGCTATCGTATAAACGCAGTACATTTGGAGATAAAAAAATTGAGGTACTGGCATTCATATCTTTATAAAAACAAACACGCCAAGTAAACTTGCCAAAATGTACAAGAGATGATCCAATGTTTGTTGGAAATGTTCAGAAAAAGTTTTGGGAAATTGTATATGAGGAACTTAAAAAGATGGCAAAACTCACCTTCCCGAAAAGACCAGAAGCCTTCTTGCTGGCAATAATAGGGGAAGAAATGCCAAGGAAAGTAAGAAATTTATTTTTATATGCAACAGTGGCCACAAGAATAACTTAAGGAAAGATTGTTCCGACAAAGGATCAATGGTTGCAGAAATTAATTGAGTTTGCTGAGTTAGCGAGTTTGATGGCCAAAATAAGAAATTATGATGGACAAAACAACAAAAACAAAAACAAAAAGCATTGTAGGAGGGAGACTCTCCTTGTGGTGTAAATGTTTGATTTGGAGTGTCCCAAAGCTTACTGCAGAGTGCACACTCCCGTGTGTGTGTGTGTGTGTGTGTGTGTGTGTGAAGGTTGCATGAAGATTTGCATGAAGGTTGTATGCATAAACTAATTTATACATGCAGATGTAGATCCATAAACAAATTAAGCTGCATAGAAATAGAAATATGTCACATGCATTTTAGAGCCAGGCACTTCTAGATACCCCTCCTCCTGACACCTCTTGCTTTACTGAAGCAGAGTAGATAAGCCAGGAGCGGAGCCAAAATAATGTCCTAAAGAAGGTCAGACTTCACCTCGAGTCTTCTGAACTCTGTGGAGGCAGATGTTTTCTAGTCATCGATCACTGTCAGCCTGCCCCACTTCTGCAGAGAAGCTGCCCTTTAGTGTATTTGTGGTGAGAGGAGGAGAGATGAAAAAGGATTTATTCAGGGTATAAATATTCAGAGCAAAAGAGCACCTGCTGGTGAGTAGAATAATCTCTGATGCAGACTGCGAATCTTATTAGGGCTAGGCTGAAATTACATACATACCAGTTTGCTGAAAAGATTATCTCCTTGTGGAAATGGGGGCTAATTTTCTGCTGTGTTTTTTTGTTTTTTACAGGGGTGGGGGAGATATTTCTCAAGTCTTCTGGAGTTGCTATTTATCTTACTGAATTTTGCTCAGAAGTGCATCTGCCAGGAAGTTGCGGACAGAGCCTTTGTGGCACTTTCCACCAGAAATGGTAGACCCCATTTCTTAAATCCCCCCCTCGTCATGTCTTCCCTGCCCTGCCAGAAGTGGATCAACGCAACCAACGAAAGTCTGAGGCCTTCCTGCCCTTTCTTTCCTCTCTGAGATATGTGAAAAGTACAGCCATTCACGACAGGGGGTTTCACCACCATTAAATCTATATATGATTTTTATGGAATGTTAGTAGTTTATATTGTTTTACACTATACTGTATTTCAACGTAGTTAGTGGGTTGCGTATTGCAGAGGATTGCTTTGTTATCTGCCTGGAGAACTCCTGTTACAAGGCAACTAAATAAATGCAATAAACAAGCAGACGTATGAAATAAAATCACCAATACCAAATGTCTTAGCAAACAGCAGTATATATACAGTTCATTTCTGGAATCTTACGCTTTCCCTAATGCCTTACAAAATGACAAAATGCATATGTGCAAGGCCTGATTATGAACACAAGAACAAGCATTTATTACCTTGTCTTTTTTAAAAACTAAGCATAAAGTACTACTTGGCAGAAAATTCAGCACTGCAGCAACAGAGAATATCTTGGTGCTAAATTTCTATAATCTCCCAATCTCTCCTTTGAACATAGGCCATCTCTCACGTAGACTGGCCATCTGCAAATACGATTAGCGGTGAAATTCTGTAATTATACAGCATTTGGGTGTATTTTTATCATTATGCCATCTTCTATTAAATATTATGTTTGTGGCTAATGGTGTCCTTTTCCTCCACGTCGAGAGCGCATTTTGTCAGATTGATCGTGCAATAACTCAATATGGCTAATAATGTATGTCGACCATTAAGATTAATAGTGTTCCTGGAAAACTGATAGAAGAAATGCCACAATTCATATGAGCAAAAATCTCTTTGGTTATATAAATGTCCTAATTATATTTAGTTTCATTATACTAAACATGAATAAATCACCTACTCAGGGTGTATAAAGGTTGAAGCGTGATACTAAATTGATTTTATGTCCTAACAGGACACACTTTACACTTATAAACTTGCTGGAGAAAACAATTCATGAGGAAACAGACAGAACCAGCCATCCATCTACAAAACAGTGACAAGTGAGCTCAGGAGCAGATGTCATGATGGGGCAGTGGGGCTTACTCAGCCTCCCGAAAGCTGTTCCCGATAGGAGGCAGAGGAAAGGAGTGAGGCAGTAGATACATTAGCATGGTGCAAATGCATCAGCAGAGACAATAGGGCTCTCCTGGTAATGTGTTTGCACTGCACCAACCTCCCTGCTCCCTCTTGGTAAGCAGTGGCAACTCAGCTGCTAGGAGGCCAGGTCAACACCACTACCTTCCATACTAGGTGAACCTCAGATCGTATGGCAGAAGCTTTCTCAGTTGTTCAATTTGGTGGTTCAATGCAGTTTCGCTATTTTATGATGCTGCTTCATTGCCAACTAGGCCTGGGCAATATCTGCATTTCAACGTTGATGATATATCACCAGCTAAACATTTCAATATATCAATATATCATGGAATCTGGAATAAGGATGGAGCTATGTAGAGGCACCTGCTGGTTTCACTCAGGCTGGATATAGACACATCAAAGAAGCGATTCAGTTTAACGCGTTGTAAACTCATACAGGGAAATCCACTAGGAAAAGATGGGACTCCATAGCGCCATCTGGTGTTATATCACCTATACCAGAGATGGCCAACAGGTCGATTGGGATTGACTGGTTGATCCCCGGGAGGTTTAGGTAGCTGGCTCCTCCATCCGGCCCCAGTCCCTCGCCCTGTCCTCTAGATCACTAGAATGAAAGACAGAATTCTCACTGTGAGCCTGACTGTTTGTTTACTGATCTCTCTTTTTATTAGACCTGAAACAGCCTCCCCCCCCCCCGGATGTTCCTTTCTAAAAAAACTTTGACCTGAACCCCCCCCCCAAAAAAGGGGGTAGATCACTGCCAGATTTTAATTGTCTGAGTAGATCATAGTCTCTTGGAAGTTGGACGTCCCTGGCATATAAAACACATATAAAACACTTTTTCTTTACCAATCCAGCTAAGTCCACAGTTTTTTTCTGCATTGCCATTTTTGCTACCACCTGCTTTTGAAATTCTCTGTCCCCTAAAGCAGGCAGGGGGAAGCTGAGCCTGGAGAGTTAACAGGGGCAGCAGGAATCAAGAGAAACATTGGCTGACTTCACGATTTTCTCCATATTGTGATTTTTGCATAGGACACCCACACACCATGGTTTATGATATATTGCCAGGTCAAAAATTATGAAACTGATATCACAATATGGAATTTAAACAAGTTTGGGACAATATATCGCCTAGCCCTATTGCCAACATTATTTTCTCCTCCCTGCCTTCCTCTTCTGATCCTCTCAGAACTCACAAGACCAAAAGTAACTAAACCAATATATCCAATCCTCCTGTTCTATGATGATGATGATGATGATGATGATGATGATGATGATTTATTACTTATACCCCGCCCATCTGGTTGAGTTTCCCCAGCCACTCCAGGCAGTAGTATACTGAGACATTTAGCTAGCATTTTTTCTTTTTGTTTCCTCTTAAATTTGTTACGGCTTTTCTTAAAAGCAAAATAAAATTCTGACCAAGAATCTCCCCATTCATCTACAAAGTTCACTTTAGGCAAGCTTTGGTAGAAAATTTATTCCCACGCCTTTTGGTAAATTACAGTCATGTTACAGCATAACTTGCTTGACCCTAAACTGCTTATCCTGTCAATTCATGCCAAAGGGTTGCCTCCAGTTTAGGCCGGCTCATCACCTGCAATATTCTAGGAAGCTCTGTTATCTCCCTTGCCGCCAAGGCCAAGAAGATTGCAGGGTACCAGAGACAGGATCTTTTCAGTGGTGGCTGCACATCTTTGGAACACACTCCAGAGTACATATGGTATCTCTCTTTAAACGGACATTTAAAGCTTTCCTGTTTTGCTCAGCATGTGCTACAATTGTTGCTGCTTTTATATGGTCATTTTGTTTAAAATTAGTTGTATTTAGAGTCGTGACGGTTAGAGGGGAGGGGCCTGTGTGGGGGACAAGCAAGAGTGGGTTTTCTCAAGGTGTGAGGCTGAGGATAGTGGAAAACTTCCCAGTTGGGAGCTGGGGAGATTCACTTCTTTCTATGTGGATTGAAGATTAGCAGTTTGGTGTGTGTGATAATTTCTATTGTCTTTCCCCTCTCTTTTCTTCCTTCCTTTGCCTTCTCCTCTTTTGTTTTGTTGTTTTTCTTCATCTTTTTTCTTTTTAGATTTCATTTGTTCTAGGTATAATTTTATTATATTGTGAACTCTTTAATAGAATTCCTACCAAAAATCATTGAAAAATCAGTTGTTTTTAATTCACTGCCTGTCTTGTTCTAAATGTTTGTATCCAAGAAATGTGGAGACCTTTCTTTAACTATGTTAATGGCCAAAATCAAGGCCTGCTCAATATTCTCAGTGGAGGGGTTACATTAAGTAATATGTTTGAATGTTGAAATGTGTAAGTGTATGTCCAGAGACAATGGATAAAACAAAACACCATTAGACGTGCTGCTGGATAAGTGTTTAATGGCTATTGTATTTGTTAAAAAAATTGATTAAAAATGTAAAAGTAAATAAACAAATCTTTGTAAAGTTGCCTTGGGAGGTTTCTGGCCTCGAGAAGTGGGGTAGAGATTTGTTAAATAAATGAATGTCAACACCAGAAGCAGGAACCCATAAACGATTTCCTATCTATATAAGACAAAAAATTCTGTGCAGCTCATGACAGCAAAGCACTTTGTATATTTCACGTGTTTTATAAATTACTCCCCAGAAAAGCAGCCAAACCAACCAATCCTAAGGCTATGAGACCTAATTCATTTTTAAATGCTTTTATTTGGATCTTAATGGTAGAAAGAGCATAAAATAAAGTTGAAAACTATTATCTGCAAAGTTCAGCTTCACCCTGCTCTAGATGTTCGACAAGCTGAAAGAGAATCAATTAGGGTTTTGTTGTTCTTGTTCTTGTTTGAATTTGTGCCATTTCTGAGATATCGGCCTCTGTTGTCTCTCGGGTCCAAAATGACAAATTAAATGAAAAAATTAAGAAGCCCACTCCATTTTCTGTTGAAGAGCTCTCTGTTCTCTGCTGGACAGCAAGATGCAAGGAGCAATATATAACAGCCCTTTGAAATAAAACGTTGCCCATAATTTTCACTGTATTTGGACATCCCCCAGATAAATTAGCAATGTTTCTTTCATATTAGTCAAATCTATCACGAGTAGGAATGCAATATTTATCTAGTTTTATTATCTTTAGAGTAATCCATTAAAAGCTAGGCAGCACAACCCTACACTCAAACTACGCCATCTAGAAGGCTTCAGCTAGGAACTGGCAAATCTGTCCATCTTATTTTCTCTCAGTTTCTGATCTTTTCGAGTCTCAAACTCAGTTCTCCACATTTGCAATTCAGTTTGCATTTTTTAAAAAAGGTAAAACTCTCATGAAAATTCACCATTCACTTTAATGCAAACGTTGCTTAGGTTTCATGTTTTTGTAAGGCTAAGGCAGCTAACATGGAAATGTGGAGAACTGAACTTAAGAGTGGAAAAATTAGAAATGGAGAGAAACAAAAGTGACAGATTTGTCCATCCCCACCGGTGGCAAGTAAGTGGTCTTACATTGGCACCAATTTCAAAAGGCGGGACTTACAGCACAATACAGACTTTATTGCAGGGTTTCCCAAACTTGGGTCTCCAGCTATTTTTGGACTACAATTCTCATCATCCCTAGCTAGCAGGAGCCACGGTCAAGGATCATGGGAATTGTAGTACAAAAATAGCTGGAGACCCAAGTTTGAGAAAACCTGCATTACATAGCTGTCAACTTTTCCCTTTTCTTGCAAGGAATCCTATTCGGAATAAGGGAATTTACCTTAAAAAAGGGGAAATGTTGACAGCTATGCTGCATTATTGCATACTGCCAAGATAACCAAATCTAACCTAATTCGGAATTGCTGAATCCATCCATCTTTTAATTTGTATACTCTCTTTCCATAATTAAATCCATGGTCAAGGTGGCTTACAACATGAAAAACCTTACATAATTACAAACATAACTAAAGTAGTCATAAAGAATAAGTTATAAAGTCACATAAATCAAAGTATGATCAAAAAAGAAAGATACAACAGAGTAATATCAAAGACAGCAACAATCTCCCCCCACCACAACGAAACCCTATGAAATAATAGCCCAACCCAAGAGTCTGTTCAACAGCCTCAGCTTCATATCTCGAATCAGTCAGGGCTCCAGCTTCCCAGGCCAGGTGGGGAAAGACCTGCAGGGCAGGGAGAGGCTTTCTAGGACTCACAGCCAAGAGTCTTGAGTTGTTCAAGAGCAGAAGTTGAGCCTTTGGAGGTCTCCTGCAGCAATTAGCACATGCCATGGTGGGTCCACAAAATTTTGATTCCCTCCCACCCCCTGCTATTAAACAAATAACTTTTTTAAAAAAAAAACAGCAACACTTGGTCAACTTATCCTTATAGCATTCCACCTCCCCAACCAAAAGTCAAAAGCATTCTTCAATTTTAGGACAAGATTTAATTTGCATTTTTTTGCATCTCCAACCCCCCTCTAAAAAAATGCAAAGAAAGGGGGGGGGAGCTGTTTAATCCCATTTCATTATAGGATGGTAGGCTGGATGAATTCCATACTTAGGATTGTATCTAACCAAGTTTTACTCAGATCAAATCTACTGAAATTAATAAACCTAACTTAGTCGTGCCCATTACTTTCAATGAGCCTACCAGGAGTAGAGCAAACATTGGATACAACCATTAAAGTTAGTGTCTTCTATAAAATATAATGTAGTTTGAGATAGTGTAGTATTTCAGATGTAGATTTCTAGTTTCTAGATTTCTAGTTCATAGTTTCTCTTTCGCTTATCCTGCTTTACATTAGAGGGATGGTGCTACTCCTTTGTTCCTTGGTATTAACGTTCAGGACACTACCTTTTGAATGATATGCAGCTATCTGTTAAGGTCACTGTCTAATAGGCCGAGGGTTAGCCTTTAGGTAAACTAAAGCATTCTTTGAGTGATGACCTTGAGGTTAACAAAAGCATCCCATCCTGGTTCCAAGAAAAGCCAAAATATTCTCCAAAGTGTTTACCCTCAACCAGCTGTTTCCTCACAGATTTAAAATTTACCCTCCTCAGCTAAAATTCATCCTCACCATTTCATGAGTTGAGTTTATTTAATCTACTACAGGGCTGGATAACTTGCAACTCTCCAAATGTTTTTGGTCTATACAGTGGTACCTCAGGTTAAGAACTTAATTCGTTCTGGAGGTCCATTCTCAACCTGAAACTGTTCTTAACCTGAGGTACCACTTTATCTAATGGGGCCTCCCGCTGCTGCCGCCGCTCCACTGCCGTGCGATTTCTGTTCTCATCCTGAAGCAAAGTTCTTAACCCGAGGTACAATTTCTGGGTTAGTGGAATCTGTAACCTGAAGCGTCTGTAACCTGAGGGACCACTGTAACTCCCAACAGCCCTAGCAAGCAAGGCCAACAATCAACAAAGGTGGGAATTGTAGTCCAAAAACATATGAAGAGCCACAAGTTAGATACCCTTAGGGGTGGGTGACAAATTTGGTTCGGTTTGCAATCTAAGGCACACTTCCTGAAACAATAGGTATCATTAGAAATTCACACTCTTTTTACCACACATCAGGAAGAAATTTCTGAAGGTAAGAACTATTTGACAGCAGAATAGACTCCCAAGGGTAGTGAATTTTCCTTCATTGGAGGTTTTTAAGTAGAGGTGGGATGGTCATCTGATATGGATACTTTAGTTCCGATTCCTGCATTCTTGGGAGTTGGACTAGATGACCCTCAAGATCCCTTCAAATTCTACAGTGCTTCCAACTCTGGCTTGGTCATGTACGCAAAATGGAAGTTGTTAGAATCCCTAAGGATATTCTCCATGTGGAGCTGACTTCAGGCACTAGGCCTGTTGGCAGACCAACTCTGCCTTACAAAGATGTCTGCAAGCATGACATGAAGGCTGGCAACATTAACCCCACTATATTGAAATACTCTGCAGGCGACCACAGTGCCTGCAGACAGACAGGTCATGTATTCACAGCAGTGGCAGTAGGAGGAATGACCACTGGGAAGAGTCAGGGCCGGATTTAGGTTTGATGAGGCCCTAAGCTACTGAAGGCAATGGGGCCCTTTATATGTCCAGCTGTGCTTTGTCAACAACAAATTGTCACTTTTTTTGTGTTGAATATATGCTATATGGTAATTTATGGACCTAATAGGTATCTAAAGCCATTTTCACATAACAAAATATGTATTTTATCAAAGTAATTGTTGAACTGAAATATAATTAAGAAGACGTATGCAACCAGTCCATACAGCATGTAGGCACCCTATATATAGAAATGAGCAAACCACTGATATTTTAGGGAGCAGGCTGGCAGGCGGGACTCATTACTTACATCATAGGGGCCTACATAACACAAAACACTGTTGTTGTATGTGGGTTTTTTTCTTTTGTTTTTTTATCTTATATTTTGGAAATGTACATCCAGTTTTTCTTTTTCTTTAAAAATAAATTGGGGGGCCCAAGAGAGTGGGACCCTAAGCTATATTTTCTTTAGCTTAAATGTAAATCTGGCACCAGGAGGAATGCAAACAGAAGAAAGGTCGTGGTACACCTGTGGAAGTGAAACTTGACGTCTTCACTTGCCCTACCTGCAATAAAACATGTCTCTCCCCTAATTGGTTTCTCCACCAATAGCTGGCAGTGTAACATGTTACCCCTGATGGTGTAGTCTTCCGTTGTTTCTTGAGACAGATGGATGCCAGCTAACAATTCAATAGCAATATGGCCTGTGCATAGATGATAATCACATGAGATTTGCAACATCAACTGATTGCTACCTATGTAAGGGGCCACAATGGATCTTTCCCCATAACTCAGATGCAGTACTTTTCGGTAGAGTCTGTCCATTCACACATTCAGCTGTCAGTCAGCAAATGTAAAGTCATCAAAGGCAGACCAATCAATCAGCCAATCTCCCTTGCATGTGTGAGCCAAGCCTATGACTGCCTAATTTGCCTCCCTCTCTGCAAGCTGGGCCACACAAGCTGATGGGTAATTCAAGTATTTCAGCCTCAAACCAGCACGGTTTGATCACGGAGGAAGTCTAGGCATGGGAAACGGCACAGAGAATGGATCAGAGCCTGCTGATTAAACTCAGTGACACTAATACACTCCCCTGAGCACAATTAAAAGGTAAAGCAAGTTGCTGGCGCACCTATATACATAAGCACTGAACTGGCAGACAAGGCAAGAATTATTTCAGAGATATAATGAGAAATTTGCTCCTCGGAGATTTGCCATGCAACTATGATGCATAACTTTCCATCTATCTGAAAAACAAAATAAAAAAATAGCAGCTTTATACTCTAACAGACCACATAGCGGGGGGGGGGGGGCACACACCAATAATTAGATGCCCAGGAAATATTGCTTAGCTATCTGCTGTCAGTGGGAATCAGAAGGTACCTCATCTTTTCTTTCTGTAGCAACAGCTGACTTATTTGTAAGCTGAATATGCTCAAAGTTAATTTCATGTTATAGTAGGTTTATTATTAAATGTTAAATCCTGGTTTATTTAATATAGTTTGTGCAAAACAGGGATGGCAGGATGAGGCACATTAGTCATCCATTTCAGATTCTGCCTTTTCTCCCCAATTGTCCCCTGAAGAAAGTTTGTGTGTGTGTGTGTGTGTGTGTGTGTGTGAGAGAGAGAGAGAGAGAGAGAGAGAATGTCATTTAACAGGCTAAAAGAGTGAATGTGTTCATGACAAACAGCCTTTGGTACAAAGAAAGATAATTGAGCCACATATTATGCCATGAAGTTTTAATTTTTTTATGGTTATGAAAAGCTTAGTCCCATGCCTGAAGGTTCTGCTGTCTAATTATATATTTACAGAACTTTACATGCCAGTGTTTTAATTAGGTCTGGGTAATGGACTGTATGTTTTGTATTGACTTATATGCTGTAAAATGGTGTGAATAGCACTGCTTTGTAAAAACAAAAACAAAAACCCGCCTTATTGCATAGTTATTTATAAGAAACTCATGGTACAACTTATCCTCACCGCCATCTTTTAACCCAGGCATGCCAGTTCCAAGCTGAAGTAAAACCTCAAAATTTCAACCAGGGCTCATGGGAGGGTTGCCTGCCTGCCTCATACATTTTTGGGATCTGGGGTTCAGCCAGGTCTCTGTCATCATCCTTCAAGTCAATCAATATATCAGAGGAGAGTGTTAGAGTCTTTTAACACATGTACATAACTGTAGAAGCCTGCAGCTCAACTATTTATTTAGGTAAAGGTAAAGGGACCCCTGACCATTAGGTCCAGTAGTGGCTGACTCTGGGGTTGCAGCGCTCATCTCGCTTTATTGGCCGGGGGAGCTGGCGTACAGCTTCCGGGTCATGTGACCAGCATGACTAAGTTGCTTCTGGCGAACCAGAGCAGCACATGGAAACGCTGTTTACCTTCCCGCCGGAGCGGTTCCTATTTATCTACTTGCACTTTGACGTGCTTTCAAATTGCTAGGTTGGCAGGAGCTGGGACCGAGCAACGGGAGCTTACCCCGTTGCGGGGATTCAAACCGCCAACCTTCTGATCGGCAAGCCCTAGGCTCTGTGGTTTAACCCACAGTGCCACCCGTGTCCCCAACTATTTATTTACTCAGGCACAAAAACTGAACACTCATTGAATGCAATGAACATCCCTATGGTGAGGTCTGAAAGAAAATTCATGCCAGAATTGAGGGGGGAGCTGGAAGGTCCATACAGACCTCAAAATAAATGCAGATTTCTATTAAAGGTCCCTGATATGTTTTAAGGGGAAAATGCTCAGTCTTTTACTTTGTAGAATGGTGTTCTGCTGCCCGCCCTTGTATGTGTGCACACATACTCAATGAATAAAGAAACAAATGAGATATTGTTAATGAAAATGAGTGGAGTACCCAAAGGAATAAGCAAAACATTTATGCATATACTTGATTTCTGCAGATCAGGCTACTGAACCTTCTTGTGCTACAATTTCTGAAGAGGTTTTCTGTCTCTGCTTATTATCCGAAGGAGCTATCAAGTCCACAATAGCGAGAAACAAAAGCATTGCTATCAAGATAGGATCGTATACAAAAACTAGTTGTACTCAGAACAGAACCGCTTAAATGGACAGATGTGACTAACATAGGTACATTAATTTCCATGGGTCTGTTCTGAGTAGAATTTAGTTGAATGCAGTCCATAAGTCTGGTAGATTTTGGCCAATAAATACTTCAGCACTGCTGAACAACACACATCAGTTCCATACAGTTATTTAACTGCAAGAGCTCTCCCAACCTCTACTTCTACTATGATAAATTGCTATAAAACTGACAAAGGAATTGACATTTTTAACTGCTGTATGCAAGTCTACCTACTGAGAAGATTTGTTTTATGGAGTCATTTAAGACACTGACGGCTAAAGATATGGGGAGAGCTATTCAATCCTTGAGTTGTGTAGTGTTTTCCAGGTAATAAACTTACACCCAAATGACTTGGGACACTACTGGAAATGGTTACTTCCGTTAAGCTTCATTGCCTGTGTGTATCAGTGCCCCAAATGAATATGTATAACTGAAGAAATAAGCATTTCAGTTGCTTATTTATACTGTGCGGGGATTTTTGACAGACCAAAAGATTAAAAAGATTTGTTCCTCAGCTCTGATGCATTCCTCACAATTCAACTGGAAGTCTGCTGGAATTCATGCTTCTTCTTATTTCAAGGCAGGATTATTTTTCTTCTGATAATCATAATAAAAAAGCCAAGATAGAATTATTTCGTATAATACTGCTAGAGTAGCACACATATCTTCGCACTGCCTACGTACCCAGGGACATGTCAAAATACTTCACCAAGACTGTCATGCTTTGTGGCTCAAACATGTCACTTTGTGGACATTTCTCTGCAGAAGCTAATTGGTTATTTAATGATACCTTTGGATGCCTTGATAAAGTAGCATTTCTGGACCACAAGATCCTTGGAATGATTGCTCAGTTTTTAAGCATCTGAAAACAACAACAGAGGAACAAAAGAGAGGAAAGAAACAATTACACATTCCATGAGGGGAATGCTTGATTGCTGTAGTAGCTCTTCAAGGACTGGCAGGGTATATCCTAGAGGGTCTGGGAGATTCAGATGCATAAAGGCTATTTGGTTCAACTTTGGGTCACCAGAGATGGCCTGCACAATGTTGGTGAATGAGGCAGAAAATCCAAATAGTGGTAGAGCCATAAGATAAATGGATGCATTGCCGCACTCTGATGGTATCCCTAATTCTGATGCCAAAAACAAGGCACTTGTCTCATAGAGCAGCTGGTTTCATATGCCATAAGGAAGAACCCAAAAAACCTTACATTTCTGCTTGGGACACAGGGCAAGATTTGCACCATTCCACACTTGGATGCACAGAAGCCAACCAATCTTACTTTATGTGATTACCGTATTTTTCACTCTATAAGACGCACCAGAACATAAGGCGCACCTAGTTTTTGGAGGAGGAAAACAAGAAAAAAAAGTATTCTGAATCTCAGAAGCCAGAACAACAAGAGGGATCGCTGCACAGCGATCCCTCTTGCTGTTCTAGCTTCTGGGATAGCTGCACAGCCTGCATTCACTCCATAAGACTTACACACATTTCCCCTTACTTTTTAGGAGGGAAAAAGTGAGTCTTATAGAGCAAAAAATACGGTAATTGCATTGCCATTACCTTATTCCACAGTGTTCATTTCAATTTGAAATCAGGCCCTTTACTAGGGGCGGGTGACTATTTCCCATATTCGGCAAGCTTCTGTGGGCAGGGTCAGAGGTAAAAATGTGTGCAGGTAGAAATATAAATTTCACCTTTGCACAGTAGGCAAGCTTTTGCACACACTCCCACACTGTCATAGCACTGTCCAAGTCCTGTTGCCGAGCAAGCAGGGGCTAGATATCTTCAATGAACACTTGCATGAGAGCAGAACCCACATACGAAGTTAGACAGTCCAGAGAACCCACAGGGCCAAGGGTCCAGATGGAAACCAGGAACCAGTAGAGGAGCCAAGAACCACAGGCATTGTCTCCAGGATCTCACTGCTGCTGAGAGCTCTGTTTAAGAAGCCTGGATCCAGCTGGTTCTCATCAGTGTCTTCTCCTCCCATCTTTGAAGGCTGCAGGTGGAGTCATGCCACCTTCTACCCCTTCAGACTGTTGTTCAGCAGGTGAAGATGACACCTGGCCCATGACACACACCCTTTTCTATCTTCCTTCCAGGTGAGCAAGAGGCAATATTACATCTCAAGGACACATTCCTGCCAAACAAAAACGCTCAAGGAAGTTGGAAATTAGGACTCATGAAAGCTGTGGCCTGGGAAGTGTGGGTGCAGCTTGGGGGGGGGGGAGACCTGAGACCCAGATTTGGCATCTAGGCTTGAACTTCCCCACCCCTGACATATGTCCCAGCTTCCATGTTTGCAAAGGTAAAAGGTAAAGGGACCCCTGACCATTAGGTCCAGTCGTGACCGACTCTGGGGTTGCAGCGCTCATCTCGCTTTATTGGCCGAGGGAGCCGGCATCCAGCTTCCGGGTCATGCGGTCAGCATGACTAAGCTGCTTCTGGCGAACCAGAGCAGCACACGGAAACACTGTTTACCTTCCCACCGGAGTGGTACCTATTTATCTACTTGCACTTTGATGTGCTTTCGAACTGGTAGGTTGGCAGGAGCAGGGATCAAGCAACGGGAGCTCACCTCTTCGCGGGGATTTGAACCGCGACCTTCTGATTGGCAAGTCCTAGGCTCTGTGCTTTAACCCACAGCACCACCCGCAACCCTCCATGTTTGTAAGCATGCCCCAAACTTTCTCTGTTGCACTCGGAGCAACTGTCACTCAAAGGGGAAAAGGAAGCGGAGAGTTTTCTCTCCAGGATAGCAGCCAGGGAGACAAATCACAAGGCAATGGTATGGAAAATATAACTACTACATGCAAGCGCTGCTCTAATGAGAGGTCCAAATAGCCTGATGTGCCACTCCAAAGGTCAGTAATTCAATCTGATGTCTGCTACTCGAAAGTGAATTGAAAAACCATCTCGTGGTGCATATTTGAGAAGGTACAGTGTCTAGAATAACAGGTTACATTCCCATTAAACTGTAATCACATTATGGGCTCGGAAACAGGTGCATGACACGATTGTAAAATGAAGTCGCTTGAGTGACAGAGCCAGGGAAGTGCTCTTGAATACGTTTTGGCTGATTCTCAGGAACCTTCTTTTCCTCCACCCAAGTTGCCTAGCAGACTTATCAAAGATGGCAGGGAGCAGGAAGACGTGGATAGCAGAAGGCATCTTCTTTGGAAATTATTCACTCTCATCCCAGCCTCCAGCTATCCTGCAAAAGTGGAATGATATTCTCGGAGAGTGCTTAGCTGTATGTGGGTGTGCATGCCTGCGGGTGTGTATGTGTGAGTTATCTGAGTGCTTAGGTATGTGTTTGTATATACGAATTTTCTCTTGAATCAAGGGCATGGAATGTGATTTCCAGTCTGTTGAACACCCCCGTAGATCTAATGGGTGAAATCTGAGCCTTTGCATCATTTTCTGTGACCCTTATGCCCCTGTCAGAAGAGAACCGTGGCTTTTTTATTATTACTGCTATTATTACAGCTTAACTCCATGGAGCTGAATGGTGTCCTGTCACTCTAATATTGCGATGTGACTCCCCACCCCCACCTTCCATCTTTTTTCCTTTTCTTCTTTTTTGTAAGGCTGTTACTCTAGGGATTAAGCTGGGGGACTTTTTGAGTTACAAACTCAACAAAAAAACCTCCCGCAGTTCAGACCTTGAAAATCTCTGAGGATTTTCCAAAGACATGGGTGGTGGCAGGAGTTCAGGTACAAGCTGGAATTTTGCAGATTCATAGTTACTGCAGTGAATATCCTAATGAAGGTTTCAACTTCCCCTCTTCCCTGCTCCATCTCCCTTTATTAGCAGCCTGGCACATGGAAATATAGCAAATAATAATAATAATAATAATAATAATAATAATAATAATAATGTTATTTGTACTCCACCCTCTGGGTGGCTTCCAATGTATATTAAAACACAATAAAACATTACACATTAAATGGTTTCTCTATACAGGGCTGCCTTCAGATGTCTCCTACAGATTATATAGTTACTCCTCTCCTTGACATCTGATGGGAGAGTGTTTCACAGGGTGGGTGCCACTACTGAGGAGGCCCTCTGTCTGGTTCCCTGTAGCTTCAGTGTAGCTTCACTTCTCACAGTAAGGGAACCGCTAGGAGGCCCACAGTGTTGGATCTCAGTTTTTGGGTTGAATGATGGGGATGGAGGTGCTCCTTCAGGTATACAGGTAACTCTCTCTCTCTCTCTCTCTCTCTCTCTCTCTCTCTCTCTCTCTCTCTCTGAAAGGAAGCAGGTGTCTGAAAAGGAACAAGAAGGCAAAGGGGGGTAGCTGGAAACAGATGGTGATGTGTTCATTACATAAACAATTTTGTAATTTGTCTCATACCCTCATCCCAAATAATGGTCAGAAGGCATCCAGCTTGCTCAAGTTAAGCAGGTCAGGATCTGGTCAGTGTCTGGAAGAATGGCCTCCTGAGAACCCACATATATGCTTCCTTGGGCTCTATGATGGAAGAAAATGGGGATATGAACATCAATAAATATTACTGACGAGAAAACAGTATTCCTGAGGCTGTGTTGAATCCTAAAGAGAAGGTAGGGCTGGGAGGCAGGGATGCCTTAGATGTGGCATCACAAGGAGAATTATGGTTCCTGATCATGTGGAATAACCTCCTTGCACATGCACAGTTGTATGTGCACAGGCCCCTTTCATACTAATGCCCAATGGATGGGCATATCGGGTGGGGCTAGCAGATGCTATCCTGCCCCCACCTGCCATTTCAATACAAACACAGTAGGAAACAGTGAAGACTTTATCTTTGGGATGGCAGCCAAAATACAAGCTTTATTCACTATAAGTACTGCCCAAGTGAAGATGAATGGGGGTGTTATCAAATGGAGGAGCTTACCGGTGTAATAATTAAAATTGGTCAATTTCAGCATTTTGGAGTTTCTGATTCACTTTTCTCCAAGATACATAGATTTAACCATATTTCTCTAATAAAGACCTTGTTTACTACTTAACTGGAGCAGAAGAGTGACTAGGAATTCACAGATTCATAGAATCATGGAGTTGGAAGGGACTCTGAGGATCATCTAGTCTAACCCAAATATGCAGCTGTCCCTTACTAGATTTGAACCTGCAACCTTGGCAGTAGAAGAACCACACTTTGTATAACTGCTCTGTGCTACACAGAGTAATGAGGTGAATTGGGGTGACCTATGCTGATTGTACACTTCCCTGAGTCAAACCACAATGTCAGCAGTGTGTCCTAAGTCAAATTAGAGTCACCACAAATCCTCATGTCATTCTGTTGCTGCTTTTCTGTGCTCTCTACTATTTTTATACACTATGTCTTATGTCAAGGGACGCGGGTGGCGCTGTAGGTAAAACCTCAGTGCCTAGGACTTGCCGATCGTATGGTCGGCGGTTCAAATCCCCATGGCAGGGTGAGCTCCCGTCGTTCGGTCCCAGCTCCTGCCCACCTAGCAGTTCGAAAGCACCCCTAAGTGCAAGTAGATAAATAGATACTGCTTTATAGTGGGAAGGTAACAGCATTTCCGTGTGCTGCGCTGGTGCTGGCTCACCAGAGCAGTTTCGTCACGCTGTCCATGTGACCTGGAAGTGTCTGCGGACAGCGCTGGCTCCCAGCCTCTTAAGCGAGATGAGCACACAACCCCAGAGTTGGACACGACTGGCCTGTACGGGCAGGGGTACCTTTACCTTTACCTTATGTCTTATGTCATTCTGTTTCTCGACTTTAGGTTTACAGTCTTTCCAAGAAGTAGATTTCTCTATATGCTACCTGTGGAGTACTGAAGGACTTGGGGTGATTTTTTTATTGTTGCTGTTTTTAAGCCTGAACTGTGGATTATCTGTAAAAAAAATATTAAATGGTTTATTCATGTTTTTTAAAAGCCCTCTGCTCTTCTTGGGCAGGGAAAGAGAAAAAAACACCCAGAGCTCTTCAGCACACCACATGAAGTATTAAGGACAGACTCACCTTGTAATGCTTATTGGAGAACATCCCTACCAACACAAACAAGCAGCGGGAGAGATAAGATGGGCAGAATGAAACTGATGTTAAATAAAAACGTACAAACAAGAACACACACCACTTGACCGCCTCTTCATTATTTTGAAGTGAGAAAGGACAAGAGATATGCCCTGCTTCCCTCTTCCCCCCAAAAAATATGAAACTGAAATGGATTTTGAAGTGCTAACTGGCTAAGAAAGATTATGTGGATTATGGAAGAACACAACTCTACTTCTCTCACAAAAGCCCCAAACCTGCATCAGATTTTGTGCCTGCAAATTTTATCAGATTCTGCCAAGCCACCACCGCCCCGCCTAAAATATCCACTAAGAATGAATGGGAATTACCTCTCACCACTTCTACAAGGGGCAATGGTCGTGTCCCCTCGTGTTCCACCTTCATCTCTGGTAGCCATAGCACACTCGCTCGCCAACCATTGGTGGGGAATTCCCCTCAGCCAGTAGGGTAGGGTTGAGGGGCAGACTTCCAGCTGTGATTTCATGACCCCTGGGAGCAGGCCTAAGCATCCTGATG
Source organism: Podarcis melisellensis (assembly GCF_964234715.1). Lineage (NCBI taxonomy): Eukaryota > Metazoa > Chordata > Lepidosauria > Squamata > Lacertidae > Podarcis > Podarcis melisellensis. The sequence goes on from NC_138539.1 coordinate 69,096,780, forward strand.
GGTTGGTTGGGCCCACTCCAGGGGAACAATCAACCCAAGTCTGCCAGCAGCTGGTCGATCTGGTCTACCATTCAACGGATCACTGACGTGGCTCAGGTCCTGGCTGTGACACCGCCCACTGACGAAGGTGAGCAGACATACATAACAATGCTACTAATGAAATACACAGTTAATTCAGAATGAGGGAGTTGCCCTTGACATTCTTAGCAGCAAACAGGAAGGAAAAGAGTAAGCTTTTGAGGGTCTCTCAGGAAATATTTGGGGTCTCTCTGAAAGTCCCCCTTTTTCACATTCCCTCCCAAACATTCTCCTCAGCCCTGTTTATTTCATCTCACCCATCTTGCATACTGATTTATTTAGTTGGTCTGCATTGCTGGGGTTTGCCAAGCAATTTAAATGGAATTTTATAATGACTTGGATGTGTAATCATTTACTACATGTTGGATGGAAAGATCAAGGGACACGCACAAAAACACCACACTTTTCTCGCTACGTGCACAGCACTAACTGAGCCACCGTTCAGAACCTTTAAAAACAGCTTTTGTGCAATCAAATCCCATTGAAGATGCTGTAAACATTTTTGTGGGTAACTACTAATCGACTGGCAATTGCTAAATGGACGAGCTCCTGACATTTGCCAACATGATCTTCTACTGCAACCTTCTGCTCAAAAAGTATGATTGCACTTGTTTCACTTCAAAGCATTTCAGCTCCATCATTATGGCAGGTAGAAAATGTTTCGGTGTCAGCTGTACCCAGATTGCAGCTTAAAATTACATTCATGGAGCTGCATATCAGGAGGCTGTAATAGGACTATTCTATTTGGTAGACAGATGTTTAGATTGGACAATGCACTTGAAAAGCACGTCAGACACCCAACCGCTAAGTGTCACACTGCAGCTACAAGCTTGTAGTTTTAGGCCCAGGCTAGGTAAGACATTTTTTTAGGTCTAGGTGATAGCACAGTCTAGTGTTGACAGGAACTTTTTTTTTAAAAAAGAAAGACATAGCAATATGGCACCTTAGCTCTGGGATTTTGTGTGCATTTGCACGTTTACAAACTGCAAACTGTTTGTAACAAACTGTTTTTTATAAAAAAAAATACAGAAAACATTTGCAAAAAATAAAAAATGTAACAAACAATGCTGTTCCTTGCTGTGTTAGACTGCAGTCCTAAACTTCCAATGTTTATGATGGTGGTGATGGTAAGATTGTAGGTAGTTGCCTCTTTATCAGCTTCCACAGCAGAGTGTTGGGTCAAGAAAATAATCTAAAAGAAGACTAATTCCTGGATGCCAAGATCCAAGTTTAGGGAAAGTACTCTTTGGTGAGAGCACACCAGCAGAGATTAAAAACTGCAAAATAGGCAGCAAAATATAGCATAGAAATAGGCTGTAAACCTTTTAAGATATGCTCTTCCAAATGAGTTCCAAAATTGTCCCCTTTAAAAGTTCTTTCCACACCTTGCGTAAGTTAAAAATGGCTTACTTACAAATTCTCCAGTGGTCAGATTCATGTGCTTTTCCATGCATCAGTCAGAAAAGTTGCACAGGCAGTAAAATGTAGGTTTATTAGAAAGTGGCACAAGTTCCTAAACTATTGGTATAGGAACAAGAAAGAGGCTAGTCAAAGCCGTGTGGCTGAACTGGAGCAACCAGCTTAGACCTCCTCACACTCTGAGTTCACAGGTAGACTGAGGGGTGGGAGAGAAAGACAAAGGCTTGATTACCTATCTCTTCTCAAGGTAAGGGAAAGTGACCTAGTTAAGCATGGCAGGCCAGCTTACTCTATGATATTAACCCCTTCATGCATTAATTAAAGTTTAGCATGTTGATTATATGAGCCTGGTTATTCCACAAAGAAGACCACTGCTGGTGGAGGTGGTTCTGCTTCAGCCTAGTGGCAAGGAAAATACTGCCAGTGGTTCTCTTAGTGGGAAGCAGCAACCACCATCCCCTCCACAGTAATTTGGGCCTGGAGCTAGTGCAATAAAAAATGAACCACCACCCATCACTCCATCCTGGCTAGGAGGAGTCATCAGGACTTCAGAGGTCATGGTGAATCTAGTACTTCATGCTTCCCTGGCTCTTCATTCAAATTTCTCTGCCTGTTTGTGTTTCTTTTTATGGAACAAGAGAGATGGCAAACCAAGTGCTTGGCCAACTAATAACTCTGTCCTCTGTTGCTGTTAGCTGATGCTCTTCTAAGGCGGCAACAGATATGGCATTGAAGGGTTGATTTTTCATGTAGAGATGGTACACAACACCAGTGCCGTTAGGGAAAATGCAGAAAACTTGTTCAAATATATGTTGGAAGTGTAAGGAAAAGGAGGGAACATTTTATCACATGTGGTGGAATTGTAAAGTAATTAAAAAAAATTGGGAAATGATATACAATGAATTGAAGAAAATGTTCCATTTAACATTTGTTAAAAAACCTGAGGCTTTTTTGTTGGGGATTGTGGGGAAAGACCTGCCAAAAAAGTTGAAAAACATCTTCATGTACGCGACAACAGCCGCAAGAGTTCTGGTAGCACAAGGATGGAAGACTGAAGAAACCCCAACTAAAGAATCATGGCAAGAAAAAATGATGGACTATGCAGAACTGGCAAAATTGACATATGGGTTACGGGACAAGGATAACTGTGACTTTAAGGATGAATGGGAACCTTTTACAAAGCATTTGAAGATGCAACAAAGCAAACTGGACTCCTCGGCAGGTTTTGAATAAACATTCACAATTTTTTTACTGATAATAATTAGCTAAACAGTTTGAAGATCTACGAAATTCTGTAACATGCAGAAAATAGGGTTATTGGAGAAACCAAAAACTGGAACTGAGGGAAGTCGGGGGGTGGGGTGGGATGATGGGTTTTGTGGGGGGAGGGGGGAGGGAGGAAAATGGGGGGAATAAGAATATGTTTTTGAAAAATATGTTTTGTTGTATAATTTTTTTTAAAAAATGAAGGGTTGATTTTTCAAACTGGTGTTCCTCTGATACTTGACTTCTGCTGCTGCAATCAGCATCTGGTATCTGAGTAGATGAGTCAGAGGGCAAGAAAATGTATTGTTTTTGACTACTTTTGAAATGTTGCAGTTATGTATTTTTTTCATGTTGTACACCACCTTAAGCATGTTTTGAGCTATGGAAAGGCAGCATACAAATAAAATTATGTATGCATGCATGCATTTTTACCTGGGAGTACAAATGGGTGTATTTCAGTCACAGCCATGCATCTTCTGCAAAAGGCAGATGTGCAGAGGTTTTATTTACAGAGCTTCTGCCAACCAAGGTCACATCTCCTGTTCCAGACATTCATTTCGGAAATAATTAGACCATGTGCACCATGATAATAAGTTGGCCCCCTGTATGTTGAAAAGCAGAAAACTCCACTCATCGTGGCCAAATCACCATTTGTCAAAGCCTGTTTACTTTTTTTTATTTTTAATTCTCTGGTCAAGGAACATTTCCATCAACCAGGTGCAATCTGTTGCTGAAATGAGCGAGATCAGCTGTCCAATCGACTTGGGGAAGAAAATAAATTTTATCCTAATTGAGTCACAAAATAGACACTTTCCTCTCATCGTGTCATCCTGTCAAACAGGCAGACCATCAGGTGCAATTGCTGTTGACAAAATAGACAGGAGGTGCTACATTAAAATATATTGCCACAGAGAACATGGTCTATCTTCTGTGGTCGTAAAGTAAGTGAAAGTCACTCAGAGGGTAAGTTAGCAAATAGAAGGTATAATTGGTATGAATATCCTGATATTCATATCCTAAATCCAGAACAGAAAGCGTGGAGGGTGGGGAGCATATTTTGCTAATTTGTTTTGGTATTGTTATTATTTTTAAAAAACACCTCAGAAGAATTTGACATGGATTTGCCAACAAAATATGACAAACTTGTATGAAGGGAGAGTGGCTGAACATCTCCTTTTCATACAGAACGTCCTACAGTTAATCCCCAATCTTTAGGTACAACTGGGAGAGACTCCTATTTGACACCCTGGAGAGTTACTGCTAGTTTGTGTAGACAATATTGGACCTAATGGACCAATGGTCTGATTCGGGATAAGGCAGCTTCTGATGTGACATTTAGCCAGCCATCTCCATGCTGTTTCCCTACACTCAAAACAAGTGGCTAGCAATGGGCAGCGGGTGGGGAGGAGGAGGAACTGTACATGATAACAGCACCATGTCATGGATAAATATGCCTAAAGGACATGGAACAATGGGAGATGCAGAAAGGGTTCCCTTGAAATCTCACCCTGAGATTTTTGTTTGCATTTTCGCTCAACGTTGCATATAATCACAACCTGTCGGCAAATGAATAGACTCGTGGCTATCACTGGCATTACTTCACAAGACTCAGCACTTGCAGGTGGTGACTGAAGCAGTAGCAAATGACTAGGGTGGTGGTGGTGGAGGAACACGTGTGACTTCCAGTCATCTGCATTGCTGCTCCAGACCACAATAGGGACGGGGAGGTGTGAAGCAGGTGTGGTGCAACAGGAATGCCAGATTGGCTCTGCCAGCGAGTTTCCATCATGCTTACCTTGTCACCACCTTGCCCCTCCACTTCTCCATCCCAGGGCCACAGGTTGCAAAGTTCAGATGAGCAATATTGTCCTACCCTGCTGCCTGCTATATGACAGAAGGTTTTCCCCTAATTAGTCAGCATGCATAAGACCTAGACAACTACTGTACAGTGGTACCTCGGGTTAAGTACTTAATTCATTCCGGAGGTCCATTCTTAACCTGAAACTGTTCTTAACCTGCAGCACCACTTTAGCTAATGGGGCCGCCTGCTGCCGCCGCGCCGCTGGAGCCCGATTTCTGTTCTCATCCTGAAGCAAAGTTCTTAACCCAAGGTAATATTTCTGGGTAAGCGGAGTCTGTAACCTGAAGCATATGTAACCTGAAGCGTATGTAACCCGAGGTGCCACTGTACATCATTAGATTGTTTTGGTTTTGTATGAGTTCATTCTACTTCACAATACCATGATTCTTAAAATAAAAAAAATAAAAATGGGGTATCAGTGAACCTGGTTTATGTAATCAAAGACCAACCTCCACTCTTTTGGAGGAAATGTGGATTTCCTGAAACACTCCACTATATCTGGTGGGCCGTCCAAAGATTCAAATATTTGGTTTTTATCAGTTTGGTATACTATCAGAAGAACTCTGTACATTGCAGGAAAAAGTCCCATTAAACTGAACAGGATTTACTCCCAAGAAAGTGTACATAGGATTTTAGTCTAAAAGTAATTACAAGGTACCATTTCACTCCACTGGAATTATATTTGAAAATTTGAACGAAAATAAAGTTCTCCATGTTATTCAGACAGTTAATTTCTCTTTTACTTAGTGCAGCCCAATTTGTAACTGTGAGAAGCTGGAAGTGAGCTAAAATCTAATCCATTCATGCATCGTTGGAGCAAGTTCTGGGAAGAACCAATCACAGATATGCTTTTCTCATGACTTCAGAGTTTTCTGACTGTGGGAAATGAAGTTTCAAATAACTAGCAAGTGCAGCTGTAGTTAAATGCATTAATGAGTTCAGACCACAGAGTAAGCTGTTGCTAGACTTGACCAGGTTATAGCCCCTCACATCCAGTGATGGGCAGTTAAGGAAATTCATTTGTTCAGCTTCTTTCCACTATTCATTCTCTTCCACCATGTGAATCTGACCAGGCAGGATGAACCGGGTAAGAGTTCCAAGTCCTGACTGTGTGTTCAGAAATGTTTTTCCAAATTCTTTAACTAAGACTTTCAACCTGCACTTTTTTATGCTGCACGAAAAAGCACATGAATCTGACCTTTGAAGTTTGTAAGTAAACTATTCTTTTAAACTTACCAAACTATGTGGTCTTTGCTGTGCAAAAGGGGTAGAAAGTAGGGGAAGTTGCTGTAAGTGACTTAGAACAGGATATTTAAAAGCTCTGCTGGGTCTCTGTCTCTTATCAGATAGTATTCTGCCCCATGCTTGGATCTAGGGATTCATCCATGTCCACTTTCATGTATATTATATACTAATACACACATAAACCCAGACTGATTGCTTTTTGAATGGGTAGTTATGACTTCTCAATTATACAGAGTCCAGAAAGTCATCAAATACTTGAAAGACTCAGATTGATAGATTTTTTTTTTTGTGAAATGCTGCAGCTCTTGGATGTGGCAGGTCTTTTTATGGGTCTCTGAGGGAAGTACTTCAAGTTTTGTAACAGAACATGAGTCATTGAGCCTTTGCTCTACTTTAGAAATGAAAGTGCTTTGTTTGTCTCTTCCTTCATCAATTTCTTCTTCCCTGAATATATATTATTAAAAAAATAATAATTCTGGTGGTTGTTTGTGTCACACCCCTCTTCAAACCTGCTTTGCATCCCCCCCCGAATGTTTTTGCCTGACTTGAATATGTCCTTCAGCTTTGATAATACCTTTTGCTTTACATGGAGGACAGAGAGGGAAACGTGAGTGCATGTAGAAAATAACCTACTGCACAAAAGTCAAAATTGCATTTGTTGCTTTGCTTACTATTGCTTCTGCTCCTACCCACCAATGGAAGGTTGTCCATAGGGAAATGGGGTCCATGCATGAGCTGAAAAGGTTTTCCCATGCATGGAAAGCATGAGAAGTCAGTTTAGCACAAAGATGCGATGACTGGCAACGTAGCCCAGGGATGGCCAGGGGAAAGCAATGATGACAAGAATGCAAACGGCAAACAAAAACAGAACAGCAGACAAGGCTCAAGCAATATGGGTTAGTGGTGTTCTCAGAGGAGGGCTTAGGGACCGACGTCGAGGGCAAAATAATAAGCACTCAGAGTCAAAAAGCCCACTGAATAGATCAGTCCAAAAAAGCCCACTGAACAAATAAAGGTCACTGATATCAAAATTCCACATGTTTTTGTTTTTTTTGTTTTGTTTTTTTAATAGATATTTATTGGAGTTTTTAGAAAAGAAATACAATAATAATAAACAGTGTTGCTTTGTTTTTACAAAATTTCATAACATCCTTAGACTTCCTCACGTCTCCCGCTCCCACTTGCATCATTAATAAATTTTTGTCAAGCAAATTATCATCTTATTTCCAAATTTATAACCACTTATTTAAATACAATAAAAAAATTCTCCTATAAATTTTGTTTCTCTTAATCTCTCTTATCATCAAATTCTGATCTATTTTAGTGATGGCCAATTATTTATAACCAAGCATCCTTCTTAACATTCCACTAAATCACAATGTTTTTGTAGATAAATCTTGAATTTCTTCCAATCTTCTTCAATCCTTTCTTCTCCCAGGTCTCGGATTCTGCCAGTCAGCTCCGCCAATTGCATATAGTCCATCAGTTGCATCTGCCATTCTTCCAGTGTGGGTAGATCTTGAGTTTTCCAGTTCTTAGCGAGTAGTATCCTTGCTGCTGTTGTTGCATACATGAAAAATGTTCTATCTTTCTTTAACACCTTCTGGTCGACAAAATTCCACATGTTTTTGAAGCTGTTTTTGTAGCTGAGCTAATATATGAATGACAATAATTTAGGACGGTAGTGAAAAAGCTTCAGGTCTTTCCTCTTCTTATTTTGCCATGCAGATCACACGAAAATGCTGCACAGCAAATTGGGCTGTTACTGTTTTTCAATTCTCCAGAGCTTTAAAAGCACCTCACAGAGTTGTGATGGAGTTTTACCTAAACCAAATAAAAAATAAGAAGAAATAAAAAAAATTGAGGCAAATGTACATGTTTCTTTCTACTCTGTCGAAACATCTCAGGGATTCTGAGAGAAACAAACAAGTATTTCAAGAAGGCTAGTGAAATTTGTTAGTGGTGATCTGACACTTCTCTATCTTCATGAGTTTGTTGTTGTTTTTAACAACAACAACAACAACAACAACAATCTTTATTACGGTCCAGAGACCAACAAAACATTACGAATCAATACAGAGTTCATACAGCCTACCTCCAGGTTAATCAAGCACTTTGTTTGGAATATAGGGCTCATTTGTTCTTTCAACCACCGATAAAAACTTTGCCACTGCCAAAGTTCTAGCTTTTGTCCGGTCTTCCAGTAGGAACCTGACATAGTGAGCCTCTGACTTTCCCGGGAAAGGCACCAGCAAGGGTAGTATCAGTTCAGCCCTGGCCTGCTCATACTTCGCACAATGTAACAAAATATGATTTATGGACTCGATGTCTTGAGCACACGAGCAAAGTCTGTCCTGGTAGGGAACTCCTCTCAACCTACCATCCAGCACTGCAGAGGGGAAGACATTCAGTCTGGCCTTGGTGAAAAGGCTTCGATAGTTAGGTACTGTCAGGTTTTTGATGTAAGGTGTTAACTCAAAGACATACCCATATTGAACTCCTGCTGCCAGTGGACTACAGACTGCGTGTGACCGAGATCGCAAGTCACTGTGTGCATTGTCCCATAATCTTTGCTTTAAAGCCTTTTGGGCGCCTTCATAGCCCAGGTAATACAGTTGGGGGGGAGACAGACCAATAGAGGTGGCTTTTTTAGCCATGGTTTTCTGCCATTTGCTGACAAATTCCTCATTGGTGATATGTTGGTACAGACCCTTCCCTAGATTAAACACTGAAATCCTGAGCCAATGTCTTAGGGCAGCCCACCATGCTCTAGCTGAAATTGGGCATTCACCAGCTTCCAACAGAAGTACGGAGTTGGGGACGCAGTTAGGTACCTGCAGCAGAGATCGTATAAATTTTGCCTGAAAGCCATCTAGCTTTGGCAGGTCCCCATTATGCCAGACATTTGCTGCATACAGGAGTTGGGAAACGGGCTTTGCGTTGAAAACCCTTAAGGCTGCTGGAACATATTTGCCGCCCTTTGTGAAGAAGAATTTATGTATGGCTAGCTTTGTAATCTCCGCCTTTTGAAGGGAGGTTTGCCAATGGTGCTTCCAAGATCTTGTATGATGGAATGTGAGCCCTAGGTAACTGAAGTATTTTACCTGTTCAAGGTTATGGCCATCCAGCACCCATTTAGACTGGGAGAATCTTCTTTCGAAGACTAAGATTTTAGATTTTTCATAATTAATGGATAAACCATTTCCAGAACAGTAATCAGAAAATTTCCTCAACAGATAATTCAAGCCCGGCCTGGAACGCAAGATGATGGCTGCGTCATCAGCATACAACAACAAAGGGGTCCTTCTCATTCCTATTTTTGGAATGTGTCCATCTGGGTCCATTAAGTTCTCTTCTAGGTCATTTAGGAATAGGCAGAACAATGTGGGGGCCAAAATACAACCCTGTCTCACCCCCCTAGTCATCTCGATGCTGTTCGATAGCTGTCCCTGTCGACCGCATCGGACCTGCAGTTTGGTTCCATTGTACAGGGCTTTTATAAGAAAGAGAAGTCGTTTGTCCTGCAAGATCAGACTCAATTTGGACCATAGCTGGGATCTGGGGATGGAGTCAAATGCTGATTTCAGGTCCATAAAGGCCACGAAGAGTTTACCCTGTAGGTGTCTGGTATACTTCTCAGCTAGGAAGGACAGCATTAGACAGTGGTCTGTTGTTGAATGATTCTCACGGAAAGCTGCCTGGGCTTCAGATAGTATATTATGTTCATTTAGAAAAGTTGTCAATTTGCTACTGAGGAAATGGGCATATAGTTTCCCAATTATTGAGAGCAGGCTAATAGAAAAAGACTGTTGCTGCTGGCTGAGTCTAGAGTTTTTTATGATGACAAATACCTTATTTTCTTTACTTTGCAAATCACCCTAAATAATTCTTACCTATTCTTTTTATTTAAAAAGAATATAATAACATTGCAAGAAAGCCATTTCCGCCCTGGGAGGAGAGGGGGTTGCGGGCAAAACCGTCCTCCCACACACGCGGGGGCGGGACCTTGCCCCCGCGTGAACAGGGAATCCCCGGGCGTGCCTTCCACCCCATCCACCAATTGGCGGGCTGGGGAGGCGGGGCCTAGCCCACTGTAGTTTGCGTGGCCACCCCAAACCAAGCAGGGTCTCCCATGTTTCGCAACAGCTGATCGGGTTGGACGGGCTAACCTTCTTAGCTTAATGTATTCTGCTTGGGTTTATTTGTTGTGTTATTTGGTTTGAGATTCTATACACACAGACGTTGCGTAGAAATAGAAATGAATAAATAAAATATGCTTACAGAGCTTCCATATATAAACAGCACTGTCAGAAATAAAGTGGAACCATTAAGACAACATATTCTGGCCCTTTGCAGTTTTGCTTTAGTCGAGAAAGGAGTCCAGTTCTTATTAAGTGAGCGTGAGATTATTACAGATAAGGCAAAGCTGCAAATTTGTAATTAAATTTTCCATAGCAAAGCAAATACTGCCTCCTGGTGGCCATTTCTTTAAAACGTGTCTCTCATTTAGCAATATATGCCTAGACGTTAGAAAATACTTCTGAAATTGTGGGTTAGAAGAATACCTTCGGACACTGCAGGTAGAAACTTACATATTGACTGGCTGTTGCACTTCCCAGATGTTCTGATGCCATTCACTAGCATTTTATTGTGATTTTTCTTAATGGCATGCAAAATGCAAAGCTTCTTTTTCACAAATATAATGCCTTTGTGTATTTTCTTTTCACTGATAAACAGTGGTACCTCTGGTTGCAAACGGGATCCGTTCCGGAGGCCTGTTCACAACATGAAAAGCCCGCAACCTGAAGTGCCGTATCTGTGCAGGTGTGCGGCGCGATTTAGTGCTTCTGCGCATGCGCGAGCAGCGAAACCCAGAAGTAACCCTTTCTGGTACTTCCAGGTTGCCATGGGACGCAACCAGAAAAAATGTAACATGAAGCAAACGTAACATGAGGTATGACTGTATGCATTTCTGGAAGCACTTTCCCCTAGTATATGCATTTGTTCTAACCCTCCCAGGTCTATTCTATGGGTGGTCCAAATCTCAAAGGGAGCACTTAACCAGGGGGTCTGCAGACTTTTCCAGCAGGGGGCCTATCCACTTTCCCTCAGTGGAGGGGGCTGGACTATATTTCGGGGGGGGGGGGTGAACAAATTCCTCGTTGTTGTTGTTGTTTAGTCATTTAGTCGTGTCCGACTCTTCGTGACCCCATGGACCAGAGCAAGCCAGGCACTCCTGTCTTCCACTGCCTCCCGCAGTTTGGTCAAACTCATGCTGGTAGCTTCGAGAACACTATCCAACCATCTCGTCCTCTCTCGTCCCTTTCTCCTTGTGCCCTCCATCTTTCCCAACATCAGGGTCTTTTCCAGGGAGTCTTCTCTTCTCATGAGGTGGCCCAAGTATTGGAGCCTCAGCTTCCCGATCTGTCCTTCCAGTGAGCACTCAGGGCTGATTTCCTTAAGAATGGATAGATTTGATCTTCTTGCAGTCCATGGGACTCTCAAGAGTCTCCTCCAGCACCATAATTCAAAAGCATCAATTCTTCGGCGATCAGCCTTCTTTATGGTCCAGCTCTCACTTCCATACATCACTACTGGGATAACCATAGCTTTAACTATACAGACCTTTGTTGGCAAGGTGATGTCTCTACTTTTTAAGATGCTGTCTAGGTTTGTCATTGCTTTTCTCCCAAGAAGCAGGCGTCTTTTAATTTCGTGGCTGCTGTCACCATCTGCAGTGATCATGGAGCCGAAGAAAGTAAAATCTCTCACTGCCTCCATTTCTTCCCCTTCTATTTGCCAGGAGGTGATGGGCCCAGTGGCCATGATCTTCGTTTTTTTGATGTTGAGCTTCAGACCATATTTTGCGCTCTCCTCTTTCATCCTCCTATGCCCCACAAATAACCCAGAGATGCATTTTAAATAAAAGGATACATTCTACTTATGTAAAAACACGCTGATACCCTGTCTGTGATATCAGGTCTGTGGGCCAGATTTAGAAGGTGATTGGGCGGGATCCGGCCCCCGGGCCTTAGTTTGCCTACCCATGCTCTTAACCCTTGTCATGCAGAGAAAGCTATCACCTGCTAGCTTTCCTTCCTTCTCCCACTCTCCCACCCTGGGAGATCTTTGCTTCCCTGCCTCTCTCTGGTTCCTGCCACCAACCATCTACCACCTCTGTGTGTGTGTGTGCAGTCCTTGGACTCCAGTAATCGCCCAAAGCAGAGGGCACCAAAGAAAAAAGCAAGAGAAGATTATTTTTAAAAAGAAGAAAAGAAAGAAAACTAACAAGGACTCCCAATTATCCTTCTGTCAGTTACAGAAACTAAATTATTAAAAACATTCACTCTTTCCAACTTTCTGTTACGCAATATTTCCCCCATCTTCTGACAGGAGCGAGCCAGCAGTAAATCGCACCTTACGCATTGGTGTTAACTTTTAATTAGCAACAACAGGAGCTGCACATCCTGGCCAGAGTGTCAGGCCTAATGAGGACAGGAACTCACCCTCAGTAGCTCAGTTGCTGAAGCTGAATGTCTCTGCTTCAACCACAGCCATTTATGTCTCTTCCTTTCCAGGGTCCCATCCCCTGCCCCGCCCCCCGCCAACAAGCAATCAGAGACTGTTCTAAGAAAGATATGCTAATATGCCTAGAATAAAAATGTAAAGAACTGGAAAATAAGAGAGATAAAAGAAGTACAAATAATGATACATTTGGATAATGCAAGGATAAATGTGGAGATAGAGATTTAAAGAAGTCGAATTGTGGCAGAGGGAAGCTGCGGGTGGGTGGGGGGAGTACTATACAATGGTACCTCGGGTTACAGATGCTTCAGATTACAGACTCCGCTAACCCAGAAATAGTACCTCGGGTTAAGAACTTTGCTTCAGCATGACAAGAGAAATCGTGCTCCAGCGGTGCGATGGCAGTGGGTGGCCCCATTAGCTAAAGTGGTACCTCAAGTTAAGAACAGTTTTAGGTTAAGAACGGACCTCCAGAACTAATTGAGTTCTTAACCCAAAGTACCACTGTACAGTAAGTATGTTTGTTTTCAATGTTTTTGAACTGTGTTTTTTGTCAATTGCATTTTTTCTTTTCTGTTCGTGTTCTGTTTCTGCCGTATTATTTTAAGAAGAAGAAGAAGAAGAAGAAGAAGAAGAAGAAGAAGAAGAAGAAGAAGAAGAAGAAGAAGAAGAAGAAGACTGTTTCTGTGGACTGTCTTTGCTCCTCCTGTTTCATGTCTCTTCTGGTTCTGGGAAACCAGAGGGAGGGAGAGGGGCTTGCTTTAGCACATGGGTAGGTAAACTAAGGCCCGGGGGCTGGATCCAGCCCAATTGTCTTCTAATTCCGGCCCGCGGACGGTCCAGGAATCAGTGTGTTTTTACATTAATAGAATGTGTCCTTTTATTTAAAATGCATCTCTGGGTTATTTGTGAGGCCTTCCTGGTGTTTTTATATAAGTAGAATGTGTGTTTCTATTTAAAATGCACCTCTGGATTATTTGTGGGGCACAGGAATTAGTTCTTTTTTTCTTTCCCCCCCCAAAAAAATATAGTCCACCCCCCCAAGGTCTGAGGGACAGTGGACCAGCCCCCTGCTGAAAAAGTTTGCTGACCCCTATAGCAGGAAGGGAACACATCCATATCTTTCATTTCTGCCTCTTGGCCTCTCTCCTCCCACCCTCCTGCTTCAGCTTCTCCCTCTGCTTCTGGACTTGTCTCTGCCACAGACTCTCCCAGCTCACTAACCCCTATTACCTCTTCTGCTTCTGCCACCTCCTCTTCCTGGTCTTCTCCCTTTCCCCTCTCTGAGCACTCATTGTTGTTCCACCAGCACTCCCTGGGCTCTGAGCCTTCTTTCCAGGTTGATGTGAATTGTAGTCCAAAAACTTCTGGAGACCCAAGTTTGGGAAACCCTGGGGTAGACATTGCTGAGATAGATGGACCAATAGTCTGGTTGGCACCTTCTTCCCACCCACTACAGATGAGGATTATAAATCAGCATCAAACTGAGGTATGCAATCCTGATTTGTAGGAGCATTCAAACTACAGTTTCCCAGTTTTTAGACCATGGGAAACTGTGGTTTAGAAAACGTGGAAGAGATACATGTGAGAAGGTGAAACGGGGGCTGGGAGAGAGAGTAGAAAGGGAGAGTGCTCAAACTCAGCAAATAATCTTATATCTGAATCTGGCCAGTGTGTCACTGAGGGAAAATTCAGGTGTGTGGCAGCTTCTGGGCTGCTGATTCTACTGAACAATACTGAAAATAGGCAACTCTGACACAGATTTGACTGAATTTGGCTTCAGCCAACATATTTTTCTGTTCAGGTAATTTGGTTCAACTCTGAAAAGAGGAAATTGATGAAATCCTTCCTGCAGGTTTCACATCTGCAGAGTAATGAAATTTACTGTAGAACTAACTTTTAAAAATAGGTCAGATAAGCTTGTTTTTAAACATGCCTGTAATATTTCATATTTCCATTGTCAGCTCTTGTTACCCACCCACCACCACCTTTGCAATGGGTGGTTTTAAAATTGCCTAAGGAAAATGTTTGGAAACACTGTTTTGCAAAGAGGCCACATTCTAAGCAATTCAAACACAATGCTTTTGCTTCTGGTACACTAATTCTTGACAGTTCTATACAGACCAAATATTATTTGCTCTTTTGCCTTCCCCCATTATTTTCTGCCAACTATCAAAGGCTAAACAGAGGATGTTGGCCGAAAGAGATAAATGCTATATAAGAATGGGATGTTTCATTTCTCCCCTTTGTCTTCCTCCACAAAAACAAGAACAAGCAAGATTCAGGGAAGAACAAAGCAACAGACACACAGAGAAACCACCTCATAACACTTTTGTAACGTTAAGTCCATTGTTAGCTTCAGTGCAAACCAACAGCCAGACCCTGCAACATATGCCAAGGCCTTATCTTTCCGTTCAGCTCATCCCGGCCGTTCGATAAAGTCTGCACTACAGGAAAGCACGGTGAGAATAATGGGAATGTGCTCTTACTCAATAGGCTTTGTGAATCCCTTTGCTCTGGAGATAATGGACATTGTACTACAGAAGCCTTTCTTGGTCCTCAGAGGGGTGGTGTGAGGCCTGCTGTGCTGCATGGGATCACATTTTTGTAAGTCTGTGGAAAGAAGCAAGGGTTCAGGTTTTACATAGGGGTCCAAAGATACAAGAGACACCCAGGGTGAAGGATGAAAGAAAGAGATACTCTCTGTGAATAAACCTATGAATCTGTACCTGGCTGTGTGTGTAACAGAGGCTTTGCCCTAAGAGTGTCAGATTGAATTCTTTCCAGGAAAGGATGGGTATGAGTAATGCCAATTCCTTTTTTTTTTTTTAATATAATTTTTATTAAGTTTATAGTATACAAAATCCATCTTCCAAACACTTATTTCCATAAATCTAGTGGACTCCCCCCATCTTCCGAACACTGCATTCTCTGTAAATTTAAAACCTCAGCAAATTGTTAACTTATTTTAAACATAATAATATATCTTCCATTTTATCGTGATATCTGGTCTCTAAACATTTCAGTCCAAATCCATTGTTTTAGTTTCAACACAATAAAATTATTTCATTACACCACTTCTGTCTTGTTGTTCCTTATTTTCCAATTCAAAAAATTAACCGATGCTGAAGCTGTAATTTCCTAAAAAGGAGCATTTTTTAACATTCATACAACCTATAATGCCTTTTCAAATAGTCCTTAAATTTTTCCCAAACTTCCTCCGTTTCTTCTTCTCCCGAGTCTCGGATTCTGCCAGTCATTTCAGCCAGTTCCATATAGTCCATCAGCTGCGTCTGCCATTCTTCCAATGTGGGTAAATTTTGTGTCTTCCAATGCTTTGCCATCAGGATCCTTGCTGCTGTAGTAGCGTACATAAAGAAAATTCTATCTTTCTTGGCCACCCTCTGGTCTACCATGCCCAGGAGGAAGGCCTCCGGTTTCTTGGGTAAGGTAAATCTAAGTACCTTTTTTAGTTCATTATGTATCATCTCCCAGAAGGCCTTCACCTTCGGGCAGGTCCACCAGAGGTGTAAGAATGTCCCTTCCTCCTCTTTACATTTCCAACATTTGTTGTCAGACAGGTGATATATCTTTGCAAGCTTGACTGGGGTCATGTACCACCGGTATGTCATTTTCATAATATTTTCCTTCAGGGCACTACATGCCGTAAATTTCATTCCGGTGTTCCATAACCTGAGTAATGCCAATTCCTCTGGAGAAAAGACTTCCAAATAAGAGGTTGCTGATATGAAGAAAGCTACTGTGTAGAGATGGAAAGATTTATGGTTCCCTCCACTTTGATATGTGTTTATTCATAAATCTACTGCAACCTATTTCGGCACTCATCTGCATTAAAAACAAACACCAGATCAAAATTTGCATTCAAATACACATTTCTAAATGTATTTTCTCTGAAAACACACAATTTTAAAAAGTATTTTATCTCGAAAGACACATTTTAACTGCATTTCTATATTTACAAGTGTGTGTGTAGATAGATGGGCAGATAGAGAAACAGACAGATAATAATGAAAGCATCAAGTAGCACTTTAGACAAGTTTCTTCTAGATCCTGCTAGGAAGCATTTGTGGCAAAATTCTGGTTCCATTAATACAAACACATTCGTTTGTGACTTGTTTCCATTATGGGATATCAAGTCATGTATGTGGCATCATGGCCACCTGATGGGGAAAAAAAAGGAAATAAAAATGACTTTTAAAAAAACCTATCATTTCCCCCTTCCTCCTCCCTGCCCCATTCATTTTTTAACTACTTAAAAACTTCAGATGAAGCACTGAAAGAAAGAAAAAGAGATACAAAGGGAAGAGTGTTCCAAAAGTGCACAGCTTCATTTATCAGCCTTTATTAAAAGTAATAGAAGTGCTGAATCCAATCTAGTGTTACTTTGGGAAACATAAATCACGTCTGTCAAGATCAAGTACATCTTTGCAAACACTGCTGCCCGAGGATTAAAATTTAATTTTAAGAAAATATTTCTAATGAGAGCAGCTCTTTCTTGGATAGTGAGGAAGGTAATTTGCAAGTGTGCCATATACTGTGCTGAAGAAGTCAGTAATTGTGCTTGAGAGTGTTTGGCCAAGCACAAAAGAAATTAAAGGAATTGGTGGGGTTACTGAGCTCAGGCATCAGTAACCTAATTGACCTTGCAAGGTATAAAGGTCAGGTTTCATGGAGGGTAAGTGAATAAGTTCTCCTTCCACTGTGAGAGACAGCATGCCTCTGAATACTAGCTATAGGGAATCGCAACTGGGGAGAATGTCATGGTATTTATGTCTTGCTTGGGGACTCCCCGTAGGCATTTAGTTGTCCACTGTGACAACAAGATGCTGGCTGATCCAGCAGGGATCTTCTTAGGTACTCTTTAGTACAAAAGTTGTTTTGGGTGATGGTTGTTCACCCTTCTGGCCCTAAGGATCTTAAACATGCCAAGGCTTCAGCTCTGGCTAAACTGCAAATGCAAATGCAAATGCAAATGCAAATGCAAATAATAATAATAATAATAATAATAATAATAATAATAATAATAATAATAATAATTTATACCCCACCCATCTGGCTGGGCTTCCCCAGCCATTCTGGGTGGCTCTCAACAGAATATTAAAACATGATAAAACTTCAAACATTAAAAACTGAAGGGCTGCCTTCTGATGGCTTCTAAACATCAGATAGTTGTTTATTTATTTGACATCTGATGGGAGGGCATTCCACAGGGCGGGCACCACTACTGAGAAAGCCCTCTGCCTGGTTCCCTGTAACTTCACTTTTCGCAGTGAGGGAACCGCCAGAAGGCCCTCGGAGTTGGACCTCAGTGTCCGGGCAGAATGATGGGGGTGGAGATGCTCCTTCAAGTATACTGAGCCTAGGTCATTTAGGGCTTTAAATGTCAGTACCGAAACTTTGAATTGTGCTCGGAAAAGTACTGCAAGCCAATATAGGTATTTCAAGACCAGTGTTACATGATCCCCACAGCCACTCCCTGTCACCAGTCTTGCTGCTGCATTCTGGACTAGCTGTAGTTTCCGGGTCACCTTCAAATGTAGCCCCACATAGAGTGCATTGCAGTAGTCCTATGGTACTCTGCACTTCCCCTTTAACACATCCTGTTTTCCCTTTCTCTGCCTTCAGTCTTTTGTCTTTCTTATCCCTTACTTTATCTGGCTGCTTGCTCCAACCGACTCTTTTCTTTTCCTCTGTGGGGAAAAGGTTATATTACTGGCCCTCTCTATAGCTCAAGGTCCCTTCCAACTCTACAATTCTATAATTCTACATGTGAAAAGTCAATCCACTATATTGTATACTACAGTACAGAAGGTTGGCAGTGTGAATCCCTGCAGCAGGGCGAGCTCCCGTTGCTCTGTCCCAGCACCTGCCAACCTAGCTGTTCAAATGCACACCAGTGCAAGTAGATAAATAGGTACCACTCTGGCAGGAAGGTAAATAGCATTTCCATGCACTCTGGTTTCCATCATGGTGTCCCGTTGCACCAGAAGCAGTTTTGTGATGTTGGCCACATGATCCGGAAAGCTGTCTGTGGACAAACACCAGCTCCCTTGGCCTGAAAGCGAGATGAGCGCTGTGACCCCATAGTCTCTTTTGACTGGACTTAACCATCCAGGGGTCCATTAACTTTTTGCTTTTTTTACAGCTGAGTATATGTTACATTAACGCCACTGTAAAAAAAGTAAAAAGGGAAAGCAGTATGTGTTACATTACAGGGACACAGGTGGCGCTGTAGTCTAAATCACAGAGCCTTGGGCTTGTCAATCGGTACGTCAGCAGTTCAAATCCCTGCGATGGGGTGAGCTCCCGTTGCTCAGTTCCAGCTCCTGCCCACCTAGCAGTTTGAAAGCATGTCAAGTGCAAGTAGATAAATAGGTACCGCTCCGGCGGGAAGGTAAACAGCGTTTCCGTGCACTGCTCTGGTTCGCCAAAAGCGGCTTAGTCATGCTGGCCACATGACCTGGAAGCTGTCTGCGGACAAACACCAGCTCCCTCGGCCTATAGAGTGAGATGAGCACGCAACTCCAGAGTCATCCATGACTGGACCTAATTTGTCAGGGATACCTTTACTTTTTTATATGCTACATTAAACAAACAAAACCTTGGGGATAGATTATTCTTGTCACTGTTAATAATGATTTCTAAAATTGATTTCTTTTTTTCTGAGCACTGTACCAGATAGGAAAAAGCAGGCTGTCCCTGCCTGTAGGTTTATGGATGAATCACAAAAGGGGAGGAGGGAGAAGAGGGAAGAGAAAAGGTGTTACGATAATGTCCAGCTGGAATGCAATCAGCTCGGGGAAGGGAAGAGCCACATGGAATGGGCCCCACTGTTCCATATTCTGATAGTGTAGTGAAGTTCTGTCATGGGGTGGGGTGGGGGACCTGTTTGAAATAGGCCTGCACAGCATGCAGCCAAACATAACTCACCAACCCCTATAGGCCGTATTCACACCGTGCATTTAAAGCACTGTTGTATCACATTAAACAATCATGGCTTCCTCTGAAGAATTCTGGGAGCTGTGGTTTGTTATGGGTGCTGAATGGGGTCTCCTAAGAACTCTCAGCATGGTTAACAAACTTCAGCTCCCAGAATTCTTTGGGAAAAGTCATGCTTTCCGAAAGTGTTATCATAGTGCTTTCAGTGTTTGGTGCGAATGTGGCTATAGCGATGCACAATGGATATTATAAATTTCCTGGAGTTTTGTTTGTTGGTTTTCGTATCTACCTGGAACCATAAAAATGGGGGAGACCAGATGACTTCATAGGGCACAAATTATGCAGGCTTTTTGTTTTCATTTTTAAAGAATAAAATAATTTGGAAAAGTGCAAAATATATTTCACGTCTTCATAGCCACAAGA
This sequence comes from Podarcis melisellensis, assembly GCF_964234715.1. Classification (NCBI taxonomy): domain Eukaryota; kingdom Metazoa; phylum Chordata; class Lepidosauria; order Squamata; family Lacertidae; genus Podarcis; species Podarcis melisellensis. The sequence goes on from NC_138539.1 coordinate 69,116,557, forward strand.
TGGAGCTCCTGTCCTTTAAAATGTTGCACTTCAACGGACTAAATTAGCTAAAAGTTGCCCACATAAATGCATTTACTCACCAATTTGATTGGAAAGCGCTCTCACGCTCCCCACCCCCTTAAATTAATACCACTACTTGAAGTCATTAAATGATGGAAAGAAGAAGAAGATAACACTGGATTTTAAATATCTGATTAAATTAAAAAGAAACAAAGTAATGGCCACTTTTGTAGCTAGTGGAATGACAGCTTTATTGTAAATTAGGGAATGTTGTAAATAATTAACCTAATAAAAATAAACTTTGGCGACTGGGTGTATTAATCAAGGGCTTGCCTCTAATATCATTAACACTGTTGATAGTTTCAAAAGAGCTTCACCCAAAGGCCAATTAAATCAATTAAACTTTGTTTTGTTTCAGTGGGTTATGCCCTGGGCAGTATTCAGAATAAAGTCCATGGGGAGCTGTTTTAAGGCGATTGCCCTGGATCAACAAATATGCAGTGTAATAGTATAAAAATCAAATCTCATGGTGTATGTGTTTTTGTTTAGGATTTGAGCATGTGTAGCAAAATCCAGTCTTTGGCTACCTGGTGCAAACAGGGAAAGGCTATAGCTTACTTGTACAGCACCTGCTTTACATGGAAAAGGTTGTAGGTTCAAAATCTGGTATCTCCGGCTAGAGCTGGGAGTGTCCCTCTCCTGAAACCTAGAGAGTGATTGTTAGTAAGTGCAGAAAATACAAAGTTAGATGAATTAATGGTCTGGCTCAGGATAAGTCAGCTTAAAGGTAAAGGTATCCCTGACCGTTAGGTCCAGTCATGGACGACCCTGGGGTTGAGCGCTCATCTTGCTCTATAGGCTGAGGGAGCCGGCGTTTGTCCGCAGACAGCTTCCTGGTCATGTGGCCAGCATGAATAAGCTGCTTCTAGCGAACCAGAGCAGCGAACGGAAATGCCATTTACCTTCCCGCTGAAGTGGTACCTATTTATCTACTTGCACTTGACATGCTTATGAACTGCTAAGTGGGCAGGAGCTGGGACCAAGCAATGGGAGCTCACCCCATGGCGAGGATTTGAACCGCCGACCTTCTGATCAGCAAGCCCTAGGCTCTGTGGTTTAGACCACAGCTTACTATGTTCCTAATTGGATGGTGCCTCTCTCATTTCCCTGCAGTTCCCATCCCAGGGGAGAGGCCATGATGGGGAAAATTTGCCTATAGCTGCTGGCATTCATGACCGAAGAAACTGTGTACAACCCAGTACTAAAGCTGTCACTGGATATTATCTGAAGTTATAAACAGGGCTGTTTCTGTTCATAGAATCAGAGAATTGTAGAGTTGGAAGGGACGAGTGTCATCTTGTCCAACTCCCTGCAATGCAGGAATCTTTTGACCAACGTGAGACTCAAACCCACGACCCCGAAAGTCACAACTGAGCTATCCCGAAATGTATGTAAAACACCTAAAGTGTTCAAGGAAACATTTGAGCACTTGAAATGTTGCCAAGGCTAGCAACATTTCTCTGAGAGATTTGACACATTCTTAAAATTGCAACCATAACCATGTTTCACCTCAAGTAACCTTCTAGGGTGATTTCTCTTAGTAAAATCACAGCGGACTTCCAAGATGAGTGAAAAGCATCTGGGTAAGGCTAGCAAAAATTCCTCAGAGCCATTCGCATGATCCTACTGAATATCACTGATATTATTGCTATTCTGCAAGGAAATTCACTGATAGTGGGGGCAGAATCCTTGTTTTCATTAACAACTGCAATTTTCCTACTGTGCATCAGGTGGAGGTATCCTCTCATTTATTCCTCAGGAAACATAACTAGGTTGATGGAAAACGCAAAAATATTTCACCAACATTGGTATTTCAATCATATAAAATGTGGGGCATTTGACTCTCTCTGCATGCAGATCATCATCTTCCATTCCAGCTGTGCGGTGCATTCTGAAGCCCATTAATTGCCTTTAAATTAGTTGGAGGGGGGTTAGTTGAGTCTGCATTTTAATGTGAAGCTACATAATTTGCCATCTTTTAACGAATACATGAATCAAATACACAAATTGCAAATGCATCCAAATTCACACTTCTCCGAAATTTGGGAGGTGGTTTTCTTATCAAAAATGCACCTAAGAGAAGAAAGTCTGCCCCCCCCCCCAGGTGTGCACATACTTTTGAAAATAATGTACGAAATGCATCACACTTTGGGAAATTTCTTGCATGAATTTTCAATATTTTTATCGTTAAAATGCAAACGGATTCAGAAGTGGGAAGAAGTGATTTAATGTTGTGGACAAATGAGAAACAGATCCCTACCAAACAGTGACATTATTAATGCTACACCAGTGATCTTTCTTTCTTTTTTTCCTTCCTTCCTTCCTTCCTTCCTTCCTTCCTTCCTTCCTTCCTTCCTTCCTTCCTTCCTTCCTTCCTTCTTTGCTATAATTATATCTCACCTTTCCTCCAAGGGATACAAGAAAGCATACGCGTTCTTCCCTCTCCTCGATTTTATCCTCGCAGCACCCTTTGAAGTATGTGAAGTATAGAGAGAGTGATGGATCCATTGCCATTCTGTGACATCCATATTGGAGTCAGTGAGAATTTGAACCTGTGTCTCATCAACGCTTGCAAGTCATCATTTGATGCTACAGTTATCAGGCATCCCTTACACTCTTGGTCCTTGGTGTGTTATCTTATTCAGGAGAGTGGGTGGTGCTGTGGTCTAAACTACTGAGCCTCTGATCAGAAGGTCCGCGGTTTGAATCCCCATGATGGGGTGAGCTTCCGTCGCTCTGTCCCAGCTCCTGCTAACCTAGCAGTTCGAAAGCATGCCAGTGCAAGTAGATAAATAGGTATCACTGCGGCGGGAAGGTACCATAAATGGCATTTCCGAGCGCTCTGGTTTCTGTCACGGTGTTCTGTTGTGCCAGAAACAGTTTAGTCATGCTGGCCACATGACTCAGAAAGCTATCTGTGGTCAAACGCTGGCTCCCTTGACCTGAAAGCGAGATGAGTGCCGCAACCCCATAGTCGCCTTTAACTGGACTTAACCATCCAGGGGTCCTTTGCCTTTTTACCATATATATATGTTTAGAAGAAGAAGAAGGGGAAGAAGAACCAATTCACTGTTCTCTCACCCATCTGCCATCAGAATAATTGGCCATGGTATTGCATCATCTTCAGATGAGAGCCTTTTAGTACACACATCTGGAAAGTTAATGCAGCAAAGGGTCAGTAACCCATTTAAATGACTCCACAGCACACTCAATGGTGCTCTTAGATGAATGGAATACAATTAACCCGGCTGCTGAAGTTAACTGCGGAAGGCAATTTCTCATATGGCAGAGTTCCACACACCACACGGTTAAGTGAGGTTTTTCTCCCCCCCGCAATATCAAACAACTTTCCATTGAGGGAATGCCCTGCCGATGTTTTTCGAAACCTCTAATTAAAATATTTAGCTAATTATTTCCTGGTATGAAAGTAGGCGGCAAGTCACCGAAAACATGGAACGGAAAACAAGCCCAGGAAGAAAAGGAAAGGAGGAGGGGAGAAAAAATGAAACTCAACAATGCAGAAAAGGGTAGTTAAGGCTCACTGCAAAGATGCCTGAAAGAAAATCAGGTTGTAATTTAAAATAACATCTCATTAGCTTGTTTAATTACTCTCTGCCAGTGGTAATTGATTTTAAGGCTGAAAACAGAAACACACAGTACTTAGGAAAAAAAGTAATTTTTACCTCTGGTAAATTGGAGACAAGATAAAGGTTCCAGCAAAGATGAAATATGCAGTTCCAATTACATTTCATTAAAAAGTAGCAGTGTTTGTTTGTCCCTAATATGAGAGCAGTGTTTGAAAACTTTTGGTATTGAACCTTTATTATATTGATCTTTATTGATCTTTCTTTTCCCCTCTGAGCATCCCAATTTTTACACACACTAGGCTCAGTCCTATAAAGTGTTTGGGGAAAGGGCCACAGGGAAATCACAATCTCAGCCTCAATCCCTCAGTGGTAAAGATCTCTGCCTGAGATCTGGGCATGTCAGAGATTAAATATCCCTTTGCCTGATGCAAATGACCATAGAGTCATATAATTGTGGTTGACCTGAGAGTCACCTAGTCCAACCCCCTGCAATGCAGGAATCTCAGCTAAAGCAGGGATGCTTGAAGATTTCAGGCTTTGCAACTGCTAGATATGAACAATCCTGGGCTGCATCTACACAGCTATGAAAAACGGTCTGAAAATGCTCTGGGGGAAAAAAAACATTTTAAAGCTCATAATGGAAAATTTCATAGAGTGCTTATTTCAGCTCTACAGCGCCACCTGGTGTCACAGTGTTATATCTCATTTAAAATATTATATTTTTACTAATGTAGCTGAGTCCCCAATCTGCACCTCCTGGACTGTGGGTTGCAGTTGAGAATGTAGGTCACAGCTTGCATTTAAAACATTTAAAACATTATTATAGAACAGTCACAGCTTTCCCCCAAAGAATCCTGTGTATTGTAGTTAATTAAGGGTGCTAAAAGTGATTGGGAGATTCTCACTCCCCCAATACAGGAGAGCTACAAATACCAGAGTTCTCTGTGAAAAGCAATTGATTGTTTAACCACTTTGGGAACTGTAGCTCTGTCAAGTTAATAGGGAGCTCCTAATAACTCTCAGGATGCTTAATGAACTACGGCTCCCAGAATCCTTTGGGGGAAGCTGCAACTGCTTAAACTGGGATCATATTGCTTTAAAGTTTAAATGTATAGTTCAAATGCATCCTTGGTTACCGACCAGCTTCAACACTTCCTGAATGTTCTGACACATGCCTTGGCTCGAAAATGTATCAAAACGAACCTAAAAAGGCACATTTCCAGATAAAAGCCTTTAGAAAGGCTTGGGTTTGAGAGAAAACAGTCAAAGATACATATTTAAACACGGGTCTAAATTTGAATTTCCATATGGATTTAAAAATAAAATGCAATTGCAGCTCAGTGCAGGAATGGCACAGAAGAGGCGTATACAAAGTGACAGAACCCAGAAGGAGGCTGATTCAACCATCTCTAGAAAGAACACAATCTAAAATATTGCTTTGCTGCTGCTGCCTCCTTCCTCCACTTCTGTTTCTCACGTGGCCTCAAGCATTCCAGAGTAGCCTGTCATTCACTTCTGTTCGCTGTGGGGGAATGCTGTCGGATAATGAAGAAAGCAAACCACACAGAAAGAACCCTTTCATGTAAAGTGGGAGGCCAAAAAAAGGCCATTTTCTTTCACTCCCTCCCCTTCCCCCAGTGCAAATATGGGCTTTTTGAAATTCTCCCTCTTCATTTAACACAAGGAAATAGATGTGCTGTCCTCTGTCCCTTCTGTCACATCGATAGCAGCGCTACAATTCATTTCTGCTCGTGTTCTGACAAAGTGACAAAGGCACGAGCGTTTAGAGTTAAAGCCGTCACCAGTTATGTCGCTCACCTCCGTGACTCGGCTGCTTGGAACCCCTTTAGAAGTTCTGTACAAGGAGCTGATTCTGATGTGCACGACGGCTTTAAACTTCAGAACTTTGACTTTTCTCAAAAGAGGAGGGGATCTGGGTCCCTTTGCCGCTACATGTGCAGAGTAAGGAGATTTAACAGCAACAAGGGAAGATAAATTCTTCGAAGGGATATGAGCAGGTAAGTGGAAGGTGCCTGCCCCTGAAGTCTCAGTGCCCCCTTCCTTACAGTAGGCTGAAGTTACTGGTAACCTCTACTGGTAGTAGTTTGTATCTGAATACCAGGTGCTCAGTGGCGTAGCGTGGGTTGTCAGCACCCGGGGCAAGGCAAGTAATTTGCACCCCCTAACCCGTGGATTTGCGCCCCCTAACCCATGGATTTGCGCCCTATAACCCTAACCCCCAGATGTTGCGCCCAGTGCGGCCGGCCCCCCCTGCACCCCCCACACTACACCACTGCAGGTGCTTGAAACTGCAGGAGCAGTGGGTGCTGTTGCGTTCAAATGCAGCTTGTCAGCTTCCCATAGGCATCTGAGTAGCCACTGTGAGAACAAGATGCAGGAGAAGGTGGACCCCTGGTCTACATATCCTCCAACATTTCTCCAATGAAAATAGGGACTTCCTAATATTATTATTAGGGACGCGGGTGGCGCTGTGGGTTAAGCCTAGGACTTGCCGATCAGAAGGTTGGCGGTTCGAATACCCGCGAAGAGGTGAGCTCCCGTTGTTCGGTCCCTGCTCCTGCCAACCTAGCAGTTCGAAAGCACATCAAAGTGCAAGTAGATAAATAGGTACTGCTCTGGCGGGAAGGTAAACGGTGTTTCTGTGCGCTGCTCTGGTTCGCCAGAAGCGGCTTAGTCATGCTGGCCACATGACCTGGAAGCTGTACTCCGGCTCCCTCGGCCAATAAAGCGAGATGAGCGCCGCAACCCCAGAGTCAGACACAACTGGACCTAACGGTCAAGGGTCCCTTTACCTTTATTATTATTATTATTATTACCCCACCCATCTGACAGGGTTGTCCCAGCCACTATAGGTGGCTTCAAACATATATAAAAACATAATTAAGCACTGGAAAACGTCTGTATACAGTGGTACCTCGGGTTAAAAACTTAATTCGTTCTGGAGGTCTGTTCTTAACCTGAGGTACAACTTTAGCTAATGGGGCCTCCTGCTGCCACCGTGCCGTCAGAACACGATTCCTGTTCTCATCCTGAAGCAAAGTTTTTAACCTGAGGTACTATTTCTGGGTTAGCGGAGTCTGTAACCTTAAGCGCCTGTAACATAGCTGTCAAAAAGAAAAATAGGTTTCAAACGGTTTTACGAAAGGCGATAGTGAATTTAAGAACTGTGTATTTAAAAATTTAATTTGGATGATTGTCAAAGAGGCTGAAGGAAGTCCAAAATTGGAAAATTTGTTAAAGTTGAAAATGTGATGTGTTATGTATTTTTTTCTGTGAAAATTATTATTATTATTATTATTTTAAAGTAAATAAGGGATCAGCAGCCTCAAAAATAAGGGAACAGCAGCCTCACCTGTCCCAGGGACAGTCTACGGGATATCTAACAATCTGGGATAGCAGCAGGAAGCAGTGGGAAACTGCGCTGGAATAATGGAATTTCCAACCAAAAAAGGGGAAGGTTGACAGCTATGGTCTGCAACCTGAAGCATCTGTAACCCGAGGTGCCACTGTAGACAGCTGCCTTTAGTTGTCTTCTAAACGGTGTATAGTTACTTATCTCCTGTTCTCGGTCACATAACTCCATACCCTCCAATGGAATTAGGGACGTCTGTCTTGCCAAAGGCAAGGTGGATCTGTTAAAATGAGGTTCAGAAGCAATACAAAATACCCAAGTGAGTGAAAAGATTCAAGATTTTATTCTAAAACAGTAAGCAATGTATACATACCAAGCAAGCACTTCAATCTGCCACTTGGAAGCTCTCAAGAAGCAGTGAAGTGACTCCCCCAGGTAGTCTCAGTTTCCACAACCCTGCGGCTGATCGGTCCATGCATGAGCTTCAGAGAAACTCTGCCCATATCGTCCGATGTTTTAGATGGCCTGTGTGGCTCTCAAGACTGACTACATGCAGATCATCCATTAGCCACCCCCTCCCAATGCTCACTTTCTCAAAACAATGTCCAACATCAAAGATGGTGCCCAGCACTATCCTCCCAAACTGATTAAGGCAGCTGTGGGTGGGTGGAAGGAGTTTCACCTCCTCCCAATGTTCTCAAACATCTAAGACTGTTCTCACACCATCAAAAAACTTAACAAGATCAAGGGAAGGGGAAGGAACAGAGGCATGAAGGGCTCCGTGTTAGATCACTAACTCCTCGATACAGTTTGTCTTACAGATGCATTTCCCATACGACGTCCTACCATACATTCCAACATTCATCTGATGAAAACAGGGAAGTCCTTAAAAAAGCAGGACATTCTGGGTTCAAGTCAGAAACCAGGACAGCTTCTGTAAATCTGGGACTTTCCCCGGAAAATAGGGACACTTGGAGGCTCTTACTTTCCTATCTACTGCTGGTGGTTTTTTAAAAATATATAGGTCTGTTTTCAAGGGGTCGGGGAAGCACCAACTATCCATTACTGATAGAATCATAGAATTGTAGAGTCAGAAGGGACCCTGAAGGTCATCGGGTCCAACCCCTTGCAATGCAGAGATCCCAACACACAGTCCCCCATTCAATATGAAACTATACTGGACCCTGCTTAGCTTTGCAAATGTGCTAGCAGTTTTATTGCTGCTCCACTAGGAGACACATATACAGTAGATGCCCTGTGCTATCTACTAGAAATTTTACATATTTATTTTTATTTACCTATTTACAGGGTGGAATTCAACTAATGAATCCTGACAGCCCTCCAGTTGTGAAACGAGGTTCCCCTTCTCTGCCTGCACCCCTAAATTGTCAATGGAAGTGTCAGGAGAACCCAGTAACAGTGTGCAAGTGGAGGAGAGGAGGGGATTGTTGTGTCTGACAAACCAAACTGTTTGCGCCATTGGAATAATCAGAAGAGTACAGCATTGAATTCCTCCCACAATCTGCACTTTCATGAACATATATCAAGGTGCTATGCAACATATAAGAATAAAGTCAGTGAAAAGCATTCACACACAAACACACACACACAAATAAATTTAAAACATCCATAAATACATAATAGTTAAAATGAGAAAATGCATAAAGATCTTCCTGGATGTATAAACTGGGCTGCAGGTTGCCCAAATGGTTTTACCTGACAATTTCTTCAGCATCTTCCAAAGCTGCTTAAGAAGACAGAATGTTTGTGGATGTTTGAAGACACCTAAATCTTTGCAAAGTACCTGCATTGAAGTCACCTAAATTGGACTGGTTCAAAATACTCTCCTGTCCATATATGCAGCTGCCTTCGCTTGTCATATTCCCTCTGTGGGTGTAATGCTTGAATTCCTTTCCACAGAGTGCTGGTTCAGCTATAGATGTGTGCATGGTTGGCTCTGACATGTCCCTCCAGGAGTGATGGAGATGTGTGGGACAAGGCCTCCTAGGACTGGCCAGGAGGCTAAGGGTGAGGTGTTGAAGAAACCAAAGAGCAAAAAGGTCAAGGACCTCAGTGGGGGATAACAGCTTCCTTACCCTGTTTCTTGTGTTGATTGGATTCAACCAGCATTCTCGGAACCCCTTTGGGTGTTGTTTTCCTTGAGTCTAGAGAAAAAGAATTCACTACCTCTTTTTCATATATGGTGCTGAAGTGCCTTCATCTCCCGTGAATTGAGATGCTGCTCCTTAACCCATCAAGCCTAGTTTTTGAACATTCGGTTTCTGTAGTTGGCAGGCTCACATCAAGTATGACTTATACAAAAGTATTAATCGTATTTATATATTAATGATTTTCCATGAATCATGCTCAAGACATCAGGCACTCTGTTTGAGTGGGGGGTGTTCCACCAAACCAAAGAGAAGAATCTGGACAGAGATTCCTCAAAAGAAGAAATCAGAATTGCTTGGAAGAAACCTCCTCCATTCATTTCTGATCTCCTTGCATGGGCTGCTACCCATTCAAGGTGCTGGTTTCCATCTTTGAAACCTAACAGCTTTAGGACCAGGATGTCTGAAGAATCACATCCACTTTCTAGATCATAAGGAGACGTGTTTTTTGCCTATTCCTTTGTCATGTGAAGTGCAGAATGTAAGTGTACTTGATTGTGTCTTTTTGATGGTGGCACCCAGGTTATAGATTTTTTTTTCTGAATAGTTCAGATCCCTTTGCCCCTTAGCATATTCAGGGAGAAGGTGAAGAGAGTTCTCTTGGAACATGCCTTCTGTGACATGCCTTGATGCTGCTTTCTCATGTTTCTTTTTCCTGGTTGCTATTGGTGATTATTATTTATTATTGTAATGGAGTGCTATTATTTGTGTTTCCTGCATATTTATGTTCTTATTAGGGTTGTTCACTTCCTCCACATTTACCCAATCAGGAAGGTGGGAGGCAGTTTGGAGACACAGCAATACTATGTGAGTGGGGGGCAAAATGGTAAGATCAGGGGATGTTTCAGGTTTGTAATAGCCCCTCCTTGTCCCAGCAAACAGTAGTCCAGGTCCTTAAATCACTAGAGCAATGAACAGATGCTTCTGCAAAAGATATATCCACACACACACGCTACTTTTCTGCTTTGAATTTCCATGGCTTTATAAGTCTATATCCTGCAAATGGCACTCAAATGTAAAGGCTGCCAAAGTTCTGAAGGTACATTTGCAATTTGGGTGCCGTTACTGTTCGGCGCATAATCTCCTTCGTATATTTCTTTGAAGAGAAACTAATTGTAGTTACTGCCTTGTGGCTTTGGGGGCCTTCGAGACACCTTTATGACCAATCAAGGTACCTCCTCATTTTGGAGTTAATGAGCCGGGAAGATGAAATACTTGTTTAGCTTTCTAACTTCCTTCTTCCAATACTACGCTCATTCCTCCAGCAAACCTTATGAAGTGCCAAATTAAATGAAACCTACATTTGGCTGGTAATGTCAAAGCAATCTTCATATGAAAAGCTGATTGAATCCATCCTAATGGCGGACTATTATATCTTCATGCAGCTCCTTATCTCCATGAATTATGTGGAAAATAAAAAGAGTGGAGGAAGTTGCTTTTAAATGGATTCATCCCTGTGATATCCTGAAGGGTAGGCCCGTGAAATAAGCACAGTCATCTTTTTCAAGCCGTGTCTCATCTGTTTGCCTATAATTGAGAGACCAGAGTTCAGCTATCTTCCTGCTCTCAAGAAAGGTAGAAAATTGAGGTGTGCAAGGTTGTGGCTGTGTTGTTACCCTTAGGAACTTTTTTGATAATGTCCTCTTACAGGAGTCTGTAGAATAAACAAACTTGCCTGGGATTAATACCACAGAAGTAAGTGTCTATAAACAAAGCATTTTTTAAATAAATAAAAAATTGGATAGGACTTTTGTCATTGACTCCAGTAGGAGGTAGACTGTGTCCATTGGGTGGTATTCAACCAATTTTTACTCGGAGTAGATCCACAGAAATTAATGGACATCACTAAGCTAGGTCCATTAATTTCAATCTGTCAGCTTTGAGTAAAATTTGGCTGAATTCCATAAAAAAATGCTTTGTTAAGCTTGAGAGATGGAAAGATTACTGTTAACGGGGCTTTGCAAATAGGCAAAGTCTTAGGCACATATAGGCCACATTCACACCATATATTTAAAATACTTTAAACAGTCATGGCTTCCCCTAGAGAATTCTGGGAGCTGTGGTTTGTTAAAGATACTGAGAATTGTTTGAAGGAAGCCCCTATTCCCCTCCGAGAGCTACAATTCTCATGAGTGGTTCAACAATTAATATCTCTTCACAGGGGACTAGGGAACCCTGTTCCAGTTGTCTTCACAGAAGCAGGGAAGAGACAAATCTAGCTTTAAGGAAAGCCATGCTTCAGTTCTGACCGAGATGATGGTGACAGGGCCAAACAACACCAAAGCCACTGAACTCAAAGAAGTAATGAGGTATCCCAGTGGAGGAATGGGACAGTTCTCTCCTGAGTGTGGTGGCAGTGGTGAACTGGCAAGACTTGCAGTTGTCTCCCTCCTCCCCTGTATGACGAATTTAGACTTTTGAGGCTTTGGTTTGTGTTCCAAATATCTTGGCTCCACCTCTCTTCTCAGCTCCCATTGGGGAAGTTGCAGGCTCCTATAGAAAATACAATATACATTTTTAGCTGAAGATACCTTAGCTACAATTCTTGATTGTCACCAAATAACAGAGTTCCTCCTCTGGCAAAACACCTGAGAAACACCCAAGGAAATGAATTTAAATAAAACTAGCAAGTAGGGTAGATAACACCTATCCCTAGGTGCCCACTCTGGCAAAACAAAGATGGAGTGGGGGAAAGTCTAGCTGTGGCCGCTAAGCATGAATTTCCCAATTGTTCAGACCAGCTATCAGGTCCAAGCTTTTATAACTCACTACTGGTGTAAAAGGGGCTTTCTTGACCTGTGTTGCACAGTAATTTCTTCTTTTCTTCATAGCTGTGTGATGGTTTGAACTATAAATTCCTACTTTATACGTCACAGGTGAGCCGAGTCCTGATACTAGAGCTATCCCCAGTCATGCTCTTCCTCCTCCTCCTCACCCATGTGCTTCATTTGAACCCCTGAAAAATGCCCCCCTTTGCAGGGTTTCTAACTATGGATAGAGCTATCCAAGTTGTACAGCTACGTATCTGAGTGATCTTTTCCGGTGTTCACTGAACACTTGCAAGTGGGGTGAATTGGGTCTGTCACTGGGGTGCCACTCTGCCACTCATGGAACAACTAACTTAACGGGACTTAGGTAATAACTGACATTTGCTGAAGGAAATCCAGCCTTCAAAAGGAACTCAAGAGAATTTCGGTAAGGCCAGCAAAAATGTTCAGGGCAACTCTCTAAGCATCACCTTTCTTCCACAAAGAAATATTGGACTGACCTTCATGCCACCCCCTAATGCCTGGCTGGTTTAATCTTCCTCAGTGTCCATTTCCAGGCTGTAAAGGTCCTGCCATCTCAGCTGGATTTTCCCACCCACACGCACACACTTAGCGATGTCTAGAGTTAACGATTCCGGTGCTATTTTTGTCAAGTACACTGGAGTTTTCTATTGCTGTTAATTAGAGTTCAGATTAATCTCATTAAAGGGTTCTTGTAACTTTTTTTCTTTCTCCTCTTTGAGAGAGGGCCAAGAATTCATTACCTGGAGAAAATAAATAAATGCTGCAATTCACATTGCCTAATGGGATGTCTAGAGTAAATAAAAACCACTTAAGACTGATTGACAGGGGATCGAAATGGTCCTGGCCTTAGACATACTTGCTCCTGAAGCAAAAGGTCATACCTGGAGCTCATTTTCAATGCAGATTGGAGGCAGGAAAACAGCACCCATCTGTAGCTTGTGTTTTAAAAGGCTCGGGTCACACTGTTCAAGATGTGAGAAATGCACACAGACCTTTATTATTTGTTTTTATTCTGCAGGTCTTTCTACAAGTCCTGTCCATTTTCTCCCTCAGTTTCTCTTTTTCCTTATCTCCTTCACTTCATGCCCTCAAACATTCCTCAGATGAAAATAGGGATGCTGGCCTGGGCTTTGAGGTACAGCATCTCCTCCCTCTCTAGACAGCTCTGGCAGGCGCCCAGCTCCACCTACAGCACAGCCACTTTCTTCTGCAGGGTCACCACCTTGGCACCATGCTTCAACTTCGGCCATCCTTCAGCTTCCACCACCTCTCACCACCCAGCACGTCCTCCTCCTCCTCTGAGGTCAGGGCAGGGATGCCGATGTAGCAGCTGAACAAATCAAGTCAGAACCAAGTGACTATAACAATGCCCTTCACAGTCATGGCAGTGGCCTCGTGCCTTTTCTTCCCCACCCACTGCTTTGTTTATGGGAGACTGGGCAACTGAGAGGGGAAATGGTGAAAGACTTTCTTAGGGGCATTCACATGATCTGGATCTTGTTTTCATAAAAACAGGAAGTGGCTCCATATTGAGTGGGGGAGAGAAGGAACAGGAGGCAAAGATCTAAGAAATGTGTTGGGAGATGAACAGATCTGAACTTCCAGTAACATGTTGGAATACTGTACTGAAGTGAAGGCCCCTTGGGAACTTGGGACTCGGTGTGACAAAGTGAGAAGTCGTTATGGCTTAAGGATTTTCATGACAGTCCTGGCATTTTGGGGGCAGTTGAAGACTATGTTACTTTCTGCCTGAGCACCTTCGGAATCAGCTCTATAGAAATCCCAAAGCAGGAATGAGGAAACATTTTCAGGCCAGGAGCCATGTCTTCTTCTAGACGGACTTCTGAAGCAACATGCCAGAGCTGGATGCAGCCAGAAGCAAAAGTGGGTAGAGATACGAATGCTAATTTACTCACATGTCCGTCATTATTGATCATCCGGGAAAGCAAAGAAGCATTATCAGACACATTCTCACCAGACAAAAACACACAGGGCTAGCAGTGGGTGTGGCCTGAAGAGAAGTGCTGTGGCCTGGTGAGAGTTCCAAAGGTTGCATTTGGCCTCCAGACCTGAGGTTCTCATCCTTGCAAAATGAATGTTTTAAGCATATGGAAACTGAAGTTTAGCAGGGATAGGGAACCTCCATCCATCCCTTGTGACTCTTCCCCAGCCATTCTCATCTACCCAAGCCACACACCTCATACCAGTCCTGTTCTCTCCCCTCCCATCAAACAGGTTTGAATGTTCTCTTGAACTGGAGTTGTTGTTTAGTCATTTAGTCGTGTCCGACTCTTCGTGACCCCATGGAGCAGAGCACGCCAGGTACTCCTGTCTTCCACTGCCTCCCACAGCTTAGTCAAACTCATGCTGGTAGCTTCGAGAACACTATCCAACCATCTCGTCCTCTGTCGTCCCCTTCTTCTTGTGCCCTCAATCTTTCCCAACATCAGGGTCTTTTCCAGGGAGTCTTCTCTTCGCATGAGGTGGCCAAAGTATTGGAGCCTCAGCTTCAGGATCTGTCCTTCCAGCCACTAGGGGGCGCATCGGAAGATGGCTGACAATAACATCTCTCCGACCCACACGAGGTAATTTGGAGGCTATGATGGGGGTAATTAGCCTCCTTAACCCCCCCCAGGATTGTGGGGGGACGGGACGGCCCTTGCCTGCTGTGCCCTATACCACCCCCGAATTTGTGGGGATGGGGGCACTAGGCACAAAGCCCTCCTGTGGGATTTCGGCACTCCTGGACGCCGTCTCTGATTCGTGCCACTAGCTGCAAGAACTTCAAAAGAAACAATTTGGACGAGATGAATTGCACATACTTCAAGGAAGGAGGGGGAGTAAAGACTGCTGACAGAAGAGATCTCTGATAAAACAAGACAAGAATAAAACATGAGAAGATACGTCAAGATACGGTACGGCAAATGACTGAGGGGGGAGGGAGGGAAAGCTTTCCTTTCTTTTTATGTGATTAAACAAGAATCCCCTCCCCTAATGAGTCAGAAATGTCGTTTTAAGGACTTAAGCTGTGGATTTAAGGCTGTGTGGAGATAAACTTCCGAACCAAAGCAATGTTTCAAGACAAATCTGGAAGGCATAAGAGTTTTGGAATGACACAGTTAAAAATGCCGTCGCCATTTTGGGAAGCTCTGTCGGAGGTCTTGAGTCTGGGAGGAGAAAGAGAGAAACAAAGCTGTTTATATATCATGGATTAAACTCCTCAGTGGGACTTAAGAGAGACAACTTCGTAATATTATGATGGAAAGAGCGATGTTATCTATGAAGGAGATGATATATGGAAACCATGTGGACTTAGATTGGAAGAACGGAAAATTCACACAGAATTATTATATTTGTGTTTATCGGCTTAAGGAGACTATCAGAAGAGATCATAAAAAAAGAGAAATTATATGAACAAGATATGATGTGGAAACAGCAAGATAAGACTGGATAGAATTATGAACTCTGTTTGGACTGATTGGGACTGATTTGGACATTAACGCAGTAGCAAGAAGATGATTAGAATCCCCCTTTGGATCTTGAAGTATGGGTCTCCCCAACAAAATTCAAAATTTGGCTTTATAATTCGGAATTTATGTGATGTGATTTAATTTGATGTGATTGGCCAGTTAATAAAAATTATTTTTTTAAAAAAGGATCTGTCCTTCCAGTGAGCACTCAGGGCTGATTTCCTTAAGAATGGATAGGTTTGATCTTCTTGCAGTCCATGGGACTCTCAAGAGTCTCCTCCAGCACCATGAACTGGAGTAGTGCCTGTTGTATGCCTGGGCATAAAGATAGAGGTTTATGTGGGTGCAGAAACCTCTGGATTTTGTATGGTGGAATGTAGTCTACTGTACTAAAGTAAGAGTCAAACCCACTGCTCTTTAGCTTTTGGTCCCACCCAGATTTTGCCTCCAGCCCTGCCCACCACCGAGATGTGTTCCCCAAATTTTGACCATGAGGAAATACAGACCTCAGGCCAAAAAAGAAAAAAATTCCACCCCGGGATTCAGTGTTGACCACCAGTCCCAGGAACCATCTGCCTAAAACAATTGCATCATGGTAAAGGTACCCCTGACCATTAGGTCCAGTCGTGGATGACTCTGGGGTTGCGGTGCTCCTCTTACTTTACAGACCAGGGAGCCAGCGTTTGTCCGCAGACAGCTTCCGGGTCATGTGGCCAGCATGACTAAGCCACTTCTGGCAGACCAGAGCAGCACACGGAAACGCCATTTACCTTCCCGCCGGAGCGGTACCTATTTATCTACTTGCACTGTCATGCTTTTGAACTGCTAGGCTGGCAGGAGCAGGGACAGAGCAACAGGAGCTCACCCCATCATGGGGATTCGAATCGCCGACCTTCCGATTGGCAAGCCCTAGGCTTTGTGGTTTAGACCACAGTGCCACCTGTGTCCCTGCATCATGGTAGTGCTGTCTAAATTTGCCCTGATGAATTCAGATCAGTATATTCCTGACCAGTGACCATTTGCTATGGGTTGCAACATCAGAAAGATGATTTTTTTAAAGTTTGTTTGGCTCTTTCTTCAAAGATATGAAAAGGATGGGAATCCTATCTATTCTAAAATAAATGAATTGCTGTTAAATTTAAGTTGTCATAAGCAATTCAGCTGTATATTTCATCTCTGAGTTTTTATTTTAAGAAGACAAGCATTTAACTTCTCCTGTATTTCTGCAAAGAATCATCTGCTTTATGGGATTATATTAACATTCATTATGGGATATTCTCTCTCTTGAATCTGTCTGTATATCTGAATCTCATTAACCATGCATTACTAGTTTTCCTGGAAATTGCTTTCTGCGTATGCACTGTATAACTGCTAGGTGTTATTACTAGGCAATATTATTATTTTTGCTGTCTGCCTGATACACATGGCACATATAAACTTAATAGGAAATTTATTTTCTGGAGCCCATATTGTGAGAAGGAATTGATTCCTATTCTCTGAGCATAATCCCCTGGGACCACCTCTTGTATCAGATCTGTTGAACTGAACAAAAATGGCACAATATGGCTTGGATATATCCCGTTCATTTCAGTAGGGCAGCTGCAGGTGGAGTGTGTAAGGGGAGTCAGTCTAGAACATTTCAGGGTATGTCACGAGCTCTTCCACTGAATTTGATGGGTGCTCCCTGGAGATAAGTTCTGGGAAGATTGTTCCTCCTATGAATTCAAGCTCCAACACAATCATCACTTTCGTTTAAAATAAAGGTAGGAGTCCCTTCTCAGTCAATTCAAGCACGGCTGAGAATCCACTTCCTTCATGAGATGACTTTGCTTGAGCAAAGACGTTTCTTTTTTTGCTTGCTTTCCTCCAATAGAAATAAGTCACCTGGAAGATATAAAAGGCAGGGATGCTGCAAATATCCATGATGCAAATGTCAGTTTGCTGTGAGACATGTCTGTGTCTCAGGTGGTTATTCCACACAGCTTCCATCATCTAGCCTTGGCACACTGACCATGCAAGCTGAGGCTGATGGGAACTGAAGTTCAACAGAATCTGGAAGTTTCTCCTGTTTTAGATTACTACATCTCCATCGTTACTTCTCCCCTTATTTATTTGCCCCAAATAAATATTGTAAAAAGAAAAAATAATCATTGCTTATATTGTTATTTTTCGGGGGGTTGCCCAAAAAGTGGGGTGCAAATAAACTGATGGTGAGGATTTATTTACTTATTGGATCACTTCCAATAAAGCATTCCAAAGTGATTTAACAGTAATAAACATATGTAAAAACAAATTTGATACATCTGGCACCATATGTTCTCTCTTTCATTTTTATCATTCTTTTACTTTGCCAAGCTCTTTCTTTTTTAAAAAAGCCATAAAGTCCATATTGTCCAGAGAATAAAGTTGCATTAATTCTCTTACTCAGAGGCCACAACCCCTCTCTATGGCCAGTGTGGTAAAAAATAGCATATCCAAAAAAATTCCATAAAGCAGTGATTTCTATTTCCAGCCATGACAGTCATGACCGATGGTGCAGGAAATCAATAGCCTGTTTGAGTTTTTAATCTTAGCTGCCCATATTTTTCACAGATCTCTTGTCACCAAAGGCTTCACCCTTCTCAGCAAGGAGCTGAGGAGGAAGTGAAGGATGGGTCGTGTTATCTTTCCCTGCACAAGGAGAAGTTAGTTACAGGTTTTCCAAAATGTCTCTGCCTTCTTTCCTTCTCTCTTTAGTCTCTCTAGTCCAGGCTTCCTCAAACCCGGCCCTCCAGATGCTGTTGGCCTACAACTCCCATGATCCCTAGCTAGAAGGACCAGTGGTCAGGGATGATGGGAAGTGTAGTCTCAAAACATCTGGAGGGCTGAGTTTGAGGAAGCCTGCTCTAGTCTCTCTCCTACATTGTGCTAGAGATTTATATTACACAGGGGTTCGTCCAATGAAAAACTCCAAGTCATTCAATAACTGTAAACCCATGGGGCAGGGATTAGTCATACAGCACTAAGTATCCGCTGCTAGAAGTATAATGGTGGTCAGTTTGAACTATATGATTTAAGAATACCAATTTCATCTTGCCCCAAAGGTGGGATGACACTGTGGACAGCATAATTTCAATTCTTTTGAGAGAGCCATATTTTCTAAATTTGATTTTCAAAGGACCAAGGAAATTCTTCTCAACTTGTGATCCATCCACGTCTGGGTAACATGGGCTTGCTACACTTAATTTTGTTGCCTGCCTTAGGATGAAAATAAAAACTCAAAAAGATCAGCCACCAAGCACCAGATAGACCATGCTACAGGGCTGATTGACTGTGCTTGGTGAAACACAAGATGCAAAGAGCTGGCTAACATGGTACTAAGATATTAGACTTGCATTGAAATTTCCAGTACAGCAAGTACAACAATTAAGGAATTTTGAGGGAACATGAAGGAGTGTTGATAAGACTGATGAAATATCTCAGGGGATGGGGAAAGAGCTCCAAAAGCATGGGTGCACAGAAGTCCTTGAATATACCTAAATGGGCTCCCTGGACTGCACCCACATCTGGGAAGAAAGATCCAAGACGCTGGTCATTGGATTAACTAGAGCCACAACCTTTTTAGATTCAAACGCCACTGAGATGTGCAACATACAGTAACATACAGGGCACTATAATAATATAGGAGGTGCCTATGAGACTGCCCTAACTTAGGGCAGGAATGAGGAACCAAATGGCCCTTGGGATGCTGTTGGACTATTGTTGGCCACTGACCATGGTGGCTGGGAGTGATGAGATCTGGAGTACAACAATGTCTGAAGGACCACAAGCTCTCATCCCTGACTTACGGCAAGACTTGCCCATCTTGATTGTGTGGTAGTATATGGCCTACTTCCTCCTCATCTGGTCATGCCTTCTCAGCTATTGAGGGTGTCCTTCTTGAGTTACTGCCAGTCCTGTGTTCCACAATTCTAGGTGTGCGAGTCAGGTTAAATCCCAAAGGAGTGTTTTTACCCAAAGGGAAGCCCCTTCAACATCTTGGTGCATCAAGTTGTTGTTTGTAACTGTTACTTGCATAGCCTTGGCACTGATTGCCATGTCACATCCTAAGTAAACAGTGAAGGGTAGGTGAAAACAATGACTTTCTGGTACCAATTTGGTTGATGGACAAATAGTTCCTACCTAGCTCTTAAGTAACGTTGTGACCCAACAGGTGAGTGACTGTACACTGCAATAGGTTGCAGAAAGGGCTTGCTGATGAAAGGATGGGCTTATATATCCCCATGTCTCCTGTCTACATCTGGGGTCAGATACAGGTTGGGCAGACTGAGCAGTACTGGGGCATATTAGCTTCAGCTCATAAACACAAAAAAGAGCAGCATCCCTATGCTAACTTTATAATTTGTGTATTTGTATTTCCTGTTGAATCTTCTAAGGAATGATAAACCCCATTTGGGAAGTTCTGCCAGTTAAGCTACTTTGTATGATTTACATCAGATGGTACCATTTTGAAGAGATGCATAAGAGTGATTTTCAGTCACCATTCATGAGATATTCCTCATTTCTGATTTGGATCTGATGAAATAATGGAACGAGAAATAATCTGGAGAATTTGTCAACAACTCTACTACATTATAATCCAAGTTTTAGCTTCATAGAGGAATTTTGTGTCTTTAGTTCATACCAGGTGTTTTTTGTTTTTGTTTTTCGCTAGTATATTAACCTTTTGGCCATTTGAGTCTTCTATGTACAGTTGCAATTCATATTACATTATTATTATTATTATTATTATTATTCCATAAAATTTATACAGTGCTTGGTTGTAAAAAAGCACTTCATAGCAGTTTACAAAGAGGCAAAAACAATAGAATCGAGAAAAACTCACACACTAAAAAAGAATAAAATTACCTCAACTTTCTAAGCCTCTGAGTAGGCTAATCTAAACAAGAATGTTTTTAGCAGTTTCCCCAAAAAGTACAATGAAGGTGTCTGCTTGATCTCAATAGGCAGGGAGTTCTTTTATGTTTTGTTATCTATTGTATTGCTTGCTATTTCTAACAATATCATCCACTGTTTCTTATATTGTTTACAGGTTCTGTTGACATTGACTGCATGCACACACACACACACACAAAGAATCATGGGAACTGTAGATTACCCTTCACAAAGCCACAATACACAGCACCCTTAACCAACTACAGAACCCATAATTCTTTGGGGTGGAATTTGCTTTAAAAATATGGCGTGCAGACAAGCTTTGTCTGTGGTTTTCTGTATTAGCTTTATGGACCATGAATTTAGTCCTGAATCCCAGCTGAAAGTTCAGAAACCAATGCAGGAAGACAGTGGAAAAGATTGTGATGGATAGACTTGTTTGAGAGATAGATGGGATCAGTCTGACAGCTTCCATCACAGATTTTATTTCCTAGATACTGGTGATTAAAAGCCTAGAGTTCCTTCAATCTGCCTGTCTATGTCGAGACAAAGAAGGTGCTGGTGGTTTGACACCAGTGCGAGAAATACTGTATTTGTTTTAGGATCTATTACATTATCTCAGACTTCAAAATAACTTGCTCTGTGGCTATTAAGCAATACTATAATCGGCTTCCATCCACGGGGGTGGCCATTCATCCATGCTAGCTATTAAAGTGTCAAATATGCAACAGCAGGCAGATGGGCAAGTGTGTGCATGAATCAGATGAGTAATTATTATAAACTGGAATCTTGCTGGCAGACCTGGCTGGCTCTCTTAAATGAATAAATTAATGCAGCACACATTCTCTGCTAACACCTTTGCTTTCCCCTGCTCCTTTCCTCCTCAGCTTGTTTTTCTCCACCTTTTCTCCATTACACTTTGTCTATTTCCAGATGTACTACACTGAAATACGAGGAATCCAGTTGCGGTTGGAGAACCAAAACTGGCCAACAAGGACCAGTGCAAGTTTTAAAGAGGCTTAAATCCTTGAACTTTTAACTAGGAATGGTTATCACTCGTGAAACTCAAGGACGATTGAAATTACGGGGAGGGGGAATCTATCAGAGTTGTAGTGGAAACAAAAAAAAAATCCTTCCAGTAGCACCTTAAAGACCAACTAAGTTAGTTCTTGGTATGAGCTTTCGTGTGCATGCACACTTCTAAACAAAAAAAAATCCTTCCAGTAGCACCTTAAAGACCAACTAAGTTAGTTCTTGGTATGAGCTTTCGTGTGCATGTTTAGAAGTGTGCATGCACACGAAAGCTCATACCAAGAACTAACTTAGTTGGTCTTTAAGGTGCTACTGGAAGGAATTTTTTTTGTTTTGACTATGGCAGACCAACACGGCTATCTATCTGTAACTAGAGTTGTAGTGGGTGGGTGAGATAAATACCTTAATAATCAAAAGCAATTCCATAAATTTTGCAGCAAACTTCATCATGAAGATATCAACAATGTCTTGTTGTTGTAGTTTTAGTGTTTATAATATTAACTTGTAAGATATGGATTTGTTTTTGTTGTTTTGTTTTGTTTTAGTTTTTGAATGTTGATTTTTGTGTGTTGTGTATTATTATTTTTTGATACCTTTCGTGTTGTTGTTGTTGTGTGGAAAATACTAATAAAATTCATTTTAAAAAGAAAAGAAGATATCTAATCCTGACCAATTTTCCCCTGCCCCCTTTCTTGATTGAAGGAGGAAAAGCATAAGTGTGGAATATTCTCTCAGCAGAGCTCTTGCTTGTTTCTGGCCTCATTTTAAATTAATTGCAAAATATAATCTGGTTGCACCTTTAGTATAAGGCAAGGCTGCGTAAAATGAATTCCCTGCCTTAGCAAATAGATAGGGAAATAATAAAAAGTTATTGTTGACTTCAGATTCTCTGCCGGTTTTCTCTTTAGTGATTTGCTAAAAACATTGTTTTAGACTTCCACATAATGTACTGCACCGGGAGGGAGGGAATAAAAAGATGGCTAGATGACTTTTTACTGCTGCTGCTCGTTGCACTACATCAAAAGGAGGCAAGGAATAGCATGTGGGTGGTTATCACAACAAATAATAACACCTCATAAGTATAAGGTATGCATTTATTCTGGAAAGCAGCATACAGAACTCCTCCTGCACACAGGAAGAGATATATGTCTGTGTGCATCAACAGAAGCCTATACCATGTACTCAGGTTCTTGTGGGTAACTATGGGAAAGCCACGTCTTATGCTTCCTTTCAAGCTGTCTTGCAAACATTATATTCAAATGAAGTTTGGTAATCTGGAAAAGCAATGTAGATCAGAGAGCTGTATTTTCAGGTCCTTCACCAAATCAATGAAGTTGAGGTGCTCGAGAAACCAGGGCAGAACTGTAGACAATTATGCTCCAGCTTTCCTTTGGCTTGGTTTTAATGCTGGCTATGCAGACCAGCGGGACACGGGTGGCGCTGTTGTCTAAACCACAGAGCCTAGGGCTTGCTGATCAGAAGGTCGGCGGTTCGAATCCCCATGATAAGATGAGCTCCCGTTGTTCAGTCCCAGCTCCTGCCCACCTAGCAGTTCGAAAGCATGTCAGAGTGCAAGTAGATAAATAGGTACTGCTCCGGTGGGAAGGTAAATGGTGTTTCCATGTGCTGTTCTGGTTCACCAGAAGTGGCTTAGTCATGCTGGCCACATGACCCGAAAGCTGTCTGCGGACAAATACCGGCTCCCTCGGCCTATATAGCGAGATGAGCGCGCAATCCCAGAGTTGTCTGTGACTGGACCTAATGGTCAGGGGTACCTTTACCTTTACCTATGCAGGCCGGCACATCCCCTCATGTGCACCAGAACTCTGAAAAATTAATAGTCTTGTTATTAGGAAAATGGGGCTAGCACTCACTTCCCATCTCCTGATTTGTATGAGGTGGGAGAGTTCACTTTCACACCAAGCTTTGATAACATATGCGTTCACCTCCGGGGTGTATGGGGTGTTAAGGGATGGGTAGTACTTCTGGTGGGGGACACCTAGTGCTCTTTCTGGGGTAGTTTGTGCACCATTGGTCCCCTCCCTGCCCTCAGCTCTTGCCTCTGGCTCCTGGAAGCTGTTAGTGTGTGACAGCAGCCACATCACAGAAAAAGGTTTTGACTGGCCAGCTAAACCAGGTGAGTGTAGCTGATGGGTCTCATACCTTCAGTGAGTTTGGGACTTCCCCTGCATGTGAAGTCAGGCTCCAGCAGATTGAGTGGACAAGACCAATAGGGGGGTCCAATGGTCTAGAAGGTGGTTTCTGCAGAGGCAGATGGGGCTCATCAACCTAGGAAGGTTTCTCATCTAGGAGAAGGAAAACTCTGATCCTAAACCTTCACTACCTTGCGGGATATCTTCAGGAAGAGGAAAGGCTAAGGAGTAAACCCTACACAAATCCGGAGGGGAGTACCTAAGATGGCTGGATGGTGTCTTGTATGCCTCCTTCCAGAATGCCCTGCAGCCAAGCTGGTGCCAAACGTTTTGCTCTACTTTCCTTTCATCCACATCACTGAGGCTGAGGGGAGTGGGATATTGTCATCTGGGCAGCCCAGAACCTCCATACACACAGCCCAGGCTTGCACCCCAGAGAGAAATCATAGATGAGAATTCATAGATGGTTCATATGACTGGATGTTAACTGTAACACCCAGCTGATGGAGAAGAGAACTTAGCTTTGCCTGCAGAAAGTAGAATGCCCCAGGTTCAGTCCTTGGCATATCCAGGTGTGTGGGGTTTTTTTTTAACCAGGTATCAAATGATGGCCTCTGCCTGAGACTTGTGAGGAAGCTGTTGCCAATCGTAATTGACAATATTGAGCTAGATGGATAAACAGTCATGTTGTTGCTTAGTCGTTTAGTCGTGTCCGACTCTTCGTGACCCCATGGACCAGAGCACGCCAGGCACTCCTGTCTTCCACTGCCTCCCACAGTTTTGTCAAACTCATGCTGGTAGCTTCGAGAACACTATCCAACCATCTCGTCCTCTGTCATCCCCTTCTCCTTGTGCCCTCCATCTTTCCCAACATCAGGGTATTTTCCAGGGAGTCTTCTCTTCTCATGAGGTGGCCAAAGTATTGGAGCCTCAGCTTCAGGATCTGTCCTTCCAGTGAGCACTCAGGGCTGATTTCCTTAAGAATGGATAGATTTGATCTTCTTGCAGTCCATGGGACTCTCAAGAGTCTCCTCCAGCACCATAATTCCAAAGCATCAATTCTTCGGCGTTCAGCCTTCTTTATGGTCCAGCTCTCACTTCCATACATCACTACTGGGAAAACCATAGCTTTAACTATACGGACCTTTGTTGGCAAGGTGATGTCTCTACTTTTTAAGATGCTGGAGGAAGAACTGGCAAGCCACTCCAGTATCCCTGCCAAGAAAACTCCATGGACAAAGACAACAGGCAAATATATATATATATATATATATATATATATATATATATATATATATATATGCTTTCGTAGATTTTCACGGGTACAGGAATGCAGGTTTTGGTGTCCTCGGGTGTCTTCCCGTGTAAAAGTTGGGGTGTCTAGGCGACGTTTCGACGAGGTCTCACTCGTCATCTTCAGGCTGGTGCTTTCGGCTTCTTGTTACTGGAACAGAGCAGGATCTCAGTGTTTGAGTTCCTATAAATACTGTTGAGGGGGTGTGGTGTATAGCCTCCAATGTTCTGGGCAGAGAGGAAGTTCCCAGGCTAGTGTGCCTTTTCTTCTTTTGTTCCTTAATTACTTGAGGGATATCTTGAGTGATTTCTTGAGTGATATCCTGAGTACCACTTAGGTGGGTCATTAGGTGTGGATTAGTTGCTAAAGTCTTTGTGTCTTGACCTCTTGAACTTTGTGAAGAGTTTTTCTGAGAAGATGGCTGTACTGCACTTAGTTGTGCTCTGGCTTGGCTTCGTGTATAGGGGCGAGCTGTGGTTTTGTGGCCTGTGTCAGCCAGATCTGTGTAGGGATTGCAGGGGGGTGCAGCATCCGGAGGTGCCACCATGGTTTGGCTACTGGATGGTGTCTGTAATTTATCTGTGGAGAGGGTCTGGGTTTGGGTCTGGTGTGGTTGATTGGTGATGGCGTTCTGTGTGCCTCTGGATCTGGTGTCAGTTTTTGTGGGGAGGGCTAATTTCCAGATGTCTGGCAAGCGGGATGTGTCGTCACGCTTGTTCATGTTGTGAGGGTGTTTCTCTATCTCGATGGCTTCCATGATTATTCTCTTGTGGTGATGTTCCATGTTAAAGAGCAATTTGGAATCTGCAAAATTAATTTCGTGTCCTGTTTCTTTCATGTGTTGGAAAAGAGAGGAAGTTTTTTCTTCTTTTTTGACGGCATTCTTGTGTTCTGCGATACGTGCATTTATTCGTCTGTTTGTTTGTCCAATGTACGTGCCCAGCCACGTACATTGGACAAACAAACAGACGAATAAATGCACGTATCGCAGAACACAAGAATGCCGTCAAAAAAGAAGAAAAAACTTCCTCTCTTTTCCAACACATGAAAGAAACAGGACACGAAATTAATTTTGCAGATTCCAAATTGCTCTTTAACATGGAACATCACCACAAGAGAATAATCATGGAAGCCATCGAGATAGAGAAACACCCTCACAACATGAACAAACGTGACGACACATCCCGCTTGCCAGACATCTGGAAATTAGCCCTCCCCACAAAAACTGACACCAGATCCAGAGGCACACAGAACGCCATCACCAATCAACCACACCAGACCCAAACCCAGACCCTCTCCACAGATAAATTACAGACACCATCCAGTAGCCAAACCATGGTGGCACCTCCGGATGCTGCACCCCCCTGCAATCCCTACACAGATCTGGCTGACACAGGCCACAAAACCACAGCTCGCCCCTATACACGAAGCCAAGCCAGAGCACAACTAAGTGCAGTACAGCCATCTTCTCAGAAAAACTCTTCACAAAGTTCAAGAGGTCAAGACACAAAGACTTTAGCAACTAATCCACACCTAATGACCCACCTAAGTGGTACTCAGGATATCACTCAAGAAATCACTCAAGATATCCCTCAAGTAATTAAGGAACAAAAGAAGAAAAGGCACACTAGCCTGGGAACTTCCTCTCTGCCCAGAACATTGGAGGCTATACACCACACCCCCTCAACAGTATTTATAGGAACTCAAACACTGAGATCCTGCTCTGTTCCAGTAACAAGAAGCCGAAAGCACCAGCCTGAAGATGACGAGTGAGACCTCGTCGAAACGTCGCCTAGACACCCCAACTTTTACACGGGAAGACACCCGAGGACACCAAAACCTGCATATATATATATATATATATATATATATATATATATATATATATATATAGCAGTCATAGCTTCCTACATAAATTCACATATCTGGCTGAGTAAGCAAGTGTTGGGTGATATATAAACATGTAGGAAAGTATCAGAATCTGCTTATACTGAGTCAGACCATTGATCCATGTAGTTCAGTGTTGTCCACACTGGCCGGCAGCAGCTTTGCAGACAGGGTTCTTTACTGGCCCAACCTGGACCAATGCTGAGAGTTGAACCTGAGACCTTCTACATGCAAAGTAGATGCTCTGCTATGAAACCACTGCCCTTCTCTGTGCTTGAACAATGCATTGGAAACAGGAGCATGGGGGGAGGAGAGAGAGAAAAGGAAGAAGCAGCTCTATTAGGACTCAAGTGGGAGATGAGCCAGCCACTGAGGAATGGGACTTGGGTGAAAGTTTATCATCTTCTGTGACAAGGAACAGAGACTGACCGACTCTTTGTCACCATCCAAACCACTCCTACTAACACTAATCAACTGGGGATGAATCGACCATGTAATTGATATTCATCTGCAGGCAATTCTGCTGGAATAAATATGCTGTCTTTTGCAGCATTCATCTTAATTTCCCCTGAAATAGCTGCAATATGAGACGGGAGGAAAGAAATTCTGGTCCTGCTGTGCCCTTCTCATAGGCGCCCTCTGGACCTGTATGCCTATTTTCATCCCGAGCTAAATTGCCTTTCTTCTTATTACCAGGCTTTATTTCCAGAAGTGTGAGACTGCTATTTATTTTGTTAATACTTTCAGAGCTGGTTCTGTGCGCTGATTTCTGCGGCAGAAATTACTGTGGCTGGGATTCAGAGCGAGAGGGCTCCTGGCTATGAGAAATGAAAGGATCCTTTCGCTTCGGTGTGGGGAAGTCAGTGAGTATGTGTACCTGAGGCCACAGGCAGGCTCAGTCAGGACCACAGGGGCTTCCCATCTGGCATCTAATAACAAGGATGCCCTCCTTATAATGTACCATTTCTGGTTTCTCAGGCATGGGGAAAGAGAAAGCTCTTTTTAAGCTGTTCTGTCAGTCAGGAGGGAGTGTGCTCTCTCTCTCTCTCTCTCTCTCACACACACACACACACACACAAACACACATACACACACACACACACACACACTCTTTCTCTTTCTGTATTGTGCGGTCCTTTTTTTCTATCCCAAATCAGGTCACTTTCTGATTTTGTTTTAAAGAAACTCCTTCCTGTTACCTTAAACATTTTTTTTTGCCACACTGATTTTGTTTAAAAATAAAAAAGACCTCACTAAATAAAAAACCAAGAAGCCTGGACATGCAACAGTCAGGCACATAGTAAGCAGCCTTCCCACCTTCCCATGCTTACAAGAAACTCCATCTAAGGACATCATAGGATTTCCAGGACATGAAGGCACCCAGGAAGGCTGCAGAGTGTAGATTACTGGAGAGACAAAGTGTAGAATGAAAGGAAGGACACTTACAAACAAGCCTTAGCCACTGTGGAAGTAAGATAAGTGCAGCAATAAACTTACATCTCACCCATTAGAATTTCATCAGTTTTTTCTCTCCCTTTTGATATTTTTCACATGCAATTTATTTTCTCATTAATTGCTGCTAGAGAAAAGGGAGGGGGGAGGAAGGAAGGAGATGTTCAGCACTGGTTATTATTGGTTTTGCTCTAATCCCCTGATAGCTCAGTTGGTAGAGCACGAGACTCTTAATCTCAGGGTTGTGGGTTTGAGCCCCACATTGGGCAAAAGATTCCTGCATTGCTGGGGGCTGGACTAGATGACCCTCGGGGTCCCTTCCAACCCTACAATTCTATGATCCTGTCTGTCACTTCTAATCTGCTTTCCCTCATTATTCTAGAGAGGAGCAACTCAGCTGCCACCAACAGTAAGCAGTGGCCATCTTATTACACCCCACCCAGTGTGAGAGCCAGTGTGGTGTAGTGGTTAAGAGCTGTAGTCTCGTAATCTGGGGAACCGGGTTCACGTCTCCACTCCTCCACATGCAGCTGCTGGGTGACCTTGGGCCAGTCACACTTCCTTGAAGTCTCTCAGCCCCACTCACCTCACAGAGTGTTTGTTGTGAGGGTGGAAGGGAAAGGAGAATGTTAGCCGCTTTGAGACTCCTTAAAGGGAGTGAAAGGCGGGATATCAAATCCAAACTCTTCTTCTTCTTCTTCACCCCACAAGGCATTACCTGTTGTTGGTGGTAGGCAATGACTTGGAAGGATCTAAGATACCTGTCACTTGCCATGGATGGGAGTCAAGCAGCTCCCTTACAAAAGGGGTGCCTGGAAGTATTAATGGCCTGGGGCAGTGAGATCCTTGTGGGTGGATGGGGGAATGAGAGCATCATGGTCACAAATATATGGTGCTGCTAATGCCCACAGGGAATTGAAGTCACACAGTTTTCAAAAGTTGCCCTTAGTCAAGAGATCATGGACATCGCTATTGGCATAAAAAAGCCCCACCTTTGAAATGTTACATTTGGGATGCTTCTGGTAATCTGATCTGTCACAGCACACAGCCAAGTGGAAATGACAGTGAATGACAATAACGGGTGGGGTGGGGTGAGGAATAAGAGTCTTTCAATACAGCTCCGAGACCCGAGGACCTCAATCATCTGAACCACAAATCCGTTAAATGATTTAACGTTCTGTATCCAAGTGTGGGCTGCATTTATGCCAGGCTGTGCACCCCGCCACCTCCTCCCAAAATCAAAGGACAGGTATAAATAAACCAATCAATACAGTGATTGACACAAGCCATGCAGAAGAAAACCTCATCCATCCGATTACTCCCAGTTAGCTCTGGCTCCAGGAATTTGTGGTGGCATTCAGATAATACGTTATCAGTGGACCTCCCACCCTTATTTTTTAAAGAAACTAGATATCTACACTGAGAAGCCTCTTGTGTTGCTTCTTGCTTTTGTATGCATGCTCTCCTCAAAGTAGAAAAAATAGCAGCATGCAAGTTGCTGGGCCCTTTGCCAATTTTAGGGTCTTAATCTTTTTATCTTCCAGCCTCTGGATTTGGCCCTCTTCTCACAGCATATTGGAAATATAATTATAATTATTGTGCTTTAATATCATTGCAAGTGATGTTCCTCTGCCACTGATGTTTCCGCATATCTCTAATAGAGTTGCTGGTTTGCATGTCAAATAATAATACGTGACATTTTATATATCTTTTTTTTATTATTGCTATTGATTCACCTACATTGGATTGTATGCAATGGTAGTCCTACTTCAGAGTAGGCTCACTGAAGTTATTGGACATGACTAGCTTAGGTTCACTCATTTCAGTGGGTAATATTCAACTAAGGATTACTCAGAGTGCACCCACAGAAATGAATGGAACTAAGTCTTATCCAGTAACTTTACTGGGTCTAGTCTGAATAAAACTTAGTTGGCTGCAACTCTTTTTTCCAGTTATTCTTTTAACAAGTCATTGAAATTTGCCAATCTTTCTGTCTACATCATTGCATCAGCACTGATAGGGAGAGGGGAGTCAATTGAGCCAGACAGATCAGTTTGCTGTATCTAAAGTCAAATTATTGCCCTACTCAAATGATCATTATTTCTGCATTGCAGGAAGCTGGCCTAGATGACCATTGAGGTCCCTTCCAATTCTATGATAATCTAACTCAATATTTCCAAAACATAGGTTTCCAGCTGTTTTGAACTGCAGCTCTCATCACCCCTAGCTAGCAAGACCAGTGGTCAGGGATGATGGGAAGTGTAGTCCAAAAGCAGCTAGAGACCCAAGTTTGGGAAACACTGATCTAACTAAACAATGTTTTTGGCACTTATGAGCAATACTTGAGTTTGCATGCTTCCGTATCCTCCTCCCCCCCTCCTTTGTATGCATGAGGAAAAGCTTTCAATTTCACCTTGGAACTAACAACAGTTCTGTATTATGTATGAACTAAGGGAACTGTGATTTATTCTAACCAAGGTTTGCCAAACATTTCATGTTCAGAACTGAAATGAGTATTCATCATCAACATTTGCAGAATGGGGAATGGTGCGTTAGCCAATTCTTATAAGATACAAAAGTATAGTCATTAGCTCTGATGCAAAGCTTCAGATGCAGTTTGAAACATGGAACTCCTGCATGTATGGTTTGCCTATTCAGTTTAAGGGCATGGCAGGAGGATGCAGAAGGCCATACCTCTGCAGAGAATCTAACTCCACTGAAATAACTGGGGCCAACCTATCCATGTAGCAGCCTGATACGCACCTTGGATCCTCCATGACTACAGCAAATCACTGAACCAGAGGCTTGTGGGGGACATATTATTACAGGAGCCTAAGTTCCACGCTGGAACTTTTTATCATAAATAAAACATTTGAAAGAACAGATTGACATGTTTTGCATTTTCTCCTTAGCTTAATTTGTGAGAACCTGTATGCTGTCCCTGCTAAATGACCATTGGCCCTTTCGAACTCATGAATCAATGTGTGAATCATTTACTCCATAATTAATTCCCAGCTAATTAGCCATAAATGGCTTTGACCATGTCCCTCAAATATCAGTTTTCATTCTGAGTGCACAACCTGTCAATCAAAAGGAAATCTTTTAAAAGAAGCACAATACTACTTGTGGATGGATTATTAAAAATCCGTCTGTATACATCTGTACATGTTAAATTAGTGGAGGTTGACAAGAAGAAAAGTTGCCTAAGCAAAGCATAGTTCAAATACAAGCGTATAAGAGAAGAATATGGCAGATTTATTTATAGACAAACAATACCCAAGTGGGGCTTTTGGGGGAGGGTGTGAGGTGGGGATGGGGAAAATTAATTCAGTTCACATTTCAATGCAAACATATCTAATCTGGCACTTCTGAAACCAATATGTAAACAAAAATGGAGCTATTCTTCAAAATTTGCACTTCTCTGAATTTTGCAATGAAGCGATGACCCATAAAGTGCTAGGATTTACACCTGTGAACTGGAACTTCTCCCTTCTGCCTCTGTGCACACCCCACACCTGCCCAGATCTGATCCAGAGGGTTGGGAGAACCCACAGAACAGATTTAGGAAGTGTTCAGGTGGGGAAGAGGAGATCCTTACTCGGTGGTGCTGGTGGAGGAGAGGTGTGGGGGGGGGATTCCATTGCAGAAGTGTAAATCCTTGCCCTGAGGGGACCCCTTATCTCCAACCAAAAAATGGATACAAAAAGGTGTATATATGAAAATAACATACCCACCGTAATGAATTATATTATGGGAAAGTGCTTCCAAAAATGTGTCAGGCAAAAATTGCGTACATGCAAAATTGCGACATTGGGACAAATGCACCCTAAAAATGTGAATTCATTTGTGTGTGCTCAAGCAGATTCAAACAAATAACAAACAGATGGAAATGGGTGCAAAAATAGGCAAACGGAATTTTAAAATGGGGCGGGGGGTGGCTGAGAGCCAGTGTGGTGTAGTGGTTGAGAGCGGTAGTCTTGTAATCTGGGGAACCGGGTTCGCGTCTCCGCTCCTCCACATGCAGCTGCTGGGTGACCTTGGGCCAGTCACACTTCTCTGAAGTCTCTCAGCCCCACTCACCTCACAGAGTGTTTGTTGTGGGGGAGGAAGGGAAAGGAGAATGTTAGCCGCTTTGAGACTCCTTAAAGGGAGTGAAAGGCGGGATATCAAATCCAAACTCTTCTTCTTCTAAGAGGCAGAGAGAAAGCCAAATTGACATATTCATCCATCCCTGGTTTTGAGGATGAGCAGCCCTACCTGACAGGAACTGTGGATATTTTGAAAGTGCTGTCTTAATCTAGAATTGCAGGCTGCAGAATAATTGTCAAGTGTGGGGGATACAAGTGTGCTTCATGCAATTCCAAGTTTTAGGGGAAGGGTAGTACATCAGTTACATAGCATCTGCTTTGCATGAGAAAGGTCCCAGGTTCACTCCTGGCATCTTCTACTGCCAGGATGTTGTTGGCGGCTCCTGGCTGGTTGCCCAGGAAAGTATAAAGACAAGGGAAATTTTCTTACCGTCCGTTTTTATTTCAATCTTTACAGAGAGAGGCTATGGAACCCAGCCTCTTGGATAATGGCATTGTCCTGAGTGAATCTCCACCCCTTCTCTCCCACTGCCTCATTTGTCACCATTATCATCTCTGCGCGTGCTGCTAAGTGCCCTCTGTCTTTGAGCTCTTTGCTCTCCTACTTTCAAGGCTCGCCAGGTTCTGGGAGATGGAGGGTCTGGAATGCTTTCTAATGTGTGCTGGTCCCGGGAAGGGTTTCCGTGCAGCGTGGTCTGAGTCCGGTCCTGGGTCGAGGGTCTGGAGGCTGTCTGTCAAGGGCAAAGCGGGGTCCAAGGCAGGGAGCCGGGCGTGGTCAGGAACTCCAAAAGAGCAGGTCAGGGTGCTGGCAGGAACAGGTTTCCAGCGATGTTGCTCCCACAACCGGGGACTGGGCTGACTGGCCTTTGTCTCCTCTGGGGCCTAGGGCGGTCCTGGCCCACAGGTGACTCGCCTCTCCTGGCCTTAAGGCAAGCTCTCCTCCTGATAGAACGTAGTTCCCTCCGCCTCTCTGCCCTGAGCCTCTGCAGCTCAGGAGAGGCTGGAGGGTTACTGGACCCAGAGGCAGCCTCACCTTCCCCTGACAGGGCTGGGAGAGGAGCACCTGCAGGCAATGGGTCCTCAATCACCCCCAGAGCCAGAGTGGATTCATCTGGTGTCTGCTCCTGAGGATCCGGCACAGGTCCGGGCCCTTCAGATTCAAGGCTCAGCCTGCCCTGGAGGCGGGGACTCCTGTGCAGGCTGGGATTCCTCCGGTTCAGCCTCTGAATCAGATTCCCAGGACATCACATAATGACAACGTGTCAGCCAGTTGCTGCTCCAGCTCTGCCTGCTCCTCCTCTCCCATTATTTCTCAACTTTCTCCCTCATCTGCCTATGAGCTGTGACCTCCAGCAAACCACTGTTGTAAATCTATACTGTCTTCCTTTTCCGCCTCCCTGGAAGGGTCAGGATGGGGAGGCGGTCCCCACTATTCCTCCTTTGCCCAGTCCCAGACACCTACAGGGCTGGGGGAGATTCCCTGTGTCTGGAGCACCACTGCCACCATAGACAATACTAAGCTAGAAAGGCTGCTTCTGATGTCCCTGTGTCCCTGATGCATATTTACACTTGTAAACATGGTTATGGAATGATGTATGAGATAAAATGATGGGGTCACTTTGATACTTAAAAAATCTGTGGGAAAGGGTTTAACATAGTGCTTTTTTTCTTAAAAATATGTTTAGGGGTACTCACCATTTGATAGTTCAAATCTGCAAAAATAAATACAGTGGTACCTCGGGTTACATACACTTCAAGTTACATATGCTTCAGGTTACAGACTCCGCTAACCCAGAAACAGTACCTCGGGTTAAGAACTTTGCTTCAGGAACAGAAATCATGCTCCAGCAGCGCAGTGGCAGCAGGAGGCCCCACTAGTTAAAGTGGTGCTTCAGGTTAAGAATACTTTCAGGTTAAGAACGGACCTCCGGAACGAATTAAGTACTTAACCCGAGTTACCACTGTACAGTAAATGGACAGAAGTACAAAGATTCACAAAATGTTTAGGGGTATGCATACCCCTGTGTCCCAACTGAAAAAAGTACTGGTTTAACATACAAGCACATTCCTGCCCCTACACTCTAAATTTTCTCCTCCCAAGGCCGATGTTTAGTAAACAAAAGCAGCCATTGGGTTTTATTTTTAACCCCCACCCCCAAAACATGTATTTATGTGTAAGATCGAATTCGACCCTCCAGAACAATGTGTTCCTGAGGTAACATTACAATGCTTATTTTGTGAGGCCTCATTGACACATGCAAATTATCAGCCGGTGTCATTATCATTGTGTGACAGCACAAGGCAATCATCTTGCATGAACTGATCAGGCACTAAGCCTGCCTGCATGACAGGTTGCCATGCAATGATTCAAGCCAAGTTATGAAAGAAGAAAAGGGAAGCTGGGAACCAATTCAGGACATTCCACCCTCCAGACAAGTAATGCAAATAGGTTCCATGACAGGATTTCACACATTTGTAAAGAAGAGAGATAACAGGCCTTGATAAAAGGGGGGGATCTACTAAGCTCTGGGTCCTTCTTGAAACTTTAAGGCAGGTGGTCTATGGGAGTCACCAGTTTAATTCACGGTGGTGCAAATGGAGAAACGTAACACGTATCATATCATACATTAAAATCATCTCATACAGAACTCTGGGATCTGTAGTGTACCCCTTAAAAGACCACAATTCCCAGCACCTTTAATAAACTACAGTTCCCATAATTTGGGGGGAACTCAAAATCATGTGCTTGAAACGTGTGCCTACTTGAAATTTGAAATTGCCATTTGCAACTTTTACGGCTGCAGCGCAGAGCCACTATGATGCGGGTGGTTTAGCAAACAATCATCCTGCCCAATTAACACTGGAAATTTTAGTTTTGTGAGGGGAATATGGGCCTCCTACCAATTTTCAGCACCTTTAATAAACCACAGTTCCCAGGATTCTTGGGGGAGGGGAGCCATGGCTGTTAAAATGGCGGTAGTGTAGTGTTTTAGATGTATGGCATGGATGTGACCATAATCACCAAAAAACTTTAGCCCAGGGTTAGGGAACATGACTACTCTCCCCACCATTCACCCCAGCTCTCCACTCCCCATAGACACCTTTGCTGGGAGATGGAATAAGATTGCCTGAAATGATTTGGGCATGGTGTTACGCTCACAAGCGAAATAAAAAAAGGCAACCTTTGTCGTGAGGAAAGAAGAGCTTCCTCTGTATGAATAAATACATTTGCAAAGTTTCTTTGTGAGAAAGTAATAATGACATCTCTTGTCAGGATCTGAAACGTGTTGTTCCTCCCCAGCCTCCTTCCGAGAGAAATAAATCTCCAGGGTCGTGATGCTCTGCCTTTGAGGAATTGACAAAGCTCCAGAGATTCCGAGTTTAAAAAAAGGCCCGCTTGCCATGTTTATCACAAATGACAAGAAGGAAATGCAGAAAAGGCAGGCACTGACATGCACGGTCGGTGTTTCTCATTTGGGAGGCGGAATCAAAAACCTGACTGCTATGATGTGGAAACTTTGACCTCGTAAACATGGCTGGGAAGCGAGGAAGAAGGATAAGTTCTACTAAGGCCCTCCAAAAAAAAATAAAACTGTTCAGTAAGTTGCATTTGCCTTCTTGGGGAAACTTCAGCTTATTTTCGTACGGTAGCCATACGCTCACAAAATGCATTACAGCCCATTTTGTGTGTGTGTTTCAGCACTGGGGAAGCAGGAAGAATAATTTTTAAAATGACTCCCCCGCCCCAAGCAAACAGGCCAGGCTCTCACATCCCACAACCCCACAACCTATCCCTATACCTGTCTAAAATAATGCCTACCTTAATTCCCATAACATTGCACTTGAGGAGAAAACAAAAAAGCTGACATCCACTCCTGACATTAGATCACTCAGTAGCCTTTACTGACAATGACCCTATGCAGCAGGGGTACATAGGGTGAACCTCTTTCAGAGAACAGCCATATTGGCATCCGGTCAACTTTCCAGGTGCAACAGGCCAGTGTTGGGCATGACCAATGATGGAAGTGGACAAGGCAGCAAATATAAATGTTACCTTTGTACAGTGAATTAGTTTCTATACATACACACACACCTTTCTCTTATCTTTCATGCAGGCACTATGGGAGTTCAAGGCCACATTCCGGCCCAGTGCTGGAAACACTTAAGTAGGTCTGGCAAGGAGCGTGGCTTGGGGAAGTGTCAGGGAACTGACATCGGAGCCGAGTGGAGAGGTAAGGCTCCCTAATGATGCCGGAGAGGGAACCAGCAAGGAGAGAGAGAGAGCTTCCGCTGGGGAAGGAAACCAAGGTGACACCAGGAAGAAAGAAGAGGCTGAGAGTACTTCGGAGGGGAGGCTCCGAGACTCTTCCAGTGAGGTCAGTGAGGAGAGTGCAGGACCACCGCTTGGCACGCCCACTCTGCGCAGAAGGCTTCCGCGCAGAGAAGCGAGGAGGAGGTTGGCTGTTAAGGAATTCTTATGTTGGAGGAAGTTTAGGAAATGCCCACTGACGGATTCTGCCAGTGACTGAGACAGTCGCGTTTTTAGGGCTGTCAAACTGGGGAAAGGTCCAGCTATACAACCAGCTCGGAGCAGTTTGGAATTTACGCACAAGCAACCCCAATTCCCATTACAGGAAGGATTGCAATTCAGGATGTGTATGGCTTGGGGAGAGTGCTGAGGGCCAGATGGAGAGGTTTGGAGGGCCAGATTTGTCCCTTGGGCTGTGTGTGGGTGGGTGTGTCAAAATAAGTGGAATGGTCTGGAACTTGAGGATCTGCAGACTCTCCTGCCATCCTCCTCCCTGCCCAAAATGCCCCATGATTCACCTTCCAGCACTGAAGCTCTGTCATAGGGGAACCAGCCAATGATCATTTTGCAGTATCGCAAAGGAGATGTACGAGGTCATGATTCTCTCTCTGAGGGTGGACTTCTGTATCCACCCATGGAGATGGATATCTGAAGAACCTAAGGCCCCTGGGCCGCCCTCCTTAGGTAGATAGTATTTTCACACAAGAAATTTGAATTGAATATGAAATGGTTGTAAAAATGAATGAATGAATGAATGAATGAATGAATGAATGAATGAATGATAGATGATAGATAGATGATAGATAGATAGATGATAGATGATAGATAGATAGATAGATAGATAGATAGATAGATAGATAGATAGATGATAGATAGATGAATGAGAGGGTGAAGTAGTCAGAGGAGCAATATTATAGGATAAGTGGTATGCCCAAAAAGAAATATACTTGCCTTAAACAGTAATTTTATAGCAGCTGCATGAAAGGTGGGCAGGAATAGGAAATGGGGATCTGTGACCATTTCCCAACAATATCTGGATTGTAATATCTTACTGATATGATTATATAGATATTCAAAGTTAAGGTTGAGATTGGCTAATATAATCTATACAGTAGTAGGTTCTGATATGAGATAGGTATCAAAAAGGAAGTGAATACAGGAAGAAATAACCTAACTTGCCCTTACTCTACAGTGGATTGCTATAAAATCCCACTAAGGTGTTTCTTGGAGTATTTTAGGTGGGGTTTTAAAATGATAAAGTCCCATCCAAGAATATTCTAAGAAATATTATGGGGCAATTTTATGGTAATAAACAGAGCAGAACAGGCTGTGGAATGTATTGCCAGGGAGAGAAATCAGTTCTACTTTTACTGTAATGTCAGAAGTTGTCAAAACTCCACATATTATTTTAAAATATGCTCTTAAAATACTAGGAGAAGCTAAAAAAAAAGAGAGAGGTTAAGATTCTTCAGCTAAGGTGGAATATGCTTGAAACACGTGGTAGATTAGGCAAAAATGAATTGGAAGTCTTGTTCACCATTTTGCGATGTGCTAGGCTTTGTAATGAAACGCAGCAGCCAATGGCATAACTGATAATGGTTTTTGGGGGAAAGTGGCCCATCATAAGTGGAGCTGTGAATATTTTGAAAATGCTAGAAGTAAATGTTGCAGAGTACTTGTGAAGCCTAGATAATCCAAGAATCATTGGACCCACCGTTGCCTCCATCCCTTTCATGACCAGACGCCCTCCCTGTGGAACACCCTTCCTTCAGATGTCAAGGAGATAGAGTACAGTAGTACCTCGGGTTACATACACTTCAGGTTACATACGCTTCAGGTTACAGATTCTGCTAACCCAGAAATAGTGCTTCAGGTTAAGAACTTTGCTTCAGGATGAGAACATAAATTGTGCTCCGGCGGCGCGGCGGCAGCGGGAAGCCCCATTAGCTAAAGTGGTGCTTCAGGTTAAGAACAGTTTCAGGTTAAGAACAAACCTCCAGAACGAATTAAGTACTTAACCCAAGGTACCACTGTACTATACAATTTTTAGAAGACACCTGAATGCAGCCCTCTATCAGGAAGTTTTTTAATGTTTGATGCTTCATTATGTTTTATTTATTTTGAAAGCTGCCCAGAATGGCAGGGGAAACCCAACCAGATGGGTGGGGTATTATTATTATTATTATTATTATTATTATTATTATTATTATTATTTACCCACCTGAATAATGCCACAGTTCAGGGTCTAATGTGTACAGAAGAACCTCCAATAGCAGCAGCAAACTCCGTGGTGGACGTGTCCCTTTGCGGGTGAAACTCTTCTCCATCATCAGAGAGTAACTTCTGTTCCTTCCTTTCCCCTTCCAACTACAGGATCTAAGAGTTATGATCACATTGCAAAACTCCCAATACTTCTCAGAGACGTTCCACATAGCCATGATATAGGCAGCCAACAACCAGACCTCGTGAAAGTGCTGAACAACATCTCTGCCCCCCTCCTCGGCATATTTGATGGTGAGCAACAACTTTTCCAATACTTCCCCATTAACTGAAAGAACGTCTCCTGCCAGGCCAACCTTCCTAGTTTTTAAGATAATCAGATAGGCCTCTACAGCTGATTTCAAAGTCTGCTGAATTTCTAAGCATGGGGGCCTGGGGAAGGGCCTTCTCCTGTGGTCACCCCATCTGTACAGAGTGACGTTACCTTGGAGATGTATCATGCTTCAACAATGCTGCCTTTCAGTTAGCAAGTGAAGATGCACCTCTTTGCTCAGGCCATTGGGAAGAGGTCAGGTGCATACACAGGAAGCCGTCTTAATCAAAAGTCAGGCATTTGTTCATCTAGCCCATGGTTAGGCAAACTAAGGCCCGGGGGCCAGATCCGGCCCCATCACCTTCTAAATCCGGCCCGTGGACAATCCGGGAATCAGTGTGTTTTTATATTAGTAGAATGTGTCCTTTCGTTTAAAATGCATCTCTGGGTTATTTGTGGGTCCTGCCTGGTGTTTTTACATGAGTAGATTGTGTGCTTTTATTTAAAATGCATCTCTGGGTTATTTTGGGGGCATAGGAAATTGTTCATTTTTCTTCTTCTTCAAAATATAGTCCGGCCCCACACAAGGTCTGAGGGACAGTGGACCAGCCCCCTGCTGAAAAAGTTTGCTGATCCCTGATATTCTAGCCCAATATTATCTGCACTCTCCAACAGCGAATTTTCAGGATTTCAGATAGGAGACTTTCTCAACCTTGCCTCAATATTCTGGGGGTTGTATTTGGGATCTTCTACATACAAAGCAGATGCTTCTGAGACTGCTATGAATTGCAGTTTGTGTCTGATTTTAATTGTCCCTGTTG
This sequence comes from Podarcis melisellensis, assembly GCF_964234715.1. Taxonomy (NCBI): domain Eukaryota; kingdom Metazoa; phylum Chordata; class Lepidosauria; order Squamata; family Lacertidae; genus Podarcis; species Podarcis melisellensis. The sequence goes on from NC_138539.1 coordinate 69,156,490, forward strand.
CTATTTGCAGTTTATTAATGATGTTTACTCAAGACATTATTTGTTTTGTTGGTTATAGATTGCAATGACATATCATTCCCCCCCACCAAGGGAGGTAGAGTCAGAAGTCAGCTACAGGCCCAGAATTATTTAAAGTGACATTGACAACTGCATTTGACTGCCTCAGAGAATTGCCTCATGTAAGGTAAAAGACCTATGATACAATACCAGAAGTGTATTAAGTTTCGTAGCATTTAAGTATATGAGAAATGAAAATAAATAAATATAAAAGGCTATTAAAATAAACTGATATGTGAATGCATGTGAGGTAAAATGTCTCTTGGATGTATAGTGTACACTGACTATTTTATTACATGCACTATATAAATTAGCATATACTATTTTTTAAACAAATACTAATAGAGGAATTGAATACAGATTGGTCAACCTCATGGTTTCTCCCCCCCCCCCCATTTCTTTGTGCTCTGGAAAGATGTTATTTTAATGAAATATTTATCTAGTCTTTTTAAAATACAGATTTTGGCCAAAAAACACTGACTGCTTAATGGGAAGGGTAAAGTTTAATGAATATATAAAAGAACTTCTCATAAATATCATAAAATTCAGTAACAGATATTGCCAGTTTAAATTAAACCAATAAAGTACAATGGAAAGGGCTCCATAAAAAATTGATTGAAACAAAATGAGAGATGTGCTGAACATGTTGAGTACAATTCTGTTTCTCGGCCTCTGGAACATGCAAGAAGTGAGCCAGAAGTGTCAGATTGTGGAGCAGGCCTAAACAACTTGTAACCCACCAAGTTACATGTGGCCTACCAGCTGTGTATTGTGACCTGCTTGGTGCTTGATAATTCCCTTGTATTTGTGGTTTTAGGTGGGCCTCATCAACAGCATAGCAGTGGGTTGAGATTGGCTCGGTGGACCCCATGTAAGATAGACCTGCACTATAGCAACTATCTATCATGAAGGACCTATGAGCCCCACCCCAAAGATTCCTAAAATGTTTAGCCAATTTTCAATCTACGCAAAAAAATGTAATAGTGAGCTGACTGCAGTAGCCATGGCCCTCATAACAGTGATGTGCTGAGGAGCATTCAAAGTCCTTAAAAATATATTAGCAGTTTCCATCTTGGGATGTTCCTCCTCAGGTGAAACCTTTAGAGGAGGAAAGCAAAATGATTTTCATGAGACTGGCAAACCTGCCCAGGTGAATTTGATGCATGTCTAGGTGTATCCAGTGCAGATTGTGCTGAACCATTGGTTCGTTTACCTGGGTACCAGTTGAAGTATGTATCTCCGACAGAAGAGAAGGACAGCCCTTTATCCCATATTTTACTCTACCACAGAAGAGTTCGTCATGGCTCCATAGTGTTCCTTATTTTTATGAAATCTGGAACTTAATGTACCTACAATGGCATTGCTGATTGATGGTCGTGGAACCATTTGCACATGCCTGCTCGTTCCTCACTGATGACAACATCATGTGACAATTTGCATGGGTAAAAAAAGCCATCGCATCTCAAACGCTGTAACTCTTCAATGGAAGTGGTTCATACATTTAGATGCGAGTCATATTCAGTAATCAAATCATGTAGGTGCATGTGGGAAGCAGCTCTGTGTGAAAGATGAATCCACAGCCATCCATTCTGTCCCTTTCAGTTACGTTAGCATGGCATGAGGGATGCTGACAAGGATGAATGGTCTATGGTACTATAGTCTGTGTTGTTTGTGCATAACTAGCCTCAGCCTCATTCCTCAAAAAATTCTGCCATCTATCATTATTATTGTCAGTTTGCAGTTGCCATAAATGTTGCATTGCTTACTTGCACGACCTGTAACACTACAAGCCAAACACAGCCCATCAACCGTGCAATGTGGCCTACCGGGTAATTGAAAGCAGGCAGCAAAACAGTGCGCAGCCATTAGGGATGGATGAATCAGTCCATTTTGGTTGCTCTCAGTTTCTCATTTTTTCCAAATTTAAATACAATTCTCCACATTTCTGCATCAATTTGTGGTTGTTGTTTCAATCCTTGTGGGGATCCATCATTACTTTAAGGCACATTTCTCCCAATACCCACTTTTTAAAAAGCAATTTCGCCTAATATTGACATTTTGGCAAGCAATTTCCCCTAATATAATGTAATTTTATACACACTTTTTCGTTGGGGAACTCTGTGAAAGTGCAAATTTCAAAGGACTGCTGCATTTTGGTTCCTGCATTGCTACTGGGAAGCACAAATTCATACCAGAGATTTAATGTTGGGGGGCTACTGGGGCGATTGCCCTGGGTGCAAATTTTTTTAGGGGTGCACCTCTGCATCTGCTGCCCTGCTCAGAGGCACTCCCCTCTTGCTCATCCACCTCAACTGAGCAGCACGCCAAGTAGGAGCTGGGAGAAGACAGGCCCTTGCATCGCTAAGCTGTGTGGTGTCCCACGCTGGAAGAGGAAGGCGGGCAGATGGCGAGACACGACATTGGTAGCGTTCTAGCCCAAGGAGAAATGCACACATGTCCTGCTAATGCTCCACAGCTTCATCCAACAGCAGCAGCCGTGCTAAATGGAGACATTGGTTGGAGAGTTCAATACTTGCATTAGGGGGCACAATACTTTCCTTGCCCTGGGCACTGGCATCCCATGCTATGCCACTGGTTCATATGAAAATGCAAACCGAATCAAAATCCACCCCCCCTCAAAAAAATTAAAAATAAAAATAGCCACCATACATGGCTGGTAGGTGATCTTCAGCTCGGTGGGTCACAAGTTATATAGGCCTAATTCTAAATCTTGACTGTGACAAAAACAAATAGAACGGAAATGGGAATAATGTTCTTTGGGTGACGTGACACCCACATTTCCTCACAACACCCTTCTGTCTTTAGGCTACACCACTCTGATTGCGGGAGAGTCGGTAAAAGCATTATTGAGGAATTGTCCTCAGTAATTAAATTAAAGCTACTTTGGGCTTGCTAAAATGCAAATTAATCTTTCACGGTGGCAACATCGTATTTGCAAACACCTGGAGGGCGGAAGGAAGGCAGTAAATCATTTGGAAATTTAATACATGTTTTAACCTATAAAACAATAGGAGAATACTTCAAAGGGGTTCCACATTGCCGCTCTGCTGTTCTTGCCAAAGCCACATAAGCCCCAAAGCTGCTTAACAATTCCACAGTGGAGGGAAAAGGTTTGTCAGGAGAGCTGTACCACATTTTGGAGTATTTTTTTATCCTTCTGTGCAAGGAGTGGATAAAAGAAGATCTCTCTGGAAAGGAAGGCATAAAACCCATGAGCTCTGCAAAAGGAAGCAATCCACAGTAAAGCCCAAGCCTCAGGGCCAATTTAGACAACACATTCAGAGATGTGGCTTTCTCTCCATTGTGGCTTTCTCCCCCTGCGAAACCAGGGAAGTGGTCATTTTAGTGATGCACTAAAAAGTGTGGTCAAGCTCACACAACATGGGTGGGGAAGTGGGTTGGATGTAGTGGACAATGCAATAAATGTACAGTATTGGCCCATGGTCATACAACCTTCTCGGTCCTCCTTTGATTCAAGCAACAAAATGATCATAGTTCAAGGACATATTCCAGCCAGGATAAAATAGTGAAGGCAGGTCCAAAGGAAAACCACACACATTTGAACGGCAACACCCAAGAACTGGAGGGGCAGTCTCTTCAAATATCCTACTGGTGGAGGGGAAGAAGTCCCCTTGGCCCCTAGGAGTTGGCTTCTATGGTGAAGGATGTGGGAAGGGGATTGTGGCTGGGATGGGTGTGTGGCTTGAGGAGAGACCTGAGGGCCAAATCCCAAAGCATATTTCTCACTCCTTTCTCTTCTGAAATTCAGACCTTTGGGGGCTCATCCACTCTTCACGAGATTGCTTCATGGTCCATACGTCACCAACCCACCGGTACTGGACAGATTATTATCTTGGAATCTTCATAAAGTCTACCAAGGACTCTAGGAACCTCAGTTTGAGCCTCTGTATTTGGTCTTCTTCAAAAATTAGGACCCTCAAAGTAATCTACTTGATAGCCATGTCTCACAAAACCTCAGAAGCAAACACAATGTCTATAGGGAACAACATCTGCATCTTCCATTGAGAAAAGCCAGTATTTCATCCCATAGTCAACTCAGCATTCCACATACAAAAGGATCCAAGACCCCTCTCCCTTTTGTCGTAAGTTATCTCATCCAACAGAGAAGGCCTGCAACATAATAGTAAATAAAGTAACCCCCATCTCACTGAAATTACTGGTTTGTCTTACTGACATAAACACAAACACAAATACACACACACACACACAACCATTCTCTTTTATGTTGACAGCTTTCCCCCCTCTGAAGGCATACAAAAATAATTTGCTCTGATATTTCCATTTTTCTAGATTTCTTTTCCATTGCCAAAGTTTCATTTTGCTAGGGAAATTAGGTGCAGAGAGAATTTTTATCTCTCAGCCGAGCTCATTAAAGAGAGCTAGTTGTAAAGAAAACCATTTACAATAATGAGGCGGTCCCTTTTGACTTAGTTGATGGCTGTCAACCACCGCTATTCTTTTTCTTAATAGGTAGTTCAGTTCTCTAATTAGGACTGTCATGATTTTACATAACCTGTAGCATATTGAGTGCCTAGAGTTTTCTTTCCACTGTATAGACTTTTTATTAACTTTTTATTATTCCTGAAATACTGGCATTGTTTTTGAGAAGAACTTCTGTACAGTGGTACCTTGGGTTACATACACTTCAAGTTACGTACGCTTCAGGTTACAGACTCCTCTAACCCAGAAATATTACCTCGGGTTAAGAACTTTGCTTCAGGATGAGAACAGAAATTGTGCGGTGGCGGCAGCGGCGGCGCAGCAGCAGGAGGCCCCATTAACTAAAGTGGTGCTTCAGGTTAAGAACAAATGCAGGTTAAGAATGGACCTCTGGAACAAATTAAGTATGTAACCTGAGGTACCACTGTAGTTAGAAATTACTAATTCTATGAATCATATGAATCCACTGATGAAAGGTAGTTTTGCAGCCAGGTAGGGTAAGAAATCTTGGGTTGATGAAGGGCATGTGCATCACTATTCATGGATTTTGATGCTCTCCAGCAATGTTGTCTGAAGCAACAATAGTCTGGACTGATAGTTTTCACAGGAGTGTGTGGAGGAGGCAAAGGTGACCCCAGGTGCCTAAATAGGGGGTGTAAGAAGAGACAGGAGATCTGTATCACCTTGACATACACGTCTGTGATTTTTATGATAAAGTTTTCCAGCCCCCCCAAAATGCATACAAAAATCTACAAATTAGGGAAAGCTGCACAAATACATTCATGAAAATACTGTATAAAAGTGCATTATATTAGAGATAACTGCTTACAAAAATGCATTTATTTGGGAAAGCTGTGTACAAAAAAAGGAGAAATTGCATGAAAATGTGTGTGAGGTTTCATGTACATTTTCTTTCCTTTTTTTCTAACCCCCCCCCCAAAAAAGATAAACCATCCCAAACCTGCAAGCTATTGTGGAAATGGGACAAACTATACTTAAGACTGGAACGAGAAAACTAAGAGAAATCAAAATTGACAGATATGTCCATTCCCTACTAATGCAAAAAAGCAACAGCACCATATCTCTAAAAATTCAATTCATAGTTTGACTAAAGCACCCTATTATTACAAAGAAGAACAGAAGAAAAATGTGTGATTCCTTTCTCATTCAATAGTGAAAAGGATGAAAGGATGAAAAGGCCAATTTATAGCAACAAATATTTCCATCTTTCATTAAACTATGGCTCCTAATAAGAATAAATAAGACAATTTTAGGCCATTAACCATCTCCTAATTCAGTGTCTGTGAAGACATTTCCCTTTATATAAACAATGTTAATGGTGCTGCGGGTGAAATCTCACCTGCCGTTATTTATGAATTCGTAGCATCTTGATGCATACATTAATCACATAATAACATACATTATTATTCCTACTATTGGCACCCAGAGGTTTTCTAATTTGATTTCATTAAGTGAATTTGGAGGTTTCAGCATGGGGTAGCACAGCAACTTGTCTACAGTATGTAATTGTTAAAGATACAGGGGAAACAGGCTGAATAGAAAATGAAAATGCAATTAACCTTCAAAGCTTTACGGAAAGCCGAAAAAAGAAAGAAAGAAAGAAAGTTGAGGTAAAGCCAAGAAAGAACATTGAATTACATTCCCTGTACGTCTATAGATAACAACATCCATTAGATATTGAATCTACAGGGATACAGCTGTATCTATAGTTATAGTTACACTATCTGCATCTTGATCTAAAATCTCTTATTTACAGGAGCTCATGTCCAGAGACTACAGAATTTGGTCTATAGTTTCGATTTCCCAGTCTCTTTTCAGTAATGGGCAAGTCCTTCTCATGGGCTTCTCATAGGCATCCAGTTGTATCTAGTTGGCCACCCTGAGACCAGGATTCTGGGCCAAATGAGCTACTGGCCTGATCTAGCAGGTTCTTTGGTTCTTATGACTAAGTTCTCTATGCTTTTGACAGCTCAATGACAGGAAATAATTCAACAGACACAGCTCTGCCTGGGACACAGTATTGCATTAATCCAGAAAACACTGAAGTAGTTTTTCTCCTGTGTTTCAGTCACAATCCCAAGACAAACCTGTAGTTTGCTGGTTTTGATCCCCTCTAGAAGGTGAGGTGTACTACAGTGCAGCTTCAGAGTTAACCTCTCTCATGGATGTCAAATCAAGATCCAGTAATGAATGAGTTGCTTCAATAAGGAGTCTATATACTGAGGGGTATACATGGTACGCAGTCATATTCTTCTGTAGGTCAGATGAGGGAGAATGAATGCAAGGAGAAATGGGCAGCTTAAGGTCTGTTTTGAAACATGGCCGTGGATTATGACCTAACCCTGCAACTGAGTATGCCCTGTTGAAAAGTCCCATGAGCCAGTGCAACCGAGACTCCTGGAAACAGGACACAGCCAGGTTGTGGCCATTAAGCGATTAATCTGAGGATATTGTGCGGAAAGAGAAACCATTGTACCTGCCTATTAGGGGATGCCTGCAGTGGGTTGTTACAGGTCCAAGACATTCAAGGGGATACCATTGAACTGCATCAAAATATAGGAGTTTGCCATAGGCTCACACCACTGCGTCTTCTGTGTGCAGCATTGTTCCTCTGCTCACATACACACTGCTTTGCATACGTTTGGTGGTAACCAGCATTTGAAGACACAGGTCTGCTGCCATCACAGCTCTGCTTGGTTTTCCCATATAAATCAACTGAAAACTATAAAGGAGTTTGATTCTTTTGGTTCCTCCCCAAATCTGTCTCTTCATTTTATCTCACGTCTTCTACTATATTGATGCATCTACATGCAAAGTTCCCTGAAGGAAGTGTAAAAATAGCAAGGTTACAAAGGAGACAGATATTTGAAGTATTTCAAAAGTACAGAACAGCCATCTTTCAAAAGTCCGTTTCAGACAGTGGGTTATGTACATTTCTGTGTTCAGGCGTAACAGAGACTTATACCTTTCTTTCTTCTCTCATGATCCTAGTAAATAGTTGCTGGTAGTTTTTTTGTTTTGCTTTTTTTGTTTAATCTGGCTATTTAAACCCTTGAAGATTTTCCTTCTTGCTTTTGAAGATTTTCCTTCTACAGTCACATCATTATTTTACAGCAAGTTAGTGCATGGGACACTTAGCTTTTGCTATTGTTGGCATCAATCTCTCTCAAAGGCACAATCCAGTGGAGGAGTGCACCTTTGGGAGTGAAATCAAAACTGTTGGAAGGTTACAGCACCTGCTTGGCTGTAGAAACCAATACAGCAGAGACATGTTTTGTTGCAGCTGGGGCCAGATAAAGGAGTCCTGTTGTTCTGCTGCAGGTGCGCCATGATGTTTCTTCTCTCTATGCTCCTCCTTGTGGTCATTCCTCTTCTGGTTACTGCTATGGATGCCTGACTTGATTGTCTCCAGGCATTGTGGTCATCTGCTAGGGATTCTGCCTGGTGGGGTTAATTTTGTCAGTCTTGCAGACATTGCTGTAATGCAAAGCTGGTCTGCCAATGGGCCTGAAGCCAGCTCTCCATAGAGCACGTCCCTGGGGATCCTGCCATCTTCCATTCTGTGTACATGACCAATCCAGCATAGACACCACTGAGACAGGAGTGCAAACATGCTGGGAATGCAGGCCCGGGAGAGCACATTTGTGTTTGAGACTCTGTCCTGCCATGTGATGCCCAAAAAATGTCTTCCAAGTGTGTGGTCACCAATGCTGAGATGTGGAGTGCTGTCCTAAATACTATCCAAATCCATAAACGAACTAACACAACAGGATCCAGAAACCCATGGTTGAAGAACTTTGACCTATAGGAATAGTGTGGCTCACTCCCAACAGAGGTCTTCAAGAAGAGGCTGGACAGCTGTTTGGGTGAGCCACAGCTCTGGATTTCCTCTTTTGAAAATGATGCTGGAGCTTTGATTTAATTCACCTGGTACACAGCAAAATTCTGTTCTAGGCTGAGATATGGAATTGAGAAGATCACATAAACTGGAGTGACATGCAGTGATGCACCTGTGAGATTTTTCTGAGATGCTTTATTAAGGTACATTTACTTGAGTGTTCGCCTTCCCATTACTGCTTCAGTAAAATATTTTAGCAAATGGAGCAATGCCCATGCCATTCCGCTCAGAAGCTGCTGGTGGTTTTAATTTCACCAGACAATATGGTCATACTAAAAGGCACAGAGAAGCTGTGACTGTTACTGAACCAATACAGTGGTACCTCAGGTTGAGAACTTAATTCGTTCTGGAGGTCCGTTCTTAACCTGAAACTGTTCTTAACCTGAAGCACCACTTTAGCTAATGGGGCCTCCTGCTGCTGCCACGCCGCCGGAGCACGAGTTCTGTTCTCATCCTGAAGCAATGTTCTTAACCCAAGGTACTATTTCTGGGTTAACGGAGTCTGTAACCTGAAGCGTAAGTAACCCGAGGTACCACTGTATGTGGGTGCCCCTCCATGTAAGGCCAAAAAGATGCCTCACATTTATGTTACTATAAAGAGCTGTTATACCCACCATCATAGTATTATTTTTTTGTATTTATGAATAGCTGTTATCATGAAATATTATTCAAAGTCCAATAAACTTGGGTTTCGGCCCAGAGATGCAGATCTAACGCAGATCCGCATCCAAAAAGTCTCAATACACTATTAAAAATGACATGTTTACAGTTTTACCATGTACTAATTATTTCTTTGAGAAGACAGTAACCATTAGAGGAGGATGAGGAAATAATTCGGAAATAAATGCAACATTCATTGTGGGAAGGGTTCCTTGTAAGGCATAAATCACATCTTGTATAAATGAAATATGATCTTAATAAAAATGGGTGGGGTTAAAGCTATTTGTTTGGTTTTTTTTTTAATGCAGCACCCAGTCTGTATGCTTCTGAACATGCACAGAGCACCCTTTCCCCAATGTTGAATTCTAAAATCACACCTGCCTAATGGCTCAGGAGCATGCCAGGCAGAAAACCACAGAAAAGCAAGGAAGTTCTCATCTGCAGACTAGGGGTTTCACACTTTAAAAGCTATAGCCTTTAAGTCATGGGGGTAAAGTTTGGGAAAGATGGAATGGAGGAAACAACTTATAGAAAGCTTCAGGTCACATCTGGACTTAGAGCAAGTTGCATGACATATGCCATTATTGCAATAAAATCATCACCCACAGAATAACAAGGAAGAAAAAGTCCTTTTAGTTCTCCCTCCCCTGAGAAATTATCAACTCTAAGGTTGCCTAGCAACAAAACCCCTGGACCTATTTGTCTGTAATTTGGAATATTTTATCTACTCAGCAGGGGCTAAATAATTACAGGGCCTGCAATTTTCATCTACATCTGTCAAAAGGGGTGGAAAACTATAACCTTAAATATACATATATCCCATAATACAGCGTACAGAAAGCACAAAGCTTCATTTTTCCAAATCAGGACTTGCACCCCCAGCTAAATTGAAGTACTTTGGCTGAAATCGTGCTCTTTTCCAAAGTGTTCAAGTGGGGCTCTAAACCCAGTATCTACATAGCAAAGATAAATAAGAGAATAGTGGGGGGGGGGGGAATTAACAAGTCATCTGGCTTAATTTCTTAAGCTGTAGTGATGTAGCCTCCAGAGGGAGAGAATTCCCCAATTTTGTACCACAAGAGATACACACTTAATAAGGAATTGTCAGCTAAGTCTCCCACGAGGACCTCTGTGCACTTGGAAGCTTATGCTGGAGAAGGTGTCCCTTAAGGTATGCTGTATTAAAAGCAGTGTTTGTAAAATATAGGACTATCGCTTAATATTGATACTTGGAAAACAATTCCTCCTATAGTCAACATGTCTGTTATTTCTGAATTCAAAATTAGTAAACTAGAAGAAGAAGAAGAAGAGTTTGGACTTAATATCCCGCTTTATCACTACCCGAAGGAGTCTCAAAGCGGCTAACATTCTCCTTTCCCTTCCTTCCCCACAACAAACACTCTGTGAGGTGAGTGGGGCTGAGAGACTTCAGAGAAGTGTGACTGGCTCAAGGTCACCCAGCAGCTGCATGTGGAGGAGCGGAGACACGAACCCGGTTCCCCAGATTACGGGTCCACCGCTCTTAACCACTACACCACACTGGCTCTCCATGATGGGAACAGATCTAGTGGAAGTGTCCAGTCATATTGTATGGTTTCCGTTTCCGTTTCTGCAGACAGAGGATATTGACAAGGTGTATAAGATAGTATGGCCTGCTACATCTATTCTTGATCGTTGCCCAACTTATTTATAAGACTTAGCCAGAAGGTGTTGACTGGGTGGATCAAAGGGGTGGTAAAATGATTCTTTGCAGAAGGGGTAAATTTGAGATGGATTGAAAGAGGTAGTGTTCTGGCTCATCCTCAAAAGGCATTCCATGTGTCCCAAGGCATATGATAAATACTGTCTGGTTACAAATCTCCGCTTCTTGAGCAGTGTTCTTGAGAGGGTGGTGGTCAGGCAACTTCAGACATGCTTGAAGGATATGGGTTATCCTGCTTTTTATAATTCAGGATTCAGGCCTGGGTTTAACACTGAAATGACTCTGGTAGGCAGAGGAAAATGGAGAAAGTTTATTCTCTTAGATCTCTCTTTGGATTAAAGGTAAAGGTAAAGGGACCCCTGAACATTAGGTCCAGTCGTGACCGACTCTGGGGTTGCAGCGCTCATCTCACTTTACTGGCCGAGGGAGCCGGCGTACAGCTTCCGGGTCATGTGGCCATCACGACTAAGCCACTTCTGGTGAACCAGAGCAGCGCACAGAAACGCCGTTTACCTTCCCGCCGGAGCGGTACCTATTTATCTACTTGCACTTTGACGTGCTTTTGAACTGCTAGGTTGGCAGGAGCAGGGACTGAGCAATGGGAGCTCACCCCGTCGTGGGGATTCGAACCGCCGACCTTCTGATCAGTAAGTCCTAGGCTCTGTGGTTTAACCCACAGCGCCACCCGTGTCCCTTCTCTTTAGATTAGCTGAGATCAATAGATCACTGAACTCAATAAATCGCTTCATCCATAGCATCTATGTATAAACAGATGAGCAGAAACTGGATAAAGGTGAGCATGTACATAATGTGAGATTGAAAACATTTGTGGTCCCAGGGGTCACATTCAGTGGTAAGTGAATATATGCACCTTCATCCTCTCACACAAATAAACAGGTAGAGAGACACATGCTAAGTTGGGTCAAGACTGAGTTATGCTTAGAATAAACCCTTTGAAATCAATGGGACTTATGCATAACTAGCACACCCCATTTTAATGGGTCTACTCTAAACATGACTAAGTTTGGAGCCAACCCACTATAAACAAACAATAGAAATTTTAACATTGCATAACCACTCGTTTAAATGAATAACATTTCAAATGAAAGCCAATCACATCAAAGCAACAGACAGAGTGGCAGATAAAAGACCAACAACAATCAGCCGGCTCTTCTGAAATGTAGAGAGATGCGAAGGAAGGGAGATACACTATTTTCCATATACTATATTTACTATTTTCCAGAAGGAAGAAGAATCAGCATTGGCTGAAGGATCAGCCCCCGTACCTGTCCCAGGCCGCACCCCCGCCAGCAGCCCATTGGCCTGCAAGGCAGGGGTGGGCCAAAGACACCCAGTTACCAGGTGGGTGGCTCCCGGCCAGGTAAGCCCCTCAAGGGGTCACAAACTCCGTCCACCTGTTGGGAGGGGGTAAGCAGGAATTTCTGTATGATACTAACATACAGATAGTCCTTGTTCATTGTTTAGCTCAGGTCTGCAGAACTTGTTGCCCATAAAGCTAAGCACGGCTTTCACTGTCACCAAAGCAAAACAAAACAATTTATGATAGTTATAGTAATGTGTGTATTATCTGCCCAGGACTGCAAAAGAGGACAGGTTTCTAGCACCTTGCTGGAGAGCAAGATAGAGTTTGGTAGTACACAAGTTACACAAGTCTGATTTAGTCTATTGCCTTCAATGAGATTATTCAGTTAACTAAAATAAGCAGGATTTAATCTATAGTTAGAAAACACCAGCTGCTCAAGTAGCATCCTGGTAAGTACAGCATAATGATCTCCCTGGACCAGTTCAAAGCATCAACAGCTGCACATTATTTTCCCAGTTTGCTTGCTGCCTTTTGCATTCTGGCTCCCAAACATTTGTTCAGTTTATAAAATGTTAGGCAAAGTATTGGTTGATTTGAGTCTACTTTCAATTTTCTCCCGCTTACCTTTTATATTTAGCAGATGTTGGTAGGAAACAATTAGGCAATGAGCCAGAAGACTTAAAAACTTCAGCATTAAATTATAGCACAAATGCATGTGTGAAAATTTACATTAGACATTTTCTCAGAATAATTATGATACAATTGCCTAATAATGAAGTTTCTACATTTCTTCTAACAGATGGCCAGGAAGTTAAAGTATACCAGATCATGGTTAATCAGCAACCTTAATAACCATGGTATTCACAGCTATCAATCTGTTCTTTTGTCTTAGAAGTTGGTAGAAGCAGTAGCTGATGCCAATCTGAGATCACATGAGTATTTATATAATTTTATAGTCTGGAGATTTCTAAGTATTTAGGACAATAAACAGCTTTACTACCATAGCGCCATAGACTGATTGTATGAAGCTCTGTCTCTCAAAGCAGAACCAGAAGGGTACAAATCTGAAAAACAATGTGGAACAGGACAGGCAGAAAGAGGCAGGAATTTGTTAAGGTTAAGATGCTGGAAGTCTAGAGAAATAAGTAGCAAGTATTTCAGGACCCTGGACAGAGTTCTCTCAAGTCTGTCTTCTTAACTTACTGCCCCTATTACTGCCTCACTACAGTGGTGCCTCGCAAGACGAAATTAATCCGTTCCGCGAGTCTCTTTGTTCTTGCAGTTTTTTCGTCTTGCAAAGCACGGCTATTAGCGGCTTAGCGGCTTTAAGAAAAAGGAAACAAACTCGCAAGAACTCGCAAGACGTTTCATCTTGCAAAGCAAGCCCATAGGGAAATTCATCTTGCGGAACAACTCAAAAACCGGAAAACTCTTTCGTCTTGCGCGTTTTTCATCTTGCGAGGCATTCGTCTTGCGAGGTACCACTGTACTTTCTCCTGGGGAAACCAAGCCTTTAGTGCTGAGCCACAACAAATGGTGACTGGATTTTCCACAGATTGCTATCCACTCCTTTTGAGTGCTATAGAGCGTGTTTTCCAGAGGGAAGTGGCAAGGCAAAGGCAAAAGCGCTTGGAAACCCTTCCTACAAAGCACAGGACAAGCAGAAAACTTCTCAGACCCATACTTTCTTAGGATGGGACAAGCAGATGTGTGGATGAGGCCTGAGCCAATGGCTTCATTGCCTAGCTAAGGAATCTAAATGGCCTTGGCCCAGTATACCTGAAGGAGCGTCTCCACCCCCATTGATCCACCTGGACACTGAGATCCAGTGCCAGGGGCCTTCTGGCGGTTCCCTTACTGCGAGAAGCCACGTTACAAGGAACCAGGCAGAGGGCCTTCTCGGTAGTGGCGCCCACCCTGTGGAACGTTCTCCCATCAGATATCAAAGAGATAAACAACTACCTGACGTTTAGAAGACATCTGAAGGCAGCCTTGTTTAGGGAAGTTTCAAAAGACTGGTGTTTTAATGTATTTTTAGTCTCTGTTGGAAGCCACCCAGAGTGGCTGGGGAAACCCAGCCAGATGGGTGGGGTACAAATAATAAATTATATAACCTCAAGGGACCAACCTATCCCAGGCATGTTGCTTGCTTTGGTGCACTAGGGCCATGGCAAGATCCCTGGCACTTGAGTATACTGGCCCTTTGCTGGATTAGTGCTTATGGTCTGCATTCTATGTTCTGTGTTCAGGAGCATCAGGCATCTCAGTCTCAGAGGTCTCTAGCATCTTGGGCTAGCAGTTCTTTGCTTCAGTGGTGATGCTTGGGTCCAGTGCCTCCCTTGTCAGCACTGCTGTTCTCTCACTCTCTGTGTCTATGTGTGGCAACTGCTGGACTCCAGGATAATGTCACTGCCTAGTATTAAATCATACAATTAATCCAACTGCCTCCATATTGTGTGTTCCAGCTTGCAGGTCAGGGTCTGAGGCAAGCTTCCCAGCTCTGCGGTGTGAGATTCCTTTACCTAGAGAGGCCACTAGGTTTTGTTCCTTTCTTCCTTTACCTAGAGATGCCAACATTTGAACAATGAGATATTCTACATGCAGAATAGTGTATACTCCTCATAGGTTATGCAATGTTTGAACAACTGTAGGGCTAACAATGCTTCTTGTTGCAGTCCTTCAAACATATTCAGGCATACCCTCTAGTCCTTCAGGTATATTCAGACATGCCCTCTTTTTGAGTTCTTAAGCCTTGGGGAAACCATGGCCCTTCTGACAATATACTTCAGGGCAGCTGCCGGGTAAATTCAGCCCCAGTTTTTAAACTGATGCGGCTGAAATGCATTCTTCCCTGCTTCAGAATATGACCACGGGTAATTATTAATTCTCAGCGTCAATCTAGGGATGCTTAAGGAGTTTGCAAATTATGAGAAAAACTGACACAACAAGGTTATCAGGTTTTTTATTCAATTTGTTTTGGGTGGGGAAAGAAAAGCTGGTCACATTTGAAATTCATAAAGCATGATGTGCGGAACATTAAAGAAAATGCACTTCCATCCCTGTTGTCCTATCAGTCACTTAACCAGCAGCCCAATTTTCAACCAACAGCCCTTTGAGAAAAGCATTCAATTCTGCTACACTGCTAAAGTTAGAAGCCCAGGCTTCCAGTGGGATGTCATAATAATACCACATCAATTAACACAGCATTGCAGCCCTATAGGATAGCATGACCTTTTTAGTAATGCTTTATTGATGTGACAAACACAGAGGCAATATGGCCATGCATCTTAATGATGTCTGACCTAAATCTATATAATTATTCAGTTACACGCACTGCATTCTAAAGATATAAAGATATCTGGCCCCATTGTTCAAGAAAGCAGCCCCTGTCGAGTCTAGATTCTTTAACATTACTTATACCTCCCCACCCCACCAAGAAATTCCACTCAGGATCCTCCAGATTGATTTCAAATTTCACTTGGGTTAAATTGAGCAGCAACCATTAAGACATTTCCCCTGTGTACAACTCCCGTGAGATATGATGCTAATGTCAGTATAGAATTAAAAACATTCCTGACACATTTGAACACTTGAAAGTGCAGTGGCTAAGAATGTGTCAGGCTTGTCAGGGTTTGAATCAAGATGCCTTCTTCTCTGGGAATGCTGAAGGGCATGGATTGGGGACTACAGACACTTCCAGATATGACACTATAAGTCACCAGGGGAGCATGTATCTCAAACCAGAGCACTCAATCACCAGCACTTTACCAGCCTGAGTAATCTGCATGTCCTATAAAACTGGCTAAGGGATGCAATGCAATGTATCTAGGCTACAGCAATTGTCAACTGGCCCAATAGGTCCATCCCAACTCACTGAAGCCAGTGAAGCCTTAGTTTTAAGGTTGCCCCATCAGTCTGAAAACCTTGTTGCTTTGAGCAGCAACAGAAGACAGCTGGTCTAGAGGTGTAGGTTGGATTCAAAAGAATCCAACTTGTGAGGTGAACTGGGGTGCCTATGAGGGATTTGTACACTAAAAAGGATATACCAAGAGCTCTGGCCAAAAGTTTCAATAGAAGGAATAATTCCTACTCGAGAGTTGAAAAGAAAAACGTGTATATTCTGCTAAGAATAACAGTTTTAAACTAATAATAAATTTAAACACAACGTCTCAAGTCTCAATGGCAGTCAAAAAGAATCCATATTATATAAAATCAGAATAAAGAATCAAATAGGGCCAAAGAGAAGTATCCGGAGTATGAATCAGATGTACGACTCAGTAGTGGTGACCAGGACAGGGCCCTGTTTCGGAGTAAACGCCTTCTTCAGCTGGTAATATTTGATTATTCTGATTTTATATAATATGGATTCTTTTTGACTGTCATTGAGACTTGTATGAAACAATTGTTATGTACTGGTATTTTATGTACCTTTATACTATATCACTGCATATTTGAAACTACATTATTTCTGTGCTTAAACGTTGTGTTTAAATTTACTATTATTTTCAAACTGTCGCACTTATACGTTGTGTTTAAATTTATTATTATTATAAAACTGTTATTCTTAGCAGAATATACACGTTTTTCTTTTCAACTCTCGAGTAGGAATTATTCCTTGTATTGAAACTTTTGGCCAGAGCTCTTGGTATATCCTTTTTAGTGTACTTTCAACAAGAACTCCAATTTCTTTAACGATTACTGTACTATGAGGGATTTGTGGCTTGTCAGAGGTGAAGCAGGATTTGTACACATCAGAGGGGGGATCCCTGAATCACTCTTCGGTGACGTGGATATCCAAACGTATTTTTAAAAAATGCTGCAGACAAGCATCTGCTGACAGCAAAAGTATCAAAAGGAGAGGAAAGACTTTTTTTTTTAAAAAAAGGCTAAAGTGCTGCATGCCAAATGGGACCAAGGAGTGGAGACACATAGGGCAAAGAGGAGATGAGTGGGGGAATGGGTGAAAGATCAAGCAGGAGACAAGGTGAATGAATAGGGCAAAGAAACAGAAAAGGGAGAGATGAAGATGATGATGATGATGATGATACCCTACCAATCTCCATCTGGGTGGGTTTCCCCAGTCACTCTGGGCGTCTCCCAACAGAACACTAAAAACACAATAAAAAAATCAAACATTAAAAAACTTTCCTAAACAGGGCTGCCTTCAGATGTCTGTTTAGTCAGATAGTTGTTTATTTCCTTGACATCTGATGGGAGGGTGTTCCATAGGGCAGGCACCACTACAGAGAAGACCCTCTGCCTGGTTCCCTGTAACCTCACGTCTCACAGTGAGGGAACTGCCAGAAGGCCCTCGGCACTGGACCTCAGTATCTGGGCTGAACGATGAGGGTGGAGACGCTCCTTCAGGCATACCAGGCTGAGGCCATTTAGGGCTTTAAAGGTCAGCACCAACACTTTGAATTGTGCTCAGAAATGTACTGGGAGCCAATGCAGGTCTTTAAGGACCAGGGTAATATGGTCTTGGCGGCCACTCCCAGTCACCAGTCTGGCTGCAGCATTCTGAATTAGTTGTAGTTTCTGGGTCACCTTCAAAGGTAGCCCCATGTAGAGTCTATTGAAGTAGTCCAAGCAGGAGATAACCAGAGCATGCACCACTCTAGTGAGACAGTCTGCGGGCAGGTAGGGTCTCAGCCTGCGTACCAGATGGAGCTGGTAGACAGCTGCCCTTAGCACAGAATTGACCTGCACTTCCATGGACAGCTGTGAGTCCAATGAAGCTGGATGGATCGTGTATGGTGGGTCACAAATACACTATACATTTTTAGCACCATGATATCACTTTAAACAGTCATGACTTCCCCCCAAAAATTATGAGATCTGTAATTTGTCAAGGGTGCAGAGGATTATTTGAAGGCCCCTCTTCCCCTCCCAGAGCTATATTTCAGAGAGCTCCCTGTGAGGATAGGATGTAGCTCTGGGAAGGAAATTGGCCCTTCTAACAAATGCTAGCACCCTTAACAAACCACAGTTCCCATGATTCTTTGGGGGAAGCTATGAGCACACAGTGCTTGTGGCTTGTGTGAGAAAGAGAAAGAGTGTGTGGTGGCTCTCTTCGTGGTATGTAGCCCCTGGAAAAATTTACTCACAGAAATACCACTGCAAGTATGGCTCCCTCCATCATACACACATACAGTGGTACCTCAGGTTACATATGCTTCAGGTTACAGACTCCGCTAACCCAGAAATATTACCTCAGGTTAAGAACTTTGCTGGCGGCACGACGGCAGTGGGAGGTCCCATTACCTAAAGTGGTGCTTCAGGTTAAAAACAGTTTCAGGTTAAGTACAGACCTCCGGAACGAATTAAGTACTTAACCGGAGGTACCACTGTATGGCAAACAGAGCTGGGCTCAGAAGAACAACCAGTTACCCATGGTCCCAAATGGGTGGTGAGTGTACATAAATATCAGGCCCACATAATTCTTTGCACCCAGTCAATTCCCTACTGAAGTTTTCATCAAGTTACTATCACCAATTTCCTTTGTCAACATCTCCCACAGACTCTTCAGAAGCATTTCCATCATTCACAAAAAAAGCGGAGACAAAAACAATTGGAGCTCATTGTCATTGAAAATATTAAATACATTTAATCTCTCCCCTACTGTGTTCAAATTGTTCCAGCTCATAAAAATCCTTTTTGGAATAGGCTGAGTCCTTGGCATATTTAGTTCCCATTAGGATGAGTTGTCTCTCTTCCTGGCAGTTTATTTCATTATGTAAATGATGTGTGAAGGAGATAATATAATGTATTAAAGTATAAATGGGCTCCCAAATCCAGGAGAGAATAAATTTGTTGTGTTATAGGTTGTTGTAGATATAAAAGATCATCCACTGCAGGGAACTGGTATAATGAATTATGCCGCAAGATTTGTGCTGATCTACACAGGCTGAGGATCCAGTAAACAGCAGAGGTCTTCCACAACTTGCGTGCTCTTCATTTGTCATCACCCACTGCCTTTCCATCACGTTTATGGGGTCACAGGCCCTTAACTGTGCAATCACCTGTATTTCATTAAATGCCTTGACTCCTCAGTGTGCGTCAACAGTGTGTTCTTATACAGACCTACTAAAAAAAAAGTCCTCCCCATTGCAGAGAATGGGGTTTGCTCTTCAGGTAAGTGAAGAAAACCCTTCAAGTTGGACTCCATCACACACACACCCAAGTTCCCCCATAAAACAAATAAATAAATGGGCAACTTCCCAAGCCAAGGGAAGGGAAGTTCTTTGCACCCATCTCCATACCAGTCCTCTCACTATGAAAGTCATCCCTGCTACCCAAACATACTGTACTTCCCCTCCCTGTTCTTCTGTCCTTACCTCCATTTATAGGCAGAATGGACAGCAGTGGCATGAGAGGAAGAGCAGAGAATTAGTAATTTCTTCTGCATTTCTACCTCCTATTCACGTCTATGGGCAGTTAGTACAAGGAACTTCTGTACATCTAGCAAATGGACCCAATAAGGACTGAAGAAGAGCCTGCCAGATCAGGCAGAAGGGCCCATCTAGTCCAACATCCATTTCTCACAGTGGCCAACCAAATGCCCATTTTAACAACAGCAGCAACAACAAACAGCAACAATAAGGCTCATAGGAAGCCTGCAACCAGCACCTAAGCTCAGGAGCACTCTCCCCACTTTTGATTCCAAGCAATTGCTCAATTGCAGCTTCACAAACCATGAAGCCAGGAAGATATGTCTGATATGAGCCAACAAAGCCATGCAGAGGTTCATGGTGTGAGCAAATGAACACATAGAAGTAGGATCAAGGTCACATCTGCTGAATCTGCCTCCAAACTCCATGTATTCAAGCTTGTGTTTGCAAAGGAGTCTATAACAGTACGCTGCTCTCTGTGCAAACAGTGGCTTAAATATATGAAGGTCAGAGGTGGACAATTGGGTGCAGCCCCAATCCCACACATTTATTTGTACTCTGAATAAACACTTTCTACACAAGACGAACAGAGCCTAGAGCTTGCCAATCGGAAGGTCGTGGTTCGAATCTCCTGCCAACCTTGCAGTTCGAAAGCACGTCAAAGTGCAAGTAGATAAATAGGTACCACTTTGGCGGGAAGGTAAACAGTGTTTCCATGTGCTGCTCTGGTTCGCCAGAAGCGGCTTAGTCATGCTGGCCACATGACCCGGAAGCTGTACACCGGCTCCATTGGCCAATAAAGCGAGATGAGTGCTGCAACCCGAGAGTTGGTCATGACTGGACCTAATGGTCAGGGGTCCCTTTAGCTTACACAAGACCAGCCACACAAAATTAGCTTTTGGAACCAGTTCATCCCCATTTTCATTGATGGGAAATTTGCAAATGTAGTCAATAAATTAATCCTGGTGATTGCAGATATAATAATCTGAGGAGAGTGTTCTTGTATTTATTAACCTTCAATCTCTCTGATTCTGTGAGGAAACTAGGCTAAGAGACTGAGGCATGTGCAAAGAGCTCCCCTGTCACTACTTACTAGTAGCTCTTTCCTTTAGCAAAAAAGAAAAGCCAACTGTTTAATTTCCAATATATGCATAAAGCTCGAATCTAAACCCACACATGAACAAAATTATTCCATTCTTTGTCGTGGGCTAGGGTCGAATATGATCAGTCCAGTATAACCAAGACAAGAGGTAATATCTGGAATCAGTTTGAGGTAGAGTATCTCAAGACACATACAAATTTATTATTTATTTATTTATTATTTATTAAAACACATTGGCCCAGAACCAGCTACATTATTTTTCATTTTACTTTGTTATGTTTGTAATTTGAGCCTACCTCCCCCCCCCCCCGATTTTAGGGTAATGTACATAGAACCTACCCCACAAGTGTCCCAGAAAAATTGCGACATCCTGTTTTTTATCATGAGAAAAGGCAACCATTTTGATTGTTGTGATCTCACACAATCCCCCCCCCAAAAAAAAGCACTTTTGCAGGGTTGTGATCTCATGCAGCACTCCAAAACTTGTGGTTTTGGGTTCCATGCCTGTAAAATCAAAATTGTGTGAGATCATGGCAACCCAACAGAATTGTGCGAGATCATGGTAACCCAAATGGCTGTCATGCTCTCATGACATGGGAAGAGGCGTCTGGGAATATGGTGTCCTGGATTTTGGCTTCAACGTATTATGGGTATGCATAGCTCCCTGCCCCCTTTTATCCTTACAACTGTCCTGTGAGGTGTGTTAGGCTGATAGAGGGAAACAGTTATATGTGGCCGAAAGTGCAGTACAGATTGCAATGCAATCCACACTTCAGCTGAAATCCACAATGCACATCAATGTGCATGTTCACTAATTGTTTAGATTGTGGAATGCATCTAGATATACAGGATGTGCACAGGACCCACAGTCATAGCTGTCAAGTGTCCTTTATTTGAAGGGACAGTCCCTTATTCCAGTGCCATGTCCCGCTGCTGTCCCTTATTGGTGGATGTCCTTTAAATTAAATGTCCCTTAAATGATGTCCCTTAAATTTCAAAGGAAGCAGCACGTTTCCCTGCCGGCCAGGGAGGAGGGAGGCTCCAACTGTGTTGCTTGGCTGTGTTGCTCACCCAATAAGAAGGGGGTGGAGCTTGCATGCCTTGTGTGTGGCTAGTTAATGCAAGCTGAGGGGTTTTTTTGAATGCTGGAAGCCATTTTGTTGCACGTGCTGCTGCAAACTTTGCAGTGCAAAGCCAGGCTGGGGAGCCATCTTAAGTTGAGGCTGCATAGGCCTTGTGGTGCATGTGATTCAGATTCTATTCAGTTGAACCTCTGGTTACAAGGTTGGTTGGACAGTGTTCTCAAAGCTACCAGCATGAGTTTGACCAGACTGCAGGAGGACAGGAAGACTGGAGTGCCTGGAACAGGTGAGGCTGCAGGTCCCTTATTTGGGCTGCTGGTCCTTTATTTTCAAGGCTGCTGGTCCCTTATTTTCAAATCTGTAAGTTGACAGCTATGCCCACAGTTGATCGGTGAATGTCACTGTACAACAGAACTGAGAATGGTACTTGTCTTATACTGCTAGTCAAATGTAGGGGGGGGGAGCTGAAATGAATCTGCTTCCTATAGCAAAATGGCTCGCAATGAAATTCCAGAATTGCAGTGTTTCCCTTCTCCCATCTCCAGTGCCCTGTTTTGCTTGTTTGTTTGTCCACAATAAGGACAAAACTCTCACAGACATAGTTATGAACTTGTGAGTCCAAGCGTGTAAGATGTTTCCTTCCCACTTTTAACCTTGAATGTGTCTTCATATCTGACTCAGAAAGACATGCTAATCTTGTCGAAGCTTGCTCAGTGTTAGATTAATCCTTATAAAAACTAGCAATGGAAATTTAAATTATCAACCCTAAACCTTCTGACAGCTATATCAGAAGTCTAGAATTATAACAAAGGGCATGGGCATTAAAAATTAAAAAAGGTTGACACTCCCTCCCTCCTCAATATATGTATATATATTTCTTCACCATCACTGTTTGATTATAGAGCTTCTGTGTTTCTGTGAATTTTATCCATGTTCAAATAAATAAATAAATAAATAAATAAATAAGTGAAATATTTCATTGACCCTTCTTAGTTTTTAGCATTGACTTGCTGAAAGAGGAAGAAAACAGCTTTGTTTTTAGTGCCAGTGAGATTCCTGCATTTCAGGAAGTTGGACTAGATGACTTTCATGGTCCCTTCCATCCAACTCTACAACTCTACGATTCTATGATTCTTCTAATACAGAACAATTGAACCAGCTGCCCCAACAGCACAAACTGAAGAAGCAGCAAATTGTCACCATCAACAAATCTTTCCATAGTCTTTGTTTTAATTTATTTAAAAAGTTTTTTATTAGTGCAGTGTCAAACTCTCTCCTCCCTTTCTGCAACATTTTAACACATTCCACGAATATGTGGGAATTAGATTTTATTTAGGAAAAATAAATTAGCTTAATGTTATCTTTCACACCTGTGAAACTTAATAAATGATAGCTTATTTAGCAATTATACTTAATTCCCATTAACAGAGCTTATGCGAAAACTAGAGACTGGGTTGTCAAACCCTTTTGGTCCCAGTCCCGCCCTGCCCCCCCCCCCATTTCCCCTTCTATTAAATCTACACAAGACAATCTCTTAAAGTTTAAATAACAATAACTTTTACTCACAGTACCCTTGCACTTGTTAGATTAAATATATATGTACAAGGCAGGCAGGTACTACTTATGTTACGAATGTGTTACACAGATTTATCACCAAAACTCTCACAGACTCTGACTAACTCTGAGGCAGACAGTAGCAGAACTGAACAGACCTACTGCTCAGCAGCTCTAACAAGACAAAAAGACTGTTATTAACTGACATTACTGTACCATCTTACACAACTGCCTCAGGCACAAGGTGTATGTCCTCAAAATATTCTTTCCTAGAACTTTGCACGTCTTGTGAGTCTTAACCCTTAATCTATTCAGTTTGGATGCTGATACTTCACACGGCCTTCTCTCTGTCGCCTAAAGGCATTTCTCCATCTTCTCCACACAGAGGTCCTACTACTTACTTGTTCTTCTGCTTGCTTCAAATATAGCTGAATAAACCTTTATTATTATTTTTAACCTCTCTTGCAAGCCTGAGTTCATTCTGAGCTTTAAACCGCCTGACCTTCTTCACCCTGGAATTGTCACTCTTTTGTCCGTTTCTTATACATGCTCTTCTTAAATCTTAGCTCATCTGTAGCCACATTGGTTTGTTTAGATGCCTCCCACCTTTCTTTCTTTTTATCTGAATTTGTGTCTTCAGTATTTCCCATCCATCTTAGACTCTCTTCTCTTTGAGTATTTCAGACCAAGGGTCTCACCCAGTTGTTCCTTAAGCTTTTTGAAAGCAGCCTTCTTAAATTCCAGAGTACATGTCCAATGGCATTCAGCTTTCCCTTGTCTGTATATCATGAAACCCAAGAGGACATGATCATATCCTCAAATAGGTGGAGAAATATAGAGGGGTGGCAGCAACATGTTTTAATATCATTTAGTTCAGCCGACAGACACAACTTGCATTCACTCATGAGATAATTACATGGTGAACATTTATATGCATGTGAGTGAGGAACAAAAGTTACCCTTAGACATTGTGGAAACACCTGCAAATCTCCAGTAAGCCTCCTCTATTAACCTTAGAAAACTCAGTGCTACAATATTTATGGCTGTCACAGTAGGCAATATGATTGTCATAGCAACTCATCTACATATTGTTGATTTGATATGACATTTTAATAGTCATCTTAATCACTGATGTGCTATACTGGAAAAAAAAGAGACTTCGGGCCTAAATAATTAATTTTAATAGGATTTTTCTTTTTCTTTTTTTTACTTAAGGCACCAAGGGCTGTTTTAAACCACCAACAAACTAAGGAAATCCCTCTCTCCTTGATGGAGGGGGGTGGGGATTGACAATGATTATTTTTCTGTCTCCAGTGAAAGAAGGATCTCAACTAGAAGTCATTTTATTTATTTTATTTTTTAAAAAACAAAGACCCTCAGGAAAGTATAGAAGACAGAATCATCTGGAGAAATGCAAAACATGATAAAAGGGAAAAGAATGACTGCTCCCCACATCAAATGGGGCGCCTTTTGCGTGGTCGTGCGCAGCCCCCCAGATCCCAGTGTCATTCCTGGTAGTTTGGGCTGGCTTGATCCTCCCCAGGCTGGATACCTGGAGGTCTCCACCTACCTCATCCAATCGCCCAAGCCCGCCTGGGGAGGCGTTGCTAGCGGATTGGCCAGGTAAGGGGAGGGACGGTCCTGTCCACACAACAGAAGGTGAATCTTATCTGTGAAGAGGCAGTTGGCTCCAGAGCTTCCCCCACCCTGCCCTCCCTCAGTTAAGTCTTATTTTGCAGGTTAACCTCTTCTCCACAGGTATGAAGGCGCTGCTACATCAGGGTCGCTGTTGAAGAGTCGGAAAGGAATTTTCCTGCATTGGCAGGTTTTACCTTTCTAGTAGCAAAACTTCACAACTTTGGCAGTTTCAGACCTTGGGCGGAATCCTTTTGTCTATCTTCTTAAATGGGGGGGGGGGCATAAAGCGGTGACCCACACCCCCCTTGCGGCGGTGATACCAGGGTTCCCTGTTAAAGGGGTCTTGAGGGGAGGCATTGGCCATATCCTGAGAGGTTGCCATTGCTCTCCCGTCCAACAGCGGTGAAACGGGGGGAAGGCTCTCTGCTTGAAAATATGTTCTCCAGAGCCAGCCCAATCCCCACACATTCTGAATAACCCTGATGTCTCCCAGGTGGGGACTGGGAAGGATAAACGCCCAATGCCTGAGCCAAGGTCACCCTACATCTGAAACTTAATAAAATTGTAGCCAATTTTCATCCCATAGCACGTTGTATTGAGTCATTATTCCACTCGGGAGTCACCTGGGGTTGGTGGGACTCCGCTTGTCCATGCAAAAGGATAATTCATGATCCAGAGGACTTACTTTGGTATCAAAGCAGAATCATTTTCAAAACATAGAAATAGTCATTTCACAACTTGGCATTTCAGCTCCCCCATTTCTTTTTGTTCTTAATCTGTTTCTTCAAGTTCACATCAACTTAATAATCATCCCTTAATGACTTTCTCTAAAGGGTGACATTTTCAGACCCAAAGGATAAGCCTGACATTTGCAGATATTATACGCCAGATTCCAAAATTCTAAGTCTCCCAACAAACTCTTGATGTTATTTATTTTAATATGCTGAAGTCATCCTCCAATGTTGCTTAGTCTAAGCTTCCATGTAAGGAAGGGCTTCATTGAATAAAATGAGGAATTCACTTTTCCATTTATAAGTGTGTGTGCAATTTTCTTGTGACGTCTACCTTTTGTCTCTCCATGACTAATAGGAAAATAAAATAAGAAAGCTCAGACACGTCTCTGAATCTGTCCCTCTTTGATAGTTGTTGGTGCCACAAATATTAAGAGGCAACAAGTCTTTGAAGTGCACCAGTTAGAAATAGCTCTTTCTCCCTTTGTCATGGTTGGAACTAGATGTTTTAAAAGTTGAATGTCTGCCATTCAAAGCAGCAGCTGTGTGTCTTGTTCCAACTAGCAACTTTTAGAAATTCAGATTGCGTGCAGCGTGATGTCATCAAATATCAACTTTTCTCCCACTTCCTGCAAACAGAAACCACTGAAGGGTGCAATGAAGAGTAGGGACATACAAAGGCATAATTTCCATTCCAGTCTGGTTTCCAACTCTAGTTTGGTTTGCTGTAGATTCTAAACACAACACTGGGGATCCTATCACAGTTCTCCTACAAAGTGCTTGTTTTGGTTTTGGGGTTCTTCTTTAAAAAACAAACAAACTGTCTAATGAAGCAGATCATCTGAAGATATTCTAAAAATTGGTGGGCAGTTTTTGTGAAGCAAAACCTCAAGGAGTAAACGTAGCACACAGGTAGACACTATAACCAACCAATAGAAGAAAGGAAGGAGACAGTCCAGAGCAACACCCAACTAAGTCATACTCAGAGTAGACCCACTGAAACCACAGAATGCCTCTCCTGCCCAGGTGTTATCTTTCCAGGGACTGAATGGGGGGATATTTGATTTGCTCTTGATGCATGTATTTATTTGGTCTGTTTGGTATTCAATGAGGGCAGATAAGGAGAACTTAATTGACAAGCATCCCAAGGTACCATGGGGTTTAAGGGCACTCTTGGATCACCTGCAACAGCGTTTGGGAGATCGGGGTGGTGCATAACAAGAAGTACAAAGAAGTTGCTTTTTGAAAAGAAGCCAATAGAAATATAAGACAAGACATTTAGGCAAGAAGAGGAAACATCTTTCAGAAGGGATTTAAAATGAGTAGGGGAGCTGATGGTCCAAAGAGACACGACTAGCCTGTCACCTCAGGTGTAATGTGCCACTTTTATTGGAGCTACGTGTACGTTTTATTACACAGGGGTTCAAAACAAAAGTGTTTACCCTTTAGCTATGAGCTTGATAGACAATTCAACTAGTGCAGCAAGCCATAAATATGGTTCTCGCAGGTTACAGAAAGATTTACTAGGAACTAAAGTTTACCTGTTATTTTTTGTAAAGGCAACTCTCAATTTACCACCATGCATGCACCTGTTTGGCACTGGAAGAGGGCAGAATGGGGCAGAATGAGGCAGAGTGGGGTATTCCTGCTCCAACAACACACACAATAACCTGGAAAGTAACTCTCATGTAATTGGTGTGTGTGTGTGTGTACTAATATGGAAATAAAGTGATCTCATTAGATGAAAAGAGGCTTGGAAAATTTCCTCCTTGGGAGCGAGAAAAGGCACTCAGGGATATTCAATTCCAGCAATGCCACACCAAAAGCTGGGCCTCAGAACATAACAAAATCCTGTTAGAGGAGGCCATGGACACATTAAGAACAGTATCACGTTCTCGCCTGCCAGTAGGACCTGAGCACAGCAGCACTCTCCCCACCTGCAATTCTCATCAGATGGCATTCAAAAGCATATTGCCTCTGTCAGTCAAGATGGAACATACCCATCAAGATGTATTGAGCTTAATCTTTTTATGATAAATCACCAACTAAAGTTGTGTCTGTCTGTCTGGCGCGCTCTCTCTCTCTCTCTCTCTCTCTCTCTCTCTCTCTCTCTCTCACACACACACACACACACACATTTCAGCTACTCTTGGGGTTTGTGCATATACTGAGCTGACTGAGCTGCTTGGCATCAGCATACAGTATAGCTGATCCCTCCACCATCTTGCAAAAAGCATGCCAAAAAAAAGTTTAACAAGATAATACAGTTAATTAAAACTGTATCTTAATTTCCGGGGCTCCTAGTTATAATATAAACCAGCAAATCAAAGACAGGGAACCTGTGCCCCTCCAAATGTTGCTAGTCTACAGCTCCCATCATCCCTGACCATTGGCCATACTGTCAGGGACTGATGGGAGTTGGAGTTCCAGTAACATCTTTTTCCTCACCCCTGCAGTAAGTGTGTGACTTTTCTTTTGCCTGTTGGCTCTCAGATTGGTCATAACCTTGTCTCAGAGTATAAATTTCTGGACTAGGTGGAGCCTTGGTCTGATTTAGCAGTGTTCCTCTTATGTTCATACGCTATAGCAGCAAATCAGCATATGATATTGTTTGACAGCATGCCGACCAAAAAGATAAATTACATCTCCTTAAAAACCTTTACAGCAACCCATTATTGTAGATGTTGTTTGGAAACTTTCCCCCAAGATGCCTTTAAAGGTGCTTCTCGACAGTGACACCAGAGGACACAGAATAAAGTTAAATGTGAGGCTGAAATCAAACTTCCCTTGCTTTTGCCACTATCTTTGACAGCTGCCTAGAAGCAAATCTACAGAAGATAAGACAGACGCTAACCATCACTGAAAGTATGATAAGGATGCCCAGTTTAATGCCAGACACATGGAGAACTGATATGATAATGACAATGGTTTCACTGTTAATCAATACAATCAACTTCCTGTTAACTTTAAGGGGGCACACATACTGGCTGCTATTTTTATGCACTTTCCTAATAGTAAGCCTAAATGAACTTTCTACTTTTAAATAGAAAGGGGATGTGTGTGGAGCAGCCCTCTGAGTTGGTTCAGAAGCTGCAGATAGTTCAAACTATAGCAGCCAGGTCTTTATGTGGGATGGCTTGCCATTTCTGAGGGATCCACAAGGAATGCTGGTTGGTTCTAACCTTTAGGAACTTTATGGACTGCCTTCTCCCATATCAACGTGCTTGAATACTAAGATCTTCCACCGGAGACTGTCTCAGAATGCCACAACTATCAAAGATCAAACATGTGGCAACAAAGGAGAGGACATTTTCATCTGTGACACACCACTTGTTGAATTCCCTCATCAAGGACAGTTGCTTGGCGCCCCTTTGTTATCTTTAAGGTGTGAGGATAAGAATTTAGGAAGAAGCTAAACATCCCAAAGGCTAGCAGAGTTCTCCATATCCATACATCCTAGAAAAGTTTTGTTTTCTTATGGAAGACAAAGATAAGTGTATAGCCACGAATCAACAGATTCCTAAATACTGCCTGGGCAGTAAAACATTGCCTATCAGTTTCTGCTCTTCCCAGGAAAATATACACAATCTTTGATCACATTATGTGTTCTAATTACTTTTTATGCTATAATTGCTTTGATTGTTTTAATTAAGATACAGTTTTAATTAACTTTATTATCTTGTTAAACATTTTTCATTGTTAGTATTGGATAACCTTACTTAAGTCTGGTTTGCAAGATAAGCCTCAGCTCCGCATGTTCTGGGTGACATATAACTTCACTTCAAGGTCTAGTATTTAGCTTCTCAGTGAAAATCTGAGGCAATAAATTAATTCAGTGAAGAATAGCTTTGGTTCATTTATCCAGGAGGTTGATAGATGGCACCCAATCCAACAGTTCAAACATCATAAGCTTTATTCTCTAGTGGAAGTCATGAAATATATAACATCCCCACATAATCCCTCCCTTAAAAGAAAAAGAAAAATGTGATGTGTAAATGTAAACAAGTTTTCACTAAAATTTGAAGCCGTGTTCAGGATGGAAACTACATACTTCAAATTACATATGCCCCAATTTTTCTATTAGGGACAGTTCCAACTTTCTTTCAGTCTTTGGAAAATCCCTGTCCCTAGGGGTAGATTAAAGTTTTGTTCAGCTTGCATTTTTAAGTGAACTGACCTAATTCACTCACCCCTTCCCCTAACTACCCACAAACAGTGACAAATGTCAAGAGGTAATTTGTGTACAGCTATATAGTAGCGGATCTACAGTTTCATATATCCTGAAGCTTGAACTGTTATGGGGGCCCCTTCGCAACGAGCAACAATGTCTGGGTAACCACTGTTATCTTCTTCAGTGGGGTTATTCAATGTCAGATCGCCTTAAAAACAACTACTATTTACTACTACTACTACTACTACTACTACTACTACTACATCTCTGATTTTGAATAAAATTGGGTGTACCTCACATGTCAAAGTTAATGATGTGAATAAAAAAAATTCTATGCCATATAGTTTTTAAGTTGGGGGGGGGATGGAAATTAGGAAAAATTGATATACATGCCTGATGCATCAGAATGATTTGAGTCATGCAGCTCAAATTGGGTCTACTGGGACTAGGGGCCCTGCCTGGAGCTTAAACTTCATTAGTTTCATAGTAGACCAACCCCTACAGCTGTACAGTGGTACCTTGGGATGCAAACAGGATCCGTTCCAGAGTCCTGTTCGCATCCTGAATAGAATGTAAGACGTGATGGTGCGTCTGCGCATGCACGGGTCGCGTTTTGCCACTTCTGTGCATGCGCATGACATAATTTTGAGTGTCTGTGCATGTGTAAGCGGTGAAACCCGGAAGTAACACACTCCGTTACTTCCAGGTTTCCACTGAGCGCAACCTGAAAGTGCTCAAGCTGAAGCACA
The DNA here is from genome assembly GCF_964234715.1 of Podarcis melisellensis. NCBI lineage: Eukaryota > Metazoa > Chordata > Lepidosauria > Squamata > Lacertidae > Podarcis > Podarcis melisellensis. The sequence continues at coordinate 69,187,052 of NC_138539.1, forward strand.
TTCAACCCGAGGTATGACTGTATATGACATTGGCAAAGTCCAGGAATAGGCTGATCTGCCAATCCTTAGTATCTAGAAGGATGGGAGTGGGATGTGGAATCATCACATCTTTCATGCACAAACATATATTGTCATGCGCATTACCACTACGACCACATGTTGTACACAGCCTATTTTTTCACTGACTACACACAGTGAGGATTATTTTTTTATGTCATGCGCTTCTAACTTTTTACATGTTTGATTAAAGAATTAACACCCTCTTATATCTTTTTTTAAAAAAAACAAACAGACAGTGGAATATAGACTTGGCTAATGCAGGCACAAAGTAAATGAATGCAGCATACAGCTGAGGAAACCTATGGCACTGCCTAATGGGCAGACCTTGGTATGAAAACAGGAGTACTAAGAGGTGTCCCTGTTTTTGAAATGTTGGCAAGTAAGAGCACGGATGGGTCACTCTCCCAAAGGATCACCAGACGCTTCAGGATGCACATTTGTAGCTAATGGGGACTCAGCAGTTTCTATTAAATGAACTACAATGGCTACCAATTCCCTCTCCCACACTCACGCCCAATTTGAAATGCTTCTTTGTAACCTTTAAAGTCCCAAAGGGACACCCATTCCCATACTCTGTACCCTGGTGCTTACAAACTTCGGAAGAGAGATGGGTGACAATAAGTAAAACTGTAGTTTTCCCATAATAATTTAATGACCACTGTGAGAACACTGGACTAGATAGGCCTTTGGCATAATTCAATAGCACTTTTTTCAGTCCTGATGCCTCATCTCTGAAATACTGTTCCCCTATCTTTCAAGGATCCCTCACTGTAGTTTTTTCTTTTTTTAAGTACCTGCCGATTTATAGCATTTTAAACTCTGAAATTATATCAGGTTTCTGTTGCCTATTGCTTCATTTGTTGAAAGTGTTATTATAAATTTATAGCCGCTTCACGAATCCTTGTGATTAAAAGGTGAGGTACAAATGCATACATAGAGACATAAGCTTTGCCATACAGCTGTCAACAAACTGACCTAACAAATGTAACTACAGTGGTACCTTGGGTTAAGAACTTAATTCGTTCTGGAGGTCTGTTCTTCACCTGAAACTGTTCTTAACCTGAAGCACCACTTTAGCTAATGGTGCCTTCTGCTGCTGTTGCACTGCCGCTGCACGATTTCTGTTCTCATCCTGAAGCAAAGTTCTTAACCTGAGGTACTATTTCTGGGTTAGCGGAGTCTGTAACCTGAAGCGTATGTAACCTGAAGCATCTGTAACCAGAGGTACCACTCTACTAGGATATTTGGAGTCTGCTGGTTAACAACCTTTTGTTTTCCTTGACTTGTCTGTCTCAACAGAAAATGGAGTACACTTCCAGGGGTGAAGTCAAACCGCTGCATTAGCAGCAGCAAAGTGACCTCCCTGGGGCGCAAGCATACAAGTGTGTATGGAGGTCCTGGGCTGCCCAGACAACACCTCTCTTGGCCTTACTGATGTGATCCAAAGGAAAGCAGAGCAATACGTTTGACACCAGCTTGGCTGAAGGGGAGTTGCCGGAAGGAGGCAGACAAGGCACCACCCAACTACGGTATTTTAGGGATTCCACTCCAGATTTGTGTATAGTTTTCTCCCTAGCCTTTTAAAACCTGATTTTGCACTGCATGTGTAAAGTCCGCTGCTGTCATTCCTCTTATTTATGGAACCATTACACCAGCCCTGCAAGCCATTGTGGTGGAATGGTCTGGGAGTAGTTTCATTAATGGGCAAAAGTACCCTCTGCTAAAGCAGAATTTGGTTAAATTGAGTTTAGATTACTTACTGTACTCCTGAAGTGGTAATAAGCAGTCTAATTGCTGCTTTCAAAGGACCAACTGACTGATCATGCCATTTCATTACTCCACTAATGATGCTGCGCGATAGATGTTCAGCGGGACAAAATGTCATCAGCTATTCAGCTCACAAACCAAGAGAGGTCAGCCGTATCCTGTAGCGTCTGAATATGAAACTACTGTAAAATTATTGATGCACTGGAGAATTAGAAGTTATGCTATTAATTTAAGGGCTAGGGTCAAATGCGCGTGTGTGTACATTTATTCCAGAATTATATTTTTATCCCTCGTGCAAGTTACGCTGCAGAAATCTATAGAGTTCATAGTCTGGAGTCTGATTTGAGCTACAACATGTAAATGATTAATTGGTTAGACTAATCTGTTAGGGACATTTGACGGATGGAAAAGGTGGTCCTAATTAATTGTAGTAGACACATGTGCACATAAACACAGATACGCTCTCCCAGGAGAGATACAGATACATTCCCTCCCAGGGGACTAGGCAGGGGGAAGCAACTGCCAATATTATGCTCGCCATTTATTGGTACTGCTAGTACTGCATGATGCAGATAAAATTTAAGTGAAAGTCTCATGGGGTGGGGTACAATTCTTAAGGTAGTCATGGGGTGTTTGCTAAAAACAGACTTTCACTCTGTAGATCCTGTAAAGCAGTGAATGACTGGTTATTGGTAAATATGACTACAGCACACAACAAACTAAGTAAAAGTGACCCCACTGTAGGGTTACCAACTAGAATAAAATATTGGGTGGGGGCAGGTACAGCCCAACCTGTATAATCAATCACAAGACATGGCACCCACCCACCATTTAAATGACAATGCACATCAACTGGGGCAACGGTACCCTCAACTATTTTATTGGTATGTCAGCCCCTAGGAGTTTTCTCCTATGTCCTGGGGTAAGAACCTGGCTGTTGCAAGTGTTCCTGTATTTTGATTATAGAAACATTTCAGGATGTGGAATTCCAAGGTTCAGAAAGAGCCCATTGTCAGGGACTGGGCAGAAAAGGAATGGTGAAGACTGCCTCCCCAGCCTGACCCTTCCAGAGAAGAAGGAGACAGTTCGGAATAACAAAAGGGGTTTGAGGGAGGTCACAGCTCAGAGGCAGATGAGGGGGAAAGCTGGGAAATAATTGGAGAGGAGGAGGAGGAGGAGGAGGAAGCACCAGGGGAGAGACAGCTGATGGACTCTGTGTCTTTAGAAAGCATTCTAGACCCCCCCCCATTCAGAACCTGGCGGGCATTGAAAGTAGGAGAGCAGAGAGCTCAGAGGCAGAGGGCACATCTCAGCACCTGTAGTGATGGTGCATAATGGGAGAGAGGGTGGAGGTGGAGACTCACTCAGAGCAACACCATTATTCCAAGAGCTCACATTCCCAAGCCTTTCTCTGTGAATATTGGATAAACACAAGTGGTAAGGACTTTTCTTTGTCTTGTCCATTCCTGGCAACCTGCTGTGAGGGTTGGTTCTTCTGCTGCCTGACACCCACTGACAAACCCGCCATCACTGAAATGAAGTCACTATACAGAAACAACAATTTTTCCCCCTGATATAAACCACCCACCATTTCCCCTAAAACACATTAACCTGATGCTTTCAAGGTGCAGTGGATAATGCAGTAAGATTCAATGGCCAATCCAGTTAGGTTCTGGATGAGGTTCTGTAATGAGTGGGTCCTCTTTCCTCCTGGGTCACAGAAGACCATTAGAAGGGTCATTCTCCATTCTGCAAGCTATACATTCACATTCACACAGAGATCATGAGAGGAAACATTGTCCTGCAGGTTCAAGGGTTTGCCTATTTCATACCGGACAATGCTTTGAAGAGAAGCCTTATGGAAATTCCCTACACATTTTATGGCTCTTTGTACAGTTATCCGATACTCTGAAAACTCTCCTTTTCCAAGGAAGCTTTGGACTTTTTCAATATCCTTGACACTGCTGCTACTTTAATAGTACATCTTCTCCCAGTCTGCACATTAGTTTAACTGGAAGACTTTCTGAAAGTTTAAATTAAGATTTTGAGTGCCGCTGAACTTTGGAATTACATTATCAGATATATTATACCAGCAGGTCGATACCAGTAAAAATGCTAATTATTACTTAAGTCCAAATGTAAGTTGAGTTTTCAAAATGCAATAAAGTCAGATTTGCTAAGTATTTTTATAATGCCCTCCTCCAAATGTCATAAAATTTTAAGATACTAATAATTCTTCTTCTGCTGGCAGCATTATGAATTATGAACAAAGCATATTCTGTCTTTGACACAGCTGTTGAAGGTTGCTTTTAGTGCAAGTAAAAGCAGAAGTTTCATCACCCCATTGTCTGCAAATGCGACATTTCCAGAGTCACCTTAATTCTGAGCAATAAATATGCACTGAACAAACTAAGTGGAAATGGAAAAGAAATGTTCAAAAGAGAAAACAGGAGAGAGACCAACAGATATGATGCTGAGCTATATTTATTTTGATTCCATATATATATATATATATATATATATATATATATATATATATATATATATATGTATATATATATATATATATGAAAATAACTCTTAAACCAAAAGCTTACTCTCTATTAAGAGTGTTTCTGATTGCAGACTTAACATTTTTTTAGCAATATTTGGCAATATACAATTTCTATTCCAAGATTCACAGTGAAACTAAAAAAACACTTTTTATTCTCTCTCTCGCTAAAAAAAAACTATTTTTAACAAATACAGTTCCAACAAAGCAAATGAAATCAACTGAAGTACATCAGTCCAGTTAACATGGGTTTTGGGTTTTTTTTAAGAGCATCAGAGAGTAATTTCCTTTATTGTTTAAGGTTTTATTTTCAGGTGAGAGAAGGTAAAGTGTTCAAACTATTTCAGAAGTACTTCCTTTAGCTGGTATGGTAGTATACTTGTTGCTGTATTTTCCCCAGGAACATGGAAGCTGCAATCCTTACGGCATTTATGCAGGAGTTTGTTGAATTCAACAAAGCCTACTTGTGAGTCAACGTGGTTAGGTCTGTGGTGTTCTGCAAACCACACTTTTAAGATTCAAGAAATATGAAGAGCGGAACTTCATCATACAACTCTAGCTGGATTGTTTTACTTCAGCCTGCAGCTGGGGGAATTGCAAACTGGTGTGATTGCCTATATTAAATTGTCCTTTTGCACTGTGCCTGATTTGAAGGTGATGTGAGACAAGTTAACCTATTTGAAGCTCTGTATGGCTTGCCAGGAATACATGATCCAAATTATACTGGAACATCAGATACATGATATTACAAGTGGCCACAGGGAAGTGCATGCCCATTCCTTTCAAATGCAGCCTCAATCAGAAGAATTAACTTCTGAATCAAAAGTTCTACTAAACACCTCGATTTAAATGTGTAGATGGCTTCCTAAATTCATTTAAGAATTACAGATCATAGGTATTTTATAATGTCTCCATAATTCATGGTTAAGGAGTTAAGAATAAGACACGATGGTAAGATATTAGAAACCTTCATAAATCAGATTATTATGATGAACGCTATGTTAAAGATTTTACAACTGCTGGTTCCAGGTTTTGATGAGACTGTAGACCAAACACCTTCCATCGACTCCATACCCTCAGTGAGTCTACTTCCATCTCCAGCTGTTTTTGGACTACAACTCCCATCATCCCTAGCTAGCAGGACCAATATTGATAACAGCAATAATAATATGCAGAAAATTGTGGTCATTTTATCAGTTATGAACTTTGTCAACAGAATTGCTCTCATTTAAGTCGCAAAGGTGTTTCTTTCAGCATGAAATCATTGTTAAAAAGGGGACATACAGAGACTCTCAAGAAAAATTGAACACGTTTAAAGAATTATAGACAGAAGCACATTTTGAACAGATATTCCATAGAATTTTTTAAAACTTGCAAAATAAGTGAGTTTGGTATTGTTCAGTTTAATAGTAGTGAAGGGACCTTGTTAATTTCTGCACCAGCTGCCTTAGCCACTAAATAGGTGCACCTGTGACCTTGATGTCTTTTGTTTAATCATTTGCGATCCACAGTGGCCAACTTTCCATATAGGCAGATATTATTCTGAAGTTTAAATCACATCATATCCCTAGACATCCAAGTTCCAAGTCCCCAAAATATTAATTGGTGACAAGCATCATCAGCTTTAACTCAGTTAATTTCAAATCCCAAGGAGTGCCTGGAGATTTCATATGGTTTTTCCCTTGGTGCTAATTACTGGATTTCTATATTTATAAAAGAACTGGCATCTCATGAATTTCACATTGTACTAGAATCTCCATATGTGCCTGCTATCTTCCTAAATATAGCAAAAAATGTAATTAGCACTAGAAATATGCATTAAAATATGAAGGTTGATAAATAAGTAGGGGCACTGTTTGTTTATGAAAGTACAAAGCAAAGATTTTGTTTGCTACCCCATGTGGTTTGGATACCCTAATACTAGTTGGTTAATTATAGCCTAATTTAAAGAGGAAAACCTCTTGGTTCAGCCACCATTATACAACATAGCACCCTAATTGGCTTTCCAAAACATTACATCCTGTCTTTCTTAATCAAAGGCATCAGCGATGGAGATGATCATGTATCTATTCTCTTTTCACATGCAATGGGATGAAGAACTGTAGCTCCCTAGAAGTTGTTGGACTCCCATCACCCCTATCCAGCAGATCAAAAGTCAAAGACAATGGTAGTTGAGAATCCAACAACTTCTGGAGAGTCTCAGCTTTCCCACTCCGAAATACAGACTTGTATCCAAAGTATACTCATGGAAAGAGAAGAGGGAAATATATGTACTTGCTCTAATGGAACAAAGAGACCCACAGCATCAGCCTGTGCTATCAACTAGAAGGCATGTGTGGAACACAGAACAGATAAATAGGCCCGACAACAAAATGCGCAATATATGTTGACGTTCTAGTAGGTCTGCTTCTGTCCAAGGTGCTGGCAAGGCAGTCATGCCTTTCCCCAGGAAATAATCAATAAGGACATCTGGAGCAAATCAACTCACTCTTCTCTTTCTTAGGTTTTCTTCTCTCTCCCCCTCCCCTTTCTGACTGACACTCAACATTCTACAGCTCTTGAAGGTCACTGAGCATATTTGGTTTTCATTGGGCTAATATTTGGGGCTTTAGTTCTCTTGGAGCTCTGCCACTCCTTAAAATATTATACTTCTATATGCTTCGAGATTCACTTAACTCATGTTGATTCATCTGTCTTGTTACTCAGTGGTCCTATTTTTACTCTAATGCCACTCAACCACCTGAATTTGATACTGTAAGGATGATGTGTCTGTTAGTATGAACAAAGGAATGTTCTTGTACTGTTCTGGACCATGGATCCACCTAGCACAGTGCAGTGCATTATAACTAGCAACAGATCTTCAAAGCCTTAGATATTGATGAATCAATTAACATAATGTTGAATGCCAGAGTAGGCATCTAAGGGATATACAAAATAAAAGAAACCAAAATAAACAGATCCATTAAAATATAAATATCCATAATTAAAATGCAGGGGAAGTGATGATCCACTGCTGTTATGTGCATTCAAGTGCTGGTGAAACCTGAAACTTAAGCATGCCTAAATCTGTGCTGGGAAGTTGCTATAATTCACATATTGGTTCAACATGTAGTATAAGATAGCTATAGGTTCGTCCAAAGGGAAACCCATTTCTTCCTGCTTTTCTCTCATTATAAGGTAGCACAGGCTGTGGAGGCAATCTATATAGATTGTACTCATGAGTAGAACTACCACCACTAATGTGTTGTTGTTTTTTTAAATGTTTTTAAGATTTTATTGAGTAACAAAAGTACATACAGCATCTCTGCTTTCAGTTCATAGAGTCCTTTCTACACATCAGTTATATTTGACAAGAGACACTGTTATAGACATTATGAGGTTGGAGGAGAAGAGAGGTGGGAGGATGGGAGGATAGAGCAGGGGGAAAAGAAGGGGGTACATAGTGTATGTGTGAACATCATGTGGGTAGGTTCTTTTTCCATTCATTTATTAGTTTTTATTGACCGTGAGTGAAGTGGGGGGCAGAGCATGGTTGGTTGCCTTCAGTTGACTGCAGTGAGTCTTGTTTGCATGTGTGAGGGGGCAGGGCATTTTGGGGGTCAAATTAGCCATATCAATGTTGTTAACTTGCTAGGCTGTGTATGTAATAAAGGTGAGCCAAATCAGGTTGAAGGCATCCTCTTTTGTTTGTCCCCATGCTAGTTTCAGTTTCTTGGTTAGCTTTTCTGGTATTATGTCTTTTGATTCCAGCTGCCAGGAATCACAACTGGAGGGCACATCTTATGTCCTTAGGAGGCTGACCTCCACGATGTCATTTATGGTAAGCAAATAGCAATAGATGTAGCATCCAGCTGCAGGTGACACTGTGTAAGCAAGGCTTTTTAGTCGACTCCAGGTTTTTGATTCAATAAGTTTTAATTAAACAATTCAATATAAATGGGTAAGGGAAATCAGAAACTGAATAAAAATAAAAGTAAAAAGTAAAAACCAGCTGATATCACACAGGTACCATTTTTTAAAAAAAATAACATCAGCACTTATGTGACCTAGCAGAGCAGCAAATGATCAGACAGGACACCAGGAGCTCAGATGAAATCAGAACAAATTTGTATTGGCTTATACAAGTTCCTCATTTGAATGTGAAAGTCACAACTTCTCCTGTGAACCCATGCCATTTTGAATGCTCCGCCAATTGTGAAGTTCCTTCACCCCACCCCATCCCATTCATTCACTGTTTCTGTATTCAAGGTGAATGGATGTCAAGAGTGATACATTAGATCTAATACTAATATATTCATATTGAGGAAATGAAGGACAGTTAGTTAAATACAAGTGGACTAGAGGAAAATAAATGACAGAGTGTTCAAGGAGCTTCAATCAGAAATGCATGATTGTCAATCATCCATGGTGTTTCGCAAGCCTGGTCTCCAATTATATGAAAAAGACAAATTCTTATTTTACAAGAAATATGGTTTGTATATTAGTTTTAACCTTTGTTTTTGTTTTGTCAACTTCCATTTCATTCTCATCCATTTCATCACCAACCGTACAAAGAGCAGATATGGTATGATGAAGGGGAGGGGGCATCCAGCCAGTGGACAGCATTGCAAGCTGTATGGATGGCAGTCATGGCTGAGCCTTCCCACATAGAGATCTACACCAATTCCTGGGCAGTCTTTAAAGGACTGACAGTATGGGTGGCCCAGTGGAACCACAATAACTGGGAATTCAATGGGAAGCAGCTGTGGGTGGCTGAGTTGTGGAAGGACATCTGCAACATGGTCCCTCTGCACTCCAAGGTGGTTAGAGTAATGTTTGTAAGTGCCCATAATCCTGTATTACTTCCAGGGAACCAGGAGGCCAATGCATTGGTAAAGGTGAGGTCTGTCACAACAGAGGCCAAGTGCTTGGCAACTGTTGCTCATGAGAAAGCTGGGAACCGAGGAGTTACAGCTACATGGTGAGACGTGCAAACCCAGAAATGACTCACCACCAGGCAGCAGGTTCAGGACACCATTGCCAAGTGTGCCTTGTATCAATAGGTTAAGCAATGATCCCCCATTCCCAGCACAATGGCTGAAATCAAGAGGCCTGGGAGGACACCTTTAGAGGTGTGGCAAATAGAGGTCATTGCCTAGTAGTCAGGGATACAAGTATGCCCTGACTTGTGTGCACACATTTACAGGTATCTTAAGAGCCTTCCCAATGTGGAAAGCTGACCAGAGTGTCATTGCTCTCCAGCTTCAACTTTTTCTTCCACCATCAGTGTCTTTCCTTTTTATTTTTAAATTTAATTTTAAAAATGACATTATGACCAATTCCCTCTTTCCTACTTCTTTGTTTACCAACAACTCTTTCACTGAACTATATGAAAGCCACTTCCTGATTCTATCAGAGAGTTAAATCATATGTGTGTATAGATAACTAGGGATGGGCATTAGATTTGAATGAATTTTGAAGTGAAGCGGAAGCATTTTTGACTTCTCAGAGGCAAGTCAGTACAAGGTGCCATGAATCAAAGCAGGGACGCCTGAAGCACCTTGTAGGGCTTTGGCAATCGAGACATCAAAAAAGTGCTGCAGGCAAGTGTCTCCTGAAAGTTAAAGTAAGCTTGTCATGGTGGCAGGGTGGGCTGATAGGGGGGAAAGAGCAAACATCAGAGTGGGGAGAGGGCAGAGGGGAGAAACTCTCTTGTGACTAACAAATCTAGCTTGTAATCAAAGGGAATGATTCTGTCAGTGCTCTTGAATCTCACAGCTTTGGGGAAGGGAGACTCTTTGCAAGAACAGAAGTTATAGAGAATGGAAAGGGGAGAGAGAGAGAGGGTTCTGTTGCTACTGACAGGTCAAGCTTGTGATCAGAAAGAACAATTCTACCCCCAAAGCGAATCCCCTTTTTTCTTCCCACCTCAAAATCAATTTTAAAAGTGCCTAATATAAAAGCGGGACGCAGGTGGCGCTGTGGGTTAAAGCCTCAGCGCCTAGGACTTGCCGATCGAAAGGTCGGCGGTTCGAATCCCTGCGGCGGGGTGCGCTCCCGCTGCTCGGTCCCAGCGCCTGCCAACCTAGCAGTTCGAAAGCACCTCCGGGTGCAAGTAGATAAATAGGGACCGCTTATCAGCGGGAAGGTAAACGGCGTTTCCGTGTGCAGCTCTGGCTCGCCAGAGCAGCGATGTCACGCTGGCCACGTGACCCGGAAGTGTCTCCAGACAGCGCTGGCCCCTGGCCTCTTAAGTGAGATGGGTGCACAACCCCAGAGTCTGTCAAGACTGGCCCGTACGGGCAGGGGTACCTTTACCTTTACCTTTAATATAAAAGCACCAAGACTCATTTCTCTGCAATTTGGCAGCAGTCCACCCCCACTCCTTGCTAATCTTAAGGGCAGTTCTCTCATATCTGCAATTTTAAGGAATTTTTTCCCCCCAGCTGCCTCAAAACTATAACAGCTGTCTTTTCAGGAAAATGACTGCAGCTATCATTATGAGGCTTGGCAGGATCCAATGCCCTCAGACGGGATAAGCATGCCTGCAAATTTTATCCAATTCTAGCGCACCCCCAATGACTCCATTTTGAATCTAAACACACACATTTTAGATGTGTCCGCTACAAAGGTCCCAGAACGTATTCACCTATAATTTGGCAAGTTTTACCCACTCTGGAGGAGTCAGTGGGCCTGCAAATTTTCCCATGTTAAGGGTAGGGGAGAGACAAAGTAGACTCAAAGAGACCTTAAGTTGAATCAGATTGTCTGTGAATCACTTTAGACTACAGCAACACATCCCGGTCTGAATCTCATCTAGTGAATGCCATAACTGGCGTATTGCCAAAATCAACTTGAAGCCAGCGTTAAAGCATAGCCTTGAGGCGTGGCCTTGAAGCACATCTAAAATGTCTGCTTAGCAATGAGAATTCTCCCCAGCAACATGCGTCTTTATCAGGGCATGTGTGGAGGAGAGTTGTGGTGGAGTGTGAGGCAGCCAACATTGGTCAGAGTGTCTGCCAGAATATGTGAAAATCTGCAAGCCTCTCTAGCTGAAGGGAGCAGAATTCTGTATATACTCATGTTTCTTAACTTATGTGTAGACCAATAGTGTTGTGCAACTTGTAATGTAAATAACAAAGACTTCAGAGAAGAACTGGATGAGTGAGGTGGTTATTCCTGTCATAGGAATTCACGAAGGGAGGGCTGGACTGCTGCTGCTGTGAAGATGCAGTAAGACTTTCTGAGTAACTCTGCTGAGACAGTGAAAGGAATCCCAGGAGCTGGGGCTCACACACTAACAGTAACCATGTCAGCAGCCATGGAGTTTGGTCATGTAGGTGTTTCTGCCAATGTCTGGTCGCGTAGGTGTTTCTCTCATGACACAAACTTATGTGTACAGTGGTGCCCCGCAAGACGAATGCCTCGCAAGACGAAAAACCCGCAAGACGAAAGGGTTTTTCGGTTTTTGTGACGCTTCGCTAGACGATTTTCCCTATGGGCTTGCTTTGCAAGATGAAAGCCCATAGGGAAATCTCCGGGGACCTCTTTTAAATGCTGGCGGCGGGGAGCAAAGCTGTCCCGGGGCGATTTAAAAGCCCCCGGACGGCTTTTGAAGGCAGGCGGGGGGGAGCAAAGACTTTCGCCCCCCACCGGCCTTCAGAAGAGGTCCTGGACCTCTTCTGAAGGCCGGCGGGGGCGAAAGTCTTTGCTCCCCCCTGCCTGACCTTCCCGGGAGAGTGGAAAAACGCGCTGCGATTCTCCGCTCTCCCCGACGGCTTTTGAAGGCAGGCGGGGGGAGCAAAGACTTTTGCCCCCCCAGCCTTCAGAAGAGGTCCAGGACCTCTTCTGAAGGCTGGCAGGGGGGCAAAAGTCTTTGCTCCCCCCTGCCTGCCTTCCCAGGAGAGCGGAAAACGCAGCGCTGCCTTCCCGCTCTCCTGGAAAGGCAGGCAGGGGGGACAAAGACTTTTGTCCCCCGCCCGCCTTCGGAAGAGGTCCTGGACCTCTTCTGAAGGCTGGCGGGGGGCAAAAGTCTTTGCTCCCCCCCGCCTGCCTTCAAAAGCCGTCCGGACGCTTTTAAATCGCCCCGGACAGTCCCGGGGCGATTTAAAAGCCCCCAGTTAGGCAGGCAGGGGGGACAAAGACTTTTGCCCCCCGCCCGCCTTCGGAAGAGGTCCTGGACCTCTTCTGAAGGCGGGCCGGGGACAAAAGTCTTTGTCCCCCCTGCCTGCCTTTCCGGGAGAGCGGAAGGCAGTGCTGCGTTTTCCGCTCTCCCGGGAAGGCAGGCAGGGGGGATCAAAGACTTTTGCCCCCCGCCAGCCTTCAGAAGAGGTCAGGGGACAGACTATCACCGGACCTGGTCTGAAGGCGGTTTCCATAGGAACGCATTAATTGATTTTTAATGCATTCCTATGGGAAACCGTGCTTCGCAAGACGAAAAACTCGCAAGACGAAAAGACTTGCGGAACGAATTAATTTCGTCTTGCGAGGCACCACTGTATAGGTAAAGGTAAAGGACCCCTGGACAGTTAAGTCAGTCAAAGGCAACTATGGGGTTGCAACACTCATCTTGCCTTCAGGCCAAGGGAGCCGGCATTTGTCCACAGACAGCTTTCTGGTCATGTGGCCAGCATGACTAAACTGCTTCTGGCACAACGGAACACTGTGATGGAAACCAGAGTGTACGGAAATGCTGTTTACCTTCCTGCTGCAGCAGTACCTACTTGCACTGGTGTGCTTTCAAACTTCTAGGTTGGCAGGAGCTGGGACAGAGCAATGGGAGCTTCCCACATTGTGAGGATTCAAACCGACAATCTTCTGATCGGCAAGCCCAAGAGGCTCAGTAGTTTAGACCTCAGTAGTTTAGACGTTTGTCTGTGTACAAATGCCGGCTCCCTTAGTCTGAAATGCAAGATGAGCACAGCAACACCATAGTCACCTTTGACTGGACTAAACCATCCAGGGGTACTTTACCTTTAGCTTTATGAGTATACTAGTGCACATATATTTATTTAACTTTAGCAACAAATTATATTTTACAGACATCCTAACAGAAAATAATTTCTTATAAAGCCTATTTGCAACAAAGAAAGTAGGGGCTTAACAATGACAATATTCTATGCAAAATAGACATTGATTACTAAGCTGTAATTGTAGTTTTGAAAAATTGCATTTGCAAGCTACATTTATATAGCTTTCATCTGGCTGCAAAAAACTCAGAACAATAAAGCCATTTGGTTGATTTACATCCCATATTTGTTTTCATGGCAAATACAGCACTGTCAATCAGATGCTGACTTTCGCAGCTTTGTAGCTAACTAGATTTTCTAAAAATAATATACCAATAATAATAAAATACAATGAAATCTACATAACAGAAACTAAATTAGTTACAGTTAGGGTGGATAATTTTTTAATGCAGTTATCTACTTAAGATATATTTCTGCCGCAATCAGTCATTAGGGTTTATCTACTTATAGAAAAAAAATCACTTTTGTAATAATTTATATTTATGCTTCATCTTCAAATTAGTTGTCATTCAGTGCAAATTCATCTCTTTGAATGAATGCGCTTGTCAAACACAAATATGTACATTTTAATGAGCAGGGAACATCAAACTGTACAAGCTCTGGAAGAGTAATGGGCTTTAAAGAGGCAATATCATGTTAAAACCATCTTATTATCATTAAACATTTACACCTATGGATGGATGAATTTGTTCATAAAGGTTTGGTCATTTTTGCACATTTCTATCCATAATTATGTCCCGTTGCTTTCTGGTTTATTGTGCAATTTTTAAACCATCAATCCTCTGAAGTATGTGTCTCCTGTTACAATCTATACTGGAATGTATATTGTGCTTTGGTTAAACTTCTGAGAATTGTATCACATTGTATTTGAAGAAGTTCAAAAGCTGCTTGTAACAAAGTCCAATATGCACAATAGTCTGAGATGTGTGGAACACACATACTGGAATTTGCAAAAACTCAGTTCAGGCTCCTGCAAGTGGATTCTTAGCTAGATGGGAGGAAAAGCATGCAGATGAGTGCTTCATATGACTATCTCTTTCCTTATTCAACCGATAGAGATGCGCTAACATGACCCTTTAAACAAAGCTCAATCTGACAATCAGCTATTTGGAAAGGAAAGCAAAAAGGTGGATTGAATCACTAAGACAAACAGCAGGTGGATTGAATCACTAAGACAAACAGTTCTCATTGCTGAGAAGAAAGACTTAAGCTGCAATCCAACACACGTTTACATGCAAAAAAAATAAAATAGCAGAGTTTCAGCCATATTTTGTGCAAAGATTATGTGAGGCCCTGTTAGGGAGGAAATATGCAAAAATGGGAAGATCATGTGCCCAAGGTCTTCCTTATCACTCTCCCTCTCCCTAAGGCACAATTTGTGGCCTTCCAGATGTTAGACTATAACCCCATCATCTGTAGCAATTTGCATTGCTGTCTAAGGGTTGATGGAAATTGGAATCTTACAACTTCTGGAGGCTGCGTATTCCCCATCCCTGCTTTATCTCATGTCTCATTTTAACAAAAAAGAGAGGAGAGGACTAGGTGTGGAGAGTTCCTAACACCACATTCCCTCCTGGATACTTTTTTCCACTTCACGATCAGGAATAGACAGGCTGAATAAATTCTCCATTACATTAAATTCTGCCCTTTCCTCCAATAAGTTCAAGGTGGCACACATGGTTCTCAATTTCTCCATGCTTTTCTTACAACAACCTTGAAAGGTCCGCTTTGCTGAGAGACACTGGCCCTAGGTCTCACTATGAGTTTCAGCAGAGCCGGGATAAAGAGACTTACGCTGGTTTATCTCTGGCTGAGCCAAGGTTGGTGACTTACACCAACATAACCCCAGCAGAGCTGGAACTTCAGATTCTAGCTCAATCCTAGAATCATAGAATTGTAGGGTTGGCAGGGACTACGCGGGTCATCTAGTCCAAACCCCTGCAATCTTTTGCCCAACATGGAGCTCAAATCCACAACCCTGAGATTATGAGTCTCAGGCTCTACCAACTGAGCCATCTCAGGTCATCACAGTGGATCTTGGGTTTGTATTGTTCCCTAATTTAGGTCCATAAATTCCAATGGGTCCACTGAGTAGAAGTCCAGAGTCTGAAACTATGTAATTGTGTGACTGACTGAGGCAGTGACAGGGAATCTGCACCCTACACATGATGTTACATTGCCAATGGCGAGTTGTAGACCAGCAACACTTGGAGGGCCTCTAAGCTAGCAGATATTTGCCTAGAAACCTGCTTCCACATGCATAGCAGTATCAGGCCTCTCGGGTTTCATTTATTTTGCATAAAGTTCACTGTACTGCTTTTGCAATTACTACTTGTGCTATTTTCTCTTTAGCAGATGAGGACCAGACAGGCAATTTGGGTTTTAAGGACAAAAACAACCAAAATAAAATAAGATAAAACCCACAGCATTTCCTGTAACTCCAGTAGCAAATCATAATATGGAACTAAGACCTAAGCAGCTGGTGTATAATACAGTTGTTATAATTAGCATTTCCTGTACCTGACTAGAATCTGGGAAAAGAAGAAAGTAATAATTACTCTTTCCTACCTGATCGCCAAGGATTCCAGAGGGAAATGGAAATGGGACATTTTCTTGGAAGACTTTGCATACACAATAAATGGCAAAGTTTTAAAGGTGCCCAGATTTGAGCACTCTAATCAAAATGTCATTTAATGCAAATTTCCACCGTGGTATCAACACAGAATTAGAAATTTGACAGTGAAGTGTCTTCCATAAATAAATAGTTAAAGAGAAGGTTAGGATACCAGTGTCTTATGCCTGGGATCTATTTGTGTGTTAAACTCCTTCCTCTTTCATTTTTTTTTTTTTAAATAAAGAACTAAGGGTGTCAAAACACATCTTTGGTGAATGATATTGTTGCTTCTGCCACCTTTTTTTAAAGCTTAAGCCAAGAAATAGTATTCTCTATGAAATGTAAGTATATTTGCATAATTTTTTGTAGTAAGTCTGATTTCATGTATAATGCATATGCATTTTTGATTTAATTGAATATCTAGAAGTGCATTTATTTCTAATAAGATTTGGTTTGAATTATTATTAGTGAATATCAATATATGTATCAAGGCTTTGAGATTAGACCACTGAAGAAGCCTGGAAAACTACCTTGGGAGTGTGCTACCTGTAAGCCCCAGTAAAAGAGCCCCTTCGGGGGTGAACAGCGGTCTCTTGATTACTTAGCCTGCCAGGACAAAACAGGTGCAAAATGCCAGCACCCTGTCTACAACTTCATTTACATCCATCTACAACTTCACTAGCATCTCTCAGTATTATGAACAACACCGAACTTACCTTTTGTTGGTATCTTCATGAACTTACCTAAAGAGATAAAGAAAACAGAAGACTGAGTTAAGCATTTGAAAAATCTATTGAAATCAGACGTTATAAGTTCATCTTAGGCTGGGTAGTTCACAAATTTCTGTGGCTTTGCACAAGGTTTTGTATTTTTCTCAGAAGATTGATAAAGAATGTATAATTATTTTGGTAATTATTGTGTGTATATTAGTCGCCAAAGTGTTGCATGAGTCGTACTAACTTTTTAAAAAAAGCATTTACAATTATTTCAGATGCCTGTCATTATGTCATAAAAGATCTGATTTCTTTCCGCAGGGCCTGTAAGACAGAGTTGTTCCGCCTGGCCTTTGGCTTGGAGCCAATTTGATTCCCTCCCTCCCTCTCTTTTCTTTTCCTTCTCCTCCTGCGATGAGGCTACATTTTAATATTTTAATGTTCCATTATTTTAATGTTGTATTGCATTTTTGTTTTTAAGTTGTAATCATTCATCTTGTTTTTATTATTGCTTGTAAGCCGCTCTGAGCCCGGCCTTGGCTGGGGAGGGTGGGGTATAAATAAAAAATTATTATTATTATTATTATTATTATTATTATTATTATTATTGATCTTTATTACGGCCATTGGCCCATCACACGACAGTTTCCCATACCACCATAATGTACTTGAACCTCCAAATTTAAAACCTCCAAAACTTACAAAAAACAGACAAGAACCAAAGCAAAACAAAAACAAAAGACCAACATCATACATTACAATAAATTTGTAACATAAACATCGCCCTCTGCTCATAAATTAATAGAAGACATCAATGGTGATATTACCTAATTACATCCTAAAACATAGATCATGGTTTAAAGGGATTATCTGAGCCACACAAGAGTCCGTTTCTCTTCTTTAGGGATAGGACGCTGATCAAGAATCTGGCAACCATGAGTGATCTTAGGGGGTCATCATCATTTAATAGATATCTCAGTTTGGCTTCAGTTGTATCATCGGCAATTCCCTTAAGATATTGAGCAAGAAACTTGCTCCTGGCCGATAAGTGAAAAGCACAATCAAGAATTATGTGATGCAACGATTCCGGTGCCCCACAATTACAATCACATAAGAGCGATATCTGTCCATTGGAGAATCTATTTCTCAGCACGTTCGATGGGAAGGTGTTGAATCTTGCCTTTACAAAGGCATATCTATGAGCCGAAGAAGTTAAGGAATTCAAATAGTTTGGGAGCCTTAAGAGGGGTAATAAACCAAGGTTTAGAGGTGAGCAGGTACCATTGCCCAAGACCATTTTCTGCTGCAAGTCCATCTCCTCTAGTTTACAGGTTATTGTTCTTTTAGCTGGAACTATGTCCTGCTCTAGTAATTTGGATGGGGAGATTCCCATTGCCATAATTTTCAGCTGTAAATTTTTTACCCATGGGCTCTGGAAATCATCTCTCCACATACATTGTATCAAGTACAAGTTTGGGAGATTGTGCCATAGAGATAACCAGTGACAAAGTATGTGCTTCCACAGAGCATTTTCCAGGGATACAGTGTTAAGTTCCATGCGTAACGCTGTATTACTTACACAGTTGGGCAGTTTCAATATCCCTCTTAAAAACTGATTTTGAATAACCTCTAGGTGAGATAGATTGACAAAAGTCCCCCAAATTGAGATGGCATAAGCAATTGTCGGAATCACCTTGGCCTTGAAGACTTTCAACGCCGATGGGATATTATTATTATTATTATTATTAAAAGAAGGGCTAGCTGTTAACATAAAGGAAGAGGGGGGGGTCATAACTTGGTGGTGGAGCACAGATTTTGCATGCAGACGATCCCAGATTCAATTCCTGGCATCTCCAGTAAGAACAATATTAACAGAAGGATCAAGTGTCCGGTGGTTGTCACCCAATATCTGTCAACTTCTAACAAGAGAGTCCATCAAGTTTCAAGGCCGATCAGCCACATATTTATTGTGCGTAGCCAATGGCTTTTATAAGAAAAGAAAGAGGGAGGAGGTGGAGGAGGAGGAGGACTGGTACCAGTGGGACAGTATTGGTGGAAGAGGGCATCAGCTGGACTTTGCCAAGAGCCACCTGAAGCCTGGAGCAGGTCCTACCCGCATGGTTTTGAACTCTTGCTTTTCCAGGTTTCTAAAATGTGCAGGGAATCTACATAGGTGGAGTGTGATAATCTGCACTCCAGGCCAGTACAGAGCTATGGGGGGTCCGGATTGCAGGAAGAATGCTAAGAGACGCAAGAATGGCCAGTTCTAGTGCTCTTTATTAGGAAAGGAATAGACTTACAGAGAAAAGCAGCCTGTCAGTTCCCCTTGTCCTTACAGATGTGGCACGGACGCAGTGGTAGACCGCAGGAGGGGGCTTTGTCAAGGATGCATACATTCTTTACACAACAGAACAGCATACGTCACTGATGTTTTCCCTTCCTGGGCTCTGCGCTGAACCTCCCAGGTCCACAGAAATAGGTGACATCCAAGGAAGCTAGTTAGTGAATATCAAAGCAAGCTGGGTATAAGCTCAATGCTACAGTTTCTACCAGTTAAGGATGGGGTCATCTTGACTATCCACTTGCCATAAGCAGAGCTTCTTGAACAATCCACCACAGTAGAACAGACTCCCTGCTGTTTTCTCTTCTATCCTTTCTCTTCTATGATACACAGGCTGAGACCCTACCTGCCTGCGGACTGTCTCACCAGAGTAGTGCATGCTCTAGTTATCTCCCACTTGGACTACTGCAATGCACTATATGTGGGGCTACCTTTGAAGGTGACCCAGAAACTGCAATTAATCCAGAATGCGGCAGCTAGACTGGTGACTGGGAGTGGCCGCTGGGACCACGTAACACCCATCCTGAGAGATCTGCATTGGCTCCCGGTACATTTCTGAGCACAATTCAAAGTGTTGGTGCTGACCTTTAAAGCCCTAAACAGCCTCAGTCCTGTATACCTGAAGGAGCGTCTCCATCCCATTGTTCAGCCTGCACACTTAAATCCAGTGCTGAGTGCCTTTTGGCGGTTCCCTCATTGCGAGAAGTGAGGTTACAGGGAACCAGACAAAGGGCCTTCTTGGTAGTGGTGCCCACCCTGTGGAACGCCCTCCCATCAGGAAATAACCAGCTATCCTATTTTTAAAAGACATCTGAAGGCAGCCCTGTTTAGGGCAGTTTTTAATATTTAATGCTGTGTTGTTTTTAACACTTGATTGGGAGCCACTCAGAGAGGCTGGGGAAACTCAGCCAGATGGGCGGTGTATGAATAATTAATAATAATAATAATCTGAGTTTAATGTTAAAACCCATACTGGGGGGGGAGGGAAGTTTGCACATTTTATTTTTATTTTTATGTGGACTCCACAGTATTGGTTGCCTCATCAGTACCACTTAGAACAGGCATCCCCAGACTCGGCCCTCCAGATATTTTGGGACTACAACTCCCATCATTCCTAACTAACAGCACCAGTGGTCAGGTATGATGGGAGCTGTAGTCCCAAAACAACAGGAGGGCCGAGTTTGCGGATGCCTGACTTAGAACCATGAATTTGGGATGAGTATTGGAGGGGGTAGGGTCAGTGTAACCTTAGACTGTGCATCAAAAAGGTGCTTAAGGGACTTTTAACATCACAATGACTTGTATGTGTGGATGGACTATCAATAGATATACCCCATTTTATTCTACCTCACATTCCCTCCAATGCAATCCTTTATACCTAGGGTTAAGAACTTAATTCGTTCTGGAGGTCCATTCTTAACCTGAAACTGTTCTTAACCTGAGGTACCACTTTAGCTAATGGGGCCTCCCATTGCTGCCGTACCACCGCTGCACGATTTCTGTTCTCATCCTGAAGCAAAGTTCTTAACCAAAGGTACTATTTCTGGGTTAGAGTCTGTAACCTGAAGCGTCTTTAACCTGAGGTACCACTGTATTGATTGAATCAGTTCAGACAATCAGCAGTTGTTCATCAAATACATCAAGATCAAGTGATGAACTTGCATGTGTGAACCAGGTCTGGGACATCTCCATTTCCAAATCCCCCACAACTAAGAAAAGCTGATTTATCTGAAACTGCTTTATTAATAGGAAGCCTAAAGTCAGTGATAGATAGTCCAGGGAATACTGAAGCATGGCCTCCCATCATTCAGCCTTTAAACTAACCCTCTGATGTCTCTGGAGCATCAATCTGTTAAAGAACTAGCAAGACAGGTGACATGTGTTCTAAAGAGATACAGTAACTAGTATACCAACAGATGGTGAAGTTGCTTTCTCAGTGGGAATCCACTTGTATGTAAAACAAACCCATCTAGCAGCTGCTAAATCTCAAATTTGCCTTTAATAATTAATTAATATGCAATTAACAGATTGACTGTCCTTAAAATTCCAAATGGATTGTGTAGTTAAACCCATTACCACACTTGATTTATTGTGTTTGCTCAGTTAAATTACTGTATATTAATAAAAATTAGAGCTGACACAGTGTCAGTTTTCAATCATATTAAAATGGAAAATCTCAGAAGAGTAGGTGCATGTGGGATGCCATCTTCAAGCATGGTGCAATTTAGAGAAGCAAAGCTTATTAAAATTATGGTGGTTTTTTATATTAAAAAAACCTAATTATAAGCTGCATTTTAATGGAATTCCTCCCCCCCCCCCAAAAAAAAAACAGTTTGGAAGGGAATTTTCTTAATATATTTCATTGCAGGGTTTTCTGGCACAGGAATTCTTGGTCCCTCCGACATTCTGTAAGCAATAACTAATAATAATGAATATTGTTTAAAACAGCAACAACAAAAATCGAAGGAGCAATCTTATACAAGAGAAGCTGGAATAAAGAAAGCCAATGTAAGTCAAGTTGACATAATGTTATACCAGATCCAAACTTGCCTGCACCATCATAGGTAGGGTCGCCCATATTTCAAAAAGTGAAAATCCGGACGCAAAAGTTCTTGAGCTTTTTATTAGTTTTGCCCAAAGTTGCTGAGCTTCTTGGGCAAAATCACAAAAAGAAATGACGTTTTTGAGCTTTTTAAAATAGTAAAATGGCAATAAACAGCACTGCTGACATGGGATGCCATACATCCAGATTTTCCAATGTTTTCCATCCAGACACTGCTTCTGACAACAGTATTCTGGGTATGTCTGGGAAATTCCGGACGTATGGCAGTCCTAAATACGTCTCGGTGCCACAGTCACTGTCACTATTCCTTTCCCAGTTACCTGGGAGAGACAATGGTAACAAAAAAGTCTAGCTGGATATCCCTCCCTAGATCCTTAAACACAGCATCCCTCAAAGAAGGAGTCCTGAAACATGAGCTTTCTTTTAAGCTTTCCCAGTCTGCATCTATATAGCAATTGTTAATGAGGATGTTTTAAAGATGTTATTGTTTTATCACTTGTTGCTTGCTATCCTTTGGGAGGAAGGGCACAACAACAACAACGCATTTCCAAAGTGCACTAATGTGCACTACATTTCACAGGTGCCTTGAATGTTGCTTTGAAGCATTCAAGGAGAGAGGGCTGAAACTCCATGTTTTGCTGGACTACTCTCCCATCATCCCTGGTCATTGGAGATGCTGGCTGGAGTTATGGTAGATGGGAGTCCAACAGCAACTAGGAGAATCACATTTTGTGCAGCTGGCATGTGTGTGTGTAAGGGAAGGGGATGGTTCAAAAACATATAAGAAAGGATGGGGAAGAAATTCAATTCAATTCATATTTAAAGGGTTATCTATGTAATTTGCATTCTCCAAAAGAATATGAGACCCCGAACATTGTCGTCATTTGAAATGCACACTTATCTGAATTTTGCAATTCGGTTCACCAGACAAGTGACATGCACAAAAATGTTTGCATTATGGTAAAGTGCACACACCCAAACACACACACAGTTCCACACAAAAATGATTTCTTTCAATTACTGCTTTCACTAATGTGTACATTAGTTAAAACTCCAAACAAAAATGTGTTTGCTAGCAGACATTTGCACTAAAACAAATAACCACAAATTGCTGCAGAAATGTACAGAGCTGAATTTTAAGACTGGATAAATAAGAAACAGAGAAAACTGAAATTGACAGAGCATTCCATTCCTACATATAAATAATGGGGATAATCTTGAGATGAGCAATTAATAAATAAATGTTGCAATTCCGAGCAATATCTGAGTGAAAGCCATTTTTATAAAAATCTCTCTTTTTTCCAAAGATCTCACCTTCTCCCATCCACCAAAGTCCAAAATTATATATTTATTATAAAAGTGAAAGTGATAAATCAGTGGACCAAACACTTAACACCAAATGTAGAGTATGTCACCATTAATTTTCCATTTCTGAGATTGGCAGAACTTCATGCAGATTTCAGTATAAATATGAGAGGGCCTTTTTTTTTCTTTCATCCATTTAGTATGGAATCAGGACCCAGGAGGCAACAGTGGACCAATCATGAGATGGGAGAAAGCAAGGGAAGTGAAATTGCCAGTTGTTATTTCCCTGAAGAGAAGGCTTTTAAACTGTCTAATTGAACTAAATTTGAGAAGAAATCTATAATAAAATCATAGGGCAAAATGTATGCATAGAAATGCCAATGGGGGGGGGGACTTGTTTATAATCTTCCAGCTCCCACACACAATTTCTGAAAATATGCCCCAAAGCCTAAACATAAAGGAATACAGAATGATAGGGAGACATTTAAAAGCAAACATCGGCTGACAAAGCTGCAGGTTGGACTTCTCTGGGTAACAACTTCAGATGTGAGAAGAGTAGGTTGGAGGGTGGGAACCTCATGTACACATGCTAGGAATAACAAGTGATTTTTCATTTCCATATTCTCATTTATATATTCTTTCATAGGGTTCCAAAGACACCCACAGGTTGTTGAAAGGTTATTGAAAACACATGGGGTGGAGAAGTCAAAAAAAGATATACACCCATGGAATAGTTAGGTGCCTAGCATTACAACACAAAACTTGTGCAATTGTGTGCTGGCCAGCATCTTAAAGGAAAGCCAAGTACCAGGGATGGGACTATAACTTGCACCATCAGAACACAAAAACCTGCCATTCCACATCTGACTATTGGTCCATCTGGGTCAGTACTGTCTCTAACAGAGCTTCCCCAAACATGATCCATGGACCAACAGTTATGGATTTATGGCTGAAGTCAGGAGGTGACACACTCATAACGTTAAATATTCACTTTGATTTTCATTGTATTTTAATGGCTTCTCTTATTTCTTGCATTTGCATTGCATTGCAATCTGAATTCTATGGAATGCAATAAAATGAAATATATAGGAAATAAAAGAAGCAATAAAAATACAATTAAAAATCAAGCAGCATCTAGCAAAGTACATTACAACAGAGAGGAAAATCATTCAGTGACGCACCTAGACCTTCAGTAATTTTCAAGTGGTTTATGGTGGGGGGGGAGGGGGAGTTTGAGAGCCACTGGTCATTCTCTATAAAATAGTAGTAGTTCTCCCACCACTACATAAAAACATGAGAATAGGGAATAAAATAAAAGTGGGAACAGGGCAAAATTAAAGCAAGTATTTTGACTTTTAAATGTGGAGCAGGCATGATCACGCTAAAAGGTGCATTATTTTATGCAAAATAACTTGGAAAGCCATGTGCTTGCAAAATCGCATATCCATTTTACCCATTCCATGCCCCAGGATGCATTTTCACTTTTAAGTGGTATGGAAATTTCCACAGAAATACAGGCAAAGTTTTGTGCGTATTCCCTATCTTTAGTTTTAATAACAGAGTTTAGCTTGGAAGAGCAGATCACCTTTTACAGAACAAAACAGCAACTTTCTTTGTAAAGTCCCCTGCTGTGGAAGACCTCAGCTCACCTCTGTTAGTTAATTAAAAATGATTGATTAGTTCTGATTAACATAAAGCAAATTGCAGCACAGCAAGTTAGGAGAAAGATGAACTTTTCTCAGACTGAACCCAAAGAAATTCATCCTCCTCTTCCTGTGATTTCATGGTTCCATGACCAAGTTCATCATCATATATTTATTGCTGAATTACATTAAAAGCATACATATTAATATTAAGTGGTTACACTAGTTCTGTGGGATTCACAAGAGTTATATCTGCCAATTAAGCAAACAATTAAAACCCTGCAATATTCATACTGTAAGAAAATGATAACAGATATCATTGGAATGTCTCCATAAATGAATGTTTTATCCAACTACAGTAATGAGTTCTCTAATTACACTGGGATGTTGCACGAATTAGAATTAGATCAAAGTGTGAAAAAGCCCTGGACAACAGCAAATTCATGCCTTGTAGTCATTTATGTCCAACTTAAAGAAGCTCTTGATTTATC
The DNA here is from genome assembly GCF_964234715.1 of Podarcis melisellensis. Classification (NCBI taxonomy): domain Eukaryota; kingdom Metazoa; phylum Chordata; class Lepidosauria; order Squamata; family Lacertidae; genus Podarcis; species Podarcis melisellensis. The sequence goes on from NC_138539.1 coordinate 69,212,108, forward strand.
TAATTATGTTTGCTACATAATCTAAATGGGAAACCCCATTTTAGCTCGAGTCACACATCTCAAAGGCACTTTCTTTTAGCTTAAATATGTTGTGCAACATTGTGACTGCTTACATATGTGATGGTGCGTGAACATCAAAGCTAATGACCAGGTTCCCAAATACTGTGAAAGTGATTCTACTAATTGACCAAGTATGTTATTGGACTAATATACAAACACATGTCCAAAGTCATGATGCATTGTTAACTATTTCTGTCCTGGCCCAACTCAGCTAAGGAAGCCACACGTCTGATAGTTAATAATAATAATAATAATAAATTGTATTTATACCCCGCCCTCCCTGGCCAGAGCTGGGTTCAGGGTGGCTAACATCAGTAAAATTACAATGAAAACATAATGGGGGGGGGACAAATTTAAATACAGGTTAAAATGCAGCCTCATTTTAAAAGTAGCCCATGGATCAAAACCATAAGGGGAAGGAAAACATAAGGGTCAGACTGAGTCCAAACCAAAGGCCAGGTGGAACAGCTCTGTCTTGCAGGCCCTGCGGAAATATGTCTTGTCCCGCAGGGCCCTTGTCTCTTGTGACAGAGCGTTTCACCTAGTCGAGGCCAGTACTGAAAAGGCCCTGGCCCTAGTTGAGACCAATCTAACCACCTTGCGACTTGGGACCTCCAAAGTGTTGTCATTTGTGGACCTTAAGGTCCTCCGCGGGGCATACTAGGAGAGGCGGTCCTGTACGTTATGTCTTTATTGACAAAAGAAACATTACAGCAATTGCTATGGCACTCTGGATGCACACATACATGCCTCTAGCCACTAGGCAACTGTCCCCTACAGATTTGCAAACCTTGCCCCTCTGCCAGCTTATATACCCTTCCCTGAGGAAACCTGAGACTTCTCCTGTTTTTTTTCCAAGTCCTTCCAGGTCCTAGGAGACAGTGGGGTTGGGAAAAGTGGGAAGTCTACTGGCCTGCCTGTCACCTAAACAGCCTCTTCTTCCATCATATCCTGTATTACTTCCTCCATCTCTGATTGCCCTGACTCTCCTTCCTTCTCTTGTCCTGGTTCCTACTTTGTAGGCATCATTAAAGCCATAAATCTATGGTCTCCCCTCCTGGTTCTCTGCCTCTGCAACACACACTCTTTGGAGCCCTGCTAGTCCCTGACAATTTTTATGAGTGAAATGAGTTTCAAAAGTAGCAAAGAGCTACAGTCCAAAGAATTTATTATTATTTTTACCAAAAAAATTCCATTCAGTTTATGAGGTCCATCATAACTCTTTGGATCTTGGCCTGTGGAGACGCAAGGGAACTGGAAACTTCTGAAGATTAGCTGAATGCGTGAATATTCCAGATCTTCTTTTGCTGGTGCATAAAAAAGGTCAAAATAACCTGGAAGCCATGTAAGTTGGAGTGTTAAAAGTGTCATTTGAAGAATATTTAAAACATTACAAGAGAACTTGACTATGAGAGCTTGTTAAAAAAAAAAGTGGAACAGACACGGGCCTTGGGTCCCCATCAACATGGAACATAGCTTGGAAGGCTCAGATAGAGGAGGAGGAGAAGGAGGAAACAGGGGATGGGTGGAGAACCATGAACACAGGGATGGTGAGTTTAGGTCTTTCCCTTTCTGACCCTCCTGTGGAGTGAAAAATCTCACTGGGAGCCAAGGATGGCATCAATCAGTTGCTGGAGATGGTTGAGCAGGAGGCAGCAGTGGCTGAACTGGAATTAGAAGGGGACAGCATAGTCTTGCAGTGAGGATCAACTTCATAGAGAGGAATGGACTCACTCACCTTAATGGAGGGTGTGTGTATATGAACCCAACATTCCTGTGAGGTGAAAGGGTCTCACAAGTAAGTTCTCCATGCCTTGGTCGCAGGGGTGTGGAAACTTGTTGGGATATCTCTGTTGATTCCATATGGTACTGAACTTCTTGACCAGCTCCTGAACTCTTGTCTGTTACAGTGATGTCTGATGCTGAGATTGTTACTTACCTGAATCATGATTTCTGTCCTGCTTACAAGTAAAAGCCTATCTCCTTGTGTTTTGGGTGGAAGTCAGGACAGGGACAGCATTCTGCTCAATAAACCCAAGAGCTAATATAATTGAAAGGGTGCTTAAAAATACAGCTGATGTGAATGGAAATTGCAATAGTGGGGACTTTTAATATGGGGAATATAATATTACGAGGCAGTTATTACTTATTGAGAGACTGAACAGACTTTTAAATTCACATAGCCATATAGCTTGGAAATACAATTCACTATCTTGAATAGCAATTTGCGTCCTAGGGATATAACATGATTTAATTTATTTAGTAGCAATTATTTTCATGTGTAGACATGCATACAACAAAATTTAGGGCCCGATTACGCAGATACATTGGCCTCATTATATCTGCCCTCAATCAGATTTTTAAAAACACAAGCAAGGGAACAGGGTTTTTAAAAATGCTATGATCCGCTGCTATGGTGCTAATACAGACATGCCTCCATTTTTAGCCTCATTATTCAGTTATGTTACATTTCCTAGTATGTTTGGAACTTTTTAATTGTCCTTACCTGATATAATCCCTGAAGATGACTTTATCCTTTTTTAAAATACCTGTTTTATTGCCAATATTTGTTCTTTGTTAGTGTCCCCCCCTGCCCTTTATTGTCGCTTTTTACTTGAATATGTCGTCTATTGTTATTATGTAGCTGATTTGATTATTAAAATTGATCAAAATTCAATTAAAGTATAGAAAAAGAAAGAAAAGAAATACAGGTTTACTGTGTAGTTCTGTTCTTGTCTACCTTGCATTTATACACTGAACCTCAAAAAAATAAGAATTCTTGCCTCATTCTGGGTTGCCCTTCATAAGTGTCATGGTGTCCTGGACTCCACATTTGATTTTAGGCTGCAGAAAATGTTGCTGGACTAGGTCAGGAATCCCCTACCCCCAGATAGGCAAAGAACCATCACCCTTGAATTGTTGCTGTCATTTTTGCTTCAGTTTAGCTTACTCTGTTCTTCTAAATACAGTGGTAACTTGGGTTAAGAACTTAATTCGTTCTGGAAGTCCGTTCTTAACCTGAAACTGTTCTTAACCTGAGGTACCACTTTAGCTAATGGGACCTCCTGCTGCCACCGTAGCACGATTTCTGTTCTCATCTTAACCCGAGGTAATATTTCTGGGTTAGCGGAGTCTCTAGCCTGAAGCGTCTGTAACCTGAGGTACCACTGTATGAAAGTGTTTTGTTTTCCATAAACACCTCATTGACATTCTGTGGTTGTTTTAGGCCCAGTGAGCTATTGGTTGGGTCAAAGTGGAGCTCCATTTGAGCTCTTGTGTGTCTGCAGGTGGAGGACAACAAGCAGGAGCTGATCACCTCCTGTGGCACGTAGTCAGAGCAGGTAACAGGTTTTAAGATAGAATGGAATTCTTACCTGAGGTAGTGTTGGGATGTGGGCATCCCTTAGTCATTGTTGCTGGGCATGGACTGCAGGTGCTTGGCTGGTACTGTACATCAGGGTGAACATTGACCAATGGGGCCATGGTGTGTCTGTTGAGTTCATATACCAAAGGTCCATGTAGAGGGGATGACATACTCTCCAGCATTTCGCAGATGAAAATAGGGACACCCTATTCAATAATAATAATAATAATAATAATAATAATAATAATTTGAGCCACTTCCAATATATTAAAAAACATAATAAAATCTTTTATAACTTCCCTATACAGGTCTGATTTCGGAGGTCTTCTAAAGGTTGTATAATTATCTCCTCGGCTCGGGGGTGTCACAAGTCCATAGCCTCCAACATTTCTCTGATGAAAATAGGAACGCCCTAAGGAAAAGTGGGACATTCCAGGATTAAATCAGAGACTGGGACGGCTTCTGTAAATCTGGGGCTGCCCCTGGAAAAGAGGGAGACTTAAAGGGAGTGGGAGGGGGGACCATTAGGAAACTTTGCTTTTTGAAACAAATATTTTTGGAGGTGTTTGGCTCTTCATAATAAATAGTTTATAAACCAAGATATTCCCAGGACAGCATTAATTATATTTGAAGAAAGGAAAAATGTGACCATAATTAAGTTTGACCTGTTCCATAATCATTCTAATTCCTCTGTGTACAATGTATGAAAATAAAACACATTCTCCATAATAACACATTTTCCATCACCGTGAACAATCAGAATGCTGCTCTTTTCTTTTTTTCTTTTGGTAATGCTTCACAAATTATTAATTGAAATTATAAAGTGAAAACGGATTACTTTCTGAGGGCATTTGCATAAGATATATAATTCTATTGACATGGCAATATATTAAGTTTCTTAAAACCCCTGACAAATAGTTGAGGGAAATATTTAACTATCTTTAGCCATCAACCATGAACAAATAAGCTACACATTACATTAATTAAAACATTCTTGTGTCCAGCTGACTACCTCTTTCTACTGGGCTGCAAAAATTAATCAAAACTCAACTAGATCTTGCTAATCTCTTTAGCTCCTGATCAACAACTTTTCGCATTTGATATTAGTCTTGTGTGCAAATATGGAACTCTGAAATTGTCTAATTATTACCTGTTCTTGCAGTGCGAAAAGACTGAAGTTCTTAACCCAAGGTTGAAGTGTAGTGTCAAAGTGTTACGTCTGTTTAGCTGTTCCTTAAAGATGGTGACTGGGATCCAAGGAACTAGCCCAAAAGCTTGAACTAGATAATGTTCTCGAGTTTCTTCCAATGCAGTTCCTGTTTTCTGGAACACATCTGAGATTATGAAAGTTTTAGAGCTAAGATGCAAGCTCTTAAAATAAATTCTTTGTCTTGAATTTGGGAGGTAGGTGAAAAGTTTCCTAAAACTGAACTGCCTTTACCTTTAACACAGCTGTTAGTACCTATTTATATGATCCTGGTAAAAGTGGCGTTTAATAATAACCAATCTCATATAACCAACATGCTTAAGTCTAACTGATGCATGAAAGGGGTTAAGACCATAGAGTAAGCTCTCCTGCTAGGCTTACATTGGGAGGAAGGGTTCTCAAGCTCTTTGTTCTTCCATTCAACCATGTGAACCATACCACTAAGGATATCTACGTTGGATGCTCCAGGTTCAGACAGCACAGCTTAAGCAAGCCATATTTGTGTTTCTATACAAATAATTTAGAAACATTTACCATTTTGGAACCTATGTTTTATTGCCTGTGTATTTCTAATGGCTGTATGGGAAAACACATGAATCTGACCTTTGAAGTTTGTACATAAACCATATTTAACTTAATGAACATGTAGTCTCTGTATCTTTCTCTCACCGAAGATTACTTGCCCCAAACCTGGATCTAGGCATCCAAATCATTCTCATTTTTATTGTAACATATATTTTTCTTTAACCAAAAACCAACAGCAATGTGTATAATAATGTATATAACATACAAGAATTGTTCAAATTTTAAGTAGAACTGGCACAAAACATTAAGGAGCAATATGGGCATTAGATACATCCATGTGGATAAACTTGACATCGATATATTGAGAAAAAAAATCATGTTTTCCTATTAACAGGGTGGCAAAGTTATGAAGAGTTTTCTCTGGTCTTAGCTCTATCTAAGGCCCATTGGTTGTTTGCACCTCTAACAAAGAACAGGAAAACAGTCCATTAAATGGTTATGATATACAGTGGTATCTCTGGTTACGAACTTAATTCGTTCTGGAGGTCCGTTTTTAACCTGAAACCGTTCTTAACCTGAGGTTCCACATTAGCTAATGGGGCCTCCCACTGCTGCTGCACTGCCAGTGTGCGGTTTCTGTTCTCATCCTGAGGTAAAGTTGTTAACCCGAGGTACTACTTCCAGGTTAGCAGAGTCTGTAACCTGAAGTGTTTGTAACCCGAGGTACCACTGTAATTGGGCTGTTGTTGTTTTTTTAAAAAAAAAAATCTGATAAGGGAGCAGTCAAATACGATCAACATCACACTCTTTCAAGTGTGCATTATGGTTTTCATTAGTTACAACATATAGAGCACAACAGGCTGAATGGTAATGTTTGTAACAAATTTCTTTACTGGTTGCTTCCTAACAGTCCAGAATGTACACCATATACAATCCTTAAGCAAGGTATATAACCTATTTAATTAAATCCAATGCAGATATATTCCTTCCTTTCTTAATACATTCTTGTTTGAGTTCATATATTTCACAGTCCTCGAATGTGGTTACGGAAAGGTCCCCGGAAAATCACGGACAATACAGCTGATGAGGTTGGCTTACATAAGTAGCAGACACAGGCAGTCAGGCTCAGGCAGCAGGGTTGGGTAGAACAAGGTTTCAGATATTTCCTTGTTTTGCCCCAAAGGGCTTGCTCAGCTGTTAATAGTTCTATACAATATAAAAACCTTATGGCTTTCAGCCATTCTGCAGATAATGCTCCACTTACATTATCAGTGCTGGAAATTAATATTGATCACTGATTCCCCAATGATTGCCACTGATCAACTGATAGCTTTTAGTGGGATCACTGTCCTGTGCGCAGTATAATTTTAAAGTGCCTTGCTATTTATATACGTCTAACCCTTACAGCCAGGGTTGTCACAACACATGGATTTCAAAAAATTGCCTTCTACTTGAAAAGCATCTGTAACAGAGAACTGTGAAGCAACCAGGCTAGAGTACTTAACAGACGGTTTGCCTGATGGTATAAAGTGCAAATTTCACTACAGATTTACAGGGAGAGTAAACTTCACTACAGATGCTATGGAAGCTCAGCAGTCAATGTAAAGGATCTACTGTCACAGTCAGAGGAAAGGTATTTGACCTGGAGCAAAGTGGTTAGAATTTGTCAAGTGTTACTATGGTACTACCACATGCCACTGCCCACTTAGAATCTAATAGACCACACCTGTAAAAATTGTGAGCCACTAAGGCAGGCTTCCTCAACCTTGGCCCTCCCGATGTTTTTGGACTACAACTCCCATGATCCCTAGCTAGTAGGACCAGTGGTCAGGGATGATGGGAACTGTAGTCTCAAAACATCTGGAGGGCTGAGGTTGAGGAAGCCTGCATTAAGGGGCTCACAGCTCACTAGCCGTGTATGGAGGGGCTGATCAAGAGCTAAAAAGCAAGGCTAAAAGCTGTTTCTGCAGCAACAATGTAGAGTGGGAAATGAGCTGGCTGGAAAAGGGTTAAGTGTTCATTTCCCATGCCTCCCCCTGCCACTTTTTTACTTAAAAACAAACAATCTCAAATCTGATTTTCTTTGCATAAAGCGCTCATTGGGCCTTACATGCTTGCAAATGATCCAGTAGACTAGGAGTATACCAGGAGTATTTTCCTAATAAGAATCATCTCATTATTCAGATTCTACTACAGCAGCAAAACTCATCTGGAAGGTCAGTGAGTCACATTCAGTCTATCATTTATCATTAAGGATGTTTGTCAGAGTGCGGAACAAATAAATACTAATAATTTATTTTCAGCGTGCTTGGTAAAACATTAATTATTTTCAGCAATTAGGGCACCCCTAATGAGCAACAAATATTAATTCATCTAACAAAGTTCACTTTTATTTTAGATGCTCACCGAGATAATTAGTAAACTTGCTTCATTCATTAACAGTTCAAATCTCATTAAAATGCAAATGGTTAGAAAGGGTTTTAGTGTATTAGAGGGTGTTTGTTGACATTCATCATGCTAAACAATTTCGGTCCCTAATTAATTAATTTTTTAAACCCTGAAAATTGCCATTTGCTTTTGTGGAAACAGCTGCTGAAAGGTTGCCGCTCACATTGCCTATGCATTGAAAAAGGCTACGAGAAGGTTATTTCTTTGCGCCCGCACATCTTTGCTGACACTGCTGCTTATTCCTATTAACTGTGGCAACTTGTGTGATGCTGCAGGCAAGCCAAATCTGATGCACATGTGGAAGCAAAACCACACCCAACTGGGTTAAATGGCAGGTGGGCAAATGAAATTGATGAATGTGATGGCGGAATAGTTTCTGCCTATCACCTAAAACAACAGCAGGACCACAAAACAACACTGAAGCAGGGTGATTAAGCTAATCTGTCTTTTTTCCCACAGAGATGACAGCTAAGTAGTATCAGGGTAGTCTTACCCATAGAGTCTAGTGGCGCAGGGCGCCAAGTTCTAGAGGGCACCAGGGAAGAGGCGGAGGCTGGATGCGGCGCCTCCCGGCATCAGCTCACCGCCCTTGCCCACCTCCGCCATGCTGCGCCAAAGCACCACCCCCAGAGCCTCCGTCTGCCATGGCCACCCGCCGCTCCACCCTCCAGCCGCTGCCCGCCTTCTCCAGTCTCGCAGGCAGCACCATCCTCCCTAAAAAACTCTGGGAAATGGGGGGCAGGCACCGGAGGGAGCTTTGCACCACAGTGTCGGATATGCTTAAGACGGACCTGAGTAGTACACAATTTTATTTTTATTTTTTTCACAGAATCTGTATACCACCTTAATTCTTGTTAGTGCCATAAATTAAACCAGTGCAAATTACCCCTACATCCAGTACTGTTTTTCTAGAAAAAGAGGTGCTGGAACTCACCATGGATGCCTCCTTGGTTCTCTTATAATGGCAATGGCCTGAGAGGTGCCGAAACTGAGTTCTGGTGATTTCCGTCTGCAAACAAGCCCTGCCTATACCTGTCAGGAGTGCATGCAGGAGCCAGGCCCTGGGACCAGTAGGGCTTCGCAGGACTGGGGCCTTCCTAAGTTTGTTCTGGAGAGGCAAGGCGCGGCCGCACAGGTGAGGCCACTTGGTAACTCGCTGCAACTGGTGTCAAGAGCCGGGAAGGGATATAAGATCAGCATTTCCCTTTGGCTCTTTGCCACAGCAACACGTTTCCTGCCTTGCTGCGTTTGGCTTCTTCTTTCCTGATCCTCGGACCTCGGCTTCTTGACTCCTTGCTTCTCGGTTCCTTGACTCCTTGCTTCTTGACCCTCAGTTCCTTAACTTCGTGACTCCTTTCCTGACCCTTGCACCCCTGGCTTCTGGACTCTTGTTCCTGCTCCCACCCCGCCATCTTGCCCCCGGTCCTGACGTCCTCAGCCGGGACTTCAATCGCCTGTAGACCGGACCGTGACAATACCAAACTCTTTTCTGGAGTGAGGCTACTGTCAACCTAAGCCCAGTAAAGGGGGGGGTGCCTTTAAATTAGAGTTTGACTCACACCACCCTTTTTCATAGAATTGTAGAATGAGAAAGGGCCACAAGGGTCATCTAATCCAGTGTTTCCCAACCTTTGGTCTCTAGCTGTTTTCGGACTACATTTCCCACCATCCCTGACCACTGGTACTGCTAGCTAGGGATGATATGAGTTGTAGTCCAAAAGCAGCTGGAGACCCAAGGTTGGGAAACACTGTAATCCAACCCCCTGCAATGCAGGAATCTTGAACCCACGGCCCAGAGGTTACAAGTCTCATGCTCTGCAGATTGAGCTTTGCTACTTTTCTTGCTGATGTAAGTTCTGGGATGCCAGGTCACATGACTGAGCTGAATAGAGCTGGGATCCAGTGTAAGCCCCCCCCCCATGAGTCTCCAGAAATCTCCTTTTGGGGGGAGTTGGCGTAACATCTGCTGCTCGTGGCTCAGTTGTCCTGGCTGAACTGGGATGCAGGGCTGAGCCAGGACATAGGGTTTAAATCTAGCATAGCCCATTTGTGCTTGCTGAGCTGGAGAATAGCTGGAGCCTCACTCCCACACCTCAGGTCTTGGGTTTGCATTACTACCATAGAGAGGACCTCTACAATAACACTAAATGCACTTTTTATTATTTCCAATATCTAATAGACTGCTTTCCACCACAGATAGCCACAAAGGTGGTTTACACGAAGACCAGTAAAAATAATTCTTTAAAACCCCATCAATCAAAATTGTACAGTATTTAAAATAAACAAAAAGAACAGGTAAAAAAATAAATCCAGTGTATGGGCAAAGTATGCCAATATTAATGAATGACTCCAATTCTTTATTGTAGGTATTTGTAATATACAGATCTGCCCTTCCCTGATGTCGTCACCACAGGCATTTAGCTAGCTAAACAAGGAATCTATGTATTTCTCTTCCCTCAACTGAGGGAAGGAAAAGCCACCAGTTTTGTCACTAAAGGACAAAATTAGTTGGAAAGCATATTAAATTAACTTATTGTAATACAATGAAAGTAATCTTAAACCAGATACTTTTTTGGGTGTGTGTGTGTTTTTCTTTACAGGACAATAAATAGTTTCTTCATATGATTGCTTTTTCTATTCCTCTTTTTGAGGGAAGTGGGTGGAGAGGGAAGACTTTGTTTTAAAACAAGCAGGAACAAAATAATTCCTCACTTCAATAGATTTTTATAACCGGGGAAAAATTTAAATTGAATTCCAATCATTGTGGCAGGTGGAATTTGCGTGTTTTTCTTCCTCCAACGGCAGCGAGGGAGATGATTATCGCTCACAATATATTTGAATAACCGCCGTGACTCTTTCTACCCAAAGCAAGTAGATAAAGTCAACAAAAACTGAATACACAATGGCTTTAAGAAAACTGTTTTAAAATCCAGACTGAGCTGTGGCACATTTATTTGATTCCCTGAATAGAGGAGCCTCTATTGTAAAGAAAAAGTTGGAAAGTTCATGTATTGGGAATGGGAGTGCCCTCAACAGACCAAACATCTGGAGAAACTACAGAATACCAATAATTATTCTACAAGCAGTGTTCTAGCAATGATGCTAGAGGACCATGCAGCAACATCCCTAAAGTCTTTAGGGGCCTATTTCCTGAGCCACAGCTTCACTTTTAAAGAGGGGAAAGAAATGAGGGAAACATCTGTGCTCAGAGCACCTCATGAAAGGGTTAGTGAATAATGCAATTGCCCACACAAATCCCCCCCCCCATGAATGTCTTCCTACTCCCAATCTTCAGCTGACATTTTGCCCCCTTAAGGACCCTGAGAATTTGACATTTGAATATTTTACACAGTCCTAGAATAGCTTTTGCTAATGCGTATGGATATCAACCTTCCTTGTAATACCAAACTCAGGTGTGCTACAGAACTGGGGCCAATGAGATACAAGGAAGGTACCTGCACACTCAGGTAAATCCCAAGCAGGGGTGCCACCTTGAATAAAATATTGTGGGGGCCCAGGAAAGCCTTGCCCTGCATAATCAATCACACACAACATTTGACTGGGAATGCCCATCAATTTTGTGGGGGGCTGGCCTCCTCAAATATTTTTTTGGGGGGGAGGCTGAAGTGCCCACAACCCATAGGAATTGGCTCCTATGATCCCAAGGTATTTTGAAGTACATTTTGTAAAGAAAAAGAAAAAGGAGGGTTATAAACCTCCCTAAAGAAACAAGCCCCATGGTAGCTAACAATGACTAGTGGCTTCAAGAAGCCACCGAATGTTGTGTACTATTTGGAAAAGAAAGAACAGCAAACTTGGGAGAAGAAGAGAAGAGTGAATTGGTTGGCTCTGGGGCCCTTGTAATATCCTGGGGGATGAATTAGTAGGCTGACTGGAATTCTGAACACAAATGCGCTGCAGTTAGCTTGTGAGGACAGAATGCAATATTTCCCTACAAGTCCCATTTGTAATTTAAATTGGCAAGACTTTCCCTTAAAAAACAAAACAAAAGCTGCACTAAATCCAATGCATATTTTGTTTGACTCCGAAGTTTAAATAAAAACATAATTATTGTGCCTGTCAGATGGTTGCAGATCTAATTTAAATACTTTTTTGTATGCCTCTATTGACTAGTTTCTTTTTAAAGGCCACTGCAATTAGCATTCAAAAATGTGTTCATCATTAACCTTCATAATCAGAAGTGTGGTAAACAAAAAGCAATATTGGTGGGGTATCCAGGAAAATTAAATAGAGAATGGCTTTCTGTCAGCAAAATATCTTACACCTCTCATTTTATGGATGCAGGTGAGCTACTGTTTTCCAACAACTCTTGTCAATACTCAGTTCAGCAGGCTGACTTTGCAGCATATGCAAAGGTCTTAGGATGACGGTGAGGTTTGTACTATGGAGCTGTGCAGTGGGGAGGATCCCAGGGAAGGTGAGTTTTCCAATGCCGAGCCTTATTCGGACTGGCAATGTCAATGACTGGGTTGAATATAGTTTTAAAAGGTAAAGGTACCCCTGCCCATACGGGCCAGTCGTGTCCGACTCTAGGGTTGTGCGCCCATCTCGTACACGCAAAAATTGATTGTGTAACTTCTGGGCCCTCTGCACTGGTTCCATACTTGCATAGTTACTTCAGTTTGCAATGTTGTTAGGCTGCACACCTATGCACTTACCTGGCAGCAAGTTATATTTTATAAAACGGGAGGAGGGCTTACTTCTGGGGAAACGTGTATAATATTAGGCTGTAAGACTACAAATATTCCTAAGCACACTTTCTGTGGAATAAATCCTGTTTACCTATCATAGACCTATATCTGGGTATGTGTACTTGATCATGAAGCTGAATGTGTGAACTGAATCCTCTGGGGGTGGAGAATGTGTTCTGTGTTTGTGGTGATACACATATGCAGGTGATAAATATACATGTGTGACTCCTCAAGGTGTCTAGATCTTTTTAACACTTGTTCTTTTTGAACTGCCAGAGGAGGTGACAGGACATAGGTATGGATCTCTTGAAAATGTAGAAGTACTCCAATTTTAGCATGGCATAAAGTAATGTGGGGGTTTTTATTTCCCAACGTGTCTGTTCTTTGCAGGAAGTGTGGCCTGTTTAGGGAAGTTTTTAATATTTAATGCTGTATTGTTTTTAACACTTGATTGGAAGCCACCCAGAGTGGCTGGGGAAATTCAGCCAGATGGGCGGGGTATAAATAAATTATTATTATTATTATTATTATTATTATTATTATTATTATTATTATTCAGGAACTGCCTTCTTCCCTGTTGGACCCACTCTTGGTCTCATCCACTCAATTCACTGGAGCCTGTATTCGCATGTAAGGGAAGCCCCTAACTCACTGAGGGTTTTCAGATTTATTTAAGACCCACCAGAGACCTTCCAGAGCTACTATTCTCAAAGTGCTTAAACAATCATTCTCTCTACCAGGGAACTCTAGGAACTGTAACTCCCATGAAAATCAATATAGGACTCTCCTAACAATTCTCATCAACCTTAACAAACCATGGTTCCCATGATTCTTTGGGGTAAGCCATGGCTATTTAAAGTGGTATCATAGTGCTTTAAATGTATGGTGCCAATGGGACTTTGTTTTGGCACCCAACACACTTGTTGGGTAACTGTAGCTGTTCATCATCCCCTGATGAGTATACCTTGTATTATACACATTCTTTGAGGCATTCATGTTTTACATTTGTAGAGGCAGGGCTTTTTTTCCAGGCAGAACTCACCAAAACTCAGTTCCAGCACCTCTTGGGTAGGTGCCATTGTCATTCTAAGAAAATGCAGGAGGTGTTCATGGTGAGTTCTGGCACCTCTTTTTCTGGAAAAATAGCCCTGTGTATGTTTTAAACACCCAATGTGTACATCTTAAAATTAGTGTGCAGTCCTTGAGCACGGGCGTAACCCTGAATCATTGAGATTTTAAAAAGCTATTGATTAATCCATTTTTTAAAAACCAAATGCACTCTCACTCTCAGTCTCTCTCTCTCTCCCCCTCTCTCACACACAATTTTTCCTTTCATTTTCAACTGAATAGTTATGACACAAGTGATTCTTACATGCTTTGCAGAAGTGCTGTTTAAGAGTAAATACTATCTCCTCCTTCCTGTTTCCTGCAACATGCAAAGGGAAGTATCATGCTATTGACTTCATTCATTCTGAAGGATAAAGGAAGCAATGGAGTCAGGGTGAAGGATTGGAAAAAAGCAGAGACCAAGCCCACTACTTTCTTTGACAATATTAAAATAATATTTAACAAAATTAAAAGTAGGGATGGATGAGTTAGAATGCAATCCTATGGCAAGGTCCACTGGGATGAGCAGCTTACAATGTAGTGGATTTCTGGCTCATCCAGCTGATTTCAGTGGCGTAGCGTGGGGGGTGCAGGGGGGGCCGGCCGCACTGGGCACAACATCTGGGGGTTAGGGTTAGGGGGCGCAAATCCACAGGTTAGGGGGCGCAAATCCATGGGTTAGGGGGTGCAAATTACTTGCCTTGCCCTGGGTGCTGACAACCCACGCTACGCCACTGGCTGATTTCCCCTCAGCCAAAGATATGTTGGCTTAATTTACTCATCTCTCCTTAGGGTCATTCTGGGTGAGGGATCAGAGAGAGGGGACTTAGGCTAGATCCATTCAGTTCAATCACATGACCTGGCGACCTGACACAGAACACTGTGGCAAAGGCTTACTTTCCCTCTGCCAGACTTAGGCAGAGCAGCAGTCACACAGCTTCCACACAGGGTTTGAATCTGGTGTAATTTTACAGGGGCTTAACTTACACTGACTTGCTTTACACCAGTTTCTTGTGCAGAGGATTGACCCTTTAGTTGTTTAGAGCTTTAAACAGTAATGTTGGCACCTTGTATTGGTCTCGGGAACAAATTGGCAACCAGTACAGTTGTCTTAAAATGTGAGTTATATGAGCTCTAAATAGCACCCTGACCAATAATCAGGCTGCTGCATTTTGGACCAGCAGATGTCACAGTTCTGAATCAGGAGGAGTAAGGGAAATTTTGTGATTTGTGCATGTGCAGAAATCCCTATTTTTGCTACCTGGTGTGATTGCATTGCCAACTTTCCCTTCTTTATAGTAGCAGTTTTTCATTTTATCTGTAGCAGATAAATTTTGTCCATAACGATATACTCAATTAGATCTCTTATTTCTGGAGCGTAATTCTTGACTATTGGCATATTACTTTAAAATAGAACACTGTTGGCTTTCCAAGGCCAAGCAGGATGTGAGAAAAGAATTACTACCATTGTAAATTAATAGTGAGGTTGTAAGGAGGGATATAAATTGCCTTGTATAAAATTTTTACTATTATAGAGAGCTAACATTCAGTTTAATATCAATAAACTTGATCATGTGTTCTCTCCATTTGGCAGGAGGCAAGATGCAGTAACTCCCATTGTGACACCGGTATGAATGGGACTATGTCCTCAGGAACGGGCAAGCCCATTGCAAGCAATAGGTACAGAGCTTATATGCTTTGCAACTCCTCCTCCGTGTGGGTAAATTATGCTGTTTTCCAGCTGTATAGCAGCAAGCATTGCAATGTCTGACACAGCAAATCTGCTGGAGGGCAGTGTTACCATAGAGCAGCCTCTCTCTTCCATTTTATCCACCACATAAGCCAACATGCTGATCTACAAATGTTGATGGTGTGCAGCCAACATCATTCCTGATAATTGGCTATGCTGACCCAGATCTGATGGAAGTTACCATCCAATCACTTCTGTAGGTCACCATGTTACCTACCCCTCCCTTAGGAGATTGCCTCTAGGAATATCCATTTTGTATGGGAAAGGAGGCCTGTGGAGGTTTAGGGAATCAGGACAAATAGCCTTCATAAGCAACTCTTTTTTTTTTTATAAATATTTTATTAGGTTTTTAATAAACAAATTTCCACTTTCAAATACGTACTTCCATGAATCCAATGGACTTCCCCCATCTCCCGAGCACTGCATTCCCTGTGTAACCAAAACCTCAGCAATTTGTTGACTTGTTTTGTACATAACAATATATCTTCCATTTTATCGTGTTATCTGATGTAAACATTTCGATACAATTGCATTAATTTTTAATTTCCACACAA
The DNA here is from genome assembly GCF_964234715.1 of Podarcis melisellensis. Lineage (NCBI taxonomy): Eukaryota > Metazoa > Chordata > Lepidosauria > Squamata > Lacertidae > Podarcis > Podarcis melisellensis. The sequence continues at coordinate 69,227,835 of NC_138539.1, forward strand.
TAAAAATATTTCGTTACCTCACTTCTGTCTTATAGTGTCTTATTTATCAATTCAGAAATTTGCCGATACTGAAGCTATACCTTCCTAGAAAGGAGCATTTTTTAACATTCATACAACTTATAATGCTTTTTCAAATAGTCCTTAAAATTTTTCCAAACTTCCTCCGTTTCTTCTTCTCCCGAGTCTCGAATTCTGCCAGTCATTTCAGCCAACTCCATATAGTCCATCAGCTGCGTCTGCCATTCTTCCAATGTGGGTAAATTTTGTGTCTTCCAGTGCTTTGCCAACAGAATCCTCGCTGCTGTAGTAGCGTACATAAAGAAAATTCTATCTTTCTTGACCATCCTCTGGTCTACCATGCCCAGAAGGAAGGCCTCCGGTTTCTTAGGTAAGGTGAATCTCAGCACCTTTTTTAGTTCATTATGTATCATTTCCCAGAAGGCCTTCACTTTCGGGCAGGTCCACCAGAGGTGTAAAAATGTCCCTTCCTCTTCCTTACATTTCCAGCATTTATTGTCAGACAGGTGATATATCTTTGCAAGCTTGACTGGGGTCATGTACCACCGGTATATCATTTTCATAATGTTTTCCTTCAAGGCAGTACATGCCGTGAATTTCATTCCGGTGTTCCATAACCTTTCCCAGTCTTCAAACATAATGTTATGCCCCAAATCCTGTGCCCACTTTATCATAGAGGATTTGACAATCTCATCCTGTGTGTTCCATTTAAGCAGCAAGTTATACATTCTCGAAATTAGCTTGGATTTTGGCTCAAGCAACTCTGTTTCTAGTTTCGATTTTTCCTCCTGAAAACCCACTTTTTTGTCTGCTTTAAAAACTTCCTGAATTTGAGCATAATGCAACCAATCTCGCACCTTGTTTTTTAACTTTTCCATACTCTGTAACCTCCATTTATCTCCAATTTTTTCAATTATTTCCCAATATTTAGGCCAGTGGGCCTCCATATTGAGTCTTTTACGTGCTTTGGCCTCCATCGGTGAGAGCCACCTCGGAGTTTTACTCTCCAATAAGTCTTTATATTTTGACCAGACCATGAAAATTGCCCTTCTGACAATATGGTTTTTGAACAATTTATGAACTTTAACCTTGTCATACCACAAATATGCATGCCACCCAAAAGCATTATCAAATCCCTCCAGGTCAAGGACATCGGTGTTCTCCAATAAGATCCAATCCTTCAACCAGCAGAGGGCTGCAGCTTCGTAATATAACCTCAAGTCCGGCAGGGCAAACCCCCCTCTTTCTTTCGCATCTGTTAGTATTTTAAACTTTATTCGGGGCTTTTTGCCCTGCCAGACAAATTTGGACAAATCCCTCTGCCATTTTCCAAAACATTCCACCTTATCCACGACCTGGAGGGACTGAAACAAAAATAGCATTTTCGGCAATACATTCATCTTTATGGCAGCTATTCTGCCCAACAAGGAAAGTTTTAATCTTGACCATGTTTCCAGATCTCTTTTTATCTCTGCCCAACATTTCTCATAGTTGTCCTTAAATAAATTCAAATTTTTGGAGGTCAAATGAACCCCTAGGTACTTTACTTTTTTGACCACATTTAGTTCTGTTTCTTTTCTGAACTCCTCTATTTCAGTAGTTGTCAAGTTTTTTGCTAAAACTTTAGTTTTTTGTTTATTCAGCTTGAATCCCGCCACCCGACCAAAATCAGAAATTAATTCTAACGCTCTTTTAGTACTAGAGGCTGGCTCCTGTAATGTTAATACCAAGTCGTCTGCGAAAGCTTTCAGTTTATATTGTTTCTCTCCGACCACAATTCCCTGTGTCAACTGGTCGTTTCTGATCATGTTCAGTAGCACCTCCAGAACTGAAATAAACAGCAGAGGAGATAGAGGGCACCCCTGTCGTGTCCCTTTTTCAATTTTAAACTCCTCTGTCACCATGTTGTTTACTATCAATTTGGCCTTTTGTTCTGAATAAATTGCTTCTATTCCATTTTCAAACCCCCGCCCTACTCCCATCCTTTCCAAATTTTTCTTCATAAACAGCCAAGAAATGTTGTCAAAGGCCTTCTCCGCATCAATAAAAATCAACACCGCTCTTGTGTTTGAATTAATCTGTAAAAACTCCAAAATGTCAATGATGTTTCTTGTGTTGTCAAATAAATGCCTACCAGGGAGAAAGCCTGCTTGGTCCTTATGAATAACTTCATTTAAGACTTTCTTAAACCTACTTGCCAAAATGTCTGCAAAAATTTTATAATCCACATTTAGGAGTGAGATAGGACGGTAGTTTTTAAGTTGAGTTTTTTCAGATTCTAGTTTTGGGATCAACGTGATGAAGGCTTCTTTCCACGTTTCCGGTGCCTTCCTCCCCTCCATAATCTGATTGCAAACTTCCAACAATGGTTGTGTCAATGAGTCCTTCAGTACCTTATAATATTTGGAAGTAAGCCCATCAGGTCCCGGAGATTTGCCCAGTTGGAGGTTCTGAATGGCGCATTCAATTTCTTGGGTTGTAATATTACAGTTCAGGGTTGCTCTCATTTCCTGGGGTATTTTTTGTAATCCATTAGTTATGACAAATTGGTCCACCTCTGAGCTTTTTTGTGGCCTTTGAGAATAGAGTTCTTTAAAATATTTCTGGAAGGACCTTCTGATTTCTTCGGGTTTCTGAACCATTCTCCCTTCAATCTCTAGATTTGTAACTGTGTTAAGTTTTTGTCTCTTTTTCAACTGCCAGGCTAACAATTTTCCACATTTGTTTGCAGATTCAAAGGATCTTTGTTTCATTTGTTTAATTTTCCATTCCACCTCTTGATTTATCAGTTTCGAATATTGTGCCTGGAAAAACTTCACTTCTCTCAATACTTCCTTCGATTTGGGCCTGGATCTCAGTTTTCTCTCTCCTTCTCTTATTTTCTCCAAGATCTTCTCCTTCTTTTCATTCCAGAGTCTTTTTTTAATCGTGTTCTGTTGTATTAGAAACCCTCTTATCACTGCTTTGCTTGCGTCCCAGATTATTCTTTTTTCCACATTTGTCTTTAAGTTTATTTCAAAATAGTCCTTTAAAACTTTTTGGGCCTTCTTAACAATCTCCTGATCTCTTAACAAGGCGTCATTCATTCTCCATCTGAACGATCCGGTTGTATTTAGTCTCAATTCCATTCTCAAGGCGTTGTGGTCGGAGCAGGTTTTTGGGCAGATTTCCACTTTTCTGGTCTTAGGTGCCAGCCCTCTAGTTATCCATATTTGGTCGATTCGCGTCCATGTCATATGGGCCTCAGAAAAGAAAGTTCCTTCTTTCCCTAGAGGGTTCTTGATCCTCCATATGTCGATCAAATCCAAATTGTCAGTCATTTCAAAAAAGGTTTTTGGAAGTCTGCCATCTTTCGTTATATTAGCACTTTGTGACTTATCCATATTCACTGAGGCGACACCGTTCATATCTCCCAACATGATAATGTTGTTATAGTCCAAATAGTCCAGCATAATCTCATGCAGCTTCTTAAAAAATTCCGATTTTCCATCATTTGGGGCGTAGATTCCTAGAATTAAAAACTTTTCTCCTTGTGTCTGGATTTCAATTGCCAAAATTCTGCCCTGTTCGTCTTTAAATACAAATTTTGGGGACAAGTTCTCCTTTGCATAGATCACCACTCCTCTTTTCTTAACTTTATCCGATGAAATAAATTCTTGGCCTAACCTTTTATTAATTAGCACTTTTCTATGGAGTCTTGTCACATGTGTTTCTTGCAGGCAAATAATGTCCAATTGTTCTTTTTTCAAAATATGAAATACTTTTCTGCGTTTTTCTGGAGAATTCCCGCCATTTATATTCCAGCTAAGAAGCTGTAGAGACATCCCGGTCTACTTCTTGGATATCACAGTTGGGTATCTAATTTGTCTTCCTTTTCCGGAAGCTGTGGTGCCGGGCCGCCTCCAGATGGTGTGGATCCTGGTGGTAATCCCGGTGGTGGAGGCCAAGAATCTGCGGCTCTCTTTTGGAGGTCCTCCTCGTTGTCGTGTAGGAACTTCTGGTGGTCTTCTGGCGTTTTGATTCTTACCTTCTTTCCTTTATAGGTAAATGACAGACCTTGAGGAAATTCCCACCTGTATGGGATTGCGTTGTATCTTAACAATTTGGCCAAGTCTGTATATGTGGCTCTAAGGTCCAACAAATATTTAGGAATATCTCTATAAATTTCTGCCCTTTTACCTTCGACTTCCAGGGATTTTTTAAAGTGTTGGCCTAATATCTTGTCTCTTTCCTCTCTTGTTCTCAAACAAACCAAACAGTCTCTGGACTTATCTTTTTTAACCGATCTTCCCAGTCTGAAGGCCGTCACGATCTTGAAGTCTTTATCTTCTTCAACCCCCCAAAATTTAGAAAACAGCTCCGTCAAGAATTTCTCTAGGTTGCCCTGTTCCAACTCTGGGACAGCCCTCAGCCTAAGATTACATTCCTTACTTTTCAGTTCCACCATTGACAGGTAGGCTTGCTGTTCTCCTACCTGTCTTCTCAGAGGTCTTACTTCCCCTTTGATCTCTTCCACCTTCTTGCACGCTTGCTCAGCTTTTTGATTGGCTTCCGCAGCTAATTTGTAGTTCTCCGCCGTAGCTCCTTGCAGTTTCTCAATAGCCTGGGTATGCTGCGAAACCTGATCTGTTAACTTGCTGATAGTAGATGTAGCTCTATCAATTTTAGATGACTGATCGTCCACCTTCTTATTCAAAAGTGCCAATTGTTCCAAAATTTGTTTCAAGACTGGATCAGTTCCTCCAGCTGCCATTTCTTCTGTAGCAGGCGTTTCAACTTCCTCCTCCTGCGCCGTCAACACAGTAGGCACCGAGGATCTACGATGGTGAATCAAGGTTGTTTGGACCAGCTGCCCAGCTCTCTTGTCTTTTTTCTTTTCTTTAACTTCCTCAGCTAAAGCTTCCTTAGCTTTAGCTGCTCTTGTTTTCGCTGGGCCACTCATTCCCCAGCTGCTGTTCAAGGTCAAATAGTCTTTCAGTCCATGAGAAAGGCAAGTCCAGAGTATAAACAATTAAACCACAAAAAATCCCAATAAGATACAGTTCCCAGGCTACTATGTCTCCACAAATCCACTAGGGGGGGTTTTCAAAGGAAAGAAAGTTTCTTTTCCACCATCAAAGCTCCTATTTCGACTGAAATCCCCAAGTTCAGAAAGGAGGATTTCAGAGAGTTCTGTTTCGAATTAGTGCCACAAGGTAACAGAGAGGTTTCAATAACAGTATTAAAGCGATAGTGTATCCATCAGTGCAACAGTTTATGTTAAAAGAAAAGTTTCTGCAGCCTGACAGTACTCATTTGCAACACTGGCAGTCCAATAACTCGGTTGTCCCCTTCAATTCCACGTCTCTTCACAATAGGAGGAAGATTCTCTAACACACTGGACTAAAACATTTATTTCTTCACCCTTTTTCGATTTCTAAAAACACACAGTCTATTAATGCCCCTTCTTATTTCTTTCAAAGTCTCTTTTTAACACTTCAGCCCGCATCGGGTTCTTTGCTTTGCTCCGATTAGCAGGACCGGAAGGCGGACTTCCTGTTACTCGTCTCCCGTTTTCAGCCAAAATAGACAAATTTAAGTTGATCCTTAGTCAGTTCTTTGGTACCCCTTACTCACGGGTAAATTGCAGCCAATCTCGATGTTTTTCAAGAAGAAAGGTCGGCGCTCATCAGCAACAGCAGCGCGGCTTCACTTCCGCGAAAAGAGCGATGAACTCACAGCGCCGCTCCCCCGTTCACGATCCGGAGCCTCTTACGAGGTCCCTTCCTCGCTTCTGGGGGGGCTTCTGGCACCCGCCGAGTCCCACGGCCACAGGCTCGCTCTGCCTGCGGTTTATCTGGATGGGTCTCCGCTTCGCCGTAGCGGAAAACCCTTTTTCGCGGAGCCCCTCTTCACTGGGTAAAGAGGACCGCCATTGCTGTTTTGCGCCGCCTCCGGAAGTCTCTTGACACTCCAAAAAATTCAGCTGCCTTCCTCTCTAGGTAAAGGTACCCCTGTCATGGACGACTCTGGGGTTGTGGCGCTCATCTCACTTTATTGGCCGAGGGAGCCGGCATACAGCTTCTGGGTCATGTGGCTAGCATGACTAAGCCGCTTTTGGCGAACCAGAGCAGCGCACGGAAACGCCAGAGTGGTACCTATTTATCTACTTGCACTTTGTGCTTTCGAACTGCTAGGTTGGCAGGAGCAGGGACCAAGCAATGGGAGCTCACCCTGTCACAGGGATTCGAACCGCCAACCTTCTGATCAGCAAGTCCTAGGCTCTGTGGTTTAACCCACAGCACCACCTGTGTCCCTTGCCTTCCTCTCTACCTGGCCCCTAATACATTGAAGGCACACTGCTATTTGGGCCTTTCAAGAGCCCTGACAGAAGAAGAATTATGCCTGAATCATTAAGGGGGGAAATCCTAGAAAATATAGGTGTTTAGTTTGCTGTGGGCAGCTATTCACAAAAATTAAGGTGAGGAACCTCCAGCCCAATTATGCAACCACAGTGTGTACTCAGCACCCATGACAGGATCCAACCAGTGACACTGATGTAGCTTTCTCTTCTTTTATTTGTTTAACAAAACCTGCAAACTACTTAACTGTTCATAAAGCTTCTAAGTGGTTTCCTTTCATCTAGGAAAATAAATTGAATGCATAATTATATGAATGGTCAGTTCACTTTATCATATATGAAGATCAGCCAAGTGGTTAATATTTTGTAATAAATTGTGGGTTACACATTCCTTGACCACCAAGGGAGACCTCTCAGGGGTTGAAATGTGTTTGGTCTCAAGTATAAATCTATGCATTGTTTGGCACACCAGTTGGGTGTAGGCCTTATTCTGGATAGATAATTGGTAGTAATTTTATCCATCTTTTTATAGCAGTTCATACTTCTTTTGTGTTGCACAATATTTTTGTATATATTTTAGCAGCACTTTGGCATGCATTCAACTAACTATCAATGCCCATGACTAATGTAGGTCTAGTAGTTTCAGGGGGTCTACTCTGAGTAAAATTTTGTTGGAGACAACCCTTTATGCAGTGCTTTTTTCCTGAAGGGACACAGGGGTATGCATACCCCTAAACATTTTGTGAATCTTTGTACTTTTGTCCATTTACTGTATTTATTTTTCCTAATTTGAAATATAAAATGGGTTTTCATGAGTCAAAACGAGAATACCCCTAAACATACTTTGTTTTAGAAAAAAGCACTGCCTTTATGCACTTTTTTTTTGCTCTCAACCACTTCTGTGTCTAAGTCCCATTTTGCAAGTGGAGATTTGCATACATTTCTGTGTATGTTGTATATATAAACAAGCATTCATAAAATAATCGTAAACAAAACAGAGCAAAAAAAGTGTTAGCTACAGCAGGCAACCTTGGGCCTGCACCATTATTTCTGTTCATTAAAAAAGTGTTTTAGATAATTGGTATATCTGCTTTTGTTTCCACCCTGTGATAAAAGTTGGTGAAGTTAGTGACTGAAGTCTGGTTGATCCATCATTAGTTTTCATGATGAATGGGAACCACATATGCATGGAAATGTCTCTCTTAGTTAACCCTCTGATAAAGTGACTAGCTTCCTACCTTCATTCCCCTTAGAATTAGCCAAGTAATTGCTGTCTCAGTCTGAAAACTGTTAATGATTTGCTGTTAGTTAGTTAGGTTTTTGTAATAAACTGCAAACGTTTACCCTACACTTTGCTTGATAGCTAATTCCCCTGATATTGGTTCCACGTAACTCTCAGCTAAAGATGCAAATACATGTTTGATGGTTTTTTAAAACTCAAAATTATCTCAAAATGCATTTTCTGATGTTTGCGTTCAAACAAACAATATTCCTTTGTGTAATTTATTCCTCATACCTCCAGCACAACTTTTTCTTTTGCTTCCAGGGCAGCTAACAATGCAGCAAAAAACAAGAAAAGTACATTTAGAGAAAACAAATATGAAAAAAGTGCTCACATTTTTCTGAGTCATTTTAGGATAGCCAAGCTGATTTCTGTTGTACACTTTGTCATTTCTGACAAAGTAAACAGTAAAGGTGAAAGTCGGAATGCAAATTTAAAAGAAAAGGAAGGGAAGGGAGAGCTCTTATTAAACACTGCATTAAGGAGATGCCAAAATGAACCCGGTTAGATACAGCCCAGATTCCTTTTTTATTCAAAATGGCTCCAATTAGCATAGATCTGATCCTATCAGGGAATTTGGTATCCAGACAAAAGTTAGGATTCTGTTTACTGGAAGGTCTTCAAAAAAGAAGAGGTGTGTGTGTGTGTGTGTGTTAGTTGGTGGGTTGGGATGGAGATCAAGAATAAAGCAGTTACTGTAAATGTGTCTTTCATTTTCCTGAACCACTGTAGAGCTTCTCTTTCTATTAGCTTACAGAGCTCATCTGTCTTTGCTTCACTGAATACACACAAAGAATTCATACAAAGTACATGCTTATGCAGAATTTATTTTACCTACCTCTAGCATAAAAAATAACCTCCCCCCACCCCCATCTTTGGTTTGAATTCTAGCTTCTGTAGGGAAAAATAATGCCCCTCACAAATCTCTCGACCATCTTCAATATTTAATTTTTATCATTAGCTCTTGCTTCCCTTTCATTAATGTGTATAATATATCGTCAAACCTTTTGAATTGCATGGAAAAGGAAATAAAAAAGAAAAAGAAACACTTCAAATGGCAAACTGGGAGCAGAGAAAGAAATGATTGGTAGGTTTCATCAGCCTACATTCTTCTATGATTTATATTCTTGTCTGCTGAATAATTCAGTTTAGGCGACAATATCTAAAAGCAGTCACACTGAAGGCACTTCTTCTCTCAGATGCATGAAGTAGAACTTTTTGCTTTTATGAATATGGGGGGGGGAATGTTGGGATTATTGTTTCATGCTTTTTAACAGGGGCACTTCCCTGTTAGGAGGAAGTAAAAGAGAATTATAAAGTGGGATCAAAATAACTACCTTAGTTGTATTTATTTACTTGTAGGAGTAATCCTATACACAGGAGGGATGTGGGTGGAACTGTGGTCTAAACAACTGAGCCTCTTCAGCTTGCCGATCACAAGGTCAGCAGTTTGAATCCACGCCACAGGGTGAGCTCCCATTGCTTTGTCCCAATTCCTGCCAACCTAACCGTTCGAAAGCATATCAGTCTCAGTAGATAAATAGATACCACTGTGGCAGGAAGGTAAACAGTGTTTCTATGCACCAGAAGTGGTTTAGTCATGCTGGCCGCATGAGTCAGAAAAAACTGTCAATGGACTAATGCTGGCCCCCTCGGCCTGAAAACAGAGATGAGTGCCGCAGCCCATAGTTGAATTTGACTGGACTCAACTTTCCAGGGGTCCTTTAGAAGAAGAAGAAGAAGAAGAAGAAGAGTTTGGATTTGATATCCCGCCTTTCACTCCCTTTAAGGAGTCTCAAAGCGGCTAACATTCTCCTTTCCCTTCCTCCCCCACAACAAACACTCTGTGAGGTGAGTGGGGCTGAGAGACTTCAAAGAAGTGTGACTGGCCCAAGGTCACCCAGCAGTTGCATGTGGAGGAGCGGAGACTCGAACCCAGTTCCCCAGATTACGAGACTACCACTCTTAACCACTACACCACACTGGCTCTTTATCTTTACCTTATCCCTATACACAAGAAGCAGGTGTAAGTTAAGTCAATGAAAAGTTACACCAGATTGTGAACTTCCTTGAGATTTTTTTAAAGGAAGGTGGTACAGGAATGTTTTAATTAAACAAACAAATTACTGTAGAACACGGAAAGTATAATACCTAGAACGAAAAGGCCTTAATTTTATCGTATTTACTCAACGAGCCTCCTTGAGGAGGGAATCTTACAACCAAGGCATTGTCACTGAAAAGTCCCTTTCTCTAGTAACTGTCTGCTTCACCCCATTCAGAGAAGACAGCTGAAGAAAGGATTCAGAAGATGACCTTAGGGTCTGGGATGTATGTGGTAGCAATGGTTTCTTTGGGGTAGCTAAGGTCCAAGCCATTTACTGCCTTAAAGGTTAATATGAACACTTGGAATCCAGTGCAGATTTATTTTTTATTTTATTAATTTATACCCAGCTGTGGAGAACTGTCAATGCTGTGGCCAGGGACCTGCGCTGTTCCCTTCTCCAGCTGCCAACAATGGAAAAAGTCAGTAAGGAGAAAAACACCACAGGTGAGATATGGCTACTTTGTTGTTTAGCAGGGGCCCTTTAAAGGGGTTCCTGAATGAAACAGGAGGAGAATCTCATGAAGGAGAGAGAGGAACGTATGAAGCCTAGCATCTCACTTGCAGGAATTGACCACCCTTTACAGTCATTGATTGGACCTGGCTTCCCTTCTTCCACACAGCATAACTCCCATATCAGAGATCCCCGCCACAGTCTTCTGAGTCTGGGCTATACTGGGAGTATTTGAGTGGCGATTCTCCCCCCCCCATGGAATAACATAAAGACACAGGACACCGGAATTAAGGTTAATGGGCGAAAAATGGCCACAGCTTTATTGGTTACAGGTAAGAGCGGTATTGCCTTTAGGCATTGGCCCTATCAGACTATCCGGCATAAAGCCGGAAGTGGTTAACACGGCAGGGGGAGCCCCTGAGATGCACATCCCTAGGTGCTCCCCGAGGGGTCACCGCTCAGGAGCGCGCTTTAGGCCCTAGCCTCCATAGGCTTCGGACGAGGCAATGCCTCCTGGAATCCTTTATCGGACTACCCCTCAACATTTGGGGGAGGTGATGGTGCTCCTCCCCCCAACTCATCAGCATAATAATACCCCTATCAATGCCTAACTGCCAAAACCAAAGGTGTTGTGACGTTTATGTTACGAGGCAGGCGAAAAAACCAAATGGCTTTAAAAACAATGCCAATTAGCCAAGTGGAAAAACTCCTACCAGGCCCCTTGTGGCGACCAACCAAGGTCCATAGCAAAGTCAGAGGAAAGCCTAGAGGTTGGGTGGGTGGGAAACCGCAGCTGGGCGAGGCAGGAAAAGGGGCGTTCTCGGGCCACACCGACCTTAATGACCCTAGCCCCACCCCTTCAGCCAGCCGATTGGCTGGCCCAGGGTATGACACGGCCCAAGGATTCCGCTGATCGCGCGGGGCTGCAGCCAGCCCCGCGCGGATGATGGTGGGCCATGAGCCCGCAACACCCCCCCCTCCTGATGTTGGGAGTGGCTTTATCAGGCTAAAGATCCATAGCAATCAGGTAAGTATGTCAGAAAAAAATCTGATGAAATTGGAACAGGAAGCAGAAATTGCTGCAGTTTGTGTGGTCATCTGGTGGTCAGGAATGGAAATTGGGCAACTGAATATTCATGTGTGGACAAATGTCTGCACTTTGTTGAGAGTCTTTAATGCTTGAAGTATAAATCCCAGATTTATACAGAATCCCAGACACAAATATTGGCTTTTCTGCCTTGTCTTATTGAATATAGACATCTTTGAGCATACAAATGGGTAATGCCACACACAGATTAAGAGGCCTGCCTTGTCAGCAGAAACTGCTTTGATATGCAGTGTGAGGAGTTGCAGGTATAAAAAAACCACCCACAGATATATCTACAAATACTGCAAATCTAGCAGAAAAGAGTTAGCCATGCAATAACTCCACATCAGCTCCGTCCATTATACTTAAAATGTTGCCATTGTAAAAGAAACCAGAAAAGGGCAGTGGTATGGGGTATGAGCTCAAATTTATGAGATAACATCACCCATAAAAGTCTCACAGTAATGCTGTATATAAATCATTTGCTCTAATCTGTGGCCTAGGAAAAGTTGAAAATGAATGCATTTCCCTCCTGGAAAAGTGACCACAGGAGATAATTCTTCATGCAGATACATTTTTAAAAAAATATATTTTAAAAATCTAATATTGTTGTTAGTTTCTTAATGTGCTTCCTAATGAGTTGCTTTTAGGTGGCAAACTTTAGACCATAATAAACCTAGAAATGAGCATCTCAATAACTTCAGAACCTTCTTTCAGTATTATAGTCTTCCATTTAGCAACACAGGGGGCAGCAGGGACAAGTCCCTCTCTGCCTCCATCACCATTCTCTCCATGATTTGGTGGGTGAGCTTCTGAAGAGAGGGGAGTAAGGTACTACTGTTTTTACCAATGCCTGAGGTTTCTTCAGGAGAAGGTTGGGATATAAATCAAGTAATATATAATTTAAATATCATGTTCCTCATAATTTAGAACTCTGATCAACTCGGGCAATATGCCGCAAGACGATCTAAGTTGATCTCACTTGTCCATTAGCCACAGAAATGAAAATTTTAATTTCTGAAACGCTTTGCAACCTTAAGGTGGTTGTTCCCCGCCCCCCTTACAATTAACATAAGAACATAAAATGAATCCTTTGGGGTTTGTTCCAAGGCTCATGCAGTCCACCATCTTGTTCTTACAGTGGCAAACCACATGCCCATAGAAAATCCACAAGCAAAACCTGAGTGCATCAACATTTAAAACAAACAAACAAACAAACAGTGTATCAAAGTTATGCCCCCCCCCCAGGTTGCAATTATCTGGTAAGTTCCAGTGATATCAATGAGGTCTACTTCTGAGTAGAGATGTACTGTACATGACAGCACTGAAAATGAAAATGGACAGGAAGATACTTAAGCACATTCATTAAGCAGTGAAACTTCCCATTTGTGATATTGATTACAAGGTACAAATAGTTGTGAGCACCTTGCCTCCTTTCTCAATTCTTCACACATGACTTCCCATATATTTAATTTTACCTTTTTGTATTTCCATTGTGCTTTGTCTCAAGCTTTGGTTATTTTCCAGTCCAATTTTCTGTATTTTTTTAAAAAAACTAAAGCGCAGAGGTTGTGGGAAAATACCTGAGTTCAAATTCCCACTTAACCATGAAGTTCATTTATTTATTTTACCTTATCTTAACTTAATACACTACAGTTGTGGGTATAAAATAGGCGCAACCTGCATTGGTCTCCCCAAATTCTTTGAATTAAGGGCAGGATACCAATATGCTACTCTTAATGATGATGGAGAAGTGGATTTATGAATGTGATGTCAGTATTGAAAGCCCCATTAACTATGGACCCCCAAATCTAATCTCACTCCTTATCAGAGCTTCAGTAACTCCTCTCTGCTTTTTACATGGCGTACTTAGCAATGATAAATGACAACAAATGTGAAGAGGAGTTGTTAATGTATCCCAGACAGGCAGTTTTGCAAAGAGCTGACACAAGTTACAACAAGGCTAGACCATCATCAGCTAAATTGTTTACTATCAACACATCTTGAGGCAATTCTGCTGGGCGCAAAGAATATGGCTAATGCTGAAATTGGATTGTGTAACAATTCATTGAACAAGCAATCATCAGCGGCAAAGACCTGAATGTCATTTCCCCAACTAAATTTCTTTAAAGCCAACTATGATGAAGGCTAGGGAGAGAGAGAGAGAGTGCCATGTGAATTAAGACATCTCCATTATGCATGCCTTTAAAGCAAATAATATCCCAAGTCAAGGCAGTATGGAAAAGAGACTGCATACAAGGATCTAGATTTTGGCAGAATCAATAGGGAGCTAAGCTGCTGCTGTGCTAATTTCCATCTCAAAATTGTTTGTTTCTTTAGGGCTGGAAGAGCTAGTCAGATAATCATTACCACAATCTGGCAGTACTAAGCTTATCTGTGTCAGGGTACAATCTATGAGAATAAATTTGCATTGTTCGCATTATGTAAATGGAACAGCAGCATTTTTCTACTTGTCTCGGTGATGGGTACAGGACAAAAAACAAAGGAGAGAAGGCAGCAGCGATATATATTTTCTTCATTTTTGCCATGACTTCCCGTGGTAGCTCCACTACTGAAGGAAGCTTGGTGTAACTTTGCCGCAGCTTAATTTACACCATCTTGTTTTGCAACAGCTTCCTGTGCACAGGATCTCTCCCTAAATGAGTTGATAATTCCAGGGATGCCAATATACCATCTGGTATGCGACATGATTTTTTTCCTAAAGAAGATGTCAAAGGAAATTGAAAAAGCAAAAGAAGGAACACAACCACCATCTAAGAGATGACAGTTCTCATCCCTGACATATTAGATTACAATGTGAACAATGTATATCGTCATAGTGTCCCTCTTCTAGTGTGCAGACTTATAAACTAGATGCTCCTTGGTTATAATAATACATTTGTATTATTCCGGGAAAATGCTGGAAAGCTATACATAGTAGGCTCTCATGCCTTCTGACCATTGATCACAGCAGTGCATCTTCACAGAAGAATATACATAAATATTGGTATTGGACACAAAAAATACCAGTGTGTGAGAGAAAAACCATGATACACCCACAAATGGGCTAAAGCTGTTAAAGAATAGCTAGTGTGCAGTGATATTTATATTCACGCCTATCCTAAGATGCTTTATGTAGTACCAATGGGTTTTCCTTGCCCATTCTTGTGGTCATGTTTTTGTTTGTTTGTTTGTGGGGGTCCTGTCTGATTTTGCTCATTTCACTCATCCTACTGAAGCCCAGTACAACACCAGCCACATAGTTCAGAAGGGGGAATGGAGGGGGAAAGGGAAATATCTGTTGCATGAACTTGCCTTCCACTTGTGTAATACTGGATACCACCTAAATTGGTACTTATGCCACATGTTGGTACATGCCAATGGAACAATTTCCTGTCAGTAAACAGGTCAACACTGGCAAAACAAAGCATCTTCATTGCTTTTATGTACCCCATTCACAAATCTCACATTTCCACATGCATGTTACCATGTCTATATAGTCCACACCCCACCCCTTATGTCTCACTGTTTCACTTTAACTGTTTATTGTCATCTTTTCTAAGCAGACTAATTTATGCTGCCTTGCTGCTGGCTCTTTTGCCAGTTCCAGGAATGGAGCAACTTGCTGAATGCCTAGCAATCAATCAGCATACCGTCTAATCCAGAAGTAATTGAGTAGCATCCTGGGTAGTTGCTAAGTAACAAGTTTTATTTTTTTACCTCCAGGGAATCCTTTTCACATCAACTAGTGTGCTGAAGAATTATCCTGTTTGTCAGTCACAGAAGCACTACGTACTCTAGGCTTAGGTTGCACACTCATTTCAGGCAGACTTTTTGTGCCCTCAGTGTCACCCTGCATAGACTAAAACCTGGTCCCATAAAACACCAGATGAAGTGGTAAACCTACGTCAGGACAGCATTGCTTCAATATGGAGATGGGTACATATTTCTGCATTAACCTGCATTTAAAGGAAGAAGAAGAAAAACACCTCCCCAAATGCATATTCAAACTGCTGCAATAACATTTGGAGAAGCACAAAATGCAATGTTGAAGCGCAATTGTTCAAGAGATGCAGATCTGGTGACTTTGTATAGAAATGTGCAAATAGAAGATTCCTCAAGCATCTCTGCCTCCTCTATAGTCATTTAAAAGTGAAAGAAAGAAAACCCATAGCATTTTTTCCTAACATATTGCTTTTTGTCTTAGTATTATCCCTGATATTTTCATTTTCTATGTTGAGGAATATTTTTTCTTCTCCTCATGCAAACCTTCACCCGCAGCCACAGATTCTTTACTCCAGAGCCATATGTTTTCTACATAATTCAGTATTTGTGGGAACAAAGGGCTTATCCACACTTAACTTTCCTCTGCGCATTCCAGGCATTCCACATCAGCTAAGTACACTACTTAGTGAAAGATGAACCATTTGTAACCTATGTAGCCTCTCGGACCTCTTATTTGCTGAGGAAGAAATTTTGAAACGGTCACTTATCCAGGAAGGACTGTCCTGCTACTGCTTCTGGAGCACCAACTTCTTTCGGTGTGTTTTGACGGCTAAATATATAAATAAGTTGTGGATATAACCAGGCACATCTGTGCTGTGGTTGGGACTTTATACTTGTTTTGGAAGGCATGTTGCCTCAAGCTTGAATCATTCTCTGTTTGATACACCAAAAAATCCCCTACTTTGAGAAATTCTCTGAAGTCACATTAGTTGGTGTTACCTAGTATCCATTGTATGCCACTTGACTCTATACAGCTACTAAATTGTATCTTCATTCAGAGTGTTGTAATCAAATTATTAGCCTGTCGTGTTGCTTTTAGGTTGCCCGATTCCATGTTTTAAAGCAGCATCTCAGAGCGCTCCCTCTTCTTTTGCCCCGGAGCTTCCCCCCCATGAAAACCCATTCTTTAAAGCTGAATTGGAACAAATGGCGAACCTGAATTACCATTTGTTGCATTTCAGCTTTAAATAGTGGGGTTTCCCAGTGAAAGCACCAGAGCGCGTGCGCACACACAAAAGATGGCCCCAACATGGAGATTTATGCCTGAAAAAAAGCAGGGCAAAAAGCAAGTGTAGATAACCTTGAGAGCATTCCCAAGAACACAGTCAGCACTCTCCTATTACAGGGGTTGATTGACAGTGGTGGACAAGCTTTCATTCAGCAATATGTGTCTTCTATCACTGGTCATGTCACTGAGGGTTTCTCTGTAAGTTTCCAAAGAGCCTTAGAGTTATCCAGAACCACAACTTGAGACAACTGATGCCTTTGGATTAGTTATATGTTTTTGGATTCCCATTTGGAGGTCCTCAGATCCTTCCACTGATAGGGTATGCAGAAAAAATGGAGAAAATAAAAATAAAGATGCATTATATACACAGAAATGTGTATAATGGTATAATGTTATTCTGCTGCTCTCATACTAATTCAGCGAACCATTGGCTCTGTTGTCTCTAGTGTTTACTACTGAAAATTGAATTTATACCAACACAGAAAGAAGGTCTATCAAAAGGCATCATCCTGCAAGAATGAACAATGAATTTAAACTATCAGTTTATTGTCCAGTCACATTATTTCTTCCTGACATTCTCACTGTTTGTTTCCCCCTTAAGCTTACAAAACCAAAACCAAGAATTCTGAAGCTGGTAAATGCACATTACCATTCCTGACAGATCACATCTTTAGGGATTAATTAAAAATAATAATAATGTTGAAATCCCATTGTTCATTTCTTGCACAAAAGAAAAGGGAAAAAATCATAGGCTGATTATTTTCATCTGTGCTAAAGGTTGGATTTGATCAGCTTATTTCTCTCTAATATGCCTGGAAGGAAAAATATTCATTTGTTTTGGCCAGATGGATGGGGAACAATTTTGCCACACCCAATTAAGCTTTCCTTCTGCTTCAGTCTGTGTGGCACTAGAGATTGAGAGTTGAGAGTCAGATAGAAAACTTTATGTTTCCCATCTCAAAACTCCAGCCACAATTTTTAAATAATAACACTGCTGTGACCTTGGAAATATACCAGTTTTTGAATCACGGCGTGCATATTTCCTGCCTTCCCCCTCAGGTGCCCTAAGCTATGGCCCAAATACCAGTAAAAGAAAATATGTACAATATAACAATAGTTTATGCTTTGAATCAAGTTGGCACATTTTGTAGCTTTAGCCCTCCTGAATTAACTGTAGGATATTTCATTACAGTGCTATTTCCTACATCTTTAAAACCAAATTTTAATGCACGTCTGCACTCGGTGGTTTGTGTGCTGTGCTAGGTAGGTCTCTAGGGGCTGGGAGCCAAAACCCCAGCCATAACTAATAATTAGAGTCTCAACTATATTGCAGGACAAGGAATTCTGCGCTGGGGAAAAAATGAGGCTTAGGCGAATGGAAAATGCAAGGCATGGCTGTATACAGAGAATAAAAGCTGCAAATGGCTCATTTGCTCCTTTTCCATTTGCAGAATGGCTATAAAAATGCCAGACAGATTGATTTTTAGGCAAACACTAACACTGCAGTAAAGTAAAGATTAATTCGCAATATTCCTCTAGCAAGGCTGCATTTCGACCACATTTCCAATTCTGCGCAGATCGAGTACGCTTTAATTTCAATGGGAGAGCAGCCATGTCATGCTTGTATTTTAAAGGGAATAGACCTTTTCTCTCATTGACAAAGGCAAAGAATGTGGCTGTATTAGTTCATACAAGAATTGCTTTCTGGGATAATTAAGGTTTTATCACCCAGAACATTCAATGCAAACTGACGAGGGGAACAAATCTAGAATGCTGCAGCCAACTGACCGCTGGATAAATTGTAGTATACATCTCTCTTTTTTAAAGATGCCATGAATTGAAGTCCCATGGCTTTGGAAGGGGCACAGAATACTTATTCTTCTTTCCAGTTGAATAGCTGTATTATGACTATTTGGTGCACAAACTAGCAGTGAAATGTAAAGCACAATCATAAAAAATGTCATAGAATATTTTATAAGGCCACCATTTTCAATGTCACTGTTAAGGGCATATCAATATATATGTATTTTTTTATCTCCCCCTTTTCATTAGCCATAAAGTATAACTTGGTCTGAAATGTAGCCTGTATAATAATCACATCCATCTTCACTCACAGGGAGTGAAAAGTATAATGCAGCCTGTAGGTTTTGACTCCAAATTTTCAGTTCTAAAGCAATCCATCATTTGGGGGTCTTACCTATTTAAAATAATGTTTCCTAATTGTTTTAACAAATGATGTTACTATAAAATTCACCTAATGCTTTGGGGCATAGCTGTCGTATATGGAATGCTGTTTATTGTGATGACTAAATGAAGCCATTTTCTGGAGTTCCGCTCATGACATTTGTGAGCGGGGAGGAGGCGAGAGTGAGGCTGTTCTGCCATGTTCTGCCCCAAACTTCCTTCCTTTTAAAAAAATTAAATAATTTTTATTAAGTACAAATTAGGAAACATACATATTTACAATACAAAAGAAAAAGAAAATACATATAACCAAGGGAAAAAAATAGGGAATACTTTGTCTCTTTTCATATTTACAGTTATTTATACCTCTATAAAATGTTATTCACAATAAAGGAGTGAAATGAAAGATAAGATATCAGAAAAAAGAAAAAGAACGAAATAATTGAGAATTTAAATTTCTATGATGCCTGGAGAACAAAAAATCCAAGTGCTAAAGACATAGCCCACTACTCAGAGGAGGAAAAAATCTGGGGGATGAATCGACGCAATATGGCTATCAAAAAAGTTGAGTTTAGAAAAAGCAGAGATACTGAATAGATCGATATCAGATCACAATCCAGTATTGGTATATATGAAATTTCAAAATCATACTAAGGGGAGGTGGAGAATGAATGAGGAGGTATGGAGAGATGATCAAAGGGTTAAAAGGGCTAAGGAAATATTGAAAGAATTCTATGAAATAAATGAAAATCAGGATACGCCCAAACTTCCTTCCACGTGCTGGAGGGAGAACCTGGTCTATGCGAGCAAACTCTACATGTGATCACACACCGTTCTAAATCACACAGATCCTTAAAATATAGGCAGACTCGCTACTTCAAGTCTCCCCCTCCAATGTGTGGAAGACGGCGTGACTAGAAAATGTGGCTTAACTAAGCTGCTTTGAGAGCCAGGTGTTATGTTGCATAATACTGTTTTATAATTTTGGATAATTTATGATAATTTAGAATTTAAATGTATTTTAATGTAACATTTGATACTTCCAGCTCATGGAGGTGAATACATAGAAATAGGGCCCTGTCCTAGTTTCTGATCCAAAATTGACTTCTGACTTCTGCTCAATGATTGAAACTAAGATCTTCACGTCAAATCTTACTACGGACTAACATGAACTTATCTCTACTCATAAACTCTTATCTTTAATATTGTAACGAATTATTATGTTATGCACATCCTTATGAGTTTGAGTTTGTAATCTCTGTTTGAGTTTGTAATCTCTATTTGAGTTTGTAATCCTTGTCAGAATACATACTTTTGAATGGATTAGTTTTTGTTACAATTGACTATTGATTTGCGAGTAGGGACCACTCCCACTATTGAAACTTATATTGGCCAGAGTTCTTGGTGTGCTTTTTTCTTGGTATATTTAATAACAAGAACTCCAACTTATTTAATGTGAGAGTCAAGTGTGGCAAAAAGCAATATATAAATGTTTTACATCAATAAAATGTAAAATACATACATGTAAATGTGAGGCAGGAAGCCAAGATAAATTAAATTGCTGGCTAATGTTTTACTGCTATTGAGAAGAAACAATTGATGCCAATCGCTGATGTTGACAATCAAATATCTGCCAAATATTCACACTTCCAAAGAATAATTGACCCACATTAAGATGACAATTGTTGGATGGTATTAATTTCAGTTGCCTCTGAAATATACTGGAATTAGGAAAGAACCGAATGCTCAGTTACTTTCACTGGTATTTGAGTTTGATCTACTCCTGTAACCGAATGAGATGAAAAGAAGCATACTAGAATTCTGCGATAGAATTCTGCGATAGTAGAATGGCATGTACCACTTCAAACGCGGGGTGTGTTTCTCTTCTTTGCATGCTCCTTTGTGATTTTTAAAAAATGCCCTGAACCAGCATATTTCTTTCCAATATCCTAGGGTTGTGTTTTTTTGTTAAGAGCATAAGAATATAAGAAGAGCCCATCCAGTCCAGTAGCCTTTCCTCACAGTGGTCAACCATATGAGAAACCAGTGAGCAGAACATGAACACAAGGACATTCTTGCCCTTTTCTGAACCTTTTCCAACTCTAAAATAGCCATCCTCAAGGTTCTCCAAACGTGGTCACACCATAGATTTGTGTAACATTATGATATTGGCAGTTTTATTTTCCTTCCATTTCCGAATGATCCCTAGCTAGGAATTTGCCCTTTTCATGGTCACCACATACTGGCTTTGGGTGGTCTGTTTTAATTGATTTTAAAATAATCATCATAATCTGAAAACATTTTTAAAAGAATGGCATCTCCCACCTGTAGCACTAACACCCACAAGTCTCTTCTCAATTCTGTTGCATGTGTAGATTGAAAGGTGTGTGTGTCCCCGTCCTCACAATTTGCATTAGTTCAAAGAGATCCCAAGGGGCTCGGTCCACTTCAGCATACCAGTCAAACTTCCCCATTTCGATTTAAGTTGTTAGACACTTTGATAACAGTTAATACTTCCTCATTTGCAGGGCTCTGACACACAGACACATTTTGAAGTTGTCCTTTTACTACAGGCAGAGGGATCATTTTAATTGCCAATGGCAAGTCGTTTGATGGGATCAGGTTACGCAGTCAAGGAGAGAAATTACAGCTACTTATGAAAAAAATATGATGTGTGTTTAAGCCAAATTGAGTTATTTAATGAGGGCTTTAGGAAAATGGATCATACCCCCATCGTGTCACTTAAGCATATTGAGTGGCTCAAGGGAAAAATAGTGTGTGAGAGCTTTAATTAATTTCCACTAGCAAATCCTCTGAGATACCGAAGTATGGCTGGGATAGGGAATCTCTGGCATTTTCTGTTCATAGTATGTATGGATTTCAAAGACGCAGAAGTACAATAAAAGGCATCCAGATCAACACATTTAGCAGGAAGTTTAAATTTCAAACATTTCGTTAGTTGATACCCTCTGTGCTACGTTTGAAGCTTCTCGGAATGAAACAACAGCTTTTACATGGTGGTTTCTGAATATTCCAACAGCATCATTCACCTACACTATTTCAGTAATTATTACAATAACCCTATTATTATCCAATATTATTAGCCTCATATTGCAGATGGAGGCTTAGCTGAGAGGTGAATTAATGCTATAGAGTTAATTTCAGCTCACTTCCTGGCTCACGTCACCTGGCCTTAATCATTACATTTACATTGGCTTTCATTTTAGGCTCTGACGCATTTGCATTAAAATTCATGCAAATATAGGCAGAGGGGTCATTCTAATTGCCAGCAATATGCATCCAGTCAGCTGTGCAAATCAAACTATGATTATTCAGTTCAGAGATGGGGAACATGTGGGATTCCAGGATTTTTTTTCGAGGGGGGGGTTTGCATGGTCCCATGCAGGTTAAGGCTGGTGAGACTTCCAAAAATCTCCCCTTTTACTAGAGCAGGGATAGCCAAATGTTGTTAGACTACAACTCCAAACAGCCCTATCCCACACAAAATCAATGATAAGGGACCTCAGTGGGGAGAGCATTCCACAGTTGGGGAGCCACAACTGAAAGGGCTCTCTTTACATCTATTATTCTTAATAATAATAATAATAATAATAATAATAATAATAATAATAATAATAATAATTTATTATTTATACCCCGCTCATCTGGCTGCGTTTCCCCAGCCACTCTGGGTGGCTTCCAACAGAATATTAAAATACAATACTCTATTAAACATTAAAAGCTTCCCTAAACAGGGCTGCCTTCAGATGTCTTCTTAAAGTCTGGTAGTTGTTTTTCTCTTTGACATCTGGTGGGAGGGCATTCCACAGGGCAGGTGCCACTATCGAGAAGGCCCTCTGCCTGGTTCCCTGTAACTTGGCTTCTCGCAGCGAGGGAACCACCAGAAGGCCCTCAGCACTGGATCTCAGTGTCTGGGCAGAATGATGGGGGTTGAGACGCTCCTTAGCAGCAAGTAAGCCTCTCTTTTTTTATGAACACTAATATATATATATATATAATCCATGTTTGATTTTTTTCAAGCTCAAATTTCTTGGTCTGTCTGTCACATGCCTATACCATGGGTAGGGGGCAGAAATATGAATAAAAGTAGTGAATGCAAATACATGGTTAAAGGAATTGAAATGAAATACACAGTGGCCAGCAGAACGATTAAAATATAAAGAGAGAAGGTACCTTTATTATGAAGTGTATGCCCCCCTACTGGGGAACTTACACCTTTGGATAATTTAAATTAGAAAAACATAAAAGCAGACAACCACTGGGAGAGTGAGCCTCAGAAAGCTCATTGAGATGCTCCTCAGTGTTGTGGCAGCTGGTGAACTATAAATGGCTGTGGCTTATAGGACCATTCTCCTGAAAATTCAGGTATATAGCCAGGAATGCTCCTCAGTAGCCAGAGTAATGGTGGCCAGGAATTATTTATTTAATCATTCTTTCTTTCATTCTGAGGTGCTACAGCTAATTTTCATTGCGAACTAAGTCCATGGTGGGGATGTGGGTGGCGCTGTGGGTAAAACCTCAGTGCCTAGGACTTGCTGATCGCATGGTCGGCGATTCGAATCCCCGCGGCGGGGTGCGCTCCCATCGATCAGTCCCAGCGCCTGCCAACCTAGCAGTTCAAAAGCACCCCCAGGTGCAAGTAGATAAATAGGGACCACTTACCAGCAGGAAGGTAAACGGTGTTCCATGTGCTGCGCTGGCTCGCCAGATGCAGCTTGTCACGCTGGCCACGTGACCCGGAAGTGTCTGCAGACAGCGCTGGCTCCCAGCCTATAGAGTGAGATGAGCGCACAACCCTAGAGTCTGGCAAGACTGGCCCGTACGGGCAGGGGTACCTTTACCTTTACCTTAAGTCCATGGTATCATCCATGGTGAACTTCAGTCGGATGAGCACCTCCAGGGCAGGAAAATACAGTGTTTTGATTTCTGGTAGGCAGAGACCTTGGGCCTCTCACAACAAGCAGTTCGACTATATTCATTGATACGTCTCACACATATATTTTCATTGGGTTTGTGGGTGGGGCGTTGTGCTTAAATGTTGAGTTTGTATACTTTCCTTGCTTGACATTAGCAAGTTTTATGACCGCAAGATTCCTTTGCATCATTCGGCGACTCAGTGCTATTTTACACCAAATATCCTTCTTTAAGAACAACATTAGCATAGCTTCATGACAGGAGTCTGGCTAAATTATTCAACTTGTGACGTCCTGTTTTATCTGCTAGCTTGTAGTTGTTTTCTTCGAAATAATAGAGCTATTTATTATTTTTATGCATCGGTCATATAAAAGCACTATCCTGTACTATCTCCAAGGTACTAAAGTACTATAATATCACTTCTAAATTTCGGTGTCAAACCACGGGCAAACGGAATGAACCAAGATTAAGAAAATATGTCTGCTCCACAGCAACTGATAATTTTTTCCCTCTCATGAATAACTTTACAATGATTTATACTCACTATAAAATCACTCTGATAAAATAAAAATAATCAAGTTAAGGTTTATCAGGTAAGAAAGTTTATTACACAGTTATTGTGAAATGCTGACCTGCGATAATACCATTTAGAAAACAGTGCCCTTTTAAATCTTTAGTTCTGTTGTGGGGAATATCAGTCTCACTGCATTTTGGCTCTACAGAGCTGAAATGAGCTAAAGTCTGGAACTATATAATAATACAACTACTGTGGTATGCTGAAAGGAAGGAAATTGGTTAAAATGCAGAGCATACACGTAAGCCTTGAGCACTTTCGGCAAGGTGTTTTTCATTAAAGCAGGACTTTTAAGAGGGTAGGTCTGTTGCGTATATTCACTAGCTCACAAGTTCTCACTGTACAGTGAAGGAGAGGGAGGTGAAATATCCAGGGCTGGTCCTACCAATATACATAGTGAGGTAGCTGGCTCAGGCAGCAAGTGCTGATGGCTAGAGAGTCAACAGATCAGTTATGCTACATGGCCTGCCCTGCAAACCCTAAGCTAGTTTACAACCCTTTGACTTCAGTGAAGGACTTTTGTCCCATCACCAATATTGATGTAGGGATCAAGCCTACATCAGCCTAGTTAGCTTTTGTATATGGAATGGGCGGGGAGACACTATATTTTCCTTAACCTTGGGCAGAAACTTGGGCCAGCCCATTACATGACAGGTGCTGGGCTTCAGGAAGCCTCAGAGAGATATCCAAAGGAAGAAGGCACAGGCATTTGGAACTGTGGCCTTAGGGGAAATGTAACCCATGCCATTACCCTCATTATTAAGAGCAGGAGAATACAAAAAGGGAGTCTTCTGGATTGTCTAGCTCAACAGGTAGGTCCAGCTCTACCAATAGCGAATGGGGGGGGGGAATTAAGGGCTTCTGGGTCACAGGCCCACACGCCCCTGGGCTGCTGTACTGGATTTGGTGCTGCCGCAACCGGAGGCACAAGCAGGACCACGGGGCTGTTGCACCATGTGGAAAAGAGGGCATTGAATCCAGGGGTCACATTACGGAGTCAAACTTCAAGAGAACCGACCAACCCCCAGGCATTGGTCTGAACAAGAAAATACAGGAGCGCATCCTCAATGGGGAGTTGGTGGAGCTGTTCTCCTTGCTATCCCGTGCCGCTTCAACGAGCCTAAAAGCCAAACCTGCCAAGCGGCAGAAAAAAGACAAAAAAGTGAGTGTTGAGCATAACTTCCATAATTGGCTCACCACATTCTCCACCTACATGGGAGTGATGGTGGCCACTTTTCCTGACAGGGGTTGGCACCTGACCAACTACCTGCTTATCATTTTAAAGGCCAAAGTAATGACTGCAGAGGCAGCGATGCTCTCCTACGACGAACCATTCAGGGAGCGGGCAGCAGAGGATGACACAGTTAGGTGGGATCTTAAGGATAGTGATGCATGGTTGGAGTTGGTTGCCCCATTCATCGGAAAAGGGCCCAACAACTCAAAACAGTCTAAACCCCAATCCAAAATCCTCAGGAGATCGCACTGGGAATATAGCAATGGTGCCTGTTACAGGGAGAAATGTCAATTCACTCACGACTGTGAATGCTGCAATGGATCCCACCCCACCACGGAATGTTTTTTTGGGAAGAAGCCTTTTCAAGGTTCACACGGATCAGGCACATGCACACCTCAGGATAAAAAAGAGGCCGGAGCCCCTGCAGGCTCCTCTGGCCCATAGCAAAATAAAAACAATACCCGCAAATAACCCTCTCCTTTCCCTAGTCCCCTCACCCATATCTCTTTCAGCCATGCTGCCATTTCTCCACCAGTACCCCAACAGAGAGGCAGCAAAATACATCAAGGAGGGCTTCAGGGAAGGTTTCCGTATCCCAGTGGTAGGCACCTCTTCACGCACCAACCCCCACAACCCAAAGTCTGTTTGAGAGATGCTGCACATTGCTGAGAGGAAGATTACCAAAGAGTGCTTTCTAGGGTGGGTGGCAGGCCCATTCACGGAACCTCCATTCCTAACCTCATAGTGTCACCTCTGGGTATCGTTCCTAATAAGGCCCTGGGTGAGTTTCGTTTGATACACAACTTTTCTTTCCCAAAGGGTAGGTCAGTAAATGATGCCATCCCTCAAGAACAATGATCAGAAAAATATGCATCACTTGACCATGCAATCAAGCTTGTTAGGGAATGTGGCCCGGGCGCCCTTATGGCAAAATGCAATATTGAATCTGCCTTCTGCCTATTACCAGTGAACCCCATGGACTTTTGGTTGTTAGGTTTCAAATATCAGGAGCAATGGTACTTTGATAAAGCTATGCCCATGGGCTGTTCCATCGCATTCACTGCATTTGAAACCTTCAGCATGTTTGTGGAATGGGCCATGAAACTTAGGTCAGGGTCCCACCTTATTTCCCATTACTCATAAAAACAATGGGGCAGTGGTTTTCAGCTGCCTTCAGAGGGTACATTAAGCACAACCAGCAGGCACTGACAGATACCGTATAATCCTTTCAGGCTCGGCTCCCAAACATATGTGGATATTCGGCCACAACATAGTGCATTTGGTGACTACCCATGCTGCCAACAGTCCACCTGGTGAACACTTGGGTCTTCAGCCAAAGGTTCTCATTTCCTGGTTCAGTCACCACAGAATGTGCTGGGATGCTGTAGTGGAAATGTGGAAGACAATTGTATTTCGATGAGTTATGTGGCATGTCCCTTTCCCTTTAACATCCCCAGTTTGAGGTCTGCTGGATTCTTGTGTTTCACACACCTGTCTGGAGTTTCTTGGGTTCTTCTGTGTTGCAAGTGCTTGCTGGATGCCTAGCTGCAGGTATTGGTAGACTTTCAGCCACTCTGTATTAATTCCATCTCAGGGTCCTGGGCTAATCATGAATAATGCAAGGTGGACTTGATTATATCAAGGCAGGCTATAAAAGCCATAGGTGGGAGTGGCCTGGATAGCTTCTACCCAGATCAAAGGACCAGATGCTGGGAGACCGACAGTCAGCATCTCTCTCCTGCTGCTTTGCCTGGGGCTCTAGGCAGCTGAAGGGGAGATTGGGTAGCCCCTGTTGGGTATGTTTTATGTTATGCTTTGTATGCCTGCTGTTTATTTGTTAATAAAACTGTTTTGGTTCTCCTTCCACCTCCTCATTCCTTTTGTCCTGATAGCTTTGGAAAGAACTGCTGTATTTGGCAGCACAGATGCCCTGCTTCCTTGGTTGCACCACAAGCTTGCGTTTCATCCCCCGCCCAATGCGGTTGTGTTCCACCTCGGCTAAAATGACTTGGTCATTCGTAAGAGCATAGTGCTGATCAAAACAGTGATTGCAGACTGGGAAAGTTTACATGTCACGAACCCCAATACCACAATATTCTGGTCAGAACTTCTACTACGTTTACAATGGTGTGGCAACCTCACACCCACCAGACTTAACTACACTGTTGAAAAAATCAGTAGGGCACTGCGCTCAGCAACCGCGTGTATGGGAGGTCGGGTTGTGAAGCATCCCAACATTAAAGTATACATGAAGTATACTCAGACCTCACCTGGAGTACTGTGTCCAGTTCTGGGCACCACAGTTCAAGAAGGACACTGACAAACTGGAACGTGTCCAGAGGAGGGACAACCAAAATGGTCAAAGGCCTGGAAACGATGCCTTATGAGGAACAGCTAAGGGAGCTGGGCATGTTTAGCCTCGAGAAGAGGAGGTTAAGGGGTGATATGATAGCCATGTTCAAATATATAAAAGGATGTCACATAGAGGAGGGAGAAAGGTTGTTTTCTGCTGCTCCAGAGAAGCGGACACGGAGCAATGGATCCAAACTACAAGAAAGAAGATTCCACCTAAACATTTAGAAGAACTTCCTGACAGTAAGAGTTGTTCGACAGTGGAATTTGCTGCCAAGGAGTGTGGTGGAGTCTCCTTCTTTGGAGGTCTTTAAGCAGAGGCTTGACAACCATATGTCAGGAGTGCTCTGATGGTGTTTCCTGCTTGGCAGGGGGTTGGACTCGATGGCCCTTGTGGTCTCTTCCAACTCTATGATTCTATGAAGGAACTATTCAGGCCCGACAGAGTGCACCTGTCAGGCCTTGGTAACAAGCGTTAGCTGAGAGAAATCAAACATGGCCTGTTGGATTGTTTGGCGGATGGTGAAGGGTCTTTTCAGGTGTAGGTGGTCTTGGCGGTGAGACCACAATTTTGCGGCCTCAGGTGGCGGTATCAGGCCTTGGGCGGAATCCTTTAGTCTATCTTCCCTAAATGGGGGTGGGCATGTAGCGGTGACGCATGCCCCCCTTCTATTTGCTGTGGCAATCCCAGGGTTCCCCATTAAAGCGGTTGTCTAGAGGGGAGGGTTTGGCCATACTCCTAGAGGTTGTCATTGCTCTCCCCTGCGATGGTGGCGTAATGGGGGTGGGCTTTAGCTGCTTGAACATATGTTCTCCAGAGCCAGCCCATCCCCCCCACACACACTAGATAACCCTGATGTTCCCCAGATCCCCAGCAGAGGACAGGGAGGTGTAAATGCCCAATGCCTGAGCCAAGGTCTACCCACATCTGAAACATAATAAAGTTGTGGCCAATTTTAATCCCATAGCACATTGTCTTGAATCATTATTCCACATGGGGGCCACCCAGGGTTTGGGGGACTCTGCCTGTCCACACAATGTGCCATCCCAAAGCCAAACCAAACTTCCTGCATTAAATCATATTGTAGAGCCAGAATCTAAAGACACTAGTGAAGTCTGTAGATCAGTATGTGGCAACAAAATCCAGCCCTTCTGGACAGCAGTTCTACAAGAGATATGCAAAATAACTAAGCAGGTATTAGAACTCACCCCAGAATTGGCCCTACTGAACATCTTCTAAGAGCATAATGACCACTCACATTGTAGAGATCTTATAGCCCATCTACTCTTAGCAGCCAGAAACCTCATAGCCAGACACTGCAGAGACCTGTCAGGAGTAAACATGGACCAATTGTATCAAATTGTATGGGAAATGGCCTTACTAGAAAAGCTATCCAATAAACTGAAACTGACATGGGGACAAATAAAAGAGGACGCCTTCACTCCAGTATGGCTCCCCTTTATCACATACACAGCCCAACAAGGGTTACCTATACATAGAAGATTTGTTTTCTATCTTTTAAATTTAGTATATTTCAAAGTTTTTCAACAAAGTTTATTCTTTTAGTGCCTTTCTCTGGGATCATCATCTTGCTTTCCATTTACTGAAGCATTTGCATCCCTTTGTCCAAGCAAGCTGAAAGCACTTGTATATTGAAATCAAAAAATAAAAGCTAAACAATGGCCACTTGTTCATTGCAGCTAGATTGACATTGCCCAAACACTGGAGAGACTTATAATGTGTGTCATTGGACTACAGGTGCGATAATTAGTCGTCATGGAAATAGTGTCTCAGAATAATAATTCTTCATGGTATTTAAAAAAATCAAATAAATTTGTTTTGACTTGGCACTCTCTATTTTTTTTGTGTTAGCAATAAGGGCCGCAGTAAAAAACCCACCATCCTATTATGCTTGAATTTGGAATGCATGTATTGTATATACAGAAACTTAATTCTTTCTGGAGGTCTGTTCTTAACCTGAAACTGTTCTTAACCTGAAGCACCACTTTAGCTAATGGGGCCTCCCTCTGCAGCCGCGCCGCCGGAGCACGATTTCTGTTCTCATCCTGAAGCCAAGTTCTTAACCCGAGGTACTATTTCTGGGTTAGCGGAGTCTGTAACCTGAAGCGTATGTAAACTGAAGTGTATGTAACCTAAGGTAGTACGGTAAAGGGACCCCTGACCATTAGGTCCAGTCATGACCGACTCTGGGGTTGCAGCGCTCATCTCGCTTTATTGGCCAAGGGAGCCGGCATACAGCTTCCGGGTCATGTGGCCAGCATGACTAAGCCACTTCTGGTGAACCAGAGCAGCGCACGGAAACGCCGTTTAACTTCCTGCCAGAGTGGTACCTATTTAGCTATTTGCACTTTGAGGTGCTTTCGAACTGCTAGGTTGGCAGGAGCAAGGACCGAGCAACGGGAGGTCACCCCGTTGTGGGGATTCGAACCGCCGACCTTCTGATCGGCAAGTCCTAGGCTCTGTGGTTTAACCCACAGCGCCACCCGCATCCCTGTATATATACATATATACACACACACACAACTGTATTGTGATCCATAGACCCAAAATACAGAGTACATTTTTTGACATTGTCACTGACATTGTCTTGTTGCACTAAGAACGTGTTAACATCACCCCAGCAAAAAGGCAGAATATTGGAAGACAACAAATCAGGTTAAAATGAAGTCACTTTATGCACAACAGTTCCATATCCATTCTTCCGATTTCCAAATTTAATTTCAGTGTGGCAGGAAATAGGTAAAGGTAAAGGTACCCCTGCCCGTACGGGCCAGTCTTGACAGACTCTGGGGTTGTGCGCCCATCTCACTTAAGAGGCCAGGGGCCAGCGCTGTCCGGAGACACTTCCGGGTCACGTGGCCAGCGTGACATCGCTGCTCTGGCGAGCCAGAGCCGCACACGGAAACGCCGTTTACCTTCCCGCTGGTAAGCGGTCCCTATTTATCTACTTGCACCCGGAGGTGCTTTCGAACTGCTAGGTTGGCAGGCGCTGGGACCGAGCAGCGGGAGCGCACCCCGCCGCAGGGATTCAAACCGCCGACCTTTCGATTGGCAAGTCCTAGGCGCTGAGGCTTTAACCCACAGCGCCACCTGCGTCCACCTGCAGGAAATAGTGATAGCATATTTAATTGAGACTGCCCTCTGGTACTTGTCTGGGCTGATAAGTATTACCACTGTTTAAAACACTTCCTTTTCTTAAGGCACATACAATGCAGTGCTGTACCACAGAGTAATGTGTGCAAACATTTCCTACAGGCTTACAAGAGAGAAGCAAAGAAAAATATCTGAAGCTCTTCCTGAGCAAGCTGAGCTGGTCTTGGGGCTAGAGCTACATCTTTCTAGGCTTGTTGTGCTGGGTGACTTCCACATTCATGTTGAGACCACCTTGTTTGGAATAGCTCACAACTTCATGTCCTCCATGACAGCCAGGGTCTGTCCCAATAGTATCTGGTCCCACACATGCTGCAGGGCACCCTCTTGTTGTCATGGGGTTCAGACTCACTGGAACTCAGAATCTCTGCAGGGTTGAGTGATTAAAACGATCAGCTTTAGGAGACCAATGAATCCGAATTGTTTCTTGCCACCCTAGCAGGTGATACTGTCAAAGCCTAAGTTGACATCTGGAATAGAGAAATGACTAGGCTGGCTGATGTGGTCATTCTCAAGTGTTCCCTCCCATGGGGTGGTGCAAAGCTAACCCCCTAATTTACTGGTGGTGATGAAATGAAGGACACAGAATAGAGTGATAATGGCAAAAAACAAACAAAAAAAACTTGGAAGAGTCCATTGGAAGGCCAACTCAGTGATAGTGGTTAATAAATCATTCTTTTCTACCACCATTGTGCTGGCAAAGAGTCATCCAGCAGACCTGCAAAGGTCTATTAAGTGCAGCCCCACAGGATCACTCAACAACTCACTGTAAAAAAAAAATATGCATGCCACTTTGCAGACAAAATTGCTGTTATCCACTCTGACTTGGATCCTGTGGTTGACACAGGTCCTGTGGATTACTCAAATCTGCATTTCTCTTATTTTCACAACTTGTTCTGCAGTGGTCAGGAAGGGGACCACAGTTTTGTCACAGGCCTTGCTATGTAGGCCTTGTCACTGCCCTTGTAATGCAAACATAGGGACTTTCTGGATGCAAAGCATATGCTCTACCAATGAGCTACCGTCAGGTGTGATCTAACGTATGAAACAGAGTGCATGACTGCAGACTCAGTCCCTGACCTTGGTGCTTTCTTGTGCAGAAGTAGGGTTGCCATATTTCAAACACTGAAAATCCAGGCAGAAAGGTTGTTGAGTTGGTTTTGAGCTATTTTTATGGGAAGTCAGCAAAATCGGCACTGCCACCATGGGCTACCCCAAGTCCACATTTTCCCAGACATTTTGCCAATTGCCCAGACACTGCTGCCAACTGTGGTATTCTGGATATGTCCTGGAAATTACGGGTGCATGGCAACCCTAGCAGAAGGAGCACTGGGTACATATACTCTTCTGGCACAAACACTAGTATAGATAGAACTTAATGGAATAACTTAATTAGAACCAGGACTTAATGGTCTGACCAGTGGGTCCTTTAACTGGTCATGTGTATTCCTTGTGAAGCACACACCTAACATTTTACTTCTATCCAGTATTCCATAACAACTGTTTCTACATTTCAGATTTTAGAGTAAAAGCAGAAGAAAATTTGTTGCATACCCAGGTGCAGAATATCTGCCACCTAGTGCACTGCCAGATCTGAGGTGATCTGACTGGCCTGTTCAAGCAGGCCTCTGCCATCAAATGGCAGTTTAGCCACAGGGGGAGGTACTGAGCATCCCACCCATGGCCAAACAGGAAGGAAAATGGCACCAGGATCAGGCCACAGCTGCGCTGGGTAGAAAGACTGCTTCATTGGCGCTCCAGCTAAGCAGGGATATTCTAACCCTGATATAAAACACTCTGAACCTGTGCCATTTCACACTTAAACTCAATTAAATCATAGCACAAGCATGACTTCAGAAATATAATAAGTGTTTGCTCTTTCCACCCCAATGCTTAACACATTTTACCTGCCAATAAGCGCCTTCAAGTGTAGGAAAGAACAATACATTTCAAAACTAAAAATAATAAAATGATCCTCTGCAGCATGTACATAAAAAGTGGAGGGGGGATGATGATGTGGTGACTGTGGAAATGGAGTCTGGGGTTCAACACAGCACTAGACCACTAGCCAATGAAATCATATCATAAAGTTTTCTAGCATAAATTTAGTCAGCTATTTCCTGGCCAAAATAATCAAACCAGATTCACACAGAGAGAGGGGGGGAGCCACAATTTACAATGTCTAATTAAGAATAATTTATTAAAACACGGGGAAGTAGGATATGGGGTGGCAGAAATAATAAGGATTCCAGAAATGACCTGGGGAAGATGAATTTGTGCAGTGTGGAAAGGAAATAAAAAATGACTCAAGGGATCATGCAGCCTATAAATACTTTCAAGGTGAGAATATAAATGAAGGAGGAAAATGAGTCAGTAGAGCTGGATGGAGCTTTCAAATCAAAAGCCAAGATCTAAAAGCAAATCACAAAGATGATGATAATATATGAAGCAATCAGTAGTTAATTTAAGGCCAATATACTGTAAGTATGTGGAAGTTTTACATTCACAATTTCCCATCATATTTTATGAAGTGCCTGAACATCAAACAACCTCACCTTACTTAAAACACACACACACACACACACACACCCCAAAAGCACAAATCAGTTATTGAATGTCTTTTCCTCATATATTGAAACAGCTAAAAGATTGCTAATATACAAAATAGGAATAGCTTTGCTGGCTAAATAAATAAAACAAAATATAACAAACCGGGCAGTTGACTATTATTTAGATCTCAGAGAAATGAAGTCCAGCTTTGCTGTTATAGTACCCTAACTGAAGAAATGAAGCCTGCTGTTGACTATATTTATTAATTTTATTTAGCCAGGGGTTGGTGTATTTGTGTGGGAGGCTGATTTTGCTACTTCTGAATCTTCTCAAAGAAACTGATCTGGAGGGTCATAATCCTGCTTCATTCTTGTTGGAACATAAGACACTTTATGTGCATACTAATGTAGTACTTGTGCACACTATAATAGTATGTTGGTGCTTATGTTGATGTATGTGTGCAAGGTAAAAGGTAAAGCTTGTAGGAATAACAGAGGACGACAGGAGGTTGGATGCAGGTGAGCTGTGCAGAAGCACTCTGGCAAGCATGCTCCAAGCAGGCTGCCGGCTAGTTCAGGAGAGGCTCCTTTTATTAACAGAAGCCAACAATTGGAAACAGTAGTGAAACCAGCATCTAGACAGCATCTTTAAAAGTAGAGACATCACCTTGCCAACAAAGGTCCGTATAGTAAAAGCTATGGTTTTCCCAGTAGTGATGCATGGAAGTGAGAGCTGGACCATAAAGAAGGCTGATCGCCGAAGAATTGATGCTTTTGAATTATGGTGCTGGAGGACCTATCCATTCTGAAGGAAATCAGCCCTGAGTGCTCACTGGAAGGACAGATCCTGAAGCTGAGGCTCAAATACTTTGGCCACCTCATGAGAAGAGAAGACTCCCTGGAAAAGACCCTGGTGTTGGGAAAGATGGAGAGCACAAGGAGAAGGGGACGACAGAGGATGAGATGGTTGGATAGTGTCTTTGAAACTACCAGCATGAGTTTGACCAAATTGCGGGAGGCAGTGGAAGACAGAAGTGCCTGGCGTGCTCTGGTCCATGGGGTCACAAAGAGGCGGACACGACTAAACGACTAAACATCAAAGTGAAACCACTCTGAACATGCCGTATTTCCATCTAAGCACATTTCCAGCATTAGTGAATAGACATGTTAGCAGCTGTTTCCCTAAAATGTTTCCCGATACTTGATTACATCTGTGTCCCCGGTCATGCTCCAGCCAAGTGTTATGTCTAGTAACCAAATCTGTGAGAGGACAAACGGTCAGGGGGAAAGTCCTGTCTTCTAGCCAAGAGGCGAGAGTTCGGGGAGCGTGGGCGCAAGGCTCCTGGGCACACTGTTGCATGCCGGGTGCAGCAACAGCACAGCAGAGCGTTACCTCCACAAAGCTAAACTGTTAACTGAACGGTTAAGTCCAGTCAAACTTGACTATGGGGTGTGGTGCTCATCTCGCTTCAGGTTGAGGGAGCTGGCTTTTGTCCATAGACAGCTTTCTGAATTATGTGGCCAACATGACTAAACTGCTTCTGGCACAATGGGACACCATGACGAGTGTCAGAGTGCACGGAAACGCCATTTACCTTCCTGGCTGCAGTGGTACCTATTTATCTACTCACTCTGGTATGCTTTCGAAATGCTAGGTTGGCAGGAGCTGGGACAGAGCAACGGGAGCTCACCCCGTCACGTGGATTCAATCCATTGACCTTCCAATCAGCAAGCCCAAGAGGCTCAGTGGTTTAGACCACAGTACCACTCATTCCCTTCTGTGTACATGTATCATACAAAAGATCCAGGCATGGACTCCAAAGAAAGCAGAAAGAGATTTCAATAATGTACTACTACTCAAAGACCTACGGACCTGGACTTAATTCAAACACAACTAGTGTCAGAATGGGGTTGGTGGGGTGAATGGAAGGTACCAACAACTAAATTTTAATATAGAGACACAGTAACAGCAACAAAAACTAATAAAAAATGGATTAGAGAGGCTGGATTTTAGAAAAAGAACAGTCTGGATTGGAATAAGGTCATATAAGCAATAGAACAATCAAAATGAAGTGTAAGGCTTGCATTGACCTAGTGTCTTTGAACTGACTAGCAATATGAAACATTGATGAGTGCTGAACTCATCAATGATGAGTTCACTGCCTCTCTTAAGATTCTACATCACACTTTTAAGTATAGGACTAAAGCATATATTAATAGCAACGTCAATAAAACAGCATATATTGTCTCACAGGAGTAATGTGCTGGAGAAATAAATATGGTAAAGCAATTTTCAATGAAAAAGCATTATCTCCCCAGAAGTGCTTACAGGGCGACAAGGTATCTGTCTGTCTATCTGTCGTTCCTTTTTCTTTTCCTGGTAAAGAACAGTTTAGTTTTGGTTTATTTTTTTTTAAAAAATAATAATAAAATATTTTTTCCTCCAATTAAAGAACACACACAGGCACAAAACGAATACTGTTTGTAGCTTCTCTTAGGTCCATGGGCTTTGTAGCACTGGCATTTTGAGCATAATGTGAAAAGCATTTTAAAACTCTGGGATTTCTCTAGAGAGTTCACATTTTCAGAACAAATTGGGCAACTGACAAAGATTTAGTCTCCAGATCTCAGAGAAATAGTTAAAAATCAACGCTCTCTAGATACCAAGAGAAAAGCTATTACAAATACTTGACTCGGAACCCAAACATTTGTTGTAAAGGCATTCAAAGGCCTCAGAGAGAGGGAGTGTGTTTTCCAAGCATTGTGCCAGCTTTTCTAAATCTGGATTCTAAACAAAACTAGACATAGGATAGTGTTTCAAGCCCAAGTATTTGAGCTTCAGAGCTTTGTTAACATTTCATCTCAGTGGGCTTTTGTGAAGTCTGTAACCAAATGTTAGGCCTGAGAAGATAACTTCAGATAAAATGGAATAGTCTAGTATATGTAACGTGTGAGAAATAAGCTGGGAGTTGAAGGTGGTATCACTTACTAGATTAGCAACAACAAAAGCAGCTTTGCTGTTTATTTCAGAGGGATAATGATAACACATCTAATTTGAACTTCTCTACCCACACAGTTCATATATAAAATGCACACCTAGGAAAACACTGAGAACTGAACAAAGACATTACAGATGAACTGAATATTCAATGGGAAAACAGCTTTCAAGCAATACATTGGTCATGAGTGTATTTGGTGGTGGGGAGGGGGTGAATTTATGGCTTCTCACCTAGCCTTCTTTCACACCTGTAAAAATCCACATGAATGTGTTTGTCATTCAAGGATTTGAAACATCTATCACATAACAAACATGACATCCACAGGTTCCACATAATCTCAAATGAATAAACCTCAAGCTGAAAAGTATCTGAATAGTAATTCCTTGAGAGATGATAGCCACATGTAGAGATGTGAATGAGCTCACAGATAAAAATGGGGTGATGGGTCACATCTGCACTTGGCATACGGTGAAATCTTCAACTCTTTGCAGGAAAATATGAATGAGCTACACTAGGATCAAACTTTATCCTAGGGTGGCTTGGTTACCAGCATGGCTCAGGCAACCAGGTCACTCATTGGCTACATTCACACTGTGGTAGCATGCAACTAGCAAAATGGTTACTATTCTGGCTCACACCAAACATTTGTTCACACAAATTGTTCTGAGTCATCTCTCCTTCCTTGCTCTTCTGTCAAACTTCAGATATCCCTGTTGTTGTATCGTGAATACTGGTTGTAGTATTGCGATTGCAGCTCTTGTAAATATAACCTTGGAGAAGTTTGAACAATTGGTCACAAAAGGTGTCAGATGGTCAGTTACCTTCTCCCTCTTCCACCTTTATGTTAATCAAGGTTAGAATGCTTAACAAGGCACTGACAACAGAGGGTAACACAGAATCACAGAGTTGGAAGGAACCCAATGCAATGCACGAATCTCAACTGAAGCATCCATGACAAATGACCATCCAATCTCTGCTTAAAACCTCCAATGAAGTAGAGTCCACCCTCTGAGGGAGTCCATTCCACTGGTGATCTGCTCTTACAGTCAGAGAGATTTCCCTGGTGTTTAGCTGCAGTTTCCTTTCTTGTTACTTGAAGCCATTGGTTTGGGTTTTACCCTTTGGCGCTGGAGAAAACAACCTTGCTCCAAAGGAAGCTTGCCCCACAGTCATAGATGTCAAGTGTCCCTTATTTGAAGGGACAGTCCCTTATTCCAGCGTCATGTCCCGCTGCTGTCCCTTATTGATGGATGTCCCTTAAATGATGTCCCTTAAATGATGTCCCTTAAATTTCAAAGGAAGCAGCTCCTCTCCCTCCCTCCCTGCCAGCCAGGGAGGAGGGAGGCTCCAACTGTGTTGCTTGGCTGTGTTGCTCACCCAATAAGAAGTCTAAGAACGACTGGGGGGGTGGAGCTTGCATGCCTTGTGTGTGGCTAGTTAATGCAAGCTGAGGGGGTTTTTGAATGCTGGACGCCATTTTGTTGCACGTGCTGCTGCCAACTTTGCAGTGCAAAGCCAGGCCGGGGAGCCATCTTAAGTTGAGGTTGCACAGGCCTTGTGGTGCATATGATTCAGATTCTATTCAGTTGAACCTCTGGTTACAAAGTTGGTTGGACAGTGTTCTCGAAGCTACCCAGCATGAGTTTGACCAGACTGCAGGAGGACAGGAAGACTGGAGTGCCTAGAACAGGTGAGGCTGCAGATCCCTTATTTTTGGGTGCTGGTCCCTTATTTTCAAGGCTGCTGGCCCCTTATTTTCAAATCTGTAAGTTGACAGCTATGCCCACAGTGCATAGTTAAACCATGGGATCTGCATTTCACAAGGTGTAGTGGAGGCCACCATGATGACATTAAACAAAAATAGTTAGAGAAATGGCTAAAAGTCATGAAGACTGTGCAGAGACAGTGGGCCTCTGAATACCAGTTGCTGGAGGGAGGCAACAGGAGAAAAGGATTTGCCCTGAAGCTTGTGAGTTTCCCATGAGCAACTGACTGACACGTGTCAGAAAGAGGAATATGCTATCTAGACACAACATAGCTTCTGATCAGACTCAAACGTGCATCTAGCATTTTTGCTTTTATGCAACTATTGACATCTTTTAAAGAGGGCTTTCCCTGAAGGGTAACTCATTCACTTTATATTATACAGAATTTCAGTAATTTGATGCAAGATCCGGTTTCTAATCCTTAAAGAAACGAAATAAAATCCTCACATTGTGAACTCAGACATTAAGTGTCTAATAGATTAATGGCTGAATGTGTTACTTCTGACCTATAAAATATGTCAAGTAATGTAAGTGAAATATTTGAAATAAAATGCATGAAGTGCTAACAAACTAAAATAGCTTCCAAGGCCTTGCATGTATGTTAGCTTTCTATTGTACAGATGCTTTTCCAGGAAAAACCAACAACAGTGCACTTTATATTTTTGACGGACACAATAAAGATATACAACGCCTTCAAAGTATGGGTTGCTCTAAACCTCCATGCATTAGTTTCCAATTTATTTGCAGTCTTCAGTGCCAAAATGACTTCATAAATTGTTGTAATGAGAAACATATTTACAGACCTAGGAGTAAATTTACCTCATATTCTATTCATATATGCATTATTAATATGTGAGGGGTTTTCTGGGGAAAATATATATTAAAGCAATGTGAACTGCAATATCAATTTAACCCTATTCCTATTTGAAACTGAACAAGTACAACTTATACTACCCAAAGAACAGCACAAAATTCTAGTACTCTATTTTAATTAACATGTCACTTACCAGAGAAGGTATCTGATTCTTGGGTCATTATCTATAACATCAAGCCCCTTGCCATGTTTGACCCTTTTACAACTTCAAATGAAGTCATTATTATGGCTTTGTACAGGGCTGTAGATTTGAAAATTATATATATATATATATATATATATATATATATATATATATATATATATATATATATATGAATTGAATTACCCTCAAAATATAGTGTGTAGTTGCCTCCCCTTTCATTAAATACATTCTATTGCTGTTGGCTAACTTAGTAGCAATTCTGCACTGGTATTTTAAATAGGTCTCAAAACCTTCAGGGAGTTAAGGACTTTCTCTGCATGCAAAGACAGGCTCCAGCCCATTGAGCGGACGAGATCATGAGTGGGTCCAATGGTCAAGAAGGTGGTTTCTGAATGTTCTAGAAAGGAAAGTCAGGGATAGAAGGAGCTTGTCAACTTGGGAAGGTAGCCCATCGAGAAGAAGGAAAACTCTGATCCTAAGACTCAGCCTTCTCTTCTGAATATATCCCACGAGGCAGCAAATGTTGGCAAGGATGTGTTCAGGAACAGAACCCAACAAAGCAGTGTAGAGTTTGAAGGTGAAAAAGGAGGGGAGGAAAGGGGGAGAAGCAGGGGAGGGGAGGGATGGAAGTCAGAGTAAAGAAAAGAGGGGAGAGAGAAAAGGAGGGAAGGAAGGAAGGAAGGAAGGAAGGAAGGAAGGAAGGAAGGAAGGAAGGAAGGAAGGAAGGAAGGAAGGAAGGAAGGAAGGAAAGAAAGGGGGGAGAGGGAAGAGACAAGGAAAGATGAAAATGTTTGGTTGCAGTAGTGATGGTTCAAGTTATAGTATGAGGTTAAAGGCCCCTGGGGAGGGGGGATTGCTAATGAAAGTGTGTGGGGAGGTACGTGTATGTAGATTTTAGGGTTAGGAGGGTAAGAGAGACTAGAAAAGCAGACTAAATCAAAGAGGGAAAGCTGGGGGAGAGAGATGAGAGATCTGAAGATGTTGAAGTTGTGATGCCTGGCAGTAGTATTTGTATATCAAATGCCAAAGGTAATAGCAGTGTAGGAATGAAAATGTATAGAGAGCCCTTTTGAGAAGAAGAGAAGGCTAATGAGTAAACCCTACACAAATCCAGTGTGGAGTACCTAAGATGGGTGGCTGGCACCTTGTTCACCTCCTTCCAGCAAGAGAAGACCACATAAAACAATTTAAATGCCTCAATGTTAGTACCATGTTTTCAAGTGCTTAATTTTCCACTCCTATTTCTCCAGTCTGTGCTTGTACATGTGCTTTTATGCCAAAAGTGACAGATTGGTCCATCCTTAGTTGTATAAGAATGTAAACACATTTTGTCCTAATGCTTGAGAACCAGGACATCTTAGTTGGATGTAACTAAATTATTGCATGAATGGAATGACTCCCACCACTTCACTTCCCCCTTCTTTCTGCATGTGCCCCTCAGATCTGGTCCAGGGTTCCCCCAAGCCTCTAGAGCAGATTTCCAGTTGACTCACAGAAGTCATTCAACCCATGTAAGGCTTTAGTTGGATACAACCCCTTATATTTTAATGTATTTTTAATCTTTGTTGGAAGCCGCCTGGAGTGGCTGGGGAAACCCAGCCAGATGGGCAGCGTACAAATAAGAAATTATTATTATTAATTATTATTATTATTATATTTAAGTAAAGGACACAAGTCAATGTGAACTCTGAGAAAGAAAAGTTCAAACAATGAATACAACATGAGAATTAGATCTGATTTGCAGTTGTACTTCTTCGAAGCTTCTAAGATGGAGAAAAGAAACAGCTATTATTTACATTAAAAAGCCTCAGTAGAATAAGGGAATCCTCTGAAGGCAAAATTGATTATATATACCAACATAAGTGCGCTGTATTTCAAGAACAATATAAGGTGTCAGATTTTCCATGTGTTTTTACTTGTTTTAAACAAAACTGTTTGCACTTGTTTCTAACATTAATCTGGTGTGTTTTATTTCATCTAGATTTTGGCATGCTACTGCTGTGTTATTTCTGTTAACTACAATGGTGTCTGTGAAGATTTGCTGGAGTTTCTTTTGCAGAATTCTAATTTCAGTTTATTAGCATTCAGCTGGAGAGAAAAAGGCAATGCTACTTGAAACAGTGCCTCATGCTAACAGAGCAGAGACTTATGGTGGTTGGCATGCCCAAAGAGTAGAAGTGATAGCAGTAGTTGTTGTCATCATTGTAGTAGTAATAGTAGTAGTTATTGGATGAGGTTCTGCTATCCCTGGCAGAGCACTTTTGCTGTCAGAGGAAGGTCTGCCCTACATATGTAGTAGAAGGAGATGGCAAGAATGCACTGTCACTTCAGACTAAATATATGTGTAATGTGCATACATGATGGGGACGCGGGTGGCAATGTGGGTTAAACCACAGAGCCTAGGACTTGCCGATCAGAAGGTCGGCAGTTTGAATCCCCTTGACGGGGTGAGCTCCCATTGCTTGGTCCCAGCTCCTGCCAACTTAGCAGTTCGAAAGTATGTCAAAGTGAAAGTACAGTGGTACCTCGGGTTACATACGCTTCAGGTTAAATATGCTTCAGGTTACAGACTCCACTAACCTTGGGTTAAGAACTTTGCTTCAGGATGAGAACAGAAATTGTGCTCCGGTGGCATGGCAGCAGCAGGAAGCCCCATTAGCTAAAGTGGTGCTTCAGGTTAAGAACAGTTTCAGGTTAAGAACAGACCTCCGGAACGAATTAAGTACTTAACCTGAGGTATCACTGTAGATAAATAGGTAAATTTAGATAAATACCTTTCCACTCCGGCGGAAAGGTAAACAGTGTTTCTGTATGCTGGTCTGGTTCGCCAGAAGCGGCTTAGTCATGCTGGCCACATGACCTGGAAGCTGTACCCCAGCTCCCTCAACCAATAAAGTGAGATGAGCACTGCAACCCCAGAGTCGGTCACGACTGGACCTAGTGGTCAGGGGTCCCTTTACCTTAATGTGCATACATGTGCATTGCTTTGCTGAATGCACTAATTATTTGGATTCAGTGGCAACAATGCTAGTGGGAAGTTCAGTGCTTTTATTAAGTAACAGACTTGAATACAGGATAAAAAGCACATGCAGAGAGAAGAGGGAGGGGAGATAAAATACTTCCCTATTCAGTATTTGGGAGCTCCAAGGAATGATAGCAGAGACTCCAGCCAGTTGTTATGCACCACCCAGCTGGTCAGGGTCTACACCAAAGCTCAAAGGTCAGACCTTATCAGGAACCTTGGACCCTTAATGGCAATGTGCTGTCATGGGCCAGGAGTCAGCTTCGCCTGCCAAACAGCAGCCTGAAGGGGAAGAAGGTGGAATGAATCCACCTGACGCTGATCAGCCGTCAAAGACATGGAGGAGAAGGTGCTGTGAGAACTAGCTGGCTTCAGCCTTCTTAAGAGAGCTTCCAGCAGCAGTCAGACACTGGAAACAATGTTTGTAGTTCCTGGCCCTACCTTGCTGCTTCTTGCTCATCCTGACCCCATGATCATTGGATTCCCTGACCCCTGGGCCATCTGACCACATGGATTGCTGTTTGTCCAACCCTAGGACCAGACCAGAACTGACTTTGGATGTTGCCTGCCTCCAGGCAAGTACACCTCATAGACTCTTGTGGTTGGCTTGACTCCACTGAGCTCTGCATGTTGTTGCTCAGCAATGATACTATGTCATGTGTTGGCTGGCTTGATATCTAAATTCCTGTTACACTAGTCCAATATACAAGGGCCAGTATACAGCATCAATCTTATCCTGACAGCAGCTTCTGGCCCTGGAACTTTGAAGGTGGCACACCCAGGTTTAACTATAATTTGGTCAGAACTGGCAGAGTCATACGGCACCTAGGCATTGTTTTTAACAAGATGCACTTATATTGTCCAGAAGGCATGCACCTATCACCTGCCAGCAATGAGTGTGGGTTCCTGGATGCATACTGAAGCTTGCAGAGTTGGCTGTTGCTATATATGAGTCTGTGTGATGGCCTGGGACGCAGGCTCGGACTCAGAACCAGAGGAGTCTGCACCGGATCCTTTGCCTCAGGTGGCATCTGAACCTAGTCTGGAGCCTGATTCTGAAGAGCCCCAGTCTGCACAGGTTCTCTGCAACAAGCACCAGCTGGGCCAAGTCAGGAGCCTGAGCCTGCCCTGGCTCCAGATGCGAGGATTACCTCGTTGCCTTCAGCTGGGCAATCACTTATAGCTGCTCCACTACCAGTTGGGTCAGGGGATGCTGAGGCGGCCTCTGGGTCCAGTAACCCACCAACATCTCCCGAGCTGCAGAGACTAAGGTCTGAGAGAAGGAGAGACCTGAGTACTCGTGGGAGGAGTGCTCGCCTTCGGGCAAGACAGGGAGGTGAGTCACCGGGGGATCAGGACTGGCCATTATATATATTTCAACTCTAGAACGTTATCAATTTTTCCAGCCCAAAGGGGGAGCAGACAGGCCACAGAACCTCCAATGGCAGCGGGTATGTGTGTGTCCATCTATTGCCATGTAAAGCAGATGGTACTATTTTTAGCCTTAAATGCTAAAGAGAAAATCAGCATGCCATAGATTTTATTTATTCCAGTCCTATCACTTAAGTGGGAGTATAACAAGAAGTGGAAAAGACACTCATGTGCATCTTTGCATGCCCTTACCCAAGTGCTCCATAGTCTCTTACTTGAAAAATAAGCAGAATATGCCCTACTCCAGCGCTGAGCAGCAATTAACCAATATTTACTTCTGTTGATCAGTGGATTGCACAACAAGGCCCATGTGAGTGTTTGGGCAAGAATGTAAATGATCCAAACTGATGTCTTAACAGCTGTGATACAGCAGTCATCAATAAATTAAAAGTCACTGTTCTATAGAAAACCTATTTTGAGGGAAAACCATGCAAATGTACGTAGATGTCCAACTGCCTGGGGCGGCAACTTCCATCTGCCCTAACCAACAGTCAGGATTATGGATCAGCAATACCTAGAGGACCACAGGTTCCCTGTACTTCCTGTGCAGCCATATCCTATTAATTAGGAATATGAGTTTCTTCTAAGCACTCTGGGGTTGACCGCTGATACAGAACTGGTGGACTGTTTTGACAGCATGTGGTATAATGAATAGAAAATGACCTTGACTCGAGGGAATCTGCATCCAAGTCCCTACTCTCTGATGAAGCGTACTGAGTGGTCTTAAGCTGGTCACCATGTCTTAGACTACATTGCACTTTGCTCAATACCACACCCAAGGGACAAATCACAAATTAAACAATTCTGATCCCTTCCAAGATGGCGTCGTTAGTGGTAGTTCTATTTTGTGCTCCGCGTTGATAATATAGATTTATCAGTGTTTCTTAGCACTTTTAAAGCTTTTTTTTTTACTGAGCTTAGTAGTTTTAAATTATATTTTTTTTTATTTACTGCCAAAGGCCTATTTTTATCTAAAAGAGGTTCGACAAGCCGCCCTATCTTCACGAAGCGGGTAATTAACAGACGGGGAGGCCAGCTACTTCTTTGGAAGGACACCGAGCTTTTTATCTATATAAAAAAAAGGGAAGGAACTGAAGCAGCTTCAACCCCAAGAAACACAAGGCAAGTTTAACTCGATAATCATTCCA
This sequence comes from Podarcis melisellensis, assembly GCF_964234715.1. Classification (NCBI taxonomy): domain Eukaryota; kingdom Metazoa; phylum Chordata; class Lepidosauria; order Squamata; family Lacertidae; genus Podarcis; species Podarcis melisellensis. Next base: position 69,272,516 of record NC_138539.1, read on the forward strand.
AGGGGACTTTTGTTTTTTTTGTTATACTGCCTAGCTACTTTACTGGTTACGCCGTGAGGCTGCTGAATGAGGGAGAAAGAAACAAGTCATAGTATGACCTAGTTGAATTTTAAAAGAAACAAGTTATAGTATGAAAGCCTAGGACCAGTAATATTTTCTAACATTTTAAATGACTGACACCTCACAAGCCCCGATGTAAATTGCTGGAGAAATTAACAAGTTGGTGAGGTTGGAGAGGTTTAGGAGGCAACTTCCACAAATCGGCATCTCTGCTATTGCTTACTCCAGCTTAGAACAAAAGATAAGTCGCCATTAAGCAAGCACCCTCTACCATATATCCATATATACCCATATACCCACTATGGTCCTCACTAGGAAAAAATACAAGGACCAAGGAATCTTGCCTAATTCACCACAGAGCCCGATGGAGCGCCGAAGGAGACAAAGTAAAATTACCAGCTACTTTCCTCAAAAAGACTCGAGTAAGAGAACTCAGAATGAGAGTATTCTAGATGTAGCTATGCCTCTGCCACTCACAGTGCTGGATTGGTCAACACAGCTAAAGGACTTGCAAACAAACAACAAGAGGACAAACCATCCAACAAATCTGGCCCAAGAACGTGCCATAGCAGAGAATGCTACAAAGGCTAATACAGCCAACATACCTGATGCTAATCCTCATTTGTCACCGCTGGAACTTGGAAGTAACCTTTCAACCTATTGGTTGAAAGCCAATGACAACGGAACAGAAATGCGGGGTGATTATCTGCGGGAGCAGATATACCAGATTTCTACGGATCTCCTTAACGTCAAAAAAATTTTAGCGATAACAAACGGGCTTCTCCTGACCCTAGTGGATAATTTCAAACAACATGTGAGCGCTTCAGACCAGATTACAAATCCCCTAGTCAGCCCGGATCCACCATTCCCCACCAAACCCCGGAGGAAAAAAGCTGAGCCTAAGACGAAGAAAAGCAAAAATATGAAAAACCTAAGGCGGCTTAAGACAACTCACCGTACCTGTAAAAAATATTGGCAGAAGCTCTTTAACCTTCTTCCATCCCTTTCTACAAGTGGAACAAACAAATCTAACTCGAGTGCCATCAAAGAGACACGTAAAGTAGATACATCCATAAAAGAATCTAAACCAAGTTTTGAAGAATCAACACCGAGCTGGGACAAAGGAACTAATCCATCTACAGTTATACCGCCTCAGAGTCCTCTTATGGCCAGCACAGAATCTGTAGACAGAGGTGAGCTGGCGACCCAAACTATTGAGGGGAACCACTCCTCTCAAGCTCGACAGATTTTGTGTCCCAAAAAGGAATGGAGTTTAGTCCTAATCCCACAAAAGCTTGTCTTTGCTAATTACCCTAAACCGCCTAGATTTTATGCAGGGTCGGACCGTATAGACCATTTTTTGTCCATTATAAGTGGCATTTTACCGGGGGTAGTAAAAGCAACTGACATAGCCGCTATAGAGTATCTACATCAAGATGACTGCTCGGTACGAGCATTGATTACTTTTTTAGATCATAAGCTGGCCAGTTTTATGTTTAGAGCTAAAAACCTATTCAAAAAAGAAAGAATAGTCCTATTAAGAATATTTGAAAATAGAGCACCTTTAACTTCTCTGATGGGGCCCAAGGGCATAGGAATGGAAGTTCACAAAAGGGAAAAAACCAACCGCCAAAACCATCAAAATAGAAAGCATAAGTTCCAGCAGGATCATCTCCATCAAACAGTACCAAATGAAAAAAAGGAAGCTCCACATCCAACTGGCGTCTGGCCTCTCACGTGTGATAGTGAGGACTCCGTTTTGGAGGAAGAACTCTCGCTGATAAAGCGTTTCTGGTCACTGCATTCTCCAGCTCAAACTGAGATCCTGAAAAGACTTGATTTACTTCAAAGCAGACTAGTAAAAAAGGATGACCAAGGTGTGACAATGAAGGACCCTTATGTGCAGCCCATATCTCCCAAATGTCTAGTGGATAAGAAGACAGTGGGAGGCACCTTTAAATGTGTAGACGTGGAATTACAATCTGAGCCCCCTGTGATGTACAATAAAGTAAAACCAAATCAATGTGTGAAATCTCAAAGCTCCTGGCACAGCTATCTTAAACTGTCTCCGAATGAATTAGCTTCCCCCCCAACTCCAAAATCTAGCCCCAAATCACCAAGAAGAGAGGATCACTACACTCTCTCCAAACAGCCATCCTCGAAAAGAGCCAATGGGTGTGTTTTTTTAGACACCAAAGAATTGCTGGACGTGGTGGTGACATAGATCCAGCTCCCCGAAGGGCCCGGGGCCTAAAAGTGCTGTCTTGGAATATCGCGGGTTGGCACGCTAAGAAAAACAACCAACAATTTTTGTGCTACCTTAAGCAATTTGACATCATCTTCTTTCAGGAGACATGGCAGAATGACCCTATATTTCTCAATGGGTATAACTGCCACTACCTGCCTGCCTCTCCATCTCTAAAGGGCGGCAGATCTAGTGGCGGCCTAGCTTGCTTCATTTCCACGGAGCTGGCGCATTCTCTAACAGCCCTACCCAGCCTCAGTTCTTTAGCAACAGCCGCTCTACTTAGCTTCAAGAGAACTACTCTTTTGCTGGTCAATGTCTATATTCCCCCAGGCCAAAAAAACCCCGTTGTCAAGGCTACATGGGCTGAGCTAGAGGCGTTTTTAGAACCTCTCGAATCTACTTACCCGTCTGCCCTGACTATTGTGTGTGGAGACTTTAACGCTCGTATAGGAACAGATGACAACAGTCTATACACTCACTTCAACCTATTTATGGACCCTGAAGAACAGACGGATATTGGTGCGACACGACTGTCCAAAGATAGCAGAAGTAATTCTTCAGGTCTCTGCTTAGTGCAGGCTGCCAGACGGAGGGAACTGCTGATATTAAACGGCAACATAGAGGGGGATCGCCCCGGGGAATATACCCATTTTTCCAAGGCTGGGGGAAGTGTTATAGATTATATTCTAATCTCAAGATTCGCTCACAGCTTTGTAAGGAAGTTCCAAGTGGGCCACAATACTCTGAGTGACCACCTACCTCTAATTTTAGAGCTTGCAGGTCGGCCTTTTGACTATTCTATTGCCGAGCCACAATATATACCTTCTGTAAATTTGGGTATACTTGCTCCCAAAAGACTTAAATGGTCCCCAATATTGAATGAAAATCTAACCCTCCTCCTTCAGTCAGTGGAGTTTAAGCTTATTCGCTCCGCTATTGTGTCAGGCAATTCAGTAGATGCGATTATGGAACGCTTTAAATTACTTTTGGAAAGATTGAAACCCCATTTAACAACAGTGATACATAGCTCCGCTACAAAGAGGGCAAAGGACGGAGCTAGTTGGTTTGACCTGGAGTGCAGGCAAACAAGGAGACAAACGAGAACAGCCTACCAGAGATATAGGAAATCAGGGACCGCCATCCTACTTAATGCTTATATTTATCTGAGACGGTCTTACAAACAATTATTAAGGAGAAAGAAACTGGAAGCTGAACGAGCCGCATGGCAAAGTTTGGTTAAGGCATCGCACAAGAAAGATACTACTTGCTTTTGGCGAACCATATCTGGTCTACTGGACCAGGAGCGCACTAATTCCATCTGTACAGTGGAATCAATGGAGTGGTTGCGCCATTTTCAATCTTTGTTCTATGACCAGGAAGCCCAACATTACAAACTATGCATCCAATTGGAGGACCTACCCCATTGGCCACCAGTAACTGTAAAGGAAGTTGAGAACTTAATCGCACAATTAAAGAACAACAAGGCCCCAGGGAATGATTACATCCCTGCCGAACTTCTGAAGTCCAACATTGGCTGGTGGGCCCCCCTGCTGGCGTCTCTATTTTCTTGGATCGACTCAACGGGTTTACTCCCAGATGGTTGGACTGAGGCAATAGTTATTCCAATCTATAAAAAAGGACCTATGCCAGACCCGGCGAGTTATAGACCAATCAGCCTTCTGCCTATACCCAGCAAACTATATGCCAAACATCTTTATATTAAGCTAACTAGCTGGCTGGAAACTGAAGCTATTCTAGCGGAAGAGCAAGCGGGTTTCAGACAAGGCAGATCCACCATAGACCATTGCTTCACTCTAGCCTATTTAATTGACAAATATGCCAAAAAATCCCGTGGGGTGCTATACGCAGCCTTTATCGATCTAAAGGCTGCTTTCGATTCAATTCCACGTGCAAGACTCTGGGATAAATTGAGCACATCAAGTATAGACAAAAGACTATTATTTCTGATCAGCTGTTTATATAAAGACACGGTGCTGTATGTAAGAACTTCGTTAAATGGCCATCTTATAGGACCAGTTCCTGTCAGCAAGGGGGTCAAGCAAGGTTGCATCCTGGCCCCAGTTCTATTCAACTTTTACATCAATGATATGGTTAACTGTTTGTCATCTCCGGACTTCCATGCCCCCAAACTGGCTGACAAATCAATATCAGTGCTTTTGTATGCTGATGATGCGATACTCCTATCTCGAACAAGAATAGGCTTAAATAGGCTCATAGGTGAATTCTCAGCATACTGTAGGAGAGAGCAACTGGCAATAAACTATCAGAAAACCAAAATCATGGTTTTTGCAAGGAAATACAGACAGTACAGCTGGAGGATGGATAACCAGACAATTGAACAGGTTAAAGCCTTCAAATATCTGGGTATCGTTTTCCAGTCGACCGGGTCCTGGGATGTCCATCAAAAATGTGCCAAAGAAAAAGCAGCTCAAAGTATTAAGATGCTGTCCCGCTTCTTTTACACGAAGGGGGGCAGATACATCCCAGCAGCCTTTGAAGTTTTTCAAGCAAAACCTCTGGCGCAGTTACTGTATGGGGCACAAATCTGGACGGGGAACCACTGCTCCAGTCTTGAAACTGTTCAGTCTAAATTCCTAAGGCAGATATTCGGCGTCCCCTCCTGTGTTCCAAACGCAGCATTACGACTCGAGGCCTGCCTTCCATCTGTAGAAACTCAGACCTGGCAAAGAACACTCAACTATTGGCTTCGTCTTAACCTAAATCCACCCGGTCTACTGCCTCTAGTAATGCAAGACCCTCACAAAAGCAAGTGGTTCAAAACTGTGCATCAAAAACTCCTTACATGCGGTCTGCATTCGCAGTCCCTACTATCAATGGGCCTCATTAAAGCAAAGAGTCTAATAGGCCAGCGCCTGAAAGACATTGAACGGCAAAACAACCTGACTATCTTAAAGAAACTGTGCCCATGGTATACCTACTTTCCCCCTTCCCATTTTGACTCTCCAGCTTCATATTTGTTTAAATTAACCATCCCAAAATATAGACGTGCCTTTACATTGGCTAGATGGGATGTTCTTCCTTCTGCTGTACTCGAAGGTCGTTACCAAAAGACTCCATTTGAAAAACGACTCTGCCCATGTGGAGATGGTAACACGGAAACAGTGTCCCACGTCCTCCTATCCTGCCCCCTTTACAAAGACCTAAGGAATGAGATTATTACTCCACTCATTCTCTCCAACCCCGGCCGTTCACAAGACACTACACTGTATTTTCTCTTATCTGATACGGATAGTCAGATAACAGAGAAGGTCGCGAGGTACATCGAGAGAGCTGTGAAATTGAGGGCCACCATCTGAGTGACAGACTTGTTCATCTGACGGACCTCCTTCTGCTTGTTCTTTTCTTCCTTTTATTCTTACTTTATTTTTAATTCTTGCATAGCTGTGGCCTGTTGGCTTTGCTAATAAAGTTTTGATTGATTGATTAAACAATTCTGTATGTGATTTACAAAAATCCATTAACAACAATGTGCAACATTTCAACACCTTCTACGTGGAACCTGTTCAAAAAAAGTGCAAAATGTCATTCTAAGGTTGGGGCCAGTTTATTGGGTGGAACATTGAATTACCATTACATAGTTCCTTCATAGGCTGACCAGAAGATTTATGAAACAAGAGATTGAAATCTGGGTATCTCCTTGTCGAAGTTTCGTCGGGATCACACCAGCACAATTATACACATAGAGTCTTTCCCATAGACTTACTGGTTTTCAGGAATATTTGAACTGTTTGGCTTGGGGGGGGTTGTAATTTTTTTATTGGTTTTTACAATATTATCGACAAACACACAAAACGAACAAACATAACAAACATAAATCATAACCTTATTGAAAATAAGTTATTAACTTTGTAAAGCGACTTCGTTTCCCCTTAATTGAATTTCATTGCATGTCCTTATAACGGTTTTCCAAATCCCAATTTTTATACACTTTAACTTAAACATTAACATCTTTAAATCTTCTCCTTATGGTATTAAACATATTATTTTGTCAGTTAACATAAATACAATCCTAAGCCTGGAAGCGGACTCTTCCGGTTAGGTCGGCTAGCTCCGAAAAATCCATCATCTTCATCTGCCATTCTTCTACTGTTGGTAGTTCTTGAGTTTTCCACTTTTTAGCTAACAAAATACGAGCCGCAGTTGTGGCATACAAAAATAATGTAACATCTTTCTTGGGTGAACTGTTTGGCTTTGAGATATTGAGTTGTGTATGTCATTTTTACTTTGGCATTGTAGATATTATTTAACATTACACTTTGCATGCAGCAGGATTGTGTGGCTAAAGTAACATAGCCTCTGTACACTGCCCTGAGCTCCGTCGGGAAAGGATGGGATACAAATGTGATGAATATTACGGATATATCTTCACATTCTGCTCTGCATACCTTCAGCAACCACATTCCTTGACATTGAAATGAGACCTGGCTAAGTGATAGCAGTGCCTGGTGGATTTCTTTCAATTTCTTCAAATCAAACATCTTATAGATTTTCTGCTAAAAGGCAAAACTCTTCAGGGTACCCGTTTCAGACTGAATGCATAATTAAGTGGTCCTCATTTAAGGTACATGTCTTAGCAGCAACCAAAATAATAATTTTGCTCCTAAAGATCACCTGACACAGCCTCCTCTCCTTTCGTGAGACTGTCCTCTTGAGTTCAAGGCAGACCTGCTGAGTCTGGCACAGATACAAGTCTGGGGTTCCACTAATGTACTTTCTGGGATACAAATAAGAAGTAATTTAGGAGAGGGAGAGAAATATTAAGTCTATTGGCTCTGCTTGTGGTGTGGAGGGCACAGTTAACCTATCAATCACAACTGGCAGACGGGAGGCTCTTCTGTGCATTTCCTAATTATATAGTGCAAGAGCCAGACTGTGAACAATGTGTTGTGAATGTGTGCGGGGAAAAGCAGCCTGCACTGTACTGAAATGTACATTTCTAAGTAAAGGGGGGGGGGTAATTTAAAAGGCAATAGCAACTCTCAATGTCCTGGCCTGACATAGGTCTCAGTCTGCCAGCACAATATTTTGCAAACCAGTCTTTCAAATGGCCTGCAGGTAGATATGGGTTCAACAGAATTGCTCTTATACAGGCATAGGCAAACTCAGCCCGCCAGATGTTTTGGGACAACAACTCCCATCACCCCTAGCTAACAGGACCAGTGGACAGGGATGATCGGGATTGTAGTCTCAAAACATCTGGAGGACTGAGTTTGCCTATGCCTGCTCTTAGGCATTTAAATATCCACCCTGAGAGAGATTGTTTATGTACCACATTCCAGTACATTCCAGTGTTATAGCATTGTTCTTCTTTTTATAAGTACACATAATTACTAGGAAAAGTGGATGTCTCACATGCCTTGGTTTCCATTAGCCATCATTATCAGCACCAAAGACTAATGGCTATAAATAACAAGCATATAAAAGCTTTTGAACACAAGAAACCTAATAAATCCATTGCACTTGAGAAAACATGTATTTTCTAAGCAAGCAGAGACAAGCTTTTCAAAAGGTACGTTTAGACCGCATTTTTTCTACCCCATTTTTTTCCACACACCCTCCTCCAATCAAGTTATTAAACATTTCCAGGAAAAAAAGCTGTCTTTATTCTAGGCTGACAGTGCTGGAAGCAATGTAACTGATTTTCTTGGAAACTTATTTAATTTGCTTCCAGAAATTTGCAGGAGGTGAATATTTGCTGGAATTGGGGAACTGTCTTTTTTAAAAAAATGTATTATAATTAAAGGTAACCAAAACACATACACACAAAAACCCACTTTAGACAGAAATAGGATACATAGCTATGGTATTACCCAAAGGAATCTTAAATGAATGTTTATGAAGATTAAGGTAAAGGTAAAAAGGTAAAGGACCCCTGGACGGTTAAGTCCACTGTTCACTGTACTATTTTATGAAGAAAGTGAGGGGATAACACGTTTGTATCTAGAGACTGCGTTTGTCCCTTCCAACAGTCTTCAAAGCACTGGGATAGGACAGGACAGTGACTTCCCCCATTGTATTGCTCCACCAGTCTCTTCACACACCTGCCTCTTCTATCTGCTGCAACCAAGCAACACTCAGCTTACAGCTCAGAACAGAATAGAGTGATGGGTCAAGATATAGCTAGAGTAGGAGACACAAATGACTATATTCTCTCTCTTTGCCTTGAGGTTTTTAAAGAGCGAGGCATCATTTTTGAGCAATACCTGCAGAACATGTGAGGAGGGTATTAACTTATATTGCATCATGCAAAATTGGTCGTACAAAATAACCTCAGAATGGGGTGCAATCGACTCCCAATAGAATACATAACTGACAATAACACACCAAGTTATGTATCAAGAACCTCAAAAAATAAAACGTTACTACACAATAAGTATAAAATTAAGAATAGCAGGCACAGAGGCCAATGATTTCCTGGGACCAATCAGCTTTTGGGAAAGGGAGAGCATTCCAGACCTGACTGCTCACCCCAAGAATGTCCTTTCCCCTGTTATCACATATCAAATTATGGGGTGGTGCAGGACCATTAAAAAAACATGGGCACTTTCAGACAACCAGATTTTTTTCTTTTGTTTACAGGAAGGTTAGATGGCATTGCATCAAAGCATGGACATTTACTTTCCTTATCATAAAAGTTAGATCTTTTTGGGGACCTTACAATCAGCTATATCTGCACAACCTGAATTTGTCAGTATTTGATGAAATTCTACCCAACTCCATTCATTTAATCCTCCATAAATGGAGGCAAAAATATCCAAAAGTCAAATTGTATTTAAGAGGTGATCTCAGAGTTGTGATGTATCATTTTCAAATTGATAGATCTTATCTGTAGCAACTGGACCAACATACTCAAGATGACAAGATAAATATTTAATCAAGAGATCTTCTTTGGTGATCACTTGTAGCCAAGTAAGATTGTCTTCCGTAAACATGTTTGGGGATGGGTTTTTGGAAGACACCTGTGCTCGTGAATTTGTTTTATGTGTGTAGATCAGTGCACGCTAACCAACGCACAGTCTTTGCAGTAAGGCTCTATTCCAATGGCATGCGTATCATGGCGACTGGTAGATTCTTATATGCTTAAGTCTTCATCTGCCTTCACAGCCATTGTAACATACTGCTTGTTATCATCCGCCTGTTCTGCCATTGAGGACTTCTTGGATCATTCTTTGTCTAGCTCCTCCCCTTTGACCTTACCACCTTGGGTGACCCTGCTGGGAGTACAAAACTCCTGATCGCTTCGCCCACAGGGGTTATAAGGAACGTGCAAGCCCACTCACAGTGACAAGGTTATGCTCAAGCAAGAGATACCACTATATGGGCAGATAAACTAACCAGAGCATAGATGGTATCTTGAACACAAGTGCTCCTTCTTGGGAGAGGAGAATACACAGCAACTTTTTGTTGTTGTTGTTCCAGATCCCATTTGTGCCAATGGTTACTCTCACAATAACTAGTTGTAAAAATAATAATATAATTGTATACCAAAATTCTGAATTGGATATTATCCCCCTGCCCACCTCAGTTAGTTCCCCAGGGCAACTAAGGCATAACTTCTACTTGGCTTCCTCTGGGAATTAATTCGTTTGCAAGGCAGACTCACTTCACAATGGCATTAATAAAAAAGCAAAGGTATACTAATGGTGTGGTGCTAAAAAGAGAAATAAATAGCAATAAAGTTCATTCCAAAGTTAACAGCGATGAGAAGAAAATAACAAACACATAATAATTATAAGCCAAGGCCCTCAACTGTAGCTTATACACAAAGGTAATAACAATGATGTATATGCCCCCATTTTGTTGGTAAAAGGAGTCTTTGTGGAGCAAGTGCATTATCCCAACAAGCCAACTAATATCTCATATGCTAGAGCAAAAACAAGAACTCACGAAGTTAAATGTTTACAGCATAAAGAGAGCCTGCAGTTTATGACTCACCAGGCTAAACAACTCCACGTATAATGGGCCACCTGGAGTTTAAAACAGCCCCTATCTTTGCTACCAGTCTGGGACTGCAAAACATGGTATGAGGTACACAGCACCAGGAAGTCCGCAATGTGGAGAGTGGGCTGTGTTTGGTTTGGTGTATAACAGCTCGTGAAGGCCTGGTGTAAAAAAAAGAGAGAGAGAGAGAGAGAATTATAGTTATTGCACAAGTAGGGCCCCACTCGGTCCTAGCAGCTTGACATAGTTTACCTGGACTTTCAAAAAGCTTCAGCAAGGTACTTACTTATCAAAGATTCCCAAGTAAGCTTAGCAGTCAAGGAATAATAGGGAATGCCTTCCTGTGGCTTGGGAATTGGTCATGTAGTAGGAAGCAGAGAGCAGGAATGAATGTTAAGTTCTCTGAATGGAGAGATGTACAAAGTGTACCCTCCACCCTCTCAAGAATCAGTATTTGGACCCATGATTTTTAACCTGTTCATAAATGATTTAGAATGACTAGTGATCAAGGATGTAGATGATACTAAATTGTCCAGGGACATTAAAACAAAAACTTATTGAGGAGCTGCTCATGGAGCTCTTAACAAACTGAGCAAATGGGTAGTAAAATGGCAAATGCAATTCAATGCGAACATGTGTATTTGGGGGCAAAAAACATATCTTAATTTCACATACACACTAACTAGGATTGAGATCTTAGGGTTGTAGTGGACAGCTCAAAGAATGTGCCAACTCTGTGTGTGGCAGCTGTGAAAAGGGCACATTCCATGCTATGGATTAATTATGAAAGGAATTAAAACTGCTGATACCATAATACCCCACATCCTATCTGCAAAACTTAACAGTTTTAAAATACAGATGCAAGACTGAACATACTGCCCTCAGCCATACCTAAGGGTCATTTCTACCATATTCCTCTTGAAAAAACGATTGCTTCCATGTGGAGACTATAAACTATTGAATCAGCAGTGCTTGTACTGCTAACTTGTTCTCCTTATAAAGACCTGTGGAATGAGGTTTTCACCCCTCTTCTGTTATCTATACCAGGTCATTCATCCAGTGCTACAGTGTCCTTCCTTCTTGCAGACCAAGATTACTAGGTGACAGCAAACATGGCAATTTATATACGCGGGGCAATTAGAATAGCATCTACCATATGACTAACCTGTTTAACGCCTAGGGACGCGGGTGGTTCTGTGGTCTAAATCACTGAGCCTCTTGGGCTTGCCGATCAGAAGGTTGCCGGTTCGAATCCCCCATGACGGGATAAGCTCCCATTGCTCTGTCCCAACTTCTGCCAACCTAGCAGTTCGAAAGCATGCCAGTGCAAGTAGATAAATAGATACCACTGCGGTGGGAAGGTAAAATCTGTTTCTGTGTGCTCAGGCTTTCGTCACAGTGTTCCGTTAAGTGGTTAAGTGATGCTGGCCACATGACCTGGAAAGCTGTCTGTGGACAAACACCGCCTCCCTCGGCCTGAAAAGCAAGATGAGCACCGCAAGCCCAAAGTTGCCTTTGACTGGACTTAACCGTCCAAGGGGTCCTTTTATTATCAAGGTTAATATACCTGTCCTCTAGCTGCTCAGCCAGACATCAAATTGTCTCCTGCTGGACTATGTCACAGTTTCATTAAGGCTAGCATTATTCCTACAGTTTTAGGTCAAGTATCTAGACACTTCCACAGTACTTGGTATTCAGATAAATAATGCCTTTGAACATGGTCCATCCATTTCACCAATAGCTATCTATAAGAATATCCCCTGTGAATTCTTCCAATCCCTTTTAGAACTGTTGTAAAAAGTCAGTTCACATTAAGTCTTTCAAAGTAGCATTCCAGCACTCTTTCCTTTGTAGCACGCCAGTAATGAAAGACAATTTAAATCCTGAAGTGTGTGGTAATTTCCTATGTAATTCTTAGGTCTTAAGATTCTTCTAAGACAGTTCTTGGAAGGAAATGGGCTTTCCTACGGAGCTGAGGGTTTTTGATAAACTCAGTGGGAACTATCCTATGGGACTGGAGTATCCATTTCAGTGCTTTTCTAATTAGTGAGAATCTGCAATGCATGAATTCATGAACCCTCTCTGTGAATTGAAGAGCTGCCTAGATCGATTGGACATAGCAACTTGATTTTATTCATACAATTTTTCTTTATTTCCACTAGATGGAGCATTGTTACTATTCTCAGGTTTTCTTAAACTGAGCTGAATTTTGATAAGGTAAAGAAAAAGACTGAGTTGCAGGTATTGAAATGTAAAATGTGGATCATGCATTCAATTTTCAAGCATTTTTAAGATCTCACATTTTAATTTCAGCAGGAACGTGTCTTTATTATTCACTCCCCTTACTGACCCACAGTATCTGTGGGTTCATACAATGACCGCTCCCCGCTTAAAACGGGGGGCGCCCTTTGCGTGGACGCGTGCAGCCCCTAGATCTGGAGCGGCTCCAACAGCATAGGCTTGGCTTTGCCTTCCCTCAGGTGGGATACCTGGAGGTCTCCACCTACCTCAGTCAGTTGTCCAATCCCACCTGGGGGAAGAGTTGCCAAGGAGACCAGGCCAGGTAGGGGAGGGATTACCTGCCCACACAAAGGAGGGAGGATCTTACCTGGGAATTCTCACTTGGCTCCAGAGCTTCTCCTGGAAGGACGTCGCTGGCCTTCCTCGCTCCAAGTGTTGAGCGTACCTTTCGTAATTGGCTCACTGCATACACCACTTACATGGGTATTGTAGTCGCCAGTTACCCTGACAAGGGTTGGCACCTGACCAACTACCTACTTATCATCCTAAAGGCTGAAGCCATGCCTGGGGGGGAGGAGGCGGCACTTGCCTATGACCAGGCATTCAGGGAGCGGGCGGCAGGGGACGACACAGCTAGATGGGATGTCAAAGATGATGACGTGTGGTCTGAGTTGGTGGCCCCATTCTTCAAGAAAGGGTCCGACAATGTGAAACAGTCCAAATACCAATCCAAGGCCCCTAAGACATCTTGCTGGGAGTATAACAACGGTTCCTGCTTCAGAGAAAAATGCCGATTTGCCCATGAATGCAAGCACTGTAGTGGATCTCACCCCACCACAAAATGTTTTCGGGGGAAGAAGTTTTTTCGAGGCTCCCACGGATCAGGCGCAGGCATATCTCAAGACAAAAGAGAGGCCGGAGCCTCTACAGGCTCCTCTGGCACACAGCAAAGCAAAAACAATGCCCGCAAATAGTGTTCTCCTTTCCCTAGCCCCCTCACCCATATCTCTATCAGCAATGCTGCCTTTTTTACACCAGTACCCCAATAAAGAGGCAGCAAAATACATTGAGGAGGGCTTTAGGGAAGGTTTCCGCATCCCAGTGGTAGGCACCCCTTCATGCACCAATCCCCCCAACCAAAAGTCTGTCCGAGATATGCCACACATTGCCGAGAAGAAGATCACCAAAGAACGCTTGCTGGGGCGAGTGGCAGGTCCCTTCAAAGAACCTCCATTTCCCAACCTCATAGTGTCTCCAATAGGTATCATACCTAAGAAGGCCCCAGGCGAGTTTCGATTAATACATAACCTTTCTTACCCAAAGGGTGGGTCAGTAAATGATGCCATTCCCCAAGAACAATGCTCAGTCAAATATGCATCTCTTGATCAGGCAATCAGGCTGGTTAGGGAGTGAGGTCCGGGCACGCTCATGGCGAAATGTGACATCGAATCGGCCTTCCGTTTGTTACCAGTCCACCCCAGGGACTTCTGGTTGCTAGGTTTCAAATTCCAGGACCAATGGTACTTTGACAAAGCTATGCCCACGGGCTGTTCCATCGCATGCGCTGCATTTGAAACCTTCAGCACATTCGTGGAATGGGCCATGAAATGCAGGTCGGGGTCCCACCGCATTTCCCATTACCTGGATGACTACTTTTTGGTCCAGCCAGCGGGCTCAGACACATGCGCTAGGGCACTGGCATGCTTCATTCAGCTGGCAGCTGAACTCGGCATTCCGCTGGCAGCAGACAAGACCGAAGGTCCAACCACTGTCATCTCATATCTGGGTATTGAACTGGATTCTGTCAGCCAAACCTCTCGCCTGCCCCTGGCCAAACTCTCCACGTTGAGGGAATTGATAACTACCATGATGGCCCAGAAAAAGACCATGTTGCGTCAGGTCCAGACACCTAGGACACCTCAATTTTGTATGCAGGGTTATCTCGCCCGGTCGCGCCTTTTGCGCGCGTCTAGCCCGTCTCACGGCTGGCGGTGTTGCCCCACATCACCACATCAGGGTCACCCACACCATAAGGGAGGGCCTCAAAATATGGCTGACCTTCCTGGAAAGTTACAATGGGGTGTCCTTCTGGCAAGATTGGCTGCTGCCTAAGGAACAGCTACAGGTGCACTCTGACGCCTCTGGTCGCTTTGGCTTTGGTGTCTACTTCAGGGGTCACTGGTGTGCGCAGCCTTGGCCGACATCTTGGCACGCGGAGGGCATTACACGCGATTTAACTTTTCTTGAGTTCTTCCCAATCTTAGTGGCTCTCTGTGTTTGGGGGCACCTCCTCAAGGACACCAGGGTGTGCTTCTGGTCAGACAACCAGGCGGTGGTAAGAATCATTGCGAAGCAATCTGCAAAACCCAACAGGGTAATTCGCGTGCTCCGTCTCTTCATGCTGGAATGTCTGAAAGGTAACATCTCCTTTTCCGCACGGTTCATCCCGGGCCTCAATAACGACATCACAGGTGCCCTGTCTCGCTTTCAGATGGAGTGTTTTCGCGACCTAGCACCCGAGGCCGATCAACTCCCAGAAGCCTTTCCCGAGGACCTCTGGGAACTTGGATGAGAGAAGTGACAGCAGGAGTACTGAGCGCCCTTGCACCACCAACATTGCAGTCCTACACCAGAGCATGGTCCCAATTCGAGGGGTTCAGAGATAAGTTTGGTTTACCACCCAGACTTGCAGCTAAGGAGTATGATGTTCTAAAATATTTGGTTCACCTAAAGCATAGAGGCATGGCCCTTAAGACCATCAGCCTGCACAAGGCCGCTATCTCATACTTCAGCAACTGTTTTTGGCTCCCAGACCCCTGTAACACTTTCTACATAAGGAAGCTTATTGCAGGGTGGCGTCGCTCCCACCCGCCCATTCCAGATAAGAGGAGGCCAGTAACCATTGAGATCCTCCAGCTGATATGGGATGCACTCCCCAGCATCTGCTGGTCCAACTATGAGGTTAGGCTCTTCAGGGCGGCCTTCTCCCTGGCCTTCTTTGGTGCGCTCTGTATCGGAGAGTGCGTTGGGGGCACATTGTCACCTCATCACAGGGGCTTGTCCGTGGCTGATATCAACCTTGACAGGCGCGTGATACAAGTCAAAATCCGAGCCTTCAAAACCAATCAACTAGGTAGGGGTTCCACGCTAAGTCTAGCCTCCTCCCCACACACTGGACCATGCCCTGTCATGGACACACACAAATTCCTGAAGGTACGTCCTCCGGGACCAGGCCCCCTCCTCGTTCATGCATCAGGCCACCCCATGACCCATTGCCAATTTGTCTCAATATTGCTTAAGGCCATACATGCTTGTGGAGGCGACCCGTCACAATTTTCGGGGCATTCCTTTCGTATCGGTGCAGCAACCACGGCAGCTGCGAGCGGCCTCCCAGCTGAACGCATAAAAACAATGGGGCGGTGGCGTTCAGCTGTCTTCAAAGGCTACATTAGATACAACCAGCAGGCACTGACAGATACCATATAATCCTTTCTTTCAGGCTCAACCCCCAAACATGTGTGGATCTTGGCCACAACATAGTGCATTGGGCGGCCATCCATGCCACTACTGGTCCAGGCAGAGAACATCTGGGTCTGCAGCCAAAGATCTCCATTTCCTGGTTCGGACAACGTGGAATGCGGTGGGATGCCCTGTTCCCTCGGTTGCATCACGAACTTGCGTTCCACCACCCGCCAAGCGCGGTTGTGTTCCACCTTGGCGAAAATGACTTGGTCGTGCGTAAAAGCATAATTCTGATCAAAACAGCAATCGCAGACCTGGAAAGCATACACGCCATTCACCCCAGTATCACGATTTTCTGGTCCGAACTTCTGCCACGCTTGCATTGGCGTGGCAACATCAAACCCACTAGACTTAATTACACTGTGGAAAAAATCAATAGGGCAGTGCGCTCTGAAACCACTCGCATGGGAGGTCGGGTCGTGAAACACCCCAACATTAAACTTTACATGCAGGAGCTATTTCGGCCCGATGGCGTGCACCTATCGGACCTTGGTAACAAGCGTTGGCTGAGCGACATCAGGCATGGCCTGATTGACTGGTGGGAGGATGGCAAAGGCGTTTTTCAGATGTAGGTAGTCTTGGCGGCAAGACCGCAATCTTTGCGGTCTCGGCTGGCGGTATCAGGCCTTCGGCGGAATCCTTTTGTCCATCTTCCTCTTTGCGGCGGCAATACCAGGGTTCCCCGTTAAAGGGGTTTTCTGAAGGGAGGCTTTGACCGTATGCCGAAAGGTCGTCATTGCTCTCCCCTGCGGCGGCGGCATTACGGGGGCGGCTATCTCTGCTTGAACATATGTTCTCCAGAGCCAGCCCATCCCCCCCACTGGATAACCCTGATGCTCCCTAGGTCCCCAGCTGGGGACTGGGGAGGGAGAACGCCCAATGCCTGAGCCAAGGTCTACCCACATTTGAAATTTAATAAAGTTGTGGCCAATTTAATCCCATAGCACATTGTCTTGCGTTGTTATTCCACATGACGGGGAGGGCGCGCGGGATCTGGGGACTCCACCTGTCCACGCAATTGTAGGCTACTGTAAAAACCAAAACAAAAATATGACGGAGTCATGTAGTGCTTTTAACACTTTGTTGGGGCAAATGGCTTCATACATGCTAGCTCACTTCACACAGCTTCCTAACAGATTCCAGCATATGCTGCAATGGCTCTGCTCCTCACGGGTACTTTTTTGGGAGGGGAAATATTATCCCCTACTCCCAATATAGGCTCCATTAGCGCACACAGATGTTCCTCCTGAAACAGCAGGAAGCAGAGAGGGGCATTTAGTAGTCATGGCATCCAGCTCTGTCTCACTATTCTGCTCTGAGTTTGCTGCTTTTATTTTTATCTGAAACTTATTCTGAGGGTAAGAGAGACTTATTTGGATTTTCACTATTTGTCTGTAGTGTTTGAGAGAATTTAGGGAGTGCACACATATAACATTGGCCTTAGGATAGTCTTTTTAAGTAGCTTATTGTGAGGAGTTGTTTTTTGTTCAGAAAAGCACATTGTTTGCAAGTGTTTGGTTTGTACAGATGAAACTTTCAGTGTTCTTCAGATAGTGTGAGTGTGTGCAGCTATAACTTGTACTTCTAGCTTGTACAGCTGAGAGGGAACTTCTGAGCAGACTACACCGAGTGACACATAGTGTATCAACAGAGTAATGCTTTATTTATTCATAAGTACTGTAATGTGACTTTTGGTTCATCAACTTTGGAGTAGGCATAGGAGAAAGAAAGTATAGCACAGAATTTTGCATTGACTAGACCAATGTGGAGTGACTCATCTCCATCTGCTATAGCCACAACTTAGGGTATAGAATCATAGAATGGTAAGGCACCAACACCCTACAATGCAGGATTTTTTTTTAGCCCAACACAGGGCTCAAACCCACAACCCTGGGGTTGAGAGTCTCATGCTCTACTGACTGAGTTATGCCAGGCAATTGCCAAACTTATTGCTCCATTACAAAGATTACTTGTTTTATTTTTACTTAGTTTTCATCAAAGTTTTATTTTATACAAAAACAAGGAGAAGTACATATAGCATCTAAATTCATGGGAATAAACAAGAGAGAAAAAAATAGGAACAAGTCAGTGACTGTGATGATAAAATAAAGGGTTAAGATCAGAACTATGACATTCGGAATAAACAGAAAAAGTAGGATTAAGAAATAATAAAAAAAAATCCTGACCAGCCAGAACATGGGAAGTCCTTCTAAAATATATAATTTAGTATGTCTAATTGGCTTTATTATTTGTATTATGATGTGGAAAGTTTTAATATGTTATTAATTGGAACGTTATTAATGAAAAATTAATAAAAATATTTATAAAAATGGAAAGCGTAATGCTGGTGTGGTCAACAAAAGAGGTTTAGACTGTCTCAAGGCAATTTCTTTTTTTTTAATGTAGCATAAAGACTAACATTCTGAAAACACTTTTCTGTGAGCGCTCCAATTGGAGAACAGCCTTTACCAAAGGGGTCATGGGCTTTGGAGACACTCAAACTCAGGACGCAAGGGAGAAATGTGCTAAGAGGAAGGCATGCTTGGCAAATCCGCACCTTGATCAACTCCCGCACGGAAACCAATATCCCCACTGTAGATATTCCACCAATATCCACGTGTGGATCCAGGAAATTATCCTCTACTCTGAACATAGGCTCCACTAGCACACACAGTGGTTGGCAGAGAATCATCCTATAAAGTAGATAAACAAGATGGCTAGCTTAAAAGCAGTTACATTAAATGTGAGTGGATTGGAAAACCCTATCAAAAGAAAACGTACCACCTTGTATGTAAACACCATGAAATCACACATCGCCTTCCTACAAGAAGTACACAACCCACCCAAAGGAAGAAAGATTACTTGTGAGTCTCTGTCCCGACAACTGGTTAATTTTAAGAAGTTATTGTTGAAAGCATGGATATATCTATGTCCTCTGTCAGCTACTGCTTTAACATGTTTTTCAATGCTATGATGCATCGTGTTGATGAGATTGTACAGTCTCTTATGAGCAACCAGCAGCTTGCATCTATAAAGGAAGATTTCTATGAAATTAGTGGGTTTCCCAATATCATAGGTTTACCAGGCTGTTCACACATTCCTATTATTGTACCAGCAGAAAATGTGCACATTTACCGGAACAGGAAGATGTTTCACAGTTGAAATTTGCAATATGCAGTCAAATGAAACGCCAGACAAAACATTGGACACACACTCAAAACTCTTCATTAGATCAGGATAATTCAACATGCTTTCAATTTCAGGCAAAAAGAAAAAGAGATGAAGAACAATTTAAAGAATTGTAACACAACAATGCCGAACAATTTCCAACATAGCCAATTTTCTAAGTCTAAATAAGAACACAACAGAGGAGAAAAGCAGAGAGTTCCATCTCTTAACATCACCATAAACTCAACTCCTTATTTAGTATGATCAAAAACGAACCATTCTCCACGCCAGCTCAGAACTCATATAACATTTAGTTCATTACCTCATAACAACCGAGAACAGTTACGTTTAAAGAGTTGGAAGACAAGGCAGTCAATAAAATATTTATAGACATTGTTAGAAAAGACTAAAGTTCCTGCTCTCCATTTAATTGTGATCAGTAGCCTAATAGTTAAATGTGGGCAATGAAACAAAAATTGTTATTAGAGAAGCTGCCAGTTCTTCTCCTAAAATTGGTCTTGAAGTGAAGATGAAATTTCTTCCTCAGACAAGATTGCACATACATGTTAAGGGTTTCCAAGAGGTTTTGATCAGAGTATTTGCTACTGGCATTTTGGATGAAAGTGGGTAGGTAGCATTAGCATAGTTTTATGAAGATGCCAGGCAAACCTTCCAGAATATTCCATAGATCATCAGCAGACAGCCAAAAAGAGAGAAAACACACACCAATAGCAATCTAGGTGTCCTTTAGCTAAAAGATGGGGCTTTAGCTAAGTGTATTTAAATGACAATTCTTCATGCATTTCTACCAAGATTCAATTCACCTGATGAAGGAATATACCAACTTAGTGTTCCAAGGGGAAAAGTTCCATAAACTGGACACTGTAACTGATAAGGTCCTGTCCTGTGTCCCTGCTAAAGGAGCTTCTGAATTTCTCAGGACAGAGAGTCCTCCTTTATCAGATTTTACAATCAAATGTATCTGTACAATTGCTAGTTAGTATATGAAGAGGTTAATGATCACAGAGTTCTAAACTGCTTGAGTAGGCTCAGTTAGGTCATGCCACATCAGGGAAGAAGCCACACATTTCTTATTTTCCTTTCATTGTGTAGCCATAGAGGGAGGATGTGCCGCTCAATAGCACCCAAGCATTTCTTATTGTTGCTGCATAGGACAATGCATTACTGGGACCTCAAATAAGTAAGTAAAACATTTTTAAAATTACTTCAGTGTGCAATCTGTGTCATTGCATGAGGAGTAAAAGGGGGTCAGCTTCTTCATGCAGCTGATTGGAATCAACAAAGTTTAATGGCCTGTTTGTATGCTTCACTGATATGCCCAAATATTAGGATTAGGGCTTTCTCACATTCCAGAGTGTGCTAAAGCCCTGCACTTTGAAAATAGGCAAAAGGTAGACAAAACGATTGGGTGTGCAAAAAGCAACTGCAAACAGATGAAACCTGTCCCTCAAATTGATTTTTCAAAAATGCTTTGCATTTTACCCATTTTCATTGAATCTTTCTGGTATTTGGCCAGTATATCAACACATTGATTATTTGGATCAAATTTCAGGTCGTTGTGACAAACAATATTGATAGAATTATTACAAAGTTCAGGATTTGTAACAGAAATACTGTTTTCCATGTCTGCCATAATTGCAGAAGTGCTCTTGCACCCATCTAAGTAAAGAAGTGAAATCAAGTTCATAATGCTGTTTACATATTAGGTAAAGAAAGGCAATAGACATTGTCCCTTTAAACTGAACACTAACTGTAAAAAGAATATTGCACAGACAACTAAAGTCTCTTGCTTTATTTAGTGTGCATTACTGATGTGTACACAGACCGCAAAACTAAAAAGTCCATCATTGTGTTGTGTTCCAATATTGTTAAAAATACTTTCTGAAAAACAATTTCAAACCCCAAGTTTATTCATTATTGTGAAAATGTGGCTTGCAAAGATAATTCTCAAACCTACATTATTTTGTTATTCAAATATCTGTTCCGACAGTTCAGAATTCATTTCAAATTCACTATCAGTTTCGTATTAACTGGGCCTGTGTGGATTTAGTAAAAGTACTCATTGCATATTAATACAGATTCTGATCATTGTCAATTTCATAGGGAATAATGAAAGAAAGGATTCTTCTTTCCCTTCACCCTACACATGCTGCATTCCATTGTTTGTCTTTGTCCTTCAATCTAAATTGTTTAATCTTCTAACATTTTGAGGATCTTCAGGCTTTCTGCCTCCATCAGGAATTGTTACTGTCTATATTTTGAATGTGGAGCCTCTTTGTGGTGACCCCAACCTTCCACTGTCTTTAGAGTTGGAAGGAAAAAAATAATTTTGGTTTTATTTTCTAGGGGCCCACCCACATCAGAGTTTACTGAGTATTAGCCACCATTTGCATTCCCATTACATTTGCATAGTCCATGTTTTGGGGTTTGTAACTTTATGCTTGCCAAGAAAAAACCAAGTCATGGCTGATTAATGGGAGGTGTGAATAGGAGGCAAAATGACTCAGCACAAGTCAGAGTATAATTAGACACGTGTTTGTAACAAGCTGATAGGGTTCAGGTGCTGGCTAGAACCTAACCTTCCTGTGATGAATCTCTGTTGGATCTCTACTGAGAAAGTGCTTTGCTGGAAAGACTTTTGTTGCTTTGTGGAATGAGAGGCAGGCACAGGCAGAATCACTTTCTACTTGAACATAGTTATTCTACTACCAGTCAGTAAAATATGCTGTCCTTGCTGACCTTACTGAGCTGTCCGGCATATTTCTTCTATGAACAGTGTCCCGAGTTCAGTTACATACTTCTTGGGCTGCCTGCACTCTGTGCATTCCAGCACGCGTGATACAACCCTCAACCATCACCAAATTTAATTGTATCAACTGCAAACCCAGGCCTCTGGGACATTGCTGCTGCTGCTCGTGTAAGTGCTGGGAAAACCGCTCCCTCTCCTGCCAACTCCATCTGGCCTAGGGGGCGGGGCCTGCACTCACCACTACAGCTTAGAGGCCTGAGCAGCTACCTCCAAGGGACAAAAATGGTTTTAAATGTTTTAAGTGCTTTTAATTTTATGCACCTTAAATGGGGGTGGTTGTTTTGTATAATATTATTTTATTTTATTTCCGCTTGGGGTGGGAAAAGTATTTAGACAGGGTGGGGTGTAGTTTAATTTGAGCACTATTGTTTCTTGCTTTGTTTTTATTTTTGTTATTCTTTTAGGTTATTATATAGTTTGTATTTTGCATTTTAAGGGGAAGGGTCAGGGCTGCCTGGGAGTGGGCCTCAGCCAATAGAATGCCTGGGACAGGTTCCACATGGGGAGATGTATTGGGAGACCCGATCTCAGTGATCACGGGCAGGAGGAGGAGTTACGCTAAGACCAGAACATGTCATTACCGAGGAGGCAGGCTTAGACGTTGTTTGAGGACTATCCCTGCCTCCAGGTCTGGTCCTGACCGGAAGGATACTGAAATCAGCAAGGGAAACCCACATGACCTGAAAGTGTTGCTGTGCAATGCCAGGTCAATGATGAATAAAACCACTGCCATCCACGACCTGATTGTGGATCAAGGATTTGACCTGGCATGTGTGACAGAGACCTGGTTGGATGAAGCAGATGGGCCTGTCCTTGCCGCTGCTTGCTCATCAGGTTTCTCTTACGCACAGAAACCCAGGCCTTGTGGGCAGGGAGGGGGGTTGCAGTGATTTTAGGAAGTCATTAGTCTGCACCAGACATCCTTTTGGGAAGACCCAGTTTTCTGAGTGCATGTTCTGGAAGTTGGGCAATAGGGGCAGTACAGGATTCCTATTGGTGTACTCCAGTGGGGTTCACAAATTGTTTTGCTGTTTTAAGGTTGGTGAATCAGTCTCCACTTTCTGCTATACCCAGGAATGTTCTTAGCTACTTCTGGTGCCTGTTTCACTGAAGGTTCGGTGCCAGTTGTATACATTTTTTTCCAGGACTGCAGTAACCTGTTGCATATTACCTGTTGACTTCTGGTTAGGATGGTGGCAAGGATGTTTTTGGCTGAGCTCCTCAGTTTTAACTAGGTTTTCTTTTCCTTTTTTATGTGATTAGTGCCTACGCCTCTGGTTTTAATACTGCTGCTGCCTCAACAGTTATCTATTTTATTGGGTGACAAGGACCAGTTTAATATTGTTTTATTCTCCACAGAGCCAAAATCAGTCATCAATTTTAAGTGATAGGCTACGAGAGAGCTTCCAGTTTGCACCAAAGTCTGGAGAAAAGAAATGTCTTGCCCACCCCCCACTCTGCCCCACTTAAACGCCAGCTAATACTGAAGAATTACAGAGGTAGGTCTGGGTTTTTCTGCCTCCCGTCTGTTCCTCCCATCTCTATTTTAGAAATGAGTCCCACCTACAGGAAAGCGAGTTCTGGAGATGGGAGAATTGGTGTGAGTTACTCTTTTCATGCACCTAGGGTTTAAAGCAATACATATCTGGGACCAACAGTTTATATACTTAAGCTCCACTTTTGCTCTTATCTGTACTTTTACCCCCAAAGGACAACCAAGGGTACTCTACCCCTTCTTGAGTGGAGAGGAGATTTTAAAGAGATGAACGAAATTGGTCTTAATTATCAACCACAAACTACTACCATAATACCAAATCAGGAATTCAAATGTGTGTTGCCTTGACATGGGATGATACCATAATAGCCAAGGAGGATAACTATATATCCTCTGAGGCATTACTCCAGACCTTCATTGTAGGTTAATGACTGCTCCCTGCTTAAAACAGGAGGCGCCCTTTGCGTGGACGCGTGCAGCCCCTAGATCTGGAGCGGCTCCAACAGCATAGGCTTGGCTTTGCCTTCCCTCAGGTGGGATACCTAGAGGTCTCCGCCTACCTCAGTCAGTTGTCCAATCCCACCTGGGGGAAGCGTTGCCAAGGAGATCAGGCCAGGTAGGGGAGGGATTACCTGCCCACACAATAGAGGGAGGATCTTACCTGGGAATCCTCTCTTGGCTCCAGAGCTTCTCCCACCCTACCCACCCTCAGTTAATGTCTTATTTTGCAGGTTAACTTTTCTTCACAGGTTTTGCAGGTTAACTTTTCTTCACAGATATGCGGGCGCTGCTACGTTAAGGTCGCTGTTAAAGGGCCGGAAAGGAATTTCTGTGCATTGGCAGGTTTCGCCTTTCCCGTAGCAAAATGTCACAACTTTGGCGGTATCAGGTCTTGGGCGGAATCCTTTTGTCCATCTTCCTCTTTGCGGCGGCGATACCAGGGTTCCCCATTAAAGGGGTTTTCTGAAGGGAGGCTTTGACCGTACGCCGAAAGGTCATCATTGCTCTCCCTTGCGGCGACGGTGTTACGGGGGCGGCTATCTCTGCTTGAACATATGTTCTCCAGAGCCGGCCCACTCCTCCCCACACACACTGGATAACCCTGATGCTCCCTAGGTCCCCGGCTGGGGACTGGGGAGGGAGAACGCCCAATGCCTGAGCCAAGGTCTACCCACATTTGAAATTTAATAAAGTTGTGGCCAATTTAATCCCATAGCACGTTGTCTTGAGTCGTTATTCCGCATGACGGGGGGACCGTGCGGGATCTGGGGACTCCGCCTGTCCACGCAATGTATTGGCATGTGGGAGGTCTAGCTAATAAAATAACTGATAAGGTGATAGTTATCTTTTTAAAGGAATACTCCATTATCTGCCTCCAAGTAACCTGGTTATGTTTGAATCAGGTGTGTGGTAGTGGGTTAATCACATATGTATACTAAATACATATTTAAATAAATAAAGTATCAGTTGTGTTGATCAGTGTAACGAGCCCTAATATCCAATATGGAAACATATATAACTGTATGGGCAATTTATCTGGAAGACATTTGTATTTCAAGGAGTTATATGCTTAAGTCAGGATGAATAGTATAGATTCCAAAGATTTCTCTATTCCAAGGGGGGGGGGAGTATGGCAGGGATGCCACCCGTTGCCTGTCTTGTTTGCCCTCTCAATTGAACCATTAGCCATCTTCATTTAAAAATAATCCTAAAGATGCAATACCTGTATTAATGAAAGAACTACACAATTATGGCAAAGTGGCCGGATTCAATATTAACAAATACAAATCAGAAATAATGTATATAGACATTCTCACAGGTGAGTTTTAAAATCTGCCATATAAAGGCAATAAAATATTTGGGAGTGGGAAATTTGTTTCGTGGCACAAAAAAAATAATTGGCAGAATGATCACCTGTTGAAATAAGATATTGATGCCAAACTGCTGGTTATTTCTTGTTAATCCAAAATGTATGTCAATTTGTACTTGAACTCAATACCGAACATGCTTAGTTTATCAGATGAGACAAGGCTCCATGTAAGACAGAGTTGTTGATTTTTGGTGTGTGTATTTGTGGTGTTGTTGTTTTTTTAAAAAATCCAGGCTTGCTTTCTTCCTTGCTCTATAGGTTTGAAACTTGGCTTTGTAGCGTGAGGACTTCCCAAGATTAATGAGATATTTATATGCATTGTCCAAGAAGAAATTGCTGCCTCAGGCCTTTGAACACATCCAGCCATGGTGGAAGATCAGGAAAGTTCTGAAGCCCACAGAAACTGTTACAGCAAAGGCATATCCCCCAGATATGTACTTCTCCACCAGCTACATGTCTAGATTAGGGGTCTTCCTGCCAATCTCAGTACACAAGCTGTTTTAAGTGGACCAGCTAACATGACCCTCTTTCTACTCAAAATGTAATTTCCCCAAAGACCCAACAAACACATACTGCTGCTCTATGAATTTGAAGCAAGAGCAAAGCTAAATGACCCAGGAGTAAATAGTCTACTGGACAAAGCTTTGGATAAACTTGACATTGACATAAAGACACTGGAAACAAATTTGCCCTTCAGTTGCTTGGTAGGGCCACGTACCTCAGTCTAACAAGACTTTTGATAACTTAATTGTTTTAACTTTTAATTTATTATTATTATTATTTTGTTTGTTTGAGAAAATGGAGAAGACAGTAACAGCAGGTGGGCTCCAATCACAGTGGTTGGGGTAGAGGGGAGGTAGGAAGTGGGATTTTGCTGGTTTACCACCGACCTCACTGGCCTTGCCTGAGCTGACAGAGGTGGTCTCAATGACAGTGTTGAAGACTCCCAGACAGTTGATTTTCAGGGATATCCATGCAGAGACAATTGGCTCTGGGGGTGGCTCAGGACTTCATGGATGCCATGATAACCACGGGACTGTCCAGCATAACATCAGCCCAACACATATTGGCAGGCCATACTCTGGACCTTGTTTTCTCAACTGGGCAGGAAGAGGGTGATCTGAATATTGGGGTGGGGGGGTATTGACATCAGTCGCTTGTCATGGTTAGAACACTTCATGTTGAAATTCAGGCTTTCAGTACCTTTTTTCCCATCTCCCTGAGCTGACAGAGTTGGTCTCAATGACAGTTTTTAAGAATCTAGATAGGGAATTGCTCTCAAATGGCACCTAAAAAGACAAAATGCTTAAGGATGTGATGATAAAATGGGCCCAAGACTTCAGATACACCATAGAATTAGAGAAATGGGAAAACCTTTGGAAAAATGACATTAAGTTTACAGCCTGCTACCTAATTAAAGAAAACTTTCTAAAAATGGTGTATATGTGGTATTTAACCCCTTCAAAATTGGTGAAAATGAACTTAAAAAATTGGCGAAAATGTGTTGGAGATGCAACCAAAGGATAGTAATCTATTCCACATGTGGTGGACATGCCCCAGAATTAAATTATTCTGGGACATGATTTATGAAGAATTTAAAAAAATGCTAAGATACACCTTTTTTTTTTAAAGGAATGTTTACAACATTATTATCCCAAAGGATAATAGGGTCTTTCTGTATGCAATAACGGCCGCCAGGATTGTGACTGCAAAATATTGGAAAAGCAACACAATTCCAGCAAAAGAAGAATGGTTATAAAAGTTAATTTTGCCAGTTCTAGATATTCACTTAACAGAAATATTAAGAAACCAACCAAGTGAAAAAATCAGGAGATTATGGGATGTCTTTACAAATTATAGGAAGAAAGTTGGTTCCCAAAATTATGATTGGCTTAGATTAGATTGAAAACTCCACAGGTCTTTCCACAAAGTAAAAAATGATTATAGACAACCAAAATATGAGATTATAGAACCTGTATAGTGGCCAAAAGAAGTCAACCTTTTTCTTTTTTTCCTGTATATCTTTATTCTTTTTCTTTTCTTTTTTTTTTACTTTGTATTTTTGTATGCCTTTTTGTATTTTTAATTTCGCAATTCATTTAATTGTAATCCTTTTTGTATGTATGTAATATGTATATAGCAAATAAAAATTGAAAAAAACATAATAAATGCACTCCAAGCCTCTCGTCTTTTCTTGATCTGTGGTGGCTGGCCGGCTATCTTGACAGCCCTGACACCAAACCTACTAAGTGGCAGTGAAGCCAAGGAGGAAAGGAAGCTGCCAATAATAAATTAAAATTGCTTTTGATGGAAAATTCATTTGAATTCATTCAATTTTTTGAAATTGACCCTCAAGTACAGCCAAAAATTTTATATGGATAATCAGTTGATTGAACAAGTTAAAGTCTTTAAATACCTCGGCCTTATTTTTCAATCAAAGGGTCATAGGGAAATCATAAATATGCAAAGGAAAAAGCATCAACCCAGTTCCCAATGAGGTCCCTTCATTTTCCAGATCAGAAGTGTTCCATTTTTAGAATATGTTAATGATTGGTTACGAAATGTTTAAACAAGACTCTAAAGAAAAAGGATTTGATGAAAGTGGATCAAAGTATGAATTAGAGATATTAAGTAATGATGCAAACATTTTGTCTAAAATGTATAAATTGCTGCTTGAATGGCATTTGAAGGATGAAGAGGTTAAGTCTGTTATGATTCACTGGTCCAAAGATTTTGGGTATAATATACAGCTGAGTGATTGGGAAAAATATGGAAGGAAGGTTTAAAATTTACTGCATGCAATGCCCTAAAAGAAAATGATGTGAAAATGATGTATAGATGGTATAGTACACCTGTTAAGTTAGCGAAAATGTATAAAGTTAGTAATAAATGTTGGAAATGTAAAGAAAAAGAGGGAACATTTTATCACATGTGATGGGAATGTAAAAAGGTGAAATGCTTCTGGGAGATATATAATGAGTTGAAAAAAATGTTGAAATACACATTTATAAAGAAACCAGAAGCATTTCTATTGGGCATTGTGGGGAGTGATATAAATAGAAAGGAATGTAAGCTCTTTTTATATGCAATAACATATAAAAGTGGCCCAAAAATGGAAGCAAGAAGAGTTACCGACGATTGAAGAATGGAGGATGAAGTTAATGGACTATGCAGAATTAGATAAACTAACAGGAAGGATTCGAAACCAGCAAGTCCAGAAATTCCCGGAAGACTGGAGTAAATTCACAGACTATTTGAAAAGAAATTGTGAAGAACAGACGGCGTTTGTAGGGTTGCAAGAAGTTTTGTGAGGAGTATTATTAGAAATATTGTAAAAATGGATAAGGGGGAGGATGATTTGTTAAGAGATGTAAAGGCAATATAAAGTAAAGAAATGCATAAGAAGTGGTTAAAATGGTGGATCATCAGAGGTGCTGATGTAAGTCCAAAATGATTGTATAAGTGATACGTTTTGTGGTACATTTTATAATTTATATGTTAATATTAATAAAAAATACTATAAAAAACAGAAGTGTTCCATTTTTATATCGTACATGGAATTAAAAGTTCCAATTTGCGGCATTTGTAGGGTTCTCATGGACAAATGTATACCCCTTCCTCTCTCATATGTCTGAACTTCCACCTTCATGCTATACCATAATCTATATACTTTGCGAGAAATGTAACATCCTTTACAATACAATACAGTGGTACCTCAGGTTACATACGCTTCAGGTTACATACGCTTCAGGTTACAGACTCCGCTAACCCAGAAATATAGTACCTCGGGTTAATAACTTTGCTTCAGGAAGAGAACAGAAATTGTGCTCTTGCGGCGCAGCGGCAGCAGGAGGCCCCATTAGCTAAAGTGGTGCTTCAGGTTAAGAACAGTTTCAGGTTAAGAACGGACCTCCGGAACTAATTAAGTACTTAACCTGAGGTACCACTGTACTGGTAAAAAAACAAGTTGACCTCTTTGTGTCAAATGACATGATGTAATGTGTTTTACAACCAATAAATTTGCAACTAATATACAAGTGTTTGGCAGGGATTAGTCAGGTCCAGTAAAAATGCGTCCTTGACAATCTTTGTTTTAAAAAAAGTTCCATAGTTTCTATTTCACATGACAGATCCATCTCTTCTCCCTGTTACATTTTGTACAACTCTAGTTGTTGTTTTTGCTGCTATTCCTACTGTAAATGAATTTCATTAATCTAAGGGAAATAATTATAAAGGAAGAACATAAAATATCAGATTATTAAGATGATATCACCCTCTGTCTGAATGGGTTAGTTCAACCCATTCATCACCACAGGGCAACATTTGTGTTGCTTAAGGAAGAATGTGTTCAGAATAGAAATCTGCAGAAGAACAATGGTACAAAGGGACACACAATCACAACAGAAGCCAATCTAAAGACTGAGAGGCACATGAGGTATGCTTGACCTATTAATTCGGTTCCTGATTAAAATACTTAAGAGATTGAAGCATTGGCCACCTGCCTTCCTACTGTAAAATCCACATCACAAAACAGACACATAACTTTCATCACCCTATAGCAACTGAGAAGTGCAGGTCTGTGTAGATTACACAGACCTAATTTCAAATGCTTGAAATTGTATTACCTTCAAGTTGCCATTAAAAGAAAAAGAAAAGACAAATTCCAGGTGTTACTTGTGTATATACATTCATGGCTGATGTTTCCCAGTCTATTTTTCTCCCTTTTTTCAGCATCTTGGTTTTGCTTCTTGTTGGAGAAAGGATATTAATTTGGAGTTTACGTTCTTCACTGTTTAAACCTTTGTAATTTGTAACACTTACACTTTGTAACACTTACACAGTATGGCCTGTGCATTGTTCTTATTGTGTACATGTTAGGATTACATTTTTGGTGTTTGGTGGGGAGAGGAAAGCGAAACATATACACCAAAGTACAGTAGTACCTCGGGTTACATAAGCTTCAGGTTACATACACAGCTGGAAGCTACTGCAATCTAATCGTCAAAGACGTTAGCACCTAATTTACAAATATTGAGCAAGGCCAGTTTTATATATTTGTCATAGACAACCTATTGGATTTCACATTTTTTTCTTGTTTATCCTTGTGTAAATGTCACAGCTGCTTTAATATGGGCCTCCCCCCACCATATTTCCCTTATTATTCCCCATTTATGTTTACAGGGCTCCTCTCCCCCACAAAGAAACTATGAAAACCAATAAAAATATTCTTTTTTTAAAAAAATGCACTCTCCCCCTACTTTCTAGTCATTGCTGTCCACATCTTCTGACATGTTCTTTGCTCATTTTATGCGTTCGGTATCTTGATTATATTCCCTTGGATATAAGGAGAAAGTATCTCTTAAAAAAGAAGAAATCACATTGGAGTTTGTTTTTAGTTTATTGCAATCATTAAGCAAATGAGTCAGCTTCTCAAGCAGCACTGACAGAAGATAGCATTCAATCAAGTTTCCACATATTAGTGGCCACTCTAAAATTCCGCATACAAAGGCATGCTTTATCAAATGTGGTGGAATTGTAAAGTAACTAAAAGCTATTGGGAAATGATTTATAATGAAATGGAAAAAGAAAATGTTTACGATAACCTTTGTCAAGAGACCAGAAGCCTTTTTTGGTAGGCATTTTTGGTAAAGACTTGCCAAAAGACCAGAAAAAAAACTTTTTATGTATGCTACAATAGCGGCTAGGATATTACTTCCCCAAAAATGGAAAGACAGAATACAGTGGTACCTCTGGTTACGTACTTAATTCATTCTGGAGGTCCGTTCTTAAGGAAATCAGCCCTGAGTGCTCACTGGAAGGGCAGATCCTGAAGCTGAGGCTCTAATATTTTGGCCACCTCATGAGAAGTTAAGACTCCCTGGAAAAGAGCCTGATGTTGGGAAAGATTGAGGGCACAAGCAGAAGGGAACGACAGAGGATGAGATGGTTGGGTGGTGTTCTCGAGGCTACCAGCATGAGTTTGACCAAGCTGCGGGAGGCAGTGGAAGACAGGGGTGCCTGGCGTGCTCTGTTCCATGGGGTCACAAAGAGTCAGACATGACTAAACGACTAAACAACAACAATTAACAGAAACCTTAGCCTTGGTTGGAGGGGGGGGGGTTGAACCCTCACTTTCCCCTCCAGGAATAGGGTATCCCATTAAAGGGATCCATGATGGAGTTGCTTCCGTCCATTTGCCCAGACAGGAAAGCTTGGGCCTCAGCACTCCTAGTGGCGCCAATCCCTGTGAGGCAGCTTGACTGGTGACTGGGAGTGGCCGCCGAAACCACATAACACTGGTCTTGAAAGACCTACATTGGCTCCCAGTATGTTTCCGATCACAATTCAAAGTGCTGGTGCTGACCTTTAAAGCCCTAAACAGTCTTGACCCAGTATTCCTGAAGGAGTATCTCTACCCCCATCGTTCTGCCCGGATACTGAGGTCCAGGGCTGAGGGCCTTCTGGCGGTTCCCTCACTGCGAGAAGCCAAGTTATAGGGAACCAAGTTATAGGTAGAGGGCCTTCTCGGTAGTGGCACCCGCCCTGTGGAACCCCCTCCCACCGGATGTCAAAGAGAAAAACAACTACCAGACTTTAAGATGACATTTGAAGGCAGCCCTGTTTAGGGAAGCTTTTAATGTTTGACGGACTATTGTATTTTAATATTTTGTTGGAAGCCGCCCAGAGTGGCTGGGGAAAATGGGCAGAGTATAAATAATAAATTATTATTAGATCATCTGAGGGGGGGGGAGTGCATGGGAAAATCAAGTCAACCTCCACAGGAGGGTTGGACTTGATGACCCTTGGGTGCCCTTCCAACTCTGCAATTCTATGATTCTATAGAAACCAAATCAAATCATATAAACCCAGCCTAGGAAGTGGGTTCAGTAGTAAGAAATAACCCATTTCAGTAATAAACTCCAATGATTGATAGAACTCTGCCACGAAAACTCCAATGTTCTTACTGGTTTGTCATAGCACATATGCACAAAATTTGCCTTACCACATTCCCAGAAAAAAAACAAAAAACTTAAGTTTGTCTTTCCCTCTTTGCCAATTGTTGAGCTGTTGGACAGCAACTTTTAGAAGATTTTATAATGGTTTTATTTTAAGTTCATAGTAGGTGAACACACATGTCCTTTGGGAAATAAAACACTTTAAGCACTTTCTGAAATTTCATATCCAAACATTTCACCTAACCTTTTAAAGAAGATATCACCTCTTCTAACCTTACTACCTACATGCACCTGGCATATTTGAGATAACTGTCTTTTATTTCTTCAACTTTGCAATATTAGTGCATCATAAGGAAATATTACCTTTCAGTTCTCACATCTTGTATTACATTACAAAGCTTCTCAGTTGACAATACTGAACTCATGCTAGTTTCCTTCTTTCAATTAAAAAAGATCTGTCAGTAAGTAATTATCAGACAATCAACTATGTATTTATTGGTTTGTTATGCTTTTGTTTTTGTTCTTTTATGTATTTTGTATTTTCCTTTTGTATTTTCACATTGTGAACTACCCTGTGATATTTGGTTGAAGCACAATTCTATTTTAATAAATAGTGTTAAGAACAATAATTTAAGGTCTGTTCAGTCTGTGCTGAATAACCAGCACCTATAATCAAAGGTTAATAATAAAAATAATACTCAGTGCTTTTTTTCTTTAAAAAAAAATGTTTAGGGACAGTCTCCTTTTCCTACTCATTGAAATACTGCCCCTCAATGAAGCCAAACAGATTCACAAAATGTTTAGGGGTAAGTGTACCCCTGCGTCCCCCCCAGAAAAAAGCACCCATGATGATGATAATGATAAAGTTAATGTAGTAACAATAATAATATACAGGAAATGTGTAACAGACTATGACAAAGAAACAACTTTCAGAAAGCTAATCAGGAACCACACCTCAGCCAAAACATTTGAATGACAGTAACTGACAAAACAAAACAAAATTCAAAGTTTGAAGGCAAAGGAAACATTTACTAGATCTGTTTGTAAAAACTAACAAAATCTGGAGTAGCTTCCTTCCCTGAATAAACAACTTTTTATAACAGCTGTCTTCCCTGATTCAACTGAACTAACAAGGGGAAGGGATTTTTGCTATGGGAAGCTGGTAAAGAACCGATTCAGAACACAGATGGGAAGTCCAGCTGTTTGAAAGAACCGATTACTATTTTTCAAAGCAGACCATCCCTTGAAGATTTTAGAAACCAGAAAAATAACAGACCATTGGTGTTTTAGCATGAAGCCATGCACATGGACATAAAAGAGCTTAATTGTCTTTTGTCAAGATCCCTTAGCCTACCTATAATAAACATGCTGCGGTAAGGTGCTAAATTAGACTTGGAAAAAATAATATAGCAGTTATTTTACTATTTATAAGATCCAATTAGTATGGATGATTATTATTGCAGCATTGTGATGGATTTAGACTTCACAGCTGGTTTCTAGAAAATAAATGGCTATTACAAAGCCAAGCCACCATTTGTGAACTCCTGGTACTAGATATTTTACATTCTATTGTAACCAGGCCTCCGACCTTGAGAACAGTGTGGGCTAAGGTTATAAATTCAACAAAAACAATGTTCATGGTTTTCACAATAAATTTTAAATTATTACTCTGCTTTTAAGAATCAGGAGTTCTATTAAATTTAAGGCAAAACTCACGGCTTGCACTGGTCTTTTTTGTTTTTTTACATTTACAATGGTGGACATTCTTAATCTCATCTAAACAACCCTGCAAGTTTGTTATTATTTCCACTTCACAGAAGAGGATTACAGGGATGAAAAATTAGCTTGTTCAGGCATATACACAGTGAACAAAGGAACTCAGGGTTAGAAATGTGGTTTCTTCCATTTGTCAAAAATGTCATCCCCAGTCAGTCTCATAGCTTGCAAAGTTAAAAAGCCATTATTTCTTGGAGAACTTTAAGGCGATTCTGGTTGTGGAAACGTTGTCGCCCACTTGTAAGGTGGATGAGCTCTCTTAAAGGTACAGATTCATTGTGGTATAGCCAGATGTTCAATGCAAGTCCTAATGCTCATGGGGAGAGAGAGAGAAAATACTTGTATTAATTCCTCCCTCTAACCAAATATCTACATTCTTCTTCTAAGGGATCAATCTAGTTCATCTATTGAGCGATTATTGCAAAATTCTTCAAACTGATTCTGTAGTCCTTCCCTCCATCCTGAGACTCAAGGATATGAGATGTTCTGGATTCTTTTGTGGCCTTAAATATGGATTGCAAATTCTCCCACTTTATGCTATCTGGCATACTAGGCCCCTAAAAGAAAATATCTAGAACATCATTTGGTGCATAAATATTTATGCATCCTTAAGTGGAGTGATCACACGTAATAAACTCTCAAGAGATAGGCAGAATCTGAAGAGGAGTTTAACAAGGTGTGTACGTAGATGTGTTCTGAAAAGCATTTAACATTTACTTCTAATCTTTCTGTGGAATATTAAACTGAAAGCAAAGTATGTGAAGTTTATAATCCACCCTCTTGCCTCGGAACCACATTGTGTCATGAAATCTCAGGTTACAAAACAACTTGACTGTATCATTAGTGTCCCTTATTAGTCTCTTCATCCATTTCTCTCTTTTGCATGTTACTTTTGTAATTGTAAGCCTTCAAACAGGGCCTCTAATACTCCCCCCCCTTTTTTAATTGCACAGCACCTCACTGAGGTAGGCATTTAAAGTACTGATTTGAACACAAGATAGGGTTATATTCAGCTATATTCTATTTTTAAGGCTAATCTAGTAGTCGCCTAGAAAAGAGATTGATAGTAATGAAACATTTGTTAAATGGCAAGCGGAAAAAGCTGGTGCTCTGTAGACTCCCACAGAGTGTGTAAGAAACAGACTGCACTTCTTGTCTTTTCCAAATGTCTCTCCTTATGTGAGAAGGAGCAAATATAAAGATTTCACATTAGCCTTTTATTTTTATTTTTTTAAGCCCTCAGAGAGCAAGAAATGCTGAAGGTTTTGCATGGAACGCTCTATTTGCAAATTGTTTTACAGAGCACAGAATCTATTTTCCATTGTCACCAAGCCATTAAACTCAATCTCCTCATCAGCTACATCAACCATGACCCTAAAATCTTGAATTTTTTAAAAAGCTATGTTGCTTCCTATTAAACTAGTCCTATCAATTTATGATTCTTTCTGCATATTGTGAGCGAAACTCTGGAACAGATGAAAGCTGCTTTGAAACAGAACTACAAACTTTAACCCTAAGTCTGGCTGCACTACACTTACTGGGTTAGGACTTAAATACATCAAAGAGTATTATCACCACCCTCTTATCTTTCAGGAGTTATTACTATTATTGACAGTATTCATGAATGATCCTGGTAAAAGATAAGGTATCAGTCTGAAAAATAACCAAGTTAGAAAAATCATACACATTTAACTTCATGTTTTGTAACAAGAGTGTGATTCTCCTGTTTTCCTCTTCTCACAAAATGGACCCAGAAAGGGAGGGAAGCATATACAGCAAAAATATTTTCTGCATGCAATTTCTGAAAAGCATTTTTTCTTTCTATGCAAAAGTCTTAGGTAGTTTTCCAAGGTACGTGGCAAGCTTGACTCAAGTTAGCAGAAAGCCTGTGATCAGTGTCTGAATAAAAAACCCAAAAAGCTTTAGAAAACTGTATTCAGAGGTTGAGGCTACTTTTCTCATGTGCCGATTATCATATTTTTGGGGTTTAATTAAAGAATATACTAAGACGCAGCCCTCATTTCATTGTCTAACTAACACTGCAGTCCAACTAACACTGTAGCCCTAAACTAACACACACCCTCCCAATACCAAAGACTGAGACTTTTTAATGGCTACTCCCCCAGCCAAACTCCTAAAATACTCTTGCCTTTCAAGTGCAATATAAAACCTGGATTGGATTAGCTTTCAGCTACTCAGAAATACTGGCTAGGATTGCGGAATGGATTCATTACAATCATCACAACTAACAGCCTGATCCAGGCATGTTTTCTCTGAAGTAAATGATACTGGGTTTACAGGAACTTGCTAATTAGCAAGTGTGTTTGTGATTGCAGCCTAATTCTCCTTGATCTGAGCACCTGAACAAAACTTCCTGGTGCTACAGGTACCATATTACACAGAAAGTCTGATCTTTATCAAAAATGGGGGGGGGGGATTTTATTTAAATAAACAGAGAATGTGCAACTTACTGAAACACCAGCTGTTCCAAATACGGCCCAAAGCAACCAAAATTTAGTGAAGGGGATAATAAGAAGGTCAACAAACAACTGTGGTATCACAGAGGCGTATTTTTACTAGGGCTGTCAATTTCTTGCTGATTGTGTTCAGGTGCTTTTCATATCTGCCTGAAATGCATAAAACCCCCAAGTGCAGCTTTTCTGTCAATTTATCTTCTTGTAAGGAAAAACTTTACTATTATAAACAAAGGGGTGGGGGTAATTTTAAAAGTTGGCGATTCTAGCTTTTGGAATTGCCGCTATTTCATGGTGCTTATTCCTTTACCTAATCAGGGGAAGCTTTCCCAGCCATGGAGAAGCAGGGAGGAAAAAAAAAACTATTTCCTTCCATAAATCTTATGTTTGTAGTAATAACAAATACTTGCTTGGAACTTTCTGATAAAAATGTGATGCTTTCAAAGGCTAGGCAGAGAACCGGAATACTGTTTATTTGAACCTAATATTATCTATTAATGCTTAGATTTGGCATCAACCAGTTTGATTTGCAGCAAGTAGCTGGTGATGATTCTCACGAATCGACTAAAGCTTCACCTACTCACTTTTTTGAATGGGAAGCTGTTTTAGCAGCACATGCATAGCAGCCGTTAGAAAAGTTTGGCAAATGAAGGGTGCAGAAAGGGCTGTGTATTACACAAGCCTACTAATCTGTATTGCTGCTGTAGGCCTGCTGGATACAAGTCTTATTAGGAAGAACAATGTTCTGCATCCGATGCAATGTGCTCAGATCTTATCAGGACAATGATTTTATTAGAGCTAGAGAAGCAACAGCCTCTTTTCTTATCGTGAGCAGGCTAGAATCCATCTTCCCTGCAGAAAACCTTTGACATCTTGAAATCTGTAGTTCTTTGGATGAACAATAACACCATTACCATTTTAAATTAGTTTTCAAATTAACGTGGAGTTTAAACTTGGAAAAGGTGGGGTGCAAAATGAATTGAATTATTAATAGGCATGCATAGGATGGTAGCCTTATTTGATTGGTTTTGAGTGACAAAGATGAAACATAACTGGTATGATCTTCCCACCCATTTCACTAAAAAAAGTTTCTTCTTTCTAATCCTAAATCTATAAGGTACCCCCCCACACACACACACACTTGGGGGACCTATTTGACAATATTTGGCCTTAAATTCCAAGGCACTCCATGTCCTGTTGGCTAGCAGAGTTGCAGAAGAGAATTTGGAGTTGGCGCGTCTGGTAGGGATAAATCATGCAGATGTAAAAGTTCATTAGCAAAAGAACTTTTACTAAAGGTTTTACAGCTTTGTTACCAACCCCCCCAAACAACAACAACAACAACAACAACAAAACTTCAGAAAACTTAGCAGAGTTGAGAGGTACAAAATGAAAGTAAGAATAAGAAACCAGCCCACTGATCTTAACAGATTTATATTTCTGGCTCAGTGTAACCTTGAGATAACAAAACATAGATGATAACATTTCCAACAGCCTCAGCAGAAAAGAACAGAACCTTCCAGAATGAACCAGTATTCCCCAGTATTTTCCAGTTTCTGCTCACCAAGACTTTAGCCACGACACTATCCACATAGAAGTAATGATTTTTATTTAAGCTTTCTAATCGCTTAAAATGACTTGGTATAGACTGGATATTTTGGAGATTTTCCTTCTTGAATGGCCTCCATATGAGGATCAAACATCAGGCGTTTTCACATACTTTATTTATTTACATAGAAGATGTAAAGAATATGTCATATGGATGGCATTTGCTTCAGGATATATGTTGTTTCATAAAGCTCTGGAAAGCAAGCAGACTCTTCTAGAATATTTAAGATACATCAAGACTATAACAGCTTACCTAAAATTCTTTCTCATCTGGCTGCATTCTGCAGCTCAGCTTTTCCAACAAAGCATTCAGTTAAGAAATTTCATTATATATATATATATATATATATATATATATATATATATATATATGCAGGTTTTGGTGTCCTCGGGTGTCTTCCCGTGTAAAAGTTGGGGTGTCTAGGCGACGTTTCGACGAGGTCTCACTCGTCATCTTCAGGCTGGTGCTTTCGGCTTCTTGTTACTGGAACAGAGCTCTGTTCCAGTAACAAGAAGCCGAAAGCACCAGCCTGAAGATGACGAGTGAGACCTCGTCGAAACGTCGCCTAGACACCCCAACTTTTACACGGGAAGACACCCGAGGACACCAAAACCTGCATTCCTGTACCCGTGAAAATCTACGAAAGCATATATATATATATATATATATGCAGGTTTTGGTGTCCTCGGGTGTCTTCCCGTGTAAAAGTTGGGGTGTCTAGGCGACGTTTCGACGAGGTCTCACTCGTCATCTTCAGGCTGGTGCTTTCGGCTTCTTCTAGAATATTTCTTCTAGAATATTATATATATATAAAAAAAAACGGGGAGAACATAATAATTGTTGACTGTCATATTATTGCCTTTTATTAATCTCCGGGAGATAAAGGGTACAAAACAGAAGTGCACTTTAAATCTGTGCCAGAAATTGGAACACAGAGAATGGAAAAACAGTCATCACTATTTTGCAGAGAAATAAACAAGAAGAAATCCCTGTTTGTTAAAAGCCCTGAAAATATTACACAAAGCATCATTTGAAATCACAACACAATCGCATTTATTCAATCTTCCCTTGCTTAGGACATCCAAACTATAACAGTACTTAGCACTTTCTTTCCCTTGTAAATATTTTATTATATCCTGTTCTTCTTCTGTACCTGCCTTGTAAAGTTTTTGAAAATATCTTAGAAAGCAGTTGATTATTTCTTCTTGATTGTCAGTTATCTTCCCTTCATGTACTATTTTATCAATTTGGTTTTTTCTTTGTTTCTTTTTTAACTGCCATGCAAGCAGTTTGCCTGGTTTGTTGGCAAATTCAAAGTTTTTCTGTTTCAACCGCTTAATGTTATTCTCTATTTCATGATTTAAGAGTGTTGATAATTGTGATTGCAATATTTTAATATTTGGATTTGGATTTTTAGCCAGTGTATTTTTGTTCATTACTATTTCCTGCCCAATTTGGTTTAATTTTGTTTCTCAAATTCTTTTTTGGATTATATTTTCATGGATATAAAAGACTCACACAAAAGCCTTACCCGCATTCCAGATTACCCTGATGTCTGACTCTTGTGCCATGTTTAGTTCAAAAAACTCTTTTAGCACTTCTTGAGCTTTTTGGAGTTATCATTTAGGATTCTCTCATTAGTTCTCCATTGCTTATTTATCTTCTTGTTACTTCTTAATTCTAATGTTATCAGATTGTGATCTGATATAGGTTTAGGTTGAATCTCAGTTTTTTTTCATAGATGTTATTAAATTATTTGATAGCCATATCCCATCAATTCTACTTGCAGATTTTTTGGCTTCTGAGTAATATGTATACTGTCTCTCGTCCCTGTGTTTGTATCTCCATGCATCTCTTAATTAAGTTCAAGTCTCCGACCATTTCAAAGAAGGATCGTGGAAGTTTTCCTTCCTTTGAAGCTTTCTCCCTTTCTGTTCTGGCTAATTCCAATGAGGTGACCCCATTAAGGTCCCCCATCAGAATCATATCCTCATTGTTATGTTCCAGTAGTTTTTCTTCTAATGTTTTAAAGTATTTTGTTTTGTTTCCATTTGGGGCATACACACCCACCAGTATTCGTTTTTCTTTTCCTCTTGTTAGCTGCACTCGCAATGTCCTGCTCTCTTCATCTTTAAAAATAAACTTAGATTCTATCTTTGGGTTTATGTATATAACAATCCCTCTTTTTTATGTGAATCTAAGGCAATAAATTCTGTGCTTCTCCTGTAGACAGATGACATCCCAATTCTTCTTTAATAGAATGTGTTGAGTTTTACTCCTTTTTATTATTTAGTCCATTGTTATTCCACAAAATGATATTCAAGTTCATTAGATTTATTAATGTTGATTTTCAAAGTAAATTACAAGCTAAGTGATGAATAAAAGAAAAATAATTAAATTTGGTCTAGAAATTTGTGTCTTACTGTACTACTTAGTTTAAGTTTCTTCTACCCTCCCCTTGTAGTTTCCAACTCCTCTTCTCCCTCCTGCATGATTTCTCCTCCCAGTTCTCTCTTGTATTTTCTCCAAAACTTCCCAACTTCCTCCACAGTTCTAAGGGTCTTTCTTCTATCTTTAAAAGTAAAGGATATCCTTTCCGGGAATTCCCATTTGTATCATATTGCATTAATTCTTGGTGCGTCTGCTAGTGTCTTGTAGTTTTGTCTTTGTATCATTTGAAATGGGTTAGGTAAAAGACACAGAACTTGGGAAACCTGCAACCTTTCATTGGGAGTAAAGGTGTATTACCAAAGGGGCATTTTTGGAGGGAGTGGTTGGAACACAATCAAAGTTGAAGGGTAGATATTTTATTAAATACCCCCAAGGAAATCTACAGAGCATTGCTATTATCTTACACCCCTGGTGATGTTGGAGAACCCCTCAATAAGTAATGAGCATGGCTCTTGCAGCTGGATCTTTCACTATGCAGCATTTTCCAGTTGGTCTGGCATAGAGGTTCCTAATAGCAGAGGTTTTCTCTGGGTTTATATGCCCTTGGGGTTACATAAATCACAGCTGGCATTGCAGTGATAGATCCATTCCTACCAAAGTAAACAGTTGGTGGTACACGAAACACAGATGGTGTTCGGGTGACACATCAGTTTCCCACCAGATGAAAGGCTAATTAATACTATGAAGGAATTCACCATAGGTAACATCCAAGGCCAGTTCTATTTCTTATTCCAGGCTCCAGCCAAAGCCTTATCTTAAAGATAACCATTTTCACACAGCGCAATCTGAATAAATAACTTGGTGTGAGAAACTAACACATTTATATAATGAACAAGAAATGGAATGAATAAGAAATGGAATGAGCGCCGGGCCAACAGGAGTTTTCTGCATTGAAGGGGAACAAGATGTGCAGTTGAGGGGCAGATACGAAACAATGGTATTCTGCAATATAGCTACATATTGCCCAAATGCCCCTTCCCTCAGTGAACAGCTGGGGGGTGGCATCACTTTCCTTTGCAATAGAGGGGGACTGGTGCTCCTGTGATGTTGGGAGACTTTAATGAAGT
Source organism: Podarcis melisellensis (assembly GCF_964234715.1). NCBI lineage: Eukaryota > Metazoa > Chordata > Lepidosauria > Squamata > Lacertidae > Podarcis > Podarcis melisellensis. The sequence continues at coordinate 69,314,266 of NC_138539.1, forward strand.
AAGTAACTATTGTGTAACACATTTGTATACCACAAGGTGTTTTGTTTCAAATTCTAAAATGCAAATTTAAAACCACAGCAATAAAAATGTTTTATAATCAACAGAACAATAGCATATATATATATATATACCCGTGAAAATCTACGAAAGCATATATATATATATATATATATATATATATATGCTCAATTATCCTAAACATAGCCTCCAAAAGCTTTGCGAAACCATATATCCCAAGAGTATAATAGCCATCCATGCCTATAGGGGCAGGAAGTTCTATAACTGGGGTGCAAACAGGAAGAAGGCCTTTCTCCAGATCCTCATGCAATGAGCAGTACTCTTTGGTCAGACAGTAAAGCCACTTCCAACCCTAGGGAGGAAGTGGGGTTGCGGGCTTCCCACCCCTAACACCCGTGTGGAAGCTGGCTCTCAGTCCCACACATTCAGGGGGAATCCTCTGCCGCTTCATCCCCTGGCCAGCCTGTCGGCTGGCTCAGGGGCCTTGGCTTGCCGCTCTTAAGGCAAGCGCGGCAGATGAGCTTCCTCTTTGCCACCGATCAGCTGGGAATTTTGCTTGCATCTGATATGTTTCTCTTGCTTCTTTGGTGAATTTTGCTCGACATCTCTGGTGCAGGAGCTGGGTGTGCCGTGAGCGAACGATAAAAGAGAGGGTCCAGTCACAACCATGACATACTTAGGCATTGAACTTGATACTATCGCCCAAACATCTCGCTTACCCAGGGAAAAATTGACTGCACTTAAGGAGTTCATTGTACAGCTTTTGCCCCTTAGGATGGTTACCCTCAGACAAATCCAGTCACTCCTAGGTCACCTTAACTCCGCCTGCCAGGTTATAGCCCCGGGCCGCCCCTTCTGTGGGTGTTTGGCGAGATTGTCAGCAGGCTTATGCTCTCCCCATCACAGGATCCATTTATCGAAAGCAGTTAAGGCTGATCTGGAGGTTTGGCTGGAGTTTCTGGACATGTACAACGACATTTCATTATGGCAGGACAACCTGTCACTCCAGGCTGACTTTCAAGTTCAATCAGACGCAGCGGGTTCTCTTGGGTTCGGGGTTTATTTCAGGGGACAGTGGTGCGTGCAACCGTGGCCTTCTTCCTGGCAGGGCAAACCCATTACACGTGACCTTACCTTTCTGGAAGTTTTTCCAATAGTGGTGGCGGTGCATTGTGGGCAGAGGAGTTCAAGGATCACCGGGTGTGCTTCTGGACAGACAACCAGGCCGTGGTTTCCGTACTCACTAGGCAATCCTCTCGTTCTCCGAGGGTGGCAACTCTACTGAGAGCATTTGTCCTTTTGTGCCTAAAATTAAATATTTATTTCTCAGCTAAGTTTGTACCAGGAATTAATAACGATATCGCGGATGCTTTGTCTTGCTTCCAGATGGATTGTTTCCGCTCATTGGCGCCAGATGCTCAGCAATTGCCTCAACCATTTCCTGAACACCTCTGGAGCCTTGGGAGCGAGAAGACCTAAAGGGAGTATTAGCTTCAGTTGCCCCATCAACGCTTAGATCCTATAAGAAAGCCTGGGCAGATTTCATGGCATTCCGTAATAAATTAGGCACTGTTACTCAGGACACTCCCCTGAAAAAAAGCAGAGGTGCTGAAATACTTAGTGCATTTGCAGGGAATGGGCCATGCACCTAAGACCCTTAATATCCAGTCTTCAGCGATTTCTTTCTTTTGTAAGGCCCTTTATTCGGTTGATCCTTCTGCCAACTTCCTAGTCCAGAAGGTGCTGGAGGGCTGGCGCAGGCTCCAGCCTCCCAGCACAGATGGTAGGAGACCCATAACCTTTGACATCCTGAGTCAAATTCACAAAAAGCTAAGGGATGTTTGTTGGTCCAAGTACGAAGCACGCCAATTTTCGGCAGCGTACTCTGTTGCCTTTTTCACCGCCTTGCGCATTGGTGAGGTGGTGTGCAACGACCAGCCCAGTCTTATTGCCCGGGGGATCCTTCTAAAGGATGTGACATTAACTCGCTCAGACCTAGTTCTCCACATCTGAAGCTCCAAAACGGATCATAGCAACCTCTTATAGCAACTCAAAAGAAGGGGCCATGCCCAGTAAAGGATACAAGGTGTTTCTTATATTTGAGACCAAATGCCCCCGGCCCCTTCTTCATACACGAGGATGGCTCCCGCCTTACAAGACATCAGTTTACGTGTATTATGCGCAAGGCAATTGCTGCATGCGGTTTCCCCCCTGCGGAATTTGCGGCTCATTCATTTCGGATCGGGGCAGCCATGACAGCAGTACACTTAGGCCTCCCGGCCAAAAGGATAAAGGATATGGGGCGGTGGAAATCAGACGCCTTTAAAGGGTATGTTTGGTGATCCTTTATCATAACATTCAACACCCTCCTGATCCCTCCTTGTTATGTTCTTTTTCTTTTAGGTGGCGGGGCTGTGCGTGTCTGGATCATTGGCCATAGTATTGTGCACTGGGCCAGAATTCATGCTGTTAACCAGGGTCAAGGAGGAGCACTAGAATTGCCAGAGAATGTAGAACTTTCCTGGATTTCTCGCTGTGAAATGCGCTGGGCAGAATTTCTGCCTGCGGTGAAAGCTAGAGTCCACCGGATGCCCTTATTCAGTTGGGGGAAACGATTTGGCTTACAGGAAGGGCGTGGACGTAATGTGGAACATTTACAATGATTTTGACGAATTGAAAAATACTTACCCAAAGCTAGTCATAATTTGATCTTCTCTGTTAGAAAGGTGCAAATGGAGAGATTGCAGATGTCCTATTGCTATTAACAAGTCCAGAAAAATACTGGAACGCTCAGTGGCTGGTAGAGTGGTGTCGCTGGGGGGACGGGTCATTGATCACCCCAATATTTGATTCAGCAATGCGACTCTCTACCATGGGGATGGCGTACATCTTTCTAGCGAGGGGAACGATGTCTGGCTGGCCGACATTTCTGTGGGGATTAGGGATTGGTTGCCGGTTTGAGGGTATTGGCGGTGAGCTTTTGCTTGTGTGGCCGTGAGGCATTGGTTGGGGTATTGTTATGTAGATGGATGGGGGGAGGAGCGCCATCACCTCCCCCGGTTGTGAAGGGTAGTCGGGTAAAGGACTCCGGGGGCGTGGCCTCGTCCGAAGCCTAGGGCGGCCAGGGCCCAAGGCACGCCCCTGAGCAGTGACCCCAGGGGAGTGCCTAGTTGATGTGCATAAGCAGGGCTCCCCCTGCTGGTGTTAACCCTTCCCGGCCTCTCAAGGCATACAGCCTGAAGCCGGATAGTTGATTAGGACCAATGCCTAGGCCAATACCGCTCATTTCCTGCAATCAATAAAGTTGTGGCCAATTTTCGCCCATTAACCTTAACTATGGTGTCTTGTGTCTTTATTTCTTCTGGTGGGAGGTAGGAACTCGCCACGCAAACACACACATGAACACATACGACTGATCTCATGGCTCAAGTCAGTGGTTTTCAACCAATGTGCCATGGCACCCTGGGGTGTCTTGAATGATGGTCAGGGGTGCCACCGGCAACACTGCCCTCTTTCCTTCCCTCCCTCCTCTGATGCCCTCTTGCATCTCTGCCTCCCAAAGGCTTGCACAGCTGTTGATTGCAGCAACCCTGACTACAAACTCTGCAGGCGAATAGTGGCACTGGGGCTCGCCAGTGACGAGGCACCTCCTTTGAGGTGTCAGGGATGTTCAGAGATCAGGGGTGGTGGTGGTGGCTGCCCAAAGGACTCCCAAGGAGAGGCGAGAGGAGATGAGGTTGAGGGAACATTCCACAAGGGAGGGAGTTCCAAAAAAGGTGAGTGGCTGCCAGCTCTGCAGGCAACGGGTGACATGACTGGGCTCCTGAGCCCCACAGGGGTGCCGCAGAAAGAATGTAGTTGGCCAAGGGAGCCGTGGACTCAAAAAGGTTGAAAACCTCTGACTTAGGCTGATTAGTTTGGGGAGAAGCACTCAAACAAATGCCTAGGCCCAAGACATTAAAGGCTTTATATATTAATGTTACCATCTTGAATTGGGGCTGTTAATATATTGGCAGCTAGTGAAGATACTGTAATACTGGTGTTATGACATCAGTCAGTCGGTGCTCTTGAGATTACATTCAGCACTAGCTGAAACCACCTTCAGGTGCAGCCATACATAGAGGGCATTTTATAGAGCATGCAGAAAGGCTATCTCAATCCAGGAATGACCAGGTCTGGTGAACTACCCAGAGCTAGAAGTAGTTACTCTTTGCCAAAAAAAAAGCCACTTGGACCTCAAATGATAGACCTGGGCCAAGGAGTACCCTCAGAGAACAAACCTGCTCTTTCAGAATTTCCACAACATTGAGAATAGGACAAATTCCCAATTCTTTGATATGAGAATCATTCCAATCCCTACCTTGATTTCATCCTATCACCAATAACTACACACTGAAGAAAAAGAATGAATATTATGACACTTAACAGGGCTTTGGGTATGGAAGCGAGTAATCTCCACCCAAGCTAATGCCAGGAAACACAACTGAGGCTTTCTAACAGCAGAATAGGGTTGTCAGGCTCAGATTTTGACTTGAAGCTTTGGGATATTAGCCTCCTTTGAAGGGTTTACAAGAGAAGAGATAAAACCTCAAGCAGCAGGAATCAGAAGTAAGGGTCAGGTTGCATTTTGCTTGGCTTGCTGAGAAATATTTATGTTGGTTCTTCTGTCAGTCTATGAGCTGCCAGACATAAAGAGGCTTTGACCCTGACCCTTGCCACTGCTGCATTGGAGAAGGCCAGCTAGAGGGCACTTTCCCAGGTCCTCCTCAAAACCCAGAGTGGGCTCTAAACGACTCCTTCTCTCCCAAGGTCCTCCCCTGCTTCTCAGGGTAAGAAGATCCTGGCAACCGAAAGCAGAGCAGAAGGAAGCACATTTCCATACACTTTTGGTATTTTGGTAGTTTATAGAATGGCTTATTTTGGGGGAGTTCACTGACTTGCACTTCTCTCTCTCTCTCTCACCCCTCCCCGGTTAGGAAACTTTTGAGACTTCCTTTGCATCTATAGAAATTATTCCAGAGACAGCAGGAGTTTCTAAAATAGATTAAATTAATGTGCCAGGCTCACTTTCTCACAGCATGCTTCACTTTAATTGATTATGCTATACCCAAAGTTAAATTACTAATATCAGTGGTTAGAAGAAAATGAATATTTAATACAAAAAATTCCTTTGTGTAGTCATAATAAATTAATCTATTTGAATAAGATATAATTTGTAACAGGCATTAGAAACCTTGTGTGTGTGTGTTTCAAATTGCCTCAGCACAATAAAAATATTCATGTATTATTTTCTTTTTGTTCTTTTATTTGTGTGTGTGTGTTGTGACAGAGGTGTGATTGCACCCTTTCAATCTTACTCTTCGGGATTTTGAATGCCAAGTGTAGCTCAACAAAATGCTAGATGCGCCTTTTAATGCAAAAATTACATGAAAGAAAATATTTGGGAGGGGATGGTGAACGCTCCAGTTGTCCTCACAGCCTTGGAAGTCTCATCCACAGAACATATTAGCCTGTCAAACATATTTACTAGCCTGCATGTACAGTGGTACCTCGGGTTAAGTACTTAATTCGTTCCGGAGGTCTGTTCTTAACCTGAAACTGTTCTTAACCTGAAGCACCACTTTAGCTAATGGGGCCTCCTGCTGCTGCTGCAGCGCCGGAACATGATTTCTGTTCTCATCCTGAAGCAAAGTTCTTAACCTGAAGCACTATTTCTGGGTTAACGGAGTCTGTAACCTGAAGTGTATGTAACCTGAGGTACCACTGTATACAAATTACATATAGAGGAAATTTGTGGGTCCAATGGGGGGAAAACAACAACAAACACAATTATTAATTGTACATGTCTCCAGCCCTAGTCAGGCATTCATGCAGAGAATACAGTGAGTATGATAGGACAAAAGAATGTGCGTGAGTGCAATAGTTTCACCCACCCGTTCCTCTCACCTTCTGCAAACTCAACAGCTGCTGTCTGTAGTGGGTAAGATGGTTGCAGAAAGGCGTCTTTGAGTTCAAAAAAGAGAGTGGGGAAAGAGGCGTGGAGCTAATTCACTGTCTCCCCAAGCAGCCCCCTATATGAATTTCTGGAAAAGGGATATATTATGAGAAACGTGGCTGTTCACAAGCCTTAATTTCAGTGTTCTTGAGAGATTGAAGGTGCATAGCTATACACAATTACCTGTTGAACCCAATGTGGCTTACTTCTGATTAGACATATAGAAGATTGTGCTGTTAAAAAGTTCCATAGTGCATGCTGATTTCAACTCAGTTCATTGAGGGAGAGGTGAAGCAAACACTTCAAATACCCCAAATGTTAATAATGTTAGCATCATGCACCCAGGTATTGTTATGGTAAATCTCAGAAGTGTGGTGAATGTTTACCCTTACTAGTAATTCCTAAGACTTCAGGAGCTCCAGCAGGAAAGATCAGAAAAGTTTCTGTTAGGCAGCTTGTTTTAACATAGTAAATGATGAAAATGAAGATGGCAATTGGATGTTCAGCTTGTAAGACTCAGTTGTATTTTCCCCAATAAGTCTTTGCGTGGACAGGCGGAGTCCCGAGATCCTGCGCGGTCCCCCCGTCATGTGGAATAATGACTCAAAACAATGTGCTATGGATTTGATATCCCGCCTTTCACTCCCCTTCAGGAGTCTCAAAGCGGCTCACAATCTCCTTTCCCTTCCTCCCCCACAACAAACACTCTGTGAGGTGAGTGGGGCTGAGAGACTTCAAAGAAGTGTGACTGGCCCAAGGTCACCCAGCAGCTGCATGTGGAGGAGCGGAGACTCGAACCCGGTTCCCCAGATTACAAGACTACCGCTCTTAACCACTACACCACACTGGCTCTATGGGATTAAATTGGCCACAACTTTATTAAATTTCAAATGTGGCTAGACCTTGGCTCAGGCATTGGGCGTTCTCCCTCCCCAGTCCCCAGCCGGGGACCTAGGGAGCATCAGGGTTATCCAGTGTGTGTGTGGGGGGGGATGGGCCAGCTCTGGAGAACATATGTTCAAGCAGAGATAGCCGCCCCTGTTATGCCGCCACCACAGGGGAGAGCAATGATGACCTTTCGGCGTACGGTCAAAGCCTCCCTTCAGAAAACCCCTTTAATGGGGAACCCTGGTATCGCCACCGCAAAGAGGAAGATGGACTAAAGGATTCCGCCCAAGGCCTGATACCGCCAAAGTTGTGACGTTTTGCTACGGGAAAGGCGAAACCTGCCAATGCAGGAAAATTCCTTTCCGGCCCTTTAACAGTGACCTTAACGTAGCAGCGCCCGCATACCTGTGAAGAAAAGTTAACCTGCAAAACCTGTGAAGAAAAGTTAACCTGCAAAATAAGACATTAACTGAGGGTGGGTAGGGTGGGAGAAGCTCTGGAGCCAAGTGAGGATTCCCAGGTAAGATCCTCCCTCTATTGTGTGGGCAGGTAATCCCTCCCCTACCTGGCCTGGTCTCCTTGGCAACGCTTCCCCCAGGTGGGATTGGACAACTGACTGAGGTAGGCGGAGACCTCCAGGTATCCCACCTGAGGGAAGGCAAAGCCAAGCCTATGCTGTTGGAGCCGCTCCAGATCTAGGGGCTGCACGCGTCCACGCAAAGGGCGCCCCCCCGTTTTAAGCGGAGAGCGGTCATTTCTCCAGCTCAGAATGTTAAATGAGAATCCAAATGATAACCATGGGTGGTGAGCAGTCAGTGGACAGAGTCTCCAGTGAAATTTGTTTTGTGGGTTCATGTTCAGAATCTTGCTTTTCTCCATGTCCACCCCTTTACTCTTGTTGAAGTTCTCATTGATTGCTCTGAATGCACCCAGAGCAGCCAGTTATCTTCTATCTTCTGTGTTTGGGTCAATAAATTATTGTGATAGCTTCTTGGAAATGATTTATGTTTATACCCCTATCCAGATCGAAAATCCTCTTGTTCTCAGGTGTATTTGTCAAATAGGAGGGAAGGTTTTTCTCAGTTGAATTTTCTACCTTGGCTGGTACCGTGGGGTAGATGCAGAGGAGGGAAAATTAAATCACAGAGCAATGGAACAATGTGCATGTGTGCCATCATACATGTGCTAACATCTTGAGCTAGAAAAGAACTCTTAGAAAACAGCTTTTTTTGTTTTGTTTTCGTTTTGGATGGTGAAGGAATCTCTAATAAAGGACCTGAATTCCAAGCAGATTTCCAAATCAATGGGAGTACACCCATTGCTAATTTGGATATTTTAGTCATCACTTAATAATTACTGATAACTGTCCATGTGTACCCAGTTTTAAAATGTAACCAATTTTTACAGCAAGGGTAAATATGTTTCAAAGTACAAGTTTTGGTTGCTAGATAAATAAAATAAATCTTCCAATATCCCAGGTTATAATTGGGTATTGATTAATCAGTGCACCACATCAGTAATCACAAAGAAAAAAGGGAGAGAATTGATTATAGTTACAGATTTTTGTGCTTTGGCTAGAGGAGGAAGCATAGCCCTGTGGTAGGCCACTTATTTCCATTCAAAATGGCCCAGGTTCAATAACTGGAATATACATTTAAATAATAAAAAGGAGCATATAATAATAATAATAATAATAATAATAATAATAATAATAATAATAATAATATCTTTATTTTCATTGTTCAACCTGTGTACAATGAAATTAACTGAGCCTGCCTCCCCCCCAAACACTCAATCTTATTGCACTCTGTGTGTTTGTCACACAACACACCAACCCCGAAAGTCAGTTGCACTATATTATTTTCCGTTCAGCAGCCTAACAGCCCACGGATAGAAACTGTTTTTTTTAGCCTGTTGGTACGACTGATTATACTTTCATATCTCCTGCCAGAGGGTAGAAGATTAAAGAGGTGCTGGCTGGGGTGTGAATTGTCCCTGAGAAATTTTCTTGCTCTCCTAAGGCAACGATCCCTTACAATGTCTTCTAGTGGGCTCAGGGGACAGCCAATGATGTCATGTGCTGTATTCACCACCCTTTGTAAAGACTTTCTGTCCCTGACTGTCAAGCCACCATACCACAGTGTGATACAATATGAGAGGACACTTTCTATTGTGGACTGCTAGAAGGAGGTCATCAGTTGTTGTTTAACATTGTTCTTTCACAAGACCCTGAGAAAATGGAGTCTCTGTTGGGTCTTCCTAACCACCTGAGTTATATTGTTTTTCCAAGTGAGATCTTCACTAAGGTAAACTCCTAGGAATTTAAAGGAAGAGACTCACTCCACACAACCCACCCCTGATATACAACAGGGCTAGTTCCCCTCTTTTCTTCCGAAAGTCCAACACCATCTCCTTTGTCTTGCTAATATTTAGGTGCAAGTTATTCTCTAAGCACCATGTAGATACTTTTTTATCTTAGCACTTGGAGAGCCTCTGCCAGTCACAGTAAATAATACTGAACTAAATCAATAGTATGAACAAATCTAAGATAGCTTGTGTGTCTCCTGATTGGAAGGAAGAAGAGCTTCTGAACTTGGGCAGAAGTAATTACGGTACTCTGTTGCGAGAAATTATTATTATGTACAAAATTACATGACACTGAGCCTTTGTTTAACCAACACCCAGAACTACCTTCTTTGTTCCTTTGATTTACAAGCAAAGTAAATGTTAGTGACCGCAAGCAACGGATGAGTTACATAACAAAGGAGACAAGGTGCTCTGCAAAAACTCAGCATGTGTAAAGCACTTTGGGACCTTTGTAAAAATACTCCACAAAAGAACTGTTCTGGAATTGTATCCTATACTAATCTTGCTCAGAGTAGGCCCATTGAAATTAATGGACTAAGTAAAATTCATCAATTTCAGGTGGTCTAGTCTGAGTAGGACCAGCTTTAGATAGCATCCCTAGTCTTTTCCTTAAGATTGCCATGCATTAATAACATCTGAGTAATAATAATAATATTTTTAAAAAGAAATATATCCCACCCACCTTGTTGGGTTTCCCCAGTCACTCTGGGTGGCTTGCCACACAACAAAGCATCAAACAAAACAAATAAACAAGAAACAAACCAAGAAACCAATAATAATAGCAATAATAGCAATGCTAAACAATTTACATTTATACCCAAATTAAAATAACTGCCAACCCCAACTAAACATTTAACCCACATCAACCCGACAACAACAAAACACAGGAAGCACTGGCAGAGGAATGGGGGGCAGGGGGAGGACAACGCCCATGGTACCATCTGGGTGGGGGTACCATTGTGGCTGCCCCCCGGGATGCACGCCAGCCATGCCCCCGCCTGCTCTTTGCCCCTGGTGCTGGAGCATGCAACTTTGCCACCGACAGGAAGCAAAACTGGAACCTTTTAAAACATTTGTCCAGTTGTCCCAATCCCAGAGTTGTTCCAGCAATGTCCCTCCAGCCTCCCAGGGGCCTCTTTTAGGAAGGACACAAAGTAGCTTTTAATCCTAAGTACAAATATGCATCCATGAAATACAAGGAAATAATACAAAAATGAAATTTAAACAACATCAACAATGTAAATAAATAAAAATGTACTGTGTATTTTGGGTCTATGGACCACAATAAAGTTGTGTGTGTGTAAATAAAAATACAATACAGTGCCATGCATTTCAAATTCAAATAAGTGAGCGCCAAGTCAAAACAAATTTATTTGATTATTAATACCATGAAGAAATATCATTTTGACTCACTATTTCCATGAGGGCTAAATATCACACCTGTAGTCCAATGGCACGCATTATAAGTCTCTCCAGTGTTGGGGCAATGTCAATCTAGCTGCAATGAACAAGTGGCCAATTGTTTAGCTTTTATTTTTTACTTCAGTATACAAGTGCTTTCAGCCTGCTTGGACAAAGGGATGTGAATGCTTCAATAAATGGAAACCAGATGATTCCAGAGAAAGGCACTAAAAGAACAAGTTTTGCTGAAAAACTTAAAATATGCTAAATTTAGAAGTTAGAAAACAAATCTTATATGTATGGGTAACCCTGGAAGACATTGGGAGAAGGAAAGATATCGCTTTCTTTGAGCTGTTTTTATTTTGTTTTATTTAGATGGTCAGGAAGTGGCAGGAAATACAACCGAGCTGCTTCATATATCCCAATGCAACATACATTTTGGTATGCTTCACAGAAGGTAACATTTCCATAACAACAGATGGTATTACTGAGTTCACTGAGCCATTTCAGATATTTTGAACTCTTCCATGTGGTGAGGCCCTCTGTATGCAGCCATGTAGAGGAAATAACTCCTGACCCTTTTGCATCCATAAATACAGACACTTCTTCCTTCGTATCCATTTGAAGGAATCCACTTACACATAAGCAAAAATAGGAAATGCAGCCCTGAAAAAGGAGGTGAATATTTTCATAAAATACTCATTTACATAAATTTCGAAATTATTACTATGGTTTAATAGTGGTGCAGTATACTTAGCACATAGGTTTTCAACCTTTTAGAGTCCCTTAACCAACTACATTCTTTTTGTGGAACCCCTGTGGGGCTTAGGAGCCCAGTCATGTCACCCCTTGCCTGCAGAGCTGGCAGCCTCTCACCCTTTTCCGAATGGCCTCCTTTGTGGAGTGTTCCCTCAGCCTCCACTCCTCTCCCCTCTCCTTGGGAGTCCTCAGGGCAGCCACTGCTGCCATCCCTGGTCTCCATTGCTGAAGAAAGACAACCTGTGCCATTAATGATGATTGTGCAACCCATACAGCACATAGATGACAATTATTCACACGATTAATATTCTTGTTCAAAAACATTTTTTCACCATTTATCAGATTTGTGAGAATAAGACAACTACGTACAAAGTGCCATGAAAACTTTGGTAAAGGTAAAGGTACCCCTGCCCGTACGGGCCAGTCGTGTCCGACTCTAGGGTTGTGCGCCCATCTCACTTAAGAGGCCGGGGGCCAGCGCTGTCCAGAGACACTTCCGGGTCACGTGGCCAGCGTGATCAAGCTGCTCTGGCGAGCCGGCACCAGCGCATCACACGGAAACACCGTTTACCTTCACGCTATAAAGTGGTACCTATTTATCTACTTGCACTTAGGGGTGCTTTCGAACTGCTAGGTGGGCAGGAGCTGGGACTGAAAGACGGGAGCTCACCCCGCCACGGGGATTTGAACCGCCGACCATACAATTGACAAGTCCTAGGCACTGAGGTTTTACCCACAGTGCCACCCGCGTCCCTTACCCATGAAAACTTATAAGCTATCTAAAATAAAGTGAACTTGCAGTGACAGATTTCACTAAGTTCTTACAACTTCTTGACTCGGATTTTGCTTTTTCTTGTTTTTTAGGTAAGTTCAAGAAGAAGGTAGGTAAGTTCAATGATGTTTCCAGTTGCTGTGAAGTGCAGATGAAAGACAGGGTGCCAGCGTTCTACTCCCGTTTCACCCTAGTAGTCCATAAAGTTGAAGAGCTGCTATTTCGCCCCGGACAGGACCAATTTATTGGGGTTGGCTGATAGCCCACTCCCTGAGCACAGTTTTCTGGGCTTCCTCAGTAGTCTCGAGCCATTACTATGACTATTCGTGCTAAATGTAGTTATAGAAACAATTTATTGGCTTAAGCATAAAGAACTGAATAGCTTAGCAAGGTAGCCATGTTTGATTAACAGATATATATCATATATATATCTGTAATATATAGTAATTGGAGATAGAATGCTGGCATCCCTGGTCTCTAAGGTGCCCCCCCCCCCCACCATTCATTTGCAGCGCTTATAGCCAGGGCTGCTGCATCCCGGGGAGGTCACTTCAGGTACTGCTAATGGAACAGTTTGACTTCACCCCTGGAGGCACACTCTATTGTCTCTCAAGACAGATGGATGACAACAAGAACAACAACACAACAAGGCTGTACCGACTGGGGTGATGGGAACTGCAGTCCTGAATTTTTAGATGTTGTCAGGTTGGTTAAAGCTGCCGTATAGCATGGACATTAGTCCCACTTTTCATTGTTCTGCCTTTAATTAGGGAAGGAGAAGCTTACATTCATTGGATAAAAATGTCTACAGGAGGCAGAAGACATGTGGAGAATGTTCTCTGTGGCACATTTAATTATCCAAATAGGTTGGATAATTTAGAAATGTATGTCTGCATGAAATTACAAAGGGAGGTAATTGTGAAGCAGCCACTGCAGAAAACGGAGAGTGTGTTTTTCTTTTCTTTTCTTAATTGAGAAGGGGAAAGGAGGTAATATTTCACATTTGAAACAACGAAATCCAAAAGCTTGCTCTTAAAATCTTCACGGTTGTAGGTCTTAGGATGGAGGCTTTCATCTCTACATCTGAATACCAGGATTGAAATATAACATTTACATTTCATGATTAAAACATAAAATACAGCAGCAAAGCAAAATGCATAAGTAAAAGGAAAGGTTTGTGCCAAGGATGGTTGTATACAATCTCCAAGATTAGAGAAGTGGGTGGATCAGTCTAGTTCTACTCTTGTCAGTTTTGCATAGGTGAGAGTTGGAAGGCCAAACTTCATAAATGTGATTGAAATCCCCTTTTAAAGGCATATCAGCCACTGATTGATAGATTCTCCATGATTTGTTTCTATAATCCTTTTTCAAGACCACATACTTAATGGCACTGAGTAAGAAAGTATGGGGGACGCAGGTGGCGCTGTGCGTTAAACTACAGAGCCTAGGACTTGCCGATCAGAAGGTCGGCAGTTCGAATCCCCGTGACGGAGTGAGCTCCCATTGCTCGGTCCCTGCTCCTGCCAACCTAGCAGTTTGAAAGCACGTCAAAGTGCAAGTAGATAAATAGGTACCACTCCGGCAGGAAGGTAAACGGTGTTTCCGTGCCCTGCTCTGGTTCGCCAGAAGTGGCTTAGTCATGCTGGCCACATGACCCAGAAGCTGTACACAAGCTCTCTTGGCCAATAAAGCGAGAATAGCGCTGCAACCCCAGAGTCATCCACGACTGGACCTAATGGTCAGGGGTCCCTTTATCTTTACCTTAAGAAAATATGGAGTGTTGGAAGAAATAATCTTTTTCTATCCTGTCCAATCAGTGAGTAAGGCTCTCACATTATAGGACATGGAGAGGTAGAGGAGAAATCTCTCTCTCCAACTGTTGCCTTCTTACAAGGGGCCACAATTTCCAAGAGAAGTAAAATCTTTGGAATCCTTCAAAATTCACTTTAGGCAAAAAGTATCTCTACGCAAAATGTAACATGGAACAGAAACCAACTGCTCACTCTCTACCAGCGCAACCTTTCCATTCGCATTGCTATCTGATTTAATTTTATATTTATGTCCCACCCCCATTTGCTTTCCATTTCCTTGGCACTCAAATAAACAAGATGGAATAATGCAATAACAACACAGTTTACATAATTTATGCAAAAAAATCACATAAATTGTGTACTTTCATAACTGCAGAAAGTTAATCCAATAATGTAGGCTTTTTGGCAGAAGACAAATTGCAGTGGAATGAAAACAGCGCTGTATGTAATGAATACAGGGCAGGACATAAAATGGTGCCTTCTTACATACCTCTGCCCATCAATGTTAACTCCTTCAAAGGTGGCTAACTCATGTAAACAAACAAACAAACAAACAAACAAACAGACAAACAGTAAAATCATTAAAATAAATAAAAATGGCAGTGTGGTAAAATAAAAATTAAAAACTGTAGCTACAAAATATAACAAACAGTGGGGAGAGAGAAAGAACCCTGTTATAAACAACTACAGCAAAATGAAGAATAAGATCATGTTTTTAAAAGGCTTGGGAAAATATAAATCTTCACAGGGTGTTGAAAACATATCAGGTCATGCTAAGGCAAAGCATTGTTTATGTGGGCTACCACAACAATGGATGTCCACAGGTGGGGGAAGAGGGCAAGTACTCCTTGCAAATGATGATGGGTTGCCAGCTCCCTAGCTTTCATTAATTTTTTTAAAAAAGTAAGTTTCAAGCATTTGTAGAATCTCAGATACGAGACAAAATGTACAGGTGCTAAATTTCTCTTCTTTCTTTTCATTGTTTTACTTTGTCCTCCTTTCAAAACATGCCTGCCGACACTCATGATTTCAACTGAGAAGACCCAGTCGATACCCACCTCACCCCAGATTTGCACTTCTTTTATAGTGCAAATATTTCTTAAGAAAGATGGGACATCTAGAAAAGGACACACAAAGATTACCTTAGTGTAGAGGTGGCTTGCCTGTGGCTCTCTATATGTTGCTGAACTCCCATAATCCTTTAGCATTGGCAACATCACACCTTAACCAACCCTGCCTTAGCTTTTGTGCTGGTGTTTTGAAAGTAGGAAATTATTGTGGAACCCATGTCCCAGAGCATGTAGGAGTGGAAAGGTAATCTTGTTTAATCCATGTGGAAATTTGATATACTTTTGCTCATTCCCTTTCAGTAAACCATTCTTGTCAGGCATTTCTGTTTCCATCAGCATCTGGCACCCTAAAATATTGCAGGTGTTAGACTTTCTCGTTGTTAATGACTGCAGTCAGGTGTTGGAGGAGAACCATCCATCAAGCACAAGCTGTTTGGTTTAGTATTACAGAAGTGTGGTTCACAACCTTACACCGCTTCTGAATTTTTCAGAGGTGTTAGAAAAACACAGTCCTCTATTATTACATGTAAAGCACAATATCGCCTTGGTTGACCTTTTTGTAGGTCCCTTCTAGAAAAACAAGGTGGAGAAAAGAGGCTTCCTGTCACCTTTTCCTACTACAGAGAGAATAAAGAAGTTGCACTATATTTTATTAAGCATTATGCAAAGTAAATGGCAGAAATTTCAAGAATCCGCATGGAGAAGAGAGAGTACACACACACAATAAAGTTTAGTTTTTAATACCATTCAAAATGCTGATGCGCTGAAACAAACAAAATGGCTTACATTAAAAGCCAGGGGAGTTTAGCAAGGACATGGGAGAGTCACCAAAAGCAAACACACACACACACACACACACAGCTTGCAGAAGCATACCCCCAATTTATCCTCCAACTCCCAGGCTCAATCTAAGTCAGGAGATAAATATTTGGAATTAATACAGTAAGAGGACTTCCAATGGAGGCTCATTGGTTGTGAAACCAAGAGGAAGCTGGACTTACTGTATGGTTCAAGGATCTCACATGAGTGTGCACGATATGTTTCACTACAAGTGATCAGAAAAGGGATCATAATCGAACTGTGCTTTGTGAATGTTGATAGCTGTCCTGTGCTCTGTGTTAGAAGAGGGGGGGGATAAGTAGTAGTGCTATTACTATAATAGTTGGTAGAGACAGGAGCCTTGGTTTATATAAACAGAAAGAAGCTATTAATTAAGAACTGGTTTCATACTTGTGCTAGAAATATTAATTTACTTTTTTAGATGTTAAGATGTGTCTAAGCAGAGATTTCAGAAAACCAGGCATAGCATGCTGGAATGAGCATGAATGAGGAAGACAACAAGAAAAAAAGGCAGAGAGCCCTTGCCATTTGTCTAAGAGAAAGAAGAAATGTGCACTTTTAAGAATATTAAGGGTACATTTCAAAAAGACATCCTGGGATTTAGATGGAGAACATCCATTATCATCAATGGGAGTTGAGAGGCTCTCTCTCAATGTGCATCTTTGAAAATACACCCTTTTTGTGGAAGAGGCACAAAGAGTGCTGTATTGATCTTTTCTTTTCTTTTTCTTTTTTGCCAGGAACTGCAGTAACCAAAGACATGTAAACAAGATTTACTTATGGGCTCCTATAATTCAGTAAGCACAAACCTTTAAAAAAGAGTTCTAAGAAATTGTTAATTAAGTCACACCATCAAGCTCATATATCACTAATAATTATGGAGCCCTTTTAAAGGTTCTTTCGAATTGAGCACCTTACCAAGATGCACTATAACAAAAACATGGTCACAATGAAGAAGGGGAAATGTGGGTACTAAAATTTCAGGGAAGAAGGGATTCAAATGTTTTAAACATTCTTTCTCCAAAGATGAAAGCTTCTTTTATAGTGCAAATATTTCTTAATTAAAACACCACATTTAATAATCATGTTAGATGAGTTTGCTTGCATTGAGACTAGCCTAAGGATAGCTGCACTGTGTATTCTTCTCTTATAGTACCAGAAATTTATGAGGACGGCTGAAAAGTTCACAGCTGAAATCCAAAATCAAAACCAACTCCATTCTTCAGACTCAGAATGTTTTTGTCACTCATTGTACAATACACTGTCAAGAACCTATTTGTATAAGGAATAGGGAAGCTTTTGGCAAATTGCTCATGCTCAGGACTCCGCAAAAAAGTAGGGTTTAGAAAACAAGACAAACAAATAATATTTGACATTTTCTAATGAATCTGTTACACTTTGGAAACAAGATCAGGAAATCCAGATCTCCAACTTTCAAAGATAAATTCAAATTATGATAATTTTGAAATCACTTCTAATTTCACTTCTTGCTCATTCAAATTCAAAATAAGTCACAGTTCACATTCAAGAGTTCTATCTTTTGCATAGCAGAAAAAAAGACAACAGATAAATAAAATTGCAGAAAGGCAATTTGTTAGTTTGCAATCGTGATTATTCTTGATACAGAAATTGCATTTAGTATGATGGCATTTGCAATCCAATTGGACTGGAGCCAAAGGTGCCTTTCTATTTGTTGAAGTAGTCTTTATGTTTGTGGGTAGGCCTTTAATTCAGAGGAGGCTGAATTAAAAATGCACATTGGCTTGTAAGGAGATTAGCCCTGTTTCAGCTCTCAAAAAGGAGGTGGGTGTACTTTTGGGGACTATCAACAGTGATTTCAGAAAAGAGTTCAGCATCACTTCTAACAGGAGGACATTACTATATCTACAGATCTCTGCACCGTACAATAATTGTGGCACAATCTTCTTTTGAAATACCTCAACTGAGGGGGCAACTAAACTCCCCCCCCAAAAAAACTCTGGAAAATCGTAATAAAGAGTGAATAGAGTGAGAGGATTTCAATTTAGCTGTGAATACTTGCGGTGTCCAGGACAGTTTTGAATTAAAACCCAAGCCCAGGTACTTATAATAGCATTGCTGTTCAATAGGTTTATTGTCCAAATTCCATCCGTGAGGTTTTCTCTTCTTCCCCCCAAATCACCACTTTAGTTTTAGAATGGTTGGTGGTTAACTTCTCTTTTGTGCAAAAGACATTCAACTTTATCAGAAGTCTCCCCATCCCAATTAAGGTAGACCCTTATGAAACAATTATCAGAACTAAAGGTCTTCACCTCCTACTTTCCCCTACATTTCCTCCCCAGCCAGATATTTTCCAAGCAGCCTCAAACTACACCCGGGGTGGGTGGGGTGAATCTGTGCCTGTTGTTTGGTTACACACATAGGCTTCCATGTCTTTGGAAGACCCTGAGGGAGAGGAGCTTAGTACAAGCTCCTGGGACACTTCATCAGCTGAGTCTGAACTGCTTACTGTCCTTGGCTCTTCTTGCTCTCTAAAGCCTGTTGCCTCTTCTTCATCCAACCATCCCTCCCTCCCTCCCTCCCTCCCTCCCTCCTCTGACCTATCCTCAGTGTCACCACCATTCCCCTGGCTCTGAACCTTCTTCTGCTGAGACTTCCCTAGGGGATTCCCCAGCTGGTTCTTCCCACTATTCCTCTTCATCCAGCCAGTCCCAGATACCAGCTCCCTGTGCCATCACCTCCATAATTTTTGGAAGGCTCCTTCAAATTCTGGAGCAGATAGTGGGGCAGGTTTAGGGGGGGGGGGGAGGAAAATAGATAACCATATTCTCCTCTCTCCCATTAGCAGATGATAAGAGTGCCATTTTCACAAACCATACTGTGTTCATTGTATTGTAAGTGGCAAAATTGTGTGACTTCCATAATTTGTACACATAATTACATAAATAACATTGCTATTACACCCCATTCATTCCAATGTAAAGGAAACACAGTGCTAATAAGTGGGAGTGGGGATGGAGCATAACCATTTATGTATCGATTGCAGGCTGAAAGCAGCAACAGCAGTGAAGGCCAATCATTTGCTGGATCGATCTTCACCGTAGATATAGATGAAAAAGCAAACATTGGCAATTTAGGCTCCAATTTCCATTTTGGGTGGACTTCTCTGACACCCCTAATCTTAATAGTGTTAACGGTGTCTCAGGTTCTGAGTTTTTTAAATTCCAAGTTCTCTACAATATACAAATGTAGCTTGCTTCAGGATTCCCCAGTTACTGAAGGGAAGATCAAGGATGGCATTTCTTTACTGAGCGCTTGGATTATAAGTGAATGATTGGACTTTTTTATTTTTTAAATTTAGTTTCTTCAACACTGTATGGCAGGCAATTACAAAATATCAATAACTAGCTCTTATTGCAGCTTGGTAAATGACAAAGGTCACTAGTTAGAATTTCCCCAGGTAAATAAATGGTAAATGTCACATTTACACTCAAATAACTATACGAGGAAGACAGTGGCAATGGGCCAATTCTCCTGCATTTTGGATATGTGCATTTTTTTCATTCCTCAAACATGTGGCAGAGTATATGAAGTGAGTGAGTGAGAGTGAGTGTGTGTGTGTGTGTGTGTGTGTGTAAGCAAGAAGGTGCATGTATTTTTAAAAATCATTGTCAAAGTAAAATGCCAATGGGATGCACTGTATTAAAGCATCACACACACACCCTAAAGCCCCAACAACAATGGTGAACATTGCTGAGCACACACACAAAAGTTATGAAAATATATATAAAGCATCCAAACAGATCCATCCCAAAATCCGCAGCAGAGGTATAAAATTTCCCAGAGAACTTTAAATTGTTTTCTCTCTTCCTTCCTCTGCTACTGGCATGTGTTAGTATGCTGCGGGTCGGTAACTTAACATCACACAATACATCCAGCTAATGAGATTGCAGGAGCATTGTGCCTCTCCATCATTTTCTTATCAGTGACAGCCAGTCCATTAAAAGCTGTAACCCTGAGAAGTGAACTACAGTCCTTAACTTTTGCATTCTGAAAATGGTCTTCCCTTGGCTGTTAATAGATAAGATGGATGCAGGATTCTGTGATAGTTCAGGACACTCGCCCTCCAAGAACTGTCCTGAAACCAACAACAGGCTTATTATCTTCTGTTGGAATGGATCTTTCCCCCATCGCCCAAGATCTACTAAATTCTTTGTTACTTCTGCAAGATCTGGTCTTATCTAGCATTAGTCTCGCCTGTTGTGGATCCTAAAGACTTATTTTAATTTGTTGGGGTTTTTTTAATAGCAACCTTATCAATAAATGCAGACCTGAAAATATATTTCTTATCTCTGCAGTATATATGCATAAACAATGCAGCTACTAAAACCCAATATTCAGGAACCGATTTATTCTAATACAAGACCCATGATTCATGTAGGTCTGGCCTGCACAACATTTGAGCTTCCAACACACCCACTGTTTATTGTCCCCTGCCAGATGCTTGACAACCTCATAGTTTCAGAAGCCTCAGATAGGCAAGCAAAATAGGCGGGTTATCAATCACTTGGTTGACCACCGTACATTGTTAGCAGGCTACATTGAGCTTAGAGGGCCACAGCTTGTGCAAGCCAGACTTAGGGGCCATTCCTATGCACAAGAAGCTGATGTTAAGCAAACCGGTGAAAATTCAGCCAGCATAATTTTACACCAGATTCAAACCCTGTTCAGGAGCTCTGATGAAAACTGGCAGATGGAAAACAAGCCTATTAAGAAGTGCTTTATGTTGGGTTGCATGGCTGAGCTCACCTGGCTGAGCTGTAACGGACTTAGAATCCAGTCTAAGTCCTTCCTATCTGGCTCTGTACACACCAAGTCCCCTGAGCACCCATTTTGGGGGATTTACATTGTAGCTGAGCCAGGAAGAGCAAGTTCTGTTGGTTTATCTTTTTCTGAGCCAGGTTTGAAGACTTAACGCTGGTTGAGCTGGGACTCAGCTGACAGAGCCAGAATTCCACTGCAACCTATGCTGTTCATTCTTGCTATAGGATTTCCCCCTAGTCCAGAGTTTCTCAAACTTGGGTCTCCTGCTGGTATTGGACTGCAATTCCCATCAACCCTGACCACTGGTCCTGCTAGCTAGGGATGATGGGAGTTGTAGTCCAAAACCATCTGGAGGCTTTGGATAAGAAATGTAAAGAATTTGGTAAAAAGTTTATCTATTTCATCTGAAGGAATATGCCCATTGTTATAATCATTCTCACTTTATTCCGCTGTTCCTTTGCTTTTGTTATTGATTAGTTCTGTAGTTTTAATTCTATTATTTCAACGATAATGCACCTTGTGATATTTTTGTAACCTGCCCTGGTAGCATTTGGTGACATGTGGGCTATTAATAATTAGTACGTTCCCACAGGGCTGGGATGTATCTGTTTATATGACTTTGTGAAACCTCATGTACATTGACAGTTCAATAATGCTGACAACAGTGATAATTATATTAATGATGACAATAACAATGTGATAATGATGATGACATGATAATAGTAATAATAACAAATATATTCCTCCAAATAAAATGGATAATGATTTTACGAAACTACTTAGATGTCTTCTTCAACATATCCTGAAAGCTCAGGTCAACTTGCCATAATGACAGTCCTGTGATTTTTGTTATATGGACAAACAGTGGACTGTTCTAAGCCACTTCATCACTGTCATAGAGGAACAGAGAGGATCTGCTGTACTGAAACACAACTTTAAGACTATATTTTTTAAAGGAACCAATTTTGTTCTGAAGTACTTTAGAGATTTTGTCTGTGGTATCACTTTGAGAGCTCCCCTTTCTGTTTCTTTTACTGTTTTCCTTTTGAAAAAGAGAAACCCTTCAAGTCAACATTTTCTAACACACAAAGACCTTTTCAAAACCTCTGGTTAAATGTATCAAGCTAAACCTCCATTAAAAAAATAAATAAATGTGAGACTCCACCTGGCAAAGAATCCACAAAATGATATTTGCAATCCTCTACACATTTTGTGTGTGGAGTAAGGCTCATATTATTCAGCGGGACTTACATTTGACTAAATATGCATGAGATTGGGCTGCAAACTAGGTATATGTCAAAATCATCTGCTCACATTCATCCCCTTTCTTTCCCCTTTGCCTCACCCAGAGGGCGACTCACCAATGCATACCCTCCAACATTTCTCCAGTGGAAATCTGGATGTCCCATTCCATAATGATAACTTTAATATTCATACCTCACGCATCTTACTGGGTTGCCCCAGCTACTCTGGGCAGCTTCCAACATATATAAAAACATAATAAAACATTAAACATAAAAAACCTTCCCTATACAGGATTGCCTTCAGATGGCTTAGGAGTCGCATAACTCCATACCCTCAAACATTTCTCCAATGAAAACAGGGACCTCCTAAGGAAAATTGGGACATTCCGGGATCAAATCAGAAACCGGGATGGCTTCTCTAAATCAGGGATGCCCCTGGAAATTAGGGACACTTGGAAGGTCTACCAGTGAGGCAAGGTGAGACTGTTACCTCAGACAGAAGAAACGAGACTGAGGAACATGCCACTTGCCACCTCCTCCACTGCCACAAGGGTGTTTTGCCTCAAGCAGTAAAATGCCCTGGCCTCACCCTTCCTTGTCCTTCCTTTGTTCTTTCCCTATCTAATGAAATTAAGGTTGTAAGCTCCTTGAGGCAGAGACCTCTCTCTCCTGTTATCCTTTCTAGTATTATATACATCGACAGCACGTTTAGTGACAACTTCAATCAAAGGTTCTGTTTACATCCGGATTGTATATACATTTTGTTGAACATAAAATAGATAAGAATAAATAGAGATACATAAAGAGTGGTTATTCACCTCCCAGAGCTAGAATTTCCAGAGTAATTTAACAATCAATCCCTCTTCATGGGGAGCTCTGAGAAATGAGAGCCATTGTGGTGTAGTGGTTAAGAGCGGTAGTCTCGTAATCTGGGGAACCGGGTTTGTGTCTCTGCTCCTCCACATGCAGCTGCTGGGTGACCTTAGGCTAGTCACACTTCTTTGAAGTCTCTCAGCCCCACTCACCTCACAGAGTGTTTGTTGTGGGGGAGGAAGGGAAAGGAGAATGTTAGCCGCTTTGAGACTCCTTAAAGGGAGTGAAAGGCGGGATATCAAATCCAAACTCTTCTTCTTCTTCTAGATCTGGGAATGTGGAGAGGCTCTCCTAATGATTCTCAGCACACTTAACAAGCTACAGCTCCCAGAATCCTTCATGGGAAGCCATGACTGTTTAAAATGCTATCATACTGCTTTACATGTATTGTGTGAATGTGGCCTTGCCTCGGGATTAGAGAAGGTTCTTGCCTCGCCCTTATATTCCATATAAATTCCTACTGTAAGCGAAGCAAATTTTGCTAACAATAGCCGCTACAGTATTTCTTCTACTTTATTACCACTGGCAACCTCAGGGTAATTAGCTAATTAATATGGTAATAATATTAGAAGGGGGGGGGAACCATCAGATGTGGTATTAATTAGTCATATCAAATCCTCCTTGTTTAATGAGAAATTTTATGGCCCAAGAGAAAGGAAAATTAAATGAACGTTTAAAGGACTGGTTAGTAAATAGTTCTGTTTGAGCTGAAACAATATTCTTTGTTTATGAAAAAAGAAAAGCAATCTGAATGATGCCAACTTGATGTGTGCAGTTGTAATAGTTCTGTACTGATGAGAATCTGGAATGAAAGTGCTCTCTTGGCACTGCATGAAATGCAGAGATCTTCTAAAGGAGCCAGTTTACTTAACTGAAGTAAAAACTGATTGATAGTTTACCTCTCTTTGAATGCATAAATTCTTTCTGATGGGGAAATTAACACATCATATTGCCAATCTTTTTCTTTTCTTTTTTAAACCGGTATTTAAGAAGCAGTCAGCTGCAAAGGTCTGGGTATGATAAACAAAGTATGTTGCACTTTAAAATAAAAATAAAAATGAGTGTGATTATATCCCTGTTATTGTGCTTGTAAAAGTAGCAACATTATTAAAATTTGTAGCATCTGGAAAGGTTATTTTTGCTAAAATCCTGGTGGCCTGGTCTTCGTAAACTGGTCATGATCCAATGAGCTGCGAACAAGCATTATGAGGTGTATAAAATTCTGCACAGTGTAGAGAAAGCGGTAGAGAGAAGTTTTTCTCCCTCTCATTGCTAGAATTTATGGACATCAAATGAAGTAGAATGTTGGAAGATTCGGGACAGACTAAATAAAGTACCTATTCATATAGCATGTGAGTAAACCATGGAATTTGTTCTCAGTAGAGGTACAAATGGTCACCAACTTTCATGGCTTTTAAAGGGAATTAAATGAATTCATGAAAGACAAGGCTGTCATTGGCTACTAGCAATGGCAGAGGCAGTATGGCTCTGAATAACAGCTGCAGGAAATCAGAAATGGGCAGACTTCTGGGTGCTCAGATCAGTCTTTTGGACTTCACATAGGAATATGGTTGTTATATTATTAACCTGGTTACATACCTTTGATATAAAGGTAAAGGTAGGGGAAAGGACCCCTGGATGGTTAAGTCCAGTCAAAGGTGATTATAGGGTGTGGTGCTCATCTCGCTTTCAGGCCGAGGGAGCCGGTGTTTGTCCACAGACAGCTTTCTGGATCGTGGCCAGCATGGCTAAACTGCTTCTTGTGCAACGGAACACCATGACGGATACCAGAGCTCACAGAAATGCTGTTTGCCTTCCTGCCGCAACAGTACCGATTTATCTACTTGCACTGGTATGCTTTCAAACTGCTAAACTGGCAGAAGCTGAGACAGAGCAATGGGAGCTCATCCCATTGCGTGGATTTGAACTGCCAACCTTCTGATCTACAAGCCCAAGAAGCTCAGTGATTTCGACCACAGTGCCATCTGCATCCTGTACCTTTGATGTACTGAAGACTGTAGTAGATGCTTTAAGCGAAACCAAAATAAAATTCCTTCATGAAGAAAGCTATGTATTAAGAAGATTGTCACTCTTAATGGATCGCCTCTATATCCAAAGCTAAAGTTTAATATGTTGCATGTCTACCCAACAGTGAGGGCTACTGAGTTTTTTCTATGGGACTTGTTCTCAGGTCAGTATATAAAGGGCTGCAGCCTACGTTAGTTGACTTTCTTGACTAAATTCTCTAATTGTCATTAGTGACTAAATTAATAGCCATGATAGTTAGCTATTCCCTAACTGTTATCAAAGGGAAATAAAGCAATTTGCTCCGTTCAGTCTCATGTTTGTTTGTTTGTTTAGTTAGATGTTCCCTTTCCAAATAATGCTCAGGCTGTTTACAAAAAGAAAAGAAAAGACAAAATATAATGGTAGAACAGAAATTCAATTTTTAAAAGAATCTACAATATCTTAATATATAGAACGTTGTAATAAACAAAACAATTCATCCAATTACAGTACCCCCCACCCAAACAATCATCACCTGTCAATGTTAATCTCACAAGAAATCAATGAACATAGCTGTCAACTTTTCCCTTTTTTAAAGGGAAATTCCCTTATTCTGAATAGGATTCCTCGCAAGAAAAGGGAAAAGTTGACAGCTATGTCAATGAATGGCAGCTCATTAGTAAAAAATAAAAATAAAATTGTAGTTGAAATCAGCGGGCATTTCTATTATAACAAAAGAAAAACTAAACACCCCACAGTTTTCATTACAATATGACATGAATATGAAACCATCCACCCGTTTGGGGAACTCATGTATTCAAGTAAGTGGTCCATATTTTTTAAAAAGTCACATTGGTGATAGTCTGCTGTGGTTTCTGCAATAGGTGCCTTCAGGACCTTCTCCATGAAATTTGGGATGCTAACATGAGCCTGATCACAGGATCTTACAGATCTCCTTATGACCATGCTGCTCTAGGCTAATTTTGGAGTTCTCAGCTATTAGCTTTGTATTTTTTTGATCCAGCCATGCATTTCCCACTTTAAAGACTGCTTTATGTTGACATTTCAGATGCTAGGGTCAGTGTAAAAATGTGTTTTATTTTAGTCTGGGAGAAAAAAGGCCTAGAATGCCAAACAGTGCAGAACTTACAATGTATGCTTTTGGCAAGCACAACAACAACAACATAAAACTTGGTTTTGCAACAGATTCCCCCCACCTCAGTTGTTTCAAAGTGACACAACCTCCTTAGTTCTGTGTCTGAAGAATTTCAATCAAACCAAGGAGCTCAGCCAATCCATGACATACAAGGGGATTTTGTGATAGATGGGAAGTCTAACATCTCATAAACCACTAAGTCCAGAAATGAAATATTTCATTCAGCAGGATCCCAACATACTTTGGGCAGGGAGAATAAAGTTCTAACTATAGCAAATCAAAAGATTTAGGGCTCCTTTCAAGTAGAAGACAGGAAACAGAGGAAAGCTAAGGCACCCCAACTGAGAATACGCCTCTCAGCAGTGCAGACAGCAAAAACAGACTTGTGAATTCATAGGAAGAGTGGTGTTTATTTTCTAATTTGTTTGTTTAGAATGCCAATTCTCCCTATCTGCAAAGTATTACAGCAGGCAACTATATCTAGGGGAGTGAGGGTTATGATATATATATATTTAAAAATCTTGAAAATAGGGGTGGAGAACCTGTGGCCCTCCACATTCAACTTTGATCGGCCCCATCCAACATTGCCAGTGGCTGATATGATGAGTTTTGTAGTCCAATATAATCTGGAGAGCCATCAGTTTTCCATTTCTCTACTAAATAAGGGCGTGTTTTTTTCATCTGGAACTTACTGGAACTCAGTTCCAGTACCTCTCAGGTGGTCACCATTGCCATTATAAGAGAACAAGGGAGGCGTTTGTGGTGAGTTCCAGCACCTCTATTTCTAGAAAAAACAGCACTGACTAAATGAACCACCTGATTACTTCCAGTGACAAAATACTTGCCAGATGACCTAAAGCAGTGGTTCCCAACCTTTCTTTGGTCATGCCCCACCTAACCATATCTACTAAATTCCTGATTTCCCCCTCCTCTGTGACATATAATTCTTCTTATTCAAAAAGTGAACTCCTATTCACATGGAGGAAACCTAAAAGGCCATTAACTTGGTCTAACTCATTCTTGAATTGCCTGCCCCCTTAAAAATCAAATTGTCCCCCTGTGGGGCACGTGCCCCACGTTGGGAACCATAGGCCTAGAGAAAAGGATTTCCAAGCCTGCCTTTATTGTTTAGAGTTGGTGAATAAAGGATACTTCCACACTGAAGCTGCTCTTGGCTGACTAATTATGAGGAATAAAGAAGGAAGCTATCTGAGATACACAGACTGAAAGCAGTTCAGCATGTCAGAAGCCATGGGCTGAAGTGGACTTGTTTCAAATGAACCATAAAATTTATCCCAATTTCTTGGACAACACACCAAACTAGGATTAATCAAAATGGGAGCAAATGCTTCCAAGCTCCTCCTTGATCCTGAAAGCGGTGGTGGACTTTGGGGGTCTCAAATTTCAGTGGTGTTCTGTGGGACTCCAAAATATGGAGCCCCTCCCTCTCTCTCACGCTATTCTAAATCATAGTTGTGGTGTCCCTGGCAGTATCCTTGAGGCTCTACGCCCAGTGCTGAAGGGAAGAGGAATAGAAGCCTGTGAGAAGACCTGCTCCAGGTGATATTCTGACATGGTTAATGGGCTCATTGATACTAAAAAACTCAAAGGAACATGATCTACCCCACATTAAACCATTTTACATCTTTCTGATATCAGAGGGGAGAGAGTTCAGCATGTGCTTTTAATGAAGGAAACTGAAAGGTACTGAACTTTGGCTTGATCACGCCTGAAGGGCGAAAGAAATTTACAGATTCATATATTTGCAGGGTCTTGCACTCTACACCATGGGATGTGTCTGCTAGAACATCAGTAACAAACGGAAATAGCCAATGGCGGTGTTACAATGGGAGTACTAAGCTAAAAGTAGTTGCCTTTTTAACTACAATTAGAATTCTCTGTGTCCTCAGGAATTATAGGCTACAATGAATTCTCTAATCCTATAAAAAGAAAACTTTAACAATGGGGATGCCGTTGGAAAGGAAATAGTGGAAGGAACCGTTTTTGCTCTCCACTCCAGCGCTACTGAAAGCTATAACGCAAACCAGCAAAAGTGTTTTCAGAGAGCAGGCAAATTGTATAAGTCAGTCTCTCATGCATAGATTTCAACCAGTCATCGGCTTAGAAAATGACAGCAGCCTTCCTGTAAGCGAAAAACAGTATCTTGTAAATGAGGCGATTGAGCAGAAACATTTCTTTTCTACACCGCTGGTGCCTCCTCTTATTCCTAAAGAGTAAATGTGATTCTAACACAGTCCCATGGCTGTTCAGTTAAAAGTAGATCCCATTCTTTTCAGTGGCGCTTTGCATGGACAGGCGGAGTCCCCCCAACCCCAGGTGACCCCTGAGTGGAATAATGACTAAAGACTAAGTGCTATGGGATTAAAATTGGCCACAACTTTATTATGTTTCAGATGTAGGGAGACCTTGGCTCAGGCATTGGGCATTTATCCTTCCCAGTCCCCAGCCAGGAATCTGGGAGCCATCAGGGTTATCCAGAATGTGTGAGGATTGGGCTGGCTCTGGAGAACATATGTTCAAGCAGAGAGCCCGCCCCTGTTTTGCCGCCGTTGGAGGAGAGAGCAATAACAACCTCTCGGCATATGGCCAATGCCTCCCCTCAAGACCCCTTTAACGGGGAACCCTGATATCATCGCCGCAAGGGGGGCGTGGGTCACCGCTTCATGCCCCCCCCCCCATTTAGGAAGATAGACTAAAGGATTTTGCCCAAGGCCTGAAACCACCAAAATTGTGACATTTTGCTACAGGAAAGGCAAAACCTGCCAATGCAGGAAAATTCCTTTCCGGCCCTTCAACAGAGACCATGACGTAGCAGTGCCCGTGTACCTGTGGAGAAGAGGTTAACCTGCAAAAGAAGGCTTAACTGAGGGAGGGCAGGGTGGGAGAAGCTCTGGAGCCAACTGACGCTTCGTAGGTAAGATTCACCTTCTGTTGTGTTGGCAGGGCGGTCACTCTCCCTACCTGGCTTATCCCCTGGCAACACCTCCTCAGGTGGGATTGGGCAATTGGCTGAGGTAGGTGGAGACCTCCAGGTATCCCACCTGGGGAGGGCAAAGCCAGCCCGTACTTCCGGGAGCCACACTGGGATCTGGGGGGGGGGGCTGAGCGCGACCACCCAAAAGGCACCCCCATTTGATGTGGGGTGCGGTCATTCTCCCTAATAAATGTGTGTGTGTGTTTAGGATTGCAGCCATACTTTGCCCTTAAATTTGTTCTCCATATAACACTTAAGCTATTGCTGATTTTAAGTATCCTTTTTATTCTTTCTGGAGCTCAAAACAAGGTAAATCTATTTCTGAGGAAAGAAATAAAATGAAGACTACATTTAGTGCAATCATTGGGTGGACAGGCTGCAAACTAATGGGGCAATACTCTACATATCTTCTCGAAAGGAAATCCTGTTCAGTTCAATGGATTTCATTACTAGTATAAGATTTTAACCTATATTTAGCTCAGTCTGCAATCCTGTGCTATTTACATGGTAGTAATTCCCATTGAACTTAATGGGTTGTGTATAAGAGTGTACTTTTAGTTCCTATGTGAGTAAAATTGAAAATTCACAGTGATCACAATGGGACATAATACAATTAATTTATCCTGCCCGTTGATTTGGGGTTAGCCAAAGGAAAAGAATGGAACAGTGCATAATTTAGCCCACAACCTGGTTTTATTTGTTATTTCATATGTTGTGTTTGTGTGTGTACAGTGTGTACAGTTTGGTAAGAAAAAAACTCAAAAGCAGTTTCCAAAAAAGAAAAGAAAAAGAAGTTACTGTAGGTCAATGACTTTTGACAGTTTACAAGGAAAAGTACTTTTCAGAATAAAATATCTCCTCTTACTATTCCTCTTTGTCCCCCTACCAGAAGGTATCACTGTCATTCTAATCATGCACTTTTTAAAAAGCATTTCCTCCTTCTTCGTTACATATTTCTAAAAGCAGATGGGAAACAGTTTCCATCAGCCCAACAATGTTTTAAGAAGGTGACTCCTATATTGAGCAGGGCCAAACCTAGAATAACCAAGCAGAAGCAATTTTTAATCCCCCACCTCCTGTTCAGGATATTCATTCTAGACTGTATGCAAAAACCCATGCATGATTCATGAAGAGTATTTATACAGTATGTAAATGGTATGTAAATGTGTCCCCTGTTTGGAGACAAAAATCACTGATGCTGAAGGATACTTTGTCTTCTCCAGGTGAATGGGAAATGTTCTAAGTGCAGCAAACTTCAGCTGCCAAATATTGGTCCTGCAATTTTGATATAATTTGCAAATAAATATGTTTTTCCCAGCGGAAAGCAATGGAATATATTGCACTAGTTAAAAGCCTTTTTGCCGAGTGGGGGTGGATTTTGGCACATGCATGCAAGCATATGAATCCACATGTAAGCACACACTAAGGTATCATGTCATTTCACATACTGCAACTGATGAATATACAGTGGTACCTCGGGTTACATACGCTTCAGGTTACAGACTCTGCTAACCCAGAAATAGTGCTTCAGGTTAAGAACTTTGCTTCAGGATGAGAACAGAAATCGTGCTCCAGCGGCGCGGCGGCAGCAGGAGGCCCCATTAGCTAAAGTGGTGCTTCAGGTTAAAAACAGTTTCAGATTAAGTACGGACCTCCAGAACAAATTAAGCACTTAACCCGAAGTACCACTGTATTATTACACATTATTCTGCTAAATAGTGGACCATAGAGCTCTTTAACTCATGCAACAGCAACACTGCCAGAACAGCCTTCCTAGCTGACTGCAAAGCCCAGGCAAGATCATTTCGAGAGAAACGCTCCTTCAGTTACCTGGGTATTAAGCCAT
This sequence comes from Podarcis melisellensis, assembly GCF_964234715.1. Lineage (NCBI taxonomy): Eukaryota > Metazoa > Chordata > Lepidosauria > Squamata > Lacertidae > Podarcis > Podarcis melisellensis. Next base: position 69,345,111 of record NC_138539.1, read on the forward strand.
TTAGAGCTTTCTACATTAATACCAGCATCTCAGATTAGGCCCAGAATTTGAATATACTCTCTAAAAAAGTTGGGCTAGCTAGCACGGAAGCAGCAATCTTTACTGTGCCAGGACCAACCATTTTTATTTTCTCTTTATTGTGAAATCTTATGAGGCAATTTAGACATTTAAAAAATAAATAGTATAATTAATTCATTGAACTATGGCTGCTTGGCCCCAATCCCTTGATATCTTCTGAGGTGGAGGAAAGTTTGAACCTATGAATCCAAGTCCTGTAGCTAAGGGAAACTGAACCTTGATGCAGGGATGTGGCTCGATGATAGAACAGATTTATTGCATGTGGAAGGTCCCTGATTCAACCCCTGGCGTATCCAGGTAGGGCTAGGAGACAACCCTACCTGAAGCCCTGGAGGGCAGTTGCCAATCAGTGTAGACAATACTGATCTAGAGGGACCAATGGCCTAACTTACAACAACAAATCTTTATTATGGTCGTAGACCAGCATAAGGAAGGAGGGGTACAATCATTTAAAATCTAAAAAACGTTTTAAAAAACTAAAAGGAGTTAAAACTGAAAATATGTATAAAAGTCTATAAGAATCCAAAAGAAGCTAAAAAGAAAATAAGGATTAAGAACATTAGACAAGAGTGGAAGATCGTAAAAAGTTAGTATATATAAAACTATAGCTATCAGTCTACAGAGCACTCTAATACGAGTGCTCATTATATCTAGTTTGTGGCACGGGTCATCATCTGAGAAATTCTAAGCACTGCTGTGCAGTATCTAGCAATGTTGTATGTTGTAGCGGGGTTGGTATCTGAAAGCAGCAGGGAGGTATAAAATTGTCCTGTGCGCCCATGCAGTGATAGTAAGATGAGGCTAGTACAAATGTCTCTATAATAAAGACACTGGAGAAGCACATGCTCTGTTGTTTCTATTTGTCCAGAGTCACAGGGGTGTTGTCTCTCCATCTAAGCAATCTTCTTTTATCGGCCTTCAAGGACAGCCGAGGGGAGGGCATGACATTGAGTCAAGGTGAATGCCCTCCGGTGCTTAGGGACTTTGAGTTTAGCTACATATGTCTAAAGGGAGGCAGAGTACCTGAGGGAGTCATTGGAAATAAAAGTTGGGGTCCTGGCTAGATCCAATTGGCGCTCAGTGTCTTCAACTTGTTGTTTTATGAGAACTTTAGCCTGTTCTACTCATGCTGGGTAGAAAACCTGGAGAGAAGCCCAGGGCAGTGGCGTAGCATGGGGGGTGCGGGGGGGGCGGCCGCACCGGGCGCAACATCTGGGGGTTAGGGGGCGCAAATCCACAGGTTAGGGGGTGCAAATCCACGGGTTAGAGGGTGCAAATTACTTGCCTTGCCCCGGGTGCTGACAACCCACGCTACGCCACTGGCCCAGGGTTGAGATAGACTGTTTCCATGTGGATTGAAAATCATCATTCATAGTTAGCGGGGCAAGGCCAAGGGGAAATAAAGATAGTCTGAGCCAGTAGTTCAGTATGGACACCCACACTCTAGCCTTCACTTTTATGAAACCTGTCTGTAGCCTCAGGATGGCATTAGGGACACATTTTGGGACTCGAAGGGCTAATCTTAGAAATGTGGATTGTACAAATTCTAGGGGTGCAAAATTGCAGAAGGGGTCCAGCTGGGCACCATAGAGAAGTTATGGCTTAACTTAATATAAAGGTACCTTCCTATGTTCTTATGTTGCTAAACCACCATGCTGCACCAGCAGTTTGGAAGTCTCTGTCGTTCTCTCATTTCATTCTTTATCAAAGCAAGGGTTGCCATATTTCAAGAAGTAAAAATCCAGATACCCCCAAAGCTGTTCAGCTTTTTTTGTAGGAAATCCCGAGCTTTTTTAACAAAAATGGAAAAAAAATATTGGTTTACTTGCTGAAGAAACCGCCGCCTTCCAGAAATTACTGTATTTTTTGCTCTATAAGACTCACTTTTTCCCTCCTAAAAAGTAAGGGGAAATGTGTGTGCGTCTTATGGAGCGAATGCAGGCTGCGCAGCTATCCCAGAAGCCAGAACAGCAAGAAGGGATTGCTGCTTTCACTGCACAGCGATCCCTCTTGCTCTTCTGGCTTCTGAGATTCAGAATATTTTTTTTCTTGTTTTCCTCCTCCAAAAACTAGGTGCGTCTTGTCATCTGGTGTGTCTTACAGAGCGAAAAATATGGTACCCCTGGATGTCACTTCCGCCTTTGAAATCCCAGTAATGTCCGGGAAATCCTGGCTGTATGGCAGCCCTATTAAGACACTTCTTCCCACTGTAGACTTGAAAGGGGGGGGGTGATATCTTTCCAGCTCCTGTGCTCTGGGCATATGCAAAAGATTACGGCCCTACAAGTCCTGCACGTAAAAATTCACATCATGCCTTTAAACTTCTTCAGTGGCTCAGCTCAACGATAACTCGATAATAAACGGCTTCTTGCAAAGGGCAGAGCATTAGCAAAAGTTTACTTTGAGGCCTTTAAAATTCTCCTCTCCTTTCTCTTGCTCTGGATCCTCAGGGGACGTAATCCCTTAAAATGTAGCTCATCCTCAATTAGCAGGAAGAACATATGTACATTCTCCATTAAAATCCCCAGGTATCGTACGATGCAGTTCACTTCAGCTTTTACAGTTAATTAAAGCTCCGTACCCATTTTCTGATACTCCAGCTGGCTGTGGAGAGTTTTAAAGCAGGAAACACTTTAGCGATTAGACTGCTGAAAAGCTTGATAATAAACATTAATGGTCACACGACTTTATTCTTGTTCATCCGCAGTTACAAAAAGTGCCTCACCATTAACTTAATTTTCGTCACAACAGGATAGGTTTGAGTCGGAAATGAGGTGGCCAACACGCTTGCCGGCGTCAGAAGAGGCTTCATTAAGCAGCATTTATTGGAACCACCAGAAATATTATTTGGCGTACGGTGGACAGCTAGGAATTCAGAGAATGCTCTAGAGAAAATGAGGCATCTTTCCGCTGGGAGACCCTTGCAATCACAGCAGGAAGCTCATCCATTCGTCCTGCAGCTGAAGAACTAAATCAGGGTGTTGAATAATGAAGGTGCAGGCTGTAGCGTATACAGTCTAGTGAACTGTCTTGAGAAATAGCTTGCACAAAGATAAGATTTCGTGAATTTTGAATCATTGTTCTCATACATCACCCTTCTGCTAGGTCAGCAACCACAATTTTGGGACTAGAGGAGGTCTTCTAACAAATGGAGATGTCTGGAACAAATAAATATAGGTGTGGGCTTTATTTATTTTTTAAGTCTTAATTTTACTCTATTTATCCCCATTATTTGTATTTCACAGCTTCTGCCTTCTATGAGTCTGGGCAAGTTAAGCTGCAGGAATTCTCTCCATCTTTGCTTCTAGAAACTCTAGATATTATTGCAGAAGAGGGTGGCCAGATGTCCTGCTTTGCAGAGGACGGTTCTCTTGTTGAAGTAGTGTCTGAGTCATGTTTCTTTCCAAGATAAAGAACCCTAAGAAGGAAGAGTAGGGCCCTTCGAGTTTCCCATCAACAGCTAGAGACCCCACCCCAGACTGAGCAGACACACAGTCTTCCCCACTATGGCAAGACATATTGTACATACATTGAAATCATAATCATTATTTTTAAGTTTGCATCTTACCATATAAATTAGCATAGGCAAACTTTATGGAAATTTGTCTGTGGCGAAGGATTTCTTCTTCTGCAGCATGAAACAGCATGTCCAAATCTGCTCCGTAAAACATAAATTCTAAATATATTGTAAGTTCTGGAAACAATTCAAGGGTTCTCCCTCCCAGAGACACACCTGCTCTTTGGGTTCCTATTCCTTCTCATTTTTCCAATTTCTCTCTAGGATTGAGTGGAGTGGTGTCATGATGTCTGATGATGATAATGATAATTTATTTATACCCCACCCATCTGGCTGGGTTTCCCCAGCCACTCTTGGTGGCTCCCAACAGAATATTAAAAACACAATAAAACATTAAACATTAAAAACTTCCCTAAACAGGGTTGCCTTCAGAGGTCTTCTAAAAGTCAGGTAGTTGTTTATTTCCTTGACATCTGATGGGAGGGCATTCCACAGGGCGGGTGCTGCTACCAAGAAGGCCCTCTGTCTGGTTCCCTGTAACTTGGCTTCTCGCAGTGAGGGAACTGCCAGAAGGCCCTCAGCACTGGACCTCAGTGTCCGGGCAGAATGATGGGGGTGGAGACGTTCCTTCAAGTATACTGGGCTGAGGCCGTTTAGGGCTTTCAAGATCAGCACCAGCACTTTGAATTGTGCTCAGAAATATACTAGGAGCCAATGAAGGTCTTTCAGGGCTAGTATTATATAGTCTCGGTGGCTGCTCCCAGTCACCTTCAAAGGTAGCCCCATGTAGAGCGTGTTGCAGTAGTCCAAGTGAGAGATAACTAGAGCATGCACCACTCTGGAGAGACAGTCTGCAGGCAGGTAGGGTCTCAGCCTGCGTACCAGATGGACATTGGTGTCAAGATGTGCATGCTAGGATCCTGGGGTGGGAGGCATAAAAGATGGGGCTGTGCACCAGTGAAAGCATTGGATTGGCTTTGCTGGTGTGCCTGCAAAGCCCCAACCTCACCCCCATTCTCCCTCACTCCCACATCATCCTAGTACATGCTAGCAATGCTGGTGTCAGGAGGCCAGCACCATCCAACTATGCCATCTACTTCTATGACTCTTGTGAGTTTATTTTCAGTAATATTTAAGCAGCTTCTCTCTGCAGAGTTCTCTGGGACTTCATAATAAGACCTTCTTTGTGGTGACCCCCAGTCCCCCCCCCCCCGGATGTTAGACTAGCACTACCATTAGCTATGTTTTCAGCACCAGGTAAAAATATTTCTTTTTCTGTCGACTTTCCAGCTGAACAGCTCAGGACAATGATAGCCGAAAGGTGGACCATGCCAGATTTTATATAGTTATTGATTGCTGATCATTTTCATGTTTGTGTGTGTTGTTGCCCCTCTGAGATCATTTTGTAATGACAAGTAGGATACAAATGTTAGAAATAAATATATATTTTTTAAAAGAAAAGAACCATAATTCACATAAACATTGTGAGGCAGTAGCAGGGTGCATGAAAACTTAATTCAGCATCAAAATGCAATCAGTAATGAAACAAAATAATCTAGTTAGAGTGTTTACAAAATAATTAGCCTCCTGGTCTTATCTTTCATGCATTTCCCCCAGACAGTTTTTGTCCTTTGTTCCTGTTGTCTCTTGTCACATAATAATAAGAGCTTGGCAGAAGTGTAAACAAGTTTGAAGGAACTGTGTCAAGAAACATTGGACAGTTATTTACATATAATTGAACAGATAATAGTCCTCCCTAATTATACGCAGCACAATCTAACCAAAGTTATATACTTTTCCGTTTGTTTCAGTAGGAGAGATGTTCAGCCTAATCCTGTGCCACTGTGTCCTAGCAATACTCTTAGGAGAACAGCAGTGGCTATGGGTTGTACTCAATGTCAGTTATACTCAGAGTAGGCCCATTGAAATTAATGGACATGAGTTAGTAAGGTTCATTTGTGTTAATAGGTGTACTAAGCATTGGATACAACTCTATTTGGCAGTGTGGTGCATTGGTTAGGGCGTTGGATTAGGACCTGGAAGAAGATCAGGGTTCAAATCCCCACTGAACCATGAAGCCCAATGGGTGACTTTCATCCAGTTACTAGCTCTCAGCTTAGCCTGCCTAACTTAACCATGCATGTTTACTTAGACATAAAGCTCACTATGTTTAGCTGGGCTTTCTCCCAAACAAGTGTGTTTATGAGTGCAGCTCTTTTGGGGAATCAGTTCCATGGAACCCAGGGAATTTACTTCTAAGTAAACATGCTGGAAGGACGCAGGTGGCGCTGTGGGTAAAACCTCAGCGCCTAGGACTTGCCGATCGCATGGTCAGCGGTTCGAATCCCCGCGGCGGGGTGCGCTCCCGTCGTTCGGTCCCAGCACCTGCCAACCTAGCAGTTCGAAAGCACCCCCGGGTGCAAGTAGATAAATAGGGACCGCTTACCAACGGGAAGGTAAACGGTGTTCCGTGTGCTGCGCTGGCTTGCCAGATGCAGCCTGTCACACTGGCCACGTGACCCGGAAGTGTCTGCGGACAGCGCTGGCTCCCGGCCTATAGAGTGAGATGACTGGCCCGTACGGGCAGGGGTACCTTTACCTTTTAAACATGCTGGAAGTTGTACTTCAAAGTCTCACAATGGCCAGCAATTGAGCAACCGCTTGACGTCTAAAAGTGCCTTAAGCATTTCCATGAAAACCCCCTTTTCAAATGAAAAGGGAACACATGGCATTCCTATACATTCCACAGCTAAAAACACGTGTGGCTCATTCGTATGCATGCTTATCGAGATGCAAGTTTAAATATGGGTTCAAATATGCATAGAATTGGTTTATTTGTTGGAAATAAAGCCCATCAGTTTCAGGAGAAATTACTGTCAATTGTAACCATACTGACAGTTTCAGGACAGTTTGAGACTTGCCAAAATATTCTCATCTGACTAGGAAGCTCATCCATATGTGCATTAGAATCTCTTGTTAGAGCTCCATGTGCCACAGTAGTGATGGGTAAAATAAAATACAAGGGCATCACCTGGCCACAGTTCAACCTTTCTAAGAGTAGGACCGAGTTGATGTTTTTTCATGAACATTTTCACCCAATAAGAAAAGCATCCTCTTTTCATCATTTTCCCCCCAGAGTGGGATGGTACACATCACAGCAGCAGGGCTGCAATCCTCCTTTACCCCCTTGTTGCTCAAAGGTTTGTGGCACTATGTGGACACATTGTTGATGTGTCTGACAAACCACCCCACCCCCATCTCTCTGTTAGAATTCCTGCTCCATGACTGCAGTCATGGAATTTTTGTCTTTCACATGGCGGTATATGTTTTGACTCCACAGAGTGGGAAGTGACAGAGACAGGATGTTTCTCTTACTGTGTTCAGTGAAGTGGGACTATTGTGCTTTGATTTTTTCCTTTCTTTGCTGTCTGATGCTAGAGAGAGAGGGAGTCACGTCACCGTGCTCTCTGTGTGTTTATATGTAAATAAAGTAGATTAGCCAAAATGCTGAGTTGCTGAGGTCTGTTACGCAACTGCACAAACTCTGCAGATCCGTAAGTGTGCCGGTGTCAGTTGGCATCAGTCGCTGTGATGTTCGGGTTGAAGAAAGCTTATGAAGCTCCTGAACGGGAGGGAGGGAACATGCCAGTTGGGCATGTGTCTCTGCCAGAGTCCTACTCGAGTGTAGGCTGAACTCCTGACACTGCCTATTCAGCATGCCTGAAAAAGGCCTAGATGTGCTTATTGACATAGGCTTGCTTAGATTCACCACAGGATGGGAGGCTCTGATTTGGCCATACATATATTGTATGTGCATTGATCCTCTTCCCACATGTACTGAACATGTGGACATGTGCAGTGGGTGGTGGGTTGAGATGGATATGTTGTAAATGGATTTATCCACTGAATTTGGCACTTATGTCCCACTTATGTCTTAGCCACTTGTGTATTGTAAGCAGGGCTGGATTTAGGTTTGATGAGGCCCTAAGCTACTGAAGATAATGGGGCCCTTTATATGTCCAGCTGTCCTCTATCAACAACAAATTGTCACTGTTTTTTGTGTTGAATTTCTTAAATTACTTACATAGGAGCCTACACAACACAAAATGTTGTTGTTGTGTGTAGGTTTTATTTTATTTGTTTTTTACCTTATATTTTAGAAATATATATATTTTTCTTTAGTTTTTTTGGGGGGGCAAGAGAGTGGGGCCCTAAGCTATACCATGTTTAGCTTATAAGTAAATCCAGCACTGATTGTAAGGTGTGTGTCTTTTTTAAAGATAGAACGAAAAAATTCTAATTATGTACAAAAAACCCCTCCATATAATACTATATCACAGCAGAATAGTTTCTTATGGATTAATGCATGAATATTTGTTTATACTGATTGTATATTTATTATACTGGTTACTTTAGGAAACCTGGAATGAATGTGTGTGTGTGTGTGTGTGTGTGTGTGTCTGTCTGTCTCTCTGTGTAATATGCATATAACACTTTGTGTATAATGCATATAATGATGCACATCATTTGCAAGAATTGTTCATCAAAATACCCTCATTTCTCTTGAGACGGCTACTGTATGGGGGGGGGGAGATTGAGGTCCACCCACTCAGCCCTGACCTTGCCACCACTTTCCCCCTCCAGTGGCATAGTGGGAAGGGGTAGAGGGGCCATGGCCCCAGGCACAAAATTTTGGGAGGAGGCAACCAGATCCCCACCCCCAGGCACTAGCTTTCGACATGCAGAGGGCTGGTAGGCCAGCTGGCAAGCCCCAGCTGTGCCGTCTCCTTCCATCGGCCCGTGCTCCGATGTAAATCAGCGACCCGGACTTCAAAACCCAGGGTACGCAATTAGCAGAGTGTACTGTGCACAGAGAATAGGCCTGAGGCTTGTGAAGTCATACTCTAACTACAGATTTATTAAACATAAATCAGAACAAAGAAACATGTCGCCTCTCTCTCATGTCGTCTCAGAACAGCAAAAGCAAAAGCTATACACAAATGGAAGTTCCCAGCATACTGTGCTGGAATGTAAACAGACATGTGATATGGAACAATTCCACACATCTGTTCCTTAAGATGGAACGGAATTCTCAACACTAGCTTCTGCAGCGATCCCCATCTTACTCTGGCAAAGGTGGTAGAGCAGGTCAGATCCACAGTCAGACCCACGGTTAGCAAGCAGGGACAGAGGGAGGCAGGCAAGGGGCAGCCCCACTGTGGCCCAGCCTGGCATTCCTCTCTGTGGGTGTCAGGGAGCTTTGCTTGCCAATTACCACATCAACCCCTGCACAGGCAGGTAGGTGCTACAGTGTGGCCTCACTTGGCTCCAGTGGGGAGCACTCTGGTGGCATTGATCCCTGGGCACAGGCAACCCATGCTACACTGCTGCTGCCCCTTCTCCTCCTCTTCCTGGAAGGCAACAGCCAGGTTGCTGCTGGAAGGCTTTTCCTTCAGCTCCGCCCCAGTAAGTGATACCCTGCTGTCTATATCGACTTAACAAACAGAAATCGGCAGCAAAACCAGACTTAGCCATGCAAGAGAATCAGTTTTGTCAGGCTTAGAGGCTTTGGCAAAGCTCTAGCACTGCTGCACTCCTGCTTCAGTTAAGAAGTGGCTGAGTTGCCTTAGAAAAGGGCTCGATCAAACTGTTGCAGTTCAGGCTACAGAAAAGAGGGTTAAGGAGTCATTTTCTCACATCTTGGTTCTTAGAGAGTGTGAACTGGTGTGGGGCAGGCAGGGTGAGCTGGCATGTAGCACTGATGTTGCTGACCTTTCCGTCCTTTTTCAGCAGTGCAAATGCCCCCTATTGAGCGTAGTGAGATCATGTCAATGAAAATGAAAGGACTTCTAGAAGGGTTTCTTGGTTCAGTTCTTGCCCTTCATTTTTTACCCTTTTATGTGTCAAATAATATCATGGAAATATAAAGCTCTAGGCCAGCCTTCCATCATGGAACATTACTCTGTGTTGTATTGACACAATGTTTCATTTTTGTAAATGAACAGGTTGCAATCGTCAATGTATTATGAAGGGATGCTTTAACTTGTTTTAATGTAGGTCAAAATCCTTTTGGGGTTTTTCTTCTTCTTCTTCTTCTTCAGTTTTGTTCTAAGTATTATACCACCATTCTGGACATTTCAAAAAGACTTCCTCCCACTTCAAAGACTGCCTTTAGGAAATTGCCTGAAGGTTTTAATTTCTGAAGGGAAAAATATCAGTTCACCTCTCTAAGTGTGTGAGTAAGCACATTTGCAGACTTGGGTTCAGTGGGAGTTTTCTTATTATATTTTAGATCAAATCTCTACTATTGAGGCCAAGTCAGAGGGTCAGTACCTCCCTGTGTGAGAAGAGCCTTTGTCAGGAACCAATAATGTTTCCTTCCCTCAGATAACTTCTGCCTGGCTACCATTATAAGTTAACAGAGCTTTTATATAGGTACATAGGAAAGACTCCTAAAAATAAGCAGGCATTTCTCTGTCTTGCAATTAAATGTAGTGTTCACTCATTAACTTCCACCCATTCTATCTTCTATAAACCTCCCCCCCCCTACAATCTTCAAATCCAGATATTACAACTTCATTTTCTCTTTAACGCAAAAAGTCCATAAGTTTCCAATCCTTAATAAATATCAGTAATGATAATTAAACATGTTAACTTTGCCATCTCAGCTAAGTCCAATAATTTTATCAACCATTCTTTCATAGTAGGTTGGGCTGTATCTTTCCATCTTTGTGCATATAACAGTTTTACCACTGTATATTGGAACTCTAAGTAGAATATTCAATGGATTTTGATTTTCCTTTCATAAAGAGGGATAAAGGACTAGTTAGAAAATTCTGAAGACAGTGTGGCCATAGCTTCAAGCCATAAAGTTTCAAGAGTTCCTTAGGAATAGAGCAATCATCTTTTTAAATTCACAAATATAGTGAAAACTTAGTGGCATCCATAACAATGCTGTCCTGCTGTGTGCCAAAATATATCAATTTGATGAAAAGTAAATAAGAAAGATTATTCTGAATCTTACGTTTTTAAAATACAGACAGTTTAAGAGGGATGAAATATTTGGATTTAGAATGTTGATATCCAGTTTTGTTCCTTGCACATGTGTTCACTTGTAAGTTCATTCCATTCCATTCCATTCCCATATTTAAAGTCTGCACTGAAATCCACAAATAAGTTAAATACATAATTTTAATGGATTGTCTCTCAACATGCATAACCCTCACCTGCTTTGCCCCAGCAATCATTTTAAAAACATATTTCAGTTTTGTGTTTTTAGCCAAGAACTGCATCAGAACATTCAGGAAGTGTGAAAGCCGGTCGAAAACTCCATTTCAATCTGTACATTAGGCCAGGAGGTGCAGCAGATCAAAATCATTCAGGGAGATCAAATCCCTCTAGGTTCCCTAGTTGGGTTTAAACTGATTTCATCACACAATTAAATGCTGGAGGGAAGAGTGGAGTCGGTTGTTTTGTTTCTCATTGTACAGAAGTCTCGTTAAAAAAAGGGGGGAAGCTTTGTAAAGGACACCCTTTGTTGTTGTTTTGCTTCAAAGCTTAGTCAGAGGTGGCTGCATAGCAGCACCTCATCAAAACTGGCTGGAATTTCCCGCTAGTGTGCTGTGCTTTCTATAGCTATTAAACTCTGTGGCAAGCCAAATACATTTGGCCTTGTAGGCTGAGCCTTAATCCACATGTGCTCATTTAAATGGGAGGGGAACCCAGCAAGAATCGAAGAAGCCAGCCTGGCTGAATTCTTTTTTTCCTCCAGTTTGACATAGTAAATCACTTTGGTAGCACAGTAGCTGGAAACAGTGAAGTGAGGACTACTCAAGTAAAGGTCAGTCCTGCTAAGCCAAGCAAAAGGCCTCTGGTACCCTACCACCATGTAAATAAAGGGAGCAGCATGTCTTGAAGTCACTTAAAGGTTAAATGAGGACTTGGCAGAGATATAAATAAACTGAAAAACAAGTAAACAGAAAGAAGACTCGTTCTGAAAGAAAATTAAGCTTGCAGCAGATAGAGAATGGATTCTAGTAAATGACTGCAGGGAGTTCTGCCAGTAAGGCCAGGAGGCATAAGATTATTTTATAATGTTGCTGCATAGGAGTAAGAAGGTCACCAAATGGCTGGGACATGTGTGGAAATATGTCCATAAAAATCCATGGCATTTGACTGGGCGAAGAAGGGCCAGCTCAGCTTGCCTTCCCAGATGGCTTTACCACAATGATTTCCTTTGGCTCCTGCTGCCCCCTTTTTCTGGGGTGGGGTGGGGTGGCGGGAACACATCCCCCACCCCCAGTGTAGTTGGCCTCTCATGAGCCTCAATCAGCATGGCCAAAATTAAAGAATCAAAACCACATAGAATAATAGAGTCATACAGTTGGAAGACACCCTGAGGAACATCTAGTCTCAACCTCCCGCAATGCAGGAATCCCTTCCAAAGCATCCATAACAGAAGACCGTCCAACCTCTGCTTAAAATCTCCAATGAAGGAGATTCCACTACCCTCCAAGGGAGTCCATTCCACTGCTTCTCACACAGGCTTCCTCAACCTTGGCTCTCCTGATGTTTTTGGCCTACAACTCCCATGATCCCTAGCTAGCAGGACCAGTAGTCAGGGATGATGGGAATTGTTGTCTCAGAACATCTGGAGGGCTGAGGTTGAGGAAGCCTGATCTAACAAGTCTTACTATCATCAAGGTCTTCCTAATGTTTTGTTGGAATCTCCTTTTCTGTAACTTTTATTCTGTAACTGTAATTAGTTTGAGTCCTACCCTCCATAGTAGAAGATAACAAGCTTGCTCCATCTTCCAACTTAGATGTTTGAAGATGCCTATCATATCTCATCTCAGGCTCTTCTTTTCCAGGCTAAACATACCCAGCTCCTTCAACCATTCCTCATAAGGCTTGGGTTTCATTCCCTTTATGATATTGGTTGCCGTCCTCCGTACATGTTCCAGCTTGCCATTGTCCTTTTTTAAATCATGGTCCCCAGAACTAGACACAGTACTACAGTTGTGGTATGAACAAGGCAGATAGAGTGGTCCTACTTCCCTTGATCTGGGCACTATACTTCTGTTGATGAAGCCTAGTTTTTTTGCTTCTGCGTCACACTGTCTACTCATGTTAAGCCAGTGGTCTACTAAGACCCCTGGATTCTTTTCACATGTACTACTAGCAAGCCAGGTGTTGCCCATCTTATATTTGTAAAGCTGGTTATTCCTGACTGGGTGTAGAAGCAGACATTTGTCCCTACTGAAATTCCTTTTTGTTAGTTTAGGCTCAGTTCTCCAATCTGTTAAGGTCATCATGAATCCCAATTCTGTCTTCTGTGGCATTAGCTACCCGCCCCAGTTTGGTATCATTTGAAAATTTGATGGCCATCCCCTCAATGCCTTCATCTAAGTTGTTTATAAAGATGTTGAACAGCAACGGGCCCAGGACAGAACCCTGCAGCACCCCACTTGTCACTTTTTTCCAGGATGGTGAGGAACCATTAGTGAGTGTTCTTTGGGTCCATTCAATCAACCAGGTAAAAATCTACCTCACACTAACCTCATCCATTTTACATCTGAAGGACTTCAGGTTCCTCATGGCTGCTTTGCACCTATTCAGGGAGAGATAAATCATTCCAAAACACTTCTACATGTGTTCACATATAAGTTCCTCCTGTTTCCATATTAATCTGCAGAACAAAACAAAAAAGGTGGAATAATGTATGAAATCCAGGACATAACTACATTCCAATCTATACATCGGTGCAGGAAGTGAGAATAAAGTCAGTTTGTACTGGAATTCATAAAGATCAAATTTCTTCAGCATAGCTAGGTCATTGTCTCTATCTACTATTGCATCTTCATCCTCATTTCAGCCTGCTGCCTCTTAACACCTCTCCATTTCAGTCCCATTGAGTTATTTGTAGGAAGGAACAAAATGGACTTCCAAATCATTATCCTTTGGAGACAGCAGGTATGACTTGGATGCATAAATTGCACTGCAATCCTATGTCCATTTACTTGGGAATGAGCCCCATTGAAAATATGACTAATGCCTGAGAAAACATGCATGGAATTTTGCTGTTATGCACTGAAATAAATTTGGGGAAAATGCCTAAACAACAGGTTTTCGACTTCGTTTCAAAGCCAATGAAATACTGGTTTCCTGCATATCATGGCAAATCAGGAGCTGAGCTCAGGAAGGCATGTTCTGTCTCCCTTTAATGCCCGCTGTAATTCTAAAGAATTTGAGTGTGGCTTTTCAAATCATAGGTATTGAGGGAAGAATGGCTAGCATTAGCCATAGTTTGCACCAGTGCATCAGTTCAGCAGTACATGGTTAAATCCTAGCTAGAAAATGGAAGATGTCATCCTGTCAAAACAACATGTCAAAACAACATGAGTCTTCAAAATTTCAGCTAGATAGTGCCATTTTAAAAAATTAGTTTTGGGAGTACATGCATGCATACTTAACTGATGGCAGCATTCCCTTTACCCTAAACTCATTGAGAAGCAAGGAGAAGGAGATGGAGGAGCATCACAACTACTGTTGGAAAACCAAAGCTCTCTCCCCTTGAGCCCACCAGTCCAATTAATGGAAGGTTCAGGGGCCAGAACATGGGGCCATCATTGATACTGTGGATTCCACGCGATACTGAAGTTGGCCCAATACAATTTGTTTCAGAAAGCGGAGGAGGGAAGAAAAGGCAATGTGTTCCCCTGTGGCTGGCTCCTAATTTGCAAACCAGGGTTTGGAGCTAATGTTAGATCTGGAATTACATTTCCTTTCTCCCCTCTCCTCTCCCCATCCCTCTTCCCTTTTGTTTCTCAATTCAATTTGTGACAAATTAATAGCTTTGCTATGACTGGTCAGGTAATAAAGTGTTTTGCAGACCTTTAAAGTGCCTTTTCACATTTCATTTTCAGACACGCTATCCAGACAGAAAGCTGGGAAGGGCATATTAAGTGCAGCATAAAAGGTGAATGGGGAGAGGGTCACTTGAACATGACAGTTTTAAAATGTAGCACTCCTATCCACAGTCAGACTGGTTATTTACTGCGTGCTCATAGCTGTGTGTGCTGACTGTTGTTTGGAAAGCATAAATTTCAGAAGCTCAGAAACATCAGAAGGGTAACGTAAAAGTCTACCTACTTCTGGCCATGAAGATTTACACAGAGCAAAAGCAGTGCCAGAAATGTTTGTATTTCGTCTTAGAACAAATTTTGTGGCTGATGTCAGGTCAACTTTTATTTCTCTCTTGTATGTATGTTTGCTTTATAGTCCCATTTTCAAAGGTGTGTATTAAAAGGGCAATCGGAGGTCATGGACTCGTATGAATGTTATGGGATGCAATATCTTGTGGGGGGGAGGAATATTTTTATACATGGTTGGGACAGCTCAGTAGACAGGGCAAGTAAGTGCTTGGGACAACAGAATTCAAAAGGTACTAAGCTAAAGTCCTAGAGAGAGGAGTGTAGTTGTTTACTTCCCACAAACGCCAATGAATGAGGAGATATCAGGATCTAGAAGCCTGAGGGGCAGGAAGTGCAAGGCACTTTTCATGCTTCCTCTGACTTTATTTGTTCATTTATTCCTTAGCGCAAGTTTACTCTGCCCTTCAAAAGTGTTCCCAGAATGGTGCATAAAGTAGAGAGGTGGAGGAACAAAAATGCAGCAAATCAATTAAATACGAAACATATGGGAGAAAATAGGCACAGCAAAATCTAAAGATTGCATCAAAGCCTTCAGCAGAAGTACCGGTAAAAGAAGCAGAGATCTAAATGTCTGGGAAAAATAAAAAAGGATCTGTCCAAGGTACTGAAAGATCCAACAAGAATATTCAACCAAATGACCTATAAATTAGGTGAAATTTGCATTAAAATGCTGATGACTTTTCCTGAGAATTTTATAAATATATATTTTTTTAAAGTTTGTTTTTTAAAAAAGAATTCCTGTAAAATATAGAGAAATGAATTTAAGATTGGGAAAACGAAAAAGAGAATTAAAACTGATAGACCCTTCCACCCTTTCCTGGAAATTAGCATGTGTGTGGGTTTTTTTTGTTTTTTTTTTGTTTTTGTTTCATAGGTTGGTTCTTATGTTCTGGTTATACCCTATTGAGTTAATTGAATACCTGTTTAGAAAAATAAGAGAAAATACAATAAAATAACCCCCCCCCATCAGAAGGTGCCAGGTGGATTTTTCTTAGGAGACCATTTCATAATTAGAAACTTCAGCTAGCACAAATGATAATAGAAGAAGGAGCTGTTTAATATTGTAGTATATAGGCAAGCACACGTCCAGATAGGATGGGGGTAAATTTATTTGGTTTGCAGTTTAATGCAGTTCAAATTAGCACTTCCCAAACTAATACTCAAACTGAAACACAGCTGTTGTTTGAAATTTGTATTTCTCTAAATGGGATGCAGTTCTCTAAACAAAACTGGTATATAAAATGCATTTATTAGGAGAAATAAATCACATATAGATTAGAGCACACATTAGTGAAAATAATCTACAAAAGGGGCAAAATATTATTATATTAGTGTAATTTGCCAGCAAAATGACATATAAGGTAAAATTGCATAGGAAAAATGTTTATATCAGGAGAAATGTGTGTGAAAATGTGTGAGTACCTTCGTATGAAAATATGACCAATGCGGAAATTAGGCAAACTGAACTTAAAAGTGGGAAAAATGAGGAATGTTGAGAAACCAGAATTGGCATATTCATCCATCCCTATGTAGGAATACGCAGGCTGTCAAGGACACTGGTCCCACATTATGAAGAGTTTTATTTAAAGGGCAACACAGAGGTCATGGTCCCTTGCAAATGGTATTGAATGTGATGCCTTTAGAAAGTTTTGGCAAATATTCTTATGCACTGTTGACTCATCTGAGTAACCAGTGCAGGCAATTCTCAGTTAGTACTTTGGGATTTGGCCCTGTAATGAACCAAGACCCTGTACAATTGACAAAACAGTGTAGTAATGAGATGAAAATATGATGGAGCCAAAACAGCAGGTCCTTATCCTCATTCTAATCATTTAGGAGCAGGGGGAAGAGGCTGCAAATGGAGAAAACTGCAATGGAGAACACTCTTAGATCTAGATCTAGTATAACTAAATCCTTTCTTGCTGTCTTCTTTATGTGTTTCATATAGTTGTCGATAATGCAACCAACTCTGAAAGTGGTCTTTGATCTCATCATAATCTCTTAATTTCCACTTTCTATCATGTTCCTTTAATAAATCAACATATGTGAGCCATTTTCCTTTCGAATTGGTTCAATGTTCTCAATTGCACACATGCACACTGGGTCTGTCATCGCCTGCCCTCCTTCCCAAGGGGAGTTAATGTACTTTCAACAGCTTCTCAATGAACACAGATTCTAGATCTGAAACTTTTCTTCAACATAGGAATACAAAGAAAATGCTTACAACCATCTCCTGAATTTTGTACTGCTGCTCTAGGACATAGGATCCTTGTCCTACACAAAAAGATGGCAACACCGATACGCATTTACATGTAGAAGTTGTAATAAATCTGGGGTTGTCCCATGAGAGCATCTCTAGCATATGAGCTAACAAGAAAGTAACATATTATATATATAAAAAAAATCTCAAGGTCTGCTGCCAGCTGAAACGCATCAATCTTCCCTGGGCATAAATTGGAGCAGAATTACAGTGCTACAAAGATGTCTTTAAAGGTCGCTAATCAGGTAAATCTCTTGAATGGTGTTAGACTTCATTGGGAAAGTGCAAATTCCATAATTACCTGCCTTTTCTAAAACTGATCTAGTTTTAGGGGAGATCACGCACCAAATTCTGTTTCAGCAGTGCATGAGCTAATGGATTTGATACGGCTGTAGCAGCCCTAAGAGATTATATGCAAGTGAGCATGTACGCACAGACATTCTTGTTTTTGAGAACATTTTCCAATCATTTGAGTAGTCAGGAATGGTAGTCAAGAATGACTTTACAATTTCCTTGTCCATGGAAAGGGAACAGTGCCTTGAATTCTTGCCATGAGAGGATCCTTTGTTGCTAGCTACCGCCCCCACTCCCCCATTGCATATCATTAGAGGCACTCAAAACTCATTATTCTATCAACTCAGTTGATCTTCCCACCTACACCATTAACATTTTCACCCTCTAGAATTGTATGCCTTTCAATTCTCTTTGTTTGTTTGTTCATTTATTTGAATGAGATGCTCTTGGTGGCTGGCTAGCCGCCTAGTACACTAGGATTTTCTAAAGTTCAAAGTTTTATCCTTCTGTCCTGGAGTTACTTTGGAGGAGGAGAAGAAGGAGGAGGAGGAGGAGGAGAAGGAGCCATAGCAATAAAATAAAGTAAAATGCACTGAAGATAGAGGTAAAAACTTAACTATAGAAAATTTTGTGGTTTACATCAATAATCAAATAATAGATCTTATTTTAATCGCCCCCGCTAAAAACCCTGCAGTTTTTGCTGATCATCTTGATCTGCTAAAACAGCGGTTCTCAACCTGTGGGTCCTCAGATGTTGTTGGACTACCACTCCCATCATCCCTGAGCTCTGGCCTTGCTAGCTAGGGGTGATGGGAGTTGTAGTTCAACAACATCTAGGGACTCACAGGTTGAGAAAGGCTGTGCTAAAAGAAAGCACACAGTAGCAATGGTTGAGCAACCTGGCATGGACAATGACAGAGGGGCAATAATCTCACTCCTCAAATTTTTATAAAGAGTGCAAGCCAGAAGCACATGAGCCAGTGCCGGATTTACGTATAAGCTAAACAAGCTGTAGCTTAGGGCCCCACTCTTGGCCCCCCCAAAAAAAATTAAAGGAAAAAACCTGGATGTACATTTCCAAAATATAAGATAAAAAACAAATACAGTAAAATAAAATCTACATACAGCAACAATATTTTGTGTTGTGTATGGACCCATTAGGTCCATAAATTACCATCTAGCATATATTCAACACAAAAAAACAGCGACAATTTGTTGTTGACAAAGGACAGCTGGACATATAAAGAGCCCCATTACCTTCAGTAGCTTAGGGCCCCATCAAACCTAAATCCGGACCTCACATGAGCCACTGACTCAATACTGGCATGTCCACAATGGACTTATAAGAGTTTTCAACAAATATTATGCTATCCCTCAATCTAATGTTCCTCTGAAAACAGTGGAATAGATAGATATAGTACATCTTTTTTACTGTACAGCTGCATCTGATTATGTGAGGTAACACCCTTCTCACTTTTGAACCAGATGATACAGATGATCAAGATGAGAGCCAGTGTGGTGTAGTGGTTGAGCGGAGGACTCGTAATCTGGTGAACCGGGTTCGCTTCCCCGCTCCTCCACATGCAGCTGCTGGGTGAACACACTTCTCTGAAGTCTCTCAGCCTCACTCACCTCACAGAGTGTTTGTTGTGGGGGAGGAAGGGAAAGGAGAATGTTAGCTGCTTTGAGACTCCTTCGGGTAGTGATAAAGCGGGATATCAAATCCAACTCTTCCTCTTCTTCTTCTTCTTCTTGCTACTGCGGGGGGGGGGGACTCATAAGAAATTGTAACTGAATCAGCTTCCTAAGGAAGCTGAGGCTCTTTCATTCTCCTCCAGTGCCAGGTGAGAACAGAAGCCTTGTAATAACAGCACAGATTTATGGCAGCCGTCGGAAGTCAGGCAAGAAATGAGGTACTTGCCTTGTTATTGGGCCTTACTACTCATGATGGAAGAGTCATCAGAGCAATGGAAGGTGTGAAGACATTTCTGTTGATCCAGAGGCAATTCTGTTTAGGATAGCTGCTCACCTTTGAGAATCCTGGAGCATCTATATCACCCATCCACTCATTCTTCTTCCTCACCTCACAATAGAATAAGACACGCTTCCTCCAAAATATAGAACCTTGTATACAACAGGTAACTTCTCCTTTGTTCCGTACTTGTTGGTTTTTATATTCTTAGGCTTGTTCTTAGCTCACTCTTCAACCCTGCTGTCATCAGCATGCATTGTAAGGGCTTGCATGGGATTTATTCTTTTTGTTTCCATGGCAGCAGGAAGTATCAGATTCTTCAGATATGGAAATCTCCATTTATTTGGGCACACGGGAGGGAGAGACGGCTGCTGAAAGAAAGCGTCTTTAGATTTTGCAAATCAGAGCTTTTAACACAAACACACATATAACCTGAGCCAGTTGAATATTTCATTTATTTGCATTTGATCTGGAGCTCCTTTTGTGTTTGTCTGTCTCTGTGTGTAACAAATTTGTCTCGAGTTTCAAGGCAGCTATCACTCCTACCCTAATATATACATTGTCTTTGGGGAAACAACAGGTAGACAGCAGTGATGCCACCGTATTTCAGATAAACTTGACATCAGATCATCAGTGGATAGCAAAAAATAATGGACACTGGTCCCCAGCCAGGATAGCTGATTGCTTACTTGTTAAAATGACATATAGCCCAATATGAATTCATACCATTTTTTCTTCGGGGTGGTGGGGAGCAGCGGTAAGTTCCACTTGAGTTTCACTTTGACCACCATCACATGGCTGCTCCCATGCCACATCTGATAACAAAGTCAATTTCTATACATGTGGCTAAAACTAAAGCTGAGCCAAAATTTCTCAGAAGTCTTTTTTTCCCCATGAGCAAACGTCTGAGATTTTTGCTCTCTTTTTCTCACTCTCCAAGAAAAAGAAGGCAATTTTGCATAGTTTCTACAAATCTTGGCCAGGTGTAGGTGGGTGGGTGGTGTTCTGCCTTCCCAATTTCCTCCACTCCCATTCCATAGGATGATTCTAGATTGGGGGCAGTATATGGTTGGAGATGCAAAATGGCAGCCTGACTGCCAATGAAAGTGCTACTGTTATCACTCACAGTGGCAACAATAAACATTGGTAAAGAAATTAAGAATCTGTGCTAACTCCCTGCTAATGGCACCCCCCCCCCTCCAACATCCAAGAAGATGTTGGAGAATGTTTCTGCCCCCGGAATAAATTCAGTAAAATCTTCCATCCCACTTTCTCTGCCTATTAATAGAGTGGATAAATTTTTGAAAGGCCATTTGCTAACAGCTCTAGCTAGGGCAGATTGCACAGCTATACACCATGCTAATGATGCTGACCCCACTAGGGGAATGTGTCCTTAGAATGACATGTAATCACACAATCTGCCTGAGCTTTCATCCTAAGGGGAAGCTGCATATGTTTCCAGGGACACCACAGGAACAGCCAAGGAACAGCCGGAATCGCAACATTCCTCAGCTTCACAGGGGTGTGGCAGGCACCTACAGTGTTAGTGCTGAAAATTTATTCAGGGATTTTTATGCTTTTCATGAAGCTCTGAAATTTTTTGGATATTTTAATTTATTGTCGCTGGCTTTTTATTGCATGCGCTCTCTCTCTCTCTCTCTCTCTCTCTCTCTCTCTCTCTCAACTGCCTTTCTCATGAAAAACAATACCTCGGGTTACAGACGTTTCAGGTTACAGACTACGCTAACCCAGAAATAGTACCTCAGGTTAAGAACTTTGCTTCAGGGTGAGAACAGAAATTGCACAGCGGCAGCGCGGCGGTAGCGGGAGAACCCATTAGTTAAAGTGGTACCTTAGGTTAAGAACAGTTTCAGGTTAAGAACAAACCTCCAGAATGAATTAAGTTCTTAACCTGAGGTACCACTGTACATTAACACCACAGCTTAACTGGGGGTTACGTTCTGGGGATCGTGCCTAAAAGCAAAATTGTGTATCGTCAAAACACATTGGATGCAATGATGGATGGGCTTGCCAAACCTCCCCCCCCCCTTTAATCTTTTTTTTTAAAGTTTGCCAAGCACATAAAGCTGAATGTGCACAAGTTAAATGTGTGTAAGTTGCAGGCTTGGGATGCCAGTGGCAGTTCGAATCCCTACGACGGTGTAAAGCTCCCGTAACTCGGTCCCAGCTCCTGCCAACCTAGCAGTTTGAAAGCACACCAAAAAGTGCAAGTAGATGAATAGGTGCCGCTCTGGTGGGAAGGTAAACAGCGCTTCCTTGCACTGCTCTGGTTTTGCCAGAAACAGCTTAGCCATGCTGGCCACATGACCCAGAAAAAACTGTCTCCGGACAAACGTCGGATCCCTCAGCCAGTAAAGCGAGATGAGCGCCACAACCCCAGAGTCGTCTGCGACTGGACTTAACTGTCAGGGGTGCTTTATCTTTACCTTTTTAAAATTACAGGGTTACTATATGTAAGTCACAGCCCAGCATTCCTTGGAATTCTCCAAAGCAAAAAAACCTCACTGCAATTTTGAAATTGCTGGTTAAAATCAGAGCAGTCTTGGAAGGTTCAGTCTGCCCCTAGATTCAAAATGGAAACCAGTTGTATCTAAACGAAAACAAAAATACTGTTCTTTGGTGTCAGAGACCCTGTGAGGAATATGCCGGTGAAGAAGATCCCTACACTCAAGTGGGCTGCATCCTCGATAGGTGGCTTATTCAGTTGGGTTACACAGGTATGAAAAGAGGGTAGGCCTTTCTTGATCAGACCAAAGGCCTTGCCTCATAACCCCATGTAATTTTTGTTTCCATTGCAAAATCATTGCTTTTCTTCCCATGTGCACAATTCACAAAATTCACTTAACTCCATATCAAAATCTTCACTTGAAACACAGACAACAATCCGTGTAACTCTGACTGAAGTTGGTAAGATTTATTTCCATGTAAGCATGCTAAGACTCATTGTAACACACTGCATGCTCAATTGGCTTGTAGATCCAGCTGCCATTTTCTTTTTCTGTGGACCAAGAAATAAAATGACATCTATTTGAGGTATGCCTAGTGTCTGGTTTGTTCTTCTTGTTGTTACTTCACATGGTGAGGTGGTGTTGAAATTCCACAGCACATAATCCTTTCAACAGGTAATATTTCTGGCATGTCTGATTTAGCAAAAGGTATCAAACCAGCAATATGGGAAACTCCCATACAGAAATATCTTAAGGTCTGAATCTGGATCATCTACATTGTAATCTTTCATATTTTCTGGACTCCCTGTATCAGTCCCCAAGCTCATTCACAAATTCTGGAATGAAGCTAATTAAGTACAGGGAAAAAATATTTTTGCTAAAATATTGGAAAATGCTATATTAAACAATCTCAAGATGGAAAATGCCGATATAATATAAAATAAATCTTACTAATGAAGCTCACCGCGCATCAACTCATTCTTCTGCACTTTTATGTGCAGTAGTGGTTAAATAAACGCTCTGATTAGCATCTATGTTATATTGATTTGAGAGACTGGTTTGGTAGGTGCTATTAATCACTATCTTGGCTGTATCAAACTCTGAGCTCTGACAACCAATCTACTGTGTTCCAAGTTCTAAATATGGAAGATGTGCTTCTTATCTCTTCATATTAGAAAAAAGCAAGTTCACAGTAACAACAGATACTGGGAGTCCATCACTTTCTTGCATAAAACAGCTTTCTATCTTAAGGGGGAGAAATGTGAATTAATAATATTTTGCAAATTTACAGATTTGCAAAATCTTTTACAAATTTACAGATAAGGAGCTTGTCTGGACCAATAGTTCTCAAGCTATGTTCCAGGAAAGAATGGAATCCCTTGGAAGCTTATCGGTGATTTCTCAATGAGAAGCTGAGTTTATGGTAGACCCACTGCCCTGAAAGGCACTTTGCCCACAATTACTCACCATCCAATGAAACTTGAAGTCTAAGGGGCAAATTAGGAGTGTTCTGCAGTGCACTTTTAAAATAGGATGGTGGACTGTAGCATTAAAACTTTTGACTGTAGCACTGCAGACTGCAGGTGGAGGAAACATCTTTGTACAAGTGCTCTAAAGTCCTCCGTGCATGTGGTGACATGAACATTGGTGCAATCCCCACTGCAGGAGAGGCAAACCATAACAATAACACCCTTCTGGACCATCTAGAGGAGCTGGGGGCACTGTTATACAGTGATTCCGCTCCTTTCTCCTGGGCTGTGTTCAGAAAGGGGTGGTGGGGGGATGAGTGTTCAGACCCCTGGGCTCTCACTTGTAGGGTGACTCAAGGTTCTGTCCTCTCCCCCATGCTTTTCAACATCTACATGCAGCCGCTGGGAGAGATCATCAGGGGGTTTGGGCTGGGTGTTCATCAGTATGCGGATGATACTCAGCTCTACCTCTCTTTCAAATCAGAACCAGTGAAGGTGGTGAAGGTCCTGTGTGAGTGTCTGAAGGTGGTTGGAGGATGGATGGTGGCTAACAGATTGAGGTTGAATCCTGACAAGACTGAAGTACTGTTTTTGGGGGACAGGAGGTGGGCAGGTGTGGAGGACTCCTGAATGGGGTAACTGTGCCCCTGAAGGACCAGGTGTGCAGCCTGGGAGTCATTTTGGACTCACAGCTGTCTATGGAGGCACAGGTCAATTCTGTGTCCAGGGCAGCTGTTTACCAGCTCCACCTGGTACACAACTAATCCAGAATGTGGCAGCTGGACTGGTGACTGGGATCAGCCACCGAGACTGCATAACACCAGTCTTGAAAGACCTACATTGGCTCCTAGTACATTTCCGAACACAATTCAAAGTGTTGGTGCTGACCTTTGAAGTCCTAAATGGCCTCGGTCCAGTATAACGAAGGAGCATCTCCACCCCCATCGTTCTGCTGGGACACTGAGGCCCAGTGCCAAGGGCCTTCTGGTGGTTCCCTCACTACGAGAAGCCAAGTTACAGGGAACCAGGCAGAGGGCCTTCTCGGTAATGGCACCCGCCCTGTGGAACCCCCTCCTACCAGATGTCAAAGAGAAAAACAACTACCAGACTTTTAGAAGGCATCTGAAGACAGCCCTGTTAAGGGAAGCTTTTAATGTTTGTTGGACTATTGTTTTTTAATGTTTTGTTGGAAGCCGCCCAGAGTGGCTGGGGAAACCTAGCCAGATGTGTGGGGTATAAATAATAAGTTGTTGTTGTTTTAAGCTTCACAGTGGCTTGTCTCTTCAGCAGTACATAAAATCAGTGCCACAGATTCAGTGTTCTTGGACCACATGTGCAAGGGCTTTTGTTCCAGCACAAAGATGCAAAAAGAGGTTGT
Source organism: Podarcis melisellensis (assembly GCF_964234715.1). NCBI lineage: Eukaryota > Metazoa > Chordata > Lepidosauria > Squamata > Lacertidae > Podarcis > Podarcis melisellensis. The sequence goes on from NC_138539.1 coordinate 69,369,760, forward strand.
ACAAAGAGAAATTCAGTGCGGAAGAGGCAAACTTCTTTTTTTAAGCTTGTCTCTTCAGCTTGTCTCTTCAGCAGTACGTAAATTCAGTGTTCTTGGACCACCTGTGCAAAGGCTTTTGTTCTAGCACAAAGATGCAAAAAGAGGTTGGGCAAAGTGAAATTCAGTGCAACAGTTTTGCTAGCAGATTTCATTGTGCAACAGCTTGCACAACCAGAAGCATTGTTTATTGTGGGTCATCAAGGTATTCCATGTGTTTGTGTATGCATTATGTTTCTTTCCTTTCCCGACTGATGTGCTATTTTTTTTTAAAAAAAAACAAATCAAACCATTGTGTCTAGTTGCACAATTAGTTGCACAACAGATACTGTTAGGGTAACTAGCTCATCACTAAGCAACATTTAATTTAGCATGCTGTTGAATTCCATCCTCAAATTTTCAAAGCAAATATGCAAATGTACCTCAAGAAAGTTGAGTTTTCAAACAGGTAGGCAGTATTCATCGTGGCAGTAAAATGCTAGTTTTATAGCAGACTTTTTTCACTCCGTTCCATTTCCATAAAACAGCATACTTACAAGATGTTGCCTCACTCAATATAAGCACTCATCAAATAAAATGCCGGGCAAATGTCCATATTTGCAGGGCCTGTGGGATGAGTTTATTAGAAACCATTTTAACACACAGGCAAAGATGCTTTTCAAATCCCCTAAATCTATATGACAATGTTTCATCTGCCATGTTCATTCCTGACATTCCTAAATCTCTCATATACAAATATCTTGCACCTTTTTTTGATACTAATTTTTCTCTTCCCCATGCTCTCTTTATGATTGCCATTTTTTAATTTGCATTAGCTACGTTAGAGAAATCAGAGACAGGAGTGGAAATTAGGGTGATGTGGGGCGGGGGGAGACAGAAAAGTAGGGGATAGGGAATGTAATGGAGTACAGTGGTACCTCGGGTTACATATGCTTCAGGTTACATATGCTTCAGGTTACAGACTCCGCTAAGCCAGAAATCGTACCTCGGGTTAAGAACTTTGCTTCAGGATGAGAACAGAAATCATTCTCTAGCAGTGCAGCAGCAACAGGAGGCCCCATTAGCTAAAGTGGTGCTTCAGGTTAAGAACAGTTTCAAGTTAAGAACGGACCTCCAGAACGAATTAAGTACTTAACCCGAGGTACCACTGTACTGTCGATATGTATCACTCCATATTGCTATATGTGTCTTTATTTATGATCATAAATATAGTGTCAGGAGTAATTGCCCCCCCCCAAAAAAAATCTCCTCCCTACCAAAGTAAGACTTCAATATCTTTTTGGAGTAAACTTAGACAGCCATGAAAATGGTCAGGGATTATATGAGACACAGTCCAACAACACAGGGAAGATCACAAGTTCCTCATCCCTGTCATATACTCAATTTCCCTGATGCTTGAGCAGCAACTGATTTCATGGCACGTGAAGCTTCCAAAAGAATGAGTACTTTTATAGAACTGGTCCAGAGAAATTCCATATACAGGGAGAGGGAATATTCCTGGATATGTATACTGGGACGTATTTAGAAAGTGTTAGTATATGTCCCTATGGACTGTCGCCTCTTTAACTTAGGTAGTAGGATAATGGATCCTTGTTTCCCCACTTCTGGAATGATGTTTTGCCTCAAAAAGAACATATGCTACACAGCCCAAGAAACAACATATTTTCCTTCTGCAACTGCTGCCAGCCAACTGCTCTATTTAAATCTAGTAGGATGGCAAGAAGATTATCTCTCCCCCCTCCTTCCTTCCCCTTTGGGTATCCACCATCTGCTTTTTGTTGTTGTTTTTAAATTAAAACGCTTCCTGATTAAGAAAGGAAACATGCCAGCTTTATTCTGGCTTATTTTTAAGGTCTAGCATGCTTATTCAAAAAACATTAAGTAAACCACAACAGGCTAGCTTTGGATTTACCTATAGGCACTATGTATAGTTAAATTGTGTCCTCCCTAAAGGACATGATTGTGGTGAGACCTGGAGACTGACCACCTGTGTTGTGGGTGGGTAAGATTGGTCAGCCACAACACCCAATTGGTAGGTCCCTCAATGTTGGGTTCAATCTGGCCAATGGGGCGCAGTCTAAATGGGTCGAGGGACCTATATATACACATGCACGTGACCCAGAGCTTCTCTTTTGGCTCGTGCATTCGGAACACCCACCTACCTTTCCCTACTTTTAGGGCAATGTGTGCTTGATCTTGCTATGCCGTCATGCGTCGTCTGTCATTGGGACAGGGGCACGGCAGGAATTTCCCCACTTGGCTGATTGGCTGGTGCCATTTGGGTTTCACCTGCCGCATAGCAAGTCGTCACAACTTGTAAGGTTGCGGATAGGCACTGATTCAGGTGATAGGGATGGGAGAATGGTCTCGCCATCCCCATGTGAAGGATATTCCCTTAAATAAATCCAGGGACTCACCTGGTTTGGTCAACCCCCAAGAGGGGGTTGTGCCTGTGCCTGAGTCCAGGGGGTCATCTGGGAGGTGAACATAGTCTTTTCCTGGCTTTTTGCCTACCCAGGTGTTCACTCTTGGCTGACCTATGATAGAGCTCTGGGTCAGCGCTGCCTGCAAGGGTGCAGGGAGCTAGTCGAACCAGAGCCTATGCAACCACTCACCTACTGTAATCAATAAAGTTGTAGCCTAAATTCTGCCAAAAGCCAATACTAAAATTTGAGTCAAGTGTGACTTTATTTAGGGGGGAGATCTCTGGGTCTGAACACGCAAAAGCTATGCAGAAACTGAAAAATACCCCTCCCCCACAACCCCTCTAGCTGATCTTTTGCAATCTCTCCAACCCCTTCACTGCCCTACTTGGTCATAAATCTTATTAGTCTCAATGCCTAATGTGTAGAGCTGCATTCACATAGCCAGGTGTTCTAATTCCATAACATTTCCATAACTGTTAATTCCCACATTGTACCTGAGTTCAGTGGCGTAGCGTGGGTTGTCAGCACCCGGGGCAAGGCAAGTAATCTGTGCCCCCTAACCAGTGGATTTGCGCCCCCTAACCTGTGGATTTGCGGCCCCTAACCCCCAGATGTTGTGCCCGGTGCGGCTGGCCCCCCTGCACCCCCCACGCAATGCCACTGCCTGAGTTTTCACATGATGTAAAAGCCACTTCTGGAAACATAGCAAAATGTAGTGCAAGTTTAGTGGTCATTTTGGCATTATTTGCTTCCGGAGGGGGGCGGGGAGTTTACAAATAAGATGAAAATGAGTGCTAAACTTGTGCTATTCATGTTGGCTTTTGCACTGTTTGAAAGTGCATATATACCGGTAATGCTGAAATTAACAGTTAAGGGAATGCCAGAATAGTGGAATAAACTACTGTGCACATTGAAATGAGTTCAGTGTTTTATGAGACTTACAGACCCTCCAAGTGCCCCTATTTTCCAGGGATGCCCTGGATTTTGAGAAGCCGTCCCACTTTCTGATTTGAACCCAGAATGCCCCACTTTTCTTTAGGATGTCCCTATTTTCATTGGAGAAATGTTGGAGGGTATGAAGTTTTTCGACCCCTGAGCCACCTGAAGGCAATTCTGTATAAGGAAGTTTTTTAATGTTTAATGTTTCATTATGTTCTTATATGTGTTGGAAGCTGCACCAAATGGCTGGGGCAGCCCAGTAAGATGTTGGGGGGGGGGTATAAATTGTAAAATTATCATTATGGAATGGGACATCCCTATTTTCATCGGAGAAATGTTGGAGGGTATAGACTTGCATGTGGCTGTGCTTTGAAATACTCTTGAGATTTTATGAAATGTAAGCTTCGACTATAAGTGTTGTGACTCACAATATAAGGTGAAGGAACTTTTGTAAATTATGCTACCTTTGATTTCGACAGAGCATTCATTCTCTTACGTTTTACTCCGCTGAGAAGAGAGTGATGAATTAAACAGAATATATGCATACTCTTTAACTCTCTTTTTAATGCATACCTGAAACAGTTCATCATCCCCAATCTGAAAGAGAGATGGAAGAAGTTGGTCGGCCTAAAAGCAAAAGTTATTTCTGAAGAGTGCCGAGACGAGAAAGTAGTTGTCTTTTTGTCTTTGAATAAATGTGCCATGGATAAACTAAATTAAAAATGGAATGTGTGAGAAATCTGACTGCACCATATATTTTGACTGACCCTTTTTTGTCACCAGAGAGAGATGCTCGAAATTATATTATATCTTATAATTATAAATATAATTAGGGCATGACCAAGTATTGTTGTTGACTGATGAGTCAGTATATACCAACTGCAAAGTCACTGTGTTATCTAAAAAGCAACAAATGCATTGCATGCAAATGTAACTAAGGAAGCTCTGATGGATTTTAAAAAAGAAATAAAATGAGTTTAGAATGGAGAGGCGTTGAGGGAGGGGTGCGAAAACTCTTCTCTGCCTGATGGTTTTACATTCCACATTGCCGTGCCAGTTTATTTTACTTTTCCAGGTAGCAACAACTGTGTTATCTGAGGAACCACTTACATGCAAGGGGGTGGGGGATAAGGCAAGCTATAAAGTAAATTGTTGGCTGTATTTTATTCTGCCTTGTGCTAAAGACCTCACAGAAGAGGCCTGCACACAATTAATGTATTTTATCCTCTCAACCACCATTGGGCTGAGAGACTGTAACTTTCCCAAAGCAAAGACATGCATGTGCATTTGATAGGAATACAACACATCTCATCATTGTAGGGAAAAATCTGACTGGATGACTTGTGTGCCTGTTTAATCTGATGTCCCTGGTTCTAACTGTTGATGGGCAGTGTCAGGACCTCTGCTCTCCTTCTTATAAGTCTTCTTTGTTTTTAAAACAGATTTGGATGGGTAGTTCTTCAAACTGAGGACTCATTCAAATACAGTGGTACCTCTAGTTATGAACTTAATTCGTTCTGGAGGTCCGTTCTTAACCTGAAACTGTTCTTAACTAGAGGCGTGCTTTCACTAATGGGGCCTCTTGCTGCCGCTGCGCTGCCAGCTCACGATTTTTATTCTCATCCTGGGGCAAAGTTCTCAACTCGAGGTAACTCTTCCAGGTTAGCGGAGTTTGTGACCTGAAGCATTTGTAATCTGAGGCATTTGTAACTTGAGGTACCACTGTATAGGATTGTCCCCTGTAATGTAGGACACCTGGTCACCCTATTCTTTAGAGCAGGGGTCAGCAACCTAAGGCCCATGGGCCACAAGCGGCCCACGGAGGTTGTTTAACCAGCCCACGAGCCACCTCTGAACCAAGCCGCCTGCTCGGTGAGTCCTCCTGCGCTGCGCTAAACCAGCGCAGTGCAGTGCGGGGACTGGCTTTCACAGCACTGGAAATCGCATCTGCACAGACAGAGATGGAAATCACACACGCTAACACACGCACAATTCGGCCCAAGAAGGGATTTCCGCTGGAGTGAACTGGCCCAGGTGAGGTAAACCTTGCCAACTCCTGCTTTAGAGACACTTGCCATGCTTTTTCTCTGCAATTTCAAAGGCAGACCCATCTAAAGTGTGTTACAGTAGCCTAACCTATAGATTCCTTGCACATTGAAAATGGGAAAAGGGTCTTTGAGGTGGAGCCTTGGCCCTTTCTTTGGATTTATGGCAGGGTTTTGTGTTTGTTTGTTTGTCAATGATGGATCTTAAAACTAATCAAACTTTAATGGTCATTTGGGTGTTCAGATGATTGTATTGTGAGTCACCCTCTGGATTTAATTTGCCATGGGGCAGGATATATATTTGTTACATAAAGCGTGTTCTCCTTCATGGAGAGCTCGTGTTGCGGTGGGGGCTGCCAGGACACTCCAAAGCTGTGGGGCGGGCTAATTGACCATTGGCCACTGATGCGATTGGGCTTCCCTTGTCATTGGGAAGAAGTTAATGTTGCCATTTGTTGACTGACAGCCAGAAATGCTAAAACTCTTTGCACTAGGCTAGGGCTTCCTCTTTTCACCCGTGTATCGGATTGCCCATCCCCCCTCCCTAGAATTAGGGTTGTTTGGTTGACCTTGCTATGCCTGTCATGGGGTTGTCCGCTCTTGGGGCAGGAGCCCGGTAGGAATTTTGTCCATCTGCCAGATTGGCTGGGCCAGTTGGTTTTTGCCTACTGCGTGGCAAATCGTCACAACTTGTAAGGTTGTGGTTAGGCATTGGTTTATGGTTTGGTTGGTTGAGGGGCATGGATTGGCTGTGCCTGCCCGTCTAATGCTGCTGCTGCAAGGGATTCCGTTAAAGGAATCGGGGGCTAACTATTGCTTGTCCACCCTGTCAAGGGGGCTCAGGCCACTGCAAGAGCTCCTGGCTGCATTTGGGGTGGGCTGAAGGCAGGTTCCTTGCTCTGTAGCTAGCCCCAAGTGTATTCCCTTTTTCTGACTTTTGCATGTGTGTGGAATGTCAAACTGTCCCCCATGGTGGGGGCAGCTAGTCGCAACCAATGCCTAAGCAACCACTCACATGTTTGTATTTTAATAAAGTTGCGGCCAAAATTATGCCAAAAACCTTAAACTAAAATTTTGGTGTGGTGTGTGAGTTATTTGGGGTGGCCCTGGGGACCTCGACACGCAACAACAACGGTGACAAAAACCAGCCCAAAGTCCTTTCCATTTAGAACGATCCACTCTGTTGAAGTTCTTCTATCATCCTGATGTTAAAGTGGGCTGCATAATTCAGAATATGCAAGGAGGAAATGTAATATAAATTTCATCTGCTTTCAGCATCCCAGAAGCCTAAACAGAGCAGGAAAAAGGTACGCCGGATAGAACACCTACCAAGTATTCATTTCACATTCACGGCATCCCAGTAAATGAGAGAAAGGTATGATAAACTGATGCATGAATATAAATTGGATGATGCTTCCACTGCAGGACATGAACAAAGTGAATTGGAAAGCAAGACGGCAATCATAGATTACATTTGGTGATTTCGCCCAGAAGGCTTTAGTTGTTCCAACCAGCAATAGGCTTAGAGAATTCAAAAGACAGAATGAGGAATTCCAAGCTTATAAGAAACGAGTCAAAGAGCAGAATGTTACTCCTGGGTACCGTACTGTATTTTAAAATGCTTTTCTCCATCATCCCCTTGTAAATATATTTAATATATTTGGATAGACTTGACCAATTTGTGAAAAATCAAGCCTGGCGGGGGGTGGAGGTGGAGTTGATTTGCAGTGGGGAGAGGGAATCAAACCTGCAAACAGAAAAGCTCAGTAAGACGGTGAAAGATTTATAATAAGGAATCCGATGCTGTTCTCTAGACTGGATGTTTTAAAGTGGAAAAGGCTCGTCCTGTTTTAAGCCAGAATTGATTGTGCAGGTAACAGAAAACCACTTAGACCTATGTAGAAAACTGCTCAGACCCATACTGTCCAGGCAAGAGACAAATGGAATTGTGGACAAGCCCTCAGTAATCTTCATGGCTGAGTCCACATTTAAAGCTGCTTCTCTCCAGTCTGAGTCATAGAATCATAGAGGTGAAAGGGACCCTGAGGGTCATCAAGTCCAACCCCCTGCATTGCAGGAATCTCAGCTAAGGTCTCCAAGTCAGATGGCCACCCAATCTCTTCTGCTTAAAAATCTCAAAGGAAGGAGAATCCACCACCCTCTGAGGGAGTCCGTCCCACTGTTGAACAGCTCTTACCTCTTGTTGTTCTTGGGTGTTTTTTCAAAAAAAAAAAAAAAAAGGATTTTCCAGATTTATTTTTTTAAAAAACAAACAAATAAACTAACAGACAAACATACATCTCCACCGTAATTAAATCAAACTTCATAACATTGTTAAGTGGCTTCCTCTTATCCCCCTGGTTGAATTTCAGTATATATCATTTTAACGGTTTTCCAAAACCTAAATTCTTAAAAGTTTAACTTAATGACTTAACATCTTTCTTTCTTAACAATTCAACTTTAAACATATTAATTCATCACATTATAAATTTAAATCCTAAGCCTATCTGGTATTTGCAAGCTTTCCAGTTAGGTTAATTTAGCATATTTAACTAAATAGTCTTTAAATTTCATCCATTCTTCCTGGTAGTCCTCCTCCTTCTGGTCGCAGACTCTTCCGGTCAGGTTGACTAGCTCTGAAAAGTCCATCATCTTCATCTACCAATCTTCTACAGTTGGTACTTCTTGTGTTTTCTAATTCTTAGCTAATAAAATTCAAGCAGCAAATGTAGCATACAAAAATAATTTAACATCTTTCTTGGGCAGTTCCAAACCTGTTATTCCAAGGATAAAGGCCTCTGGTTTCTTAATACATGTGTATTTCAACATTTTTTTCAGTTCATTATAAATCTTCTCCCAGAAATCTTTCACCTTGGGCAGGTCGACCACATATGGAAAAAGGTACCTTCTTTTTCTTTATATTTCCAGCAGAAATTTAGCTAATGGGGCCTCCCGCTGCTGCCACGCCGCCAGAGCACGATTTCTGTTCTCATCCTGAAGCAAAGTTCTTAATCTGAGGTACTATTTCTGGGTTAGCAGAGTCTGTAACCTGAAACATCTGTAACCTGAAGCGTCTGTAACCCGAGGTACCACTATATTATTATTATTATTATTATTATTATTATTATTATTATTATTATTAAATGTATTTTTATTAAAGATTTTCTTGGTCTACAAAAGTATGTGCAATGTCTCTCTCTCTTTTCAAGCAACATTTTTACAGATCAGTTTTCTTTGTTGAGACATTAGGAAGAAAAGGAGGAGAGAGGTGGAGGGGGAGAGGTGGGGGGTCGGGTGGTGATGTTTCTATTTTACTTAATATATGTGGGGTTTTGTGTCAGCGTCCCTTGTACAGGTTCTTTGCTATTCACTTGTGTTCCTTTGGTGGTGAGAGTGGTTGGGATTGGCCTAGGGTGTGAGTCCAATATTATTTTAAACTTTTATTTATCATCTGCTTGTAAATCCACAGTACTCTGTTGCAGTCATCTTCATTGTCGTCCCATTCCCCCCCCCCCCTTAAGATCAAGGGCAAGAACACATGTGTTTGTTTGCAGAATATGCTTCAAAAAATTCTGACTGGTTTCAAGATGAAAAGACAGGGAAGTAACTCAGCATGTACTGCGGAATGGAATGCCTGGAGCAGTTTGACAGACCCTTTAAGATGTCATTTTTAAATAAGGAGGTGCTTCGGGTTTTTAAGCTTGCTAGAAATCACTTGGGCACCTAAGATCCTTCAATCACAGCATCCTGGTCCAGAGCAACTGAGTAGAGGTATTGTTTTGTCTTCACACACAGAATATGATCCTGTTTTGCATTGACAATGCTTTACAAAAAAAGAAAACACACACACACACACACTACTGAAATCATCCATCATGATAACAGAAAGAAAGCAGGATAATATTTGAACATGCTATAAGTCAGCTAAACACCCATTTGTGACATGTCATAAACTTCCAAAAGTGAGTAAAACAAAACAACAACAACAAAAACAGAATAGCTATACCCTCACAAGTAGGTGTAGTAATATACCTGTTTTCTGGAATTTCATTTGAGGGCAATTTGGATGGGAAAAGCAGAAATATGCTTTGGAAATAGGATAATAAAGGTTAGCCAAAAAGTCTGACTTAATAGGGGACTTTATAAATAGTGATATCATAAAAACTGCTCTTATTTTGGAGACATTTCTATTGTGCATTTATCAGGAAGCAGCAAGTACTCATTTGCCTTTCATTTACTTTTTAGCTACCTGCCTATTATTCTTTCTTATTTCCTCCCCATCTTCTCATTTTCTTGCATCCAACTACATAACCATCCACCCCATTCTTCTCCTCCCTTTTCAAGCTGGTTTATGATACTTACCTCTCCTTTTGTAAAGCCTCCTGTCATATCAATTGAGATGTACCTTTCCCAGAACCACCTGAAGCTTCTCAGAGAGATGGAAATGCAACATGAAGTAGGGGCTCTTTTTGAAGATCTACAAAGGAATCTAAGAAGTATGACTGATACTAATTAGAGGCAGCAACTTTAATACAGCCTGAAGACTCAGGAGTTTCTAGCAGCAAGATAATTGTCCTTCTTCCTACTGTCTCTTTCTTCTTCTCCTGATTATTCTTCATTATGGAAGCAGATAAATAAATGCCAGTGAAGAGATAAAGGCCTCATGTGTAACCATTTGTTGCAGTCTTGTTGCAATGTGAGAAGATCTCCCCTGTTTGTGATATATAATAATAATAATAATAATAATAATAATAATAATAATAATAATAATAATAATAATAATAATATACCCCGCCCATCATGCTTGGTTTCCCCAGCCACTCTGGGTGGCTTCCAACAAAATATTAAAAATACATTAAAACATCAGTCATTGAAAACTTCCCTAAACAGGGCTGCCTTCAGATGCCTTCTAAATGTCAGATAATTGTTTATTTCTTTGACATCTGATGGGAGGGCATTACACAGGACGGGCGCCACTACCAAGAAGGCGCTCTGCCCGGTTCGCTGTAATTTCACTTCTCGCAATGAGAGAACCACCAGAAGGCCCTCAGTGCTGGACTTCAGTGTCCAGGCTGGAACAATGGGGGTGGCGATGCTCCTTCAGGTGTACTGGGCTGAGGCCATTTAAGGCTTTAAAGGTCAGCACCAGCACTTTGAATTGTGCTCGGAAGCGAGATTGTTGTGGGTTGCTGGATTTGACAGCGTGGCTCTGAATACCAGTGTTGGGAGTTTCAGGTAGGCAGAGTGCTATTGGGTTAATTTCCAGCTTGCAGACATCTCACAGACATCTGGCTGGCCACTGTGAGAGCAAGATGCTAGACTGGATATGCCATTTGCCTGATCCTGCAGGATCATTTTATGTCCCTATGTTGCTGGTGCTGAGCAATGGGTAAAGTGGATGGCCCCATGACAATGCTGACTGAAATGCATCTTGGGTTTTCAATGGACTTTCCCCCAGAGCCAATATATTTTGTTACGTATGAGGTCCAATTCATAGAGAGATCCATGCTCTTAACCTATGTGCTGGATCATGGCAAAAGCAACCAGAGCATGTGTAACGCCAGCCAGTCAAAAGGCATTTGGAGAGTATCACAATGTAGAGAAATTAAAAATCACTCAGGTGCCTTTTTGATTCACTGAAAATGACCTTATTCAGTCACCCTAACCTTGCATGTCTTCAGAGTGCTCCAGGTTATCATCATGAGCACATGATAATTAGAAATCTGACACAAGGGTATGTGGACTGTCTGGCTAAAGTAATGAAATGTAAAGCAAAGGGTGATGTAATAGGTAGAAGGCTATGCATTCATGATGTGTAAGGGATGTCAGAAAATTCTGACAGAAACAAGAGTGGAAATTGCCATGTCTGGAACAAAAACCAATCCAACAGGTACATTTCCTTTGCACTGAAATGAATGGAGTGGAATAACAATAATAATGTATTTTACGCAATGAATTACATGTTACATAATTTGGCACAGCAGAGAGCAAGTTTAGTATGTAGTTGATGGGTTTTTTATGGAAGATGAACTGCAGTAGAAAAGAAACAGCTTCATGCCACAATTGCAAGGTGGAATGGAAGATGTTGCCTTCTTACATCCTTAAATGTAGCTCTAACTTCTTCCACATTTACTTCAAATAGTTACTGAGATCAAAGAAAGATCTTGCTATTTGTTCAGCCTCTTGCATGAGGAAATAGTGTTTCTTTGCTCTTTCTGTGGGCAAACATCTAGTTAACTATCATAATATACCTGAGATAAGGAGAAAGGTTTGGATGGACTTAGATCTTTACTTAGGTTCTATACCACGGGGAGAAAATACTGTGCTCAGCTTACATGTTCACATCAGAAGCATCTACAAACATAGATAAAAATAACTGCAAAGGGATCCAGGTAGGCTGAAATATTTCTGAACATCATTTTGATGGTCCAGAATCTGTAAACCTGTGACATGCTTCACTGTTCTTTTTCATTTGTCTCTATAGTTTAAGCTAGATGTCAAGTTGCTCCTAACTCCCAAAGAGAAAGCTGGGCCAATTCAAATTATTCCTTTGGAGATAGTCTAAGAAATTCACTTGACAAGCTAGCCCATTCCCTCCAAATAATCTCAATGTTGCAATGGTTCCCAACCCCATTGTGTGGGGAATGTTATTTATATAGTTTAATTTTTGAAAGTAACTGTGGTGATCACACAGGGCCCCCGGACGTTTCACAGTCTATTGTCCCTGTGCCACCACTGTGATAGCTTTCTTCGCTGCCACCACCCCGCTTCTCACAGGGACACATGGAGTCCAGACAGCTGTTAACATTAACAAATAATCAAGTTTATTTTTAAATGCAGGAACAAGCATATGGTTACAGTTTATTTTTCTCTTATCAGTTTTCTCTTAATCTTAGTTCCTAACAACTGCAAACTGATTATTCCAACTATGTATCTGACTCAACCTAACAATTCCTCTCACTCTCTCACAATACGACTCGACCAACCCACTGCCTATTCCACCCTCTTCCTTCTCTAACACCCAAGCCTCAACTCCCAACTGACAAACCTCAACTCCCAACTCTCAAACCTCAACTGACTTTCAAAACCCCCCACTCTATCTTTTACTCCCCCTTTGCATTCTCACTGGCCAATCACATCACACCCATTTTAACCCTTTCCTTGACCCATCCTAGGAGACAAACGCCACATTAATTAATGGTGGGCACAATAATTTCACAAATAGGGAGCCCACATGGGTAATTACCATGGGCAATGCTCATGAAAGGAGATCTCCATACAACTCTATATTTTATTCCTTCTCCTCTCCTAGGCACAAACTCACTCTTTCCTTCCTTCCTTCCTTCCTTCCTTCCTTCCTTCCTTCCTTCCTTCCTTCCTTCCTTCCTTCTTCATTTTGTATACTGCCCTTCATCTGAAGATCACGGAGCAGTTCACAACATAAAAATACAAAACACAAAATACATAACGAAAAACAAAGATAAATAAATAACCCCTCTCCCTCAAACACACTTAATAGGTCATAGATTATTTAATCAACCCAAAGGCCTGGTTATAAACTAATGTTTCTGCCTGACACTTAAAGATAATGTTATGAGTTTGGGATGTTAAGCTAGGTACCAGACCCATCTGATCCCTCTATCCAACAAGTTTTAGAAGGCTTTTAATTATTGGTATAGTCAGGCTAGCCTTCTGGTGAGATGGTAGCCTGGGTGACGATGCTTTAAAGAGGATTAATGGGCTCCGTGAGAGACAGTAAATATGTGGGTCCCTTTCCCTCCATGGAAAAGGCCAGAGTTTGGAGCAGAGGTAGCTGTGATGTGACCTAAAGGTAAAGCTACAAACTGGAGAGAGAGCCAGGGCAATGTTTGAGAGCATTGTTTGAGCTGAGGCTGTGGCTATGGAAGAAACTTTAGAATACCCAGCCTATTGTCAGAATTCTCCCCCTCCCCTCCCGATGGTTTCAAGGAGCCGGGAGGAAACAAGAAAGCTTTAACTTATGATTTATTCAGTCACTGCGGTAACAGACAAAGAATCCCAGTCTTTCCTCCATAATGAAGTTGCTCACTCTGGCTCCTCCTCCTTTCCCCTTCCCTAACAGCATCGGCCCCTACGGAAGCCTCCCGTCAACAAACCCCTCTGCGTACGTTGCTCTTGTACCCTTTAAGACGGTCGTGTTTTAGGGAATGGGGATCCTCTATGCTGTCTAATGAAGTGTTCCCTGGCTATTCTGTCTCCCCCTTCACTTCTCCTAACTCTGCATAGCTTGGCTGTTTGCCCATCTCTGCCTCATTATCTCCCTCTTGGCTTGGCTGCAATTCAAGGCTGTTTCTCTCTCCCTGTCAGATACAGGAGAATGGGGAGGCAATCTCCACCATTAAGCCTGCCTCTTCATTCCAGTCCTTGACACCTATTGGCATCAAGCAGGCACCTGCTAATTTTTCCTTTTGTTTATGGAAGCCTATCCAGACATACAGAAGTTGACGTGTGCTTTAATCTGTTCTTATCTTAACTGTTGATTTTAATTAAATTGCAACTTTGACTTGCATGGACAATTTGAACATTGGTTTGTTGACTTTGCAACCCACTTAGCAGTTGTATTTAACAATCAGGGGCTATATAAAATTTGCTAAATAAATAATCTATTAGAACTCACCCAGTGAGACAGTGCCACCATGCAATGACTTTTGAATTTTTATTTATTTACCGTATTGGCCCGAATATAAGCTGCACCCGAATATAAGCCACAACTTTAAAAAATCAAGGGGGGAAGGGGCGAGACAATACCCGAATATAAGCCGCTCCCTTAAAATTCTGCAGGCACTCATGCTCCCGGGCTGCTTCCTGGGGCGGGGGGAACCGCACTCCTTTGCTGGCAGCCTTCCCCCTCCTCCCTTCTTTCTCACGGCTCGGGAGAGGCTTGGGAGCAATGGGCAGGATGGGCACCATTGTCCCCCCCCCTACAGCCCTGTGTGGCATCCTGGGCAGGAGGGATGGCACTCTCCATTCCGGCCTTGGAAGGCAAGGCAGGGCCACAGACCTAGAGCAGCTGTTTCAGCAGTGATGTTATAAGATTGTGAATATAAGCCACACTTTAACTTTTCACAGTCAGAATTTGGAAAAAAAAGGTGTGGCTTATATTCAGGCCAATACGGTATTTATTTATTAAGTTTGTATACAACCCTTAAACCAAAGTTCTCAGGGCAGTGCACAGCATAAAAATACAAAACTAAAAACACAAAATACATAACAAAAGCAACAAGGAGAAAGCAGTAGTATCAGTAGTTTCTGTTGGAAGAGAAAGGGAAACTGTTCCAATAGGCCATGGGTCAGCAAACTAAGGTCTATGGACCAGATCAGGCCCAATTGCCTTCTAGATCCGGCCCACGGACAGTCCAGGAATCACCGTGTGGATCACCAGCATGTGGATCACCAGTGCACACGTTCTTTCCCTCTCCATCACACGGCGGCACTTTTCTCCTCAGGGATGGAGCAATCTTGTCCCACACCTGGTGCTGTCAATGGTGGGAGTCGGCTCGCCTGCCTGTTCGCCTCAGCAGGGTGGTGCTGTGAAGGGGGCATGTGATGGTGGCTGCTGGCTGCTCCTGCTCCCTCTCCCTCAGTCTGCCCTTCCTTCCTTCTCTGCGCCCCTTCTCCACGCCGCTTCCTCACATGCTTTCTTCGTCACTCACTGCCTGCCTGCCTCTCTCCTTCATTCCACCCATGGCGTTCAGGTGGGCTGTTGCAGTGGCCACAGCTGCCGCTTGTGGGTTGGCAGATGACTCTGTCTTTGTTAAGTTGTCAGACGACATACCAGACGACACAGCGATTCTTCAAACATCTCTTGTTTATTCACAGGCCAGAACAGAACTGAACTGAAGGGTTCAGCCAGCCTGCTTATATAGAGCTCCACCACAATGCAACAGTAGCAACTTCCTGTAACTAGCCAATCACTGAATGTCACTTTCAATCCTTTATTTGCATATGTAGACCTGAGTGGAAACTATCTACAGTATCCCCCTGCTGGCCCAGAGTGAGAACTTCAGTACATAACAGTCTTCTTCTCCATGGTGCCTCTCAGGAAGCAGCAGCAGCAGGTGGTGGGTAAAAGCTCTGTCGACGCCCCGGTTCCCCCACCTCTGACCGTGGCTCCTTCACCAGGGCTGCTGCTTCTTTCTTCGCTGGCCAATCCAGCCTCCTACCCCGCCATGACACTTGGCTGGCTGGAGAAGCCCAACTGTGGCTATTGGGATGACAACTGGGACAGGTAAAGCGAAGCAACTTCAGGCCTCTTGGGGGTAGGTGAACATCGTTACTTCCTCCTCCCCAAAAAAATATAGTCCAGCCCCCCCCCCCGCAAGGTCTGAGGGACAGTGGCCCGGCCCCTACTGAAAACGTTTGCTGATCTCTGCAATTGACAGTGGTGGTGGTGAACATTTTTTTCAGGATGCTGCAAATGGTACCTTCTATGGGGAAATCAAAGGATGACAGGAGATTTTGGAAAGTCAAAAGAAAGTGCTTTTCCATACAGCACATAGTTAAAATGTGGAATTTACTATCTCAAGACGAGATGATAGATACCAACCCAGATGGCTTTAAAAGGGGGTTAGACAAAGCGTGTTCTCCTTCAGGGAGAGCACGTGTTGCGGTGGGGTCTACTGAGCCACCCCCTTTGTTGCTGGGTAAGTTCTCCAAGATGGACAGGGGGCATTGATTGGATTGCTGAGTTGCTGGGGGGAAAGTTATGTTGCAATTTTGGTGGGAGGGGTAAAAGGTTTAAATACTCTGCACGCAGCCTTGTACTTTCTCTTTTGCTGCGTGCAACGGATCACCCGCTCACCCGCCCTAGAATAAGGGGTTGTTGCGTTGACCTTGCTATGCCTGTCATGGGGTCGTCTGCCTTTGAGCAGGGGCCTGGTAGGAATTTTTCCACCTGGCAAATTGGCTGGCTGGGTGGTTTTTGCCTACTGCGTAGCAACTTGTCACAACTTGTAAGGTTGTGGTTAGGCACTGGTTATAAATCTGGTGGAGGAGGGGTTAGGATAGGCTGGGCCTGCCCCTCCATGCTTGCTGCGGAAAGGGAATTCCATTAAAGGAATCCTGGGGCTTGCCATCTTTTCATCCAATCCCTGGAATGGGACTAGGGCCGGCAAGCCTTCAGCGAGCAGGCGGGTGAGAGTTGAGGGTCTGTGTCTCAGCTCCAATTCTTCCCCGACTTGCTTTCACCCGCACTGTCTTTCGGTGGTGCCCGGAAGTCAGTTCTGTCCCCAGGCGGGGGGACAGATAGTCTTAACCAATGCCTAAACAACCACTCACAGTTTGTATTTTAATAAAGTTGTGGCCAAAATCATGCCAAAAATCTTAAACAAAAAATTACGTGTCGGTTGTGAGTTATTTTGGGGGGTGGATTGGGGACCTCGACACGCAAATTTGTGGAGGATAAGGTTATTTTTTAAAAAAATGAATGGTGCTTTTAAAAGCAAAATATTTACCGCAGGTTTCCGTGTATGTTGTTTACAATGTTTCTTCACATCTTCATAGCTTGCAACCATTCTCCAGAAATCAGAAAATAAGCCTACTAAGAGCTGACCAGAGAAGAAAGAGATGTGTGTTTTTTTAAGTGTGGTGACACAAACTTATTTGTCAGAGATCAAATCTCCTGTGTGCAGACTGATGCAGCTTTTATTCTGAGACTTTGATAATAACATCAGATTGGTGCACTGGGGTGCACCAAAACAGCAAAGACACTTTTAAAAGTACAGCACAAGAGGAGGGATAAAGGCCTTGAGAAACTTGCTGCTTTCACAGTTAGCTTAAAGAGAAAATGTGGAACATTTTTTCCAAGACATATTGCTGAGTCTGGACTCTATCCAACATAATGCAGTAAGAGAGGTAAATTGTAGTAGGAGCAATACTGCTGACATTCTCTTTCTCTCTCTCTCTCTTCTATTTCTCTTGAAAACTTCTAAAGCTATTTTGTTCTTCTGTGTACTTCTCACAGTGCTTGGAGGATTAATATTATCCTGTAAACTCATCACATACCTTGTATAAATAAAGGAAATGCCTTAGTCTAGTTAAAGCTAAGAAAGGTAAAGGACCCCTGGACAGTTAAGTCCAGTCAAAGGTGACTATGGGGTGCAGAATTCATCTTGCTTCAGGGCAAGGGAGCCAGCATTTGTCCACAGTTTTCCAGGTCATGTGGCCAGCAGGACTAATCTGCTTCTGGTGCAATGGGACACTGTGATGAGTGTCAGAGTGCATGGAAACTCTGTTTACCTTCCCACTGCAGAGATACCTGTTTATCTACTTGCACTGGTATGCTTTTGAACTGCTAGGTTGGCAGGAGCTGGGACAGAGCAATGGGAGCTTACCCCAGCATGGGGATTTCAACTGCCAACCTTCCAATCGGCAAGCCCAAGAGGCTCAGTGGTTTAGACCACAGCGCCACCTGCTCCCACCTTAGCCTAAGGCCCCATCAGCACTATACTTTGAAAGCAATGTCATACCATGTTAAACAGCCATGGTTTCCTCCAGATCATCTTGGGAACTGTGGTTTGTTGAGAGTACTGCCAGTTGTTAGGAAACCTCTATTGCCCTCACAGACTTACAACTGCCAGAATTCCATGGGGAGAATGATTTATTCTTAAACTAAACTGGAACCGGTAGCTCTGTAGACATCTCAGCCACATAATGATGGGAATCAAAGCTCCTATCTTCTGCATATAACTAAAAAAATGTGCAGGGTAGGGTCACTGGCCTATTTCTTGATGCAAGGACGTATGTTTGAAGGATAGAATCATTTGAAACAAACAGATCCCATATATATTATTCTGTGAAGTGCCACAAAAATCAATGGAATCATCATCAACAAAAAAGGGAACTTTCTCAAATATGTGTAAACCAGTGGAATTGAACTCTGATTAATCAATCTGTGAGCTAAATGTTCCTTAAATCTTTTAGGGATTTTGAGATTTTTTTCTCTCTCTAATATATTTCAGAGAAGTCTCAATCACCAAGAAGACAGTCTGAAGGACATAATTATACTAGGTTGGAGTTGTAGTTAATCACTTTTGAAAGAGTGAAGAGGGCTTGATGGATTTCTTTTAATTAAGCTTTGCAAATGACTTGGAGGAAAATATAAATAGCTCTTGCAACTTTCTTTATATTTTGCTGTAGTTTTCTACAGGGGGCTGAACATTCCTGAAATACAGCATTACGATTACAGAAATGGCATACTATGTACAAGTTTTTAATGTCAGAGTCTTTCAGAAACTCGAAGTGCACATTGCACTATCCCTACCAAGATGATCTCCGTATCAACCACTTTCTCATAAATATGTTCAATGGAAAAATATACCATGCTGAACAAAACATCACAAGCAATAGTGCACATCCACTTGCAGCTCACCTTATCTAGTATTTGGTGCCCTACAATCATCATCATCATCATCATCATCTAGAGATGAACCAGCAAATGTCCATGTTTGTCTCTCACAACTAAGTGTGTAGATACCTGTCAACAGATTGGTTATTAGGTATGATCAGAAATGCACACAACTGATTTGTTGTTTAGTCGATTAGTCGTGTCCGACACTTCGTGTGGTTGTATGAATCCGTCCCAAAGTCACACATAAAGTTGATTATTTGATGTGTACAGAGTTGTGAATGTATATTTATTGGCCTCAACTTGATGGGTTACAAACTGGCAAACCAATCTAAAACTTTTCCCCAATAGTAAAAGTTAATATATCCCCCAAATAAAACTATTCATCACCTGCTATGGAGATCCATCTTGACAGGGCTGAGATGCAGTCTGACTGTTAACTGTTTCTGGCTTTACCAAGACTTAAAGCATATCCTCTTTGTGACATCACACATAACATCAGAATGGCATGTTTGCATTCAACCTAAACTATCTCCATGCCAACAGCAATGGCCAGTAAACTTCTGCAGCCAAGTAACCATCAGCCTGACTACCCAGTTGTTCAGATCTAGACTGTTGGATGTTTAATTTTTGCTCTCATAATCAAAGCCTGGAGAAGAGCTGTGTATATTCTGAAAACCTGCTTCCACTGTTAAAGAAAACTAATTGTCAGGGCCTGGGCAGAGGAGAAATGGTGGAGACCTCCTCCCCATCCTGACACTTCCAGGGAGGAGGAAGAGGAAGATAGTATAGATTTACAATAGGGGGTTGAGGGAGGTAGCAGCTCAGAGGCAGATGAGGGGAAAAGTTGGGAAATCATGGAAGAGCCAGAACAACACCCAGCTGACATGTCATTAGAAAGCATTCCAGACCCTCCATCTCCCAGAACCTGGCAAGCCTTAAAAGTAGGAGAGCAAAGAGCTCAAAGACAGAGAGCTCCCGTAGAAGAGACAAATGAAGAAGTGGGAGAGATAGGGGGTGGAGATTCACTTGGGACACCACCATTATCCAAGAGGCTGGGTTCTATAGCCCCTCTCTGTAAAGATTGAAATAAAAAAGAAGCTTTTCCTTATCTTTCTACTTTCCTGGGCAACCAGCCGGGAGCTGCTGGCAGCATCCTGACATGGAGTTCAGTAGCATCTGGAAGGCCAAAGACTTCCTCATCCTTGGTGTAGGGAGAGAATGATTGAACTGGACTCTAGATGGTTTGAGGTATATAACATCAAAGGGGTTTGGGTTCAACGGGGCACAAGCCCCCAACCTAAAGTGTTTGGTGTATCTCCAAACACTTTAGTGAAACATTTACACACATCCCACGCAAATAAAACTCACACAGATTGGAATACTATAGGGGGAAAAAAGTTTAATACATTTTTAAAAAATGACCTCTTGGTATTAATGGTATTTCCATGCTCTCCCATAAGCAACAATTATCTACTAGAATGTGAAATGGACTATTTTGTACTATTGGTTTTGTTGTTGTTTAGTCGTTTAGTCGTGTCCAACTCTTCGTGACCCCATGGACCAGAGCATGGCAGGCACTCCTGTCTTCCACTGCCTCCCGCAGCTTGGTCAAACTCATGCTGGTAGCTTCGAGAACACCATCCAACCATCTCGTCCTCTGTCATCTCCTTGTGCCCTCAATCTTTCCCAACATCAGGGTCTTTTCCAGGGAGTCTTCTCTTCTTATGAGATGGCCAAAGTATTGGATCCTCAACTTCAGGATCTGTCCTTCCAGTGAGCACTCAGGGCTGATTTCCTTCAGAATGGATAGGTTTGATCTTCTTGCAGTCCATGGGGCTCTCAAGAGTCTCCTGCAGCACCATAATTCAAAAGCATCAATTCTTTGGTGATCAGCCTTCTTTATGGTCCAGCTCTCACTTCCATACATCACTACTGGGAAAACCATAGCATTAACTATACGGAACTTTGTCAGCAAGGTGATGTCTCTGCTTTTTAAGATGCTGTCTAACTGATTAGAATCACTCAAATTTGATTTACAAAAATATTGGCTATCTTAGATTATTAAATAATCTCCTAACCATGATGGCTATGATGATGGCCTCCCACAGGCATTTGGTTGGCCACTGTAGGAACATGATGCTGGACTATATGGGCCATTGGGTTGATCCAGCAGGTTCATATTTATGTAGGCTTTTGTACTTAGTACTTTTGCTTCACGTGCACTGAAAAATATATTACATGGTGAAATGTTGGTCCTCATGAATGCCGTCAAGAGGTACCACAGCTCAGTGGCATGCAAGAAGTCCCAGGTTCTGTCCCTGGCATCTGCATTTACAAGAGACCCAGAGAGTAGGTGATATAAAAAGCTCCTATCTGAAGCGCCAAAGAGGTCCTGCCACTCAGATTGACCTAACAGATACCCCCCAACATTTCTCTGCTGAAAATAGGGACGTCCTATTCTATGCTAGTAGTAGTAATAATAATAATAATTTTATTCATACCCCACCCATCTAACTGGGTTGCCCCAGCCGCTCTGGGCAGCTTCCAACATATATAAAAACATAATAAAGCATTAAACATTTTTTAAAAACAGTTACAGATAGGTAGCCGTGTGGGTCTGCCATAGTCAAAACAAGTTGGTCTTTAAGGTGCTACTGGAAGGAATTTTATTTTTTTAAAAAACTTCTTATTCAGGGCTGCCTTCAGATGTCTTCTAAAGGTTGCATAGTTACGTATCTCATTGGCTCAGGAGTCACATAACTATATACCCTCTGATGATAATAGAGATATCCGAAGCAAAAGCAGGACATTCTGGGATCAAATCAGAAACCAATATGGCTTCTGTAATTCTTGGACTGTCCCTGAATAATGGGACACTTGTAGGATCTGCTAACAAGTCCCTTTAACAGTAGCAATGCAAGGCCTTCCACTTGTGTGACGGGCTATCCTTCCCTCTTCTTCCCACACTCCTTTCCCTCCAAATTGGCTTGATAGGAGACTCCCCACCCCACTCCAGAACAGTGCAGTAGGGAGAGGCAGGATTGATTGTTCACCATTTTATTCCTATTTTGCTCTCCATTTGTCTTCATGGCATGCACTGCAAATGTGATTTGATTTGAAGATAATTTTACTGGACCAAGAGAGAAAGTCATCGTTCTATTTTACCAGCGTATTATACCGCTGATCCATTTCGGCATGAAGTGGGAATCCTCCCAGGGTGGCAGCAAGCAGGGACTCAAGTGTTCCTGGGAGTGACCTGTAAAGTAGGAAAGGGGATCCAAAAATAGTGATTTACTATTGGGAAGGACTAGGAGTAAGCTAATGGCAATAATTTGAAGAGCTAATGGAAGCTAACAGCTCATTATCAGCTAATGATAGCCATTATAAAATATGCAAATGGAGATAAAGGTCTTAACATGGTCTTAACCTTTGGACTATGGATAGACTTGGCATTGTAAATTCATCCAGGCATGTTAGCTGTACAATAAGTGAGAATTTGCACTCTTCTGGCATTTCAAAGTCGCTTCTTACCAGGAAACAAGTGTAAGAACGTAAGAAGTGAGCCCTATTGGATCATATCTAAGCCTCATCTTATCCAACATCCTGTTCTCACAGTGGCCAACCCAATGCTCATGGGAAACCCACAAGCAACAGAATCATCTCCATTTGTGATTCCCAGCAGCAGGTGTTCAGAGGCAAAGGTTAAGGCAAAGGACCTGTGGATGGTTAAGTGTGCTGGTCCCGGGGGGAGGTTACCGTGGGGCAAGGTCCAGGACCTGAGTTGAGGGTCAGCAGGCAGTCCTCCACGGGCGAAGCGGGGTCCACAGTGAGAAGCCGGGCAAGGACAGGAACTCTGGGGGAACAGGACTGGATGCTGGCCAAAACAGCTCTTCGACAACGTTGCTCCTGCAACCTGGGACCGGGCTGACTGGCCTTTATCTTCTCTGAGGCCAGGGGTGGTTCCGGCCCCCAGGAGACCCGCCTCTCCTGGCCTTAAGGTGAGCACTCCTCTCGGGAGAAACCAGTTCCCTTCGCCTCTCTGCCCTGAGCCTCTGCAGTTCAGGAGAGGCTGAAGGGTTACTGGACCCAGGGGGAGACTCACCTGTAGGCACTGAGTCCTCAACCACCTCTGGAGCCAGAGTGGATTCTCCTGGTGCCTGCTCCTGAGGATCCGACACAGGTGTAGGCGCTTCAGAATCAAGGCCCTGCCCCAGCTCAGCCGGCCCTGGAGGCCGGGACTCCTGTGCAGGCTGGGATTCCTCCGCTTCAGCCTCTGAATTGGATTCCCAGGCCATCACATTAAGTCCAGTCAAAGGTGACTATGGGGTTGCGACGCTCATCTTGTTTTCAGGCCGAGGGAGCTGGCGTTTCTCCACAGACAGCTTTCCGGGTCATGTGGCCCGCATGACTAAACTGCTTCTGGCGCATCGGAACACAGTGACAGAAGTCAGAGCACACGCAAACACTGTTTACCTTCCTTTCATGGTGGTACCTATTTATCTACTTGCACTGGCGTGCTTTCAAACTACTAGGCTGGCAGGGGAGCAGATTCTAAAGTTTTAACTATGCACTACATGGAATATTTTGTCTGACCTGAAGCTTCCATTATTTAGTTTCAGTGGATGGCCCCAAGTTCTAGTATTATGATAAAGCCTCCTGTGGATGTAAAAGATAATGATTCTGGCATCTACATATTGCTCCCACTTTCCTTATAATGCCCTTAAATGGGATTTCCCTATAAAACGTAGTATAAACACCGACAACTGGGAAACACTGGCCTGCGAGAGCTCCAGTTGGAGAACAGCCTTTACCAAAGGTGTCATGGGCTTTGAAGACACTCACACTCAGGATGCAAGGGAGAAACATGCTATGAGGAAGGCATGCTTGGCAAATCCACACCGTGATCAACTCCCGCCCGGGAACCAATGTCCCCACTGTGGAAGGATGTGTGGGTCCAGAATTGGCCTCCACAGTCACTTATGGACTCATTGTTAAAACCGTGTTTATGGAAGGCAATCTTACTTGGCTACGAGTGATCGCCAAAGAAGAAGAAGATTGCATTGTATTATTTTCTTCTTAGGACCACGGGGCACCTGCTGAAAGCAGCAGCCCAGCATCCAGTTCTCCTTTCTCCTCCCAGAACATTTAGTTAGGTAAACTCACAGTGTGATGGGATTGGATTGTGTGCTCCTCTGCCCCAGCAGCAATGCATAATAGAAACTGAAGGGGGACACAAAATGCTATGCAATCACATCACACATGGTATTATTGGGAGAAAAGGGGGGGACTGGTAAGTACCTTGAACAACGTTTCTCAGATCAAAACCTAGTACTCTATCCACACACGAAATCTTGTAGCAACTAATAGATATACTGGCCTAGCTGCATGGCTAAATGTGGTAGAATGAAAAAGGAGAACTATGACTCGAGGATGCCAAAACCATGATCGGTGTTATTGTTCAGTACAACTGGCACATTTTGGCACAATTGCCTTTATGTTGGCCTTATTCTCTTATGTGATTGCAAACTTGCACAGCAAAAGTTCTCATTTTGGCCTTGCCGGCACTTGATCATAGGTCCACCCTGTCCTGTTGTGTGCTGTTCCATCCCACTGTACACATTTTTCACGCACACTTTTTACATTAATATTTTTAAGTAAATAATATGCTGTTTATTTATTTATTATTATTATTTGCCAAATATCATTTGGATGAAGTTCAACTAAACTGTGAACTAAAGTGAGCCAAACTCAGGGTAAACATGGACTTGAATTAGTTCCTTTTTGGATGTGTCAAACTTGAAATAGTTGCTTTTGAAAACAGACTTTTGAAGCTCTGAACAGGACTACCTTTCATATTGTGGTTGCGTGATTTGAGGATCACTGCTACTAAGCACTTCTATTCCACTATTTGTTCAGGTCAATTTATTGGCTGGTCAATCATCTGCACCATCGAATAGATGGGAATTCTAATATAATTGTTATGTACTGAAGTTCTCACCCTGGGCCAGCAGGGGGATACTGTAGATAGTTCAGGTCCACATATGCAAATAAGGGATCGAAAGTGACTTTCAGTGATTGGATAGTTACAGAAAATGGTTACTGTTGCGTTCTAGTGGAGCTCTATATAACCAGGCTGGCTGAACCCTTCAGTTCAGTTCTGTTCTGGCCTGTGAATAAACAAGAGCTGTTTGAAGAATCGCTGTGTTGTCTGATATGTTCACCCCCAACTTAACACTAATAACATCAGATCCAAGGCTTGGTTAATTAGGGCATCCTGGTTATGTTTTGACATTAGCAGAGTTTTCCGAAAATTAGAAATCCAAGCAATCTACAAGAATATGAATGCTAACTGAATCAACCAGATTCTTTAGGCCACAAAGAAAGTAACTCACAATGATTTCACTGAATAACAACCCTTTTTGTCATTACTTCCATGTGCTGCTTGCAAAAGATAGTTGAGAGGATGCAGCTATGACCAAAAGACACATTTGTATTGAATGTGATTATGGCATTGTCAAAAATATGGTCTCAGTGATTAATTTGTCAGACTGCTAAAAACACATTAAATAAGAACCTGGGACCATAATGAGCAGAGATTGCCAACATCCAAGCTAGCGCATTATGGATTTTTTTTGGGGGGGGGGTTAGGATTTTCTTCCAATAAATTATTGATTGCCTGCTAACCGATTGCTTCTTGTTTTGCTGTAGACAAAATCCTTCAATATTTCTTAATAGCTTGTTGTTGTTGTTTTTATAAATCTGATGAACATATTTTCTTATTAGCATGGGATGAAAGACTGCCAGGAAATATACAGGGGTCATTATTAAACTGTGTAATCCTGATTGATTGGATGGTTTCAGCCTTTCTGGGAAGCATAGCATCAGAGAGATTCATCTCGTATTAGATCTTGTCTGCTCCATTAGACTGAGGGACCATTTTTAGCCTTGGCTTTAGCAGTACAGAATTAGCTGAATGGCAGCTTCTTTCTCTGCTGCCTGGTAATGTTGTAAGTCTGTGATCATGGGAGAGGAGCCTATTACAGTGTGACTCCAGTTTCTGACAGGAGGAATACTGTGGAGAACATAGGGATGGACAGATTGCCAATTTATCCCCTCTGTCAGTTCATTCATAAGTCTGTTGCATGCCCACATTAAACGTTTGTATTTAAATATGTTTTTTTTATATATATCTCAGTCTATGAATTTCCAAATGTACTTTATGTGGCTAAATATTTTATGTATTTAGATATGTTAAATCTGCATTTCTAAATGTATCATTTCCCAAAGGCTGCATTTTGGACACAGTGTAGTGCCGTTCTCAAAGAAGTGCAAGAGATGGATGATAGTTAAGTTTCTAGTCTGTGTATTAGTCCAGGACAGAGCCTCATCTATCCTGGACAAATACATAGAGCTAGCGATGTATTTGTCCAGGGCAGATGAGGTGGGGTGAAACACTCACCACAGGTAGTGGAAGTGCAAGAGGTGGAAACCCGCCTGCCCCACCATTTCCACACCTTGCAGAATGCTTCCCCCATCTCACTGAGTTCAGCAAGACAGGGAACTTTCCAGTGGAATTGTGTGATGGCAGAGGGCACAGAGAGGGCAGTGGGCACCATGTTCCCACTTTGCAAATTGGGATGGGCCACTTCTGGTCAAGGATTTATGAATTAAGTTTCTTCATTTTAATATGCAGCCAGCCCAAATGAAATTCTCCTAGAAGAAACCAATGTGGGGACTTCCATCATGCAAATTCCACCATTACTGGGCAGCTTGAGAAAAGGCCATGGCTAGGAATGGAGAAGAAACTGGATTCCGTTTGCATTTAAAACCAAACATACCTAAGTCACCCTTCTCTGATTTTTGCACTGCAGTTCTGCAGCTAAGTAACATGGACAAAAATGCGTATACTAGGCTAAAGTGGGCACAAAGACTCACACATCATAAATAAATGACATTAAAATACATTATATCAGGGGAAGTTGCTTTGGGAAAATGTGTGTGTTAGGAGAAATTCACAACTAAAATGTGGAAGAATTTTCATGGGGGCGTCTTTTTAAAAACGGAAACTCTTGTTTGAAACATGGAGAACTGAATTTAGGATTGGGAAAAAATTGAGAAGCTGAGATAAACCAAAGTTGACCAATTCCTTGCCATAGTATAGCAGCACTTACACCAAAATCTGAATTCCACTAAAAGAAAGATAAATTTTCAACAGAAGTAAAAGAGAAATATACAGTGATACCTCGGGTTACATACGCTTCAGTTACAGATGCTTCAGGTTACAGACCTCGCTAACCCAGAAATAGTACCTCGGGTTAAGAACTTTGCTTCAGGATGAGAACAGAAATTGTGCTCCAGCGGCACGGCAACAGCAGGAGGCCCCACTAGCTAAAGTGGTGCTTCAGGTTAAGAACAGACCTCCGGAACGAATTAAGTACTTAACCCGAAGAACATATATATATATATATATATATATATATATATATATATATATATATATATATATATGACTGTACAACCTTAGTCCAAAACCATGCTACAGTCATATGCACACTTTCCTGAGAGTAAGCCCTAGTCCCCACACAGCATAAGCATAAACACACACAGAATTGCAGTATTTGCATTAGGTATCTATGACTGCATACAGAAGGACCGTGAACCTTTAATAACTTCTTTCACAGTAGTGTGGATTTTATTACTTTTCGTTTGGTTTTTGCAAGGTGCCCTGGGACTCTTTTTAATATTTAAACATCCATATAGTCCAAATACAGCATTTCTGTGATCCACAACGGAGTGTGAGTGTGTTTTGGAAGAAACTATGCAGCGAGCCAAAAATGGCTTGGTGTTTTCCTTTGCAGTATTTTCGGATGCCAAAGAAACAAGCGGCTTTTAAGACAGATCGGCAGCTTGGCTTTTTGGCAACGGGAAAAGATTTTGAAGGAAATGAATAACAGTGTTCTGCATTCATGTCCAGGAAGGTAGTTTCATACAGAGGGAACAGTAAGGATGAGTGGACAGAGTAACCTAAGACAGCAGGGAACCCAGTGCTTGAAGGGGTGTTTGGGGTGGGATCGGAAATTATCATACTTAGAAGTATAGAATCATAGAACTGAAGAGTTGGAAGAGGCTTCAGGGGTTCCAATGAAGGAATCTCAACTAAAGCATCCATGACAGATGGCCACCAAACCTCTACTTAAAAACCTCCAATGAAGGAGAGTCCACTACCTTCTGAGGGAGTCTGTCCCACTGTTGAACAGCTCTTACCATCAGAAAGGTCTTCCTCATGTTTAGTTGGAATTTCCTTTGCGTGTTAAAATCCCCAGGAGCTTCCCAATAAATAAAGACACAATTGACATGGAATTTAGTTTTAGGTTATTGGCATAATTTTGGCTGCAACTTTATTGATTAGTGGTTTGTTTAGGCATAGCTGCACCTGCAAGGCAGCACTGATGACTGGGCCCCACCATATCATCAGTACAGGTAAACACCGTGAAGGAGCAATGATTCAGAATCAGACTCAAGCTCACCCCAAATGCTCTCAGGGACTCTTGTGTGGCCCTACCCTCCGAAAGGGGTCGAGAAAAGCATGGGGAATCTTTGGATTCCTTTAACAGAATACTTTTGCGCATTGGAGGCTCCAGACCACCTTGAACCAATGCCTACACCAAAGCTTACAAAGTTGTGACGATTTGCTACGTGGCAGGTGAAACCCAAGTGGCATCGGCCAATCAGCCAAATGGGAAAATTCCTACCGGGACCCTGCCCCAACAGCAGATGACCCACAATGGTATAGCAAGGTAATAAGGTAAAGGTACCCCTGCCCGTACGGGCCAGTCTTGACAGACTCTAGGGTTGTGTGCTCATCTCACTCTAGAGGCCGGGATCCAACGCTGTCTGCAGACACTTCCGGGTCATGTGGCCAGTGTGCAAAGCTGCTGTGGTGAACCGGCACCTGAGCAGCACACTGAAAGGCCGTTTACCTTCCCGCTATATCAAGCGGTACCTACTTGCGCTTAAGGGTGCTTTCGAACTGCTAGGTGGGCAGGAGCTGGGACCAAACGACGGGAGCTCACCCCACCGCGGGGATTCGAACCACCGACCATGCGATTGGCAAGTCCTAGACGCTGAGGTTTTACCCACAGCGCCACCCGCGTCCCGTAGCAAGGTAATAGCAAGACCCTAAGTATAGGGAGGATGGGTGGGTGATCCAATGCACAAGGTGAAAAGAGGAAGCTCAATGCATCATGCAGCAGAATATAAAGGTCCCTCGGTTAACACACAAAATTCCTCATTGGCCAGATCTGCCCAGCAACTGAGGGACCACCAATTGGGTTGTTGTGGCTATCCAATCACTCCCACCCACTCAAACAGTGAGGTCAATCCTAGTGAGCTCACAGCAATGCGTGCCCTCTGTGAGGAGGACTTGATTTCTTGTGACTTGAAGCCATTGGCTCAGGTCCTACTTGAAGCCATTGGCTTGGCATGCTACACGTCAGTGGCATTGTCCAGGTTGGGATGAATCCACACCGTATACAGTGGTACCGTGGGTTAAGTACTTAATTCGTTCCGGAGGTCCGTTCTTAACCTGAAACTATTCTTAACCTGAAACACCACTTTAGCTAATGGGGCCTCCTGCTGCTTCCGTGCCGCCAGAGCACGATTTCTGTTCTCATCCTGAAGCAAAGTTCTTAACCTGAAGCACTATTTCTGGGTTAGCGGAGTCTGTAACCTGAAGCGTATGTAACCTGAAGCATATGTAACCTGAGGCACCACTGTATTGAATGCATATTCAAAGCACATGACTTCCTGGAAACTGTACTTTCCTCCTCAACACCCTTAAAATATAGACATGTGCTTGAAATATGTGTTGGATATGTTTTTAATGTTTCATGTGGATCTTGTTTTTGGTGTCTAAAACTTTTTTGCTTAAGAAAAATGACATTTTATCATGTCTGTTTGTTTTTAAAAATCTTTATTTTATCTATATTTAAATAATCAGGGCAACTGAATCCTAGTTTAGATATTTTTCTCTTGTGTGAAAAGGACAAAAGCAGAACCACTCTCACTAGCTACACTTCCTCCCTTAAATCTATGCTGCTCCACACATCAGCAAGCAAACATCTGTATCAAGGAGTACAGCTCCTTGTGCAATTAGAACCCTGCACATTATCATGACCAGGAATTCTGAGATGCAAAGTAGATCCAGGGAGGAGGAGATCTTCCCTATGTGGATCCAATGGCACCAGCACCTGCCTCTCATCCCCTGGACTCTGTCATCAGACTCCAATGACTAGACCGCAGACTCCTCAGAAGGTCAAGAAAGACCTCACCACAAGAAGAGCAACCACAGCCAGAACTTCAAATGTCTGTGACAAGTGGGGAAGAAAGATTCCAGGAAGAGGCTTGCATTTTGTATGTCCTTCAAACCAGAGTTATCTCCTGTTAGTCTGTGGGTTAGTCTACACATGCATGCTCCTCAGCTGATGAGGGCATTATCTTCAGGAGACTTTCATATGTCCATGAACTAACACAGATCAAATACCATGGGGGGATTATATGTACCATTTCACAGCACTACACTTTTCTGTGGAAGCTGGGGTCAAAGGTCAGAGTAGTGGAGCCAATGGGGAAGTAGATGAGAAAACAGGCAGTTGTCTGTTGCTTCCTTTTCCCACACCACCCTCTCTACTCTAAAATGTGCTGTGAGATCTGACAGAGGCTTAGATCTACTGCCAACAAGAGTGACAGAGGTGATTGATTGGTAACATCAAAGAAAGACCCTGTAGAGGAAGTGTGGGAGGCAAACGGATGAAGGATGGTGACCTTGGAAATTATATTTTGAACTGGAAAGAAACAGGCATGGCTTACAACTGGCCCAACAAGATTCCCATTATTCTGCCTCCTTGAGGGAGCAAAAGGGTGGAGGTAGTGTCAGGCAAGTCAACAATACTCAACCAGCAGGCTACATTTGTGTTGGTGTGTCACAAGTCTGGCAAGAATGATTTGAACCCATCAGTTCGTTTTTTATTTGATTGTGATAATGTCTGGAACCAGTCTGGCCGTTCCTCTGCTGAAACGTCTAGCAATTCATAAGCTCAATGAAAATCCCTTTAGCACTACTTAGTTGAGTCAATCTGTGACTAGTACAGGAGTAAAGCTATTGATTCAACTTTAAAGCTCAGAGGGGGAAAGTCTTGTTAGAATGCTAATGGTATTTCAATAGGTCAGCAAATGGAGGGAAACCGTGGAAGGGAGACGTGTAATCCTCACAGCTTCCCCACCAATGGTTGGCCCATTAGCTTCAACCAGAGCATTCATTTGGCGCTCTTTGATGATTGGACATGCATGTCAATAACTTTTAACAATGGCAATTTGTTTCTAGGTTGAAAACTTCAAATCAATCAAATGTGCATGCAAATAGCTCTATTAAATCTAATCTGGATTGCAGAAAGAGGATGCTTAAGGAGATAATGAAAATTGAAGCTTCTCTTTAATTATCTCTATAAAGTCTTTTGCCATCAGCATAAAAATGCAGTTAATGCTTTTTGAGTAACAATCAACTATTTAAACAAAGACAGTAATTCTACAGTTCTTGTCCAATTTATGGCCACAGATCACAAAGGTACTTAAACACACACCTCACTATGAGCACAAGAATAGCTACATTGACGGCCCTTGGAATGACTGCTTCCTTTAACTCTGGGCTTCTATGTTTCAATGTGATGTGCAGTCTCCTGCAGTAGTAATTGCTTTCCCCTTTCTTTCCATCCTCATCACAGAAAGCATTTTCCCCCCAGCTATTAGCGTGATGGACAATCTTCACAATTTGGAATGATGCAGTCATGGCTTATTTAGCTTGCAATCTCAGTAGGGACAGAGTGCCAGTTTGACAAAAAGCAATGCAGAATCACCTGATCTGCACCATCTCAACCAGTTCACGGATCAGATTAGGTTCTACTCTCAAATCTGCACTTTGATTGATCTCCATCTTATCATATTCATCTCATAAAATGTGTCTCCTCTGCATTGCTTTTTTAAAAAGTAATGAGCACGTGATCTGGGAACTTAAGTTTTAGGAGAAGCCAGTAACAGGAGTGGTGTAAGTCAAACTATATTTTAAAGGCTTGCATTCCCTCAGACAGGCGTGGGCCAGATCAGCTAGCAGCACCCTTTCTCTGCAATGGAATTTGGATCTGTTGTAACTTTGTGTTGGCTTAATTTATGCCTGCTTTCTGCATGTGGGGACCCCGAGACCACCCCCTTGTTGATGAATAAGACACAAGGACACAGATATTAGGTTAATGTTATTGGACAAATTTAGGCCACAACTTTATTGGTTACAGAATGTGAGCGGTATTGGCTTAGGCAAACAAGGAAGTGAGCCAAAAGGAAGCTCTCCAGCTCTATTTAAATGGGGCCCGGCCATGCCCCCCCCCAGCCAGCGGATTGGCTGGCAGGTGAATGACATGGCTGGGAACCTCCGGGGTATATGGGACTTCGTCCCCACACCCCCGGAGGGAAGTGCGTGGCCACGTGGTCCACCACAACTCCTCCCCACTGGGAAGTGGAGTGAATTTCCAAGCCAGGTTCTTGTGTTCAGGATTGCTCCCTTAGAGCATAACAGATACCTAGGAAAGGTAAGGTAGAATCACTCTGGGTTCACCCTTGCTGTTGAGCTGCCTTTACAGCATCAACAATACATTGTCACCAATACATATCATTGCTGCCTGTTCTGTTTTAGATAGAACTATGAGTGTACAGAAACAATTATTCACCCTGCTCTTTCTGTGGTTTGTACCTTCCACAGTTCTGTCAGCACCAGGTCCACTCACGTTTTTGGGTGGGCGGTGTTGCAGCCAGGCGTCAGGGCCCCTGCAGTGATCCGGTGCAGGGTGGGTGGAGATTGATGAGCCTGCATCACTGTCCAGGCCACGTCGCCATCACCCTGCCCAGGGGTAGCCCTGCTGCCCAATCAGTGCCGGTGGGAGGTGTGGCCGCAGGAATCTTAAACCGCAGTGTGGTTGTGGAGCCTTCGTCTTGCACCCTTCGCTGGATCTCCCCACCCACCCACCCACCCACCCTCTTTTCATACTTTACTCTGATATGACCTTGCTATGGACAATTGATGGCTGCCATATTGTTGGGTTTATTCCCACTTGGCAAATTGACACCAGCCATTGGGTTTTCGCCTACCTTGTAGCAATTGCCACAACTTGAGTGAGGTTAGGCATGGGGTAAGCCTTTGTTTGGATGGAGGGGAGGTTGTAGTCTCTGCCTGCCCTTCCTTAATAAGGGTATCCTATTAAAGGGATCTAGGGGTGTGGATTCTGTCTGATGCCCAGACATGGGCAAGGGCCATGCCACAACCCCAACAGGGACCTCTCAGGGTGACCCTATTTGATGTAAGTCATAGGGATCCCCCTACTGGTGGTTTACGCTTAGATGGACTCCCTGCAGATGGGTGGGAGTCGAGATATAGTCTGGCTTCACCCAATGCCTAAGCCAAACCACACACATCTGTAACCAATAAAGTTGTGGCGTATTTGAACCTATAAACCTAAATACTTGTGTCCGTGTGTTTATTATCCACTAGGGAACTGCAGGTCACGGGGCCTTGGCACACAATGTATATCATCTGCCAAATTGGATTTTTGTGCTGGGCAGCTTTAAAATTTGAGACCCTCCCCCATACCCCCAAAAGGATCTCTCTCTCTCTCTCTCTCTCTCTCTCTCTCTCTCTCTCTCTCTCTCTCTCTCTCTCTCTCTCTCTAAAAAGACAGGATTTGATTAAATTTCAGGCTTGAGAACCAAGGGGTTATGAATCCTGCCCACTTACAGACTTTTTGCTATAGTTTTCTTGCGAGGGCAAACCTTACTGTTGGGTTTAGTTTAAATTCACTTATTCCCTCACTTGTTTTATAAGCAATTTGTATGAAAATGGCATATGTGAGAGAGGTGACCCTAGGTAAGAGGAATGTTAACCATATTTCTGTGCTGGAAAACTACTGTGATTTTGTAGGTTGTGGCAATGTGATATTACTATTCATATAACTAATTTTCCTTATGCTGCTGCAAAAATGAGATTTTGTAATATGAACCAATTTTAGAGTAAGATTTAGAATAAAATTACCTCTTTTCTAATTGGGAAGTGGAACAGAGATTTTAAGCATATAAGCTCTTGATTACTTGGCGAGGAGTGGCTATAAAGATCTTATTGGACCAATTCCTAATTTGTGTTCACTCCCCTGCAGTTGAAATCAGCCAGACCTTCAGTTTTTCAACCTCCTTTCAGCTTTGTTCTTTGAACATAGCTGTGATATTGGAGCCTATGTGTTTCATGTAATCCGATTGATATTGATTCATCATTAGTATAATTCAGCTGCCCAGATTCGGAAAGATGTGATGGGGCTTCTCCTCTTTATACCAAGGTTAAATTGTGGAGACCTGTTTCCTCCATAGGGTGAATCACCTTCTTATTGGTATCTGTGAAACCCAATAATAATAATAATTTTATTATTTATACCCTGCCCATCTTGACACTTCTTGAAAATATTGATTGGTTACATTTATATCCCCCCTTTTTCTCCAAGGAGCTCAAGGCAACATACATAGTTTTCCCCCTCATTTAATGCCCACAACAACTGTGAGGTAGTTTAGGCTAAGAGGCCGTGGTTGGCCTAAGGTAGGCATAGGCAAACTCAGCCCTCCAGATGTTTTGGGACTGCAACTCCCATCATCCCTGACCACTAGTCCTGTTAGCTAGGGATGATGGGAGTTGTAGTCCCAAAACATCTGGAGGGCCAAATTTGCCTATGCCTGGCCTATGGTCACCCAGTGTCAGGAGTCCAGGTTCCCAGGTTGATAACACAGTAAGCATAGCTAGTTAAAAGGATGGCTTAATTGCAAAAATCAAACAGATAGCTCCAGACGGCTCTAACAAAGCCTCTGGACCATTACTCAAGATGAGCCTTCTGAAGACTCCTTATGATGTCGACAGAAGATACTGAACTTATGAACCGTACGTCTTTTGTTTTGCTTCCTATCTTGCAACCCTCCCATTCGCCGACTTCTCGGAATTAATGGATCATCTCCCACCACTTCCTTTTCTGACAGGCTGTCTCTGAATTCTTTCGTGCCTTTTTGTGCTTCTGGTGAGCTTTGACTGCGTTCTAGCCTGCTCTCAGCTACTGTCTTATCAGCTGGAATATCAAGGTCAGGAAGAGCTGAAGTCTGCAGCTGCCGGCTCTCCCCTGCCTGACTAATATCAAAGACTCTCTGTTCCTGGCTGCTTTCTGCAGTTGGCTGCAAACCTGCGCTCGGAGCTGGCTCATTCCTGACACCCAGTGAGCTTCACAGCCAAGTGGATATTTGAACCATGGTCTCCCAGGTCCTAGTCCAACACTCTGTCTGCTATGTCATGACTCTCCATGTAGCAGCTCCTGATGGATCACACTAGACTGATGGTGTTCATAACTGGAACACCATCATAGCCATTTAGGCAAAATGCCCCAAGTACTGGTGAGCAAAACCTTTATTTAAGACTATCTTGATACCCCCCCTCTCTCTCTCTCTCTATATATATATATATAATCTAAGATGTGTATAGCACATTTTAAAAGCACAAATATCACAAAATAGACAATAAAACCATTGATACCAACTACCAAGAACAGCAATGAAAGGTACAGAAATGCAACAAAGCATTATAATGTAAACAAGACAGTGTCTATTCTTAATAATCAATGAAAGACTGGGGGAAAGGTGTACCTTCAGAAAGTTGACTGAAACAGGTAACAAATGGGAATGGCAGAGACAGCATCATACTATATGTAACATTAAACACCACAGGTGCTCAGGTGATCAGACCCAGAGAATGGCAAGGATTGTAAACCTTAAATAGTTGGGCACAAAATTAAGCAAAATCAGCTGGCTCCTGCCAGAGCTTGGGACAACACCCCCCCCCAAGTGTCCCAATTTTGATCAGCAGGATGTTGGAGGGTATGGGGGCAAATGAGAAATGGAGATGAACCAAAATGAACTGATGTACCCATCCCAAGCAGTGGGTTCCAAAAAGATGGCAGTGGTACATCTCACTAGGCCCAAGCCCAGTCCACATTTATGCATGCTAATGACATCCTCAACTGCACTGCTGCATCAGCAGAGGCTTAATGAAGAGGATCCAGGGAGGGGGATATAAAAGCCTGGTACAAAGGCAAGAGAGAGAAATAAACCCTTGTCCTTCATTAATTAAGCATAGCCCTTAATTAAGAGGAATGGAAGAAACTGCAGCATTAGCAATATTAGCAAGTAAGCCTCCGCATGCTTTCAAAGGTTTTACTATATAAAGTTCTGCATGATATTTTTATGTTATGACCTCTCCAATAAGGCAAAGGATCCCTAGATGGTTAAGTCCAGTCAAACTTGACTATGGGGTGTAGCGCTCACCTCGCTTCAGGCTAAGGGAGCCGGTGTTTGTCCGCAGATAGCTTTCTGGGTCATGTGGCCAGCAGGACTAAACTGCTTCTGGCACAACAAAACAAAAAAAAAAATCCTTCCAGTAGGACCTTAAAGACCAACTGAGTTAGTTCTTGGTATGAGCTTTCGTGTGCATGCACACTTCTTCAGATACACACTTCTTCAGATACTTCTTCTGGCACAACAGTACACCATGATGAATGTCAGAATGCACGGAAATGCCATTTAACTTCCTGCCGCAGCGGCACCTATTTATCTATGCGTGCTAGCATGCTTTCGAACTGCAGGAGCTGGGACAAGGCAATGGGAGCTCACCCCGGTTTCGAACTGCCAACCTTCCGATCGGCAAGCCCAAGAAGCTTGGTGGCTTAGACCACAGTGCTGCCCGCGTCCCTCTCCAATAATCTGAGTCTGACACACCATACATTTTGCAATGCCCTAATAATAAAGTCCACTGCCCTCTTTTAATGGAGAACACAGCATGGCTACAGCATTATTGGATAGAAAGAGAATCATGAGGATGTCCTATGCATCTTGGTCAAAAGAAATATTAATGGTGATGTGATTTTCCAGAGTTTATTCTTATTGAATGTTCTGTGATCTTCTATCCTTTAAAAGACTGGTCATAGGGTATTCCCTTATACTGGAATTTATTGCCAGTTGTTCACATGTTCTTTTCTTTGACAGGGAATATATTGCTTGCCACAGTCAGCAAATGTGTTAATGGCACAGTAAGACCTGGAATTGCACCAATGTTCCTGTCAATCAAGCAAACTGTTTGGGTTCTAGCTTAGTACCTTCAAGTCCTCCCTGCAAGTCAGCATCCTGACTTACCCTTCATAGTACTTATATCAATTTGAATAATAAATCATAGTTGCTTTATGGTGATAGAACTGAAAGCTACTTTCTCATTTAAAAGCTTTCATCTTTATGATGTTCTATATAATGAATATCACAGCACACTAATGAGACTGCCGGCAACTCCAGAAGATGTATGGCTGTCTAACGTGGCTCCTTTTCGTCCCTGATAAAAGACAGCATGAATTTATCAGTTTCATAATTTCCCTTTACTGATATGGATATATAGATTAAAATTCATGGCTCTTTAAGAGAACTGCAAAGAATCCTTCTTGTTTAGTAATGTTCTTAGCATTCCAGGTACCTTTTATGTTTTCTCATTTAGAATGATATACTGCATTTTCTCTGTGGTTGGTATTTGTGTAAGTGCAGAAGAACCACATGTGCAAAAGTTATTTAATTTTTAAAAACAGCATTAAGTACTGAACTAGAGAATAAGGGACTTCATTTATTTTATTCACAGGATATTAATGTTCACCCCCGAAAAGCAATATTGAAAGTAATGGACTGAATTGCTAATGCATGTGCGCTTTAGATTCACCAGATCTTCCCAGAGGGATGGAGAAGAGGTCATTTTTTTATGTTTCAGAGAGAGAGAGAGAGAGAGAGAGAGAGAGAGAGAGAGAGAGAGAGAGAGAGAGAGATGTAGCAAGTCAATCAAGTCAGATAAAATACTTGGACAGTAAAAGTGCTGATGGACAACTAGGCTTTCACACAGGGAAATAGTGTCTTAGTTTTATGGAAAATGAAGAATGACGGTATGGATGTAAGATGCAAGTCCAAGTCCAAACACAATGAACTAGTTTTGAAAGGTATGAAAAGAATAACGGGCTTCACTCAAAGCAATGTTTGATGGTAAAACAGCCTATGTGTGCAACTACTTAAGCAGGAAGTATTTTATTTTATTTCACAAGACAAGATAAGACAGTATTGTAGATGATATTTTAAAAATAATAATAATAATAATTCATTACCTGCTCTGATTATAGTTATTGTTTGGATGAAGGGAGTTTTATCCATTTCTGCAGTCACTCACTCACTCAAACAAACAAACAAACAAACAAACAAACAGTAGCTGAACAGGGCTCCACACAGTCACAAAAACAAATTAACCGAAAAAGCCTCAAAAACAAAAACGCAAGATAAATAGCAAAAACAAAAGCGCCAAATTTAATCTGTTCTGGAAGTCTGTTTGACTTCTGAAATGTTCGAAAAACAAGGCTCAGCTTCTGATTGGTGCAGGTGCCCCAGAAACAATAGCCGACAGCCACATTGGATGTTTGGCTTCTGAAAAACGTTTGAAAACCAGAACACTTACTCCGGGTTTTCAGTGTTTTGGAACCAAGGCGTTTGAGTACCAAGGCATTTGAGAATCAAAATACCACTGTACTCTTTTAGATAGAGACTTGGCACCTTCCTGTCCTGCACAGCAAAACTCACAGCAAAGTCCACATCTAGGCTGCAGGTTCAAATGTAGTTCCATGCACAACACATAGTCCAGCAGTAACCAGGAGGTAGGAATCACACAGCAGAAATTTTGAGCAGCAGACAGACGTTGCTGGTCTAGCCCTCACATCCTGGCCAGATACCAGTTACAGGTTCAGCAGCTACCATGGAGATCTGGCCAGGTGGAAGTAATCGGCACTTACATTTTTCCTGGGCAAGAATAAACCTTCTTCAACATGGTGAACCTGCAAGCAACCAAGGAACAGATTCACAATGGTGTTGTGATGTTGAGCCAGAGTATCCAAAGGATGTTGACCTTAGTCTAGTCAATTAACTCATGCACTTCCACCTGTACGTCAAACAAGCTCACCTGAAAAAAAATTCAGCCGCCAAGGTGTGTAACAAATAAAATTCCAGGATAATTTTTTTTTTTGGGGGGGGGACCTGTGTTTAATGGTTACAAACTGTACTGGCAAGATATCAATTTCCAGAGTAACAATTTCCAAGATCGGTTGTCTGCACTAAGCATTCTCTGCACAGAAAATGATAACCTGTGACTTAACTGATTTTAATGATATAATTGATAGTTTTGCATCCAAAAGTGCTTGAAAGAAATTGTTCCGACTTCGTACATGACATAATGTCATAACAAAGATATGATTCCCCTATATGTGTCTTCAATAATTCCATACTTTTGCAAATATAGTAAAGGTTATAAATTTATAAACAATTTTTTTATCAGTCCTAAAATTTCAGCAATGTTCTACTTTTGTTGAGTAGATAAAGAAAAGAAGAAAGTTTTGTTTCTCACGGTCAGATACTATTAAGTTTGGGCCTCCCATTGTCTCCCAGCCCAGAGCCTCCAGTTGTTTTAATCTGGTCCTGCATGCACATTCCCCCCCCTTTCCGTTTTATTTAACGTATATGTGACTCTCGCCTAAATTATAAACTAAGAACAACAGCTTTAGAATGCAATTTATCCTTCATACACCAATGGATTCTGAAATGCCACAGGCTATGCACGCTAAATGTAAAGGCTAAGCTATAATTGCCACTCTCCCCCTCTCTTTAAGATTAACATTATTATTTATTTATAGTGCAATATACCAGCACTTTTCATTCACCTTCTGACTGAGCTACTGCAGTCGGGGCGGGAAACCGGATTGTATAACTTCCAATAAAATTGACTAACTAGTTTCAGGCTGAAATCCTCTTACTCATGAGTAAATCTCACTGCAATCAATAGAACCTGCTGCACAGATGCACTTAGGGCTGTTATTTATATGGAATAATTCCCCATATGCAAATTGTCTTATATACACGTCTCATGTTTCTACAGTCTAACCAAGGGGGATTTGCAATAAGAAATTTCTTTTTCTCTCAGCCGCACAGTTTATATATATCAAGGGTGATGATATTGGAGTGTCAGGGACTAGGCAGAGGAGGAATGGTGGAGACTGCCTTCCCTTTCTGACCCCTTCCAGGGAGGAGGAAGACAGTATTGATTTACAACAGGGGGTTGAGGAAGGTTGCAGCTTGGAGGCAGATGAGGAGGGAAGTTGGGAAATCATGGGAAAGGCAGACAACACCTGACTGAGACGTTATCATTAGAAATCATTCCAGACCCTCCATCTCCGAGAACCAGGTGGGCCTTAAAAGTAGGAGAGCAAAGAGCTCAAAGACAGAGGGCACCCATAGAAGTGACAAATGAGGAAGTGGGAGAGATGGGGAGTGAAGATTTACTTGGGACACCACCGTTATCCAAGAGGTTGGGTTCTATAGCCACTCTCTGTAAAGAGTGAAATTTAAAAGGACTATGAAACTTTTCCTTGTCTTTATACTTTCCTGGGCAATTAACCAAGATCTGCTGACAGCACCCTGACAGTAGGGAGCAGAGAGCAATTGCCATTCAAATTACACACCTTCCAACCTTTCTTGAGAAAGGAAATGTGGTTGTATGAATCCGTCCCAAAGTCACACATAAAGTTGATTATTTGATGTGTACAGAGTTGTGAATGTATATTTATTGGCCTCAACTTGATGGGTTACAAACTGGCAAACCAATCTAAAACTTTCCCCCAATAGTAAAAGTTAATATATCCCCCAAATAAAACTATTCATCACCTGCTATGGAGATCCATCTTGACAGGGCTGAGATGCAGTCTGACTGTTAACTGTTTCTGGCTTTACCAAGACTTAAAGCATATCCTCTTTGTGACATCACACATGACATCAGAATGGCATGTTTGCATTCAACCTAGACTATCTCCATGTCAACAGCAAGGGCAAGTAAACTTCTGCAGCCAAGTAACCATCAGCCTGACTACCCAGTTGTTTCTATCTACTATTGGATGCTTAATTTTTGCTCTCATAATCAAAGCCTGGAGAAGAGCTGTGTATATTCTGAAAACCTGCTTCCACTGTTAAAGAAAACTAATTGTTAAGGATTGAGCAGAGGAGAAATGGTGGAGACCCCCTCCCCATCTTGACCCTTCCAGGGAGGAGGAAGAGGAAGACAGTATAGATTTACAATAGGGGTTGAGGAAGGTAGCAGCTCAGAGGCAGATGAGGGGAAAAGTTGGGAAATCATGGAAGAACCAGAACAACAGCCAGCTGACACGTTGTCATTAGAAAGCATTCCAGACCCTCCATCGCTCAGAACCTGGCCTTAAAAGTAGGAGAGCAAAGAGCTCAAAGACAGAGAGCTCCCGTAGAAGAGGCGAATGAAGAAGTGGGAGAGATAGGGGGTGAAGATTCACTTGGGACACCACCATTATCCAAGAGGCTGGGTTCTATAGCCTCTCTCTGTAAAGATTGAAATAAAAAAAAGAAACTTTTCCTTGCCTTTATACTTTCCTGGGCAACCAGCCGGGAGCTGCTGACAGCATCCTGACATGGAGTTCAGTAGCATCTGAAAGGCCAAAGACTTCCTCATCCTTGGTGTAGGGAGAGAATGATTGAACTGGACTCTAGATGGTTTGAGGTATATAACATCAAAGGGGTTTGGGTTCAATGGGGCACAAGCCCCCAACCTAAAGTGTTTTGTGTATCTCCAAACACTTTAGTGAAACATTTACACACATCCCGCCCAAAATAAAACTCACACAGATTGGAATACTATAGGGGGGGGGGAGTTTAATACGTTTTTTAAAAATGACATTTTGGTATTAATGGTATTTCCATGCTCTCCCATTCTATCTACTAGAATGTGAAATGGACTATTTTGTACAATTGGTTTTAGTAGCATTAATATAATAACAATGCATATCTGCCCCCTTGAACCTTAATAACATTCATATCTAGCGATATATATCTGCACCCTTGATCCTTTACCAGCAGGCTCATAAATCGGGAAGAAAAAGTGACCCAAATAAGGTATCCAATAAATCTACAATGAATGTGAAGGACATAAAACCAATGCTGTAAAAGAGCGCAATCACTTTTACCAACGCTTTAGAATCTACAGGGGGAAAGAGTGTGTGTCTTCCTCAATTGGTGTTAGCTATTTTTACATCTTACTGTTATTGTGCGATTGAGTTGATTGCAGGTCATACCCTTATAAGCTGTAATTTGACTTCAGTGTTCTCCTGACAATTAGTGGATGTGCAGAAACAGCCCTGGTCCTCTAAAGATGATACCAATTCTCTCTACTTGCTTGGAAAATCTACCCACGCCGGGTTGGAAGAGCATCCCTTGGTCTACAGAGATGACCAGATCAAACCTCCTTCCATGTGCACTCGGAGCCCATAAGGCAGGAATCGGAAATCTTGTGCCCTCCAGATGTTGCCATCATCAACTGGCATCTTTACTGCCCATTGGCCATTCTGGTTGGGGTTGATGGGAAAGATGCTCTTTAACAATTTAAGGTTCACAAGTTCCCCATCTTTACCTTAGGAAAACCATTTAACTCTCATGTCAAATGTTTTGCACTATTTTAAACCCTCCATTAACCTCCACTTGGATTCAGTTTCATTCATTTATTTGAATCCTGGTTTTCACTCCCAACAGTTGCGTGTCGAGGTCCCCAGGTCCACCCCAATAACTCACACATCACACAGAAATTTTTGTTTAAGATTTTTGGCATAATTTTGGCCACAACTTTATTAAAATACAAATTTGTGAGTGGTTGCGTAGGCATTGGTTGCGACTATCTGCCCCCACCATGGGGGACAGACTGACATTCCGC
Source organism: Podarcis melisellensis (assembly GCF_964234715.1). Taxonomy (NCBI): domain Eukaryota; kingdom Metazoa; phylum Chordata; class Lepidosauria; order Squamata; family Lacertidae; genus Podarcis; species Podarcis melisellensis. The sequence goes on from NC_138539.1 coordinate 69,412,558, forward strand.
ACGATGCGAAAGTCACAATGGGGGAATACACTTCGGGTTACGCGGAGCAGGGAACCTGCCCTCACCCCAAATGCAACCAGGAGCTCATTGCTATGGCCCGAGCCCCTTGACAGAGAGGACAAGCAATAGTTAGCCCCCAATTCCTTTAACGGAATCCCTTGCAGCAGCAGCATTAGAGGGGCAGGCACAGCCAATCCATGCCCCTCAACCAACCAAACCATAAACCAAATGCCTAACCGCGAACCTTACAAGTTGTGACGATTTGCTACGCAGTAGGCAAAAACCAAATGGCCCCAGCCAATCAGCCAGATAGACAAAATTCCTACCAGGCCCCCGCTCCAAAGCAGACGACCCCATGGCAGGCATAGCAAGGTCAAAGCGAACAACCCTATTCTAGGGAGGGAGGGATGGGCAATCCACTGCACGGGCGAAAAGAGGAAGCTCTAGCCTCGTGCAAGGAGTTTTACTATTTCTGGCTGTCAATCAATAAATGGCAACATTAACTTCTTCCCAACAACAAGGGAAGCCCCAATCGCATCAGTGGCCAACAATCAATTAGCCCGCCCTCCAACTTTGGAGTGTCCTGGCAGCCCCCACCGCAACACGTGCTCTCCATGAAGGAGAACACGCTTTCTCAAAACAAGGAAAATTTACATTTATACAGTACAGGTAAAATCATAGGACTCTGAAGAAGAAAACGGATGATGGACACATAAGCTGAAATCTGAGCCAACTTTTTAAAAAAGAACACATCGTAAAAATACAATCTGCAAAGGAAGCCGCTGCCTACATAAAAGGGGCAAGCTTCTGTTAGGAAGCTGATTCTAAAACTGAAGGGGGAACCCCAAAAAAGTCATCTTGGGGCAGCATTCTAATGGATGGTGGGATTTCCAAACAGTTTTCATTCCCATTTGGGAAGTTATGTAAAGAAGGAGACACTGTCCCTGGTATCTTGTGCCCAGACCATAAAGAGCTTTAGAATTGAGCACCAACACCTTGAATTTAGAAACCAATCAGCAGCCATCAGAACTCGTGAAGAACATGTGGCATGTGTTTTATCTGCAGCTAATGTGAGATATTAAATCAGTCTGCCTTGTTTTTTTACTAGCTGCAGTTTCCAAAATGCCTTCGAACAGAGTGCATTAGAAAGACTCGAAACTTGAGCAGTGTGGGACATGTGGTCCTCCAGATCTTGCTGGACTCCAACTTCCATGTCCAATTTTCCAGAATAAACAGTAACATCTGGAGGGATGCAAGTTCTCCATCACTGCTCTAGCATGCACTTTTGTGTTTAGGGCCTTCTTTTACAGCAGGAGTGGGAAATCTGTGGCATTTAAACAATGACTTCCTCAATGCTTTTTTCTAAAAATGTTTAGGGGTGCTCTCATTTTTCTACGCCTATTGAAATACTGCTCCTCAGTATTAAATCCACAAAATGTTTAGGGGTATGTGTCTCCCTGCACCTCCCCAGAAAAAAAGCACTGGACTTATAAATGCCGTTTCCAGCTTCTAGCTTCCTGTTTCTGGCTCCCTGCTTGTGGAATGCTCTCTCCAATGAGGTTTGCCTAGTGCCTTCATTACCTATCTTTAGGCACTAGGCAAAAACATTCCTCTTCTCCCAAGCCTTCAGTTAATTAAACAGTCTATGGCCTTTTAAGCTGTGTGTGGGGAGGGTTTATTGCTTTTGTTTTTGTTGTTGTTTAGTCGTTTAGTCGTGTACGACTCTTCGTGACCCCATGGACCAGAGCACGCCAGGCACTCCTGTCTTCCACTGCCTCCCGCAGTTTGGTCAAACTCATGCTGGTAGCTTCGAGAACACTATCCAACCATCTCGTCCTCTGTCGTCCCCTTCTCCTTGTGCCCTCCATCTTTCCCAACATCAGGGTCTTTTCCAGGGAATCTTCTCTTCTCATGAGGTGGCCAAAGTATTGGAGTCTCAGCTTCAGGATCTGTCCTTCCAGTGAGCACTCAGGGCTGATTTCCTTCAGAATGGAGAGGCTTGATCTTCTTGCAGTCCATGGGACTCTCAAGAGTCTCCTCCAGCACCAATTTGTTTGCTACCATGTGTATTTTTTGTGCTTTTATACTGTGAATCTGTGCACCAGTAGCAATTTATTCATGCTTGCCACATGACTCGGAAAGCTGTCTGTGGACAAACGCTGGCTCCCTTGGCCTGAAAACCAAGATGAGCATTGCACCCCACAGGCGCCTTTGACTGGGCTTAACTGTCCAGGGGTCCTTTACCTTTTTAACTTTACTGTAAATCTCCCTGTGATCCTTGGGTGAAGGGTAGTAGAGAAATTTAATATATAATCCTGATTTTGCAAATGTTGCTGAATGACAACACATGGCTAATGGCATTTCCCTTTATATGCATTTCACCTTCTAGAAAGCTATGAGAAAACCTCAGCATGTACAGAGCTCTTGTGCATGGCCAGCGTACTGAAAAAAATTGAACTACCATCCCCATTATATCATCTTGCAAATCTCATTTTTCGTAAGATTGTTATTAAATTTCAAGTTAAGCTGAGTTCTTTAAATAACAGCAACCCACCTCTCTCTGTCTCTGTCTCCCACCCCTGTATTAGTCTCCCAGGCCCTCATGAATAAAGCTTCCTAATTTGTAACTTACCATTTGATTGCTTTCCTCTCTACTGCATAACTATTACGTTTCCAACCAAAGCCTCTATATCCAGAGTCATTAGTGATTGCTGGGTATTATCTGTGGAATTCTCAAGGAAGTCATCAATCTTTATTGTGCAACTCTTTTTAATCAGTCCACTTGTTTTCTAACAAGAAAGAAACAAAAACGCTAGTTCAGTATAATGACCAATCTTATGCACTGCCCCCTTTCCTGTAGCCACCACGCCTGCTTTTAAGTTACACTTCTTAAGCCATATGGGTTTGGGGTTTTTTTGTGCTACTTAATGAGAACTACGGTACCGTATTTTGCTCTTTATGCTTGTGGGAGCGGATGGCACAGATGTGTGAATTGACTCACATGCCTTCTTTACCATCATAAGTTTATTATTATAATTTCTAGATTATGAAGTACGATTTATGAATTGCCTTTTACATGTGTCTCAAGGTGATTCAAAAGCCTAGCATGAAAACTGTACAAAAAATAATCTGAAGATAGCTTTAAAAACAATAGAAAATGACCACTTAAGGCTGAGACCCTTTCATCTAGCTGGAAAACCTTTGTGCCACATAGTACAATGTGTAAAAGGAAACGTCCACACCTTGGGCAGTTATGTGAGCTGCAAATGAGGGCCAAAGCTCATTCATCATTACACACAGGAAACAGGTAAGTTTTCTTTTAAGTAGCAGAGAAGGGTGAAGCACAAACATTCTGTATTGTTAAGTGGTTCTGAATTTGAGCAGTGTCAGTCCTGTGTTTATAGAACACCAACAGAAATGCAGTGGGGCAAGAATGTGTGCTCCTAATTCTTTCACCAGATATTCTATGGCTTCCTATGGGCTTCAGTTCTTCCCTTCTTCCTTTCCCTTAGATTTCTAGTACAGTGGTACCTCGGGTCACAAACACTTCAGGTTACAGACTCTGCTAACCCAGAAATAGTACCTCAGGTTAAAAACTTTACCTCAGGATGAGAACAGAAATTGCATGGCAGCGACAGCGGGAGGCCCCACTAGCTAAAGTGGTACCTCAGATTAAGAACGGTTTCAGGTTTTCAGGTACGAATTAAGTACGTAACCAGAGGTACCACTGTACATTTTTCTTAAATGTAACACAACACTACTGCAAGTCAATGTAAATCACACCTTGATTTAAATTGTTTGCGTAGGCAGTCCGGAATAAAAAGGAGGGAACTTTAATGTAGAGAGAGTATTCCACCATATTGGTTGCTTTTTAGTTCCTTACAATTCTTGTGGTCCTCACAAAGCATCCTGTAAGGCAGGGATAGCTAATTGTTTTGTTTTTGACTCATGGGGCACATTTACAGTCATGCATCCCTCTGATGGCCACATGCCACCAGTGGGAAAGACCAAGATCGGTACATACACAGATACAAGCACACAAACATTACACATGCAGGCCACACACATATACGCAATTCACATGCACCTTCACCATTTGTACGCACACAAAAACAAACACATACAACACACACATTCACCAGACATGCAGTCTCATGTTTGTCTCTAGCCCTGGTAGGGGGGCTAGAAATGATGTATTTTATTCTGCAAATATCACACTCCAAAGCAAAGCTAGTCAATGCTGTTACCTCCAGATATTGTTGAACTACTTCCATCAGCCCAGACCAGTGATCATGCTGACTGGGACTGATGGAAATTGTAGACCAGCCACATGTGGAGACAACCACATTGGCAACTCCTGCTCTGAAGGGTATCTAAAGAACAGACAGAGACATCTTCTATCTCTAATCTCACAGAGTGAGTTAGGGCAGGGTGAATACTGCCTTTTACTTTAAAAGAGCAGACAGAGAAGGCTTATATCGGATCTCAGCTCTGTGGTGTTTAGCACCCGAGATTGGAGATAAACGATCTCTCTAACTGATCTTCAGAGGGGATTTTTGTGAGATAAAATGTCCTGCCTTTTAGAGAGTGCTCACTAAAGACCAGGGAGTGTGCTTTATTTCCCAATCAGATAGGGATCTTGGAGGGCCAGATCTCTCCTATGGTCCATAAATTAGCCACCCCTCTTGTACGGGGATCTCAGCTCCTCTAATGGTTTCTCCTTAAAGATCAAGTTAGATGTGACATGGGTTTTTGTTTAAAACATTTGCACCCCTGCCTTTTCTCAAGGCAGCTCAATGGAGCTCAAGACAAGGATAAAACCATAAATTAACACTTTAAAACAACTCTTACAATGGAGCACTAAAACAGCAATAGGAAATAATAGAGTGCAGCAGTAATAAAAATGCTTCGACAACCAGAGGCAGTTTAAAAAACCCATTTGGTAAGACAGCAATTCACATCCCAAATGCCTTTCTAAAATGGTCTTTACCAGCTTGTGGGAGGCCATTAAAGAGGAGGTGAGAGGGGGCTCCCTTGGCTATCTGTACCTTGCCCCCCATGGAGTTAAGAGCTGTTTCAGAGAGTGGCAATTTGGGGAAATGGTATGGGAATGACACATTAAGAACCTCTGCCCTAAAGCAGTCGAGTGAGGCTGCAGCAACAATGCATAAGATCCTGATCAGATTATGACCAGTTTGGCTCCAAGACACTGGACCTTTGATTGCATTCATTTCAGTAAGAGCAGTAGAACCTGTCTAATGTTGAGTCAGACCATTGCTCTGTCTAGCTCCATATTGTCTTTAGTGGTGTCCAAACTTTTACAAAGAGGGACAGATTTGATGAAGTGAAGGGCCATGAGGGCAGACCAAAGTTGTTAACCTTTTTTTAGGACTGAAGTTGTTGAGGGTTTTTTAAGGATTTTACCCCAGGAAGCAAGCTGCCACAGGGACCGGATTAAGCCCCTGAAACAGACTTTGGACATGCCTGGGACTGTCAATGGACAGGGAATACTCCTAGCCCTACCCAGAAGAACCAGGGATTGAGTCATTGGGAAAGCAGAAGTCTAAGACACAGGAACATCTTTAAAATAATTCATAATTTTGTTATCTGGGCAGGGACTCCAGTTGGTTTTAGTAGTGGAGAACCACACCGAAGATAGAAGTCTTGAACAGTTCTAGACGTGACACAGAGCTGTTGTGGCTTAATGCAGAGAGTGAGTCTTCATTTATGACAGGGATGGGAAATCTGTGGCACTTCAGATGTGGTTGGACTTGTGCTCCCAGCATCCCTGACCGTTGGCCAGACTGGCTGGGTCTAATGGAAGTTGGAGTTCAACAACATCTAGAGGACCATTCCTAGTTTATGGAACTACATAAAGTTTGTCATGGCACTTAGAAAACAATAGTTTTCATCTGGGGCAGCCAGCAATTTGTGGCACCAAAGTTACAGTTCTTCAAGTGCAATAAAATGGTTTGTACTGGGTGACAGGTGGGGTGGGAGTGGGAGTGGGATGGATTTTTCCCTCTCTAACTCATGTGTCTCTAATTTACTTAATTATTTCTGCCCATCTTTTTAGGCTAAGGCTCCACAGAGAACTTTCAATAAAGGTGGTAATAAAAACAAAACAAACTAACCTATTTTCCTATGCATAAACCTATAAAAGCAACACCAGATCACAAAACATAATAGAGATCCAGGAATAAGATAAATAAAAAGCTTGGTGGAATGGGAGGGGTATTTAGGGCCCATATAAAGGTTACATAAAAGTGGATCCAAAGCAAGGACTCAGTGGAGGGAATTCCACAAATGTGGGGCCACTGTTAGTTTCTGTTTGCCACTGAGCAGCTGCTTGGAGTCACAGGACTCTATTTACATTCCAGATACCTTCCAGGCTGTTGGAAGTCTCACGAAAGCAGGAGACAGATGTGATGTTTACTGGTTTCCTGTTTCCTTTGTTCCTTTGTTCCGGTTGTTCTCTGCTTTCATAGAGAGAGGATGTGTTTTTTGTCTGCGTAGTTAGGATAATAAAACTCTTTGCAATGTAGCCCGAACCTCTCGTCTCTTCCCTGTGCTGGATTCTCTGCTGAATGGGGGAACGTGCCTTGGAGCCTCATCAAAGGCTCAAGGTTGCTAATTATTCGATTCCAGAGGACTCGGCTGGAAGATAAGCTTTATCCGCTTGGCCGAGTGGAGATTCTGACAGCCACCACTGAAGAGGCCCTGTCATTTTTCTTAGGCTGGCGTCACCTTGTAGAAAAGCATTTGAGGGCTTATCTACACTTACCTTTCCTCCACTCCTTCCAAGAATGGTCTGTGATTTAAACCTCTGTATCTGAGTGCCCCTTTCCAGTTGTTGGGGGGTTTTTTGTCTCTTTTTTTCCTCCAGAGCGTTCACTATGAAAATCCTCTGTTTGAATCTCAGTCAGATCAGAGAAAAGGCCAATCCATGGAAAACCTGAATTGGTGTTTGCTCCAATTCAGCTTTAAAGTGTGGAATTCCCCCACACCTCAGGAAAAGCCTGGGAGAATGAATGAATGAATGAATGAACTGCTTGGACATGGAGCATGAAACCTCTGCATGGAGCAGGGGGAAAGGTAAGATAGTACCAAGTTCCTAGAACAAAATCTGCATCATCCTGAAGGAAACCAATAACTCTGCAAAACTGACACCATCATGGAAGATGTTTCTACAGAAGAGCAGGAGATGTAGTGTTGCTGGTAGGCAATATAAGAAGTAGCAGAAGCTGATGGGGAGCTGGGTGGTGGCCCCAAATTTGTCACCTGAGTCATGATCCTTTGTCCCTAAAGTGTGTCTCTTAATATCCTAATATGGGGATGCTATGTCTGCCTTACCAAATTTGGTCCATGGAAGAAACAAAGCACTGTCTCCCGCCTGATAAAATGATGTTTCTCATATTGCTTATTGATGACACCATTGTGAAAAACCTCATGTTATCTCGTGGGAGGCATCAAATTGTTTCCTCCTGTGACAAAAGTTAACCTTTAGAAAGACTGGAATATATGTACCCTTTCAAGACCTCTGGTCCCCCCCCCCCACTATCCTTGTTAGATAGAGAACCTGCCACTGCCATTCTTTTTGAATACAGTGGTACCTCAGGTTACATACGCTTCAGGTTGCAGACTCTGCTAACCCAGAAATATTGCTTCAGGTTAAGAACTTTGCTTCAGGATGAACGATAACAACAAGAAGATCGAAAGATGGGACTTGTGAACACCAAAAGCAGCAGAAATATGAGATGATCCGACCCTTACTGAACTCGAAGCATGGGAACCCCCAACAAAAATTTAAAATTTGGCAAAATATTTGGACTTTATGATATGTATTGATATAATTTGGAAATCTAATGTGATATGATTGGATTGTTAAATGGAAAACTTAATAAAAAATATATTTTTTTTATAAAAAAAGAACTTTGCTTCAGGATGAGAACAGAAATCGTGCTCCGGCGGCACGGCGGCAGTGGGAGGCCCCATTAGCTAAAGTGGTGCTTCAGGTTAAGAACAGTTTCAGGTTAAGTACAGATCTCCAGAACAAATTAATTACTTAACCTGAGGTACCACTGTACTGTAAAGCATTCTGATTGTTTTCAGTGGCAAAAGTGGTTTCTATTTATTTATTTTTAATGCATGTTGCAGCAAATGTTCCCTTGCAAAGGGTTGGAGAGGACCAATTCATTTTTCATAGGCCACAACGCAAGAAACCCGTGTTTTACAACTGTTATCTGTCACCCACATAAATTATTGGTGTCTCGGTATTGAAAAGAGCCCTCCTCCGCCACTTTAATTTCATTAAAACCAAATCTCTATACAGGCGTAGGAGGCAACACTCTAATGATATTAGCTAAAGAAATTGTATCCGCTCCTTTGTGCTAATGCTACATGACATCTGTGAAGCACAAATAGTTGACATCCAGGATGTTAATCTCATTAATGTTTCACATGAAGCTCAGAGTAGGGAAGATATGATCCTTGAATATTGCCTTCTTAACTTGGAAGCAATAATATTGATCACTGTTCCGCGAGGCTGGAGACAGGCAGTAGTTTGCAAGAACAGTGAGTGGCAAAGAGAGCGGTTCTTTATGGTGTTCACACATCGTACTAGTGTTCTCTGGCTAAACATGGATTTCAGGTTTTTAAAACAATACTAAAAAGGTCAGTTTATCATGGACTAATGATGGTTAAACAAGCTTACAGGCAATGAACAGACATTCCTTAAAATACCTTAATCTTTCTGGAGAAAAGCCTACCTGTGTACTTCTTTGAGCTAGGGATGGTGGAGATATGGGCAAACTTATGAAATTTGTAGGTGGCACTGTGGTCTAAACCACTGAGCCTCTTGGGCTTGCCAATCAAAAGGTCGGCAGTTCAAATCCCTGCGGTGGGGTGAGCTCCTGTTGCTCGGTCCCAGCTCCTGCCAACCTAGCAGTTCAAAAGCACCCAATAAGGGCATGTAGATAAATAGGTACCACTCCAGCGGGAAGGTAAACGGCGTTTCCATGTGCTGCTCTGGTGTTGGTGTTCCATTGCACCAGAAGAGGCTTAGTCATGCTGGCCACATGACCCGGAAGAACTATCTGCGGAGCGGACAGACGCCGGCTCCCTTGGCCTGTAAAGCGAGACGAGTGCCACAACCCCAAAGTCATTCACAACTGGACTTAACTGTCAGGGGTCCCTTTACCTTTACCTTTACCTTTACCTATATAATTTGCACTTCCTAAAACATAAGCAAATATCTTTCAAAATCTGCAGCTCTCTGAATTTTGCAACCCATTTCTCCAGCCTCTGAAAGTGTATAAATATGCATATATTAGGAGGAAATATGCATAAAATTGATACGCTGGTGAAAATAATAAAAATGCATTCTGTCAGGAGGATTTGCTTGCAATTCTGCACCTGTTCAGTTTGGTCATGTGACCTGTCAATCCGGCACACAACACTATTTTAAAGGCTCCTTTTCTCTCTGCAAAGTCTTAGGCAAAGCAGCAACCCCAATGCTGAACAGTGTTTGGCGATGGTGTAACTGTACAGTGGCTTAACTTACACTGGCTTGCTTAATGTCACCTTCTTGTGCACAGGATTCTTCTCTATGCCTTTCCATTGTGTATTAGCAGTTGCATTTCCAGCTGCACCAGGAAGTATGTTTTAAAATGATCTCAAAGAACTCTGGTCATTCAGTAATACTGCAAAAGGCAGTATTATTATTTTTAAAATAATCATGTGAAATCAAGTTGCATTAAAAATATTTAAGCTATTGCAAAGACTGAAAAATGGCAGCATCTGTCTCTCTTCATGGATGTTATAGCCTCATTTACGCCAGAATTTTTGGTAGATCAATATTTTCTCAAAACAAGATACCTCTCTTTCCACCCTCCACCCCCCAAAATATGGAACCACCTTTTGTGTGATATGGAATTGTGTTCAATTCATACTAATACAACAGGTATTCGGCTTTCCTGTATTTATGTGAGAATTTCACCATGAATGATGACTTAAAAAAAAAAAAAGTACCTTACCATCCTTGTGGGGGCAGGGTGTTTTATTAAATAATAATAATAGCCAGAAAGTGCTTCCTGAAAATTTTGCTAAATGGAGCCAAATAATTCTCTAAGCAGTGGCTAATGTTTGCACAACTCTTGTCTTTTCTTATCTCTCCACAAAATGCTTACCACAGGGAATGGTCAGTGAATGAGTTTATCACAAACAATTCAACCTCTTCGCCTTCCCCGCAGTTCATGGTCAGACTTGTAAAACATTTCTCAACTGAATTGGAAAAAAAATATTATCAGTTCCAATGCATAATGTTTCCTATAGGTCAATCAAATATAACACATCCTTTTTAAAGCCTTGTTTTAAGGTGGCTGGCCTCCTATCACGGCTGCTTTTAGAACTCATAAAATTACAATGGTAAAATAGAAACCTGATGCTTAGCTAGTTCACTTCTGGCATTGTATTATTTACCTCATTTCCTTAGCCTCAAACTTTATTACATTTACAACAGGCCATTTATCAAAGGAGTTCAAGGTAGTATAAATAAATCTTCAAACCCCATATTATCCTCACAATTCTGGCCCTTAGTCATCCAGCTGAATGGACAATTCCAACACTCTTTGGGGATTTATTCATATCCCATCCCTTTCCAAAATACAAAAATGTCAATAAACTGAAATTGTTCCATATTGGCCTAAACCTAAAAAGTAAAATCCAGTGCCCTCCCTCCAAAATAGAATGCTGTAAAACCTCTGGTGAAAGCTTAGATTTAACTTTTTGTTAAGTCTCAAATAGGAAGGAATCTGACAGAAGAATATGTGAAGAAACTACCAAGAACTCCTGAGCCTTGACACATGGACTCTATAGCTGAGACAGCACTCTGCTGATCTTAGAGATAATACTAAAATATAGGTAACAAGAGTCTCCGACTTACAAATTTTGCTAATCCCTTCAAAACTTTATTTGCTTCCCTTTGAAATTCTTTGGTTGATTCTCCAAAAAGAAACCACTGAAATTAAGAGGACCTAAGGGGAGAAGAAGAATGCCAAGCACTATATACAGGGAGAGAGAAAGAGAGAGTCCATTGGTACCTCGGGTTACATACACTTCAGGATACATACGCTTCATGTTACAGACTCTGCTAACCCAGAAATATCACCTCGGGTTAAGAACTTTGCTTCAGGATGAGAACAGAAATCGAGCGGTGGCGGCAGCAGGAGGCCACGTTAGCTAAAGTGGTGCTTCAGGTTAAGAACAGTTTCAGATTAAGAACAGACCTGCTGAACGAATTAAATTCTTAACCCAAGGTACCACTGTAGATGGATCTGAAATTTTGCTTTTGGTAAAGTTCAGTAGGATTTTTTTCCCTAGCCCCTTTAATGTCATTGGACTCCCAGCTCCTAACATCCTGGACCATTGGCCATGTTGGCTAGAAATGATGGGATATGGATTCCTATATATGGAGAACCCTATGTTCACCCTCCCTGCTCTGAAAGGATGTCCTTTGTAAAATACAATTATTAATACTTGCAGAAGGGGAAGAGGGTACATTCCCCTAGCCACTTAAAAAAAACAAAACAACAACAGGAAAAATCTAGAAATCCAATTATGATATTAAATTGTCAGTGACTTTTTTCTTTTATCCTCAAAACTTCAGCCCTGATCACTCCTACTTTTAAAATTAGAAAGAAGAAGGATGAAATCACCTTGGATGTAGCAAACTAGTCTGGTATATAATATAATAGATTTTGGTTGTATTATTAGTGAAGGTCAAGCCAGAATTTTGCTTTACCCAGTTGGCTTCTAAAATATTGAAGGTTAGACTGATTTCCCCATCTCAGAAGTTCAAGAACAGCACATAAGGACTAGAGAATACCCCAGCCTCATTAATTAATCAAGTCATGTCACAGCCAATCTTGTTAATCCATCCTTGGAGGAAACTCAAATGATGTTTCAATTCTCTATGCAAGACTAGACAGAAGAGTGAATGGTGATAATGCTATACAATTACAGAGATGGGCAGTGTTGGTGCCACCAGAAATTAAAGTAAAGCAAATTCCTTTCCCTCCAGCTATTCAGAGATTTTATTACTGTTTTGTTTAAAAAAAGAATGTTATCTTTGCAAACTAATCTGTTTGGAGGACAGTAGTAGACCTCTGTGTTTATTCTAAACAGCCTAAGGCTGTAGCTCCATGGACTCCATGGAAAAGTAATACTTTAGCGAATGTAAAATTATGCTGGTGTGATGCCAAGCAAAACAGTTTGCCATTTGTAGTAATCATCAGAGAAGAGGTTTTGCAAGCAGTCTGAGTCAATCTATCTTTATATAGTGTCTTGTGGAGTTGCAACGAGAGCATCACTCTGCATGAAGCAAGTGTTATAAGTTCATCCTACTATGTATGGACTCGTTTTGATGTTATGAGGTGGGAGCTACTTCAGGATATGCCTGCCTAGCATTGCCCCAATAACATCAGAAAACATAGCCTAAGCATGCATTCAGGTGTGGAGATTATTGTGTTAGTTTTCCTGGTCATAATGCTCGCTCTTCTGTTTTCGATGGCTAAATGGCAATAGGCAATTTTAATTGCGTGTGGAGGTCCCCAAGCCACCCCTCAAAATAATTCACAAATCACACATAATTTTTGTTTAAGGTTTTTTGGCATAATTTTGGCCACAACTTTATTAAAATACATAATCTGTGAGTGGTTGCTTAGGCATTGGTTATGACTATCTGTCCCCCCACCTGGGACATAACTAACTTTCCAAACTCCCTCGGAAGCCAGTGAAGGGAAAACAATATTGGGGATCAGTTGAGCTGAGGCACAGTCCCTCACCGCTCACCCACCATGTTCCCCAAGGCTTGCCAGCCCTGGTCCCATTTCAGGGATTGGATGAAATAGTGGCAAGCCCCAGGATTCCTTTAACGGAATTCCCTTCCACACCACCATTGGAGGGGTAGGTCCAGCCTATCCTTACCCCTTCTCCATCAATTTTTATAACCAATGCCTAACCACAACCTTACAAGTTGTGACGAATTGCAAAAACCAGATGGCACCAGCCAATCAGCCAAATGGACAAAATTCCTACTAAGCCCCTGCCCCAATGGCAGGCGACCCCATGACAGGTATAGCAAGGTCAACCGAAACTCAGGGCGGGTGGGCGGGTGATCCGATGCACTCAGCGAAAGAGAAAGCAAAAGCTGAGTGCCCCAATATTTAAAGCCTTTGGTCCCATCCACCAAACTGCAACATGCAATTTGCCCCAGCAACCCGGCCATCCAATCGTTGCCCCAGGCCACCACAATTTTACCTGCCTGGCAATAGAGGGTTGGCATGGCATACCCCACCGCAACACGTGCCCTCATTTCAGGGAGAACACGCTTTGCCAAGAGTTCAGTTTAAAGGTACACTTATTTATCCTGGGGTTTATTTTAGTTCTAGTGTATTCTTATAACAACACACATAGCTTTCGGCCTACCTGGGACCTTGACATTTGCCCAAGGACAACATGTGCTGGCTCCAGGGCTGTTGAGCCTATTTTTTACAAGCAACAGATGAAGTGATGAACACAAATTTACGGAGAAGGCAAGACACCCTGTTCTTGTTTTCTCCGAGCTCTTGTTTTCTACACAGAGGCTTCTATTTATCAGGGAGGGAGGAGTCATTATTCAATGGTGCAATCAAACATGAGAACCACAACCCATAGTCAGAAGTCACGTGGCCTGGTAATAGATTTCCCATCCTGTCTGAAAGGGGTTAGATGGGGCTCAGAGTTGCCAGATATGAAGGATAGTTGCCCTCAGTGGCATAGCGTGGGTTGCCAGTGCCCAGGGCCATGTAGTGGGGTGGGAGGGAAACAGAAGAGTATGCATGCATATTCAACTGCCTAATGGCATCCACATCACCCAGGAGGTCACAGCCACAGAGGTAAGAAAAGAAGAGTCGTTTGGTTGTCTGGAGAGCTCACTTCCTAGTTCACATGGAGAAGCCATTTTTAACGGAGCCCAGTGACAGAAACACACAGCTGTATTGAGGCAGCATTGGGCACTGAAATTTTGTGCTCCCCACTCTATACCACTGGTTGCCCTCCCTCAATCAGAACTCCTGCTGGTGAGAGGCTAACATTTCAGCTCTCTAGAACTAGCTTTAACTCCTTTTGCCAGTCAAGCTTGATAATCTTCCCCTTTTATAAGACCAGTTAAAGGAGAGCGTTAACAAAAATCCAGCTTAATACAAAATCCAGGTGAGTCTTTAATTGGTACACTGCTCACATTTCAAGGTTGGTAGCCACACTTTTCAGCAACGCCTAAGGCTTTATTGATTTGATTTTAAAAGTCAGATGGAGCTTTAGATTGTGTGTGTGTGTGTGTGTGTGTGTGTGTGTCTATAAAGCAAACAGTCAGTCTCACTCTCAAAGAATGGATCAACCAAGCAATACTGGTGGATGTTGTGCATAATTAGTGGCAGCATTTAATACAGTGGCATCTACAGCTATCACATACAGTGGTACCTCAGGTTACATACGCTTCAGGTTACATACGCTTCAGGTTACAGACTCCGCTAACCCAGAAATAGTACCTCGGGTTAAGAACTTTGCTTCAGGATGAGAACAGAAATCATGCTCCTGCGGCGCAGCAGCAGCAGGAGGCCCCATTAGCTAATGTGGTGCTTCAGGTTAAGAACAGTTTCAGGTTAAGAATGGACATCCAGAACGAATTAGGTACTTAACCCGAGGTACCACTGTATATGGAAACTGGCTACTTAGAGAAGAGTCAACATCTCTGCAATCGGAGTAAACTTGTGATGGCCTGGGAATCCGATTCAGAGGCTGAACCGGAGGAGTCCCAGCCTGCACAGGAGTCCCCGCCTCCCGGCTGAGCTGGGGTAGGGCCTTGGATTTGAAGCGCCTGACCTGTGCCGGATCCTCAGGAGCAGGCACCAGGTGATTCCACTCCGGCTCCAGAGGTGATTGAGGACGCAATGCCTACAGGTGCGCCTCTTCCAGCCCTGCCAGGGGAAGGTGAGTCTCCCCCTGGGTCCAGTAACCCTCCAGACTCTCCTGAGCTGCAGAGGCTCAGGGCAGAGAGGAGGAGGCAACTGGTTTCTCCCACGAGGAGTGCTCACCTTAAGGCCAGGAGAGGCGGGTCTCCTGGGGGCCGGAACCGCCCCTGGCCTCAGAGAAGATAAAGGCCAGTCAGCCCGGTCCCAGGTTGCGGGAGCAACATCGTTGAATGCTTGCTTCTGCCCGGACCCAGACCTGTCCTTCCAGAGTTCCCGTCCCCGTCTGGCTTCCTCCTTCGGACTCCACCTCACTCTTTGTGAACTGTTTCCAGACTCGTGACCCAGGACCGGACTTTGACCAAGCCAAAGGTAACCTTCCCCCCGGGACCAGCAGAAAACTAAAGAGGGGCAAGACATGGTTCAGGCATTGTTAACCAGTCCTTGCAATTTGTTGAGGAGGTAGGAAACCTTCAGATAAATGTCTTGCAGGCTGCAGCTGCAAGCTTGGAGAGAGAGAGAGAAGCAAACTGGCTCTTTCTCTCTAAAGTAATTTTCTCTTCCTGCCTTTGGAGGACCAGGAGGTCAATAAGGGATCCACAGGATATGGTTCTCGGATGTGATCCCATATGTATAAAACAGGCTAGAGGTGATCTTTTCAGAGATTCCACAACTGATTCCATGGTGAGTTATGCACAGCCCACTGCTTGTGAAGCTTCCTCTCCTACCTTCCCTCCCGCTGTTGTCTTACCTTTGTGTACCAGAAAAGGGCAAAAGGAAGCAGAAGTGGAAGAATGAGGCATGGAAGCAGCCTGTGGAGACAGGAGCTGCCTCTCAGTTCTTTCCTCCCCGCACTTTTGTAGGCAAAAAGGAGCACATCTTTCACCTAAGGAGAAATTGTACTGATGTCTTGCTTGCCACCTCTATTTTTTTACTTCTTTATTATAAACATCAGGAACATAGGAATCTAGCACTCTTGACTTGCACTATTAACTGCCTGCTCTGCCTGACAGTGAGTCTCCAAGGATTCAAACAGGGGTCCTTTCCAGGTCTACCTACAGATGGAGTCTGGACATTCTGTGTGGAAAAATTGCCCCTTACTGCCGAGTTCCCAACCCTTCCCCATTCTTGAGTCCCATCTTTCTGGCAAAGGCTCAAAGCCTTGGACACCTCAGAGTGCAGTAAGAAAGCCACAAATGTAACAAACATATTTGCATAAATTGGTGCCCTCGTGCGTGAACCTGGCTGTGTGCAAAGCTGTTGCAATGCAGTTGTGCTTCTTTGGAAAAGGGCTGATGCAGTTGCATCAAATTCCCATCAGTCATGGCAGCTGCATTGCACAGATTCATGAAAATAGTGTGTCGGGCTTCGTGGAATCGGATCCCTCCCCCAGTGGCAGTAAATGAGCAGCTCAAATGAAAGGAGCGTTCTTACCAGATAAGTTCTTTAATGATCACAGCGAGAGACAAGGAATGCATATCTCTAAAAGAAATAGCATTGCTCGCAGTAAAGGCTCACCCCCTCCGTCCCCATTAGTCTATGTCATTCCTACGTCGGGTAATCTGAGTTTGTTGCCATTACGGTTTCTGTTCTGCCCTTCTAGTCTTGGTCGAAGGGGAAGGGTCAGGAATGCTGTCCAAGGACACTGAATTTACCAGCTGTCCCTCTCTTGGTGTTTCCTCTTCTAGCTTTTCCTCATCCAGTATTGCCCAGCTTTCCCCCTCTGGACTATGCCCTTCTGCAAACCACTGTTCTAAATCAATACTGTCCTCCTGCCCTTGGGAAGGTTCATAAAGGGGGGGGGCAGTTCCTACCATTCCTCCTCAGTCCAGTCCTTGACATAGTGTCACAGCATAACTCAGACACATGTTAGGATTCTTGCTCTGTGTTTGCAGTCATGGGATTGTTTTCTATCACATGACTGTGCATGTTTTCATTCCACATAGTGGGAAGTGACGGAGACAGGATGTTTTGTGTTACTGTGTTCCGTGAAGTGGGGCTATTGTCC
Source organism: Podarcis melisellensis (assembly GCF_964234715.1). Lineage (NCBI taxonomy): Eukaryota > Metazoa > Chordata > Lepidosauria > Squamata > Lacertidae > Podarcis > Podarcis melisellensis. The sequence continues at coordinate 69,429,571 of NC_138539.1, forward strand.
TTTGTTCTTTCTTTTTGCTGTCTGATGAGAAAGAGGAAGGAGCTAAGTCAGAATGCTCAGAGTGTATTATATGTAAATAAAAGTAGTTTAGCCAACATGCTGAGCTATTGAGCCTGTTACACGAACTGCTAATACTCTGCAGGATCCCTAAGCATGCTAACGCCTTTTGGTATCAGTCGCTGTGAGAAAGCTATTGAAGCTCCCGAACGAATGATCAGGAGGGAGAGAACTTGCCAGTCAGGCATGTGTCTCTGCCAGGGTCCTACACACGAGTAGGATGATCCTAACATGGCTATGGGCCCAGGGATCAGGGCCACAGACTCAGTATGGCAAAGGACGCCAGAGTGTGTCCCTTTTGTTTAATTTTTACTGGCCACAGGGCATTCCAACATCTTCCCTCTTCTCAACGGCTCCTTAATTTCATTAGGGATAGGTGAAGCAGGGCTCCCAGCTCAATCAAAGATAAGCTGGAGTACCTTGCTTAGCCAGAGCTCAGTGAGCTGAGCCAAAGGGGCATGGTGGGTGCAAGAATGGAGAAAGAGGACTTAGCCTGGATCCTAAGCCCATTCAGCTCAGTCACATGACCTGGCAACCTGACTCAGGTCACTATTGTAAAGGCTTGCTTTCTTTTTGCCAGGCTTAAGCATCAGCCCTGCTGCTGAATGGGGTTCAAATCCAGTGTAACTGCATGCTGTCTTAATTTACACTGGCTTGCTTTATGCCAGTTTCTTATGCATAGAATTGCTCCTTAGATCTCATGTAACTCAAACAGATAAAAAGCATAGCAATGTATGTACGTGCATGAATTCACATTTATTTATTTTAGTTTATTAAACAAAACCTACAGATATAGATATGCCCACTTTGACTTCACTTAAAAAATAATTTAAAAATCATCTGGATTTCTGTTTGCATAAATAAAATTGGAATGAAAGATTTGGGCCCTGCAAAAAAAAAAAAAAAAAAATGCCATTGTGATGGGGGGGGGGGACACACACCTCTTTTTTATCAACCAGCCTTTATAAAACAACTTTAACTGTAGCATTTTGTAGAGGAAAGGAAAATTCAATAAGCAAAGGCCAGCTCATTTCAACAGTTCATAAATTTGGATCTGTTTTCTCTGCATCCAGGGGAAGCTGTTTATTTTTATGTGCATTCGGCGACTATAAAAGAAGAAAACAGGAGAACGTTAAAAAGTTACATCCGCATAATTTATGTTTTGCAGGCTTATTGATTCCCCATCACCACAACTGCCACATGAATTTCATTACAGTCATTTGTTTCCTATTTGAAAACAAGCAGCGTTCAAATGGTAATTAATATATTTGTGAACTTTGGCACTTCGTTTGGCTAGCCGGTGTCATTAATTTTTAGTGCAATTGACATTTCGGAACACCACAATCTTGATGAGAAAAGGTGAGCAATTTTTCACCTAATCAATTCCCCTTTATTTGAAGGGGGCCATTAACAAGAGTAGGCAGGACAATCCCTGGCCTTTGTCAGATGCTCATCAGAATCTACCCTCTCCTTTAAAGGAAAGTTTCCATTCTTTATTTTCATTTGAATGTGTCAGAATGAAATCGGTGATCTCAGTAACTAATCTTGATTAAAAAACAACAACAACTTTCTAGAGCTATCATGGTTTATTTGGGAGGCTATTATCACTTATCATTGCCTAAATGGTACTAAGCTCTGTGCAAAAGACCAATAAATAACTAAATCTCTCCATAAGCTTAGAATCTAACTGACTGGACACACGGGAATAAATGCTTAAGGAACAATGTGTAAACCAAGCAAACACAGGCTGGATCTACACTGACCTGTTTAATGTTATTTCCCCCTATTAGAATATTAGATATGTCATTCTAAAACGTCACAGGGCATACATGTTAATTAAAATATTTTTTATCTTTTTTTGGTCAAATATACGTAATACCCAGCCACAGCATTTTCCAAACACAGGTTTTTTCCCCCTGCTGCTATTTGCAGGCTTCTCTGCTTCACCCCCTCTAGTGTCAAAATTTAAGTCTCCCTCCCTCCCATCCATTTGAGGGCGGTCAGAGTTTGAATGCAGTAAAAAAAGGTAAGACATTACATAGTGACATATGAGAATTGTGTCACTGAAAGCAGCATAAAATGATTAAAAATTAAGTGATAAAAAGAGTGACGAAACCCGGAAGTAACCCATTCTGGTACTTCCGTGTTGGGCGCAGTCTGCAACCAGAAAACATGCAACCTGAGGCGTCTGTAGCCCGAGGTATGACTGTACCTGATTTCTGGTTGAAGCCTGGTTGGGTCTCAGACAACTAATAGATGGTCTCAGGGATTGGGCAAGAATAGTATGCAGTCCTTAAGGTATCCTGGATTCAAGCTGTTCAGGGAAATGATATAGTTCTGTATGCACAGGTTTCTGGTTTATATCAGATTAATAAACCTGGATTTTATACAGGCAAGAATCATTTCACATGCATCTGATTGATGCGCAAGTGCACACACACGTCTAGTGGCAACCTGGAAGTGGCCAAAAAGGGGGCAGAATGAAGGTGGGGCAGGGGTGTAATAAGACGTGACATGGCGTAATAGGTTTATGTGCACTCCACCATGCGAATCAGGGGTTGCCTGTAAGTTAATTATGAGTAAGCTCCATTGTCTGCCTCCTTTTTCAATAGCTTGCTCCAGGATGGAAACTCCTCAGCACACTCAATTTTATACGAGGCGATTCTAAGAACTAGCATATGGTAGGCACTGGAGTGGTGAAAAATGATTGAAAAACAATGATGTCATGGTGGTGGTGGTGATGAGCCACCATCTCAGAGCCACCATTTTACCAGCCTGTTCTAGCTACATTCAGGTTTTCCAAAAGTATTTTTTAATATTTGTAAAGTTATTATAAATAAAACAAATATACCATTATGAGATGGTATCATCACACTGAAAGCTTCCCTATTATCACTCCATTTTGTTGACTCGCTGCGGGACGACGACGACTGAGGAGGAGGTGGAGCTGGCCCCGCAGCATTAAGCTGCTAAACACGCCCCCTGGAGACACCTGGCTGGCTGCCTCCGGTGGGCGTGGGCACCAGCCAGGTGAGGAGGGGCGGGGGCTATGGCCCCTGGCCAGGAGGTGGAGCTCGGGCTCCCGCCCACAACCACTCCCCTCTCTTCCAGGGAGGAGAGTCTCTGCAAATTTGAGGAAGTGTACAGAATGATAACATCACGCTGTTAATTGTTAATTACTATGTGTTACACATAGTTACTATATTACAGGGACGTGGGTGGCGCTGTGGTCTAAACCACAGAGCCTAGAGCTTGCCGATGAGAAGGTCAGCAGTTCAAATCCCTGAGACGGGCTGAGCTCCTGTTGCTCAGTCCCAGATCCTGCCAACCTAGCAGTTCCAAAGCACGTCAAAGTGCAAGTAGATAAATAGGTGCCACTCCGGCGGGAAGGTAAACGCCCTTTCCGTGCACTGCTCTGGTTTCACCAGAAGCAGCTTAGTCATGTTGGCCACATGACCTGGAAGCTGTCTGTGGACAAACGCCGGTTCCCTCAGCCAGTAAAGCGAGATGATCGCTGCAACCCCAGAGTTGTTTGCGACTGGGCCTAACGGTCAGGGGTCCCTTTACCTTTAAGGTTATTATATATGTTTTTGTTGTATTGCAGATTACTTTGAGATGTGTCACAGAGATTCAGAAACAAAATGGAACGAATGGAAGAAGAAGAATGATAATGACAATTTTAATGGGCATTTTATCTAAACATATGATGCTTTTAGCAAGATTCAGGCATTTGTTGTTCATGATTACTGGCTCCTGACATAGGAATGGTTGGGGTTTTGAACTCACAGTCTCCAGGGCTCAGGCTGAGGGCAATTACCAGACTTGAAGTGCTATGCCAAAGGGTACAGTGCTTGGTCTTTTTATCACACCCCTGAAATGACTGCATATGCACTGGATATTAGAAAGAAGAAACAGAAAACCCAAAAGCCATGGTGAAAATAGTTATCAAAGCAACCTCCATTAGGTGAACATCTGGGCTCTATTTTTTTTTATGCATTCAAGGCTATACTGCTAAGGACTTGGAAAGAAACACACACAACACAGCCTTGCCAATTCAAATAATCTCTGTGTGTTCAAAGACAGCGGAAATAATGGAAGGCGGCTTGCTTTGTATAACGTGATCAGAAGCACTCAGGCCATTGAGCCAAAATGCTGCTGTCTCCTAAGCCTGCTGTGAATGATGAGAAAGCTTGCTGTGCAAGACCTACATAATTCAGGCCTGTGGCTTTGAAGGGCATATTTTGCCTCAGCAAGGTCTATGATATCCTCTCATCCCTGTCAGATCACCTGATGCTAGTGCGGCAGAAGATACTCTCGCTGGAAATAGTTGCTCTGCCGCTGCTAATACGGTTTTAATTTGCAGGTTTTAAGAAATGAAGTGCTCCCCACTCCCCATCACATTTATTTCATTAAAACTTGGCATGGCTATCTCTTTCTTGCTTGGTGCAATGCTTGGTGCAATGCAGACTTAACCAACATGGTGCACTCCAGAGGTTGGGTGACTACATCTCCCATCATCCCTGATGTTGGACCACAGCAGTTGAGAATGATGGGAGTTTGAGTCTGCCAACTTCGGTGGGGGGCACAACTGTGGCTATTCCCAGTGTAATCTATCCCCTATCCTTTGGAGTTTCTAGTCCCTATGATTTTGCAGAAACATTCCTAGGAGGAAAGGACAGTAGATTCTGCTCGAAAGCAGAAGCAGACGTTTCATAAATTGTGTAGAACAAGCCAAAACATATTTTTTTAATGTCGCAAAGTTTTACACATTCAGCATTATAAATATTAATCTTTATGTTAAAAGGCTAGTTCTTACATTTATCATTACTAATTATTGCTTGACTCAGCAATTATTATTGTAACCTGAAAAGATGGTCCCTTCAGATGAAGAGCCGTCTCCTAATTTAGGGATCTTTCAAACAATATTAGCATCCCCTAGTTTACATGAGTAATAGGAACATCATCTTTTTTACAGGATTAAATTTCTTCCAGCCTTCTTTTACAAGACCATACATTAAAATAGAAAAAAAAATGTGTCAGAAGAGATAAAGAACCTTTTCAAAGATTTATTGTGTTATATATGTTAATGGAAAATATCAATTCTATAAAGAGACATTAACATTGATTTGTTATATCCAGCAGCTTATGAAATTGGAAGGAGGATTAAAGATATCAAGCAAGCAACAAATAATTTAATTTTCTGTCATTTTACCACTGATGCTTCATTCCCTGGACTTGCTGTATGATTTAATGAACCTAGGAACAGGAAACCCAGGCTGTTGAGATTAGTAATATTCAGTTTCAGCCTTTTTTATCATTTTAAATAAGACATATGAAAATGAGATAAAACACCACCTAGGACGCATTGTTTTCCTTCTCAATCAATGACACGAAAAGCTATTACTTCCCCATTTCAACTTGATGTTGTCATCTACCATCTTACATGGCTAAGGAAATCTCCTGAGTGGTAGATCAGAGCTGTCACTCTATGACTTATTTCATATAAGATGCAACTCTTCCTGACTTGTTTCCTGACTGAAAGTACAATCCAAACTCAAGATCCATTGGGATAAGCAAATCTAGAATAGGAGGCTAGCTGAGCACGGAATCAGTTGGAGCCATGCTCACTGAGTCCTTCATCCCTGCTCAGCCAGCGTATGTCCCACATCCCAGACTCACCTAAACCCGGCTGATTCAAGGCAGGGGTAGGTAAAAGGAGACATTCTGGGGGTGGGGCAAGGATAGGGTTCTGTTAGACTTACACTTATTCATGGAATCATAGAATTGTGGGGTAGATGGCTATCCCATTGATGGCTATCATATTCCAAACCTCTTTCAGAGCCATTGTGTAAGCCAAACTCTATTTTAACAGGTTGATGGACTTCCATTTCATGCGGCTCAATGTGGTGCCTTCCATGATTCTAGATTCAGGTAGGTAGCCATGTTGGTCTGACACAGCTGAAATAAATAAAAAATAAAAAAATTGTCCAGTAGCACCTTAGAGACCAACTTCTTAGTGTCAGGAGCTCAGCCTACACTCGAGTAGGACCCTGGCAGAGACACATGCCCGACTGGCATGTTCTCTCCCTCCTGGTCGTTCTTTCAGGAGCTTCAAAAGAGGTTCCCACTTTGTGGAGTCAAAACATACACCATTGTGTGAAAGACAACAATCCCATGACTGCAATCATGGATCAGGAATTCTAACACTTAGTTGGTATCTAAGCTGCTACTGGACAATTTTTTGTTTTTATTTATTTATTTTGACTGTGTCAGACCAACACGGCTACCTACCTGAATCTATTTTAACAGCTTGTTTTCCCTCTAGGCAACACTTATTGTTGTAGTAGTAAAAAAGGTATTATTATAATTATTTAAAAATTATTCATCCTAATGTCCCAGGGTGTGTTACAACAATTTAAACACAATGTTGAGAACAGTTTTTAAAAACTTCCAATCACAAAACAAGGAAGGTCCTTTCATATATATATGTTTCATATACATATATGTATAACATATTCCACATGTTATAAAACAGGTAAAAACATACGTTTTCAGCATTCACCAAAATTATATAATGAACGAAGCCAGGCATAAATACATGAACAGGGAGGGAGGTTAACAGCTTGGGGGCTGCCACTGAGAATGTTTTGTCTTCGGCCATGCACCCCCCAAATTCCATCTGTAGGAAAGGAGGTGGTCTTTTAGGAATTTGGGGTCTGAGTCATTTAGGGATTTAAATACAGCATCATCTTGACTAAAACCAGACAATGAACTGTCAAACAGTGCAGCTATTTTAAAGCAGAGGTTATGAGAGATCTAAATGGAAACCTCAGGCAGTAATCTGGCTACTGTGTTTTGGAACAATCAAATTTTCCATATCTTCTTTGAGGTCTGCTCCACATACAGTATATTGGAATAATTCCATCTAGAAGTTATCTGAGCATGGAGTACAGTGGCTACAGAACAATTAAATACACAATTTTAGTCGACCACAAAACCATGTGATGAATCAATTTCCATTTATTTCATCGGGGTGCAGCCGTAGCAAAATCTCACCCCACCGTTTCAAGGAAAGGTGAGATACAAATGCAATGTGCATTTGCAAACCAATTTCGCACGATTTTTTGCTTTGTTTTTTGTACATACAGTAAACCTTCTGGTTTCTCTAGCAATACTAATCAACAATATACATATATAACTGATTATTGTCTGGCTCCTGTGCCTTAGCTATAATGGTTTCTGGGCACAAGAGCCTTGCAGCCATGCCTAGAGGCATTTCATAATGAGGGTAAAATCTGGGAAGAGTGAGGGCACTAAGAATCAAGGTGGAAGAGCATTCTGCAGGACCCCCCCTCCAATTCAAATGCACTAGAAATCTCTGCAAGTACACAGGAATGAGGCTGTCAAGAAACATAAATTTTCCTGGAAGAAAGCCAGTCTCCCTCCTGCGTTTCTGACAAGCAAGTTTTTCATTTACTGGATGAAGCAGTGCATGATTGAAATAGGTGAAAACTTGCAACACCTTTTGCTATTAATATAAATGTTATCAGATGTCTGCTGTGTTCCAATCATTCTTTTTTCTGTCTTTTTTCCCCTGCCAATGAAACACAACGAAGCATAAGCAAGAGTTTTCCTCGGTGTATAACAGTTGGACTGAACAGTCTTATATACCCACTTTGCACTTGAAGGCTCACTCAGCAGAAGGCAAAGAAAGATGGCTTTGTAGAGATGATTCTGCACCTTTGCTGCAGGTGTGAAGGAGGACATGTTGTGGAGCACCTCCCAAAAGAGCCAAACAATATCCTGTTTTTGTTGTTGCTAATGCAGTGTAGAGGGACGCGGGTGGCGCTGTGGGTTAAACCACTGAGCCTAGGGCTTGCCGATCAGAAGGTCGGCGGTTCAAATCCCTGTGACAGGGTGAGCTCCCGTTGCTCGGTCCCTGTTCCTGTCCACCTAGCAGTTCGAAGGTACGTCAAAGTGCAAGTAGATAAATAGGTACTGCTCCGGCGGGAAGGTAAACGGTGTTTCCGTGCACTGCTCTGGTTCACCAGAAGCAGCTTAATCATGCTGGCCACATGACCCGGAAGCTGTACACCAGCTCCCTCGGCCAATAAAGCAAGATGAGAGCCGCACCCCAGAGTCAGCCACGACAGGACCTAATGGTCAGGGGTCCCTTTACCTTTACCTAATGCAGGGTAGGGATATTTGAGGAAAGTGATTTCTGTGAAAACCAGTGTCAACTGATCTTGGTCAAATGTGCGAATTGCAACCTCATTATCCTTCAATTCGGGCATTTCCCTGAATTTTGCAATACAGTAGAACCTCTACTTATATCCTGCTCTGCTTAGGCCCGTTCCAAGTCACAACCACGGCAAACCTGGAAGTAAACACCAGTTTTGCCATGATTCGCGCATGCACAGAAGGGGCTGCCACCGTCTGCACATGCGCAGAATTGGGCTGCTGCCGAATGCGCCTGTGCACAATGGCGCTTCTACCAGCGACCCATTTCGCCATAAGGACGGTCCTCAGGAATGGATTGTGATCATGAGTAGAGGTTCCACTGTATAGTTCTTACTTCAAAAATGTGTTTTAGAATTGTTTTAAAAGATAATAGTCAACGCTCTTATACATTTTTATGTGGTATATGCATAGTAAATGTGGTGCAGAGGTTAAAGTGCCAGACTGGGACCTGGGATACCAGGACTGAAATCCCCACTCATCCATGAAGCTCACTAGGTGACCTTGGGTCAACTTCTCTCAGCTGAACCTACAACACAGGATTATTGCGAAGATAAAATGGGGAGGAGAGAACCAGGTGCCGTGTTTAAATCACTGCAGGAATTGTGAGATATAAATGTAATAAAGGTAAAGGGACCCCTGACCATTAGGTCCAGTCGTGACCGACTCTGGGGTTGCGGCACTCATCTCGCTTTACTGTCTTAGGTAGCTGGCGTACAGCTTCCAGGTCATGTGGCCAGCATGATTAAGCCGCTTCTGGTGAACCAGCGCAGCACACGGAAATGCCGTTTACCTTCCTGCTGGACCTATTTATCTACTTGCACTTTGACATGCTTTTGAACTGCTAGGTTGGCAGGAGCAGGGACCGAGCAACGGGAGCTCACCCCGTCACAGGGATTCAAACTGCCGACTTTCTGATCGGCAAGTCCTAGGCTCTGTGGTTTAACCCACAGCGCCATCCGCGTCCCTATAAATGTAATACTAATGGAATAAATACATTGCTATAAAATATGTATTAAGATTTGCCTTTTCCAGTATAATATGTACTTAGGTGACAGGGGGGGAATGAGAACCTGAAAGGACCTGAAACTGACAGATTTTATCCAGAGATTGTGCTTGGATGTGCTCTGTTTGTGTTGGGGGGTGGGGTGGGGAGAGACAGAGAGACAACACCTTCCACGTGCTAGCTCTGGTTTGGGAACTTTTATAGGTTTTCCTGAGTTTGGAGGATGAAGAGGGAACTGAGAAGAAAAATGTGCCAAGCTTAAGCAAACTGCCTAGGATTCACTCATCTCTACACCAGAGCCAATTCAGGGCTGATATTATTTTGCTGAATGTCTGGAGGACATCTGGTAACATAATCCAGCTCATATGAGCAATGATGCTCTTAAGAAGGGATCAACAATATCTCACTCAAAGGTAAAACAGATGTAGTTATTTGCCACAGACAACTACTAAAAAGGTTTATGTTGCATATGGTGAATAGGAACACCTGGATTATCAGAGATTCACATTTTTATAACTGTGCACACAACTCTCTAATTAAGGAAAATGTGATTTCACAACACAGGAGCATATGTCACCATCAGATTTTCTTTCGTAAGATTTCTAAAAGATCACTGGAACCTACCAACTGGTTTGGGCACTTCCACTAACTAGTGAAATGCAAGGGAAGGAATGCAGCTGAACTAAAATTGAAGTGCCTCACTTTTCTAAGTGATTAGAATTAAAAAGTAAATGAACAGTTCATAATGGAAAAACGAATACGAAGAAACCCTACAAAATATACGATCATCCTTATTTCTCGTTCTTACCCCAAGCACAATGAAAATCATTCATTCACTTCTGTGTGTTGTTCTATAAACTCCTCCGGTGCTGAAAGCTTTGATTTTATGCTGGTAATGATTTCACATTAAATAGGCAGTGGCTCCCATGGAAGGAAATTTGTTTTTGTCTTTTTGACTTGCATTTGCTAATATTTCAACAAGTTCCTATTTTCTGTGCCCTTGATTAGAAGCAAAATTCCAATAACTTTGAGCATTCTGCTGTATGATTAATGCTACAAGATGGCACCATATGAAAGAAGCTGGAAGAAATAATGAGGCCAACTTATTAAAATACACAGTGGATAAGGCAGCTCAGCATATAAGTAAGGGGAGGGCTTTAATTGGAGGTTTAATGAAACCACACCAAATTCTATCCTTAGGCATAGGTCAGCTATGCTCTGAAACTGACAAAATTGGGTACCTACTCAAATGAGTTCTTTATTTTGATTTTTAAAAGCTACAACATTCAGACACTTCAGTTGCAAGCGATAGGGTCTGCACATTCCAAAAGCACCACACAATTAATTTTTTCTGGCATTAGTTGAACTTCCATTTCAATAGCTGGTGCTGGCCTTGATATAACTCGAGTTGTGCATACGTGTTATTCTTAATAACTGGTGGTTTTGTAAGGAATGTGCTTTCAGTTTGCCTTCTTAGTACAGAAAGTATTGATCTGATATGTAAATATCTTTCTTAATTCTACTTAATTCAAGAGGGTTCTGGAAGCTTCTCTGTGTGAAATAAGCTTCATAGTGTTTGGGTTATTCCTTCAGAGAAGCTGAGTACAGCTGGCTTAAACTGGTTCTGTTATCTCTTCTGTCAAGGTCATGCTGACTATAAAAGTAAGGCGAGAAGGAGCCTGGGTTTCATTTTCCCTTTCTATCTTTTTTCCTTCTGGTATGGTGTTCTGTACATAGTATGCTTGGTGTTAAGGTTTAGACTTATAGTAAGTTATTGTAAGTTTAAGTTAAGTCTGCTGCAACTGGATTTCTTATGGACTGTGTCAATCCTGAATGTATTGGATTTGTGACAATTATGCTTATTTGCTTTCAGTAGCAGTATGGTGTTCTGAGTCATTTCAGAACTTTTCCAATTAATCACTACGCCCACCACAAAAATCCTATATTCAGGACGGTCAATTTATGTATTCTCAGGGAGACGGGGCTCATATTCTCCCTCTCTCTCTTTTTTTTAATGATATTTATTGAAATTTCCAATAAAAGCATACAAATACCAATACAAACAACAACAATAAAAAACAAAACAAACAAAACACAAAACAACAGGTATAATTTCAAATCTTATTTTCTCAACCTATTTTCCCCGACTTCCTCATACCTCCCCGTTTTGTATTCTAGTTTCATTATCCAAATCAGCAAATCCATTCCCTTACTTCCCAAGAGTTTTCGCTAATTCCATTCCTTTTCTTAATCAAGGTCTCTGAAAACCACATTATTTTTAAACCCCTGTCTATCTAGCATTCATTAATCTTATAGTATTTATTAAGATAGTCTTTAAATTTCTTCCAATCTTCTTCCACTGTCTCCTTCTCCTGGTCGCGGATTCTGCCCGTCATCTCCGACAGTCCCATGTAGTCTGTCATTTTCATCTGCCATTCTTCCAAAGTAGGTAGATCTGGTGTCTTCCAATACTTTGCAATAAGGATCCTTGCTGCTGTTGTGGCATACAAAAACAAAGTTCTATCCTTCTTTAACACCACATGGCTAACCATACCGGGGCTCATATTCTCAAGGCAGTAGTACAGCATGACTGCTGCAAGCATAGCCAAGTTCTGTAACTATGGTCACATCTGCACTATTACAGTCATACCTTGGGTTACAGACACTTCAGGTTGCGTTTTTTCGGGTTACGCTGAAATCCGGAAGTACCGGAACAGGTTACTTCTGGGTTTCGGTGGTTGCGCATGTGCAGAAGCGCTGAAACACAACCCGTGCATGCGCAGTCACACCGCTGCAGGTTGCGAATGCTGCGGTTTGCAAACGTGCATCCTGCACAGATCACGTTTGCAACCCAAGCATCCACTGTACATTAAAAGTAGTAGCACATCACTTTAAACAGTCATGGCTTCCCCCAAAGAATTCTGGGAAGTGTTGTTTGTTAAGGGTGCTGAGACTTCTTGGGAGACCTCCATTCCCCTCTCAGAGCTTCAGTTCCAAAAGTTCCCTGGGAAGGAGGATTGGTAGTTAAAGCACTCTGGAAATTGGCATCACTAAGCATGGAAGAGACACATGTACACAGCTGTCATGACAGCATCAGTCACCTGCAGTGAGCATGATCAGTTCATATATTGATGGAGGAGGAGACCACTAGTCACAATTAAAACTAGAAGTAGATCCAGGCGATTATTTTGTTTTGTTTTTTTTTTCCTTTTAAAAATGGCCATACTGATAGATTATAATTCCCATCAACTCCAGCCAGCATGGCTAATGGTCAGGGACGATGGGTAGTTGTAGCCCACGCCTGGACAGCTTCAGGTTTCCCATCACTGCTTTAAATGGAAACTGAACCCTTCTACTGTGCTGGTCTCACACACACACACAAATACAAACAAGGGAGCTTTTCAGTTTTGTGAGCCAGACCACTTAATCAAAATGTCAGCACAGAGAACTCTTATCCCACTTGCACAAACAAAATACAGGAGAGATTTCTTCTGGCAATAACCTCCAAACTGAAAAGGGCATTGACAAGGGATTTAGTTGGATCATGCAGTCATCAGCAAGGTTGTTAAGAGCCAATCAGGGTATGCTCTTTGGAGCACAGAGGATTTTTTATTTATTTATTTATTTTCAGCCAGCAGTAAATGGGAACAGGCAGGTAGGAATAACCTAAGGTGACAGAAGCAAAGGATATTCTCTGTGCATGGGTCTAGGTTGGGACTTAAAGCAATTTGACAATAGAAACTCTTCGCTGTGACTTTTGGAAGGTACATTGTGTGAGATCAAATAGCCTAGGATTTTAGGCAGCCACCGAAATCATAAGCATTCAAATTTCTGAGCATATTGCAGTGAAACTTTCATGGATAGCATGTCAACCAGTGTCAACATAATTGTACATAACAATATTGGGATGCGGGTAGCACGGTGGTCTAAACCACAGAGCCTCTTGGGCTTGCCGATTGGAAGGTTGTTGGTTCAAATCCTCACAACAGGGTGTGCTCCCGTTGCTCTGTCCCAGCTCCTGCCAACCTAGCAGTTCAAAAGCCCACCAGTGCAAGTAGACAAATAGGTACTGCTGCGGCAGTAAGGTAAATGGTGTTTCCATGCACACTGGTTTCCGCCACAGTGTTCTGTTGCACCAGAAGCAGTTCAGTCATGCTGGTCACCTAACCCGGAAAGCTGTCTGTGAACAAACACTGGCTCCCTCGGTCTGAAAGCGAGATGAGCGCTGCAATCCCACAGTCACCTTTGACTAAGGTTACCAGATTTTTTCAATGAATCCAAGGACACTTTTCAACTTCAATGGATTTTGTCAGGGGACTGATTTGTAAATCTGGGGACTGTCCCCGGGAAACGGGGACATCTGGTAACCTTCCATTTGACTGGACTTAACTGTCCAGGGGTCCTTTACCCTTACCTTTTACATAACAATGTTGGCTCCAGAATTTTGGATGGCCCACATGTGAGTTGATTAGCAGCAAACTGGTGTTGTATGACCTTAGGTTCAATCCCTCCCATTTCCAGATTTTTTTTATTTTTTAAAAAAGGAAGACATATTTCATATCTCCTGTTCCCGAGACCCTGGAGAGTTACCTTTCCCCCATTCAAAGTGGACAGTACTGTGCTAGAGGAACAAATAGTTTGACCTGAGGCAAGGCAACTCCCTTTGTTTCTAGAGGAAGAACTTCTGACCTCCTCAAGTACTTAATAAAAAGTGAGAATGGTGGCACTACTGAGGCAGTGTGCTCTTTGCCAAGTTGGTGACTCTGGCAAGTGCTGTCACATTCTAAAACTGACCCTGCCACATGATGAACAACTCCTAAGCAGTTATGAGATGGAACTGGAATAAATGACTCCTTGGCACTTACAGCCAGTAAGTGGAGAGCCAGTGTGGTGTAGTGGTTAAGAGCGGTGGACTCGTAATCTGGTGAACCGGGTTCGCTTCCCCACTCCTCCACATGCAGCTGCTGGATGACCTTGGGCCAGTCACACTTCTCTGAAATCTCTCAGCCCCACTAACCTCACAGAGTGTTTGTTGTGGGGGAGAAAGGGAAAGGAGAATGTTAGCCGCTTTGAGACTCCTTCAGGTAGTGATAAAGCGGGATATCAAATCCAAACTCTTCTACAGTTCTAGTTTGACATGTGTGGGGAGGAATATCAGGGCCTCCTAACAGCTCCCAGCACCTTTAATAAATGTTTTGCCTTGATCCTCTGGCTCTACACACTATTTCAACATATTATTACAAAAGCTGGGTGCCATCCCCTCCTCTCTGCTGAGCAGTAGCAAGATTCCAGGAGGGAGGTTCCAGGGGCTCACCCGGGGGTTATTCTCCTTTGGAGAATTGAAGACACAGCAGAGACTGTCATAGCTTTAAGAAAATACAATGTATTCACATATTTACACCTTCAGTCTGCATGGAGGGAGTCCAGATCTTCCAGCATGGTCATCTCAGTAGGGGCTTTTCCCCACAGCGGTGCAGCACTCCAGTCCAGTTCAAGGCATCTCTCCTAATTCTGCTGTTCCTAAAAAACTAAGTCTCCTTTGTTCAGTTGCGCCTAATGGTCAGTTCTTTTTATGCTCCGAAGTACTAATGGTTATTCCCCCCAGGTGTCACTTAGCAAAGGAGTTCCCCTGACTTCATCAACACTTGCTGATTGGCTAGGAGTAAAGACTGGTACACACTTAGGACGCTTACCTAGGTTAAATAATTCTCACATGCTAATTGCTGATGCTCAGAAGTCGGCTGACATATTACAATATGCATGGATCTTGATAGGATTCTCAAGGTCTGACACAATCTTTGCACATAAACACTAATTAAACACCTCAAACTCCTTGCATAAACCTTTTTCTGATACATATCAAAACTGTCTTATAGCATATCCCATTTATAATGTACAAGTTCTAATTAAATCCTAATATTTACTAAATCTAAACATTTAGCATCACAGATCCATTATAATATTTTTGGCAAGGTTCCCTGCCTGATAATATCCATTTGACACCTTTGCAACATTGTTTTCAGAGCCTGCTTAATTTTCTGTGTGAATTATTGTTGTTGTTGTTTTAAAACTGATTGCACCTATATTTCAGTTAATTTTCTGCCTACCTGTTTTTAAAAGTTTGGTTTTTTACCAGCATTTTAATAAATATTTTAGGTCAACTGCTTAGAGGTTTTTGTGGATCAAGCATTATATACATAAAACAAGCAAAATAAATAAATCCTGCTTTAGCCAGGTGGTTGTCATATAGCCAGAAATGTTTAGCAGTCACATTTTCTTGGAGCAAAGGACACAGCAGATAGATGTGGCTGTTTTCCCACCCCCAAATTGGAAATTCAATGCTTCAAGTCAGCTGCCTATCAGAAGCTCAGGATGAGCTGAATTCACTGGTGCTCTAGTTTGCTAATCCTTTTGCTGCCGAGACACACAGGCCTAGTGTTGCATATATTACCAATGTATTTGATATGGACCCCTCCTGTTCATGCCTGCTGAGTCTGTATGTGAATTCAGCTTGTGTGCATTTGCACCTGCTGTTCCGCCTAACCGACTGCTGCTTTCCAAACTCAACAAGCTGCTGGTGAGTGATGCATGTGCTCTGTTGTATGTCCACAGCTATTATCTGCATGGCGGAAATCAGTGTACCTAAAAGGATTGTGCAGAGAAGAGTCATGTCCTTGTGAGGGGCTTTTTTGGTATACATTAGCTGCTGAACTGATTGGCTTTCTCTCACCATAAAGACAAAACAAAACACACAACGACAATAAATTATGCAGCATAATGTAAACCAATCAATAAATGAATATTCTGAAATGATAGGTAGCGATGCTCCTCTGTGTGTGTTTGTTGCTGCTACTTCCAGTATCTCTGCAAGCAGCGTCATCTGCTGAAGTTTGAGTACCTCTAGAGAGCCTGATGTAGGCAATTTCCTACAAATGTGTTTGTTAATTAAGGTCACCTCTGACGACTGGCTGAGATAGAAGATTCAGTTGCCTAATTTTGACACAGGTGGTAAACCTGATTCTGGGCTGTGTACATTCAGACTACTGTTGGGAATCCCCATGAGTGAATACACTTATGTTTCTCTGGCACATTAATCCCCAACATGCAAAATTTTAATGATGATGGAATCATTTTGTTTTGAGGAGCTGTCTATAATATAAGCCCCTACCTGGAAGTCTGATGTCATACTGCCCAAACACAGGCTTAATAAGTCAACAACTGTCAGGAGACAGCCAACTGTAAATCACACGAAACAAACAGAATTAACTCTTTATTAGAAAATTTAAAAAAGGATCTGCACAGGAGTGTGTGGTCTAAACCATGGAGCCTCTTGGGCTTGCTGTTCGGAAGGTTGGTGGTTCGAATCCATGCAACAGAGTGAGTTCCCGTTGTTCTGTTCCAGCTTTTGCCAACCTAGCAATTTGAAAGCATACCAGTGCAAGTAGATAAATAGGTGCTGCTGTGACAGGAAGGTAAATGGCGTTTCCATGCACTCCGGCACTCGTCACGGTCCTCCATGTGCCAGAAGCGGTTTAGTACTGTCTGTGGTCAAACTCTGGCTCCCTTGGCCTGAAGCTAGATGAGTACCGCAACAAATAATCACCTTTGACTGGACTTAACTGTCTTGGGGTCCTTTACCTTTTACCTTGAAGCAGTTTTGGAGACTCACCTCTCATCTCCCTATACACACACACACACACACACACACACACAGCCCTTCAACATCCCATAGAACAAGCTGCCATTGAGCCTAGAAACAATGCCGAAAACAGTGTTTGTCAACCACCCAAAAAAGGTTCAATGTGTGGTTTAGCATACAGCATTGAGACTCTTGCACCACACAATCCTCAAAAAATTACTTTGATGTGTGCAAAAGGAGTAGCCTCAGAAAAATATTCAGAATGTTTTTGTGGCTCATACATAGGTGGGACAATGAAAATTTAGGTCTTGATATCTGAAAGCCATCCCACACTGAAATATAGGCAGCATTATACACATTTTTACAAGTGTCAATGATACTTCTTCCACAAACAGAGTAAGTTCCATGTCTAGGTAGTGTCTCTATGATCTGGCGGTGAGTACTTTGAAAAAGTGACACCAGTCACAGTAATTGGGATTGCTTGTGATACACTAACCACACAAAGGATACAGGTTCATACAATGGATAGCAGTTTCATGCAATTCCATGTAAGCTGTGATCTAACATCATTATTAAATATTAGGAGTGTGCCTGATAAAGCTATAAGTCAACTGTTCACCTCTGTTGAAGAAAATAATCACATTTGTAATTGAGACATTTTAGATCTCATTAGGAGAAAGTTATGGTTTAGTTGTAGGTTAAGACTTTAGATTTAGTATTTGATGCCAGCATTTCAAGCTGAAGCCATTAAAGTGTCTCTTTCAGTGATGGATACTGTCTTTTGTAGTTTCAGGTACAATAAAAAAAAATCCATATTTCTCTGGCAACTTCTGCATCCAATCATTATCACTCATTTCAAAACTCTACATGTCAATAACTTAAACAGGGTACATGGAGAATTATGCAGTACGAGGGTTCATAAATTTGCAGATATGATTACCCTGAGAGCCAGAGAAGAACAGTGAAAATGTCACAAAATGATATGAAATAAATGTTGCTGCAATTTGGAAAAAAACAAAAGGCCCCTTTCTTTGGAAAACAATGCTATAATTTAAGATTGTGTCTGATTTAGCATCTGTGCTAGAAAACATGCTCTTTCAAAGGGATAACTGACAGCCAATTCAGTGAGCTACAAAGAAGCACAGAATGGTCTTACTGGTGGGATACAAGCCACTCAGTTTGACATTTCGTAATGTTGCACATCTTTTGCATGACAACAGAACACTCCACCTCTATAATAAGAGCTGTCTATTTCAGCCAGGAATTCCAGCTGTTTCCATTCCTTTGAAAGACAGGGCATTTTTTAATGGTTTGCTAATTGGATCTACAAATGTGATGTAGCTACAAAGAACACAAAAGCAATTCTCAGATGTTTCAAGCATGATATTTCTAGTAGGGATAAGAGATTTGTAATATCTTAATATGATGCACCATTAAGGTCTCATTTGCAAGTTCCCATGTCATTTAGAAAATTGTTGAATAGCCTCTCTAGTTAAGGGCTTAAGAAATGTCCCTGTATCTTGTCTGGCTTCTCTCAAACTTCATCAGATGTCTTGCCCTGAGAAAAATCTTCAAATTCATTCTGAAAATTTGTGACAACCATGCTCAGAAGGCAGCACATGCACAGATGACAGCCACATTGAAAAGGAGTTCCAGGGGCTGGCAGGCACTGGGGAACAAATTAGACAATGTGCATTGAACTAATGACTCAAATAACTTCTATAATTAGTAAATGCACACAAGCAACACCCCTTGGCTGGTTTGATGGTCAATGCAAAGTGGCTAAGAAAGTTCTGACCAAGGCAATTAGGGATTCAGATAAGAACCCATCAGAGTAATCCAATGGAAAATTTGATCAAATGTAGATTGGAATACAAGAGTCTGCTCAAAAACAAAATAGGTGCATATATGAAAAACCCAGTGACAAGGCCTGAGACTACCAGTAAGGGAAAAGAGGGAAGACACATTCTGGGCACTGGTGACCTGGTGCTTCAATGGAGTGAGGTCATCACAGGAAGTCTCAATACATGCCTTTGATTGGGTTAAATATTTCTCCAGGGTATTTGGTGGTCATTCTGGGTAGTCACATATACCAGCAGTGTATAACGAATTTCAAACCTACCTAAGTGGAAAACAGTCTCCTGTAATGAGATGTTGTTGTTGTTTAGTTGTGTCCAACTCTTTGTGACCCCATGGACCAGAGCACGCCAGGCACTCCTGTCTTCCACTGCCTCCTGCAGTTTGGTCAAATTCATGTTAGTAGCTTCGAGAACACTGTCCAACCATCGCGTCCTTTGTCGTCCCCTTCTCCTTGTGCCCTCAATCTTCCCCAACATCAGGCTCTTTTCCAGGGAGTCTTCTCTTCTCATGAGGTGGCCAAAGTATTGGAGCCTCAGCTTCAGGATCTGTCCTTCCAGTGAGCACTCAGGGCTGATTTCCTTCAGAATAGATAGGTTTGATTTTCTTGCAGTCCATGAGACTCTCAAGAGTCTCCTCCAGCACCATAATTCAAAAACATCAATTCTTTGTCGATCAGCCTTCTTTATGGTCCAGCTCTCACTTCCATACATGACTTATTTCCTGTCTGAAATCAAATAAAGCTGCTGGAGAAGATATGTTCCCACCTGAGCTCTATAAGAAAGACTTAGAATGATGCCTATCCTGACTTATTAATCACCAAAAACAAAATGGGTCAAATGCCATTTGGATGGAGTATTAGCCTAGTTGCCCCTGAAAAACTAGCAACATTACTATGTCATAAATATAGTGGCTGTGGATCCAGGATATACGAGTTGAATTTGGTAAATTATATGTTCATGCATATGCAGGGAAACATAGATGCAGAGTGGGGGGAAATGGGGCTAAAATACTATGAGTCTTCCCCAGTACAAACCTATCTGAATTCTCAGGTTATCATCCAAACGCCTTCTCTGACATTATAAGGCAATAAATGCATGCATGCAAGAATAAATAATAGTGGGAAGCCTGCCTCATTTCTATGCAGTGCTCAAATATATTTTAAGACAAGAACAGAATGGCCTAGTAACAACAACCATCACTGGTGGTAATAATAATATACTGGCTATGTTGTCCTAATTCAATACCTACAGTATGGCAGGGAGTGGAAAGAATCTATAGTCCCAACTAAATTAAATAGTGTGGATAATTTCTTGTTCTGCATTGATGACATGGAGCCACTTTTAGACGTCCTTTGATGGAAGATTAACGCTGGGCCTTTTTGATGCCAGATTTATTCTCTTGAATAGAGACCGACCTATCAATTCTATGTAAACCATTGTTCATAAGTGATAGTGTTTTTCATGTTGGAGGAAATGTAGGTGAATGAGCCCTTGATAGGATGGGTGATGATGTTAGGTCTTGTAACAGAGCTGTCTGAATAAGGACAGAATTGACACCTGGGTTTCTTGTAGGGCCTAGACTCTGGATTGTTTCTTTGTATGGTAATCTAGTGTCATTGAAGAAGCTGGTATTCTGACCCGCATATATGATCTTTCTTTAATTAAATGCCCCCCCCCCTATTTTCTCATGGGTTCAGAAGTACTACACTCCAGCAGGAATTGTGTCACTCCCTTGAATAGTGTAAGACAAAGACAAAGTTTTTCAGTAACTGAACATTTCTCAAGGACGTTTTAGGCAACACTAATCCCCCAATGAGTGTTACAGTAGCAGAATATGATATCCTGAAGCAAATTTCTGTTTTTCAATCTTAGAGGCTCACCTCCCTGGGGAGAAAAGTATTTTTCTTGGAAGGTTCAAATAGTTCAAAGGAAAAGGAATACAAATGAAATGTGTTACTTCTTAATTGTTTTTAATGTTGATAACCTGGAAAGAAAGAAAGAAAGAAAGAAAGAAAGAAAGAAAGAAAGAAAGAAAAGGAAGGAAGGAAGGAGGGAAGGAACTTATTGCTCTTCACTTCCTTTGTTGTTTTATGTTTGCCAAAAGGGATATGAATCCAAAATAAATAAAACAAACGTCTTCCCTTTACTCAGTCAAAATACATTATTCAAACTCCAGGATTTCTTCACTGAAGAAGGGAAGACAGCCACTCCACATGATAGCATTTTAGGCATCTGTCTCTGATTTTTTTTAAATAATCAATTTGAAAATGCTGCTTATTGATTTGATTTTTATTTCATTCTCACTGTTGTGTGTACAATATCCAGCTCTTTATCTTACTCTCAGCTTCCTATTGCATCTATCTAGAACTACTGTAGCAACAACAGGACTGAGACACAATATTCTACCCAATGGTTGTGCATGATGGATTGTCCCTTTGGAAATCCATCTTGTAGAACAGTCCCTTTTAAAATAAAATTTTGTATTAGTTTTTCAAAATACCCCCAATAATAGCCAAATTATAACAATAACAATTAATTCCCAAATTATACAATTATCAAAGTGCCAATCAACTTCCAATTAATTTATTTTAGTTAAAGTGGCTCCCCGCATGATGGTTCTGGTGCATTTGCGATCTTATATCACTGTGTTCCATAATCTTAATTAATGACAGTAATATTTCAGTTATAATAATAATCCCTTAGTCAACAACTACATACTGTAATTAATGATTTCCATTAGTGATGTTATAATATATACATTTATAAAGCTTTAAGTGAGGAATTCAAACTATTATGTTTATTCTGCCCTGCATGTGAAAACTGTTATATCTATGGAGATTCCTTCAGTCCATATACAGCATTGTCTCTTTCACTTTCCATTTGTTGTTTTCTCCCATTGTGGCTTGTGGTAGAACTGAATCTCGAAGTTTCTCAGAGGTCTTATCTCTCTGTCCCTTGCTTCAGTGTCTCGGAACAGGCAACAGTCTGCTAGAAACCATTCTGTCTCACTAGTAAAACATGCCACAGATCTTCACCATTTTTCCTTCAGCCTAGGAAAAGCTGGGCAGTTGTCAAACACACTGAAGATTGAATACTCCTTTCCAACTCCCAGAATCTCTGCAACATTCTTATCACAGCCCCAAAAATCTTTTCCTTACAGCAAGAGATTTATGGCCCAATTAAACTTTATCTTAGATTACATTTCGTCAGTAGCACACACAAATCTCAGGCTCTTTTTCCTTGTCTGTTGTTTTTAAACAGAGGTGAGGGGAATTAATGTCTTTCCAACCTAGTCATACTTGAGCTTCTCCTCCTTTCTTAATTTCATATCACACAAATTTCTATTTTTGCTTGTTAAGATCAATATTACCCCAATGTCCCTTCCTCACTTGTAAATATCTTTTTATCTTATGTTCTGGAGAGAGTTGCCGAATCATAAATATACAAAAGAAACTTAGAATAAACAAATCATGGGTTTCCCTCTCCCGAACCGACTCTCATGCTGAAAAAAATCTTATCTCAATTCAAACCTTTGATCCATGTAGTTGGTATATTCGGCAGTATGTTGTTGCAACCCTTTTCCATCATGCACTGGTACCTTAAAGCCAATTAAAGATCCAATTAAATGAAGAACCTCTGCTTCTTAATGGCGGTGTAGAAGAGTTTTCACCAGATTAAGTGTTTTGAACTCAGTGCCTCCTTGCCTCCCACATTCCATGGTAGAGCAAGATCGAGGTACTGACATGAACTGCAAATAAAGCCCATTCCCCCTGTCCCTGGTGGGAATTTGCAAGGATGATTTACCCTCTATCATCCTTGTTTTTCATTTGCTGATGATCCCCAGCTGTCGTGGGGGCTACCTCCATTAAGGCAGGTGGGACCGGAAGCCCATCTTGTAGAAAAGTCCCAAGTACTCTTAATTCAGTGATCACCCCAGCTGTGCTCAATGGGATTGATTCCTTAGTAAGTGTTTCAATGTTCTTTAAGATATCTCTGAAGATACCAATGCTTTTTTCAGGGGGTACTCAAGTGTATGCAGTACCAGCGCCTCTTTTGTTGTTAAAAAGAGTGGCGCTTACTGCAACAATTTCTTGGTGAGTACCGGCACCTATATAATATATATAGGCAGACAGTATAAAAGTGGAAAAGTTAATACGCTTAGTTACTAATATATTCACAACAAAATTGGATATGAAATCCAAATTAGGGATCCCCAGAGTGAGGACTGCATAGGCTTCTGACAGAACATATTCCAGGAAAAACAGCTGCTGAGGACACTGTTACACAATTAAAATCAGAAGTTATAATACAAAACATCTGTAGTGATTTTTTAACCCCATAAAACATCATCTGCATTAGGGCACAGCTGTATTCAAAATTTCTATATGTGTGATGATAATTATGCTATTGGCAATAATTGCCTTTTCTGTTCTTTAAGTGTTATGCACATAGATACTACCGATAAAACTGGTTGGACTGAGAACCACAGTACTCAGAAACTTAATTAGTGAACTGTAGGGTTGCCATATTTCTGGACAGAAATGTTGGTGAGCTATTATTTTTTTTGGGGGGGGGGCAAAGTTGTTGAGCTTTCTTGTGTAAAATCGCAAATTGGACATTTTTGAACTATTTCTGAGGAAAATCAGCAAAAATGACACTGCCAAGATGGGCTGCCATATGTCTGGATTTCCCAGGACATTTACACTGATTGACACCCAGATGCTGCTTATGGAAAATTCTGGACATATTACAATCCTAGAAGAATCAGCTATATCTTTTCTGAGAGTTAATTTTCTATTTAAACTTGTGGCCTCTATCTCTGAAATGCACCCAAGGATGACCAAACCTAAGAATTCCAGTTCCTCTTTGTTTCTCATTTTGATAGTCTTAGTTTCAGTTCTCCATTTTTTTTTAAAAAAAAGTCTTCATGAAATTTCACCTTGCTGCGAATTTCTACTAATAGGCACATTTGCTTGCAATTTTGCTTAATTCACTAATTTTTGAAACACATTTTTCCTAATTTAACGCATTTGTGCATGCTGTCTTCACTAATATCTGCATTTCTATGCACACCTTACCTTGGTATATGCATTTTTGTGCATGTGGCCTGGCTGGAACTCTGCACTGCAAAATTCAGAGAAATGTGGACTTTCAAAGGAGGGCTGTGTTTTGGTTTGCATAGTGTTTCAGACAGTGTGAATTAGGTAGATTTACCTTTAAATGCAAGCTGAATCCAATTTCTCCCCTTCCCTAAATATGCCATTTCCCCAGTAGTATAAATATGATTGCTACATGTGTAGATAACTGTCTTTGGGTAATAAAAGTCCAGTGAAAAAAGATAATTTAATAAAAAAAATTAGTCCAATGAAAGGAAAGGAGTAGATTAATTATGGAAATATTGCTATTACATTAAGAACCTCAAGCTACCCGTGTTATAAATGGTACAAGAGATATTATTGGCAGGATTAATTATATCAGATTTGTTCACTTAATGGCATTTCTCTTTAAAGAACACTGTCAAGGGGATAATCTACTGTTACAATTCCAGAGCCCTTGAATGCAATAGTGGTGGGGAGGAGGGCAGTCAGGGTGCTGGTACCCTTCATCAGGATCAGAACCAGAAAGATGGGCCCTTGGTCAGTGCTTGACCTGACCAACCACTGCCACTGGCCAATAGCCATGATGGAGAAAGGGTGGCTGGTGTGTGTGTTGGGGAAGGATCCCAACATAGAGGAGGAAAAATGGCAAGGGATGCATCTATCCAGTGTTGCAGCTCTGCTGACAGAATAGACTTCTGTACTTGCAATAGAGATTCTCTTCTTCCCTTCTCCAATCCACACTCCCTCCAAAATCAGCTCCAAAGGATTGGGGGACCCTCCAGAGCTGACTGGGGGCAAACAGAGGGACATAGGAGCCAACTCCTAGGGGCCAAGGTCCCTTGGGTACCCAAATGAAACATTTGAGGGGCCTGACCACCCAAAGTCAATGGGCATCCCCATTCAAATGATGTGCGGGTACCACATCATGTGATCAACAATGCAGGGTGAGGCTTACCTGGGCCCCCCAATATTTTATTCACGTTTGCACCCCTCCAGAGGGAAGAAATGAAATGAAAGTCTTGTTGCACCAATAGAACTGCACTGGCTCAGCACTGGATACAATCCCCAGAAGGGGAGCCTGTCATAAATGGCAAAACATTAAAAGTTTAAAGTAAGTCCCATGCTGTACTTGTATCTTAAGTTTGACAGGATTGATGACTGTATAAGGAAGCACATGGCTCATTTGGGCTCAGTGAACTTGATGGATGCATTTGTTGATTTGTGTAGAATAGGACACTCATTCTTTTCTGGAGACACTAGTTGCATGCTCATATAGATTGTACGCCACCTTGAGCTCCTTGAGAAAAAGTGAGATATAAATAAAACAAATATACCATTATGAGATGGTATCATCACACTGAAAGCTTCCCTATTATCACTCTATTTTGTTGCCTGCAAATTTGAGGAAATGTACAGAATGATAACAACATGCTGTTAATTGTTAATTACTATGTGTTACACATAGTTACTCTGTTACAGGGACGCAGGTGGCACTGTAGTCTAAACCACAGAGCCTAGGGCTTGCCGATCGGAAGGTCGGCAGTTCAAATCCCTGAGATGGGGTGAGCTCCCGTTGTTCAGTCCCTGCTCCTGCCAACCTAGCAGTTCAAAAGCACATCAAAGTGCAAGTAGATAAATAGGTACTGCTCCGGAGGGAAGGCAAGCGGCATTTCCGTGCGCTGCTCTGGTTTGCCAGAAAACAGCGTAGTCATGCTGGCCACATGACCCAGAAGTTGTCTGCGGACAAACGCTGGCTCCCTCGGCCTATAGAGTGAGATGAGCACACAACCCCAGAGTTGTCTGCAACTGGACTTAACGGTCAGGGGTACCTTTACCTTTTTTGTGTTACTGAGGAGAAGCGGGTATGAGGCTGTTGTTTTTGCTGTAAGGCCTACTCCTTATCTAATAGAAAAAGCCTCAGGTTTATCCAACCAGAGGGGGGGGGGTTTAAGTTGAAAAGAGATACCGTATTTTTCGCTCTATAGGACGCACCCGACCATAAGACGCACCCGGTTTTAGAGGTGGAGAACAAGAAAAAAAATAAATCTCTCCCTTTCTGCACAGTGCCCCTTCATTGAAGTGGCAGGAGAAACAAAGCCCCTTCCATTTCTCCTCCCGCTTCGCTGAAGGGGCACTGCGCAGAGAGGGAAAGCTGCGAAGCACTTCTCCAGCAAAGCAAAGCCAGGAAAGCAATGTGAAGCTTCCAGAGCACAGCAGGAGCTCCCACTGTGCTCCGGAGGCTTCGTGTTGCTTTCGCTGAAGCCATGGAGCCTGCATTTGCTCCATAAGACACACACACATTTCCCCTTAATTTTTGGAGGGGGAAAATTGCGTCTTATAGAGCGAAATGTATTTGTGTCATACATTTTGTCTAGATACAAAAGTCAACAGGCCAACAGCAGCATAAAGTTGATAAGTAGAAGCAGGATTTAATTTTGATTTGGAATAATTTGGGGATATATTTCACTACGGCATGGCAATTCAGCCACTAGGTGTCACCCAAAAGAACTAAGGAGCGTCTCATTTTTGCTTTTGTTTGCTTTTGCTTTCGAATTCAGATTGTGCCACATATCCTCTTTAACAGGATTCAAAGCTCGTTTGAACTCTGTAGGCGGCATAGCCAATTATTTCAGAAGCCATCGGAAGGCTGCATAATAATATGTCAGGTGTAAAACGATTAAAATGAATTTACTGTAAATACAAGTCAACAACTATTCTCTCAATTGCAGCATTTTGGCAAGCTATCCTTCAGGCACGGTAACCTTACCTTGTCACATAAGGGCAAGGTGGAGAACTCCCTTGAGGTTGAACTTCCAAGGATGGCACACCAGTGGTAGACAGGGCCAGAAGGAAAAGTGGGTGGGGGAATGGAGATTACATTCTACCCAAACAGAAGCTAGAGGCCTCTACACACATCCTCTCTCCAGGCGAGCAGGAGTCATTATCACAGTTCAAGGACTTGTTCCATACAGGAAGAAGTACTTGAGGAGGGCACAGGTCCGTGACATGGGGAAAGTCCCAATGGCAGAATAGAGAAGCTTGAAGGACTGCATTTTACCAACAATTTGGAAGTTCCCCAGCCCAACAAAAAGTCCTTGTATTTCTGGAGCTTATGTATTACAGGAAGGAAGTTGATGTGTGTGCTTGACACTCAAGGAAACATAATAAGCTTCCTTCTATCAACGAACTATTAGTCCATCTAGCTCAGTAATCTGAATGTGATACTTTTGTACTTAACTTCCTCAAAGCAGGAGATCCAGATTGTGCCCTGAGGTGGTTAGGATAGTCCCAGACATCCTGAAGCAGCACACATACCTGGGCAGACATCTTGATTTTTAGAAAACTCTAGAAATGTGAGTTTCTACATCTCTCCCTCAGTGTGAGGAACATGAAGTGCATCCCTCCTTGGTGGTTAATGTCTTTCTTGAACTTCATGCACACACAGTTCAACTGACTTTTACTCAGAGTAGACCCAATGAAAGGAATGGACCTTGCTTAATCATGCTCATTAAATTCAATGGCTCTACTCTGACTTAAACTTAGTTGAATGCCACCCTTTATTGTAAAGAGAAAAGTCAGAGAGGGGGCCATTGATAAATCTCTCCCTTGAAATAGGAGGCAAGAAATGTACCCTAAAATAACAACGGATTGTTTTGAATGTTTCTGCCTGCTAGCACAAGGGCTCTTGCACCAGTGGACAGGTGAGTTTTAATGCTGACCAACAAAGGAATCCAATGCAACACTTGCACAATCTTTTGAACAAGAAAGTTGCTAGCAACCTGCTTATGCATTCTCTTACACAACAACATTTGGCTGGCACAGAATGTTAGTATGTTGCTAAGTGACTTTAACTGAGTGATACCCTGCGCTACTGAAGTACTAGCTAAAATGCTTAAATGTAGTACAGTGGTACCTTGAGTTACAAATGCCTCAGTTTACAAATGCTTCAAGTTACAGACTCCGCTAACCTGGAAGAGTTACCTCGAGTTGAGAACTTTGCTCCAGGATGAGAACAGAAATCGTGTGCCGGCAGTGCAGTGGCAGCAAGAGGCCCTATTAGCTAAAGCGCGTCTAAGGTTAAAAACGGTTTCAGGTTAAGAACGGACCTGCGGAATGAATTAAGTTTGTAACTAGAGGTACCATTGTACATGCACAGTCCAAAGCACGCTGGTGGTTTGAAAAGTCTGAAAATGGTGTATTTGTCTATTTATGAAGCAGTAACTTTTACATGCTAACTGTAATTTACAACTCATGGAGCTACAGTTCCCAGCATCCGTAACAAACTACAGTTACCATGGTTTACTGGAGACCACACTGAGGCACCTCTGTCATGACAGGGGAAAGACCCCCTTTAAGGCTTTACCTGCCCACACACCTAAGTGTAGGCTCAAATAGCTGAAGAGTTTTGGAAGGCCATTTTCACTCAACCCTTACTGAAATCAGCAGCCATGCTTGTTGGCCAATGTCTACTTCTGTCCCTGAAGTGCATACCCTCCAACATTTCTATGATGAAAATATGGACGTCCTATTCCATCATCATCATCATCATCATTTTATTAATTATACCCTGTCCATCTGACTGGGTTGCTCCAGCCTTTAAACATTTAAAAAAATCCCTATAAGGAGCTGCCTTCAGATGTCTTCTAAAGGTTGTGTAGTTACTTATCTCCTTGACTTGGTTGCGTAACTCCATACCCGCCAACATTTCTCCAGTGAAAATAAGGACATCCTGCCATACCCTCTAACATTTCTCCAATAAAAATAGGTATGTCCTAAGGGAAAGTGGGACATTCCAGGATCAAATAAGAAACCGGGACAGTTTCTGTAAATCCACAACTGTCCCTGGAAACTAGAGACACTGGGTGCGCCTGAAAGGCTGTATGTTGTCTTTGTTCATCAGGAAGTGACAAGAGAATTGGCCCATGGTTAATAAAACAGAAAATAACTTTGAGAATGAGATAGAGCCCACTGAGCAGTCCTAGCTTGTGAGAGTTAAACAAGTTTGAAATCTATTGAGTGACAGGCAGGAGGAAGAATAGAGCCTCTCAAGAATGAACATGATTAACACAAAGACCGAGTGACAGACAGGTCCCATTGAGAACAAATCTTGGAAATCTTTCTGAATACAAGAAATGTGGTGATGCTGTGAGTCCAACAAGCCTCCAGGAAAGCTTTGCAAACATGTAAGTGCTGATCCAGGTTCGGGGAGATGAAGCAGTGAGCTTTACACTTTATAGGTTCCTAATATTAAAAGACAGTGGATAAAAGGAGGAAAAGAGCCAAACAAGGTCACTGCTAATCTATCTATATATATTAAAAATATATATCTATGGATTTGGTTTTGTTGTTTTTTTAAAAAAGAAAAATCACAGCGTTCTTGTGATATCATTTAATTCTGTTACTAAAACACATTTTGTATTCCATAATCAGATATCAGGCAGCAAAGCAAAATCCTATCTTGGTGTAACAAGTCTTGGCTCAATTTGAACCATTTTTACAAAGGTCAAATCCACACTATATGTTTAAAATGCCTTCCCTCAAAGAATCCATGGAACCATCCACAGTGCTATAATTTCCAACAAGCTTAACAAACTACAGTTCCCAGAATTCTTTGGGGGAATATTGCAGGTTTGACAATGGCTTTTCTAAAATGGTAGGTTACCTACCATTACATAGAGAGTGTAAGTTACTACTTGCAAGGACCCATAGCCACATAATGATATGATGCATGGATATTGGTAATAATTGCCACACACCATATGCTGTTAGAATCATAGAATCAGATCATCTAGTCCATTAACATCTTAGAGTGTCCATACCACTGTTAAGCAGCTCCTACTGCCAGAACGTTCTTCCTGATGTTTAGTCAGAATCTCATTTCTTGTAACTTGAAACAATTGCTTCATCTCCTACTCGCCAGAGCAGGGGAAAGCAAGCTTGTTCCATCCCCCATGGCTCAGCCCTTTAGATATTTGAAGATGCCTATCACATCTCCTATCAGTCTCCTCCAATCCACGCTTAACACACTCAACTCCCTCAACCATTATTCATAAGGCTTGGTTTCCAGATTCTTGATCATCTTGGTCACCCTCCTCTGCACATGTTCCAGCTTGTTAATATCCTTCTTAAATTGTGGTGCCCGGAACTGGACACAGTACTTCAGGTGTGGTCTGACCAAGGCAGAATAGAGCAGTAGTATTACTTCCCTTGAACACCAGGCTTCTGTTGATGAAGCCTAGAATAGCATTAGCTTTCATTGCTGCTGCATCACACTGTTGATTCATGAGCTTGTGGTCTACTGAGACCGCTAGATCCTCTTTACATATACTACTCACAATCCAGGTGTTCTCCATTTTACATTTGTGCAGCTGGTTCTTCCTGCTTAAGTGCAGAACCTTACATTTGTTCCTATTGAAATTCATTTGGTTAGTTTTAGCCCAGTTCTCCAATCTGTTAAGCAATTAGGTTGCTAATTGATCACATGGATCCTGGTGGATCAAATTTTTTTTTTGGAAATAATAAATGCATGTATTCACGATGGAAAGAGAAACATGCTATTTTTTTCTCAAAAATTATAATGCAAACCTTATTATTTCTATGGACTGATTAAAGCAGGCTTTTAAAATAGTTTGAACGTCTTATGTGATAATGTCTGTGGGGTTTTTGTAGGTGAATGTGCTTTATGTTCAGTCAGCTATTGTTAAAGAATGCTCTAATTCTTTCACAGTACTTGAAACGCAGTTGTATTCTATGGGCGTGTTTAATCAGAGGTAGCATGAATGATCTCTTCTTGTTGAATAAATAAATAAATGACACACAATTTCACACGAGTCAACCACCACACAAAAATGTACACACTCATCCATATTATGAACAATGCAAGGAGAACCAATTAATAGTGAATGTGGTGAAATACTGAATGGTTAGGAATTACAAATGTACAATTACTTTAGAGGCATACAGGGGCTGCTTGTTTGAAATCCTCCATCTAGAAAAGGTAACCACTTTTAACTGTGTCCATTATCTTCTTTTGATCTACATCTTTATCTATTCTTATAGCTAATGAGGAACAAATTACTTATTACTCAAGAATGACACTAACTACCCACTCTTGCGCAAAAAGGAGAATATTACAATTTACATTTAAATGAGATCTGAAATGTTAATGAACAGAGTCGGTATTCTAATTATCTCTACAAATACATTAAGGTGAACTTTTTTAGATGAATTGCTCCTGGAGTCTTGTTCCAGCAGTGTCCGAAGCAGCTCTTCTGCTCTAGTTACATCCAGTTAGTATTTAATGCTGCAAATTGCAGTTCAGTGCAAAGAACTACCCTGCTGAATCAGACCAAAGGTTTGCCTCATTGAACATTGAAACTTGCCCCATCTTGTTTCTCCCTCCAGCGACCATTAGGCAGAGTGAGGTGGTTAGCACAAACAGGGAGGGAAAAACAAACAAACCTGAGTCTATCTCATCATTCTCTCCCAACCCTGGATCTACCATTAGGTTTAGGGTTGGTTTTTTTTAATGCATGAACCACTTCCCACCTTTGATTTACAACCAAAGCAAGAAAAAATACATTAACAATCATTATTTTAAAACAGACATCACAGCACAAAAGTTATCATTGGCCCAAATACCGATGGAAACTAACATGTATTTGCTTGGCATCAAAATGATGACAAGTCTGGAACCAGGTGGGCATCCCTGAAGAGAGCATTCAAAAATAGGGGACTGTTACAGAGAATGCCTATTATTTTGTCACCACCCTCCAAATGCCCCTTGGTAATGCTTTGTAGAGAAGAGCCAAAAAGCAAGTAAGGATTGTTCCTCAGGCAGTTGGATGTGGGTGTCATGAAAGGACGGGGAGTTGTTAGTTATTCAGTTTGGGTTGTAACCAGTGCTATTTTTTTTCTGGAAAAAGCGGTGATGGAACTCACCACGAAGGCCTCCCTTGTTCTCTTATACTGAAAATGGTGCCCACCTGATGTCAGGAGCTCAGCCTACACTTGAGTAGGACCCTGGTAGAGGCACATGCCTGACTGGCATGTTCCCTCCCTCCTGGTCGATCATTCAGGAGCTTCAAAAGCTTTCTCCTGCCTGAACATCACCTCGACCGATGCCAGCAAACACTGGCACACTTAGGGATCCGCAAAGTCTGCGCAGTTCGCGTGACAGACCTCAGCAACTCAGCATTTTGGCTAATCTACTTTATTTACATATATACACACACGGAGCACTGCAACATGGCTCCCTCACTCTCTAGCATCAGACGGCAAAAAGAAAAAAAAACCAAAGGACAATAGTCCCACTTCAAGGAACACAGTAACACAAACATCCTGTCTTCGTCACTTCCCACTCTGTGGAGTCAAAACATATACCATCATGTGATAGACAACAATCCCATGACTGCAACCATGGAGCAGGAATTCTAACACCTGAGAGGTGCCGGAACTGAGTTCTGGCTGAACAAAAGCCCTGGTTGTATCCAAAGTTCTGCTGAGCAGTGCTTCCTGATAACACAAGAATTTGATGAGACTCCTGGTTTTAACTGCAAATGGTTAATTCCTTGAAACGATGTTAAACCCAGCAAGAATTTTGATAAGAATATTGCATGAGTCACAGGTTTTGGATAATGCATTTGTGCAATTCACATCTAAATCTTTCCTTTTACTCGTCTTCACCAACTCCTGCTTCTATTCATCTTTTAAATAACATGTTAGATAAAGTGAGATTTTGCAAGAAGAGCTTTCTCGAAATTTGGGTTGAAGTTAAAAAAAAAAGTTCAACTTTATTTAGAAAGCCTCAGTTAATGTCAACTATATACGCAACACCTGGTAAAATCACTATGTAATGTGAATAAAATGTTTCACAATGGATATAGAAGTAATTGTAGGTTAGCTGCTTGGTGATATCATATGATGCAAAGGCATGGCACCCAAGGTCAGACAGATGGGGCTGAATGCTGAATGGAAAATGAAAAGGTTGCATTTGCGTTTGAAAACAAAAGCAAATTGAAGAACATGCCTTCCCAATATTTATTTTCAATGTCTTTGAAATAAAAAATGAGCAATTACAGCTCATATCACAACATACCAAATTAGGAACAGGAAGGAAAACAGAAGAATGTGCTGTTGAATCATCTGATAGCACCTCCAATAAAAACTTATTCCAATAATTATATTACTGTTTTCAGAGCAACTGCTTAACATTTTTTTCTATCTTAGTATCCTATTTTTAAAATCATAATTTTAAAAAAACCTTACCTCCAGAGGGGCAAGATCTCAGAGCACATTGTGGCATATGTATGGTTCAATCACTAGTCCTGAGCGTTCACCAGAGATGCTGGATAACTACAGTCATACCTCCGCTTACGTATCCCTCTGGTTATATAAACTTCGGGATACATAAGTGGCAAACCTGGAAGCATATTTCTGGGGGTTTTCTGTGCATGCATGCACAGAAGCGGTGGGTCCAATGTGCACAGAAGTCGTCGCAGAAATGATCCCTCCAGTTGCAGAAACCTTGGGATCCAACCGGAGCTCCGGAATGGATCCCGTCCGCAACCAGTGGTACCACTGTAGTGCTGATCCAGATAGACAGTGCTGGGCTTAGGAAAACAACAATCTGATTCAGTGGAGTAGATCCAGCAGAGTACTCAGAATTGTTTGGAAAATTAAGGGGAAGGGCATAGAGTAGGCATAGGCAAACTCGGCCCTCCAGATGTTTTGAGACTACAATTCCCACCATCCCTGACCACTGGTCCTGTTAGCTAGGGATGATGGGAGTTGTAGTCCCAAAACATCTGGAGGGCCGGGTTTGCCTATGCCTGGCATAGAGACTTTTTCACCAATTCCTCCTTTGGCCAGCAGTCACCTTGAGGTGAGATGTAGCTCAGAGATAGAGCATTTTCTTAGACAGTTCCCCATGATTGGGAACCCTGATAATGTAGACTTTCCAATTGTCAGGTGGCTTCATGAACATACTGAGAAACCCCTTTCAGACTCAATATGGGAAGGTTGAGGATGAGGCAACTGCCTCGGGTTGCAGAGACCCTTCCCCGCTGCTTCCACCATCCACCGAGAAGCAGTGCTACAAGGGGCACCAGTTTTCATGTGAGATCATGCCATTGTTATCACTGCGTCCATACCCTCAACATTCTGCTGATCAAAACTGTGATGCTCATTTTTTGTTCAGATCGCTTGTAAAGGTAAAAGGTAAAGGACCCCTGGACGGTGAAGTCCAGTCAAAGGCGACTGTGGGTGCGGTGCTCATCTCACTTTCAGGCCAAGGGAGCTGGCGTTTGTCCACACACAGCTTTCCGGGTCATGTGGCCAGCATGACTAAACTGCTTCTGGTGCAACAGGAAACCGTGATGAGTGCCAGAGAGCACAGAAATGCCACTTATCTTCCTGCCGCAGTTGTACCTATTTATCTACTTGTATTGGAATGCTTTCGAACTGCTAGGTTGGCAGAAGCTGGGACAGAGCCACAGGAGCTCACCCCATCGCATGGATTCGAACCACCAACTTTCTGATTGGCAAGCCCAAGAGGCTCAGTAGTTTAGACCACAGCATCACCCACCTCCGTAGTCCGATCTCTTGTGTGATCCAATTGACTCATGCAAGACTGCAAGACACAAAATGAGCATCTATTGGTCCAACGCTCTGGTGTGAGCCAGCTGATTCATGCAAGAGCATGAGACCGAAAAACGAGCATCATTTGGTCTAGTGCTCTGGCACGAGCCAGCTGAATTGTGCCAGAGCGCTGGACCAGTAAACAGGACATTCTGGGATCCAACCAGAAGCCAGAATGGCTTCTGTTATTTCGTGATGTCTTGCTTAAATTGGTATGGTTGAAGGTATGTTCTTCACAGGCACTGCCATAAACCAGGTAAGGTAGTTTCAGCAGCAATGCATGCATGTGCTCACCCCTCCCCACCTTTAGCTCTCATATATTCAGGCTGAATGCCTCAAATAGGCTTAGGAGTTAAATCATATAAAACCCTGAAGTAGTTTTGGGCCTTAAATTGGGTTCAATATGGCAGCAGCAGCCATTTATGGAGGAGAAAGGTAGGCAAAATGAGACACACATGCACATATTCAAATTAGGCAGTAGAGTTTGTAGAGTAATTTGCTTGTTTCTTGATACTTTTGGGTACCAACTCCTTTAAACAGTCATGCCTCGGGTTGAAGTAGCTTTGGGGTGAATAGTTTCGGGTTGAGCTCTGCAGTGACCCAAAAGTAACGAAGCACATTACTTCCGGGTTTCACCGCTCGCGCATGCGCGGAGGCTCAAAATGACGTCACGCGCATGCGTGGAAGCAGTGACCCATGCGCAGGCGCGTTTTACGTTTACTTCAGGATGCGAACGGGGTTCCAGAACAGATCCCATTCGTATCCAGAGGTACCACTGTAGAATCACGTAAAAAAATAAAATGAACGGGGATAGAGGGTCTCCTTTTGCCACTAGATTTATATTTTTAAAACAATATTCTGTTCCAGTCTTTAATTAAGTATTATTACAAGAATCACCACTGCAACATCATCTGATTATCTGTGGCTCTGCCTCCTTTAGAGGTTCTCAGAGAGTTTTGCTTCATCAGGCCTCACTGTCTGCCTAAGGCTCTGTGCTGTAATATATACCATGCATAGCATAACACTTAATGCAATCCTGGTATGAATTGTTACTGCATTCATGTTCCATTTTCTGCGAGTGTATTTTTTTGGTAAATTTTAAAAGGGCAGCCATGTTCGTCTCTCAAAGAAAAACGAGCAGGGGCTCCTTAAAGATTAACAACCGTGTGGCGGCTTCATCACAGCATTTCCCCCTATCAGTTTTGTTGTGCCCAGAGCAATATTTAAAACCAAAGGGTTTTGCAAGCATAAATGAAATTAACACCCCATTGTCTCACCCTGGAAATATCAAAATGGTAGAGTGAAGAAATAAAATGGAAATGTTGACCTAATATATATTGTTTAGATATATACCTATAGATATTAAATAAAGTTTTTTATTTAGCATTTTTTATAGCCTGTGTCCTCAGCCGATGCTAAATGAAATGAAAAGGCCCATATGTACAGCTAGTTAAAACAGAGCCAATTCATTGAAATAGGTTGCACGTGCACACAAACTTATAAGCCTTCCAGTCAGAGTGAGGAAGAATGTAAACCACTAGAAACCTTGCGCATCGCTTCCAAACACCAATGTTCTGCATCATCGACCTGATGACAGAAAGCAAATTCACACCCTAGTCACTTGCTTTATAGATCTTCCCTGCAGGTCAGGGAAGCTGCCAAGATTCACAACATTTCCAGGCCTAGCTGTAAAATTTGATGCAGGAAGCTTAAGTCCAGAGTATGAAAAATGCTGCCTTTTAAAATAATTACCTCACAGAGAGAGAGAAGGGGGGGACACCCCCAAAGGGCAAATGAGTTTGAACTTCGGTTTATGCAATGACCCTTTTCAGAGGACGTTAGTGTCTGCCTTTTTCTCTGTTGAGTAATGAGAGGTTGTGTTTGAAGGGGATGATTCATATAACGTAATGGGGGATTTAGACCAGGGGTAGGCAACCTAAAGCCCGGGGGCTGGATACGGCCCAATCACCTTCTGAATCCAGCCTGTGGACAGTCCGGGAATCAGCGTGTTTTTACATGAGTAGAATGTGTCCTTTTCTTTAAAATTCATCTCTGGTTATTTGTGGGGCCTGCCTGGGGTTTTTACATGAGTAGAATGTGTGCTTTTGTTTAAAATGCATCTCTGAGTTATTTGTGGGGCATAGGAATTTATTCATCCCCCCCCCCAAAAAAAAAAAATTAGTCCGGCCGACCACATGGGCTGAGGGACGGTGGACCAGCCCACAGCTGAAAAAGTTTGCTGACCCCTGATTTAGACATTAAGGTAAAGGTAAAGGGACCCCTGACCATTAGGTCCAGTCGTGGCCGACTCTGGGTTTGCAGCATTGATCTCGCTTTATTGGCCGAGGGAGCTGGCGTACAGCTTCCGGGTCATGTGGCCAGCATGACTAAGCTGCTTCTGGCGAACCAGAGCAGTGCACAGAAATGCTGTTTACCTTCCCGCCGGAGCAGTACCTATTTATCTACTTGCACTTTAACGTACTTTCAAACTGCTAGGTTGGCAGGAGCAGGGACTGAGCAACGGGAGCTCACCTCGTCGCGGGGATTCGAACCGCCGACCTTCTGATCGGCAAGCCCTAGGCTCTGTGGTTTAACCCACAGTGCCACATTAGAAAATAAATAAATCATTGCATTTTAATGCAAGCCAGTTGGATTTTGTGGCTAAATTCCTCTGTCAGCAGCACCACACCCTTATGATTTTTGGACCCTGTAGTGGACCTTCTGGTAACTGTGCTAGAACTCAGCCCTTGGAGCCATTGAGACGCTTGGCTCACTGCAGGCCCCGCGGTGAGTGCCGCTCAGCATTTTGTCACACACACACACCCCTCAGTGGTGACACCCAGGGTGACCCGCACCCACCGCACCCCTTTCCTCCGCCCCTGCACATGTGTATTTTATGGGGGAAACAAATAGAGTGCATCCAAAAATGTGCATCTTGGGGGGGGGGGACATATTAAAAGTGTATATAATTCAAATGCATTCCCCCCCCCATGCAGTTCTTGAAAAATCTTCAGAAGATGGGATGGAGTGGACCGATGATTGTATGCATGCAAAACTTACATGGAAGAGATATAGGCTGATTCATCTGTACCTAGAGAATATCCCATGTGCCTTGGAGAGCTCTTGATAGCTTTTTTTAGATGGCATAATTTCTTGGAGATAGATTCAGCATAATATAAAAGATATCTGAGACACATTGGGAATGGCATGACCTAAATATCATTTAAGGCAAATCATTTAGCAGTCCAGACGTTCCCCTTCTAGGTTGTATTTAAAATGAAATTAAATGTTTTGTCATTCCTGGAGAGAGGCTTGTCAGATAAATAGAGAAAATAACTATTATGGCATTTAAGGACAGAGTTCTCCCAAAGCCAGTTTGATTATTTAAAATCCCCAATTATTTGTTTTTCAAAACTTTACTTTGACTTGCCTTTCCCAGCCTTTCATGTGTCTTGCATAGCTCCAGCAGCGAAAACGTTTCATCAAAAATGCGCTAATTTTAGGATGCATATAAAGTGACAGGTGAGGGGGATTCTTCATGAAATATTATGCTGAATTCTCAACTCTGAATTTAAATATGAAAGTTACTAAATTCTTATGAGGGAATATACACGCAGGAAACAAACAAAAGAAGTGGTCTCATGCATAAAATGTGCTGAAATGAAGTGCGTGAGGCAAAATTTATTTCCCAGCTTCTTCATATTTCATCACATTTTATAGCTTCTTGTTATCCATAAAGTCAATGGAAGCATCTTAATAAAATGAACTCTAAATCCTTTGTCCTAAGGTGCCATGACATTTGCTTATATTTCAGAGGAGAGTCAATTTAAGCATTCTCTATTTAGGGAGAGAAAAGGGGAAATATCTGCAATGCATATGCTACAAATTAATGCCACAAGCAGTACACTTTTAACTTGGCAGTCACACAGCCATAAGTTAGGAGATAGAAGTGTGCAATCTGATTTGCAAAGGCAAATTGCATTCAGAGCCATGGTGTGTGTGTGTGTGTGTGTGTGTGTGTGTCTGAAAATGGAGCCTACCAATCTATAACTTCAAAAGTTGGTTTTGATGTATTCAGAATGCCACCATTTTGTATCTCCCACAATGTCTTGGGCCTATCGCGCTGTGGCAGTGTTTGTGTCAGGGGGATGGTGGCTACAAAAGAGAGAGAGAGAGAGAGAGAGAGAGAGAGAGAGAGAGAGAGAGAGAGAGAGAGAGAGAGAGAGAGAGAATATAATCGTGATGAATATTCAGATAAAATCCCGCAAAGTGCGCATAATTTTTTCTTGGCAGTGAGAAAAAATAAAATATATCCCCCTCACCGGAAAAATGCCTTCTATGAAAGGTTCACTCAACTCATGTTCACATGGTCAGCTTAGGTGTTGAGTGATTAAGTCACAAGAAATGTATATATTCATGTGTTGGTTGCTCCTTGCAGTTGGGTCGCTAAAAAGACACTATAGCACCCCCCAGTACTACTGTACCAAGCAGGTCTCAAGGTGTGCCACACAGCAGGTGAGTGATGGAATGGGAATACAGTGGTACCTCAGGTTAAGAACTTAATTCATTCCGGAGGTCCGTTCTTAACCTGAAACTGTTCTTAACCTGAGGTACCACTTTAGCTAATGGGGCCTCCTGCTGCCACCGCACCACCACCATGCGATTTCTGTTCTCATTCTGAAGCAAAGTTCTTAACCTGAGGTACTATTTCTGGGTTAGCGGAGTCTGTAACCTGAAGCGTCTGTAACCTGAGGTACCACTCTACAACTGGTGAGGAAATTGGCTGGAGAAGTCCCACCAGTCTTCCCCCCGCCCCCATTGCATCAAGGTATTTTAAGGTTAAGCATTAGTGGATTTCCCCATACATTATAGTGCAATGTCCCCTCCACAAGGAATCTTGGGAACTGTTGTTTGCTAAGGGGGCAGGGAATGAT
This sequence comes from Podarcis melisellensis, assembly GCF_964234715.1. Lineage (NCBI taxonomy): Eukaryota > Metazoa > Chordata > Lepidosauria > Squamata > Lacertidae > Podarcis > Podarcis melisellensis. The sequence goes on from NC_138539.1 coordinate 69,469,041, forward strand.
AGCTCTTGGCGGTATCCAACTCCCTCAGCTGATCAATGTGAGGATTTACATGCGTGCAATGGGACTTCTCCTCTCTCCTCCCCCAGAGTTTTATTGATGTGAGCATAGAATCGTGCACATCGAGTCCAACTGCCTGCAATGCAGGAATAGCCCTGCATTGCACCACTGCGCATGGGCAAAACCCCACACCAATGCTCTGGTAAATTACAGATTGGATTGTTGCAATGCACTCTATAGAAGGCTACCCCTGAATACTACCCAGGAAGCTTCAAGTGCTCCAAAACACAGAGGCCATATTACTAGCTCGTGTTGCCTTTACAACTCATATAAGCTGCAATGGTTGCCAGTTCATTTCTGGACTCAATTGAAGCTGCTGATGCTGGGGCTGAAAGCCCTAAACATTCCAGGCCCCCTATGTTGGAGAGACAGCCTTCTTCCTTACAGACCCTCTTGGGTGTCAAGATCAGCGCCTTCTCGTTAGTTCCACCACCCCTAGAAGTTTGGGGTGGTGGCATCTTCTTTGGCAGCCCTTAACTTGTGGGATTTCCTCCCCACTGAGTTTCATCTTACACTTCCACCATACACTTTTCAGCAAATGTTGAAAGCAGACCTTCTTGCCCTGACCTTTGTCACCTGGGACGTGTTTTTTCAGAAACCACCCTATTGCAACCATAATTTCTTTTAACTGTTACTTCATACAGTACTCAATTGCACATTGTTATATAACCTGACCTGGAACCTGGGTGGAATCTAGACACATATAAAAAACGTTGTGAAAATGCTTTTAAAGAAACCAAACATTTTGAAAAATATATTGAATTTGCCATAGCTCACTATCGCCATCTAGTGTCACATTTCTATAATGCACTTTACAACACACTCTTAACATATTATTTGCAGCTGTATAGCCGAGTCCCTGCTGGTGAAGGGTAGGTAGTGAAGTTTAACCGCCATGTGGTGCAGGCCAGCTGCCTACATGTGCAAATGTAACTTTTGCAGCAATGGCTTCTACTTCTCGAGATTCCATTGCATGGCTTAAAATCCAGGAAGATCAACTCAAAGAAAACGCTTATTCTAGATCAGCCTGGTATGAAAAGCCCCCGAATGCTGCTGAGGTTAGCATTTCTCCTCTTCCCAGTCCTTTAATCAAGTACAATCTCTCCCTAATTTGCTGCAGCTCATTGTTTTCTCTCCCTTCCAGCAATCTCAAATCTTTGCTGCTTGTAAAAAAGAAAGGGAAAAAGGTGGGGGAAGCATCTTCAAAGTAGCCCAAATGTTTGATATCTCTGTTTAGTAAGTCCTCTGGAGTTATGGAACGAGGGCACTAAAGCAATCCATTTTAAAGCAATCTAAACTTGGCTCAACAGACGCAGCATAAAAGTGCTCTTTAAGTCTTTAATGGCCCAATCCTGAGACTTGCTGCACCAGCAAATAAGTGCATGGGGTGTTGTACGCAGTGCCATCACAACTTCACAAATCATTACATTACACTCTCAGTGTAGGGCTCAGTGTAAAGAGATGCACCAGAACAAAATGTTTTAGGACTGGAGTGCCAATTGGTTAGAAGTAGCCCTGCCCCACCAGGTAACTATTTGTGTCTATGGCTCTACAATACAGTCATACATTGGGCTACAGACGCTTCAGGTTGTGAGTTTTCGGGTTGCGCACTGCGCTGAACCAGGAAGTACTAGAATGGGTTACTTCTGGGTTTCATGCTCTGTGCATGCGCAGAAGCGCCAAATTGCGACCCGCACGTGCGCAGACGCGGCACTGAGGGTTGCGAATGCTGCGGGTTGCGAACGTTCCTCCCACATGGATCACGTTCGCAATCCGAGCGTCCACTGTAGTAGCAAGTGTCTACACGCTTCATCGTTCTTACAGCAGGGACTTGAAATCTGGAGTGCAACAAATGAATGTTATTTGTCAGGGAAGGCAGCTTACACTGGGAAATCCATGTCGGTGTAGATTTGTGCATGTGAGATTAGGCAAGCAAGCTGACACTCAGAGGAATGAGGAAAAGTCCCATTTCTTCTCAGCAGATACAGATACAGTGGTAATTCGGGTTACATACGCTTCAGGTTACATACACTTCAGGTTACAGACTCTGCTAACCCAGAAATAGTGCTTCAGGTTAAGAACTTTGCTTCAGGATGAGAACAGAAATCGTGCTCCGGCAGTGCGGCAGCAGCAGGAGGCCCCATTGGCTAAAGTGGTGCTTCAGGTTGAGAACAGTTTCAGGTTAAGAACGGAGCTCCAGAACGAATTAAGTACTTAACCTGAGGTACCACTGTATGTATGTGGGTTTAATGTCACTCCTACACAATTCCAATCTGGTAAGGAGGAAGATCAGTTACATGCCCCCGACCCCTTTTGCTGAATGTCCATCACCAACTTCTTTACATTCTCTCTTTCTGTACACACACACACACACACACACACACCGGTATATATAAGTGCTTTTTTTACTTAAAAATGTTTAGGGGTACTCTCATTTTCCTATTCATATTGAAATACTGCCCCTCAATAAGGCCAAACTTAGATTCACAAAATGTTTAGTGGTATGCGTACCCCTGCGTCCCACCAGAAAAAAAGCACTGATATATATTATTTATCATTTTCATTTATACAATATGTGCACAAATCAAAGAAAACAAACCATACATTTATCATCCCCCCCCCGCATGGTTCATTCCAATTTTCATTTTTTGGCTGCATATTCTAAAAAGGTAAAGGGACCCCTGACCGTTAGGTCCAGTCGTGGATAACTGGGGTTGCGGTGCTCATCTCACTTTACTGGGCAAGGGAGCCAGTGTACAGCTTCCGGGTCATGTGGCCAGCATGACTAAGCCGCTTTTGGTGAACCAGAGCAGTGCACAGAAACGCCGTTTACCTTCCCGCCAGAGCGGTACCTATTTATCTACTTGCACTTCGACGTGCTTTTGGGGATTCAAACCACCGACCTTCTGATCGGCAAGCCCTAGGCTCTGTGGTTTAACCCACAGCGCCACCCGCGTCCCCACTGCATATTCTAATTACTCCTTATTCTTTCTCCTCCATTTTTTCTCCATTTATAAATTTAATCTAATCCTGCTAATGTTTTTAGTTGCTTACAATTTTTTTTCAAATATTCCACTTTTTTCCCCCTCAAGTAAAATCATAAACATTTTGTTTGTTACCAATTTTGTGTAATATACACATTTTCACAAGTCAACTTCCCCTAAAATAATGCATTTTGTCTGCTATATTTATCAATACAGTATTATGTGCATTTTGTGGACACTTTAACCCTGTATGTGTGAGGGAATGGCATTTTTTTAAATGGAGAAGTGAGAATTTTGAAGGATACAGAACGTTGTTCTGGAATGGCTCCCAGGCGCTCACTACACATGGGCCTGCAAATCAAATAATTTTTGCTGTACAAAATGTGCTAAGGACTAGAGAGACTTGTTGGAAAAGAACTTGTATAAAGTACCTTAAAATATTTGAGCTGGGGTTATTTTACCTGTATCATCGCATATGCATTGCCATTTTTAGCCAGTAGGTTGTTGTTGTTTTTTTACCACTTTGCTATCACAAATAAGACAATAACATGCACTGCAGGAGTTGTTTTGTTTTACAGAAACTGGTCAGATGTCCATATTTCCTGTCAGCCTCCAACTGAGCAAAATGTTTGCAGCTCTGACTTTTAAGGGAGGAGGTGATATTACAATTTGCAACGATTCTTGCACTGCAGCTGCTACTTTGGGGGACCAGGAGGTGAAAAATGAGTTTAGGCTCACTGGACTGAGAATACAAGAGCAGAATAAAGACAGTTCTTTCCATTTTGATAACCAAAGGCTGAAACGGAGAACGTTGCACCTATTTTCGCTGCTGTTACACCATCTGCTTCTGCCTTTTGAACTGATTCTTTTTAAGCAAAATGAAAAAGAAGAAGAAAATGAAGTTTTCTCTATTCTTTTTCCCAGTTCCATTTTTTTAAAAGTTTCATAAATCATTCTTTTTTATTAAGGCACATCAGGTCACAATATGAACTCAATTAGGAAGCTAAATCTTACCTTCTGGCACATTCAGAGAAATGCTAGGAACTTGAGAGTGGAATTAGAGAGATATAACAGGATAGAAATTTGTTCACAACCTACAATAAATGGTAACATTTTTTGTAATATGCAGAGCAAATGCTTTGATGGGGGAAGAGATCGTGTGTGAATGTATTAAATTGGAATGAGGGGCAGTCTTATGGTTCCCTCCCCCAAATCAACATAACTCTATGATTTTAGTTGCCATATTGAGTTTGGGTCACAAGAGGTGTAATGGAACCATCATAATTGTTAAAGATGCATGTCTCTTACAGAGTGGGCAAGTGTACCTTTTTCATTTTAAAAGTTGTATCTCAGTGGGTGGCTGACTATAAGGGGCAGTGGCGTAGCGTGGGGGGTACAGGGGGGGGCGTCCGCACCGGGCGCAACATCTGGGGGTTAGGGTTAGGGGGCGCAAATCCATGGGTTAGGGGGCGCAAGTCCACGGGTTAGGGGGCGCAAGTCTACGGGTTAGGGGGTGCAAATTACTTGCCTTGCCCCGGGTGCTGACAACCCATGCTACGCCACTGATAAGGGGGCATGGGGGATTGAGCACCCACAAAAGTTTTGTTATGGGTGCTCGGCACCCACATCACGAGGCCTATGATATGACTTCCAGTGCCTCGTGAAGCACTGGAAGTTGCACAGAGGTGGCATCCGAGGCGTCACAGGGCCTTGGATGTGACTTTTGGGGTGTCCAGGCCATGGGTGTAGCCATGGTGGGCAGGGAGGGGCAGCTGCCCCCCTTCATCAATAAAAATACTTAACTAATGGAGGTTTAGACACCATAATATAAAGCCTGCCCCCCCTTTAAAAATATCCTGGCTACATCCATGCCCCATTACATTGCACACCACTGGGCACCCACAATCTGGGGCCCAAGTCAGCGCCCCTGCTCCTGGCTGTAGAACACAATCCGTTTAGAGTGACCAAGAAGTCCTTCTTCCATTAGGCCAAGAAAACCAAATGTCAAAAGGAATCAGCTTCAGCCCTTTGCCCCTTCTCTATAGCAGGGTGAGAGTGACAGCTGGAGAAATTTACAGCTTTATCAGACCTGTGACTGGGCTTCCTTTCTGTGCTAAAGGTAGAAGGCAAGCCAAGAGATCGTGCTATTTTTAACTCAAACCTTATATCAGAGATGTGGAACCTGTGGCTCTCTAGATGGAAAACCTTGCAAGTCCATTATTTTCCATATATTAGGAAGTATATCTGTTTGTGTGTGTAGTGTAACATAATTTTTTCTTCTTGATAGCTGATTTATTCTCCTTCTAAGCAGGCTTAAATTTATGCAGCTCAAACAATATGAGCTCAATAAAGGTTACTTTATTATTATTCTATCACCGACCCCAGATACTGTCTTCAGGTGCCCTATCTCCTTCCATTACCTGTCTGTCTGTAAAATTAAATCAGAAATCACATCACGGTGAAAGTGAGAATATGCAATCTTAAAAGACCTGCTCCATGCTGTGATTAATAGGTTTGCCACTTCTTTCCGAAGCCAGTAGCATACAATTGTTATCTGACCCTCTACTTATCCCAGTGCCACAACATCAGTACTAAAACACAATGCGATTGGACACCTGCCCCGAGCACAGCAACACCCCCCCATTGAGGACATACAATTGGAAGTGTTGTTCTTTTTGTGTTCAGACCTTTAAACCATCCCCCCTTAAATAAATTCAGACAAGACTCAAATTTTTGGTTTGGTTTTTTGGCAGAATTTAGGCTACAGCTTTATTGATTACAGCAAGTGACTGGTTGCATGGGCTCTGGTTCGACTAGCTCCCCGCCATACAGGTCGTGCTGACCCAGGGCACCAGCATAGGTCAGCCTAGGGTGAACACCTGGATAAGTGAAAGCCAGGAACAGGCTATCTCCGCCACCCAAATGCCCCCCTGGACTCAGGCACGGGCACAACCCCCTCACAGGGGTTGATGAAACCACTGAGTCCCTGGATTCCTTTAACAAAATACCCTTCACATAGGGATGGCGAGAGCATTCTCCCATCCGTATCACCTGAACCAGAGCCTATCTGCAACCTTACAAGTTGTGACGATTTGCTACATGGCAGTACAGTACAGGAGGGGATGGAGAAGTCTTTCTGGGACTGTCTGTGCTTTTCTGCAACTCTTCTCCCTCTTCTCCCGTCTCTGACCACCCAGCCTCATTCTTTTTCCACTGCCTCATGGGTGGTACAGAACCCCACAAATCACTACCTCCTCCCGCTGGATCATCCTCCTGCCTCCTCTCCCCACCCTTCAGACGTCTGCCTATCTTCAACAACACCCACAATTAAAATGAGCACCTCCAACCATTTTTACCATCACGCTCCAATTTACCTATCTGTAACTATTTAATTCTACATTCACTTCAAGCAAATTGAAGTTAGGCTTCAGTAATCTACTCAACTAGGGATGAAATTTTCTGACAAGCTCAGTACTGATCTTATGGGTACATATATATTTTTTTCTAATTCTTGTCCCTCTCCTTGATATGAAGGGAATTATTTTTAAATTGGTTCTTCTAAAAATGCAGACGTTTCTCATGTTCTGTGTGCTTACTATGTGTATATATACAGTGGCGTAGCGTGGGGGGTGCAGGGGGGGGCCGGCCGCACCGGGCGCAACATATGGGGGTTAGGGTTAGGGGGCGCAAATCCACGGGTTAGGGGTTGCAAATTACTTGCCTTGCCCCGGGTGCTGACAACCCACGCTACGCCACTGTATATATAATCCTGGTTTCTTAAAGTAACCAGCACATAAACAGATACATGTATACTTTTGCATGTAATTAGTCAGTCTTTTTTTCCTTGTCTTTTTAAAAGGACACGTCATGAGCTGCTCAGCCATAAGCAAGCACTCAAAGCAAGAGGCAGCCCCATGCAATCAGGTTGGAACCGCCACATTTTGTGAATGAATCCATTTTAAAAGATTTTCCCCTCCATCCTTACACTGAACATAATCCCCCTTTGCTAAGCCCTCCAATTCTGTATAAACATAGAGGCTGCACTAGGTATTAAGTATAAGTAGCATTATTTTATTAAACAATCCTATTTGTGTAATCCATGAGCTAATCAACGTGTTGACAAAGGGAGAGAGCCGCAATTAGACATGATATATATAATCAGCCTGGCACAATCTGTGAGCCACCTACCTGATTGTAGTCTACCAGCTATGGATGCTGATCCACCAGGGGCGTGAGAAACTTCCTGGGAAAGCGAAAGCAAGATGCTTGTAAATCACCCTACATGGATCTGTGCTGCACGCAGCTTAGTGCCTGATGAATTGTGTGAACTGATACAGAACTATATTTAAAACAATGTATTCAGTTCACAATATATGTCCAGATAACAAAAAAATGAAGGTAACACATCTTTGAACTAGCCTAAGGAACCAGCTTGCACAATTGATGACCCAACAGAGCTCATTGACCATATACTGTGGTTCACTGAGATATTGACAACTTGTCTCACATCATCAAGATTGACTTCACAGCTAATATGGAGTGGCCATGTGTTTAAGTACATAAGAAGACCCCTGCTGGATCAGACCAAAGGTCTAGCATCCTGGTCCCACAGTTGCCAACCAGATGCCTATAGGAAGTCTTTACCTATGATAAATGAGTGGCAGGTCCAAATGGTAGAATATTTGCAGTTGGCCATGATGACAGGGAGAGTTAGAGGTTATCCAAAACAGAACATACAGAAAGAATGGAAAATCTTTAAAGAATATCTGGAAAACTATTGTAATAATAAACATCTCCTGGCAGAACTAAAATGATTCTTGTAAAATAGGAAATATAATGCTTTAGGTATCTGATAAAAACAAAGAAAGTAATACAGTAATTTGGAACTGTGTGTGAAAAAATAATACAGACAATGAGTCTAAACAGAAGTCAAACATGTTTATTTTTTTCTTTTAATTCTTTCTTTATATTTTTGTTTTCTTTTCTTCTCTTTCCTCTCTTCTTTTCTCACCTTTTTTCTTTTTGAATTGCTAAGAAAGAGATAAAGAGATATAAGTTAAATATGAAAATTTGACTAACTTAAAGTGATGTTTTGTAATTTGTCAACTATTGTTAAAGATGGTCGATTGTAATGAACCGATGTATTAGTTATTGTGGATTTTTTGTTATTGTTGAATCTCAAATAAAAGTTATTTTAAGTGCAAAAAAAGAGAGAGGAAGTCTTCAAGTTATGGGAGTGCAACAGCACATACTGCCTCTCAGGAGCACCAACTCTAGGGGGCCGAGATGTCTTTGGTCCCCTTAATATTTGTTTGGAGGGAGCCCAGCCCCATCAATGTTGAGGGGGGTCACACTGGTCTGTGCGGTGTCAGGAGATGCTGCGGGGCCTGGCGAGGCCTGATGTGAGGTTGCACCAGCCTGCGCAGTAACAGGAGACCCCATGGGAACCGGCACGGCCTAGCATAAGCCTACAGCAGCCTGTGCAGTATTCAGAGATACTGCAGGAACTGGCACAGTCTAGCAGAAGGTTCACCAGCCTGCACAGGGTTGGCAAATGTGTGTGATGCACCACGTGGCAGGCCCCCTCAACCTTAGGACAACCTGGGGCCTCTTATGCCTCCAACAGTGGTTGGAAAACATAGCCATCTAGACTAATACTGTAGCTATTGATAGCCTTATCCTCCATGAAATTGGCTAATCTTTTTAAAGCCATCCAAGTTGCATTGCTACATCTCGTGGGAGTGAATTCACTCAGCACTGCATGATGTGGGTTTTTTTTTTGTTTGTTTTTGTCTTTCTTGAATCTTCCAACACCCAGCTCCATTGGATGTCCTTGGGTTCTAGTTTTATGATGAAAGCCTACCCTAGGAAACATGACAAAGGCAGTGTAGTCTACCAAAAGTAAATAGTGTGATGGAGATTGTGCGAGCTGGGTATGCTCGGTTAACATGGGAACAAGGCAAGAAGTGTGACAAGAAAGAAGGATCTGATGAAGTGAATAGCTACTACTGCTTCCTCTACTAGAGCTATAGTTGCGTGGCGAGTTCCTGCCTCCCCCCTCAGAAATAAAGACACGAGACACAAGAATTCAGCTTAATGGGTCAAATTAGGCCACAACTTTATTGATTACAGGAAATTGAGCGGTATTGGCTTAGGCATTGGTCCTAACAATTAACCGGCTTCAGCCCATTGGCTGGAGGACCAGTGAGGGTTAACCACCAATAGGGGGAGTCCTGCTGAGGCACATCAACTAGGAGCTCCCCCCGGAGTTACAGCTCAGGGGCGTGCTGTCAGCCCACACCTCCATAGGCTTAGGACAAGGCCACGCCCCCCAGAATCCTTTACCAGACTACCCTTTGTTTTTGGGGAAGGTGATGACGCTTCCTCCCCCCCTTCATCTGCATAACAAAAGCTCTGTACCCTTACCAATGCCTAGCTGCTGCGCAGGAAAGAGGGAGACCCTCTGCCGCGCCAGACCTAAATGTACTAGGCCACGCCCCCTGGGCCAGCTGATTGACTGGCCCAGGGATGATGCGTCCGAGGATTCCCTAGCATCACGGGGGCTGGAAACAGCCCCGCGAGTGGGGGGGGGAGGGGCGTGAAGCCCGCAACCCCACCTCCTCTCTAGCTCAGAAGTGGCTATAGCAGATATGGACCTCCATGCAGGACTCTCTCTCATTATGGATAGGGTGCAGGTGTTCACCCTAAATATATCTCCAATCCTCAGTGAGAACAGATGGAATAAAAAATGGTTCTTGCATGTTTTGGCCCAAAGCTCCAAGACAATGGACACACTTATCAAGCTGGTGCTGGCTCTAGTGGGCCTCTTCCCGTGGAAAAATGTGATTGTGGAAAAGATTCCCTCAAGGTGACTGCGACCTGTTTCTGAGCTCCACAAAATGAGAGTTGCAGCAACAGCATCCTTGAAGTGGAAGGCCCTTGCAGATGGCAAATATTTGACTTAATTACCCTCCGTCCTATTTTAGTATCAACAGTTCCTTTGCTAACAATTTATTTTTGAATTATCTATACACAGTTATAATTGGGTTGAGAAATTATTGTCATTTTTTTATTTTATTTTTACTTCCTTCACAGTTTCTTGCTCATGGTTTGTTGTGTGGGGTGGGGATGGGGGCAATGGATGTCCCTGTGGAATGTAAAAAAAGATCACACACATACAGAAAGAGAGAGAGCCAGGTTATTTAGCTTGCTTTTAAATTTTCATTTCAAAGCATAGTCATTTCAAGGGGAGGCCATCAAAGCTTCTCACCCTTCTATCTGGCTTTATTAAAAAGGAACTGAAAGAGGGGGGAGAGAAGGAAGAGCAACATTCAACCTATGGAAATTTAACTGAACTGGAGAAGTAGCTCCACATCAGATGAAAGCTTTAGTGCCCCCTCGATTTTCACTTTATTTGTTAAAAGATATCTAGGTTAAAATGAAGCTTGACAAAAGTAAACGGTTTAGTGTCACATGTGCAGAAAAAATATTAAGAGGTTGCTCCAGTCAGGTCATTTGGCATTTTGATGATACAGCTAAATGAAGAAGAAAGAAAGAAATTGAACAATTTTGTCTGAAAATCTCATGGAAACACTTGTAGGCAATCTTCAAGAGGTCTAGAATATAGGTTAGATGTGTAAACTTGTTTGAGTTATCCACATGTGCTCAAACAGGACCAAAACTTTGAGGACTTTCCTTCAAGACATCTTACATTCTATTTTGTGTGTGTGTGTCACCGGTTTTGGTATGGGAAGGAAGGAAGGAAGGAAGGAAGGAAGGAAGGAAGGAAGGAAGGAAGGAAGGAAGATGTCAGTGGGCCAGGCCAGAATCAAACAAGGTTCAAAGGCCTGATTTGGATATATTCAAGACAAAGCCTGCCATCCACTGCTCTGTGTCTTAATGCAGACCTAGGTAATCAGCCACAGCCACCATGAGCCGCCATTGGCAGGATTGACAGCAACAGCTAAAAAGCTGTGAGTGGAAGGTAGTCCTTTCCCATCCTTTGGACCCCTTGGGAAAATCAACATACCTTCTGTACGGTATGAAAATCAGCTGGGTATGGTGAGTGCAGCTGAATGTGACACAGTTGTGGGAAGCTGGAGGGAGGACTATCCATCTTGAGACTGCCCATAAAAAGCAAGTCTAGAGTGAAAGACTAGGGTAAGCTCCGCTGCTTCCAGGAACTCTTTTCATTATGAGACTTTTGTGGGTGAGATGAGAGTTTGTTTGGACCCTGGATGAGAACCCAGAGGTAATTTTGTATTAATGTAACATTTTTACATGCAACTGTGTATTGTTGCTTCAGTTTCCTATATACCACTCAGAGGTATTTTGAATATATTAAGTGTTATAGAAATTAAATCAATAACCAATCCATGCTTGGAGGTAGCTTGCACCATCTGTCCTGATTTACAGATGATAGTCCTCTGTTTCAAGAAGAAGGCTTCTCTTTAAAAGTCTGTCTAGTTTAAGGAAGGAACGCTAGACACGAGAAGCTGGCTTTCTTGTAAATTAAGCCCCACATCAATTTCTGTGGGGTGGGGACACCTTGGGAAACCCCAAGCTGAGTTTGGGAATGATACCTTGAGAAGCACTCATATTGGCACAGGTGGCAACAGTGCTGCCAAGCTGGGCAGTGATATATTCAGATCAGTCCAAATTGGGAAAGGTTGGACTCATCACAGTAAAAATCAGGTGAAGTCACACCAAAGTTATGCTTTGAATCCCATCTTGATTCAAAATGTTGCCTGGCACCCAAACAACAACACAGACAACCACCCCCACCTTCAGAACTCCCGTGCCAAGTTTTGACAATGATATCTTGAGAGGTGGTCAAATCTAGTCCAACAAAAATGGGTGAAGTCATGCCAATGTCATTGTTTGATGCACTATTTTTATTCAATGTGTTTCCTGGCATCCAAATGTCAATGTAGACCTCCACCCTCTACCTTGGGTACTCTTGTGTAATTAATCACATAAATTATGTAAATTATATGATTTTGCAATACAGCTAGACAAATTACGTACAGTGGTACCTTGGTTCTCAAACTTAATCCGTTCCGGAAGTCCGTTCGACTCCCAAAACCATTTGAAGACCAAGGCATGACTTCCAATTGGCTACAGGAGCTTCCTGCACTCAAGTGGAAGCCATGTCAGACATTCAGCTTCCAAAAAACCTTTTGAAAACCGGGACGCTTACTTCTGGGTTTGTGACGTTTGGGACTAAGCCATTCGAGAACCAAGGTACCACTGTAATTTTTGTGGTAAACAAACTGTAGCAGAATGGAAACAGAGTGGCATGTGACAAATACAAGTTGGAACAGAAAATGATGCCATGTTAGATCTAGTAAGTGTCATCTCCCCTTCAAACTTTTAATTTTCTCATTTCTTTGTTTCAGTTCTACCCTATATTCCTCTACATTCTGGACCCCTTATGTGTCCCCTACAGAGAACAGTGAATTAGCTTTGACATATGGGCCTAAGGCTGTCTAGTGTAAAATGCCCTAAGGTAAAATATACCAGAGAGCAACAATGGATGGTGTACTGGGTGCCCCTACACTCAAATCCTACTCAGCTTTCATGCTATCTCCCAATCATATTCCTCCAACTGTAAAATAGTAATGACCTTCCTTGAACAGTTTGTGAGGATGGATGAACTAAGAATTTCAAAGCACTTTATGCACTAAGGTTGCTATATAAATGGTAATCAAAACAGCATTTTTGGTGCAGAAACACAAAATAACTTCACTTTTATGGAGTCTTAGCACCAGATGCTTTATAAAATGTAAAAACACTGGGGGCTTGCTATAGAAAAGAGTTACTTTCTCATCATCCCAGCATGTTGTAGAGAGAGAAAAAGTCAATAAAAATGGAAAGGGAAACTGGAATAAATATTTAGCAGGATTTTCAAACCGGGCAGATTTAATGAGACTGAATGGTACATCTTTGAACGGAGCATTCTCTTTATATGTGTGTGAATTTGAGTATTAAAATCTTCATGCTGGCTTTGTATGATTAAGTCAAGCTTCACACTGTATAAACATATTGGGAAAAGGCAACATTTACAAATATTTCAGAACGGTAGAAATCAATAGACTACATTTAAGGCATTAGCATCAGAAAAGAGAGCGACAGCAGGAGAGAAGGAAGACAACAGTGATAGAGAGCAACCCTGTACAGACATACTCTGAAGTAAGTAACACTGTATCTAATAGGGCATACTCCATGGTAAGTATGAATACCTGTGTAGCCTAAGGCTGGATAGGGGAGCAAAAATAAGATCAAGGAAACTTTCTCATGCTCTGGTACAATGTAGTGCTGAACTAAAGCAGAAGGTACACTTTTCACACTTTCACCCCCAGTAAAAGACCATTTTCAGGGAGGGGAGATAACAAAAGGAACAAGTGTTTGGTCTGAGTGTGAATTTCAACCCTGTAGCTGATACTATTATTTTTTTCTAGACTTTCACATCTGTACTTTTTATCTGCAACAGATAAAAACATGACCTCCCTTAGTTCTACCCCTCTTTCCCCTTTTGATAAATATTAACAGCAAAATCCGATGGGTTTGCAACTGGAATAGGCAATGAAGAGGCCAAACACCAATACTGTAAATGGACTGTACTAAGGTAAAGGTAAAAGGTAAAGGACCCCTGGATAGTACTTATTTATCTGCTTGCACTGGCATGCTTTCAAACTGCTAGGTTGGCAGGAGCTGGGACAGAGCAATGAGAGCTCACCCCATCATGGGGATTTGAACCGCCGACCTTCTGATTGGCAAGCCCAAGAGGCTTAGTGGTTTAGACCACAGTGCCACCCACATTCCTCTACTGATCTAGGACATATGTATTGTTTACAGAACTCAGAAGAAAGAGGTAATGGTGTAGGGAGAGGAGTCTAATTGAGTTACTTAGGGTGAGCCACCCTGACCGGTGAACAGGAGACACAAAAACATCATAACCTCAGCCTTAAGATGAACATGGAGGCTATTTCAATCCCATTCCCCATACAAGGCAGGTAAGAGTAGCAAGACTGGTGCTTCATAACCAACCCATAGAGTAGTCAGACTCTGGAAATGCCCATCAACCCTAAAGGTTCCTAAAGGTGCTCACATGATCACATCAGTTCCCTTCCATCTTGTGTATCTACCTGCCAAATATGACCACATAGCTAGCCACACCCACCACCCAATACCTAAATTCGCCCAGCACGCAGTACAGGCCAGGTAGATTGGGGGATTGCCTATGGACAGGCAAACCTCTCTTCCTTGGCCCTAGAGTTACTGGTTGACACCTGTAGTGCAGTTGCCAGGCAGTAGGTTGCTGGCAGCCAAAGATGAAGGCAGGGTGGGTGAGTGTCATAAAGCCCATTAGACACACCCCCTATGACAGCATATTGTGCAAATACACACTATGTGTTTCAGAATATCCAGCTTCTTCTACATCCCAGCTTCAAGTTGAAGCTAAAGTTTCTAATCAGAAGTCAGTCCCATTGAGTTAAGTGAGACTTACTCCCAGGTAAGGGTACATAGGATTGCAGCCCAAATGTCACTCCCACCCCTTATGTCTTGCTATATATGGAGTTTCTTTCCTTTCTTCCTCCCCCTCCTCTTTATAATTGCGAGATAGTAAAATATTTGTGTTGGATACATAAAGCTCTTCGAATTAGACTCAAACTCAATTGATTAAGTCTATTTGCATGGGGTGTTGAAGTTTATTGCAGTGCTCAGTATTATGCTTTTTAACAACGAAGACAACTCATGCTCATTACACAACTATTGAGACGGTGAAGCTTGTTGTACACCGAACATGTCTTAAAAGGTAGCTCAGAGGCAAACAATATGATAGCTAGGAACACAATAATACCTTTATGGTGCTTAGCTTTGAAAGAATTATACCACTATGTCCAGATGTTCAAAATGCAAAGCGCACCAGGAACAAAACAACTGCATATATTCTGTTTTTATTATTCAGTAAGGTGTTTGGGTCTGTGCAAAGCTGGGGTTGCCAAGGTGAAGGGGAGGGGTGTGATGTGATGTCACAGAAAAATTGTGTTGCTTTTAAATTAGAGGTGTGAGGAAGGACAAGCAGAGGGAAGGGGAGGTGTTGCATTTAGGGGGGGATGCTGGGAGGAGAAAGGAGAAAAAGAGGAGACTTCCATGAGTTGATGGGCAGGCCAGAATCATATTGGGGGGCTGGCAGAAGGCAGTCTAAGAGAGATGGCTGGGGACCCAATGCTGCACTGCTGTGGGTGATAAGCCCCTCTTGAGATGACAATGCTGTAAGGTCTGCACCCCCTCCATGCAAACTAGAGGTGTACATTTTGTAATTAAACCATATTTCTTCAAAATACAACAGCCGCATCTTGATTCTGAAAGGAAAAACGAACCTGGGACCGCCTGGAGTCTTGTGCACCATTTGGCACAGATTGGGGTGTGTGTGCAAGCTTCGTAACAATATCTTATGATACTTACCTCTGAATAGCAGTTGTTGGGGAGAAACAGTGGGAGAGGGTATTACCTTTATGCCCTGCATGCGAGCTTCTTATCGGCATCTCTTTAGGGACAGTGGGAAAAGGATGCAAGATAGAATTGGGCTTTGGAGGGTGGGCACCACTACCGAAAAGGCCCTCTGCCTGGTTCCTTGTAGCTTCACTTCTCTCAATGAGGGAACCACCAGAAGGCCCTCGATGCTGGATCTCAGTGTCTGGGCTGAATGATGGGGGTGAAGACGTTCCCTCAGATATACAGGGCTGAGGCTGTTTAGGACTTTAAAAGTCAGCACCAACACTTTGAATTGCGCTTGGAATTGTACTGAGAGAGTCTTTCAGGACTGGTGTTATATTGTTCCAAGAGCTGCTCCCAGTCAACTACTTTTGTCAACTACTTCTGTCTACTTTATTTCCATTAAGTATATGTTCATACATTACAAAAAGCTGCAAAGTAAAACACCCACCCACGACATCAACCCCCTGCCCCTAAATCGTAACACATGATACAAGGCTGAGTTGAGAGGTTATCTTTCTCAGAGTTGCGTTATCCAAAAGGCAAGTAAACAGATATAATTGAACCTCCAAGGAGCAAAACACATCAGGTGGAATATGGAGCACCCACACAGAATCAACAGCTTGCATCTCTTCCCGCTGATTCTCCTGCCAGCTTATCTAAGGAAGCTATGGAAGGCATCTGGTGCTCTGTGTGTGATCTGGCAGTGCTCCAGAAGAATCACAGAAATCTTGATCTTCCCTTGTGCAACCATATATTTAAGTGGTGTTGTTTTTTAAAGCTAACAAAATTCCACACTGTATGCTCATTATGTTTTTGCCAAAATGGCTCCACAAGAACCAGGCTAAAAGTGGTATGTGGACACCTCTTTTAAAGAAAGAATCCAAGTGACACTGTCCAAATACTGTCACAATCTTGTGTTAACCAACAATTAAGGGGCAGGGGACTATCTATGCTGATAATTCCTTATATTTTCAGTGTCTGACCAAGGGGAAATAATGAGGAATTGTTTCTGGTTTTGTTTTAATGTAACATGGTTTGCTTTGTAAGCCCTATCAGGAAGTGAACGGTGTTTGCCACACTGCTGTTAATAATGTGGCATATTACATCACAAACATAAGCATGTTTTCTGAGGGTTTGTTCACATTGGAGCAAAACGAAGAACCCATCCCAGTGTTGCCCTGGACTCCCCTTCCTCCTTTAAATGTGCAAGGTTTTGATCCTTGCTATTCTAGCCCCAAGGGATGCGGGTGGCGCTTTGGGTTAAACCACAGAGCCTAGGGTTTGCCAATCAAAAGGTCGGCGGTTCGAATCCCTGCGACGGGGTGAGCTCCCATGGCTCGGTCCCAGCTCCTGCCAACCTAGCAGTTTGAAAGCACAAAGTGCAAATAGATAAATAGGTACAGCTCCAGCGGGAAGGTAAATGGCGTTGCTGTGTGTTGGTCTGGTTCGCCAGAAGCGGCTTAGTCATGCTGGCCACATGACCTGAAAGCTGTACGCCGGCTCCCTCGGCCAATAAAGTGAGATGAGTGCCACAACCCCAGAGTTGTCTGTGACTGGACCTAATGGTCAGGGGTCCTTTATTCTAGCCCCAAGATCCTCAGTGGGGCTTATGGTGGTGCAGTGGGTCAGTGCATCTGGCTGTTATCCAGAAGGTTGGTGGTTTGAGCCCACCCAGGGGCAGCTGTGGGCAAGATTCCTGCATTGCAAGGGTTGGGCTAGATGACAATTGAGTCCCTTTTGACACTACAATTCTGTTCTCTGGTAAGTATGCATTGCATAGGTTTGTAGGACATGCTGCAGAATGAGGTGAAGAATAGTGGGAAAGACTATTGAAAGTTGACTTAAGATTCACTGCCTGTTATTCTATAAAAGAGAACATGATGATGTTTTATAGATGGCACATGACACCATCGAAGATTGCCAAAATCTGTAAGACCAAATCCACCCTTTGCTGGAAGTGCAGGGAAGTTGAGGGTACTGTGATGCACTTATGGTGGGGATGCAAAAAAAGTCCAAAAAAAATGGAGCTGCATCCATGAAGAATTAAAAAAGATGCTCAAAATATCTATGGGGAGGGGGAAACCTGAGACATTCTAGCTGAGCATAGTTGGAAAGGAGGTACCACAAGATACGAGGAAACTATTTCTATATGCAATCGCAGCTGCCAGAATACTCCTTGCAAAGAACTGGAAAGGAAATCACATACCTACAAAAGAGGATTGGTTAATTAAATTAACAGAGTTTATAGAATTGGCAAAATTAACTGCGGTAATAAGATATCAAACACACCAGAAATTAAGGGCACAATGATTATGGTTTGAAGAATATATGAACACACACTGCTCTAAAGATAACATGCTGGTATGTTTAGACTAAGCTTGTAAGGTGATTTGATGTTATACCATAATAGTACTATAGAAGAAGTAATTACAGCGATAAATGATATGCAATGTAAATAAGAACTTAAATGACTCAAAGATGATGAGTGCTGGTGGAGGGGAGTCAAATGGGTGTGGTACTTCATCCTTTTTTTCTTTCTGACCCTTTCCCTTTCCTCTCTTTGGTTTTTGGGGTTAAGTGTGTGTACCTTATTGTTTGTTTGTCTGCAAATATGCTTAAATAAAACAAAATAAACATTAAAAAGAATGTAATGTCCTGTGTGTGGTTCTTTTTTCTTTTCTTTTGAGAGAGATAAAACAAGGCATTTAAATGCACGTCAATAGTATTTTGAGATAATTAAATATCACAGACTAATGTGGGTTGCTGAAGTTGCTGACTTTTGGAAAGAGTGCACCGACAGCAGTAGAGGTGAGGCCAACAAATACACAGTATTGCTGTTCACTCTGTGCCAGTTTCTGTTTACTCCTAGGAGATGGGCAAATGGCAAACTGTAGCCTTGCTTGAAAGTTGTTAGGGTTAGGGTTAGGGTTTCCAGGGACATTCCTGGATTTATAGAAGCTATCCTGTTTTCTGATTTGATTCCAGAATGTAACGCTTTTCCTTAGGACGTCCCTATTTCACTGAAGAAATGTTGGAGGGTATGGAGTTATGTGGAAATAAGCAACTATACAACTGTTAGAAGACATCTGAAGGCAGCCCTGCATGGGAAGTTTCTTAATGTTTTATGTTTTATTATGTATTTATGTATGCTGGAAGCCTCCCATAGTGGTTGGGGCAACCCAGTCAGATGGGCGGGTTATAAATAATAAAATGACTGTCATCATCATCATCATCATCATCATCATCATGGAACAGGATGCCCCTATTTTCATCAGAGAAATGTTGGAGGACATACATTCAGGGCCAGCCGTACTATTAGGCAAAGCATGACAGCTGTCTCAGGTGGCAGATACTGTGGAGCTAGTGAAGTCCCCTGCTTCTTCTGAGTCTTCCATCCAGCCATCCCCCTCTGTTGCTGAATGACTTGTCCTGGCATTTGTGGCAGAGTCCACTATCCCACCCCCTAGTGTTGCAGTAAGATTAAATTGCTAGTCTATTTGCTTTCTGTACCTGAAATGGGAAGGGCCCACCATCTTATCCATTACCGCAAATAAGCAAAATGTTTGGGATTGTGCCTGGTGCCTTTTAAATTCTTGCTCTCTTTAAAAATATATATATTCCTGATTTATAGTACAGTCTACTTAGGCTCTGCTGCTCTGTAACCTCCACCCATTCAAATGAACACATGAACAAAAAAAAATTGTCCATGATGGTGTAGCAGCAATTGTCACTGATGTGCTCCCTTAAAAATTAGTGGAAAGAGAATAACAATTTCTGGACACAGATTGGCTAATAATAATAATAATAATAATAATAATAATAATAATAATAATGCTGTTTCAGAAAGCACCATGAGCCTGGATAGAAAGGAAAAGGCCTATAAGCTAAATGTTACAGAGAATACTTAAAATTATATGAACTGTGTGCATGCTCAGTAGCAAACAGGAAAACCTTTACACCAGCTGTTAGCTAACATTTGAAAACCAAATGAAGCAAACTTGGAAAAGAATGCACCAGATGGAGGAAAAATGCACACTGAGGGAGCTTTATCTGTCATTCTATCATGTGTGCTTATTAGCAATTAAATGTGGGTGTTATTAAAAAATAGATTTGCATGCATGTAACATGCATGAGGAAAAGTGCAATCTATTCTCGTTTACTTATCAATCCTGCTGTTAAGATAGAATCTGGATTTGAACATCTTCCTTGCCTCTGACTGTTATCAAACCAGAGCAGCAATAAATTCAAGTAGTTTCTAAAGCATACATAGAACTGAGCAGCTTAAAGAAGCCATTTTTTATGCTGGATGAGCAATGTTCCCTGTGGGGCATTTGGGAAATGCCTTGCACAGCTGAATAGCCGCAAGAAGCTTCACCTAATATGGTGAAATGCAAAATAAATTCTCATGAAAGGATAGTGATTGATGGTGCTCCAAGATGTTGGTGGAATGTAGGAAGCCTGACTGGCCACAAACTTTCCTCAAGTTCCTCCCATGCCATATAGGTCTACTTTTACATATCCCACCTTTCAAAGTGGCCTAGAAGACTACAAAGTGTGTTCTCCCTCATGGAGAGCACGTGTTGTTGTGGGGTCTACCAGGCCACCCCTCTGTTGCCAGGGAGGATTCCTTTGGAAATTGGATGGCTGGGTTGCTGGGGTAAAATCTATGTTGCAATTTGGTGGGAGGGATCAGAGGTTTTAAATCCCATGCTCACAGCTTGGGCGGTCTCTTTCGCTGCGTGCAACGGATTGCCCGCCCAGCCGCCCTAATTTTAGGTTGCTCTGACCTTGCTATGCCTGTCATGGGGTCGTCTGCCATTGGGGCAGGGGCCTGGTAGGAATTTTGGCTGATTGGCTGGTGCCATTTGGTTTTTGCCTACTGTGTAGCAAATCGTCACAACTTGTAAGGTTGCGGTTAGGCACTGGTTAAAAAATTGGTTGGGGGAGGGGTAAGGATTGGCTGGGGCTGCCCCTCCAAGGTTACTGCAGAAAGGGAAATTCCGTTAAAGGAATCCAGGGGATTGCCATCTTTTTGTCTGAATCCCTGGAATGGGGCTAGGGCCGGCAAGCCCTGGGGAGCATGCGGGGAGAGGTGAGGGTCTGTGCCTCAGCTCCATTTCTCCCCAATATTGTTTTTCCTTACTGACTTTTGGTGGTATCCGGAAGTCAGTTCTGTCCCCAGGCGGGGGGACAGATAGCCTTAACCAATGCCTAAACAACCACTCACATTTTATGTATTTCAATAAAGTTGTGGCCAAAATTATGTCAAAAGCCTTAAACAAACATGCAAGTAAAAACAATGCCATGATACTATAACAGCAACCAGGGGCACCGACTTGGGCCCCAGTGTGCACAATGTGATGCCATGATGCCATGTTGCATCATGACATCATGCGCACCATGACCTCAGAACCTGGCTTCCAGTGGCAGTAGTAGTCAGGTTCCGAGGTCTCACAAGGCCTTGGACAGCTTCACGAGGCACCGGATGTTGCATCGGAGGCCTTGAAGTGTGGGTGCCAAGCACCCACAACAATTTTTTGTGGGTGTTTGGGCCCCTAGGGCCCCCTAGATATGGCATTCCTGACAGAAAGACTAATACCATAATTTTAAAGAAGCAGATATTAATATGACTCTTATTAAGCACAAAACACTTGTTGGGGGTGCGTGGGGTCAGTAGGGACTGAAAATGAAATAGGAAATGGTTCTAAGATGCACTCCAAAGGGAGTCCATTTCACAATTTTGGTTCTATAAATAACAAGTCTCACACTCTCTTTCTCTCTTGTACCTGATTGCTTGATCTATTGAAACTTTGGGATGGACATTGGGATGGACCTATGACTTTGATCTCAATGCTCAGGCAAGCACATATGGAAGTAAAGGTAAAGAGTAAAGGGACCCCTGACATTAGGTCCAGTCATGACCTACTCTGGGGTTGCGGCACTCATCTTGCTTTATTGGCCGAATGAGCCAGCGTACAGCTTCTGGGTCATGTGGCTGGTATGACTAAGCCGCTTCTGGTGAACCAGAGCAGCGCACAGAAATGCCATTTACCTTCCCGCTGGAGTGGTACCTATTTATCTACTTGCACTTTGACGTGCTTTCGAACTGGTAGGTTGGCAGGAGCAGGGACCAAGCAACGGGAGCTCACCCTGTCGCGGGGATTCGAACCGCCAGCCTTCTGATCGGCAAGCCCTAGGCTCTGTGGTTTAACCCACAGCGCCACACACGTCCCTTTACATATGGAAGTAGATAGTTATAAATTGAACCTGGTCCTAGGTAATTAGGGAGTCAAAGACTGTTCCTTGTACATTAAATGGACCCTGGGACTAATGTGGATTATAAGAGGTATTGCTCCAGTCATTGGGCCTTAGGTAATATTCTGGAAGTTACATTTCAGATCATTGGGAGTTTCTGACCTGTTTTTAAAGAGAGCCCACACCAACAGCATCATAGTCAGGGGTGCCAACCTGAATAAAATATTGGGGGGGGGCAAGTAAGCCCCTCCCTCTGAAATCAATTACATGACAAAGCACATGCACACAATTTGAGCATCAATGTCATCAACTTTGGAGGGCAGAGCCATCAAACATCTTGGGTCGGGGGGAGCTGAAGGGACCCAGCCCCTAAGTGTTGGCTCCTATTATCACAGTAGTCTGGCCTTAAGCTAAGTAGGACATGAATGAGTGATACCAAATCTGTGGTGGTGGTGATGATGATGATTTACCTTTCTCTCCCAATCTTCAAAGCAGGAGTGGAGGCTGAGCCAGTATTCCAACATGAATACTCTAAACCAGGCATAGGCAAACTCTAGATGTTTGGGACTACGATTCCCATCATCCCTGACCACTGGTCCTGTTAGCTAGGGATGGTGGGAACTGTAGTCCCAAACATCTGGAGGGCTGGAGTTTGCCTATACCTGTTCTAAACATTGTACTGAGTTCGGGAGCACTTGCCTGAACTTCTGCTAAAATTACAGAAGGCCCATAGCATGCCTCTGTTAAGAAAATATTAACATGTAAGAGAATTATGTGCTGGTCTTCCCTCCTTCACAACCCAACTTGAAAGAAAGAAAGAAAGAAAGAATTAAGAACTCCTTTGTTGTCAGCACAGTTTTAAATGTTGCATAGAAATGAAATTACTACTGAATGTATATAGATTTCCTTACCCCCCCCCAAAAAAGGATGAAAAATGATGTTTCTCTTGTTTGCATTACGACTACATAATAACTTTGTATAATCACTGTAGCAAGTGCTGGAAAAAACCTGCCAAATCCACAGAGAGAATTAAGTGACTGCAGTGAATTCTCATAGTACTGCACCATTCAGTGTTCTCTTTCCTATGTAGGCAGAAAATATATTGGTGTATGAAGAAAGGGCTCTGAAATCCAGATATCTTACTATGGAACATTAACAGACTAAAATAAAAAAGTATTAGCATTCATTTTCTTAAAAATATCTCATTTTAGTGTTTCCCCCTCCTGGCTTCATTCAAACAACCAGATGGCTGGAGCATTTTGAATTACGAGCTGTTCACACTTTCCTGTCTTGCTCACTCATTTGACTTTAACACAGGAAAGGAAGATTGTGCTCCTTTCCCTTGAAGGAAAGGAGAGATATTAGAAGCAAGTGAGGTAGGAGCTCACTTGTTCCTTTCTCCAAAACCACTCTTTTGCATTTTATAGCCCCACCATCAGTTTGGGTCTGAGTCCCGGTGTCCGATCACTGAACCAGCAAACCACAGTGCCTTCATGTGGGGCTGAAACTGTATGCTTCAAATAAGGGACGGCTGACTGTCCTGCTAGTGTTGGCCTTTCTGCCTCTGTTTCCTCTGAATTTAGCTATTTCATCTGTATCCCAAAATTTCTAAACAATTTACAACCATAATTTAAAATTTACAAAAAGTTAAAGCCACAGTAGAATAGGCTGAAGCAAATTGAAACACATGCAACTTTTCTAAACATCTCGCTAAGCTTGTTTAACAACAACAACAACAACAATTTATTATTTATACACTGCCCATCTGGCTGGGTTTCCCCAGCCACTCTGGGTGGCTCCCAACAGAATATTAAAAACACAATAAAACACCAAACATTAAAAACTTCCCTAAACAGAGTTACCTTCAGATGTCTTCTAAAAGCCAGGTAGGTGTTTATTTCTTTGACATATGATGGGAGGGCATTCCACAGGGTGGGTGCCACTTCTGAGAAGGCCCTCTACCTGGTTCCCTGTAACCTCACTTTCTCACAGGGAGGGAACCGCCAGAAGGATCTCAAAGTTGGACCTCAGTTTCCGGACTGAACGATGGGGGTGGAGAAGTTCCTTCAGGTATACTGGGCCGAGGCCATTTAGGGTTTTATTTAAAGGTCAGTACCAACACTTTGAATTGTGCTTGGAAACGTACTGGGATCCAATGTAGGTTTTCAGGGCCAGTGTTATATGGTCTCGGCAGTCACTCCCAGTCACCAGTTTAAATAAGACAGTATGCTGGCTGTGTCCTACCAACCTTAGCCTCGTCTCACCTGCTGGCTTTCTTACTTGCAGTCAATAAGGGCTGACCTTGCCTGCCATCAGCTCTGTCTTCACTTCCTATTGGTCTCCCTGCCTTTCCCCCCCTACCAGTCCCAATGAGCAACAGCCACCAATGCTGAGGACCTCGGCATAAGCCCTAGGCTCACCATAGCCCCAAACTGATGAAGAGAATGATGTCAAGAGCAGTCTTACCATACCTGGACAGTGCTTGAATGGGAGACCTCTTGCAAACCCCTTGTTTAGTATTTCTATGTATGAAACTAGAGAAAGAATGGTTGGTTTTTCCTCTTTCCAGAACTGTGGCCATTCTGCCTTGTCATTAAGTAACTGGAAATTGTTTGTACCTGAGTTTGCATGTTTTTCTCCTCCCTCCCATGCATTTTCCCTTTTGTGATATGTGTTTGACTATAAGCATGAGGGTAGAGGCTGTATCATTTATCATCTTTCTGCAGCACCTAAGAAAATGTATAAACAGTAATACTGATAATCAATTAATATCTCTGTTACACATCATGCAAAGGTTAAGAAGTCAGTTATTTCTGCCGTACATTTTTCAGGGATGGTATCTCACATTTTTACAGAGGAGCTGGTTTGTCTTTTATAGAAATCTTTAATTCTTTAATGCCATCTAGCCATAGCGTTTTTCACCACATCCACAACATGAACTAACCTAAAGTAGTGTGGCAATGGAAACTGAAACTTTTCGACAGATACACTTACAAATAATTGCAAACTGAAATGTTTCTAACTGATAGCACTGAAATTCCCATATTTGCAAAGTTCTTCCTGCTTCTCTGACACTCTCCATCTGTTTCACAAGTCATTGTCTTTGAAGCACTAGGCATAGTTTTAACACTCGAAAAATGCTTTTGGATTTTCTCCCCATTCTTCTAGGAGATTAATAAGCCCCCTGTAGCCTTCGGTAATGCTTTAAAAACCATTTATGAAAGCAAGAGAACATGTAAATACTCTAAAGTATTTTATTTTCTCTTGTCAGAGCAGTTATTATCCTGTCGGTGCACAGCTAGCTACTGCACTTATTATGCACGATAATCATGCCTCTATTTTTAGGTAACGAAGCAATCAATGATTCAGATAGAAATACTAAAAGGTAATTCATCTTTTTTCCTTCAATGTTCTCTTCACGCCGAAAAAACAAAAACACACTATGCAATTTGCTAAAGAGCTAGAAAAATAAAAAAAGGGGGGGAGTGTGTTCAGCAATAATACATAATCACCATTAAATAATATTTTGTATTTAAACAGTTCCTTTTCTGTGCAAAACTCAGAACTTTCAAAGGCTCTGTGCACAGGACAATTAAAGTAGAGATGGATGAATCAATCTCTTTCTGGCCCATGTCAATTTCATATGTTTTCATCTGTAAGTCTACTCTATAGCGTAAGTCAATTGCATAGTCTGCATTTTTTTAAAAAAATAAATAAATCTTTTGACATCTACATTTAAATACATATTTTAAAGGTATATTTAAATGTTTATGAACAAAATGTATTTATATACATATTTTCTCTTGATGTCCACCTAGTTATAGGAGAAACATTTGTTTCAGTTCACATTTAAAGGCAAAACTAACTTTCCAAAGCAATATGTGACATGAAACACAGACAGCCATCAAAATTCAGACTTATCTGAATTTTGTAATGCAGTTCTCCAACCAAGCAATGAGGACAAAAATGCATATACTTGTGTAAAGTACATATCAAAACTCATACATTGGTGAAAATAGCTGCATACATTTAATATATCTGAAAACTGCTTTGCAAAATGAGCACACTAAGTAAAAAATGGATACAAAATTATGCATAGTATTAGCAAAATTCATAGTGAATGCTGATCAATTTTCATAGGGACTCTCTCTCTCTCTCTCTCTATATATATAAATTTAAGATTGGGAAAAAAGAGAAATGAAAAAGTGTGAGAGCCCTGGAATTCTTTTTTTTTTTTAAGGAATATCAGATACAATGTGATGTAGCTCAATTGAACAAATGTTACGTCAAGAACCTGCTTATCTGGGAACAACAACCTCTTGAATTCACTTTAGATACCGCTTTATTAAACATTTAAAGGAGGGAATGATGAACTTGCTTGGAATTAACATCACATTCTACATCTCAGTTCATCCCTCTTTTAATTGGAATAAGGAGTCTTCCATGTAGTAAAAGAGTTGGTATTATTTCTGATGGACTGGTGGATTTCAAAGCTTTAGTGAACATTTTTCTCTTTGGTGATCAGTAAAGCTTAGGTTGAGAGACATGTTTAAGGTCACACAATGAGATTCATGGCCGAGTATAGGGTTGAACCCAGGTATTCCCTGTTCTAAACTTGTACTGTCTTCACTAGGATTTACTTCACCACAGTAAGCTCCCTTTGAGGACAGTTCAGAAAGGCAGTAGAATTTGGTAACCAGACTTGTAACTGGGGCCAGAAGGGATCTCATTCTCTTTCTCTCTCTCTCTCTCTCTCTCTCTCTCTCTCTCTCTCTCTCTCTCTCTCTCTCTCTCTCTCACACACACACACACACACACATTCTGGTCCATTTACCCCGCCTTTGATCTACAGAACAAATTCAAAGTGCTGATTTAAACATATAACACTTTATATGGCTTGGGACGCCATTGCCTCATGGAGTGTTCCCCCCCACACACAGTATGAACCTATCTGAACCCTCAGCTCATCTTCAGAGAACCTTCTACAAGTGCTCCCTTTAAATGAGTTGTGGAGGATGGCCCTTTTTGTATTGCCCCCCCCCCATCTTTGATAGAGCTGGGAGACGCACTTGGCCCCAAGTCTAACATATTTTCATCTAAAATCTTTTTAATACACCAAAGCACTGGAACATTGATATTTGTCTGGAGATGTTTAGTGTGAACATCTTTAGTTATTATTGTACATTCTGAACATTTGTTTGCTATGTAAACCACCCTTAGACCTCTGGGTATAAGGTTTAATAATAATAATAATAATAATAATAATAATAATAATAATAATAATAATAGAAATGTGGCATGCTATTCCTTCAAAGACTGCAAACCCACACATATAAATAAATCCACATTAGTGGGAAGATGGTGTATCAATCTTTGGATGTCTTACATTGACATTAGGCAAAGCTCTGCCTCCTAATTTGTGGTCATCTTCTTTGGGGGGGAGGAGTACAAGTGGCTAAGGTCTTTCTTTCTCTTTGTCATGTCTGCGTTTAAAGGCATAACATATCCTACAAATTGTGTTTCCAGTAATTATAATAATATAACATTGAACTTGAAATCTCTTTGTTCAGTGCTCATCCTGTTTCTGCTCAGTGCTCAACTCTTAAAGACCTTCACTATATCATTCCAAACAAAATTATTCAAATGTAATGTTGAAAAGATAGGGGGGGAGGGGAGGGAATGGCTATGTACCTTTACCATTGAGGCAGTATGCCTCTGAATGTTGGTTGCTAAAAAGCACAGGAGGTGCTTGTAGTTTTCCTGTCAAAAAAAAAATAGCCCCGCCTCCCCAAAACGTATTAGTAAGAAAAACCCTGGAAGGAATTTTGTGTTCCTCTTTGAGAGAGAAAAATGCCTTGTGTAACATTATTCACTGTCATATCAGGACACTGAGAATGCTTGCCAACACGAAAGGATGGGAAGGAAGGAAGTGATTTATCTAATTTAATTCATGCTTAGCCCCAAGCCTCTTTCATTAACGAAGTACAGTCCATTTAAAGAAATGTTTGAATGTGAAGCCCGTTTCCTTCAGAGGTATCAACACATCTGATGAACAATTACGCATTCAGAAAGCTAATGTAGAATAGTGGCAAATGTGTTCCTACAGCTGTTATTGCAAAGCCCACTCCAATTTCCGATGCACAAGATAAAAATGACAACTGCAAAAAAGAAAGGGGAAAAAAGGATATCACCATAGAAGTAATCTGCTGCTCTGAGAGGGACAAAGGAGCAGTAACAGACACATAGCTATAGCAATTTCTGGATGGCCTTTTAAACAGAAGTGGCTTTCAAAATGGTGTTCTGTATCAGAGAAGCAATGGTGGTGTATTTGAGGTTAACCCTTGGGTAGGCAAACTAAGGTCCGGGGGCCCGATCCGGCCCAATTGCCTTCTAAATCTGTCCTGTGGAAGGTCCAGGAATCAGTGTGTTTTTACATGAGTAGAATGTGCCCTTTTATTTAAAATGCATCTCTGGGTTATTTGTGGGGCATAGTTCACTATTTTTTTTTGTCAAAATATAGTCTCCCCCCCCCCAAGTCTGAGGGACAGGGGAGCAGCCCCCTGCTGAAAAAGTTTGCTGACCCCTGGGTTAACCCTACCCTACCTGCTATTTCCCAACTCCAGATTACACCCGCTAATCAGCTTTCTGGCCTGCAGGTTCCAACATTTATGTTTTCTACTTTGTGCAAATGTGCAAAACTTTGAAAGTAAGTAGCAGTATACCAATCTGAAGCCAAAATCTTGACCTTAGTTCCAGAAATGTGCACATGTACATGGTTACACACAGAAATACAGAGGACTGTTTATAATACAAATACTGGAATGAGAGGAGAGCTTTGATATGTGATCAAGAAAATCTGAATGAATGGCTTTAGAGTAAATAAAAACTCTACCCAGGATCAATATGTTAAGACTATTATTGTGGCACAAAACTATTGGACAAAAACAACATGGTTTTTGCTGATGAGCAGGGAAATTAGTGGACTTAAGGGCACTAGGGACTTATACAGCAGGAATATGGCACAGGGAGAGGGGGAAATATCAGAAATGTACCAGTTGAAGATCCAGTGAAATTCTAGAATTTATGTTCTGAAATGATACAAAGATCACTTACATTATAAAGAGTCATTAGCTATAAAAACTAGGGAGGAAAACTCCCAGAGCTTCTGGATTTGTATATGTCATGAATACATCAGCAACTTTTTGTAGACTTACCTGCTTTCAAATATGCACAGATATACAATGATGTAAAGACACATTTTGGATAATGTAACCTTTAGCTTTGGTCAAACTCATGTTAGTAGCTTTGAGAACACTGTCCAACCATATCGTCCTCTGTAGTCCCCTTCTCCTTGTGCCCTCAATCTTTCCCAACATCAGGGTTGTGTTTTTTTTTTCCCAGGGAGTCTTCTCTTCTCATGAGGTGGCCCAAGTATTGGAGCCTCAACTTCAGGATCTGTCCTTCCAATGAGCACTCCGGGCTGATTTCCTTCAGAATAGAGAGGTTTGATCTTCTTGCAGACCATGGGACTCTCAAGAGTCTCCTCCAGCGCCATAATTCAAAAGCATCAATTATTTGACTATCAGCCTTCTTTATGGTTCAGCTTTCACTTCCTTACATCACTACTGGGAAAACCATAGCTTTAACTATACAGACCTTTGGCGGCAAGGTGATGTCTCTGCTTTTTAAGATGCTGTCTAGGTTTGTCATTGCTTTTCTCCCAAGAAGCAGGCGTCTTTTAATTTTGTGACTGCTGTCACCATCTGCAGTGATCATGGAACCCACTTGCTATACTTGTTTTGTTTTGTTCTGTCTCCATAGGCAAGACCCTTTTGTTGTCTTGACAACTGCCCCTAGCAACAAAACTACTAAGCTAGAACCCAAACATTGTGACATAGGAGGCAGGTTTCCTTAGCAATGAACAAGAGGATCCTGCTTCCTATGTCACAGTGTTTAGGTTCTGCTTCCTATAGGGACAGAAATGTATAAAGTATGCTCTACAGACCTCCAGGCTCAGATGGAGTTAGCAGGAGCTTGAGGCTGGTCATAAGAGATGTATTGCTGGGTTCTCTTTGTCCTTCAGAAATGGAAGGAGACCCTGGTCACACTCAAGTATGAGGAAGAAGATAAGGGCCTCGGTTCGGCAGGGCACCAAGTACATTT
The DNA here is from genome assembly GCF_964234715.1 of Podarcis melisellensis. Lineage (NCBI taxonomy): Eukaryota > Metazoa > Chordata > Lepidosauria > Squamata > Lacertidae > Podarcis > Podarcis melisellensis. The sequence continues at coordinate 69,499,004 of NC_138539.1, forward strand.
AAATAAGTTGATGGCTGAGGAAGCTAAACTGGCCTAGAGGTGATGGGAAAGGTAGGAGACTTGTTAGGGGAGGAAGGGAGAATTGATTGTACAAAGCTGCTGGGGGTGAGGGATTAATAAGTGAGCAAGGAATGATGGAACTTATCCACAACTGGACTTAATTGTCAGGGGTGCTTTTACCTTTACCTTTAATGATAGAGGCAGAAAGAACAGTACTGAATCAAGGGAAGAAGTTGGATATTTTGGCGTTTGAAGAACTGGGATGCTGTTAAACCCGAACATGTGTGAATTGATTGCTGAAACTGCAGCAGGGAAGGGTGATTTACTTGTTAATGACGGCACAGGAAAACTTCCCTCCTTATTTCAGTCAGATGAAGGATTTAAGAAGCATTCAAAGGAAATGCCCAGCCTGTTACTCTGACACCATTTGACACATGTAGGAGGGTTTAAAGTTTCCATGTTCAAATAAGGCAAGTCTTTATGTTTCCTCTTGGGTGCAATTTAGGGAAGTTTACTTAACTGCCATCCTCCTCCTTTAACTGTCAGCTCTCAAGATTCTTTCACTCCCCCTCCCATACTGGGCACCAGTTTCTTGAATTCTCCAGATTCTAGAATGTAAGGAGAATAGGAAAGTCCACTCCAGTGGATAACTAAGGCTTGTGTCTTGGCAGTCCAGCTCAGCTGTCCATAGAAGGCAGAGTCTACCATCAATGGGAGATTAAATGGATACTATGAATAGACAAATCTGTTGATTTCAGTTTTTCATCTTTCCATGCTTAAGTTCACCACATTTTTGCATCAGTTTGAGTTTTGTCTTGCTTTGCTTTTCAAATCCTCACCAAATTTTGCCAGCATTTTAGAGCATATTTTGCTAATCTGGGTGTGGTGTTTGCCCTCCTAGTTGGGTCATAAGGAAAGGGTTAAATGAGTGTGAAGTGATTGGCCAGTGGGAACCCAAGGGGAGGAGTAGAGTTAGAGGTGGTGTTGTTTGGAAGTCAGTTGAGAGTTGGGAGTTGGAGAAGGAAGAGGGAGGATAAGTCTGTGGGTTGGTCGAGTTGTGTTGTGAGAGAGTAAGAGAAACTGATAGGAGGAGTCAGATATATAGTTGAGATAATCAGTTTGAAGTTGTTAGGAATGTATAGGTCAGTAAAGAAACTAAGATTAAGAAACTGCCAAGAAAAATTAACTGAAACCATAAACTTGTTCATGCTTATAATAAACTTGATTATTTGTTAATGTTAACAACTGTCTGGACTCCGTGCGTACCCGAGAGAAACGGGTTGGTGGCAGCGGGAAAGCAATCACAGTGGTGGCACAGGTATCAATAGACCGTCAAACGTCCGGGGACCCTGTGTGATCGCCACAATGGGTTAGAGTAAAAATCTGCAAATTCTGAGGTTTTTTTCTTTGGGGGAGAATGTTATGCTGCCGTCTTTTTTGGTGATACAATGTTTTCTCTCTTTTATGAGTGATCCCCCCCCCCACATGTTTGCTAACAGTCTGGAGTTTTTCCCTCCATACTCGTAGAAGCATTGTTTAGAGTATAGAATGTTGAGCATTGTTTTGCTGATTTCTAGGGAATCTAGTTCCCTCCTTTTTTGTTCTATAAGTTTAAGAAGTTTTTTTAAGCTCCTGTTTGTAGCATGATGAGAGGGCCATGGTCTTGTTCTATTTTGCTAATTTTTGAGGATTGTTTTTTAAGGGATTTTTTTTCTCTTTTCTTCAAGCTCCATTGATGACTACTTTCATTGCATCCCATAGGAGGGGAGTTGTTATAGTGTATGTTTTGCTAATATATACATTTTTTGCCTAATATGCAGATTTTTGCAAGTCGTTTCCTCTAATACAATGCATTTCTGCATGTTATTTTCACTATTGTAATATGCTTTGGTTAGCATACTGTTTTGAGCCGACCTCCCGCAAAAGCAAAAATTTAACCTTTTGCTGTTAGGCAGAGATCAGAAGAAAACCTGGATGGTCACCAGATTCTGTGTGTAAATCTGTAGGCGCAGACCATCGCCCAACACAAAATAGTCCGGCATGAAAATCCTCAAACTCGGTTCCACGGGTGACTCTGAGTCAACTCCCTGGGATAGTTTATTGTTGCACATTGTTTCTAAATTTATTGTTGTACATTGTTTTAATTGTCTGTTTTAACCATATTTGCACATCAGTCTCTAATGCTGTGCCTGTCATCTATTTCAGAGGCTTCTACTCTGCAGCCTCTTATAGTTGTTTTAACTGCGAGTCTTTTAGTTCTCACGCTCTTACAGTTGTTTTAACTGCATGTTTTTATTTGTTTTTTAGTTCTTATCTGTTTTAAATATCAGTTTTTATCCATCCATTATCTGTGTTTAATCTTGTATTTTATTCAGATGTTTTACCCTATGCTTGTTTCTTTGTCCTTATTTGCTCCAACATTTATTAGTTAAAAAAAATCCTAACTGCTATTTTATTTATATGTTGTTGATTTTTATCATGGTCTGTGACCGTAATAAAGTTCATTCATTCATTCATACTGTTTTGAGAAGTGTGACTTGGGTAGGGTCACATTTGGCAGTAGTGGTTAGAATGATGTAAAAAGGACCTGGGTTCAAGTTCCCACTTGGCCATGAAGCTCTCTGGGTGACCTTCTGTTAGTCGCTCTCAGCCTAACCTAGCTCACATAGTTGTTGTGAGGATGAAATTGATTGGATGAGAACTTTGTCTGCCATCTTCACCTTCCTGAAGGAAAAGCATGATAGAAATGTTTTAAATAAATAAGTAAATATGAAGCAAACCATTTTTTTTCCTCCATCCCAAACTTGCAGGCCATAAAATGTTAGGAATTAATCAGCCATATACTGCATTTTTATTCAGTTTGTTACAAAACAACAAAAGCAAGCTTAACTTTTCTAGGGGGGTACAAAAAGGATAAGAGCTGTAGAGGCCTTACCTAGATTATGGATGAAAGAAATTAAAACGTAGGAGGAAAAAATAAAGCAGGGGGCCGGGGGGAAATAAAGATGTTTTAAGAAAGCACTGAAATGTGAAAACACAAGAGAGTTGAATGTCACATTCCAAAGCATTTCTATGATAGGGTGCTGATCAGCAAGAAGTATGAAGATGTGCAATTCAGAGGGCAATTTAGGCTGAACAAGAAGACTGGTGCCTGTAGATTAAAAGATGCAACGAGGAACATACAGAGGAGGAGGAGATAGATATGAAAGAATAAGACAGTGGGGGCACTTGCAATTAAGGGCATAAAATTTCAGGTTAATACAAGATGTGTTAGAATTCCTCATATGATCAGCAAAAGGTGCCAAACCAGCAAGATAATTTGGAACGGGGCAAAGAGAGAAAAAGTAGAAACTGGAAAACCAACAAAAATAATCTTAGAATAATCAGTGCAGAAAATAATAGGAGAAGGAACTAAAGAATTGATACTGACCATAGAAAGGAAAAAGCAGACTTTGGGTATGTTGACTGAAAATGAGAAGAATTGGCAAGAGCTAGGCTATAGGGAGAAAATGAAAGAGAAAAATCAAAAAGAATTCCAAGATTTATTGCTTGCAGAACAGAAAGCAACCACATTGTCGAGAACAAGAGAAAGTGATTTTGCAAAAGGAATGAAAAGCAGTAGGAAAGACTGAAAGCTAGCAGTATTAAGTCTGAAAAAAAATAAAAAGGGCATTTGTCCAATGGTTTAGAGAAATCAGCAGGTATTTGGGCAAGTTATGAGAGGGAAACTTCAGTAGAATAGTACTTCATTGGCTCAGCAGTGGGGTGAAGATCAAATGCACTTATTGTGGGACCAAGTGTAAGATGTTTTAATACTGATCACTGAGGAACTCCTGTACAAAGGAGAAAGATGAAGAAAGGGATCTACAGAAAGATTTCTTAAAGGAGAGATATGATTGAAACCATGGCAGAAACAGTACCTGAAAAAGCAAGGGAATCATGAAAAGAAAGGAAGAGCATCAAAGACCCCAGAACACTTCAGAATAAGAAGTGTGAGGACCAAATCAGAAAAGACCAATAAGATAACAGGGAGAGAAGAAAGTATAAAATATTGGTAGAAAAGAATCTGGCCAAGAACTTTAGAAAGAAAGTGAAAGAGTGGGATGAGATGCTGGATGAGAGAAGGTCAAAGGATCAGAAGACTTTTAAAAAGGGGTGGAATTGCATAACATAGGCAGACTTAAAAGAAGGGTGGAAAAACAGAACAATTGTTGACATGAAATAAAGAAAGAATAATTCATGGTGCAATTCATATATTTTTTAAAGGATAGGGATGAAGCTATCCCACTCAGCAGAAACTTTCAGAAAAGAATTTTCTGATACACTTTCTAAGAATTTAGTTTTTGAGTTCCCACCAATTGTTGAAGTTCACACACACCCCACACACAAATAAAATGGTGAACTTCAGTTGTACTGATGTTTCCGACCCAATATAATTATTGAAGGAAGTCATGGGTTATGCTTCTTTGGTGGAGAAAGTGAAATGCCTCTACAGTTCATCTTCGAAATTCTCCTCTGAATTTTTTTAATTCACTTGATGATGAATGGAACTCTATTGTTAGTTTGTGTTTTTGGAAGAGGGAAGCAATAGACTAAAGGCTGGAGAGTGGAAGGAGCTTCCTTCAACAAAAAGAAATTTATATTGAAAAATATATAGTAAACAGTTGTGCCTGAAAACAAATAGGTGGTAAAATGGAGAAGGTCATATCACTGAATATTCTTTTCAATTCTTGGAAATTCTCCAACAATTCAGGAGGAGCTTGGTGAAATAGGTTTTGTTTGTTTTTTTAAAGTCAGAAAATCATTTTCTGAGGCATTTTGGCTCATTCTAATTCACAAACATTCACTGTACATAAATAATGCCTGTAAAGACCTTTTATTTTTCTATGCATACACAAAACCACTTATAACAGATTGGTGATCCTGTAACTCCCATTACCTACCTGGATATGTTCAGTATCAGTCTGGTTAAGCTGGCGTTTCCTACCCTTACACTGTCAGCTGATAAAACCTGCATTCATATCAATTAATGTTTTATACCATACTGTATGTTGCCTATGGGCTCTTTACATGAGGCAACTGGGGGGGGGGGGGGAATGGCACAAACAAACAGAAAAACACACAGTGGTCATTTCTTTTTCTCAGGATTGGGTGGATGCAGAAGCCGATTTACTTTCCCAAAACTAAAAGCCATCATTATTCCACCATCTATTTCCATTTAGAAATGTTGCTCAAAGCACTGACATTTATAAAGCATGTCTCATTTCCCCTGCAACAGCAGATGCTTGATGAATTGCCTAATGATTTGGCCACATGCATTCTTTAACAACGCCAAATAAATTGCACAGTAACATAACCTTGATAGCTCAAGCATAGTGGCTTAAAAATGATCAGCTGTGTACAGTCTGGAAGCTTTGCAAAATGAGATTCCATGAACATAAGATCATATTTCACAGCTGTTAGAGCATCTACTGAATGGCTTATAGCGTTTCATAATTAAAACAGTGTTAAAAGATGCTAAATAGTTAGGAACCAGTTCCATATTTGGTAGCTTGCAAAAGTGCTTTCTACGAAGACAGGATTCAGCGGCAGACCTGAAATTTCAGCGGGATCCTGTGCAGTGCCAAAATTTGGCAACCCTGCCTCTCATCTTCCATTCTACATCATAGTTGTAGCGTTCCCCTAAATCTGCTTCTGCAAGATTAGACAAACCAATTGTCTGCAACTATGAAGTACTCATGAGTTACTTTCTCTATTGCATCCCATAACAAACATTTATCACAAGAAGTTACACCACTGAGAAACATAGCTGACTTGATCTTCTGCACAGCTTCTATAAGACTTTATCCTCTTTTTCATACAACTGACAAACAATTACTTTATGGTTAAGGTTGGCTTGTTGCCTATAGACAATAAATAATATGTGAGTTATAGCTAAATGAATTTTCTGCATCAGTAGGAATCGGTTAATGTCCTCTAAAGCAACATGGACCTTTTAGCTCCCAAAGAGCCACAATTGCTTTAAGATTGTAGTATGATGCACACATGCTTGAGAACATGCTCTGTTGAACCTAATGTGACTTATTTCTGAGTAAATATGAATAGTATTGGGTTATAAGATACTAACTGCATGATCCTACTCAGAAATAAGCCGCCTGCCTTTGTGGGAGCTATTTGCAGGGAAAGATGTATAGGATTACAGATTAATATTGGTTTATAATCAGCTTCAACTTTCATAGGGAAAACACACCTTGAAATCGGACTGCAAAATTATGCAGCTCATTACTCGTGTATCCATCAGTGGCTATGTAGATTTCCTGGTTTTGCTGCTCAAATAAGAAAGCAAAAATGGGCATTGTTGAAAAATTGACCATGGCAGAGTGCCTTGAGTCAAAAACAAAGGCTCTGATGCCTTTGATATTTGTTTACATCAGGAAACTTCAGAAGCTGCTTCTTTCATGGCAAATTGTATCTGCTTAAATTCCTTCTTCTTTACAAGGTTGCATCATCCCTGTCCTCTTCAGCATCTGGCGTCTCGTAATTGAGCCCATGCATAGTCTAAGGTAGGGTTAGTCAATAGGTGCCCTCCAGAAGTTGTGAATGACAACTGCTGCAACCCTGACCATTCCAATGCTGGTTGGAACTGATGGGAGTTGGAGTCCACAACATCCACAAGGCACCACATTGACTACCTTCTGATCTAAGGACATCGCAACACTGTAGATCAAAAGTTGTTTAATAGCCAGTCCTCACTACTCAGGGAAATCTGGCTCTCTGTGGGGATTATTTGGACTTTGAGGGCCACAAGCCCTGGGATAGCTAAATGACAACTAAATGTTGGAAACAATGGTCAGTTCATGATAGGGCTGGACACATCTGTCATATTCGATTTCTCTTCCCCCCCCCAATCTTTAGCTCAAGTCTCCACATCTCTGCATCAGTTTGTTTCATTTGTTTTTAAATAAAAAGTGTCACCAGCATTTTAGTGAAAATTTCTCCCGATGTACGTATTTTGTACGCAATTTTGCCTCAGGTATGCTTTTTTGAAAGCCGTTTCCCTAATAAAATGGATTTTATGTTATTTCCCCTAATATATGCATTTTTGTACACATTGCAAAAATCTGCAGCCCAAATTGTGTTTGAGTTTGCATATTGTTTTGGGAAGTGTGAATTGGGTTGTTGTTGTTTGTTGTTTAGTTGTGTCCAACTCTTCGTGACCCCATGGACCAGAGTATGCCAGGCACTCCTGTCTTCCACCGCCTCCCACAGTTTGGTCAAACTCATGTTAGTAGCTTCGAGAACACTGTCCAACCCTCTCGTCCTCTGTCATCTCCTTCTCCTTGTGCCCTCAATCTTTCCCAACATCAGGGTCTTTTCCAGGGAGTCGTCTCTTCTCATGAGGTGGCCAAAGTATTGCAGCCTCAGCTTCAGGATCTGTCCTTCCAGTGAGCACTCAGGGTTGATTTCGTTCAGAATGGGTAGGTTTGTTCTTCTTGCAGTCCATGGGACACTCAAGAGTCTCCTCCAGCACCATAATTCAAAAGCATCAATTCTTCGGCGACCAGCCTTCTTCATGGTCCAGCTTTCACTTCCATACATCACTACTGGGAAAGCCATAGCTTTAACTATGCAGACCTTTTGTTGATAAGGTGATGTCTCTGCTTTTTAAGATACTGTCTAGGTTTGTCATTGCTTTTTTCCCAAGAAGCAGGCATCTTTTATTTTTGTGACTGCTGTCACCATCTGCAGTGATCATGGAGCCCAAGAAAGTAAAATCTCTCACTGCCTCCATTTCTTCCCCTTCTATTTGCCAGGAGGTGAATTGGGTAGGTTTGCATTAGAATCCAAACCAAACAAAATTTTATCCCATGATGGTTAGCGTGTGTGAATACGTTATTACAAAGCAATCATCACCATCCATTGTCTTTTGTATCCACTCAAAAAACAATGCTTTTCAACAGAGTTGATTATTACAATTATTCCTATTCAGCTGTGAATCGTCCTGTGTTTAAAGATCAAATGATAAGATGATTTCTGCTAGGAACTGGGTTTGATCTAGCAGCTGAACCTGCCTTGCTTAAACCCATTGTTTAGAAAAACGTATTGAAAACTAAATGAACACAATGCTTTAGTTGAACTATATCTGGCCACTGTGGAATAGATAATTTTCAAAATTAGCAAAGTGGCAGATCAGCCATCATATATAGCAGGGATGACAAATGCACATTAGAAAGTTCAACTTTAAGTATCCTGTAGCATAATTAATGCAGGATGTGTTTGGTGAAGAGTATTTTAAAAAGAGAATTATGTGAATGGTGTCCTTCAACTTAAGCTATTGTATCAGTGACCTTGCTTTTAACATTTGCTGCAGAAAGCCATTAACATGAATTAATGGAAGTTCCAATGTCATTCAAAAACACTCTTCACCCCATTTCCAGAAAGGAAAGTACAGGAAGTCTTTAGGGGTGACTATGGGGTAACATTAAAAAAGAAAGTAATGTGAGATTTACTTCATTAATTCTTTTTCTACTTTTTTTTTTGCTCCTGAACTGGCATCACTGGACTCTTGAACTTGTATTTGATCATAGTAGAAGCTCAGATAAGTATTCATATATACAGGAGCTAAGATAATGGAGTGCTAAATGTTGCAGGACTCTAAAACACAGAAACCAATTTAACTGTTTTAGAATCACGGCTTTCCCATGTGCTGCTGTTTTTTCTTTCCTATGCTGAGAACAAATTTTGGACAGTTTCCCACACTGTCTCATTGATCTGCAAGGTAGGGATATTCCTGGGGAGTTATAGAAATGTTACTGCAGCAGTATTATGTACAAGCAATCCTTTAAAAAATAAAATACACTTTCATTACTAGAACTGCAGTGGAGAAGAGGGCAGGCTTTTGACCATATAATTCTAAATTCAACTAAAAACCCCTGTGATTTGTCAAAGTAATTTTAGGCCCTTTGTTTAATAGTTTTATGGGATTTAAACAAGAACGAGGGTAACACTGTATACAACAGTGTTGTTTTACATAGAATGTAACTGATCTGTAGAAAAGTATGAGCTGAAAGAAGAGACAATGCATTAACTTTTCTAACACAAGAAAATCTTTAATATTTTTTTTCAAGAAAACAACAATAAATGGCAATATTTTAGGGGAAGTTTAGAATGCCAACTAGGAGTTAAGCAACAGAGTTACTAAGCAGTGAGCTGAAGAGAGGACAACAACATGTAAACTAAGGAAGAAGCAGGATCAGAAAATGCTGCTCTCTGCTTTGAAGGCAAAGCTGTGCCTATGGGAGAAGCCAGAACCTCTTGGAATTTAATGCTGAAAATCCCTCCATTAGATTCAGGTTGTACATATCTGTAAATAAGCCACATATCATAAAGACACGACAGACTCTGCTGTACCTCATTGTCCAAAAGGGAATACAGTCCTTGGTAAACATGCCCTGTACCCCTGGAATCTCATGCCACATGGAGATTGAGGTGGCGTGTAGCAATGTAAATAGTTTCTCGGGGAATGGCCTGGGACTCCTACTTTGACTAGTAGGGCAATCTTTATGAACTGCGGGGGAAGTACTTCCTTTTCCCCAAGCTGAAAACTGCCACATTGAAACAGCCCATCAGAATGTTGCCATTTGGGCATGGGCATAACATAACAGAACGTTGAAGTTTTTTCTCCATTGACAGTACATAGGAAGCTACCTTATATGCATACTATCCCTTGCTTTTTCCTGTAGGACTAATTGCAGTCGTTTACAGTCATCAACAGGTTTCCCATACCCACTGAGTCAATCACCCATCTCCTACTACCCTTCTGAGAAAAACCCCACCCCACCCTCCCACTATATACAAGGGTCTGTATCAGTGTATTTGAAGAAGTGTACATGCACAAGAAAGCTTATACCAAGAACAAACTTAGTTGATCTCTAAGGTGCTACTGGACAATTTTTTTAAAAAAAATTTACTCCCAAATTATCCTCAATTGACTGCACGGCTGGCATCTGCTACCATGGGATTGGCAGTTCGCCATGGCGGCTGTGCCGGAAGTCGAACCTGGAATCTTCTTTATGCTCTGCATGTGCTCTCCTCTGCCTTCCATGCAAAACATATATTGGATGGTTTAAGCCAGCCTTCTCCAAACGGATGACCTCCTAATGTTTGGGACTACAACTCCTATGAGTCCTAGCCATCATGGTGAATGGTCAGGGAGAGTAGGAGTTGTGGTTCAAGGCATTTGGAAGGTACCAGATGAGGGTTGGTTTCCAGGTGGAAAAATCGAAATTGGAGACAGAATTGTTAGAATCAAAGACCAAGACACTATCAAGAATGTATAACTTGCTGCTTAAGTGGAATACACAGGATGAGACAGTTAAATCTGCCATGATAAAATGGGCACAGGATGTTGGACATAACATTATGTTTGAAGACTGGGAAAGGTTATGGAACACCGGAATGAAATTTACGGCATGTAGTGCCTTGAAGGAAAACATTATGAAAATGATATACCGGTGGTACATGACCCCAGTCAAGTTAGCTAAGATATATCACCTGTCTGATAATAAATGTTGGAAATGTAAGGAGGCAGAAGGGACATTTTTTCATCTCTGGTGGACCTGCCCAAAAGTGAAGGCCTTCTGGGAAATGATTTATAATGAATTGAAAAAGGTATTTAGGTATACCTTCCCTAAGAAACCAGAGGCCTTCCTGCTGGGTATGGTAGACCAGAAAGTGTCAAAGAAGGACAGAACTTTTTTTATGTATGCTAGCACAGCAGCAAGAATACTCATCGCAAAGAACTGGAAGACACAAGATTTACCCACGCTGGAGGAATGGCAGACGCAGTTGATGGACTATATGGAATTAGCCGAAATGACTGGCAGAATCCGAGATTTGGAAGAAGAAACAATTGAGGTGGATTGGAAAAAATTTAAAGACTATTTGCAAAAATATTATATGTTGTATGAAGCTTAAGTTAGTGTACGATTAGGAAATGTTATGCTTTAGCAAATATGATTAAGTAAATGGTAAAATAAGTGATAAAAGAGAAAAGGAGACAATCTGAATTAAAACATTATGTTTATTTTAAAGGTATTAAAATTGAGTTACAATATATTGAATTTGAAGACATAATGATTGAAAGTTACAATAAGGTTTGAAATAAGGTAACAATTTGCTGACATTGTTAATTTAAAGAACGCAGATCTGGAAGGTGTGGGGAAGTCCAAAAGGGATTCACGGATAGTTGAACTATTAAGTATTTACAATCTTTTTGGGTATTTTCTTTCTTTTGTAAAAAAATAAAAAAAATATTTGTTTCTTGTATTTCTTTTTTCTGTACCGTTTGGAATGCATAAAATTATGAAAAGAAACGCAATAAAAAATTTGATAAAAAAAAAAAAATTGGAAGGTACCAGATGAGGGAAGGCTGGTCTATTTAAGAAAAGATGCAAATTTATGTATTAAACGTGAATAGTACTTTTTGAGCACCCTCAATCTGACCTTCACGGCTACATGCAGTGCCAATGCCACATCACAGTTTGTATATTCCTTGGTACGCTATGTATAAAGCTCTTGTTTGCTGCTGCAGCAAATTTTCATAGTGTAGGGGAACTTTGCATCTTAAGCCTAGCAAATGTCTATATATTTGTTTTTTTTTTTATAAATATTTTATTAGGTTTTTAATAAACAAATTTCCACTTTCAAATACATACTTCCATAAATCCAATGGACTCCCCCCATCTCCCGGGCACTGCATTCCCTGTGTAACCAAAACCTCAGCAATTTGTTAACTTGTTTTATACATAACAATATATCTTCCATTTTATCGTGTTATCTGATGTGAACATTTCAATACAATTGCATTAATTTTTAATTTCCACACAATAAAAATATTTCGTTACCTCACTTCTGTCTTATAATGTCTTATTTATCAATTCAGAAATTTGCCGATACTGAAGCTATACCTTCCTAGAGAGGAGCATTTTTTAACATTCATACAACTTATAATGCTTTTTCAAATAGTCCTTAAATTTTTCCCAAACTTCCTCCGTTTCTTCTTCTCCCGAGTCTCGGCAAATGTCTATATATTTGAAGTCCATTATATGAATGGAGGATCCCCATAGAAAAAGAAATTACTTATCAAGGATATGATGCATGAAGAATGAGATTTGCCGATCAGTAAAATGTAAGCATTAAAACAGCACAAGAGAAGCCAGTGTGATTAAGCCAAACTGTAAAGAGACTAAGAAAAAAAGATCATTAGTGGCATGAAGAATTTAGTAAATAGGATGATGGGACAGATTTTGTGAAGGAGCTGAAGCCAGCAAAATAGAATAATTAGAAACACTACTACAAATGAGTGTTAAAATGGTAAGCATCTTAGCAATAATTGCTTCAAGAGGATGCTGAATATGGGTTGTGTGCATAGAGTGCTTTCCTTTTAGAACTGAGGAGATAAATTAGAACTCAAAGAACACTTGGTGTACATTTCTCCCCCTGTCACTTGGATCTTGTGGAGTGCTTCAGTCCTTATGATCTGCATTTTGTAGATTTTATGCTCCAAAGCAATGCATTCTGATTATTCTTGAGATGTCTACATTAATTCTACTGCTGACAATATGCAAAATAAAGCTTAGGAAATGACAATACAAATGTGCAACAGTGTTGCATATTCTTTCCTCATCAAATCTGCTTCAGGTTTTGGTGCCCTGAAGCAGAAGAGTGTTCTCTGCCTGCCTGCTTCTATAACTATCTGGACCTTTCAGAAAATCAGGTTTGCTATTTATTCCAGTTTAATGCTAAAGAGGCAGGAGAAAACCCTTTAGGCCCATGCTTTCTAGGCATGAGACAAACAGAAATATGGACAATCCCTGTCAGACCATTGATCTGTTGAAGTAAGAGTAGGGAAATCACAACTAAGAAGCTCAAATCATGTATAAAAAAACCCAACACCCTTTTTTGGAAATTAATGCCCCAGCTTTAACATTCAAAAGCTTTACTTGCATAATGACCGCTCCCCGCTTAAAACGGGGGGCGCCCTTTGCGTGGACGCGTGCAGCCCCTAGATCTGGAGCGGCTCCAACAGCATAGGCTTGGCTTTGCCTTCCCTCAGGTGGGATACCTGGAGGTCTCCGCCTACCTCAGTCATTTGCCCAATCCCACCTGGGGGAAGCATTGCCAAGGAGAGCAGGCCAGGTAGTGGAGGGATTTCCTGCCCACACAATAGAGGGAGGATCTTACCTGGGAATCCTATTTACAGTCCCATGTTTCTCTCAGCATGGGCTTACAGTCTCTTCCAAACAAATGTTTTTTCCTCCCTTTCCAGAGCTCAGCACTTTCAGCCTTCTGTATCTCAGGCCATGCCTTGGAACTCCTATGAGAGATTTCCACCTTTACGTTCTCCTGCAGCTTTGCTCTCTTTCTTTCAAGCAGAGAAGAAGCCCTCCAACACTCTATTCAACATTAGCAGTGTTCACAGTGGATTCCAAAATAGAGTCACATTGCTTCACATAAAATGGAGTCTCTCCTTCACTAGATATGTGAAGGTAAAGATAAAGGACCCCTGGATGGTTAAGTCCAGTCAAAGGCAACTATGGGGTTGTGGCACTCATCTCACTTTCAGGCCAAGGGAGCAGGCATTTATCCACAGACAGCTTTCTGGTTCATGTGGCCAGCATGACTAAACTGCTTCTAAACTGCATTGGAACACCATGACAGAAGCCAGAGCACATGAAAATGCCATCTACCTTCCTCATGCAGCAGTACCTATTTATCTGCTTTCGAACTGCTAGGTTGGCATAAGCTGTGACAGAGCAATTGGATGTCACCCCATTGCTTGGATTCGAACTGCCAACCTTCTGATCTGTAAGCGCAGGAGGCTCAGTGGTTTAGATCACAGTGCCACCCACGTCCCTCTTAAAAATAAAGCACTAATGTGTCTTTATAAGTACACTTCTCACTTACGGTAGCTTCATGTGCCTGTCTTACATTCAGAGGTTAGTCTTTGGCATAAGACTCCCCATTTCCCTAACATCCTATATGTTGGCTTTAATTAATGCTGTTATTTGTTCCTGCTCTTTTGCTGTTCAGGTCCCTCACCCAAGCCCTGAACTTATGACCCTGCATTACAATAACCATCTTGAAGAAATTAGCTCCGATTCAAGATGCTCTGCTGTTAACTGTGTGGGCTACTTCCTGCAAATAAGGACATGACCTCTCCATGTTGGTGTTAGAGTTTGATCTCTGTGGTAGGATGGAAGTAGAGGGTGTATGTGTGATTGCTGGAGAAAAACATGTTCCAAAGTGTCTAGGCCAGGGGAAAAACTCAGCGAGGAATAAAACAAGCTTCAGGGAGCTGAATTTTCTTTTAAAGTAAAAACACAATGAACATGAAATTGTCTATTAGAGGAAACAGTCCCTTGCGGACCAGGTCTTTTAATGAACTCCGATATCACTCAGTGTGGTTCATGTCAGCTGAAAAAAGTAAGCTTTATTGATTTTCTTGAGAGCAAATGTCCTTTTGTATCTTAGCAGACTGCTTGTCTCCATTGGAGACAGTAAAATGCCTTTTATGAATATATAGAGAATTTATTTGCTTTGGCTGTAGCCCAATCCAGCAAGACTGTTTGGTAGTCCCATAACTATGGCTTTCCTATGGACCTTCCCTCCTGTAATGTTGGGGAAACAGTTTTACACACATGGTTAGGCCTTGGTTGCAACCTAAGTCCTTAGTGTCCCCAACGCAGGGCAGACTCAAAAGTCATTGGAAGCTCAAGATGAAAGTGTCAGTATTTTCATTCTCCCAGTGCTGATGTAACATGATATACATGTTTACATTTCTGTACTGTTATGTCTGGGAACGGAAGTGAACTTCTGTAACGTCCGTTCTTTCTTCTCTTGGTCTCCACTCTCGGACAGAGAAGATGTGTGTGAGACACTCAGCTCACACTACCCATGTTGTTTTAATTCACTGTAAATAATAAAGAAATTCAGAGTGCCACAGTCTGCTACCTCCTGCTACTCTGCTGCAGCCCAGAGGGAGGTTATTATACCTCCTCCTGCACATGGGGGGCTGCCGGTAGAAATTGGCACTGCCTTTAGTTGTCATGGTTGTATTGCCCTTTGCAACATCACGGGGCTAGCTTTGAACCAATTTGTAGATAATTAAGCTACAATAGTAAACAAAACTGTTGGTCTCAGAGCATGGTCTGAAGACACCAATGGTGTAACCTTGCTGAAGCTAGCCTGTATGGTAGACTCCTAGGGAAATACATGTATGCTACCATGAATTCTATGATTGAAGAATGACAAATTACGAATGAACTAAATAAATAGGAGTAAATCTTATCATAGTGTAGGATCTTATTGGAGGTGAGACAGTCCAAGGTGGGTGCATTCCCTGCTCCCTCTACATAACTATTCTGATCCCCAAGTTTTATTTCCTATTGTGCTCCCCATTTATTTCTACCATCTCTCATTACACACCCCATGAATCTGCTATGGTCATTTTGATGTCCAGCCTCACTGATCTATTGATGTAGGTACTTATATTTTATATATACTTATATTTTACTATGAAATACTATTGGCAAATGCTTCCATTATGCCTTTGGAAGCCTGTCTCTCTTAAGTTGTAATAATGCGAGGTGACTGAACTCCGCACACAATATCTTCTTGTGCAATCAGAATCAGGCAGTCTTCCTTTATACCTCATTAAAAGATTAATCAAGGACTCAGAGTGTAACCTAGTGTGTCAGTTCCACAGATACACTCCTCCCCACCTTTAACAATTGAATAATAAAGCGCAAAAACCAAGGCTTACAGTGGAAGCTCTGAGTGACCTTCTACTTAAAAGAGTGGTATTGGAGGCTCCAAGAATCTAATTGCCATGGTGATTTTAAAATGGCTTCAATTTGAATTGCCTGATGACATATTGTACTCTGTGATCATTTTAAATTTTAATCAGAACAGATTGTTTCCTGTTAAGTGCAAGATAGCATTTTTTCTTTTTTAAAAAAACAACAGCAACCCCATAATACTCCTGGAAGGAGCATCTTGCTTATTAGTTATGTATTTTGCATGCTCCTTTTTCTAAATTCAAGCCGATTATTCATGAGCATAAATAAAAACAGACAAAATATACAAACATAGTGCAATATATAACCATTCCACAGCTTACTAATAAAATTCAATCCAATATGGGGAAATCCTGTGGCAAGATTTGAAAGGATGAGAGCTTAAGATACAGTAGATCTAGAGCTCAGATGGCAGATTCTCAGCTTGCCAAAGATACACAGACATAACTTAGGGTTGCCACATTTCAAAAAGCAATTGTTTACAAAAAATTCACCTTTGAAATCCCGGTAATGTCTGGGAAAATGGCAGCCCTAGCATAACTTGCTCATCCTGCCTGTCTTAACTGGAGCTCAGCTGGCCAAAGCCAATGTAAGTATGAAAAAATGGCATTCCAGGACCATGCATGGCTGGACCAGAGAAGGTGAACTTAGGCTGAATCCTGAGCCTGTTCAGCTCAGTCATGTGTCAGAGCAACCCAGCATAGAAGACTGTTTTAAAGGCTAGTTTTCCCTCTATCAGGATTAGGCAGAAAAACAGAAGCCGTACTGCTGAGCAAAGTTTGGATCTGGTATGAACAGATTGCTTGTACTGCCCTAAATCTACCACTGTGAGGAACCTTGTGGGCCCCTTGGACGTTGACATATGAGAGTGCTGGAGGTGAAATAGTTAAACAGGGTACCCAATCAGGACCCAGGGGGTGGAGTCAGAGGGACTCTAAAACCAGCTCTGGGAGGGGCCGAGGGAGGAGTTTGTTGAGAGTTGGGTGGTTGGTTGGAGTGGGTGTGAATTGAGATAGAGTCTGTGGGTAGGTTGAGTTAGTGTAGCGAAATAAGCTGAGTCAGGAACAGTTAGGAGCTAGGAAGACAAGTAAATATCTGAGAGGTGGTTTAGTGAGAGAGAGCAGGTAATGAAAGTTATAGATCTGGATAGGCACCCTATGATTGTAATTGACCGATACCGTTTATGAAACCACATGCTTGTTAAACTGCAATAAATAAACAGAAGTTTATGTTCCATTTTAAACCTGACTGGACTCAGTATTGTACCAGGTAGGGCCTGGGTGATGGCAGCGAGAAATCAAGTGGTAGCACAGGGATCAATAGACGGTGAAACATCCGGGGACCCTGTCAGATCGCCACAGGCCCAGGAATGGGAGAAGTGTTTCTCAAAATCAAAGCTTATTTGCCTGATTTGTTCTGGGCAACTCATGAAGCAGATTGGATTATGGATTCACTTCCGAGAGTTGTGTGCTGCCTTCATTTCTCAAAAGTGAGCATCTCCACCTCCATCATCCAGCCCGGACACTGAGATTCAACTTGGAGGGCTTTCTGGTGGTTCCCTTATTGTGAGAGGTGAGGTTGCTGGAAACCAGGCAGAGGGCCTTTTCGGTAGTTGCACCCACCCTGTGGAACGTCCTCCCAGCAGATGCCAACTAGATAAACAGTTTGTTTGTTTTTAAAAAGACATTTGAAGGCAGTCCCATTCAGGGAAGTCTTTAGTGTGATGTTGTGTTGTGTTTTTACTGTTGTTGTTTGTTTGTTAGGAGCTGCCCAGAGTGGCTGGGGCATTATATAAATAAATTAGGATTATTAGGATTAAGATTAGGATTCTTAGCACTGTGTGCTCTGAGTGCACCTACAGCAAGTCCCTTTGGGAATGATGGGACATACTTAGTTTTGGGTCATTTATTTATTTTTAAAATGAACTTTTTAAAGATGGGAAGGCTGGTGTCGATTTCAGTGGGCCAATTGTCCAACTATGATAGGTGCTGATGCAACACACGAACCTCAAACAACAAACTATAGACTCATAGGCACATACTACTGGCAATTCACAATTTCTAATGAAGAGGAAGGTAAAGGTAAAGGGACCCCTGACCATTAGGTCCAGTCGTGGCCAACTATGGGGTTGCGGTGCTCATCTCACTTTATTGGCCGAGGGAGCCGGTGTACAGCTTCCGGGTCATGTGGCCAGCATGACTAAGCCACTTCTGGCGAACCAGAGCAGCGCACGGAAACGCCGTTTACCTTCCCGCCGGAGCAGTACCTATTTCTCTACTTGCACTTTGACGTGCTTTAGAACTGCTAGGTTGGCAGGAGCTGGGACCGAGCAACGGGAGCTCATCCCCTCGAGGGGATTCGAACCGGTGACCTTCTGATCAGCAAGTCCTAGGCTCTGTGGTTTAACCCACAGCACCACCCATGTCCCAATGAAGAGGAAACCCCTCTTCTGATGCAGAGAAATTTCAAAAATTTCTTTGGTTCCTAAATTTAGAAATTGCTATGATTTTTCAACTCGCCTCTACTGAAAGCACTTTAGCAGATATTATGTGAACCAAGAGCAATAAGATCCAGCCTAAATACAGTTACACAGCATTTATATGGCTCACTTTAGTTAGCCTATTGGAAAGGGAGTTTGGGATTTTAAAGCTACAGCATCCTATGAAGCTCTTGAGACTGTGGCCTTTTGATTAGATTTCTAGAAAGCTTTCAGCTGGAGACAAGTAAATCATTTCTTCTTCTTTTTTTAAAGCCAGCAATGAATTAGGAGTGACCTGACTGACCCAAGAAGATATGGAGCACTGTCAAGAAAGATACTATTTGTAAAACCCCATCAGTCCTGCTGATAATTAAATGTGCAGAACTGGGGAAGAAGTCGAACAGGAGCCAAGAAATGGTAGAGCAGTAGGAGGAGAAAGTCAGGGATGGGAAGGCACAGAAAGCAAGCTTGGACTATGGTGGTTCTAAAAGAGTGAGGAATTAATTAAAAGATATCGGTAACCTTTCCTTTGGCTTATAAATAAAGCATTGCTGGAGCAGTGTGTGTGTCCCATGGCACATTGTTTGGCGTCCCTCTTGTTTTGCTCTGAAATTCAGTTAAATCTAGAGGCCTGCAGGCAAAGAAATATTTGAAAGCAATACATTAGGGATGGGGGACCCTCAATTCCACAGATGTTATGGACCTACAACCCTTGAGAGCCAGTGTGGTGTACTGGTTAAGAGCAATAGACTTGTAATCTGGGGAACTGCGTTCGCGTCTCCGCTCCTCCACATGCAGCTGCTGGGTGACCTTGGGCTACTCACACTTATTTGAAGTCTCTCAGCCCCACTCACCTCACAGAGTGTTTGTTGTGGGGGAGGAAGGGAAAGGAGAATGTTAGCCGCTTTGAGACTCCTTCTGGTAGTGATAAAGCAGGGTATCAAATCCAAACTCTTCTTCTCTTCTCTCATCATTGGGTGGGGGCTATAATGGCTGGAGCTGATAGCTGTTGTTCATCTGGAAGGACACAAGTTCCCACCCCTGCAATATTGGTTCCTTAGCTCTTGACAATACAGATCCCTTCTCTCAAGATGATGCTGGACTGCAATTCCCATCAGCCCCAGCTAGCAGAGACAATGTTCATGGATTATTGGAGCTGTAGCTGACCATCATCTGGATGGCACCACATTGATTACCTCTTCTCTAACTCATTTCCTCTCCCACTTCACCTCCTTCATATCCCCGCTTTGTCCTTCCTCTCTGTCTTCTGAACAACTTGATTTTCCAGCCCTCCTTTCCTAGCCATATAGTTTCCAATAGCCTGGAGACGTCTCTGGCTGCTGCTCTCACTTCAACCAAAGAATGACACATGTCGGGTGGACTGATACCTATTGGGCAAGAAAGCTACGATGTTAGAAGGAAGCACAGCTTATCCTGCATCTTTGCATTGTCCAAACTAAAACTTCTCTTTTCTCAGGGCCAGTGGGCTGTCAAGTAAATCCGTAAATGCACCCAGCAGCTTGCCAGTGTCCCAGGAAGGGTCCCAGTGTTACAGGAAGCCTTGCATATGGTGTCTGAGTCAAAAGAATTACAAGTTCTTCCAGCTACTAAAAAGGCCAACCTGCAGACTTCTGAGGCTGCTGGTTTTGGAACTACTTACTATTTATTTTGTCAAATGGTTGCATGTCTCCTGTGTGTATAGCCCAAGGCTTCTGCCAAAATCAATTGCAATGCATTTCCAAGTGGTTTTTTTTTTCTTCTGAGCTGCATTTGTTTGTTGTGATGAAACTGGGTGGTTCCATAGCTTGATGATAAAACACATGTTTTGCATGTCTAAGTCCCTATGTTAACTCACCAGCTAGTGAACTTACCTAATCATAGGAGCCAACTCCTAGGGGCCAACGGGTCTTCACCCCCTCTAAAATATTTGAGCCCCCCATCCCAGTTGATAGGCATTGTCATTCAAATGGTGTGCGTGCACCACATCATGGGATCAATTATGTGGGGTGGGGCTTACCTGGACCCCCCAATATTTTATTCAAGTTGGTACCCCTGTATCTAATCATTAGACTTTATAGGCAGGAAGCAGGCCAAGCCAAGCACTTTAAGGTCCTTCTGGTATAAAGAGGCCAGACTAACACTTCCCCTGAGATAATGGGTCCTAGAAGTGCTTTACTTTGGCTGGATTGTAACCAAGCTGGCGAGATTAGGTGGGTGATAAAGAAAAGACTGTTGTTTGATGTGCTGTATAACAGGGATACAGAACCTGTGGTCCTCCAGATAGCTGATGAAGTACAGCTCCCATCATCCACGAAGATTTGCATTAGTGGGAATCAGAATGCAACCACATCGGGAGGGCCACAGATTTCTTTTCCATGATGATTTGATCACAACATTTGTAATGACATATTCAACGATTGTTTCATTTTCAGTGTGATTATAAAGGGCAGAGTGTGCTATTTATTTATTTATCTGACACACACACCCAAATTACATGTTCGGAATGGAAAATCCAGGAGTTACACACACACGGGGGGGGGGGTTGCAGGTTTCATTTCCCCATTCAACTTGTCCCTCTTGCTTGTCTTCCTAAAGCAGGGGTAGGCAACCTAAGGCCCGTGGGCCGGATGCAGCCCAATTGCCTTCTCAATCCGGCCCATGGACGGTCCAGGAATCAGTGTGTTTTGCATGCAAAGGAGGTGATTTATTACTGAACCATAGCCCTCTCCGAATTCCACTTGCATTTCAAAAGACTCAGGTATTCACATCTAGAGGACTTTTCTCATGTGACTTTGGTGTTTTTCAACTTCAAAATTTGTACTCTTACAGTGAATTGCATGCAGCTCTGGATAGTTCCTTGACATTCAAAATACATTAGGGGGGTTATATTGGGATGTGGTAGAAAGAGGGCCTGAAGCCTTTTGATCCCAGCCCGTATGAAGCCACTCCATTATAAATTGAAGAATGCTTTGTGATTAAAAAATTGACAACAGCCTTGGCTAGTGTGGAAGGGGAAATAATGAGGTTACCTTCAGGCAGCACAAGTGAATTCCTGGTTGTGCTTTGAATGTTGAAAGCATTTAATTTTTAACTCCTATACATGAGTTATCAACCCCAAACTGGAGTGCTGCCTCTAATCTTTCATCCCATTTCTTTGGGACAAACCAGACATGGCTGTTCCCTAAAAACCAAAACCAAACCAAAAACAGGGCCTGCCCATCTAGTGCCTCTATCTTCATCACGTTCAGTAGAACCTGACCAGGATTTTGGACACGATAAGCTCCTTTCTCACATGCCTTGGAAATAAAATAAATGTGCAGAAGAAGGGTGACTGGCCGTACCTGTGATGCTCCACTCTGATTTTGCCTTGTCAATCATGCCCCAATGTATACTAACTGAGTGGGATGAGTGAAAGCAGTGCATTATGAAGAGGAACAGAGAGCTATTCACATGGTTTCCATTTAGTAGTAGTGGGAGAACTTGGGCTGATGACCACTTATTTAGGGTAAAGTCTAGGTTAACCCTAGTGGGACACGGGTGGTGCTGTGGTCTAAACCACTGAGCCTCTTGGGCTTGCCGATCAGAAGGTTGGTGGTTCGAATCCCTGCAATGGGGTGAGCTCCCGTTGCTCTGTCCCAGCTCTTGTCAACCTAGCAGTTTGAAAGCTCACCCAAAAGTGCAAGTGGATAAATTGGTACTGCTGTGGTGGGAAGGTAAATGGCGTTTCCATGCACTGCTCTGGTTTCGGTGTTCTGTTGCGCCAGAAGTGGCTTAGTCATGCTGGCCACATGACCCGGAAAAACTGTCGGTGGACAAATGCCAGCTCCCTCAGCCTGTAAAGTGAGATGAGCGCCCCAACCCCAGACTTGTCTGCGACTGGACTTAGCTGCCAGAGGTCTTTTACCTTTACCTTTACCTAGGTTAACCCTGGCAGGCTTAATGAAATTGTACAAGTAGAACAATTTCCACACACACAATGGAACTTCTCCTCCCTCACATTTCCCTGCCTGTCCCAAATCTGTTCCAGTGGGTTGGGCAAAACCCCAAAGAAAATTTCTGAGAGAAAAGAGAGAAGGGCAGTTCTATTGTGCAAGTGGAACATGTTCTGCTTGTGTAATTATTTCCTTGGATTCAATCCAAATCTTCAAAACGTGACAGAGGATTGCATCAGTGAACACAACCATCAGCAGCACCCCATCAAATTTGGTGAGTCCTTTGAATACATCGTTTTGCTTGTTGTTGTAAAAAAGGAATATCAGTACAACTCACAATGTACATAAGATTTTGCATGAGAATCTATACTGAGACTACTGATATAATGTGAGTGTGTGGCTGGATGGGGCATTTGGCAGATACAGTGGTACCTCGGGTTACATACACTTCAGGTTACATACACTTCAGGTTACAGACTCTGCTAACCGAGAAATAGTGCTTCAGGTTAAGAACTTTGCTTCAGGATGAGAACAGAAATCGTGCTCCAGTGGCGCGACAGCAGCAGGAGGCTCCATTAGCTAAAGTGGTGCTTCAGGTTAAGAACAGTTTCAGATTAAGTACGGACCTCCGGAACGAATTAAGTACTGAAACCGAGGTACCACTGTATAGAAAACACTGAGAGTTAGCCAAGGTATCGGAAGCCAAAATCTTATTGCAATTAAGAAGAAGGATTTGCATTCTGGCACAGAGAGGAAATGAATAAATCTTGTACCTTCAAAGGGCAATAAGGTATAGCATTTACGAAAAAAGCCATTCCACATTAGTCAAGTTCCTGGGGTATTTTTTTTTAAAAAGGCATTTGACATTTGAAAGGATTACAATGTGTCAGAGTTGTTAGGAGTGACATTATACTTTGAATCTGGAGACCTGAGGAGCACAGTGAAATGAATAAGCAAGTGTTACTTTGTGAAAATGATCAGACAATGAACACTGAACTTGTTCTGATTAAAGAAAATGGCCCAAGTACAGTGGTACCTTGGGTTAAGAACTTAATTTGTTCTGGAACTCTGTTCTTAACCTGAAACTGTTCTTAACCTGAGGTACCACTTTAGCATATGGTTTAGGTTACATACGCTTCAGGTTACAGACTCTGCTAACCCAGAAATAGTACCTTGGGTTAAGAACTTTGCTTCAGGATGAGAACAGAAATTGCGTGGCGGCGGCAGCGGGAAGCCCTATTAGCTAAAGTGGTGCTTCAGGTTAAGAACAGTTTCAGGTTAAGAACGGACCTCTGAAACGAATTAAGTACGTAACCAGAGGTACCACAGTACCCAGAAAAAACTTAGTTGGTCTCTGAGGTGCTGCTGGACACACACACACACACACACACACACATATTGACAGCATCAGATCAACATGGCTACCTACCTGAATCATTCTCTGCATTTTTAAAAATTATTTTTATCCATTGGTTACACCTTTACATTCTCAATTTCCTTACTACTTACAAGTGCTTAATCTAAACCTGCCAATGTGCCAATTTGTTTACAGTATTTCTGAACATACACAATACATTTCCCCCATTCTTTTTTAAACTTCTCATTTTCAGAGTCACTGAGTTTTGCCATCAGTTTTGCCATTTCTGTATAGTCCATAAATTTTATTTGCCATTTTTCTATTTTTGGTAACTGTTCTTCTTTCCATCTTTGGGCTAACAGGATCTGGGCTGCTGTTGTAGCCTATACCATTGTCTCTCAAGACAGACAGATGCCAAGAAGGAGTCTCCCTGAATATTTATTCCTTGATAACTACATATATATATATTTGGTCTGGATGTACTTAAACAAAAACCCAAATCACCAAGATGAGTGAGTTGTTCTTTTGGTTGTATAAGACTCTCTGTAGCATTCTGGAGAATCTGTCATGTTAATCAAAAAGGATGGTGGCATATTTTATCGTTACTAGATGAAAGTTTTTTGTGTGCCTTTATTTCATTTTATTTTACCAATATCTATGCAGATGGAATGTAAAATATTCAGCAAGAGGATGGCTTTTCTTTTCTTGCCTGCTTTCCAGTTACTGATCAAGAACTTAGAGTGAATTATTGCTGGCAGCTTATTTGGAATTTTGAATAATTTAAATCTTTCTCCACCCCACATTTCACATGCAGATAAGCTGGTAATACAGAGTTCTAACAGAAAGCAATGCCATTAAATGAAAAGCAAGCCCCCCCCCTCTCTCTCTCTCTTATTACAAAAACAATGAAGCCAAGTAAACTATTATAGGAAATGAGAAATCACACTCAACTGTGATTTTGATAATGGGTTTTTAATATTCTAGTGTTTACCTTGCCATTTTTATAATCCTGCCTCACAATGTCATGTTTGGAATGAATTATTGCTCTGCTTTCAGTGAGGCTGCATACCAAAACATTTGCTCGTTGGCAAAGAGGTCTCTTTCTCCCTATGGGTTGTGTGACCAACTCACAGAATAGCTGCTGTTCATGAGCAAATGAATCAGTATTTGTTGTACAGCAATCTTCAGAACTCTATTTTATTCTTAGATGCAAAGGCTCTGAATAACCAAACCGCTCAGGAGCACTCCTTCTCCCCTGACAGGATTTGGAGGAAAAGTCCCACCAGCAGGATGGGCTCTTGAGGGGCACACAAATCACTTTGTTTCTGAACCGTATCACTTTCCTATGTGCTGAGCCACTCCCAAGCTGGTTGCAGCACATTTCTGCATATTTCTGATGTTTTAAAGATGATTTCATAGAGCACAGTGGACAACCTGTTGCCCTCCAGATACCTTTGGTCTCCAAGCTGCCATCAACGCCAGTCAGTATACTTCAAAGGGACTCTCAGACCTCATCCACGCTGTTTGCTCCAATTCAGCGGTAGAACATGGATTTTCCTGAGGAAAGGATTGGGTCAAAAAAAGAAACCGCTGCTCACACCTTGTCAAGCGGTAGTGGATCCAACCCTCACAGCAGGTCGCCAGGAATAGATAAGACAAGGAAAAGTTCTTACCAACTGCTTTGTATTCAATACTCACAGAGACTGTCTTGGAAATGCAGCCTCTTGGAATAATGGCATTGCCCCGAGTGAGTCTCCACCCCCTCCCTCTCCCCCTTCATGCGTCATCGCTACAGGTGCTGAGAAGTGCCCTCTGCCTTTGAGCTCTCTGCTCTCCTACTTTCAATGCTTGCTGGGTTCTGGGAGAGGGGTCCCATGGTGTCCGCCAGCCCCCGCCACCCGGTGCTTCTTCTTCCTCCTGTCGCATGATTTCCCAGCTTTCCCCCTCATCTGCCTTTGAGCTGTGATTGCCTTTAAACCCCTGTTGTAACTCTGAATTGTCTTCTTCTCTGGAAGGGTCAGGCTGGGGAGGCAGTCTCCACCGTTCCTTCTCTGCCTAGTCCCTGACACACCTGGACCTGGAAAAGGAAGTGTGGACAAGCACAACAGTCTTCATTGTTGGGTCTCCTAGATGTTTGTCTAACCCCTCTCTTCTGCTGGGCTCTGGCAGATGAGGGCAACTCCCCTGGGCTGATTGGAAGGGTGCATGGTTCCCTTGATGTGTCCTCCTCATGTTGCCTTCTGTGCCCTGTCTCCCGGGCTGCCCAGGTGCGCCCGCTCTGGAAACTGAGAAAAGACTCTCCAGCTCAGAACCATTCAGAAATGATGCACTCTGTTGTTCTGATGCCATTTCATGCATGAAGTCATACAAAAAGGCTTTAAAGCTTCCATGTTTAAACAAGGCAGTTCTTCACATTTCCCCTTGGGTTCAATGAGGAAGATTAGTTAACTGTCGCCCTTTTCCTAAAGCTGTCAGCTCTCATCATTCGCTTGCTCACCCTCCAATACCAGGCACCAGATTCTTGAATTCTCCAGATTCTTGAACTGGAGAGGGGACATTAAAGTCTGTTTCAGTCAAAAGCAGTCCAGATCAGCTTTCCAACGAAGGCAGAAACTACAGTCAGTGGGAGATTAAATGTACAGTGGTACCTCGGGTTACATACGCTTCAGGTTACAGACTCCGCTAACCCAGAAATAATGCATCAGGTTAAGAATTTTGCAACCACTGCCCATTATTCACCACACACACTCATTTTAGCCCTTTTGAACATTTGCTTCCCCCCCACAACCCCCCCAAATATCTTAAATACAATACAGCTTAACAATATTACAGTGGTACCTCGGGTTACATACACTTCAGGTTACATACACTTCAGGTTACAGACTCTGCTAACCCAGAAATAATGCTTCAGCTTAAGTACTTTGCTTCAGGATGAGAACAGAAATCGTGCTCCAGCGGTGCAGCAGCAGCAGGAGGCCCCATTAGCTAAAGTGGTGCTTCAGGTTAAGAACAGTTTCAGGTTAAGTATGGACCTCTGGAACGAATTAAGTACTTAACCTGAGGTACCACTGTATACCAGGGATGGAAATATCTGTCAATTTCAGGTTCTCTCCCCAGTCAGCGTGCATCATCACATTTTTGCAGCAGGTCCTTAGGCAGCTATAGGGGAGGAAAGGACCAGAAACTTTGATGGAACTCCTTAAGAAACGTTACCTTAGGATTCAAACCAATGTTCAATTAGCTCCGGGAATACAGAACTCAGTAGCACCCCAGCTCTAGTCTTGAAGTTAAAATAAAACATAAAAAAATCTAAAAGGAGACATTCATCTCTCCCCCCTTTTTAAAAAAGAAAAGAAAAGAAAGCGTATAGATGTGAGGAAAGACTAATTAGAAAACAAGAGGTCACTGACTTAAGAAATTGGCCTTTGTGGAATTGGAATCTCCCTTGCCAATTTCATTTAAATAAGAATAATTCTTAGCTAGCTTTCAAATTAAAATGGGGAGAAAATACCAAGGAGCTTAATAGTTTAGTTTCTATCTATGGGAATATCTATCATTTTACAAAAAGGGAGGTAAACATCTATTTTAATAAATCCTTTTAGTCAATGCATTTTTGCCAGATAATGCGTTTCAGAGAATGATAACTGCCTCTGAGCATTCAACCCATTTATAATGTGATTTTTGCCAGCTGAGAAATATGTTGAATTCCTTTCATAGCATCTGCTCCTTCCTGAGGAAATTAAAAAAAAAAAAACCACTACCACCACCACCCTTTTCCTCCTCATTTTCTTAATATTTTTATGACATTTCCTGGAGAACAAACTTCTGTTTGCTGCTACCATTCCTTCAGCAGGTACTCAGCATTGGATGGGCCTTAACAATTTTTCACCGATCCCAGAGTCTGGAAGAATTCAAATAGTTAAATGTACAAAGTCAACCTGGGTAAGTGTACAGCAATAGATTAATTCTAAATGAATTTCATACTCATGATCACCATCTATGACAGACCTTTCATGTCCCCATTTTCTGTGAGAAAGTGAAGTTTGACCAAGGCTACCCAGTTCACCCACAAGGGTCTTAATTAGTCTCCTCAGTGCAAGACCAATTGAATCATATTTGCTGTGATTGGCTACAAATTCCATTTGCTGTGAAAAACTGGGGATGATTCCAAAATCTCGTGATGAAATATTTATGCTTAATCTGTCTTGAATATTTGGGAGGCAAATGAATGCCAGCATTTATTTGAATTGCAAGGTAATATTTATATTGCTTTCTGAAATAAAGTGACAGATCTTGAGTTTTGAAACAGCAACAGAAAAATTTGAAGGCACTTTCCAGGATATAGCAGAGAATAGCGCAAGGCTGCATTCATACAACAGTTTGTTCCGCTTTCCTTATGTTTCCCTAACTGATATTTTGTTTCCACCTTCTCTTTCTCAGTGGCAGGCTGGTATAGTGGTACCTCTGGTTACGTACTTAATTCGTTGCAGAGGTCCGTTCTTAACCTGAAACTGTTCTTAACCTGAGTTACCACTTTAGCTAATGGGGCCTCCTGCTGCTGCCACGCCGCCTCCGCACGATTTCTGTTCTCATCCTGAAGCAAAGTTCTTAACTCGAGGTACTATTTCTGGGTTAGCGGAGTCTGTAACCTGAAGCGTCTGTAACCTGAAGCATATGTAACCAGAGGTACCACTGTATTAGGACCTTGATATGGTTTATTTGATTGGTGTATTTAGGGTTAAGGAGGATTGTTTTCCAATGAAAAACTGGCCAATCTGCTGGGTTTTTTGCCTGCCTCATATCAAATGCCACAACTTTGTCATATAAGGCATTGGGATGGATCCTTAGCTGGTCCCTGGGAAAGGGATCCAGGAGGGATATCTTTGTCCAAGAGTTCACACAGGGTATGATGGGCCATAGCACCCTTCCCAACGGTGGCCCAGGTGTGATTGTATCACCTGGTGCATGTCAGGGGAAACCCCAAACCAAGGGCCAGATCCACCTTCCTTATCAACCAGTAGTTGGGTTATTTGATAGTGTACGCATAGCCAATGCGTTGGCCAAAACCTATATTCTATGGTTAGCCCCTCACCGTGCTGCAGGCAATATGTGCCTGGACATGTAGTGGCTAAACAGGTGCCATGAGAAGTCCACAAGCAGGACCTGTCCACACACAGCACTCTCCCCACTTACGAATTATAGCAATTGGTATTCAGAATTATGCTCCCTCCAACGATGGAGGCAGAACATAGCCATGGTTTTTGTTCTTAGAAGCGGTATGTTTCTAAATATCAGATACTTGGGGAAGGGCATCAGAAGAGGGATTTTGCCCCTAAGCTCTGCTACTAAGCTTCCCAGAAGAATCTGACCACAGTTGGAAACAGAATACTCAACTAGATCAACTTTTGCTGTCACCCAACAAGGATATTCATTAATTCATGTGCAGCTGCCCCTTCACCACTCAAAGTGGGGGGAAGCGTCCAGGTGAATATATAAGCTGTCTGTATTGTGATTTATTCTGAAATATAAGCATTCTTTGGACATCACTAGATAAAAAACAAACTTTGGTTTCCTTTTCTTGTTTGCTTGTTTTGTACCCACCCCCAGGACCAAGATTCCCAGCACAGTTCCATTGCACTTTAGAGTTCCTAACAATCTCCAGTTTGAATAATTTATTTCTCCTTTCTTTGGTAGGAAGACACATTTTGGGTTGTTGGTGTTACTTTGTCCTGTTTTCCAAGTAAAAAGGTTAGCTCCCCACCCTCCGCAAATGTTGTGATTTTCCTCTGCAGCCCAGGCATCATTATTCCTTGATGCCAGCTTCCCTGAGCAACTGCTTGATAAGCTGAATATTTTTTCTATCAGTAAGTGACTTCTGTCCTCAAATTAGATGATATCTACTTGAATGCTGTCACACTTCCTGGACCTGTCAGGAGCATTTGAGGAGGGGAGGGAGGCGAAGAGAGCTGCAATGAAGGATCAGTCCCAATTGGTGAAACCCTTTTGGGTGGCATGTGAAGCGTTTATAATAAAACTCCATGCTGGAAGAACTCGCTTGCTTTTCAGCTTCCTTCTCACAATGAGCCCAGGTTCAGCAAAGTTCATGAACCTTTCAGCAAATTCAGCTGAGCTTCCAGTAGCTGTGCCCAATTTGCAGCTCCTGCTATGCATCTCGTTCTGAGCTGGTGCTCTCTGAAAGGAACACAAGGCAAGCTAGCCTGTAGGAAATACTGAGATCCTCATGCAAGATGGAAATAGAACAATTTCTTCAAAGCTCTCCTATTACATGTTTTTTTTCCCCACTCAGAAAGGCAAACTGATCAATAAATCCTGCCCCACCCACTCTTTCTTCCTAAAGGGCATCTAAATATTACCGAACAGCAGTAGTTGCTTTCAATTATATGCTCAATTCATAATGGAAAGAAGATGTGTTGTTGCAAGTCAGTACCCATTAAAAACCTGGAGGTTTGGGAGGGATGAGATTAGTTGCTAGAGGTTCTTATATGAGTTACTTTCATTGTGAATTGTACGTGGGCACTCTCAGGCCCTCTCATTCAGTGTTTGAACAGAAAAAAGATTTGAAAAGGAAAATCCCCTTAAAGCACTGTGTATAATGCAAACCTGAAATTAACAGAAACCTGGATTATGGTTTGGGGACAAGCTATCCACCTATCAAGGGTCATCAGTTTAGTGAGCAGAGGTCCACAAGTTTTAACTGGGCTTGATAGACAGCCATTGTACTTAATAGCCAGCTAGAAGCTTAGCTTTTTCATTGCCTGCTCTGCAGAGGCGAAGCAAGTGCACATTTTTCAAGCTGAACCACCTCCTTCCAACATTTTCCTTCTAGACTCCCATGGCTGAAATCAGAAGACACACCTTTTTAAAAAGAAATAGTTCGGCTTAAATATCAGACCCAGTAACGAGGTTGCTCCATTTTTATTGGCTCCTTAGTGGCAAGGCTGCATTCAGACAATACTTTATTCCAGCTCTCCAATATTTATTTACCCAATCATTTCTGCATTTTATGTGATCTTTCACATGAGCAAAAAAAAAAAAAAGCCTTCTCAGAATCTCGTGGCATCTACTGGAAGTTTAGTGCTGATTCCCATGTTAATTGGTTCCAGGAAAAATAGGTTTGAAGCCTTGTTAAACAATCACACAAAAAATACAAATACAAAACGAGGGGGGATATCCCAGTATACACTTCTTTCCCTTCAAATTCATGGGTAAATCATGTGGGCGCAGAAATGCACAGACAAAAATGGTTGGAAGGGGTGGCATGTCTGATGACACCCGCAGTTGTGTCACACCACACCCATTGATGTGAATGAAAGTTAGTGTGAAATGGCAGTATTTTGGTCACGAGTTCTTAGTTGCAGAGTACTTATAAGAGCTAGCTAGAATTCAAAGAGTCCAAGGACAAAAGAAACCATATGTTGCTAGTATTTTAACTACAGTCCACTTCCCCTCTCTCTAGAGCCTGATGGGATGACTATTGCTAGTTGTAGATCTACCACATGTATACATATTAATATCTATTTGCTTTCGTAGATATCTATTTGTGTCTTCCCACCCCCTAAAACAGCAACAACACTTGGCCTCATAGTAACCCAACAGCCAGGGATACAGAGAGATTGAAAGGGGGGACGGGACCTGACAAATAAATAGAAGAGAAATTGAATGGAGGGGTTGGACCAGGAGGACAGATAAACATAGGTAGGTAGAGTATTACATTTATATCCCATATTTCCTCTAAGGAGCTCAAGGTGGCAGACATGGTGCTCCCCATAGTTCTCTCTTCTGCATTTTAGCCTAGTACACAAGTACACAAGGTAGCCTAGGCTGAGATACGGTCACTGGCCCAAGTTCACTCAATAAGCTTCATAGCTGAGGGAGGATTTGAACCTTAGTTTCCCAGGTCCCTGTCCAACACTCTAACCCTCTCAAAATACGAATGATAGAGGCAGACAGATCCATCTGAGTGTTTGGATTGGTCAGTCCTTAGTTCACAATGACTAGCTATTATTTTTTTTTAAAGGGGGGGTCCAAAAAAGAGATGCCAGTGGAGAAATTGAAGAATGTTAACAGGGATTGGGTGCATGTGTCCAACCCCCCCTCCCAAGACCATGGAAAATACCCCCAAACACCAAGAAGGACTGAGCATGTTACATGTGGACAGAATTCTGGCTGTCTGTTGCAGAAGAATGGAAAGCCTGGAATCCTGACCACTTGCCTCTTCAATTCCTAACATTTTATTGCTGAGCCCTGTTTATGTATCTATACCACATTTTAGCCAATGAGGAGTTTTAATATTTTTTGCCTACAGAAATGTACAGAAATCTCACAGGAGCCCTCCTACTATTCCAAACTGCATATTCCAGTTAGAAGATGGCCTAAGATGGTTGACTCCGTTGCAACTGACTTCAGCCCGATTCCCCACAGAGGGCAAATTCACAGGATAGAATGGTGAACCGTACCTTGAGCTCCTCAGAGGACAGGCGGTTTGTAAATAAAGATAAACAAACCACCAGATGTCTGAGTGTGTACAGCGCATGAACCAGCAATTCATCTTCTGATGTTTCCAACAAAGCTACCTGCTACTCATTCCTTATGGCGTAAACCGAAGCAGAATGACACAAAGTGTCTCTTTTATGTTGTTATACGTGCTTTAACAAGATTACAGGTTTCCGTGGACGGACGGACATTAAAGTTGAATTAAAGTGATTGCTGCTGAAAGGGGCTGAACAAACACAATGCACATTATCCTGTCACGCTGTATTTTCGTACAACAGATGCGCGCACACAATTCAAAGGAGCAGTTCTGCTAGTTACAGTTAGTATTTATGATAGGTATAGTACAGATGTGCATTTTGTGATTTTGAAGGGGGGGAGAGAGCTTTTTACTTCCAGCAACCATTTATTCTTTTTCTGATGCACATACCCGCAGACATATATTTATAGAGGTAATTTATCATTTTCTGATTAATCGAGGGGACTCGAAATTATGGGGACATAGAATAATGAGATTAACACAGGCCTGTGGACAGCAGCAATTAGGACAGAATAAGTTTAAGGAAAGCTTAGGCCATTGAGCACACTTCGGGAAGAGTTTTAAATACACAAGTCAGTGTACAGTGGTACCTCGGGTTACATACGCTTCAGGTTACATACACTTCAGGTTACAGACTCTGCTAACCCAGAAATATTACCTCGGGTTAATAACTTTGCTTCAGGATGAGAACAGAAATCATGCTCCGGCGGCACGGCAGCAGCAGGAGGCCCCATTAGCTAAAGTGGGGCTTCAGATTAAGAACAGTTTCAGGTTAAGTATGGACCTCTGGAACAAATTAAGTATTTAACCCGAGGTACCACTGTACTGCAATAAGGGATCAAATTTGCTTATCAAGTCTGTGACAGGAAGTCAAGGAAAGCAACAAGATAAAGATCTGGAAAGCCAATCAGAAAAAGAAAGTCCAAGTTGGATGTGGATCAGAAAAGCAGAAAAAGGCTTTGTTCAGATTGATGCAAGTAGCAGGAATGGAGGTCTTCCTCCCTTAAAACACTGTACTAAAAAATGCTGATGATCACAACAAAGTTGCTTTGCAGTACATTTTCAAAGCACACGTGTACATTGATTGGCCCCAACCATCTGCACAATTTAAGGAGATCTCCCCAATGTGTTGCTGTTTCTGGTGCTGCCAAATAAGAATTGTTGTGCTTTAATGAGACAATTTAAAATTGCCAACAATAAAGGACTTAGGGTGGATTTATTAACTTCTGTGTCAGAGCAATGCCAACAATGGCAATGAGTTGTGCCAGCAGGGAAACAGATACTACAATCGTTTTTCTCCCCTTCTCTTAGAATCTTAATGCCATTTTTTTAAAAAAAAAAACCTCAAAAGTTACAGTCCCATTCTACTTACTTTCATTTTTTTAATGTCTCCCAGCTGAGTCCACTACTATTCTCCAACCTAAACAGTTAAAACCACTTATCTTAGCATTTCAGTTTTGTCAATTTTTTTTCTCCTTCATTATAACATTCTTCTCTTTAGAGGGCTGCACTATGGAAGGATCCACTGGAATAAGCAGCATATGATTCAGGATATCTCCATTTCAGCCAGTCTCAGCCAGTGTTAAGTCCCCAACCCAGCTCAAGTGAAGATATGCTGGCATAACTTGCTCACTCCAGCTGGGGCTTATATGGCTGAGCCAATGCTGGCTAATAATAATAATAATAATAATAATAATAATAATAATAATAATAATAATAATAATAATTTATTATTTGTACCCCGCCCATCTGGCTGGGTTTCCCCAGCCACTCTGGGTGGTTTCCATAGAAACCAAAAATACACTAAGCTGAGGCCTCTGTGATGTCACACAAGTGAATCACATGTTTGTGATGTCACACAAACGAAGCACATGTGACAGAAGAGGCTAAGCACTCTGGACAGGTGTAAGGCTGCCTCAAGATGGAGGGGACCCCCCCCCACCGTAAAATGAATATTGAGGGGCCAAAGAGTTGACTCACCTGAAAGTCATGTTTTCCCTCTGTCAGAATTAGGCAGAGTAGCAGCCCTGCTGCTGAATGGGGTTTAGATCAAGTGTAAATTTACATCGGCTTGACCCTTAGTGTAACAGGCCACCCCAAAATGGATTTTTAAAAAGACTGCTCTGCTCAACAGGATTTCTGAAGTGACTGCACTAGCATAAAGGTTTCCCTGTTGGAAATGCCAGTGCTATTTTGTCTGGAAAAAGAGGTGCTGGAATTCACCATGAATGCCTCCCTTGTTCTCTTATAATGGTAATAGTGCCTACCTGAGATGTGCCAGAACTGAGTTCTGGTGAGTTCCGGCTGGAAAAAAAAGCCACGGGAAATGCTCACCAGTGGCAGCAACCGCTCCCCACATCAAATGGGGGCATCTTTTGCGTATTATGCCCCCCCCCCCGATCCCATGCAGCTGCAGCTCCCGGCAGTACAGCCTGGATTTGCCCCCCCCCCCCAGGTTGGACACCTGGAGGCAGCCGCCTACCTCTGCCAGTTACCTAATCCCAGCTGGGAAGGCGTTGCCAGGAGAGAGTTGGCCAGGTAAGGGGAGGGATCGCCCAGCCCACACAATAGTGGGCAGAACTTACCTGGGAGTTCTCAGTCGGCTTCAGAGCTTCTCCCACCCTCCCCTCCCACAGTTAAGCCTTCTTTTGCAGGTTAACCTCTTCTTCACAGGTACGCGGGTGCTACTACATTATGGTCGCTGTTGAAGAGCCAGAAAGGAATTTTTCTGCATTGGCAGGTTTTGCCTTCCCCCTAGCAAAATGTCACAATTTTGGCAGTTTCAGGCCTTGGGCGGAATCCTTTAGTATATCTTCCCTAAATGGGGAGGGGGGCGTGAAGTTGTGACCCACACCCCCCCCTGCGGCGGCGATCCCAGGATTCTCCATTAAAGGGATTGTTTTGACGGGAGGCAAATGAGGCCATTAGGTTGTCGTTGCTCTCCCCTGTGATGGCGGCGTAATGGGGGGCGGGCTCTCTGCTTGAACAGACATTCTCCAGAGCCAGTCCAATCCCCACACATTCTGGATAACCCTGATGTTCCCCAGATCCCTGGCTGGGGACTGGGAGGGATAAACGCCCAATGTCTGAGCCGAGGTCTACCCACACCTGAAGTTTTAATAAAGTTGTGGCCAAATTTTAATCCCATAACACGTTGTTTTGAGTCATTATTCCACGCAGGTGTCTCCCAGAGTTGGGGATCTCCACCTGCCCATGCAAAAAAGACAACCACATTGATAGTACTTCATCAAGATGGTTTCCTGTTCAAGCCCTGATAAAATGAATGGCAAAAGTACAACATAATACTGTATTAATGCCCTTCTCATAACTCAGATTCTTTTCAGTAGAGCATCATGGTTATTTATGTCCTGCTTGAAGATTGGTCTTGCTTATTAATTAAAGTTTTCTGGCCCCCACAGGCCTTATGTCAACCTGGATGTGCTCTTGCTTTTATTTTTTAAAAAGTTATGGCTTGGAGTTGTTAGTTATTCTTTATGCCTTTACCTGAAGCTTTTTAGATTAATTCACTGGACCAAAAATGAAATAAAATGAGGAATTGGCAGGAGCTAGGTCCTTTTTACCAACCACACACACAATTTCCTGTTGTTGTTTTTCTCCCCACATTTTTAACGAATGGCCTTTAGGAGGTTGGCAAAGAGGAACTACGCAGCTATCATTCTTCATTAAATTCACTACTGAAGGATGGCTGCAGAACGAAATGATATTCCATTTTCACCTGCGATAAACAATTTCTGGTACATCTGCTATAATGCCATTAAATATTAACTTTAATTGCCTGTTCCTCCAAAGTTCTCCGTTTGCATAACATATTTAATATATGTCCAATTGGGAGAGGAACAATTAAGCAGGGATGGGAACCAGCTTTTTCTTTGATAAAATATTAATTAAGATGCCGTTTCTACTTTTTTGACAGCTAAGGCTGCAATTTGATACACACTTACTTGGAAACAGGCCCCATGGATCTCAATGGGGTTTACTTATGAGTAAATATATATAGCCTCACTCAAGGAATCTCAAAACTTCAGACCAACAAAACCATAGACATAATAAAATTATCACCATAGTCTCTTATATCCCAGAGGCTTTGCCTATGCACATCTGAAGCTCTAAATGAACAGGAAGACAGACTTTGATCAAAGTATACAAGCAAAAATCCCCCTGGGGGGGGGGAATACCATGGAACCAATTAAACAGTAGTCAAGAAACTATAAGGCACTACACTGGAGTGGCCAGATGTTAAGAGGATAGGGCTCCAGTACTTTTAATAGTTGTATAAAGAAGGATTTGCTCTTCCACACAACTAGTAAGAGTACAGAAGCCTTGTCCTCTTTTGCATCCATCCACCCTAAATGGCATGTAAATGTTCACCTCCAACTTGGAGGAAACAAGCCCATACCCTCCAACATTTCTCTGATGAAAATAGGGGTGTCCAGTGCTATTTTTTCTAGAAAAAAAGAAGTGCCAGAACTCACCATGAACACCTCTCTCATTCTCTTAGAATGGCAATGGTGGCCTACCTGAGAGGTGCCGGAACTGAGTTCTGGTGAATTCCAGCTGTGGGGGGCGGGGAGCCCTAGGAACATTCTATTCCATACCCTCCAAAATTTATCCAATGAAAACAGGGACGTCCTAAGGAAAAGTTGGACATTCCAGGATCACATCAGAAACTGGGATGGCTTCTGTAAAGACTCTCCTCCCTGAAAGAGAGGGCAGTGGTTATGGGCGGGAGCCCGAGCACCGCCCAGCAGGGGGCGTTGCCCCATGCCTCCAGCTCACCTGGCTGGCACTCACGCCCCCCCCCGGTGGCCACCCAACCAGGTGCCGCGGTGGGGGCGTGTTCAGCAGCCTTTTGCTGCAGTGCCAGCCTTTCACTGGCCTCATTCCTCATCGTCGTCCTGTCACGAGTCACCCACCCTCCACTCCCTTTTAGTTAGGGCTTAGGTCATTGGCCTTGCTATGGACCTTGGGATGGTCACCCTGGTTGCCCGGGGGGGGGCTGGTAGGAGTTTTTCCATTTGGCAATAGGCTTTTTGGTTTTTTCGCCTACCTCGTAGCAATCATCACAACTTTTGTGGTATTGGTGGGTAGGTTAGGCATTGGAATAATGTGTTGTGGTGTGTCGAAGTGCTAGGTGTGGCCATCGCCTATGCCTTCAATTTTTAGGGGTATTCCGTTAAAGGAATCTGGCGGTCATGTATTCTGTCCAATGCCTGCTTGGCGGGAGGCCATGGCACGACCCGTGGTGACAGCAGGGGTGAGCCTATAGTTGGATTAGCATCAACAGGTGATGAACCCCTGGTGAATAAACCCACTTGTTTCGATCCAATGCCTAAGCCAATACCTTTTCATTGTTGTAATCAATAAAGTTGTGGCCTTTTCTAGCCCATTAACCTTATATCACGTGTCCTTGTGTCTTCATTTCACTTCGCGGAGGTCGGGCCCTCGAACCACAAATCTGTGACTATCTCTGGAAAACAGGGACGCTTGGTGGATCTGCAAGCCTTGCTTTCTTTATTCTGCTTCACAAGCTGAACCAGCAAGCAAAAAGCAAAAACAAACAAACAAAAAACAGCCCACAACACACTCTGCAGTTCTTAAAAGGTATAGGAGCCCTGTCCTGCTTTGCACTGGGCCATTCTCCCCCCTTACCGGTCCCCACAGATTAACAGCTTGAGTGTTGGCTTGGAATTAACTCCTATTGATTAAATGAGGTCTAAACAGAGGACTCTCCTCAAGAAAGTAGGATGGGATGCTGATGGGACTGCATCCTCAACCACATTTGAGGGCAGCAGGCTACCTTAGGTGGGGCAGGGTTGAGCTGTGTGGCACACAGTTCTTCAACATCTCCCAGCCACTCCCAGCATCTACTGGATGACACTAGCTAATGGTAGGGTTGGCCATGGTTCAGGTATATTAGGCCTGTGACATAATTCACATTATACCATTCACAGATCTTAGAAGGCTAAGAAGAAGGAGTGTTTTGGCAAACCAAATGAAGTAATTTGTCCTCGTGTTAACAATATGTGACCTCAGGATTCATTAGCCAACAGAACTGGTAAAAAAATGTTTAGAATACTATCTGTTCATGTTGAGCTTCTTGAATAAAGGGCTTCTGCACCCTCCCTTCTACAAACCACTGGTAGGAATTCGATTGTGACCAACAAACTTTATTTTCAGTGTGTAGAATATATACAAATACAGTATTTAATGTGCCATGAGCAGTATTACTCTCTTGACTGGAAAATCATTTTTACAGCAATTTCAGGTATTTGAAGCTTAAAGATGATCTTACAGGGATCATGAAATATATATATATATATATATATATATATATATATATATATATATATATATATATATAAAACACAATATTGCATTTGCAAGATGTAGGTCATTTTTCTACTTTAAAGATGCCTGTTCTCAGAATGTAAAAATATCCTTAGTGAATTGGAAAGGGCATAATAATAAAAGTAGCTGATCTGGGGAATGAGTACAATAAGAAATAATTTCTGCAGGACACAATGGAACATAAATTGAAGGGTTGAAGTGAAAGCATTTCTAAAGCAAGCAAGCAAAAGAACATTCACACAAAGCCCCAGCAATACCTCACAACCCTCAAAAATCCCAGGTTGCCACATACATGTAACATAAATCATTATCCCAGTATAACTGAGAGGAAGAAAGAGAGAAAAAACAGAATAGGAAAGCAATGGAGAAAAAAGGCCATACTGTTTGTATGAATACCCTTTCTATGACCTTTGAACAATTTTTAAACCAATCTACTTCCCCTGCCACTCCATATCAGCGAAAAGGTAATGAACCCTAGAAGGAAAATATAGTACCCTTTTGAAATTCAGCACAAAATAGCGGATAGCAATTCACAAGGTCCCACTTTTGACTGTATATGTAGGTTTTCATCATGATTGCATTGCTCTTTGATACGTACTGCCTGATAGTAAATTCCATACAAAAGCAATGTCTTGGGAGAATACAAATGGCCTGTTAACATGAAAGGTTGAGAGTTCTATGATTATAAATGTGTGCATTTGGATACATTTAAAGGATATGTATCGAGTAATAACAATTTGTGCAGCAAATTATTGCAGCAACCAATCTGTGTATCATCAGTGCTCCATCACAATCCTGGACATTAGAGGGAAAGGCAAGGAAAACTAAAGTGTCGCCCCTGAAAGGCATGTGGCACGAAAATGGTTGTATTAGATACACACAGTGTAATCTGACAGAAGGTGGTGACAACTCTGTCCTGTTGCAGGAAATAACACTTGAGCTTTTTGTGACTAACCTTCATCCTGTTGTCTCCAACATGTCTGATTCATGACAAACTTTTGCTGTACTGTGACCACAGAGAATAATAATTTGTTGTTGTTTAGTCATTCAGTCGTGTCCGACTCTTCGTGACCCCATGGACCAGAGCACACCAGGCACTCCTGTCTTCCACTGCCTCCTGCAGTTTGGCAAAACTCATGAACACTGTCCAACAAGAACACTGTCCAACCATCTCGTCCTCTGCCGTCCCCTTCTCCTTGTGCCCTCAATATTTCCTAACATCAGGGTCTTTCCCAGGGAGTCTTCTTTTCTCATGAGGTGGCCAAAGTATTGGAGCCTCAGCTTCTGGATCTGTCCTTCCAGTGAGCACTCAGGGCTGATTTCCTTCAGAATGGATAGGTTTGATTTTCTTGCAGTCCATGGGACTCTCAAGAGTCTCCTCCAGCACCATAATTCAAAAGCATCAATTCTTTGACGATCAGCCAATAGAGTTTAAATTGGGTTAGGGAACAGGCAGAAGTTCATGCCAACCAAGTATTGTTTGCTATGATGAAGATTTGAAAGTGTTTTCAAAGAGTGTGCACATCCCATCAGAACAAGGATTACCACTTCTGCAATGGGATTTCCTCCACTCTCCCTTCCCTAGACCAGATGGACAAACAGGCTGACCTGCCATAACCTTAGGAGATCAGAGATCAGTCTGTTTCTGGTCTGTGACAATGACACTTTTGTCCACTCATTAGTTCCTTTTTCTAGCTTTCTTTGTGATATATATGCATTTTATCTTTAAATTTCTATTTCATCACAACTCCTCATTTAAATACATACTTTATTTCAATGTGCAGATTTCTAAATATATTTTATCCAAAAGTAGAAATCTGAAGACATTTTGTCTGTGGGTGGGGTTGTTTTTTTTTAGCCAAGAACTACATCACAACATTTTTAGAGGCACATTGTCGGTCTGGAAGATAATTACATCTCCATTCTGCGCTAAACTGAGCGGCTCAGTTTACATTGGAATTCACAGAAACAAATTCCTCAGGCCTCCCTACATAGTTTCCTATGTTCCTGGAAGGGCTCAAATGGAAAACCCTAGAAAAGATAACACCACTGATTGAATCAGTCAGGCACTTTTCATGCATTACTTTTAAGTGCTCAGAAAACACAGGTGTGGCAAGCAGGGATGAGTGTCCACTGTCACTCATCAACCTCCCCATCACCTTCCAATTCATGGATGTTGACTGTGTGAAGATGGCATTCTTCAATCATTGTAGAAGCATTTCATGCATTTTAGAATCCTGGAAAAGCACCTTCTGTGAGTACAAAACCAGAAGGTCAGCCTATCTGTATTAGAGGCCAATGGGAATGTCAATGAGGGTGCAGAACAAGTGTGTTCTTGCTGCATACCCTACACACACACATATGCACTCAAATATGATGCAGAAGAGGGCTTACATGGTGGAAGAGCTTTCAAAAGACAATTACATGTCCCTGCAGGGATTTTCAAGTTTCTTCAAAGGCTTATCCTTCCTTCTTGCCTTTCAGCATGCAATACTGTTTCATAATGCAATCCTATATCGTGTTGACTCAGAAGTAAGTCCCGGGTAAATGTATATAGGATTGCCCATCCACTGACAGCTCACACTGAGGAGCCAATATGACTCCACTCTCAGTTGAACAGCTTTATGGAAGTCTGGCTGAATGAATCCTCTGCAGCACATGCAATCAATTAGTTACAAAAATGCTTCATCATGGGGCATTGGCTGCTTCCACATGAATCCATTTGATCAATAGTGTTGCTTTGGTAGACCTAATAATTTCATTCAGGCAACCTCTACCCCTCATTCCATGTAGACTGCAACCAAAGCAAAGGAAATTGACACAGGGAATGTTCATTTCATTTCTGAATGAAATGAAGTCCAAGGTTCAGGTGCTGAATCTCAGGAGATCTTCCAAGCTCAATATGTTCTCACATGGTGTTGGGGTAAATACATCTTGCAGTGGGAGAACTGACAAACTTGAGCTACAAATACAAGGAAGAAGACTAGAGATTTGTACTTGCTATTGACACCCCCCCCCCACACACACACACCTCTGTAGATTTCTGAGGCTGCCCACGATGTACGGGGAATATAGGCATTTATAAGCAACCTTTGCTCATCACAAGGAAAAGGGCTCAGAGCTTGTTTAACCACAGCATTGATCCACATTCCACATGATCTGAATTTGTGCTGAAGATTCTGGAAGGAAAGAAAATCTTTTCCTCCTGTTTTCACAGTAAGATCTGGCAGTGTGAGCTTCAGTTTAAATGCTTAGTTTTTAATAGTATTACTTATTCATAGGGATAAGTTTCTATAAATTCTCAAGCCATTTATTTGCAAGTGTGTGTGTGTGTGTTATTTCTTTCCCTTTGCAACAAAGTAATGCATATCTCAGATAAATGGGCAACTAGTTTTTTTTTAAATGCTGACTTTATATTAAAGTTGAATTTATAAATGCCTTGGAGGCAGCTAAACCCTTAAAATGCAGCCCTGGTTGCATTTTTTGGCTATTTATAGTGATGAGGCAAAAAATAAGGCAGCTAACATAGTGGCAGAAGCTGGTGGCAGTTGGGATTCGTAGGATAGCACCAAAGGAGCCTGACAGTAGGAGGAGCCACAGTCAATGACTGATGCAGGCAGAACCAGGACCAATAATAGATACAATCAACTAATTGTGGTTTCATCCCCATCTTCCTCCCTGTTGAGACTACAAGATATGGAATCGGCCAGTGGTGTAGATGATTTCTAAAGGGGATAAGATCAATTTATGGAGGATAGGCCTATTCATTATGATGGCCATATGGAACATTTATCATCTGCATACTGGTTCTTCTGGGTCAAGAAACAGGGGAAGGCTATCACCTTCATGTTCTGTGTAGGCTGCCTG
Organism: Podarcis melisellensis; assembly: GCF_964234715.1. Lineage (NCBI taxonomy): Eukaryota > Metazoa > Chordata > Lepidosauria > Squamata > Lacertidae > Podarcis > Podarcis melisellensis. Next base: position 69,541,419 of record NC_138539.1, read on the forward strand.
GACATATCTGATTGGGCACTGAGGAAAAGAGGGCTAGATAGATTCTAATCTAAGAAGAGTCTTCTTATAGGAAACATATCACTATTGCTACTGCCAATTATCTGTGGGGGATACACAAGCTGTGCTTAGGTGTCTGAGGTGAGTCAGGAGTTCTAAGCCAGGAGCTGTGTGTGGGGCAATGTCAGTAGCCAGGACTGAATGGTAAGTCAGAACTGAAAGATATACAAGAGGCAAGATTGAAGACAGTAGATACCAGTCCATTAAGGCAAGTGAGACGCTGCCCCACCAAACTTCCCTGAGCCAGCCCCCACCTGCCTACCTCCTGACTTATGACAAGTCTAGGGGGTATCATTGGCTGTTAGCCAGTCTCAATGTTGCCTTTATTGAACTCAGCGGGAAGGAGGATGGGAACAAAACTACAATTAGATGGTTCCCTCAATCGTTGGCTCTAGCTCCACCAGTCATTAGCTCTGGTTCCATCTACTGTTGCCCTCCCTGCCAGTCCTAATGGGCACCACCCTCCACTGGTGGAGGAGCACCCCTGAAGTCAGGACGGAAGAAAATTCAAGGATACAGGAAAACCAGAGCTTAGGAAGAACAGAATTCTTGAGCAAAGCTTGACTGGATCAGGACCCCCCTCCTTCCCCCCCCCCCAGTCCTTCCCATCCTGCAGGATCCAGTGACCATTCAGGCTGCAACAATTCATATGGGGCAGCCAAACAGAGACCCAAAGGCCTCTGAGTGAGAACTTTGCAATAGCTACATGTCCAGCAGGTCACCGGTAAGCATGCGTGCAGGTGCATCAGTACCATTTTCTTTCCATGAAAAAGGCATTAATTCAGAAGGTTTCTAAATAAAAATTAAAGGTTTCAGCACTCCTAAACACCTGGAGTTCTGTGTGGTTGCTTGAATACATCTGGAAAGGTCACTCTGTAAGGCAGTATGGTTGTTATGAAAATGATGTTTTGAACAGAGCAAAGTTCAGAGTTGTGCCTTAGCAGCTGAGAGAACTGTTATCCAAAATTGCCTATGCTGCTTTGTCAAAGTTTAACCCAGCTATTTCTCCAGCAACAAGAGTAAGTAGTTTAATTCAATCTCATGAAGCTTCTCTTCTTGGTAGATAATTGCCTGTTTTCACTACTTGGGCATCAGTCAGAGAAAGATATGTCAGAGCCCTAAATATATCACCCAGTTTAGTCTAGCACTTTGAGTCACAAAACACTAAGTGGTGTAATAATGTTGATAGCAGGTGCAATTATAGGAGTAAACACTCAGTGTAACGCATGTGGAGCTGACATGCAACTTCCATTAACTTGAATGGTTGAGCAGCAGCTAATTCCCACAGAGGCCTCAGAAATTATTGTGTTGTTGCAAATATATAAAATATTAGTACATTAGTCTGACCACTACCAAGCAAAAGTGTGAAGCCGAGCAGTATATTGGAGATAAATATGGGGGAAACAGGGCACTTTGAAAGGAGAATGGACGTAATTCAAAAGTGACAACTGTGGTGGATATGTTTGAAAAGCCTAAAGTATGACAGAGGGCCACTATGGTGGGCTCAAAATATGTGCACAACCCCTGTACCTTGTCATAGCTTTGCCTGAAGACTACTGAGCCAAGCAGCGGATGTGTCAGGCGGCAGAGGAACCAACCCCCAAGGCAGGATGCCAGGAATGGACAAGACAAGGAAAAGTCCTTACCAACTGCTTTGTATTCAATATTCAGAGAGAGCCTTGGAACACAGCCTTTTGGAATAATGGTGTTGTCCCGAGTGAGTCTCCACATCCTCCGTCTCTCCCACTTCCTCATGTGTCATTGTTACGGGTGCTATAAAATGCCCTCTGCTTTTGAGCTCTTGCTCTCCTACTTTCAATGCTTGTTGGGGTCTGGGAGAGTGGGGGGGGGGGTCTGGAATGCTTTGTAAAGACACTGTGTCCATCAGCTGTTGCCCCTGGTGCTTCTTCTTCCTCCTCCTCTCCCATTATTTCCCAGCTTTCCCCCTCATCTGCCTCTGAGCTGTGATCTCCCTCAAACCCCTGTTGTAATTCTGAACTGTCTTCTTCTTCTCTGGAAGGGTCAGGCTGGGCAGGTGGTCTCCACCATTCCTTCTCTGCCCGGTCTCTGACACATGACATGGTACAGGCAGGCACTGATACGCTCAATTTGGATTCTCCATGATGACTCAAGTTTGCTGTTTGGGTTTATGTGCTCCTGGATTTAGCACAGAAACTAAATGTTCAAGGCTCAGCACTAGCCAGGAGCACTTGTCCCTAGAAATGTCAGATCTGCCCATGGTGACACACAACATCATTACCATTACATCTCATTTGGACTATTGTAATTCACTCTACACTACAGAGTTTTCAAAGGTTCAGAATGCTGAAGACACCAAGACCAGTGATAGGATGCATGTGACTGTCATGTCACAACAGTTTTACTGGCTTCCACTGTATTTCCAAGCACAATTCAAAGTGGACAACTTGGCACCAGGTTATGTCAGCTGTCCACTATGATCTAATAAGAGCCTACTCGGGTTTTAAGATCTTTGGGAGATGCCCTTCTTTCCATCCCAGCAACATCTGAAGCTCCTTGGTGGCCTTCATATAATGCACATTTTAGTGATTTCAGCACATCACTGTAACAATTTGCAAAGATTTTAAAAGCAGAATGGTACACCAACAGTTAATAATTTCCATGCATTTTTGCTACCATAAATGCGCCTTTGCTTATAACCAACGAGAAGGTCCTTATTTAATGCATTTTCTGCCAAGAAAAACATGTCTGGGCATGTGTTCAACTCCTCTTATGGCTCTGATAAATGCATTTAATCATTCAATGAGTCCAATGAAAATAGAATTCCTTCGGTAAAAGGTAAGGAGCAAAAGGAGAACAGTCACCTTTAATTATACAATTCCTGCTTTAATAACAATTTGATGCAGCTATATGAAGAAGTCCCCTCTAGGCCCCATTAATGATAGATCAGCCGATTAAAGCATAAGAAAAATGATCTTAAACCAAACTGGCTCTCGTCACCAGGTACTTATTTGATTTTTAATTTGGATTCCATTTTATCAATAGCCAGAATTAAATCCTTAACTTTTACAAAGTTTTTTAAAGTAGGCATGGCTTTTCTTATAGCTGCTGTTTAGCAGGTGGTACTAGGATCAAACATTCAAGCAGAATGCCATTGCTTACAGAACAAGCAACGATGCCATTAGATCACTGTAATGCATTGTAAATGGGTGTGCCTTTGAAGATGGTTTAGAAACTGTATCTAGTGCAAAATTTAGTGGCCAGGTGCTCACCAGGACAAGACTGTTTGAGCATGGACACCCCAATTTAAGAAGCATTTTGACAAGCTGAAGTGTGTGCAGAGGGTGGCGACCAAGTTTATCAAGGGTCTTAGACTCAAGCCTTATGAGGAACGATTAAGGAATCTGAGTACGTTTAGACTGGATAAGAGGAGCTCTGATAGCAATCAAATATCTAAAGGGCTATCACATGGAAGATGGAGCAAACTTGCTTTATCCTGCTCAAACCAATGATTTCATATTACAAGAAAAGAGGTTCTGACTCAACTTTAGGAAGAACTTTCTGATGGTAAGAGCTGTTTGACAGTGGAACGGACTCCCTCAGAAGGTGGCAGAATGTCCTCCAATTGTGGTTTTTAAGCAGAGGTTGTATGGCCATCTGTCATGTTTGCTTTAGTTGAGATTCCTGCATTGCAGGGGTCATCTGTTTTTAGTATTGTATTGTAAACAAGTCATTATAGGCCCATATACCTGCCGATGCATGCTAGAGTTCCCGGCAATGTGCGACACACTCGCTTGTTAAGACCTGTTGGTGGACTTGACCACTTGATTGGTTATAACATGCAATCTGTGTGTTTATTTGGAAAATAAAAGAATCACTGCAACTTTAACTCTATGTTACATCGGTAAGCGCCATTGCACAGCAGAGGAAACATGTACAAACGGTTTTGCAAAACTGGAGAAGAAGGTGGTCTAGGCCCCGGGATTAAAATCCATGGGAGTGGGGGACTAGAGTGAAGCCTGCCAGCTCAATTCAATCCACTCCAGGGGTGGAGCCAGTACTGCAGCCCACTTGCCATTGTTCAAATAGGCAGGCAAGCTGCAATCCATTTCCCAGCCCTGAGTGAAGCCAAAAATGGTTCAACCAAACCTGGGGAAAACTCTTCGCCTCTAATATGACTGCAGGATCCAGGAGAGGTGTTGTTAGCATCCCGCAATGGTGCCCAACCTGACGGTAAGCGTCATTACACAACAGATGAAACATGCATAAACAAGGTTGTTTTCTCCCATATTTTTCTTCTCGTAAATTGTAAACAGTTGAATACGTTTGTAGGTTTAAGTTGAAATGTTTGGTAATGGGAAATTAAGGAGCTGATTTACTTATAAGAAGGTGATTGTTAAAAGATTGATTTAAGGTAAAAAAGTGAATTTAGGAATGTGGAGAAATTGGTAATGAGATATGGAAGTCTGTTAGAGGGAAGGAAGGAGGTTGATGCTTTATTTAATGTTTTAAGTCATGAATTACTATTATTATTTTTTATTCTTTGAGACTGAAATGTAATAAAATATGGAAAACTTAATAAAAAATATATTTTTAAAAAAAAACCCTTCTCGTTTCTCCTTTCTTTATGCTTCAACCACCACGTATTTTTATTCAATGCCGCCCCCCCCCCAATTGCGCCCAAGGCTAAATAAGGTTACCAGACGTCCCCTTTTCCCGGGGACAGTCCCCGGATTTACAAATCAATCCCCATACAAAATCCATTGATTTTGAGTTGAAAGTGTCCCCGGATTCATTGAAAAAAAATCTGGTAACCTTATTAAGACCCATGGGTTGTTCCAGTGCCCCGATGGGGATGGTATCACCCACTTTGGGAAACACTGAAGCAGGCGAATTGAATGGCCTGACTCAGGAGAAACCTCTTCCCATGCTATGCTCAGGCCAACCCAATGGACTCAAATCTGTGTTGGCTTGTGACTACCATCTCTTCTAAAAACAAACCCAATGGCTTTCAAAACAAAACAAAACAAATTTTGGACACCTGTATTTAAAAGCTGCATCATTCTTGCATGTACTTGTTTTGCATGGGCAAGAATATATTTGTACGCTGCTTCTTAGCCCCAAAGGAACCTAAAGCAGTTATACCTACAGGATTAAGATACAAGGAATATAGAGTTCAGGTGATTTACTAAAGAGTCATTTGTGTGAATAAGGAAAGAGAACCAAAGGATCATTCACCTCCTTGCCTTTCTGGCTCTTAATTAAGCATTTACTCCTGTGGGCTTTTTTTTTTTTTTAATCACAGGTTTTGAAATTGCCATCCTAGACAGGCAGTCCCCACTCACCTATCCAGCTCTCACACATGCAAACAGTTCAATTAGCTTTAATGAGACTCTTCACAGAGATAAAAAAGGGAGAAGGATCATTTCCTGCCTTATTTATTTGCAGTCATATTAAGAGTACAATTTGTGTGGAAGCTGCCATGCAGAATGGAGCCATAAGATAGAAGGGTGATGCAGTTTCTAAATATGGCAGTAAAAAAAAAAAAGCGCTATATTAAACTATATCAGATTTGGCAGCAGCCAAGCCTCAGGTGAAACATGCCGTTATTCATGCACTGAGGATGGAGTTTATAATTAGGTAATTTTATAGTATGTGAGAGCTATGGATATAAATAAAGGCCTAAAACTGCTTTGCAGGGCAGCCCATAAAGGCACTTCATAAACAGCTCCCACTAACAATTACTTTGAAGGTTGAATATTTGAATGTTGGGATAGCAGTCTTGCATCTGCTGCTCACAGAAAGGGTGGCATCCCTTTGTGAGCAGGGGGAAGATCTTTGAAAGTTGGGGGAAAGCTCAGAAAAAGAGCAACCAAAATGATAGAGCAACTCCCTCTGTGGAAAGGTTGCAGTGTTTGGGATCTTCTGGTTTAGAGAAAAGGCAAGTGAGACAGAAGTGATAGAAGTTTAGGATAAGGTTACCAGATATTTTCAATGAATGAGGGGACACTTTTCATACAATGGAGTTTGTATGGGGACTGACTTGTAAATCCGGGGACTGTCCCTGGGAAACGGGGATGTCTGGTAACCTTGTTGTTATTTAGTCGCTTAGTCGTGTCCAACTCTTTGTGACCCCATGGACCAGAGCACTCCAGGCACTCCTGTCTTCCACTGGCTCCCACACTTTGGTCAAACTCATGCTGGTAGCTTTGAGAACACTATCCAACCATCTTGCCCTCTGTCGTCCCCTTCTCCTTGTGCCCTCAATCTATCCCAACATCAGGGTCTTTTCCAGGGAGTCTTCTCTTCTCATGAGGTGGCCAAAATATTGGAGTCTCAGCTTCACGATCTGTCCTTCCAGTGAGCACTCAGGGCTGATTTCCTTAAGAATGGATAGGTTTGATCTTCTTGCAGTCCATGGGACTCTCAAGAGTCTCCTCCAGCACCATAATTCAAAAGCATCAATTCTTGGTAACCTTAGTTTAGAAAATTATGCGTAGTACAGAGAGAGTGAATAAAGAAACCCTAACAACAATGCTTGAACTTGTGGGAATCCAATAAAGTTGAACGCTGGAAGATTTGGGACAGATAAAAGAAAGTACTTCTCCATGCAGTCCATGATTAAACTATGGAACTTTCTCCGACAGGAGGTAGTGATCGCTGCCAACTTGGATGGCTTTAAAAAAGGATTGGACAAATGCTTGGAAGACAATGTTGCCAGCCATTGTGATGTTCTGCCTCCACTGTCAGAGGCAGCAATGTTCCAGAATACCAGTTGCTGAAAACCACAAGAAGGTGCTACTTCAGGGTTTGCCGTAGGTATCTGAGTGGATGGTGGACTAGACAGGCCATTGGCCTGATCCAACAGGCTTTTCTTACGGAAGTGATATACTAGTGGGGTACAAACTATAACTTAGTTGCAAGTCAAACCCTTTGCAAATGGGAACAGCAGGAAGACTACTCCTCACACAGAGATGAAAACAGCAGGATATTCCAACAACTGAAGAATGACAACAGAAAGTATTGGAGTATGTGGAAATAGCAAGGCTGACTGGAAGAATCCGACAGCAGGATGATGAGAAATTCCAAAAAGAATGGTCCAAATTTATGGTATACTTAGAGGAAACTGTACATAAATAAAGAAACTCACAGGACTGAAATAAAACTCATAACGTTTATTGTAAACATTTGGTTAGACCACAAGATGTAATGCTGTAATATAATAAGGAATGTATGTCTAAAGTATAATACAAAAAATTATTAAGGAATTATAGACATTTTTAGTATGTATATATAGGAATCACGCTTAAGTAAGAGCAATGTAGAGAAGCCAGAAGAGGCGTGGAGGGAGGTTAGTTTGGATAAGATATAAATTGAAAGGAGAATAATATTGTTAAGATGTATTGTATTTAAGATATTTGGAAAAAAAATAATAAAAATTGTGGGGGGGGGGAGAGCAAATGTTCAAAAGGGCTAAAATAAGTGTGTGTGGTGAATAATGGGCAGTGGTTGCAACCCATCGCATTTGGCTCCATGATACCTCAAGCAATGTCCATTAGGTAGCCTGCCATTGGTAAATTCCTGGGGCGACCGCAGGGCACACCAGGAGTTCCCACCAACCACTTTATGAATTTGGGCCAATCTGGCCAGACCTGGGGGATGGGGATCATGAGAGCCGACCGGAGTGCAGCAGTCTTTACTCTGGTCTTCTCCCACCCCATATAAAGCTACCTGAGCTGCCCTCAGCACCACATTTGGCCAAGGAGCAACAGGAGCAGCAGCACAGAAGACAGAAGATGAGTGATGAGTGGCAAAGATGAGTGGCAAAGATGGCGGGAGAGCAGTGAGCAATGATTGAAGGAAAGAAGAAACACAGAGCACAGACAAAAGAGAGAGGAGACAGGAGGCAGAGGCAGAAATCACAGGACAGAAAGCAGCAGTGGAGCTTTCCCTGAAAGAGCTGAAGGCACGTGGGCCATGTTAGCTCCCTTGTGTCTGGCACGCTGCTAGTGTAGGTGCCAGCCAAGGGGATTGCCCCCTCTTGCCCCTGCTCTGTTTAGAGTAAGATGCTCCCCAAACCAGATGTATGCAGGGAACTGCTGTGCACATAGTTATATATCAGAAGGTCGGCGGTTCAAAGCTTCGTGATGGGGTGAGCACCTGTTGCTCTGTCCCACCTCCTGCCAACCTAGCAGGCTGAAAGCACGCCAGTGCAAGGAGATAAATAGGTACCACTGCAGCAGGAAGGTAAACGGCATTTCCGTGCCCTCTGGTTTCCGTCATGGTGTTCCGTTGTGCCAGAAGCAGTTTAGTCATGCTGGCCACATGACCTAGAAAGCTGTCTGTGGACAAATGCCGGCTCCCTCGACTTGAAAGCAAGATGAGCACTGCTACCCTACTGGACTTAACCATCCAAGGGTCCTTTACCTTTTACCCTTACCTTACATTCTGATAACCATGCATTGATTGGGGTAGAACCATAGTGTGTGCTTATGTCTGATTGACTTCAGTGGGGATTAGCTGTCACTGACTTTTTCTGGATTAACCCATATTTTCTTAGATCTGGGCCAATGTATGAATCTCACTGCATATTACGATTCCCTCCAGATATTGCAGCGTAAACATTTCCTTTTGCCTCTTGAAATGATATTTCTTTCAACAGGAAGACAAATTAATTGCTTAATACAGATACTTCCCCCCCCCCAGTATGCGTGCATGCATTGCGCACACATGCTGAAGCCACCTTTTGAAAAGGCATTTATTATTTAATATTCCTCAAAAACCGGTTGCTAAAATGATACTTCTCTTGCTGGTCACATTCTCTCATTGTAAAGTACCTCTTTCACTTAAGGGTATAATGGAAACGATAATGACTACTGAGTTACATAAAAAGCAATCCACTAGCTAGGGCAAAAATAATTCCTTCTGTGAGATGATAGCACCGCAGGTTTTCTTACAGTGCTGACAGACCAGGGAAGGTGTAGCAGTAGCATTCAGACAGCACAGAATGAGCTCCACAGGCAAAACATAAATGACACAGAGCATACCTGGTATTGATTTATTTTTTCTTTAGGAAGAGAGGGGCTTTCAACAGAGTAAAAACAACGCCATCGTCACATAACATCACAGTGCTTGGGTTCTGCCTCTCTGTCACAGTCTGGTGTGATCAAGAGACAAATCATAGGTCAGGTAATGCAGATACATTTTCCATAACTCCAAGCAAATACAGTGGAACCTCTACCTGCAGCCATATCCATTCTGGAGGTCCGTCCAGAGGTCCAAATGGGTCACTGGGAGAGGCACCGTTGTGCGTTGGTGCGGGCGGCGATACCACTTCTGCGCATGCGCAGATGTTTATTGCCACTCCTGTGCATGCGCAGGCGGTGAAAAACCTGCCAGTTACTTCTAGGTTTGCTGCGGATGTTGGGCGAAATGGATGCAAGCGGAGGCGGACGTAAGAAGAGATTTGACTGTACTAGGAGACACAGTGGAATTTGAAGCAGTCTCTGATGTGCATATCATATGCTACAGTTGCGGTCTACTGTCTACAACTTGAGTGTGGGAACCCAGATGTTCACAGATAATATTTGTGTTTTTAGCATAGGAATGATTTGTGGGATTTCATAGGCATGATTTGTGTTTGTCAGCATTTATAAAACAAGTTGGTTTGTGCAAAGCAGATTGCTGTTTAAGAGATGCAATGACTTATCACATGTTATTTACAATTAAGAAGAAGGGAATAAAGCTTTGAGACTTCACATCCCAAAGCAATGGCATTAAATCTCTTGATGATGGTTGAAAAGAATTTTCCTTGCTTTGAAAATTATTATTAATTTATGGTTGGTTCAAACTCTGCATTGTTATTACTTTCTGATGTTCTCCCCCTTTCCCTTTTAACTTTATGGAGCTCGTGTGTTCTGATTACTCCAGGATTAGCCAAGATTCATTAAAATATCCCTGTATTGGCATTTACTAATCTCTCTCAGCATTTCTAAACCCTTGCATTTGGAATTAAACATGCATGAAGTCAAAGCTCTCTGTGGCACTAATTAGAATCATTAGTGTTTATTCAATTAGGTCTCTTTTGTGGTAATCATGGACAGGTATTGTTCTGGGGTTTTCATCGCTGGAGCCTCTTTGCAGTAACTCAGATTGTGCAAATGTATAAAGAAATTCAAAACTGCTTTGTCCTTATTATGAAAGGAAGTGAATATTAATGCACCTTTAGATTCATCATTATCAGTTTTCCATTTGAGTGTTACCAGATTTAGGCCTCACGAACACCATGCATTTAATGCATCACTTCAGACATTCATCGCTTCCCGCAAAGAATTCTGGGAGCTGTAGTTTGTTAAGGGTGCTGAAAGTTGTTAGGAGACAACTATTCCTCTCCTAGAGCTACAATTCACAGCATGGTTTAACAGTCAATTCTTCTCTGGGGATATTAGCTTTGGGATAGGAATGTGGATCTGTGACAACACTGTTTGACAGGACATCTGACTTTCTCAGAAAGTATTCTGAGCTCCAGATCGATGTGACCCACTTCAGACTGGTCCAGAGCTGTATTTTTTAAATGGTTTTTTTTATTAAAGAATTTGTGGGGTTACAAAAGTACACGCATCGTCTCTACTTGCAGATCATAAAGTTCTTTTTACAGATCAGTTCTATTTGACATGTATACGAAATGAGGTTGGGGGAAAAGAGAGTTATGGGGAAAGAGTGGGGAGAGAGCAGGTGGGTAATGAACTTTTAGTCTTTTACATGGTATATGTGTGAGGTTTCTCTGTCAGCCTCATGTGGGTAGGTTCTCTTTCTATTCATTTATTAGTTTTCATTGGCATTGGAAGAGGTTGGGGTGCCCAGGGCCTATAGTTGACTGCAGTGAGTTTTGTTCGCTTATGTGAGAAGGGGGTTGTTGGGTCAAGTAAGCCATATTGATTCATATGCTCTTGGTGAGTTCTTGTTGTTGTCTTGTTGGGCTGTGTTTGTAATGAATGGGAGCCACACTGGGGTGAAGTCATCCTCTTTAATTTGTCCCTGTGTTAGTTTCAGTCTGTTTGTTAGCTATTCTAGTCAGGATGTTTCCCATATGATTTGGTACCAGTGGTCCATGTTCACACCTGAGCTGTATTGACCTGCTCTGCACCAATTTCAGTTTGGTTCAGAATCTGGGATTTGTCTCAGCCATACTGAGAGGCAAAGGTAAAAAGGTAAAGGACCTCTGGGTGGTTAAGTCTAGTCAAAGGCGACTATGGGGTTGCGGCACTCATCTCACTTTCAAGCCGAGGGAGCCGGCATTTGTCCACAGACAGATTTGTGGGTCATGTGGCCAGCAGGACTAAACCACTTCTGGTGCAACAGAAAACCATGGTGGAAACCAGAGGGCACAGAAATGTCGTTTCCCTTCCCTCTGCAGCGATACCTATTTATCTACTCACACTGGTGTGCTTTTGAACTGCTAGGTTGGCAGTAGCTGGGACAGAGCAATGGGAGCTCACCCCATCATGTGGATTCAAACTGCCGACCTTCCTATCGGCAAGCCCAAGGGGCTCAGTGGTTTAGACCACGGCGCCACCCGCTGAGAGGTACCAAATTATAGAAAAGAATCTTCCTGTTCTGTGTTCACTGTAGCACAAAGAATGATCTTGTTAAGGAAAGGCATTAAATGATAAAAAGGACACAGGTACTGTTTTCCTTCACAGAGTGGCAGGGAGAGTATAAGGTGACCAAAATGAGCAGCCAGGTGAATGAGGGTGTTTCTTGTGAGCAGTCCTATTTTTTTCTAGAAAAAGAGGTGCTGGAGCTCACTATGAACACCCCCCCTTGTTCTTTTATAACTGCAGTGGGGCCTACCTGAGAGGTACCAGACCTGAGTTCCAGTGAGTGTGGACTGAAAAAAAGCCATGGTTCTCACTAGCATGGAGTGTCAGCCCCTCTTCACCCACCCCCATGTCCATGAGAGCCTTTTTGTGCAGGAACCCACAACAATTTTATCAATATACAGTGGTACCTCGGGTTACATATGCTTCAGGTTACATACGCTTCAGGTTACCGACTCCGCTAACCCAGAAATAGTGCTTCAGGTTAAGAACTTTGCTTCAGGATGAGAACAGAAATTGTGCTCCAGCGGCGCGGCGGCAGCGGGAGGCCCCATTAGCTAAAGTGGTGCTTCAGGTTAAGAACAGTTTCAGGTTCAGTACAGACCTCCAGAACGAATTAAGTACTTAACCCGAGGTACCACTGTATGAGTAGAAGCATCTCATCTTTTACCAAAACAAAACAAAACCACGGCATATGAAACCTCCTTTGAGATATGACACCAGTCTAATAATAACTTTCTAGGGTTTCCTTAGCTATTTTGCTGGAGCCAGAGCCTCCACATTCCCCCCAAATTTTGTTTCAGAGGAAATCCAGTGGCAGCTCTTACTGTTTCTTTCATTTTAGTGAAAGTAAATGTCCATGATCTTGAGCAAATCATTGAAGAAACAGAAGAGGACCAGAAAAGTTTGCTGCCTTCCTACTGACATCTACACAACCTTTTCAGCTATGCTATGTGCTGTTAGGGATGTGTTCTTAAAAGAACCTTCACAGCTTTTCAACACCTTGCAGAAGACTCCCCAGCATGGCTTAGGTGGTGCAGACAGGTGTAACTGAACATGGCATTATTAAAGACAAAGGCAAAAGTGATGTTTCTTGTATTTTTGTTGTTTTTTCTTTTTGTTTTACAATGTATTTCTTTTGAGAAAGTTTAATAAATATTTATTTTAAAAAAGAGAGATGTCTGTCCAGCGTCTTCTGGAATATAGGGCATGATGTTGTAATGATCTGTATGTTTTAATAAATCTCGTTCATATATATATATATATATATATATATATATATATATATATATATATATATGTGATGTTTCTTGAACTGTGATTTGACAAAACACTGAGAAAAATCTAGCAAAATGTTAGTGGGAAGAAGAGTCAGCTCAGCCTAGCTATGGTCCTTTTATTTCCAACTCACGCTTAAAACCTTCTCTCAGCAGTCATCACCACCCAGAGACACTTGCCCAACCTGGAAAAGCCACGGAACAGTTGTTACTGGGAAGCTTGGTTCACCAGGAACTCTGCACATGCTCCAAAATGCTTTGAGCAATTAATGCAGCACCATTGCAAGGAACTAGAGGAAGCCACAGTGTATCTTCTGCATAACAGTGGGCAGTGCCAGGAATTATCGCATTTCAACAGCAATAACATGACTGTTTGTATCTTAGTCCCCAGATCCCTCACCACATCTAATGCAAATATCAACATTTACACCTCAATTCAAGTATTAATTAATTCTAAGGAACTAGCAATAAAGCAACCTCTGGCAAGCATCCTCTACCAGTAATTGGATTAAATCTAAATTTACATTTCCTGAGAAACATCTCCACCTCTCTCACAAGCAGGGCTTTTTTTCAGCTGGGACTCACTGGAACTCATTTCCGGTACCTCTCAGGAGGGCACCATTACCATTATAAGAAAGCAAGGGAGGTGATCATGGTAAGTTCAGGCACCTCTTTTTCTAGAAAAAAAATCGCGCTGGTGAGAATTTTCAGAGTGGAAAAGCCTTCCTGTAGGTAAGAGCAATTGGGAAGATTGCATCAGTCACACCAGCCTAAAGACACGCTTGCGTGCCAAGGCCCCCGTGACCCACAGTTCCCTAATGGACAATAAACACACGGATATGGGTATTTTGGTTTATGGGTTCAAATAGGCCACAACTTTATTGATTACAGATGTGAGCAGTTTGGCTTAGGCATTCGGTGAAGCCAGTCTGTATCACAACTTCAGACCATCTGCAGGGAGTCCAACTAAGGGTAAACCACCGATAGGGGGAGCCCTGTGACTTAAACCAAAAAGCGGCACTCTGAGGGTTCCGCTTAGGGGTTGTGGCATGGCCCTAGCCCACGTCTTGGCTTTGGACAGAATCCACACCACTAGATCCCTTTAACGGGATATCCTTACTGAGGAAGCGCAGGTGAAGGCTACAACCATCCCTCCATCCAAACAAAGGCTTACCCAATGCCTAACCTCACAAAGCTGTTATGATTGCTACCAGGTAGGCAAAAACCAAATGGCTGGTGCCAGGTGGGAAAATTTCTACCTGGCCCCATCAATATGGCAGCTGACAATTGTCCATAGCAAGGTCATATCAGAGCAAAGTATGAAAAGAAGGCGGGTGGGTTGAGAGATCTGGAGAAGACGAAAGAGGAGGTCCCACCTGGCCACACCACAGCTAAATCGCCCATAGCCATGCCCCTCCTAGCGCTGATTGGTTAGTGGTGCCACACAGGGTGGACCCCTCCCAGCGCTGGCAACATGGCCGGGACAACATAGAAGGGGGCGTCAATCTCTGCCCCCCTGGCCAGATCACTGTCCGGTCTTGGCTGCCCGGCTGTAACGCCACTCACCGGAAAAGGTGAGCAGATTTGCATGCAGTTTTCGGTTTTTTGGTTTTTTTTTGTTTTGTTTTTTTACAAATGGCAGTTGAGTTCAGAACCAGTCAAAGTGAGGGAAGGAAACAAGGTGAACCAGAGTTAAAATGAGGCAAGTGGAGAAAGGCCAGGAGGGGAAAGGGATGTGTGCAGGATTCCACCCACTCTTTTCGATTCTCCCTTCCCCCCGCCTAGTTTTCTATTCCTCCCCTCAGGTGTAAGTTAATATTCCACAACCACCAAACTGGCTCCGTCCCCATTTGGGCTTTTCTATCAAGATAAGAGATGTACTTCTGAAAAACTTGGGGTTCTCCTGGTCCTGTGTTGGTGGTGATGTTTCAGCTACTGTCAGGGAATAGTCAGAGGAGGAATGGTGGGGACCAGCCTGACCCTTCCAGAGAAGAGGAAGACAGTATAGATTTACAACAGTGGTTTGCGGGAGGTCATAACTCAGAGGCAGAGGAGGAGAGAAGCTGGGAAATAATGGGAGAAGAGGAAGGGGAAGCAGAGCAGGAGCAGCTGGCTGATATGTTATCACTAGAAAGCATTCCAGACCCACCTTCTCCCAGAACCTGGCGAGGATTGAAATAATAATAATAATAATAATAATAATAATAATAATAATAATAATAATAATAAATTTTATTTATACCCCACCCTCCCCAGCCAAGACCAGGCTCAAGGCAGCTAACACCCGATATAAAAACAAATTGATTAAAATGCAACTTAAAAACAAGATTAAAATACAACATTAAAACATTAAAATACAACCTCATTTCAATGGAAACTCAAATCAAAAACTTTTTGGGGATGAAAACGTCAAGTCAAGTAGGAGAGCAAAGGGCTCCGAGGAAAATGGCCTTAAGAGGGCACTGAAAGGGGGTTGGTGCTGTTGATGAATGAGTAGAGAAGGGGGGGGTGAAGATTACTCAGAGCAATGGCATTATTCCAAGAGGATGCTTTTCTAAGCCCCTCTCTGTGAATACTGAATAAAAGACATTGGTAAGAACTCTCCCTGTTATCTGTTCCTGACAGCCTATCATAGGGGGATCAGATTCCCTGACGCCTGAGAGCTACATATGAAACAGACTCTAAGCCCGCACCTCGGAAATGCAGGAAGAATATCCACCAACAGGAGCAGTGCTGCTCAAACCCACCCGGTTCCTCAAGCTGCTGAACATGTCTGACCCTGATGCCTTCAACAGGAGTCATGGAGTGGTGGCATAGTTGTTGAATTCCTCCACATCATTTTGAGGTTTCAGGTGAAGAAGCCACACTGGGCTTAACTCAGCTCTGCTATTTTCATGACTCGAGTGCAGAGATGAAGGGCAGGTTCGCCTTGCACCCATACGACTGAATCAATGACCGATAATGAACCTGATTTTACGCACAAGATGCAAATGTGTCGCTTTGAACCGATGAAGATTTCAATCTACCTTTATTAACCTTGATTTTTAAATACAGAGTAATAAGCCGAGAGATCATTGTGTATGGAATAGAATTATAGTCACCCCGTATTAGAGTGATACTGACAAGTTCATCTAGACATGTAATAATACTTCTCTCCCCCTTTTTGTCTATGTTCATCTAAGCTTTTATTAATCTAATTCTGAACTGTGTTTAGTATTCCAAGCAGCAACAGAGAGATGATGTCTTTCATTTCATAAAAGCCCAGGATGAAAAAAGAAACGATACTGGAAGTGAAAGCTTTATTATCATTTTCTATCATACAAAAAGCCCTTAACATATTTCAAAATAAACACGAATGGATTTAAAGCGCGGTCCCAGGGCACACATGACTTTGAATGTGCTTTGTTCCTGCGTCTCCTTCAGTTTTGTTAATTGGAATTAAGCATTCTATTATGATAGTGCTGTACTTTGAAGTGGTTCCCCCCACCCCCAGATGTCATGGACTGAAAGTGCCTCCCAGATGGCCCAGGAAGTTACTGCGCATGAGAATCCTCTGGAGATGAAACAACAGGCTTCTGCAAGACAGAATGCCATTGAATTTCCCTGCCTTTTGAAGCAGCACCAGAAATTTGGAGTTAATTGAGATCTCTTTTTTCAGAAAAGGCTTGAAAATATGAAAATGTGGAGAGTGGGTGCTCAGCTACATTAGTCAAGAAACAGCGTTCTGAATGCATTATAAACATGCAACACCAGACGGCGCCAGAGAGCAGAGAAAATTCAAAGTGATTTTCCATACTGGTTTTTTCCCCACTGTGTGTAGATCCATCCCCAATCTGGTATAGTGGTTACAGGGGCTAGGAGCTGGGTGACCACGGTCCCGACTGCCACATTGGCAATGAAGTTCACTTGGGCCAGTCGCTGCCATTCAGACTAACCCAACCTAAATTGGGAGGGGAGAACTGTGTATACCACCTCAAACGCTTTGGTGACTAAGGTAGGATACAAATGCAATAAAGGGAATGATCCAATAAGGGTGATCGATGCAAAGAGCTCATGGCACATGAGGATGTAAGTCTGCCAGCCCAATGCTCAATGAGCTGGATGGATGCATTTGTTGATTCGTGCAGAAAAGGGCACACATCATCTTCCAGAGTTGCAAGTTGCATGCTCAGGTAGGTTGCTCTTGCGGTCCTTCCATGAGTCAGCTCCTGGACTAGACAGACCTCTGGTTTGATCCTGATCTTAGGAGTTATTACATGATCTTTGCCTGTTTTTGTGTACAAGTCAGAGGTTGTTGTTGTTCAGTCGTTTAGTCGTGTCCAACTCTTTGTGACCCCATGGACCAGAGCTAGCCAGGCACTTCTGTCTTCCACTGCCTCCCACAGTTTGGTCAAATTCATGCTGGTAGCTTCGAGAACACTGTCCAACCATCTTGTCCTCTGTCGTCTCCTTCTCCTTGTGCCCTCAATCTTTCCCAACATCAGGGTCTTTTCCAGGGAGTCTTCTCTTCTCATGAGGTAGCCAAAGTATTGGAGCCTCAGCTTCACGATCTGTCCTTCCACTGAGCACCCAGGGCTGATTTCCTTAAGAATGGATAGGTTTGTTCTTCTTGCAGTCCATGGGACTCTCAAGAGTCTCCTCCAGCACCATAATTCAAAAGCATCAATTCTTTGGTGATCAGCCTTCTTTATGGTCCAGCTCTCACTTCCATACATCACCACTGGGAAAACCATAGCTTTTACTATACGGACCTTTGTTGGCAAGGTGATGTCTCTACTTTTTAAGATGCTGTCTAGGTTTGTCATTGCTTTTCTCCCAAGAAGCAGGCGTCTTTTAATTTTGTGGCTGCTGTCACCATCTGCAGTGATCATGGATCCCAAGAAAGTAAAATCTCTCACTCCCTCCATTTCAAGTCAGAGGAGCCCCTATCAAAACCACCCTCATTGCACTATTTAATGCTACATCCCCTTAGATTTCTTTGTATGTCTGCTGTCTTGCTAAGAACCATTTTTTCAAATATAAACTGCTGTAAAATCTACAGGGTATGTGTAATCTGCCGTGTTTCATATTCATATTTTAATTTTAACAGCTTTTTTGTACCGATACACATCGTATTAGAGGGAGTCACTGGAATGAATGGCTTTCTAAAAATGATGTGCAGCAACTTGCTGCCTTCTGTAGCCCTCTTTGGGGTGATGAAATCGGCCGTAAATGTGCATGAACAAAATAAAATTGATAAATACATTGTAGAAGGTGAAGTAATAACAGTCAGTGGTGCACAGAGGCACAACACAACTGGTTCAGTGTGAAACCTGCCCCTACTCCAACCCTCTGTCCAGTGTTGGACTGTATTGGGGAAGGCAACATTGACTCCATGTCCTGCTTTGAGGACTGCTAGCAGTATCTGGCCAATCACGTCTGAACACAGAATACTGGGCTAACTTGTTTTCTCTCTGCACTGTTCCCACCAAAGCAGATGCAGGGAAGTCTTCACCCGATGACTTCGTTCCCCATGCCACAACGGGGCCTTGGCTTCTGCTTCTGAATTGCATGTAATCTGGCTTGAGAAGAAGTACAACAAAGAGGAGTATTTCTGTAAAGGCTACAGGATGCACATGGATTGTGGCTAGCATTAACCACTACATTCATGACATACATTTAAAGCACCATAATGCCCCTTTAAACAGTCACAGCTTCCCCCAATGAATTCTGGGAGCTGTAGTTCATTAAGGGTGCTGAGAGTTGCTGTTGTTGTTTAGTCATTTAGTCATGTCCGACTCTTCGTGACCCCATGGATCAGAGCACGTCAGGCACTCCTATCTTCCACTGCCTCCCTCAGTTTGGTCAAACTCACGTTAGTAGCTTCAAGAACACTGTCCAACCATCTTGTCCTCTGCCGTCCCCTTCTCCTTGTGCCCTCAATCTATCCCAACATCAGGGTTTTTTCCAGGGAGTCTTCTCTTCGCATGAGGTGGCCAAAGTATTGGAGCCTCAGCTTCACGATCTGTCCTTCCAATGAGCACTCAGGGCTGATTTCCTTCAGAATGGATAGGCTTGATCTTCTTGCAGTCTATGGAACTCTCAAGAGTCTCCTCCAGCACCATAATTCAAAAGTTGTTAGAGTACCCCTATTCCCCTCACATGTGGCCATTGTGTGAAGCTGGTGGGAGTATGCTGGATCTGCAATGAACAGTAATTTGAACACATCCTTAGGATCCATGCACACCATACATTTAAAGCACATCTATTCCCCCTCCCCCATCAAAAGAAAAAAAGAAAAAAAAAGAACTTTTTTTTTGGAAGCTGTAGTATACCTCTCACAGAGCTACAAATCCCAGAAACCTTAACAAATTACAGTTCCCAGGATTAATTTTTGGAGGGCTGTTTCAGATGTATGAACTAATTCCAGTTCATCTGCTTTGCAAGTTTGAGGAGACATTATTTTAGCTTAGAAGCCTATTTTTGTGCTGAGATTCCCTAGATAAATGCAGTGTCTGGAATTGACTATAAAACAAAACACCCTGTAAACCTGTACATTTGTCTTTTTCTTTTCTTTTTAAGGCACTGGGTAAGACTTGAAAAGGCATTACAGAGATGGCTTTTCTTTTTCCTTTGCTCTTTTGTAAAGGTTCTGGGGCCAAGTTGGCTTAATTATAACTTGATGGATAATTCCCAATACATTTTAAATACTTTTTCTTTGGGGTAAGGGGAATTGTTCAACAGTTTAATAGACATGAAGTTGGAGCATCTCTAGAAACAGTGTGCTAAAAGAAGATGCAACTTTCTGCTTATATAACAATTGGACAAGAACATTGGGAATTATTCATCGCATCATAATTGCACCTAATTGGCTTTGCTTGGTGCATTTTAAGCTAACAGTGTAGCCTTCTTTCTCCTGTTCATTCTAATGCTATCCTCACAACACACTTGTGAGGTAGGAGAGACTAAGTCCTGGTGAGCTTCACAGCTCAGCAGGATGACTTCACTTGTCCAATTCCAACATACTACCTGCTCATCTCTCCATCAATATGATCAAATAGATTATAAATCATACGGCATCCCTGGGCAAAATATTGTATTTTATATAATAAATGATCAGCTATGGGCTGATCATATGGGAAGGTAAACAGTGTTTCTGTGCACTGTTCTGGTTCCCCAGAAGCGGCTTAGTCATGCTGGCCACATGACCCGGAAGCTGTCTGCGGACAAACGCCGGCTCCCTCGGTCTATAGAGTGAGATGAGCGCCGCAACCCCAGACTCTTCTGCGACTGGAAATAATGGTCAGGGGTACCTTTACCTTTACTTTTAAGTGGTGACTACCTTTACCAAAACTGAGTGCTGAGCTGATGATGTGCTGCACCACAGAGGATGAAAATGTCCCACAACTTTGGTCTTGGTAGTTAAATTCTGAAAGGGTTGTTAATTGCTAGACCAACTTTAATTTAGTGTTTAGACAAAAGATTTCTGAACTGACACATTGCATAGAATCTGCTGTACATTAGTACATAAATTACCGTATTTTTTGCTCTATAATACTCACTTTTTCCCTCCTAAAAAGTAAGGGGAAATGTGTGTGCGTCTTATGGAGCGAATGTAGGCTGTGCAGCTATCCCAGAAGCCAGAACAGCAAGAGGGATTGCTGCTTTCACTGCGCGATCCCTCTTGCTGTTCTGGCTTCTGAGATTCAGAATATTTTTTTTCTTGTTTTCCTCCTCCAAAAACTAGGTGCGTCTTGTGGTCTGGTACGTCTTATAGAGCGAGAAATATGGTACTCTCCCATTTTATTATACTCCAGAGTTCTCCTTTTTTAGCCTGCTGCTTAAACAGGAAGATGCATTATGACACTTTTTTCATACTATAATAGGAATGGAGATCTAGCCTGGAGCAACGTAACAGTAATTAAAGAAGCTGATCTCACTGAAGAAATGCAAATGCCTATGCAAATCAGGCTCGGCTCTCCATCTTCTATCAGGTTATAAACGTGGGCCCTTGATGTACTCAAGGTTGCACCATTGCATTAATTTATTCTTCAGCTTTCTTGTACTCCTATCACCACTGTGCTTTTCATTTCTTTCCCTGACAATACCATCCCATATGTATGAAATCCTTTCTCCTAGGCTTCGTGCACTATATTGTCAGTCTAAAAGTTAAGTGATGAAGGGAAACAAATCCAGTGTCAACTAAACCAGTGGTGGCTGGTTCCCATTGGGAATGGACGGGCATAAGGCAGAGGACCCAAACAGTGGGTGGAGCCAATGACAGCTGGAGCCAAATAATTCTAGTTTGGTCCCCATCTTCTTCCATGCTGAGATAGTTAGTGCTAGACCTGCCACATACTATTTAAATGTTTTCCTAAGGAAAATTATTCAAAGCAGAGCAAAGTCCTCTGCATGTATGAATTGCATGACGGGCACATCATGCGATTATCACAAATTGGCACAGACATCTGACCTCACAAAACCTACTTGTGAGTAGTGCATGCATGTCAGTTTCCATGTGATCAGGTTTCCTGAGTGTGCAGGAGCCCTCACCATGTAGAAGCTATGTAGAAACAGCTGTTTCTACATATCTGTGTGATCCATCCAATCAGATAGCTATGCAAGCATGTGGACATCCCTGGAGTTGGAGCAGGTTTGCAGTATGGTGGGTGCAGGGCAGGGTCTGCAATGCTGTCCTACTCAGTAGAGATTGAATGAAGTTACATTTCTTCCCTTTTCACTGCTTTGCTTGAATGCTGTTTGGAAACCCCGCTGTGAGTTTGTTGACAGTGGAAAAAGAAGAGCTCTTCACTCAAAACTTGAGCATCTCTTAATGCTGTTACTTTGTTATGTATAATGAGAAGTTGGGAACAAGGTTAGGAATTCACTGAAACACAGTGAGGTAGGCAGATTTGTGGTCTAGGTCTTTCATGATTCTTTGGCTCTCCATCTCTCTCTCTCTCTCTCTCTCTCTCTCACACACACACACACACACACACACGATTGGCTGGCTTGGTGGGAAGACGCGGCCAGGATTCCCCTGTTGAAACCAGCTGAAACCAGCCCCAACTCACCGTGGGGGTGGGCGTGAAGCCCGCAACCCCACCTCCTGGGCAGGCCGGAAGTGGCTCTATTAGCACCCTGAATGATACTTTCCACTGCACCACTGCACCAAAGAGAGAAAGTATCTTCTTAGAGTACGGCAAAAGAGCACTTCTTTCTTTCTTTCTTTCTTTCATTTAATGATGATGATGTCATCTATCACCCTTACGATGGGGAATCTAAACATGAAGAAATCAAAATGCTCAAAAGGTAAAGTGACAGGCTGTGGCGCATTCTGAAGGATACACTATCTGTCAGAGTGCAATGAACATACTTTGTGTTCACCTGCAGTTGTTATAAGATGCTTAACCGTGTGTGCATTGCCAATGCAGTTGACGTTCCAAATCCAGTCTTTGTTATACGTATGGCAGGGTGCTTGAACTTGAAATAAGAGAGCTTATTTATACTACAGTTTAGCACAATTGCTAACAAGGTTTACAGGCTTCGGTGGGAGGTCCTGGGAGGCCCCCGTGTGGAATAACGACTCAAGACAACATGCTATGGGATTAAAATTGTCCACAACTTTATTATGTTTCAGATGTGGGTAGACCTTGGCTCAGACATTGGGCGTTTATGCCTCCCAGTCCCGCGCTGGGGATCTGGGGAACATCAGGGCTATCCAGTGTGTGCGGGGGATGGGATGTCTCTGGAGAACATATGTTCAAGCAGAGAGAGCCTGCCCCCCATTACGCCGCCGTCACAGGGGAGAGCAATGACAACCTCTAGGAGTACGGCCAAAGCCTCCCCTCAAACAACCCCTTTAATGGGGAACCCTGGTATTGCTACCGCAAAGAGGAGGTGGGTGTGGATCACCGCTGCATGCCCCCCCCCCCCCATTCAGGGAAGATAGACTAAAGGATTTCACCCAAGGCCTGATACTGCCAAAGTTGTGACATTTTGCTAAGGGAAAGGCAAACCTGCCAATGCAGGAGAATTCCTTTCCGGCCCTTCAACAGCGACCTTGATGTAGCAGTGCCCGTGTACCTGTGAAGAAAAGGTTAACCTGCAAAAGAAGTCTTAACTGAGGGTGGGCAGGGTGGGAGAAGCTCTGGAAACAACTGATGATTCCCAGGTAAGATCCTCCTCCTATTGTGTGGGCAGGTAGTCCCTCCCTCTACCTGACCTGATCACGTTGGCAACACCTCCCCAGGTGAGATTGGGCAACTGGCTGAGGTAGGCGGAGACCTCCAGGTCTCCCACCTGGGGAAGGCGAAGCCAAGCCTGTGCTAATGGTGCCACATAGGGTCCAGGGGGCTGCATGCAACTACACAAGGGTGCCCCCCATTTAATGTGGGGAGCAGTCATTTAACCATTGCTCCTTGATGAAGTAAACAGACTGTCCTTGCCCCACAATGCCTGCTCTCCCCCCCCACATCTGGTTTAAGGCCTATTCGTTAACACCTTTCAGTTCTCTGATACTCTGAAACCCAACTTTCTGAGAAGATTAAGGGAACAGCGTTTTTGTGCCAGTTTGAAGCTAAAAATAAGTCTCATTTTTCTGAAACAAACAACTTGAATAAGGTTGGGTAGTTAAAAAGGGAAGGGGGGCTGTTTGCGCTGTGGTGCTTTGAGAAGGAAAAGAATATTGCTTAAAACATAGAAAGCTCCAAAGTTGTTTATTATTCACAGGCTTTAATAACTTTGAAATAAGTCTGCTGCATAACCGTCTATCCGTCAGTCATTTCTCTCATTTCAGTTCCATTTCCACTCAACATCCCTCATCATATCCCACTACCACTCAGCCAGCACATTTCATTATCATCACATAGGGATGGGCGAGGACTTTGTTTAGTTCATTTTTTAATGCAAATGTCCATTCTTTGCACTTCCTGAAGAATGAAACAAACCCAAACACAGCTCTCCTTTGAAAGCTATGGTTCTCTGAATTTTGTGATGCAGTTTTCCAAACCCAAAGTGTGGACCAAAATGCATATATGAACAAAAATTATGTACAAAATTAAGGGAAATTCCTTGCAAAAAAGGCAGACATGAGACAAAGATGCATTAGGAGAATTATAAAAGAAAATGCATGCGAATTTTCATGTGTTTTTGGTTTGTTTGTTTTTAAGTTGAATTCGCAACTTGATGAGGGAATGAGGTGAACTGAATTAAATGCTGGCAGAAAGGGGGTGGGGAGGAAAACAGAAATAAATTAAAACTGAAAGATTCATCCATCCTTCGCTTTCTATTCAGGCTTCCTCCACAGAAAGCTGAATAGATTCCCCGTGCATAGCCCCAACTTCTTGCTTCAAATGCAAAAAAAATAAAATAAAAATTTATATATATATATATATATATATAGAGAGAGAGAGAGAGAGAGAGAGAGAGAGAGATAAGGCTTCTGACTAGGCTCTGAGTAGCAAAGAGAGTAGCTAAAGGAAGTGCAACTTGTTTTGCAATTAAACCAGTTGTGCATCAATAATAATAATAATAATAATAATACACATGTGGTATACAAATACGCTAGGATCAGGAGAACACTTTGTACCCGTGGAGGACAGTGTTTCCAAAATGAATCCATGCAAAATGCAATCCCAATGTTACAGCATAATCTGAGCATGGCCTGTTTGTAATGTTTCCCGCAATGAGAGTGGCAATTCTCTGCACTCCTTGCCCCTGGCACAAAGCCACAGCAGTGTACCAAGCATCAGAGAGGGGAGGATAGAGAGAGCCATCATGTAATTCCTTGCTGCTCCCAGGGCAGCAGAAAGGGTGGGTGGGGACTTGAAGGCAGGTGGTAGGAAGGAGCAAATCTTTTAATTTTGTTTTCTCTCAGCTGCTCATTTTTCCAAGTCTCCACATTTCCACATCAGTCTGTGTCTTTTTTTTTTAAAGTACTTGTAAAAATTCAGCAGCATTTTGGAGCTGATTTCAGCATACATGCACACATTTTGCATGCTTATTTTTGGCAAAGCCATTTCCCCAAATATATGTATCTTCATGCTCACTTCCCCCTAGTGAATGCACTGCAGTACACTTTATTTGCCTGGAAAACTGCATTGCAAAATATTCTTCTTGAAAATATTCTTTTGAAAAGTGTGAATTAGTTAAATTCAAATAATAATAATAATAATAATACCCTGCCTTTTTTCCTTCACAGGATTCCAGGTAAACAGGATAAAAATAAAAAGATCTAAAAACATAGTACTTACTGCCTTGAAGGACATCTTTGGGAGAAGAAAAGGCGAAGGAGTAAATCCTACACAAATTTGGAGTGGAGTAACTAAGACAGTTAGATGGCATCTTGTACGTCTCCTTCTGGCAACTCCTGCATTCAATCTGGGGCCAAACGTCTCACTCTGATTTCCTTTCAACCACATCAGCAAAGCTGAGATGGGGTCTTGTTGTCTGGGAAGCTCAGGACCTCCACACACACTGCCCAGGCTTGTGCCCCAGGTAGGTCACTTCAGTGCTGCTAATCATGATGATGATGATGATGATGCAAGGAGCTGAAGTTATGAGTTACCGGTCTCTGCGGCCACAGTGAAGGAATGGACCTAGTCCGGGAACATTGCAGAGTGTGTTCTTGGAGTTGGTGACCTCTTGCTCCAAGATAAGAATAGGAACAGGAATATCCTTTTATGGTCAGAAGTGCAGGAAGGAATACCCTTTTATGGTTAAGAATACCGGAGCAGGAACATATGTGATGTCAACCTGCGTGTATAGGCTGACGTGGTTGGATTCCTGGGGAAAGAGGGAGAGGGTGCGTGGAGGATATATATACTGCATGAAATTTCTCATTTCTTTGGACTTGCTGTGGACTGACCACGCAAGTGCCTTTCTGCTGTTCCGGAGAGCAGAAATAAAGAACTCTTTCTCTGAACCAACCCTCGGTGTCATTTGACTTCCTTCCTCCCGTCCGGGAGCAACGCAGACCCAATCGGTGAACTCCAATAAGGCTACAACAGCAGGTGCTGTGATTCTCCAGCAGTTTGACTTCACCCTTGGAGGCGCACTCCATTGTCTCTTGGGACAGACAGTTGCAACAAAAACCGCTCCTCAGTGTGCTGTGGAAGTCTTTGTTTCCAAATGGCTCTGTCTCCAAAGTTTTTACACTTGCTGCTCAGCCTTTTAGAGTGTCACGTTGAGTGTCAATATTTCTTTTTGGTCTGCATGGATTGCGTAGCAAGTGAACATGATGTGCCAATCACACAAATGGTGAAGCATGTCATAGATTCGGTTTTACCAGGGTGCCTCTAATCAAATGGGCACAGCCACCTTGAAACGTGACATACTTCTTTAAAGGAATGTTATTTCTCCACCTCATGCCCTGATATTTGAAATCCTATTTATTTAAGATAGCCATCAGGAACGGTAATGTTCCCTGCAGCCACCATTTCGTTCCTTACCTAAATACGTTGACAAAATATTCAGAGTTGTTTTGCAAAGGAATATCTGATTTAATATGATGTGTGACATCGCCAAATAGTAGTGGCCAAGGCAACAGATGTGGCTTCTCTCTCTCTCTCTCTCTCTCTCTCTCTCTCTCTCTCTCTCTCTCTCACACACACACACACACACACACATTTTCACTTTCATTGTTTCCAGTACAAAACCAGACTCAAATTGGCATTGTTTGGGGGCCGTGTGTCTGCGTGTTTGTTAACAAGGGAGTTTAGGATGTTATGAATTCACACCTTCTCCTGACACAACCTGAAATGTTCCCCTCCCAAATGCTGGCAGAATACCGCTGGCAGAACACCTATGCCTGCAGAGATTTCCATGGGTGTACTGATGGGCTTCCAGTGCAATGTGGGCTATCTGGCCAACGGCCCTCCCTTTCTGATTGCTGAGAAGCCTAAGAACTGCTTCCAGAAGCCCCTCAGCTGGCTTTTGGCTGACTCAAGGATTTCTCTGTTACTGTGTGAGAAAATATATTAAAAAATACATGTTTAAATACATAGTTAAATGTGAGGTTGTTTTGAGGGTGCAGATTATTATTTTTTAAATTGCAGAATAATGAAGAAATGGGATGAATCAGCTTGTGGGTAAAGGCATGCAAAAATACCACTGATTGGAAATGTCTTGATTGACACATCCTTACTAGGCAGTAATGAATAGGGCAGTTAGTTTGCTCCAACATAGGTGCAATTGCTTTACCTCAGGGGTAGCCAACTTCAGGCTGGCTGAGGCTGATGGGAATTGTAGTCCACAACTGAAGGGTGCTATCTTGCAGCCCTTCTTTGAGCTCAACACTTCACAAGCAGTTAAGAGTACTACCACACCCAGGTGGTACTTTGGGGCTTCTCAAAGGTATCTGGTTGTTCACTGTGAGAAGATGATGCTGAATTACATGGACCATTGATCTGCCCCATCAGGCTTTTCTTCTGTTCATCAGAGCTTTTATTCAGCAATGAAATCAAGTTTTCAGAAGACTTGTAAAGTCTTGCAGGAAACCTGAGTGCAGCATAGTAAAAAGGCCTTCTAAAAGTTTTGATATTTATTATTTTTGTTTGGAAACCATGACTAGTTCCACTTTGTGGAGCCGTTTATTCAGGTTAAAAACATCCATGTGAATTCTTCTTCCTTTGGTTGGAGAGAGGGGGGGGACTCAAATGAACTTTTAATGAATATGATGCGTAGAAATGGTAGCCTGAATTGTAAAGGGAATTAAAGAAAAAAATCAAGGTTCACTTCAGTAGGATGAGACAACCAAAGTCATAATGATCAGGGTCTGCTTAAATGGCTCTGTTGAAATAGCAGCTGACCTAAGCTCTCCCCTCGAGGCTTGAAAAAGATCAGTTTAACTCAAACATGCACACATGTCAGTTTTCATGTCAAGCTTCCCTGTCTTTCATGACTCGAGCTTTGAATTTCCCTTTCTAATAAAGCCACTTGGTTTCACAGTTCTCTCTTCTGCTGATTGACTTTTAGGAATCCAAACTCCCAATTATCGGGAAATAACACATGCCTCCCACATGCACTGTAGGCCAATTAGCATAGCCCTCGTCCCACTGACTTTATGGATCGGCCAGAAGGACAAAGTATTGGTAATCTGGCTAAAAGATTTCTCCCTTGAGGCTTCTGCCTAATTGGTTCAGGCAGTCGAATTCCCTTCTTGGGAAATATGTCTGTCATCACAGCATCTCAGCAGCCTTGGTTTGCATTGCTTGTGTGATCTCAAACCAAAACTGTTATCCCTTTTGAAATGCACCACAATTTCGTTTATCTAAATGGCCCAAAGGGATGTCAAAAGACACACAGCTGCTTAAGAGCACGGATAAATTAGGGACCCTTAAAAGGCTAAATTGATGTGACCTTCTCCGTGCCTTTTGGTTCAACACATGCATTGTGCATACATTGTATGGAGAAGTGTTTGCATGGCAAAAGCTTTCAAGTGAAAAAGCCATCTCAAAAAATAAAATTAAAAAGGTAGCTTTCAGACATTTTCTTTGATTTGGTACCTGCTGATTACAATCCAACCAAATGGATGTCCGCTGGAATCAATGGGCTTATAAATAAAGCACTTAACTCTGCTTTCAATTATAACCAACAGTTTAATTTTTCACATGGGAACTGTGTCACAAGAAAATGAGAAAAAATGGTGTTGAATAGAAATGGTGGAGTGATGATGATGAAAAAAGCAGCCCACTCTTTTGGAGATGTTTCAAGTATAATCTAAAGTGAGGGTGAAAATAGGAGGGAATATGTTTGCCCACTCATTGATCTAAGCACCATTTGTGTCCCTCTGTAATGTCTCTGTTTGGCATCAGTGATGTCTTTGTCTACCCAAATCTAATGGCAGACAGAAACAGCTCCCATTTTTCTGAAGGCAATTCAGAATCAATTAATAGAACTGTAAGAATGGGGGTTACAATTCTACGAAAAGAAGAAGCACTACTTCAGAGACTGAATAAGGTTTTTTTCTTCCCACAAAGCATAGGTGAAGGCCAAGGACATCCAGGGCACAGATGTTAATGTTCTCTGCAGGCCTCAAGTAGATAGTTACAGTGCAATCTCAACCGTGTCTACTAAAAAAAAAGCTCTTTTGAACTTAGTGGAGATTGTTACCAGGTAAATGGGCTCAGACTAGACACTACAAACACACACATACAACATCCCCCAAACATTTAGGGAAACTCCCCGATTAATTTTGCTAATCTTCTCAAACTGTGTTTGCTTTTATCTCAGCATTCTTCTGGGAATTTACCTCAGCAGGAATATCTCAACATTTGCCTCACAATTTTACTAGGTGAACAAGTTCATGTTCTCCCACCATTCAAAGCATTCCCTCCATTTTACTCAAAAGCCGAGGATCCCATTAAGGTAAGAAGCACAGTGAGCAATCAAGTTTCTAAATTCTAGTTATTTCATGTATTTTGCAGGTAAAATGGATGACTTTTCTTTTGTCAATATGAGGCTCTTGTTATGAAAGTATCAACAGTTAGAAGATGCTTCACCCAGATGTTTTACGATTATCTCACTTTGCTGGTATTTTTATGCAGGGCTAAGAAGAAGTCCTCTCTGAAGACACCAGGTGTGGGGAACTGTTGCAGAACTACAACTCCAAGCATCCCTGGTCAATGGCCATGCTTTCTGAGGCTGATGGGAGTTGTAATCCAGTTTCTCACACCCGATGTAGACAGTAGTACTGAACCACATGGACCAATAATCTAACTGGCATACAGCAGTTTCCTCTTTATCTCTCCTTTCTTCTCAGACTGTGTCTATTGGAACAGCATAACTATGTTTCCTTTAGTGAGCGGTGCTGTTTGAGTTGTTTACCACACAGTTCAAAACCATTTGCTATTTTGTCTGCCTTCAGTCATCTGCAACACTTTCATTTACGATAGTCAATATCAGAAATGCACAAGTCTATGTTAAGCTGGACAAGAAGGGCTACGTTTTTCATTTCATTGCAGTATCTATTTTTTAAGGTTTGAAATGTGTGACATGGTACAGATTTCATAGCAGACAAAGCATTCTCCATTTTATTTTAATTCATTTTTTAGCGACTGTTATAATCTTATCCTTGGAAAAGAGCTTTTATCCCTCTCCACCACCACCACCCCAATTTCAGTCAGATTTCTGTGCTCTTCATAATCACCTTATACCATTCAAAGAAAATGTTCTCTGTTATTTTTCTTTTTTTGCAGATACACACAAATGCATGACTCCCCACACACAAACCCTCAGCTCATTCAGCTGGAAACAGAGTAGGATGCATGAAGTTTTAAATATGCTCAAACAATACTTGTTATAGTGTGTTTTTTTTTCTATGTCTATTGGTTTGTACTAAATTTATTTTCTTTTAAAATAAATTACGTGATTTGGGTTTTTGTTTTAAAAGCCCTAACTTTCAATATAGTCAATGGCTTACATTGAAAAGCACATTTAAAGTACATTTCTCCCTGAAGGAGTCCTGGGAACAACAGTTACCTCTCACAGAGCTACAATTCCCAGTATGCATAACAAATTACAATTCCAAGGATTCTTAAGGTGTGTGTGTTGCTTTAAAAATATGCTCAGTATGTGCTCACGTTGCCAGTAAAAATTAATGCTATTACTTATCAAACCTTTATTAGGCATTATGCGAATTAATGCTATTAACATCATTGGGTTGAAGCCAGACCAAGTCATACACAAAGCAAACCGGAAACCCAAAGGCCTTAAATGACCTACTGACCACTGACTTCAATGGATTTACTCAGAGGATAAATAAGAGAGCATTCAAAACCCAAGATCTGCCAAGATGAATGAATTAGGACATAGTGGATCACTGGTTCAGTCAAGTGATTCCTGCCAAAGCTAGGCAATGCCAGCATAAGCACATGAACTTGATCTTTGAAGAGTTTGTAAGTAAACCATTTTTTTAACCTTACTCAATGTGTGGTATGCTAGGAGAACAGAGAAGTTTTAGAACTCACAAGGGCATATTTCAAACATCCAACAAGCTATATTTCTATGTTTTACTTTGCTGCGTGTTTTGTGATTTTAATTGCAGGCACAGGCACTTAATGGCCATGGCAGGTGAAGGGAGTGCCACAGGAATGACACAGGAAATGATAATAATAATAATAATAATAATAATAATAATAATAATAATAATAATGCTAACAACAACAACAACAACTTATTTGTACTCCACCCATCTAGCTGGGTTTCCCCAGCCACTCTGGGCAGCTTCCAACAAAGATTAAAAATATATTAAAATGTCACACATTAAAAACTTCCCTGAACAGGGCTGCCTTCAGATGTCTTCTAAATGTCAGATAGTTGTTTATCTCTTTGACATCTGATGGGAGGGCGTTCCACAGGGTGGGTGCCACTACCGAGAAGGCCCTCTGCCTGGTTCCCTGTAGCTTTGCTTCTCACAGTGAAGGAACCACCAGAAGGCCCTCTGTGCTGGACCTCAGCATCCAGGCAGAACGATGGGAGTGGAGACGCTCCTTCAAGTATACTAGTATTGGAGGAAGGAAGAGGATGGAGTTTCAGGCTAATATCTGAATTTGCTGATGTTGGTAGATCTGTTGTACTTGCATGGTGATTCCCCTTCCCACCCCCACCCCCACAATAAGGCTTGTTAATTTCTAAATGAGCTTGACTGTCAAATTTCTTCACAGTTTGAGATAGCAATGAGAGAATGTTTGTTTGTGCGTGTGTGTGTTCTATGATTACAGATAAATTCCCTTGGTGAAGTTGAAAAAGCATTTCTTTCCCCCCATTATTTTTTTTTAGATAACCCCATCTGAAACTGAAGCTTTTTTGCATCTCATTCAGGGCAAAGTGAAGTATAAAGAACTTATTTAGTTCCACTGGAAATGGAGTGAATTAAGTATCACTGTGTGGCTAAGGTACATAATAATAGAGAGATGATCCAGTGGGATAATGGAATATTCATCACCTCTTTGAAGACAACACTTGGCTGTGCGGGGCAGAAATGTGATACACACACACTCTTTACACACTTGTCTATTACTGGCTCTGCATAGCACTGCTGCCATTAGTATTCATTTTCTGATAGAAAAGAATCTGAAAGCTTAATTTTCATGGATTTGCCAGTAAGATGCCTGTAACAATTTAACAGCATACTATTGTAAATTAGTCATGCACACCTTTAGAAATCTTCACTTTTTCTTCTCTCTCTCTCTCTGTCTCTCTGAAAGTATCATCGTATATTTCATTTCATATTTACAAAAAAGAAAAAGAAGACATATTGCCTACCGATTTTTCAGGCACTTCTGAAAAACCCCATTTCAGATCTCCTCATAGAAATGATAGAGGCAAAAAAATTGGCTCATCCAAATTCATGGACAATTGCATTACCTGGACATATTGTATGCCTTGGAAGGGGCAATCCTATGGCAAGATCCACTAGGATGAGCATTGTGGCTCAGCTGGTGTCAAGTCCTCAATCTTGGCTTAGCCAGATATATACCAGCAGATCTTGAGCCCAGCAGATCCTGGGCCACAGGAAAGGGGGCATTCCAGGGGTGTGGCAGGGCTAGGAACAGAGAGTGGGGACTTAGGCTGGATCTTTAGCCTCTTCACTTCTGTCACATTTCCTGGTAATTGGGCATAGAACTCTTTATTAAAGCCTTGTTTTCCCTTGGCCAGGCTTAAGCAGAGCAGCAGCAGCCTCACACCTGAATGGTGTTTGGAATATCTATATCTATATCTATATATCTATATCATCTATATCATCTATATCATCTATATCATCTATATCATCTATATCATCTATATCATCTATATCATCTATATCATCTATATCATCTATATCATCTATATCTATATCTATCTATCTAATCATCTATCTATCTATATCTATCATCTATCTATCTATCTATCATCTATCTATCTATCTATCTATCATCTATCTATCATCTATCTATCTATCTATCATCTATCTATCTATCATCTATCTATCTATCTATCTATCTATCATCTATCTATCTATCATCTATCTTCTATCTATCTATCTATCTATCTATCTATCATCTATCTATCTATCTATCTATCATCTATCTATCTATCTATCTATCTATCTATCTATCTATCTATCATCTATCTATCTATCATCTATCTATCTATCTATCTATCTATCTATCTATCTATCTATCTATCATCTATATATCATCTATCTATCATCTATCTATCTATCTATCTATCTATCTATCTATCTATCTATCATCTATCTATCATCTATCTATCTATCTATCTCTATCTATCTATCTATCTATCTATCTATCTATCTATCTCTATCATCTATCTATCTATCTATCTATCATCTATCTATCTATCTATCTATCATCTATCTATCTATCTATCTATCTATCTATCTATCTATCTATCTATCTATCTATCATCTATCTATCATCTATCTATCTATCATCTATCTATCTATCTATCTATCTATCTATCTATCTATCTATCTATCTACTATCTATCATCTATCTATCTATCTATCATCTATCTATCTATCTATCTATCTATCTATCTATCTATCTATCTATCTATCATCATCTATCTATCATCTATCTATCATCTATCTATCTATCTATCTATCTATCTATCTATCTATCTATCTATCTATCATCTATCATCTATCTATCTATCTATATCTATCTATCATCTATCATGTATCTATCTATCATCTATCTATCTATCTATCTATCTATCTATCTATCTACTTATCTATCATCTATCTATCTATCTACCATCTATCTATCTATCATCTATCATCTATCTATCTATCTATCTATCTATCTATCTATCATCTATCTATCTATCTATCATCTATCTATCATCTATCATCTATCTATCATCTATCTATCTATCTATCTATCTATCTATCTATCTATCTATCTATCATCTATCTATCTATATCTATCATCTATCTATCTATCATCTATCTATCATCTATCTATCTATCTATATCTATCTATCATCTATCATGTATCTATCTATCATCTATCTATCTATCTATCTATCTATCTATCTACTTATCTATCATCTATCTATCTATCTACCATCTATCTATCTATCATCTATCATCTATCTATCTATCTATCTATCATCTATCTATCTATCTATCATCTATCTATCTATCTATCTATCTATCATCTATCTATCATCTATCTATCTATCATCTATCATCTATCTATCATCTATCTATCTATCTATCTATCTATCTATCATCTATCTATCTATATCTATCATCTATCTATCTATCTATCTATCTATCTATCTATCTATCTATCTATCATCTATCTATCTATCTATCTATCTATCTATCTATCATCTATCTATCTATCTACTATCTATCATCTATCTATCTATCTATCTATCTATCTATCTATCATCTATCTATCTATCTATCTATCTATCTATCTATCTATCATCTATCTATCATCATCATCTACCTCTATATATCAGGGCTGGATTTAGGTTTGACGAAGCCCTAAGCTCCTGAAGGTAATATCCAGCTGTCCTTTGTCACCAACAAATTGTCACTGTTTTTGTGTTGAATATATGCTATATGGTATTTTATGGACCTACTAGGTATCTAAAGCCATTTGGACCTATTGTCATGCAACCAGTCCATGCAGAATGTAGGCACCCTATATATAGAAATGAGCAAACCAGTGATATTTTAGGGAGCAGGCTAGCAGGTGGGGCCCATTACGTACATCATAGGAGCCTACACAACAAAACACTGTTGCTGTCTGTAGGTTTTATTTTATTTGTTTTTTCTCTTATATTTTGGAAATGTACATCCATTTGTTTTCTTTTAAAAAAATTTTTGGGGGGCCAAGAGAGTGGAGCCCTAAGCTATAGCTTGTTTTGCTTATACATAAATCCAGCACTGTATATATCTATAAAAAGGTAAAGGTACCCCTGAACGTTAGGTCCAGTCACAGACAACTCTGGGGTTGCGCGCTCATCTCTCTCTATAGGCTGAGGGAGCCGGCTTTTGTCTGCAGACAGCTTCCGGGTCATGTGGTCACCATAACTAAGCCGCTTCTGGTGAACCAGGGCAGCACACGGAAACGCTGTTTACCTTCCCGCTGGAGCTGTACCTATTTATCTACTTGCACTTGGCGTGCTTTTGAACTGCTAGGTGAGCAGGAGAAGGGGCCGAGCAACAGGAGCTCACCCCGTCACAGGGATTTGAACTGCCAACTTTCCAATCAGCAAACCCTAGGCTCTGTGGTGTAGGCCACAGCGTCACCCACATCCCTTGTATCTCTCTCTCTCTCTCTCTCTCTCTCTCTCTATCTCTATCTCTATCTCTATCTCTATCATCTCTATCTATCTCTAATCTAGCTATATATGCCACCCTGGGTTGCCCCAGCCACTCTAAGTGGCTTCCAATAAATAAGACACATTATGCACAGTAACATACCAAAAACGTTTGTAGACAGGGCTGCCTTCAGATGTCTTCTAAAAGTCAGATAGTTGTTTATTTCTTTGGCATCTGACAGATATGGCGTAACTTTATGCTGCCTGAACTTGCACTGGCTTGATTTTTTAATCATCTATTTAATTTGTCATCTATTAAATTTATATTCCTCCCTTCATCTGAGG
This sequence comes from Podarcis melisellensis, assembly GCF_964234715.1. NCBI lineage: Eukaryota > Metazoa > Chordata > Lepidosauria > Squamata > Lacertidae > Podarcis > Podarcis melisellensis. Next base: position 69,576,943 of record NC_138539.1, read on the forward strand.
ATTACAGGGTGGTTTTATGCCAGCTTCTTGGGCATGGGAATGCTTCCTAACCCCGTTTCCTTCCTCCTTTCCTTCCTACAGAGGGGGAAACAGATTTTCTTATGAAAATTTATACCCATGAATGTAAATTTAGGAAGTGTTATAAAAGTTTAAATAATAATAATCTCGCCATGGTGACTGGCGACCTGGGTAGTGACTGCAACTGCATAAGCCCTCATTCTGTTGGTCAGGTGTTCAAGCCTACCCCTTATCTACTGACTTTCAGGTTCATAAGACAAACTATTAACCACTATAGTTAATAGTTATCAGTAATATAGAACCTTTGACATCTTTGTTTCTGCTTCTGCTCCCCACCCCCCAACACCTTTCTTTTTGGGGGTGGGGTGGAGAGTAGGCAGTAAGAATACAATCTCTGCTAGCCTGGGCAATATTGTCATTAGAAAACTAAAATAAAAAGCTTTAGGAGATGGCATTGAAATAAAAAGAGCAAAGCCATCAGACTTGATGAAAAGACTGGGCTCTTTTTGAAGAGCGCTAGTCCCCTGGTGGATCTTCCATAGCCAAATGCACATCTGGTTATGGGATCCTGTCAAAACAGATGATTTGCTAGCTCCAGCATGAAATGAGTCATATCCAGGAAGGGGAATCAGGAGGGGGGGGAAATCTGTAGTGAGAATTTCAACAGCAGTTCACAAGACTCAGTAGGGAGAGTTGTCAGATAAAAATAAATAAAAATAAAATAAAAATACCCAACATCTCCATCAGACTTGAACTTTTTTAAAAAGAAACAGCACCTGGCTCAAAGCACTATAGAGATGGGAGGAGGCGGGTGGATAGCCGAAACTGGCTGGTTTATCAATCCAGGCTCACAGGAGTACTGAAAACTCCTGAGAACTACTTATCTTCTGAATAAAGAACTGTCCATCACTTGAAATAGTGATGATAAGCGAAGAAATGTCTTACTTCTCCCTGACACTTTGCCAGTGCAAAAACAGTTGAAGCAAAAGAGCCCTGCACTAGAGGAACGTTCTGAAGACTGGCTGCCACAAAATCCTAGCAGGAGAGTGGCATTTAATTCTGAGGATGATATCGCACACACATTACATATCTCCAAAGTTGAAAATTCCCATGCACAGCACACATGGAAAGGAAAGAATGGTGAGGCAGTAGCACCAGCTTCTTCCTAGTCTTCTAATAATTGAGGGGTGTTTCCTATTGGAATTATGATTGAAGGCGCACGTCATAACGATGGGAGTGTGTGCTTATATTGTGGGGTGTTAGAAAAGAAGAATTGCAGTGTGTTTCATATTTTATATTCACCATCCAAATACAGTCCCCTATAAAGTCCATTAAGCCCATTATACCACACTGACTTGGGTGCTCTTATTTTTGTGACAAGGGGAAACATCAGATGGGGAACATTTCCCTCTCCCATCATTGCTGAGTTTCTACTTCTTGACAGCTATTAAAAACATGAGAGCCCTTGCAGGAAAAGAAATAAAGATGGCAGCTCAACTTGACAGTTCTGCCTTCTTTCTGCTGCTGGTTTCTCTGCCTGCTGTACTGAGCATTGCTGCAGAACAGAAGAGGGGGAGTGGGATGGAAGGGGTTAACCACATTACAGCTAGCCTTGTGGCAGTTGATGAATCCCAACCACTGAAATCCATGTTTTAGGAGAGGCCCAATTCTTCAAAAGGTTCATGGGTGGAGTTATCAGCTGTTGCAGCCCTTTAAAAAAAAGTAAATGAATAATTTTTTCAATGAGCCACAGGCCAATGCAAATTGCCTCCCAGCAGGTGCTGATTGGCTATCTCCAGAATCTCATCAAGATAGTCTTGTCATAGGGCAGGTGGGGAATGGTGACTGCCATTTTATTTGGTACCTGCTATTTCTTCCCAGAATTCCAAGGGATGATGCAGTTGTTTATGAGTTGACAGGTATCAATCGGTTGATCTGGCAGCTGTCATGAGAAACTTCGCCATTTGTTTTGACAGAACCTTTTCTCAAAACCAAATTAAGTTGAAAGTAGAAGAAGACTAGTGCCACTGTTGGCCACCACCAATGGCTTGTTCGCTCTCCAAGGAATGAAACTTTTTAATATACTTCTCCCCTGGAAATTTTTGAGAATGGCTTCTATTTTCCCACCTTAACTGCCTTCTAATGGGGTTCTGACTTGGGGGAGGGCATTTCCATTTAGCTGCAAGTGTCTCCTTCTCCATTTTATGATTTGAAACCTACAGTGTCAATCTCTGGGCTTCAACCTGAGAAGCCTCTTTCTCCTAACAATTAAAATATTTCTCCCCCTCACCCCACTCCAATTTCACAGTGCAGCACACAGCGCTGCAAACAAACAAACAAAACATTTCTATCTTTTGCTTCCACCCTACATGAGCGATGAAATATTAATTATTTCCTCACTTCATTAAATAGTCATTTATCTCAAATCGGGATTCTTTATTTAGGTACCTGTTAACAGGTGAATGACTGACACATTTTGATTTCCATGTTCCAGTTGGGCTTGTGTTGGAGCTCGGTGCATTCATTTATGGATCAAAGGCGTGAAGAGGGATGCTCTGAGCAGCAGAACACTTTGAGTTTTCCCACCCACATGGGAAGTGCTTCACACAGCGTGGAACACTTGAAAGTTCTGCTTGGATAGATTCCAATGAGCTCTGCAAGCTGCTCTGTGTATTTTGGGATTTTTAATTTGCGGGAAAGTTGCAGTGATTTTTAAATGCTGAAGCAGATCTCACTGCAACCCTCTAGCGCTGCCAAGTTACATCTTGTCTTGTATGTGAAGAGGCCAAGGAGCCTCTCCACATACAAGACAAGAACACTTTGGAGCATCTAAGGATTGTCACCAAGAATTGTCAGACTATCCAATGGTGCTGCCTCCTGATAGCTTTGACTGTCAGGGTCAGAGGATGACTGGGCTTTTATGAGGGTCTCATCAGAGACACAGAGCAACTGATACTGTGGCTCTTTCATTGCCCTCCAACTGACAATGAGTGGAAATCACAACACAGCTTGGTATTCTACTGCTCTGCCATCACTTGTTATTGCTGAGGCGTGGGGCAATGGAGAAGGATGACTAGGGATGGGTGTAGCTGTCTATTTAACTTTCTTTCAGTTTCCCAGTCTTGAATTCAGTTTCTGGTAGGCAAGCTTGATGTTATTTTTGTAGACAACAGCTGTGGTACCTGAACAACATCTGTCAGGGTAATGGAGAATAGAGGGGAATGATTGGTGGGCACTACAGCATCTTAAAAAGTAGAGACATCACCTTGCCAACAAAGGTCCGTATAGTTAAAGCTATGGTTTTCCCAGTAGTGATGTATGAAAGTGAGAGCTGGACCATAAAGAAGGCTGATCACCGAAGAATTGATGCTTTTGAATTATGGTGCTGGAGGAGACTCTTGAGAGTCCCATGGACTGCAAGAAGATCCATTCTGAAGGAAATCAGCCCTGAGTGCTCACTGGAAGGACAGATCGTGAAGCTGAGGCTCCAATACTTTGGCCACCTCATGAGAAGAGAAGACTCCCTGGGAAAGACCCTGATGTTGGGAAAGATGGAGGGCACAAGGAGAAGGGGACGACAGAGGATGAGATGGTTGGATAATGTTCTCAAAGCTACCAGCATGAGTTTGACCAAACTGCAGGAGGCAGTGGAAGACAGAAGTGCCTGGCGTGCTCTGGTCCATGGGGTCACAAAGAGTCGGACACGACTAAACGACTAAACAACAACAAGGATTGCTCAACTTCTTCTCTGCCCACAATCCCCCAAATATCCACAGGGGCCTTTTGTTTATTTATTTAACAGCAAGATTTCAAAAATGGCTACAAGGTAAAAAGAACAAGAAGGCATATTCAAAATTCAGATTAGACTTTTTTCATCTACACTTTGAATGTCAAAATTGGAAATCTTTACAAATTTAGATGATCTATGGACCACCATTTACACTGCCCCCTTTGTTGTTATCCGCAGACTTTTTCTGTGGACAGATTGGGGGTCACTGTTTATTCTTGTTTCACTGCAAGTTTTTTGTATTTCATCTATGTGCTTGGAAATGAATTGCCTCTTTTGAAGTAATTGTTAGAAGCAGTCAAAGAGACGCTTGTGCAAAGCCCATCCACAAATATTCAGAAAGGATACTCAAGAGTGCTTTCCACAACCTAGGTCTGACTCATCAGCAACCCCCCCCCCCAAAAAAAAATAACCAGTATGTTAGGAAGCAGTATCAGCTTTTTAATACAATGTGATTCATTCCGAAATTGAAAGTGGTATCCTTCCTCCACTCCATTCCCGTTTTACTAAAATAGGTTTCCTTCCTGCTGTTCCATTCATTTGGCAGAATGCTGGATCTGAAGTTATTTGCCTTTATTACTGCAGCTGCTCCATTTTACCAATATGCGGGTGCATAAAAACAAGTTTATAATATGCCTGCAAAAAGGAATAAAAGCATCTCACAGCTTACAGCACCCCCTGTTAAGGCAGAATGATTCGAGGGACTCTGTCTTCAAAATCTCTCTTTGCAGAGAAGTTTAGATTCAAATATTGGGAGGAATGAAGTGTCATTGTTTGTAGAGGCCTTTAGAAAACCGAGTGGGGCGTGACGGTTCCGTTTCCTGTGCATATACCTTGTTGTTTTATGTACACACTTTGCTTATGTGTCCTTATCTGACATCCTCCCCCTGCCCCGGGTCTGTTAGCTCAAGACCAGGGAACCTCAAGACCAGGGACCAAATACAGCCCTATTGGCTTCTTTTTTGGCCATCAGAGCTCTCCCATCAGAGCTCACCCCTTACTGGTCATGCTCCACAGCCTGGGTGTCCTTGTCCATAGTGCTGATAATGCCAGGGTGGAGGATAGAAAGAAGTATGTATGCATGTGTGTTGGAACTAGCAGTGGCATAGCATGGGTTGCCAGCGTCCGGGGCAGGCAAGCCACTGAACCCACTAGAGAGTCTCTCTCCACTGGAGTTGTGGGAAACCACTGCACCTCCTGTCTGCCTGTGCAGGGGGGATCCTGGCCAGGTGGGCAAATCCCCCTGATGTCTGCTGAGAGGAGCTCCAGGCCAGACCGCACTGGGATCACTCCTTGCCCACCTCCCTCCCTTCCTCCATGCCAGCTCACTGTGGGCCTGAGCTGCTCTGTTGCCTTCACCAGGGCAGGAATCTTGTTGCACCCCCTCAGTATTTTGCGCCCGGGGTAATGGCCTCCCTGCTTCCCCCATGATATACTACTGGGAATTAGCACATTTTACAAAGTTAACATTTACATTTATTGCTCCATTCATTTTTACATCTGCCCCCATCCACCACTTCCTTGAAAGGTTTCTCAGGAGGGAAAGTGAAAATTCAAAACCAGCTTCCTGGAAGTGTGGGACACACTTCTGAGAGGTTTGCATGGGACTGTGCTGCACTGCACACCTCTTATTAGAAAGGGTCTAAGCTTGTGAGTCATTGTCTCTGAGCTACACTTTTAGGAATAACACAGCTTCTCACCTCTCTAATTAATGCCTTAATAAATAGGGCCCAGGCAATAAAAACATTAAATTAAATTCTAAAATAAAACACAACACATTCCATTATTGACCAAGGAAGCGATATTCCCCAAATAAATATTATGCTTGTGATTTTTGTATAGTGTTAAATAGAGCTATAATGACTTGCTACCAAAATCTAATTACATGTATGAATTAAACATTTTCACATAATGAAGCACCTCTGCAATTCTCATTCACCGATTCCTGAGTAAATGAATGCATTGATTATTTTTATTCTTTCGAGTGAGGAGTTCTTGTTCACCATTAAGGGGGCTTTCAAAATTCTCCTTCAGTTCCCTGGATTTCTTCCCAGATTGAGAAGTTCTGAAACTGCCATGGGATTGGCTGCGAAGTGGAATGGATACATTACCAGTTTTCCTACTGCTCTGCTTTTTCTTAAAAACAGGAAGGGGGGGGGAGAGAAATCCAAAGATGCGCTCTCTCTCTCTCTCTCTCTCTCTCTCTCTCTCTCTGGGTGAGTGTCTGTCTGTCTGCCTCTCTGTGTGGTAGCTTCTGTTTTTGTTTTTTTTTAGTTTTTAGGTTTTTTTTAGTGAGAGCAGGGTGTCACCACAATGCTTCAGCCCTAGCAGCTCCCCCCACCCCCCAAGATGTGAAGGAACTGGATGAAATTCTTTCAAATAGGTATTCTTCTTTTTTTTAACACGGGTTAGACAAAATACAAGAAGTGAGAACCCCATTGTGACTGCTCCTAAACCCTATTCCATCTATTCCTCTTTACTGACAAGAGGCTCAGGGCAGGCAAAAATGAAATGAAATAAAATAAAATCATTATTAACACATCAAGGAGTTCATTTATGTGTTGGAATTTTTAGTTGTTTAGCCATAAGCTACAACAAAACCAAACTACTGATGGAAATTTAAACCCAAGCACTGTATGCGCACAAGGAGTACATCATATGAGGATTTGTTCAAACCACAGGTCATGACAAGAACAATGATTAGAGATAAGCAGGATACAGGTTGTCAAAATCTATACAGTCAATCATTTAAACAATCTATCACACACACGGAAAAACCCTTTGGCGTAAACACTCCTTTGCAAAGGCAAAATAAATCCCCCTTTTCAGTTCAATATCTATTAATGTTGGCTAAAAGAAATCCAATGCTGTTGTCTTGATAATAATAATAATAATAATATAAAAAAACACAAGCAGGGATGGCAAGAAGCTGTTCTAGAGATCTGGGTCTTATTTCTTTGCAAACAGGGAACGCAACAAGTTAGGGAGTGGTAAATCTCCTTATGGATTCACTGCCACAAGATGTGTGATGGTCGCAGCTCATTTATTTATTGAAAACATTTATCGCTGATTAAATAATAAATCCAGAGTGGTTCACAAACAATAGAAATACTATCAAAATAAAATCAATACATGGGTGGGGGGAGGAATACACCAACATTTACAGTAAGTAAGAATAATTACTACAAGCTTGGTATTTATAACCAGCAAATGCTTGTGTGAACAGATTAGTCTTTAACTAGTACCCCAAACACACTAAGCTGGGTACATGCCTTATTTCAGAGGGGCGATGGTTCCAACAATTGGGTGCCACAACATAAAAGGCCACTCCCAGTGGCTGCAATTTGAATTTCAGTAGGCTATAGAACAGGGATGTTGGAGTCCATCGTTCCTGATCATTAACCATTTATGGGAGTTGGAATTCAGCAACTTCTGAAACCATTGGTGTCCCATCTTTGTGGTAGAAAAACCCAGAGTGGCTTACCTGGGAGCAAGCCCCACTGAACTCAATGGGACTTATTTCTGAATAGACCACATAGGTTGCACTACTAGGGCTCTTGTTGCATTGCTATGTGTGCTATTTTTGTTGTTGTTGTTGGCTGTATTTTTAATTTTATTACAAAATGAAAATTCTACAAGTAGATTAAAAATATAAAAGGGTTGGGTGTCCCTTGTGTGATTCAGACCAGTAGGGCTTTTCTTGGGTCCTTACTGTCCTAAAATCCTCATCCTCCATGTAGACCATCTGACTCCTTGTTTTGTTACAAGCTGACACATTAAATAAATGACTCCTGCTATTGTAGGGAAACTCAAAAAGCAACTTGAGGCTTTGCTATGTCATTGAATTGATAATTTTTTGTTAGAAAAAGAACTACAGAGAAATGCCGTTTTATTTTTTAAAAGCCTCATTATTTTCAAATAGGCAGTCAGACAAACACGCATTGAGAAGAACCGAGTTCATGACTGTCACAAAACATTGGAAGTCGGCATGGTAATGAGCCAATTTCTGTGGAAATGATCTCATTAATGCTAACTTTTTGCTGACTCCCAACTGATTCATGGATGCTTTAAATAAATGAAAAGAAGAGAAGGGGGGGAGGAAGGGCCAAGGGGATGGATTCTGAAGCGGTAGGAATTTGGCACATTTTCGTCATGCAACTTTAAGCTAAGCTCCTGCTGAGACCCAAAGAAAATGCACTTCTGAGCAAAAATACGTACACATACACATACACATACTTAAGAGGGATGTGGGTAGCACTGTGGGTTAAACCACAGAGCCTAAGGCTTGCCGATCAGCAGGTCGGCAGTTTGAATCCCCGCAACGGGGTGAGCTCCCATTGCTTGGTCCCAGCTCCTGCCAATCTAGCAGTTCAAAAGCACGTCAAAGTGCAAGTAGATAAATAGGTACTCCCATAGCTGTCAACCTTCAGATTTGAAAATAAGGGATCAGCGGCCTTGAAAATAAGGGATCAGCAGCCTCACCTGTCCCAGGGACAATCTACAGGATATCTAACAATCCGGGATAGCAGAGGGAAGCAGCGGGAAACTGCGCTGGAATAAGGAAATTCCCCGCAAAAAAAGGGAAGGTTGACAGCTTTGGGTACCGCTCCAGCGGGAAGGTAAACGGCGTTTCCATGCGTTGCTTTGGTTAGCCAGAAGTGGCTTAGTCATGCTGGCCACATGACCTAGAAGCTGTACGCCAGCTCCCTCGGCCAATAACGTGAGATGAGCGCCGCAACCCGAGAATCATCCGCGACTGGACCTAATCGTCCGAGGTCCCTTTACCTTTACGCATACTTAACCCCACAAACAAATCCCACAAATGCAGCCCATGTTCAAGGCTTCTCTATACTACAGGCAATGGCAACCCACAGTTGGCTGATGTCTATCTGCACCAGTGTCTCCCAAACTCTCATCATCCCTAGCTAACAGGACCAGTGCTCAGGGATGATGGGAACTGTGGTCCCAAAGTCAGCTTGGAAACCCAAGTTTTGGGGGAAAGGGTGGTACCTTGCCCCCTCTTCTTAGGGAATTGTAGTTCTGCAAGGGGAATAGGGGTCTCCTAACAATGCCCAGCACCCTTAACAAATGACAGTCCCCAGCATTCTGTGCAAGAAGCCTTCTCAGTAGTGGCACCTGCTCTGTGGAGCACCCTCCCATCAGATGTCAAGAAAATAAACAACTATCTCACTTTTAGAAGACATCTGAAGGCATCCTTGTTTAGGGAAGCTTTTAATGTTTGATTGTTTTATCATGTTTTAATATTCTGTTGGGTGCCACCCAGAGTGGTTGGGGAAACCCAGCCAGATGGGCAGTATATAAATTTTTTATTGTTGTTATTATTATTATTATTATTATTATTATTATTATTATTATTATCATTATCATTGTATGATACTTTTTCAAATGTATAATGCAGATGGGGTCAGATGTGGGACAGCACATCTGCATTGCCATATGATATGTATTGAATTTTCAGAGGGGAAATTGGTGTTAACACTAATCCTTACCATTTTAGTGTGCAGATGGTATTGTGCGTCACTGGTTGACAACAAACATGGGGATATGAGAAGGTGAGAGAGCAAGAGTGGGAGAGAGAGAGACAGAGAGAGAGAGACAGAGAGAGAGAGAGTGCAATGCAAGTAAAGTTAATGATGATCTGTGCTTTCTTCTCTTTATTTGCCTAGATTCAGAAAGGAGATGGACATATTTTGTTGTGCCGATCCTGGAGGAGAGAATATGACAGAGGGTGGGTGGATGCTCAGTCTGGCAGCCACAGCATGCAGGAACATGTTCACTCACTCCCCCGTCTCCCATTTTCTTCTGGTTAATCATAAATACCACTATCATCCATCCTCATTCTAGTCACACTTTGTACTATTAATATTCACTGTAAAATATGTTCTGCATGAAGACAGCTATCTAAAAATATAAGCGGCATAAGTCTTCCACATCTTACGGGTTTGATGAATCCAAGATCACTTTTTTATGCTCTTGTTAGCACCAAGGAAAGGATAGCCAATATAAAAGGTCACACCAGGATTCATCTATCCCCCCCCCCTTTTTATATATAATAACTTTTATTCAATTTTGAAAACTTAAACACATTAACTTCAGATTCAATATACATTTCTCTTACAAGGTGACTTCCCACCCTTACCTCTGTGGTGTTTTTATTCCCACCCATATTCTGCTGCAATATATGTCAAACTATATCTAATATATATTTCCTCTGTTCCGTTTATTCATTTTCAATCTGCTGCTGATAATTCAAATCCTACCCATGGTTCTATTTGACTATAGTTCTTTCTCAAATATTCCAAAAAGGGTTTGTATTCTTCAAAAAAAAAAAAAATTGTTCAGCACTTTGGTCTCTCATTCTTGCTGTGAACTTTGCCAATGTCGCTTAATCCATTAGTTTTACATTCCATTCCTCTTTGGTTGGGATGTTTTCTTCCTTCCCAATTCTAGCAGCTGTTGTTGCATACATAAATAGTTTAATCATATTCTTTGCGACATTTGTCCCCACTATCCCTACAATATCCAAATATCCCTACAATATCCCAATATCCCTACAATACCCCAATATCCCTACAAGAAAAGCCTTGGGTTTGGGGGGAATTACCAATGTTAACATTTCCTTCATTTAATTATATATCACTTTCCAAAATCCCTTAGCTTTTTCAAATGCACCAGTATTAATCTAGAAGGTATTGCGTGTGTGTGCGTGCGTGCGTGAGAATAATAACATTGGCCTATCTAGTAGGATTATCGTAAAGTATAATGAGATAATATATTGAAAGTGTTTAGAACAATCTAGAGTGCTATGCAAATGTCAATGACATTATTTCAGTAATCCTTACATCAACCCTCTTAGGTAAAGGTAAAGGGACCCCTGACCATTAGGTCCAGTCGTGGCCGACTCTGGGGTTGCGGCGCTCATCTCGCTTTATTGGCCGAGGGAGCCGGCATGACTAAGCCACTTCTGGTGAACCAGAGCAGTGCACGGAAATGCTGTTTACCTTCCCACTGAAGGAGTACCTGTTTATCTACTCGCACTTTGTGTTTTCAAACTGCTAGGTTGGCAGGAGCAGGGACCAAGCAACGGGAGCTCACCCCATCGTGGGGATTCAAACCGCCAACCTTCTGATCAGCAAGCCCTAGGCTCTGTGGTTTACCCCATAGCACCACTCACTCTTAGGTAGGCCATTATGCTTATTCTCATATAAAAGATGGGGTGAGGGGCCACCAGCTAGTTCATTCATGCCTGAGGCAAAATTCTAACAAAGGAGAAGTCAGTGGGTAATTTTGGACCCTTAAAGTTCATGGTCTGATGGGAGTAGGGGCTTTAGACTCCTAATGCAATTTGTATAACCACAGCGATCCTCACAATTGCCACCTCTTCTTTCCCCCATCACCATTCCCTGTTTCACGACTGCTTCTAAATTCCTTCTTGCTTCTACAAGCAAAAACATTTTGACAACCATGATTAAAAAGAAAAGGGAAAAAAAGGAAATTATCTGAGCATTTTCAGTCTTGCATTGAAAGTCGCTTAAATCATAGCACCATCATTACTGCATGACTAAAACAGTTTCCTTCTGCTGCCTTGATGGCAAGCACATTTACTTGGGGGGAAACACCATTTGGTTGTAGAAAAGCTAATTTTTTTGTAGGAAAAGTATTGTAAGAGCAGTAATAATGAAATGTTAATATGCAAACAGATAGATGCCCAGTTTGTTACTCTGTAACTATAGAAGATGGAGCGGGAGGGGGAAGGGGGGTGGTTTTTCTGTTTGTTGGTGCCCCATCATCTCCTCTCTGAGTTCTCCTTTGCTCACCCTCCCTGAGCTGCAGAGCTGTAGGCCTTTGCACACAAAAAATGTGAAAATAGCCTAAACGGCTCTGAATTATGGGAAAATGCTTGAAAACAATCTGTACGGTAGACAAAATTGCATACAAAATTCTGTACATAAGGAGAATCCTTATATTGCTGATGGCTTTAAATGAGGACTCTCACAAAGACTTCAAAAAAAGGAAGAAATTCAGCTTTGGAATGTAAATAAAGAAGAAATAAATTGAGAGAACATGAAATTGACATGTTTCCCTATCCATTGTTGTGACACATGAAAAAGCATTGGACCGAGGCTTGCAGAACAATTCAGGGAAGGTCAGGAACAGAGGAGGGTTCAGTGAATAAAATTCTGTCACAAGGGGAAACCATGCTTTTACATATTACATACAGCATGCATGCCTACCTACCTACATCATTTTACTTTTATGCCACAATTCCATTGTTCAAATCATGCTCAAAGTGACTTAAAACATGAAAACGACTGGACATGAGAAGGAGTTGATTTTCTTTATGAGTTTAAGTGACCCCATGGATGAGCTAATAGCAAGTTCAGGGTCAGCCAAGGCAGCTGTCATGATAATGACCCAGTGCCTTGGCTATATCTGTGATTAATGTATGTTCAGCAGTAGTGTGTCTCTTGGTCTATAGTAGGGTCTGTTAGTTGTCCAGTTTTAGTTCTTGAATTGCTGAACTTATTTAGTGCAATGGAAGAAGAGCCAATTTTGTTAGAGGTGATAAAAGATGTATAGTAGATACATTTGTGTGTTTGTGTGTGTGTGTGTGTGTGTGTGTGTGTGTGCGTGCATGCTTCAATATGTGACTGTAGCATAACATAGTGTATGAGAAAAAGTTCATTTTCAAGAGCTAAAAGTACAAGGTAGTCTATTCTTTCTGAACCACTATTATACTGTTTTGTAAAAATAAAATAAAATCCTGTACCCTTTTCCAAATTTAGCCTTTCCCTGCTATTTTTGAACTGTAATTTTATTTCAAAAGAGTTGGAAATAATCAGATATCTTGTGAGAAGTAATGAGACAAGTAAGCATGCAAATGAAGAATTAAAAGAATGGCATTCCAGAATCCACAGGGGTAAATTTACTTTTCAGAACAGCAGGTAATAAAAAAAATAAACCTCTGTGTTTTAATCCAAAGCTAATCTCCCCATGAGCGCCATAATATGAGAGTAGAAACTTGTACCGAAATGGTCAATTAAATAATTTGGTTACCTCTCTGAAAGCTCACCCAGTAATCCTGACTAGACAAAGGAAGTTCCTGTTTTTGCCTTACTTCTAGATAATTAAAAATTAGCCTTTTTAATTTTGAGTGGTAGCTGTTAATATGTTGCCCCAGACTGGAAATATAATGCACAATTTTGCAAATGCACTGCTGTTTCAATTCGGGGGAAATAGCAGGGTGTCACACAAGACATCTTGAATGTGATCTTCTTAAACCATATTTGGTTCTCTGTTCACATTCCCCCCCCTTACATATAAGCAGAGAAATCATCACAAACTCCTTATGTTGTATTTCTCTCCCATTTCAGAATTTGACTCAAATACCAGACATTATTGGTGTTTTCTGTTAGAGAGCATTTTTCTAATTAAGAGGGAACATGGGGGAGGGCCCTTCCAAGTATATCATCACAAAATGAAGATGGCCAAGACACTGAGAACTTCTGAACAAAGAAGTCAAAGCTATGATCATGTGTTTCCTGAAGTTCTTATAATCAATACACACACTGGTCTAAAGCACCAAGCCTCTTGGGTTTGTCAATCATAAGGTTGGCAGTTCGAATCTGCATGGCGGGGCGAGCTCCTGTTGCTCTATCCCAGCTCCTGCCCATCTAACAATTCGAAAGCATACCAGCGCGAGTAGATAAATAGGTACCACTGGTGAAAAGGAAGAAACGGTGTTTCTGTGTACTCTGGCACTCATCACGGTGTTCCGTGCGCCAGAAGTGGTTTAATCATGCTGGCCATATGACCCAGAAAGCTGCGGACAAACACCAACTCCCTCAGCCTGAAAGCAGAGATGAGTGCCGCACCCATAGCTGAATTTGACTGGCCTTAACTGTTTAGAGGTCTTTTACCTTTACCTTTCCCAACTCAAAATGGAAGGCATGCTTCACTCTTTAACAGGGCCACATCCACGTCATATATGTGAAGTGCTATTATAGAGCTTTAACAGTCATGGCTTCCTTCAAAGCATCCTGAGAGCTGAAGTTTGTTAAGGGAGCTAAGAGTTTTTAAGAGACCCCCTATTCCTTTTGCAGAGCTACAATTCCCAGAGTTCGCTGGGGAGATGGATTGGTTGTTTAACCACTCTGGGAACTGTAGATCTGTGAGGGGAATAGGAGTCTCTTTTCAGCTCTCAGCAACCTGAACTTCCATTCCCTTGATTCTTTGGAGGAAAGCATGGCTGTTAAAGAGGTATAATACTGCTTTAAACTTTAGGTGTGGATGTGGGAGAGAGCATAGCTCAGTGGCAAGAGCGCATTATTTCCTTACAGGGTGTCCCCGCCATCTCCACTCAAAAGGATTAGCTAGAAAATAATTGCAAAGGTCTCTGCCAGGAGGATCACCACCAGAATACATTGCCCTATTCTAAATGAACAAATATGCTGGCCTGATATCATAAGGCAGTTTCTTGTCTGACTGTTGGTGGGAAAGAAGCAAGAGTTACTGAACTCATGCAGAGATGCAGTCAACACCCTCATCTGCAGATGGGTAATTCTGCTGTCTCTCCACAGTGGGATTAAATGAATGATGCAATCACATTTGAGTGGGAGATATAGGAGAATTACTCATGTCTGATTGGCACTCCATCTACATCATGCAGAGATGCAAGGGATGAGTAGGAGTGTTTGGAGCTTACATGCAGAGATGCAGAGGATGGCCCTTAGTTGGGTGTTTGGAGCCTACATTAACTTTAATAAGAGGTATCATCAAGGTACAAATACCTGTGGCTCCACTCAGCAGAATGAGCAGGATGGCTCCCCAACACAGCAGGGCTCATTCATCAAATTTTGAAATAAGTGAAACAATCCACACTGTCATCTAAAATTAAGCCCAGAGTCTAACATTACATACCTGAAGCACTGCTTTTACAATTCAATATAGTAGAAGATTTTGTAGCATTTGTCCAGCATTCAGTCTGGGGATGATATACAATCTGATGAAAACCATGTGCTGAACATTTGTAACATCTCTGAAAGCTTGCAGTGAGCTAAAGATGGACAGTCTGGATTTTGCTTAAGGGTCGTAATTAATTATCCAACAAAGAAGGGATTATTCTGCCTCTTTCCAAATTGACCCTAAACTTTGGCTACAGTATGGGACTCCATTCTTGAAAACGTACTTTGCCTTATTAATAATATTTTATTTTCCTTGGGAAGGAGAGGGCTTTTATTATTTTTGCTTTGATTCATTGTGCCTGTATTGGCTCATCCATTCAAGACCCCAAGAGACTGATAAGTAAGGTGTTAGCATTTCTTTCAGGTATAGCACAAGGGAATTCCCTCTGTCTTTCCCATTACTGTGATTACTGTCATCTTTTGTTATGTACATAAGAAAGTGGGAAACAAAGGCATTTGCATTCATACTTGGATCCAAAGGCATCCAAATATGATTGAGGTGAATTGAATGCAAAATATTGTTGAAGGAAACACTTCTTCCTTGGGTTGGCAGAGGCCTATGAGAGCTTGATAAAAGCAAGCAATACAATTCTTGAAGGCAAAACTCTTCATGGCTTCCCAGGAAAATAGGAAAGGCAACATCTGAAGTACCACAAGTTCCCATCTCTGGCTTAGATACACATAAGCTGTGTAGGAGATCCCCTTTTCCCCTCAGAGAGCAACAATTCCCAGAGTTTCCTGGGAAGAGGGATTGATTGTTAAACCACTCTGAGAATTGTAGCTCTGTGAGGGGAATAGAGGGTCTTCTAACAACTCTCAGTGTTACAGTTCCCAGAATTCTTTGCAGGAAGCCATGACTGCTTGAAGAGGTATGATGCAGCTTTCAACATGTAGTGCAGACGGGGACTTAGTAAATATGATGCAGGAGAACAATTCATATTTTGGCATGCAGGAATGCACACACTCTTGGCACTTATGAACATTGTGGTCAGCTTTGGCTGTACCAGCCACTGGTTTGGTCATACGTCCCCCCTGCTTCTCCCACAGAAACTGATTGGCACTGTCCAATTTGATACTTCTGCATTTTACGTTTGGCAGGAGAGGGAAAGATTCTCACGTAAAGCAGAGGCCCTGTATTTACTTCAGAACTGAGCCCAGCTCCAACATGATTGAAGTGGCAAGGCTAGCCAGTGCAAATATATTGCTCCGTTCAGGAGGGTTATATATCTTGATATCCTCAATATATCTTCACCAGCAGCAATCACAATGAGAAAGAATGCTTTGTAAAAATGTCTTTTATGAAATGAACAGCCAAAAGCCTTGACTTTATTTTGTGGCCTGTTGACCTAGGCCATCAATTGTGGTATATCCAGCAGTGATTTGTGACTACACAAGCCACTGCAGCCACCACTACCACCACCATATACGGAAAGAAATGACTATGACTCCAGGGTATGGCAGCATGCGTATGAAAGCAGAGGTGGGTTTAGGGAATCACATCCAGTTCAGTCGTAGTGGGCATGGAGCCTTGGGGCTCCACAGGGGGATCTGGAACTATTATGTAGAATGGAAGGTGAGAGGCAGGGTGGGGGGCACTAAATATTGGCATCACACAGGGTGCCACTGAAATCTGAGACCTCAAGGTTGGCCACTCATGCAACATGCACAGGCAAGGAGATTATGTTCTTGTAAAATGAATATTTTAATTTTCTTCCTTTTGTGTAAGTACCACCTGTTGCTAAGAATATCTTTCATGAAGTTAAAATGATCACCACTGTTTGTGGAGGCTGGCCTGGACATCTTCTGGTAGCTACCAGATTGGCTTGGTTATAGCTATGCTATGTCTTTGGAAAAATATTTGCAATTGTCCACTGGCTCAGAACATTGGAGCCCAGTTGTTAATGAGTACCATTCACAAAGAGCATATGGCACCAATTTTGAAGGAGCTCTATTGATTTTTCTTTAGTCTGTGAGCCCAAGGCAAAGTGTTTCTCTTTCCTGGTCCAGGTCCAGGATATTAAAGAAAATTCAAATCAAAATGTGGTGTCTAAGGAAGTTTGAGGAAAAGCCAAAAGGGTTTGTTAAAACTCAACCCATTTTAGGGTGGGGATCTGATTCAGCACATCAATAAACTGTCGCCAAAAATTTTAGATGCATCTTACATAAGAATTGAAATTATTCTGGATATTTCGTGATAGATGAGATTTCTGAGAAATTTCAAGACAAGGCAATATATTTTCAGTAAGTTTAGCAATATTTCTCTGGAGCAGAGATGGAGAACATGTAGCACCTTCAGATGTTGTTGGATGACACCTTCCATAATTCCTGACCATTGGCTATGCTGGCTGGGGCTGATGGGAGTTGGAGAACAACAACCTCTAGAGAGCCACAGGTACCTCATTCCTATTCTAAAGGGTTTCATTCACCCCTATCTTGAATGATTTGAAGGGGGAGGGAGGGAGAAATTCTCACATGGATGCATCAAAAGACCTACTTTGGGGCAGCTTCCTTGTTTTATTGTGAATGCAGTACTTTCTCCTAGACTATGAGATTTATAGGACGACCTGCACTAAGTAGCTTTGTGCTGATCCACTGTAAAAAGAATAATAGATCAAAGGCCAAAGTGGCTGTCAAATAGCAATTTCCCTCCTTAGTGTATTATTATATTTTTCTCTCAACCAAAAAAAGAGAGAGAGAAGTGGAAGCGTGTGCATTTATTCCTCTGCCTGGGAAAAAAAGGGTCAAGCTGACATCTTTTAGATTTGATAGCAAATAAATAAATAAACATCTCTTCCCAGAATATCACAATTTTGCCAGTGGCAATTCTTTTTCTTCCCCTCCTTTTTTAATCCCTGAAATAGCAACTGTAATACCAATGTTGACATAACGGTTATATTTCTAGAAAGAAAGAAAAAGTGTGTTCTCCTCATAAACCCTTTCTAGAAAGCAGCAAAGAAAAGCCAGGTGTTTGCTTCAACCTTGGAAAAATCTACATTGAATAGATGTCAATTATTTTCCAAGTGGAGGAGGTAGAGGAGGGGCATGGGTACAAGAGAGGCCAAGATAAAAAGCACTGTAGTTCTGCAAGACCACCATTGGTTTAACCAATAACATGAAATGCAGCACCCTCTGAAATGCATCATAAATTAAAAACAGCTCCACTAGTAACATTAATGTTTATTTGGAGTGTCTTTGCTTTCTATGAGTCAATTGTTGTGGCTCCACTTTGGATGTTGCTGGAGTAAATACTTACATTAGGTACAAATTTGTTTCTGGGCCCAAATCAAGGTGCTTGGACTATTGCTTAAAGTCCTAAATGACTTAGGCCCCATATACCCAAAAGACCATCTCTTTTCCCACAGACCCTCCTGAGTGTTAAGACTGTGGGATAATATGTCTCACATAACCAACATGCTTAAATCTAATTAACACATGAAGGGTTAAGACCATAGAGCAATCTCCCCTAATAATGCATGCTTATTTTTACTGACATATGCATTCTTTTGCCTTGAAATATGGATTTTTGTGTACATAATTTGACTGCGAGAAGTGTATTGCAAAATTCAGAGAAGTGTGAATTTTGAAAGATGGCTGTGTTTAGGTTCACATATTGTTTCTGAAAGTGCAAATTGAATGTGAATTGAATCAAATTTCTTCTCCATCCATGACTTCATTAGATCTAAGCACTCCTGAAGTTTGTGTTGCAGGCTGAGCAGGGATATAGTCAACTTCTTCACTGAGTCACTCTCTCTATTCATGTGTATGTGTTAAAGCTTTCAAGTTATCTAATTTTGACAGATTAGCTGAATAATGTCTTAAAAGATCCCCTTTACTGTCTCCAGACTGTAGAAGTCTTCAAGCATGTCATTGTGGATGCAAAATGACAGCAATTTCTTGACAACTAATTACATTTGTTCCTGCCAACTCACAACAACAAACATAACCGCTGCGTTCCAAAAACATAATTTCTAAACTATCATACTGCTGTGCTGTTTTTATGAGACCTGTTACTGTACTTTTTAGTGATTCAATTTTCTTTTGTCTTAAAGCTCTGCTGCTGCTATGAAGTAACAGGGTTTAAATTCCTTCTCCCTGAGGGCTGCTTCATTCACAGAGCTTATAAACAACAATACAATGGAGGACAATCCCTTGGTAGGTTTACACCAGATGAGCACTGCCATCCCCTCTGAACATTGATGGAAGAGAGCCTATCAGTTTGGAAGGGAGAGAGGCAGAAATGGCTCACCATGTGAAGTGTGGCCACCATGCTAGCTTCCCTCCAGGTCGATTGTTATTGCTTATTGGGGGGGAGAAGAGAGTGAGGGATAAGGAAGCGGAAAGCCTGGTGTGATAACACACCAGCAGGCAAATCAGATTGCTGATGCATTTGCACACTGATATTCTGCCCCCTTTCCACCTCCCTCCAGATAACCAACAGTGACCTACAAACTGGGAAGCTGGAGTAGTAGCTCCCCTCCCCCCATATGATATTTACATGACAAAACAATACATCAGAGAACCACAAAGTCTAAAGGATGTGAAAGTTGACTTTCAATATTTCACCCTTAAGTTTCTGCTCAATTTTATTTATTTATTTAGCTTACTAGATTGCATAAAATGGGTGATCGGATGGGGTGCCTTCACGAATCCCATTATTAAAAGCACTCTGTGGAAACCAGTGGGGTTTACATCTGGGTAGATAGAATACATTTTAAAATAACTCAAACTTTTGTCTGTCCCTTCCTTGAAATTTTCTGAATTGCATGGGAGAAGAAACAAGATGGAGGTGGGGGAGGAGATACCTAAGCATGGGAAGAACCAACTACTGCTCTTTCTTTTTTTCTGACTGAGCCATTAAAAATGGCACAGCTCTCAGAAAGTCATGTCCTTTGCCTCTTCAATAAGTGATGTAGTGGGGGGGGGGAAGCTCCAAGAGGAAATCAAATTGTCAGGATATTAGCAATTAGAAGAACAAAAAAGAGCATCACCTTACACATCTTACACTTATATGGAAGAGGGATCTATGGACATCTTTGGGACGTAGGAATCTGTGCCATACCATTGGTTCATTAGTTCAGCATTGTCTATCCTGAGGTTGTGTGCAAGGTATACATTTAAAGCACACTCAAAACCACATTCTGTCCGTCTGATAATTCTGGGCACTGTGGTTTACCAGGGGTTGCTGGGAATTGTGACTCTGTGAGAGGTGGTTAAACCACAGTGCCCAGAATTCACTGGGAGAAAGAATGTGCTTTAAGTATGTACACAATCTGACTAGCAGCAGCCCTCTAGTATTTCAGACAGGAGCTTCTCCCAGCTGGGAGATACTGAGGAGAGATCCTTAGACCTTCTGCAATGTCAAGGTGTTCTTTTCCATTCTTTTTTCCATTTTTTTAAGCACATGAAATTAGGCCAATTCACATGGTCTGTTTCTCAGATATCAGTCTCTGGAGCAGGAGTGGGTGGCGTTTTCTAGTTTGAGGGCCAGGTCTCTTCTGCATAGCCTTCCAATGAAACAATGTCTAAATGACAATTGGTACTAGTGTACAGCTAAAATTAGGAACGCGGGTGGCACTGTGGGTTAAATCACAGAGCCTAGAACTTGCCGATCAGAAGATTGGCGGTTCGAATCCTCACGACGGGGTGAGCTCCCGTTGCTCGGTCCCTGCTCCTGCCAACCTAGCAGTTCAAAAGCACGCCAAAGTGCAAGTAGATTAATAGGTACCGCTCCGGCGGGAAGGTAAACGGCATTTCCGTGTGCTGCTCTGGTTCGCCAGAAGTGGCTTAGTCATGCTGGCCACATGACCCAGAAGCTTGATGCTGGCTCCCTCGGCCAATAAAGCAAGATGAGCGCCACAACCCCAGAGTCGGCCACTCCTAGACCTAATGGTCAGCGGTCCCTTTACCTTTACCTTTACAATTAAAATACAGGCAAATTTGGTAAGTCCACTTTTAAATGCCATCTGAATCAGGTTTCTTCCCCATCCCTACCTGGTAGTAAGCGCAACTGAACTCTCATAGACAGCATGACTCCAAAAATTGTGTTTTGGGGCACTGAGCAAGTTCACAAACCCTTCTTTGTTGAAATCAGGCTTTGTCAGAGGAATGTGCCATTCTCCAGGCACCCGGCTGATTTCCTTGTTGACCTCCCCGTCTGCGACTCCCGGAAAGATACAGGCGAGGTCTCTTCGGCGATCCTTCTCAACGTGAGAAGAACACACCACTCCTCCCTCCTCCCTGCCTTTCCCAGGGAGGGGAAAGAGACAGACAGAAATATATTTACATGCCTTTATTTCTGTCTTTTGCAGCAGTACAGAGAAACATGTCTGCACTCTCTTAACACCAACAGAGAGAGAGAATAAACTCCGCCCATGTACTTCCAGTACAGGTCAGATGACACACTGAGCTAACATCCGGTGCTCAGTACAGTGAATGGACTGCCCCCTTCTTCCCACGGTAACAGTCATAAACATCAACATCCTGTTTGGCTTTCCAGCCAGCTGCTGCTCGCTGCATTGCTCCTTTTTCGTAACATCCTTCAGGGTGAGATCGCATCTCCCAAAATGGCTGTCATGCTCTTGCACGAAGAAATGGGATGTCTCGGTTTCCCCGGGATAGTTGAGGGATAAGTGACTGTGATGAAGCAGTATAAAAACTGCTGAAATGAATACCTAAACAAGCCTCCTTTGCAGTTGGGATAAGGCAGGATTCCAGACTGTGGAGAAGTTTCTAAGTATGTTTAACTGAAGGAAAGTTTTGCTTGTGCTTCCCTTCCCCAACTTAAGCCCTAGCATGTTCAGACAGATAGCTGAAAAGAAGTTATCTACGTAAAATAGGCAATTGGAACTGTTTATTTCTTTTTTTAGGAGTGGGGCAGAGCGGATGGGATTTAAAGGCAATTGGCAGTGCTTGTTTTAAGTTTCCAAAATGCAAATATATTTGCCAAAATACATTTTTGAGTCTCAGCTGTTTTGTCTGTTGCTGTATTTTAGTGCTGCTCACGTCCAAGATTAGGCGACTGCTTCTTGGAACCTGCTCTAGGGGGGAAAAGTACAAAAAAAAACTTTCCTTGTGATTTATTCATAATGAAGCAAGTCTATTAAAGTGCCAGAGACTGAGAAATGGTTGTTCCTTGTTAGCTCATCAAACTGTTTTTACTTACACCACATTGTGTTACACTTTAAAAGGGAGATTAATTGGGAGGGATTATTTATAGTCAATGTCTTCAGATGGCCTAATTGTGATTTAACTTGCTTGTTTAAAGTGCTTTTTGGGATGGGTAGGTAGAAAGCTGATTAATTAGAAGTGCATCTGTCTTGGTGTTAGCATGAGTGGTTCATTTAGAAATAGGTTCCAGTACGCTTATTTATTTTTGGTATGCTCATGATTGGCAGGGAGATAGAAAAAAATCAGTTACATCAATAGCAAAAAATCAAATTTGACTTTTTTTTTAAAAAAAGTTAAATTTAGTTCATTAGCAGATTTTTCTTTCAGCTGTCTGTTGAAATACTGTCTTTAAAAAAAATCAACATAATAAAGGAAAAATGATATTTTAGCTATAGGCTCAAAGGATGTTAGTTTTAACAAGGAACAGATTCTGACTTAGGCATGGAAGAGTCTATCAGTTTCAATTCTTCATTTCTCTCTCTTTTCCCCTGTCTTATATTCAG
Source organism: Podarcis melisellensis (assembly GCF_964234715.1). Lineage (NCBI taxonomy): Eukaryota > Metazoa > Chordata > Lepidosauria > Squamata > Lacertidae > Podarcis > Podarcis melisellensis. Next base: position 69,599,403 of record NC_138539.1, read on the forward strand.
TTTTCCACATTTTGCAGCAATCTGCAATCCCCCCCTAAAAAAATTAATTCCTAAGGAACTTTTCTCAGCATTTTAGTGCAGAATTGTCCTAATAAACACATTTTATATGCCGTTTTGATTAATGTTCACATGTTTGCAAGCACTCTCTTTCCATGTTATTTTCAGTAATGTTTTTTGATTTTATGTACACTTTCCACCAATATAGATATATTTGACTTTGTTACTACTTCCGATAATCTAAATTGCCACATCGAGAATGCAGGTTGAATGAACCTTTGTATAATTTGCCACACAATGTAATGCTTCAGAAGAGGAAGAGGAGGAGGAGGAGGAGGAGGAGGAGGAAGAAGAAGAAGAAGAAGAAGAAGAAGAAGAAGAAGAAGAAGAAGAAGAAGAAGAAGAAGAAGAAGAAGCAGCTACTTTTTGTTCCTGAACCGAAGAGAAAAATCAAGTGATGTTCGTGCCTTTGTCAATCAGACCAATGAACCACCCTGGTCCAAACCCATGATTCTCACACCTGTGGTTTGTATCCAACACTCAACATAAATCATAGAATATAACAGAACCACAGAGTTGGAAGAGAACCCAAGGATCACATAAGCTATTAAGTAAGGACTCTTACACCAACAGCCACAAAAAGCTTCACCAGCACAATGAACAGTAAACAACATCACCACAGTCCACCAAACGCCTATATTTTATTATACAACATAATACATATTACAATATGGAAAAGAAAAGAGCACAGTATATGGAAGCTCCTATAGCCCCATATAACACCCTGTTTTCAAGTGCAGCTTCTCTGATTACCCCTGATTTTAAGCAGCCTTAGGCTTGAAAGGTGTAGATATACAAACTCTGAGCCCGAATATCCTCATGTTCTAAACACTTACTTATAGTTCTAGAGTGCTTTTAAGTGTTTTTAGAATATTTTAATGCTATTGTTATTCATGCATTTGCTGCCCTTGGCTCCTTTGGGAGGAAATATGAGGTAAAAATTGAATAAATAATAATAATTTTAGAAGCCCTTTATATATGTTTCATACAATCCCATGTCATGTTCTTTTTTTTTTTTTTTTAAAAAAAAAAACTATTTTGGAAGACACTTGGGGTATGAAGCCACACCATGAAACTGGCTTTGTCTATTTTTTTTCAGTGGGGGAGGGGATTGGCAGTGGATTAAAGGGAAGTGCGAGATCCATTCTTACTTGCTTTGTCATAAGGAAGCTGTGACCAAAGAAACCTTAAAATTTCAGTTGGTATTTAAAGTGTATCCCTCAGCTTCAAAATATGGGAGTGTTGTCAGATGTGTCTCCCACTCTTGTAGATAAGGGATTTACAGCTATGAGCAGTTTTACAGAATTGACTGCAGAGTTAATGAGGAAAGAGCTGGCATGGTCTTGGCCTCTATTTCATTAGAAGTTGCTGTCTAAAGCAATAAGTGGCCTTCTACTTTGCAACCTCCTGAAATAAGGATTATATTATATCATCGTGTCGATCATACTGTTTAGGCAACCAAGTGGGACACTAATCTTCCTAAGAGGAGAAAAAGCAGGTGATAGTTTCATCCTGTTCATTATTTCTGGCTAGTTATTTCTCATTGTTTTGCTCAGGACTGGCCCAAGGCATTTTGCTGCCTGAGGTAAAGCAGCAAATCTTTTTCACCACACACACACACACACACACAGTCAAGTTGCTTTGCACTGAAAGCTCATCAAGTTATTTTGGCACCCGAGAGATTCTTATAAGTGTCTCTCTTCAGTCATAAAAGCTTAATATACGAGAATGTGATGCTTTTTCATGACATCCAAAGTCGGCTTCCCAACATGACCTCCTCACTCTACCTAATGATAGGACCAGACCCAGTATGCAGGGTAATAGTGGTGTATACTGGGTAGTGTGAGACCCAGGGCCAGCCCAAGACCTTTAGGCACTTGAGGGAAACCACTAAATGCCATGTGCCTCACCACAAGGGAAGAAGAGGGGCATGGAGATGTACAACAGAAACAACATGGGGGACATTGGACACAGAGGGTGGGAGTAGACCAGCAGTGCCTCCTGTTCACCAAGAGGCCACTCTGGGAGGCAGCATTGGGGGAGGGTGCTGTCAAGCAGGTGGCAGATCTGGCTTTACACAAGAGGAGGAGGAGGAGGAGGAGGAGGAGGAGGAGGAGGATAAGAAGAAGAAGAAGAAGAAGAAGAAGAAGAAGAAGAAGAAGAAGAAGAAGAAGAAGAAGAAGAAGAAGAAGAAGAAGAAGTGATGTTAGGATTCTTTTCCCGTGTTGCAGTCATGGGATTGGTTTTATCACATGACGGTGTATGTTTTCTTTTTTAAGAATAATTTTTTATTAACCGACCAATCACATCAAATCAAACCAAATTACATAAATTCCAAATTACACAGCCGAATTTTAAATTTTTGGTGGGGGTACCCATATTTCAAGTTCCGAAGGGATCCAATCAACTTCTTGCTTCTTACTGCTGTTTTAATGTCCACAAATCTAACCTTATGATGTTCACAGTACTATCCAGTCCTTTCTTATTATTTTCCACTTCTCTTGTTGTTATTTTCATATATTTTTCCTTTCTCTTTGTGACCTCTGATAGTCTCTGCAAGCTGGTTAGAACAGTTTGTAATCCTGCGTGGATATTATTATTTTTATCCAGTAGCCATATCCAGACGTTTTCCATATAACATCACTTCCATACATAAAAACAGTCTTAGCGTCATTAATCTTCACCAATCTGCCTCCTTTCTCAAAACCTCTGAGGAGATTCACTAGGAATGCAGTCTGAAAACAAGTCCATTCTTCCTCCTGGCTATAAATCCTTTGGCAAGATGGCGACTCCGAATTAATTGCTGTGCCATTCTCAAAAGCTCTTATTGCTTCTCGGTCTCCATAAAGCATACTTTTGGTTAAAGTTTATCTCCACACAGACCTTAATCATCCTGCTTGGGTCAGTTCAACCGACGGTTCTAATGAGGAGGGGTTCTTGTAAATCACAGAAGGAAAGTAAAAAAGGTTCCCCCCCCCCAATTCAGCCTCATTGTCAACATACCCCGCCTTTGGTGTATCTTCATCGTAAAATATCCCTGTTTCTCCAGCCCGTCATCTTCTTTCGCAGAGGTCACTTAAATTAGCAGACTTCACTCCCCTTCTTCACTTGAAATATGTGCATTTACTTCTTTTGTAATTAATTATTCCAAATTGCTGCAACTAGTGCGCGATCAGAGACAGTGTCCAGGAGAGCTGAGGTGAACACGGGGACATTCTGCCTAGGGCCCTCACCCTCTTCTTTCGAATTAGGGGGTGATTTATGGGCACAGCAGGCAAGGGCAGTCTTCCCCATTTCCTTGGGGCAACAGGGGAGGCTGCCTACTCCCATAACAGCCTCTTAATTACCCCGTGTGGGTCGGAGAGATGGTATTGTCGGCCATCTTCCAATGCACCCCCTAGTGGCCCCCCGACGGTGTATGTTTTCATTCCACATTGTGGGCAGTGACAGAAACTGGATGTTTTTATTACTGTGTTTCCGTGATGTAGGACATTTGTCCTTTGTTCTCTCTTTGCTGTATGATGCTGAAGAGGAAGGAGCTGAGTTATGATGCTCCAAGTGTATATTTGTAAATAAACGTAGTTTAGCCAAGAAGCTGCACTACTGAGTCTGTACGCTGACTGCCTATACTCTGGTGATCCTGAAGTGTGCTGATGCCTCTGAGGTATCAGTCACTGTGATGTTGATGTTTGGGCTGGAGAAAGATTTTGAATCTCTAGAAAGACCGACCAGGAGGGAGAGAACATGCCAGTCGGGCATGCATCTCTGCCGGTCTCGTACTCATGTGTAGGACCTCAGAAGAAGAAGAAGAAGAAGAAGAAGAAGAAGAAGAAGAAGAAGAAGAAGAAGAAGAAGAAGAAGAAGAGGAGGGGAGGAGGAGGAGCCTGCTGGATCAAGTCAATAGCTCATCTCATCCAGCGTCCTGTTTTTACAGTGGCCAACCAGATTCCTGTGGGAAACTGACAAATAGGACCTGAGCATAAGAGCACTCTCCCCTCCTGTGGCTTCCAGCAACTGGAATTCAGAAGCATTAATGTTTCTGCCATTGAATAATGCTCTTATATAATACCTCTATTATCACTAGTGACAACTGGTGACATTAACTAGAACTGCACTTATTTTACATCTACCAGATTCCCTCTATTACAGCAGGCGTGCTCTTTTTAACAATGATGCCTTTTTGCAATGGTGTCTTTTAACAATGATGATATTATTAAAAGTCAGGATACTTGCTCTTTTTGTCCATGTATTCACATTCCATAACAAGTTGGGGGGGGGGGTGAGATGGCCTGCACATACTTAGAGGCAATTCTATCATAGCTGGGACTCATATCACATTCTCCAGGCTTCAACTAAGCAGTGAAGCAAATGCATGACCATGTAGTCTCCACATGCTAAAAAGCACTCATTTACTTCTATTTGTGGTTTAATATTATTGTACAAATTCCAGATCTAGGATGTAAAAAGTTGATGAAATCAGGCAACACATAAATGGTTACTTATGGACCAGTCTTCCCCGCAAAAGGTAAAAGGCAGATACCCACACCCAAACCAGGAAGCATGCTTGAAGAGTTATATCAAACAGAAAGCAGAAAGATTGAAATTTTAGAATTAAATTATAGAGTCAATCACCAGAGTTGACATTTCTCAAAAGAAGTCAAATATAAAATTATTGATCACTTGAGTGAAATTTCCAAATTCAGCCTCTTTATTGGTAACCAATATAATGAGATACGGAAAAAGAGAGAAATATTATTTTATTTTATTTTTTAGTGATATTGGGATTTAATGATACAAACCTTTTGTCCATTTATACCCCTTGTTGAGCAATTTATTGTTGTTGCAATCCTAAATGCACACAGGTAAGGCTGCAGTCCTAACCCCAGTTATCCAGGACTAAGCTCCATTCAATATGACTTATATCTGAATAGACATGGTTAGGATTGTACTGTTAGTCTCAATGAACATTCACACTGTGTCTGTTGACTGTAATGGGCTTTTTGTTTCATTAATATCTGTTAAATTAGATAAAAGTTGTTGTCACTGTTTCCAAGTGATTTGACAGCAAATCTTGCACCAGATCCTAAATGCTTCATAGGATTAGATTAAGGGCTCTCATTTTATGACTACTTGTTCTAAGGCACGACCCTTTTCTTTCTTTAGAAATTCCCATTGTCATGAGCTGATTTTACATTTACTCATTCCTTTTGAGGCTAGTTTAAGCCACCAGTTATTATAACACTGTAGCAATTATAATCAGGCAATAGTTGGATATCTTTCATCTTTATTAGCTTTCCTTGAGACCCATCTGATTAATTTCACACCTGCTTCAGAAAAGATAGGCTAGACAACTCTATGATAGCACATTCTCCTTGTAATTTTCAAAGGGCATCTGCCTTTGAAAATCCAGAAATTCTGTCTCCTGCCAGTCTTGTTTAATTTACAGAGCTGTCAGCAAGTGTCCAATACTTCATTGTCTCCATTAAAAAGTATCCAGCCAATGGTTCCCAGTGCACATACTATTTTTTGTTAGTACCTTATCAAACTTTTGAACATATTACCCTGAATATACGAGGATCCAGCCCTGGATCCTCAAAGTTCCCATGAAACATTTCAAGAATTCCCAGAGGAATGTGGCAGCCGTGTGAACAATAGCCTCAATGTGGTGGGTCTGTACAAAGTGCTCTGAATCCCAGAAGGATGGTAGCTCATAAAAGTTATACTTACATCACTGCAATTGCAACAAAAGTATATACTCACATGGGTGTGCTAGTTCATGCAAAAAGATGTCTCCATGTGAGTCCAGCAACTCTGCATATAGTCGGGGCTCAGATGATTATCTACACAGGGGGAAATGGTCCATTGTTACATCATATAATGGACAGGTGGGTGGCCCCACCCATCAAACTGGGCCAACTGAGGGTAGGGAGATTATCTAGCAAGCTGGTCAGATCCTGTTCCCCAGCCCTGCTGTATAAGGTGCATCATATGTGACCAAAGTCTCATGTTGTATTTTGGCACGGGAAATGCTTCCATGCACTGAATTTACCACATCATTTCCATATGGCTACTAATTTAAATGCCTGCCTACCAAATCTAATCATATGTCAGATAGCACATATTATGCCAATAATTGTTTACCAGACTTATGAAGGTACACACACATACACACACACACGGTTGTCACTCCTGCTTCCTCCATTTGCCAATCCTTATCCCCACACGGCACCTTCAGCTTTCAACCCCATTCTTTCACAGCTCCTTCAACCCTCATGCCTTCCATTTCCCTCACTGCTCACCCAACCCCTTCCCCTCAAAGATTGTCCCAAACCAACTCCATCTTCCCTCCCAGCATGTCCAAGCCACAGCAATTCAGGAATATTTTGCCCAATGTGAGGTTTGAACCCACAACCATGAAATTAAGAGCCTCTCACTCTACCAACTGAGCTATCCAGCACACATTCCCCTCCTTTTCAGAAATGCCTACAGATTGAGTCTCCAGCAAAGCAATCTTGTGCCAATATGCTTGCAGTTGCCCACTTTATCTCCATGCCGTTTTCCCAATGGTTATGTGTGACAGAACTCAGCAGAACAGCTTCATCTGCTGAGCTTCAGCTTGTCAGCAGCAAAGCACAAACTACCTGCCAGTGAAAACTAACGGTAACCTGAAGTGCATTGGCAGAAAGACACCTTTTGAAAATCTTTTTCAAAGTGCCTACCTTGAAAGTTCATTGTACTGTGATAGGGAAGCAGTAAACTTGGAATGGGGGACTCTTTCTTTTGAAGAATAAAGATCAGAAACTTTGCTATGCCTGGAAAAAGTCATAAGCTGTGGGTGAGTGGAAGACAACCATTGTAAAATGATTGAGACTCTGAACTAAGACTCCTGCTCGCATTAAACTGAACATAAATTTAATTTTACTCCTTTTTGAAGTGAATGCAATAATGCATCAAAATAAATATGATTGCTTGTGAGCCTTCTACACAGTTGCTACAAGATACACCTCCCCCCCCAAAAAAGTGGGGGCAACAGTTTGACCTAATTCAGTCCCCTAATTCAGGATTCATTTATAATCCCTGGACTTCTAGTATCTTCATAACGAGACTTATTTTACAGTGTATACACTTTGCACTATCCAACCCAATCCCAATCTGTATCTACAAAATTCTGTATCCTCTCTTAAGTAAGGCACTAGTAAGCATCACGTCAGAAAGCCTTCAGTTATTACTACTTAGGATTTCCTGTTTTGCTGAGCTAGGGATTGAATTTTATACCTTAGCAGAAAAATGCAGGCTGCTTGCTTGTTTTGGTTAAAACAGGGTCCTGCTGACAGAATATTGCAATATTACATCCTAGTGTGTATGAGGTTTGCCAAACATCAGTAAAATTCCTGACATGTCCTGGTTTGGGGGTGTAAAAATGGCAACAGGGGGGAAATTGGCAAAATCTGCAAAGTGTTGGGAAAACTTGGATGTATGGCAATGCGACTGAAAAAGCAGCAGAAACAGCTCAAAAAGCTTAAAAATCACTATTTTGGGGTCAGTTTTTCCCCAAAAAGCTCAACAATTTAGGGTTCCCCCCCCCAAAAAAAAACCCTTATCAATTTTTGGTAGACTTCCTTAAAAAACACCTCCTTAAAAAACAATGTTGGGGTATTCCTTTAAAAATCTCAACTACTTTGTGGGTGTCAGCAGGAATTTTAGTTTTTGACATATGGCAACATTAATGTGAATGTCTGGTGCTCTCAGACAATTGTTCCAAGGAAGCAATGACTTCAGACACACACTTGCTCTCCACTTGTTTGTAGAAAAGTGAAAACTGTAGTCTGAACTGAGCTACTCTTTTGTCTTTCTTTTTTACTGAAGAAATGCAAGTTTCATAGCGTCATGGCCCTGAAGTGTGAAAACACCATAATTGGGTCTCCAGACCCAAGGAAACATTTAAAAGTGATGCTGAAGTGACAGGATAAGCTTTTCTATCCTGTTGTCTATACAAAATACTGGTTAGGATATGAAGGTGGAATCTATTGTTTCCAGTACTAGTGACAAATGATTTCACATAATTCCAGCAAATAGTTTTGAAGCTCCCAGTGTTGTAGCATTATAGAAGGTGAGTGGGTGCAGACCATATAAGTCTATCTGGAATCTGTATGGTAGACTACAGGGAGTCCCATGGAAACTGCTCCAGTCTTTAAAATCGTAGAATCATAGAGCTGTAGAGCTGGAAGGAATCATGAAGGACCTCTAGTCTATCCCCTGCAATGCAGCTATCTTCAGCCCAACCTCGGGCTTGAACCCACAAACCTGAGATTATGAGGCTCATGCTCTACCAACTGTGTTATCCTAGGTCCATTGTATGAATCAGCAAGTGTGAAATGAATTGATGAATGAATGAAGCTAATGCTCTTGGTGACTTTCCTTGTGAGGACACAAATATTCATAGGATCAAATATTGGCTAATCTGCTCCCACCAATTAAAAACATCCATAGCAGGAGATCTAGCTTTTGTAAAGATGCCTTATGAGGAACGGCTAAGGGAGCTGGGCATGTTTAGCCTGGAGAAGAGGAGGGTAAGGGGTGATATGATAGCCATGTTCAAATATATAAAAGAATGTCACATAGAGGAGGGAGAAAGGTTGTTTTCTGCTGCTCCAGAGAAGCGGACACGGAGCAATGGTTCCAAAATACAAGAAAGAAGATTCCACATAAACATTAGGAAGAACTTCCTGACAGTAAGAGCTGTTCGACAGTGGAATTTGCTGCCAAGGAGTGTGGTGGAGTCTCCTTCTTTGGAGGTCTTTAAGCAGAGGCTTGACAACCATATGTCAGGAGTGCTCTGATGGTGTTTCCTGCTTGGCAGGGGGTTGGACTCGATGGCCCTTGTGGTCTCTTCCAACTCTATGATTCTATGATTCTATAATGGAAAATACACTGGGATTGCAAGGATATTATTATACTGTGAGACATTTTGGTTAGGCTAATTTGTATGAAACATATCTGCTGGTGCAGAAAGTCTTAAAACTGAGTTGTGAGTCAGAGGCTTTGAGGCTAAACATATTACTTGCCAAGTGTAATTTCCATTGATTACAATAACACTTACTTCCTAATAAATGTCCTCACATCTGAGATATAAGATAGAATACAATTTCTATCTTATAAGATAGAATACAATTTCCTAAATGCAGTCACTAAAGTGTGGCCATTTTGGTTGTTTGATCCATTCTAACAGTGCTTTGTTGGTTGGTTTTGTACAAAATCTGACCCTTGCCATTATAAAAATATATTATATATGATATTTGATATAAAAATAGATGAGCAAGCTGTCTAACATGACCATTCTGTGATCAAAGATTGAGTCAAAACGCCTCTATTAAGAAATAAACACCTTTCCATTTCTCTTCAAAATATAAGAAGAGGAAGAGGGAATAATATTAATTGGCTGACGTTCATATTGCAAAGATAGGCTGAGCAAAACTTAGGTACATTTTTTTAATTTTAAAAATCCTTTTGGCACAGGTCCAGAATTGCATTCCCGTCAGTTCTTCTGTAGTGACTTTTTCCCCATAACATTTCTTTTTCTTTCCTGAAACCAATGCTGTCAGATATCAAAAAGTAATTGTGCAATTCAAATGTCACCCTGTCAAACTACATAATGTGATGGCACCTGTTACACTCTGATTGCTTCACTCCGCTGTGCCTTTTTGGCATTCTCAGGGTCCCTAATGGCCACTCTTGCAAATAGAGACCCCCAGTTCCTTTCCTTACCAATGACATGTAACCAGTTGGTAGGTCTCACTGATCCTCCATAACTCTGACAAGGCGACAGGTGTAACAATCTCTCAGCGACTATCCTAGCCTCTTTTTCGCAAAACCCATTAACTAGCGCAGAAGGCTTTTCTTTTCTTGAACATATCAGGCTTGCAAAATTCACCAGGTTTGGTTAGCATAAACCCCCCACCCCACCGCAGAAAAAAACACCAGTGTGTGTCGGTGTGTACACACACACACACACACACACACACACTGTTTTAATGAAAGAAAACCACCACAACTAAGAACTGATACTGAAGCAGACTGATACACTATCAGGGAAAATTACATACATATAATATGTGAATAGGCTGATCTTCGGCTATTGGGAATGCCACAGCAAAATTATCTAGAATGAAGGCAATAGATGAGGCAAACTATGTTTGTCTCATGAATTCCAAGCACAATTCAAAGTGTTGCTGCTGATCTTTAAAGCCCTAAATAGCCTCAGCCCTGCATACCTGAAGAAGCATCTCCACCCCTGTCGTTCAGCCCAGACACTGAGGTCCAGCTCTGAGGCCTTCTGGTGGCTCCCTCACTACATTAAGTGAGGTTACAGGGAACCAGGCAGAGGGCCTTCTCTGTAGTGACTCCCACCCTGTCAAACACCCTCCCACCAGATCTCCCAGTAACTATGCAACCTTTAGAACAAGCATGGCCAAACTTGGCTGTCCAGATGTTTTGGGACTACAATTCCCATCAACCCTGTCCACTGGTCCTGTTAGCTAGGGATGATGGGAGTTGTAGTCCCAAAACATCTGGACAGCCAAGTTTGGTCATGCTTGCTTTAGAAGGTATCTGAAGGCAGTCCTGTATATGGATTTTTGTAATGTTTAATGTTTTTGTATATGCTGGAAGCCACCCAGGGTGGCTGGGGTGAGCCAGTTAGGTGGGTAGGATACAAATAATAAAATTATTATTTGTTGTTGATAATGATGATGATGATGATTTCCAGGCACAGTCCATTCTTTAAATTTCCATGTCTGAGTGTTCTCTCTCTCTGTGTGTGTTAGCAATATTAATAGTAATAAGCCATGAAGATATTATGTCTTGGATTAGCACTTTTATCAGTATTTGGAGAACACAATTCCAGCAAAATTTACATAACATTTTTAGATGTTTTAATTGTTTCCTCTGAATGTTTACTCAGGGCTTTTTGGAGCAGCTGTAGGATATAAATTAATTAGTTAAATTAGTTAAATTATTTTACTGAATGCAAAATAAAAAAATGCAAAATAGCTAACACATACCTGAATTCAGTTTGCCATAGGCCGTTTTTTTCAGGGTTTAGTCTTCAAAAGACCACCGAGCCTGCTTCCTTTCAAACTACCAGTAGGTGTGGTTTGGCTATTGATATCAGAAGCAGAAATTTAAAAAAAAATCATCTGAGCAAACGTAACAAATCAGATTACAGACCCATGAGTTTCTCATATACTTACAGAAAAGCAGCTTATAAGAAGAGAGGAAAAGTGGAATTAAGCAATGCCTAATTTCTGTATATATATCGACATAATTACATGCCGCTGTGATAAATAACAGAATCTGCTTGAAATCTTTGCTTCCAGAAGGGGGAAAAATGCATGGTAGATTACATAAAAGGAGGATGTAGTGATAGTAGGAAGAGCATTAGCACTGAAAACAGAGGGAGGTATTTCTGTGGGCTATAAGCTCTGTTTAAGAAACGTGTTCTAAAATGTGTGTTTTTAGTATTGACACTTTGAACTTTGATACCTTATTGCTGAAGGAGTTTATTAAGTAATTACATTTACATGGATTTTTCTTTAGGCACAGAGGAGAGCCTCCTCACACACCTGTGAGATTAGAAAACAGCAAAGCATTTGCTAGTTTGGCTTGGATAGTCAATTTCTTCCTTTTAGCATTGGTTAAAATAATTGTTCAAGCAGTAAGACACTCCAGGTGCTCTGTGTTTTAAGACAGCAGAAAACATCCAAAAGTGTTGTCTGAAGATTTCAAAATAGTATTGTTTTGTTTTTAAAATCAACTAAATGGGGGAAATGGTAATTTAAACCCTTTCTTTTTAAAAAGCATCTCATTCTTTCCTTACATCATCATGCATACAGGTGGAACATGAGAATAGACTGAGCAAACACTCAGAAACATCAACCTGATATGCATAATTTCTAGCTGGTGGCAAAAGCAACAGCCTGAAATTTCTTCCTCTCCTCTCTGTACAATCTAGTATTGCAAAACAGAATGCAAGTAGGACTGTGCCCAAACCCATCGACCCAACTCTAGGGGACCGCTACCAATTCAGTGAGGGAAAACTAATGTTTAATTTGGGTTGTGTGCTGTGTTTTTTACGCATCCAACAGGACTGAATGCTCTGCTCAGCAGCTGTTGAATGGAATATTAAATCCTATGGGGTGCTGCTGTGCAGTCACTTTCAATGGAATCCTCTATATCTTCTCCTTTCTTCTTCTTATCCATCCAATCTTCCTTCCCACCTGTCACCTTCCTCTCCCATTCAAAATCTTACTTCCCGACAGCCCTGGTTCCCTCCAGATGGCCCTACCTGACCTGGGCCAATCTGGGGTTGTCTAGAACTGACTAAGGAGAAGCTTGGATCCCCCTGAATTGACTAGATTCACTTTGGGCTTTGGCTGAATTCGGTGAACAGCCCAAATGGCAACCATTTCACTTGTGGAATGGGAAACTCGCAAATATTGTTCATGTTAATGCCCTTCTTTGTATCCCCCTTATGTGCAGGAGGAGATGCAGGTCTGTTTCTGCATGACTAAGGACCTTTCTTGTTGTGTACTGAAGTTCTCACCCTGGGCCAGCAGGGGGATACTGTAGATAGTTTTCACTCAGGTCCACATATGCAAATAAGGGATTGAAAGTGACGTTCAGTGATTGGATAGTAACAGAAAGTGGTTACTGTTGCATTGTAGTGGAGCTCTATATAAGCAGGCTGGCTGAACCCTTGAGTTCAGTTCTGTTCTGACCTGTGAATAAACAAGAGCTGTTTAAAGAATTGCTGTGTTGTCTGATATGTTCACCCACGACTTAACAATTCTCATTTGTACCATGCATGCAGATACTCTGGGACATGGCTGCAGCAGCAGACAGGCTCGCCCATGGGTAGGCAAACTAAGGCCCGGGAGCCAGAACCGGCCCAATCGCCTTCTAAATCCGGCCCACGGACAGTCCTGGAACCAGCATGTTTTTACATGAATAGAATGTCTCCTTTTATTTAAAACGCATCTCTGGGTTATTTGTGGGACATAGGAATTCATTCATCCCCCCCCCAATATATATATATATATAGAGAGAGAGAGAGAGAGAGAGAGAGAGAGAGAGTCCGGCCCCCCACAAGGTCTGAGGGACAGTGGACCGGCCCCCAGCTGAAAAAGTTTGCTGACTCCTGGTAGCCCATGTGACCCTCTCAACATGCTCATGCAGTCTCTTCCCATTTATAAACCTATCCCTATCTTATTGGTCTATCTTGATATATATAAAAAGACTTCCATACCTCCTCAGCTAGTTTGCATTTTGCATTGAGAACATTATCTCCTCTCTAAGCTCCTCCCCCATTGTGCTTCCTCTTTAATTCGCCCCACCTCTTTCTTTCTCACCTGGATACCATTGCTATTGCCACTTGGGCTTGTATCCAATTCTTTGCTACTGGACCTTCTTTCACATTCCATCTCTCCATCTCCTACCTCAAGCAGCTTCTACTTATAAAAATGTAACCACAAAGTTGCTGGTCCAGATCTCAATATGACTTCCTCGTGATACTGTAGTTGATGACACAGGTCAATGACAACACATGACGGCAATAGACAACAGTAGATATTGACAGTAGTTAGATAGTAGTTAGGGGACGCGGGTGGCGCTGTGGTTTAAACCACTGTGCCACTTGGACTTGCCAATAGGAAGGTCGGCAGTTTGAGGCCCCGCGACAGGGTGAGCTCCCGTTGTTTGGTCCCAGCTCCTGCCAACCTAACAGTTCAAAAGCATGTCAAAGTGCAAGTAGATAAATAGGTACTGCTCCGGCAGGAAGGTAAACAGCATTTCCGTGCACTGCTCTGGTTTTGCCAGAAGCAGCTTAGTCATGCTGGCCACATGACCTGGAAAAACTGTCTGCGGAAGTGGACAAACGCCGGCTCCCTCAGCCTGTAAAGCGAGATGAGCGTCGCAACCCCAGAGTCACGACTGGACATAACTTTCAGGGGTCCCTTTACCCTTTACCTTTAGATGGAAGACAGAGCATCAAAGATAAATGATCGGTGTAATGGTTTAGTGTATGGCATGGAGGCTGTGGCTCCAGGCCCAAATTTCTGAGGAGGCGCAACCAGTTGACCCCATGACAGGATTCCTCATCGAGGCAAGAGCCACAGGGAGGCAAGCTGCACCCAGGACAGAAAGCAACGCACACCCTGCCTCTAGCTTGAGAGGAAGAGAGGGGAAGGGCACGGCTGCTGCTGCCCACCAACGAGGGAGAGAGGAAGAGGAAGAGGAAGATGAGAAAGCACTGCCAGAGCCACCTGCATTGCCCAGAGGGTAACAGGAGAGTGAGGAGACACAGTGGCACCCTAGGCTTCATGTTTCTCTGTCTTATCTTTGTTCCTAGGTTGGGGTTAGTTTACAAGGAGAGTCTCCCTTGATTAGACTCTGGCCAGAGAAGAGACTGACCACTGCCCAGTCCACCGGGGCGGGACACAACATTTGCCCTGCCCCGGGCACCGACAACCCATGCTATGCCCCTGGACCAGTGTGCATCACAAGTGTAACTGGGGGAACTCCCTCTGAAGTGAAATTCAGTGGGAATGAAGCTGAATGTTGCAAGTCTCAGGGCAGATAAAAGAAAGTATTTCTCCAGGCAGCACTTGGTTTAAATCACTCCCACAGGAGGCAGTGATGGCCACCAGCCCAGGCTTTAAAAGATAAGACAAATGAATGGAGCAGAAGTCTATCAGTGACTACTAGCCATAATGGCTATGCTTTGCCTCCACATTGGAGAAAATAATGCTTCCAGTTGCTGGAAGCCACAGGAGGGGAGGACGCTCTTGTGCTCAAATCCTGTTTTTGGGTTTCCCACAGGCATCTGGTTGGCCACTGTGGGAACAGGATGCTAGACAATTTGGGGAATTCTTGCTTCAGTGAATGCCACAGATAGGGCAAATGGCCTGACTCCCATTAAGGCTTAAGGGCACACTAACGCTTAAGGGGCATTGAGTCTTGCCCATTTTGCTGAACAGCAATTCCATTATATCTGCTCATTTCAAAGGATTACCTTGGAATTTGTAAATAAATTCTGTGCGGGAGCCCAAAAGTCAATTTAGAAAGGGTGAGAAAAGTATTGTCCTTTGCTCCCCCCCCCCCATTATTTAATCTTTCTACCTGTCTGGTATGGATTTGAAAATGTCAAACATATAGTTATTTTATTTACTTACTGGCATCCTTATTCAGCCTTTCTAGAGAAATTATAAAATATGTATGGAATGATAATGCCAAAGTCAAAAGCAGATTCCTAGCTAGGCAGGGAAACAGAATGCTGCTGACTAAAAGAATGATTGACAAAGAAATTTGGACCTTTGTACATATAGCTATCATGCTTCTTGACAGTAAATATTAAAGCTTCACATCTTCAGGTTCCCTGTTCTGCATGTCAACAGAGATTTCATTGATGGTTATGCAATGACTCCCATTCCTATCCATTCCTGCATTCCAACCAGTCTGATGCCAACAATTATCCAACCTTATCATTTTGCTGAGCTCCAGCCAGCAGATACTTTTGTCGAGTTGTTATTTGTAACCATGCGGGGATATTGTGTTAGGTGTAGTTAAATGAATTATACCCAAACCACTAGAGTAGATAGGTGAGCTTATCTGATCTCTTGCATTTGATCTGAACTTCGTTCTAACGTTCAAAGTAAATGCAGTCAAAAATTGGCACATCAAACCAAGTGGCCCTATACTGGAACTGTACACTGATCAAAAAGAATATACACATGTAAAGAAATAATTCATGCATGCAGCAGATGGGAGGGTCAACCAGTATCTGGGCTGCACCACTTCTTAGCTCACTGAAATCTTCATGAAAGGGAGGATTCTAAGCTAGCTTTCCCTCCCTGATGTGCCAGTTTTCTCTATGTAAGGATTTTTTAATGGAGAAATTTCCTGCCGTGTGAGTCTCCAGTTGAAATCTGAAAAGATAACAATACATGAACATCCAAGAGGTGGGGCCGGTGGTGTACATGATCAGTGCCGGATTTATGTATAAGCTAAACAAGCTATAGTTTAGGGCCCCACACTCTTGGGGCCCTAAAAAAATTGGAAGGGAAAAAAAATCTGGATGTACATTTCCGAAATATATGATTAAAAACAAATAAAATAAAACGTACAAATAGTTAGAGCTTAATAATTATTTCACTATTAATATACTTCTTCTTAATTGTATTTAAGTTCAACAATTATTTGATAAAGTACATATTTTGTTATGTGCAAATGGCTTTAGATACCTATTAGGTCCATAAATTACCATATAGCATATAAGGGAAAGGGACCCCTGACCATTAGGTCCAGTTGTGACCGACTCTGGGGTTGCGGCACTTATCTCGCTTTATTGGCCGAGGGAGCCGGCGTACAGCTTCCGGGTCATGTGGCCAGCATGACTAAGCCGCTTCTGGCGAACCACAGCAGCGCATGGAAACGCCGTTTACCTTCCCGCCAGAGCGGTACCTATTTATATACTTGCACTTTGACTTGCTATCAAACTGCTAGGTTGGCAGGAGCAGGGATTGAACAACGGGAGCTCACCCCGTCGCAGGGTTTTGAACCACCAACCTTCTGATCGGCAAGCCCTAGGTTCTGTGGTTTAAACCACAGCACCACCCGTGTCCCATATATAGTATATATTCAATACACACACAAACAAAAAGCGGCAGTTTGTTGTTGACAAAGGACATATAAAGGGCCCCATTACCCTCAGTAATGGAGATGCTGAAGGAGACTCTTGAGAGTCCCATGGACTGCAACAAGATCAAATCAATCCATTCTTAAGGAAATCAGCCCTGAGTGCTCAGTGGAAGGACAGATCCTGAAGCTGAGACTCCAATACTTTGGCCACCTCATGAGAAGAGAAGACTCCCTGGAAAAGACCCTGATGTTGGGAAAGATGGAGGGCACAAGAAGGGGACGACAGAGGACAAGATGGTTGGACAGTGTCCTCGAAGCTACCAGCATGAGTTTGACCAAACTCCGGGAGGCAGTGGATGACAGGAGTGCCTGGCGTGCTCTGGTCCATGGGATCACGAAGAGTTGGACACAACTAAACAACTAAACAACAACACCCTCAGTAGGTTAGGGCCTCATCAAACCTAAATCCAGCTCTGTACATGATACTGGAGGCAGGTCCTGGTGTGGGCCCATATCCAGTCATCACATAGCTGACACATGCAAGAGCTTGCAATATTGTCTGAAACAGTTTGTGTTCATAAAAGAATGGGACCAAGAGGACCTTTTTCTTTTCTACCATTTTCTTTTCCTTTAATAATAATACTAATCATTGATTTTTTAAAAAACCGAATGCCATATTATTAAGACCAGAAGTTACTAACAGAAAGGGGGGGGGAGCTTAGGTGAACAAAGTATTTTTTTCTGAGACATTAGAGACTGATGCATCATCATTATTTTTTCAAATTTTGCATGGCGATTAAAAAGAAAAAAGCAAAGCCTGTGGGGAATTGTAGGAAGATACAGAAAAATATTTAAATCACATTCCTTAAAAATAAAAAGAGGCATTATAGCCTTTGTAAGAAAAGCTCTGAAGATGGTTCGGAAACTTCATCTGGTGCACGAATTCGGTGGCCAGGTTTTTCACTGCCGCAAGACCGGTCCTAGCCCAACTTCACTGCCAATTAGTTTCTGAGCCCAATTCAAAGTCCTGGTTTTGACCTATAAAGTCTTAAATGGCTCAGGACCACAATACTTCAAGGACTGCCTCTCCCCATATAAATCGACCCGGACTCTGCAATCATCATCTGAGGCCCTTCTTTTGTGTCCTTTTGAGAGGTCTAGAAGGTGGAAACACGAAAATATGCCTTCTTTTTTGCAGTGATTCCAAATTTGTGGAATTATCTCCCCAGGGAGGCTCGCCTGGCACTTTCATTGCATATGTTTAGGCACCAGGAAAATATGTTTATCTTCATCCAGGCCTTGGGCTGATTAACTTCTGTAGCCTTTTAAATGGGAGGGAGGTTATTGTTGTGTTTTTGTTCTATTATGTATTTTGTTTTCTCATTTTGTATTTTTATGTTGTGAACCTCCCTGTGGTCTTCTGATGAAGGGCACTATGCTGATTTAATTTATTATTATTATTATTATTATTATTATTATTATTATTATTATTATTATTTTATTCCATGGGCACATGGACACCATGCTTTTGCCCTATGATCCACTCAGAAAGAGCTAACTGACCTCTCCATTTTCTCCATTTAATCCACTGTAATTTAGCTCCCAATGAAATGAACAGGACTAAAGTTAGCTATGACTAACTTTCCACATTGACTAACTTTGTCTGGAACCAAACACAAAAAATTATGATCAGATCATTATACTGATTGCCCCTCTTTTTGGTCTGTATTTTTCTGTTTTTCTCACACAAAGACTGGTGGTTCTAATTCTTCCCATTTTAATAAAGTCTGGAAAATCTTGGTCATTAACGGAGAAATTAATTATAACTTGATCTAACAATTTTGGCAATATGCCAGAGCACAGTCCTCCCCATTCAATAGCTCACCACTCTCCCCCCCTCCCCACCACAGTCCTTCAGCAGCATTCATTCCAAATGACAGTTTTCGTATCTAAACCAATTTAAATTAATATTGGATGCGTGGTTATTATAGCATGCTGTATCAACCACTTTACGGAATTAATTGCAAATATGTGTTACATATAATGCACTGCCATCATCACTAATTTTGCAATTCTTTGAAAAAGCAATCACATTTGTCTGGCTGAGGAAACAAACAAAAACCAAAAAACCTAACACTGTTTATTACCCACATTTTGGTTTGCAGAACCAAGTTGAGGAATTGGCACTGAACACTTAAGTCACAGAATTCAATATACAGTATACATATATCCAATTATTTAATTCTTAGAATGCTTTGCCAAACAGATCAGGTGGTGCTGAGAGGGAAGGGGGTCTTTGAGGGCCATTGGGGAAAGAGAGGCAGCATGGGAAAATCCATGGTGCTGATTGGCACTTTCATAAGGTGGTTTGGGAATGCAGATGGTGCTGTGGCATAAACCACAGAGCCTTGGACTTGCCGATCAGAAGGTTGGCGGTTCGAATCCCTGTGATGGGGTGAGCTCCCGTTGCTCAGTCCCTGCTCCTGCCAACCTAGCAGTTCAAAAGCATGAAGTACAAGTAGATAAATAGGTACCACTCCAGTGGGAAGGTAAACGGCATTTCCATGCACTGCTTTGGTTCGCCAGAAGCGGCTTAGTCATGCTGGCCACATGACCCGGAAGCTGTACGCTGGCTCCCTCAGCCAATAAAGCAAGATGAGCACCGCAACCCCAGAGTCGGCCATGACTGGACCTAATTGTTGATTTTGCAGAGTCCCGTACACAGCAGAAGAATGAGCAGTACATGCCACATGCTTAATTTCAGTTTATTTACACTTCAATGCTGAGAGTTTACAAGCAGGCATCTTGCCTCTGCTAGAGCAGAGAGACAACTCCTCTCTCCTCGGAAACACCGAGAGAACAGAGAAAAACAGGAAACCAGTGTACGTCACATCCAGTCTCCTCTTCCCGTGAGAAAACCCAACAGCAACTGACTGTGGAATGTAAACACCTGTCTCGTGACAAGCACTTCGCTGCACAGTGAAGGAAAGCAGAAACCAACATCCTCCCCCTTTCTGTGAACATCACTGGGCAGCGTGTTCGTACAATATTAGTACAAACCCAACTTCTGCACATAGGTACAGTGTTGATCCCTTGATACAATCTTGGACAATACATCAGCAGGAATTTCATTACCTGGCATATAAGACACCATTACGAGTCCCTTCTGAATACATTCCCTAGCATGTTGCAACTTCAATTGCAAGTGCTTCGTGCTTTGCTTACAACCTTCAGAATTCAGCAAAGCCAAACATGCTTTGTTGTCCTGGTAAACCTGGATTGGACATTTGACAGGAATTTTCATGTCTTTGCACAATTGTAACAACCATTCACAATCCTTAAGTGAATAAGACAGTGCATTCAGTTCAGCTTCACAAGTACTTAAGCTAACTGTTGTTTGCTTCTTGCATGACCAATCAAATAGACCCTGATTGTACATATAGCAAACCCCAGAAGTACTTTTCCTGTCTGTAGTGTCACTTCCAAAACTTGCATCTGCAAATATCTCAAGACCACCAGACTTCTGATTGTTAAATCTCAGTCTGTAATGCATAGTGCCTTTCAAATATCGTGCTATGCGTTTCAGAGCTTTCCAATCCTTAACACTAGGATTGTTGACTTGTCTGCTTAGCAAATTACAGCTAACAGCAATGTCAGGTCTTGAACATCTGGCAATGAAGTTTAGCTTGCCTAGCACACTTCTGTACAGTGTAGTGTCAGAAAATGCTTCTTCAGTGTCTTCTACCTGATAACCTGTTGTCATCGGTGTGTCTACAGGGTTAGCATCCATCAGGTTTAGTTTGCTTAACACATCAGCAATTTTCCGTGACTGGTGTACTAGACTGTTACCATCTTGATCTCTCTTTATTTCCAGAGATAGGTAGTTGTTTACCTCACCAAGATCTTTCATGTCAAAGTGCTCTTCCAGTTGAGCTAGGGCGTTATTGTACATTGTGATATCTTTCCAAAAGAATAATAAATCATCAACATAAAACAAACAAATCCCTGTTTTACCTGTACGCCATCAGGTGGAAGCATATAAAGTGATTCACCTAGAGATCCGTACAGAAAAGCTGTATTCACATCATGGTGACTAATGTGTAGATTCTCCTCTGCAGCTAGCTTGAGCATAAGCCTAATGCTCTCATACCTCACTGTGGGTGAGTAGGTCTCGTGATAGTCTTCACCTGGTACCTGTGCAAAACCTCTGGCTACCAATCTGACTTTGTGTCTGACTATCTTGCCATTTTGATCAGTCTTCGCTTTGAAGACCCATTTGCTTCCAAGCAGTTTCATTCCTGGAACTACTGGAACAAGCTCCCATGTTTTGTTCTTTTCTAAGGAATCAAGCTCAGCTTTCATGGCATTTAACCATGGCTCAGCTTCCTCTGAATCCAAATCCTGGATTTCTTGGAAACTTGAAGGTTCAAATACCTTCTTGGAGCTTTTAACAGCTGTTACTGCTATCTTAGCAAACTCATCAGCAAATCTCTTTGGAGGTCTGCCTTTTGTGGCTCTCTGTGACCTACGAATTAGCCTTAAGTCTTCAACACTCTCTTCTTCCTTCTTAGGAGAAAAGTGACCTATTGTGAACAATGGTTCTTCCAATTCTTGATCAGAGCTTTCAGAGGGTCGCATAGAGGCTTTCGCACTCTTGAAATCCTCTGAATCATCCGATTCAGTTTCAGACTCAGAATAAGAACCTTCATCAGTGGGTGTGGGTTGTTGCGGCTGCTTTTGACTATCCTCAGTCTCATCACTATCATCAGGATAGCATTGGAAGATTCCCACATTCTCCCCCCACTTGCATTGTACTCAACACTTCTTGTGAGTTTAATTGTCTTAGAGTCAGACATCATTATTCTGTAAGAACCTTTCTGATAACCTAGAAAGATACCATGCAATCCATGCTTGTCTAACTTGGAGTTTTGTGGTGAGTGAACCCACATGTCTAAACCAAAAACTTTCATGTGTTTGATGTATGGCTTCTTGCCAAACATCTTCTCATAGGGGGTACAACCAATCGCTGAAGATAACCTGCGATTGTAACTGTAAACAAAACACGAGAGAGATTCGGCCCAATAACTCTCTGGAAGATTTGCATCATGCAGCAAGGTTTTTAACCCTTGAAGCAATGTCTGATTTCCCTCTCGCAAAGTCCATTCTGCCATGGTGAACGAGGACTAGACAAATCGTGTTGAATTCCTTAGTCAGAAAAGCTTCAAACTGCTGAGAAGTGAATTCCCCCCCCCCGCGATCAGTGAAAAGAATCTTTATCTTCTTACCATGCACATTTTCCAACCAAGCACAGAATTCCTTGAACCTAGGAAAAGTCTCTGATTTCTGCTTGAGATTGTACACATAAATATACCTGGAAAATGCATCAATGAGAACCATGAAGTACCTGTTTCCACCCAAAGAGGGCGCTAGTGGTCCAACCAAATCAGCATGAACAACCTGGTATGGTTCTGTAGCTTGCCTACTAGACATCTTACCTTTCGCAGCCATTTTTTTTTTATAAATATTTATTAGGGTTTTTAGAAAAAAATACAATAGTAATAAACATTATTGCTTTGTTTTAACAAAATTTCATGATATCCTTGAACTTCCTCACGTCTCCCGCTCCCATTTACATCTTTAATAAATTTTTGTCAAGCAAATTATCATCTTATTTCCAAATCTATAACCACTTGCTTAAATACAATAAAATAATTCTCCTACAAATTGTTTCTCTTAATCTCTCTTATCATCAATTCTTAATCTATTTTAATGATGGCCAATTATTTATAACCAAGCATCCTTCTTAACATTCCACTAAATCACAATATTTCTGCAGGTAGGTCTTGAATTTCTTCCAATCTTCTTCAATCCTTTCTTCTCCCAGGTCTCGGATTCTGCCAGTCATCTCCGCCAGTTGCATATAGTCCATCAGTTGCATCTGCCATTCTTCCAGTGTGGGTAGATCTTGAGTTTTCCAGTTCTTAGTCGCAGCCATTTTCACCTTGTTTGCTGTGCATGCCTTGCACTTCATGTGGTACCTGCAGGGTTTAATAGTCATACCTTCAACCAAGGCAGGCATTTTAGATACTGCCTCTAAATTCAAATGACCAAATTTCCGGTGAAAATCATGAATACATTCTGCATGCAAACTTTTGTTAGAACCTGCAATGCAACAAGTTTCATCCTGCACAACATCATCAAAATACAAAGCAAACAAACAATCAACATATTCAGCATGCAATACATAATCGTTTTTCTTTGTGATGGTGCACTTCTTGTTCTTGAAGGAAACGTCAATGTTCCGTTCATTCAGCTGCGCAACGCTGAGTAGATTATGCTTGGCATCTGGTACGTAAAGAACATCTTTTACCGATAAGTCCAAACTGTGAAGAACAACAGTTCCGTAGCCTTGACTGGGGATCGTGTGGCCATCCGCCTGGTGAATCGCACCTTCCTGTGGTGTAAAAGACACGAACAGTCGCTTATCGTTGCACATGTGATGGGTTGCTGCTGAATCAACAACGAAGAAAGATCTAGACGTCTTCTGGACCTTTGCAACCTTTGGAGTGAAGCGTGAGACCATTGCCTTGTGCTGCGTTGTCCTGGACACTGGACCTTTGCCTCTGCTCTGGCCTTTTCCACGCGATGAGCTTTCGCTGCGCTGCTCTGTCTTGGCCCTGGGATATCTGCATTCCCTCTTCATATGGCCTAGACGTCCACACGAGTAGCATTTCACTGCCTTCAAAGCTTTGGTGCCATCTGGTGGTTCCACTGCACTCTGGGATGACGTCTGTGAAGACTCCCCCTTACCCATGCAGCTAGCACCCTGGCGGTCTGCTTCATTCTGAATCACGGCAGTATCACAGGCTACTCTGAGCTGAGCATGTGGCTGATTGGCATCAGATTCCCCACTTGCATCAGCCAGCCTTCTGCAGCTAGCCATCATGACTCTGGCATTAGCCTTCTGCGTCATCTCTGCTGCTTTAAATCAAGCTGCTTTATACAAGCTGCGTCTCTGCTGCTTCAAAACTCATTCCAAAGGCACTTTTAAAAGTTACTTTTGGTTTCCCCCAAGCCTTTGCCTGTGCCGTGGCAAACGGCCTTAAAAGTTCAAAGTCCAGCCTTAAAGCCATTAATTAGGAGCTGGCAGGCTGCCCGGAGCATGAGCACATACCTCTCAATCAATCAACTTGACGCAGAGAAGATAAGACCGGTCCGTTTCTCTGTTCCTCCGCATTCCGACTCGACCTCCGGAGCCCATCCTTCAGCTTGATTGCGTTTTTCTGGGCCCAGGACCAAAAATGTTGATTTTGCAGAGTCCCGTACACAGCAGAAGAATGAGCAGTACATGCCACATGCTTAATTTCAGTTTATTTACACTTCAATGCTGAGAGTTTACAAGCAGGCATCTTGCCTCTGCTAGAGCAGAGAGACAACTCCTCTCTCCTTGGAAACACCGAGAGAACAGAGAAAAACAGGAAACCAGTGTACGTCACATCCAGTCTCCTCTTCCCGTGAGAAAACCCAACAGCAACTGACTGTGGAATGTAAACACCTGTCTCGTGACAAGCACTTCGCTGCACAGTGAAGGAAAGCAGAAACCAACACTAATGGTCAGGGGTCCCTTTACCTTTAAGGTGGTTTGAGGAGGGGGGGCAGGGCCAGATCCCTATTTAAGGGACAATCTGCCTTCTCCCCAGCCTCTCCTTTTGCAACAGCATCCGTCCTCCCTCACTGTCTCCCATTGTGTTTAGGGGTAATCACAAGAGGGCCATGTATTTTTTCTTTTTTTTAAATAAATTCACATTTTGGATCACAGATTGGTCTTTTCCCTAAAGGTAAAGGACCCCTGACAGTTAAGTCCAGTCACGAACGACTCTGGGGTTGCGGCACTCATCTTCCTTTACTGGCCGAGGGAGACAGTGTTTGTCCACAGACAGTTTTTCCGGGTCATGTGGCCAGCATGACTAAGCTGCTTTTGGAGAAACCAAAGCAGCACACGGAAACACTGTATACCTTCCTGCCTGATTGGTACCTATTTATCTACTTGCACTTTGAGGTGCTTTCGAACTGTTAGGTTGGCAGGAGCAGAGACCGAGCAACAGGAGCTCACCCCGTTGTGGGGATTCGAACTGCCAACCTTCTGATTGGTAACTCCTAGGCTCTGTGGTTTAGACTGCAGCACTACCCGCGCATCCCTTGACCAGGTACATAGGCACCTGCTAATCAATAAAATTATGCATGCAACCAGCACCCTATATTATGACAGTAGGGTGTTGAGCTTGCTCCAATCATCATCATTTGCTCCCACAGGCAATTGCATGGAGACCATAAAAAACATTAGAACTGGTCCTCAGCCTTAGAAAAGGTGGTGTTATAATGCTTAGAATTTTTTTTCATGCTAATCAAAGACACATAACTCATCTGGAGTTATGACATTGGGCTTCAAGGTTACAAGTAATAAGTTTAAGGAAGGCCTGAGCTGCAGAAACTCTTGTTTTAGAATTTAAGCTCTGGGACAATGTTTGATTAAAAAATTCATCAAATGAATTTAATATTCACTCCACGAGAGTGACTGTTGATTTGCACCAATCGAAACAGAACTGAAATATCGTCCCAGTGGTTGTGTTTTCACTGGAGAAGAGAGATAAATTGTGTCTTGTGTCTGTGACAGATCGCTTATTGCATGTGCTTGGAGGTTACCCCTCATTTAATGAACTCCGACACTGTTCCTTCAATAGATTAAGACGTTGCTCTCTTTAGTGCAATCATTTATTCTCAATTTAAATTAAATATAAAGCAGGGGGTTCCTATTTGGCTTTTCCCTGAGGTTAATCAGATCGCAAAACAAAAACAACCCTACACCTTAAAACAATATATAATTGCCACGAAGAGAATCAAATAGCATGTGCTCCTGCAAACGAATCTGGAATTTTAATTGTGTTTGCAGTTAAAATTACAGTTTTGATTATGCAGACATAGAAAACGAGAAACAATGTGTGTGCAATGCCCCATTTCCGATACAGAACACAAAGCTCCAGGGATGCAACCTCACAAAAGTTAGTTGCGACCAAGCCCCATCAAAAATCAAGATTGAGTCATATTCTGCTGTTATTAATGATACTTTGTCACGATGAACTTTTGCTATCTTGTTCCCAGGAGCTATATTACGTCAGGGTGAATTTGAGCAAACAGCCAAAGTGACAAGAAATGTAATAGCATAAGTATGGAGTAGTTATGACGGCATTCAGACAAGCGGTTTATTGTATTAGTTTCACTGATTTATAATGGTAGTGCATCTGTCCCAGTTTCTGGCATTGCTCTCATAGTACAGTGCCCATTTCATTATGGATCTGTGGCTTTTTAACTGATACTCTGGCAGGTCACGCTAGATTTCATTCATACCAGTGGGCGTGGCATGACACAACAGCACCAAACATAACTGGACATGCTGCTTTCTGCACATTCTGCTTACGTTCCCCATGATTCACCATTGAAAATGGCAGGAAAGGATTGTATGCTGGTATAGCACCACAAATTGTGTCACTTGAATCCCACAATTTTCTGGGTTAATGGGGTTGTAAATGGATTCTTTCTGGAAGTAATTGACAAGGAAATGAGCACTAAAACTTCCACGATAGTCTACTAGATTTCCAACAATGGCTTTTACGCTGTGTGAAAGATCAAATAAAATGAGGTCTGAATGCAGCCTAGCAGAGGGGAAAGAAGACTTCAAACTGTTATATGCCAGGTTGCCAGGTCATGCAACCAAGTGGAATGGGTTTTGGATCCAGCCTAAGTCCCCTCAGCCCCGGGTCTCCCACTGCCATATTCCTGGAAGTCCCCTTTTGGGGGGTCTTACACCAGCCTTGGTTCAGCCAGCACTGACCTGCAGGTTAGCTCAGTCGGTACAGCATAAGACTCATCATCTCAGGGTCATGAGTTCAAGCACCACATTGGGCAAAAAGATTCCAGTATTGCAGAGGGTTAGACTAGATGACCCTCATGTTCCCTTCCAATTATACAATTCTATGATTCTATTAACTGAGCCACAGATGAGTTGGATACAAATGCTCTAAATAAAAAAATCATATCAACGGACCTAAATTAGGAAGGAATCCTGTGCACCAGAAGCTGACATAAAGTGAGACTTTGTTAGTTAAGCTAGTGTAAGATTACACTAGATGCAAACCTCGTTCAGCTGTGAAGCTGTTGGTGCACTGCCTAATTCTGGCAGAAGGAAATGAAGGCTTTAAAATAGAGTTCTATGCAAGGATTCAGGCTAAGAACTGGTCCTATTTGAGCATCCCATAATTAAAAAATCCTTCTGATTGGATTTCGGGATGTCCTGTCTTGGCTCCTGCAAGAGTGCAACCCCAAAAGATGCACATTGCATGAGTTGCTTCTGCAGGATATTGGATGGTAAGGATCTTGGAAAATTCACCAGCATTCTAGTGTGAATTTCTTCTAATATACCAATTTTTATATACATATCAGACTATTGTGCTTTTGCAAAACAATTTCCCAAATATAAGGCATTTTTGTATGTTGTTTTCACCAATATATGCATTTATATGCAGTTTACCCGATGTATTTGTATTTTCATACACATTGCTTGGTTGGAGAACCACGTTGCAAAATTAAGAGAAGTGCAAATTTTGAAGGATGGCTGTGTTTCGGTCCGCATATTGTTTCGGAAAGTGTGAATTAAGTAGGTTCATTTTTAAATGCACACTGAATTGAATTTTTCACCAACCCATAATTGCAGCTTGAGGGTGTTGGGAACGGTGTTCAAGAAAATCATCTGTATATTGAGGGTTGGCAGTGGAACTGAAGTGAATTTTGATGAGATTAGTAGCATTTCCTAGGGTAGCTTTGCACATTCCTTTTTTATTTTATATTCTTTACTGAATAATAAAAAGTACAGATTTGCAAGTGTACAGAGTAAGGTAAGACACAAAAAGAAGAAACAACAAGAAATAGTACCCTGTAGAAAACCAAATAGAACAAAACAATGTATTGTGTACATTAAATTTGTCCATGGCAAGTCTATGTTTATACACAACTAGTTCATGTGTAGCGAGTTTGTACATACCTTCAATCCACTCATTAAAGGGAGCTGTATTTTTATTTTTCCAGTTCATCAATACTTGTCTTTTTGCTGTGGTAAGGGTGTGTAATGTCCATTCATATTGTCCCTTTGTTCAATTCCATGTCTTGGGTATATAATTTAAAAGGATATTTTCCTATGCAAATTTAAGATTGTTCTGTACAGTCATGTTGCACATTCCTAATATACTCAATGACACTGACACATGGAAATCCCCACTAGTGGATACACCTGCTGTGAGAGAGCTTAGTAAAGGACTGATTGAAAGTGAGCATTTTGGCAGATGTTACAAATCCAGGGTCTCTT
Organism: Podarcis melisellensis; assembly: GCF_964234715.1. Lineage (NCBI taxonomy): Eukaryota > Metazoa > Chordata > Lepidosauria > Squamata > Lacertidae > Podarcis > Podarcis melisellensis. Next base: position 69,627,568 of record NC_138539.1, read on the forward strand.
CTTCTCGTGGATATGATTTGCTAAAACCCCTTGCCGTCCAAAAACTGCCAAGCACTTAATATTCACAGTGCAAATGCAACTAGTATAGAACAATCAACATAATGCTAATGAACAATTGGAATGCCAGATGTGTTGCATTTTAAACAATGAAGTGTACCAGAAGATGCTTGCTACGGGAACATAGCATAAATTCAGATAATAGGGCTATAAAACAGAGTAGAGATACGAAGGTTTTCTTTGCTGAGATTATTCATGCTCCAGTGATAAATAAATAAATGCAATCTTACATAAATTGCATTAAATCGTTAACGTTTTTACACACATAATTAATTACAGGTGCAAACTTTAGAACTGAGCTGTCTAATTACCTGAGTCTCTGTGTAAATCAGATAATTGGATAATTAGGCTCCTCTTTCCTACCATTTACAACCATAATTGTTATTAATTGTTATTTTATATTTATTAAGCATCAGAGCGATATTGCTCTTGAAGCCACGTCTCAAGATCCAGTCAAAAGGAGTTTCAAATGCATTTTCTGCAAGGGATTATATATATATATATATATATATGCTTTCGTAGATTTTCACGGGTACAGGAATGCAGGTTTTGGTGTCCTCGGGTGTCTTCCCGTGTAAAAGTTGGGGTGTCTAGGCGACGTTTCGACGAGGTCTCACTCGTCATCTTCAGGCTGGTGCTTTCGGCTTCTTGTTACTGGAACAGAGCAGGATCTCAGTGTTTGAGTTCCTATAAATACTGTTGAGGGGGTGTGGTGTATAGCCTCCAATGTTCTGGGCAGAGAGGAAGTTCCCAGGCTAGTGTGCCTTTTCTTCTTTTGTTCCTTAATTACTTGAGGGATATCTTGACACAGACACAGAAGAAAACAATGGCATGGCCCTCCTTCCTTATATCAAGGGCACTACAGATAAAATTAGCAAAATCCTCCATAAACACAATATCAAAACAGCCTTTTGCACCAACCAAAAAATAGCCAATATCCTCAGAAACCCCAATGATAAAATCCAGTTGGAAAACCAAGGGGTCTATGAAATACCCTGCAAAGTCTGCCCAGCCACGTACATTGGACAAACAGACGAATAAATGCACGTATCGCAGAACACAAGAATGCCGTCAAAAAAGAAGAAAAAACTTCCTCTCTTTTCCAACACATGAAAGAAACAGGACACGAAATTAATTTTGCAGATTCCAAATTGCTCTTTAACATGGAACATCACCACAAGAGAATAATCATGGAAGCCATCGAGATAGAGAAACACCCTCACAACATGAACAAGCGTGACGACACATCCCGCTTGCCAGACATCTGGAAATTAGCCCTCCCCACAAAAACTGACACCAGATCCAGAGGCACACAGAACGCCATCACCAATCAACCACACCAGACCCAAACCCAGACCCTCTCCACAGATAAATTACAGACACCATCCAGTAGCCAAACCATGGTGGCACCTCCGGATGCTGCACCCCCCTGCAATCCCTACACAGATCTGGCTGACACAGGCCACAAAACCACAGCTCGCCCCTATACACGAAGCCAAGCCAGAGCACAACTAAGTGCAGTACAGCCATCTTCTCAGAAAAACTCTTCACAAAGTTCAAGAGGTCAAGACACAAAGACTTTAGCAACTAATCCACACCTAATGACCCACCTAAGTGGTACTCAGGATATCACTCAAGAAATCACTCAAGATATCCCTCAAGTAATTAAGGAACAAAAGAAGAAAAGGCACACTAGCCTGGGAACTTCCTCTCTGCCCAGAACATTGGAGGCTATACACCACACCCCCTCAACAGTATTTATAGGAACTCAAACACTGAGATCCTGCTCTGTTCCAGTAACAAGAAGCCGAAAGCACCAGCCTGAAGATGACGAGTGAGACCTCATCGAAACGTCGCCTAGACACCCCAACTTTTACACGGGAAGACACCCGAGGACACCAAAACCTGCATATATATATATATATATATATATATATATATATATATACACACACACACACACACACACACACACACACACACACACGGAGTGATGGCAAGGATTACGATAATGCAATTCAGTTCATGATCAAGGGATCTATCTAATGGTGGCTGTGTGCTAGTAGAAAGCATGTCCTCATCTGAAATGTGGGGCAGCTGATTTTTGCTCACCCACCCTCTGCTGTCCTCCACTCCCCCATAAACTGGAGGGAAGGGACACTCTGGAACAATTCTGGATATGACAAAGAAGGCTGAAATAGGTGGGGTGGGGGCATGTACCAAAAAAATCAGACGTCACAAGGGAAGGGGGAGGAAAATCAATTCAATTTGCATTTAAAGGTGAACCTATCAAATCTGCATTTCCCAAAACAATATGCAAACCGAAGCACAGTCATTCTTTGAAATTCACCTTTCTCCAGATTTGGCATTGCAGTTCTGCAGCCAGGTAATGGGAACAGAAATGCACATACTAGGATAAAGATGCATATATTTGTGAAAAGGTAAATATTAGGGGGGAAATGATTTGCAAAAATGTGTGTATTAGGCAAAGCTGCACACCAACTTCTGCATTTGCACACTTGCAGAAGTTTGTGTGCAGTTTTGCTTGCTTTCACCTCCTGGGCTGGATCTAGACACATCAAAAAAGCGATTCAGTTAAGCACGTTGTAAACTTCATATGGGGAAATCCTGTTGGCGAAAGACAGGACTCCACATCGCCATCTGGTGTCACAGTGTTATAACGCATATAAAGCGCTTTATCTTTATGAATGTAGCTAAATCACTGTTGTGCTGATCTCACCCCCTCCCCAGTTCCTTTAATTAGCTCCTTCATTATAAACATCAGCATGTAAGTTCCTTGCAGGCACTTATGGCACTGCAAAGCTGCCATTAACAATGACTGCTACTGAGAGAGAAAAATCAAAATGGCACCAATAGGAATTAAAAAGAGTGATTTGCAAACAATAGTTCTGTGTCATGACTGCAAAGCTGCTGGAGGGTATTTTTATATTTGGATTATATTGTAGTTATTATTAAGTGCAACACTGCAAAATAGCTGTCAACTTACAGATTTGAAAATAAGGGACCAGCAGCCTTGAAAATAAGGGATCAGCAGCCAAAATAAGGGATTTTTCAGACACAGGTATATTCAACTTCTGAGCCCCTCTGAGCCAAAGACAGAAAGCCCAGCCAGCAGCCAAACGAAGCCTCAAGCGGTGGTTCCCACAGCGCAGCAACCTGGCAAAGGGGATGCAGCAAGGAAAACCACCACCACCTCTCCACTGGGAAGCGCTGAGCAAAGGCGAGTCCCCCCAAGGCATGCAAGCTCCACCCCCAAGTCATTCTTAGACTCCTTATTGGATGAGCAATGCAGCCAAGCAACACAGTTGGAGCCTCCCTCCTCCCTGGCTGGCAGGGAGGGAGAGGAGCTGCTTCCTTTGAAACCCGGGAAATTTAAGGGACATCATCAATAAGGGACAGCAACGGGACACAGCGCTGGGATAAGGGTCTTTCCTGCCAAATAAGGGACGGTTGACAGCTATGCTCTGCACACACTTGTTTTCTTTCTAAGTCACTCCTTTAACCAATATTCGATTGTGCTTCAAGCACTACCACACATTTAACACCCACATATTGACTGCACTGCAACCTGTATTTCTTTGTTGGATGATTGTATCTTGGAGAAAATGATCGACCCACACATCTGATGAAATGTTCTCCATCCCACAAAACCTTATGCCTCAGCAGTTGACTGCCTCTCTCCAACCTGTACCCTGTGATCAGCATCCGAGGCCAGAGGGTGGCATCACGAGAGGTTTAGAGGGTGGCAACATGAGAATGGGCCTTTTCTGCAGTGGCTCCCCATTTGTGGCATCTTCTTCCTAAAGAGAAGACTGGCGCCTTCATTATGAACTTTTAGGCACCAACTGAAAACATTTCTCTTCAACCAGGCCTTTGACTGAATGTGTTGTTGGAGGCAGTGGGGGCAGGAGGGGCTTTTGGTTCATTTTTGTTCTTGCTTTTATTATGTGTTTTGGTTTTTTATCTTGTATTATTGTGTTGTGAACCACCCTGGGATCTATGGATGTAGGGCGGTATACAATATACCTTCATTCATAAATTATACATATATCTCACAACAAGATGTCCTAGGTCATTTAGGTGTTGTAGCAACAACTACATGGCATGCAGCCCTCTGCGGTTTGTCTCAACTGGTAGTGTCTGCACTGTCTGTGAAGTCTACAACTTTTATCTTTACCGATATGCTCTTCTTGTGGCCTGCATGAATTGCCGTGTCCGCCTACTGAAGAGATATTTGTTGGGAAATTTTCAAGAGCCAATTTGAGTCTAGGAAACATATTGGGACCTCTTGTTTTCAACTGTGAACACTGCTGTGACTGAGAGTCCTGTGACTGCTCTCTCCATCACGATCAAATTTGCTGTTCATTTACACATAACTTGGTGTTCTTCTTTCTACAAAGTTATATGTTTCACCTATGATTTCATTACCTTGTACCTCCAAGCTTCATTCGATTTCCTTGCTGCTTTGTTTGTCTGTGCTTCTCTTTCTGGTCTGAATGTGATAAGGAAGCTTATGTTTTCTAGAGTCTTCTTGGTACCTGTCACTTGATACTCAATGTAACTGGTAATTTTGTGATTGAAAGACCATTATTTGAATCTCGCCTCTACCACAAATGCTGCCAATTATACCAGGCAAGTCAGAGTGCATGGAAGTACATGTTACAAGGGGAGCAAAAAAACCATATCTATGTGAGGAGTTCTTCCCTTCATTAAAATGTCATCATTGCTGTGTCCCATTAGTGGGGAAGACCTGCAGATTACTGGAACAACACATTCTTTCCATGCAAACAGTCCCATATTCAGTCCAAGTAGGGCAGAAAAGTACTCTTCCTCTCTGGGTGATCCCAGCCCATCACTTTTAAATAACTGCTGCTTTTACACATTTTAATACTGTTTGATGATCTGCATTGTGTTTTATATTCTGTTTCTGCACACAGCTTCTATCTTCTCTAAATGTATGGTTGTCTATACATTTTGAAATAAATAACATTTATTCTCTAGATTTCGGTGGATGCGACGTTTGGGAGAGATTGTTGAACTCACGCCCTGCTTGAATACTTCCCACATGCATCTGGTTGGCAACTGTGAGAACAGAATGTTGGATAAGTCTTTGGACTGATCCAGGAGGTTCTTATAATGTTCATTATGTCTCCGGATTTCATTCATTAAATATATGCTGGTGGCTAGGTTGCTTGCTCGGTTGAATACATTGAGTCAAATGAATTGAGTTTCAAGCCAGGAATGTGATGACGGATTCAAAGCTTGTGCTTTTGTCATCACCATCGTTGGTTAATTTATATATTGCTTAAATGCCAAAATCACCATCATCACTTTTAATTTGTATACAATTTTTCTATCTTACAATACCCAAGGCAGTTTACAAGCTGAAGAAACAAAGAACACACAGTGGTACCTCGGGTTAAGAACTTAATTCGTTCTGGAGGTCCATTCTTAACCTGAAATGTTCTTAACCTGAGGTACCACTTTAGCTAATGGGGCCTCCCACTGCCGCTGCACCGCCGCCGTGCGATTTCTGTTCTCATCATGAAGCAAAGTTCTTAACCCGAAGTACTATTTCTGGGTTAGTGCACAGAATCTACACTGGCCACATGGTCAATATCAATTTATTTAATGTATTGATTTAATATAATTTATTACCTTCCCTTCACCCTAGTGTCCCAAGAGGGCTGTTTGCAACATGTGAATTGCCCCTAAATGTCTGGATATTGTATAGTTATTGTTTTCATTAATGGATGTCATGAAAAGACACACAGTTGCTGAAGGCAAAAAATAATTATGGGGCTGACTTCTAATATGGAGCTGACTTCTAATACAGCAAGTGTTAGATTAAGTTTCTGGAAATGCCAGTGATACTATATAAAATCTGGCATGTATCAGAAAGTAGTTCCTTCTAAATGTACTATGCTCCTCTCTGGAAAGTAATTTTAACCACTCCAAAGAAGGGGTAATCAAACAGTGCCTACTGAAAACTTTCTTCGTATGAATTTTATATTAATTTTTAATTAATGTCATATATTACTTGGGCTTTTATGCAATTACATGATAAATTATTCAATTTTGATGTTCGGTTTTAGACAGATGTTAAATCAAAGACGTGAATGATTAAACACATTTTAATAGATTTCCCACTATGGCTTTATTCGCTATATACAAATGAATTCTGGTCTTCGTGTAAGTGTGGAGTTGAGGGCTGTATTTCTTTAAGAAAGGGGACCTTTATCTGGCTCCCGACTTTGATTTTGTTGTAAAGCAGCCATGATGTGGTTCACATGCCTTAAACAAAAGCTCCTTTGCAAAGAGAGTACGGCTAATTATGCAGATTAACTTCCAAAAATAAAGCTTTGAAAGTCAAAAAATGCCAAGTCACAGAACATTTCCTAAACTAGCCTGGCACCCTTGCTCTTCCAGCTAATGGTAGCTGCGAGTATTTCTAGTCTGCTTGTGCTCACTGAAGCCAGGTGAGAATATAGGATTAGATGAGGACAAAGATAACATGGCAAACGTTCCTTTCCATTCAATCCAGAATGTGAACTGTAACAATATTGTATAGAGACACCTTGTAAGTGCCAGAGTTCACCTTCAGCAAGCAATAGTAACATTTTATTGGATCAAGCAGAAGTCATCACAGTTTCGTCAGGAGTCAAAACTGCACATACAGAAATAAAGCCCATTTTAAAATGATTCTCTACACGGAGCTCCAAAATGAGCAGCAGCAATTTCCGTCAAAGTACAAGAGTTGCCACCCTCGTTTCCTGTACAGTGGAAGTGTTTTTAATAATATTTTTTATTTATTTGAACAAAAACATATGCCTCAATAACACACAAGAAAAAAAAGTGAACAGAATAAAAACTAAAATTAAACATACCCAAAATACAAATTTGGGTTGTTTCATTCACAGTCCCTAGAAAAAAAATAACCATTATTACTACTGATGTTGGGGGATAGTAACATTTTTTAGAATATTCATTTTATTTATAAATATTAGTCTATTGTCCATGTATGGCAGAAGTTGAGGTGAATTTGTGAATTGTTTCTCAGGTGAAACTTGTGAGGAATTTGTTACTGATTACTAGGCTGGCTTCAAGTAAGATCTCTCTCATTCACAATTTGGATATGGATGAGGAGTTGAAAGTGGTCAGTATCACTGAGACCAGTGTCAGATTTACGTATAAGCTAAACAAGCTGTAGCTTAGGGCCCCACTCTCTTGGGGCCCCCAAAAAAAATTAAAGGAAAAAAACCTGGATGTACATTTCCAAAATATAAGATAAAAAACAAATAAAATAAAACCTACATACAGCAACAGTGTTTTGTGTTGTGTAGGCTCCTATGATGTAAGTAATGGGCCCTGACTGCTACCCTGCTCCCTAAAATATCACTGGTTTGCTAATTCTTTATCAATTACTTTGATAAAATACATATTTTGTTATGTGCAAATGGCTTTAGATACCTATTAGGTCCATAAATTACCATATAGCATATATTGGGACACCAAAAACAGTGACAATTTATTGTTGACAAAGGACAGCTGGACATATAAAGGGTCCCATTACCTTCAGTAGTTTAGGGCCTCATCAAACCTAAATCCGGGACTGACTGAGACCTGGGTAGGTGAGCAGGTGGAGTTGGCCTCACTCAGCCATGCCCACCTGGGTACTCGGTGCATCATCAAGATAGACTTGAGGGTCATGCAGGGGGATTTGCTGTAGTCTATACTGATTTCTAAAGAATTGATGCTTTTGAATTATGGTGCTGGAGGAGACTCTTGAGAGTCCCATGGACCGCAAGAAGATCAAACCTATCCATTCTGAAGGAAATCAGCCCTGACTGCTCACTGGAAGGACAGATCCTGAAGCTGAGGCTCCAATACTTTGGCCACCTCATGAGAAGAGAAGACTCCCTGGAAAAGACCCTGATGTTGGGAAAGATTGAGGGCACAAGGACGACAGAGGACGAGATGGTTGGATAGTGTTCTTGAAGCTACCAGCATCAGGATTTTAGAGATGCTTAGGTGAGGCAGGGCCAAAAAAAGATTGGGAACCACTGATCTAGAGTTTGTGTTCCTGGCACTGGGCAATCAGGACAGATATGGGATTCTGCTGGCTTACCGCCCACCTCGCTGCCCAGCAGTCTCCCTGGCTGAGCTGACAGAGCTGGTCTCGGAGGCAGTGTTGAGGACTCTGAGACTGCATGTTCTGAGGGACCCTGTCATTTAGAATCATAGAATCATAGAATCATAGAGTTGGAAGAGACCACAAGGGCCATCGAGTCCAACCCCCCGCCAAGCAGGAAACACCATCAGAGCACTCCTGACATATGGTTGTCAAGCCTCTGCTTAAAGACCTCCAAAGAAGGAGACTCCGCCACACTCCATGGCAGCAAATTCCACTGTCGAACAGCTCTTACTGTCAGAAAGTTCTTCCTAATGTTTAGGTGGAATCTTCTTTCTAGTAGTTTGGATCCATTGCTCCGTGTCCGCTTCTCTGGAGCAGCAGAAAACAACCTTTCTCCCTCCTCTATATGACATCCTTTTATATATTTGAACATGGCTATCATATCACCCCTTAACCTCCTCTTCTCCAGGCTAAACATGCCCAGCTCCCTTAGCTGTTCCTCATAAGGCATCGTTTCCAGACCTTTGACCATTTTGGTTTCCCTCCTGTGGACACGTTCCAGTTTGTCAGTGTCCTTCTTGAACTGTGGGTGCCCAGAACTGGACACAGTACTCCAGGTGAGGTCTGACCAGAGCATAATACAGTGGCACTATTACTTCCCTTGATCTAGATGCTATACTCCTATTGATGCAGCCCAGAATTGCATTGGCTTTTTTAGCTGCCGTGTCACACTGTTGGCTCATGTCAAGTTTGTGGTCAACCAAGACTCCTAGATCCTTTTCACATGTACTGCTCTCAAGCCAATTTCATTCACTGGAGTGCATTTGAATATAATGCTTTTTCATTTCATATTATTGCCAGCTGATGAAGATTTATCATTTATCATTGAAACAGTTCATTATCCTGGAAGATCTGCAGTTTGGAGCACCCATCATCTCACTTTTGTTGTGCCCATAGCACCACCGTGCTCCACCTCACTTCCAACTATATTTTGGAAAGCATATTGACTGTGGAAAGGCATTTTGCCTTTATTTCAGTGATCTTACAGTACCAATCCTACCATTCCTGGTTATGGAACATTTATCTGATTCTCATTAGTTTGTGACTCCATGCACATATTATATGTCTTCTGTTTATGATTTTTGATACAGGATAGTGTTATAAAAATATTGTTGGTATATTATTAGCCGACGTGTTGCTTGTTGTTGTTCAGAGTGTTCTATTTTGCAACGCAGGGGATTTTCTTTGTTGTAGAATAAAAAGTGCATCAGGGTGTCAAGATGACTATATACTGGATTGATTGACTAAATAAATAAAGTTCTTTCACATGCTGGGTTTTGTGTGTGTGTGTGCAACTTGACTTACCTTACTTTCACAAGCACATCGATCATAACAATAATTTGCTGTTATCAGCCACCTCCTTTTGTGGCACCCAAGACAAAAGAGGGGTGGGGGGAAATTAAGATACTTCATCTTCATGCAACTCTGAACCATCTAAGAAAGGATGAGCAGTTATGCTTGAATATTCATCTCAAATTGGCTGGCAGATACTCAGCATGGCTGAAATAAGAAGCCATTCTAGATAAATGCACTTTCATTGGGGTAACAGTTATTTTCTATAATTGAGCTTGTTTATTTTGATAGGCTCGTAATTTGCTTCCGTACATTTTGCCCATAGTGCATTTCAAGTGGTCAAAGTGCTTCATGTATATTATGGTTATTTTACGTCTTTATCTCTTTCTCCAAAGAGCTTAGAGAAGAATACATAATCCCTACTCCATTCTTATTTTCACAAAGGCCCTTTGAAGTGGGTTTTATGGCTTGCCATCTCTAATTAGACAAGTTAATGGAGGGCATGGCTATCAATGCCAACTAGCGACAATGGCAGGCTTCTACTGCCTCTGAAAAACAGTTGTTTGAAATTGCAGGAGGACAGAGGGATGTTGTGCTCATGTCCTGCTTGTGTGCTTCACAAAGGAGTCTGTTTGGCACAGTGAGAACAGGGTGCTGCTCTAGATGAGCCACCTGCCTGAATCAGCAGGCTCTTCCTATATTTCAGGAATAGGCAAACTCAGCCCTCCAGAATTTTTAGGACTACAATTCCCATCATCCTTGACCACTGGTCCTGTTAGCTATGGATCATGGGAGTTGTAGGCCAAAAACATTTGGAGGGCCAAGTTTGCCTATGCCTACTATATTTTATGGAGAGAAGTGTAACTGGACCAGGATCACCCAGTGACTGCTCCATGATTGCAGTCATGGGATTTTTGTCTATCACATGATGGTATATGTTTTGACTCCACGGAGTGGGAAGTGACGGAGGCAGGATGTTTGTGTTACTGTGTTCCGTGAAATGGAACTATTGTCCTTTTTTTTTCTCTTTGCTGTCTGATGCTAGAGAGAGAGGGAGCCATGTTGCAGTGCTCCGTGTGTGTTTATATGTAAATAAAGTAGATTAGCCAAAATGCTGAGTTGCTGAGGTCTGTTACGCAAGCTCCACAAACTCTGCGGATCCCTAAGTGTGATGGTGTCTGCTGGCATTGGTCGCTGTGATGTTCAGGCAGAAGAAAGCTTTTGAAGCTCCCAAACGATTGACCAGGAGGGAGAGAACATGCCAGTCGAGCATGTGTCTCTGCCAGGGTCCTACTCGAGTGCAGGCTGAGCTCCTGACACCTTACTATTTTGAGTCCTAGCAGGGACACCATCTTTGCAGGGACGTGCTCCCCCAATTTTCAATGAAGCAGCTGCCCCCCCAAAAACATTCTGTGTGGCTATGCATGCATACTATGGAGCATGCTCACATTGCACGCATGCTGTGGGGCAACAGTACAACACGTCAGCATGCATGGTGTTGGGGACTGAACAGAACAGGAGGAATGGGAAATGAGCCCTCGGTCTGATCAACTCCTCTCAGGAGAAGAGGGGAAGGGGGATGCCCCCCCCCTTTTCAGCAGTTTCAGGAGGAGAGGTAGACAGGGATGATGTGCAGATGAATGAGGAAATGCCTAGTTACAAGATAGTGGAGAAGGAGGATGAAGTTAGAGAGCAGACAGCAGAGACCTCCCTGGAGAGTATAGGAGGTGCGCTGGTCCCTTCCCATTCAAGAACAGAGAATGCGGAGGGATTTGACTCCTGTGACTTCCCGTAGGTTTCCAGAATGTTGTGGGAGATGGAAGAGAAGGGACTCAGAGTAGCCAACATCTGCTCTGTGTGGAGACATGGATCTTTTGTCTTGCAGCCAGATGACTGAATAAAAAGCCACAAAATGCAAACTGTTTGTTTTTCTTGCCTCTGAGGTTACTGGGGGAGGAGAGGATACTCCACGCTTGACAAATGGTGTGCTGATGTCACATGGTCCTTTGCCCCCCTCAGCAAGGCATCACATCTGAGTCCGAGCTTGGTAGTCATACCCCAGTACCACACACTCTTGACTCAGCTATCCAGCTGCAAATAAAACATTTTTAGCGTGTTTTAAGCACAATATACATTGTGACACAAGATGGAAAATTCAATGTATTTTTAAAGATGCTTTTTAAAAAAAGCATTTTCAGAACGGTTTTTATATGTGTATAGATTCCACCTCTGTCTCTCTAATGGCCCTTCAAGGTTAGACAGTATTTTTATCTGAACATATGAAATGGGCTGGGCTTGTAAACAGAAGGACATGAATAAAAATACCTGGAATCCTACATTGAATAAAATAATACATGGGATGATGAACTTGCACAACTAAAATCCTGCATTAAAATAGCCCGAGGATTTCCATAATTGTTCTTCCCACTTTTGGGTGGTCAGGTGTGTGGTGCACATTAGTGCTGTCAGGAATTGAACCACCCGGTTGAAAGAATGATGGAAATCCTAGTAAAGGTTACAGAAAGACTGAACATGACAGTGAAGGATTTAGAGAATTAATCAACAGGAAACTGTCCAGCGCTTCATTTCTGAAGAAAAGGCAAGGTATAAGCCTGCTGTCTTTATTATCAAGCTTCAAGAATCTTTTACAGCGGCTGAAACTTTTGTTTACTTTTTAATTTTGAAATCCAATCCACCTTTTCATGTTACTGCAAGATCTTGGCAGGAAGCCTGGTCAGGGTTTAAAGCATTCAGATCTCTGCCTGAGAATGAGTGGCAATTCAGGAGATATTTCTAAAATGATGCTTGATTAGTGCACCGGCCGATAGGGCGCACCTAGTTTTTTTTTTGGGGGGGGGGTGGAATAAAGAAAAAAAATCCCCCCCAGGCGCGGGGCTTGGGTTAGAGTTAGGGTTAGCTAACAGGACCAGTGGTTAGGGATGATGGGAATTGTAGTCCAAAACATCTGGAGGGTCAAAGGTTGAGGATGCCTGGCCTATACCACAAAACCAGCTAATGTCAGTGCTGCATTGAGGTGTTGCTGCCAAGAAAGTGCTATTGCAAGTTTTGTCAGCTCAACAATTGTTTTCTTATAGAATAGCTGAAAAGATTTTTCCTTGCAGAACTTAAATCATGGACAGGACAGTATCAGAAGTGGTGCTGCTTATAAGGCAGCAATGGCAGCTACATTTTATACTAGCTGGGAATTGTGAATTGTCTTCAAGGGCAGCACCACGAAGAGCACATTACAGTAGTCTAATCCTTAGATGACTAAGGGCACGCTTTGCTCTGGCCAGGCTACAGTACTACTGCCTAATATGAAATCTGAAACAAATTTTGGGGCTCCCCTTCCGGTAAAATATATTCTGTGGAACATCTGCCAATAAGGTGCGGACTTTCTGAGAACATCAGTCTTCAGGAAAAGTTCCAGAAGCATTTAGTTTTTATGAGTTGGAGTTTGATAAATACGAACAAGTCCACATACCTCATCAAACGCAGGGGTGGATCATGATATGGCAGCGGTGTGTTTAAGGTGGTAGTGAATAGATCAGATTGTCTCATAAATAATGCAGAGGGGAAATTAATTCAGCTCCCTTCTGCATCAAAACAACTCTACAGAAATTGCTCTAAGATTAAAAACTATCAGGAAGAGATGGTTGGGGTTTTTTTTTGCCACATTAGCACATGACTTATATAAGCACCAATTAGTTTATCTGTACATGTACACAGAGATTTATTGTCAGGATTGCACAGCCATGGTGGGGTTGGGTTTTTTTTTGGGGGGGGGCTTAAGATTTTACCTCAGATGTTCATCTCTTCTCTCTAACCATCACAGTTTCTTATCTCCATTGTTAGCCCTCTCATGTACACCATCCCAATGATTGCAGCATTCTTAACCCATGTCACATTAAAAGTTTTAGATTACATATGTAATTGCAATGGCCAGTTGCAGGCCCCTATGAACTTCTCCAACAAATGGGGCTTCCCCCCATTCCCTTCACTTTATTGATTTCCATCCAAACACTAGTTATCCTTCTAGCTTTTTGTAGCCTATTAGCTACAACCTATTTTGTTGGCATCCACCTGTTACCAGAGACAATGGAATGCCATCTCTTGGGGTGAAGTCAAACTGCTGCGTTAGCAGCACCAAAATGACCTCCCTGGGGCACAAGCCTGGGCACTGTGTATATGGAAGTCTGGGTTACCCGAATGACCAGACCTCACTGACACGGTCCAAAGGAAAGCAGACCAATTCATTTGGCACCACCTTGGCTGCAGGACTTGCTGGAAGGAGGTATACAAAACACCATCCAACCCTCTTAAAGATGCCACTCTAGATTTGTGTAGGGTTTACTCCTTAGCCTTTTCTTCTCCCAAAGATATCTCACAAGCCAATAGAGGTTTAGGATAAGAGTTTTCCTTCTCCTAGATAGGCTATCTTCCCATGTTGACGAGCCCCATCTGCCCCTCACTTCCCACTATAGCACATGCAGAAGCTGCTTTCTTTACTGTTTGACCCATTGCTGATCATCTACTTAATCTGCTGGAGCCTGTCTTTGCATGTAAGAGAAGTCCCTAACTCACCAAGGATTTGAGACCCATCAGCTACCCTCACCTGGTTTATACCCTATACAGTGGATGATATAGCATAGTTGTGTTTTCTACCATTCATTATCTTGGTCCACAACCATTATGAAAAGGTATGAAATAACTGTTACATAATATACACTTGTAATACATACAGGTAGAAGCGCAATTTTTTTTATTCAATCCATATTAATAGTTAAGGAGCGAGGAAGTGGATATATTTCAGAATCATTGATTCAGCCATTTGCCTGAATCATGATTCATACATGCAATTTCAAAAACTGATTCTGTGCTAAAATCCAGTTTGGCTTATAGATGCTAAATGCCTCTTTGTAAAAATGAACTTCTATGGGGTAGATACATATGATAACCATTTGTGCCACGCTTCTTTAAAAATATTCTCCTGTTATTGATCAAACTCAAACAAAATGGTCTTTTCAAGTGACTGCTCCTCACAGATATTTAAGTTAAAATAGTCACGGGACATAAAGGTTGCTCTTCATGTAATACAGCAAGGCCACCTGGTAGATTTTGAAACATGGAGTTGCAGCTACTACTTAAAGTGGTTCTCATTTAATTAAATGTGTAACTCCTGGGGCCTCTTACCCAATTTCACAGCTGCATCACAGCACCTTTCTGTGAACTGCTGTGCAACTGAATACCAAAGAGCTCTGAAGGTTTCTTGCGGGAAAGTCGTAAACTGAACCAAATCAACAATTTTTAAATCACATGCTGAACCTTACAGGCACATTTAAATCTGGTGCTTAAGTACTTTGATATTTATAATAGAATTGTCCTCAGATTCATCCCTTTTAATTTTTTACTCCTGAAAATACTGATCTGGTATTGGTGAGAATTGTTTGTTAAATAAGAGTCCGCTGTGATGAGCTTGGCCTCTGCTCAGATTTTGCCAGATTGGAAGCGAGTCTGCTGGTCTCTCTCTTCTCTCTGTCAGACACTTAGGCAGCAAAATCTAGCTTTTCCCTTATTCCATCCTGACTAGCTAAATGATTGCTCATTCACCCTAAAGAACTTGTCAATATTCTGGAGAAAATTAGTCAGACATAAGTTTGCTTAGGTGACTGTGACAGAAAAGTTTCCCCTAGGAATTTTGTGTCTGCATGTTTTAATCAAGAAGTTTTCAACATTTCCTATAATAAAGAATTTCATCAAAAATAAAGAAAGAAAAGAAAATATTGGGAGCCATCTCTTTTGAGCCCCTGATCTTTCTTTTTTGTTCTAATGTCTATGGGATGTTGTTGTTGTTGTTTAGTTGTTTAGTCCTGTCTGACTCTTCGTGACCCCATGGACCAGAGCATGCCAGGCACTCCAGTCTTCCACTGCCTCCCGCAGTTTGGTCAAATTCATGCTGGTAGCTTCAAGAACACTGTCCAACCATCTCATCCTCTGTCGTCCCCTTCTCCTTGTGCCCTACATCTTTCCCAACATCAGGGTCTTTTCCAGGGTGTCTTCTCTTCTCATCAGGTGGCCAAAGTATTGGAGCCTCAGCTTCAGGATCTGTCCTTCCAGTGAGCACTCTGGGCTGATTTCCTTCAGAATGGAGAGGTTTGATCTTCTTGCAGTCCATAGGACTCTTAAGAGTCTCCTCCAGCACCATACATAAAAGCAATTCATGTTTACTATACAAAGGCAGTAGCCAATGAATTAATTCTGCTAGCACAAGGATTTCTGGCTGCACAACAGAATGGCTGTTCCCTCTTTTCTCTCTTTGTCCCCCCACACATCCCCTTAAAATTGTTCTTCGGGTTCCCCCAAGCCTCTGGAGCAAATATGGGGAGGGCACAGTGGCACACAGGAGATGTCTAGGATGAGTGTGTTCTGTAGTTAAAGTGGAAATTCCTGCACTAGCTTTATCAGATCCAGTTTCCCTAAAAAAAACACACAGATAAAAAACCAAACCATTTCCCCTAAAAATAATGTGTGACAGTTATCCTCATTTACCTCAAAAATAGCTTCTATTCACATGAACTAACCCAGACCCTGCATTTGTCACCTGAGGCTTTTCTCTTGTGTTGAGATTGTGTTGGGATTTGTGTTGGAAAATGGAAGCACTCTGATCAAGAGAAATGAGCTAAAGCATAAATAATATTTCAGCTAGAAATGATAGCTGGTTGGCACTGGCTTCTCACAGGAGACAAAGAGTGCACATTCGGGAGTAAAGTCAAACCATTGGAGAGTTATAGTGCCTGCTGTGGCTCCTCCCAGCAGTTATTCCTCCTCTGGTCACTGCTATGGATACCTGACTGTCTGCCTCCAAGCACTGTGATCATCTGCAAGGGATTCCCACACAGTAGGTTTAATGTCACTAGCCTTCATGTCTTGTTTGCAGACATCTCTGTAACACAGAGTTGGTCTGCCAACAGGCCTAATGTGTGAAGCCATGTGTGAAGCCAGCTCCCTAAGGAGCACATCCTTGGATATCCTGCCATCTTCCATTCTGTGTACATGACCAAGCCAGGGTAGACATCACTGAGATAGAACTGCAGACATACTGGGAATGTGGGCTTGGGAGAGCAAAATCTTCCTGACATATGAGTATATGAAAGGCATTGAAGCATCACACCTGGTGGGTGTAAGTTTCACATAATTCACTTCCATAAAGCTGTGTGCTCAGCATGCAAGTCTGGTAGCCTTTCTTCTTGATATTGATCATATGCATCACATTCTCCTATACCATTTTGGAGAGGCAAGCCATTGCCGTAACTGACTTGTCAATACACTTGTCCAGCTCAGCACTGATGGAAAGATTGCTGATTAAAATCCAGCCCAGCTAGACAAAATTGTCTACCACCTCGTGCATGATCACCAATGCCAATGTGTGGACTCCTGGTGACATCTGGTGACATCCTGACCCAGGATGTTGGTCTTTGTCATACTGATGGTATGACCAATCTCTATGCAGGCTTGGGCAAAATGATTGATGAGTTTCTGTTGAGCTTCCTCAGAGTTAAGGCTGCGTCATCTGCAAACAGCATCTCTCAGATAAGAACCTGCCACACTCTTGTCTTGATGTGGAGATGTGCCTGGTTGAACAGACACATCTTCTTCAGTCAAGCTGAAGAAGAAATACACATCTTCTTCAGTCAAGCTGAAGACACGCACACCACTCTTGATAGGGAAGGTGTCTGAAGAGGAACGGTCATATTGGATGGTGTTGTGCATGTTCTCGTGGAAGGACACAATTATATTTTGGTGTTTATGTGGGCATCCTATCTTGTTGAGCACTGAGAACTCTTTTTTGGCCGAGGAGGTAAAATGCCTTCAACAGATCTATGAAGGCAATGTATATGTGTGGTCTCTGCTCTTGACATTTCTCCTGCAGCTGGCACAGTGAGAAAATCATGTTGACTCTTGACCTCCGAGCTTTCAAGCTGCATTGTGACTCAGGATAGACCCTGTCAATGCGGAACTGTAATCTGTTGGGAAGTACAGGGGCAAAGACTTTCCCCACAGCATTAAACAAGGAAAGTCCATGGAAGTCGTTACAATCATGGTGGGCACTTCTGTTCTCTTATAATCCTTTTATTATAATTGTATTAATATGACTGTTTGGGTTTTTAGGTTGTATCTAGATTATGTAGATACATTTATGTCACATGCTGTAAACCAGCATGCGGCCTTCTGATGAAGGACGGTATACAAATTTAATAAAACAATAGGACTATAATTATTATTTATCTAAAAATAAGAATTCTTGCTAAATGCAGGCTCTCAGTTGATGGCAGCATGCTCCTGAACCCTAAAGCCCACATCCCACCTTCAGTGCTTTCTATAAAGACTTTACTAGCACATGGATCAATGTGTAAGAGCATAATGATTACAGCTGCCACACAACTCATCTTGAAATGTGAAACCTGGACTGCGTTTTGCTGGGTGCCCTGGACATTAGGAATTCAGTGTTTCAGGAGATCACAGACACATTGATAGATTGCACCTGGTATAGCATTAAAATAAGAGCATTTTAAAGGCACCTTTAAAAGAAACTGTTATCGAACTAATGATGGGCAGCTCGTTCACTTCCCATCTATGATGTCATGTTGATGAAATACTCACACTTTTTCTTTCTTTCTTTTTTTACAAGGAGATTGGGGCACATGATGATTAACTAATGGAAACAGCATTTGGCTTAGTACCCATTTGGAAATATTCCCAGAATCTGAGTCCTTCCTCGGCTATGGAAAAAGAAAGAAAGAATAGCTGAGGGATATTTTCCTTCAAAGCAACATTGTTAAAGAGCAGCAAGATTTTCTATGGAAGAAATGTCCTGATGCTTGTTTCCTACTTTTCAGCTATATGAAAAAGCTTTTAGTGTTTTGTTTAATTTACTTGCATTGTGTTTGTTCGTGCGTCTGTGTGTGTTTTAAGTTTTAAAAAAGTGAACTAGAACAAGAACAGGCAACTAGGGGACAATTTAATGACCACTTAAACTGTACTGGATGTTGGTTTTGTGTGCCCTGTGGAGTGCAGGGATTAAGGTGCAATTAGAATAGGATTTACAAATCTTTAAGCACAGCATTGCAAAGCTTTGAATAGTGTGAAGAAGGGGCTTGAAGAGTTTGTGATTGCTCCCTCAGTGCGAGCATCCCATCCCTAGGCCACTGGAATTCAAATAAAAAACTAGACTATACAGTCTCAAAAAGTTGAAATGGCCTGGAATTATCCATTTAGAGCAGTGGACTACAACTCCTACAATCCCTAGCTAGCAAGGCCAGTGGTCAGGGAGGATGGGGATTATAGTTCAAAAACAGCTGGAGACCCAAATTTGGAAAACACGGATTTAGAGCTTCAGGAGAGGCATTACCAGCATTTACAGCACAGTCTTAACCATGTATACTCAGACGTAAATCCTGTTCAATTCAATAGGGCTTAATTCCAGGGAAGTGAGGTTAGGACTGTAGCCTTAGTCCATTGTCCCATGGATGTTTGAAGAGCCCTTCAAGCTAAACCTTTCAAATATTGAGTGTATGAGAGATGAAGTGAGGAAGAGAGAAGTGAGGAAGACAGGCTTGTTGGCAGGCCTCTCCAATAAAACTACAGTGGTACCTCGGGTTAAGTACTTAATTCGTTCCGGAGGTCTGTTCTTAACCTGAAACTGTTCTTAACCTGAAGCACCACTTTAGCTTATGGGGCCTCCTGCTGCCGCTGTGTCGCCAGAGCACGATTTCTGTTCTTATCCTGAAGCAAAGCTCTTAACCTGAAGCACTATTTCTGGGTTAGCGGAGTCTGTAACCTGAAGCGTATGTAACCTGAAACGTATGTAACCCGAGGTACCACTGTATTGTCACATAAAGGAATGAAACTTTCTTCTCAATAATCCCATAGACCAAACACAAGCATGACATTTAAACTGTTTTCTTTTAGCATAGAGAGAGCCCATGGGGTCACAGAACTCTGTCTGCAGCAACTAGCAATGAAATCTCTATGAGCACACAAGTCTCTACATAATAATGAATGACAGATGTCCATCAAAATGTGATGCCATAAGACAAACCATAATTTCAGATCATGGTTAAGGAGGAAAGACTTTAACCAAGATCCCGGATAAGGTATGGATGATGTTCTGTGTCACACTGAACAACAAAACACACAGAGGGAGTACATCCACAGTAAACTATGGTTTGGCTTGGTTTAGCATTCCATGCAGATGTGGCCAAGGTCTCTGTGTAACACCGAATAGACCATAGCCTCCAATCTCAGAGGAGTTGAGGGAAATGATGCTTTTGTACCCACTCCACCCCTCAATTTGCTTTTGCAATAAAGGAATCAAAGCTTCTGAGATTTCGGAGTGGAGAAGTGGGGATTTCAGAAAGTTATTACATTATCAACCCTATAGCAGCTTTTGGGCTGGGAAGGGAAAACACTTCCAAGGAAGGGAGAGTCAATGTTTTGAAAGCGGCAACAAGTTATGTTGCTGGCTCGTTCCCCAACATTTTATTTTATTTTTAATTAAATTTGTATACCTCCCTCCAGCCGTAGATCACAACCTAAAATGATAATATAAAAAACACAAAATGCATAATAAAAATAAGAACAAAAACAAACCAATTATGCCCCCTCGC
Organism: Podarcis melisellensis; assembly: GCF_964234715.1. Taxonomy (NCBI): domain Eukaryota; kingdom Metazoa; phylum Chordata; class Lepidosauria; order Squamata; family Lacertidae; genus Podarcis; species Podarcis melisellensis. The sequence goes on from NC_138539.1 coordinate 69,647,800, forward strand.
ACAACCCCTTTAAAAGGGCATCAGATGTTAATCAGCTAAATACCTGGTTGAAGAGGAACATTTTTGCCTGGCACCTAAAGGTGTGTAATGAAGGTGCCAGCCTAACCTTGGGGGGAACATTCAGCAAATGGAGAGCCACTACAGAAAAGGCCTGTCCTTGTGTTGCCACCCATCCATGTGCTAAAAGGGAGGGAGGGAGACATTCAGTTCCGTTCACACTGAAAGGCAAGCCAAATCAAATTCACACTTCTCAAAACAATGCCTGAACCAGAATCCAGACCCAGAAGAATCTTTATTTGCACCAGCCACTAGCTATAGCAATGCCTGAACCAAAACACAGCTATCCTTTGAAATTTGCACTTTAACAAATTTTGAAACGCAGTTCTGCAACCAAGTAATAATGTGCATTGCAGATGCATAGGCCAGGGTAAAGTGTATATGAAAATATGTGTGTGTGTTCGTTTAAAAAATACAAAAATACATCATATTACCAGAAAGCGTATATTAGGTAAAATTGGATACATTTTTAATTTATGTGTTCTGTTTCTATGCTAGGGGAAGTGGGGAACTTTGGAAACAACTTAAATGGGGATATATTAACGGTCTAACAGCCTATATTTCCAAACTGCTTTGCTGCACGTTTTGTGATTTTAAATCTCTGCTGTGGTTCTCTCACCAAAGAGTACTTACCCCAAACCTGGATTTTGGCACTCAAGGAATTCTGCTTTTTTACTTATTCCGGCATGGCCTCATTTAAAATGGGTTGGCATGCAGAGGAGCAGATACACCTGGAGTTGCTACTGCCTGAGGTAAGAAGAGAAAGTCACAGGAGACCATGGTCATCGAGAAGTGAGATGGTTCTGAAAGGCCTTATTGCTTTCTCTGGACATGACTCTGACAGCTTCTAATTGTATGTTCAGAAAACTGTTTCCAGTGGATTCTGTGCACTTCTGACCCTTGTAATGGCTCTGGGTCTCTGAGAAAACAGAGAAAGGGCTTGAAAAAACTATATTCTCCAAGACACACTTGTGCTTCAGTTTCTTTTTTTCTTCTTTTCTTTTTAAAATAATTTTTCCATTTTAACAATCCAATCAGATAACATTAAGTATTCCAAATTATATAAATACATATCATATAGTCCAAATATTCTGCCAAATTATAAATTTTTGTTGGGGCTTCCCATGCTTCAAGTTCAGTGGGGCTCTAATCATCTTATGTTTCTACTGCCTTGAGTTTCCATGTGCTTCAGTTTCTAGGCCTTGATCTTGTGTTCTTTTCAGTGGCGTAGCGTGGGTTGTCAGCACCCGGGGCAAGGCAAGTAATTTGCGTCCCCTACATAGGCGCCGACCCCATGGGGCCTGAGGGGGCCCGAGCCCCCTCAAAAATTTGTTTGGGGGGGCTCTGCCCCCCAATAATTTAAGAAAATTATTAGTTATATTATGCTTTGTAAAATCACAAAATTATGTTGGTATTTTTTATTTTCCTTGTTTGACGATAGTTACCTTTTAAAATACATTCAGTAATGAGTTAAAACAAAGCCACTCCCGATCTAGAGAGGGGGTGGGGTTGCGGGCTCTCGACCCATCAACAATCTCGCGGGGCTGGCGTCAGCCCCGCGAGAAGCGGGGATCCCCCCTAGCTCATTAATATTCACTGCCCACGGCGGCAGCCAATCGGCTACCGCAAAGGGCGGGCCCTCACAGGTTCACTTAAGGTCGGGGCAGCCCGGGGCTCGCCCCTTTCGTTCCCCCAGCAGCAGCGGTTTGGAGGTCTTGGGCCCCCCAATATTTTTTATAAGTCGGTATGGGCCCCTGCCCCCCCAATATTTTTTATAAGTCGGCGCCCCTGGTCCCCTAACCCGTGGATTTGCACCCCCTAACCCATGGATTTGCGCCCCCTAACCCCCAGATGTTGTGCCCGGTGCGGCCGGCCCCCCCTGCACCCCCCACGCTATGCCACTGGTTCTTTTATACATATGCATGGCCAAAACAGCCAGGAATTCTTGGTAATTGTTTTAATTTTGCTTTCATTGAAGGCAGGCCAAGTCCTCAATGTACATCTACTGTAATGGGGCAGAATGAATATCTATCTGTTGTTCTATCAAAGCAGTTAAAAAGGAGACTCAGATCACTCGCCATAACATTATTTGAATTAATAGCCCATATATTTAGAAACCTACCTGGCTGAAGATCTCTCCCCCCCCCCCCCCGGAATTTCTGCATTGATTATAATGAGCAAAATTTCTTATTGATTGCACACATGGAAGGCATTTTAATGCCAACAGAATTAGAAAGATTGCTTCTTTTATGGGCAAACTTTATTTGGATGTAAGTTCCCCTAAAATCAATAAAGCATGAAGGTGTTTAGAACTGAAGTGTTAATTTTATACTCTTTGCCTTTCCTCACAATGCTTGGAACAGATGCTACTGCTGCCTATTTCATTATTTCACCTGGAAATAATGGGGTTAGATCTTTTGTTAATGTTTCTTATTTGCACATCTGAACTACAGACTGATGTGAAAGCTGCCCCCTCTCTCCAGGAAGCCTAGGGAAATGGAGTTCTCTGTGTGAAATGAGCATCTCTAACAGAGAATTTTCAGGAGCTTCACCAATCACCAATTGCTATAATTCTTTTGAGGTATGGCATGGCACTTAAACCAGTGTGAAACATGCAGCACAGATGGATGTAGGTTCTGAATTGCATTAACCTCAGAGCTATTATTTAGTACCAGTAACAGATGAACAGTGGATAGTCTTGATATTCACACAGATTTCAGATGGATGGATGGATGGTTTGACAGATAGTAATACTGGATTAGAATAACAAACTTTATTAAAGATCTGCCAATCAAACTGACAGCACAAGACTCCAACACAGATCTGTTCTGTAGAGGAAGGTTTCCAAGACAACACAGCCACAGACAAGACATAGAGTTTTAGCAAACCAATACGAAAGGAAATGGAATAGTACCTCCTAGTGGTCAGTGGTGTTGCATGTATAATAATTAAACCAGGCATCTAACTCACTTAGGAACAGGAGGTTTAGGGATTGATACTGGGTATGTTTGTTGGGGCACCATTTGGGTTTCAGGCAGCAGAATGTCTTGGGCCATCACTGATGATTTGATTTGTAAAGAGAAACACATTTCCCCAAGACTAGAGTACTAATCGATGCATCTACCCAGAATGTGGCATGGATTGACACCTGCTTTGCAGGGATGTATTCTGGGAAATACAGACATTCAGCCTCCCAGAGTGGTTGGGGCAACCCAGTCAGATGTGTGGGATACAAATAATAAGAGTATTATTGTTTTAAATGCATCCTTAGGTATTATGATACAGGGGCAGGCAGGACATATCAAACCCAAAAGCGCAAAACATGCATCTTCAAAATGTCTTTTGCCTAGAAATTTAAAATACTGATTTGTCATAATTTTGTCCCCCACTCCATATGCTTCACCACTACTGGTTCCTTATTAATTGGTGAGGTCAAGGGCTGAGCCTGGGAACATCACAAAAGAAAGTATGTTCTTTGCTGCAAGGATATGATTTGCCACTTCTAATAGCTTGTCTCCCACCCTGCTTTTTAAATTGTTGATTTAACATTGCTGTCTTATTGTACACCTGCACACCAGGTGTTCTGTAACTGGAAGGTAGTGAAAAGGGTTTTATATTCATAGGAAAAATGTACACTCATGTATGTGATGTTTTGGGTTACAGTATACAGAAGGGATTGGAATCTTCAGGCATAGCTGTGTATGTGGCCCTCTAAACATATCTGGCCCTTGAGACTTTGCTCAGGCTACATTCCCTCCCCAGGTACATAGCCTCTCCCCAGTCCACATTCCTCACCAGACCCACTTTGCTTTCTTCTTCGAGTGCTTTTGCCAGGCTGGAATGTGTCCTTGGAATTCTGATATGCTTCTTGCTTGTCTGGATGGTGATTAGATTGAGGGATATACAAAGCTGACATTCATGTTTGTTGCTATGCCCACTCTTGTCCTACCACCAACATCTGGACCCAAGAAGTAAACCCACAAGGAAATAGCACCCTCAGACTGAAAAATATCTCCCATCCCTGGTATACAGAAATGTTTTTGGGAGACGGTAGGTGCCTGAATCAGAAAACAAAATGGCAGCCTCCCTCTCCCTGCCAGTAGGTTTATTTGTTGCCTTTCATCAATGGTCTCCCTGAATAAGCCACTTGAAGTCACCCACATCACCCTTTTCGGTGGCAGATACATTCACACACAATTTTCAAAGATTGATTAAAAACATCACATAGGATTTCACTTATCTCTGTAAAAGCCTTCACAGATTTATGAACAAAGACTGGTGTGATTTCAAGGTACAGTAGGTCGATCTAGGACTAACACAAATCTTGTTTGCCTTATGAACCAAGTACATTAGATATAAAATCACTGATGGCAAATAAATAACATGGAATGCATTGATGACATTTTTATGGGGTCACTTTTCTGGTCCACAACCATAATAGCTATTGTATGTCATTTCTCTATTTTAAAAAGGCATTTAAGTTAATATTTACAGACCTGTTACTGCCTTACTTGTATATCACCTTATGCATTTATGCATGAGGTGAATATTTAGTGAACCTAATTCTTATGGTGATATAATACATGAACAGGATCAGAATATTTCCTTCCTAGCTTTTTTAATAAATGTATAAAGTTTCCTAGAAAACACTATTAATTTCTACCCTAGGCTTGGAAAGGACAAGCAAAACTTCACATTGGATATTTTCCCAGGGAAATTAACGGCTGTCAGTATAGCTCAGAGCACAGTTTCAGCTGAAGTAGAATCCAAAGTGAATTATGGGTTTTATCCTCAGATGGACTATTTTAGGGATTGTGGAAGAGTGTAAGGCAAGCGAGGTGGGGAATCTTATCCAAATACTCCCATAAGTAATGAGAATCACATTACTTAGTATAACGTGTCGACTTAGCAAGATAAATGCAAATACAATGAGAATCATTGTAACTAAGTGTAACTAATTGTAACTACATTGTGTTCATTGTAACTAATGAATGCGTCTCACTTGCAGCTAAGAAAAACCTGTTTTTGCTTCTGGGGAGTGTGAAAACTCTGGAGTTGCCTAATGCCAGGCAGGCCTCAAAACTGATGGGCTGTGTTTGAGTCAGTGGGACAGAGGTTGTGTGCCTAGCTTAATTATTCTCCCAGGCTAGAAGTTGCTCAGTTAAGGAAGAGAAAACAATCAGGGTTTATAATATAATTACAGACTATGGTCCCATTGGAAGAATGTGGTGCATGAAAAGAAGGGTTCCCCCATCAGATCTCAGTGAAACCCATCATTCATTCATTATATTTATTACATTTATATACTACTTTCGAAAGCACTTCAGTGTGCAAGTAGATAAATAGGTACCTCTCTGGCGGGAAGGTAAGCGCCGTTTTTGTGCGCTGCTCTGATTCACCAGAAGTGGCTTAGTCATGCTGGCCACATGACCCGGAAAAACTGTCTGTGGACAAACATCATCTCCCTCGGCCAGTAAAGTGAGATGAGCGACAAAATCCCAGAATTGTTCATGGCTGGACTTAACTGTCACGGGTCCTTTACCTTTATACTACTTTTTCAGGTAGGGTGGGCAAGTTCATACTTCAGACTAAGGGCTTCCTGAATGTGAATCAGATGGACATCCAGTCTGAGGTATGTATGTATATGCGTCTACTTCTACCTCTCCTTAGTGATCCTCTGGAACTGCCAGTTCTTTACTGGCTCCTGCTTCTCTGTCTTTAATGGCAGCTTGATCTGCAAAGATTAGGAAGTGATGATGCTTGGCCTATTTGTGAAAGACTTCACATGCTAATTTATGCAGATGAAACCGCTTTCAAAGGCACAGGCGCAAGGCAGATGCATTTTGACATGTGAGTAGAGGGTCTTCTCGGTGGTGGCGCCCACCCTGTGGAACACCCTCCCATCAGATGTCAAGGAAATAAACTATCTGACTTTTAGAAGACATCTGAAGGCAGCCGTGTTTAGGGAAGTTTTTTAATGTTTGATGTTTTATTCTGTTTAATATTCTGTTGGGAGCCACCCAGAGTGGCTGGGGAAACCCAGCCAGATGGGCGGGGTATAAATAATAAATTATTATCATTATTATTATTATATGAGTAGTTGATAACCCTATGTGCCTCTCACATTCAGAATTTTGGTACCAGATTCATTATCATCCTGGAAGTCTGCCTTTTCTTCCCTCTAATTTCAATTTCCGATTTCAATGTCCCCAGAATGTATGTAAACTCTGTAATGATTGCTTAAAACAATTCTACTAAGCTAGGCAAGAAATTTGGGACAAGCACTGGTACTCTGGTATACAACCAGGGGACACTTACTATCCTTGTTAAGAGACCTTCAGCTGAGCAGCAAAGACATGCAGCAAGTATTATTTCATAACACTGTCATTAGAAGAACACATTAGGGACCTGTTTAAAAGTAATTTGTCGTACCCAAAAATCAATAATTCAGAGCTTAGCAGGCGAAATCACCGGGAGGCAAGCACACAGAGCCAGGTGAACATAATGAAATAACTCTGTCTAGAGTTAATTAAAATAATAATACAATCTAAGAGTGCTAAATCAAGAATTTTGAACACATCAGCAGAACCAATTTATCTTCCTTTTCCATTTGGAATTCCCATTACAACAGACAGTACAATTCTATTACACTCCCGTCTCCTTGTTGTAGATCATCTGATTATAATTAAGCATTAAACATCCCCCAAAGTGGGGAAATGCATTATGAGCTTCCCCCAACACATCACTTTTGTTATTGCCAGCTCCAGTAACTAAAATGGAATTTAAATAAATAAAGGCAATGAAATTTCATAGGTAAACTGAGCAGTTTCAATGTGCATCACGTAGTAATTGTAACTCTCCATGTACCGTTGAAATTATCAATATGGCATATAGAGTTTGGAAGTGAGCTGCAGCCCAATGGGAATAAAAGAAAAATATAAATAAAGATCATGAGTTTACCCAGCACACCCTAACTGAAAGAAAGTTCCCAAGATTCTATTTTTAATATGTAGACATGGAAAGACATTCCATTCCATTCCATCAGATGACAATCAGATGACCATCAGATGACAATCCATCAGCTGAAGAGGGCCATGGTAGTTCACTAAGGGTGCAATCTTAACCCTAAATCTGCTGGGCTGGGATGAGTGAGCTAGGATGTGGCAGGTGTCTGGCTCAGCCAGCAGGTTCTCAGCTCAACTTGGGTGCACTGAATCCCCAACCCTGACTCAGCTGGAGATACACCAGTGTAACTCCTCCATCTTGGCTCAGATGGAGCTAAACCAGCTGAGCTGAGACCAGGGCCAACATAAACTTTGAACAATGGGTGTTCTGAGGAACTGGGCTTATGCTGGATTGGCACTCCATTCTGTTTGGTCACATGACCTGGCAACGTTGCAGAACTCACATTGGGAAAAGGATGGTGTAAGCCAAACTCAGGCTTCCTTTCTCTTTGCCAGATTCAGCCAGCAATAGTCCCAACACAGGACACTGTGGTTTAGTTAAACTCTAGTTGTGTGGAGGGAAGCCAGAATTATTGCTTCTGATTTGTTTTCACAAGCTAGAGTTTAAAAAGCGTGGAGATGACAGGAAACTGTGGTTTGTTTAAGACTGGAAAAGAAACCTTCCATTTTCATTCTCTGCCCAAACAGAAGGATTGGAAAGGGGAAAGGCCATGAGCTGAGGCTCAAATAAAATTGTTCATGCAGGGAGAAACCATGGTTTCCCACTACATCTGAACCAGGTCTATGTGTGCTTCTGAAGTCAGCAGGATCTTTGCTTCAAATACTTGTTAGAGTACTTTAGGTTGGAATAGTTACAAAGACTGGTTGTTCAGCTAATACTAATATATATTGTTGATAATATTTTTTTATCAGCTCTGAATTCCATGACATAACTGTTGAATATTTCCACTATAGGAATGTGCTGAAACTTTATCTGAAGTGAAAAAAAATGAAGTTATTAAACTTCACATTTCATGCCTAAAGGTTTAATAATTTAATATCCTAATTAACCTGTTTCCTTACTTGATGCAAAATGTTAACTTCAATAATTAAACTGTGCTGATCAGAGAGTTCATATCTTTTTGTAAATATAAAAATGGATGTGCCTTTTCAATTCACTTTATTCATGCTCAGTAATTTTATTTCAGCTACATTCCACCAGATTTTCTCCTCTGCTTTATGGTTTCACCCTAAGACTACAATACTGAACAAAGTTATTCTAAGAATTAACAGCCCCATCATATGCATTTTTGTTGAGAATATCTGTTCTAGTGATGTCAGTGATGCATACGCTTGAACAAGACTGCAGCCCTATGAAAAACTACTTAGAAGGATGCTTCTGAATTAAGTTAGACCTACTTCTGAGAAAGCATGTATAAAACACAGCAACATGTAGGACACCCTGAATTGAAGGCCCATTCCCCATTCCACCCCATCACTAGGACTAACAAAAACTTGCTGTAGCATTCAAGCACTGGTCCCCACCTTTATCAATTCCCCAGCCTCATGGTGCTGCCTGAAGCCAATTGCTTCACCTAGAGGCACAGGAAGGCTGCCCCCCAAATCCCATGAAAATTGTGGAAATTCATTCCAGGTAAGCGTTTCTATAATTATTGGTGCACAGCCAGGTGTTTTGTAGGGAGTAAAAAAAAAAAAAGATTATTGTTCAAGTTGCAGGAAGAAAGGGGGAATGAAGAGGAGTGCAATGAGTCCCTTCTTAAAAATAAATAAATAAATAAAGCTGCTTTGTGCATCCATGTCTAATCCTGCTCCTTTCTAACATTTCTTTAGAGAGAGCCAGTATGGTATAGTGGTTAAGAGTGGTGGACTCATTATCTGGGGAACCGGGTTCGTGTCTCCGCTCCTCCACATGCAGCTGCTGGGTGACCTTGGGCCAGTCGCACTTCTCTGAAGTCTCTCAGCCCCACTCACGTCACAGAGTGTTTGTTGTGGGGGAGGAAGGGAAAGGAGAATGTTAGCCGCTTTGAGACTCCTTAAAAGGGAGTGAAAGGCGGGATATCAAATCCAAACTCTTCTTCTTCTTTATTGGTGTGTGTTTTTCTCTTTGTAAATCTGTCAAAGAATAAAATAAAATTGGGATTAAAGGATTTTCTTGACCTTCTTCTGATAGGAAATGCTCTGCAGGGGGCAGTGGGAAAAATGCAGGGAGGTTGAGGAGGGTTAGATGGAGGAGAGAAATGTACTCTAATTTTCATCTGAGGAGTGTTGGAGGGATACAGTTCTTTCTTTGGTCAGCATCAGAAGCTCCTTGCAGAACTCTTCCTCATTGCTCACCACCCTTTGATGGTGTCACTGCCAATCTTTAGTTTAAGCTAGAAATTTAGCTCTTTCCTTTTTTTGCATATCATGCTTCCAGACTCTTCTTAGCTTCTTGCCACTTCCCAGTCCTCCACCTCATAGGAGCCAACTTGTAGGGCTGAGGGGTCTTCAACCCCCCCCCCAATAAAATAAGGTTACCAGATGTTCCCATTTCCCAGGGACAGTTGCCGGATTTACAAGTCAGTCCGCTGACAAAATCCACTGAATTCAACTGAAGTTAAAAAGTGTCCCCGGATTCATTGGGGGAAAAATCTGGTAACCTTACAATAAAATATTTGAGACGGTTGCCCTCCCAAGGCTGATGGGCATTGCCATTCACATGGTGAGTGTGCACCACATCAAGTGATCAGTTCTGTGGCGTGGCACTTACCTGCCCCCCCAACTCTTCGTGACCCCATGGACCAGAGCACGCCAGGCACTCCTGTCTTCCACTGCCTCCTGCAGTTTGGTCAGACTCATGTTTGTAGCTTCGAGAACACTGTCCAACCATCTCATCCTCTGTCGTCCTCTTCTCCTTGTGCCCTCCATCTTTCCCAACATCAGGGTCTTTTCCAGGGAGTCTTCTCTTCTCATGAGGTAGCCAAAGTATTAGAGCCTCAGCTTCAGGATCTGTCCTTCCAGTGAGCACTCAGGGCTGATTTCCTTCAGAATGGAGAGGTTTGATCTTCTTGCAGTCCATGGGACTCTTCCTCCAGCACCATAATTCAAAAGCATCAATTCTTCCGCGATCAGCCTTCTTTATGGTCCAGCTCTCACTTCCATACATCACTACTGGGAAAACCATGGCTTTAACTATACAGACCTTTGTTGGCAAGGTGATGTCTCTGCTTGTTAAGATGCTGTCTAGGTTTGTCATTGCCTTTCTCCCAAGGAGCAGGCATCTTTTAATTTCGTGACTGCTGTCACCATCTGCAGTGATCATGGAGCCCAAGAAAGTAAAATCTCTCACTGCCTCCATTTCTTCCCCTTCTATTTGCCAGGAGGTGATGGGACCAGTTGCCATGATCTTCGTTTTTTTGATGTTGAGCTTCAGACCATATTTTGCGCTCTCCTCCTTCACCCTCATTAAAAGGTTCTTTAATTCCTCCTCACTTTCTGCCATCAAGGTTGTGTCATCTGCATATCTGAGGTTGTTGATATTTCTTCCGGCGAACTTAATTCCGGCTTGGGATTCATCCAGTCCAGCCTTTCACATGATGAATTCTGCATATAAGTTAAATAAGCAGGGAGACAATATACAGCCTTGCCATACTTCTTTCCCAATTTTGAACCAATCAGTTGTTCCATATCCAGTTCTAACTGTAGCTTCTTGTCCCACATAGAGATTTCTCAGGAGACAGATGAGGTGATCAGGCACTCCCATTTCTTTAAGAACTTGTCATAGTTTGCTGTGGTCGACACAGTCAAAGGCTTTTGCATAGAAGTAGATGTCTTTCTGGAACTCTCTAGCTTTCTCCATAATCCAGCACATGTTGGATTATGGAGAAAGCTAGAGACAAACTTTAAAAGTTGGTTATTCCACACCATCTTTGAGAGATCCTCAGAAACCACTCTCAGTTGTGTATGTTTGCCTGATTTAAAATGTGCCATGGTAGGTAAACAAAGTGTTCATTTTCCACCCAAGTTATTGTGCTACTCACTGCAAATGCTGATATTGCCTTCCTGCATTTCAATGAATTCCATTGGAAAGTTGGGCTTAGGTGCTCCTTCAAACAGCGCTATCAATTTCTGCTAGGATTCATTGCTATTTAAGAGCCCACTTTCAACAAGTGCTTTAAGAAAATGGATCCATTAATTCCAAAACAGTTTTATTTAAGACACTGGAGAAAATTCTGCAATAATTCCTAGATGGAAATGTGTAACAGGTGTTAATTTATTCAAACAGCAATTGCACGTAAAAACAAAAAAACCACACACATTACATTTATCTTTGTTTAGTAATATGCCTTCTCTTTCAGGATTCACTTTTGCTGGCAGGGTGCGAAGACTGATGAAGACAGGAATTGTGCATCTGAATAGTGCAGCAAGTATTGGGGCAGTATTTGCATTCTGCTTCAGGCAGAAAAATGTCACCCTAGAACAGCCAGTCAGCAACGTGTTGTGCTTTTGTGTGGAGGATAAGCATGGCAATGGATACTTGCAATGGTTACCTCCATTGCAGGGCCGAATTTAAGTTTGATGAGGCCCTAAACTACTGAAGGTAATGGGGCCCTTTATATGTCCAGCTGTCCTTTGTCAACAACAAATTGTTGTGATTTTTTGTGTTGACAGTATATATATATATACTGTCAACACAAAAAATCACAACAATTTGTTGTTGACAAAGGACAGCTGGACATATAAAGGGCCCCATTACCTTCAGTAGTTTAGGGCCTCATCAAACTTAAATTCGGCCCTGCAATGGAGGTAACCATTGCAAGTATCCATTGCCATGCTTATCCTCCACACAAAAGCACAACACATTGCTGACTTAAATATATATATATAGAGAGAGAGAGAGAGAGAGAGAGAGAAATTTATGGACCTAATAGGTATCTAAAGCCATTTGTGTATGTTGCCATGCAACCAGTCCATGCAGAATGTAGGTACCCTATATATAGAAACGAGCAAACCAGTGATAGTTTAGGGAGCAGGCTAGCAGGCGGGGCCCGTTATGTACATCATAGGAGCCTACACAACACAAAACACTGTTGCTGTGTGTAGGTTTTATTTTATTTGTTTTTTATCTTATATTTTGGAAATGTACATCCAGGTTCCTTTATTTGGGGGGGGGGCAAGAGAGTGGGACCCTAAGCTATAGCTTGTTTAGCTTGTATGTGAATCTGGCACTGTCTATTGTCAGAGGTAGTAAGTACCTCTCTGGGGAAAAATTCTTAGTGGTACATCTTTTATAAATCTCTGGGCCAACAAGCATGGTAAGAGCCTGTTATTTTCAGCCTTCTCCACCACCTCTTCCTTCCCAGATTTTTTGCAGAAGGTAAATTTAAGTACCAGAGAAGACAAATGAGCCACAGAATGGGAAATAGCTTCAAAATACCCCCATAGCATCTCTCTCACACCTGATTTAATGGAACTTTCAGAGGTAGGGATCATATTCACTCCAGGAGGCGAGATCCAGATGTTTCTCACCCACACCAGGGGTGTCCACTTGCCACTCATCTGAAGTCAGGCGGCCATTTTCCATTGCAGCACACCTTGTAACAAACTATTAAAGTGGATCTTGCAGGCAGCTTTGGTCAGCTGATTGGCAGTGGCTACAATCCTGACTGAGGTCAGCTGCACTCTGGCATTTGCCATTGGAAACTCATCAGGTTTTCGGCAGACATGGGCTTAGATGTGGCACCAGATTGTAAAGGTACTTAGTACAAGCCAAGGAACAACCAGGAGGGCATTTCAAAGCTTCTGGTTGTCCCTTTGCAGCCATGCCTTTATTCACCTGACATGTGACATTGTATAAGACACCCGGAGTAGGTTGATGTAACAGCCCTTAGGGCCAAATGAAGACCTAATTAGGCAATGGACAGGATATTTCTCACTGCTGTCCTAGAAGGGTGCTTAGGATATAAGTTTATATACCACTTAGGATCAAGAAAATGTTCAGTTTAAGTGTTGGGGTGGTCAACATTTATTGGCCTGATTTCATTGGCCAACTGTCCAATGATGAGTGTGATCAAAAGTGGGTATGGCCACTCCACTCATCCATTCATTCATTCACTCATCCATCCATCCACTCATTAATGTTTGATGTATTGCTGTATTTTAATATTTTGTTGGAAGCCGCCCAATGTGGCTGGGGAAGCCCAGCCAGATGGGTGGGGTATAAATAATAAATTATTATTATTATATATTATTATCCATTCATTACCCACCCTCTCTCTCTCACACACAGACATAGGACACACAAACCCCAGCTGATAAAATGACTGATTTGCAAACTGGAGAAGGGGCACTTTGCACCCCAATCAAGCCAATTAAAGCTCTCTGCCCACCCCAGCTCCATGTCTACTTTTTGCTTATTTGTTCTTCCCAGCATTGCCAAAAGTCCTGGGAGGTCAGAATAAACTGCTTGGGAGTCTGGATCATGTTTCCATGCTGAGAACTAGCCCACCCTAGTAAAAGATATCATAGTACAAAGAACACCATGGAAACATTACGCTATGGCTCCAGCCATATGAACAATGAAGACACTGCACTGTTCCCTACATGTAGTGGCTGCTAATGACTTATGCTCAATGTGGTCTCTCTGCCTTAGTCCTTCAGCCTCAGTCCTCTTCACCTGCAGCTTGTGAGAGCACTGAAGCAAAGAAGTGCATCCTAAAGATTCAGATGACTTCTCCTTTCACCACACACATTCTTATTCCCAAGGTTGATTTTCTTCTTAATATAACTAAGAATGTACTCTTCATTTTCCATAGGAAGTGAAACAGGCAGTGTGTATGTGGCGTACATAGCATTGCTGTTCTCAGCAAATTATTTCTCTCCCTGATACAAGCAGAAAGAGTTGCACCCATCTACCAGACTACCTCACATTTAAGTTTGCCATCATTACAGTTGACATACAGTTTTCCCTCCAGCCCTTCTCCTGTTGGCTTTAAACATCTCTTCTTCAGGTTTGACCTGAAAAACTAGCAGCACAGGTGGTACATCTTCAAGCAAACATTGATTGCCGCACCTGTTCATTGAAAGTTTCTTTAGGGAATGAAGTTTTTCTTCCTGGTACCTCAGACTTTGTTTTATTTTGTAGGACTAATGTCTCAGGTTTTACCACATGAGCTACTTTATTGACAATGTGAACACATTTCACAGAGTCAGCTTTCCAGCTGTAGCAACCTTCCACTCTTGAGACTCAACATCCCAGAACCATCCTACTTCCTGCTACGGCCCTTTCAAGTGTCCAAAGTGCTTTGTATGGATTATTTAGTTGTCATCCTTACAGAAGCCTATAAGGTATGTCAGTATTATCATCCTCCACTCCCCATATTTCAGATCAGGGAATGAAGCTGAGGATGGCTTGTGTAATGCCACCTACTGGGTTTATGGTAGAGGCAAGATTTGAAATGGCGGCTTCCTGGTTCCTCATGCAGTCTTTTTAGCTGTCCCTGAGACTTGGTTGTTTTGTAGATGCTTAAACATAGGGGAAATCAACCTGCAGAGTGTGCAAGGGCTAGCAACAGCTGTCATTGTTAGAGGTAGGTGGCCAATCAAAGGTGGTGGTGGTGGTGGTGAGAGAAGGACGTGAGGTAGGACATCATGAGAGCAAGCAGGACCTAGATAGGACCACACTCAATACCCCTCATTGAGTAGTTGCCAGGATCAATGGCAAATCCATGTTTACAGCAACATCTAGGCCTGCCCTATAAGTATGGGGAAACGGCGCTTGTGGATACCTCACTGTATCCTTTATAGGAAACTTGGTACTAGTTTCCTTTTTTAATAAGAAAGAAAGAAAAATAAACACATTTATTCAAAAGTTACAATACACCTTTGTCCACTGCCATAATATCACAGAATGATCATTCCAAACCTCAGTTCCACATCACTGTCATGTTGACTCACTGAATACCTTCAATAGAACCCAACTACCAATCTGGTTTACTAGACATTTTCAATCAATATATCTCCTCCACAGACACATCTGTGATGATGCTGGCATTAAAACATCCCATTCTTCTTCAATAAAAGAAAAGAAAAAAAAGGAGACCAAATCGTGTCAAAGGTATCTTTTTTGAGATTCCTTTGATTAGTCACTGATGGGATGTGAGACTTTCTGATGGATCATAACACTTGGAGCATTGCTCTAAGTCTCGATCGGTACTTGTTTATTTCCTTGGGTTTCTTTCTACTACTGCTTGATACATTTTCTTTTTAATTCAGTTTGCCCATGGCTTATATAAATATTCCTGAAGGGGCTTTCACTTAGTTGGCATCAAAGGGTTATGGGATTTGCTTGTCAATGTTTTCATTTCCTGGGGGGTCTCTCCCTCCCCAACCTTTCTCTATAAGTATATATATATATATATATATATATATATATATATATATATATGCAGGTTTTGGTGTCCTCGGGTGTCTTCCCGTGTAAAAGTTGGGGTGTCTAGGCGACGTTTCGACGAGGTCTCACTCGTCATCTTCAGGCTGGTGCTTTCGGCTTCTTGTTACTGGAACAGAGCAGGATCTCAGTGTTTGAGTTCCTATAAATACTGTTGAGGGGGTGTGGTGTATAGCCTCCAATGTTCTGGGCAGAGAGGAAGTTCCCAGGCTAGTGTGCCTTTTCTTCTTTTGTTCCTTAATTACTTGAGGGATATCTTGAGTGATTTCTTGAGTGATATCCTGAGTACCACTTAGGTGGGTCATTAGGTGTGGATTAGTTGCTAAAGTCTTTGTGTCTTGACCTCTTGAACTTTGTGAAGAGTTTTTCTGAGAAGATGGCTGTACTGCACTTAGTTGTGCTCTGGCTTGGCTTCGTGTATAGGGGCGAGCTGTGGTTTTGTGGCCTGTGTCAGCCAGATCTGTGTAGGGATTGCAGGGGGGTGCAGCATCCGGAGGTGCCACCATGGTTTGGCTACTGGATGGTGTCTGTAATTTATCTGTGGAGAGGGTCCGGGTTTGGGTCTGGTGTGGTTGATTGGTGATGGCGTTCTGTGTGCCTCTGGATCTGGTGTCAGTTTTTGTGGGGAGGGCTAATTTCCAGATGTCTGGCAAGCGGGATGTGTCGTCACGCTTGTTCATGTTGTGAGGGTGTTTCTCTATCTCGATGGCTTCCATGATTATTCTCTTGTGGTGATGTTCCATGTTAAAGAGCAATTTGGAATCTGCAAAATTAATTTCGTGTCCTGTTTCTTTCATGTGTTGGAAAAGCGAGGAAGTTTTTTCTTCTTTTTTGACGGCATTCTTGTGTTCTGCGATACGTGCATTTATTCGTCTGTTTGTTTGTCCAATGTACGTGGCTGGGCAGACTTTGCAGGGTATTTCATAGACCCCTTGGTTTTCCAACTGGATTTTATCCTTGGGGTTTCTGAGGATATTGGCTATTTTTTGGTTGGTGCAAAAGGCTGTTTTGATATTGTGTTTATGGAGGATTTTGCTAATTTTATCTGTAGTGCCCTTGATATAAGGAAGGAGGGCCATGCCATTGTTTTCTTCTGTGTCTTGGTTTTTGGGGGGTGTTTCTTTTTGGATTAGCTTCGTAACCCTGTTTTGCTGGTATCCATTGGCAATTAACACATTTGAGAGATTCTGTAACTCAGTTGTCAAGTGGTCTTTGTCAGCCAGGCGTTTGGTTCTGGAGATGAGAGTCTTGGCTACGGAGTTTATTTGTGCAGGGTGGTGGTGTGATTGTGCATGTAAGTAGCGGTTGGTGTGTGTTTTTTTCCGGTAGATAGTGTGTCCTAGGGAGCCATCAGGTTTTTTGTAGATTAGGACGTCAAGGAAGGGAAGTTGGTTGTTGGCTTCTATTTCCATAGTGAATTGTATTTTGGGGTGTAGGCTGTTGAGATGTGTGAGGAAGCTATCCAGTTTTTCCTTCCCGTGTGGCCAAATTACAAAGGTGTCGTCAACATATCTGAGCCAAAGTTTGGGTTTGTGTTCTGACTTGTCTAAAGCATTGGTTTCAAAGTGTTCCATGTACAGGTTTGCGATGACCGGTGAGAGGGGTGATCCCATAGGTGCTCCTTCTATCTGTTTGTATCTTTGTCCATTGTGGATGAAGTACGTGTTGGTTAGGCAGTGGTTGGTCAGGTCCAAGATGTATTCGGGGGGATTGTATTTGTTTTGAATGGCTATATATACACACACACACACACAGAGAGACTATATGTTCTGAGGTCCTTCCCCACCATTTATTCAACTTCCCTACATGGGCAAATCTCATTACTCATTTCGTTTATTCCTATTTCCCCCCATTTTCTTTAGAAACTCATTTTGCTGACAATTACCTCAAACCTCTAAGGCAAAACAAGCTATAACATGTGGAACATGTTAAGAAGGTCTGTTAGGCCTAGAATAGAGGTGCTGTGGCTGGGGGGAAATAGTTCATTTGAGCAGATTTACTCATTTCCTGCAATTTACTTTTCAAGTGCTGCTTTTATATATTTGGGAGAACTTTTTAATAACAACTTCTGAACTATGGGGAAAAAGTAATTCTCTGTACAAAGGATTTTTAAATCTCTTGTTTGCCTGTACTTGGATGAGTGTGATACGTGATGATTGTTAACTTTTTCTATCTGTGTGTGGACCGATATCTATAATCTCCATATTTTATCCACATGCATCACTGGTGGTGGGGACAGGGTGCTGAGCCGAAGGGGCCCAAAATTGAGAAGATCCGCAATTGAGAAGATCAATTTGGAGGTGCAAAATCTGGCCTCTCACAGGATGCCATTTTATGAAAGATTACCAAAGTCTATTCCTTTCCATATGTGAGCAAGAAGTAAATGATAGCAAATAGTCCTGAAGTTCAGAGGTGAGTTCTCTTAGGTGACTGAAATGGCATTGTCCACCCACATGAGGCAGGTTTCAGCAGGCTTTGAGGAACCACAAGGGTTTCAGAAGGACAGACTATCCAAATTTGATCACTGTGCCATGCAAGAGAGGGCCTCCTGCAGATGCCATCTTTTCAGGAGGCCCATTCTTTAAAATTTAGAAACCGGGCCTTCAGTGTGGTGGCACCTAATTTTGGGAATTATCTCCCATTACAAATCAGACAGGCACTGTATCCATTGTAACTTTATGACAGCTTGACTGGGCCAGATGGGCGGGGGTATAAATAATACAGTTATTATTATTAACTTGTGCTGGCTTGCTTTACGCTAGCTTCTTGAGTGTAGGATTGTTCCCCTGGAGGAAACAAATTATTCCCAACTAAATCATAACAACCCACTTTCTAGCAATAGATATCTTAATAAGGCATCTGCTGCATCCTCTAATGATAACAGCCTTGAGTGTAGACACTGCGGGTAAAGCTGTAAATATATTATACGTCAGTATTTCTTTTTCCTTGAGGCACTATTTCCATCAGCATACAGTCAACCTTGAAGGAACTCAAAAGATTAGGCAATGAACTCAGCACACATATATGGCAGAGCAGGCAATACCAAGTTGCTTCAGTTAATACATTTATACAGACTGTCATGTGTGCAATTATTGCCCCCATACAGCTTAGGCTTCAATCTCATACAATGTTTGGGATGTTATTGAACCTCTTTCAGTGAAGATTTGTATGTTGCAATGCAACATTCTCCTTCTCATTTTTCTTTCCCCTCTCAAATACTTCCCCTGTCTCATATTGAAAGCTTCTTTTTAATTTCTGCCATTCTAGTCTTGGTTCCATGTTAAAAAGGGGGGGGGAAGGTGTAGTATTATAAGACCAATGTCTTCTGTGCCACGGATTTATTTGTTTGGATGCTTTCCCTAATGCCCATAACCAGGGATGGCCCATCCCATTTCACTGCATGAGGCAAAATGGGAAGGTGCCAACCCAGTCCCGCTCCATTGCCGCCCCTCTGCCAAAGCCTTGTTTACCAAGATGGCATGATGGTTGGTGGTGAGATCTTGTGGTCTTGCCTGAAGCTACCGGTGCTTCTCCTCACTTCTCTAATGGTGGTGGCAACTGTCTCAGTTCATCTCGTGAGCAGGCAAGTCCTGCCCATCACAACAGGCTCCTTATCTCCCCATTTATCTATCTGGCTCACACTACTGATTATTTCATTGAACGAAAGGCGAGAGCCAGTGTGGTACAGTGGTAAGGAGCAGTGGACTTGTAATATGGTGAACCAGGTTCGCTTCCCCGCTCCTTCACATGCAGCTGCTGGGTGTCCTTGGGCTAGTCACACTTCTCACTCAGTCAGCCTCACTCATCTCACAGAGTGTTTGTTGTGATGGAGGAAGGAAAAGGAGATTGTTAGCTGCTTTGAGGGGAGTGAAAGATGGGGTATCAAGTCCAAACTCCTCCTCCTCCTCCTCCTCCTCCTCCTCCTTCTTTCCATATCCAGCCATCTTCATCCAATTGCCACGGTCGGGGTTATAGGCAGTTGGAGTCCCGGCCTGGTATGTCTGGACCGGGGTAGAGGTCAGGAAGCAGGAAGCAACAATCCAGGGGGCAGGAAGCCAAAAGTCCATGAATCAGGAAACCAAGAGTCAGGAAGCCAAGAGTCTGAGGGTCAGGAAACCCAGAGTCAGGAAGCCAAGGGTCCAAGAGTCAGGATACCAGGAATCAGGAAGCCGAAGCACAGCTAGGTGGGTAGCATGTTACTGTGGCAAAGAGCCAGAGGGAAATGCTGGTCTTATATACCCCTCCCAGCCCTTGCCACCAGGTACTACGAGTCTTCTGTCAAGCCTCACCTGTATGGCCACACCTTGCCCTTCCAGGGCAAACTCAGGAAGGCCCCAGTCCTGCGAGGCCCTACTAGTCACAGGGCCCAGCTCCTGTACGTACTCCTGACACCAATGCCATGAGTGGGAGATTTGTAGCTGGAATATGGGAGTCACATACACGTCTCCTGCTAAAAGTAATGTACTGATATATCCAAGGGGCAGCCTGGAGGTTGTGAAATGATGTCAATCCCTGCCCATACATTTAGCTTCACACTTAAATCAACAAGAGCTTACAGTGCGGTGCTTGTCCATAGAAATCTAGTGCGTAAGCAAGCTCAGACTGCAAGCACAAGTGAGCTGATCCAGTTTAAATGAGATGCCAGTTACATGGAACACTGCATGCATACTCTGTCTTCATGCCTCGCACCACATTTAAATCGCAAGCAATGCTGTTGTGATGATAGCTGAGTACAAGAGAACCCTCATAACTGGCTTTTATATATGTTGTCGGACAGATAAATGTCTACATTATTTAAGCACTTCAAAGAAGCATTTGCTAATTCACTAGGCTGAATGATTTTTTATGGTGGAGTTTACAAGCCAACATCCAACAAAATGTTTTCCCAAAGGAAAAACAGAAAATCCTAATGAAACATTCAAAGCTTTTCTTTCTTGTGTCTACATGCTAGAATTTGTGTTAGGGCTTCATCCTATTATCAAAGCCTGTTCAAGCCTGTAGTATAAAGAGAGCTCTGCCTTTCCTCTCTCATTTCCTTTCTTTTTGAAACAGATCTACGTCGGAGCATGACAGGCTTCTTTTCAAAGATATACATTTTCTTGGGAAATTGATGCAAAGTGGATCACAAAATATACGCTTGAAATTTTAGATGGGGGGGGGAGTAAATACTCCAACGTGCTGCTTTTGTCCAATTGATAGTTGAGAAACCTGTCCCTCCCCCCCCATTATGATGCTGAAAGCTCACATCAAATCATGGCTTAACAGAATAGCTCTCCTAATTGCGCAGGAGATGAGCTTCAATGGTTTGACACATCACAAATTCCCATGAAGCACGAAAATCCATTCATTTGTCTACAAAGGCTACCAATCTGTCAGAATAACCCTTTTGACATAAAGTAGGCCAGGATGGTGTGGTGGCTATTATCAGGACCATAAAGGCAAACTAGGAAAGAAAGAATTTAACAATGTTGAGATCTAATTTTCATATAGGTAAAGGTAAAGGTACCCCTGCCCGTACGGGCCAGTCTTGCCAGACTCTGGGGTTGTGCGCCCATCTCACTTAAGAGGCCAGGGGCCAGCGCTGTCCGAAGACACTTCCGGGTCACGTGGCCAGCGTGACATCGCTGCTCTGGCGAGCCAGAGCTGCACACGGAAACGCCATTTACCTTCCCGCTAGAAAGCGGTCCCTATTTATCTACTTGCACCCGAGGGTGCTTTTGAACTGCTAGGTTGGCAGGCGCTGGGACCGAGCAGCGGGAGCGCACCCCGCCGCGGGGATTCGAACCGCCGACCTTTCGATCGGCAAGCCCTAGGCGCTGAGGCTTTAACCCACAGCGCCACCCGCGTCCCCAGTTTACTGTAGTTAGTATGAGGTATATTTTCATATACCTCATACTAACTACAGTAATGTCACCAATACAGGAGAAATAGGCAACCATTATTGAATGTAAAAAGGATTGTGTCTATACACCAGCTGTGGGGAACCTCTAGCCTTATTAGCTAGCCAGGCCTTCTCAACCCCCCCCCCCCATGACCACCCTAACCTGTCGTACAGGTGACATCAGGTGTGCAGCAGATGAAGACATGGTTACATGTGCAAAGCACTGTGTGAAGCACCATGCAAGGTGCTCTGCAAACCTTGACAATCCGTTGATCATCAGGACATGCATAACTCTGTGCATGGTGCTTTGCAACCCCAACAATCACCAGATCATAGGGACTCTTGTGCTGTACCCTGCCCTTTGCAAGTCTCAGCGATCAGCTGACTGCCAGGCCATGCAAAGTGCAACGCCTTTAACCACATGGTTTGTTTCAAACCATGCATGCAAAAGTAGGCCATTATTGAAGTATGAGGTGATTGATAGATGGGCAGCCTCACCCACCTGCCAGACCTGGCTCAAAGACAATGGAAGAGAGAAAGGTAATAGCCTCATGTGTCTTCAGAGAGTACTCTGGAACAAGGTAATGAAATGGCCAAATAGGTCTGTTACAAATACTCTCTACAGGAACCATTGATGCACCTGGAACATTTCCAATATCATCTTAGAATGCAGAGATATTTCTTAGCAATGGAGAAATGCAGAAAGGGTTCCCTGAAAGCAGATCAGAAAGCCACTGATCTGTGCTCTCAGTTGACACTATGCCACATCTGTGGTAGAGAAATTTATACTATAAAAGATCCTCTTTCCTCATCTTCACATCCTTTTTTTTATATTTTTAAGTATGCCCTGGTGCATTTGCGTCAAGTATTTTCAGCCAGATCCACACCTCTGACATATGCACTTTGGCAAATCAGAATATGATTGTGTTAAACGGCTTTAAGTTCTCATACTTTATGACTCCAAAGAAACTTTTAATGGATTTGGGCATAATAATAAGCTTTGCACATATGTTACTTCTTGAATGAATAACTGGGGGAGGAATTGTTTTTCAAGATCTTGGGGAGCTGCCACCTTTACTTTACTTGTATCACTGGATCAAGGCATTCTTTGAAATGTTGCGTTCTGTGAAACTGACGGCTAATGTTTTAGCTAATGCAGATCTGAACCATGCAATAATAATAAAGTCTAATGAATAATGACTTAGCAGCAATATTGCCAGGAATTCAAGAACAAAAGCGTCACATTTAAGCATTTCATTTGTGCAAAAATAAAATACTCTGATGTAGAAAGCCCCATTTCCTTATTATCAATGTTGTGTAAAGAAACAGCTATCTGAAACAAATTTTATCTTGGGGATCAAAATATTAACTTAGCATATATCTTTTATCAAAATAACTGTGCCCTGTGTTTTGAAATGCACAATTTATATGAATAAAAAAGGAGTCTCTCCTTACATCCCCTTTACCACAGTCACTAATTTTCTATTTAAATTTCTATGCTAAGCAGTTAGTACAGAATACAGGTGTAGCTTAAACTACTAAATAATGCAGAAGCAAATAATGGCTCTTTAAAAAGTAAAATTAAAAATGGACCCCACATTAAAAACACACACATATCAGCACTGTTGGAATTAGCAGTTAAGTGAGAATACATGTTCTCATTGTACTTAAAATTAGATTTCTGGGCCTGAAAAAACACAGAAATAAGTTAAGTACTTATTAAGGGTACTTATTATATTTTATGTAGATGTTTGAACAAAAGCAGTTTCCATGAGGATGATGTAGAGAAGAATTAAGGGAGGAAGAAATGGTTTGGTTTAGTATTGCATGAATGGAAAACAGAGAAGAAACATGATATGTGTCTACCCCCCCATTCCATGTTATCGGATAGATATGGGGCAAACTACAGCTTGTCAGCATTACCATGTTTCTCCATAAGATGTAGTTTCACTATTTCAAGGAAATGTCATTCTTTCTTTCCCCACCAAATAAAATGAACTCGCACATTTCATTATTTTGTCCTAAAAAGTCAGCATCCATACCTGCTCATTACTGTTACTTGTTATCAGCGAAGAAATATTATACCTTCTACTCACATCACAAGGCAATCAGCTCCCCAGGGGAACTTTCAAACTCAGCAAAACTTACAGTAAATAAGCAATTGTGATAAAGGTAATAAGGATTTGCTTCATCTTTCCTTCCCAACAGAATTTCAGATTAATGTTGCACTTATCTCTAAATCTGCAGGTGAAGATTTATTTATCGGCGAAGAAAGACAGTCGCGAACAAACTAATGTGGATGAACCACAACTATTAATCTTCTTAATGTGAAATGAAATCCTCAAATCTTTGCACAGGGCAACTTTTTGTTGTATTCAGTAAAAGGCCTACTTTGGACAGAGCAAAATGCTGCAAAATGTTTGATCCATTTCTTCACAATATTTATTGGAAAAGGTCCCTATCTGGACAGTGTTCAGAACATACCATATTTTTCCATGTATAGGACAATGTTTTTTGCTTTTGAAAAACTAGGCAAAAATTGGAGGTCATCTTATACACTGAAAAATAAAGTACAGTGGTACCTTGGGTTAAGTACTTAATTCATTCTGGAGGTCTGTTCTTAAACTGAAACTGTTCTTAACCTGAAGCGCCACTTTAGCTAATGGGTCTCCCGCTGCTGCTGCGCCGCTGGAGCACAATTTCTGTTCTCATCCTGAAGCAAAGTTCTTAACCTGAATCTCTATTTCTGGGTTAGCGGAGTGTGTAACCTGAAGCATATGTAACCTGAAGCGTATGTAACCCGAGGTACCACTGTAAATGTTTCTCCCTCTACCTCGTGGCAGAGAGAGGGAAGGTGAACGACTGGTGGCAGTGACTCCCTGCCCCCAAGAAAAGCTAAACAAATCAAGGGTGCCCCCCAAACCTCAGCAGCTCAAGGGTGATCACCCCAAAATAAATATTGATTTCTTAATTTTGGGTTAAAAAAATAGGGGTCATCTTATACTGGGGGCATCTTTTACACAGAAAAATTCAGTAAATATATATGTGATTAGTCATATACATACACCTCTCTATAAAATAATTAGAATGTAATCGTGCAGCCCCCATTGGAGGATTTGTAGTGCCTCATCACTACATGGATTTGCATGAATTCAGGGTCAGGTGTGGGAGTAAAAGTGAAGTGTTGTTGCTCAACACTTGTGGTTCCAACATGGGAACAAGAAAAGAGGAATATTTATCAGAGAAACATGGTGATTTAAAGAAACAGGAGAAGTTGGAGGCACAGAGAATAAAATGGGTTTGGAAAGATGAAAAGCAAGCATGGGGGGGGGAGATGAAGCTCTATGAGGTTAATGTGGGTGAATGGCAGGAGAGTTGACAAATCGAGTGAGCAAGATTGCAGTCTTTAATTTGAATGTACAGTGGTACCTTGGTTCTCAAACGCCTTGGTTCTCAAAGGCCAAAAACCTGGAAGCAAGTGTTCTGGTTTCCAAACGTTTTTTGGAAGCCGAACGTCCGATGAAGCTGCCAGCTATTGTTTCCAGGGCACCTGCACCAATCAGAAGCTGTGCCTTGGTTTTTGAACATTTCGGAAGTCAAACAGACTTCTGGAACAGATTAAATTTGGTGCTTTTGTTTTTGCTATTTATTTTGTGTTTTTGTTTTTGAGGCTTTTTCAGTTAATTTGTTTTTGTGACTGTGTGGAACCCAGTTCAGCGATTGATTGATTGATTGATTGATTGATTGTATGACTGCAGAAATGGATAAAACCCCCCCATCCAAACAATGGCTATCATCAGTGCAGGTAAGAAAAAACATTTATTATAATTTTTATCATCTACAATACTGTCTTATTTATTTTATGGTACAATACATTGATTACTGCTTTCATTTTATGGATCAATGGTCTTGTTAGATAGTAAAATTCATGTTATATTGCTGTTTTAGGGGTTGTTTTTAGAAGTCTGGAATGGATAATCAATTTTGCATTACTTTCTATGGGAAAGTGTGCCTTGGTTTTGGAATGGACTTCAGGAACGGAACAGTAAGTTTGAGAATCAAGGTATCACTGTAGTTGCCATTTGTGGAATATATTATTATTATTATTATTATTATTATTATTATTATTATTATTATCAACAACAACAAAATAGAAAACCTGTTGTTGTTGTTGCAGTTTCTTAATCATTTGGGAAAGATAGCCAAAGATTATAAGATGACCTTAGATGGCAATGTCATTACACACAAGCATGTGATCTTTGATGAGCTAGAACCATACAGTGAGTAAGAAACATGTTGCAAATATCTATTAATGCAAATATCCATTAATGCAGGTGAAAAAGGTTCCACTGGTATTCGAGAGGAAGGAAATTAGTATCCCCCCTCTCCAAATTTTTTTGCTGTTTTCTTGCCAAAAATGATAAGAAATGGCAATTTGGCACACCCCTAGATATTTACTTGCCTAATTATAAAATTATAAGGTAAATCAGATATTATGACTATTGGGGGGAAATAACACTTTCAGTTTAGCTGGATGAAACTGCCCACATTATTTTTAATGGGCTAAGCTTAATTTAAATTCAATCATATTCTGAAACAAGATTTGTGGAGGAGTGAAATGAAAAAAAAAGGTTCATTGACTGAAGAGGTGATTTTATTTATCTGTTTGATGACCTTAACTCGGTTAGAGCTGTTCTATACTCTCAGATTAATTAATGTTACGAGAGAATTTAGAAAAATGTCAATTGTGGTTTGTAAAGGCCAATTATCAAGCGTTATTATGAACGGCCAGTATCACAATTTGCCTTTTGCAATTTGCATGGTTTCTTGGGAAACAGTAAAACCAAATGCTGAGTTGTAGATCTTAACCCCTCAGACTCTAAGAGTACATCCGTCTTCAAAATGATGAACAATCCAATATTGAGCAATTCAGTAATCCAGGTCAATGCAATGCCAACAAGGGATAAAGGCTATTTTAAAAATGAGTGAAATGAGGGTAAGTACATGTGAGGGAGCATTTCAGAAGTTATCACCATATGACAGACATTAAGCTTTGTTTATGTATACAATTTCAGAGAATATGGTAAACATCCAACACAGAATCTCCAAGTGTCCCTGTTTTCCAGGGACAGTGCCGGATTTACAGAAGCCATCCTGGTTTCTGATTTGATTCCAGTGTCCCATTTTTCCATAAAGGTAAAGGGACCCCTGACCATTAGGTCCAGTCGTGGCCGACTCTGGGGTTGCGGCGCTCATCTCACTTTATTGGCCGAGGGAGCCGGCGTACAGCTTCCAGGTCATGTGTCCAGCATGACTAAGCCTCATCTGGTGAACCAGAGCCGTTTACCTTCCCACTGGAGCGATACCTATTTATTTACTTGCACTTTGATGGGCTTTCGAACTGCTAGGTTGGCAGGAGCAGGGACCGAGCAACAGGAGCTCACCCCGTTGCGGGGATTCAAACCACCGACCTTCTGATCGGTAAGTCCTAGGCTCCATGGTTTAACCCACAGCGCCACCCGCGTCCCTTACCATTTTTCCTTAGGGCGTCCCTATTTTCATTGGAGAAATGTAGGCTGGTATGGTAGGATGTCCCTATTTTCATTAGAGAAATGTCAGAGGGTATGGATTTATATGACCCCCGGGCCAAGGGGATAAGTAAAAATACAACATTTAGAAGACATCTGAATGCAGTGTATATAGGGGAGGGTGTTTTTTTTTTTTTAGGTTTAATGTTTTATTGTGCTTTTATATATGTTGGAAGCTGGGACAACCCAGTCAGATGGGTGGGGTATAAATAGTAACATCATCATCATCATCATTGCTGTGCCTATTTTCATGGAGAAATGTTGAATGGTATACCAATATTAGAAATCATATGTATCACTATTTAGGGTGATCATCATCAATGCTTACAGCTAAGAGTCAAGGTGAGCAGAAACGAGCTGTTGAAATTCTCAACTATGTTTAGTCAGCAAAATTGGGAAGGAGCATTTCACTGAACATTCTCAGGGTAAGGGAGACAAAATTCTCCCTTTTTAAATTTTATTTTTTTAAAAAAACAAATTGTATGTGGGGAGGATAGGTCGTGCTAATTTTGCATGAGGCTGATACTAGTTACAACAACTACCTGTAGCTTTGCTCTGAGGAATGTGTCCTTCCTCAGTATGAGGCCTTGTGGGCAAAGTCACCCAGAGTGTGTTCCTGTGCTGCTGCCACCTCTTTGTGGAGCACAGCTTTAAAAGCATAGTTCAAAATTTCCTTAAAACTTTAAAGTTCAAAGAGAATTTTAAACTGCATAAATACATATTCTTTCTCTTTGAGTGAGATGCCCAGTGCCATTAGTATGCTGGTGACACCCACTCTATATTTCAATTGCTAAACATCGAGGCACTCCTATCTTTGTTCTGAATCAGTGTCAGGAAGCTATGGTCGGGTAGATGAGTGTTTACCAGGTGGTTCCAGACAAGTCAGAGGTGACTCTAGTAGAGTTTAGGATGAAGTGTTTAGGATTCCAGGGTAAGAAACTGAGATATCACCCATTTTGGAACAAGCAGCAGAATTTGGCTTCCTCTGTATCAAACATGACCAGCATTCTGCTGGTGGGGAAAAAACCCACATATTCAGTTCTCTTTAGATTATATCTCTAGCTAGTTTTTTTTAAAAAAAGACAGGTGGAAATAATAGTCATAGGTGCTAGAAATACCATTAATACAACAAAGTTGCTTTTGTACCCATACCCAAAAGATGTGTACAATGCATGATTTTGAGTTAAAATCTGTTCCTTTATCAAAACCAAGGAACTTGGGACATAAGAACTATGACAAGCATGACCCAGAAAAGCTGCCTGTTGACAAACACTGGCTCCCTTGGGAGAAAAGCTCCCTTGGCTTGAAAGTGAGAAGAGCGCCACAATCCCATAGTCACCTTTGACTGGATTTAACTGTCCAGGGGTCCTTTACCTTTTTTACCTGCTAAGCTTGGCCTCCTCCCAGGCTGCATTATATTGTGATGGGGAAAACCAACGATACCCACCCCCAAACCCTTTAGATCAGTAATATGGAATAGGCAAAAAAGGATGAACTCAAACATGAATCAGTTTTGTTCACTAGGTGTAGCGCAAGGGTTGATTCCCAAGGAAGGCAGTTGTTATATTAAACATTATTGTTACAGATAGACTCATCATAACTAAATATACTAGAAGAGAAACATCAGTGGATAAGAAATGTGTGGGCTGTGCTAATCTCATCAAAGCTCTGGCACATTGTGTTAAATTAAGATTGCCAAATTAAGGGGGGGAGTTTACAGGGCTTTGGGGGGGACACGCAGGTGTGATGTCAAAGCATTATGCTATCTTCTTTCTGAACATATACAAAAATAAAGTTTCTATTTGTTTTGATGGCAAGTTGTAACAGTAATTAAAATCAGGTTGGGTTGATGGTTTGCAAAAGAGATACTTGAATGTGCAAGCCCACACTAGCTGAACTGCAGTTGTCTCAATTCAAGATGGAGTCAGGACCCCTCCAGCTGCTTGAAAGGACAGGTCGTTTTCTCCAAATGCCATGCAAAGTGTCATCTCTCGTTGATAAATCAGTTGTGGCATCGGGGGGGGGGGGAATGAGGAAAAAGCAAAGAAAGGGGAACTATATTTCTAGGTGGGTGAGTTGTGTCCCACATGTTAAACTCGTGGAAAAGCAATATAGGTTAAGAACAGAAGTCTAGTAATGGGAGAAAAGCTCCTTGTTTAGGTTGGGCTCTTCCCAATGTCCTCTTCTGGAGCTGCCCATGTGATAATCATGGGCCTTGCAGAGTGTTTTGTCTGCTGCCTGGGGAGGAAGGGAAAGGAGGTTGTTAGCCGCTTTGAGACTCCTTAGGGTAGTGATAAAGCGGGATATCAAATCCAAACTCCTCCTCTTCTTCTTCTTCTTCTTCTTCTTCTTCTTCTTCTTCTTCTTCTTCTTCTTCTTCTTCTTCTTCTTCCTTGCCCATGCTTATAGGGCAAATATCTGTAGGGAGAAGAGTTTGGGAGGTTGCGGGCTCAGTGAAACAAATCAGGTTGTATTGCTGAAGGCTCCCATAGGATCCAGAACCCAAATAATCCAGGGTTCCAGATCGCTAGGAAGTCCTTGCATGCTCTTCTATACACTTCTCCCCTTCCTACAGAAGTTCACAGTGCATGCACTTAAATCAGGGACAATGCATGTGGTATGGTGGATATCGTCCCACTCCCTGCACTTACTTTGTTGAGGTGAGGAACTGTTTATGCTCCAATATGCTAGTTGCCCTGGGGGGGGGAATATTTGACATGACGTAAATGAATGATAAACTCCATTAGCAGTTTTCACTATCTGCCATTGGCTTTTCTCGTAAATCCCCTTTCTCACTTGAAACCTGCTGGCTAGCACTCTGCTCAGATCAATAGCTTACATTTAATAAAGATTATAAAAGTAATGTGCATCAGAGTCTACAATCTCCGAGGGGATTAATGTGTTAACAAATATGGATTTGTAAATTAGGGTTTATTATATGGTGCTTGAGCATTCATAAGAGGATGATTACATATGATTTCTTAATTATAATACAGTAGGTTTTCACTGTATTGTGACCTCAGAGCACATACGTATTTGTCTGTTGTACAACTCTTTTCTACAGGGGACTCCAGGGTGCATCAGGCTAACTAATGCAGACTGGGTTTGTTTTTATTTTTTTTCTAGCAGCACATTAATTTGTTTAACTAACTTATCTGATCTTTACTGCTTAGTACTAGGGTTAAACATTTGGCTTCCTATTTCTGTGAGATATACATGTAACAAGGCCATTCCCACCCCCACCCCAAGTGGAACTAAACGTAATGGTGATCACGAAGTTGATCCCACAATGGCAGTCTGCTATCAAGTTCCTTCTTCTCTTCTTGCAGTGTTTAGTTACATGTGGCTTGCCCTCAGGTTATGCAAGTCAGCATATGATTGATTGCCAGTAGTAGGAGGGTGGGAAGCATATGTTGTAGTTGCAGCCCATCACGTGCTTCCTTAACCACTCATTAGGAGAAGAGGAAGGATAACCTGATACAGTGGTACCTCAGGTTACATACGCTTCAGGTTACATACGCTTCAGGTTACAGACTCCACTAACCCAGAAATAGTACCTCGGGTTAATAACTTTGCTTCAGGATGAGAACAGAAATTGTGTTCCAGCGGTGTGGCGGCAGCAGGAGGCCCCATTAGCTAAAGTGGTGCTTCAGGTTAAGAACAGTTTCAGGTTAAGAATGGACCTCTGGAACAAATTAAGTTCTTAACCCAAGGTACCACTGTAATACTGAACAACAGTTTAAGCAGCAACTGTACGATCGCTGCCAGATCTATTTCCAGCCCCTTGCCATTTAAGCTCATGGAATCTCACCATATTCAAGGATTTCATGTGAAATAAAATTAAAAGCATAGTGCAAGCTACGGGAGTCCTGATCATGGTAGAAATTGATTTTAGCAGCTACATGTATGTCACAGAAGGGATACCACATTGTTGTCCCTACATAAAATCAAGAGGCAACACACTTGCTGGATTTACTAGTGTCACATTACTGATACCACTGCTGTGTTGAAACACATCCTTTGAGCTCCGAAAAACTGTGTTTTCTTGAAAAAGAGGCTTCCGTTTTTCTGCTTCCTTCTCAGGACACTTTAGAATTATGTTGGGTGTGGAATTGATCTTACCTAGTTATTGAAAGGTTCTCTCTCTCTCTCTCTCTCTCTCTCTGTGTGTGTGTGTTTCTTTCAATAAAACATTTCTCCAGCACTCTAGTTCAGTTCATATTGAATTTCATGAAGACCACATTCCTGGAGTATCTCGAGTTTAGCACGATTGCTTCTGACAAAAGCTGGCTCTTCATTCTCATTTGTTATGTACTCAGTCATAATTCTTTTTGATGTACTATTGAATATACTATCAACACCCACCCACCCCATTTGTAGTGGTTAAGGGAGTGTATCGTTGTTCCTTAGTCTTGTAAATAGGGAATTTTACGATTGGTTTGGTGCTGATCACCATCTGTGGATAGAAAAGGTTTTTCCATCCACTGAAGGCATTTAATCATGTGGAGGAATTCCACTGGCAAGGGGAGAGGTATTTTTTCTGTTTCCACTCCCTCACTGCATTCCTCAGTTCTACTTCCCACACTGCTCCAAAGGTTCCCCTGAACTCTCCAAAATAATCTGTGAGGTGGCTCTTGGAACGTGGGGTGGGGAATGTCTCTTTGGTCAGGAAGGAGGAGAATTTTTTAAAAAATGAAAAAATCAAACCAAATTTGCACTAATTTAACCAATTCACAAACTTAAACACAGCAATCCTTTGAAGTTCACACTTCTCTGAATTTTTCAATAGCGTTCTCCAACCAGCTAACCAGAAGAAACATAGATCAGTGTTTCCCAACCTTGGGCCTCCAGATGTTTTTGAACTACAATTCCCATCATCCCTGACCACTGGTCTTGCTAGCTAGGGATGATGGGAGTTGTAGTCCAAAAACAGCTGGAGGCCCAAGGTTGGGAAACACTGACATAGATAACCGAAACGGACAGATTCATTCATCCCTATCCCTGGATAGAACTCTGTTCCATTGATGATTCTGCCCTTGGGAGTGGTCTTGATCCAATCCGATGCATCATAATTGTTGTATTTCTTTTAAGGTATTATTTATTATTATTTTTATTATTAATACCCCACCCACCTGCCCATCTGGCTGGGTTTCCCCAGCCACTCTGGGCGGCTTCCAACAAAATATTAAAATACAATAGTCTGTCAAACATTAAAAGCTTCCCTAAACAGGG
The DNA here is from genome assembly GCF_964234715.1 of Podarcis melisellensis. NCBI lineage: Eukaryota > Metazoa > Chordata > Lepidosauria > Squamata > Lacertidae > Podarcis > Podarcis melisellensis. Next base: position 69,679,951 of record NC_138539.1, read on the forward strand.
CTGCCTTCAGATGTCTTCTAAAGGTCTGGTAGCATCATGGTAATACCTGCAACCTGAAATTCTGAGAAAAGGTTCATTTAGCTATTAAGTAAGATAATTACTTAATAATTATCTTACATAATTAAGGGACACGGATTACTTAAAAAAGGGATGCAGGTGGTGCTGTGGGTTAAACCACAGAGCCTAGGGCTTGCCAATCAGAAGGTCGGTGGTTCGAATCCCCTTCCGGCAGGAAGGTAAACAGTGTTTCCGTGCGCTGCTGTGGTTCATCAGAAGCGGCTTAGTCATGCTGGCCACATGACCCGGAAGCTGTACGCCGGCTCCCTCGGCCAATAAAGCAAGATGAGAGCTGCAACCTCAGAGTTGGCCATGACTGGACCTAATGTTCAGGGTCCTTTTACCTTTAAGATAATTACTTTCAACGTTTATCTTTGGCAGAGGAGGATGAGCAAATGTCTAGGCTGAATTATCCTGAGTTCTTATAGTAGAGCATGCTAATCTTTTAATAAACACACCCACAAACAGACACAATCCAGCCAATAGGTAAGCACAGTCCAATTGATTTTTCAGTGGGAGTGTTAATCACCTTCATTAATCCTTCCTATTGAAATTAGTGTGACTTAAAATTTGCTTAACTTTGTGCCCACTATAATCTAATTAAACCTCCTCACTTTCATGATGAGAATATTGCTGCTAACCTTTTATTCATTATCTTAAGAAGTATTGAAATTATTACTGTACTCTACTGATATTACGAGGCTGTCTTCAGCCTATGTCCAGTTTATTTCATTGCCAAAACAACCCATTTAGCACTATTTTCCCCTTCTCTTCCTAGATTATTTCCTCCTACTCTTGTTTCAGCAAGTCTTCTGGAAATATTAAGCGAACAGCATGTTTGTGCCTTTACCAAAATTTCCATGCCCAATAAGCATGGGACGCCTTTGCCTGGCAGCGCCGTGGTCCCATTAGATTGCAGCAAAATACTAGGCAAGGTTTTGCCCAGTGTCTTCTTTGTTTGGGGGGCTCATGGGGAAAAGCCGTCCCATGAGCCCTTGCAAGGGAGAGGGGAAAGAATATATAAGGCTGCTTCCCCTGGAGCTCACAGCCATTTTGCTTTGAGGGCTTCCCGCCCTCCTGCCCTTGGGTTAGAGACTTCACTAAGCAATTTTGGGTCAATGGTTGGCAGGCCAGAAATGATTTTTTCCCTCTCAACCTTATTGGCACTTGGTGTGTGTGTTGGGGGGTTAGCCTTCCCTTCAGTGAAGTTATGGCCTTCCTTTGTTTGGTGAAGAACATTATTTATATGAGGGCAGAAATGGCATCAGGCAGGATCAACACAGTATAAAGGTAAAGGGACCCCTGACCATTAGGTCCAGTTGTGACCGACTCTGGGGTTGCGGTGCTCATCTCACTTTATTGGCTGAGGGAGCCGGCGTACAGCTTCTGGGTCATGTGGCCAGCATGTCTAAGCCGCTTCTGGTGAACCACAGCAGCGCACGGAAATGCCGTTTACCTTCTCGCCGGAGTGGTACCTATTTATCTACTTGCACTTTGACATGCTTTCGAACTGCTAGGTTGGCAGGAGCAGGGACCAAGCAATGGGAGCTCACCCTGTCGTGGGGATTCGAACCGCCAACCTTCTGATCAGCAAGTCCTAGGCTCTGTGGTTTAACCCACAGCCCCCCCCATAAAAGTCCTGAGGGGAGAACTGACCATGGCAAACCCAAGTTCAGTGTTGGGGTATCTGCTTGGTTGGAATCCGCACCCTGGTCCCCCAGGGACACTTTGCTTCCTTGATTGGCACCACGGTAAGGTTCAACACTGGCCAACTCCCATGGAACAGATTTGTGGTTCTCCAAACCTGCCAGATCAATTCCATCCACATGGGTCTTGCGAAATGTCGAACTGAACCTGGGACCCAATGCCATGCCAACCCTTCCCCTGCTTGCTGCTGTCAATAAAGATTTGGTCTGATTTTATCCCATCACCATTGTACAGACTGGTTATTTTGCTGCTCTCTTGGGTCATATAATGGACCTGCTGGGGCACTAAAAGGCTACAGTTTACAGAAGAAGAAGAAAGAGGTCACTATGGCTTTACAGCAAGTACTATATTCATTGTGAAACCTGAGTTTTATGCATTAAATCCATGATCATCTCTATTAGAAAATCAATAAACACTTAATGTTGATGGACCACATGCAATGATGTTCCCTGACTAACTCTGAGTGCTGCTTGGATCTGCTTGTTCAGTCTAATAACATCTTCAGGGTGTATAGATTGAGATTAAAACATATCTGGGGGTTTTTCTGTACAGAAAGTATCTATTTCTAAAATATTCTTCATTGTAGGTAGGCAAAAGCTATTCTGTTTTCATTGTTCTTAATTCAATTTAATTTAGGGCAGACCTGTTGAGTTTAATTTCAGTGAATCTATTCTGAGAATGATAGTTGGATACATACAACACAATTGAATTTGCTTCAAATCTAATGAAGGTAATGTCAAAAAAGACATGTAATTTGTCTTATCTGTTACTTTTGTTCATTTACTGAAAAAAGGTGTGTGTACTCCAATGTAAATAAAAGGAAATGGTAATTATGTGAGTCCACATAATATGTTGTAAGGTATACTTAACAGCACATACTAAAGCCATAACTACAGTATATTTAAGAGACCTCTGATAAGACACTAAAAGGACAAAAGAAATTTGAGTATTTCCTTAATGTCATTGAAATCTTGACACAGAATTACAACTATGTGTGCTCGACTTTCCTAAATTTGTGTGATAAATCTTTTAATAATCTATGGGAATTGATGAACTGTTAGCAAAAGACCAGACAGGTTTTTCTGAGCTCTTCATTCGGTTCTGAAAGGCCTTTTTTCTTTCTTTAGAAAACAAACTCACTCCATGTGATTGTAATGGGGCTACGTTGTGTTTTGTGTTACAGCTAAAACAGTATTTCAAATTATGCAGTATAAGCCTATGCCCTGGGTATCCAGCTTCATACCCAGCAGTTGTTGTGAGCTAGAACTCCCATCAGCCCCAGCCAACATGACCAACAGTCAGGGATGATGGGAGTTGAAGTACAAAATTTCTGGAGAGTACCAGCTTGGCTACCCATGGCCTCCCTGGTCTTGCTGCCATAGTTAAATATAGCAAACCCTCCAAATGTCCCTATTTTTCAGGGATATCCCTGCTTTAGAGAAGCCATCTTGGTTTCTGATTTGATCCCAGAATGTCTCACTTTCCCTTAGGATGTCCCTATTTTCATTGGAGAAATGTTGTAGAGTATGGATGTATTTGACCCCAGAGCTGTCTGAAGGCAATCCTATATGGGGAAGTTTTTAAAAGTGTTTATTATGTGTTTATATATGTTGGAAGCTGCCCAGATTGTTCTGGGGCAACCCAGTAAGATGTGTGGGGTATGAATATTAAAGTTATCATTATGGAATGGGACATCCATATTTCATCAGAGAAATGTTGGGGAGTATGATACAGTTCATGTAAATAGTGAAGGACTGATCTAATGTAAATGCACATTAAACAAACAGGGAAAAGGGCCAGCTTTTGAAGCTTTGTTGAGCACTTGCAAACCAGACTAGCTGATAAGAGAACAAGTTCTCACAGCAAATAGGAGCCATCCATTTGATTTATGGGTTTTCTATAATTTAGGAGGCTAATAACTCCTGTGCCAGATTCATATGGAATTCTAAGACAAACATGACCCCAGAAATTACAGCTCTACCATTTGATAAATGCCATATTAAAAAATAATAAACTCTGCATTCAAAAGCAGAATAGAAGGATGCACATCATATTTAAATGTGAGTTATGATGGGGATCATCCTTCAATACCTGGGTTTGGCTGTCGAAATAAGGCACAGTTAATGTCCTTGGAGCTCTGTTTCCTGCTTTGTACCTTACATGTGTTATATTGATCTGTGTTTTTTTATTTTTATTTTTTATAATATCATGGAAATGTAGAAAGACCAGTGGTGTCAGTGCTAGAGAATGACAGGCAGAGTGCCAAGATGATGAGCAAAGATCTGCTGTAGAAGTACTCCTGGTTTTCCTGACTATGTAAATGTGATTTCTTGATTGAACATAATGTGATCCTGAAATCAGCAGCTTTTGAAAGTACCTTGCACCTCTTTGATCGTGTGTAACAACCTCCCCACCCCCAACCAGCCCAATGGCAGTATTTTTTGGCAATATTGCTGTTTGCTGCACATTCAAAGCCACCAGGGAGACCTTGACTAAGGCAGGGTGTCTCTGATCTGTTTAGTTGTTTTCAACAGCAGTTCTATGCAACATAGATCGAAATGATTAAGAGTAAATAGAAGTAGTCATAAAGGTACAAATGATGCATCTTACTTTAGCATACGTTATAATTTAGATAGGAGAGAAAGGCTTACATAAAATTTAAAAGCAGAAATACAACAGCTGTCGGGAGGAATGTGTATAAGCAGGGAATAATAAACTTGGCACCCCCACCAAGCAAAATGATTGCACCAACAACGAAGAGGGCAGTCAAGTTGTGATTATGCACAATTTCCGGGAGAAGTGAATCCTAACAGAATGAGCTTTGCTGGATTTATTGATCTTTACTCACTCTTAAAGTAGCTTTATGCCATGGTAATTTTACCACTTTTCCTCATTTCATTGTGAAGCAAACTACTTATGTAGGCATTGCAACATATACTGCTGGGGGCAATATCACCACCTGGGTGACATTGTTGTTAGTTTGTACTCTCCTGCTCAGACTTCTTGAAGTCCACCTTTTTTTGGGGGGGGGGGGACTTTCAGGAAAATCTTGGTGTTTCAGAATGTAGAAGTATTTATTTATTTATTTATTTATTTATTTTCACCCTGCCCATCTGGCTGGGTTTCCCCAGCCACTCTGGGAGGCTTCCAACAAAATATGAAAATACAGTAGTCCATCAAACATTAAAAGCTTCCCTAAACAGGGCTGTCTTCAGAGGTCTTCTAAAAGTCTGGTAGTTGTTGTTCTCTTTGACATCTAATGGGAGGGCACTCCACAGGGCGGGTGCCACTACCAAGAGTGCCCTCTGCCTGGTTCCCTGTAACTGCAGTGAGGAAACTGCCAGAAGGCCCTCAGCACTGGACATCAATGTCTGGGTAGAACAATGGGAGTGGAGATGCTCCTTCAGGTATATTTTCCATGCATATAGTCATGAAAAACTATGGAGGGGTTTCAAAAGTGGGATTTACTTTCAAAGAATGATAACATCTGGAAGTGCCATGGTTTGAATCTATGACCTTCTGTGTGTAAAGTGTATGGTATATCCTATTAAATTCATTTGGAAAACAATGGAGGTGTATCTTCAAGAGGAATAGACAAGCCTCAGTCAACACACTTCCAAAATCCAAGCAACCTTTAAACAGAGCAATTGTACATGCATGAGACAATGATCAAATACCGTAAGTCTCTCTAATAAAATTCAGGTTTCTAATTCAAGGGAGTTCATTAAAGGAAGCAAGATGAAGGAGCAAGCAGTATCAGAAACTGCATCAACAGAAAATAAACAAGAGGTTTCTAAGTCATCATTTCACCAATTCAGGCCTTACATTAGATCAGTTACTTACATCAGTGCAAACTTCAGGCTCTCAAATATCGGTGGCTCCCTGCGCGACACTAAAACTTGGTGCCCCCTGCCTCTCACACTCTGTTTTACAGCATTGTTGTGGCGTCCCCTACAGTGTGGCGCCTAGTGTGGCTGAACTGGTCCCTCTACCCTAAGACTGCCTCTGATTAAACGAAGCATTGCTATCTTTATTTCAAGGAGGTAAGTGAATGGCACTCTAGAGGCTGAAACAACTGAGCAGCAGACTGAATGAAGTCTGCTTGCACTGAGACCAATCAGGTGATATGGAGTGAGTGAGGGAGAGAGCTTTGTTCTTGTGTTTAGGTGAGATGGGTGCCAGGCATCAATATCAGGATGTTCTTCTGCTGTCGCTTTGCCAGGGGGACTCCTAGTTATATGAGTTCACTCCACCCGAACACCTCCTTATTTTAGTTTCTATATACAGTAGATATTACTGTAAGTATAACTGGTCACTTTGGGACTGAGTAGGGCTAGGATTATTTGGCAGGGTCCGAATCAATAGGCTGACCATATCAGCAGAGCTGGGCAGGGAATACACAAAAGGGGAGAATTGATTAGTGCCCTGAGACACCTTTATGGTGAAAGGAGATCACAAGACCTGTTAACAACGGATTTACATATATGCTAAACAAGCTATAGCTTAGGGGCCCACTCTCTTGGGCCCCCCCCCCAAAAAAAATAAAGGGAAAAAACCTGGATGTACGTTTCCAAAAGATAAGATAAAAACACAAATAAAATAAAACCTACATACAGCAACAGTGTTTAGTGTTGTGTAGGCTCCTATGATGTAAGTAATGGGCCCCACTTGCTAGCCTGCTCCCTAAAATATCACTGGTTTGCTCATTTCTATATATAGGGTGCCTACATTCTGCATGGACTGGTTGCAAGACAACATGTGCAATTGGCTTTAGTTACCTATTAGGTCCATAAATTACCATATAGCATATATTCAACACAAAGGACAGCTGGACATATAAAGGGCCCCATTACCTTCCGTAGCTTATGGCCTCATCAAACCTAAATCCGGCCCTGTGCAGTGGGACACTGAGGCAGCAAGAGGCTTGGGTTTGGGGGAGATGGCAGGCAGGTGGGCTAGGTAGATGCAAGCAGGGGCTTGAGCCCAGTGCAAGATTTGCCTGTCTAAGGGGTGCAGGTTAGAAGGATGTAGCTGCCTCAACCTATGTCCACATCATTATTCAGTTATTCAGTGAACCCAGTATCTGTGTCTAGTCTACTCCAGCTGTGTCAGGAGGACAATGACAGGTGGGTCATCCAATCAAAATGCGAAACATAGGTGCAGGCTGGTGGCATGGAAGTTGAATCCCTAAGAGCCGGGGTCCTTAGCACTTGCCATTCTTGCGAATCAGGGAAAGAGCTGTGTGAACTCAGGGAATGACCACATTTGGTTCCTGTCAGACTTGCTTAACAATCAAAGAACAAAAATTCTCAAGTGTATACAAAGTGTAGTGCATGTCGGCTTCATTCTTTTTCCCTTCATGTAGGTGATGTTTTATATTCTTAAAAGAGACAAAGGGCTGAACCTTTAGTTTTCATTACAGGATGCCTTTACATTTAAATTCTCATTAGAAAATAAAATCGTTCTCGAAACAAAGTAATCCTACCACATTGTAGAGATTTTTAAATTTTTTTAAAAAAAACAACACTTTTTACAGAATTGCACCAAACCCGGCAATTTTATTGCTCTCGATTTTATTGGTGGGGGAAAAGCAAAAGCACTCTGCCAATTCCTTGATGGAGTTTTTCTTCTTTAAAAGAAAATGACAACACGTTTTTAATTGCTGTTTAATCTTCTACAAGTAAGATTGCACACTGTTATGAAAACTCATATGAATATATATATGAACACCAGAAAAGAAAAGAAAAGACCCAACTACAAGTGTCATTTATTTATTCAATTTTTAAATGACTGTTTTCCCAGCATGTGTTCAAAGGGCTTACAGCAGACAGGGACAAACAGAAATGAGAATAGGAAAATCTAATCAAACCCAAAGGGGAAAAAATCAAAGTAAATTAGTATAACCTTTTTCTGTTCATATATATCTGTACCCATTGACAACAGGTTTCTGAGATGAAATCCCAAAAACTTGGTGCAAAAGGAAGGTTTTGCAACTCATGTGGTACTTTAGCCTCCAGGCCACAGTTATAAAGGCTACATTTCCAGTGGCAGATTGTTTATATTGCAATGATAGAGAGCGCAAGTGGTGTGTGTTCACATCATTTTTCCAAGTGCTTGAATTGCAACAAAACATTTTTTGTTTGTTTGTTGAGAGAGACTGCAAGACAAAATGTGGTACCAGCAAATACAGAAGATGCCACTTGCTGAGAATCTAAACGAACACATGGTGTGAAGGAAGTGAACACAAAGAAAAATAAAAAGCTCACAAAAATCCTGTGGACACTGAGGTGAGTCTAGGGAATTTCACTTGTCACTAGCCCCATTTGACTCTACAGTTCTGCCAAGACCTCTTTCATTTAAATGGTGAGACTCCATTCCTATGACTGTTTGGTGACTGCGTCTCGTGATGGCACAACACAGAGACACCATTTTAGGAACACCTCAGCTATGAAGCTGGAGGGCAGAGACGTAAAATGTAGAATGAGATGATGCATTTATGTCCTGTCCCCTCGATGCGTTCCTCAAAACTTGCAATATAAACTCTGTCATTTATTGTGGAAGAAGTAGGAAGCTTGCCTGACCAGAATTTGTCATAAAAGAAATGAATGTTAGTATCTTTTTTTTCTTTTTCTTTTTTAAAGCCAGCTAAAGATCATGAAATGTCACGCTGGTAAGAATAAGGGGATACAGACTTGTAAAACACATTCAGTTTGTCAAGTCTGCCACCATATTTTTCAGTGATTCCTACCCCCTGGTTACCCACCTCAAAGCATAATGCATGTGTGTGTGATACAAGATGGTTGGTTGCACTTTTTCACAGGAGTCATACTTGAGGTAGTGATTCTTCTGCTTAGAAAATGTAATGCCTGGGTAACACTTTCTATACCCTTGTGCAAATTAATTGAAACAAACAATGTAGTTTATTATACAAAACTCACATATACATGTACAAAACTCACATATACATACATTAGTAGCGGATATGACCTCCACTATTTTTAAGCAGCATTTGAACATGGAGTCTACTAGTTTTGAACACTCACTGTTGATTTTTGGATCCCTGGACCACACTTGAATCAGCACCAGAATGAGCTTGTCCATAGTTGTACAGTCTACAGCACGGAGGCGACTTTTGCATATAGCCCACAAATTCTCAATGGGATTTACATCCGGGGAATTCTCTGGCCAATAACCTGTATTTGCTGCTCTGTCATGAATTTCTTCACGACTTTTGATGTGTGACAGGAGGCTAGGTCCTGCTGCAATATCCCAGTACTGCCAGAATACCTCTTTTCCAACTCTGGAATAACTCTCTTTCGTAGAACCTCAATTTATTGTGGCGAGCACATTATTCCTTCTATTGGCTGCAGGCTTCCAACACCATAATGATCAACTGACTTTTCGTGTTTGTTTTGAGTACAGGATTACGAGTAAGATAGAAAACATGCTTTGTTTCAATTAATTTGCAGAAGGGTGTAGCTAGGTCACAACCCACAGATAATATCTATCTCTTTCTGTTTTGTAGCAGCTGCCTTCTAATTTGGGCACTGTTCCTCTGCCAGTTCAATTCCTCAACCAATCCAGTGGGAGAACCTCCAGATCTCTCTTTCTGGTCGCTGGGACTCTCCTGAGACCACATCCCCTCTCCCTAGGCCACCACTTCACGGGTCCTGATTCATGGTCCAAGTGGTTTTTGTCTGGATTGAACTCTGATAATGACTCTTGCTTGTGTGGATGGAAGATAGAGAGATGTGTGTCTCTGTGTTTGGAAACTTTCATGGAAAGGTTTTTTAAAAGTACATTCATTCCTCCACCCACATTTTCCTTTGTCCCACCCCAATGGCATATGGTCCTCTCAAGGTTCCCTTGGGCAACAGAACAAGTTCCAATAAATGTTGGAAGTGTAAAAAGAAGGAAGGCACATTTTACCACATGTGGTGGAATTGCAAAATAATCAAAAGCTATTGGGAACTGATTTATAATGAAATGAAAAGAATATTTAAGACAACTTTTGTTAAAAGACCAGAAGCCTTTTTGTTAGGTATTATAGGTCATGACTTGCCAAAAGAGTGGAAGAAACTATTTATGCATGCTACAACGGCAGCTAGGATATTACTAGCCCAAAGATGGAAAGACAACAAGATACCAATGAAAGAAGAATGGCAAGAAAAACTGATGGAATACACTGAAATGGCGAAGCTAACTGGAAAATCAAGGGACAAGGAGAATAGAGACTTTAAAAAGGACGGGGGACCATTTATGTGGTATTTACAGAAATATTGTAAAGAAGTGGACTCACTAGCAGGATTTGAGTAAATACTTACAATTAAGGAAACAAGCATAAAAGTGAAGATGCAATAATGGGGAAATAACAAAGGGTAAGATATAATTTGAAAAAATATGGTACACAAATAATAAAATTATAACAACATTTAACTAAAAGATTACAAAATTAAGGTAGAATAAGACAGGCAGGAGAAGCAAATATTTAAAGAACCAGAAGAGGAAGTTGGGGGAAGTCTTGTGAGGGGAGCTGGGGGAAATTGGGATTCATATATTCTTTTTGTGATGATGATGATGATTGTGTTGAATAGAGAATTGTAAAATTTGATAAAAACGATTTTTTAAAGAAAACCCAAAAACAAACAAAAACCAAAGGTACCCTTGGTCTGAAAAGGATTCCCCATCTGTGGCCTAACCTGCACGTCCCACTAGCTAGAGAAAGCTAAACTTTTGTTTGATCCCATGGGTTGAATGGAGCCAAGGGTGGAGTGGGTCAGGAGAAAGCATGCTGTTGGACTGTGAAAGAGATGGACACAATATAGAGAAAGCGATCTGACAAACTTTGGGTGTGGTACTGGTGTGTCGGGAGATGAAGTGGTGTGGCACCTTCCAGGCTGCAGGTATAATGCACTGAATGGGTTAGGGACAAAGCTGGGGCAGGAGAGGCAGCAGTGAGATCAGGGGAACTCTGGGTTAGTGGTGCACACATCTGCAGAATTGCCAGCCCAGATCTCATCTGACCTTCTCATTGCTACCTTAATCCATCCGCCATCATCTGGGAGGCAGCCTGCCAAGTATGGCAACCCAACAATTTTTTGTTACCCTCAGTTTTCGCCAATTGGCTGCATTCAGTTCGGTAGGGCTAAAGTTGTGTAAGTATGCCAAAACCAAGGGTTTTCAAACTGTGCTCTGCAAGGCCCTGGGTTTCTCCACGAGCCCCTTAATGAGAGGTTTTGAAACGGCAGACATGCCTTTCCAAAAGGCATCTTGCCTAACTTTACCACTAACAACCTTCTTCTGCAATGCACTGATGCAGAATATATATTTTACTTTATCAAATGCTTATATTACCTGCCCTTCGCCCAAAGTTGCAGGTCAGCTTGCATCATGATAAAGCAGAGAAAAGGGAACAGATAAATGGTGAACCACTAAAACAACAGCAAATCCAATTTTGAGTAAGACCAAGGGGCAAGTTAGACATGTCAGATTTTCATCTTGATTGGAGAGTTGGGGGTGAAAGGGGAGCAGGGAAAGATGAGGAAAATTAGGGTGGAGAGCAATTCAAATTGGTTTGGAGTTTCAACTGGGGCTCACTAGTAAATGCTTTCTCCCATCATGTTCACTTTAGCCTTTTGTGCTGGCAGTGACAGAGCAATTCTCAATGACCACCACCTGGGTCTACCTCTGCCCCCGAAATATACCTGCAATGTCAGAAATGAGGCTCTGAAATTGAGGCATTTCAGCTCAGCCCTTTGGGGTTTGTCTTAGGGTTCCCACATTGCTGCTGTTGTTGATTTTTTAAAAAAGCATTTCCCACCATTCTTCCATCATGGAACCCATAAAGGTACACACGTGGTTTCCAGGCCATCACCCATTCAGACACTGACCATACTTAGACCTGTTTGGCTTCAGCAAGGTAATGGCCTCATGTGTCTTCAGAGAGTACTCTGGAACAAGGCAATGAAGTGGCCAAATAGGTCTGTCACAAATGCTCTCTACAGGAATCAATGATCCACCTAGAACATTTCCAATGTCATCTTAGAATGTAGAGGTATTTCTTAGCAATGGCAAAATGCAGAAAGGGTTCCCTGAAAGCAGATCAGAAAGCCACTGATCTGTGCTCTCAGTTGACACTATGCCACATCTGGGATAGAGAATTATAAAAGATCTTCTTTCCTCATCTTCACATCCTTTTTTTTTATATTTTTAAGTATGCCCTGATGCATTTACGTCAAGCGTTTCAGGAGCTATGAATAAACGGGCTCAGAGCAGATCATGCATACACTTTTCCTGATTAAAAAGGCTATAACTCCACTAGACATCCCAGGGTTCTGCAGGAGTCTAACTCCTGCTAACTGAACCTTCAGTGTCTAGTAGGCATCTTCGTAAATGAATCTAGAAATGCAGTTCACAGTAATTTGCCTCCAGTGCCATTCATTCTAATTGAATTGTAAATGAAGCAGTCACAGTGTAAACAGACTGGAGCTGTTTTCTCCACGGGAAGGCATTAAGAGGAAAGGAGGAGGGGAATGAGTCTGCGTGGGGGAGCGCCCTTTAAACACACACCTTTTTGGATTCCAGATGACTTTGAACTAAAGGGTTTATTTTCTTTTACTTCACAGCTTGCATCCCAGCATTCCACGACTTGTCTGGAGGCAGCAGGAAACAAAATGGGGAATTGTGCAAGAGTAACACAAGGCATTTCGAAGTGAATGAAAGGGCTGAGGAAGTGAATACAAATGCTTGTCCATCCTTGGTCATAACAACAACAACAACAATATAAATATAAATAAATAAAAAATACTACAAATAAATTACTTGGCTTCCCCCAGCCTCCAGCCCACACTGTGGAGCAGCCAGCAATGAATAAAAGGACAGGGACTGATTGTATGAAGACCAAAGCATCTTTCTACCTATCAACCAGTTCTTGAATTATGGGAGAAAAGATACAGCGGGCGACTTAATGCAGAGAAGGGTTTAGGGGAGGGTGACCCATTTGGTCACACTGGGTGCGGTATCTCAGGGCGCGCCGCAGGGGACAGCAAAACTATGCTTAGAATAGAGGTTGAGAGGTGGGGGGTGCTAAATTTTGGCATTGCACAGCGAGCTGCTGAAATATGACACCCCGAGATCTGCCACAGCTTAATGCAATTCATAATCCCCCCCCTCTCCAATTTTGGCTAAGTTTTCATGCCCCTGTAGCACCAGGAAAATACGGGCTATGGGAAGGGGTTGCAATAAAGTGACAGGGAATTGCATTTGCTTTGGAATTTGTGTTACTGTGACTATGTTAGGGAATGTTTCACAATGACAACCTGAGTTAGAAAGAGCAGGAACTCGTCTCTTTGCTGCTGCTTTCAGGGGTGGGGATATTCGCATGTCCAGGCTATATTAAAATTTGATTTTGATGAGAAACTTCTGTACTTAGATTAATTTAAAACACCATTTATTTATTTGGATTCATATGCTGGTTAATAATAATAGTAATAGCAGCAGCAAAAACTCTCAAATTTACACAGAATAGTATAAAGCAAGTGTTCCTAAACTGTGGCCCAAGAACACTAAAAGTCCACAAGCTTCATTCAGGAGGTCCATGGTGTGTCCATAGCATGTCCACATCAAATGTTTGATTTTTAGCTGTATTTTATGACCCCTTTTCTTTCTCATATTGTACTTCGTCATATTCCAATCTGATTCGATGGAGAGCAAATTGTAATATGCTAAAGTAAAATATCAGAAATAAAAGAAGCAACGATAACACAGTACAGTGAAATTTCACACCGCATTCAGAACAGCACGTTACAATGGCAACAATGGACCGAAAAATCAGCAGTTTTCTAGTGGATTGGGAGCCACTGGTGTAAAATATTCATACGGAAACAGCAATAAAATCATCAGATTTTAAAAACAAGTAAATACAATAAAATTATCACTGCATACACAAAATGAACAGTTTTAAAAACAAATATGCATGATAACATTTTGTGTGTTGCTGAAACAAAGCAGTTTTTTATCAGGTGTCAAAAACAGTACACAGAAGGTAGCAACCTAATATTAATAGTATACTCTATTTCATTATGCCCTCTAATTTTCTCTTACAACTGACTCTCCAAATTTTGTGGCTACCGAGCATGTTCAGTCCTCATTGGACCATTTTTTTAAAGGTTCCTCCCCACCATGTTTGATTTTTAAAATGGTGGGTTTTTTTGGTAAACATTTCTATTTGGCAAGCATAGAGGTACCTTCCTCTTTTTCATTTATGTCCTGGTTTTAGCTGCAAAGTGACTGACATACTGCCACCAAGCTCAACGATAGTAGGAGTGATAAATAATTTCTTACCTCTTCTCATAGTTGCAAACCCGTGTTTGATCTGAGAAGAGCTGCAGCTCAAACTTAGTGGTTTGGAAAATGTCATTTTTATTTACTCCATGTCAGGAACTGCAAACAAAGGGAGGATTTCAATTCCCTGCCACACTGTGATATATGCTCGATCTGAGGGCTTTCTGCTTGGTGGGTCACAAGTTATGCAGACTTGCTTCAAGAGCAAACTACAAGTGACTGGGCATGTCCTCTTTTGGGGAGCCAACGTGCCCATCTGGGCAGATTTTTACATTTTAAAGGAAATGTCTGGGTTTTGGGCTCGGGCTCGGGCAGCTCAGGCCCGGGCTCAGGTTGCTCTGCACACCGCGGCTGCTGCCAACCTGAGCCGGGGAAAGAGGCATGTAGGTGCAGTGGCGGCAGCCACACACAACTCTTTCCCTGACTCAGGCTGGCAGTGGCTCAGGCTGTCCTCTTTTTTTGCTCTTCAAGATATGGCAACCCTACAAGTAACCTTAAAAAGGTAAAGGTACCCCTGCCCGTACGGGCCAGTTGTGTCCGACTCTAGGGTTGTGCGCCCATCTCACTTAAGAGGCCGGGGGCCAGCGCTGTCCGGAGACACCTCCGGGTCATGTGGCCAGCGTGACGAAGCTGCTCTGGCGAGTCACCACAAGCACAGCACACGGAAACGCCGTTTACCTTCCCGCTATAAAGCGGTACCTATTTACCTACTTGCACTTAAGGGTGTTTTCGAACTGCTAGGTGGGCAGGAGTTGGGACCGGAAGACAGGAGCTCACCCTGCCACGGGGATTTGAACCGCCAACCATGCGATCGGCAAGCCCTAGGCGCTGAGGTTTGACCCACAGCGCCACCCGCATCCCTACAAGTAACCTTAACTACCCCTAAATGAAGGGCCCCCTTGGCAATAAACTGGTAGTGCAAATGGGAATTGGGGGCTTTGTCAGGGACTGGACTGGACAGGAGGAATGGGAAGAGTCCCCTCAGTCTGCTCAGCCCCTCTTGGAAGAGGAGGGGGAATGGGAAGGTTCCGCCTCCAGCAGTTTCAAGAGGAGAAGGAGACAGAGCTGAGTTTCAGCTGAATGACAAAATGCCTAGTTAGGAGTGTAGATGTGATACATAAGTAGCAGTCAAGTACAACATTCCTTGTTTTCCTAGAGTGAACATGCAAAGGAGATGTTTGGTCCAGCCAGTTGAAAACTTCCTGTTTCCTCCTGGCCTGGAGCATCCTTCCTCTTGCATGTGACTAGAGGTGGGCATGACCTTACCTGTGCAGGTAACAAAAGCACAAGGCACACAGCCATCTTTCTCTTTTGGACTTCATTGTTGGATCAGCAGCTTTTTAGCTAGAGATGCCCTGTTGGCTTTCAGCCAACAGAGAACAAAGAGATTAAGTCCATATGGGATAGACTCACATGTACAGTGGTACCTCAGGTTAAGAACTAAATTTGTTCCGGAGGTCTGTTCTTAACCTGAAACTGTTCTTAACCTGAAGCAACACTTTAGCTAATGGGGCCTCCTGCTGCTGCGCTGTTCTCATCCTGAAGCAGAGTTCTAAACCGGGGGTACTATTTCTGGGTTAGTGGAGTCTGTAACCTGAAACGTCTGTAACCTGAAGCATATGTAACCCGAGGTACCACTGTATATATATTTGTAACAAAGTCTGCCTTCAGGGATCCACCTGTAAACTGATGCTGCTGTGAGTAAACTACTTTTATATATCTTAAATAAGATTGTGGCGTGTTTATTCTTTTGAGAGCTTAATAAGGGTCTTACCAGGAATCTATATTGAGAAGCTTAAACAAAGCTTGAAACCAGCTACCCGCTGTGCGTTTAAAGGGGAATGTTAAAACTCTGCTAAGTTATAGGACTTGCTAGTGCAAGTTAGGAGGGATATTAATAAACAATATATCCTCTCCTGCCTCCCTGAACATTCCCACAATGAGATATGGGGGAAGAAGAGGAGGGGAGTAGAAATCAACCAGCATAGACCTCCCTGGAGAGTCTGGGAGATCCTCCCTCTCCAAAATCACGTCAATCCATCTGCATTCAGGAATAGAGGACGCAGAGGAGTGTGACTCCTGGGACTTTCTGTAGGTACTCAGGATGTTGTTGGGGATGGAAGAAGCAGGATTCAGAGTAGGCAATGTCTCCTGTGTGGGGAGACATGGGTCTTTTGTCAGATGACTGAATAAAAAGCCATAAAATACGAACTGTTTGTTCTTCTGGCCTCCGAGGCTGCCAGGGGAGGAGAGGATACTCCACGCTCGACAGGCTTCATGTTTTGGTCTTATTTGGATTCCTTCCCAATTTTCCTTGAATAAAATGGGCATTTTTTACAATGGAAATTGTAGTAATGTACATGGTGCATCCATATAAAAATTGATGTACGGCAAGTATTAAAAGGCCCACTAACCCACATGCCAGAGTCCGGATCTTGCTCGGGGTGCCTGCCATGACAACGTATAGGGAGCAAGCCCTGAGCATAAGATCAGAAGTTTGCAGTCAAAATCATATGTACTTTGACCCTCTGATAAATGGGTTTGCAGACAAAGGTCTTATTCTAAGGCCACGTGAAAACGGCATTCTGTGTGTTCCAAATATCGTCAAAGGTATGGAATTCTGCAACATTTTGGAGGTGCAAAAAGAAAATTATCCAAAGTTACAAGAAGTTTTGTAAGGAGAACTATATGAAATATTACAGAAAAAAATTATGAGAATGGACTTTAAGTTATGGATTATTAAAAGTAATAGTTACGATAATGAAATGCAAGATGAAGGTCAAAAATCACTAGATGTGGCTGATGGAAGTCCTAGGCTTATAGCCAAAATGTTGTAATTGATGAGAGGAGAAGTTATGTTCTGTTTGGAAAAGATATGCAAAAACTAATTAAAAAATTATTATTATTTTTTTAAAAAGAAAATTATCAAAAGATTCTGTTCTAGCAAAATTTGGCCTCCTTAATATTGAATTGAATTATGTTCTCTTTCAGACCTGTGGATGGAGGTTGCAGGCTAGAGAGAGAAGTCAAAGTAGTAGGGGGAGCCTACCATTATCTTGATGATATTAAACAATGCTAGGACTAACTCTGCAGCTGTGTCTAAGTTCCCTGTGATTATTGCGTAGGTGGGTGAAGTTCACAAATGTTAACTGGAGTTGGGCGGGTGGCAGGAGAGACTAAACATTTTTGACAGCTCAGGGGAAGATTGAAAAGGAATATGGATCCAGAAATACTTTCCCTAGAAATTTCAGCCCAGCTCTAATCTGCTTTGATTTGCAAGCAGCGACCGAACAAATCAGGCACCCTGGACCAGGCTTACTGAGTTCATGCCGTTGCACATCCAGGGCCTAGCCATCCTGCTAAATATAGTCATTACCTTGCTAAAAATAATTATCAGTGTTCAAGATCCCAACCTATCTCAGTTAATAATACTGGGTGTAATGTTATTAATTTCAGGTATAATGTACCATATAATGAGTACTCTGTAAATGGAATACTTTTGGATGTATTCTTCTTCCAAAGGCTATGCATTTCCCATTAGTATTAACCTCTGCTTTGCACGCAATGAGGTAAGCCAGCACCCTTTTCACTAATTTCTTGCATAGGGTGTCTTATCATTGCTACTTGTAAAAATGAAACAAAGCAGCAAACCCACATGATTTCTTTCTTTCTTTCTTTCTTTCTTTCTTTCTTTCTTTCTTTCTTTCTTTCTTTCTTTCTTTCTTTCTTTTCCTTTCCCCCGGGAGAAAAATGATTGCATTTGCCAAAGCCAGTGAGCCTTGGTACTTGGAAGTCCCTTGTTGAAGTGTGAGAGAATCTTTTGAGCTCTTCCCTAAATCCCATCCTAAGCTCTGCACAGACACAGAACTAGAAAATCTACTCTGAAGGACTTTCGGGACATTTTATATTCACCCAGCTATGCCCCTGCTCTTCATTCCCCCCTATTTCTAATTGATTTTCATTAAATACAGACATTAAAATTAACTCTGGAAGGCTCTAAGCACATCAGAAAAACAGAAGATTGCCTTCTTTAGCATGAGGATGTTGCAGATATAGTCAACATTGCCCAAGTCTCCACACTGGGAAGGTCACTTTGTTGCTATGCTAATACAGCGGTTTGACATAACCCCTGGAGGCACACTCCATTGTCCCTCAAGACAAGACAGATGCTAACAGTTTACATGTAGGGCGAACAACACAGTAGTGAAGTGAATCCCAGCTCTTAAGAGGACTCTTCCATACATCCTGGAGAAGTAAGCTTACACTCCTATTTTTTTCAATCTTATTTAATTAGAAAATTTATTAACTGGTTGCTCAAAAAATAATAATCTCCACATGGTTTACAAGTTCAATTATATGTAAAACATGACTAAAACACAATAGCCAATTAAAAATCATGGATAGCACTCAGTGCTAGTCCTACTTAGAATACACCCATCATGATGGTGGACCGAAATGTCACATCACCCTTTTTTTTAATCATAGGTTCGCCCACCTTTCAAACTCAGCACAAAGGTTCCTGGTGTGGGGACAGTGGTCTTTGTCAGTGTTTGGACACTGGACACTGAGTGCCACCTTGAATCTAATTTGTGGACCAAAATGTGACTTTGGTATTATTGTACTCATCCCCCCCATAATGGTTCCAAACGATGTCAATTTAGACAACATTGAAGATCTCATCTCCTCATTGGGTGGGTCTCCACCAAATTTGGTGGGATGGTTCCAGCCTGAGCCAATTTAGATGCCTTTAGAGATATCATTGCCAAGCATTCCTGATATTATTGGTACAAGCATTCCCAAGATGGAGGCATTGGTCTTCATCTACCCTTTATGTAGTTTTATGTAGTTTTTCATTTTCATTGTTCTGCATGGGACAATGACAATAAAGATATCGTATAGCGTATATCGAGGGACACAGGTGGCGCTGTGGGTTAAAGCCTCAGCGCCTAGGACTTGCCGATCGAAAGGTCGGCGGTTCGAATCCCTGCTGCGGGGTGCGCTCCCGCTGCTCGGTCCCAGCGCCTGCCAACCTAGCAGTTCGAAAGCACCTCCGGGTGCAAGTAGATAAATAGGGACCGCTTACCAGCGGGAAGGTAAACGGCGTTTCCGTGTGCAGCTCTGGCTCGCCAGAGCAGCGATGTCACGCTGGCCATGTGACCCGGAAGTGTCTCCGGACAGCGCTGGCCCTTGGCCTCTTGAGTGAGATGGGCGCACAACCCCAGAGTCTGTCAAGACTGGCCCGTACGGGCAGGGGTACCTTTACCTTTACCTATAGCGTATATCGTAGATGTCAGACACCTTTTTGGAATCAAGCCAAATTAACCCTAAATAAACATTAACTGCCCCCTCCAAATAATTGATTTGGGGCCAAGACAAGTGTTACCCAGATCAGGTTGGAGCACAGCCCAAAAACTTATGAATTACTCTATCCATTTATATAATAATAATAACCACAATTTTGTGTGTTTGTCTTCAAATTCCCAGACACTCCTAACTTGTCATTTATATAGTGCTATCCATGTTCATAACACTTTGCAAAGAACAAGAGGTCAGGTTATTGCAAATGACCCATCTCATCTAGCAGTGTGTCTCACAGTGGCCAACCAGATGTTGATGGGAAGCTTGCTGCTAGGACCTGAGAGGAAGATCACTCTCCTCTCCTGCTGTTTCAAGCAATTGTCATTCCGAAGCATAACAGTGGAACATGGTGATTAATTAACTTGTTTAATTTGTTGAGATGGTAACATTTCCACCTTCATCACCACCAGTTTATATATCCAACTTTTTCTCCAAGGAACATAAGGTAGCCTATGTGGACTTTCCTCACTCTTACCTCAACAAACCTGTGAAGAAGGTTAGGGGGACTGTTAGTGCAACTGAGGCAACAGCCCAGTAAAATAATGGCCAAGTGGGAATTTGAATATGGGTCTCCAAATTGCTAGTCTATCATTCAATTCATTTAATGATAGCTTACGATATCTCCAGTTTATTCTCCATTAACCAATCTCTGAACTCAAAAGGTAGCTTTAGGCAAACAACCTAAATACTCAGTGTTCCCTTCTGCTGTATTTTATTTATTTAAAACTTTCTCTCTTTTCCTTTAGTGCATTACATGAGCTCTAAAATAGGGTGCCCAGACTAAAAAAAGGGCAGACTTCCTATGCTTGCTTAATTCCCCTGTTTTGTGCACAACTATTGAAGGTGGTATGCTCTGTCTGCTTCCAATGTCCCTATTTTCCAGGAACATCCCTGATTTTGAAAAGTTGTCCCAGTTTCTGATTTGACCCTGGAATGTCCTGCTTTTCCTTAGGACGTCCCTATTTTCATTGAAGGGATGTTGGACAGTATGGAGTTATCTAACTCCTGAGCCATCTGAAGGCAATCCTGTATAGGGAAGGTTTTTAATGTTTTATTATGTTTTTATATATGTTGGAAGCTGCCCAGAGTGGCTGCGGCAACCCAGTAATATGTGTGGGGTAGAAATATTAAAATTATTGTTATGGAATGGGACGTATGGGATATCTCTATTTTCATTGGAGAAATGTTGGGAGGTATGTGCTTCTGCATCAGCTACCCCACCCCAAAGACAATCTGCATAGATACAACAAGATATTAGCAAACAACTTTTTGAAACAGTTCCAAACAGAACGAGAGTGAAAAACCATATAGCTACTAAAATAAAGTTAAGCATATGAAACAGCAGAAGGCATTGTGTGTGCAGGTCAGTCAAAGGATAATATATTTTAAATGTTATTGGCATTAAATTTTAATTGTTGCAAGCTGCTTTAGAGGCTAAAATAAGAAAAGCAAATAAATAAATAAATAAATAAATAAATAAATAAATAAATAAATAACAATTCTAATCATCAGAGGTCTAAAGCCCATTGTCAGGGACTGGGCAGAGGAGGAATGGTGGAGACCGTCTCCCCAGCCTGACTCTTCCAAAGAAGAAGGCAGTTCAGAATTACAACAGGGGTTGGAGGGAGATCACAGCTCAGAGGCAGATGAGGGGGAAAGCTGGGAAATAATGGGAGAGGAGAAGGGGAAGAACCAGAGGGGTGACAGTGTCCTTAGAAAGCATTCCAGACCCCCCTCTCCCAGAACCCGGTGAGCATTGAAAGTAGGAGAGCGAAGAGCTCAAAAGCAGAGGGCACTTTTCAGTGCCTATAGCGATGACGCATGAGGAAGTGGGGGAGACAGAGGGGTGGAGACTCACTCAGGACAACACCATTATCTCAAGAGGCTGCATTTCCAAGCCTCTCTCTGTGAATATTGAATAAAAAGCAGTTGGTAAGAACTTTTTCTTTTCTTATCAATTCCTGGCAACCTGCCGTGGGGGCTGAATCCTCTGCCACCTGACGCCATCTTATTATGGCAGCAAGTCTTCACTTCCAACTAGAGCAGTGAGGAAAGGAATATTGCTGTAACCTCGGAGGTTGCTGTAAGTATGATTTAGACAGTGTGAAGCAATCATATTTAACACCTTTGCATAAGCTCCAGTGTTACCACTATTTGTTGTTTTATCCACATCATGAACTATTCCACCTGCTGAATGGGAAAGCTTCCTCACACATCATGAATCCAACCTGGAAAAAGAGCAAAGTGTTCCAATGTGCGGATCAGATGAAAATTGTCATAAAGAATCAGCCTTGAAAAAATCCAAGTGAATGTTTTGTCCATGCTGTGATAATTCTCCTGGTAGTGAACATCCAACATAAAAAAAAATAAAAACCCTGATTGTTCCTAGAACAAATATTGAGAACTTGTTGACAAAGGAACCTAAAAGATGGTTTGATGTGAGATATATTTAGTCAAAACCCAAATAGGTGTGCATGATAAGTGTTAAGAAACAAAGATGCACTGAAAATGTAACCTTGTGTGCTTTGTATTCCCTATATTTAGAAGACTGCATGCTCTATAAAAAGACAAATGCAGGGCTTGAGCAAAGAAATTATTCAAATGTATAGTTAATATTAAACTACTACTGAGATATAAATACCTTGTTTCCTTGAATGCCCTGTGGAAGTAAACCTCATGATGGGAACAAAAGGAGAAAAATAGACACTGCTATATAAGCCCGATGAAACACACCATAAATAAAGTTACAGTTGTTTTTACTATCCAGGTGCACAATGCTTTACAAAGCAGGTAAGATACCCTACCAGAGGAGTTTGAAATTTAAATTTATACAGTGGGTAAAGACGAGAGAAAGAGTAACAAGGGAGGAAACTGGGAGAGCTAATGTCGCTCAGAGCAGACAGTAATGATTTCCATGGTGCAATTGTCTAACTCACTATAATGCCGTTTTCATACCATCAATGAGTTGTGCCAGAGCTTCACAACAGAGGTGAATAACTAACATAATTTTCAGGATTTCCCTTCATGTTCAATATAATGCTCAGGGCTGACCTCAGACATTTTTGCAGCAGTAGCAATAAATAAAAAAAAATGCTGTGCTCTTCAATGAGCACCGCAATACGTAAAAAGCCCAACAAACACTCCGAGTGTCCTAGATACCATTTGGCTAGAGCGTGGTGCTGATAATGCCAATGTTGCAGGTTCGATCTCCATATGGGACAGCTACATATTCCTTCATTGCAGGAGGTTGGACCAGATGATCCTCAGGGTTCTTTCCAAGCCTACAAGCCTATGATTCTATAATTCTGTATTACAACAGGGATGTCTCCTGAAGACCTTTTAAAATTTAAATGGAAGCTTACCATGGGAGGATACATGCAGAAATAGCAAGAGAAAGGGCTGCTTAACCCTTTCCTTGTGTGCCACCAATCCACTCATTGCACCTTTTCATCAAGAAAAGAAAAGGTGTAGGGACCCCATGTCTTTCCCTTCATGGGTGAAAAAGCATTGGGGAGGGAGGTGATTTTGAAATGAGACACTGTAGGAAGTGAAAAGGATTAAACAGAGCATGCCCTGCCATCACAGTCTCCAAGGCTGTTTCTCCATTATTGTTATTTTTTTAAAAAAAACAACAACACTATAAAGAAACACGTCTCCCATCTAGGTTGACCCCAGGAGACAAAAACTGAAAGCGGGAGAGGGGGGGATAATTTGGACTGTAATCTGGAGCCAAAGAAACTGCTTCATATTGTATCACAATAAGATCAGCCCTGGAAATTAAGATGTGTTTCCGCTATAGAATTCTGCTTCCTATAGCAAGTGCTTTATGTGGCTCCATGATATGGGTGCTCCTACTAAGGCTACCCTATAGTTGCCAGCCCTTACCTCAGTTTTTATTTCTTTGGAATGAAGGACATTGGAGACTGGGGGACAGTGGCCAATGTAGCAGGGGACCCAGCAGATGACACTTCACTGAGGGGTCCCTAGAAACTGGAGCTGGCCCTAGTTATTCCAATTGCCTCCATGTAATTAAGATATGTCTGTGTTCCAACCACATCAAAAACTGGATGCGCATTTCTTGCAAGTGAGAGAATTGAAGTCTATACATCTTTTCCTACATGGAGCAGATATCCATACATCTAAAAAGTCATACATGAAACAACCTTGAGCTGCAATATAGAAAGATTATTATTATTATTATTATTATTATTATTATTATTAATACCCTGCCCATCTGGCTGAATTTCCCCAGCCACTCTGGGTGGCTCCCAATAGAGTGTTAAAAACAATACAGCATTAAATATTAAAAACTTCCCTAAACAGGGCTGCCTTCAGATGTCTTTTAAAAATAGGATAGCTGCTTATTTCCTTGGCATCTGATGGGAGGGTGTTCCACAGGGTGGGCGCCACTACCGAGAAGACCCTCTGTCTGGTTCCCTGTAACCTCACTTCTCACAATGAGGGAACCACCAGAAGGCCCTCAGCGCTGGATCTTAGTGTCCAGGCTGAACGATGGGGGTGGAGACGCTCCTTCAGGTATACAGGTGTTGAACACCTCAGTTTTTTCAAACATTTCTCTCTACCCATACTATTAATATTTTTGTGGGACCAGCACTGAAAAAAATCCCTGTGTTTCACCCAGTCTTAACCCTTCCCCTTGCGTCAGAGAGAATTCTCTCTCTTTAATAGCAAAATTATTGATGTGAAAATCAAAATCCACAAACATTTGGCTCAACCTTAGGAGGCAATAGTATCGAAGACAATTGGGTGCACTTCTAATCATACCATTTAAGCCTGCAATCTTATCCGTGTCTACTCAGAAGTAAGTCTTATTGAATTCAGTGGTGCTTACTCTTGGGTTTAGTCTGGGTTTAGTCTGGCAGCCTCCATTCAAATCAGTGGGACTTATTTCTTATTAAACATCCATAGGATTATGCCTAATGACTGGAATGTAAATTTCACGCACGCACACACACAACACCCATTAGTTTAGCAGAAAAATTAAAAATGTGGCTAGCTGCTCCACTTCCATCATCCATTTTACTGTCATTAAGCTAAAATAGTGAAACTATCTTGTCTAAAAGGAGAAAATAAAGAAAAGAGATCAAGAAATTATCAAGAGTTCCTGGATTTTTTTCTATCCCTTAAGCAAAATTATCGTGAATATTCAAAGAAGAACAGGAAAGACTCTGATGAGAGACTTTTGAGTCCCATATCCATATCCCCTATCCCTTTCAAATCTCTTAATACCAATCTAATTTATTAGCAAATGCATGGGGCTGCGTTTATGTTAATTTTCTTATATAAAAAAATGATATGTAAAGCAAAAGCCTTCTAATACATATTTGAATAATTGCTTATTTTTTTCTCCCAAGAGTTTATCCAATTTTGACTACTAAGTGAATATACAATTAGCAACTTTATCAAAAGATAGAATAAATACATATCAGGGACTTTGCTAGATAAATCACTCTGGATACAGCAGGATTTCAGTTCTTTCTTTCACATGATCCAAGGTCTTGACAAGGATAAAGTATGGTCAGCTGGGAACAAAAATTTGGAAGAGGTCAGGATGGGTGGCACTGCTTCATATACTGTATAAAGCTCCTCTGCTCTGAGCTACTAGTTAGAGCAGACATGTACCACAGTCAGTTAAAAAGAGAGAATGCTTGCAAAAGTGGAGCTTTATCCAGTGGTAAATCTACATAAGCTTTATGTTTATGTTGCTGACAAGAATATTGGAGTGGGGAAACAAAGGAGCTCCATTTGAATTTTGCAGAACTTACAAGGATATAGAAAATGACTGCTGTTTTGGGGCTTGCTTACCTAATGTTTCCCCAGAATTGCTTCTTTACAACCACTTGCAAAACGCTTTGGTTCCACAAAACCAAACACAGTCAATCAAAGTGCTCCGCTATTTTTTGTCATCTTGAAAAACCAGGGGAGTTGTCACACTTCTGATCAACCACAATTCATTGCTGGTGACCTGTATTTCCTTTGGTGACCCACAAGTTGTCAGGCCTGATCTATAGTCATGATAGACTAAGGGAGTTGGGGCGTATCTAGTCATTGTCTTTGTTGTATGGGAAAGCAAATATGTAAACAGTGTGCATTTAATCTGCTTTTTAAATGAGGCATGGTCCACTGGAAATGTGTAAGCCCCGTAGAAATGAATGGAGGCTGTACCATAGTGAGATAAGCCCTTCTCGCTCTGGATTGCTGCCTGCAAATTTTCGCAGCAGCCCAGAGATGAAGGAGCAGGATGCAGGTGGTAGTAGGGGGTCGGATTCAACTCCAGAGGAGGAGCAATTGGCTGCACCTGAGTCTCCCAGAAGTAGGAGGTGGAGCAAGCAATTAGAACAAAGGAAGACCAGAAGGAAGCGGGGGCAGGCTTGGCAGGTGTATATCTGGCCTTGGAAGAGGCCGGAAGCCAGTTGAGTCAACTGACTCCGACAGTGAGGTATGAGTTGTGGGAAGCTTGGATTGCTGATAGCCTGTTGTCGATAAATAAACCTCAACTAGTCGAACTGCCAGCGTGTCGTGTCTTGTGTGGGAGAAGTGCTAAACCTGACAGTGTACATGTGTGTGTGTATAAAATCCACATTGCCACCATATTTTCTAGGGCACTATCCATTGGAAAGTTTCTCTGTAGTATCCCTGTTGAAAAGAGCAAGACCTATACAATAGTGTAGGGTTGCCATATTTCAAAAAGTGAAAATCGGGACACAAGAGTTGTTGAGCTTTTCTGTTGTTGTTGCCAAAGTTATTCAGGACACTGCTTCTGACTGCAGGATTCCAGCTATGTCCAGGATATTCTGGACGTATGACAACCCTACAATAGTGGTCTTACACAGCTCCCATTCGTTTCAATGGCATTTGCACAGGAGATCTTTTCAGCTGTCAAAGTTAAGCCACGCCCAGACCTCAGATCTGAGTTCTTCTCAGGGGATGAGCAGGACCTCCCACCCCACTCTCCAAGCAGATTTCCACACTGCTAGTGACTCTGAAGAGCTGTAGGATCTGGACCTCCTTTCACTAGGAGTAGAGGAAACCCCATCACCAGTTGCCTGGTTTCCATAATGGCTCTCAGATCCCCATCCTGAATCTTTGCCAAGGGCACAGAGCAGAGGAGATGGTAAACCAGGCAAGACATTGAGGGCTGCTACTGAAGTACCTAGCTAGCTGCTCACGAGGCACCTGCGTGGATCATGGCCTGACTGAGAGCTAGGAAGAAATGAAGCTTCCACCCACCATAGAAGATCTCAGTCTGAGCTGCTTCACTGCTGGCACTGCAGCTCTCTTCCAGGCTCCAGCCTTCCTGACCCGAGGAAACAGACACCAGTAGAAAATTCCCCTTTGGCAAAATGAGAGCACATTGTTAATCATATTTAGGCATCTGAGGTTTCTAGCAAGCTGAAAACTGTGGGAGGAATGCTTTTGAATATTTGATAACCTCAGAAAGAAGACTCGGTTCAAGGCTGATTCATCAAGTGAAAAGAGATTATGTGAATCTAGTTTATTTTTGAGACACTTAATTTACCATTTTCTTCTCTTCAACAACACTTTGCCATGGCCTAGCAGAGGAAGGCCAATGAAAGGACAATTGTGGGCTCCAGGATGATCTCATTGCTGGAAAAATGGCTATACTAAATACAAGTGCCTCCTCCTGCCTGGGGCAGAGAGAGACAGATGAGGCAGATTCACAGAACCCTTCCACCCTCACACACACTCATCAGAGATGTGGAGGGTTGTCTTGGTTGTCAGATTTTTCTCCAGAGCTGGCTAACCCATTAGGTGGGGTGAAACAACTGCCTCAGGCAGCAGAATTGCAGGAGGTAGCACCCCACCCACCCCACTGCTTCCACTGCCACTGGAACATCCCCTCTCTCTGAGTTTTGGCAAAAAGGTACATGGCATTGCTGCTTGTCTTACCTGTACCTGGGACAAAGTAGATGAGTAGCGAGGCTTGCAGAACAACCCTCTCTCTTGCTTATGGTATGAGAGAGGCATTCAGGCATGCAGCATTATCACTTGTCTTCCCTGCCCCTGCGGAAGATGTTCTACAAGGCCTTGGAGGCCCTCTTCTGGAGTGGGCACATAAATAACAGCCTCAGATTATGATCACAGGGTATGGGTTGGTTCATATGCAAAGAGGCAGTCATCAAAACCAGCACTTTAAATTGGGTCTGGAATCTAATTGGCAGCCAGTGCAGTTAAGCCAGGATTGGTGCTATAGGCTTAACCCCGTCTTGCCCCGGTGAGCAACCTGGCCACTGATTCTGCACCAGCTGAAGTTTGTGAATCATCTTCAGAGGCAGTCCCCCATATAACACGTTGCAGTAATCTAACCTAGAGGTTACCAGACAACAGAAATCAGGATATCCATGTCCAGTTAGGGGTGTAGGTGGGTACCAGCCAAAGCTGATTGAATAGTAGGCTGTTTGTACTATGGTGAGAATCTACTAGTCCAGATCTCTTAATAAAGAGCAATTTATATTTTTAAGAAAACTTAAAACTTCATAGCAGAAACCACCCATCCCTAAAAAGCCTTAAGCCTTAAGTCAACTTGAGTGTGAAAAAAATGCTATAAGGGAGGGTAATCAGTTTTGCCTGAAAGCTGGTGGTCTAATGAGGCAAATTTTCCATCGATTTCATCCATATTTGTTTCTTTTGCATGACACTAAGATGTGCTTACGCAAAACCTCCTCAGGCACTCTTTTTCATGGGTGCAAAGGATACAATTCACATGACAAATTCCTGAGTGCAAACAGATGTTCATAACTCCAAGTGAGAAGGGGGAAAAACACTGCTTCCCTAATTTGCATCTTCAATTACTACCATTGAATACATAATGGAAAATTGTGTGCACAAAAGGCTTTCCTACGCGCGCGCCCCCCCCACCTTTTTGCTTCAAATATGCATTAACAAAAGGAGAAAAATCTGGAACCGGAATATGAGATAACCATCATTTGCACCCAAAAGTGTACAACACAGCAGGAAAAGAATCCATGGTGTACACTTCCCTTTGTAAGTGTGCGTTAGCCAATTAAAATATATGCACCATAATACAGTGTGTTGTATGGAGGAGTTACTGTATGCAGTGGAAATGCACATCCGGGTTCAGATAGCTTCTCTGTTCACTTGGTAACTGCGGGCCAGTCACTGTCTTTCTATTGAATCTATTTTATTGGATTATTCTGAGGAAATAATAAATAATGGGGTGGGAACACATGTCATCAGGCTCTCGGCGGGAAGGACAACTGTGTCAAATAAATGTGTTCATTGCTTCTTCACTATGATGCATCTCTTAGCTAGAGTGCTAAAATGACTGTTGGATATGTACATGAAGCAGTGACATCTGGAACAGTCGAGGAGCTGTTTTGATCAATTTGCTACACACTTTGCTGATAAAATTGCTCTCATCTGCACTTGACGGTGGTGGTGTGACAAAGTCAGAGATGGACAGAAGCAGGATAGCACTGTTAGGACAGATACCTTTCAGCTTGTAATGCCTCATCTGTAATGGGCACTTGGAGTAGTGAGGACTACGATCTGCTAGCTTGACCCTTTATGACTTTTGGGACTGGCGAGATCAGGGTTGGGTGACAAGACCCTGAAGGCAGTTAAAAGCCAACAACAACATCACCACTAAAAAAAAATATCCAAAATATTTGGATGTGGACCATCCATCTTCAATTAGCCTTTCTTGAGCGTGTGATAGAAAAAGTAGTTGCCTCTCAACTCCAGGTAGTTTTGGGTGACATTGATTAGTTGGATCCATCCCAGTTATGGGATGAAAACAGCCTTGTTCATCCTGGTGGTGACTTACACTGGAGGACGGATGGGGAACTGCTACCTTTGAGTCTTTCTGGTTATCTCTGATCAACAGTCATTTCATCCTTCTGGATTGACTGCCAGGATTGGTTCTAGTCCTTCAGTGGTTGCACACAGAAGGTAGTTCTGGTAGACTTTTGCTTTCTCCATGGTGATTGGCTTGAGGGAGTCCACAGGAGTTAATTTAGCCCCAGACCTTTTTGAAATATATACATGAAACTGCTGGGCTGCAGTATCATCTGTGTGCTGATGACACTCAGTTCTACTTTTCCTTTCCATCCTCAGGTCAAAATCCTCAAGTGGTGCCTAGAATAAGTTCTTAAATCAGGCATAGGCATACTCCGGCCCTCCAGATGTTTGGGACTACAATTCTCATCATCCCTGACCACTGGTCCTGTTAGCTAGGGATGATGGTTATTGTAGTCCCAAACATCTGGAGGGCTGGAGTTTGCCTATGCCTGTCTGAAATGGATGCAGGCAAAAAAGAAAAAAGTGAGGTTGAATCTAAGCAAGATGGAGATGCTGTGGGCAGGATCATTTGCTATTGGGATTGGATGTAGTAGAATACAATTTGGAAGTGCTCCTGTGTTCAACACTGACTTGGGGAGCCCAGTTGGCATTAGTGACCAAGAGTGTTTTTTTAACAGCTTAGACTTGTATTCCAGCTGTGACCATACATTGATCCAAGCTCTGGTCACATCCGGATTATTTACTGCAATGCACTCTATGTGGAGCTGATTTTAAATGCAGTTTGGGAACCTCAGCTGGTCTAGAATGTGGTTGCCAGAATCCTAATGAGGGTGAGACATTGAGCATCTTAAATACCTTTACAACTGCACTGGTTACTTATACATTTCCAGGCTCACTTTAAATTCTGGTTTTGACCTGTAAAACCCCAAATCTTCCTGCCTGCACTTTATGGTCTGATTTAGATGTCTTTAAAAGACACAACAGAAAAGGTGTTGGGACATAATCTGGAAGGGTGAGAAGCTACTGGCAAACTTAAACTGCAAAAGATGGGTGTTTGCTGTGGATGGGTGCAAACGACAGCACAAGTAGATAAATAGGAACTTCTGTGGCAAGGAAATAAATGGTGTTTCCGTGTGCTCTAGCCATGCTGTCCGATTGCACCAGAAGCCTTTTAGCCATGCTGGCCATATGACCCAGAAAGCTATCTGTAGACAAATGCCAGCTCCCTTGGCCTGAAAGCAGAGATGAGCGCTGCACCCCATAGTCAAATTTGACTGGACGTAACTGTCCAGGGGTCCTTTACCTAAGCTACAGCAAAACCATGTGGTTTACAACAAGGAGGAAAACCTATTCTTACCTCATGAACCTAACTAAGGTTAAGGAAAGCATTGCACCCCACCCTATGAATTTTGGGGAAATAGTTCCCACACAATCAGAGTCTTCAGGGATGTTTCCCCAGCCCAACCCCACAAGCCTACACAAACTATTAAAGAGAACTGGCTTCAGAATTTTGCCCCAGCATTGAAATATATTGCCTAACTTGGCTATAATACCAGAAAGAGAACTTCCATTTCACCTCACCTTACCTCAAGCACAGTGTTTTCCAATGGAATCAATGAACTCATTCTGCCGCATTAAAGTGTACCGTAATCAAATGATGTGCATAAATACGTGTGTGCCATTCAGGCTTTGGCCTTAATGTATTTAAGAGCAGCACATTCTGATCAGTGGCAGCTGAGCAGCAAGGTTTTTGCTCTTTGTAACAGACTATTACTTAGGGAATACTTCAGAAGTGAGAAAATCATATTAGAAGCAATCCGCACCATATGGACAAGGCATGGCACAGGGTTTGAAATTCTGCTGCTTCCTCCCCCGCCCCACTTCATTAAATGTTAATGAAATAGACAATCTAAGGACACCACTTTGAAGGATAAACCCGTTGTGTTTACTAGATGAGCAGCGTTATTGACAAACCATTTAAGTGGAACATTTAAACCCATGCATCTAACTCATTTAATCCTTCTTGTTCTCTCTCTCTCTTTTTTTTCTAAACCACCCTATATTGAAATTGAGTCAGGTAGCCATAATTTTAAGATGGGAAGGAAAAGCATGCAGGTAAAACAGCTGATTAAAATTTCAGTAACCAATGCTTAGTGCAATCTAAGGTCAATCCTGATTCCCGATTGACAGAGTTGTTCACCATGATTTTCCATTGAAGCATAAGCATATCCACTGTGTATCCACTCCTAACCTCCAAAAGGGCTGAAAAATTCAAATCTTATGGTCATTTTTAAGTATAGTCATTAAGGAAAAGATTATTCATTCACTGAAACTGACACGGTCAAGGAAAATTGGAGTCTTTTCCCTTTATTTGGCATTATTCAATTGATTTCACCTCAACAGCTGGATTTTCAAAGAAGCTGTCCATTCAGGCTTGAGAAATATGGAAATATGTATAATTAACTGACTGGTAATGTATACATTTTATCACCTCTTTACTTTTTTGTTGTTGTTTCTGTGCCACCGAGCAAAGTAAGTAGAGTGGTATGCTATCTGTAACTCCAGTAAATATATTGTGTGTGTAAAGGTTTTTTTGTTTTCTTGTTGAGGTTTCTGTATATTATACTTGGGAGACTGTGTAAAAAGAAATATATATATACTGTGTATGTGTGTGTACACACACACACACACACACACACACAGTAGTACCTCGGGTTAAGTACTTAATTCGTTCCAGAGGCCCGTTCTTAACCTGAAACTGTTCTTAACCTGAAGCACCACTTTAGCTAATGGGACCTCCTGCTGCTGCCGTGCCGCCAGAGCACGATTTCTGTTCTTATCCTGAAGCAAAGTTCTTAACCTGAAGCACTGTTTCTGGGTTAGTGGAATGTGTAACCTGAAGCGTATGTAACCTGAAGCGTATGTAACCCAAGGTACCACTGTATATGTGTATATATATATATATGTGTGTGTGTGTGTGTGTGTGTGTGTGTGTGTGTGTGTGTCTCAAAGGTATCTCTATATTCACTGCTCCATGGCTGGATGCACCTCCAAAGATTTTTCTGGAATTCATGAGCCCTGGTCTTGACATAACTGCAGTTGTACAAAGCATTCACACAAATATTTAACATGCTAAAATTAAAAAGAAGAAAAGAAGCCAGTCTGCCAACCCACAGGGCCATGTGGTTTTGGATCTGGAATTTCTCTTGGCTTGATTTGGAAGTGAGCTTGACAAAGTAAGCTTGTTTTATATGTGAGTCCAGTTCCAAATTTCAAAACCCACTACAATCCTAATGACTACCAGGAGTACAACCAAGTCCAAAGGCCTCTCCCACTGCCAGAAGCCCTGGAATTTTTAATTACAAAGACACTTGACATTAATATAGCAGCCCTCAGTCACCACCACCACAAAGTAAATAGGAAGGGGACATTTGTGGAGACCCAGTGGTGATGGCACTGCCATACTAAATATGAGTTTGGCTCAGACTTTTTTTTGACATAAACTCATAAAGTCCCCCGTATAACCCTCATTTTGGCACCCTCATTAATCTAGATTCATGCAATCTCTCACCATTGATTATCAACTATATGGAATGTGTAGGACCTTATTCATACATGCTTGTTGCTTGTCACTGAATATGTGGTCTGCTACTATTATGGAGTATCATCTTTGAGGCGATGTGAAACTTCTGTATTTTGCAACCAAAATGTCAGCAGTTCCAGAAGAAGAGAAACACTTGCTATTTACTAAGGAATTCTAGGTATATTTAAAGTTATGATAACTTTAACATTTTTTCCTGAAAGGTAGGCATAGCAATGAATCACTCGCCTAACGACGCCCACAGTCATTTTAACCATTTTAAAAATAAACTGTATAAAATGATTGCTTTTTATACTTCCTTTGGAAAATGCAAATGTACAACATATATATGCAAATATATAGCTCTTTTGATGAATCTTATGTTTCAAGACAATTTGATCTCTGTTCCATCAGGTTCATACATAAACTGTCATCCTTAAAGCCCTGCCATGAAGTGTGTGGTTCTCTCACTGTCAACCAAAAATACTTCATTTTTTTCTGCCAAGCTTCATCTGCAGCAGCTGACAGTTGGAAATTCTATTCCCACAACTTCTGATAAGCAGCCATTTTGTACTCTCTTCCACTCTTCATCATTCTGAAGAAACTGGGTTTTCTTACCCCCCCCCCCCATTTTCCCCTTATGGTTTTTATCTTTTATCTTCTGCTTCTGTTTATTCTTCTTTCTATGGTTTAAATTCCACTGCTCCCCATTTGTAAAGAAAGCAAGAAATATTAGAATTACTATTATTTCATTTCAGCCTCAACAGCTGTGCTCTTAAAGTGAAGAAACCGCCTATCAAATTTATTGCAAATGATGAAAAAGGCAGAGATGTATTCCACAATTTCTAAATTTAATTTACAGCAGGCTGCTATATTAACAGCTACTGAGAATTGAAAATGGTGGCGGTGGTAACTCTGGAAGTATGGTAAGAATGAATCCAGGTAGACCAAGCAAACAGCTGGCATATATACTATCAGGACATTTGAAATTTCCTGGGAAGTATATGATTGACAGTAGCTAGATACTTTTTACTTAGCATCTTTAATAAAATGCAGTAATCTTATTTAAATATAACATTGCATAAATAATTGATTAAACACAAACCACCATAAAAGGTGATCCAATCAACTCTTGGTGATCCCGCTTTTGATCTTTCACTGTAAAAGAGGGTCTTCCCTGCTACTGCTCTGTACAAAGTATACAAATTCAACACTGTCTGTTAAGGAGAACATGAACAGACAAATGGAAGAGATGAATACAATGGTTGGGATTAAGGATGGGGAAGCAATTGGTTTGATCCAATTTTTACAGCAAATTAACCTGTCTGACCCTTCTGAACCCGCATGCCCATCAGAATGCAGCCCAGTCAGATGACCAGTGGCGTAGCGTGGGGGGTGCAGGGGGGCCGGCCGCACCGGGCGCAACATCTGGGGGTTAGGGGGCGCAAATCCACAGGTTAGGGGGCGCAAATCCACGGGTTAGGGGGCGCAAATTACCTGCCTTGCCCCGGGTGCTGACAACCCACGCTACGCCACTGCAGATGACACACTTTGCCAGATTTTTCAGTGGATTCTCGGTTTACGAAAAGCACAAATTTCATATAACACCATCGTTTTACAAAATACATACTTGATTGGTGAATGAATTGAAAAGTGTGCATTTTTTCACTTTGAAAATGCATACCAAATGCATACAATGTGACAGGGCAGAGTAGCACACAGCAGGATGAACTGCCATGGCATGCAACAAACTAGAACAGATCTATGACTGCTGGGACTTAATGAAAGCTATAAAGGATGGAATTAGTTGCTCAGCCAGCTATACAGGATGGAATTAGTTGCTAGACTGTGTGGTTGCTACTGAAAGCAGAATTCAGATATCTCCTCCTCCTCTCTCCCATATAATATCTAGTAATACCAATAATATCTGTTCCCTACAAATAACAGACAATGAAGTGGAGTGCAGGTGGAGAAACATTCCTCTTTGATATTATGAAGAGTAAGCTGTATAATTGCTGCAGCTGCTTATGGAGGGAACAACATGTGACCAGTAGTGATTGCTTTTATCTATTAGCAGTCTAGGCACTACAGTAATCACAGATATTTTGCCTATGTGAATTTTTTTTCCCTTTCGGGTTCCTGTCTATGTGAAACATCTGAAGGAAAACCAAAAGAATTTCAATTAAACTAGCATCCATTCTTGGAATTTTTCTGCGCATCCTTACTATATTCGAGCGTCAGCAACCTTTCCATGTCTGCCTATATCAAATTGATATGCCTGTTATAGGGAGATGATTGGGGGAGAGACAATAGAACAAGAAGAGTAAGGCTGGCATAGATTTACAGGGAACAAAGGGTGGAATTCAGCAAGGGGTTAAAGGCGTTCCTGGGGCATGCAGAAAGGTTGCTCAGAGGGAGAAGACCTTCAGAAAGTATTGTAGGGAGTGCTCATGGGGAGGTGAACAATACTAAAACCTGGTCTTAAAAAGACTTGTAGCAGATCCCAAAGTGTGTCGAAATGAGTTGGCATGATGAAGAGGTCAACAAGAAGAGGTCAAAATGAGAGCATGAAAGGGGATGAAGTAAAATCTAGGTAGGTGTGTTAGAGCTTAAGGGAAGGGTTTCATGAGACAAGACCCAGTAATGTGATGAGGAAGGGTCTGGTAAGAGGTAGCTTGGGGCATGTAGACAAGCCAAGATGGTTCATCCAGAAGGTTTACCTTGTAGGTGGTCCTCCTGGATGAATATACCTATCAAGAACAATGACTAGGGCAAACATGTTACTGGTGAGTCATGCTAGCTTGCCTGGAGATGCTGTTGTTCTGTCTGCTTTGCACTTGCATTTCTTTAGAATTTATAGTTCATGTAGGAAGTTTGTCTCTGGAGCTTGTTGTAGGGGCTTCTAGAGGCAGAAACCTGTGCCTGGTGGCTTTTTGATTACCAATAATTTTGCCTTTTGGCAATGATTGCATCCTAGCTCTCAACTGAGTCAATTATCTTTCCGGAGCCTCATGACCTTGTTGGCAAGAGGCTCAAGTATAGAGAAACCAACCAGAACACCGTGCATAAATTCAAAGGAGGAGAGCCATTTCCCCTTGTCCTTCACATTAGTCAAATCCATCTTTGGTCCAGTCCTGAATACAAAATAGAAGCAAGCAGAGAAAGCTTCATAGAATATATGCTAGCTCTCTTTATGGATGTGAAAAGAAATGATGGAATTGTAACTGTTATAATATTTCCATGAACTCCAGCAGTAGCAGTAAAAACTTCCGTCCAGTGACCATTAAACTGGCAAAATGTATTCAGGGGATGTGGGGGAGCGGGAATAATAATCTTCTAGCTAAAATGAGTGTATATTTACCATTCTCACCCAAGGAGTCCACTAATCAAATAAATACATTTGATTTTTAATTCCACACAGCACTCTGTCTCCATGGAAAGTAGATTAGCAAATGGATTAATAAACAGTAAGTGCATCTGCAATGTAATTCCACTGAAGTCAATAGAAATACTCTAGGGGTAAATTCAGTCCCACTAATCTTTTGATGTTTGCAGTTCTTTGACTACAGAGGCATTGTTAATCCAGCCCAAAGGTTGGTAGATTAAGGAATGCTTTCATTGCTTGTCTGAATAAACAGGTGAAACTAAGTAGGCAAGGCCTTCATACACATTGAAACTTAAAAGGAGTGATAATTTAAAAGCAAAATCAACGTGTTTTCAGGGTATATTTCACAGATATCCCTATATGTGGAGAGGAACTGTCAATGTTCCTGAATATATGGATATTTTGATCTTTGCCCACAGCCATTTCATGTTCCCCAAAAAACCATCTATAGATATATTTAATCTATCTGTCTTAAATATTTATACCTTAACCTTTTTAAAAATGGGTTGGTGTTTAATAATTTTGCTGTGTGTATGTGTGTAGAATTAGATCAAGACAGCTAGTCATCATGTACTATATGTAATTTATTGGGCTTCTATGTATAGTTCCCTGTATTTAAATTATATTTTTGAGCATATGTCTTACTCTCACTCAGAAAGGATAAAAATCTGTTTTGCTATACACATAAATAGCAAAGGAAAATGTTGTAAATCTTGAACAATGGTGTGATTTCTGTCATTTATACAAGATGTGCCAGCTTTGTCCCACGTGAAGAAGAAAAAAAAGAGTCCTCCTGCCATGATCAATATTAGTTTTTGCAATATTAGTTCTGTAGTGTACTTAATGTGGGGCTGTCTGTGGGGCTGTGCGAAATGTCTCAATAAACTTTGTGAGTTTTACGGAAATAGCTTTCCATCAGAAGAAGAAGAAGAAGAAGAAGAAGAAGAAGAAGAAGAAGAAGAAGAAGAAGAAGAAGAAGAAGTGTATCTTCAGCTATTTCCCATCAGGACTCGAAATTCACTTCAAAGTTCATTTCAGGGAACATTTAAAGGAGCAGCTATGTTAAGGTTGGCAGCAGAAGCAACAGAGAGCCATGTGACGTATCAACAACTGACAAAAATTGTGCTTCCATTGAATAGAGCCTATCCTTCCTGTTGGTTGGCCTCCAGACCCAATTCAATAAGTTGGTTTTGTCTTTGAATTCTCGGGCCTGGTTATTTCAGGGATCAACCTTCTGCATATTGAGTTCTCTCCCACTTATTATTGCCTTTGGAAGTCCTTCAAAGAGTCCCATCTCAGGAGAGGGGAGAATGGGGAAGGATAGGGCCATGCTTTCGCACAGATTGCCCTGAACATCTGAAATGTGTTCCCCAAGCAAGGAAATATTTTAAGCAACATACAAACATACAAATATAAAATGATTTCACGGCTTCCGTTGAATTTTCTACAGATGTTTCGCCCTAGCAGGAAATATCCTTTCATTTCTGGAGACATTTCAGTAGAAACTCTGGAGAAACACTAACAGCCTTTCAGACAATTAACTTCCTTCGAAGGGCTAACTCATGTTGGTGTAATTCGGATTTCACTTTAGGTGTAATTCGGATGTGACACTAGTAGAAGTTAATTACTCGGCTGAAGGGGGTGAGATTACAACAGTTGACTTGAGGCTTTGATGTACTAATAATTCAGATAAACCATGAAATTTAGTTTCAGAAGGAAGTGTTACTATCTGACCCATTTTACCTTTTGCATGGAAGACAGAAATAGCAACCTGTTCTTTATGGGCATTGTAGCCACTAAATGCCATCTTGTAATATAAATTGCCTCCTAATTATTATATGTTAGAGCAGAAATTCATAGTTAGTATCAGTCATATAGTGTCTGGAAATTATTATCAGCTAACAGATAACCTTTGAGTTTTTTGTTATAATAGCTATCTCTGGTACTCTAATTTAAGTGTAATCCTGGGGATGAAGAACTAGTGACATTTTCTTCTTATTGAACACTCTGTCCCCACTTTAATTATACTGAGAATACTAATGAAATTCAGAGACAAAGGATGGAAGTAGATGACTGATAGCCACCTGGCAAATTAAGTGCTTGGAAAACTGACTGGGAGTACTTTGTGCTTTGACTTCCTTTAAAATCCCTCATGATTTTGCTGAAAAGGAACTACCAAAATCACTTTGAATTTAGCTTTAGGCAAAATTCTAACCAGAGATCTGAAGAATCTTGTGGCAAACACTTGCCTCCTCTTATCATCATCATCCCTTCAAATTCTTTAGATGTTTAATCCACACACCAAAACAACAACAACAACAACAACAACAACCTTGTTACAAAGTATAGTACGTAGAAGCTTGAATTTTGTGTTTAATAATTTCAGATCATTGTCATAGGAATAAGGGAGAAATTTGGTTTGGTTTGCATCTTAATGGGAACCTACCCATTTCACACAATCTGAATGAATACACATAGCTGAAAGCAGTCATTCTTTGAAATTTCTCTGAATATTGCAATACTGTTATCCAAGCAAAAAGAAAATGGATGTTAGGGGAAAGTGTGCATTAAAATGCACGTATTAGTGAAAATAACACCAAAAATGCTTTAGATTAGGGAAAATTGGTTGCAAAAGTGATGTGTATGTTAGGCAAAATTGCATATTGAAAAGCTGGTGAATTTTCAGGAAGATTTTTTTTCCCCCCTAATCAAACCAGTGCAGAAAGGTCAAGAACTGGACCTAAAATTGGGGAAAGAGAAACTGAGAAAAATCAACTTTAACATATTCATCCATCCCAACATTGGATGCATATGAATGTGATAGGAAAGGAGCTGTGTTGCCATCTGATTCTACACACACACAAACAAACAAATGGGGTTTTCTTCTAAATAAGTGTGCACAGTATCATAACCATTGCACACTACTCTTAGTGGCAGCAGCTGTCC
Source organism: Podarcis melisellensis (assembly GCF_964234715.1). Classification (NCBI taxonomy): domain Eukaryota; kingdom Metazoa; phylum Chordata; class Lepidosauria; order Squamata; family Lacertidae; genus Podarcis; species Podarcis melisellensis. The sequence goes on from NC_138539.1 coordinate 69,719,130, forward strand.
AAATTCTCAGGCAGAGGATGTCTCCAGGTCAGCTGTCTGAAAACTCTTTAGTGGAAAAGCTACATGCAGACCACTGATCTGAGAGATTGCTTGCTTGAGTTTGCAAAATGCTCAACTTGATTCTTGGATATGAAATTCAAATTAGCTTCTGCTCTAGCCCCAATTTATAGTTTTGAGCAAAAAGGGCCTCATTCTAAAAATATATTTAATCACATTCTTTGTTAAATTTCAGTATGAATAGTTCTTTAGATTCCCAGGTTTCTGTCACTTTGCATACATTCTGAAATTCTTTCCTTGCCTAAGACTTGAAGCCTAAGTATTTTACGGTGTTCTCATGCATTCCTGAATCTAAAGCTATCATATAGTTTTAAAAAAGATATTACTGTTGTTCTGTAAATTTATCCAATTATTATGTTAACAATTTTGGCATTTTTTTAAAGCCCCATTATTTCTTTTGGTTATTTATTTTTTTAATCCGTTACAATTTTAATATCCCCTCCCTCCCCCATTTCAAAAGCTCTTCTGTATCAGGGAAAATGTGTTTCTCTAATGTGTATATATGTTTAATCTCTTTCCTTGTTTGGTTTTGCCAGTTTGACAGACATGGCCTGTGTTCGGCAGCCAAAAGAAGTGGTTTCCCTAGCAACCGGATCCGTGTAAAATCTCTCTGAACACCTGTTCTCTCCACTCTCATTTCGTTCAGCTAAGCAGTGTACACTTGGAAAATAGGGTGTCTACTCCAAGGTGTCACTCAAAAGAATTCAACTGAATGGTGACAAGGGCTGTGTTGAAAGACCCACCTGACTTTTTTAGGCAGACACACCTACAACATGTGTGGATTTTTTTGTTCTTAATATGGGTAATTGCTATCTATTTTCCCCTCATTGTTTCGTATTTTTTCTTTCTGGAGTCGTAGCTGTCAGAGACATAATTTAAACTTGAGAAACCCAGCAAGGAATAGCAGGCATTTTCAGAGCGTGAAATGACAATACATTACTGACACTGCTGCTCCATTGTCACCCTTAGGCTTTCCAGGCACACACAATTAATAATTCATAAAGCATCACGACAGAAAAGGGCAATGTAACCGAGTGCTCAAGAAAAAGACTGCCATATTTTGGAATATATACACACACACACACACACACAGTCATACCTCAGGTTACAAATGCTTCAGGTTGCGCAATTTCGGGTTGCGAACATGCTTCCCACACGGATCACTTTCGCAATCCAAGTGTCCACTGTAAATATATGTTAGATTCCTTGACATAAAGTTGTACAATTCCACAGCACCTCTTGCCATGATTTGAAACTTGTTGTCAAATTACCATCTTATTATCTGCCTATATAAAAGTCAGCTTCCCCAGCATCTTGTCAACACGCTGCTTTATGGTTGGTGAACCTATGCCCACTGCTAACCAAGATGTTGCTGGACTATAAAGCCCATCATCCCTGACCATGGACCATGATGACAGGGGCTGATGGGAGTTGGAGTCTAACAACAAATGGAGGGCCTTCCCTGTTCTTGAGTGATGATGAAACAGAACCCAGGCAGGGCTATTGCAGAGAAGAGCTGTCCTGGTTTCCATTGTTTCCCAATTGGCTGTGGGACAACAGTAAGACATTGGAAGTGGGATACAGTTAAGATGAAGCAAAGCCTGCCCCTCAAACTAAACAAGGATGGGGGCAAGGGGAAGTTGTAGTACCACCCTGATTTTATCACTTGATATACACTTAAATCCCCCCCCCATACCTGCCATTCATTCTTTTTGGGGAAATAAAATATTGCAGCTGGAGACAATGTTGCTATGGGGAGAAAACATGAAAACAGCTCACTCCTCCCCTGACATTAGATTTCAAAACAAATATTTTATAACTTTTTTTTGAAAAAAGTATTCATTTTGACACCTCTTTTTTGGAGCAGACAAATGCATAGGAAAAAAAAAATCAGAGAACTGTAAAACTCAAATAATAAGGGTATTCCAAGCTGTGCATTAGTCTGAGTGGTGTGAATCAGGTCAGTTCATATCACAACCCTCAAAGAACGAATTCGCCAAGCAACCACTCCCTCTTAACTGTCCAGGGGTCCTTTACCTTTACCTTTTCCTACTGCAGGAATTTTTCCACATGGTTTTCTGGGTACAGTGGTACCTCTGGTTAAGAACTTAATTCATTCTGGAGGTCTGTTCTTAAGCTGAGGTACCACTTTAGCTAATGGGGCCTCCCGCTGCCACCGTGCCGTGGCGGCACAATTACTGTTCTCATCCTGAAGCAAAGTTCTTAACCCGAAGTACTATTTCTGGGTTAGCGGAGTCTGTAACCTGAAGCGTCTGTAACTTGAAGCGTCTGTAACCTGAGGTACCACTGTACTTCAGTTGTCCCCGTTGTCTGCTAAGAGTTCAGCTCATGACTCCTCATATGTTTGATTACACACTGCTCAGACTCTAACCTGCTCAGACAATTTACACAGAGCTGGAAGGGAGGGTTTGGGTCATGCAGAAAGCACACTCACCTCCTAATCCAAACACTAGACCAGCACACTTTGTGCGCACAGGCCAAATATGGGAAGAAGTGAACAGCAAAGCTGTACTACAGGGATAGCCAATGTGGTACAACCCTCCCCCCTCCAGAAAAAGTTTTGGACTACAATTCTTATATTCCCCAGTCAGCATGGTCAGTCGTCAGGGGTGAGGAGAACTAAGGTTGAATGACAGCAGCAGGGCATCTTGTTCCTGTTGCTACACAGACTCCCTCTCCATGAGAGCCTTAAGATGGCTTCCGCACTGCAAATATCAATCTAAAGGTATCAGAGGGAGGACGATTGTGTTGAAGTACCATTGAATGTAAAGAAAAGCTCATTGATTTTCATTGCAAAATGCAAAACTATATCAAGAAATAGTAAAAGTGTCAAATAAACAGTAGAAGTAACCAGTGCTTTTTTTCCCCCTAGGGCTACGCATACCCCTAAACATTTGGTGAATCGAAGTTTGCCTCTTTGAGGGGCAGTATTTCAATATGAGTAGGAAAATGACAGTACCCCTAAACATTTTTATTATTATTATTTTTAGAAAAAAGCACTGGAAGTAAAACAGAGTGCACTTATTCATGCCATTTAAAAGCACTTGAGTGAGCAAAATTCATTTTGAATTCATGTGGTATATGTTGCTTTTGTTTTATTATCGGTTCATAGTCTATACATTCCTATGACCCATTGGATAATCAGCATCGACATAGGAAATGCTTCTTCCTTTCTTCCCTGTACAGCCAACAAAATACATACAAATTGTTCTGAAATATCATTTTGAGAAAGCAGACATACTCTGGCTCTTTTTGTCAGAGTGTAGTTAGTTTTCCAGTCACTGATAGCAATGCCCTCAGCAGTACTTGGTCTAAGCTCAGAGAAAATACTCCATGACAAAGAAGTCAGCAGCTGAATTTCAAAAGCCACCACAGCTGCATTATCTTTTTTTTTCTATTTGTGGAAAAAATGTAAAGATTCTCAACTTGCACTTTAACTTTATCCTGCAGCACATCCATTATGATAGAAAGATCAATCTTGCTAAGTATTAGTTAAGCTCTCCCGATGTGAAACACATATTTACTGTCTTTTTAACTGGAGTAATGATGCAGGGAAACATGCAGATATGAAAGTTTTGTTCTTATACTTTTATTGTGCATTTTGGTCCCAGCTGGAACCCTCAAGTATGGCTAAAAAAGAATTTGAGACTATTGGGGGAAATGGAAAAACAGAAGAGGGATAATTGAATGGAACATTCTGAAAAAAAGTATGGCTGGCTGGCTGGCTGACACAATGAATAGGAGCATTGCCTGCTTCTTGGGAGAAAAGCGATGACAAACCTAGACAGCATCTTAAAAAGCAGAGACATCACCTTGCCGACAAAGGTCCGTATACCGGTACTTAAAGCTATGGTTTTCCCAGTAGTGATGTATGGAAGTCAGAGCTGGACTATAAAGAAGGCTGATTGCTGAAGAATTGATGCTTTTGAATTATGGTGCTGGAGGAGACTCTTGAGAGTCCCATGGACTGCAAGAAGATAAAACTTATCCATTCTGAAGGAAATCAGCCCTGAGTGCTCACCAGAAGGACAGATCCTGAAGCTGAGGCTCCAATACTTTGTCCATCTGATGAGAAGAGAAGACTCCCTCGCAAAGACCCTGATGTTGGGAAAGATTGAGGGCACAAGGAGAAGGGGACGACAGAGGATGAGATGGTTGGACAGTGTTCTCGAAGCTACTAACATGAATTTGACCAAGCTGCGGGAGGCAGTGGAAGACAGGAGTGCCTGGCATGCTCTGGTCCATGGGGTCACGAAGAGTCGGACATGACTAAATGACCAAACAACAACAACAACAACACTTAGGAAATATCATTTTGAGAGCTGAACACATCAAAATTTAAAGGAAACTATATATGAAGCAAATAGATACCAATGGCATTTGGGGGAAATTGAATGAAAATAATGAAAATGCAATCCATAATTTTTCATTAGAAATGAAAGAATAAGACTTTGCATAATCAGATGGACCCAGGACTACCATCAAATAAGTGACCCGGAAAGGGAATACTGGTTAAGCCACTGTTTTGACACCACAGGTTGCAGTTGTGGGCTGGCAGTGTAATTGGACCCAGGGTGCTATGGGGAAAGAGTGGTATCAGTACACAAACCTTTACCATGTTTTGATATCCAGATGTTGAACTGGGAAGGCATAGCGGCACAATGGAGAAGCTCACATTATAATGACTTTCCAGTTGCATATAAAACAGAGCACCAATGAAAACTGATGAATCAAACACATGCAACACAAAGCACAGATGGATGGACATGCCCCACTTTCCGCACGGTGAATATTGCACTGTAGCCGTGTCTGCTATGAACATCCTTTTCTTTTCCACACAGCTGTTTCTACTTATAGTCTTAATCACGGCCGGTAGAATTCTGACAGGCTGTGATCACCCTGTCACAAATGACAGAAGACAACCCCTTTAGATTCCTGAATGTCACAGCTCTGCACATCATTTCCATCCAAATGTCATGAGCTCTCACAAGTCCCCGCCTCAATCACTGAGCTCAAATAGCTTCAGAATATCTATCAAACCAAGACAGTCAAGGTTATGAGGCCATCTTTCTGTGCATAGGTCCTCAGGATTAATTATCGTCAAACTCCACAGGAGTTTTGTAGGCTTCCTAAGTGCTGGGTTGCAGCCCTCAATTTTCATTAACAATTATACAAGTTAAACAAAATACCAAAGGGGCTAATTCAAGCAATCCTGCACAATGCACCACATAGGAAGGAGGGTTAGCAGCAAATGACACAGAAACAAAAAGTCTTCTTATTTGGCAATCACTCGTAGCTGAATAAAATTGTCTTCCATAAACACGGTTTTAACAGTGAGTCCGTAAGTGACTGTGGAGGCCAATTCTGGACCCACACGTGATTCCACAGTGGGGACATAGGTTTCTGGGCAGGAGTTGATCATGGTGAGGGTTTGCCATACATGCCTTCCTCTTATTGTATTTCTCCCTTTCATCCTGAGTTTGAGCATCTTTCAAAGCCCATGACAACTTTGGTAAAGGCTGTTCTGCAACTGGAGCGCTCGCGGGCCAGCGTTTCCAAGTTGTTGGTGTTTATACTACATTTTAAAAAGATTTTCCTTGAGAGAGTCTTTAAACTTCTTTGTTGACCACCAGCATTACGCTTTCCATTTTAAAGTTTGGAATAGAGCAGTTGCTTTGGAAGGCGATAATCAGGTATTTGAACAACATGACAAGTCTAAAGAAGTTGATGTTGAAGAATCATTGGTGATCTTTGCTTCTTCCTGTACACTGGCATTAGTTAGCCTGTCTTCCCAAGTGATGTGCAAAAAAATTCAGAGACACTGTTGATGGAATCTTTTGAGGAGCTGGAGATGGCATTTATAAGTGGTCCACATTTCACAATCATACAGTAAGGTTGGTAGTACAATGACCCATGAAGTAGTACACCGAGGAGTGGGAGTGTGGCAAGAGAATGTATCAGCAACCCCAGAAGAGTGTGTGTGCATGCACACGAGTGCACATAAATGGACACACCTATGTTTGATATAAGCACTTCCCACACAACAGCAGATGGAGCATGGGGCATACTTATCCTCAACCATGTTGATGATGGTTTTACAATGCAGATTTAAATCACGTCTGCACTGTGCGTACATCACTATCTTCAGTTGACTTAATTGCACATCATGTTCTCCTTTCAAAAGAACAGATTTCTTTCTACAGCAGCATAATGTAGATCTGAATCATTGCTGCACTATTCATTTAACTGCACGAACTTGCAAATAGTTTCTCTGCTTTCTTTTGAAAAAAAGCTCCTTTTTATTTGCTATATTGTATTTTTGCCAATACAGTGAAAACAGTCTCAGACTTTCTGCCTGTTTGGGACATTGCTAATACGATAATATGCTATTTTCACAGAGTGGAAAACCATAAAATAGTCTTAGCGTCCTTAAATATTACTTCAAATACACTTTATTCAACATTATAACCCTGCATTTGATATGTTAGTCTTTCATTACAAATATGTAAAGTAAATGGGTCAAAAAAAATATAATTTGGGGGGAGAACATAGGCTTTTCACACTATTCACAGTCATGAGTAATATCAAAAACAATTCTTCATGCTATAAAAGTATTGTGTAATTATCCATCTTATTCGGAATGATCCAGTGGCGTAGCGTGGGTTGTCAGCACCCGGGGCAAGGCAAGTAATTTGTGCCCCCTAACCCATGGATTTGCGCCCCTAACCCTAACCCCCAGATGTTGCGCCCGGTGCGGCCGGCCCCCCTGCACCCCCCACGCTACACCACTGGAATGATCAAGATTAGATTTTCAGGGGCAACCCTTGAATTTAATAAAAAGTGACCACTAAAACTGTGACATCTGGACAACTCCTAGGCTGGGATCCTTTCCCTTCTGCTATAATACACCCCTGTGAGTAAGATATCAGCTATTATAGATTTGAACAGCAGTTTGGCTGATTTTGACATTGATTGAAATTTATCAACCTCTCTTCCATACACTGTTTGAGCCTGGATGGATGTTAATACATTCCCCAAACCTTAGCTCTTCTGATGCTACCTGAAAGGCAGTCTTTGTCTTGAATTATGGGCAAATTAGGTGCAATGCCATTCATGCTACTTGTAAGGGTTCTTGGGTGGTGGTAGGCTTTGGATTGGGGAAAGAGATTTAACCCTTGATCCCCCACAATGGTTGCCTGAAAAGGAAAACTCAATTGGTATGAATGGAAGCTTTTCTTTCGTTGCAAATAGGAAGTCGGTCCCTTAATCCTAATTGGAACCATAGGAGGAAGCAAAGATTTAATGCCCCCACCTCCTCCTATAACTCTTATCTGAATAGCTCCTCCTGTGCTTGCTATATATATATTTTAAGAAACAGCAGCCATTCATGCAATTATCAGTTTGGTTTGATCTGAAGAATATGAGCTATGAGTTAATAGGCCCCTTGTTTAAATCTGCTTTCAGACCTAACTCACTAGATGACTTTGACAATCAACTGTTATCCCTTGCTGCATTTGCATCTGAATAGGAATGTCCAATCTCTTAGGGACGTTGTAATGATCAACTGGGTAATAAGGCTTCTGAGCATTAAAACACACATCTCTGACTGCTAAGAAGAAATATGCCAGTTCAGGAGAAGAAGAAGACACAGGAAATATTACTTATTAAAAAGTAATTAATAAAAAATACTTCTCCTAAAAAAAATCTGCACAAAATTATATGCATGGCAGTGTCCCAGACCAATATAAGGAACAACTGGTATTAAAGATGTAAAATGCTGGGTTAAAAAACATCCATTGATTTATTGGTGTGATTAAACGACTAATTCATTCATCAAAGTTTAAAAATGTGGCTTTATAATTGGTTTTTAATTGGAGCCCTCTGCAAGGGTATTAAGTGCTGATGGCATTGTTATAAAGAATTTATTCATATGCTGAGTTTATCAGTGCATTTTGGATGCTTTTATAATATGAGATCTGTCAGTGTAATTTCTCCATTGTTCCCACACACAGGCTATTAAGAATCCAAGCCCATTATTACCATTGTCAGATGACGTGTACAAAATGGCTTCCTTGTCATATTTGGCTGTTGTGTCATTGCACAACAGGGAAGGAGAGGCATTATCCCACACTGCAAGGTATTCTCAGTGGTGGCACCCACATGGCCTTGCCTACAAAATGTTATTCTGCTCTTGAGAGTCCCATGGACTGCAAGAAGATAAAACCTATCCATTCTTAAGGAAATCAGCCCTGAGTGCTCACTGGAAGGACAGATCATGAAGCTGAGGCTCCAGTACTTTAGCAACCTCATGAGGAGAGAAGACTCCCTGGAAAAGACCCTGATGTTGGGAAAGATGGAGGGCATGAGGAGAAGGGGACAACAGAGGACGAGATGGTTGGATAGTGTTCTCGAAGCTACCACCATGAGTTTGACCAAACTGCGGGAGGCAGTGGAAGACAGGAGTGCCTGGCGTGCTCTGGTCCATGGGGTCACGAAGGGTCGGACACAACTAAACAACTAAACAACAACAAAGCAAAAATGAGTCCTTCTGTCACAATCCTATTGTCCACAGCTTTGTGGGTACATGTGTGAGCATGCATATGCCCCCTCCAACATTCATTCTGTTTTCTCTTTAGGGTTTTCTGACTGCAGTCCAATCCCCTGTTTCCTCCACTCAGCTGCAAGGGATGGAAGAAAGGAGCAGTAGTAGGCAGGTTGCAGGCTGCAGGGATTGGAACCCTGGCAGAGGTAGAAATCTTTAACTTGTTGTCCCCACTCATATCCTAATTGGGATGTGTTTGTGTGCTATTTGCATGGAAAAGAAAGCTTGCCTTGGCATGGCTCAGGACTGCAATGCAGGTCAATGGGTCCTAAGGCTCTGAGAGTGATTTCCTAATTCTTAAAAAAGTGTAGCCACAGGAAGTACTTGTCTAGACTATTAACTCCCCCATCTACTATTTTTTAAGAATTGGGGGAGACATCTCTGTTGTCGTTTTTCAAAATATGTTTACAGTGGATGCTCGGGTTGTGAATGTGATCCTTGTGGGAGGCACGTTCGCAATCTGCAGTGTTCGCAACCCACAGACCACATCTGTGAATGCGCGGGTCACAATTCAGCACTTCTGCGCATGTGCAAAGCACGATTTAGTGTTTCTGTGCATGCATAAGGACCAAAACCAGGAAGTAACCCGTTCCAGTACTTCCAGGTTTCGGTGTGTCCGTAACCCAAAAACGCGCAACCTGAGGCGGCTGTAACCCGAGGTATGACAGTATTATTTTACATTGATTTACATTAAGATCATATAACATACAATGCATTCTTATATAAACTGCAAAGGGTTTCCATTCTTCCACAAATATTTCTTCTTTGTGATTCCTTATTTTATCTGTGATTTCTGCAATTTCTGCAATTTCCAGTAGCTTCAGTACCCCTTCCTCCTTTGCTGGGATTTCTAATGTTTTCCATTTTTGCACGGAAGGTATCCTGGCTGCAGTGACGGCGTATGAAAACAATTTTACCAACTTTTTTTTAGGGGGGGTCTCTTTTTTTAAAGCTCTGCCAGCTTAGGTTTTTCCTAACTTCTTTGCACTGTTTACCATATTAATGATATGTTATTGTCTGTGTTGGTGTTTTTAATGAGCTAAACTAATGACACTCATTTTCAGTGGTAGAATGTATTGTCTAATTAGGTTGTAATCCTAAACACACTTTAGTAGATCCCATTGAACTAAGTGGGATTTAATGCTGGACTAAGGATTGGACATGTCACTCTAACCAGATTGTAGACATATGTCACACTTAGCACAGAAAATCACAATAAATGGAAGCGCTGTTTGCAAACATTGGCATGCGGTTTGATTGAGGGGTGGACAGAAGATATAGATTGTGTTAAATCTTGTAACTACAAATGGAAGATGAGGACACAATTATGGTTTTCCTCTTGGGAAATTATTATTATTGTTTTATTATTATTATTATTATTATTATTATTATTATTATTAAATTTATATGCTGCCTTTATCTAAACATCAGATAGTGGGTTTACAGTAAAAGTAAAATTTCTCTCTTTCTCTCTTGGTGTGTGTGATTTACTATTTCCCCAGCTTCTCTGTTTAATTTATTACTGTTCAGAAAGCCTATTTGGTAATTGAGACCATTTGTATTCTTGAAACAATCCTTGATAATATGAAAGGCTCTCTACTTAATCTAATTGAGTTCTCTACTCCATCTTTCTGTTCATCTAATGTCAGGCAACAAAATGTTGGCGAAGGACCTGATCCAAAGGTTAGTGTAGTAAATTGGAGACTGGCTCCAATAGGCTGGGTAGCGTTGCCACTTAAATTTCATTTTATTTGGTATATTACATTCCCTTAAGGAAATTAAGCCTGTGATCCACAAACCATTCACTTCAATTATGTTTGCTTTCAGCCCAGCATTTTGGGAATCTGTCCATATATCAGCAGAATTAGGCCATCAGTTAAAAGCAAAACTATATCCTGATTAAACTTTGTTGTTATTATTAATCACTCCGTGTATAGCTACATAATCAATTAAAATGAATTAACCTCAGTAAAGTTACCTATTTGAGGATATGGAAGGGAACATTCTTGGAAGAGTATTTGTGAAGAAGAATGACTTTCTTAAATTTGTAATTGAAAATGTGATCCTCCTTTAGATCTCTGATACAGCATGACTCTAAGCAAGATCTCTGATACAGCATGACTCTAAGCAAGATGTCAGATACAAGCATGACTCTAAGCAAACTCCCATTGGGTCTTGTAGTGATCCCAGCCTTCACGAGTGCTCTTTGGAAAGTCTACATGAAAACACCCTTTTGGAATAGTGCTGGTCTTGGGGACCCAGCAAATTGCCAACTACTATGCCTTCTGATGCTGGCCCTAAGACACACACAAAAATAGGTGTCGTGTAGGACCTTTGATGAAATCAGAAGAATTGGCGAATGACCTCAGTAGGGATGCGGGTGGCACTGTGGGTTAAACCACAGAGCCTAGGGCTTGCCAATCAGAAGGTTGGCGGTTCAAATCCCCGCGATGGGGTGAGCTCCCGTTTCTCGGTCCCTGCTCCTGCCAACCTAGCAGTTCAAAAGCACATCAAAGTGCAAGTAGATAAATAGGTACCGCTCTGGTGGGAAGGTAAATGACGTTTCCGTGCGCTGCTCTGGTTTGCCAGAAGCAGCTTAGTCATACTGGCCACATGACCCGAAAGCTGTACGCCGGCTCCCTTGGCCAATAAAGTGAGATGAGCGCCGCAACCCCAGAGTTGGCCACAACTGAACCTAATGGTCAGGGTCCCTTTACCCTTACCTTATGCCTTCTGACGCTGGCCCTAAGACACACAAAAATAGGTGTCGTGTAGGACCTTTGATGAAATCAGGAGAATTGGCGAATGACCTCAGTAGGTTTATACATTGAGCCTGAATATCCAATTCACACCACAACATCCAGAAAGCAATTGCGACATGAAGTTATGAAGTATAGATGAAAGCCACTAGTTATCTGTGAGGAACATTCAGATGTCATTAATTTAGTGCCACTAGGTGTCACCATATAAATAGTCCTGAAAGATTCATCAGGCAGTAATTTTCGGGGGGGGGGGGAGAGAGAAACAAATGGAATGTTATTTCAATTTACAGAGAGAGAGCATGCATCTACCATACATAGCAGAGGAACTGGACTGCTTTTCTGTGATGTTAAAATTAATCAGGCTCATCACCTAACACTGAAATGATAAATATATTCTTCTCACAAGCAAAATGAAACTGAGATTTATAACTCTCCTGAGCATACTTTTAAAGCAATAAATTAAACTTCTCTGTGCCTGCTTCTTTGTAATAAGTAAATATAGTCATATGAGATATTTCCCCATATTAAATATAGTCATATGAAATATTTCCATATATATATATATATATATATAAAATATGTTAGTGTCAGAACAAAGGATGACTTCCATATAAGGCAATGCAGGAAAACTTTGTTGTGATTGCCTGTCTCTGTGTAACCTATACCTCAGCTCAGCTTATTCATTAGGTATTTAGAAACAATTCAAGTGGAATATTTGCTGTCATGGCAACTCTATGTTCATTACAGCAATCTGGGTAGGAATATCTGCGAATAACTCAACAGGTGCACTGGCAATGCACAACCTATAACAGACATAGGCAAACTTGGCCCTCCAGATGTTTTGGGACTACAAATCCCATGATCCCTAGCTAACAGGACCAGTGGTCAGGGATGATGGGAATTGTAGTCCCCAAACATCTGGACGGCCAAGTCTGCCTATGCCTGACCTATAAATAACTCAGTATTTTAGTCCAAAAATCCACATTAGGGCAATAACTTTCTTAGAGTCAACCAGAACATCACCATATAGTATGCAAGCTTTCGAGTGCTACAGAACTCTTTGTCAGGCCAGAGGTGTGGCAGGGTGGGAAGAAAAATAGTTGGTTGATAGTAAAACATGGCTCTGCATTTTATACGAGGTTATATATGCTGGTGGCGCTGTGGTCTAAACCACTGAGCCTAGGGCTTGCCAGTTGGAAGCTTCGAATCCCCATGACGGGGTGAGCTGCGTTGCTCAGTCCCTGCTCCTGGCAACCTAGCAGTTCGAAAGCACATCAAAGTGCAAGTAGATAAATAGGTGGGAAGGTAAACGGCGTTTCCATGCGCTGCTCTTGTTTCACCAGAAGCAGCTTAGTCATGCTGGCCACATGACCCGGAAAAACTGTCTTCAAACGTCGGCTCCTTTGGCCAGTAAAGCGATCTTTTTTAAAACAACAACCCCAGAGTCATTCGCAGCTGGACTTAACTGTCAGGGGTCCTTTACCTTTTTACATATGCACTTTACATTTAAAGCAGTACCATACCACTTGAAACAGTTATGGCTTCTTCTAAAGAATCATGGGAACTGCAATTTGTTGGGGCTGCTGAAAATGGTTAGTAGATCCCTATTTCCCTCACAGAGCCACACCTCCCAAGGTTCCCGGGAAGAAGGGTTGATTGTTGTCTCACTCTCCTCCCTCTGAGCACTCCCTAAATCTGTTCTAGGAGTTCCCCAATCCTCTTGAGGTTGGTGAAAGGGGGGGGGGAGTGAGTCCAATGCTTGAATACTCTGAATCTTATATAAAGGTAAAGGTAAAGGGACCCCTGACCATTAGGTCCAGTCGTGACCGACTCAGGTTGCGGTGCTCATCTCACTTTACTGGCTGAGGGAGCCGGTGTACAGCTTCTGGGTCATGTGGCCAGCATGACTAAGCTGCTTCTGGCGAACCAGAGCAGCACACGGAAATGCCATTTACCTTCCCACCGGAGTGGTACCTATTTATCTACTCGCACTTTGATGTGCTTTCGAACTGCTAGGTTGGCAGGAGCAGGGACTGAGCAACGGGAGCTCACCCTGTCGCAGGGATTCGAACCGCCAACCTTCTGATCGGCAAGTCCTAGGCTCTGTGCTTTAACCCACAGTGCCACCTGCGTCCCGAGTCTTATATAATTTAGCCCATTATTACATGGAAGCTTCATTAGATTCTGGAGATACTTCTTAAAGAAGGGGGTAAACCGACAAAGAAAGGAAGATATTAAATTCTGTATTTACTGACCACTTCTTAAATGCATTAAGTTGTGAACTTCCCTGGGATCTGTGGATGAAAGGTGGTATATAAATTTAACAAAGAAACAAACAAACACTTGCCGCTTGTGATAACCCGAGCCAAATTTGTCCGAAGAATCCAGAGTAACTCTAAGATACTGTACAAAATAGAGAATCATTGCAACGACAGCATCCTCCTCTGTGGCATTTATTGCTTTATGAAGGTGGGGAATTAGGTAAAATACTGCTTTAATGTTTCCTTTTATTTGCTTGGCATTGTATTCCTGAATAAGTCTTTTCTGAACAGTTGGCTCCAGAGAGCTGCTCACATCTATTGTCAGTCATACAATTTTGCCTGATTGATGGAATACGTTATGGTTTCTATAATAAGGGCAATTGGTGGTGAGTGGGTTGGAAACTCACTTTCATATGGTGAGAAAAATAAGTGCAGATCCACAGAAAGTAACTTCTGGAACATCTATAACACTGTCTGTACCAGTTACAGATAGGTAGCCGTGTTGGTCTGCCATAGTCAAAACAAAAAAAAATTCCTTCCAGTAGCACCTTAAAGACCAACTAAGTTAGTTCTTGGTATGAGCTTTCGTGTGCATGCACACTTCTTCAGATACACTGTCTGTACCCTAAGATCTCTTCCCCTGCCTAGCAAAGCACAAATTTGGTTTCTCATTTTTTTCAGTTCTGAAGTTGCCTATCCATATTTCCACATAATGACTGTGTTTTTTAATCCTCAATAAAAACTTTCTCTTAATATTCAAATTTGTAATGTGCTATTGCCTAATATGCACATGTCACAATGCACATTTTCTCTAATAAAATGCGTGTTTGTATGTTATATTCACTAATGCATGCATTTTTATGCACATATAACCCTAGGGTGTGCATTTTTGAACACATTACTTGACTGGAAAAGTACATTGCATAATTCAAGGATGTGTGAATATCAAAGGATGATAACTAGTGATAATCTAGTGATAACGCGTCAGCCAGCTACTCTGGCTGTACCTCCTCCTCCTCTCCCATTATTTCCCAACTGTTTCCTTCATCTTCCTCTGAGCTGTGATCTCCCTCAAACCCTTTTGTAATTCTGAACCGTCTTCTTCTTCTCTGGAAGGGTCAGGCTGGGGAGACGATCTGCACCATTCCTCCTTTGCCCTGTCCCTGACACACATATTTTATTTATTTATTTTAAAAAGTGCAAATTAGGTTGGTTTTCCTTTAAATGAGAAGTGAATCAAATTTTTCCCCACTCCCTAGTCCTCATATGTGTAGATGCCAGCTTTTTCCATTGTGCCACCTCGGTTGTGGAAATCTCTCAATTGCAAGGTTTATTATTATCATTGTGATTGGCATCATCATCAAAGTTAAGCTTGGTTGATTTGGTAGATATTTTATTTACATAAGCATAAGAAGAGCTCTGCTGGGTCATCTTCCCACAGTGGTTAACTAGATGATTATGGGATGCCTGCAAGCAGGAGGTGAGTGCAATAGTTTACACCAGTCAGGTGTAGTGGTTAAGAGAGGTAGACTCGTAATCTGGTGAACCGGGTTTGCTTCCCTGCTCCTCCACGTGCAGCTGCTGGGTGACCTTGGGCTAGTCACACTTCTTTGAAGTCTCTCAGCCCCACTCACCTCACAGAGTGTTTGTTGTGGGGGAGGAAGAGAAAGGGAAATGTTAGCCACTTTGAGATTTCTTCAGGTAGTGATAAAGCAGGATATCAAATCCAAACACTTCTTCTTTTCTACTGGTGGTGTTGCATAACCATTAATTTGTCTAAAAAGTGATTCAAGTTGGTGACCATCACTATTGCCATGCTGTTTTAATTTTGTTTTTCATTCTTAATTCATTATCGTTGCTTAAATGTTCTTAGCTGTATTGAATGCTACTTTGGGTAAGTCGAAAGGAGGGGTACAAATTATTCAAATAAATGAATACACATGCAGACTTAAAGAAAGGGCTGGATAATTTAGCTGCTAGCAGATGTAAACTCAAGAGTATCATCTGCCCATCCAACTGGGGTGTCAAAGAATCACTCTAGAAGAGTTCTGAGAGTAGCAAGCATGCGGGACTCACTAGAGTAAGCTCTGCTCCGTAATGGTGAAAACAAAACAAAACTGATAATATTAAGAATATTAAGAATAGCTCTGTGACTTATATGAAGCACTCTCCAACAGTGAAGGGTGGGCTGTTATTTTACAGGGTTAATATATATCATTTGAAAATAATAATCTGCCAAGGGCTTCTCCGCCTGCAGTGTTCATGGACTAGAGATTTTCCAAAGAAAACCACATGAAGGGACAATGTAAAGAATCCTAGGGTACAAATTTCAATGAAACTATGGTATAGCAAATATTTTCCAACTAGGAAAATGAGATAGTCAATATTAGTATTCTTAACCTCTCAATGGCTTCTCTACCTACAGTAATCAAATACTAGACAGCGTCAAAAGAGAACCACATGAACAGATCATACAAATGAGAATGTCTGTAAAGGCCATTAGTTTAAGGCTTTTCACATCAATATCAGCCTAATGTTCAGTATCATTTCCCAGAATGTAATCGCTGTTGATTGGACATACCAGTAAATATCTACTTGAAACCATAGATTCCCCACAGAGAATCTGTACAGCATCTAAAGGTCTCTAATAGCTATCTAATGTAGAATAATGAAATGCCTAATTGATTTACCACCATGGAGAATTGCACAACCAGTGGATGCCATGTGCACTATCATTTACTGTTGTTGGTTTTTTTTTTTTTTTAAAAATAACTCTACAGCTGTGTAGGCATTGGTACATATTTTACTGAATGCAAATATCTTGGGCTTTCAAATCCTACATGGATATTTATTTTCTCTACCATGAAAAGCTAACTATCATGTGCTTCATTTTTTGAAAAAAGAATCATCACAAATGGTCTGGCATTTTATTTCAGGTTGCCCTTAAAAACTGGAATGCCATAAGATGTACCATGGACTCACCCAATGAGTTGAAAATGACTGGAGATTGATGTATAAGTCTCCTCTATGTCAAGCTTGCGTAGGCTTATGCATGTTTGCACTTTCCTGTTTTGCACCAGATACTTTGGGACAAATTCAAGTAAGTAGATATACTTAAATTAATGGAGCTGAGTCCTTCATGTCCATTGCTTTGCAATGGGTCTACTCTGAGTAGGACCAACATTGGACACAACCCTTTGTCTAAACTCAAGCTATGATGTCAGTTGTAGGGTATACACACAAAGGGTATGAACATCAAAGGAAGACTGTGGTGTCAAATTGCCGAATTACAATACATCAAAAGGTTCAATGCAATTGCTTATGGATGAAACCTAGGCAAACCAGGAATGTTTAGCGAACATGGCAAAATTCACCTGGATGAGCAGTTTAGGATTCTGCAGATCTCTGTCTTAGCTGGCTGATTTGTGACTCAGCTGGCCTTGTCCCAGACACTGGCTTGGCTGAAAATAAACGTGCATAACTTGTTCATTCTAGCTCAGGTTCCTCTGGCTTCTTCCAGTCAACAAGGGTAATAGCGGGAAGTAAAATAACTTGGTTTGACTGGACAAAGAAGTGGTTAAGTGAAAACAAGAAATGTAGAGAACATACAATTTTTTCTTTTAAAAGATTATTAAAAAGAGGAGAGATAAAGAAGGAAATATAGTTATAAAAGGTGAAACCAGCGAAATTTATAAAATATTAGTAGAACTGGAGGATCAACAAGATCAACTAAAAGAGGTGTGGGGAAAGGAGATAACAGGGCAGATAGATAGTCAAAGCTGGAGGAAAATGTGGGAGAAACACACTTTGAAAATGTTGTCTATAAGGATAAAAGAAAATTAACGTAAGTTAGTATGGAGGTGGTATCTAACACCAGCAAGATTAAATGAAATAAACAAGAAATATTTGGTGTTATGATGGAGGGGATGCTAGGAAACTGGTGGGGTGTGAGTGTGTGTAAATGTGTACAATTTCTTTTTGGCAAAAGGAGATAACAGAAATCACAGGGTTAAAGCTTAGTGAAAGTCCAGAGGTAGCATTGTTATCAATTTACAACAGGGTTGAATGTGTGCAGACTATGACGGAGTAGTGGTTCAGTGTTCGGCCGTCATTCCAGTAATCAGCTTAGGCATTGAGCTTTGTAGTAAATAATATACAAGGGGAAGACAGTACGTAAATGATTTAAAACAGGGGTATATCTGTCCCCATCTGCATGTTTCCGTCGGGAGGAGCATAGAAAGAGGATGCTATATTAAAAGTGAACTCTTTATTTTCTGCATTTGCAATTGTTTAAGGTAAAACCTATTTGAAAACTACTATTGCAATTTTTATGGATGTTTATTGTTTGTTTACAGATAGTTGCCTTGGTGATATTATCTTGTGTTGATTGCAGTAGTCATTGTATCACCACCCTGTTCATTGATTTATTGGCAAAATGAAGGTGAGCACAACAACACACACACACCCGGGCCCCAACTTGTGTGAATTTCACAAAAAACGATCTCTCCTTTGAGTACTGCTGAATGCAGTTTCTTTTCTCCTTAATTGATACAGAATGGCTGAAAAAATGCAGCAGAAATATTTGGCTGAGAACTAGCAACATTTGCTGGAAGATCACCTGGGTCTGGGTGGGGTTTTTTTGCTGCCTCATAGCAGGCCTTGATCTACCATCCTATCCATTTCAATAAACTCTGTTCAAAGATAGCTTCTCTCCACACGTTTATACCATGCTGCCTCTCACACAAACAGATGTGAGGGATTTACAAAACCATCCTGCTCTTTCAAGGTAAAAATGGAGAGCTTATTTCACATCTATCTTGAGGATGACAGGTCCGGGAGAGTTATGAAAGCTAGAGAATAGCCCCGGTTTGAATATAAACTGACTTAGGTAAAAATTCTACAGGCACAGCAGGGAACAAAATGAGATGTAAAACTATCTCAGACTTATGAAAGTGGGTTAAGAAAAGAATATGGCATGTAAGCTTCAGAAGTGCTGAACATATCATTCCACTGAACCAGGCAAAGTTTGGCACCTCTTAAGACAAAGGAAAGAGGAAGAGTCTTAGAAACATTAGATCCACTCAGATGAAAGGCAGTCATTTTATTCTTCTTCAAAGAACATTTACACACATTCTGTGCTAGCTGTAGTAAAGGTCAGCTGTATAGCCACGGTTGCCCCTTTTAAGTGTCCAATTTTCATGGGTAAAAACAGCTTTTTTAAAGCTTTAGCTCACCAGTACTCACCTCTCAGGTGGGTGCCATTGCCACTCTGAGAGAACAAGGAAGAAGTTCATGGTGAGCTCCAACACCTCTTTTTCTAGAAAAAATAGCACTGGGTAAAACTGACCATAGGGACTGACCATATCTATAGGCTGAAATATGTGCCTATCCCAGTGCAAGCAACTTCCATCACTGTGTTGAGAGGTCAAATACACTGGCTAAAAGACATCAGCTTCTCCTATGGAATTCTCTGTTTTTCTTTAATTAGAGGTAGCTTTGCGATTTTATAATGTGAAATCCAAAGCAGTAATCTGGAGAAGCACTTGCAGAGTCTCAAGGGAAGCTAGAACAGTTTCTTAAAAGACACAAACGTAACTCCAATGCTAGCCCATCCACGCATACCTGCTGTTTACTACTAATTCGGGGTGTGCACCAGCTTCTGCCAAATTCCCAACCAATTTGTGTTGACTTGTTCCTTTGCTGTTTCCAGTTGAAACAACTCCAAATTAGTAGAGAGCAGATTGGTTTGTCCCAAGGCAATTTGTCATAAGTTGTGCTGATCAGCAGCTCAAAGCAGTCTCTCACAAGGCCAGGCAGTCTCCAAATTGCTGCATTCTAAAATTAAAACACCATATAAGACAGGTCTGGCACTTCCATGAGGCAGAGTGAGGCAAGTGCCTCAGGCAGGAGGTGAGGAGGGACGGCGGCAAAGTGCACATGTGCTACATGCATCGCCCAACACTCCCTTAAGCTAGCCTGCTGCCTCAGTTATGGTGGAGAATGCTCCCTTGCCATTAGATTCAACAGCCAGTTGACACCTGAACGTGGAATGGAGACATAGAACCATCTTGTCCTTCACCTCAGGCAGCCCAGTCACAATGCTTGATGGATAGATGGCAAAGTCTTAAAATACAGAGCTCTTTTGTAAGTTCTGCCTCTTAGAAAGTGTCTGTGGATTTGGGCGACAACTGTTCAGCTTGTGTTTGTCTCCAATCCTTTCCCAAGCAATCTCAGTCTTATCTTTATTTTATTTTTTTAATAATATGTTTCTGATCCATGTCTTAATATCCCCCGCCTCCGCTCAGCTGCCCACCTGCCCCACTAATCAAGATTTGTGGTCATGTCGGCATATGTTGCTATTGTGTGGTCTTGTACTAAGCAAGATACAGAAAAGAAAATGAAGGACCGTTGAACCTTATTTCGTACACGGTGCTCTACTGAAAGCTTGTCAGCCTTGTGTGTTTTGATGTGGACAATCATTTTGCTCACTGTGTGGTGAAGCTTTGTCTTCATCATGTCTTAATGGTACTCTATCTGGATTCTAATCTTTTGAACAAGTGAGCAAGGTTTCTACTAGGGAAGAAGCCCTGGATGGTATTCAACCATGTACAGACCCACTTCGATAAGTTGAATACCACCCATTGTTTCTCCATACCTGTCGAAATTTGTATCGAAGTGTATCGAAATGCTGGAACTTCTCACAAAACCAGGGTCCTTGGACATCCTGTTTGGGAGACGACACCAAAATATTCAACCCCCCCCCCAAAAAAACCAAACCCCCCAGTATTTTCCCCTGTCATGCTTGTATTTCAAGCAGAAATATTTATTTATTTACTGTTTAGTAAGTTATTTTATTGTGAATAGTTGCACACCACCTCGTTATGCTTTGCTATAAGCTGTTTCATGCACTACATGGTGATGGAACAGCATCTCACCGTCTGAAGATGGTGAACCTTCTGATAGTGTCTACCATGCACAAGTAGGTACAGGATTCTCCAAACTGCAAGATTGACTATCCCTGTTACAAGCACAAATGCCCAAAGACTTTTAGCAATTCAAAACAAAATGAAAACAGCATTTTCTTCCAAGTTGAAAAAGAAACAAAACAGCTCTAGTTTGTGTAGCTGCATTATTCACAGATTATAACTACAGGGAAAATAATTCACAGAGCAAACACCCCCAACACAGCTGTTGAATATAATATATTCATCTCCAGTATTCTTGTGGAAGAGGGGCCTAGCAGGTGGCTACGAAGAAGTCTGAACCATAATGGAAAACCACAATTTTTTCAAATTATATAATTGGCCTTCCTATATGTTTTGAGATTATTTTATTATGGAGAACACACAAAAAAAATGCTACTAATGACTGGGTAAAATCGATTTTCTTCATTCTGTTCCCATAATTATTTTACAATTACCCTGGAATTCAGATGTATAAATAAAATAGGCGTGGGGAAGGGAATTGCCTACCATCCCTGCCTTGCCATTGTTAGTAGCACGGAACATAAAAAAAAATTGAGAAGAATTGGGGAGGGGAGACAAGAAGATCAGGTCAACCTGGGTGTGGACAGGCAAGCACAGCTTGCAAATGTGCTAGCTTTTTTATTGCTGCATCACTAGGAGGATGAACCTTGATCTCACAAGCACATCTGCAAGCTGTGCAGGCCTATTCCACACCCAAGTTGACCTGATCTTCTTGTCTCAAGCTGCTGGAGAAGATAGGGCTTCATTCTGATCCAGCAGGGTTCTTCATATGTTCTTATGATAAACCCTCCATGGTGACTGCCATCTCTACATCACTGCTACTGTTTAAAAATATCTCTTTGCTACCTCCAAAGGGTGTGTGTGTTCCCACTAGCTTTTTCATCTCCTGAACCAAAAAAATAGCATTTTTCCAGCACTTCGAGAGCACTGGGCACAGAATATTTCCAAGAGGCACAAATACAGGAACTACCTGTCCCATAGGTGTCATCTCTGGGGGCCCCTGGGTGCTTGGCACCCACAAAATTTCCACTGTGGGTGTCTGGCTAAGTGACCCAATGCATCGCCTGTGTAATGCCACCCCTTTCCAGGCTCAGCTGCAGGACAGGGGAAAGGGTCATCACTTCTCCTTGAAAGCAACAGCTGCTGACCAGCTGTGTACCTCTCAAAGAGGCGAGAGGGTGGCACTGTGGTCTAAACCACCAAGCCTTTTGGGCTTGCTGATTGGAAGGAAGGCAGTTCGTATCTTTGTGATGGAGTGAGCTCCTGTTGCTCTGTCCCAGCTCCTGCCGACCTAGCAGTTCAAAAGCACACCAGCGCAAGTAGATAAATAGGTACCACTGTGGCGGGAAGGTAAATGGCATTTCCGTGCACTCTGGTTTCCATCACGGTGTTCTGTTGTGCCAGAAGCATTTTAGTCATGCTGGCCACATGACCTTAAAGCTGTCTGTGGACAAACGCCGTCTCCCTTGGCCTGAAAGCGAGATGAGCATTGCAACCCCAAAGTCACCTTTGACTGGACTTAACCATCCAGGGGTCCTTTACCCTTTTTTAAATCCTTTTTACCTATCTAAGGAAAAAGAAAGTTGGCAGTGTTAAGCCAACAACAACAACAAACTATGGCCTTAAGAAACTCAGCCCATCTCCCCCCACAGTGCTTTTCTAGCACAGAAATGGATGCTGGGAGCTGTAGTTCAGGCTGGCCAAACCCACTAGAAGGCCATGTTGCCTTTAACCCACAGTCCGAGCTGACTCTAGAGGCAAAGGAGAAGCACATGGCTTCAGCAGGGAGCTAGCGCTGAAGCCCTGGAGACTGGGGTCCTCTTTGTGCTTGGTTGTTTGGCCAAACAGCTGTACTACAAGCCCCAGGGTGCCTTGCTGCGTGATTGCTGGGTAGAGCATGCAGACCCCAAGGCCACTCCCTGCCTCTCTATCCCAAGGAGAGCAATGAAGCAGAGAGTGACAGGGGTGACAGCAAGCAGCGTTTGCACATGTGATGTGATGCCATGACATGATGGCACATGGCTTGAGTGACGTCATGGCGTCACAATGTGGTTGCACACCACTGAGCACTCAGAATATGGGGCCCATGTCAGCTCCCCTCATCTGCCCTATCCTACTGCTTACATTTCTTTAGTGGTTTTTTCTGCTGGTTGCATTATTAACAGAATTTAAAGGTAACCATTCACTCCAAATGCATAGTAAGGCTATTAACAGCATGACCTTTGTAACAGAAGTCTAGACAGCAATACTGGGTACCGAAAAAATGAAAATAAAAAAAAACAGTCATTTACAAACCGGTCTAAAGTTATCATGGGAAACCAAACAAAACCCATGAAACAGCAGAGCAAAATGCCAATGTCCCATTAGAGCAGTCAGATCAATATAAGAAATGAAAAGACACACCGGCTCCATTCCTCTGAAAAAGACTTAAAGCTGACTGGCAGAGGATTGATCAGTTTTGGAATGGAGACTTTCCACTCCTCTTCAATCCCATCAAAATAATAATAATGAATGAATGAAGGGAGAAAAGAAGAAGAACACATTGAAGCAATATGCAATTTTTGGTTTCAAGATTGCTACATCTCATATCTCAGCCTTTACGCTGATGTGGATATAGCATGTGACTATTGGGCAGAACGGGTAAGTGCGGAGGGTGTGCTAGGATGGCAAGGTGGGCTGGAATGATCCTGATCTCACATCTTGTGTATAGAAGTATAGAATTGTAGGTGGAAGAGACCACGAGGGTCATCTAGTCCAAGTCCCTGCAATGCAGGAATCTCCTGTCCAACATGGGGCTTGAACCCATGACCCATGAGGTTGAGAGACATGCTCTACTAACCATGCTACTCTGGTGTATAATATGATCACTTGCATAGCACAGCTGGTATTTCCAGTTGTTTCCAGTTACACATTGTATCCTGCCCTTCTTCGTATTGAATCCAGGGCGGCTAACAACACTTTAAAAATACATCACAGAATTAATGACAACACTATGTGGGAGTGAGAAGTTTATTGTCTGCTGCCACTACTTAAGGAATGTCTACCCACTATCCTATAGCCTCAGCTGCACAAAGGTAACTAGACTGTTGCTGTAAAAAACTGCTACTGAGGATAAGAATAGGAGAAGTGATTTTAGCCAAGCCACACTGGATAGATGCCAATGTATGTATGTATGTATGTATGTATGTATGTATGTATGTATGTTTGTATTTATTTATTTATTTATTTATTTATTTATTTGCTGTTAAACCTGGCTTTATAGAATTTTGCACTAAGTCAACTAAACCAAGCAGGCAAGGGATAACAAGAGATGTCAGCCTGGATAGCTCAGTTGGTTAGAGTGTGGTGCTGATAATGCCAAGGTTGCAGGTTCGAATTCCTGCATATTCCTGCATTGCAAGGGTTTGCAATGGATTAGCATTGGACTAGATGATCCTCAGGCGTCCTGCCAACTCGAAAGTTTGATGATCTATGATCATAACACTGTCCTCTAATTTATGGTAGCTATCTGAGGGGTGTGCATTAGATTTGGAGAAATCCCGAATCCTATGCTGAAATTGTGCCTTGGGCTTGTCAGTAGCAACATGAGTCACAGTGAGGATTCCTGAGGTTCTTTGTAGTGCTTTGGCAACCCTGATGAAAATGATAACGAGGAGGATGAGGATAATGATATCTGCAGAGATGCGCATAAGGTTATATTTCAAAGGTGATACTGATAATTCTTTTAGTCTCTAATCGAATATATCACCTCAATGGTAAGGATAAACTGCCCTGTGATCCTTGGATGAAGAGTGGTATAGAAATAAAATAAATAGATGGCTAATAACTATATGTAATAACTTCTTAAAATGTGTTTAAAGGTTTAGTGAACTAATATTGCATGTGTCATCTTTCAGCTGTTCCCTCTTGAAGCTGCTATTCGACAAAAACCTCTTTACATTGATGAAAGAGTTGAGGTATCTCAAAAAAAAATTAAACAATCAAATCAAATCAGCAAACATTTCCAAGTAATTTATTTTAGGGGAGAAAGACACCAAAGTTCCTCACATTCTCAATCTGTTACGATTTCAGTGCCAATTCATATAACAAAACTGATGTGTCAATTAGAATGGGACCAATGAGGGTTTAGCAGGCAGCAAAGAGGTCATGTGATTTCTTTACCAGATGCCCAGTTTTCAATTCAACCTGCATTTCTTATTCAAATCCTGTTGGCACTTCTCTGTCAGTTTGAAAGCCATCGATCTTGCAGTTCCTCAGCTAATGATAAAATGGGGAAATCAGCTTTGCATTTTTCAGCATTGGGGGGGGGAGAGAATACTTTCAGGAATAGATGGGTAAAGGAACTTGTAAACTACGAAGTTTTCTCGAATGGAGCGAATCCTCATGAGACTTGCTTGTCGGTGAAATCAGGCAACTCCTCGAGCCCTGGCGATGACATTTAAAGAATTGTTTTCAATTCATAAAGGAAGACCACACAGATTGTATGGCATGCTGGATGCAGCTTCAAGCTGATCCATCTTCAAAGTGAATACCTGATCAAAGCAAGGAGTGGTATGCACAGGAGAGGACAAATGAGTACAGCTGCAAAGTATATGACAGAGTGCACAATACAATGGCTGAACGGCCATGTTTCTGGGATCAGCAAAACTAGGCATTTTTCTATAAAAGTGTATTATTGGGAAGAGTCTAAATAAAACACCTGAAACTTAAGCTCCAGTTCAAAAGCAGTGAATTTAGCGTGTGCGTAATTCTCACAATAAAAAAGGGACATTTATGTGCCTAACTCATGCTGGGACCTTTCTATTATGATTTTAATTCACACTATAGATGCCATTGCTTGAAAACACATCCCCCCCCCCCCTCAAAGAATTGTAGTTTGTTAAGGGTTGCTGGGAACTGTATTTCTTCGAGGGGGTAAACGAAAATGCCCGGAATTCTTTGAGATGAAAAATGTGCTTCAAATGTGCTTTAAAAGGCACAGTGTTGAGGCAGACTGTGCCATCAGGCGATGTGCTGCTTTACAGTGTTACATAAGCAAGATAGGTCGCTGTCCTTTCTCTTATTATTGTTAAATAAAATTGAATACAGTCTCTGCAAAAATAATAAACATATGCCTGTGGAAAGCCTACATTGCATATTAATATTTTACAATTATGTAACATACACTATAAATTCAATGTGATCCCCCCCCCGAGACTATATTATATTTTACAGAAGAAGAAGAAGAAGAAGAAGAAGAAGAAGAAGAAGAAGAAGAAGAAGAAGAAGAAGAAGAAGAAGAAGAAGACAGGTCTCTGTCCCAAGGATCTTGCAATCTAAATGCTGATAGTGGGAAAGACGAAAGAAATGTGAGAGTAAATGAAGAGAAAAAGTAGCAAGCAAACAGCAGCAAAGGAAGAAAACAAGGTGTAAGGGTAGCAAGACATCTCTTTGCTTATTCCCATCCATGTGCAAATATGTGGAGGGAGCAATAGGAATATGTTTGCTGGACCCAGCACAAACATTGTCCTTCAGTGGAGTGACAATAGGCTTCTGAATATCAGTTGCTGGAAGTTGCAGGAGGGGAGCTTGCAGGACCTGTTTGTGTGCTTCCCAATACATTTGCCCAATGTGAGAACAGGATGCTGGACCAAATGGACCACTGGCCTGATGCAGCAGGCTCTTCTTATGTTCTTATGTGTTGGCGAAGGAGCACCTGTGCAAGGCTGGGATCAAAGGGGGCACAATTGCTGTGTCCCCACAAAGCCCTCCCTGAGTGCCCTTCAAGGCTCGGATCCAGGGAGGGAGGGTGCAGCAACCACATGCTACACCGCCTGTCTGCTCGTGGCACTTGGCGGATGCAAAGCAGGTGCCCCTACGCCAGCGCCTACAGCATAGCCTGGTCCAGTGCTCTTCTCCAAGAGCATTGGTTCCATCAAAGCCTGGAGAGGAGTGCTGGGCCGGGCTGGGGACACCTGCTTTGTGCCACCTCAACAATCTGCACCTGGGGCTATGGCCCCTCTGCTACACCCCTGGTTTGCAAATCTAAAGCAATGCAATCAATTCAGGACAAGGTAAATAATCACATTTACAGCACAGAGATACTAAAACCAGGCGTCAGCAGCCTATCTTAAGTAGCAAGATTCCTATCTAACCAGCCTGGTCTTCTCCTGCTACTTAAAAACATAGCCAAAACATAGCCAAGATCAAGTCTGGTGACCACTTTGGAGAGCGAATGCCACAATGGGTGGACAACCACCCCTTTTCTCGTAACTTTCCACTACTTAAGAAGTCACGCTCATTTCAAACAGAAGTTGCCTTCTTCCTTCTAGGAAGACTTAGATCACTTGAGTCTTTCTATATTGAGGTTTATATGATGAGATATACAGCATCTTTGCTGCTTCTTACAGAAGTACAGTACTTGCATCATGCATACATGTCTACACACATGTGTTATACTACTCCTAAGAAGCAGCTCTTAACTCCACATCAGTCAAGCTATTACAAGTTTGTATTAGTCTTTCCTAACCTTTGGAGTACCCAAGATTGACTCATGGGCAATGCATGCCCCTGACTACTGAGGTTGGGTTCCTTTTGCTTCACAGTCCCAGCTAAGTGACAGCTATTAAC
Source organism: Podarcis melisellensis (assembly GCF_964234715.1). NCBI lineage: Eukaryota > Metazoa > Chordata > Lepidosauria > Squamata > Lacertidae > Podarcis > Podarcis melisellensis. Next base: position 69,746,428 of record NC_138539.1, read on the forward strand.
ATCTCCCCCATTAGCAGCAACAACAATGGGAAACTTTTTTCCTCCTCCAATTAATACAATTACCCCAAACTGCAAAAGTGCAGATTGTTACTCACAGCTGTTTGTTCAAAGTAGGGTCGCTTAATTTTTTTTGACATCTAAAGAAGTTACAGGACCAGGAATCAAAGGAAGCAAGCTCAGAGAAAAGTATTACTTTTACATACATCATTTGGGACTCCAATGACATATAATCACATTTCGGAAGGAGGCAAAATGGTGTGTGCGTGAGTTGAAATCAATGACTTCTTCTTCATACGGAGTGAATTCCTAAGTGTCTCCTTCCCTGTGCTTTGTTTAAAAAGATGTTAATTAGTAAAACTTTTGAGCTGCTCTCCCAGCACAAATGTGCTTAGATCTTTGTCCTATTTAGTATGTCTTAAGCTAGATGGTATTTTATTATGTTCATCCCTGCTACATTGACTGAATGCTATTAGGCAGTATAATGCTATGCTCTCTTTCAACAACCTGTTCATTCTTTTATTAGGCCTTTTAGTACTCTTCACAAGGGCTGGGTGCTCCTCAAAGGAGTTTGCTGCTTGTAACTGATTCATCTCAGGCCTTGAGGTAGAAATCTCCTTGAAAATGAGAACATCGCTTATTACTACCAATTTAGCTGAATTGCAGTTAATTTTTAAAACAGGCCTGCACAACTTTTGACCCATGGAACTGAAGGCAGCCCACACACTATGTGTGGATGCCCACTAGGGGTTCAATAAACCTTCAATTTTTCCTGCCTTCCTGGAAATGATAAAGGAGGTTGTCAAGTACCTGACAGCCTATACAATACAAGGCTGGTGAGTTGTGTTCAGCGTGTGTGTCAAGTTGTGCAGGGTTTGTTATAAAGTAATCATCAAATATGAAGCCTATGCCTGAAAAAGAAGCATACCCCTGCAGTAAAGATATTCCTCCTAATTGCCCACAAAGAACTAGAGCAAGTAAAGAAAGAATGCAGACCAAGTTGTATTGCCAGGAAACTTGGAAAAAAATAAGACCTGCCTTATTTGTTTCTTTATTTTGCTTTGGTGGCAGTTGTCAGAAAAGAAAGGACACCTCACCTTCATCTTGCATGAATATAAAACTTTTATGTATTATGCTGGGCTTAGCCTTTTGATCCATCAAAAACTGCTGCTCTTTGCCCTGGACACACCCAAGCACACTGCATTCTGCTCATAGAACCCCAGAACCCCCCCCAAACCAACTAAGATTTACCCCTAGATTCATTCCCAGATCTACTATGGTGTCTATCCATTGGTAAAAAGGTAAAGAAAGAAAAAAAGGATCCTTGGATGGTTAAATCCAGCCAAAGGTGTTGCAGCGCTCATCTGGCTCTCAGGCGAAGGGAGCCAGTGTTTGTCCACAGACAGCTTTCCAGGTCATGTGGCCAGCATGACTAAACCACTTCTGGCACAACGGAACACTGTGATGGAAGCCAGAGTGCACAGAAACTCTGTTTATCTTCCCACCACAATGGTACCTACTAACACTGGTGTGCTTTCAAACTGCTAGGTTGGCAGGAGCTGGGACAGAGCAATGGGAGCTCACACCATCACGGGGATTCAAATTGCTGACCTTCCAATCAGCAAGTGCAAGAAGCTCAGTGGTTTAGACCACAGCACCACCCATGTCCCTTGAGAACTTGTGTCTCTTGGGAAGTTACAGGGAACCAGGCAGAGGGCCTTCTCAGGTAGTGGCGCCCACTCTGTGGAACACCTTCCCACCAGATGCCAAAGGAAACCAGACTTTTAGGAGACATCTGAAGGCAGCCATGTTTAGGGAAGCTTTAAAAATCTGAAGGACTATTGTATTTTAATATTTTGTTGGAAGCCACCCAGAGTGGCTGGGGAAACCCAGCCAGATGGGTGGGGTACAAATAATAAATTCTTCTTCTTCTTCTTCTTCTTCTTCTTCTTCTTCTTCTTCTTCTTCTTCTTCTTCTTCTTCTTCTTCTTCTTCTTCTTCTGTATAAACAACACTAAGGCTAAGATGGAAAAAGCCAAAAGGCAGTGCTCCATTTTCCTTACTGGGCTAGTCTCCACTGGTTGTATCACTAAACTTTGCCCAGGTTTCAGAATGTAATTTGTTAATAGGTAATTAACCTGTCATTTTAATGTGAAAGAACCGCTCATGGTGGATTGCAGCATTTAAAATAATAATTTCATTTAAAGCAACGACAATCAAGGAGACAGGAACAGCCGTTAAAAGCAAGGATAATGCAATTATGCAATACATACAACAAAACCTTGATGAACTCAAACAGTCCATAGTAATCACTGGAAAATGGAAAGGAGGGAGACCAAGTTTACTTCAGCATCTGTTGTTGATACTACAGCACAGCATACTTTGACCAGTGGGATCAGCTGAGTATGCACAGCTCCAGCACAACATGAGAGTCTTTCTGCTTTTTCGTTGTTAGTGTTTTCCAGAGTTCCCGGTTAAGGAAACTCCTTGCCATTAAGTTCAGCTCAAAGTATAAAGTATTTACATGTTTCATGGCATAAACACTCTATTTACATAAACTTTAAGAGATTCTGTTACATCATGAACTAGTATAGGTAAAGGTAACGGGACCCCTGACCATTAGGTCCAGTTGTGGCTGACTCTGGGGTTGCGGAGCTCATCTCACTTTATTGGCCAAGGGAGCTGGTGTACAGCTTTCGGGTCATGTGGCCAGCATGACTAAGCCGCTTCTGGCGAACCAGAGCAGCGCACGGAAATGCCGTTTACCTTCCCGCCAGAGCGGTACCTATTTATCTACTTGCACTTTGATGTGCTTTCGAACTGCTAGGTTGGCAGAAGCTGGGACTGAGCAACGGGAGCTCACCCCGTCACGGGGATTCGAACTGCCAACCTTCTGATTGGCAAGTCCTAGGCTCTGTGGTTTAACCCACAGCGCCACCCCCGTCCCTATGAACTAGTATACTGTGAAGCAATTATCTGGTCTTAGAAGTAAACCTTGTAAAGATCCAAGTTTACAGAGAGATCCATCAGTACTTTACCATTCCTGCTTACCATTCTACACTACCACCATATAGGATGTTACCCTCAGCTATACTCCTGATACTTCACACTGAGCAAATGCCTCACATTCAGGCAAATACCTCATGCTCATGCCAGATGCTGCAGAATCCAACATTGGCTTTATATCCACTACTGCACATACACAGATTCCTTAGCAAAAGGAAGTGTGGATGAGTCATGCTTTAAGCTCTTGAGCTTTGGACTGTTTCTAAACATAGTTTAATAGGGATGTGGGTGGCGCTGTGTTCTAAACCACTGAGCCTAGGGCTTGCTGATCGGAAGGTCGGCGGTTTGAATCCCCGTGACGGGGTGAGCTCCCATTGGTGGGTCCCTGCTCCTGCCAACATAGCAGTTTGAAAGCACACCAGTGCAAGGAGATAAATAGGTACCACTGTGGTGGAAAGGTAAACGGCATTTCCGTGCACTCTGGCACTCGTCACGGTCCTCCATGTGCCAGTAGCAGTATAGTCATGCTAGCCACATCACCTGGGAAACTGTCTGTCGACAAATGTCGGCTCCCTTGGCCTGAAAGCGAGATGAGCACCGATATTTCTCCTACATAAAACCTTATAGCCCTCCACTATGCATGAGAGGATGCTTCAGTAGAGGTACACATAAGCATATGTGGTGGTAGTGTCCAACAGTAGAACAATTTTGGAAGGATGTCCTCTATGAGATATCCTTGAGTATAGCTCAGGCACTCCCAATCACCTACATTTTAGCCTTACTTAATTTTTATCCTCAAGATGTGGAACAACTCATAACTTCTTTGCTAAGGAACTCATAACTTCTTTGCTAACACCTGCCAGGACAGTCACAGCTACAACCGGGAAATCCTTACAATTCCTGGCAGGCAGCTTTCTTAGGAAGAATTATCACAGAAAAATAAAAGTAGCAAGGAGACTAAAAAAGGACAATGTTTATGCTCTCCTCTCCCTTCACTTGTTCTAGGGTTTCTCTTGACCCTCCAGAGCGGATATGAGGAGGCGAGGAGGGTGGGGGGAGGGAAGCATGAGATTCCATTAGTGGAATGGGCTTGTGGAATGCATCACATAACCAAAATATTGTTGCAATGTGACAACAGCATGAATAAATAATATGGATATATGTTGTCCTGAACCATATCATCCCAAAACATAATAAAAGTTGTGAATTGTTCATTTAATCTATTTGTTTGCCCATTTTTCTCTTGAAGATCTCCATCTACTATACTCCATCTACTTTCACACATACTTAGAACTGATGGGACCAAGCTTTTATTCCATACTTTAGCAACAGCTATATTTGCTGCTATCAGCAAATTTGAAACTATTTCCAGGTCTAACTCTGGGATATAGTGGTACCTTGGGTTAAGTACTTAATTCGTTCAGGAGGTCCATTCTTAACCTGAAACTGTTCTTAACCTGAAGCGCCACTTTAGCTAATGAGGCCTCCTGCTGCTGTCACGCCACTGGAGCACGATTTCTGTTCTCATCCTGAAGCAAAGTTCTTAACCTGAGGTACTATTTCTGGGTTAGCAGAGTCTGTAACCTGAAGCATATGTAACCTGAAGCATATGTAACCTGAGGTACCACTGTAATTGTACATGATTCAGGAAATCAGAACTTTGAGAATACCAGTTCAAATTCCACAGGTGCTTAACTGCAGGGTGTCTTCAACTTCAGTTCCTATGGGTATGGTACATCTGAATTTGTTCTTAGAGTTTTAATATTTTATATGCTTAATTGCATCTCAGGGGGTTATATTTAACAAAGTTGTCCCATTTGCATAAGGGCTTCCATTTGCCCAACAGAACTTAGCCTACCTTTCTTCTTCTTGTGTGCCCCAATACCCCAATCTGCTCTGGCTGGTTTGGGGGAAATGCAGAACAGATGATAGGGGGCACATGAGGGAAGGAGAAGGAGAGGAAGTTCCATTACACAAACATAATTCCTTGTGCAAATGCCCAACTTTGTTGGCCACAATCCAAAGAGCCCATTGTGTGCAATTGTACCCTAGCACACTGAGCCCTAGGATGCAGAATTCTTCCTAAACATATCAATGTTAAAAATAATAAGAAAAGGTTTCACTAATTTACTCAGCTGTATTTTTATAGTAAAGGGCTGAAAACAATTTTGTTAGTCTGTATCCTGGCAATCAATTTAATCATAACCTCATTCTGACAAGCCTCTGTATGTTGTGTTTGTCTGTGTGTACACTCTTGAGTTATTTTCTTTTCAATATCTCCCAGGGAAACAGTTCATCAGAGCATTAGTTTTGTGAAAAGATTGAAAAGAACCATTATGACAGTCTGTAACCTTTCCAGCCTCTAAGAGTTCCTATGTATTGATCTGTTTTATTTAATTTCTACAGCACATCTGTCTGTACCCAATCCATAGCCTGTTAGTGTGATATTGGAAAAAAATAGCTAGTTCACCACACACCTATTAAGACAGTATTGGGAACTTGCAGCAATTTCCCTCAGCCTGGGCAGATGAACTCAATACATTTGATTCAATTTATATATATATATTCCCCTCAAAAAAAATATCAATTAAGGTGGATTTGTTTTCCAGACATATTGCAGTGATCTCCTATTACTGGCAGCTGTAAAGGCTGAAATGAAATTAAAGGGAAACTGTTTTAGCTGCATTCTGAATAACTCTCTAAAATTGACTCAGAAGACTGTCCCAGTGTCATTAGACATACAGTTATTTTGAAAAGCCTATTCTTTGGTCAGCTCAGTCAATAAATACTACATGAGGGAAGTACATGAGTTGAATTCTTATTATCTAACCTGCATGTAGTGGCAGAAATTATTAAAAAAGAAGAAGAACCAGGAATCACTGTGATTTTATTAATATGAATATATAATTCACCAAGGGACGTAAAGAAATCATCTACAGTCATGGTAGTTCTGAAACATCTCCTGCGTATTGATAAGAATATAGGTGGGGGAACTTGCCTATCTGTATATTGAAGTGATTGTGTCAGCCAAATCCATTGAAAAATGAGACCAAAGAAGGTAGAATTAATTTCCCTACATTTGCTATTTGTTCCATGGGAAGAAAAAGTAATCAGTAGACATCTAAAATATTATCATTGAAAGAATTAATAATTTGCTCTGAAACCCGGAAAAGGGGCCTGTTGGGCTCCCAAAGATCAATAAGTACATAGACATGAAAAAATGTCTTTGATGATTCCATGAGCTATGCTTATGTCTTTAGGGGTTTGCCACTAGAAAGCTCACAATGCTAATGTTCAGAAAGATTTTTAAAAATGCATTGCTCTTTTAATAACATTTTTCTCTCCTCTTTCTTCATGTCCTACATTTCAATCCAGCATTGTTAAAACACTTCATTCTTTCCTTATGTCCTTTGATTATTTAAGCTCAAGAATGTTGATTGACTTCCCCTCCCTTCCCACATGAAACCAGTCTACGTAATTCAGTAGAAAGGCATTAATGACATAAATTAAAGTTACTGTTGATTTACACATTTATGACAATAATACGCAGGTAAATTAGCTTTAGATCTGGCATACTGTACATACTGTGAATATTATCTGTATTTACATATATACATACGTACGTATATATGTATATACTGTACATATATACATACGCATATCATGCTATTTGTACGCCATCTTTCCGTAGTTAAAACCATGCTCAAGGTGGCTGACAACATGAAAAAAATACATAATTACAAATCTAACAAAATTAGTCATAAACAATAAATAAAACACAACTAAATTGCCACGTAAATCGTAATAGGATATAAAAAAGATTTTAAAAAATTGATAACAGTAACAAACCTCACCCCACCCAAACAATCCTGACTAAACAATACCCCCACCTGTGATGAAATAAATATAGATATTGTCATTATTGATTTTCATATGCATATTTAAAAGCTGCACCTGTAAGATTTTCAGATGGTGTTCCTTTGGCTAGTTGAATGATGCACTAATAATACAGATAATATTTTCTCCCTACTTTCCCAAGTGGCATAGGTTAGAACAACAGCAGAAAACACAACATTTTAAGTGACCAAAACACTGACAGAAGAAAGCTTATATAGAAGAAAAGTGGACGGGATCTGTAATTGCAAAACTTTTCTTTATAAGCAGTCCTTTTTCCTTTAATTTCATGGATGGCTGGAATTTTCCATCTGAAAATATATCCAGCCCTCCATGAAATTTACTTGTCTATAAAATGTCTACTCCTGTTAACTTGAACAAATAGGTCCTCAGAAGGCTTGGTTACATATAATTAAACAAAAGTAATGTAGGTGCAATGAGTGTCGTAAGGTTTGACCTCCAAGGATATGACTGCACTAAATGTGCTTCACCTTAGCTTAAACAGTAACTGTGTCACTTATCCTTCTTCTTGATTAATTGCTTAATGATCAATGTAAAGAAATTATCCGCAAAAATAAGCTGTGTTTCACTAAGAGGATAACCTCAAACACCTCAGGGTAAGAAATTTGGGGTGCAAAAAGCTGGTGTTGGCATCCACCTTTCTTAGGAGACCATGGGGAAGTGTATCTTTTGGGGAGAAGTCAAACCGTTGACACAGGTGGCGCTGTGGGTTAAAGCCTCAGCGCCTAGGACTTGCTGATCGAAAGGTCGGCGGTTCGAATCCCTGCTGCGGGGTGCGCTCCCGCTGCTCGGTCCCAGCGCCTGCCAACCTAGCAGTTCGAAAGCACCTCCGGGTGCAAGTAGATAAATAGGGACCGCTTACCAGCGGGAAGGTAAACGGCGTTTCCGTGTGCAGCTCTGGCTCGCCAGAGCAGCGATGTCACACTGGCCATGTGACCCGGAAGTGTCTCCGGACAGCGCTGGCCCCTGGCCTCTTAAGTGAGATGGGCGCACAACCCCAGAGTCTGTCAAGACTGGCCCGTACGGGCAGGGGTACCTTTACCTTTTTACCTTTACAAACCGTTGAAGAGTTATAATGCCCCTGCTATGGCTGTAGAGACCAATACAGGAGAGACATGTTTTGTTGCAGCTGGGGTAGATGTAGTCTTTGGTTGTGCTGCAGATGCACCACGGTGTTTCATCTGAGCTCCTCGTCTGGTAATGAGCCATTGTAAAATAAGCCGGCATAAAGTTACACCAGATCCAAAACCCTTTCAGCAGTGGGGCTGCGGCTGCTGCTGTTGTTTAGTCATTTCGTTGTGTCTGACTCTTCGTGACCCCATGGACCAAAGCATGCCAGGCACTCCTGTCTTTCACTGCCTCCCGCAGTTTGGTCAAACTCATGCTGGTAGCTTCGAGAACACTATCCAACCATCTCGTCCTCTGTTGTCCCCTTCTCCTTGTGCCCTCCATCTTTCCCAACATCAGGGTCTTTTCCAGGGAGTCTTCTCTTCTCATGAGGTGGCCATAGTATTGGAGCCTCAGCTTCACGATCTGTCCTTCCAGTGAACACTCAGGGCTGATTTCCTTTAGAATGGATAGGTTTTATCTTCTTGCAGTCCATGGGACTCTCAAGAGTCTCCTCCAGCACCATAATTCAAAAGCATCAAAACTCCATGGACAGCCACTTTGGGGGTTTGTGATGAATTCATGATGTGTGCCCTAGTCACAGATGACAGCTGTGGCGTTTGCACACACTCATTTTTTGAGGTGCGTGGCCAAAGGAAAACAAGCCCAGATTCCCAATTCATACTCCAGTAATAAAAAAGTAGAAAAGTAGCAGATAAAAACCAAACCAAAACAATGTTTTGAGGCTGTTCATATTTTAACACTGCCCCCAAAGATTTGTATTGTGGAAATAGAGAAGGATAGGCAAATATTCTGATCAGAAATTGACATTCTGTTATGGAATGCTTTAGCAGGCGTAATGAAGAACATCTGCCGGTGAGATGAGCAAATCATAAGGCAGTCTCTGTCAACAGTGTAATTAAAGGTCGATTTATTAGTAAAGAAGTAAACATGCTATATAAAGGAGTGAAAGATGAACCTGCTCTTCAGTAATTTTGGAAGATTCATACCAGAAGATCCAATAAAGTTGACAGAAATAGTAAGGAGTAAGGGGGGTGGTTATGGGCTTGGTTATAATCTGGGCCTGAATGGAAGGTAAAATATGGGACTATAAAATACCAAATAGCATAAAGACTTTTTATTACCTCAGAAAGAATTCTGACAAGCAACCATATCAAATGAATTCACTACAATCTGCTTTTTCAACTTGTTGAGGCAACCCAAATATGGTGTCCCTGTTTTCCCCCTTGCCACTGGATCATTCCCCCCTTCCCGAGATAAATAATAGAGCTGTGTGATAAATCAAGATGTTTGGATTTGAAGAACTACATTTCGGATTTAATTGCTCCAAATGAAAAAGACTTCCACATTGTTGTTGTTGTTGTTGTTTAGTCGTTTAGTCGTGTCCGACTCTTCGTGACCCCATGGACCAGAGAACGCCAGGCACCTCTGTCCTCCACTGCCTCCCGCAGTTTGTTACACTCAAGCAAATGAAAAAGACTTCCACATTGTTACACTCAAATACACACAAACAAGAGTGCTGCACCAGTACAGGCCGAGCATAGCTGTGGATATGAATTTCCATTCTGGTTAGTGGTCCTTCATGGCTTGGACACAGGTCTTGTATCCACCAGGAGTCATGTGTTCTGTATTGTGGGCCCAATTTTATAGAACTCCCACTTAACATCAGACAGGTGCCCTGTATTCTGAATTTCTGGTGCCTACTGAGGACTGTTTTATTCCACCATTTCAACTGAAATCCAAGTTTTAATTGATTGCTCTTATTTTTAATGTACTTTTGTAAACCGCTTAGAGACTTTTGTGGTTAAGCAGCATATACATTGTTTAAAGAGAACAAAACAAACACTGTTTGTCTTAAACTCCTTTAACCAATAAAACAACGGTTATGGTTCCATGCTTATTTCCCATCTTCATATTTATGCATCAATTTGTGCTTGTTTTAAGGCAAGCTTATGGATGTGTTATTGCTATACTAGTGTTATATGAGGCATTTTCATGCTGTGGTTTTATGTCAAGATTGTAGTGGTTTGATGTGGTTGACACCACTGACCAAATAGTTTTTTAGGCCCTTTCAATAAAAGTTGTGGCCTCTCTAAAGTCCATTTTATGTCTTCTGCTCTTCCTTCCCCTTTCCCCCTCACTTCACCCTCTGAACAGAAAAGCCTGCATTCAGATGTGACCTTCATGATACACACTTACCTATTAATAAAAAAGAAGCTGGTCTTTGAAAGGTTACAAGTGAAATTTGTGGTAGAATTTCCACTTCTTTTATTAAACTCTATTCTACTCCGCAGAGTGAGGGGGTTATTTAAACATAAGAGGTGTCAAATTAATATTTGAAAAAAAGCACTCAGGTAAGCTAAAAGAACTATTTGGAGATTACATTTGAAATCTAAGCACTATAGGCATTTTCCGCCGTTGTTCTTCCTAACAAAGGGAAATATTCACATTCTGACAATAAACTGACCACCCGTTGTGATTAAAGTTTGCCCCTAGCTGACTTGATTGTTCTTTGAAAATTCCCCGATGTACAGCTGTGATGTGGGGTGAAATACCTGACAGGAAAATGGGGAAAGTGATAATATTTTTATGGCCTGAAATACAGTGTTGTATCCCCAGAAGAGGATGGAGAAAGGCTTGCTTTGATATTTGGCAAGAACTGTGCAGAACACTACAATCTTGCTTAATTTATAAAAAATCAAGGTTGCATGCCTATACCCATTTGCCAGAGAGGAAGCTTCATTGATCTCATTGGGGCTTATATCTGAGTAGGCATGTATATGATTGTATTGTTAAAGCGTGTTCTCCTTCATGCAGAGCACATGTTGCGGTGGGGGCCGCCAGGACACTCCAAAGTTGGGGACGGGCTAATTGATCGTTGGCCACTGATGCGATTGGGGCTTCCCTTGTTGTTGGGAAGAAGTTAATGTTGCCATTTGTTGATTGACAGCCAGAAATGCTAAAACTCCTTGCACGAGGCTAGAGCTTCCTCTTTTCGCCCGTGCATCGGATTGCCCATCCCCCCTCCCTAGAATTAGGATTGTTCGCTTTGACCTTGCTATGCCTGTCATGGGGTTGTCTGCTCTTCGGGCAGGGGCCTGGTAGGAATTTTGTCCATCTGGCTGATTGACTGGGGCCATTTGGTTTTTGCCTACTGCGTAGCAAATCGTCACAACTTGTAAGGTTGCAGTTAGGAATTGGTTTATGGTTTGGTTGGTTGAGGGGCATGGATTGGCTGTGCATGCCCCTCTAATACTGCTGCTGCAAGGGATTCCGTTAAAGGAATCAGTGGCTAACTATTGCTTGTCCACTCTGTCAAGGGGGCTCGGGCCATAGCAATGAGCTCCTGGTTGCATTTGGGGAGGGCTGAGGGCAGGTTCCCTGCTCCGACGCTACCCCCAAGTGTATTCCCCTTTTCTGACTTTCGCATCGTGCGGAATGTCAGTCTGTCCCCCATGGTGGGGGCAGATAGTCGCAACCAATGCCTAAGCAACCACTCACAAATTTGTATTTTAATAAAGCTGTGGCCAAAATTATGCCAAAAACCTTAAAGAAAAAATTATGTGTGATGTGTGAGTTATTCGGGTGGTCCTGGGGACCTCGACACACAAGTACCTAACCTCTGCCAAGGAAGCAGAACATGGGCCAGGAATAGCCAGACTGGTTCCCTTCAGATGTTGCTGGACTCCCATCATCCCTGACCAGTAAACAAATTGGTTATCTCTGACTTAGGGCATAAATGGTCCTTCCTTGAATCTTGGTGTTACATTGAATCCACCATAGAACTAGGGGACAAAACACCCACATCTATTCCAGTCTGCTCTTATCTAGGTTCTTTTTCTCTGCCCCCCAACTCCACTTGCTCTAATAAAGGGGGCTCCAGTGTGTGGTACATCAGGCCAAGGAGTGGGGAAGATGAAAAGATGAATGTGAGAAACAGTGAGCACATAACCACAGTTGCCTTGCATTCCTCTTCAGCAGCAGAGTTAAAGGAAAAGAGGGGATATTTAGAGATCACCTTGTTCCCTGCAACTCCACCTGGTCCCTGTGTTCATCTGATAAGGCCTTGCTGATGGCTCCAGTTCTTCAGTGTGTGGCTACCAGTGACACAACCTTCAGTGTGGTTTCACCACTGTTGTGGAATGCCATTCCCAATGGCAATTAGGCAGGCATTGTCTATTCTACGCTTTAGGTCTTCTCCAACTGAAGTGTTGTTTTTACCTTGCAGCCAATACGATCTATAGTAGATGATTTCTTTTTCATTATTATGCTTTGTCATTATGCTTTATAGTTTTTATCCTCTGCATTTTATGTTCTCTTACCCACCACTTACATATTTTACAGTTTATGCAATTTATGCATTCTATGAATGAATGAATGAATGAATGAATGGACTGCGAGCCCTAGAGCTAATATATCTGTACCTGTTGTGGAAGTTTGAAACACATGCTCAGGCTGTAAACAAAGATATCTTCAATACTCTCTCTTACCTTCAAAGGACAACTCTATAAGCCTTACAGCTGAATGCCTTGACAAACTTTATTCCAAATGAACAGAAAATACAATGTTTGTCAAGGAATGCATCTGAATGCATTCACATATTGAAACATTAAATGCATATTTTGTTTGTATGTTACTGACCATTATTTTATGTACTTTTTAACAAGTGTGTGTGTGTGTGTGTGTGTGTGTGTGTGTGTGTGTTTCTGTGTGTTCCAAATTATCATACAGGGAACTTTCCAAAGTTTTACCAAACCAAAATTCCCAAGATTCATTGGCATAAACTCTGAGAATTACACTGATGTGGAATTGATACGAGTTTGCAGATGTACTATATGTTATTGTTTGAAGTGCAGACAGGCATGCTTAATAAAAGCTAATAATTTTGTCCAAGGACTAATAATGATGCTTAATACCATGGTTCAACGCTTTCATTTAGGAAGATCCCCATGACCTGTAGAGGGATGGCTACGAAAAGAGTTATGAAGAAGTTTCAGACTCTTCAATTACAATTGGATAAAGGTTGGAGAGAGAAATGTACACTGCAAAATGAGTTACAACCCAGGGGAGAAAACAAGGACAATGGATTTAGAAAAGCAATATCAGAAAGCAAGAAGGATGGGAATGTAGGCTTATGGAAAATTGGAGAAATAAAAAAAAATCATCTATATAAGATATGCCAATTTTATTTGCTCTTCTGCAGCTTGCTTGTTTGTTTAGTCAGTTCCCTTTTTTTCCAATATGATAAATATATTTTGATGATGTTTTCATCAAACTAAAGCCATCAACTTGATGGGTTCCCCCCTCCCTCCATATATAATTATAACAGCTGGAGAAGAATGGCTACACATCATCTTTGAAGTGGTACTTCAATTGTCAGAAAGCAAGCCAGGAAAATGCTTAAACAGTATAGGCACAATGAGTTATTTGTCTCCTGGCACTACATAGATGCATGGTGCAGCAATTTAACAGTAGGCACAATTCAAGATTAGTTAAGCATGTTCGGGTGATACCAGTAGGACATAATTGCACAGAAAAAGTGCTCAGGTCCTATTGGTTTCAATGACTCTTTATCTGGATTATGCCTAGCAAATTACACTTTGTGAGCATCAGCGATGCAGAGTTGTCAATATCTAAAGCAGCTGGTGATCTGCTAGAGCTGTAGAAATGCTCACACATTGCCCATGCATATGAATTATCCATGCAGATGAACTCTTTGGCCACTAAGGAAGCACACCTGAGAACTACCCCAATGAACAGTGAACATTTATTCAGTCATAAAATCCACATTTGCCCTAATTCAATGTCACCTTTCCGATGCAAGAGTTTTGATCAATGCATGGAGCTATCCTGTCTGCGAGGCCTTCTCCATTCACTGGTGTGGAGGTTGCTTTGTGTCTACCACGGCTCTCATTGAACTGAATGTAGAAGTGCATCAGAATGCAAATAAAACTGAGAATCAGGGTCATAATGATTTCAGAACTGCAGTTTTACAGAAGCTTATTAGGAAGTAAATCCTATTGATTCAGTGGGACTTAGGGTTAGGATCAAACCATGTCAGGAGTGAGCCAGCAGTAAATCACACAGAGTACATGAAGCTAACTTTTTATTAGAAAAGGCAGGATCTGTGCAGAAATGTCAGGCCTAATGAGCACAGCGACTCTTTTTCAATCGGTCTCGCCAATATGAGGCAGTTGCAGAGACTGAAGCTCCCCACCTTCCCACAGCTACCTTTGTCCCCTCCTTTCCTAGATCTTTCCCAAGCTATCTGAGACTGTGCCTGCTTTTCTGCCATTTCTTCTCACACTTCATGCCTCTCCTGGTCCTGGGAGACCAGCAGGGATGGGAGCTTCTCTCAGCAGCAGGAGGAAACACCTGTGCCTCTTCACTAGCCTGACTCATCTTTGCCACTTGGCCTCCCTCATCTCACTCTTCTGCTTCTGGTCTGAGACTTCCATCTGCCATAGACTCTCTCTTCTCATCAACCCCTGTTACCTCTTCAGCTTCCATCAACTTCTCCTTCCAGTCTTCTCCCTCTTCTCCATCTGACTACTCATTGTCGTCCCACCACCAATCCCCTGGCTCTGAGCTTTCTTTCCTTGGGGATTCTCCAGTTGGTTCCTCCCTCCATTCCTCCATGTTCAACCAGCCCATGGCAAACTGTAGGAATACTTCAAGAGCTATATCAATCACAATCCCTGTAGAATGCTCAACAGCCCAACCCCAAATCTTGCTGTTCGGGCTAGTTGGTTCATGGACTACAGCACCAGAATAAGAACAACTCTGGCTGTAAGCAATAATTGATTTAACCCATAACTTTAATTGAACAATTCAGTTTTATAGCTTTCATCAATTAATCAGTGGAGGAAATTTGAGTCAGCATGGTGCAATTGAAAGATGTACTGTTTCGGTCAGTGAGCAGTGCTAGGAACACCTCATCATACAATGCTATTATTCTAGGGACTTAAAAAAAATGCAGGTGCAACAATGCAGAGGTACAGGTGCAAATACAATATGCAACGAGAGCAATGTTCCCTGAATAAACATTTTCAAAGCAATCAAAGCAGTGTTGATTGGCAATGGGCCAGATCTCAGCAGCCATTTCTAATAATTATTTTTGAATTATTACGAGCTTGTATCAAAATGCATTTTGTATTGAATTGTATTGCTTTTGCTCTACTGATATACTAGTGTGTGTTTTCTTAATATCCTCATGGTTCTGGAAATATTTGGCATTTGTTGATTTCACATTATTGTTGTGAGCCTCTTTGAGTTTGACTTTGTTATTAGAAAAGGAGTGTGCCAATATTTAATCTAAGCTAACAAAATCAAAAGCAATAATTGATGCATTGCTAGGGGTGGGAATATTTTTTCAGCACTGCCAAAACATTGACAAAAAGCACACCCCTAATTTTGCTCCCCAGATAGTTGTGTCGCAAAAGCAGCATTGTCTGCTTGAGCATTCTTTGATGTCTTCTAAGCACCCTTGGAGCAGAGAAATGGCTGTTTTTGCTTATGTAATTCTGTGAAGCAGAGCATGTAAAATAAATAATAAATTGAAATAATAATGTTGCAGAGGTTCTGGCACAGTAGTGGGTGGTGGGGTTGGGTATCTGAGAGGTTAGTGTGGTGCAAATGCAAGGGCCAGAGCATCAGATTGCACCACATCAACTTTGCCACCAGATTGCCTCTCCCCGGCGACCTCCTGACCATCTTGAGGTGAAGTGGTTTGTAATCTCAGTCTGTTGTCTAGGCTGGCTGTGGAGTCAACACCATGGTTCATATCTCTTCCTCATTTCTTGGAGGGATTACCATCCCCTGACCCCTGAATGATATTGAATCTGGGGAATAATAATAATAATAATAATAATAATAATAATAATAATAATAATAATAATAATTTGTTTATTATTTCTACCCCGCCCATCTGGCTGGGTTTCCCCAGCTACTCTGGGCGGCTTCCACAGAAGGTGAAAAATACATTAAAACATCAGTCATTAAACACTTCCCTAAACAGGGCTGCATTCAGATGTCTTCTAACTGTCAGATAGTTCTTTATTTCTTTGACATCTGATGGGAGGGCACTCTACAGGGCAGGCACCACTACTGAGAAGGCCCTCTGCCTGGTTCCCTGTAACTTCACTTCTTGTAGTGAGAGAACCGCCAGAAGGCTCTCTGAGTGTCCAAGCTGAGCTCGGTGGAGACACTCCTTCATGTATACAGGACCAAGGTCGTTTAGGAAACCCACCCCCAACTTTTTTAAAAAAGAGAGGGGGGAAACAAACATAATAATCTTGAATTTATTTTGTAGAAATGGATCATGAAACTAAGATAATAATGGAAATGAGAACATGCAAAATAAACATTGCATAGCCCCAGTTCATTACATTTTCAGAAGTGGTTCAGCGGTCAGGTAGAGCCACTCTGCTAGCTTCCTGAAAGGGAGCCACTGTTCCTTACCAGAAGGGAAAGGAGGAGGCAAGGTGGTAGAGAGGCTGGTGCCATGATAATCTGGCTGTTCTGTCAGTGCATTTGACTCACCCCTTCCCCTCTCCCTCCCTGGAAGCAACAGTGACCCACCAGCTGAGAAGCTAGTAGAAGAGCTCCACCACACCTGGCAATTCCCTTTCTCAAAGGCCAAACTTCCATTTTTCTGTGCCTAGGAAGCATGAGTCTGGGGCATTTGTACTTCTTCCATGCCTTCTGGGCACAGGTCCAAGTGGTTTTAGATTTACCCTGTCACTTCCCCCTGGGAAAACCAGCTGTTTGCTGCTAAATCGGACCACACATCAATCTAGAGAAAACCCAGTTTGCTCTGATTTAGTGGTAAACAGCTGGTTTTCCCAGGAGAAGGTGGCAGGACAAGAGAAAGTGTGGGTAAGCCCTTACACTTCTGTTTCTGACATTTTCTTACATGCTGAAGAATCCTCCAGATCTCATTTCCAGTTCCATCGCAGGCCATTTATCCTATGAAATATACCAGCAGTTGTGAAAGACATGCTGATGTTCTAATTCTGGCCAAGACCTCTGGCACTCACTCTAAACTGGCTGCAGCAACACAAGTGTGTATATTTTACAAATGACGGGCAAGCTGTTATTAAAACCTCTGAGAGCAGGATAGTAAGCAAATACGATTTTTACAATTAACTATTTGGAGCAAATCCTGGAATGGCTCGATTCTGCAATGACAAGGCAGGCAATTAAACCAAAGCAACTGGTTTAGGCTCATCAAAGCCGGTGTAGGAGTGTGCCAGAATGTAAAGATGTAGCTCTTAAACGCATTGCATTCTGACGGGGTAAATCACAAATATGCTGGCCTTTGTCCAGGCAGTCAGATATCTGTGGCTCGTGAGTGTGGTGGAAATAACTCAAACTGGACACCAGTGTTGGGGTGAAATTGGGACACAACTAAGCAGCAGGTAAGTGGCATTGGCATGGCAGCAGGACAGGATCGATTCCTTATACTACTCAGCCTTTGTTTTTGAAATAGCATTCCACACAGTGTTCAGCCAGTGTTGAACTCTGGTGTGGTGTAAGTCACATGGGAACCTGTAGGAGGAGCGATCATCCTACAGAATTTCACAAGAGGGGGAAGGGGCTGAGGCTTTAAAAGGCATCACCCATGAGGGATTGGGGCTATATGACCTGCCAAGTTCCCACACTCAGTGCTAGAGCCTCACTGGTCTATTTGGGTCAGTGGTTGACAGGGCAAGAAAGGATTTATTTCCTCCCAACCCCAAATATCTCTGGGTTTTGTGGAGCATGTGTGTCTCTTTATCCTCTGCGAAGTGCTTCATTATGTCAGGTGACTGGACATTTTTGTCAGAACTTAGTGGGAAAATGGCATTGGGCATGATCAGCATAGTTAAGGGGGCTCAAATCAAGTTCAATCCTTCTTTTGTCACCCAGGAACTGCAAAAGAACATTCAGGAAGGGCTAAAGGTGGTGGATAGCGCTGGCTTGCACATTAGTCTGGGACGTGTGCATCAGATTGGTTCATACTGGCATTTATTTAGAATGGATTTCTCAGGCACCCCTAATGTTCACTTGGAAGTACGTTTGACTGAGTTCAACAGACTTTGTGTGGATAGAAGGGGAAAGCTACGGTCCTACTTCCAGATATGTGGAAATAGTTCCTACTTAAAGAAGTGGGAATTCTCCTGAGGAAACGCAACAAGTAATGGGATGTGGGGCAGGAGTGGCCAGCACAGTGGGGCAGTGCTGTGCCATCAATCTTCTGGCATTTTCCAAGATGGTGCATGAAAGGGCAGGGGAAAGTTGGTGCTCTGTTGGTCCACTGGTAGGAGCACCAGTTAAACTCCACCAGTGTGAAGAGACTCCATCAGGCAAGGCCTCTTTCCACCTGCCTTGCTCCACCCTCTAGTCTCTGCTTCTCAATTTGTATTCTATTATTTTATGTGCTGTGGTTTGCCATTGTTTTATTGATCATAGTTTAGAAAATATTTATTGTAACTATTGAGTGGATTTCTTTTTAACTTATATATGTTATTATTTTTATTTAATACTATTCCAATGATTGTTGGATGCTACTTTTTTGATGTAGGTTGCTATCGTAAAGTTGTTTTATTATCACATTTTTGTATTGCATTAGATTGTTATAAGATGTGCATTTTTTTGTTTCTTCAGCTTGTAAACTGCTTTGAGTAAGACAGAAAGACGGTATACAAATTAAAAATGATGATGATGATGTGCTTGCAGAGCCCCAACCTCACTACTGCCATGCCCCAGCAAGTTACACTGATGCTTCTGGCAGAAAGGCAGTAGCATGGCAGTATCACACTCTTCGGCTGGCTCCTGCTGCAGAGTCAAAGCATGTTTACTTGCAAGTAAATCCCACCACTACCAGTTGAACGTACTTCAAGGTAGAAACAGGGACATTGCTATGAAAATTGTGACACTTAAGACATTTTTCACTTCAGTATTCCTCAGATGTTTTTCCCAACCAGAAACCTTCAAATCCACCTTGGAACTTGGATGTGACTTACGAATGTGCACCTCCCCACCCAAGTTATTTCATAAAATCACTATTGTTTGTGCTTCCTGTTGTAATTCCTTGGATATGTTGCCTGAGCACAAACCTCCAAATCCGGCTCAAATTTCATTTTCGCCAACTCTAGTTTTGATCTCCACACTGTTTGTTAAGTTGTGAACTTGACCAATAAATACGGCACAGCAATCGGTCTCAGGGATTCTACAATGTCATTTCAGGAGAGGAAAGTTTTACATTTCAAATGCAGTTCATGAAAAGAGTCTGAAAACTGCAAAGTGAAGCAATAAACCAAGTTTTCAATTGATTCTGTTATATTGAGATTGAAGTAGTTATTGAGGTAGCTGTTGATCCAACCATATTCAGAAGATCAGAAACTCGTCCAGAAATGACAATAGCCAAGGACACAATGATAATGCTGGTTGAGAAAAGACCAGTGGAACTGAATAGCTGGAAGATAAATATTCTGTGGACTGCTATTGAAGCATAGCAGAAAATAACATTCAGGATTCTGGGATTGTGGGCAGGGTACATAATAGTAAAAAAAAAAAAAAAATCAAGAGAAATGGAGTCAAGAGAAACCTACACTGAAATACAGATATGCACTGAGCTACATTAGGGTTGCAAACCATATCAGCTTTATAATGTGGTATCCCAGCATGCTGAAAGCTTTATAAAACTCGGACTTCTTTGGGGCCTGCTCACAGCAAAAGCTACAAGCCTGTAGAAAAACAATGTTTTCTTTAAAAATTATAATAAATCCCTAAGGAATGTGTATAATGATGTCATTCCCTTTTCTAAGCAATTAGACACCCAGAGAAAGGGAATGCATTCCCAACTGATGCAAATATTGGCCATTGATGTAATTATCGCTTCATTTGCTTGAAGCTGAATCCTTGAGCTTTTAGTTTCATTTGGTCCAGAACAGTGCCGGATTTATGTATAAGCTAAACAAGCTATACTGTAGCTTAGGGCCCCACTCTCCCCCCCCCCATATACTTATTCTTAATTGCATTTCACTATTAATATACTTCTTCTTAATTGTATTTCAGTTCTACAATTATTTTGATAAAAATACATATTTTGTTATGTGCAAATGGCTTTAGATACCTATTAGGTCCATAAATTACCATATAGCATATACCGTATTTTTCGCTCCATAGGACGCACTTTTTCCCCTCCAAAAATGAAGGGGAAATGTGTGTGCGTCCTATGGAGCGAATGCAGGCTCCCTGGCTTCAGCGATAGCAAGGCAAAGCCTCGAAGCCTGCGCTCCGGAGGCTTCCCGTTGCTTCCGCTGAAGCCAGGAGAGTCTGCTCTTTGAGGCTGGCGGGGGGAAAGCAGCGCTTCCCCCATCGCCAGCCCCAGAGGATGGGGGGCAGCAGGAAGGCGCGCAATGCCTTCCCGCACCTCCCCAACCTGCCTTTGAGGCTGGCGGGGGGAAAGCAGCGCTCCCCCCATCGCCAGCCCCAGAGGATGGGGGGCAGCAGGAAGGCGCGCAATGCCTTCCCGCACCTCCCCAACCTGCCTTTGAGGCTGGCGGGGGGAAAGCAGCGCTCCCCCCATCGCCAGCCCCAGAGGATGGGGGGCAGCAGGAAGGCGCGCAATGCCTTCCCGCACCTCCCCAACCTGCCTTTGAGGCTGGCGGGGGGAAAGCAGCGCTTCCCCCATCGCCAGCCCCAGAGGATGGGGGGCAGCAGGAAGGCGCGCGACGCCTTCCCGCTACTCTCCAACCCTCCTGCAGGCTTTTGCGGGAGATGGGGGAATTCCCCCACCTCCCGCAAAAGCAGGCAAAAGCCGTGCGCTCTTTAAAGAGGCTGCACGGCTTTGCTGGCTTTTGCGGGAGGTGGGGGAATTCCCCCACCTCGCAGAAAAGCCTGCAAGAGCCCCGCAGCCTTTAAAGAGCGCACGGCTCTTGGGGGCTTTTCCCCAAGGAGGGAGAAGGGACTGACTGGCCGAGTCAGTCCCTTCTCCCTCCTGCAGGCTTTTGCGGGAGATGGGGGAATTCCCCCACCTCCCGCAAAAGCAGGCAAAAGCCGTGCGCTCTTTAAAGAAGCTCCGTGGCTTCTGCTGGCTTTTCTAGGAGGTGGGGGAATTCCCCCACCTCGCAGAAAAGCCTGCAAGAGCCCCGCAGCCTTTAAAGAGCGCACGGCTCTTGGGGGCTTTTCCCCAAGGAGGGAGAAGGGACTGACTGGCCGAGTCAGTCCCTTCTCCCTCCTGCAGGCTTTTGCGGGAGATGGGGGAATTCCCCCACCTCCCGCAAAAGCAGGCAAAAGCCGTGCGCTCTTTAAAGAAGCTCCGTGGCTTCTGCTGGCTTTTCTAGGAGGTGGGGGAATTCCCCCACCTCGCAGAAAAGCCTGCAAGAGCCCCGCAGCCTTTAAAGAGCGCACGGCTCTTGGGGGCTTTTCCCCAAGGAGGGAGAAGGGACTGACTGGCCGAGTCAGTCCCTTCTCCCTCCTGCAGGCTTTTGCGGGAGATGGGGGAATTCCCCCACCTCCCGCAAAAGCAGGCAAAAGCCGTGCGCTCTTTAAAGAAGCTCCGTGGCTTCTGCTGGCTTTTCTAGGAGGTGGGGGAATTCCCCCACCTCGCAGAAAAGCCTGCAAGAGCCCCGCAGCCTTTAAAGAGCGCACGGCTCTTGGGGGCTTTTCCCCAAGGAGGGAGAAGGGACTGACTGCCGTTTCAGTCCCTTCTCCCTCCTGATCGAAAAGCCCGCAGGAGTCAAGCGGGGCTCCTGTGGGCTTTTGCGGGAGGTGGGGGAATTCCCCCACCTCGCGCAAAAGCAGGGAGGTCTTGGAGTAGCGCACAGCTGCGTGCAGCCTGTCCACTGCTCCCAGAGCGGGGGGGGGGGAATCATATTTTTTCCTTGATTTCCCCCCCTGAAAACTAGGTGCGTCCTATGGTCCGGTGCGTCCAATCGTGCGAAAAATACGGTATTCAACACACACACAAAACAGCGACAATTTGTTGTTGACAAAGGACAGCTGGACATATAAAGGGCCCCATTCTCTTCAGTAGCTTAGGGCCTCATCAAACCTAAATCTGGCCATGGTCCAGAAGTAGAAGTTATACTCAGCACCTCTTACCACTGCAATGAGAATTGCAGTCATCTTCCCTCTCAAAACCTTGTGTAATTGCAGATTGCTTACTCGTCTGTTCTTTGGTGTCGCTGTCAGTCTTAATTTGCTTTAATTGATTGGTGCTGACTATTCTAATAGCGAATCACTTAACTGTGAGTAACTGGGAGAAAGTTACTGCGGTGAGACGAAGCGGCTGAAGAAAATGGAAGCAACAATTGAGCATTGTTGAGCATTTGCATTTGTCCAGGGAGGAACTGGGATGTGGTGGAGCTCTATGGAAATCAGCAACACTTTGATAAAATGAAACAAATGCAAGTTAGTGGAGAATATTACAGCATTGTGTGGAGATACTCAATTTAGACTGTAATCTTAAGCATGCCCCAGTGAGTATCCATTTTCCGACCAAAATTTTGGCCACTGCTTCACTCAAAGGGCGGGGGCACTTGTTTTCCAAAGTTGTATACAGTGGTACCTCTAGTTACAAACTCGATCCTTTCTGGGTGCCGTTCGCACTCTGAAACTATAACTATAGCACCCCTTCTGTGCACACGCGTGGCACGATAGAGTGCTTCTGCGCATGTGCAAAGCGTGTAGGAGCGGCGAAACCCAGAAGTATACACTTCCGGGTTTGCCGCATTCACAAGCCGAAAAGATGCAACATGAACCTAACGCAACACAAGGTATGACTGTATATGAGAAACAGATCCCTCTGTCTTCTGCAGCAAGGTTTTTGAGAAGGAGGGGGAATGAGGACACAGGGAAAATGGGGAATTGATTAAAATCTACTCCACCCTTCTCTGTGAGTGGGAACATCCAACTCCTGAAATTGAACAGTATTTCCATGGAAATATATTCAAAATTATGAATATTGCTGGGTATCAGAACTAATATAGAAAGCATTAGTCTAATTTCCCCTCATACTTCCAGTTCTCTCTCTTCCTTCTTGGAAATATCAACTGGCAAGAAGGTAGCTTGGTCTCCAGGCTACAATTATTTGCCACCCTCAAGCTACTTAGCCCAGCTGTAACCTAAGTGAAGTCCACTGCCCTTCCTATTCTAGAGTATGAGGCTTCAGAATGGTGGCCCAGTCCCTCTGCTGTGACTCCTGACATGCATTGCCAATTAATTTCCATGACTTTGGTAGACTTACTGACAAGGGCAGACCTTCTCGTGAGATTTTGAGGTCTTTGTGCTGGAGGTCAGGCTAAGAGCATCAATCATAGTAGAGTTTTCTTAAGTTGTCACACAAAGCCTGACCAATATCAACTCAGAAATGCTTGGGTGTTATCCTCTAGAAAAGAAAAGGCTTAGGATTGCCTATCACAGGTTATTAGGATGAATGCAAACAGAGAGACACATGTGGCTAGTCACAAATTGTGAAATCCATCCATCTTCATGCCATGCTTGATTTGATGGTTTGTGTACATGTACATGTAATATGGGACTGAGACTGAATTAAAAGTGGTTTTGTAGTTAGTTCAGTCTTAAAAATAATCTCACCATATTTCTCTCTCTCTCTCTCTCTCTCTCTCTCTCTCTCTCACACACACACACACACACACGAATTATACATATAAACTTGCATCACAGAGCACAACATAAAATAGCTTAAACTATGCCAATCTGGGCTGAGCAACACAGAAGAAAGGTGCAAAATTTATTTATTTATTCTCCATTACAAAACCAAAGACTGGAACCTTTTCTTTTCACAGATTAGTAGCACATGCACAAGGTTATTCTATTACTTTATTTTAAAAGGAACAACTGCCACCTAACTTACAAAGCTGTTGTGTAGATTAATGAGTTCAAGAGTTCACCTTTGCCCACTAAAAAGAGGAATGGAAATGCTTAATAACCATAATTCTTCTCCACTGACCCTCTTCAGAGCTTCATTTAATGCCGGAGACTGGCTCTTGGAAACTGAGTGGATTTTAATATATAAATCAACTCTACTCTGAGGGAATTATATCACTTCAAAATCTGATTTTTATTTGAACAGCAACCTATTTGATCCAATGACTATACATTCCAGAAGTGATAATTTCAACTTTAACCTTGCTGTAAGCCCAAAGTTGCATTTTTGTTTCCTTGGAAAATTTCAATTACCGCAAAACATAGACTTGCTGATCTCGTTATTTCTTAGGGACTCTAGGGACCTAAAATAATGAGCCCTAGGAAGAAATAATATGGAACTCAGCTCCCATTTTTACAAGCCTTCTGTAAGCTAAGAAAAGGCTAGAATAATATTTCAGCATGTAGAGAAGTTGGATGTTTGGAAAGCTATGTGTTAGGGTTGACATGAAATCTGATTATGAAATCTGATAATCACAAAAGTGCTTTCTACACTTACATGTGTACACACTGTCAGTAGTTACATGTTTATGCTAATGGTAGGGATTCTTGAGGAATGTAATTTCTGTGATTCTGATACAAAATGACCTGTGGTTGTTTCTAGCTAGTTTACAATGATACTTCCTTTCCCTCTGCTCCCAAAAATACACCACCCGCCCCAAATCTGTTTCAGAGGTCTCTCAACCTCCCTTGATGGATTTAGAGGCAATGCAGAGAGGATGTGTAAATGAAGTAGAGGGAGGAGAAGGTTCATTGCACTTGTGGAAGTTGTTTCACATTTCTGGACTTATGTGTGGATAGAAACACAATTAACCTCCAGATTTTGTCCTTCCTTGAATATTATGAAAGTTCTTTGCTGATAAGGTATGCCAAAATATCTGAAAATGTGCATTTTAGGTTAAAACATGTCTAGAAATGCGTACAATGAGACAGATTTACAAATGTTGCATTTTGTGTAAAATATATATTCAAATATCATTTTTATGCAGATTCTTTTTTGATTAAAACCCCAAACATTAAAGTGGAAAGGGGATAAAACAGACTTATGAAGGAAACTGACACAGACCATAAACATAAGGATGTGTCTATCCCTTGCCAACAAACTTTATTTGTAGCCAGAGTCGGTGCATCCCATTTCACGGCTTGAGGCAAAATGAGGAGTGCTGCATTGCCCTGCCCTTCCACTGACAACACTTCTCCACCTGCCCTGCTGCCTCTGCCACTGGTGGAGATGCAGTGCCAGCATCAGTGCCA
The DNA here is from genome assembly GCF_964234715.1 of Podarcis melisellensis. Taxonomy (NCBI): domain Eukaryota; kingdom Metazoa; phylum Chordata; class Lepidosauria; order Squamata; family Lacertidae; genus Podarcis; species Podarcis melisellensis. The sequence continues at coordinate 69,771,664 of NC_138539.1, forward strand.
ATTTTGGGCAAGATATGCCCCAATTTGGGTGAGTTCTCGCCTGAATTGCCTGAGATCTTGTGCATTCCGAAAGATCTCTTGTGATTTTGGATGCAATTTAGGCCAGAATCAGTGCAGATACTGGCATGACTTCTGTGCAAGTGATGGAGGTGGTGGGGCAGGCAAATCGCCCACAGGGCCCACATGCCTTGGAGACTTCTGCCACCTGAGGCAGCCACCTCAATCTGCCTAATGGCAGAGCCAGCTTTGTTAGTAAAATCACGAATGGTGGACTCTAAAAGTGGAACAACAGAACATCATCATCATCATTTACCATTTATACCCCACCCATCTGGCTGGCTTTCCTCAGCCACTCTAGGTGGCTTCCAACAAAATATTTAAAATATAATAAAACATCAGGCATTAAAAACTTCCCTAAACAGATGCTGATGCAAAATTTCTAAAATGTGCTCTAGCAACAACCAAATTTTGACAAAAGCAGTTTTTGTTTGTTTGTTTTTTGAGACAAGACGAAAATTCAAGGAAAGCAAAAACCAGTTTTGATTAGACTTGTGAAATTTGCACAGGCGTCTATACTCCCTGACCAAATTGCTACAAATTTTCACCTAAATAAAACTTTGAGTTGAATATGGAGGCTTGGGAAAATTATTCTTGTGGTACTAGAATTTTTTCACTCATATACCCATGGGTGATAGAAAAAACAACATTTCTGATGGAAGACACGGAATTACCTGGGAATCACTCATATATTCATGCCACCTGTGACAAATATCCATCATTGTTGTTTCTTTAGTAAAATCTTTGTGTAGAAAAGAAGCCAAAATGTCCCTTTTTGAAAGCTGTGATTGATTTAACAGCTGCCTTGAGCTCTTAAGCAAAGCAGTGTCAGTCAGACTGTGATCCAGTGTAGACGCAATGCTGTATTAATGTCATATCTGATCCAGGCTGACATGTTTGTATTTCAGTGGTAGAATCTGCGCGTAGCAACTTTGCTAAAGCTAAGGTATTGACATTCAAAGTAGGCAAATCAAAATCTTTTATTGGTCCAACTTGCTTTGGTGAAAATGAACAGATGCTTTTGCCCAAAGCTGAAAGTGAAATGTTTCCTTTAATGAGATACATGCCAATGATTACTTTGGGTAGTGGTAAAATGAATAGGAATTGACTTTTCAATTGAACAGCTTGTGTCCATTTTTGGTCCTAAAATTGGTCCAAACAATGCTAAGGAATGGCCGCTGTGTGAGTCAACAGGGTTCACAGTAAGTGGAGGTGCCATTTTGGAGAAATGGTACCTCTACATCAAGACTATACAAATGACTACATTGGGTTGTATGTAAGAAGAGAAAATGTATCATTATCGGGGTGGTGATTCTCATAAATGGTGACTTATTGGGTGAAGCATGTTAGTGGTCTATATATACTCTGGTGAAGTGAAGTGGTAAAGTATTCATGGAGGACAGAGGATATGTAAATGTGAAATGTCCAGATTGCAACTCATTCTTGGCTCAACTTTCTGATAACTTTTCTAGACAGTTTGAGAGGTAACTGCAGGATAATTCAGTATGCTCAAAATACCACTTTAACCTGGCAAGATCATTGAAAAGACTTCACAGACTCACATATTTTGTCACAATTTTTTTTAAAAAATGGTATTGTGATGTGGCCGTATCTGAATATTCATATTTTTATAATGAATGAACACATGAAAGTAATTTCTAGACAACAGACTTTGGGGGCACATCAGAAAGGTGCTGACCAAAGTTTACACATAATATGCATGATTAATTTTGCAACAAGTCACAATTCCTATCCACCACCTTGGACCTACAGTTTAGAATAATTGAGCATGGATTTTAGTTCCAAATCATGTTTTTAAATATATTCTTAAAATATGAGCCCAAGAAATCTTTGTTCACAGGCTACAAACCATATCACAGAGACTTACAGCTGAGAACTTGAAGTTGTGCAAGCCTGCAACTACAAGGACACCACATAACAATATGTTGGATAGGTGGAAAGAACTTGATATACCTTAATTTATTAGAGCAGACAGTGTCCATAGGAGGGGGCTAGCTGACAAGAACCTTCTTCCTGGCTGTCAGTGGTTACTGGAAAACTAATTCAAGAGATCAGAATTTATCAATGAACAGCTGAAGGAGGAAAAATGAATGTTGTATCAAATCAATATGCCTCATTTATTATGACAAGCATAGAACAGTGTGAATTATTTATAAAATACATTTCTAGGAAACATCCATTCATCTATTTATAAGATACACTTCTCTGTCCCAGGGAGCATGTGTGCAAGGATAAATACCACAATTTTCTCCACAACACATTTAGATCCACTTACACCTCAGAAAATTCCTGGCATTGCCACGCAACCCAAATCCAGTCTAGAGTTTTGTCCTTTAAAAACCAGGACCTTTAAATGTTTATGTTAGGCAGGGCTTTTTTTCAGCTGGAACTCACCGGAACTCAGTTCTGGCACCTCTCAAGTGTGCGCCATTTACATTATAAGGGAACAAGGAGGGCGTTCATGGTGAGATCTGGCACCTCTTTTTCTTGAAAAATGGCACTGAATTGTTAGGCAAAATTGCAAAGAAAAAAGGTATGTGAGAAGTTTGCACTAAAATGCTGATTAATTTTCACGAGGACTCTTTAAAAAACCACACACAACCTTTTATAGAACTATGGAGAACTAAATTTAGGATTTGAAAGCTGAGAAACGAAGAGAAGCCACAATTTACATATTTATCCAACCCTAGTCTGGAGGCACCCTAAGGCAAGATGGATGGGTGGATAAAAACAACTCAGTAAAGAATATGTATGCTCACCAGGCCCAGACTAACAGAGAAATCCTTGATACAGGAAGCTAAATATAGGGGTAAAGTATTCCTGTTTTAAACTCTAGTCAGGAGCAGGGCTAGTGCCCCCTGAGCCTAGCAGAGGGAAAACAAGCCTTAAAATAGTGTTTAAATTACACCACCCATTTTGCCAACTTAAGTTCAACCAGGTTGCCAGATCATCTGACTGGGCTGAAGGATCCAGTCCCCTGCCCCTCCTCTGAACATCCATTTATCGTCTTTTATGCTGGCATAAGATCCATAAGTTTCAGATCAACTGGCTGAGCCAGGATGAGGGAGCCAGGATGGGGGAATTATGATGGTTTATATCTGGCTGAGCTGTGATGTGAGACTTATGTTGGCATAGCCCAGCTGGATCCTAACTCATTCATCCCAGCAGATCTTGGGGTTGGATTGCTCCCTAAATGCTGGTGGTGGGCAGAAAACTGGGGTGGGGTATAATGGATGACCCTGGAAAACAGTAACACTCCAAACTGCAATGTTTTCTTGCAGGTCCTACATGGACTTCTGAATACTAGATATTGAGGAGAAACAAGAGGAGAATGCTGTACCATTCATGCCCTCCTTGTCAGCTTCTCATAGGGTCCTCAGTTGCTACTGGTGGAAACAGAATACTGGAACAGATGGACCAGCAGGGCTCTTAATCTGTGCTAATGTCTGCAGCTCTAAACTAGCACAGTTATTCTTACGCTTGTTGAAGTTACCCGTTTTATGCTGACAGCAGGACTGGATAATATACCAACTTTTGATCGTGAATACTTTAAACATTCTGATTTGTATGGCCTTTTTGCATGGAGCTCAGACACTCAAAGTTATTTGAAGGTAACATCTCACAGTGAAAGATTTAGAGAGACCTGTTCATTTGAAGATGAAAACTTTGGAGAGTCTGTATTTACATATACACTGTGCTCCAAAAGCACTGAAGGAAAATATTCTTAATGTGTTTGAGATGTAAATATCTTTCTCACTAAGTGGCTTAGTTATGCCCTCTCCCTCTCTCTCTGTTAATACCAGAAGATCAATTTGGCTTTCATCTTGGAACAGTAATGTCATTAGTGACATGGAAACAAGCTTGCTTTCAGTTAGGAAGTTGGATGAGACTCATCTATATCTGCTGTCAAAGGAAGTGAGAGGAACTTCTAAAGCCAAGAAAATAAATTCACTCTCACCATGGTGCTATTAATCTACCCGGGAGAGATAACCAAGGTCCTGGGAAATACCACTCAAAAACGCACAACAGCAAGGTTGTCTAGTAAATTCTTGACAGCACAGCTATAAACGTATCAGTTCCAATTGGCATGAATTCTGTTGGATCTTATGGATGTGCAATTCTTGTACCACATTTGCATCAATGGCAAAACTCCTATCGACTTGAATGAAGCTAGATCACACTCCACTAATGAATTGCAGATTTGGCTTTATGTAAGCATTTAGTTCCTTCCTCCCAGTACAATTGGAAGGAAGGTTCTAAGCAGTTTGTACCTGCATTGCAGAATAGATTTAAAGGAGAGAGAGAGGGAGAGGGAGAGAGAAAGGACCCCTGGGTGGTTAAGTCCAGTCAAACGTGACTATGGGGTTGAGGCACTCATCTTGCTTTCAAGCTGTGGGAGCTGGCATTTGTCCACAGACAGCTTTCTGAATCATGTGGCCAGCATGACTAAACTGCTTCTTTTTTTTTCTTTCAAAAATTTTATTGATTTTTACAATATTAACGACAAACAAAAACACAAAACAACAAACATAACAAACATAAATCATAACCTTATTAAAAATAATACTTATTAACTTTGTAAAGTGACTTCCTCGTTTCCCCTTAGTTGAATTTCATTGCAAATCCTGATAACGGTTTTCCAAAACCCAATTTTTATACACTTTAAATTGAACATTAAGATCTTTAAATCTTCTCCTTATAGTATTAAAATCATTATTTTATCAGTTAACATAAATACAATCCTAAGCCCATTAAATATCTGGAAGCTATTTCCGATTAGTTTAGCTTAACACATTTAACTAAATAATCATTAAATTTCTTCCATTCTTCGTGGTATTCCTCCTCCTTCTGGTCGCGGACTCTTCCGGTTAGGTCAGCTAGCTCCAAAAAGTCCATCATCTTCACCTGCCATTCTTCTACTGTTGGTATTTCGTGGGTTTTCCACTTTTTAGCTAACAAAATACAAGCTGCAGTTGTGGCATACAAAAATAATTTAACATCTTTCTTGGGCATTTCTAAACCGCTTCTGGCACAACGGGACACAGTGGGGGAAACCAGAGCACACGGAAACACTGTTTAACTTCCTACCACAGTGGTTTGCACCGTGGTCTAAACCACTGAGCCTCTTGAGCTTGCCGATCAGAAGGTCAGTGGTTTGAATCCCTGCAATGGGGCGAGCTCCTATTGCTCTGTCCCAGCTCCTGCCAACGTAGCAGTTCAAAAGCATGCCAGTGCAAGTAGACAGACACACACACACACCAGTTAAATGACATAATCTGTACTTTCTAGGATGACAGGAAAATCCATCAATGAATACAAAATTAGCAATACTGTATGTATTAATATATTTTGAAGTACAAATGGATTTGTATAGGCCTGGTTCACTCTATACCTAGTGCAGTGTGGAAGCAAGCTTGAAACATGCATCCTACCACTACCTTTGTGTGTCTGAACTCAGGCCTATTTATGCTAACTCACAATGAGAAAGCTTTGCTTGTCATACATAGGCTAAACATATGAAACTGCCTAATACTGAGTCCATCTAGCTTCCCCTTCTCCCTGCAACATCTCTCCTCCAAGGAGCTCATGATGGTGTACATAGATCCCCATTCCCACTTTATCCTCATAAAAATTTGATGAGGTAGGTTAGACTGTGAGGCAGTGACTGGCCCAAGGTCACCTAGTGAGCTTCATGGTAGAGTGGGGCTATGAATCCTGGTCTCCCAGGTCCAACACTCTATTCACCCACCCCACACTAACTGGCAGAAACTCTCATAAATCTCGGGTAATGGTCTTTCCCAGCTGTTCTACATGGGATTTAATTTGGGTTCTTCTGCGTGCAGAACATGTGCTCCATCACATAGTCCATCTCCATCCCTGCCTACTAGGTGTAGAGTTACCTGTGAACAGAATCCTAACTGCAGAAATAGCTATTTCCCTCAAAAAAGGATATGTACAGTACCAAGGCATACAATTTTGAAATTGCTATGGAATTAGTCCACACTAGTCTCAGTCTCTCCCCCCCTCTCTCCATCTCTCTGTTTCTTAGTAAGCAAAACAAATTAAACAATATATAATGCACTTGTTGCAGACAGGATTTGATTAAAAAAACCCAGTGCGGTCTATAGTCCTTGAGTTCCACAATGGGGGAAAAAATCTAGGATAAAATATTTTTATTACTATTTTAAAATGTGCTTGCTTTTGTATAGAGCCTTAAGAGTAATAGGTTCCTACCAGCATCTACAAGTTGAAATGCATTTTCTAGCTGTTTCTTCACCTCATGTTCAAAGCAACATCTGCAATTGCCATCTCAGGAGTTCCTGACCTCTTTTGGCTCCTTTATTCTCTCTGGAGGAGTTGCTTTCCCTTCCAGCTCTTCACTTTTTCACAATCACAAAGAAAAACAGCTAAGCCAATGAGGACAAGGAAGCAAAACAAAGAGACCATAAGTCTTCTATTTCTCTGGCTTCTCAAGAAAAGGGGTGGTTGATGATGATGATGATGATGAAGATGATGATGAGGAGTTATCCATGTTAATCGCTTTGGACCTCTCTTTGGACACTCAGGAGAAATGTGGATTACATTTATAAATGTGTGTTATATATAGGGCTTTTTTCGGGGGAACTCACAGGGACTCAGTTCTGGCACCTCTCAGGTGGACGCCATTGCCATTCTAAGAGAATGAGAGAGGTATTCATGGTGAATTCCGGCACCACTTTTTTTGGAAAAATAGCACTGGTTATATAGAGATACAGAGATAGATATAGATAGATGATAGATAGATGATAGATAGATAGATAGATAGATAGATAGATAGATGATAGATAGATATAGATAGATGATGATGATAGATGATAGATGATAGATGATAGATTTATAGATAGATAGATAGATGATAGATAGATAGATGATAGATATAGATAGATAGATAGATAGATTTATTGATAGATAGATAGATGATAGATAGATAGATAGATAGATAGATAGATAGATAGATAGATGATAGATGATAGATAGATAGATAGATAGATAGATAGATAGATAGATAGATAGATGATAGATAGATAGATAGATAGATGATAGATAGATAGATAATAGATGATATGTGGCCCCTTATTTTGAAGATCAGTGGTGAGGGATCCTCAGAAAAGCTGCTGATTACACAGTGAACATTTCATGTTCCTTCTATTTGTTATTTGAAATATTTATAGCCTGTCTTTATTCAAAGAGCCCAAGGCTGCTAACAGTGTAAGACAAAACAATCTGAAGTATAAAAAGCACATACTTTGACAGCAATATTTTTTAAATCAATCAAAAACGGTCATGAACAACAAAAGTACAGATTCTAAAAGGAAAAAAAAATATTTAGCCAGGGAAATTAAAACCAATGTGAGACCACAAGCTTAACATGAGTCAACATTGTGATGCCGCGGCAAAGTCTATCCTAGGCTGCATTCACAGAAGTATACTGTCCAGATCAAGGAATGTAATAGTACCACTCTATTCCGCCTTGGTCAGACCACACCTGAAATGCTGTGTCCAGTTCTGGGCACCACAATTTAAGAAGAATGTTGACAAGCTGGATTGTGGGTAGAAGTGGACAACCAAGATGATAAAGGGTCTGAAAATCAAGCCTTATGACCTTGTTTTCTCCTCTTCTGGAGGATTGGGCCCAAACCAATGGGTTCAGTTACAAGAAAGGAGATTCCAACTAAATATCTGGAAAAAAAATTATGATGGTAAGAGTTGTTCAAGCCCTGAGTGCTCACTGGAAGGACAGATCGTGAAGCTGAGGCTCCAGATCGTGAAGCTGAGGCCACCTCATGAGAAGAGAAGACTCCCTGGAAAAGACTGAAAAGACTCTGATGTTGGGAAAAATTGAGGGAACAAGGAGAAGGGGACGACAGAGGACGAGATGGTTGGACAGTGTTCTTGAAGCTACCAGCATGAGTTTGACCAAACTGCGGGAGGCAGTGGAAGATAGGAGTGCCTGGCGTGCTCTGGTCCATGGGGTCACGAAGAGTCGGACACAACTAAATGACTAAACAACAACAAGAGAGTTGTTCAACAGTGGAATGGACTCCCTCATGAGGTGGTGGGTTCTCCTTCATTGGAAGTTTTAAAGCAGAGGTTGGATGGCTATCTATCATGGATGCATTAGTTGAAATTCCTGCATTGCAGGGGATTAGACTAGATGACCCTTGGGGTCTCTTCCAACTCTACAATTCTATGATTCTCTGAACCTTTTTTAATGGCCCCCAAGTCATCTAAAAGAAGAAGAAGAAGATCTTAATCGTCTTCTATAAGACAATTAAAAGTGGACAAATGAGTCTCCTTCAGGAGACAGTTCATAACTTGGTTGAAGCCACTGAAAAAAATATTTCCTCTGGTTCCCGCTTGGCATATTTCTGGAGATCTTGGGACATGGTCATATAGGATTTCTTGATGATCTCAATGCTTGGCCATGTTCATATAGGAGAATGTGGTTGTTCAGCTATAGCAGTTGAAAACCAAAATGGGTTCTACAGTTCAGAGCACTATGTGAACCAATCTGGAAGCAAATGTGATCATTTTAAGTTAATGGGTTGGATCCATTCTTAGAGCAGAGCCACTGAAATCCATAGGACATCAAGCTGATTTCAATGGCTCTATTCTAAGCATCATGGGAAGTCTAGATCCAATCCACTATATCTGTTTCTACACATACACACACACACACACAGAGAGAGAGAGAGAGAGAGAGAGAGAGAGAGAGAGAGAGAGAGAGAGAGAGATTCTATGGGCCTCATCTCAATTAGCAATGTAAGTAAATGTGACAGTGTGTTCATCTGAGGAACTGTGTTTACACAGCAAAATACTTTGTTTGATGCTTTCACTGCAGCAGGTCTCAGTGCAAAACTGATAAGACACAATTTAAACTCAAGGACGCTTCTGTATATAAGATTAAGAACCAAAGTCACTTCATTTATATGAAACGGTAGTCACTGCCAAGATGTGCATTTCCAAAGTTCTAAAGGCAAATGGGGTGGGATGCCTGCAGTAATATAGTCATACAAGCTTTATAGCCTTTGCTACTATTAATCAAAAGATTTAGACTAAATATCCTGCTGTGAGCCTCTCCTTTTTAAATTGTTCTACTAAATCACAGCTGCAATACATTGCTTTAATTTTTATAGTCAGACCGAGCTGGCAATTGTCATTCATGCCTTCATGGCCTTCAGATGCACTCTATGCAGTGCCCTTTGAAGAAAATTATTCCCGGGAACTGCAGATAATGCAAAAAAAGCAGGGTGCCCATCTCTCATTATGGATTAGCTACTGCAAAGATTCAGAAATTGTAACAATTTTGTTACAGTTCTGGGGGTTGGAGATCCCTTGGAGTTGTTCCTTATTTCCTTCAGGAGCAGATTGTCCTCCCTCCCTCTCTGTCTTCCTTTAGTGCTTTATACCAAGTGAAAACATTGGTCCATTCAACTCAGTGTTGTCAACAGACTGGCAGCAGCTCCCTAGAGTTTCACCCAGAGGTATCTCTAGCCCTAGCTGGAGACACTAGGGATTGAACTAGGGACCTTCTGCATGCAAGGCTCTAGCACTGAGCTATGACCCTTCCCCAAAGGTATAATAATAATAATAATAATAATAATAATAATAATAATAATAATTTATTATTTGTATCCCGCCCATCTGGCTGGGTTTCCCCAGCCACTCTGGGTGGCTTCCACAGAGACCAAAAATACACTAAAATGTCACACATTAAAAACTTCCCTGAACAGGGCTGCCTTAAGATGTCTTCTGAATGTCAGGTAGTTGTTTATCACTTTGACATCTGATGGGAGGGCGTTCCACAGGGCGGGCGCCACTACTGAGAAGGCTCTCTGCCTGGTTCCCTGTAGCTTCGCTTCTCGCAATGAGGGAACCGCCAGAAGGCCCTTGGCGCTGGGTCTCAGCATCCGGGCAGAACGATGGGAGTGGAGACGCTCCTTCAGGTATACTGGGCCGAGGCCATTTAGGGCTTTAAAGTTCAACACCAACACTTTGAATTGTGCTCGGTATGTTCATCATGGACTGAGGTAAACCCTGCCAACAACTTTCCATCAGTTCCTTTAGCCTTCCTCAAAAGGCAGCCTCAGTATTCTTCAGGCCTTCCCATGACTCCCTCTGAGACTGATAAACTATGATGAGGAGTCTGGAAGCTTGCAGCTTTTCCTGCATTCTCTTCAATCATGGGCCAAAATCATGGGTATTGTACAGCACTTTTGTTGCACATACTTAACATTTGAGAATCATATTTCATTCATGCCCTGAAATAAAGGCATTCTGGTAAGCTATGAGACAGTATTTTCGCTTTTAGCAGATGCTTGTCTGAAGCCTTTTTTTTTTTATGTGTGGCTCACCAAAGCATCAAGGAACACTTCAGAGTTATGTTTTTATTGGTGCCATCTTGCTTCACAAGCCAGAACTCTCTTCAGGCACTCTGCTTTGCCTTAGGAATCATGATTCATCTGAATTCAATGTGCACCACATTCATCTGAGTCCAATTTTCATGATAGTCGTACCTCGGAAGACAAACAGAATCCATTCCAGAAGTCTGTTTGACTTCTGAAACATTTGACTTCCAAAACACAGCTTCTGATTGGCTGCAGGAAGCTCCTGCAGCCAATTGGAAGCCACAGAAGTCCTGACAGATGTTCGACTTCAAAAGGCCATTTGAAAACGGGAACACTCACTTCTAGTTTTTGATTGTTTGGGAGCCAAAACATTTGATTCCCAAAGCATTCGAGATCTGAGGTACGACTGTTTACCTAATCATAATTGTTGATATGATTTTATCAAAGACATCTTAATTTTAAGGTTTTCATTCAGAGTTTCAATTTATATCTGAGTCTGCTCTTTGATGAATTTGACTGGATACATTTTTATTTTTATTTTAACATAAAGGAAAACTTGCAACTATTGCTCAGCATTACGTTTGGCAGCAGATATTGGAATCTCTACACCCTCACTTAAAAGCAACAGAAAATCACCACTGAAGTGATGTTCTTTTTCTTTTTTGCTGTCCCTCAGGACAATCCATAAAAGAAACAACAACATGAAAACATTACCTACAGACAGATTTCCCTGAAGTTATATGTCCAATATTGTAAAGTGACCTCAAAGAACACTAGTATAACAGTTTTATTAAACAATACAGTGTGTTCAGACATTGGCATGAGCACACAATGTGGATAATGAGCAGAATGGGGTATGCAAACTTGACCCTAATGTCCCCAGACATGTGAGCTGCTCTTCAAATCTTTGTCCAAAGAGTTTGAAAGTCTGAAGAAGAGGGATTTAAAGTCTATTCAGTTGAAGATGCTTAAAAACTCTCCCATGTGCAGGAATGCTGTTAAATCAGGCTTAAATTGAATTGCATTCGCCATTTTACTGCCAATTCACCCAGTTTGGAGACATCCCTTTGGAGCCCCCCTTTTTTTAAAACCACTCTGGACAATTGGGTGTCATCAGCAAACAGCTACTTCACTGCTTGCCATTGAATCCAAATAGCAATTAACACGTTAAAAAACATGTCAAAACTGATATTATAGAGTTGGAAAATGTTCCTAGAAGGACAACCCAAGTGATCAGGTTGGTAGAACAACTCCCCTGTGAAGAAATATTACAGCATTTAGGGCTTTTTAGATTGGAAGAAAAGCAAGTAAACATATTATAAACATAATAGAATTTTGTAGAATTATGTGTGGTCCCATCCAGTCCGTGTGAAAGTTCAGTTAATTTGTCAAAAAGGCCTAGTCTTTGTCACAACTATTTGCCTCAGTTCCTCCAATCCCCTTCCTGTGAAATTTAGTTCAGGAACACAGATTTGCCCTTCATCTTCTATAGTAAAGGCAGATGCACAAAATTAATCCAGTATCTTTGCAGATTCATCATACCCATTTTTCATTGGAAACTCATGAAAGTGTGGAGCCTATTTCACCAAATATCCTACTGGGATGGACTGTATTTCTCTAACAGTTCTCAAAAAGGAAACTTTTTTAAAAGAGTTTGTGAAATTTTGATCCAGCCCGTAGTTACTTATTCATTTAACGGTGTTTTTATCCCACATAAAAAGAGAATGAAACTCAAAAGTGTTTCCTAAGGCAGGTTTACAAAAATACCACACAACAATAAAAGTACACACACCATAAAAGCAAACACACTAAAATATTAATAAAACACCTCCCTCATAAATACCTCCAGTCCCCAAGGGTTGCTCAAGACCCCATAAAAACCCCTTAGACAATTTTCAGGGCGGGATTATGATCCCCTCATGTAACATTTTAAAGCGGGATAAAGTGTAACTGCTTCTGCTCTTCCGTTTTCCTCCTCCTTGTAATGAGAACAGATAAAGCCAATGGCTTCTTCTCCTTCTTTTTAAAAAAGGGGGATTCTTTCATATAACTGATGTTGGGAAACCGTCATAAAAGTCTTTGCTGTGCAGAAGTTTATATCACCAGAACTAAAAGAATATGTTAAACCCCTTGGAGCCCATCCTATGGTTCAGTAACTCAGACTCTTCAATAAGAATTCCAAAGCAATTGAAAGCAGAGGAGGTGGACAGGGGGAGCATTTGATAATGTCAGGCTTTCTGAAGCAGAAATTAGGTATTAAATGGAATGTAACTCGCGATTCCTCAGCATAGCTTCTCACCACTCTCATTACCACTTCCTCCACAACCTCACCTAATTCATTCAACATACATTGTGACTGCAAACCTACAAAGCTATAGGGGCACGTATCCCATGCTTCTGCAGGCAATGGAAGTTAATAGCTGCCAGGGGGGAAAACAAAACAAAAAAGTAATAGAAAAAGCCTTCGAGAATTTATTCATTTATCTCATTTCTAGCTCACCTTCATCTAAGGAGCAGAGGTTCATTCCCATGAGGGTCAACCTGTTTAATCTCCCCAATGGCCTTCCTTGGGAAATAGGTTACACTGAGAGAGGGTGAGTCACCAGAGCTTCTAGGGAGAGGAATTAAGGCTGGGAGGGCTTCCAGACTGCTGGTATTTTGGAGTGGAATAGCAGAAGGACCTTGAGATCAGTGGTGTGTCATTTTTTTCTAGACATACTTGAACCAGAGTTTCTAGAAATTAAGCACTGAGTACATAGTGCTTTATATGTTAGAAGAAATAAAGGATGTTCCCGGCCGCAAGAGGATTGCAATATTCAACAAAAAATTAAACCAAATGTAATTTTAGGCAGAGGGAAGATTTTGGAAGAGGGGGATAGAAAGGGAAAAGGAAGAAAGTGAGATGGTGAAAATGGGAGTTAATATGTGCAGATGCAGTCACACATATTTAGACCTTCTGCTATTTATTACCGGCAATTAAATGCAAATATTCATTGGAAATGGTTCCAGCCCAAATCTGATTGTTCTGCCAGCATATTTTCCTATTCATACACAAACATTGTGATTCTCTTTGCTCCTTTGTATAACAGTTGATATTTTTCCAGGGACAAAGGATATGTGCAAATTAAGAACATGTGCTGCTAATTACTGGAATTTATTCAAAATCATCATTATTTTGAGTGGCAATTTGTTTTTAATATGCACTATATTTGTTTAAAAATACCTTACTGCCTAGATGTTGCTTCAGCATGAAGTATCCCCAAACAATGAATGTTACATTGTCCTGGAAATCAACCTAATTCATTGCTAATTATCATCTTCTGTTTTTAATGCGTATTTATTGTTCCTGATATGCCTGTACTGGAGAGATACCCGTTCCATCAGGAACGCTGAAAGAAAAGCAATCAAAGAATGCTGAGACGTGCATATAATTAGATTGAGTGTTCAAATTGTTCTACTGCAGGAGGTGATTTGCAAATAGTCCCTAAAAAAGGAGAAGAAAGGGGGGGGTGAGAAATAGGTTCTACGTTGGTTGCTTTAAATCAATGAATGAATACATGCAACATCTGAATTTGAGAACCATGTGGAATGGAAAGATGACATGATTAAATCTCATACAAAGCCAAGAAGGAGGTTATCTATGCAGAAACTAAAAAGGCAAAAGAGGTAAAGTAGTTGGGACAACAAAGGATCAGTATGCATGTTGTGATCAAAGCCATAAAGCTGTACTTCCCCATTATGGAATGCAACTTCAAAAAAATAAAAATAAAAAAAATTCTGATGAAGCATTAACAAAATCCACACAATGTTGCCAAATTGGCCCATATTTCCAAAAGTAAGGTGGACACTTCACACCATTTCAGTACTATTCATTCTGGGATTGGATAAACTTTTCTGAAACGTGCCTTGTGATTTATTTATTTCCTAAATTTGATATACTCTTGATTGTAGGGGTGGGGGGACACACTGAATGCCATTTACACCATAAATAAAACATTAAAATCATCACACACAAAAATTATGGGCGTAATTTAAAACATGCAGAGGGTTAAAGCCACAAAAAAACAGACTAAAACAAATTGAATTATACAAAACTTCTGAACATGTTGGTTGGCTTGTCTAAATACGAATGTCTTCAGCAGGCACCGAAATGAATGGAAATCTTTATACACACACACACACTATTGAATTGCAATAACGAAAACGAAACAATATCATAAGAAAAAAGGAAAACAGCAAATCACAAAAAAGGAAAAAAACCACACAAAAATACATAGAAACTTGACTTCCCTCCACCCATGTTTGACCTCCTTCCCTTAATCTTCTTTTATTTGTTTTTTTTTATATATAATTTTTATTAGGTTTATAATATACAAAATTCAAATTCCAAATACATGTTTCCATAAATCTAGTGGACTCCCCCCATCTTCCGGACACTGCATTCTCTGTGAAACCAAAACCTCAGCAATTTGTTGACTTATTTTAAACATAATAATATATCTTCCATTTTATCGTGATATCTGGTCTCTAGACATTTCAATCCGAATCCATTAATTTTTAGTTTCAACACAATAAAATTATTACATTACACCACTTCTGTCTTGTTGTGCCTTATTTACCAATTCAAAGATTTACCGATACTGAAGCTATAATTTCCCAGAAAGAAGCATTTTTTAACATTCATACAACTTATAATGCTTTTTCAAATAGTCCTTAAATTTTTCCCAAACTTCCTCCGTTTCTTCTTCTCCCGAGTCTCGAATTCTGCCAGTCATTTCAGCCAGTTCCATATAATCCATCAGCTGCGTCTGCCATTCTTCCAGTGTGGGTAGATTTTGTGTCTTCCAGTGCTTTGCCATCAAGATCCTTGCTGCTGTAGTAGCGTACATAAAGAAAGTTCTATCTTTCTTAGCCACCCTCTGGTCTACCATGCCCAGGAGGAAGGCCTCCGGTTTCTTGGGTAAGGTAAGTCTAAGCACCTTTTTTAGTTCATTATGTATCATCTCCCAGAAGGCCTTCACCTTCGGGCAGGTCCACCAGAGGTGTAGAAATGTCCCTTCCTCCTCTTTACATTTCCAACATTTATTATCAGACAGGTGATATATCTTTGCAAGCTTGACTGGGGTCATGTACCACCGGTATGTCATTTTCATAATATTTTCCTTCAAGGCACTACATGCCGTGAATTTCATTCCGGTGTTCCATAACCTTTCCCAGTCTTCAAACATAATGTTGTGCCCCAAGTCCTGCGCCCACTTTATCATGAAGGATTTAACAATCTCATCCTGTGTATTCCATTTAAGCAGCGAGTTGTACATTCTCGAAATTAACTTAGATTTTGGCTCAAGCAACTCTGTCTCTAGTTTCGATTTTTCCTCCTGGAAACCCACTTTTTTGTCCGCTTTAAAAACTTCCTGGATTTGAGCATAATGCAACCAATCTCGCACCTTGTTTTTTAACTTTTCCATACTCTGCAACCTCCATTTATCTCCAATTTTTTCAATTATTTCCCAATATTTAGGCCAGTGGGCCTCCATATTGAGTCTTTTACGTGCTTTGGCCTCCATCGGTGAGAGCCACCTCGGAGTTTTACTCTCCAATAAGTCTTTATATTTTGACCAGACCATAAAAATTGCCCTTCTGACAATATGGTTTTTGAACGATTTATGAACTTTAACCTTGTCATACCACAAATATGCATGCCACCCAAAAGCATTATCAAATCCCTCCAGGTCGAGGACATCGGTGTTCTCCAACAAAATCCAATCCTTCAACCAGCAGAGGGCTGCAGCTTCATAATATAACTTCAAGTCCGGCAGGGCAAACCCCCCTCTTTCTTTCGCATCTGTTAGTATTTTAAACTTTATTCGGGGCTTTTTGCCCTGCCAGACAAATTTAGATATATCCCTCTGCCATTTTCCAAAACATTCCACCTTATCCACGATCTGGAGGGCCTGAAACAAAAATAGCATTTTCGGCAATACATTCATCTTTATAGCAGCTATTCTGCCCAACAAGGAAAGTTTCAGTCTTGACCATGTTTCCAAGTCTCTTTTGATCTCTGACCAACATTTCTCATAATTGTCCTTAAACAAATTCAAATTTTTGGAGGTCAGATGCACCCCTAAGTACTTTACTTTTTTAACCACATTTAGTTCTGTTTCTTTTCTGAACTCCTCTATTTCAGTAGTTGTCAAGTTTTTTGCTAAAACTTTAGTTTTTTGTTTATTCAGCTTAAATCCCGCCACCCGACCAAAGTCAGAAATTAATTCTAACGCTCTTTTAGTACTAGAGGCTGGCTCCTGTAATGTTAATACCAAATCATCTGCAAATGCTTTCAGTTTATATTGTTTCTCTCCGACCACAATTCCCTGTGCCAACCGGTCATTTCTAATCATGTTCAATAGTACCTCCAGGACTGAAATAAACAACAGAGGAGATAGAGGGCACCCCTGTCGTGTCCCTTTTTCAATTTTGAACTCCTCTGTCACCACGTTGTTTACTATCAATTTAGCTTTTTGTTCTGAATAAATTGCTTCTATTCCATTTTCAAACCCCCGCCCTACTCCCATCCTTTCCAAATTTTTCTTCATAAACATCCAAGAAATGTTGTCAAAGGCTTTCTCCGCATCAATAAAGATCAACACCGCTCTTGTATTTGAGTTAATCTGTAAAAATTCCAAAATGTCAATGATGTTTCTTGTGTTGTCAAATAAATGTCTGCCAGGGAGAAAGCCTGCTTGGTCCTTATGAATCACTTCATTTAATACTTTCTTAAACCTGCTTGCCAAAATGTCTGCAAAGATTTTGTAATCCACATTTAGGAGTGAGATAGGACGGTAGTTTTTAAGTTGAGTTTTTTCAGTTTCTGATTTTGGTATCAACGTGATGAAAGCTTCTTTCCACGTTTCCGGTGCCTTCCTCCCCTCCATAATCTGGTTACAAACTTCCAACAATGGTTGTATCAATGAATCCTTCAATGCCTTGTAATATTTGGAAGTAAGTCCATCAGGTCCCGGAGACTTGCCCAGTTGGAGGTTCTGAATGGCGCATTCAATTTCTTGGGTTGTAATATTACAATTCAGGGTTGCTCTCATTTCCTGGGGTATTTTTTGTAATCCATTAGTTGTGACAAATTGGTCCACCTCCGAGCCTTTTTGTGGCCTTTGTGAATAAAGTTCTTTGAAATATCTCTGGAAACACTTTCTAATTTCCTCGGGTTTCTGAACCATTCTCCCTTCAATCTCTAGATTTGTAACTGTGTTAAGCTTTTGTCTCTTTTTCAACTGCCAAGCCAACAACTTCCCGCACTTATTAGCAGATTCAAAGGATCTTTGTTTCATTTGTTTAATTTTCCATTCCACCTCTTGATTTATCAGTTTCGAATATTGTGCCTGGAAAAACTTCACTTCTCTCAATACTTCCTTTGATTTAGGCCTGGATCTCAGTTTTTTCTCTCCTTCTCTTATTTTCTCCAAAATCTTCTCCTTCTTTTCATTCCAGAGCCTTTTTTTAATCGTGTTCTGCTGTATTAGAAACCCTCTCATAACTGCTTTACTTGCGTCCCAGATTGTTCTTTTTTCCACATTTGTCTTTAAGTTTATTTCAAAATAATCCTTTAAAACTTTTTGGGCCTTCTTAACAATCTCCTGATCTCTTAACAAAGCGTCATTCATTCTCCATCTGAAAGATCCGGTTGTATTTAATCTCAATTCCATTCTCAAAGCGTTGTGGTCGGAGCAGGTTTTTGGGCAGATTTCCACTTTTCTGGTCTTAGGTGCCAGCCCTCTAGTTATCCATATTTGGTCGATTCGCGTCCATGTCATGTGGGCCTCAGAAAAGAAAGTTCCTTCCTTCCCTAGAGGGTTCTTGATCCTCCATATGTCAATCAAATCCAAATTGTCAGTCATTTCGAAAAAGGTTTTTGGTAGTCTGCCGTCTTTCGTTATATTAGCACTTTGCGACTTATCCATATTCACTGAGGCGACTCCGTTCATATCTCCCAACATGATAATGTTGTTATAATCCAAATAGTCCAGCATAGTCTCATGCAGCTTCTTGAAAAATTCCGATTTTCCATCATTTGGGGCGTATATTCCTAGAATTAAGAACTTTTCTCCTTGTGTCTGAATTTCAATTGCCAAAATTCTACCCTGTTCATCTTTAAATATGAATTTTGGTGACAAGTTCTCCTTTGCATATATCACCACTCCTCTTTTCTTAACTTTGTCCGATGAGATAAATTCTTGGCCTAGCCTTTTGTTAATTAACACTTTTCTGTGGAGTCTTGTCACATGTGTTTCTTGCAGGCAAATAATGTCCAATTGTTCTTTTTTCAAAATATGAAATACTTTTCTCCGTTTTTCTGGAGAATTCCCGCCATTTATGTTCCAACTAAGAAGCTGTAGAGACATCCTGGTCTACTTCTTAAATATCACAGTTGGGTATCTAATTTGTCCTCCGTTCCCGAAGGCTGTGGTGCCGGTCCGCCTCCAGATGGTACGGGTCTTGGTGGTGATCCCGGTGGTGGAGGCCAAGAATCTACAGCTCTCTTTTGGAGGTCCTCCTCGTTGTCGTGTAGGAACTTCTGGTGGTCCTCTGGTGTTTTAATTCTTACCTTCTTTCCTTTATAGGTGAATGATAGACCTTGAGGAAATTCCCACCTGTAAGGGATTGCGTTGTACCTTAACAATTTAGCCAAGTCTGTATATGAGGCTCTAAGGTCCAACAAATATTTAGGAATGTCTCTATAAATTTCTGCCCTTTTGCCTTCAACTTCCAGAGATTTTTTAAAATGTTGGCCTAGTATCTTGTCTCTTTCCTCTCTTGTTCTCAAACAAACCAAACAGTCTCTGGACTTGTCTTTCTTAACCGATCTTCCCAATCTGAAGGCCGTCACAATTTTGAAGTCTTTATCTTCCTCAACCCCCCAAAATTTAGAAAACAACTGCGTCAAAAATTCCTCTAGGTTGCCCTGCTCCAGCTCTGGGACAGCCCTCAGCCTAAGATTGCATTCTTTACTTTTCAGTTCCACCATTGACAGGTAGGCTTGCTGTTCTCCTACCTGTCTTTTCAGAGGTCTTACTTCCCCTTTGATCTCCTCCACCTTTTTGCACGCTTGCTCAGCTTTTTGATTGGCTTCCGCAGCTAATTTGTAGTTCTCCGCCGTAGCTCCTTGCAATTTCTCAATAGCCTGAGTATGCTGGGAAACCTGATCTGTTAACTTGCTGATAGTAGATGTAGCTCTATCAATTTTAGATGACTGATCGTCCACCTTCTTATTCAAAAGTGCCAGTTGTTCCAAAATTTGTTTCAAGACTGGATCAGTTCCTCCAGTTGCCATATCTTCTGTTGCAAGCGTTTCAACTTCTTCCTCCTGCGCCGTCAGCACAGTTGGTACCGAGGATCTGCGTTGATGAGTCAACGTTGTTTGAACAAGCTGCCCAGCTCTCTTATCTTTTTTCTTTTCTTTAGCTTCCTCAGCTAAAGCTTCCTTAGCTTTAGATGCTCTTGTTTTCCCTGGGCCACTCATTCCCCAGCTGCCTCTGTTCAAGGTCAAATAGTCTTTCAATCCATGAGAAAGGCAAGTCCAGAATGTAAACAATTAAACCACAAAAAATCCCAATAAAGTACAGTTCCCAGACCTCTATGCCTCCGCAAATCCACTAGGGGGGGTTTTCATAAGAAAGAAAGTTTCTTTTCCACCATCAAAGTTCCTATTTCAACTTTTATAGTCCCCAAGTTCGAAAAGGAGGCTTTCAGATAGTTCTGTTTCAAAATAGTGCCACAAGGTAGCAGAAAGGTTCCAATATCAGTATTAAAGCGATAGTGTATCCATCAATACAACAATTTGTACTTAAGAAAAAGTTTCAGCAGCCTGACAGTACTCCTTTGCAACACTGGCAGTCCGATAGCTCGGTTATCCCCTTCAATTCCACGTCACTTCACAATAGGGGGAAGATTCCTTAGCGCAATAGACCAAAAAAATTTAATCCTTCAATCTTTTTAATTTCTAGAAGAACACAGTCTGTTAATGCCCCTTCATACTAATTTCAAAGTCTCTTTTGAGCGCTTCAGCCCACATCGGGTTCTTTGCTTTGCTCTGATTAGCAGGACCGGGAGACGGACTTCCTGTTACTCGCCTCCCGTTTTCAGCCGAATTAAATGAATTTGAGTCAATCTTTAGTCAACCTTTAGTACCCCTTACTCACGGGTAAATTGCAGCCAATTCCGATGATTTTCAAGAAGAAAGGTCGACGCTCATCAGCAACAGCAGCGCGGCTTCACTTCCGCGAAAAGAGCGATGAACTCACAGCGCCGCTCCCCCTTTCACGTTCCGGAGCCTCTTACGAGGTCCCTTCCTCGTTTCTGGGGGGGCTTCTGGCACCCGCCGAGTCCCACGGCCGCAGGCTCGCTCTGCCTACGGTTTGTCTTAATGGGTCTCCGCTTTGCCGCAGCGGACGACCCTTTTTCGCGGAGCCCCTCTTCACACGGTAAAGAGGACCGCCATTGCCGTTTTGCGCCGCCTCCGTTATTAGTATTACTTTATTTTTATCCCACTTCCATCCATTTCCTCAGTTTTTCTACCTTGTAAACTTCATACATTGCATTTCAATATATTTGTTCCAGAACAATGTTTTTTTCATGTGCTCCTTTACAGAATCTCATTCTTCAATTAATTTTTGATCTGTTTGTCCTCTTACTACTGCCATAAGTCTTGCCGAAACTATATATTCACAAAATTTAACTTGCCACTCTCAAACAGATGGAATTCCCCCCTTCCATTTTTTTTTCTATAAATGAATTAAAATATTCATTATTTGATTTCAGATTCATTAATAATTATATTCTGTGATTTATAATAGTCAAATATAATAGTCTAAGTTAAGTGTTTTAGTAAATAAATACATTTTACTCATCTGCTTTGTGCTCATTTTTTAGTTACACTGAGTGATGTGTGAGGCAAAATATCCATTTCTGGAGTATGCAACTAAAAAACAGTAAAAGCTTACAAGTTATGTAAAATATTGACATAACATTTTTTATTATTATTAAATTATCTTGAATTTTTTTAAAAAGCCTCTACAACAGACCATTGATTAGTTACAGCCGTTTCAATGCCTCAAAGTGAAAATGACATGGTGGCCATATTGATGATGTCATATTTCATACCCCACCACCACTGAAATTTACTAAGACTGCCATATTTTGCTTGTATAGGTAGTAGGCTTTAAAAAAACCACCACAGCGCTTTTGGTATTCAAGGGTAAATAAAATCTGGTCTAGCTCTTGGACTAAATTGAAATAATTTGATATGGGCTAATTTACCAGTTAGGGACATGGGTGGCACTGTGGGTTAAACCACAGAACCTAGGACTTGCCGATCAGAAGGTTGGTGGTTCGAATCCCCATGATGGGGTGAGCTCCCGTTGCTCGGTCCCTGCTCCTGCCAACCTAGCAGTTCAAAAGCACATCAAAGTGCAAGTAGATAAATAAGTACCACTCTGGCGGGAAGGTAAACGGCGTTTCCGTGTGCCGCTCTGGTTCACCAGAAGCGGCTTAGTCATGACCCGGAAGCTGTACACCGGCTCCCTTGGCCAATAAAGCGAGATGAGCGCCGCAACCCCAGAGTCGGTCACGACTGGACCTAATGGTCAGGGGTCCCTTTACTTTTACCTTTAATTTACCAGTTATTCATCAACTACCTAAATCTGAATACTCTTGTTCTGTAATCCATTTTTGTTGTTGTTGTTGTAGAGTCATTTAAGTCTTATTTATTTGTATCTTGACAATTTACAGACACAATTAAAAACAACACGTGTGTGTGTGTGTGTGTGTGTGTGTGTTTGTGATGGCTTGCAGAAGAGGTACACCTTAACTTGGTACTGGAAAGATATGAATGCTGACAAAAGTCTGGCCTCATTGAAGAGAACATTTCATAGATGGGATGTGTGTGCCGTGACTGAAACAATCCTCTTCCTTGTTACCAACCTCTGAATCTCTCACAGAGGAGGCAGGTTGAGAAGTGTATCATTTAGCGTATAAGGGTTCATGTTATGCTCAAGTCAGGGGGAAGTTAGTTATGTGTCATGTGAGGAATAACTTTATTTTCCCGAAGCTTTCCACAAATCAACTTCCTTGAGCAACAACAAGTATTATGAGATCAGAAAAATGTGCATGGTACAATTTTGCCCAGTTCTAGCATTACGTGCTATAATCTCTATATACACTGCAGATTGTGAGCAGCCCGTTCTTGCTCTTCCACTGACCTACTCACTCCCATGCCTGAGATTGGCTTGCACAACTTGTGAGCACCCTATCCCCAAAGTTAAACATACACTTATGCACTGAAAAAACAAGGAAGGCTTCCATTCACCTGTTTGGTTACCATACGTGACTTGTGGCTGCATTCAACTTGATGGATAATATCTCCACAACCTTCATAAATCTGCAAGAAAAAAACAATAGCCCATATTATTATTGTTTTCATCTAAGATTGTCTGCTCTCTTCTCACAAACACTATGAAATGCTCTTTCAATGCAAACTCTAGAGGTTTCCTGTATAACACCTGAAAAACAAATATTGCAGGCATCAAAGTCATGTCCATTAAGGCCACATGAAGACCTTGAGAGGCCATAAGTAGGGCTTTTTTTTCAGCTGGAACTTGCCAGAACTCAGTTCTGGCACCTCTCAGATGGATGTCATTGCCACTATAAGATAACAAGGGAGGCGATCACAGCAAATTCTGGTACCTCTTTCCCCACAAAAATAGCATTGGCCATAAAATTATGACGCCCCTCATATGTAATTCAAAATAATTAAAAGAGAATAGAAAAGTTGGGGAAATAATGTGTTATGGAAGTCAAACCAAATCCTGATTTTTCCCATAGTGACTACTTTAATGTTTTGTTTTTGGAAATGTCAGATGTCAAATTCTTTTACAAAAAAAATAAAAAAATAAAATCATACTACAAGGGATGGGGTGGGGGTTGCTGCTGCTTTGTTGCCTACTGCATAACCAAGCACTGGTGCCCTTTGTTGTATCTACATCCAAGAAATGGGTGCTGGCGCTGTATGCAGGCTGGGTTATACAGACGGTATCAACAGGCCAAAAGTTTTCATTCCTCAGTGAAAAGTTGGGCTCTCGGCAGGAGTTCATGCTTACATGCAGAGTCCTGAAGCTTCAAGGAAAGTAGCAGATCTCAGTAGGCATAAAGTTTTTTCGAAAGTTCAAAGTGAGCCCACATTCTTTCCACCCCCACCTTTTCCACTTATACTCTGACATTTGAGATTTCAGTCATCCCAGAATTATAGTTCTGCACACAAACAAAAAGAATTGAGATTCCACCCATTCCCACCCCCACCTTTGTCTTGCTTTTAACAGCCTATACAGTGGTACCTTGGTTTAAGAACTTAATTTGTTCTGGAGGTCTGTTCTTAATCTGAAACTGTTCTTAACCTGAGGTACCACTTTAGCTAATGGGGTCTCCTGCAGCTGCTGTGCCGCTGCCACACGGTTTCTGTTCTCATCCTGAAGCAAAGCTCTTAACCCGAGGTACTATTTCTGGGTTAGCAGAGTCTGTAACCTGAAGCGTCTGTAAACCAAGGTACCATTGTACTTGTTTGATGTTATACTAAAGCTATAGTCCCCTTAGACCAGGGGTCGGCAAACTTTTTCAGCAGGGGACCGGTCCACTGTCCCCAAGACCTTGTGGGGGCTGGACTATATTTTGGAGGGAAAAAAATAATGAATAAATTCCTATGCCCCATAAATAACCCAGAGATGCATTTTAAATAAAAGGCCACATTCTACTCATGTAAAAACACACTGAATCCCGGATTCCCGGCCAGATTTAGAAGGCAATTGGGCCAGATCCTTCCCCGGGTCCTTAGTTTGCCTACCCATGCCTTAGAGCACTTCTCTGAATTTTCCTGAGTCTCTGAAAAATCTTGCAGCAGTACAGTGGTACCTCAGGTTACATACACTTCAGGTTAAAGACACTTCAGGTTACAGACTCCGTTAACCCAGAAATAGTACCTCGGGTTAAGAACTTTGCTTCTGGATGAGAACAGAAATCGTGCTCCGGCAACGTGGTGGCAGCGGAGGCCCCATTAGCTAAAGTGGTGCTTCAGGTTAAGAACAGTTTCAGGTTAAGAACGGACCTCCGGAACAAATTAAGTTCTTAACCCGAGGTACCACTGTATTCAGGCAGCAGCAGCACCAGCTTCTCCAGAAGACGGGGGGCCCCTGACACGATGCCATGTGACATCCTGACACTGTGCATGTGATGTCCTCTGAATATTGAGGGGGGGTTCATCCCCCTCAAAAAATATAATTGGGGGACTGAAACTGCCTTGGCCCCTAGGAGTCAGCACCTATGGCAGACAGTACTCCTGCTCCATCATTATTATTTTTCCAGCTCTACAAAAAGCCATTTGTATAACTTGTTGTTTTGCTATTTTTTCTGTGACACTACACCAAACACTAAGCAGAACTCCTCCGTCCCTCCCTATGTATTAGAATCACAATTATAAATACTTCTGGTTCAATTAGCACGAAACAAAATGGACAAAGTGAGCAATTTAGCTTTGTCTTTATCTGGCTCTTCCCTGATCACACTGTCCAAATGTGCAATTACTAGCCACCAGTCTTCCATAAAATGATCAAATTCCTGTCTCCCTTTTGGAGTCCTAATTTGCTGCATTAATTTGCCCATAATTAATAAATCCCACTTTTTTTAAAAAAAGGCCAAGCAAAGTGGATCTTAATAAATACCCAGTCGTAACCACTGCATGTTGAAAGCAACTCTTTTTAGAAGCTCAATGCTATCCTGATTCTTAACAGCAATCAGTACTTCAACCTGGTGAGACCTGTTTAGGACTGCAACTCCCATCAGCCCTAGCCATCGCCATGCTTAAGAGACCCATTTGGAGTTGTAATCCAAAACCTTGTGGAGGACACAAGGTTCGGGATGGCTGGTATGAACTTTTTAAAAAAACCAATTTTCATCCAGGATTATGGTTGATTTTAGACCTGGAGCATAATCATAATTTGCTGCCATTGGACAGGCTACAGTAACCACCACTTGAGACCCTTTAAAATATTAGATGTTAAAATATTTGAAAATTCTCAATCTCACAGAGAAGGAATGATGTTTGCTGTTAACAGCTATTAAGCTATTAAATCCATTTGAGTCCTTGTTTCAAGAGGCACGCTCACCAAACAGAGGACTGGTCTCACAGATATAGCAGACATTGCTGTAGTAGGTCCATCAATACATTAAAACATATGACCAAATAGGCAGAGCGGGGCGGGAGGATGTTAGGAGTAGAATTTGCGCCAGAAGGTGGGAAAGTAAGTACAGTATTGTTAGCTTTGATAACCTGTCACCTGCCACTCAGAGGTTCACTACATGGGACACTGTGTGCACAGATCTGACAATCCCAGGCAAAATATATTTGCATCAGCCACTAATTTGGCCCATGTTCTGTCAAATTGTAGACTGAAATTACCTTCTTAGCTGAGGAAGGATGAATGCTTTTGGCTGCTGATACTGCTGCTTCCTTTCTTTATCCTTGTTTTTTTGTGGTTGATTTACCATACTTTCCCACTTATAAGATGCCCCCATGTATAAGACTATTTCCGTGGACTCAAATTTAAGAAAATGGGGGGAGGGTTACCCAGGGTTGTTGAGCTTGTTTTAGGGGGTATTGCCGAAAATCGCTCACGCACACACACCACTAAATCCGCCTCCCGCCTGTCCCATCACTGGCAGAAGCTGCCAATCGCCCGCCCAACTGCCAGAGCATCAGCCCATCAACATCACTCATTGACACAGCAACCAATCACACGCACAATAGCCACTGACAGCCTCGGCAGCAACCAATCAAACATCCAGCCTATGCATTACCCATGTATAAGACGACCCCCAATTTTTAGCATGATTTTTAAAGAAAAAAACATAGTCTTATACACTGAAAAGTACGGTAATTGGTTTTTTTTATCTAGATTTTAATTGTGATTTAGTATGATTGCAATCTGCCAGGGGTGGGTGGAATCTGTTTGATGGCTGAGTGACAGGGTATATAAAGGTAATGAGTGGCTGCCTGAATAGCTATGCCCATACTTAAAGGTTGTATTTTTAGTGCCTCTGTGTGGCATGGGAATGTAATAAAGGGGTGCATCATTTTATCATTAGCCATACTCATGTTTAGAAGAATGCTGGGGGATAAAGCACTCAATATATCCCTTTTATGATGAGCTTGAACTCACAGCTTGAGCACATGCTTTAACCCTAGCCTCTCAAGTCTAAAGCTGTAGTTCTTTATGAATATTTGTTTGATTGATTGATTTTCTTCTACCCTCCCCCTTTCCAAATTATTGCAAAATGTCCAACTGAAAAATAAATAAACATGGACAAAACCTGTTTATTCTTCAATGACACAGCAGCTGGTATATCTACCTTGGTATAGTTCACATAATCCATTGCAATATTTTGCTACAAATCTTATTGCCTCTTAAAAAGAACTGTGTGGCTGTGGGTTTTAACATAATGGCTCAAAAGAGGAAGGAAATGCCAGATAAGATGAGGGCCTCCATATATAAGCAGCACAAGAACACATATCATATTCCTTGATTGGAAATTTCTGTTTAAATCATGACCAGATGATATCTGACCCCATGATGGATTAGAAGAATAGATTCTGCAGATGGATTTAATCAATTTTTACTGTTTGGACTTTGTATCTTTGCTTTACTTATTTCTCTTTTACATCACCACAGTATTATTGAATGGCAGGTGGTTTATACATTCATAAAATAAAATAAAATAAAATAATGCCAGTGCCAATTCCAGATTTTAGAGCTGTTGATCAAGGTGGACACCCTTTCCTTGCTGCTATGTGCATGCTTCGTTTGCAAGGAAATTATCCACCAGTGTGGCAAGACCTACCCTCTGGAATCCCCTTTCCACTGAAATTAGGCAGGCACCTTCATTTTCAGTGCTTGCTATCAAAATAAAAATAAAAATTGTTTCGGCAACATTTTATTTCCCTGAAATTTTAACATGGAATTTGATCGTGTAGGATATATATATATATGCTTTCGTAGATTTTCACGGGTACAGGAATGCAGGTTTTGGTGTCCTCGGGTGTCTTCCCGTGTAAAAGTTGGGGTGTCTAGGCGACGTTTCGACGAGGTCTCACTCGTCATCTTCAGGCTGGTGCTTTCGGCTTCTTGTTACTGGAACAGAGCAGGATCTCAGTGTTTGAGTTCCTATAAATACTGTTGAGGGGGTGTGGTGTATAGCCTCCAATGTATATATATGCAGGTTTTGGTGTCCTCGGGTGTCTTCCCGTGTAAAAGTTGGGGTGTCTAGGCGACGTTTCGACGAGGTCTCACTCGTCATCTTCAGGCTGGTGCTTTCGGCTTCTTGTTACTGGAACAGAGCAGGATCTCAGTGTTTGAGTTCCTATAAATACTGTTGAGGGGGTGTGGTGTATAGCCTCCAATGTTCTGGGCAGAGAGGAAGTTCCCAGGCTAGTGTGCCTTTTCTTCTTTTGTTCCTTAATTACTTGAGGGATATCTTGAGTGATTTCTTGAGTGATATCCTGAGTACCACTTAGGTGGGTCATTAGGTGTGGATTAGTTGCTAAAGTCTTTGTGTCTTGACCTCTTGAACTTTGTGAAGAGTTTTTCTGAGAAGATGGCTGTACTGCACTTAGTTGTGCTCTGGCTTGGCTTCGTGTATAGGGGCGAGCTGTGGTTTTGTGGCCTGTGTCAGCCAGATCTGTGTAGGGATTGCAGGGGGGTGCAGCATCTGGCTGACACAGGCCACAAAACCACAGCTCGCCCCTATACACGAAGCCAAGCCAGAGCACAACTAAGTGCAGTACAGCCATCTTCTCAGAAAAACTCTTCACAAAGTTCAAGAGGTCAAGACACAAAGACTTTAGCAACTAATCCACACCTAATGACCCACCTAAGTGGTACTCAGGATATCACTCAAGAAATCACTCAAGATATCCCTCAAGTAATTAAGGAACAAAAGAAGAAAAGGCACACTAGCCTGGGAACTTCCTCTCTGCCCAGAACATTGGAGGCTATACACCACACCCCCTCAACAGTATTTATAGGAACTCAAACACTGAGATCCTGCTCTGTTCCAGTAACAAGAAGCCGAAAGCACCAGCCTGAAGATGACGAGTGAGACCTCGTCGAAACGTCGCCTAGACACCCCAACTTTTACACGGGAAGACACCCGAGGACACCAAAACCTGCATTCCTGTACCCGTGAAAATCTACGAAAGCATATATATATATATATATATATATATATATATGATTTTTATTCATATTTTGATTAATCTCATGTCATTTAGTTTTTAAGTTTTGAATTTATTGATACAAATATTCTATATATCATCTGATGTAAACAGAGGGTTCCCACCCCAATTAAATAGTATGCCCCCGGCTGTGCTGATTGGACAGCCGGGGGCGTGACCCGGCCGGGAGTCCCCATGATGCGGGCGGCATCCCTCCACCCTCCAGCCAGGTCACTGGGAGGTCCTGGATGCCGGGCTACAACACCGCCCACCGGGGAATGTGAGCAGAATTGCCAAATCAATCACTTTCCCTCTCCTTCCATGCACAATCTATGCCGGCACTCAGAGGGAGAGGGCAATTGTCAGGCATCCAGCCTCCAGCTCGACAACACAGGGAGCGTAGTTAAGGAGAAAGGATGATTTTTTTGACCAAGTACACAGATAACGTCGGATGGCATTAACCCAGCTGCCGCCATCATGAATTATGATGACTCTTCTGCCGAGTCCCTCTCCTTCCTCCATCTTAAATGGGATTTATACCCCTTATATTTCTGCTTCCACCTTGGGCTCATTGAATCTCCTCCAAATTCTTCCTGAGAAAACAGACTGTCAATCTTCTCTTCCTCACCTTTTCCCTCCCCCTGAGAGACCTGGCGACCTGCATTCCTAAGGGCGGGGAAGTTGGCCCTTGGGTAGACTTCTCTTCTGGTAGTTAACTCTATCTCTTCCTGCCTACTTCCTCCACTGAAAGCTGGCTGGGCTGGCTCAGTCGTGGCACCAATACTGATTTCTCCTCCTTGTTCCCCTCTCTCAGTTGGAGAGGGCAGATGAATAAGTAGTGGTAGCAAAGGAGTAGGACCAGCAGGGCCAGGAGGCTCAAGGAGGGACAGCAGCTGCTCCTGCCTGCCCTGCTGAAGGAACATGGACCTTGACGGGTACCCAGTTACATCAGCTTCTGATGCTTGCCCTGCATGCTATGACTATGAAGGAGCAAACCTTTTGAGTGTTGGCAGTTCATTTCCAGGCATTGTATTATGTTCACCTAATGCATATGTGTGCTGTCAAATGGTTGGGGGAATGGGGAGCCCGCTACATGATGAATGTTGCTTGAGCATCACCTGTGGATCACCGAGCAATAAGGTATTACATGATGTACATTTGTAGAAACAAGAGATGTAATCCCATCTCCAACCCACCAATGCGCCCGTGCTCTTATGTGCATAAATGAAAGCATATTGTCCTTTATTCCCCCAGAAATGTTGCTCACCGCCGTGTTTTCAGCCAAGCTGTTTAAAATCTCCAATTCTTAACACAGCACAGTGTACTTTAAACAGCATGCAGGCTGTATTTTCCAATTCTCCAGTTTTATGAAAATCGATACAATTATACTTATACACAAAATAAAATCTCCCTGAATCAATATCACGAGTGTGGAATTGAAAACCTCTGCTTTGTATTATTTCCTCGCTCTCTCATTCTGTTCAGCTTCAGCTGGGTTCAATCTGATTTAGAACATCAGGAGCCTCATAGCTCTCAGGCTGAAAAAGGAAAATGTGATGTATTACAAAACCCCAAACTCCCTGCTCACTTCTGTGAGCTTGACATGAGCAGTTCATAATGTGAACACCCTTAACTCTCCTAAGATCATCATCTGATACACAAGTAGATCCTGGGTTATTTTATCACAGCCACAATTTACAGCACTCCAAACATTTCTACTGTATATAAGCTGCTTCCTTACTTACAGAAAATACTTCTGCCCAGTGCCAAATGCTTTCTGCATGATGGGATAGGCTGCCAGGAGTGCTGTCCTGATTCCCTCTGAGTACTCTGATTCAGTGCAGGAGTGGGAGGAAATGGAAGATGAAGGTGACAAATGGGAGGAAGGTGAGACAATGGCATAGAGGTGAGATAATGGGTGAGACAATGGGGGGAGGTGAGGAAACAGTTGATGGAACATGCATAGCTCCAGTGTTGAAGCTGAGGTCCCAGAGGCTTCCTCTCTTTTGTCTGTGGAAGAGACAGGACTGTCAAAGTCTCCAGAGGCCATGTCCACAATGGCAGATGAGGAGGACTTCATGGCATCTTCTGAAGTGCCACAATGGGAGACTTCAGAGATGTGGGCAGGCCCTGATTGTCCCCCAGGGAAGAGGCAGCATATCAAGAGAAAATAGGAAATGCACCCCTCTAGACCTGGTTTCAGGCTAGAAACTCCTGCAGAAGCAGAGATTCTTGTGAGAAGCTGAGCATCTACACTTCTACGTAAAAGCTTGATGAGTATGTGGGGAAAGGTGTTGGAGCAACTTTGCAGTTTACATGCACCCTCGGAATTCATGTTAATGATCTCAGACTTACGAACACTGCCCTTTCCTCCTTGACCAAACTTGTTCCTGGTAACATTTCGCCTTGTAAGAGCTGCTATACAGTGGTACCTTGGGTTAAGAACTTAATTCGTTCCGGAGGTCTGTTCTTAAGCTGAAACTGTTCTTAACCTGAGGTACCACTTTAGATAATGGGGCCTCCCACTGCCGCCGCACCGCCGGAGCATGATTTCTATTCTCATCCTGAAGCAAAGTTCTTAACCCAAGGTACTATTTCTGGGTTAGCGGAGTCTGTAACCTGAAGCGTCTGTAACCCGGGTACCACTGCACTGCACCTGCCTTTTCTGTGCATCTGAGCCTGTACTGATAAAGCATCATTTTATTTCTTCTAAGTGGTCCTGTGGCCATGCTTGGGGTGGGAGTCTAGTTAAGTACTCAAGGCTCCTGTTGCAGATAGGTTGCAGGTAGCCCAGGGTTCAAGTGCTGAGCCCCTCTGTGCACGTTCTGCAATTAGCATGCAATCCACCATGTCAGCCTTTGTCCTGGTTATCTCTTGGGTGTGGCTGTTTGCACATGCATATACATGATCAGACATGCATGTACTATCTAGGTTTCCCCAATCAATGACTAGTGCTGCCTATCATTGTTCTCAAATGGTACTCATTTGAACATCCAACTCTCTTTTATAAGGAGACACTTCCGATGTTCTAGGAGCAAGCAATGCTCAGTGTATGTGCGGGCTCCAATTAGTCCTCTTAGCACTGTTGATCTAGTAGATGCCTCCACTAATGGGGGCAAGTAAAGGAAATGTTTGCTAAGTCCCCTCCCTCCTGCTGTCCGCAGTGCCTTACCCCCCAAAAAATCTGTTTTGAATGGTTAGGGGATCCTCCAGAATAGGCCCTTAGGGAGCACTGGGGGCTGCAGCAGAGAGGAGGGAATGGCAAATCCTATTCCTTGATTACTGGATGCTTCCTGTAGGATCAGAAGCATGTGTGCTTATGGAAGAGCACCAGTTGTATACAGCCCTCTATTTTTATTCTACTGGCTTACAACCTGACAACATGTCATACAAACTTTTGCTCTCCCCAGCTTGATCAGTTGCATAGGAAACAGGAAACAGCATCAAATCACTTTAGTTTTACCCTCCAGCTCTGGGACTTAGGGATCAGTCTCAATTCCCCTAAGATTGCTCTTTCTTCTCCCCCCACTCCTCCTCATTCTGTTTCCCTCTCATTCTCTGTGGTGTGTTTGATCAAAGAGACCTTCTGCTTTCTAACTCTAAATTCCTTGGTAACTCTGAGTCAGTCACCAGAGGCTGAATGCTGCAAATTGCTAATTGCCTACCTGCCTCTTTCTGGCAATATGTGATTGTTGTTGTTGTTTTAAGATAAACTCAAATCTGCTGCATCTTTGCTATCAGAAAGTGGCTGTATTCTCTAGCATCTTTCCCCTTAATAGTGTATCACTGTATCAGGAAAGCTAAAAATAGGATAAAAATGTCATTGCTTAAATTGCTACTTCTGTATGAAATATATTTTCTTTGCCATGTGAGCTACTGGGCCAAAGTCGAGGTGTTAGCACTAGCATACAAAGCCCTAAATATTCTGGAACTTAAGTACCTAAAAGAGCACCTCCAACAACACCAACCATCTGAGGCCCAGTTGGTGTTCTCCCATGGCACAACCTTCTTGATGGCAGTTGTCCATTTGCGAAATGTTCTCCCACGTTAAGTGTGTCTGTTTCCATCATTATCAACATTTAAAAACACACTGGTTTACCCAAGCATTTTGTGGCCGGAAGGGACTCTTCCTAACAACCTTGGGAAGCCATATCCAATGATGGGAAGAGCCATTTCCTGAATGGTTGTAAATAAGAAGGCAGGGAAGTTGAGGCAGACTGAGCTTGGAGGGCAGTACTCTATTCACCCAAATGGACCAGTTGGAGGCAAAAGAAAAAGAAATAAAACACCCCGGGAAAACTGGCAGAGAGGGGATAAAGAATTGAGAATTGGGGTGCAGAGGCTGTTGAAAATAATGAAGGATTAACATCAGAATATATTAAGGGAATTATTGAAATATTTTGAAATGCAGTAGAAATATGAGATGATTAGGATTCCCTCCGATCTCAAAGCATGGAAAGTCAGCTAAATAATAATAATAATAATAATAATAATAATAATAATAATAATAATTTATAATTAGGCATAACATTGGGATTTGTTTGATTATTGGATAATTTGTAAAATTTGGAATATATAATTTGGTTTGATTGGAAAATTTTAATAAATATTATTTAAAATAAATTGAGAATTGGGGCAGTCCCACACCCCCATTTGTCCCCTCTGGTACTTTTTCAGTTATATTGCACCTCTTCCCTCCACTTTAAATACATTATTTTATCAAATTCCCCAAGGAACCCCCAAAACATTATTTGGAATTGTAATTTAAGTAGAGAACAATGCTGCTACCTTGGCTGTTTTGTTCCCTTGATTATCTCTTTATGTCTATTTTTAGTAGCACAACGGAAACAAATAAGAAAGAATTAGATTACCTAGAGGGGGAAAGAACCTCTGCTTTCTGTTTGCATCTCAGATGACTCAGAACATGGAGAATTCATACTTTGCAGGCAGAAAACCCCCCATTTATTTTCATTATGAGAATCTAGATTTGATCTTTAAAAACAGGGGGGAAAGCAACCTTTTCTAAATCAGCTCCCTATCCATGAGTTTGGATGGTATCTTGGAAACATTTTTAATGAGGCACTTTGGATTTCTTTGTCAGGACAGCTACTTGCATTTCTTGGAAAGTGAAGCACAATTTTGTCATGCAAAAACCAAACACAGACAATGCTGTATATATAGAACATTTGGGCTTGGCAGAGCTTGGTGCAACTCTGTTGGCTTCTGTGGACTCAGGTGACTGACAACAATGTACTGGAATATTGTTCCCTTCTCAGCTTTTCAGTGTTCCTTTAGTACGGTTGCCATATTTCAAAAAGTAAAAACCAGGACACCCCCCAAAATTGTTTCAATTTTTTGATTGACTTGTCTAAAATCCAGGACAAAGCACCGCCATTCAATTCTGCCTTTGAAATTCTGGTAATGTCTGGGAAAATCAGGACATATGGCAGTCCCACCTTTAGCTTTCACCTTGGTTTATACCTCTCAGCTGCAGGTGGGAGGTGCATTTCAGTTTGTAGACCTTGCACCTTTAAAACAATTCACAGGGAAGCTGCACAGAGAAAACGTGCAAGCTCAGGATGCAGATAACTTGCCATTTAGCACCCGAGGACATATTTGGGAACGTGAGCAGTGTTTCAGGGAATTATACACTTCCCCTGAATATTGCAAAGCCTGGGCTGGTTCCTGTCAGCTGTATAAGGACCAAGGTAAGAAAGGTGGGGATCAGAAGGAGAACATGTTTCATTGGGGGCTTCAGGCAGTAAAACAGGGGAACCTCATGGCTGAGTGGTGAACTGGACAAGAGAACCATCAGCTGTGTATTGGTGGGAATGTAGAGAAATATATATATATATATATATATATATATATATATATATGGAAATGATATACAATGAATTGAAAAAAAAAGTTTAAAATGACATTTGTAAAAAAAAACAAAAACAGAAGCATTTTTGATAGGGATTGTAGGACAAGACCTGCCAAGAAAAACAAAGAATTTATTTATGTATGCTACAACAGTGGCAAGGGTCATGATTGCACAAGGATGGAAGAATGAGGAAATCCCAACGAAAGAACAGTGGCAAGAAAAATTGATGAGCTATGCAGAGTTGGCTAAATTGACATATAAATTGCAGGACAAGGACAACTGTGACTTTAAGGAAGAATGGGAGCTTTTTACAAATTATCTAAAAAGAGAACAAAATGAACTGGATTACTCGGTTTTGAATAAACATACACAAATTTATTGGTTGATAACATGTTAGATAGATAATGTAAGGATATGCACAATTTTATAACATGCAGAGAATAGTATGTGCTGAGAAATCAGAGAGAGGAGCTGAGGGAGGTCTTTGGTGGGGGGAAGGGAAGGGAAGGACGGAAGGGAGGGGGAAAGGGGAAAATTAATGTGAGCGATTATATGGTTTGATAATTTGTTATGTTGAAATTGCTAATAAAAATATTTTTAAAAAAAGAAAAGAAGAGAGTCTGTATGATAAATCCTCACTCCTGCTCACTGGCACACAGATAAAGAGGGATTCAAGGCATCTCAACATGAGAATTTATTGAGCAGAACCCATTTCTAGGAGAGTATAGCATGGCATAGGGCTTGATGCTGCATAGTTCCCTTCCTTTCGAGTAATATGAGTCATAGAATTGTAGAGTTGGAAGGGCCCTCAAGGGTCTCACGGATTGGCTGGATGCCAAGGATGGTGGGAGGCATCAGCTGGGAAGCCCCAAAGGGAAGAAGGCTCAGAGTCAGGGGACTGGTGGTAAGATGATGATGAGTGGTCAGAGAGAGAAGAAGGAGCAGACAGGGTGGAGGAGGTGTTGGAAGCAGAAGAGGCAACAGGGTTTAGTGAGCAGGAAGAGGCTGTGGGAGAGAGCTGTACAGACTCCAAAGCTGAAGTGGAGTCTGGAGAGGAGGGGAGCCAAGAGACAGAAATGAGGCAGGCTGCTGAAAAACCCAGGGAGTCTACCTCTCCTGCTGCAACCAGCTCCCCTCCCTCCTGGACTCCTAGAACACACAGAAAAATGAAAAGAGCATAGCAGAAATTGGTTGTGTGTGGATGCAATTTGCATCTGCTTGGGAAATACCCTGGAGGGGAGGAGCCTTAGAGAGCAGGGGTGGGGGAGGCAGGGACCTTCAGTCCTTGCAACTGCCTCATTGGAGCAAGACCTACTGGGAAGAATAGATGGGATCACTAGCCCTGCAGTGATTCAGTTTTTTAAAAAAAATAAAGAGCTGACTTCACTGACACTGTGTTTTTTTAACTGATGACCTATGCTTGACTCGGGCTCATGTCAAAGGGTCATCTAGTCCAACACTCTGCAATGCAATAATCTTTTCACTCAACATGGGGCTTGAACCCATCCATGACCCTGAGATTTAGAGTATTATGCTCTGCCAATTGAGTTAGGTAGATACTGGCCTTTGTCAATGGCAAGTATGCAGTGTAATACACTGGCCAGTGAGCATATCAGGAGTGTTGGGGCTTCAGTATCCTGCACACCAAGGCATTGGAGGGCAGAGCAATGGTTGCATGTTTAAGGATGCAGCATACATAGGCTTCCTGGCCCGTGTGGAAATTAACATTGTGATGCACATGAAGTCATGTGAGCACCTCCATAGTAAGTCTGAAAAAGCTACAGAAGACTTTCCTGACAATACTAATTTCTGCCTGTGCAGGGATGGATCATGACCTGTACAGTGGTACCTCAGGTTACATACACTTCAGGTTACAGACTCCGCTAACCCAGAAATAGTACCTCGGGTTAAGAACTTTGCTTCAAGATGAGAACAGAAATTGTTCTCCGGTGGTGCGGCGGCAGCAGGAGGCCCCATTAGCTAAAGTGGTGCTTCAGGGTAAGAACAGTTTCAGGTTAAGAACGAACCTCCGGAACGAATTAAGTACTTAACCCAAGGTACCACTGTATTTCTACAGTGCTTCTCAGCCTCAAAAATCATTTGTGCACATTACAATTACAAACAAAAGGCAACAGAAGCAACAAACTGCTTATCTCTTACCCATTCATGCAAAATCACATAAAAGAGCTGCTAAGCAGTTTTATCAAATGATAGCCCATCATCAATTTATTTCGTTTTGCTCGTTTGTTTCTTTCACTGTACCTAAAGAGAATGCACTCCTAAACATAGGAGGTCAGAAGGCACGGATGTAAATTGCAGATTGCAGAAGGAAACAATTAATTGCCAGTTGTGCTAATTAAATTATAGGAATGCAAGGTCAATACATTGCCACAGCTATCTGTAATAAAGACAATTGTGTTCAGTCAGCAGGGATGCGACAGGTTATCACTCTGTGAAATGTGAGAGGTGAAGGATTGCGGGGAATTGATGTGAAAATGAAGAGGTTTTATAGCCTTTGGTTGCTTTCAGTAGCTTTCCATCACTACACACTCTGGAGAAATTGCAAATTTTTGAAAGACTTGCCTCTAAATAAAGAGGCACAACATACCAATCAGGAGCCTGAAACTAATCAAAGCCAAGAGCATGTTTCATATGCTGCTTTCCCCCCGCCCTGTCTTCTTCCAGAGGAGCTTCAAACATAGAAGCGCATCTACAAAGTGACATTTGTGCTTAATGATCTGGGGATTAAATTACTAGGAAAAAAGTTGTTTAACTTCCTTAATAGCCGCCTGCTCAATTGCACAAAGCTGAGAATTGGGATTTCCCCCATCCCTCCTGCACTATGCTATATATTACAGCACCCTGCAGACAGTAAAGTATCTCTTGCTGTGACAAGTTATTGATCTTGTTTCCCTTCGAGACCCCTAACAAGTCAGACTCCAGCTTTCTGAAAGGTACAGCAAGAGCAGGGCTAGGAGCTAACAAGAAAACTTACTCTCTGACTCCAAACAGAGAAACAAAAACCTATTAGCAGTCTGTGTGCATGCGATGGATGGTGAGCACTTCGCTTTTCTATGATCTAATGATAGGCTGGGAAACGGGTATCCTCTCCCCCAACGTATCCATTTAAATAAGGGCTTTGGTTTTTTAAAAAAATATTAGGAATGCATTACCAAAAATTCAGTTAAATGGATCCAGTCCTTGAACATTTCAAATCAGTTACATATCCCATTGAATTTTGGGCTCTCTTTGCCTTGTTTTGTTGCAGGTAAAAAAAGGTAAAAGGTAAAGGACCCCTGGATGGCTAAGTCCAGTCAAAGGTGACTATGGGGTGCGGTGCTCATCTCGCTTCAGGCAGAGGGACCTGGCGTTTGTCTGCAGACAGCTTTCCGGGGTCATGTGGCGGGCATGTGGCGCTTCTGGTGCAACAGGACACCGTAATAGAAGCCAGAGTGTGTGAAACGCCATTTACCTTAAATGTTCCCATTTAGCTGTCCCACTTAATAGCCAGGTACTTGCATTCTGCATTAGCTGCAGTTTCTGGATAGTCTTTGAGCACAGCTCCACACAGAATGCATTACAAGAATTCAATACAATTATTAGGTAAAGGTAAAGGGACCTCTGACCATTAGGTCCAGTCGTGGCCAACTCTGGGGTTGCGGCGCTCATCTCGCTTTATTGGCCAAGGGAGCCAGTGTACAGCTTCCGGGTCATGTGGCCAGCATGACCAAGCCACTTCGGGCAAACCAGAGCAATGCACGGAAAAGCCGTTTACCTTTCCGCCAGAGCGGTACATATTTATCTACTTGGACTTTGACGTGCTTTCGAACTGCTAGGTTGGCAGGAGCAGGGACCAAACAATGGGAGCTCACCCCGTTGCGGGGATTCAAACCGCCGACCTTCCGATCAGCAAATCCTAGGCTCTGTGGTTTAACCCTCAGCGCCACCCGCGTCCCTTACTACAATTATTAGGGATATGTCAAAAGACCTCGAAGTGCCCGTGTTTTCCAGGGACAGTCCCAGATTTACAGAAGCTGTCCTGGTTTCTGATTTGATCCTGGAATGTCCCATTTTTCCTTGGTACATCCCTATTTTTCTTGGAGAAATGTTGGAGGGTACGGTAGGTCACCACTACTTTCATCAGAGGTCATGGAGTTATTCGACCCCTGTGCCAAATAGATAAGTAACTATACAACCTTTAGAAGACATCTGAAGGCAGTCTTATATAGGGAAGTTTTTTATTATTATAAAGTTTAATGTTTTCTCATGTTTTTATATATGATGAATGCTGGCCAGAGTGGCTGGGGCAACCCAGTTAAATGGGTAGGGTATAAATAATAAAATGACTATTATTATTATGGAATAAGACATCTCCATTTTAATCGGGGAAGTGTTGGGGATGTGACAATTTATTGAGATCTGATTTGCCTTCATACTACTTTTAAAGAATCTTGGAGTCCTGAGGGTCATCTAGTCCAGAAATACAAATGTCAGCTGATGTGAATGGCAATATAAAGTATCTATGACAAACAGTCTACATCTCCATGGATGCAGGGATAATTGTAATTTGAATTTACTCCATACAATGCTATAAATGTTATTGTTCTGTTACGAAAGGATTTTTATAATGATCCTAAACTGTACGGGTATTTTTTGGCTACATTTTGCCCATACATTTCAGGAACCCTTCAAGTTTAAATAGAGGGATTAAATTCTCTCACATCGTTGCAATCATCACTGCACTTAGAACGGTCAATGTAGACACATGCTAAAAATTCATGGAGTCTACTTTAACAGAGTTGTGTTAAAAATTTAATAGCTAATTGGGATTTAATTGTCTAATTAAAAGGGATTCAGGATTTGTGTGCTCTTTCATGAAAGACTGATTTATCTCTTTTATAAAGCTCCCAGAAGATGGCTAGCAAGCATAGTGAAACCTAGTTTCTCGTGTTTAAGAATGGTTTATTATCAGAAACATATTGTAGTGCTGGGAATTCATATACACCAAGAGTAACTTGATATCAGTTGCTAAAGAGCAAAAGTGTAGAGATTCCTGTTGAGCTTATGGTCTGATTTGAAGAGTTCCTACTGACATCTGGTTGGCAACTATGAGAACAGAATGCTGGACTAGATACAACTTTGCTCTGGTTCATTCTTCTTTGAGTCTTAAATATCTATTGGTATAGTGACTGAGAGTTCATCAAGGCAACTTCGTCTAGAAGCACTGAAAGACTTAAGTAGAAGGAGTTTTAACATCTGATATGTTTTAAGCAAATATGAATAGTCTTTCCCATCTAGGTCATTACTTTAAAGAAGTATGGCCCCAAATTATGAAAGACATTTTATGGAAGCCCGAGTTGCCTTCATTTATGTTCAAGGTAGGAACATGGTATGGCGTTGGTTTATGTTCAGGCCTTTGTTTGGAGCAGATGAGTCATTCATATGACATTCAGCACCAGCTGCAGCCTCCAAACCTGTTGTAAAGGAAAGCCCTACATAGAGCACATTACAACAGTCTAAATATAAAGTTACTGCCACAAGTGTGACAGCAGCCAAATTATATTAAGGAAAATTGCTTTGCAAAAAAAAAAAAAAAAATGTGTGTGCTAGGAGAAATGCTGGTGAATTTTCATGCCAACTTTTTTAAAAAAATGCAAACTGATGTGGAAATCTGGAGAAATGTTACTTTAAGTTTGGCAGTAAGAGGGACTTACTGCTAGGCAGTGGTGTACATTGGGGGGAGGGCACACAGGGTGGCTGCTCCGGGTGCAAAATTGTTAGGGGGCACAAAATTTCAACACTCAGTGCTGCCTGAAGAAGAAGAGGAGGAGGAGGAGGAGTTTGGACTTGATATCCCGCCTTTCACTCCCCTTAAGGAGTCTCAAAGCAGCTAATAATGTTCTTTCCCTTCCTCCCCCATAGCAAGCACTCTGCAAGGTGAGTGAGGCTGAGAGACTTCAGAGAAGTGTGACTGGCCCAAGGTCACCCAGCAGCTGCATGTGGAGGAGCGGGGAAGCAAACCCGTTTCACCAGATTGCGAGTGCACCGCTCTTAACCGCTACACCACGCTGGCTCAATACATCTGTGTGCTTCTGTCACCGGACTCCATTGAAACCAGCTTCTCTATGCAAACCAGGAAGTGACCTCTCCAGACAACGGAACAACTCTTCTTTTCTTATCTCTGCAGCTATGATCTCCTGGGTGATGTGGATGCCGTTAGGCAGCTGAATGTGCATGCATACTCCATCTGTTTGCCTCCCTCCCTCCCACCCATGACCTTACTACGCTACTGCTGCCAGGCAATCGTGCAGAGGGGTACAGCTTTGGCAACTGAACCATGCGGATGCAGCTGGTAATATGGTTCCTCCCCACCCCCACAAATGAATTAGCAACCCACCAGGTATATGAAAGATCTTCACCATAGAGCACACCCACATGGCTTGTTTCTTTAAACCATGTCAGATCTGCGTACAAAAAAAGAAGAAGAATAAGTCATCCTCAGCTTGGATAACATTCCAAGTGCAACAAAGGTTGTAGGCATAGCTAAGGCACAAAAGTTCTAAATTTCAGAAAGGATGTGACTCACCACCCCATCAGAACATAGGAAGAGCCCCCAGAATAATAGGACAAGGCAATTGGAAGGTGCTTCTCCATCTGCTCACTCTTTGTCACCACTCAATTTCCTAAGTTGGGATGGGTGAACAGGCAGTGAGAGCAAGGAGGAGAGGCCAAAGGTTTAGAGGGATCTGACAGTCAGCAGTGGGGTCACTGTTGGAGACTGGGCCTTCGTAGGCCTTCAACCATGTCAATTCCTGTCATCAACCCCACTTGGGCTTTGCAGGAGTGCTGTGAGTTGCAATGCTTTCCTATAGCGTACACAACCTCCAAATACTTCTGTGCATGATTATATACGATTTTGAATGTCAGCTGTATGGAAAAACTAAGTATGACACAAGATAGAAATATTACTGCTGTGCATTTGAACACAAGCAAAGGGAAGAAAATTATTTTCATCTGAACTCTGCGGCTGCTGGCACTTTCCCTGTGAGATTTCATCAGTCAAGAGGAGGGGGGGGGAATAACTGGAGTGGATGTTGTAAAACAAATAGTGACCTTTTGCCAACAAAAAGAGTGTTAAACTAATGCTCATGGGTACCAAAAAGCCCCTGGATTGTGAATTACTATAATGTGGCCATTTCCTCCAAACATTATGACACAGGGCTTGCAAATTCTTTTATGCTACATTTATATATATTAAAAAAATGGTTGCTCTCCTAAAAATGATGCATTGTCGCCTCATAATCCCCTTCTAATTCTAACTCATTCCTCAGTTCTTTTATTTAAAGACTAGTTCACTACCTCTTATTTCTAAAGTTCCCATTCCAGTCCTCTGTGTGGTATCAAATGCATTCATTCAGCCTTGGGAAAGCGTTTGGACATTTTTAAGGAGACCACTCAAAACAGAAGCACTAGCTTCCTAAATGCCACCACGTAACTCCTAATTGCTGACCTTTTCCATTAGTTGCTGATGCATCTGGTTTGGTACCATCCAGGGATCTAGAGATGCACCTTCTCTTGTGCGCACCAGCAGTGCCCTTCAGTTCTCATGTATGCAGCCTCCCACGCTCAACTCATTATCCAACTCTTCTCCACAACTTTTCTTGTCTATATCATTTCCCCTAATGAAACTGAAGAATGTGCTTGTCGCTGAGATGTGCTGGAGGGTTTTCCACCAATTGGTGGCCACCATGAGACCAGGATGCTGGACTAAATGGGCTATTAGCCTGATCCAACAGGTTCTTTTTATTTTCTTATTAATACATTGCTTTCCAAATGCTAAAATAGAGGCCTGTGGTTTACTGTATTTCGGAAGGAATGAACAGCCTCTCCTTCATGCTTTTCCATGTGAAGGGGGATGGGTTTGAATACTAGAGCTATGCCAATAGCTTTGGATTGGCTGTTTGTGGACTTTCTTATTGGGGAGAGGAAGGAACACCACCAGAGGCATGTTTGATAGGGTTACCAGATGTCTCCGGTTCCTGGGGACAGTTTCCGAATTCGCAAAGCTGTCCCTGGACAAATTCTGTCCCCAGAATGTTCCCAGATTTGCAAATCTGTCCCTGGGAAACGTGGCAGCGGTAGCCTCAGCAGCCCGGAGGCAGCTTGGTAGCGCAGTTGGCTCTGGCTGGCTCCGGGCTGCTGACTGTCGCTGCCACTGCCGAAGGAGAACCAGGGACGTCCAGCGGTACAGATCTCCTGCTCCCTTCCCCCTTTGTTTTGACTGATGGGGGAGGCTTGGGAGTTGCAGGCGGGCAGCTGTTGCCCAGGAGGGGTGCGAAGTGCATGGCATGATTTCTCTGCCAGGAAAGGTGCAAAGCCCTTATTTCTCACCCTGTGAAACATAAAGGTGCAGAGTTTTTTTTTTTAAAAAAACTGGGCAATGGCTGCCCAGCCGCCCATGACTCCCAAGCCTCCCCTGATCTCCTGCCCCCTTCTCCCTTTGTTCTGACAGATTGGGGGAGGCTTGGGAGCCATGGGAGGGCAGCCATTGCCCAGTTTTTTTTATAAAAACTCTGCACATTTATGTTTCACAGGGTGAAAAAGAAGGGCTTTACACCTTTATACAATATGCATGTGTGCTTGGGGTCAGAGTCTTTTGCTTCACCATCCCTGCTACTGACTTCCTGTTGCTACTCAGGTTAAAAAAAACAAAAACGTCCCCGGATTCATTGAAAAAAAATTGGTAACCATAATGTTTGCTCAAGTTGAGTCCCCCTCTGCCGCCATCCCATGCTTCCTGTGCAAATGAAAAGGGAACATTATGCACAATTAAGCCAATAATACATATGACATCCAGTAGTGATTCAGATCTGTACTACTGTATTTGCTTTTGAAAGGGCAACAAGATGTAGTATTGCAGAAAATAACCCATGCAAAGTGCAAAAAAAAAATTAAATTTCGTATCTGCTCTTGCACATGTGTCTTCAACATGAGGTCCCAGGGTCTGGAAAAGCAGAAATATCTTTGATAAAGGAGCATGCATCATACCTTTCAGCCAGCACCTCTGGCAATTACACATTTCTATATTTTTGCACAAAATGGATACCAATAGAGACCACAGCTTTTATCAGACAAACAAAAATGTGATACAATTTGATACAGGCTTTTTAGATCTTTGAGGCCAATTATCTGATTAGGAAGGAACTAAAGGCATCTGAAGCTTATCTAAAGGAGCAGTTTACTAAAGTAACATAATGTTGATATATCTTAAAGATGTACATTACTCAGCTAATAAGGCACAGTGATATGTAAGCCCGCTGCTTAATATTTTCTACCTATGGCACAATGTAGGACATGGAGCTTTTAATGTGTTTTTGCTGTAATAAAGCAGTTTCTTGAAATATGCAATGACATTTTGCTCTGTGGGATTACTGCAAATACCACATTATTGGGACAAATGCATTCTCCACTGCTAACCTTTGATCACTACTTTCCTTATTCTGGAAATGGTTGCATTAATGATTATACAATGCCATCTGATAATCAGCCAATAGGAAACAACATTATTGCTTTCTAGTGACATATAATAAGAGGAAGCAGCCCTTTGAGGGAAACAAAGGAGACATTTTGGCTCTAGGAAAATAATATGCCAAAGCATGAACCCTGCTTGCTACAAAAATACTTTATAGCAACAAATAGACAAATGCAAAATGTATAATACATCCTATCCACCCACTTGTCTGTTCAAATCTTGAATTACATGGGAATTAAAACTAATTTCCCAAAATTCAAAATTTTGAAGAATTACCAGCTCCCATTCATCACACATGTCAATGATATGTTCCCCACATGAAATGGATATAGTTAATCTATTAGCCTTAAGGCGGCTGATGAATGCATCTGCATTTATTACCCAGTGTTTCGTAATTTTGTAACATATTAATTTCAGCTGCATATTTGAAATGCTTCCACTAAAAATGTATTCTTTGTGGTGATATGAAACAGAAATCCCTGGTGGCTCTTTCACACACGCATCTTCCTTTGACGTGAACATGCAGATATGAACTCACCTTTAACAACCTATAAATGTGCCTAGATATAGGCAATTCATCTTCCTCTTGGAGTTTTGCTCACCTTGGTG
The DNA here is from genome assembly GCF_964234715.1 of Podarcis melisellensis. NCBI lineage: Eukaryota > Metazoa > Chordata > Lepidosauria > Squamata > Lacertidae > Podarcis > Podarcis melisellensis. The sequence continues at coordinate 69,816,465 of NC_138539.1, forward strand.
GAAGATCACCTATCACATAGGAACTTTCCATGACAAAATTTCACCATGCGAATATTGAGGGAGAAAAACTGGTTCGTTCCTTTCTAAACGGCAGTATGAACTCATGTTTTGCCTCAGATGCTAAGCTGGCTGGGGTTGGTGCAACATGTGGGGACTTAAAGTTAGAAAACGGCTTTATATCACTGAGCCACCTGTGCTTTATCTGAAGCATTGTAAAAACCACCTCTGTTAAATATGGTGGTGTCCTGCTTATTATGTACCATCTTAGCAGCATAAGACAGTCCTTCAGTTACTGTTCTTTGTAGCAACACAGCTTTGAGCTCTGTTTCTGAATCAACCGCAAAGAGCTTGATCTCTTTCAACGGGTCAAAGGATTGCAACACTCACAGTGCTATCCATGCATACTTGAAATCTTTGAACTCTCTTTCATGCTCTGCCATCCACATCGAGTGAGCACCACCAGGAAGCAAATTTCTTGGGCAAATTGCTAAACAGAAGCTTGTTGGCTGGGGCTGAACCAAGTAAGATGGCAGGGGACACATTAGTTTTGGAGCGGAGCCCATCCTATGCTCATGGCAGTGATTTCATTTTTAGCTCAAGAATGATAAACAAACAAAAACAACCCATTGCCCTCAAATCGCTCCACCCTCCAGTGTAGTCCTTTTTGATTGATAATAGGGGGAAACCAGTTGGCCTCAGCAGAAGGAAGAGATGAATTTTAAGTATGGCTTTGTAGAAGAGAATAGTCAGCCTCACTTCTTTCACACACAAATCTGCATTTTTGCAGGACTAGCTTATAAATAATAATGTTCTAGGTCTTTGCTTGTTTTTAAGCTTGCAAGTTTTTCTTTGTTTGCCCTGCAGTACATCATTCTTAATGAGAAATCGAATCAAAGAACAAGAAGGAATCTGAAATATGACTTGGGATGTGCAATGGATCCTTCACCCTCACCCTGCAAGGATCACTCAAAATGCCTCAGTTGTTTTTGCCTCTTGCCTTGTGAACAAAGTTGATTTATTTTTTGAGGAGTCGTTTTATAAATCAAGTTGACAGGTTTATTGAAAGATGGTCTTTTTGCTTATAACCCTTTGGAATAATAATTTTTAAGCTAAAACACAACTATATGTTCTCTTTTCTATGTCAGGATTATGAAGAGCTTATCACCACCACTGTAGTCATAATCTGTCTACGTGTTAAGGAAACTATTTTGTGATTATCATCAACAAAATATAATAAGCAAAACAATTTTCTAGTCCATTGGAGGAATGAAGGAGGATTGGCCTTTTTCACCACCAAAGGTTTAGTCATAGTCTTGGGTTGAAAAGCTGAGGAAACAGGGGGTCTTGGTAGTTCTGCCACCCTCAAAAGTGAGAGGAGCAGTTTTCTGGGAGACAGATTTCTCTGGGGCAGCCCCTAAATAAGAACATATGAAGAACCTGCAGGATCAGGCCAGTGCAACGGCAAACCAGATACCTGTGGGAAACCCACAAGAATGATTCGAGCACTAGAACATTCTCCTTTCCTGTGGTTTTTAGCAATGGGGAAAATTGTGGAACTCTCTCGCAACAGTGGTATTTGTGATGTCTCCTGTGTACAGCTTCTGCCATAGTTTGAAAATACCCTGGCTGTTAAGGGGTGCTGTGCAACTAAATAGCCCAATGATTAGCACTAGCTCAATGGACTCCCCCTGCCCCAATTCCTCTACTGTGTCATTCCCAAATCTGCTCCAGAAGGTTGAGGGGAACCCAGAACAGATTTAGGGAGTGCATGAGAGATGGATTTCCTGCTGTGCAAGGATAAGTCCTTGTGCTGATGAAAGTGACCACCTTAGTGCTATGTTGCATACAACCGAAGGTATCTTGCCTTGTGGGATCCACCATTTTTGTTCAATCTATAATATTCTGTTTTTGTTAGAATGACTTTACTTGTTTCTATCACTGCATTATTGTATTGTAATAACCCTCCCTAGGCCCTTATGGTGAAAGGCATGTAAGAAAACTTGTAAGTAAGTAAGTTAATGAGGTGGCTGGATGTCAGTGACTTAAGTCCTACATGGCTTAGGTCCAAGCTATGTGAAATACTAACCTTCCCAGGTTTTGAGATCTTCAGAGGAAGCCCTTATTCTGGTCCCACCACACTTGCAGGCCCACTTGGCTGGAGAGAGTCTTCTCTCACAGACTTTGGAATTCCCTCCCCAGAGAAGGTGGACTTGCTTCTTCTTTGCTGTGCTTCTGTCAGCAGGTGACTATTTTCTTGTTCCAACAGGGCTTTAGGAACTCATTGATTTAATTGAGGGACTGGTACCACGCTGTTTTTATTGTAATTATTGGTTTGTTTTTAAACAAAAATTATATATGCATATATGTTTAATTCTATTTTAAGGATTGTTTTTCTTTCTTCTTCTATGTTTTTCTTGTTCTTGTTTTTATCTGCAAGCCGACTTGAGTTCTGTCGAGAAAAGGGTTAGGTTTAATTAATTAATTAGTACTATTTTAGTTTTAAAATGAAATAACTGATGAATGGGGGAGGTGGTATCACCACAATGCATGGAGAGGAGAACTTTAAGCCTTTCATCCCCAGATGTAAGCTCAATGCCCATACTACATGCAACCATTAGCACTGGGGGGGAAACCTTCCCATTGCCAGGAAAGGAGGCAACATTTTACCAAGATTTTGGCTGCGAATGAAAAGTTTAAAAATGCTCATACACCACAGTTTCAATGACATCTTCCCCCCAACAACTGATATTTAATGTTTAAACACCCACAGCATGATTGCTAATCACTTCATTAATGCAACATGTAATTAGATTCTCCGTCTAAACAAGAAGACTCTTTGAGGAGAGGGGGGAACTTCAGGAAGCTATGGAGAGACCCTCAATTATTTCCTGTAACTCGCTTCTTTCTTGTTGTTTATTACCAGTTCTTTTCTTTCTCTCCCCCCTCCCCCTTTCCAAATTCAAAGGAATAATAAGTTTTAATTCAATGGCCTGTATTATTTAGTTTGCCTTTAAAGAAGGTACCCAAGGCTGCTGGTTAGGAAAATCTCTGCTGAGCTGTTGGCTGCTTTGTGCCACAGAAATGAATTATGCTTTGTAATTCTCTCAGCGACATGCTACTTACATATTGGGACCACCTGAAGGTTTGCCTCATGGGTGTGCTTTTACCATCGCTGCACACGCACACAAAAACGTAGCCCTTTAAAAATAACACAAAAAGGCGGCATCAGCCATGTATTTATATGAAAAACTCTTGATATTCATCCCTTGGAAAGGGGAAGCCACAGGAGCTATTGTCACCTCATCATTCTTAATGAGGAAAAAAGCAGTTTCAAGGAAATATTAACATGAAAAACACACTTGAACTGAACTAAGGCTGCAACCCAGCAGGGGAAGAAGAGGAGGAGGTGGAACTTTTGCAGTGTGCAGCTACAGTTATACACAGAGGATGTCATTTAGGGGGTCTGTGGGGAACAATAATGTTCATTTATTTCAAGAGGGAGAGGGAGGATAGTGGGAAGGAGACACACAAGGAGGTGGCTTTCTGAAGAATATGCAGTCTTTAAAAGATGTAAGGGGAGAGTGGGTTTTATAACTAGGAAATTAAGGTTATGGATTTGTTAGGCTTTACGGTACTGCAGGACGCTGTTGAAATCGAACAGTTTGATCCAGAGCTGTCAACTTTTTAAAAAATTATTTGTTCCTGTACTTGATCTGCAGACATTTAGCAATGCTAATGCTGGCCATCATATTTCAGATCAAGCTGCTGATCAAGGCCTAGAAACAGAACAGCAGATTTTACACTGTTCAGCTGACAAACCCAGCTACAAAGGATTTAGCAAAATGCATTTTTCAGACGGGGTCTGGAGTATGAAAAATGTAGCAATGGTATTCTAATGTGAGTTAAATCTACGAGGGGAGGGTTCTTCTTATTTTTAGCAGAGAAGCATGATGAATTCAGTGAGGAAGAAACCATCAGGTAGGAGACATTTTAGCGCTGAACATATGGTAAAAAAGTATATTTAAGAAATGTGTGACAAAGCTATATGGCTAAATTTACTGACACCTGTTCCTTAACAATCAGGAGTGGAAACATCATATTCTAGAACTTGCATTGAAGTTGTTTATTGTTTGGCTTGTTGATTTTTTGACTGCTTATATTACAGCAGAAAGTTGGAATATTGGTAAGTAAGCTGTCTAGAGTAGTTGTTTCCTGAATGCTCAGGTGACCTGGTCTGTTCACTATAGATACAATCTACCTTCTTCTCCAAGAGCTAATGTTTCTCAAAAAATTTAAACTTCATTGCCCTTTCTAAACTTACTTTGCCTTCTGGGAAACACACATAACTTTCAATCAGTGTGCTGTGATTGTAGTATGCAACAAGATCTGTAGACTGGGATGGATTAAAGATGTTAGCCGGCATTCCAACTCCACATCCCTGAGTTAGTTCACATACATGCCTCTTCAACGCCTTATAAGTGCAGTTGTTGTTGTTGGTGAACATTTGTCTTGAAAAACAATGGAGTGTGCCTCTGGGAGAGAAGTCAAACTGCTGGAGAATCACCACACCCACTATGGCTACAGAGACTCATAGCTGCTGCCTCTTGCATTGTTTTTGCCATGTTAGCAGCACTGAAGTGACCTCTCTGGGACACAAGTCTGGGCAGTGTGTATGGAGGTCCTTGGCTGCCCAGATGACACCTGCGGCTCCTAACTGCAGTGTCAAGTGGTGATTTGTGGGAGTGAATAAATCACCACTGATCAGCAGCACATTCAAATGACTTCAGAGGCAATGCTTTTTATAAGGGAGTCAGTCCATATAGGCAACTGTGTGAGTAACAGAAAAGTGCTAAGTAATCAACTTGAGTAATTCATGTGCATGTGTGCACAAACAAGCCAAAGCTACTTCTATGCTGACCCAATTGATAGAATGTGATCTTTTTAGAATTACAGTTCAGCACCTTGGAGAGAGACACACACAACCCATTCCAACAACAGCTGCTCTTCTAGTAAGATCAAAACACTCCAAGAGACCCAGCAATCATAACACCTCCAGAGATGTGTTGAGCTCTTTCCCTCCGGTTCAGAATCATACATTTCTGGGGAAAGGAGTTCCCAAAATGCCTCCTAGGTCACCCAATAACCTGAATATACAAAGCAAATGGTGTCAGGACCTCTTATGGTGCAACTTCTTTCGAAGTCTCTGTTTTGTCAGCTGGAGACAAACAACCATCACCTACTTCCATTTGGTTTCTCCAGATCTTCTCAAAGTCATTACTTCTGGATCCCTCCCTTAATTGTTCCCTCTCCACTAGCCCTATCTCTTTAAATCTTGGAGTTCAGCATCCATTTACAAGAGGACCTGTTCCAATCTGTTTTCTCCCATACAGAGAGCTGTTCTGCCAGCTCTCACTTCAGAGGAGAGAACCAAGACCCAACATTTCAGATGGGCATCTGCTATTCTAACCTGCCCCTGTTTCAGAGATGGAGAACCAGTGACTCTCTGCTGTTGGACTCCAACTTCTAACATGGCCTATGGTCAAGGATGATAGGGGAAACATCTGGAGGGGAATGGGTTCCCCATTCCTGTTATACCCCCCTAATCTCTACCATGTTTTAACACAGGCTCCCATGCAGTAGTTAGTGGTAGAAGAACCTGGTAGTAGTAGACACCGTGGTGGGGTGGTGGTGCCCAGATGTCCTCCCAACAGCAGAGCTGCTGCTGATTACCAAGAAGGAGAGCTCAAGGTGGTGGGTAGCTCAGCACAGTGCAGGCACACTGGAAGGAGCACCAGATTGGCTCTGTAGGTCACACTGACCTTCCGCTACCTGTCCCCTCCTTCTTGACAAGCTGCAAAAACTCAGCTGCCAGGAGGTCAGACAAATTATGGTTTTCCCCCATGCCATCTGCTATTGATATAAGGGCAGACAGTAGTAAACTCCACAAAGTTTGCACTTCTGCACCAAATTTGAACTTCAGTTCTTTAAATAACTTAATAAATAAGGGTTTTGTTTTGTTTTTTGTTAAAGTAACACTCATTGATGCTTAAAAGACACTCTGCTCTTTTCTAAAATGGTGGGCATTGGTGTGCTGTGTGTTCTCTCAATATAAGGAATAACAACTCCTGACCTTTGCTGTTTTTAATCAATAGCATCTTTTCTAAGTACAGTTTCTGTGATACATTTCTTAAAGAAGTCATCTAGAAAACCTTTGCACTATGAAACATTCATTTTTATTTTTCAAATAAGAAAGCAGAGCCCTAGCAGTATACCAATATTTCATTTTTTTAAATGAAAGGTCTGAATTAATGAAATATCCCCACATCCTTTACTAGCAGTGGATGTGCCTCCTTGTGGAAGTGTTTATCCTGCATTTTGTTTTCATGATTGCTTTCAGGGATGATGAAAACTGCAAGAAATCATAATCACTATAATGGTGTAGGGGGGAAGCAAGATGGATGGCAGTAAAATATTTACTGTTGTTGGTAAATAAATGGGAGTATTTGTGGGAGGAGAGGCCACCAGTGAAAGGATGCCCTCATTATATTTGAAAATAACTTTTGACTGTCCCTGGGAAACCACTTAACATGGACCCAGGAACCTGACATAGCACAAAATGACTGTGTGATGTAGGCAATGAAGGAAAGTGAACCAATTAGTGCTGAGCCAACCTGGGATAATTTCACCTCCCCATTTCAAGCCCATCCCACTTTTGTTGCCCTTGGAGGATGCAGTGGCACATACGTTGGATGAAGAGGGAACAATGTTCCCCTCCATTTGCTTCTGAAACAGGAAGGTGCTCACTTTTGCCTTTCACATCACCACAACAGGCAGCAGCAAATCAGAAAAGCAATGGCCATGTTGTTGTTAAGTTGTTTAGTCGTGTCCAACTCTTCATGATCACATGGACCAGAGCACGCCAGGCACTCCTGTCTTCCACTGCCTCCCTCAGTTTGGTCAAACTCATGCTTGTAGCTTCGAGAACACTGTCCAACCATCTCGTCCTCTGTCGTCCCCTTCTCCTTGTGCCATCCATCTTTCCCAACATCAAGGTCTTTTCCAGGGAGTCTTCTCTTCTCATGAGGTGGCCAAAGTATTGGAGCCTCAGCTTCACGATCTGTCCTTCCAGTGAGCACTCAGGGCTGATTTCCTTAAGAATGGATCGGTTTGATCTTCTTGCAGTCCATGGGACTCTCAAGAGTCTCCTCCAGCACCATAATTCCAAAGCATCAATTCTTCGGTGATCAGCCTTCTTTATGGCCCAGCTCTCACTTCTGTACATCACTACTGGCCATACAAATGGGAAAAAGAGAAGTTAGAGGTGTGTTTGTGTGACGTGCTTTTCTGTGCCCCCTGGTCTAGCAACCTTGGCATGGAAAACTGAAGTTCATGCATATTGCAGCTCATTTCTGTGATGGGTGTTTGAATGCCTTCCTCCTACAGTCCCAGTTAGGCAGTACATAGGACCAGGGCAGGCAGTGTAGAGGTGCATTTCTCAAAGTATGAAGCACTTGCAAGCAACTTGGGGAGATATGCAGAGACAGGTGTGAATAACGACAATGTTCTGAACCCCAGAGTCCCAAAATTATCCACGATTCTAAATCTGAGGTCTATCCAAGTGTATCCATAATTAAACAAAGGAAACTCTCCCTGGCATAGAATTTATATTAGTCAGGTAGTGTGAATGTCATTATATTACGGGAGCACATAAGAAGCAGAGAATGTACTATTTTCTTGAGAACTTCAGCTTTTATTTCCCCCTGCTTAAAACATCAAATTTCCTCTGGGACTAACATTCAGGACTCATTGGCACTACCAGTGTTGGGAATACAGACTTCTTAATGTTTCTACTAACAGGGTTACCTCACATCTTCTGATTTTGTTGACAAATTAAGAGAATGGATATGTGGTCCCCTTTGTCATTTCTGGTATGTGTGTGTATGTTTTGGGGTGTGTGTGTAATGTTTGTATTCTTGTTGCTCTTGTTTGTGTTTATATCTTGTGTATGGTAGAATAAAATTAATTTAAAATGAAAGAATAAATAAAAAGCAGCAAATTTTGACATCTTATAGCAGAAAATATAGGACCAAAAGTATGTGGGAGAAGCCTGCTTAACTGGCCAATCATGTAAAATTGACCCAACTGAAAAGACTGTTGAAACTCTTCAAAAGATGCCTAAGGAAATCAGACCCTCTTAGCAGTCTATTTTGCAACAAATGTTAATTCTTTAGTGTAGAACACACCCAGCTCAGCACACAATACTTTAATGTTCTAGACAACCAAAAACAACAACTACAGGGTGAGTCTTTTAAAAGAGGCCCCATGGAACATGTGTAGTCTGTATCCATGGGGCCTTTTGTAAAGGACTCAACCTGTACAATATGTACATGTACACCTTCCAGGTTTGAAATACAAAATGTGAAAAGAGTGTTATTAAAATCCTTTCCACTCAGAGCTTAATCCTGTAACAATAGCTGCTTGGGTCCAGTTATGTCAGAAAACAACATATCCTTAGCTTTAAGCCCTTTCCCCCATTCCCTGAGCTCTCTAGAACTACTCAGTGATGAGGAAAATGTTCTCTGGATCTGAACATGCCATCTATTCTTACTGTACATTTTGGAGGGTTGAGCATGCAGAGGGTGCATTCAGACATGGAGATTATTGTTAGTCCCCCCCCCCCATTATAATGCTAGTACTTCTATCCCAGATTGTTTTATATTGCATTATCTGTTGAATTTTGTAGGCTTTTTGACTGATATACTGTTAAAGGTAAAGGGACCCCTGACCATTAGGTCCAGTCGTGGCCGACTCTGAGGTTGCGGCACTCATCTCACTTTATTGGCTGAGGGAGCCAGCGTACAGCTTCCGGGTCATGTGGCCAGCATGACTAAGCCGCTTCTGGCTAACCAGAGCAGCACACAGAAACGCCGTCTACCTTCCCACCAGAGTGGTACCTATTTATCTATTTGCACTTTGATGTGCTTTTGAACTGCTAGGTTGGCAGGAGCAGGAACCGAGCAACGGGAGCTCACCCCGTTGCGGGGATTCGAACCGCCAACCTTCTGATTGGAAAGCCCTAGGCTCTGTGGTTTAACCCACAGCTCCACCCGTGTCCCTTCATATACTGCTACGTTGCACTAAAATCTTAAAGGTGTGAAAGAATTGCATGATAGATTTACTTCCCACCCCCAAATGATCACTTAAAACATGTAATTTTCAGTGTTAAATGGGTTTCAAACATTTTTCTGTTCTGGAAACAAGTATCATAGAAATGAACACTAAACTTGTGCTAGATTCTTCTAGTTTTCCAGAAGTGGCTTTTACATTATGAGAAAGATCACATAAAATTTGGAGATTATCATGTATGGAAACATTGTGAAAACAAAATGGAGTGCTGCCTGAATGCAGCCAAGGTCTGAGACTCAGGTAACCCCTTTCCTCAGAAAGCCAAGCCTTTAAGTTTTTTTGTTCCTGCATTGTTCAAGTTGCTTAAATCACTGCCTCACCTCCATTGATGCACTGGGATAAGTTCCTTCAACCCTAGCTAGCTCTACTCATTGTCCATTCCATCTCATCCGCTTGCCTTCTCTCCATGTTTGTTGTTTTATTCAGGATAGCCAGGGACTCAAGGAGCACAAATACATATATTGCCTCTTTTCCACTACATGCAGACCTCCTTGGTCAAAACACAGTTGCAAAACATTGAGAAGTAGGCTGTTATTTATGCCCAGAGATTTGTTCCTAGCACATGTCAAGGTGCAATGTGTGATCAGGAACATGTATAGGCTTGGTAACATGTGGAATCGCCACCTCAGGGTGGGGCACAAACCAGGTTCTGAGGTAAACTTAGGGGCTCTTGCAAGCATGCCTAATATGAGACATGAGCTCAAAAAGTATTGGACTCATATTAAAATCTGAGCTAAAGAAGAGTTCATAACTCTCCAGACCTCAATTGTCCATAAAGCTCAGAAAATAAACAAGTTATTTCCAATTGTGTCGGAAGTAACTCAATCTGACTCAATCTGAAGCAGGCTCAAAAAGACGTACATGGTGCAGCAGGCCCAAGTATTTTTTCAAAAATCACAAATATGACTTTCAAGTATCATTAGGACCTGGGGCCTAACGAACATAGTTTCAGTCAGGTGCAAATGAGTATTTGTTAGATTTGCTGCTTTTCAGAGATAATTCTTCTTTTTGACCTCCAAGAATGGCATTGTTTAGTGAACATGGCATTTTAAATTGTCTCATACCTGTACCATTATCTAATGCTTCACACATAAAAAAAATATTTTACCAGCAGTACAATGAAGCCAACAAACACCACCAAAAAAATAGAGCCTGAAGAAAATTTTCTTTGCTTTCGTGGTACAGATAGAAACCATTTCAACTCAGCACTTGACATGTAACATATCTACTCCCTCCCACTTCTTCCCTTCCCTCGGTTTCCCCTGACACCAGAGTGTAAACTTTGCTTACGGCAATATATATTTTGCAGAGTTTTGAAGGCAGGCATCAAAGATGAAATTCAATGGGTGCATCACTCATTTGGGAAATTAAGATTGGCTATGTCATGCTGAATTCCTTCTGAAGCTCCCTTTTGTCTTGCAGGGAGCAACTGTTTTGATCTGTTTGTCACAGCTGTAAGGGTACCCTATCTGTAAAAGCTTGATAAAAGTGCATTTGTTCTGCAAGCTAAAATATAAAGTGAGTTCCAGGCTTGGTACGGAATATCACAAATAGTGGACTGCACAGCTGGATGTAGAACTCGTGTAACTGTAGTCAAGGTGGATGACAAACACTATTTGACATTGTTGTTTTTTTACTAGGGATGCCAATTTGTTTTATAATGAATGGGGGTGGGGCTTAGAACGAAAAACACCACAAATTTCTAGCTGTTACAAAAAACAATGTTATTTGTATGAATGGGGCATTGCCCCCTTTGTCACTCATTCTGGGTGTGGAACTATTTTCTCCTTGCATTGCCTAGTGCCACATGGAGCATGTGTTCAGCAGTTGAGATTGTAGACTTGCCTTGCCTTCCTCAAGGCTAGATGCAATGCTGCCTCACCCCCAACCCCACCCCAAAATGTGCAATTTGAAGGAGAAGGGAGAGAAAAGGAGCATTATCAAGTGGCGAACATGCATGTGTGTACCAGACTTTACCTTTGGATAATAATAATATAATAAAACAAAAGATTAAAAATACACTAAAAACATCAGTCATTAAAAACTTCCCTAAACAGGGCTGCCTTCAGATGTCTTCTATGCACCAGATAGTTGTTTATTTCTTTGACATCTTATGGGAGGGTGTTCCATAGGGCGGGTGCCATTACCGAGAAGGCCCTCTGCCTAGTTCCCTGTAAACTCACTTCTCGCAGCAAGGGAACTGCCAGAAGGCCCTCAGAGCTGGACCTCAATGTCCGGGTTGAACTATGGGGGTGGAGACACTGCTTCAGGTATACTGGGCCGAGGCTATTCAGGGCTTTAAAGGTCAGCACCACCACTTTGAATTGTGCTTGGAAACATACTGGGAGTCAATGATAGAATGGAAACAACAGTTAAAGATTTAACAGGTTTTTCGGGGAGCTAAGTCTGTCTCCTTAAACCAATGGTAAGGAACCTCAGCCTTGAGGACAAAATGTGGCTCTCCCAGCCTCTCCGCATGGCCCTTGTGACTTCCCCCACTGCACACATTCTGCCTAGAGACCATTCCCATCGCTGGCCCTGCTTTGCAACCTTCTCTCTGCTGCCTATTTGCCTGGCTGGAATATATCCTTGAACTCCGACAGTGCATTTTGCTTGCTTGGATGGAGAATAGAAAGGGATGGGTGAAGAAAGTAACCTACCGTGCAAAGGTAAGATTTACATTTATTACTGTATCTGCTTTTGCCTGTGGTCCAGCTCACCGCCAGCATATGACCTCCGGACGTTTTCCCAGAGGGTAAAGTGGCCACGTTCCTGACCTAACAAAATACAGAAATAAAATGGCACTTAAAAAGAAAAAGAAAAAAGCACTTAAAATTGGAGCCCCATTCCCTTAGACCCAGGTGTCTATTGGATCTATCACAGTTTACAAGTTACACTGCTAAAAATAATATTCCCCCCCGTTTGTGTCATCCCCCCCCCCCACTCACATTTGGCAGAAAACATTTGTTGACACCTTGCAGTTTCCTTAGCAAAGCCATGCTGGAGACTAAAGGGAATAATGCTGTTTCTTTTGCCCTCCACTTTGCAGCCATGACACAAATAGTGCAAGCTAGTCGCTCCCGGGTCAAACTATGGTCAATCCTGACAGGAAGGAAACATTTTACTCTGCCCTGTTCACCAGGTGCAGTTTGCCAGTCTATCATCAGCACTGAAAGCAACCATTTTACATCACTCCAGTTAATTTGGGAGGTGGAGGGGGAAGCGGCTGCACATTTTAAACAACATACAAGTAATATTTCAAGGATTAAAAACATGAAGAGTGTTCTGTCTTAAGCAGGGTTTTTAAAGCTAATAAATAAACATTTAGATAATGGAGCTGCCATCTTAACAACTTTCCTTGAAAGATAAGCCACTCAGTTGAAGGTTTTAGGAACAATAGTATAAATATATACTGACATTCCTGTTTCTTTTTGTTTTTGTTTTAAATATCCCTTAGAGGCACTTAGAGCATTACAATCTATGCTTCAAGTGAATAACTAATGTATTCACTTTTGCAATGTGTTTTTGCTAACTCTCTTATATGGATATTCCCACCAGTTTCTCTACGGACTTGAGTCTCTTCACTTGGCACTTCTAGTGTAACCAGTGAAGTGGGTGGACTAGGATAAATTTCATTTGACCATACATTTCACTGAAAAGCACTAGGTCCAGTGCTCAGATTCTGTTTGCTGGCATCCCCCAGGTTTATAATAAATAATAAATAATAATAATAATAATAATAATAATAATAATAATAATAATAAAAATTTTTATTTATATCCCACCCTCCCCAGCTGAAGCCGGGCTCAGGGCGGCTAACAACAATAAAAATAAAACAGTACAACAGTACAACACAACACAACACTCTAAAATCATTTATTATAAAATTAATTCAAATCAAACCAATGGCAACCATTGGGCCAGAGCTCAGCAAAGATTGCCAAAGGAGGGAGTCAAGCTGTGCCCTGGCCAAAGGTCTTGTGGAACAGCTCTGTCTTGCAGGCCCTGCGGAAAGATGTCAAGTCCCTCGTCTCTCTCTTTTTAAAAAATGATATTTATTGAGATTTCCATTAAGAACATGTACAAAAAAAACAACAACAATAAAAAACAAACATAAACAAAAACAACAAGTATAGTTTCAAACCTTATTTTCTCAACCTACTTTCCCCGACTCCCTCATACCTCCCCGTTCTGTATTCTAATTTCATTATCCAGTCAGTAAATCCATTCCCTTATTTCCCAAAGTTTTTTGACAATTCCATTCCTTTTCTTAATCTACATCTCTGAACACCATATTATTTTCCAACCCATGTCATTCTAGCCTTCATTAATTTTATAGTATTTGTTAAGATAATCTTTAAATTTCTTCCAATCTTCTTCCACTGTCCAAGTCCCTCGTCTCTTGTGACAGTGTGTTCCACCAGATTGGAGCCACAGCCGAAAAAGCCCTGGCTCTAGTTGAGGCCAGCCTAACATCTCTGTGGCCAGGGACCTTCAAGATGTTTTTATTTGAAGAATGTAAGTTTCTCTGTGGGACATACCAGGAGAGGCGGTCCCATGGGTACAAAAAACAAACAAACCAGCATACAGGATGCTGTAAAACAGGATGCTGAACTAGATAGGCCACTTACCTGACCCAGAAGAGTTCTTCTTATGAAGATGTGCAAGCTCCTTCATCACATCTCATGCCAGAAGCAAGAGAAAAAGGATGTATGTGTTACTTAGTGCACCTTCTGTTGCTAACCCTTTGTAATATGAGAAGGCACCCTAGAGGATGAGCAGTCAGCATTTTCATCACAGTCCACATTGTATCATGAGAAGCATTAAGGCGACAATGAATTATGATGGTCTGGCAAGGAGCAACAGTGAGCTGTCAATATGGATGGGGCAGAAATTCAATTCAACTGGAATTTAATGGCAAACCTACCTTTCACTTTTCAAAACAATATGAGAAACGAAACACAGACATCCTAATAATTCACACTTCTCTGAATTTTGCAACGTGTAATCTGTACAAAATTGCAGATACTGGAGTAAAGTGTGCAAAAAAAAACCTGTAGTAGTGAAAATAACATACTACAATGCATTATAATAGTGCAAATTGCTTTGCAAAAAGTGCATGTATTAGACAAAATTGCATACAGACGATGTGCATCAGGAGAAATATGCATCAAAATGCTGGTGAATTGTCATGAGGGTTTTTTTTTTAAAAAAAAATGGAAACAGATGTGGAAATGAATTGTGGAGGATTGAATTTAAGATTAGAAAAATTAAAAACCCAGAAAAACTAAAATTGACAGGTTCTTCCAAGCTGTCACTTGAGTGGCAGTTTATAGCCACTTACCTGCTATGTAAGCCCCATCAAATTTAGCAGCACTTCTAAGTTATTGGCTGATGAAGTACCAGAGCTTAGCAAATGAATCTCCCTGTAAGTTGACATTGCTTACATTTTTTAAAAGTGAAATAATGATTTTAAGAATGGGGGGGGTCACTCTAAAATTTAGCCTGGGGCAGCTTTGAAATGTACAAGATTTTTTATGGTACTTCCTCACTACCTAGAAAGCTGAACATTGGTAAAAAACATCATCCCAGACTCCTCAATTTTTAGGAAAATCTAAAATGAGGTGGTTTTTAAAAAAAACATATTTTTATCAAATGTGGGACATGAAGTATACCTCAAAGCAGTTAAAATTCTTCTGCACTAGATCTAGAGCTGAAATTTGGTACACATTGTGATGGGGGAGCACATATGCTGATTATGATTATATCTGGCTTAGTTGATCTGACTAATGTCATTTTAGAAAGACAAAAATCATTAACAGAGACAGCTGGGGACAGTTAGTTCTTAATTGGCATGACTTCGTCGTGTGGCAATAATGGTTCTACCTATTCACCCATAAGCACCTCTTTCTATACAGAAAAGCAATAGCTTAGCTTGTTAAACTTCCCAAACAACAAATCAAACCCAGGCTAAATGCATTGAAAACATTGGCTTGCCTCCTCCCATTTCCAAAACATCTGTACTGAATGTAAGATTATTCATAGGCCCTGGAAAATTCATAGAAAAGGTCAAGCAGAGTATGGCTTTACTAAAATTTATTTCAGCAAATAGAGTGGTACCTCGGGTTACAGGTGCTTCAGGTTACAAACGCTTCAGGTTACAGACTCCGCTAACCCAGAAATAGTACCTCGGGTTCAGAACTTTGCTTCAGGATGAGAACAGAAATCGTGCAGCAGCAGCACAGCAGCAGGAGGCCCCATTAGCTAAAGTGGTACCTCAGGTTAAGAACAGTTTCAGGTTAAGAACTGACCTCCAGAACGAATTAAGTTCTTAACCCGTGGTACCACTGTACTTAGAAAGAGGCCTTAGATGACTGGACAGATTCATGGAGGATAACTTGTCAACAGCTGCTGCCACAATGTCACAGTCAGAGGCAATACAGTGGTACCTCGGGTTACATACGCTTCAGGTTACATATGCTTCAGGTTACAGACTCTGTTAACCCAGAAATAGTGCTTCTGGTTAAGCACTTTGCTTTTGAATGAGAATAGAAATCATGCTCCAGCGGTGCAGCAGCAGCAGGAGGCCCCATTAGCTAAAGTGGTGCTTCAGGTTAAGAACAGTTTCAGGTTAAGAACAGACCTCCAGAACGAATTAAGTACTTAACCTGAGGTACCACTGTAATGCTTCTGAATACCAGATGCTGGAAGCCACAGGAGAGGAGTGCTCTTGCGCTAGTGCTGGTTTCCCACAGGTATCTGCTGCATAGCTGTCAACTTTTCCCTTTTCTTGCGAGGAATCCTATTCGGAATAAGGGAATTTCCCTTTAAAAAAAGGAAACGTTGACAGCTATGATCTGCTGGGCCTCTCTAAGAGCAAATTCAGGACTAGATGGGCCATGGGTCTGATCCAACAGGAGCTTTTTATGTTCTCATAAGCATATCTACTAGAAACTTCTATGGCTCTCCGACCAGGTCTAGGTCTAGCTTGACTCCTAAATAGAACCTGACTCGCAGATTATCCAAGTGTCCCTATATTCCAGGGACAGTCCTAGATTTACAGAAGCCAGCCCAGACTTGATCCTGGAATGTCCCACTTTTCCTCAGGATGTCTCTATTTTCATTGGAGAAATGTCAGAGGGTGTGGGGTTGTACAACTTCTCCACATTCTGGTACAGTCAAACGGCTTAGAAAAAGTAGGGTGGATTTTTGAACATGACACTGAAACATGATTCTAAACGTGATTTCTAAATGTGTAATCCAAAATTGCTGTAGATAAAAAAGCATAAGGTAAAGGATAAAGGGACCCCTGATTGTTAGGTCTAGTCGTGACCAACTCTGGGGTTGCAGCGCTCATCTCACTTTACTGGCTGAGGGAGCTGGCTTACAGCTTCCGGGTCATGTGGCCAGCATAACCCAGCCACTTCTGGCGAACCAGAGCAGCGCACAGAAACGCTGTTTACCTTCCCGCTGGAGTGGTACCTATTTATCTACTTTGCAACGAATTTGTGAGTCAGTGACATGTTATTTGTCCCTCTCAGATTTTTATGTTTTTAATATAGTGGATTCGCAAAAATTCGGTCAAATAACTGAATATTTTGAAAGTTGACATGATAAAGATAAATCAGAGCAGTTAGCTGTAAACATCCCAGGCATGAAAAGTATTCATTTCAGGTTCAATTCCTCATCTTTACAGGTATCATTACCCACCCACAAACACACACAGTTCCATCTGCAAAACTGAAGACAAGAAGATCTGCAACACAGACAGTTAAAGGTCTCCAGCAAAAAGCTACAATTAATTTACACCATTGTGTAAGCTGGTTATTTAGGAGTGGGGCAGGGTGAGGGAGGTTTAACAACAGACACGAAACAAAGGTGAGAGAAAGCAAATTAATCAATAAAGCAAATTAAACAAGCTTTTGTTTAAAACAGTGTTAATCACAATGTCAGCATACATGTTAAACATTCCCTTCTTTCTTTTATAATACGAAATGGTATTTAACAGCAGTGGGATGTATATGTATTATTAACCTGTTTTGTAAAATAAAAAGATAGGAAAAGTGTTGCCTCAACTATGCAATTGATTCACCACTGGTGTAAAACTGTAGACAACTGGCAAAAGTTTTGAGGGAAAGGGTTGGCATCAATATTTTGGTGCCTGTGTATGGATTCCGCAGCTTGTTGGCCTCCTCACATTAGCCTGTGACTTGTTAACTGATGAAATGTCTCATTTACACTTGTGTTCCAATTTTCTGGAATGCCCTGTTCCCATTTGCTACCCCCGTTTGCAGGTGTTGAAGATGTGGAAGGGGAGGGGGGAAGGATCCTGACAATTTTCAGGAAAAAACTATTCAAATTATTCAGGCCACAAGGAAGGGCTGCTTCAGGGTGCTTTCTCCTCACAAAAAGCACACATATTTCTCTCCAAACTCCCCCGCAACTGCACTCCTTTTGTAGGGGAATTAAAAACACACACCACACTTCAAGTGAAGCAGTAATTTGGTAATGTTATAGAAAAGTAATGTTACGGAAAAGTTTAGATTATAACACTTCTGTTTGATATCTAGTTTTTCCATTTGGAGGTGGTGGGATTTTTGTGTGTGTTTGTGTGTGTAGGAGAGTCATTCAGTCATGTGACCTTCATATGTATTATTATTATTGATTTTCTTGATTATAGATTAGCTGTTTAATGATTATTTGTTGATGTTTAATTTTACTGTTTCTACTGGATTCTACTGGATTATTGAATATTGCTTTATTTGATATATCTTGTTTATTTTAAAGTTATTGTTACTTTTTATATTGGATCAGAATCTTACTGTTAATGTCTGATGTATTATTATTATTATTATTATTATTATTATTATTATTATTATTATATACCACCCCTCATTCAGAATATCCCAGGGTGTATCTTCACTGGTTTACCAGAGCACAAAAAATTAGCCAACTGTCTCACTCACCTAGATTAATTTCCCTGCAAATTTAAGAATATAATTATTCGCAAATGTGAGATACATTTCTCAGTTAAGAGAAATACTGTGATGTCTTTCACTTAATCAAATTGCAATGAATTCTCATTGAAATCCCTGTGCTACTCCAGATATCTTTAACTAGATTGTTGTCTTCAAAACAACTCTCTTAAGGCAATCTACACTAAAGATAAAACACAGTTTAAAACACACGCAAAAATAAACAAGCACAATTAAAATAAGAATACAACCATACAAGGCAGACACTCATGGTAAATACTCATTTATCCAGCTGTGGAAATCTGTCTGAATAAAAATGCCACCAGGTGTTTCTGGAAGGTGCAGATAGCGGGCTCCTGCCGTATCTCAGCAGGAATGATCTTCCACCGAACAGGGGCAGCCACACTGAATGCCCTGCTATGAGTTACTGCAGAGCACACTTCTGAGATTTTTGGAATGTGCAGAAGAAACCCTTCTGCAGACTGCAAAACACCACTGCAGTGTCACTCTCATTTGGGGAGGGGGGATAAGAAATAATCATGACAAGATTAATAATAATAATAATAATAATAATAATAATAATAATAATAATAATAATTTATTTATACCCCGCCCATCTGGCTGAGTTTCCCCAGCCACTCTGGGTGGCTTCCAATCAAGTATTAAAACAATACAGCATTAAATATTAAAAACCTCCCTAAACAGGGCTACCTTCAGATGTCTTTTAAAGAGAAGATAGCTGCTTATTTCCTTCACATCTGAAGGGAGGGCGTTCCACAGGGTGGGTGCCACTACCGAGAAGGCCCTCTGCCTGGTTCCCTGTAACCTCACTTTTTGCAATGAGGGAACCACCAGAAGGCCCTCGGTGCTGGATCTCAGTGTCCAGGCTGAATGATGGGGGTGGAGACACTCCTTCAGGTATACTGGACCGAGGCTATTTAGGGCTTTAAAGGTCAGCACCAACACTTTGAATTGTGCTCGGAAACGTACTGGGAGCCAATGCAGATCTCTCAGGACCGGTGTTATATGGTCCCGGCGGCCACTCCCAGTCACCAGTCTAGCTGCCGCATTCTGGATTAATTGCAGTTTCCGGGTCACCTTCAAAGGTAGCCCCACATAGAGCGCATCGCAGTAGTCCAAGCTGCAGTAGTCCATACACTGAGGATTCAACTGAGGGTGTATATCATGCCATTTTAAGAATAAGCCTAAGGAAGCACAAAAATCAGTTCCACTTTACTGTCACTGATTGAACATAATTTATTTCGGAGAACCACTGCTTTTTCTGGGTGTACTCAAGGATGTAATAATAATAATAATACATTTTTATTTATACCCTGCCCTTCCCGGTTTATAAACCGGGCTCAGGGCGGCTAACAGCAAATATAAAACATTGATTAGAATGCGACTTAAAAACAGCATAAAATACAACATAAAATGCAGCATCAATATCAAAAATTCCAAAAATTCAGGGGTCATTTTGGGGCGAGAAAAAACAAACCAGTCAACAGACATCAAATGATCACCAGGGCTAACTGGCCAAGTTGGTCCTACTAGGGCCAGCAAGGAGATCAGGGAAGAATTTAAATGTGGGGTCCCAGAAAGGGTTTCTTCATAGAAGAGGAAAGGGGAAAAGGGAATACAGGATCAGGCTAATTTAAATTGAAGGCCAGGTGGAATAGCTCTGTCTTAAAGGCCCTGCAGAAGGAGATCAAGTCCTGCAGGGCCCTAGTCTCATGGGACAGAGCATTCCACCAGGTTGGAGACATCACTGAAAAGCCCTGGCCCTGGCGGAGGATAGTCTGGCTTCCTTAGGGCCTGAGACCTTTTAGTTATTACTATTCATGGACCTTAGGGTCCTCTGCGGGACATACCAGCAGAAGCAGTCCTGTAAGTAGTACCAACACCCTTTTTTTCCTAGAAGAAACACACTGGTTAAAAGTGTGGCACTCACAGTGGGACAGTCTCCTTTGAGAAGTTGTGGACTCTCATTCCTTGGAGGTTTTTATGCAAAGGCTGTATATCCATCTATCATGGATGCTTTAGCTGAGATTCCTGCATTGCAGGGAGTTGGGCTAGAGATGAACATTGGGGTCTTCTACTATAACAACTTCATGGTGAGTACTGGCACCTTTTTGTCTGGGGGCGGGGAAGCATCGCAGAGAACAAAATGCTCTCTTTTATTATGTGAAGAACTTTCTAGCAAGGGGAATTTTACAGCAAGAAAAGCACAGGCAATGGAAATATGAGCAGGATCTAAACCCAACTGGTGAAAAGAAGCTGGAAGTGGCCTAACAAGGACTTGAAGAAACTCCTGATTTCACTGCCTGCACAGGCCTACAACAATAGGTGCTGTGGTGTAATGTGGAGCCACAAATTGCCAAAATGCATGGGTGGGTGGCTGTATTTGGCTTGTGGGTCCAAAATTGTCCATGCCTGCCTACATCCACCCATGCCAGCCCCATCAGAGTCATGAGCACATGTCTCTGTAATTCGTCGAATTCAAAACCTGGTAGTATTATACTCTCATCGACAGGAATGATAAATGCTTTGCATTATATGCTCAACATTGCAATAAACAGAACATTCTTGTTAAAAGACCGCTTCCTTACATGCCGACAATGAGCTGATGAGCTGCCAGCTCTAAATATGCATCCTTCATTTATAAATAAAACACACAAGCCTCAATCATGAAGTTCTCCATATTTAAATAAACATCCGAGATCTGTCAGTCATCTAATCATTTCCCTACTGTACAAACAGCAGCAATTCACCCAGCCATAACGCTCCTCCATGTGATAAATGTGTGTACTTATGGACGGTGGTTCCAAGGCCAGCCTTTCTATAATCATCTTTGGCCAGTAATCACCAAGCATGGATTTTGATGATAGAGTGTCCCCGTTATGAAAGAGCAGCTATGTTGTGTTAGGTCAACCATTTGCATTCTAAGTAGAGTTTAAATATGTATTTCCTTGACATATTGGAGCTGTTACAGCTTACTGGGTCAATAAGGCAGTCTGCAAACACTCCCGAAATAGATATTTATCTAATCTGTATTTTAGAGCATCCACGGTTGGGCAGACACGGCATAATGGCTACTTTAGAGCTGCTGTAATCTGATTTTCTACTGTTCTTTCTGAATAAAGAGAGATGGAAATTAACCAGGACATACTAAGAACAGCAACAAATACAGGAAGAAGAAGAAAAAAAATCTCATTTGAGGTAGCCGTGTTAGTTTGTTGTAGCAAAAACAACTGAGTTGTGTGTCACCTTAAAGATCTGTTAGTCTGTTAAGGTGCCATAGGATTCTGTGCTGTTTCTAAGGGAATGTTTAAGTACTAAATAAAGTTACCATAGGCATATTCAGTTTACCAGGGACAGTCCCTATTTACTTCCTGTCCCTAGTAAATCGTTATCTGCATTATGATTTTGGAGAGAATTTGAGCATTCCTTCTACAACTGGGTTGGATCCTGGCTAATCTATGCCCCCTTGATTCCAATTGGTCAACTCCTAGCATGGCTACAGCTCGATCCTAACCTGGTCTACACAGTAGAAAGTCATGTTGATTTAATGAGACTCACTTGTAAATATGGTTAGGATTGCAGCTTAAGTTTGCAGCCAACCTATTGTGCTTGTGCAAGTTCCTAGAGTTAGGGAGCCATCTTATGCACAATAAACTGGCATAATGCAAGCTGGCGCAAGTTAAATCATTGTAAAATTGCACCAGATCCAAACCCTGTTTACCTAAGCCTGGCAGGAGGGCAACAAGACTTTGTCAAGTGGCCAAGTCACATTACCAAAACGAACGAGCTTAGGGTCCAGTCTAAGTTCCCTTAGAACTTAGGGCACAGCCTGACTCCCTCCTTCGGCAATCTTCGCGGAGCTCTGGCCCAATGGTTGCCAGTGGTTTGCTTTGGATTAATTTTATAATGAATGATTTTAGAGTGTTGTGTTGTGTTGTGTTGTGTTGTGTTGTGTTGTACTGTTGTACTGTTTTATTGTTGTTAGCCGCCCTGAGCCCGACTTCGGCTGGGGAGGGCGGGATATAAATAAAATTTATTATTATTATTATTATTATTATTATTATTATTATTATTATTATTATTATTATTATTCTCCTCCTCTGCCCCTGCCCCTGACATTCCTGCAACACCCCTTTGGGGGGACTTACACCAGACTTGGTTAAACAAGCCTTGGCTCAGCAGGGACAAGCGTATCTTTGACAAACTCAAGGGGGAGGACTTAATGCTGGCTTCTCGGTAGTGGTGCCCTCCCTCTGGAACACCTTCCCTTCAGATGTCAAGGACATAAATAACTACCTGATTTTTAAAAGACATCTGAAGACAGCCCTGTATTGGGAAGTTTATAATGTTTGATGTTTTAGTATGTTTCAATATATGCTGTGAGCCGCCCAGATGTGTGGGGTATAAATAATAAAATTATTATTATTATTATTATTATTATTATTATTATTATTATTATTATTATTATTATTTGCCTGGCTGAACAAGAGATCTGCTGCATCCTAAGCTGCTCTTCCTGGTGGATCTTGCCACTGGATTGCCCTCCTTTTGTTTTCTTTCCTTTTTTGCTGGCCTCTTTTGACTTTCACCCTGGGGGAGAAAACCTTTGTGGTGGAGTGGCCTGACACAAGCTCAGGTCCTTTTGATTGATGCACACTTATCGTGCAATCATTTCGATTCCATGCTCTCCTAATTGGTCAGGTGATGAGCATTTCCATAAGGTTACTCGTTGCAACCTTGCGTTTTCACAAATTAATAAATAAGCTGAAGTTCAAGGCTGCATTCTCTGGGTTTCAGTTAATTTTTGTTGCTGTTCTGGCAGGATGGAAGCCGGCCATGTTTCACACAGCTGTCCAATTAGAACTTCCCCAGAGTGATAGGCAGTAATGAAATATAAAGGGAGGTTAATGCTGAGCTTGGCAGGGCTGTCATTGACAGTAATAGATATGGGCAGCTCCATCACTCTGGAGGACAGATGTGATTTTTGGTCCTTTCCTATTTGCTCTGGGTATGTGGAGTGATGCTACGGTTTTTCATTGACTATCTTAAGCAGCACATTTATGCGCTCGAAAGAGCTGAGTTGCTCAGATTAGCACACCTCAGTGCAGAGGGCCTGCAAAATAAAAACTAGCTGACTGTAACCTTGGAACTGGGAAAAAAAGTCTTCACGCAAAAAGAAAAGAATAAGTTTATTTCACTCAGAACAACTCTCCCTGCGCAACTGCAAGAGATTATATAATTATTTACAAATAACAGAGCCCTGATCAATCAATGTCTATATCCTGATATCAACATTGGCAGGCTATACTTAGAAGCACTGTGGCATTTCCTTGCTTTAAATGATACAGGTTGCTTTGTCTCAGTAAATAAAAATAAGGACTGGGTCAAAACTTACCCACCGTCCGCAAAAGACCCAGCATTTCTCTTAAACATGTGAAAATTAAAGCAGTTCTCATTTCACTGTGAAGAACTTTGGGAGGGGATCAGAATCTGGCAGTTCCGATATCAAGTGAGAACTGGTGTACCAACTTGAATAAAATATTGGGGGGCACTTAAGTCCTGCCCTCCATAACTGATCACATGACACAGTGCACAGGCACTATTTGATTGGCAATACCCATCAACCTTGGGGGGCCCAGCCCCCCCAAATATTTCATTGGGTGTCTGAAGACCCCTCAGCCTCTATGAGTTGGTTCCTATGAAAGAGAGAGAGAGAGAGAGAGAGAGAGAGAGAGAGAGAGAGAGGGAGAGAAGTGAGAAGATGGAAGAATGCAATAAGGAGAACATAACAGGAAAACTCACAATTGGAAAAGGTGGCACATACAGGATTAAGAGAAGCTAACACTCCAGTCTTCATCATCATCAAATAGGATGGGTTTTATACAAGCTGAATCTTCAACAATTAATCCGTAAGATTAGAAACTAGAGGGGAAGTGTTATAGTCACAGCATCGGGAGGGAGTGGAAGTTCACCTCTTCCAAATCTATAAATGAACAGCACGATTTGCACAACTCTGACATACCACGTTGAGTTTGGGATTCCTAATCACACAGATAGTGTGGGGAGAAGGACGGTTGTTGATTTACCTGCAGTGTCATAAAGACACTGGTTCCTGCATAGTCATCTGTTTTCCTATGGTAATTATAACCCTAGAGTGAAGGATTTATTGGGCCCTCACTCATAGATGAAAGGTCTTGGCTTCCCCAAATATAGCCTATGGCTTTTTCCTCCCCTTGAGCTTTCTCCCATTCATGTAGTGATGAAGACTGAGACAAGAACTATGGGCCAAACTGACCTGCAGTGTATGATTTATTTAATTTTTACTTTTATTTTGCACTGGTGAGCTACCACATAAGCCATCAGCCTTGTATTCTCAGGGGGCTGTTTTTACAGGTGGCGCTGTGGGTTAAACCACAGAGCCTAGGACTTGCCGATCAGAAGGTCAGTGGTTTGTATCCCCGCAACAGGGTGAGCTCCCGTTGCTCGGTCCCTGCTCCTGCCAACCTAGCAGTTTGAAAGCACATCAGAGTGCAAGTAGATAAATAGGTACCGCTCTGGTGGGAAGGTAAACGGCATTTCAGTGCGCTGCTTTGGTTCGCCAGAAGCGGCTTAGTCATGCTGGCCACATGACCCGGAAGCTGTACGCCGGCTCCCTTGGCCAATAAAGCGAGATGAGTGCCGCAACCCCAGAGTCGGTCACGACTGGACCTAATGGTCAGGGGTCCCTTTACCTTTACCTTTAAGAAGTATAAAGGGAACATTCCCCAAGTCCTTTGTGCATCCTCATCTCCCAAAGGTAGATTGAATTCCCTTTGTCTACAGCTCTGATTTAGACACAGCATAATCTTTTAACTGAAAAAGTATTTCCAGGACTGCTTTGCTCTAAAACTTTCCCAAAACTCCACGAAGAAAACTTGGCTGGATTTTTCCTTGCCAGTCAAGCTTTATATTCTTCACGATCCCCAATGGTTTCCCTCTTGAAATCTTTTGCACTATTGTTCTGTACCTGAAACAGTAAAATAATTGATATCATATGACAGTTACATAATAAAAGTGCCTCCAGCACTTCAGTCCTCGGAGCTTCACAAGATGTGCCTTAGGTAGCAAAACACATTACTTACAGATAATTGATCCAAATATTATATTCTGTTACTCATAAAGAATTAGTGCTCTGTTCCCAAGATCCACAGTCAAATCTATTAGTCATCAGATTTATTTTTTTAAAGCTGTCTTTCAGTATCTCCTTAAGTGACACCTTTTCCTTCAGTACATCATGTTGTGTTCTGACCATCATCACAATTCATGTCCAACTAGTGAAGAGATAGAATTTGGCTCCCTAGATAATGCAGCTAAAGGAAACCTAGAAACAGCTTGAGGCGAGATCTTTGCCATGTTTCTCTAATAAATTCAAATAGGAGTCATACTGAATTCTGTGGAGCTTATATTTCTGCATGGCAAATCAACTTCTGGCATGTTTTCACATTCAAGGATTAATAAGATTGCATCCTGAAGTAAGTGATCATATTGTGCTGTGAACAGATTGCTAAGTCTATTTTTTCTAATAGACAGAAGGAGGTGGAGTCCAGAGATTCATGCACACACCCAATAAACCTATAAAATGATCTGAGACAACATGAAGTGCCATGGGAATTCTTGTCTCCATAACAGTCCACAGTTAAAAATCTCTGAAGCAACCTCTACACAACCCTAATCATGCAAATGAACTTATTCACTGGCAATTTATTAGGAAGCAATGAAGTCTTCCATCCTTGGTCCTCCACCAACTCATTGGTCAGGTTCTTAATTACAGAGGAGTGCACTGGAGGAAGAAATCTCCAAGTACACACCAGGGCAGTTTCACATGTTACAAAATTCAGGGGAAATCACTTGTATTTCCTGTTATCCGTGCTCCCCCTTGGCCCATGCCTGAATTCAGAATTTGTGTCCTCTACCTGGTACGAAATGCACCTGTTGTCCCCTGGCATCAGAAGCATGCATCTCTCAGCAAAGAAAGGTGCACTTGTGCCATTCACACAGTAGAAAGAGCTGCAGAGAACAGAACATGTGTGTGAATCTTCCTTCTTGTCACCTCCCCCTTCCCTGAATCCCATAATGTTTGATACTACTATAACTCTCCCTTGTGGTTCGAGGGCCCGACCCCCGCGGAGTGAAATGAAGACACAAGGACACGTGATATAAGGTTAATGGGCTAGAAAAGGCCACAACTTTATTGATTACAGCAATGAAAAGGTATTGGCTTAGGCATTGGATCAAAACAAGTGGGTTTATTCACCAGGGGTTCATCACCTGTTGATGCTAATCCAACTATAGGCTCACCCCTGCTGTCACCGCGGGTCGTGCCATGGCCTCCCGCCAAGCAGGCATCGGACAGAATACACGACCGCCAGATTCCTTTAACGGAATACCCCTAAAAATTGAAGGCATAGGCGATGGCCACACCTAGCACTTCGACACACCACAACACATTATTCCAATGACGGGACGACGATGAGGAATGAGGAATGAGGCCAGGGAAAGGCTGGCATTGCAGCAAAAGGCTGCTGAACACGCCCCCACCGCGGCACCTGGTTGGGTGGCCACCGGGGGGGGCGTGAGTGCCAGCCAGGTGAGCTGGAGGCAGGGGGCAACGCCCCCTGCTGGGCGGTGCTCGGGCTCCCGCCCACAACCACTCCCCTCTCTTGCAGGGAGGAGAGTCTTTGTTGTTGTTTTCTCTGGAACCCAACCATCTACAAAATGACAATATGATTTTGGGAAGACTAAAGGATGTTGGATATTACATTATTAACTTTATATTACACCTTTCCTCCGAGGACATCAATAGAGCGTACATGGTTCTTCTTTCCATGTTATCCTCACCATAACCCTGTGAGGTGGGAGAGACAGATAGAAGGTGATTGGTCCATGGTCACCCAGGGACCTTCATGGTTTGAATGATGCTCTCCCAGGTAACAGCCCAGCCCTCTAAACACTACACCACACTGGATATATTTTCTCTGGAAGTTAGTATCAACTGCCTTAAAATGATCAGCTGCTAGAGGCTCAAGAATGTCACTGCAAGTTTGGAAGCCGATTACACATTACCTGCATTGTCTTCATTAGAACATGGTGAAATTTAAAGTAATCCAGTTCTCTTGCACCACATCAATGAATATCTGCATTTTTGCATCAAACCCAGGCAAAATATTGGGAAATATTATCACTGATGATTATCACTAAAGAATTTCCTCCACTCTTGGCAATATACTATTGAACGGTTTTTCTCTAGATGGCTAAGCACTCACACTGCCATCATGGTAAGCCACCATTTTCAATGAATTTTAAAATCCCAGTCAACTGAATATCTTGGCTGAAAGTTGTTGTTCCAATGCTCATTTCCTTGAGATAACATAACCCAAGACAGCTCACTGTGGAGGAGTAATGTGAGTTTCTGAATCACCAGTGCAGTGCTGGAAATGCTTTACTGCTTGCTCAGAGATGTTTGGGGGCGCAGGCAATAGAAAGTTAGAGAGATAAAATACAGACTTTATGAGCAGTAGGCCTGGATTCTTATTCAAAACTTGGAGCTTCTCTACAGTTTTCACATGCTTTTCAGTTTTGAAAGGAGCCTACAGAAACAGAAACAAACAAGAGATTATATGTACATATATATATCCCGTTATTTTCTTCTATATGCTGTGCAGTATCCAGAACATATTGATTTTTCTAGCTCCCAACCTTTAAAACTCATCTTTGCGAGTGATAGTCAATAATATTTTTTTCTGTTCTCAGGACAAACTTGACACACACACCCTCAAAGTAAAAAAAACCAGTTGTATTATTATTATTATTATTATTATTATTATTATTTTGAGATCAGTGAGCTTCTCCCCAAACGCTATTGATGTAGACATACTTTTAAACACACCTCTGTCTGTGGCAGAGCTTCTCTGACACAAACATACAGTGGTAGCTCAGGTTAATTTGTTCTGGAGGTCCATTCTTAACCCGAAACCCTTCTTAACCTCCGGCGTGCTTTCGTTAAATGGGCCACCCACTGCTGCCGCACCACTGGCGGACGATTTCCGTTCTCATCGCAACCCGAGGTACTACTTCCAGGTTAGCGGAGTTTGTAACCTGAAGTGTTTGTAACCCGAAGCATTACAGGTACCACTGTATTTCAAATGTAAGTCTGGGAGACTCTGATCAACGGTGACTACATAGGAATGGCCACTTACCTGGTTCAAGGGTGAGAGGCTGTTGCAACCTGCTGTGGCCACTCCAAATGCCCCACGAAGCCTTGCCATCTTGTCTAAGCTGCTATCTGCTTCTCCCAGCCACCACAGAGCATTTCAGGTTCCTTCCTGGCCATTCTTCAAATTCAGCCTATCTGTGGTAGCCTGGGGAGCAGCGCTTTGCGGAATGGACCTGAAGGGTGTAGTCTTCGCTCAGGTCCGCTCCCTGACAAATTTGAAGCCAGCAACACAGGGGCAGGGAGCAAGGCTGTCATCACTCCTCCCATAAAGAGTGACCTAAACAGAGTCCCCTTACCTAATAGTGGGGCTAGTTCTATGCTTCCTGTTATTCTCATTAGCATTACTATTAACTTCACTGTTGCTCTGATTACTGTTCAGGTTCTTGGGGAGCTGGTACAGAGGTACAAGAAGCATAAATGAAAGAAAGCAAGGCTTTCATTCCACAGGGAAAGCAAGGTTGGCATTTGGTTTATTATTTGGTAACATGGTCTTTGAAGTGTGATCAATTAGGAGGCTCTCTCAGAAAGAGAACAGGAGTTTGTATTGACCTCCAACGCTGCTAATATTCCCTATGCACTACTAAGCCTTGTTTGAGCACTGCTGTGCAGAATGTAATGCCGTCTCCAATATAAAGCTCACCGTATCTGCGTGTACACATATATGCAATTCATGCATGCACACACTTGATATACTATTCAGTATAAATTTGTACAAACAAAAACAACAGCCTAGTCAGGGAGTTGGATATTGTTTTCTGAGAAGCAACTTTTGGATTGGAATACTTGAAAACATACATTTTAGGTAATGACTAGATTCATTTTCATTTTTTCCAGGCTCTGAATATCACTAATTCAAAGGTGCAGCACACAAAATTGATCTGTTGATGCGAAATGGTTTGATATCCCTTTATGAAATATTTTATCAGCCATTTGAAGGATGCAGTTTCAACCAAGATCTTTTGGTGCATGGATAGGCAGACTAAGGCCCAGGGGCCAGATTCGGCCCAATTGCCTTCTAAATCCAGTCCATGGACAGTCTGGGAATCAGCGTGGTTTTACATGAGTAGAATGTGTCCTTTTATTTAAAATGCATCTCTGGGTTATTTGTGGGGCATAGGAATTCGTTCACCCCCCCAAAAAAAGTATAGTCCAGCCCGCCACAAGGTCTGAGGGACAGTGGACCGGCCCCCTGCTGAAAAAGTTTGCTGACCCCTGTTTTGCTGCATTGTCTCATGTGCAATATGGGGGTAAAGATTACTGACCTCCTTTGTAGGATTAAAGCAAAGTAATGTATGTAAAGTGCTTTGATTATTCTGTTCGATTTCCAGAACATTCTTAAACTGGGGCATGGCTTCTGATTGGCTGCAGGAAGTTCCTGTAGCCAATCAGAAGCCACAGAAGTTGCATCGGACATTCGGGTTCCAAAGAATGTTTGCAAATCGGAACACTCACTTCCAGGTTTGCGGCGTTTGGGAGCCAAAACGTTAGACTCTCAAGGCATTCAAGATCCAAGGTACGACTGTATTTAAATGGCTTATTATTGGAGATGATGATTAGAAAGATATTCCTACTCAAGATTCAAAATCCCTTTGATCTGTGTAGCGTCCAATTGGGGGAGTATCTACAGTATAACACCCTATTCCTTAAAACTCTAATCCAGGGATGGAGAACCTCAGATCCATGGTTCAAATGTGGTCCTCCAGGCCTTTCTATAGGAGGCACCACATACAAAAGATTGTGTAGAACCCACCACCCCACTTATCATCTTCCAGTCCTAAGTGAATAGGATCCACACGCATCCTTTTCTGTATGTATGTATCAGAAGACTGCATTGTAGCCTCCTTAGGACAAAAAATGTATACACATAATCCCAGCTGCTGCTTTAAGGAATTGCAAATTGGCAGTAGAAATTGATAGGAATGGGATGCTTACTTCTTCCAGCACCTGCTACTTGGGAGCTAACCTGTGTTCAAAGGAGATCAGCCCATGTGAAAGAGAAGTGGCAGCGGGGAGGGGGGGAGCAGGTGTTTTGAGGTAAACACCTGTATCCCAACTTCTCAGCTGACATATGAAGCCATTGCAGCGTTAAAAGGTGCCTGTGTAATATGTGCTTGCTGATTTTTCAGTTTCCCGTATAGTGCTGCTTAAAATGCCACTTTTATACATCGCAGTTGCACTGAGATTATTTGTCGACTAACTCTGCTGATCCTTTTCCTTCCCACAAAGGCTTTCAAATTATTTTATGCCCTTTTGGATCGTAGCCATAAAACAAACACCACTTCCAAGCCTGTCTCAGCAGCAGTTTCTTTATAGGAGCAGAAAAGTCTATCATGGGAAGGAAATAGGATGGTTCTGCATATGAGTCTGACCTGGGGTTTTACATCTATTGCTGTTTAATTTCTTAAAAGTCTCTTTTGTGTATTCTTCCCCCTCTCCCCCCAGTCATGAAACACAAGAATAAACAGCTCCAAAGTGGTGTTGACAGGTGACCAAAATGTGAGAGCACTATACGCAGCACTGGGGAGAATATTCAGTCAAAAATGGCCCAGTTATGTCTATTTAGAGCTCTAAAGTTATATTTTATCTTCTCACTCTGTCCACTTCGTTCATTTCCTTGTGTTTCATTTTTAAGCTGTATCATCCCTTTGCCCCTCACTCAGAAAAATACAGAGGATACAATGAGATAAAGAAATCCCCGTTGTATTTATATCACATGGTAAAGAATGCTTGTGCCAAAATCCTTGCTTCTCGGACAGGATTTTCTGACTTCCCCACACTGGAAAAAAACCCATGTAGAATCTCACACAGCAAAATGTGCTATAGAATGGATATCTGACCAAGGTCCTCACTGATCCTCTTGGCTGAGTCAGTTCCTTGGATCTGTTAGCCATTCTTTCCCACAAATAGCAGCTCACACAAGTTATCTATTTGTTTGGGCAGCACAAGGTCAAAGCAACGGACTTGAGTAAGATTGCTCCCTCCCTCCATAAACTAGAAAAGTCTCAGTTTTGTTCCATTTATCCAGTGGATCTGAGTTTTATAATCTTCAGCTCCTCCCACGTGTATTTTTAAAAACAATTTTATCATCATTATATTAATTCAGCAGAACAACTTGGTCACAATAAGGAAATTTTGCCCATGGTATAACCATTTTCCATCCTTCTACTTCTGTGGCACCCTATCGGTACAACCTAGCAATTCCAAAATATAGATGCATTTTTACCCTCGCAAGACTGAATGTATTGCCCTAGGCTATACTTGAGGGAAAATTTCAACAGATTCCACATGGAAAACACTTATGTCCCTGTGGAGATGGCAGTACCGAATCGGTGGTGCATGCCCTCCTGGCGTGCACTCTTTACAAAGACCTGAGGAACGAGATTATCATCCCTCTTTTATTGTCCATTTCTGGTCATCCAACCACTGCCACAGTGTCTTTTCTCCTGGCAGATCAAGAGAAGCAGATAACAGCAAAGGTTGCAAGGTTTTTAGCTGGGGCAATCAGAATAAGGTCCACTGTTTGACTGCTGATTCAGGATCCTAACCTGTGTTTCATTATAATCAATTTTTAATTTTGTTCTGTGTATGTCGCAATGCTCTTTCGTTGCTATGGCCGATGGCTAACACAAATAAAGTTTTATTCATTCATTCATTCATTGAGCAGGGCTTAAACAAAATTGTTTGCGTAACTTTATACATTTCTCAAACAAGTTGCCACAATGGTTTTTACATCTTGCTGTAAATCAGTTTGTTTTTTTTAACATATCTTGCTATACTATATTTTTGTAAGGAAAATGCTCATCGTGCTGTCGCTTACATGTAGCACCCTGATGCTTCTGTTCTCAGTGCATGGAAGGAAATGAGTCTGTATAGTTTTCTCAGTGATGCAACTTACACACTTGGTTGTGACTGATGCAGCTCGATGAAAATGCCAAAGGAAGCCATACTATCCTTGGGTCCTTTCAACCTTTTATTTGCACCAGCCATGCTGATTTCTATGCTGAAGTGGAATCCTAGCAATTTTAGGACAACAACTAGAATCTTCCTTGCAGTATTGGGTGTGGTTTTTTTACTATGCCCTTGTTCTATTGGTATGGTCCATACCACAAAAAAGAACCATAAGGTCACTCATACAGCTGCATCCAAAACTCAGAGGAAGGATACTATATTGTGTAGTCAATAATTAACATATTTACTACATCTCTACATATTTACAACACCAGCATGGTGTTGAGAGCCAGCATGGTGTAGTGGTTAAGAGCGGTGGACTCATAATCTGGTGAACTGGGTTCGCTTCCCCGCTCCTCCACATGGAGATGCTGGCAGTGGCGTAGCATGGGTTGTCAGCACCCGGGGCAAGGCAAGTAATTTGCGCCCCCTAACCCATGAATTTGCACCCCCTAACCCGTGGATTTGCGCCCCCTAACCCTAACCCCCAGATGTTGCGCCTGGTGCGGCCGGGCCCCCCCTGCACCCCCCACGCTACGCCACTGGATGCTGGGTGACCTTGGGCTAGTCACACTTCTCTGAAGCCTCTCAGCCTCACTCACCTCACAGAGTGTTTGTTGTGGGGGAGGAAGGGAAAGGAGATTGTTAGCCGCTTTGAGACTCCTTAAGGGGAGTGAAAGGCGGGATATCAAGTCCAAACTCCTCCTCCTCATCATCATCTTTCACACATCCACATATTCGTAAACTGGACACTATTCACACAGTATCATTGTATTTCTGGCAAATCTCATCTTGTGTTAAAAGTGATCATGAGCAGAATCTCCTTTGCTCTCCAAAATTGCAACGAAGATTCAAAACCTTTCTCTCTTGGAAGCCAGTTTTTCAAGCCTTCCTTCCCCTCAAACCTGGAGCTTGTAAAAGAACAGCTCCTGTAATCCCCTTTTAAATGAGGCATTCAAACTTGCTGAGTCTCCACAATGAGCTCTTGCCAGCCAGCACTGTTTTACTGAGCCATACATCATAGGAGTGACGGCGATCTGATGATGTATTACATTAATGCATCATCAGTATGACAGAACTCTAATGATGGATGAATACTACATCATCCAGGAAAAGCTCCCACATTTACTGCTTTGGTAAACCTGCTTTTATACACATATTCACACATTGTAAGTCTAAACCTCTACAAATTCGGTCAACATTTTCAATTTTGAAGAAGAGCCCTCAGATCCACGGGCAAATACATGCTACTATAATCCTAGGGATAATTCATTTGTGTGACTGTTGTTTCATCTTAGATTGGAATGCCTGCAAGGGCTCAGGAATTCTCAAACAAGGTAATATATATTTATCCGAAACGAATAAATCTCTCCCCCTTTTTGACATTTGATGGGCCAATTCATAGAGGTGTTCAAATAACTGGGGGATCATGTAGATGAAAAGCAGGCTGACTGATTCATGATAATTCATAGCCAAGTAAGGACCGTTCATGGCATTGAACAGCAAGTTTGCCATGAGGTCTTTTGAACTATGGCAGGAACAAGTGAAGCCAAAGCTTTTCATACTCAGACATAAAGAGCAAATGAGCTCTCACTTCCAAAGTGAATGGATGGACAGTAGCCTATTTTTGAACCTCTATTAATATGGATGGGTTGGGTCTAATCTTTCTTGGCCTTGCTCCAAGTGTGTGCAAGTGCAATTTAGGAAAGGAAATGCCTTCTCCTCTATTCTAACCACTTATTACAGTGGTACCTCAGGTTACATACGCTTCAGGTTACAGACTCCGCTAACCCAGAAATATTACCTTGGGTTAAGAACTTTGCTTCAGGATAAGAACAGAAATTGTGCGCTGGCAGTGCGGCAGCAGCAGGAGGCCCCATTAGCTAAAGTGGTGCTTCATGTTAAGAACAGTTTCAGGTTAAGAAGAGACCTCCAGAACGAATTAAGTTCTTAACCCGAGGTACCACTGTACTTTGAAGAGGAGAAGTAATATTTCAGTTTGTGCATATAGCTTGTTATTATGGGCAGTTAAATGGACCCATGTTCTGGGTAGACAGGCCAACCCAATGCATAAATCTAACTCCTTCAAAAAGGGTGTGGCTGGGGTATCAAAGTACAGCCACAACATACTCTCTTAAAATACAATGTTGTTGTTTTTAAATGCACTCTTAGTCTTGTAAATGCAGAACCCCACAAGTGTCCCTATTTTCCAGGGAATGTCCCTGATTCACTGAAGCCATCCCAGTTCCTGATTGTATCCTGGAATGTCCTGCTTTTCCTTAGGACGTCCCTATTTTCATCAGAGAAGTGTTGGAGGGCATGGAGTTATCTGACCCCAAAGCCATCTGTATAGGGAAGTATTTTAATGTTTAGATGGGTGGGATAATAATAATAGAATAGAAATCTTCCTATTTTCACAGGAGAAAATTTGGAGGGTATGTAAATATTTAATATGTTTCAAACTTTACTGAGAAATTTCACCACTGCCCTCCAGTAAACTATGAAATTTATGCCTGATGAACAGCAATCTAACCTACCCTTAAGGACAATAAACTGTGGGATGAGGTGTTCCTCTTTTCTTCTGTGTCTCCTTAATTTTTCATGTGTTGCACTTCTGTCAGAACAAGGATCTAAAAGCAAAATCCATGTTGGAGAAGAACCATCAGTGATTTGTATCTGGAATCATTTTCTAGCTGCAGTTTACAGTTTAGAAAACCAGTGTGTTTTCCTTGTCTTCCATGACCTATAGGGTGGGGGCAGACTTAAGCACCAGTTTGGAGAGGTACTCTGGTCCCACAAACCTCAAAGGAGATTGAGCACGACTGACTGAAAATATTAACAGCTGCCTTCTACTCTATACCGTTTATCAATTCTGGCTAATCCTGGTAAGTGTATTTTCTTTTATTCCCCTCCTGTATATCAAGCACCATGTCTGGAAAAACAGATGGTGTTTCACTTCTAATTCCATGTCTCTCTGTTTTCATGTTCTTACATACTAGAAATTCTAATATCTAACAAATCTGTTTACATTCATCAGTATTTTTCTTATTGCCGTTACTCTTTCCAAACCAATACTTTCATTGTAAAATTTCTGGTCTATAAATACAACAATTATGTAATTTTTTATTTTATTTTTCAATTTCCCATTTTCTCTCAGACAGCAATGGAACTTGCCATGCCTTTGCCAAAACATTGGGTTCCTTTTTTGAAGAAGAAAATAACTGAGTAATGTATTGCATCCATTTAACATTTTTCAGCAACAGAAAAAGGGCCCTTTTTTATTCAAAAGAGATAGCACCTTCAGGTTGATGTGTGTTGATGCATGCAAATCTCAAAGTGTGACTATTTATATTGAAAGAGTGGTTCTGAAGTACAGTGGTACCTCGGGTTACAGACGCTTCAGGTTACAGATGCTTCAAGTTACCTCGGGTTAAGAACTTTGCTTCAGGATGAGAACAGAAATCGTGCTCCGGTGGCGCGGCGGCAGCAGGAGGCCCCATTAGCTAAAGTGGTGCTTCAGATTAAGAACAGTTTCAGGTTAAGAACGGACCTCTGGAATGAATTAAGTTCTTAACCCGAGGTACTACTGTATAGATTCATTCCCTCATTCCTCTACTTACTTTTAGCCTTTGAAGCTAGATTTTTCGTTCCAAATTTAGGGGACTGAGGTGAAAAAGGGTGGGGCTTAAAATTGATGGGGCATTTAAGTGAGAGATGGCAAAATTGCCCAACAGTTTGGGAGGTTTTTTACCATTTCATTTCATTTCACTTTTAATTTGTACACTGCCTTTCTATATTACTATACACAAGGCAGTTTGCAGCAACAAAATATACAATGCAGAACATACACCATGTAATAATCTGATCCAATAAAAAAGTCATAATAAAACACAACTTTAAAATGGAACGACTTATATCAAATAACATAATATTCAATAATCTATTAGAATATAACAGCACACGATAAAATTAACTCTCAAAACATCAGCAAATAATTAAACTGAAATTCACTTTTAGCAATTCCAATAAATAATTACTGAACTTCAATCAATAAAAAATAACTGCAAGTCGCAATGCACAAACGACCGCCATACATACAAAACCATGTAAACTGAGAAACCAAGGCACACAACTTATAAAACTATATATATATATATATGATGGAACTCCTCTTCTCCCTTCCCAGTGCAAGTGACTGTGGTGACTCTTTTTCCCCCACAGAGAAAGCTGCCTCATACTGAGTCAGACTGAATCTAGCTGAATATTGTCTACAGTGACAGCAGCGGTTGTCCAGGTGTTGGCGGTTGAACTTGAGACCTTCTACATTCAAAGCAGATGCTCTTCCACAAAGCTGCATCCCTTTCATCTCTTTATTTCGCTACTGCCTTTTTTTAAAAAAAGATTGATGGATAGTGGCAGCTGCAGAATAGCTCCTCTTGGGGTCTACTAACAGATGGACGTTTCTTCTCAGCTCCCTGTAACACCAACTAATTCATCAGTGCTGTTCAACAAACTTTCCCAACACCTTACATCCAGAACTAGCTCCTTGGGTGGGGCAGAGTAGCTATACTAGCTTCTTCACAGGTGGGTCACCAGTGCTTACTAGGAGGGTTGAGCAGGCAGGGAGGTTGTCATGGTGCAAACATACCAATTAGTCAATTTGATGCCCCTGCTGTGTGTTTGCACTGCACTAGCCTTCTTCCCACTTTGACCCTCCCACCCTGGGGTGGAGGGAAGCAAGTGCTGGCTTTATTTATTTATTTTTACTAAATTGAGCACCACCTTGGTCTCTTTTAGGAGGAAGGGTGGTACCTAAAAGTTGTTGTTGACATCCGTCTGTCTTGCGAGACAATAGAAGACTGTGTCTTTGGCGGTGAAATCAAACTGTTGGAAGGTTACAGAAGAAGAAGAAGAAGTGTTTGCATTTGATATCCCGCTTTATCACTACCCTAAGGAGTCTCAAAGCGGCTAACATTCTCCTTTCCCTTCCTCCCCCCAAACAAACACTCTGTGAGGTGAGTGAGGCTGAGAGACTTCAAAGAAGTGTGACTGGCCCAAGGTCACCCAGCAGCTGCATGTGGAGGAGCGGAGACACGAACCCGGTTCCCCAGATTACGAATCTACCACTCTTAACCACTACACCACACTTGCTCTTACAGTGCCTGCTGTGCCTGTAGGGACTGATACAGGAGATAAAAAGGGAGTATTTTACTTTGTATTTTATTGTGTATTTGCGTGTGCATGTTTAATTTAGTTTTTTATTCAGTTGTATTTTTTTTTGTTTTCCCCCTATGCCATTGAATTATATAAATAAATAAACAACTTCCCAAATATTTACAATGGTTAGAATGGATTAAAAAAAAAGATAATTTATAGGCTAATTCAAGAGTTTGCAGACCCTATCCAATATATATATATATATATATATATATATATATATATATATATGCAGGTTTTGGTGTCCTCGGGTGTCTTCCCGTTTTACACGGGAAGACACCCGAGGACACCAAAACCTGCATTCCTGTACCCGTGAAAATCTACGAAAGCATATATATATATATATATATATATATATATATATGCAGGTTTTGGTGTCCTCGGGTGTCTTCCCGTGTAAAAGTTGGGGTGTCTAGGCGACGTTTCGACGAGGTCTCACTCGTCATCTTCAGGCTGGTGCTTTCGGCTTCTTGTTACTGGAACAGAGCAGGATCTCAGTGTTTGAGTTCCTATAAATACTGTTGAGGGGGTGTGGTGTATAGCCTCCAATGTTCTGGGCAGAGAGGAAGTTCCCAGGCTAGTGTGCCTTTTCTTCTTTTGTTCCTTAATTACTTGAGGGATATCTTGAGTGATTTCTTGAGTGATATCCTGAGTACCACTTAGGTGGGTCATTAGGTGTGGATTAGTTGCTAAAGTCTTTGTGTCTTGACCTCTTGAACTTTGTGAAGAGTTTTTCTGAGAAGATGGCTGTACTGCACTTAGTTGTGCTCTGGCTTGGCTTCGTGTATAGGGGCGAGCTGTGGTTTTGTGGCCTGTGTCAGCCAGATCTGTGTAGGGATTGCAGGGGGGTGCAGCATCTGGCTGACACAGGCCACAAAACCACAGCTCACTCAAGATATCCCTCAAGTAATTAAGGAACAAAAGAAGAAAAGGCACACTAGCCTGGGAACTTCCTCTCTGCCCAGAACATTGGAGGCTATACACCACACCCCCTCAACAGTATTTATAGGAACTCAAACACTGAGATCCTGCTCTGTTCCAGTAACAAGAAGCCGAAAGCACCAGCCTGAAGATGACGAGTGAGACCTCGTCGAAACGTCGCCTAGACACCCCAACTTTTACACGGGAAGACACCCGAGGACACCAAAACCTGCATTCCTGTACCCGTGAAAATCTACGAAAGCAAATATATATATATATATATATATATATATATATATATATATATATATATATATATATATATATATATATATCCATGCACACCCTGGAAAGAGAAATCCATATTTACTTGTCAACAGATTCTGTTTTGAGTCCAAGATACTGTGTGACTGATGTATCTTTGTTACAGCTGCCTAACACAATCACAAGAGCTGTATTATTCCTACCATCAGTGCTTTGACAGCTGACAGGTTTATGGGGAGAATCTGCATGCACAGCTCTGGTGCATGTCATATGAAAAGCCCTGCTGGATCAGACTAAAGGCCCATATCATCCAGCATTCTGTTCTCCCAGTGGCTATCTAGATGCCTAAGGGCAGCTCACAAGTAGGACATGAGTTGAACAGCACTCTTCCCAATGTGCTCACTCACAACTGCTATTCAGAGGCATACAATGGAGGTTGTATGTGGTAATGGAGGCTGTATGTGGCCAACACGACTATTTTTATCTTCCTGATCCATGAATCTGTTTCCTGTATTCCACTTTTAAAGCCATCCAAGTCACTTCATATAGCGTGAGTTAATTTCATAGTTCAATTATGTGCCATGTGAACAAACACACTCTTGTCAGTCCAGAATCTTTGAGGATTTAGCTCGATGGGATGGCCTCAGGTTCTCGTATTGAGGAAGAAAGCCTTCTTTCTGCCCACTTTCTTCTTACTATTATTATTGTTTATTAAATTTGAATACCGCTCTCTACACTGTAGATCTCAGAGCAGTTCACAACATAAAATTACAATATAAAAACACAAAATACATTATCCTTTTTTGTATATAATTTTAATTAAATTTTCTGTTTTACATTTTAAAATACATTTTACATCCTTAAGATATCAATGACTCCCCTTCTTCTCTTTCCATGGTTCATTTTACATATCATAAATCCCTGCATATTTTACAAAAACTATACCATTCAGTATTCCATTATTGCATCCATCAAAACTTGTTTACACTGTCAAATTTATCTTAATGCTGCCAGCGTTTTCAGCTATGCACAATTATTTCCCATATATTCAGTAATTGTTTCCCAATCTTCTTTAAACATATGTTCTCTTATTCTATATGTTAAGACTGCGAGTTGTGCAGATTCTGTCAGATTAAGTTGCCACTCTTCTTTAGTTGGGACCTCGCTCGTTTTCCATCACAAAATACATAATCTGATGGGAATGCTATGTTGTTGTTGTTTAGTCGTTTAGTTCTGTCCGACTCTTCGTGACCCCATGGACGAGAGCACGCTAGGCACTCCTGTCTTCCACTGCCTCCTGCAGTTTGGTCAAACTCATGCTGGTAGATTCAAGAACACTGCCCAACCATCTCGTCCTCTGTCATCCCCTTCTCCTTGTGCCCTCAATCTTTCCCAACATCAGGGTCTTTTCCAGGGAGTCTTCTCTTCTCATGAGGTAGCCAAAGTATTGGATCCTCAGCTTCAGGATCTGTCCTTCCAGTGAGCACTCAGGGCTGATTCCCTTCAGAATGAATTGGTTTGATCTTCTTGTAGTCCATGGGACTCTCAAGAGTCTCCCCCAGCACCATAATTCAAAAGCATAAATTCTTCAGCGATCAGCCTTCTTTATGGTCCAGCTCTCACATTCATACATCACTACTGGGAAAACCATAGCTTTAACTATACGTACCTTTGCTGGCAAGGTGATGTCTTTGCTTTTTAAAATGTTGTCTAGGTTTGTCATAGCTTTTCTTGAAAGAAGCAGGCCTCTTTTAATTTCATAACTGCTGTCACCATCTGCAGTGATCATGGAGCCCAAGAAAGTAAAATCTCTCAGTGCCTCCATTTCTTCCCCTTCTATTTGCCAGGAGGTGATGGGACCAGTGGCCATGATCTTAGTTTTTTTGATGTTGAGCTTCAGACCATATTTTGCGCTCTCCTCTTTCACCCTCATTACAAGGTTCTTTAATGCCCTCCAGGTGTTGCTGAACTATTTGGCTATGGGAGCTGGAATTCATTTGGCAACATCTGGAGGGTCAAAGATTTCCCATACCTGGTTTAAAGTAAGGGTGGGGAACCACTTTGGCCCAGCAGACCAGGTCTACAAGGTCATTACTCTTCAGGTCAATAGACAAGAAGGTGCTCCCATCAACTGCTTGATCTCATATGATGTAAGGCAGATCCATGCCTGCTAGAAAGTGGCAGTCCTCTTACAGATAAACACTTGGGAGCTCATACTAAGCTCTATGCGACCCATTATCACTTCACACCTTGCACAATATTAGGCACCTCTATCATAATCCTCTATTTGTATTTTTATAAACTATCACAATATTTGCTTGCTACATGAAGAGGAAATTGATAAGGTCCTGTAGCCTTATTGGAGTTCACCAATTGGGTCTGCGTTGCTCCGGGACAGATGGAAGTCAAATGACACCGAGTTGGTTCAAAGAAAGAGTTTGGCATTATTCCCAGACGTGGGTCTGCGTGTCTTTGTGGTCAGCACATAAGATAAGGCACACACGCATCATCCCTGCTGTACTGGAACTTGGCAAGGTCACTCATTGCCGCCACGGACTGATAAGGGAGAGAGCTTTGTTCTTGTTATGGATTTACTCAACGGCTTGAGTTTATGCATTTTAGCTAAGGAAAAATAGGAATTTTGGTGCAGTTTAAAACTGCCTGCACAGTCAGTTTTTGGGTTTTGGAAACCCATTCCTTCAGTCCAAAT
Source organism: Podarcis melisellensis (assembly GCF_964234715.1). Lineage (NCBI taxonomy): Eukaryota > Metazoa > Chordata > Lepidosauria > Squamata > Lacertidae > Podarcis > Podarcis melisellensis. The sequence goes on from NC_138539.1 coordinate 69,857,959, forward strand.
GGTAAAAAGTTCAATGCGCATCTCAGTTGAGATCCCATCCCAAAAGATAAAATCTGAATTCAAAGTTTGGTTAAGAGGACAAAACCCTGTTCCTCAGGCAGCTGTAATATTTTGTTTGTATGAAGATAGATTATATATAACTTCCCATCACATTAAAGTACTTTCTGTATTTATGTCACTATAAAAGTAATGCATGGCGAAACCTCATCAACTGGAGAGACGACACAGAATGTGACCTTTAGTTAACAGGATGATGTATATGTGTGTCTAAATATGTGACTATAAAATAATCCATAAAGCATATGGTAGAAGCACGGTTTCTGGGCAATGCGGCTGTATTCCACTGTGCTCAATTATATTGGGCCACAAACCACAGCTCATCTGAATGTGAATGACGATGCTACTTCAAATTAACAAATGGCAAACTCCTCACAAAGATCTTCCCAAACAGTTGAAAAGGGGTGTGTAAGATTCTTCTGCCCCCAAAGATCAGCATTAAAAAAATCCCCAGGAATGCTAAAATTCCAAAACGCAGACAATGAATGCAGATGAAATGATGATGCTATGTTTTATTGCTATTATAGGTCTAGATTCTGTCAAGTAAAATAGATGCAATAGTTATGTATAGTCTTAATTTTGTACAGCCAAAATTAGCATCACATATGGCTTCCAAAGGGCACTCTGGAATGGGAAGAAATAATAATAATAATAATAATAATAATAATAATAATAATAATAATAATAATAATAATAATAATTTATTTCTACCCTGCCCATCTTTCTGGGTTTCCCCAGCCACTCTGGGCAGCTTCCAACAAAAGATTAAAAATACAATAAAACACCAGTCATTAAAAACTTCCCTAAACAGGGCTACCTTCAGATGTCTTGTAAATGTCAGATAGTTGTTTATTTCTTTGACATCTAAGGGGAGGGCGTTCCAAGAAGGCCCTCTTGGAAGCCACTACCAAGGGAGCCACTACCAAGAAGGCCCTCTAACTGGTTCCCTGTAACTTCGCTTCTCGCAGTGAGGAAACTGCCAGAAGGCCCTCGGCACTGGACCTCAGTTTCCGGGCTGGAACAATGGGGGTAGAGACGTTCCTTCAGGTATACTGGGAAATGATTTCATGTCACATTGATTTGCTAAACATGCCCCAAAAGAGAGTGACCCATTTGTAGATATCTAAGCAGTTCTCCAGCCTTCTCTTAAGCACCATTCAACAGGTATCACAACTACTTTGCTTATTATTAATGCATATCCGGGCAAGGAGAATTTAGATAGAAATCTCATAAATGATTTTATCATGCAAAAGGGCTCAGAAGCAGTGAGTGTGGATTTTTCGAAGAACGATGATACATAGTGACATTTGTTTATGAAGTTGATGCCATCAGCTGCATGGTCAGCTTTCAAGTGTAGCTGATGGACTAGAGTCAAAGAATCCACGTCACAGTCCACCAGGAAGGCTCCGTCCACTCGAGTGCCCATGATTGGGAAATTTGAATTACTGTATTTGGTGGGCAATTCTGCCCTGCAATAAGGCTGACTGGCTGGTGTTCAATGGCCAGCCGTGTATAGGAGTCCTGGCAGCTGGAAATGGTTGTCAGCCTGTGAGGGGCCACCACCGCTGCCCACTTGGATAGGGTAAGCAGCCATTCTTTGGAACAGTATCATCTTCATGTTACAATTCTAGGTTCATTGGGGGATAATGAATAATAATAATAAAATAATAATGCACCCCACCCATCTGACTGGCTTGCTCTAGCCACTCTGGGTAGCTTCCAACAAAACTCTAAACATTTAAAACTTCCCTGTACAGGAACTTCCCTATACCTTCAGAGGTCTTCTAAAAGTTGTGTAGTTCTTTATCTCCTTGACATGTGATGGAAGGGCATTCCACAGAGTGGGCACAGCCACCGAGAAGGCCCTGTTCCTGGTTCCCTGTAACTTCACTTCTCACAGTGAGGAAACTGCCCGAAGCCCCTCTCTTCTGCATCTCAGTCTCTGGGCAGAACAATGGAAGGTGGAGACGCTCCTTCAGGGATACAGGGCTGAAGCCATTTTGGGCTTTAAAAGTCAGCAGCACCAAAACTTTGAACTGTGCTCAGAAACGTACCGGGAGCCAGTGTACATTTTTTGGGACTGGTGTTATATGGTCCTATAGTTAACCTCTTCTGTGCAAAGAGATTTTTTTTCCTGTTGTTCTTTCGTTCATTCTTCAATTTGATCAATCAGAACAATGAATCATTTATGAATCTAATTCAGTTGTGTTTGACTAAGGAATGCCTTTAAATGCCTAAGCTATGCACTCCCGGTAGTGTCTAAAACTCTATAAATAAAAGTGACCCGACACGTTTAATGGACTTCTGGTTGAGTTGCTGTTGGTCAAAAGGTGAGTGGAAGCTGCTGCTTGGCAAGCGGCAAGCCTTGTTTTCACTTCAGTAAAATCTCAAGAGAATTCCGAAAGGAGGACACATGGTTCAATCGGACTTCACTGGAGGGTTATGATCCTGCATAATATTGACACAATACTCGGTGTCTGTACAGAGCTGATCTAAGATGGCATTTGCAGAAACTTTGACCTTGAGTCTGTGCAGTGATATTATGAATTCTGTGTACTTAAAAAGTTCATTATCATTCATCGAGAAGACTGGGACTGTTTTTTACCTCTTGAATCTTTCAGTGTTGCTGGCTATTAACTCGTGCTTTGTTTTGTGTTTAATTAAGTTGTGCACAATATGCCCAAATCCACTGTGTGATGATTCTGAAGCAGCTTTGATGATAATGCAGAAGGATTCAATCATTCTTTGAGGGCATATTTGTGTGTGTGTATATATACATGCACACATACCCAAGCCTTCACATTTCTTGAGGGGCTGAGGAAAAGGATATTTGAGTATGGTTAAATAAGAAGAGGATCCTCATTAAGCGAGGCAAATGGTAAATGGCCCAAGGGGCTCCATAAATAGGAGGCTTGCTAATAAAAGAGAGTACATTGAAGCCAAGGCAAATAACGTTAACAATGCTTTTGCAGATTTACTAATTGCCATCGCTTCCGGCAGTGACATATCAACCCGCAAATAACTTAAACCATCATTTGTTCTCTTTCCAAAAGTGCTTAGGCATAATTATATCATTTTACCATTGAAATTGCTCAACCTGCTTATTAAAGCGAAAATAAGTAGGAGAGCTGGGATCATTTTGCGGATGTCTTGCTGCTGGTGTATCAGACAAGTGGAACGTCCTTTTCTTGAAAGGACAGCACTGCAGCAAAATGAGAAGCATTCATATGCTTATGTTTTCTTCTAATTAACTCTCATTGTTAGCAAGTGCATTATTGTTCCAGCAAGATGGTTTTTATGTTATGAAAGTTGTCATGCAAGGAACAGTAATATTTATCAAGGGTGGTGGAGACTTTACACTGGCAGCTCTGTTTTTTTCCCTCCCTTTTCTAATCTTTGTTCTGAATTGAATATCTTCATAGCCTCCAGAATTTCAAAGATGAAAACAGAGGCACTCAGAATGACCCCCATTCTTCCACCAAGGAGCGGTGCCTGAGCTCCGCCCATTACTCATTGTTAAAGGCTATTTTCCACCGGATATGCAGTATATTTTTCAGTAGCCCGTCTTCTGAAGCAGGATGGTGAGCTAAATCTGAGTGATTTCTTTTTCTACAGAATGCTTAAGAATGTTTAATAGAATGTGTTATCTGCAAAGAGTTCTGGCTGCAATAATGATAGCTACGTCTCAAACACATCCAATGATATTTTCTGGCTATTGGTGGCTATTTAAAAAAAATGTGGGGAGGGAGTAAACTGAATGGGATGAGAGAAGTGTTCTGACATTTTGTGTTTAGACAGCCAGGTATGAATCAACTGTGGCCACATTCACATCATACATTTAATGCACTCAAATCATTCTGAGTGCTGAGGGTTGTTAAGGAGATCCCTATTCTCCTCAGAGAACTATTCCCCTCAGAGAGCTACCATTCACAGACTTCCCTGGGAAGAGGAATTAATGGTCAAACCAATCTAGAAACTGTAGCTCTGGAGGGAAATAGGGTCTCTTAACAACTCTCGATACCCTAAAAAATCTTATACTGGCTCATTCAGGTGTGCCAGGCTTTGCCATTTGTAATTACACTAGAGGCGACAACTGATTTACGCATGTCCAATAGATGTGCAACCACAACTGTATGCTTTGCAGCTATCTGGAAGGAGCCAGAAAAGGGACCAGAACTGGGGTGGGTCAGGAACCAAATGGGGCAGAGTGGGCTGGTGTGTGCTCCACCGTCACACGTGATGACTCAGAGCGCAGCACCCATGCAAATTGGGGCTTGCCTGTATTTGTAATTTAATTAATACCACTTATTGATTGAAATGTTATACTACCCCTCCTTTGAATGAGTGATAAAAAGGACTGTAATTGGTACTATAATATTCTTCCAAAATATTATATGGATGGATAAATATGGGTGGATAAATGCCAACATTCTCTGTCTTGCTTTTTAGGGTGAGGGTGGAGATTTAACCCCAAATACGTGAACAGTCTCAATTCAGTGCAGACTGTTTTTCCTTTATATATTTGGTACAATATTCCTACCAAAGAAGGAGTGCTCTGTATAGCCCAATGGATGCTGGACATCTGTATAGCCCAATGGATGCATTTCCATGTACTGTCCTTTTTTTTTTTTTTTTGGTCACTTCAGTATACAGTGGTACCTTGGTTTAAGAACATCTTAGTTTATGGACAACTTGGATTAAGAATGCTGCAAACCTGGAAGTAGGTGTTTTGGTTTGTGAACTTTGCCTTGGAAGCAGAACATGTTCTGCTTCCTGTTGAGGGTGTTCCATTTGTAAATTGAATTTTCCGCTGCTATGGGAAAGCACGCCTTGGTTTAAGAATGCTTCAGTTTAAGAACGGACTTCCAGAACCGGTTAAGTTCGTAAACCAAGGTACCACTGCAATATGAAGCATCTTTAAACAAAAAAGATAATATGCATAAATGCAACATGCAATACTATAATGCTTCTCAGGATTCCAGCAAAAACGGAAATGCCCTGAGATAATTTCCCACCACTGAATCTCTGCTTCATCCTAGCTACTGAGCCCCAGCCAAAACAATTAAGGTCTAACTGAGTCTGGAAAGGTGCTCAGATAACACTCAACAGTTCCTAAGCCTGGAACAGCAATTAAAAATGTATATCTGTGTCTCAGTGTGCCGTCTGACATTTTATTAACGTCATTTCCATTCACTTGACCAAAATTAAAAGGGAACAACTTCCTGGTTCCTGGCAAATTCTGCTCTGTGTAGCTTCCATGTGTCATCATGTGTCATGGTGGTGTTCAGATGCAACGTGTTTGGCCACGGCTCATCTTACTTGGATGAGTAATATCTCACCAGCCATATCCCTTCTTTCAAAGCACTTTCTGTACACAATTAACTTGAGATACCATACGGACAAGGGAAAGGGCCTGCTATGACTCACTCAGTCGTCACTGGCTTCCAAGAGTTTGCTGTGGACACGTGTGAAATGCTGATAACCATTCTTCTGCTTCAAAATGGTCCAACCAGTCTTCTCAAGCAAGGTGCATGAGGGAACATGCAGGCTGAAAAGCAAATAGGCAGGCTGTTTCTGGAGCCAGGCAACAACACAAAATCAGTTTTTGTTTTTCTGGGCCCACCCTCACAGGGTGTTTGTCCAAAAGCTCAGAGAAAGCCAACTGATGGTCACTAACTCAGAAAGAGGCCCTTCCACGTATGCTTTAGAGCCTGGCGTTTTCCAGGCTATTAATTTCGCTGACCAAAATGTAAATGTTTACAGCTGATTAAAAAACAGCATTTTTAAAATGTTGCTGAAGAAAAGAGCAACAAAAGCCATCTTTAATTGGGAGATATACAGCCCTACCTTGGTTGTCGAACCCCCTGGAACTCAGACGTTTTGGCTCCTGAACAATTGAAACCCGGAAGTGACTGTTCTGGTTTTCGAATGTTCTTTTAGAAACCGAATGTCCGACAGGGCTTCTGCAGCTTCCAAACTAGCTGCAGCAGCTTCCTGCAGCCAATCAGAAGCCATGCTTTGGAAGTCACATGTTTTGGAAGTCGAATGGACTTCCGGAATGGATTCTGTTTGACTTCCAAGGTACAACTTCCAAGGTACAACTGTACATCAAATCAGAAGGAGGGAGAGCATGGAATGGCTTCCAGGGGCTGTTTCCTAAGTCCTTATTGACCAATAAGGAATTAGGGAAGGGTATGGTTAACAAATCCACAAAAAATGAATAACAGCCCCACCACTTCTGTGATCCCGATCAAGCTCCCAAATGCACTTTCAGAACTGACCTTCTGTCATTTTTGGACACCTGAGAAATAGAAATGCATATGCCTGCTTGCGTTTATCTGAAGGAAATACAAAGAAAGAGCTAATGATGTGGCTCATTCTCATACTGATTCACCTGATTCTCCATTGTCATGCTCTATACAAATTCCCAAATTTTGTTACCTGCACAGGTGAGGCCACGCCCACCTCTGGTCACATGCAGAGGAAGTCTGTTGCAGCCTAGGAGGAAACAGGAAGTTCTGACTGGCTGGTCCAGACATCCCCTTTTTATGTCCACTCTAGGGATGTTGTACTTGACTGCTTTGTGTTTCACATCCCACATCTTTCCCTTTGCCTTCTCCTCCCCATCAAATTGAAAGACGTGACCTCTATATGGTTTTACAACTATCGGACCCAGTGAGTGCCAAAGTTACTGCAGTGCAGGTGGCCATTCACTTTACTGCTATTGCTGTCATTGAAAGAAAGAAGACCTGCACCTCATTTTCAAGAGATGGAGAAAGATAGAGAGAGAAAACTTGAGGGGGGGGGGAATCATGACCCTCCAATTCAAGTTGAAAACCTGCACGTTGGCCTTTTATTTTACTGTCGAATCTGAGAAAGGACGAGGTTCGAAAAGAGTTGGTTTTCTTACTTCTCTATTAAAAGAACAAGAATCGTTAGAACACATAACAATGGGGGAAATGCATTAAATGCTAATTAGGAACAAATAACATATGATAGGGCAGAATTCTACTTGTTTGCCTCCTACCACCAATTCAGAATTTTGAATCCAATTGAAGAGAGACTTCATGCTCTTGAAAGCAGAGTTAAAGTCCCAAAGCCTGTCAGAAGGGGACGACACCACGCTCTCTTCATTTCACAGAAAGTCAGATTCAGAGCTTGCCAAGAATACTGTGGATACAGCTGTCACGAGGCAGGTTCTATTAAATCATTTAAGAAATGAAAGACAAGGAAAGGCCGGAACATAATAGCTTGCAGTGCACCAAATAAATCCATTTGCTGACTAAAGTTGCAATCCCTATGCACATTTCCTCGAGAATCAAGTAAACCAAAATCAATGGGACTTAACTTCTCAGTTAATGTGCATGAAGGATCTAGCTGCAAAAGCCCTTTGTTGTGGAAACGACACATCCAGTAGTGGCTTCTACCTGGATTTAAGTACAGGAAACAAAAATTATACAGGTGGTGCCCATAAATATTTAGTAACATAATGTACAATTGCACACAGTGATTTAAAGGAGAGTGTCCACAGTTTTGCAGCAATGATAACAGTTGCGTGTTGAGTCCCACAAGCCACCCCCAACAAACTCACACTTCACACATCAATTTTTGTTTAAGGTTTTTGGCATATTTTTGGCCACAACTTTATTCAAATACAAAACGTGAGTGGTTGCTTAGGCATTGGTTATGACTATCTGTCCTTGCCCTCAGGGACAGAGCTGGCCTTCCGGACACCAACGGAAGCCAGCGTGGGAAACAAGTATTGGGTGAGAATGAAGCTGGGAGATCAGACTAACACCTCTCACCCTCATGTTCCGGTGGGGTCTTGACCGGCCCAAGTCCGACTCCGGGGACAAGGACGAAAGAATGTCAAGCCCCTGGATTTCCTTTAACGGAATTCCCATTCGCATCATTTGGAGGGGTAGGCCCTTACCCCTCCAAGCACCATTTAACCAATGCCTAACCGCCAACCTTACAAGTTGTGACGATTTGCTACGTAGTAGGCAAAAACCAAGTGGCACCAGCCAATCAGCCAAATGGCAAAATTCCTACTAGGCCCCCGCTCAAAGGCGAACGACCCCATGACAGGCAATAGCAAGGTCAAGCTAGCAAAAAACCACCCTAATAAAGGGCGGGAGGGCGGGTGATCCAGTTCAAAACGGCCAAGAGGGCGTTCTCTCTTCTGGCCCCTGTATATATAGCCTCTAACCCCTCCTCCAATTGCCAAATTAGTCTTCCCCCAGCAACCCATTTAACCCTTAAATGCTGGGTTGCTAACAATTTGCCAAGTCATTGTGGGGTGGCCTGTTCCCCCAACCGCAACACGTGCTCTCTGTTTAGGGAGAACACGCTTTGCGTGTTGAGTCCCACAAGCCACCCCCAACAAACTCACACTTCACACATCAATTTTTGTTTAAGGTTTTTGGCATATTTTTGGCCACAACTTTATTCAAATACAAAACGTGAGTGGTTGCTTAGGCATTGGTTATGACTATCTGTCCTTGCCCTCAGGGACAGAGCTGGCCTTCCGGACACCAACGGAAGCCAGCGTGGGAAACAAGTATTGGGTGAGAATGAAGCTGGGAGATCAGACTAACACCTCTCACCCTCATGTTCCGGTGGGGTCTTGACCGGCCCAAGTCCGACTCCGGGGACAAGGACGAAAGAATGTCAAGCCCCTGGATTTCCTTTAACGGAATTCCCATTCGCATCATTTGGAGGGGTAGGCCCTTACCCCTCCAAGCACCATTTAACCAATGCCTAACCGCCATGGAGCCCTCAGCTCCCCGCCAACCACTCATAGCCCCAGCCAAGACCTCAGCTTGGCCACCACTGCACTTATCCAAGCCTCATTCCCAGAAGCCGACAGGTGCACTCCATCAGCTCTAAACAGGGCTGCCGCTTGAAAGGTGATGTCGGGATGAAAAATCACCTCTCCACCCAACTCCACAATCCTTCTGGAAACCGCAGCATTGATGCGCTTCCTGGCCCTTTCGATGGCTGCTGGGGAACGACTGCCCGTCCAAGCACGTCGTTGCAAAAGCTTGGACCAAAATAGTTTTGCTGTGGGCACCATTGCCCGCAGCGTCTCCAAGTCACCCAAGATTGCAGCACGTAATGAGAAACAGTCCGTTGAAACCAGATCGTTCTCCCCCAGCTGCACCACGATAGCAGCTGGCGGCCCTTCCAATAGCAGCTGGCTCCGAATCCGTGGCAAAAACTCTGCCCAACGCATCCCCCTTCTGGATAGCCAGGACAATCGTACGTGCGAAGGAAGACCGAGACCTGGCCCCATTCCGGACTGCCGTGCTGCAACACCAGCCCAATGGATGATGCTGTGCCCCACCATCCATATGCGCACGGTATCTAAACATGGGACAAAACGAACAAAAGAAAACAACGTAAGACACCAAACCATTAATGCACATATCCCCTAAACGCATTCGATTTCCAACGACCCAAATCCTTTATTCTGGCAGCTGACAAGCCCCAGTGAGCAGCCGTCGTGGCAGCCCCTATCCTAAAGGAATGGGGGGCGAAATCGCTAGCCGTGCCACCACAGGCCACAATTGCCTTACGCAATACCTTCGCAAATTGGTGTCTAGATAACGGCAACCCATTCTCATGCCGAAGCAGCGGACCCTCCCCTTGCGTTCTCAACTCCAGGTATTTGCTGACATCCTTAACTGGGCAAGGGCCCGCCTCCCCCGTGGCAGGGAGTCGAATTAGGGCACCCCTGCCCCGCTGGTCCGTCTTTGAATGTCTAATAATAATTCTCAATTCAGCAGGAGACAGCTGAATGTCCTGGAGCAGAAGGCCCCTAGAACGACCATCTCTGTGGTGTTCTACTACTAGCTCACCCACTCTCAATGCGCCAAAAAATGCGACGGAAAAGGCAGCCGAGAACAGGCGAGCCTCGTACCCAGACCAACAAACCGCCCTGAGCTTTTTGCGCAACCTGCTCAGCAAGTCAAAGGAGATGGGGTGCCGGTTTGCCGGCCTGGAGGGGCAAATTCTGCCCCATCCCTCAAGTGCCCTGCGAACAACAAACTTAGCACAAGGGTCTTTATCAAAATATGTTTTACAGAAAAAAGCTATAGCAGCCGCTTGCATCCTAAGCGTCCTGGCTGCACGTCCCAATTGAAACAAGTGCGCTAGATACTTCAACACCTGCGAAGAGGTGGGAGGGGCCCCAGACGCCACACAGTCTGATAAGCTGACAAATGCCAGGAAATCAGCCCAGGCTTTTTCATAAGATCTCAGAGTAGAAGGGGAAACCGATGCCGCTACTCCCTGAAAAACTAATTGCTGCCAAGGTTCCAGAGATGATCCGGGAAATATTCCGGACGTATCCGCGCCTCTGGAACCAGGAACCTGAACCGCTCCATCTGAAAACGGGACAGAGCATCAGCAATATCCTTAGACACCCCTGGGATAAAACGAGCCGAAAAAACTATATTATGACGTAAACAATGCAACACGAAGTCCCTCAACAGAGCCGAGACCCTGGGGGAGCGCGATGACAATTTGGCTAGGACATTCACCACCGCCTGGTTGTCCGTCCAGAAGCAGACACGACGGTTCCTGAACTCCTCGACCCACAAATGCACTGCCACTGCAATTGGAAAAAACTCGAGAAAAGTTAGGTCCCGCGTGATCTCACCTCCCTGCCACCCAGGTGGCCAACGTTGAGCACACCAGCGACCTTTCCAGAAAAGGCCGAATCCTAAGGAACCAGCGGCATCTGATTGCACCTGGAAATCGTTATGCAAGTTCAAGGTGTCTTGCCATAATGAAACTCCATTGAATTCCTCCAGGAATTCCAACCAGATGCGAAGATCGGTCTTCACCTCCTGGGAAAGGCGAACCCGATGATGCGGGAACCTTAACCCAGCAGTGAGACGTGCTAGGCGTGAACAGAAGGGGCGCCCAGGAGCCACCACCCTGCAAGCGAAATTCAAGTGTCCCAAAAGCGACTGGAGTTGCCTGAGGGACACTTTTTTCAACGGAAGCAGTTCCTCTATAACCTTCCTCAAAGCTTCCAGCTTGTCCGCAGGGAGGCTAGAAGTTTGCTCAACCGTATCCAAAAGGATACCCAGGTAGGTAAGCTGGGTCAAAGGACCCTCTGTCTTATCAGCGGCAAGCGGGACCCCCAATTCATGCGTAAGGTCAGCAAAGGCTTGCAACAGCTCAAAGCAATCGCCGGTGTTGTTCGCGGAAGCCAGTAAAAAATCATCCAGATAATGTGTGACTCCGCCCAGTCCAGTTTTAGACCTCAAGGGCCCACTCCAAAAAGGTGCTGAAAGTTTCAAAAGCGGCACACGCTATTGAACAGCCCATAGGCATAGCTTTGTCAAAGTAATACTTGCCTTCAAACTGGAAACCTAGCAGCCAAAAATCATCTGGATGAATTGGCAAAAGGCGAAATGCCGATTCAATATCACATTTTGCCAATAGGGCACCGCGACCGAACTTCCGAATCATCTTGATCGCTTGATCAAGAGAAGCGTACTTCACGGAGCAGAGCTCCATCGGGATAACGTCATTAACTGACGTACCTACAGGGTGTGATAAGTTGTGAATTAAACGAAATTCACCCGGGGCCTTTTTTGGCACGATACCTAACGGGGATATATGCAAATCGTGAATGGGAGGTGCGTCAAAGGGACCAGCCATGCGATGCAAAGCCACTTCCTTTGCTATTTTCTTGCGGGCGACCATAGGTAGCTCACGAATTGATTTCTGGTTAGCCGGACTCCGTGCCACGGGAGACATGGCTACCGGAATCCTAAAGCCAACGGAGAAACCATTGTACAAATAGGCCGCAGCCTCCCTGTTGGGGTAAGACTGGAGCCAGAATTGTAGGACCTGCAAGCGAATAGGGGTGTGGGCTAAAGAAGTCAATACATCACTTTCCTGGTGCTGCAGCTGCAGTAGAGGGGGTGGGTTTAGGGGTTTGCTGAGAACCCCCTCTGCCTCCACGAAAGGGCCGCCGACCACTAAAGCAAGCAGACGCTGCATGGGCTCCACCGCATTTCTCGCAACTGTGGGCGTACTTACACCCCTGGCGCTGACATGAACCCTTATTAAATTCCCAGCATAGCATACGGCGGCTAGTTCTAAAAGCCGCCGGCTTGGGCTTCTGCTGTTCCGGCACTTTTTTGTCAATGAGTGGGGCCACATGGGTGGTCCACACATCGAGATCCTTACGATCCCAGCGAGCCGACGGGATCCTGGCCGCCCTACGCCTAAAGTTCTCATCGTATTTTATCGCTGCTTTTTCGCCAGCTTTGGTGAAGGCGGAGCGAACGATGGATAAATAAACAAACAAGTGGAGAGATCTCCGAGGATAAGCTGCCACCACTACACCGGCGAAGACTTGGAAACAATCAAGCCAGTGCTCAAAAGTTCTGTCCATTGTGGGGTTGCCAGAGCGCTTTTTGGAGAAATTCACTTTCTCCTGGTCCTCAGAGGGCGGGGCCAGTTTAAATATATCTATATCACGGCCGTTGAGTATCCTAGATCGCAGCTTCGTCGCCAAGTGTGAACCTGGGATGATGTCTCTGGCCAAGTTGGTAGAGACCTTAACGTCCGGCACGAGCACACCATCCCTACATTCTTGTACTGCCCCGTATTTCGCTCGGTGAGCATTGGCCCTCCTTTCCCAAGCCCATCTCGGGAGCCCCGACGCCGCCTCGCCGAAACCCCAATAAAGTTCAATTGAGCTACCCACCTCATCGTCAGAACTGGAAGACGTACCGGTATAAGAAGAAGAAGAGTCCTCCCTTCTGCGTTTGGCATGCTTCTGGGAAGATCTTCTGTGGCGACGCTTTCCACCCAAGGATCTCCTGGCAGGAACTGGAAGGCTGTCCTCCATGGAGGATCCCGAGTCAAGGTCCTGCTGTGAAGGACCTGGAGCCACAGAAGAAGATACAACACGTGAGGTGCCTGAACCTGAAGCCACCCCAACTAAAGGCTGGACAGCCCCGCTCCGACGGGAAGCAGGTGCCGAAGGGGTCTTTCCACGAGACACCCCCCTGGACGACAACCTTGTCCCACGCGAACGGACACGAGTAGAAGGTAAGTAGGAGGGTTGGGTAAACTGGGAATCCACCCGCGCATTACTAGTTGACGGCCCTTCTCTCTCATGCTCGCTAGACAGTGATGAAGCTGGTGACGATGGCACCAACGGCTGAGGTGGCCTTGCAGAAGTAGAGGGCCGAGTGGAACAACGTTGGAGGACACCGTCCATTTCAGCCGCGAAACGAGACATGGCCGCTGGATCATCAGCCATGCTTGCCATCAATGACTGAACCCGACCCACTGCTTGACTCGGGGCAGGTGAGCGCAGTGCTTGGGAAGGACCCCTGATAGGCCGTTTTGCAGTGGTAGACTGGCCAGTTCGGGCCAAAGCTTTCTTCGGGGCCATGCCTGCTAGTTGGGAAAAATTCGAAGACAGTTAGTGCTGAATAATGACCAGAAATAACCAACACCCTTGGGCCTGCAGGGCAACAGTTAGCTTCCTGTAAGCACTACCCTTCAATGACTCAGAAACAGCAACTGAAATAAATGAAATAAATGAAATCGCCTAAATTAACAAAATGCTAATTAACTATTAATTATGGGTAATAACTCAATCAAATATAACAATGGGTTAATCAAAGCACGTCCCCAGTTCGTCCACAGGGGAGGGGGGTATCAACCGTGCCAAACCGGAAGTGCAAAGGCACCGAGAATAATTGGTCAATAGAAATATAAGGAATTAGAACTCACTATAAACAACTTTGATAAGCAACTAGTAACAAGGAATTGCAAGTTAAGGAAATTAAATTATAGGAGCTGCAATGCTCCAACTAGCCAGCAGGGGTCTTCAATAGGCCCAGCAAAATCAATGAGGCTGCAGTGCAGCACTGAGCCACCAGGGGGAGAGCTCACGCACCAGCAGGCTGCAGCCACAGTCAGGACCTGAATGAGGGGGGGAGGGGGGATGCAGCGGGGGATGGGAAAGCGAAAACGGACCCTTTTTTCCCCGCCGCGCCACGTGCACGCTCCAAAGCAAGGCCTACACTTTTCCGCAATTTAATTATTTCGATCCCACGCACCCCGAATGGGGGGGGAGGGGGCGTCGGGCCTAGTCGCCGCCGCCGCCGCACCGCACCTTGTACGTGGGCCGGCCCCCCTGGGCGGGACCCCGCAGGCGGCGGGAAAAACCGCTGGGAGCTAAGCCGCCACCGGCTCACCGGGCTGGAAGCGGCCGACGAGGGCGGGAGGCCCGCTTGGGCAGTAAAGGCCGCGGTAAGGCCCCGCGGCCCTGCACAGGCCTCCCGACGCGGCAAACCCAGGCCGCGCCGAGGCCCAGCGATCGCTCCCCGGAGCAGTCACGAGGCCGGCGCCGCGCACCCCGACGAACCGGGGATCCGCCCGGGAGAGGGGGGGAGTGCGGCAAAAAAGGGGGAGCCCGCTACTTAAAGGCCTCACCAATGAGGCCGAAGGCGCCCGGGCCTCTCCGACGCGGAGCAGCGAGGGCTAAACCCACAGGATGGCTGCGGGCACCCATGGACCTACTCTCCACCAAGGTAAGCTGCCGGGAAGGGAAGGCCTCCCCAGGCCGGGGGGGGGACCCCACCCTCAGCCAAATACCCTAAAGGCCCCGACAACCAGAGCGATTACCGTAAATAAATAAGGAAGTAAGGAAAGGAAAATACAGGGAGGAAGAGAAAATAAAGATCGGGGCAAGAAAAGAGAAAAAGCCAGGCGGCAAGAAGGTTTTGGAAAATTAGCAAGGCTCGAAATACAACCGTGACCAGGTAGTTGCTCCTTGATCCAGTTCAAAACGGCCAAGAGGGCGTTCTCTCTTCTGGCCCCTGTATATATAGCCTCTAACCCCTCCTCCAATTGCCAAATTAGTCTTCCCCCAGCAACCCATTTAACCCTTAAATGCTGGGTTGCTAACAATTTGCCAAGTCATTGTGGGGTGGCCTGTTCCCCCAACCGCAACACGTGCTCTCTGTTTAGGGAGAACACGCTTTCTCTTAAATTGATCGAGGTTTTAATCTGCTCATTTTCAAGAAAATTGGAACCATTCGCATGTAGGGAGTCTGCATTTTATTTTTTAAGGTTAAAAGGGGGTCCCTGGACTTGTACAAGTTGAGAACAGCTGTTTAAAAGGGTGCACAATTCCAAGCAGAACAAACTGCATACTACCATTGGATGAACTACTTACCAAAGGAGCCTTCATCTTATCTGCATTGGGCTGCAGTTTATTTTCCCTCTTGCAGTTCTTTATTGCATCTAGCCTAAGTCACCAGCTCTACTGCCTCGCCTGAATTTGATGCAAAGGAGAAATAGATTTGGGTAAGCATCTCAATACATATCTCTGGAAGACCATCTCACACAACAATTTCATGAAGATATTTAAAAGCATGGGAGAGAAAACAGAACTCCTCAGGATCCAACTAAATAATATACATGTAATATGGCTGAGGCATTAGTCTCTCAGATGTGTCTCAGTGATCAGCCACCCTAATAGGAACCAAACCACAAAATACTGACCTCACAATCCAAAAGTAAGTCATGGTCACTAGTACAGAAAAATACCAAGAGATTCCAGGGATGTAGAAGAGTTTCATGTCTCCTGTCCTTCTCTCCTCATAGATCATTCATCACGGTGACCAAGGAAGCTTTTGTATTACAACCAAGGACTCAGCTACATTAGTAAAGAAACAGCAATTTGAATGCGCTATAAACATGCAACACCAGATGGCGGCAGAGAGGAGAAAATTTTAAAACACAGTTTTTCATAGGGATTTCTGTATTTTGTTATAATGTTCTAATTTCTGACTTATTTATAGAATGTGTTTTTTCCTGTGTCTAGATCCATACCAAGTCTGAATCCAGACTGGAATGAATCTGGGTATATGGGAGCATAGATTGAATTGAATTTTATTACTTTTATATAAGCTTCCTTGACAATTTGTATGGACTAGTAGTTAGATGTCCTGATGCCTGAGAATGGTTTGCTGTGAGACTTCCAAAGAAGGATGTAAAAAATTCCAGAGTGACCAATTCTAGTGCTTTATTATGAAGAGGTAACAATTGACAATGAAATGCCGGAGCTTGCTGCCTTTACAGACTTGAGGAGAACACCAAAACAGCAAGAGTTTTGTCATGACTGTCTGTGAGGGGTTAATATGTTAAGTGTTACTTAGACAACATATATATATATATATATATATATATATATATATATATATATATATTGTATGTCAGCTGGCCAATTAAAGCCCGCCTGTTTATGAAGACATAGGTGGCCGGCCTCCAAGTTGCACTGATAACTCTCTTCCCTAGGTCAATAGCCAAGCATACGTATATCAGTGTAAGTGGATAAACATATATTAGCTCATACCTGCAGCAAATAACAATTAGTCCCATTTGCAGGCCTTCCCGGACGTTTGCACCATTTGGTTCTACACAACGGAACAGAAACAAGTCCATTAAATAAATAATAATAAATAATAAGTAAATTGCATCATTTAGAAATGTCCGACTTTGCTTGCCATATGTAAGGTCACTAAAATCTAAACAATTGCTCCAGTGTTGCGTTCCAATTTTCAGAGCAATTATATTAGTCCTTTGATTTCAGAAAATTCTACTTGGGACTGAGCAAATCAAACTAAGTTAATCTCATCATCATCAACAACAACAATTAAAAAATGTTGTTCTGAAAAGGGACTGAGACTATCTTCTTTCAGCCCTTAGTTTGGGGCTTTGGTGATGTTGTTGTTGTTTTTAATGAGAGGATACATACACATGTCCTTACATTTAGCAATTGTATGTCCCCCCCCCCCAATCAGTAGTGATGGCTAAGCTGTAGCTGATGATCATGCCTTTGAGCAGACTTTATACTGAAATCTCTCATCAATTCTTACCAGCTAATTATGTTTGAGGAATTTTATTCTGTACTCTCAGTGTTCATGCATATTTGTCATTGGGCAGAAGAATGACAGTTCCGAAGCATAGAATGGTTTCATTTTAAGTTGCCTTCAGCACTCAAACAATCCTAGGGACATAGGAAATTGCCTTGTACCAAGTCAGACCATTGATCTGCCTTAGCTCGGTATTGCCTGTGCTGCCTGATCTGCCTAGCTCGGTATTGCCTGTGCTGCCTGATCTGCCTAGCTCGGTATTGTCTGCGCTGCCTGATCTGCCTAGCTTGGTATTGCCTGTGCTGCCTGATCTGCCTAGCTCGGTATTGTCTGCACCGCCTGATCTGCCTAGCTCGGTATTTTCTGCACCGCCTGATCTGCCTAGCTCGATATTGTCTGCACTGCCTGATCTGCTTGGCTCGGTATTGTCTGCGCCGCCTGATCTGCCTAGCTCGGTATTGTCTGCGCTGCCTGATCTGCCTAGCTCAGTATTGTCTCCCAGTCCCAGCTGGAGATGTCTGGGATTGAACCTGGGATCTTCTTCATGCAAAGCAGATACTCTACCACTGACCAACAGCCCTTCTGGTGGGCTAGGAACTATAAAATACTATGATTTGCTATGCAAATAGCCAACCCAGTTAAGAGGCTTACCCTCCCTTCTCTAGCTTAGTCTCAGTCCAAGATAAGAGCTAGCGCTCTGTGTGTTTGTATGGGAGGAGAGGAAGAGGTGATGATAAATGGCGGCAATTTGGAAACTTTTGTCACCCACATTGTTGCATATGGCGGCTGGCTGACGGTGATGAACTGAAGCAATTCCTGTAGTGGATTTATGCACAAAGTGCATCATTCATAAATTCCTGCATGTAAATAATTCTTGGTCTAATTTGCTGTCTTTTGCAAATTATCTTTTCCAATGAACCAGTTGCACAAATGGCAAAAGTGAGTTAACAGAAGGAAATGGCAATAAAGTCACTGACAGGCCTTCCATTTTCAGGTGATAAACTTTAATTTGGGTCTCCCAAGTTTATAAGTGAAATATATAAGCTCTGAGTTCATTATACATTTTATTGTCGTGCCAACTGGAAGACTGTAACAAGAGCGCTCATGTTCAGTTTATAGTGCTACTGAGCCATTGCTATATGTTATGCTTTGGTGCTGGGAATTTACTCCCAGCCTTTCGGAAAAAGGTAAAATTGGCTTTGTGGGATCTGGCTAATGACCTGCCTGTCTTTGATACCAGCGAGTTCTAAAGGTTCTAAAGGACTGCACAGGAAGTCAATGCACCACATCACTCTGATAACTCATTTCCTATCATTCAGTCTCAGTCTCAAGAACATCAATGCAATTTTCCAGGTCTTTCTTTCTGGTGCCCTTGCTTTCACCAAAGTACAACTTTGCTTTCACTAGAACATCTGGTTGAAACAGTGTCATTGAATCAAATCTATGTGGTTCAAAATATGTATCCTGATACTGCTGTCCAATCTTCTATATATTCATTTAATTGAGAGGAGGAAGGATGGAGGAGGAATTTGATTTTGTTTGCATTTTAACGAGACACTACCTAATTTGCATTTCTCAAACCAATAAGTGAACCAAAACACAGCTTTCTTCAAAAGCTGCACTTCTCTGAATTTCTCCTCTCATGCTCTGTAGTGCTAAGGAACTTTCAGATGAAACATGAGCATTTCAGCACTCCAAGAAGATTTCTTAAGCTCAAAACACCAATCCCACACAACCCAGTTTCCCTATTTTCCAGGGACAGTCCCAGATTTACTGAAACCATCCCAGTTTCTGATTTGATCTCAGAATGTCCCGCTTTTCCTTAGGACATCCCTATTTTCATTGGAGAAATATTGGAGGCTTTGGAGTTATGCAATCCCAAAGCCAAGGTTGTAACTATACAACCTTTGGAAGACATCTGAAGGCAATCCTCTATAGGAAAGGTTTTAAACATTTTTTAAAAAATGTTTTATGTTTTATTATGTTTTTATAAATGCTGGAAGCTGCCCATACTGGCAACCCAGTCAGATGGGCAGGGTATTATTATTATTATTATTATTATTGAATAGGGCATCCATCTTTTCATTGGAGAAAGATTGGAGGGTATGCAATCCCCCAGAACTCTAATCCTTCTCCCACAGGATACATTTAACTATAAGAAGGTCAATTCCCTTTTACCTTCTGCCCTCCATTTCCCCCTTTTTGTTTTCAGCTAGCCACCCTCACATTTCTTGTCTCAGTTGTTCAGCCATAGACCTAAATGACAAAATTGCACAAGCCCCCTTTCACGCATTCTGCAAATGAAGGAACTCCGGGCCATCAAAGGAAGTGAGGTCACAGGTAGGCTTCCTCTGTTCTCATGTCCATGCTCAAGATTGGGGAAGGTGTACGATATCAGCATGGAGCCAGCGGTGCCGTTTCATGATTGTGTCAAAGCCACTGTCTCAGTTTCACTTCCATACCAACTGGCATTCCATCACCTAAGTTCACTCTTAGAGGGAATGATTGGATAAGAGCCTGCAGTCAGCTTGTCCTATGAGGGATGTGACATATGAAGAAATCTATTACAGTCCTAGCAACCTTCTCTTCTGTTCCCAGGAGCAGTGGAATGGTCCTGCCTGTCACTCTGAAAGAAAGAGGATTTCATAGTCTTCTTTCCCCTCAGTTTCTCCTTTTCATTTCAGTGTCTTTATCTATTAGTGGTACAAGACAAGATTCACCCTGGAGGAAATATTACAGTTTTATCATGAGAAAAGGAAACTTCTCAACTTTAACTGCCTAATGCTTCCTAGCAGTAATGCTTGGTAACTGTAGAAAATTGGATAGAACCTGACCAGCAATGCATCTTGCATATTTAGTTTCAGATTTATACTCCGCTGTTCCTCCCAAAGGAGCTGAGGGTTGCAAACAACAGGTGATCAAACAATTAAAAAAAAATTAAACATCTTTAAAAGAATCCCAATACAGATGCAGCCTGGGAAAGAGCTCAACTTTAAAAGACTTGTTGTATTTAGAAGACTTTTTTATTTTTTTAAAAAGGAAACTTAAAGCCTCAATGACCTAATGTTCTGTCAAATTACATTGGACTTTAAGATACTGTAGAAGCCAATGAAAACAAGCTAATTGCCATTTCATAATTAGATTAAACAGATTAAATTTTATTGACAGTATAACAACATAAAGATGCTTGCTTAGGAATGTTCAGGTAATTAATTATCTGTAAAGAAATTAACAACTGTAAAGAAAGTTTGGAAAGAGGCAAAGTTATTAAACTTTTTTCTTTTTTAAAGTTCACGAATGACACTGATTTACAATCCAGACTCATTACAATCCAGATTTCTTAATGGTTGAAATCACAGGCATGCCATCATTTTAAACAGTATTCTGTGAATGTATATAAAACAGTATTGTTGAGGCACTACTTTGAAAAATAATAGAGTGGAAGAGCATGATACAAGATCCTCTTATATACAGAAATAATAGATTAATTAGAGGTTGCATTATTAACGCTTGTGTCATTATAACCTCAAGTGACTTGCTATCCAAAATCTCAACAGACCAGACAAAGCAAGCCTTCACGAGGAAGTAGATGCAATCACATGTGGAAGCTTGTTTGGTGGTCTCTGTTTGTGTATGTGTTTATTGGGCCCAAAGCAGAGAATAATGACTCAGCTCCTAAATCTTAATTTAACTTCATATACCAATGCATTGGGTGTGGCTCTGCATCTGGAACCTCTTGATATATTATTGGCAATACTGAGGTCCTTGGAGCAGTCTCCTTTATTTAATGGAGGTAGGGTAACTACTAGCTGATCCTGGGTTTCTTCATATGTTAAACAAACATTTGTGTGAGGTGTGCATAGTGGTTGATTTGTAAAGCTCAGCTATTGTGTAGGCAGGTACATGGGCTCTACATATGGTAAACATAGTGTATGAGTGTTCTTGGGAACACAAATTGTACACTCATTGAATGTAACTTGTCAATGCCCATAAAACTATTGGCCATTGTAGATTTGATTTCTCTCATCTCTATTGCTCCCACTTATTCCAGGAAAAAGTTGAGGGTGAACATTAGCAACTGCACCTTTCTTCACTAGAGTGGAATCAAACAAAGTTTTCCTTTTGAAATTGAGAAAACACTTGATCTAAATCAGTGTTTGCCAAATTTGCGTCTACAGCTGTTTTTCGACTCCAATTCCCATAATCCCTGACCACTAGTATCACTAGCTAGGGATGATGGGATTTGTAGTGCAGAAACAGTTGGAGACCCAAGTTTGGGAAAACATTTCTCTAGATTAATGATGATTAGGCTCTCATCACATGGGCAGAAGAACAACCAACTTGAGGAATTTGCTATCCTTATAAAAAACTTCAATGTACCTCGTGAACAGGAGCCTCAACTGTTGCCTGAAATGTTTGCTCCAGACATAAATTTATTATAATTGGAATCCAGAATCTTATCAGTTTTGTCCACCGTGAGGAGAATTTATCATCAGCCTGAAACTGCCAGCAAGACAGCAAGCATTGCACTATGCATGTCCGTAGGTGGACGGGGAGGACAGGTGTCAAAACAAAACCTAATAACCTACATTAATGTGTGGAATCCCTCCAAGAAATGTTGCTAGTATTATTTAAAGTCTTTTAATTCCCCTTGAAATTTCTCAGATGTTTCATTCAAACAGACACCCCCAAATTTACCACACACACACAAATCACTTTATGGACAATTTTGTGACAGCTCTGTTTTATTTTTAGATGTAAGAGTAGTACTGGCCAGTGACTTGATAGTGGGCTCAATTCTTTCTCTGTTCTCCATCTCACATTCCTTCTACATAACTTGTTTGCACCAGCCAAATGAGATACACGGGGTCAGATTCAACTAAGTTGTTCCAGAAAGCGAAGCCAGGACAATGAGTCCTGCTAGTGCAATGGAACTTTCCCTACCTCTCCTCCCCACTCTGACCCCAAATCTGCCCAAGATGGTCAGGATAGACCTCAGACCATGGCAGGGAACAGGGATAATTGTTTCATTGAGCAAGTATGAATGCTTGCAGTGATGGAATCATCAGTGCAACATTGAATTTCACCAACTACGGACTCAGCTACATTAGTAAAGAAAAGGCGTTTTATAGGCGTTATAACACTGTGACACCAGATGGCACTGTGGAGTCCCATCTTTCACCAATGTGATTTCCCATTATGAAGTTTACAATGCATTTTCATGGAATGCTTTTTTCAAATGTGTCTAAATCCAGTCTACATCTATTTCTACAGCAGAGGTGGAGGACCTGCAGGCCTCTGGATTCTTCTGGATACAGCTTCTATCATGTCAAACCAGTTGAGGTTGATGGAAGCTGGAATCCAACAGCATATGCAGAGCCACAGATTCCTCGCCCCTCTTCCGCTGCAAAGAAGGGACATTCAACATAATTCATGGGCACATCCATGTCTTTTGTTTCTCTAGCCAGACAGCTAACATACTGGTATGAGCAGAAATGGTTCCCATCCTCCCCCTCACCTGCTGCCTGGTTTCCACTGAGCAAAAAAATATATATTAACATCTCATTCTGCATTAAGCTTTCTTAAGGATATTTTGGTGCAATTTAATCACCCCACTTATTCATTGATATCTAATATCTATTTCCTTTTATTCCTGTACTTTATCCCTTGTGTCTGGCTAATGGATGGAATAACACTAATAACAGACATCAGTACAGAAATGGATCCATTATTGCATTTATTGTGGTATGTAAGACATTTGCCTGTGAGTTTCTAATAAATGCTTTTGTATGTTAAGACCAACTCTGCGTTAAAAAAGATGTCTGCAAATGTAGCATGA
The DNA here is from genome assembly GCF_964234715.1 of Podarcis melisellensis. NCBI lineage: Eukaryota > Metazoa > Chordata > Lepidosauria > Squamata > Lacertidae > Podarcis > Podarcis melisellensis. The sequence goes on from NC_138539.1 coordinate 69,880,780, forward strand.
AGGCTGGCAACATCAACCACGCCATGTGGAAATCTATTGTAGACGACTGCAGTGCCTTGAGACTGACAGTCAGGTCATATATCCATAGCAGTGAGGAGAGGAGGAATGACCACTGGGAGGAGAGCAAGGAGAAGAAATCCCATGATGCATCTGAAGCAGCACAACCGGGTGCCTTCATCTGCCCCAGCTGCAACAAAACATGTCTCTCCTGTATCAATCTCTCCAGCCACAGCAAGCACTGTAACTTTACAAAGATTTGATTTCACCACCAAAGGTGCACTCCTCCATTGTCTCCCGAGACAGACAGATGCCTGAAAAATGCTAGATTAACAACTGTAATTTACTATGCCATAAATGGCAAGGCAGATGGTGCTGTGGTCTAAACCACTGAGCCTCTTGGGCTTGCCGATCAGAAGGTTGGTGGTTTGAATCCCTGCGACGGGGTGAGCTCCCATTGCTCTGTCCCAGCTCCTGCCAACTTAGCAGTTTGAAAGCAAGCCAGTCCAAGTAGATAAACAGGTACCACTGTGGTGGGAAGGTAAACAGCATTTCTGTGCGCTCTGGTTTTAGTCACGGTGTTCCGTTGAGCCAGAAGCAGTTTAGACAACAGCTCCTGCTGTGGAGAACTGGGAGGACAAAGTTTGTATGACTGTGCAGTGGTGTAAAAACGAATTCTCTCAAAAACATTTTTTTTTAATACAGCAGATACTGCTCCTTAGTATACATAATAAGATTTCGGTGCGACAGCAGGCAAGCAGCCCAGGCAGGCAAGCAAGTGAGTGAGCAGATCAGGTGAGCCACAGAGGAATAGACAGTGCAGAAAGGGCATCTCCCCAGGAATAATTTTGCCCTGCCATCAGTGTGCACCTCATACTGATGCTGCTGTTTTTGCCTCAACAATGTAAGAGTCTGAGGAGGAGGGAATACTGTATTGTAAAGTGTTGCAACCAACCCTGTGACCTGAAGTAAGCAGCCACAAGGACAACAGATGATGATCTCATGCCATCAAAACAGAGGGGTGGGTGGGTAGTATTTGACCCTTTGTTGCTAAAAACTGGCACCTGAGGCTTGTATCCAGTGTAGCACTAATACACTTCCTGTCAGTGATTTCCACTTGTGCAGTGAGACTTCCCCCACCACTTTTGATTCTGCAGCTCTCTAAATTTGCTCTGGGGGTTCTTGTAATCCTGTGTGCATGAAAGAGAAGGGAAAGCGCCCTGTTGCACAACTGGAAATCCTTGTGTTGATGAGACAAGAGAATGGGATACCTCCCTGAGTTTGCTTATTTCCTTGTTTCTCACAAATGATTTTCCTTTTGTTTCTGTCTATTGTTATTATTATTATTTTTAAAAAGTTTTGAAAATTTAGCAAGAAAAGGATGGGGAAATGTCTTTTTACATTGTAAGTCTGGCAAAGACTATCTTTTTATTATTGTTATTGATAAGGGGGGGGCTAAAATGGGTGGCTGGATTGTGGTCCAAACCACTGAGCCTCTTGGGCTTGCCGATCAGAAGGTTGGTGATTCTAATCCCTGCAATGGGGTGAGCTCCCGTTGCTCTGTCCCAACTCCTGCCAACCTAGCAGTTTGAAAGCAAGCCCGTGCAAGTAGATAATTAGGTACCACTGTGGTGGGAAGGTAAATGGTGTTTCCTTTTTTAAAAAATATTATTTATTATACATACATAAAGCTTAAACAAAAAAACCCAAAACAAAACAAAAAACAATACATACTATACAAACTATACATACCCACATACCCAGTATAACACAACATACATGTTAAACTTCCAACTCTTCTCATTATGCTATATTTTGTTTGTTAGCCTTAACACATTTCATATTAGTTATTTACTTATCTGTTGTTGTTTTTAATCTAGACCAATTTCCCCATATATTTCCTCTTTTTTCAATATTTATTCTATATCTGTCAGGAGATTTATATTATCCATGCAGTTTCCAAGATATTCTTTGAAAATTAACCTTTCATTATTGATTTTTTGTATAGTGTTTCCTCTTATTTTCCTTGTTAATTTTGCAAGATGTAAGTCAGTATTCAATCATTTTTTCCTAACCAGTCTGTTTTTGTGGGAATTTTGTTGCTTTTCCAGTTTTTGGCTATTAAGATCCTTGCCACAGTTGTTGCATACATAAATAAAGGTATCCAAGGTTTTTTTGATTTCCATAGACATGATGCCGAGCAAGTGTTTCCATGCACTCTGGTTTCTGTCACAGTGTCCTGCTGTGCCAGAAGCAGTAAGACCAGAAAGCTGTCTGTGGACAAATACCAGTTCCTTCGGCCTGAAGCGAGATGAGCGCCGCATCCGATAGTCACCTTTGACTGGACTTAACCACCCAGGGGTCCTTTACCTTTATACCTTTACCATGGGGAGGTGCTTTTGCCTGAAAAGCAGGATAAAAAGTATTTAAATAATAAAACAATGCCTTATGTCTCAGCTACCTCTCTCCCACATATCTAGAAACTGAAAACACATAATGTGGTGTGATCACATTGTAAGTTTCCTTCTTTCAGCTGCATTTCATTGACTTCCAACACAATTAGGCCACATGCAGATTTAATATCATTTTTAAAAATATATATATTACATGTTCAACATTTATTTTCTGCCCTTACCATAGAATTGCTGGTGTTTTCTGACCCACTTGTCTATTTTTAAAATGCCCAAGTCCCTTTTTATATTTAATGGCCTATTCTCAATGACCTTAAATAAAGGTGCTTGGCTGCTCTAGTCTTTAGCTACATGAAGTAGGCTGCAACACCCAAGAAAAATGAGGTCAACCTAAAACCACTGTTTAAAACCCTTTGTCCTTAATTATAACTCAGGAACAGAAAGCACTTGGAGGTCAATGCATTCTTCCCCTTACTACCAGCCCCTCACTTTGGTGTTTCAATGTTATTTATTTCCAGTTCAAAATTCTACTACAAAAAAAGCTCTCTTCCAAATACTGCTGCTCTAGAATCCACCCCATGCTCAGAATTTATCTTTTGATTTAAGGGGGAGGGATAGCAGAGGTTAATGGCAAAAGGAAATGTTGAACATGTCACATGTCGCTGGAACTCTTTGTGAATCTCTCTGTTGGCAACACTTTGTAATTTGTCCCCATGACTGTGGCAGACATATGCCTAGACAACTATCCTGCTGTGGTGTTAATCAGAAGACCCAGAACCTGCTGAGAGGTAGAGTAATTACACCAGCAGAGCTCATCTCTTCTTGAACTCTCAATGGTCCTTCATTTTTCTTAATAGCGAATGGGATACTAATTTTTTTAAAAAACACTCCCACCCTCAGATGTTCCCAGTTTCATCTCCATCCACCTTTGATGTGCAGGTTCTCTGATAATGACCAATGAACGGGAATTCTGTCAGTGTCAAAGAAACCTCCATTTTGCCCAACATTTTGCAACTTGCATCCAACTCTTGAAGGCTACTTTGCAGTTATCTCACTGTGATTTGGTGACAAAGAGATAAGCTGAATTATGGGTTCAAAACTATTCTCTCAGCTTGCTCCGATTTAACTCAGGCTTTTAAATAACCACTCACTCTGGGGTCTATGGGGAGCAGGAATTATCTCTAGGCAACCAGAGAGAAAAGCTTGTATAAATTGGTTTTTATCCCCTTTAGGACACCTGTGACTAAGATATTTAAGAACAGGTGAGCTAATACGATCTAATGCATGTTTGGGAACTAGAGTCATGTTTGATAAATTATTAGATTTAGTCTGTAATTCTGTGACCCCTGGGAGGGTGTCTTCAGGGTGACAGGTTACATCAGATCTTTCTCCTAGGTTGCAGGGAGAGCCTCTGATCTTAGTGAAGGAAAATTGATGTTGGATTTCCCCTTCTTGAATACATGGCACCTCCACAGCCCTGGCCCCACTGACATTGGAGTTCTAATATTGGCAAAGGCAAAAAGGCCGTGTTAAAGATTGTTGAAGGTGCATCAGAAATGGACTGGGAAAGAGTTCAATCCAAAAATGCTCAGTACCAAAAAAAAGGCCCCCAGGGTGGTTTACAGATATCAGTGAGAAGATAAATTGTAAGCCTAAAGGCAGGAACTAAGTGACACATTGCAAAAGGAAAGGGGACTGGGAGGGAGAAGGGAGACTGATGCAGCTGGTCTTTTATTATTATTATTTTATAAAAAAAAATATTGAAAGTTTTTTGATACAATAAGCAAAGAAGAACAGCATAAGCAAAAAAACAAACAAACAAAAGAAAGAAAAACAAACATAAAATTTAACATCTTATAATAACCAGCTTTTCTTCATTTTTGGACTTCCTCATGTCTCTCGCTCCTACTTTCCAAATTTATAGAACTTTAATCAGCAATTTATCTCCTTATTTCCATTCTTATTGTACACATTTCCAATGTTTTATCCCTAACTCTGAATATTTCCATTTAAGTCTTAGATACCTAATTTTACCATAATATTTATTCAAAATTTATTTTTCTCATATAGTTCACTCAATCTCATAGTCTTTTCACCAAACTTTATGGTGCCCTGTTAATTTCAAATCTCTCATCCTTCTTAGCACTCATATAGTTTACAGTGTTTTTGTAAGTAGTCCTTAAATTTCTTCCAATCCTCTTCCACTGATTCCTCTCCCAGGTCTCGGATTCTGCCAGTCATTTCTGCTAGCTCCATGTAGTCCATCAGTTGCATCTGCCATTCTTCCAGCGTGGGCAAATCTTGAGTTTTCCAATGTTTGGCGACAAGTATCCTTGCTGCTGTTGTTGCATACATAAAAAGTGTTCCTGATGCAGCTGGTCTTTTAGCAGAGTTGGCGAAGAGCCCCACTGTTATTTCTCTCTATCTTTCTCCTATTGCTATGAGGATTGGCTTCTAATGACATTGCGAAATATGCTAAGATGGGGGCAATAAGACTGCACTGGCAAGACTCTTTGTAGTCCTGTGCCATCTGAACCGAGGATTTCTACCACTCATATACTTGACCATTATGTTACACCACAAGCTTTGTAGCACTTACTGTGAAGCAAAATGTAGGCAAGTGCGTGAGAGTTTTCTACACATTTTGAACAAGCCTTATAATATTCAAAAATATATTGCCCTCCATCTGTATATATTTATTCTAAACTGTCATAACACATAACCACAAAATGTACTATATGTATGTGTGTGAGAGAGGTGGTGGATAAACACTGTATTTTCTATAGAAATAATGTGTAGGAATCTAGATAATTGCCTGAATGCAGATCCAAATCCATAAATACAGTCTCATAATTTGTAGAAATCTCCACAAGTCAGCTGCAACTCAGTGCAGCTAAATATCACATTATTACTGTGTGTCAGCACCTATTCAATTAACGTGTCAGAGCTGCAGGTAAATCTTTGCCTGTAAAAAAGAGCCCAAACAAAAACCTGGGTTTCCCAGAAAGCGTCTGATCAGCAGCTAGCCACAGACTGTATCTCAGAATTGATTTGGCTGTTCTCTGAGAGAGCAAAAGTCTCATCTTGCTACAGTTTCTGCATGGCCACAAGAGATCTTGCTAAACAAATCCCTGTATTGTCACATGGTAGGTTTCTCAAGGTTTGCCAATAACCGGAAATTAAATTTCCCCAGCAAAACGGTAGCTTTGTAACCCTTAAGAAGTTTGATTCACCAACTACCCTGCCCCCCTATAGCGACAGAGGCAAGGGCTCTTCAGTGCATGCTGTATTATTTTGAAAACAACTATGCTTGCATGTGTCCATCTCTCCCCTTTGCTAATAGCTTGATAAAATGGTTCACCATTTGATTATGTAAGAATGGGGGAAATTAGATATGTCATATGTTTATTCAGTTATCTGGCATTGGTCTCTTCAGAGTGATCTTTACCTTATAGCTCAGTATTTCTTGAACCCAAAGCACAGCCATAGCAACCTAGTTACATATTTCACCTTCAGCTTATCAAAGCATTCCCCAGTTTTAAGGAAATTTATCGCTATGATTCACAGCTTTTGTGAGTCCCACTGTTTAATCAAAGTAAGTCTGATATTTGATCTAGTATTCTTCTTGTAGCCCAGATGAACAAAGAATTTCTAGAGCCTAGAAGAAATTTGCTAGGTGAGATCTGCACTAAGATATTGTCTGCCCAGGACACTAGCTGTGTCTAAAATTGGATATTTCCCATCATTCATATAAATCTTTAGATGATAATTAAAATTCCCCTAGGTGGACAACTGGAAGATAACTTCCATCACAATCTACATGAGAAATTGACCATGGAAACATACAAAGAGAATGGCTGTCTATCATATTCTTAGAGGGGAAAACGTAGAAGAAAATGAGTTCTCCTTCATTAGATGAGTTACGTTGTTTCAGACCTACTGCAGCAACTGGGAGCTAACCAGAGTGCTGAAAATTCACATTTAACTTTGAGAGTGTTGAAATACGGTTTCGGTGGGTTTAAAGTTGCTTTGACCTATTTAGCAAATTTAGAGTTTAGCAAATTTAGATAGAGTTTTCTGCTTCTGTTAGCCACTTCTGTTACCCATTTAGTCCCATAAGATTAGTGGAACCTATTATGTTTTATTCTACTTGTTTGGAAACCAAGCCTTATGAGGAACGGTTGAGAGAACTGAGTATGTTTAGCCTGGGAAAGAGGAGACTGTGGCATGCAAGATGGAGCAAGCTTGTTTTCTCCTGCTCTTAAGGGTAGGACCCATAACAATGAATTCAAGTTACAAGAAAGGAGATTTTGATAAACATCAGGGATAACTTTATGAAAATGAGATTTACCGTATTTTTTGCTCTATAAGACTCACTTTTTCCCTCCTAAAAAGTAAGGGGAAATGTGTGTGCGTCTTATGGAGCGAATGCAGGCTGTGCAGCTATCCCAGAAGCCAGAACAGCAAGAGGGATCACTGCTTTCACTGCGCAGTAATCCCTCTTGTTGTTCTGCCTTCTGAGATTCAGAATATTTTTTTTTCCTGTTTTCCTCCTCCAAAAACTAGGTGCGTCTTATAGAGTGAAAAATACGGTATTTTGCAGTGGAACAGACTCCCTCAGGAGGTGGTAGACTTTCCTTTGAGTTTTTTAAGCGGAAGTTGGATGGCCATCTGTCATGGATGCTTCCAACTCTATAATTCTTTGATTCTTGGAGAGGATTTGAATGCTCAGAGTTTGTCCTAGCAACAAGGGGTAGACCCCTTGCCCAAGCTACAAATTAATTATCTTTACCTGGGTACAAGAAATCTTAGCCAACAAAATATAAGACAGTAAAATTTGCCCTTCCTTTTTTAAATTTAAAAATACAATTTGATTATATTATGATCTGGCGAGCATTATCAGAGGGCTACGGTTGATATTGCCTAGGGAGATGCTCAACTAGCAAAGAACCTGGTTGGTAACATAGCTATAGTTAAGAGGGGGGGGAATGGGGATGAGGTTGCCGCTGTTGTATGATCTAATAACCTCTGCAATGTGCTGGACATTGGTTGCTCTTGAAGACAGTCTGGAAGCTTTGCTTTGTGCAGAATGCGGCAGCCAGTTTGGTGCCCTGTGTTAAGTCATATAGTGAAGGTAAACACAGGCATTACAAATCCTATTGGTAACCAGTTTGTTTCCAGCCTAAACTGATGCTGCTGACCTTAGCCTTTAAAAGCCCCATTTGGTCCAGATCTGGGACATCTTGGAATGTACCTTATCTCATATGTATATCACCATTCATTAAGGTCTAGCAATGATGTCCTGTGATGGGTGCCACTTCCCTCAGAGTGATGAGGTTAACATCTCTACACAATAGAATTTCTTTGTTTAAATCAATTTTTGGGATGTTTACCAGTTGGCTGAGTGATTCAAGAAAGCAGTGAATACCTCCCTCCCCCCTTTTTGATAGGCATTTCATCGTTAGATTTATAGACATTTTGTATGTTAAAATTTCAATTTTAATGGTGGTTAAATTGTTGTTTTTGTCTGTATGCTTTATTCTTGTTCCCTGTGGAAAATTTGTAAATGGTGAAAAGTGAATTATAAATCTCTAAATAAAAACACCAAGCAAATAACTAAATTATTGTGTTCCCCAGCAAAGAGATGACCTTTAAATAGTCAGTGATCTGGCATTTCCATGAATCAGCATCAAAATGATGTAAGAATGCCACATACATTACCGGTATTAAGGAAAATGTATGATGGAAATTAAATCATAATGACCATACAAAAAAAAAAAAAAAGAGAGAGGCTGATATGGAGCTATGGGTAGTTTTTGAAGAGGACAAGAGAATCCCTTATTCAGTCTATGTGGATAAGTCTCCGGAAACAAAATGGTAGTCTTGATGCTGGGCAACTGATATGAACCAGCAAAGCAATTTGAAGAATATGCAGTCTCCATTCTGTTAGATAAATCAATGAAGTTTGGCTTCAGCATTAGGATAATAAGCTTTGCTTCAGCCAACAGTCAAAGTGTGTATGTTTGAAAGCCTCCTTTGTGCACACACCCCATGCTGATAAATGTTATTGTATCTTTAATTTGAATAGACTCTTAAGACCAAGCTTCCCAGTTCATTTGTTCAGTTAGAGAAGGTTAAACTCAGTTGATTGATATTGTACCTATATGGGTGTTTGCTTGTTAATAAAACATCTCTTCTAAATTACTACGTTGATTCTGGAACTTCATGTTGGAGACAACATGTGGTACCAGGAGTGCAATACACACTTTTGTGAAGGTACTTTGGAATATTTGAAGCTAACACAACAAATCATTTCACAACTCACTACTTGCTGTACTTAAACCTTTTTCCAAACTGTCATTTGCCCTCCCTCAGTGTCACCCCCTAATCACTCTACTCACACATGTGCCATGGTTTGAAATCACCACATTTTCTTTCTCTGTTTCCTTTATTCAAACTTCTGCTGGGATTTTTTTTAATGAATATCTGTCTCTTTCTTTTGCTCCCCTCCCCCACCCTGACTCCACGCAAATCCCGAATTGTGATGAGAACTGCAAATCCTCCAATGGGAGTCTGACAGTGATGACAGCCTTGCATGTTGATGTATCTAGGAAGATAATAAGTGCTGCTCCATTTATTTTCCCTTACTGACATAGAAGTAGGAGATAACACATGCTATCTTGCCCTGAGGAGAAGAAACATATCTATCTTCTGAAACAGTAAAGATTCAGACCTGAGGAAGCTTTATCTCCCTGATAACTATCTGAACCTCCTTGGGGACAATCACATCACACTGAGAAAGCTGTGCATCTAGATGATCCTTTAGCAAAGCCTTTGCCATCTTGGTTCAACAACTCCCCAGCTGGGCTAGCTGGGGCTGATAAGAGTTGTTGCCCAAAAGATTTGGATGGCACCATTTTGGCAAAGGCTTCTTTATCAAAGAGTTTTTTGGTTTCTGCTTTGAAGAGCAACTGGTATTTATCCTGATTTTCTTAGAGTAAGCACTGCCATGTGTCTTTTAAGGCACTGGTTGCCAGGTCTGTTTATTCATAGCTTTCCATTTACAACTCCTTACTATTGCTCTCCATCTTAAAAAAAGTAGTTTGCTTAATCTTCAAGATTTACAGCTGCTCCACAGTCAGAAGACTCTGCTTGCATCTGCTAATTGCACTGTCATTTCAGAGGCCTGGCAGCACATCTGGCTTGATGGATTGTATCTTCAGAGTCTTTCCCTCTCTTTGTCATTTGATAGAATGCAACCTGATTTCAAGGCAGCTCCCAGTACATGTACCACGTTCAGCTTTGCTTTCTTTTATGTATGACCAAATTTTCTATCGTGCTTTGGAAATGAATTTTTTTACAGTCGACACAATCATCAGAGTTTTGATTTTGTTAGCTTATCCACAAAAGGAGAAATTTTGCTTTAAGGCTTGCTTATTCCTTTTTGAAATCACCAGGAAGCTCCTTAGTTAAGACCAGTAGATCAGCACAGTGGCATAGGAAGGGTGTGGGGGTGGGGTGGTCCACCCCGGGTTCCATCCCTGAGGGGGGGGTGACATCGCCATGGGCAGCACCCCCATTGGGATGCTCTTGCGTGGGCGCCAGCATTGGGACGCTCGCACACGGGTGGCCACCGCCCCCATTAGGACACTCGCGTGGGTGATGTGCCCCCCCCACTCCAGGTGCCCAAACCTCTAGCTCTGCCACTGGATCAGCATAGCCAGACAGCTTGTGAGTTCTCTTGGCAGTTGTCATCATATACATGTGTGCCTCCAAACCTGATAACCTCAGCAGGACTTCTGGGTAAGCATGTATCAGATTGGTCCACAAGTCTCATTCAGAAATCAATTAGTTGCAGCTAGTTCCAGTCTTCTTGCTTTCAATAGGACATAGTGATAGCTAACCCTTTTATTCATTTGTTTATGTTAGGAAGTTGGGGGGGGTGTCAGTCTGGATGGTGTCCTTGAATCTCTTCTAGGCCTGTGATCCTGTATCCAGTGAGAGCTAGAATCCAATAGAATAGCTTATCTTCGTAGTTTCTTTGAAGCGACCATCTTGGGTGGCAGATAAGGCACCAAACTGAGTGGAATCCTTAGCTCAATTCTGAAATAAATTTTAATTTGATTTTCAAGAATATAAACATACACCAAAACCAATTCTGCATCCAAATATCAAGATTACTCTGAAGAAGAAGAGGAGTTTGGATTTGATATTCCACTTTATCACTACCCGAAGGAGTCTCAAAGTGGCTAACATTCTCCTTTCCTTTCCTCCCCCACAACAAACACTCTGTGAGGTGAGTGAGGCTGAGAGACTTCAGAGAAGTGTGACTAGCCCAAGGTCACCCAGCAGCTGCATGTGGAGGAGTGGAGACGCGAACCCTGTTCACCAGATTACGAGTCCACCACTCTTAACCACTACACCACACTGGCTCTCTGAATCTCCTGACTTCTCCCCATCCCTTCCATGAGCCCTTTTGATCCTATTTTCAACTACATATCAATAATTCTCCAGTGTTTTTATCTAAGTTATCCATACATTATTTTACATTACATGTGTGTTTAAAATCCTTCCAGTGTTTCAAACTGCTTCCAATAATCTTGTGTATACATTATAAACTTTACCCATTCTTCTTAAAAGTTCTTTGCTTCTTGATTTTTGAACTTCCCACTTAATTTTGCCATTTTGGCATAGTCCATCAACTTGGTTTGCCATTCTTCCATCTCTGGGCTAGTAACGTCCGTGCGGCTGTTGTCGTGTACGTGAACATTTCTTTTCTGGTCCTTTGGGATCTCGGTGCCTATAATTCCTAATAAAAAGGCTTCTAGTTTTTAAACAAAAGTTACTTTGAATATTCCTTGTCCCCATTTCATTATATATTGAATCCTTAGTCCAATTCTGGTTTGGGGTGAAGTGGTGCATCACTCCAACTTCAAGCAGGTGTGATCTCAGGGTACCCCATTAGAGGGATCTAAGTGGAAGTCTTTGTCCAGAAGCCAAGTGTGGGGGAGACAGGCTATAGAGCTTTCAGTAACAGTTAAGGGGAGGGTTACCTCTGTAGACCCACATCTTGAGAAAGCCTAATTCCCAGCCAGCGGCGTAGCGTGGGCTGTCAGCACCCGGGGCAAGGCAAGTAATTTGCGCCCCCTAACCCAGGGCAAGGCAAGTAATTTGCGCCCCCTAACCCAGGGCAAGGCAAGTAATTTGCGCCCCCTAACCCCTATTCTGCCGCCGCTGCCAGCTTCTTCTTGCTGCTACCTGGGCTGGGGTATTTACGGTAAGGTAGCCACGGCTTGCCCGGAGGAGGAGGAGGGCAGAGAGGCGAGGAAAATGCAACATGGCCCAGCAGCTGCAGCAGCGGCAGCGGCGGGGCTGTGAGGAGGGGCTGCCTGGCGCGCCCTCCGCGGTCCTGATGCGCGGGGACTGCGGCAAGCGCTGAGAGCCGCTGCCTGCCGGAGACATGGGGCTCTGCTACAGCCTGCGCCCTCCGCGGCCCTGATGCGCGGGGACCGCGGCGAGCGCTGAAAGCCGCTGCCTGGTTCCGCGAGACATGGGGCTCTGCTACAGCCTGCGCCCGAGGTTCTTCGGCGACTCCGGAGGCGGCGAGCGCGCCCCTCTCCAGATGTTGCACCCGGTGCAGCCGCCCCCCTGCACCCCCCACGCTACGCCACTGATCCCAGCCACAACTCTGCTTCATCTTCTGCCCTTCATCTGGAGGTTGATAATGGATATACACCCAAGTGCCTAGGGCAAAGCCTACCTATGTCTGTAATCAATAAAAGATGTGGCCAATTTTAAATCCCAGAACATTGCCTTGCTTAGTTTGTTGACACCTATTGTTGTCCTTCCCTTCACCCACAAGGGTGAGGCGCACTGAGGGTGGGTCCACAATAGAACTCCTACATTTTTATTCCACTGGGAGCCAGTTCTTTCCCCAAACAAAATGTCACCACTTCGTAATCGGTGTTCTGGCATTTTTCAATTTAACACCAGTGGATGCAAAGGCTGCATGATAAATTCTTCCTTCATTTAAATGCCATAATGAAACTGAGCATATATTCTCTTTGTATCTTCTGACACATGATCGAGTATCTCCCATGATTTTTTTTATTTTATTTTTTTGGTCTGAAGATTAATAGGAATAAATGCAACTTTTTACAACAGTCAGCATTGTTATTGTCTTCTAATGGTCAAATTTTCCAAGCCACTGGTCCTCTAATCCAGTCTTAGTTGGTATATCCAGGTGAATGAAGCTAGTTGTTTTATGGCATTCCAATTTAATCCGTAATGGATTTTACTCAGAATGATTTCCACTGTGAAATAATTTAATTTCTTTTTTTTCACTGTCAGCTACACTGGAGCAAATTCATAGGACGTCCTATGAATTCATTAGTCACAATCATACTGACAGTGATATAAATGAGTGTAGAATTTGAATCCTTGCCTGCGAAAGAAAAAATACATATTTGCACAGATTTGTTTTTCAAAGTCTAATAATAGTTCATTGCCTTTACTGGAAATATCATGTTTTTATTTTGAGCAAGGAACAATAAATGGAATTCTGACCATCTCATTTCACTTCTGGCAGTTATATTCTGGTTACCTAGTAACTAATCTTGCAATGCCCATGCCTCTGTGTAGCTTTTATCCACTTATTTAGTTATGTTTGCTTCTGTTGCCTCTCCATAAAAGGTGGGAAAAGCTTAGGGTAGGAGACAGTTTCTGATAAAGCAATTAATCATTTGTTTTTGGAAAGGATGTTTTTCTTTGCTGGTGGATTTCAGAATTACTGGGCTGCTGACGCCGAACCTGATTTATAACGAGGTTCTGCAAAATGGGACAAGAGACTACAAACTAAATCCACAGCCTCAGTGCAGGAAACATTTTGGGACCATCCTAGAAAGCATCAAACGCAGGTGTTTTAAATCTTCTTCACCCTAATTTAAATCTTTTTCTATCATAGCTGTAATCTCTGTGCCAACAGGTGCTATAAACAGACTAAGGCCATATGTGTGCACAAGCAGGTTTCTGCATGCGTACAAAGGGATTGTGCTCCCCAGACTGAAAAACTGCATCCCTATCCTGGATTTCAGGGAAGGGTGTTGTAAGGAAGGAAGAAGTCCAGCGGCCCTCTCAGGTGCAAGAGAGGGGAAAGACAGCAGTGCTAGCTGACCACATTTTGAAGTGAAGCATTGCAGAGGGTTGGACCAGATGACCCTCAGAGTCCCTTCCATCTCTACAGTTCTATCATTCTATTAACTCACCTTCCCATTTCTCACAAGCCCCAAGTCCAAGGTTACCTAACATCAGTGGCGTAGCGTGGGGGGTGCAGGGGGGACTGGCCGCACCGGGCGCAACATCTGGGGGGGCGCTCGCACTCGCAGCTCTCTGCCCCTACTAAAATCCACGGGTTAGGGGGTGCAAATTACTTACCTTGCCCCGGGTGCTGACAACCCACGCTACGCCACTGCCTAACATCAGCACTGTTGATTGCACAGAGCCTGACTATTCAGGTTGTGGTTGAAAGCATTGATCTCTTGGTAAGAGAAGATGACCTGAATCCAGACTTCCTCTACCTCCTACTGTCAAATCCAGATAATCAGAGCTGTTGCTGACATAACTTTATGACCACTGCTCCATAGCAATTGTGTTACACACTTCCATTCACCATATAGATGGGTTTATGAAGCATTTCTGTATCCTTCTGCTGTGCTGAAGAAGAATTTCATGAAACAGTGGGTATATCTGGAATCACTGTTCACTATGTCTGTTTGCAGACCATTTTGGCAGCATTGGATGTCATAAAACAAAGATTTATGGCTTGTTTTCACCAGATAAGAATCTGACCCATTGCTTCTTTCAGAGACTTGTAAGACTTATGTTTATTTGGTTCTATGTTTTCAAGAGAATCCATCAAGAGCGCATATTTTGTGATTTTCAGAGATTTATAAGATTTCTGTTTATTTGGTTTTTCAGAGAGTGAATATTTCAAATATTCATAGCTGTCAACATCTCCCTTTTTTAAAGGGAAATTCCCTTATTCCGAATAGAATTCCTCACAAGAAAAGGGAAAAGTTGACAGCTATGCATATATTTCATACGGTTCAATGTTCTGTATAGATTATATAAAGAGTTTATATTGACATCGCATTGTTGTACTTGGTCATCAAGTTGCCTTGGATATTACTGAGTCTGTATGCAGCGGCAGAGGAAGCTGCTCAGGTGCCAGGGGTGGAGTGCCCAGGGGCGGAGTGAGCAGCCCATAGGGGCGGGGTGTACCACAGGACCTCCGGAGTCTGCCTGCCTCTTCCCACTCAGCCGCCCTACAGCTGGGGAGTGGGGAGGCAGTGGGCAAACAGTTTGGGCAGTGTGGAGCCTGCGTACACACAAGCCACCATGTCTCTCCCAGGAGAGATGCGTGGCTTGGGTGCACTGCAGGCCCCGTGGTGAGTGCCACTGGCATTTTGTCACCTCCTTCAGTGGTGACACCCGAAGTGGCCCGCAGCTGTCTGGCTCTGCCCCTGTCTGTCTGGATAATCTATACACATAGAACACAACCTTTCCGCATAAACTAGTGCATAGAAGGCTGATATCTGAATGGGAGCCATCATTCCTTAAAAGATGCAAATGCATGTACATTTCCTCTCACTCTCTTTATGTCTAATTATAATTAAAGTGCTTCTTCATTCTTCTTGCGTGTGCAGGCATTTGTCATAACCACACTATAGCCATTACTCAAGGTCTGGCATCTTCCTACATCTGGCCCACTGCCGGATCTAACAGATAAATAATTGTCATCACTTCTTTACCTCAAAACTACAGAATCCACACATGCACTCTTTTTCATTATTCTGGTTTCTCAGCACTTGAGTTTATCTCCATTTTCCTTTGTAGTAAAATTTACTGTTTACTGTGCATCACACATATATGGTTGGGTTATAGAACTTAACATGCTGCAGGCGTTTCCAGTCAAACCAGTTTGATCCCTTTAATTAAGAGATTGTCAAAATGTGTTACTATGGCATTGGATCTACCTGCTATCCTGGCAAACATGCTTCCAACCTAGGAAGATGCTTCCATAATGATCCCCATCTAAATGCACCTTTAGAGTTTGGAGTTCCAAATCACATGCCATTGCTTCAGAAGTAGAACTCATGCAATAGGAACTCACTGTCATTCTATTTTCTTGCTCTCTGTAAGGATGGCTACGGAATCTATCTGCAGTCCTTCCTCTATTCTGGATTAACCAGAACCAACCCCCCTGGCAGGTTGCCAGGAATGGATATGACAAGGAAACATCCTTACCCAGTGGTGGAGCAAGCCAATTGGGCACCTGGGGTAGCATGTGTGCCCTGCGCCCGGTGGCAGGGCCAGCTGCCTGCGGGGCGCTCTGCAGGGCCTCTGAGGAGTCTGCCTGCCTCCTCCCACTGAGACTCCCTACAGCTGAGGGGGAGGCCGTGGGCAGACTGGGGCAACGCGGAGCCTGCGGACACCCAACCACAGCATTACTCCCAAGAGAAACGCGTGGCTCAGGCATGCTGTAGGCCCCACAGTGAGTGCCGCCCAGCATTTTGTCACCCCCCTCAGTGGTGACACCCGGGGTGACCCACCCCCACCACACCCCCTTTCCTCCGCCCCAGTCCTTACCATCTGCTTTTTATTCAATATTCATAGAGAAAGGCTTGGGAATGTAGCCTCTCAGAATAATGGCATTGACCCAAGTAAATCTCCACCCCCTCTTCCGTCCCACTTCCTCATTCATCACTTCTACAGGTGCCACTAAATGCCCTCTGTCTTTGATTCCTTTGCTCTCCTACTTTTAAGGTGCGCAGGTTTCTGGGAGATGGTGGGTCTGAAATGCTTTCTAGTGATAACATGTCAGCTAGCTGCTCCAGCTCTGCCTCCTCCTCCTCTTTCCCGGTGATTTCCCAACTTTCCCCCTCATCATCCTCTGAGCTGTCACCTCTTCAAACCCCTGTTGTAATTCTGGATGTACACATTTTGGATGTGTACAAAGGAAGCTGACCCCCAGTATGGTTGCACTTTCTCTCGGCAGCCTCAATAAACGCAGTGAAAGCAGCAATCCCTCTTGCTGTTCTGGCTTCTGGGATAGCTGTGCAGCCTGCATTCGCTCCATAAGATGCACACACATTTCCCCTTACTTTTTAGGAGGGAAAAAGTGAGTCTTATAGAGCAAAAAATACGGCAATTGCATGGAAAATATGCACTATGACTGGCCCCAAATCCTGTGTTTGTTTGTTTCTTTGTTTTTGTTGCATCTCAAATAAAGATAAACACACTGGGTATAATGCTCATCCCTTAAATGTGTGTGCGTGGTTTAAAAGGAGAGCATTTACTTCCCCCCAGCAACTGCTTGGGTCTCTGTAGGTTAATCCAACTCACATTTTGAGATCCTATGTTTTATTTCAGGAGGGGTAGTGGAAATATATTTTTTTAAAATGCTTAGCTACTGCATGCCTTTGCAATGCCCTTCTACAGGAAATTGAGAACAGCAGAGTGACTGTATTTTCCAGTCAAAATTAAAAACCCATTCGTTCAGCTTGACTTATGCTTAGCGACAGAACTGTGTATTTCTCGCTGTGACATGAATACATGGAAGACCAGTTATGAAGCTATACAAAATTACGTTACATTGTATGGTGAAGTTGGCGTTGTCCACCTTTTCCCCCAAAGCTATTATTACTCCAGTGGTTTAATGCAATTTTTGTTCAGCGTTATATTCTTAACTAAACATGAATGGCATAATATGAGATGGTAATATCCTAACATAAATAAAACATGAGTGGGTCCCCCCCAACACTACAGGTGTAAAATGTCACTAATGAAGAATTAATGTGATGTTAATTACTTGGATTTGTTTAGGCGTAGAATATAAAAGGAAATGGGGAGGGGGGTTGACAGGTGGGGGAAAAGCAATTTGACAATGCAATTGCTTTCGAGGCTATACTGCATCCGTTTCCAACTCTCTCTTTTTGTGCCCTGTAAAAATCGAACAGCATTTGTTGAAACCGTGAATAAAATGTGCAGGTCGAGAGGCAGAATTTCTTTTAAGCTTTTATGGAGTTGTAAAAGAGGTAGTTTAAAATGCATTTGTTTGAACCAAGCACAACCAATTCATGTGTAGTCTTGCTTGTCAGATTTCTGAAATATGCTATCCTGGTATGTATGTCACCATACCAAAAATGAAATCCATTTTCAGTTCCTATCATAACGCTTCAAAGGTTAGTTTCAGATTTTTTAAAGGGCTGGGTCAAGCCTGGATCAGTAATGCGGTTTTAAAGGCATTGGCATTGGCATCTATCTGTCTCGAGAGACAATGGAGTGTGCCTCTGGGAGTGAAGTCAAACCGTTTGGTTAGCACAGGGGTCAGCAAACTTTTTCAGGGCTGGTCCACTGTCCCTCAGACCTTGTGGGGGGCTGGACCCCCCCTCCCAAAATCACCCCCCTCCCAAAAGGACCCCCCCTCTCCTGAAAGGACCCTTCCGCCGTCACTCATGCTGACGCCGCCAACACCGCCTCACCTTCAGCAGTGTCGTCAACCTCATCTGCCTTGCCCAGGGGTCCGTGGGGTGCAGAGCCCATGCCGCTGGCCCGGGCAATGGAGGCAGCCTCCCTGCCACCACCGCCGCTTCCTCCCTCTTGGCTCTTGGTCATACGCGGCCACCTCAGTGGGAAGGAAGGGGCGTTGGCCAGAGGTGTCTGTGACTTCGGATTGGATACAGGAGCTTCCTGCAGCCAATCCGAAGCTGCGCCAGTGCTGTGGAAGTCAGTCCCCATGTGGCGAGGCCTCTGCGCCATGCCGGTTTAGCATGGGGAGTGACCAAGTGGGTGGCAGGGTCCGCAAGGTTCGCGGGCCAGATTAACGTGCCGGGTGGGCCACAGCCAGCCCCCATGCCTTAGTTTGCCAATCCCTGCATTAGCAGCACCTAAGTGACCTCCCTGGCGTGCAAGCCTGGGCAGCATGTATGGAGGTTCTGGGCTGCCTCAGTGACATGGTCCAAAGGAAAGCAGAACAATATATTTGGCTGCAGCAGTTGCTGGAAGGAGGCATGCAAGGCAACATCCGACCATCTTAAGGACTTTACTCCGGATTTCTGTAGGGTTTACTCCTTAGCCGTTTCTTCTCCCAATGACATCCCTCAAGGCAGTGGAGGTTTACAATCAGACTTTTCCTTCTTCTATATGGCCTCCCTTTCCAGGTTGACAAGCTCCATCTCCCCCTTTAAGGGCTTCTCTAGGGATATTAATAAGTAACAGGGCTAAACTGATTCTTCCTCAGGTTTGCTTTTAAGGTGAGAAATGCTATTGGGGGAGCAGAGCTAAAAACCCATTAATCCTGGTTGTCCGACACTGTTCACAGACACTCCCCGCTGACCTTGCTGCTTTGGCACCTTTACATTTACCCTGAATGATCCTAGACAAACAGGGATCATGTACTTGACATGATGATGCCATGACACTCTGCAATCACTCAGATTTGGTTACCTTCCGATGCCATTAACGACAAATGAAGCTCATTTAGAGAGAAGGCATGAGTCCTATTGTGGCTACATGAAGAACCCTCACTCACTATATCATCACCTTGTTGTGGTGAGTGGGTTTGCACGTTCCTGTGATCCTTGGGAGCGAAGCTGCTGGGAGGTTCGTACTCCCATCAGGGTCACCCAAGGCGGTAAGGTCAAAGGGGAGGAGCTAGACAAAGAATGATCTGAGAAGTCCTCATCGGCAGAACAGGTGGAAGATAACAAGTGGTATGTGACAACGGCCGTGAAGGTGAGTGAAGGCTGCATCCTTCATCCACTGGTCTAATCTACTCATGCCTTCAGAACAGAACCTTACTGCGAAGACTGTGCATTGGTCAGCGTGCACTGATCTCCACACATAAAACAAATTCATGCACAGGCGTCTTCAAAAATAAAATGAAATGAAGAAGTATAGACAACTATAAGTCATTCTATCAAAGCCAGCACCTATGCAGCATTTTCACAATATCCCAAAAAGATTACCCAGAGAGGGGACCTATTTCAATTATGCAGAATATATTTTTTACAGAATAGAAATCCTCCCTTTGGCTCAGCCCTGGGGGAAAGTCCCAGGAGAGGTTTTCATTGAACACAATGCTGTCATGCTCAATAATCTTAATAGCAGCTCCTCTCCCCAAGTGGGGAGAAGTTCATAGCAGAGTTTGCACTGTTCAGAGCTTACATGATGCATGCTGATCTTAAGAATCCCCTTAAAGGACCTGACACCTTAACCTGGCATTCAGAGAAACCTGTGGTTGTAGCATGCTAATTAACACTCCATTAGACTTTGTTTGCATGGGCATTTCCTGCAAAATTTACTGCAGGAGGCTCCCTTCTTCAGTGCTCGCCTGCACATGTCCTGCAGTGAAGTGCTCTCTGGAGAAAATTAAATGACTGTGGAAACTTCACACAGCAGAGTTTAATGTGCTGGGGCAGAACTTTATTGCAGGTCTTTTGCAGATGCACTTCTTAAGCTAAATAAATCCTGCCAAGGGAAGAGGCAGAAAGAAGGGAGCCTATCCTGGCAATAATTTTCCACCTGTCTTGCCTGCCAAGAGACTGCAGTGGTTGCTTGGATAGTCCAGCAATGTGTAAAAACCTCCACAAAAATGTACCTAGTCTTGCTGAATCCCATTTCACTTCATTTAGGAATCCCTTGGTTAGCTTGCCCACAGAGGAGCCTAAAATTTTGGTTTAAGTAAAACCCAGTGGCAGCTGTGAGATGTGCAATGCTCTCCTAGGCTAGTTTGCTGGCCTTAAAAAAATCGTTTTTACTTCCTTTCAAATTTATCAAGATATTCCACCTGAGAAAAAAATTAGGGCTAAGCTAACAAGCTAAATTCAGTATGAAACGTCGGGTTTGTGGGACACCAAATGCTCCCAAAATGTAAATGTCTATTTAATTTATTTCTTCTGAGGCTGTTTGCTCACTTTGCAGCTGTGGTGATCTGCCTCTCTGCTGGTACTCTGGGATAATTTGTCTTCGCCATCACTGTATTATCTTAGCTAATCAAAGATCACATAGTGTGCAAAATGATGGTGTGCTGCTATGTAGTCAGTCATCATGGAGAGCAAACACTGATGGCATGCATGGGGAAGTACATGATCCCCTTATTTTTCAGGCAAACAGGCTAGACTTTTTATTCTTCCATGCTGTGTTGTGGTCACTGTAGTCCAGAACAGGCGGACAGAATGAGTTCCCCTGTTGCCTAAGCAAAACAGGGCTGTTTCCCTGCATTCCAGCGTAGCACTGCAAGGCTTAGAAACTATTCTGCCCTGGTTAGACCACACCTAGAATACTGTGTCCAATTCTGGGCACCACAATTTAAGAAGGATGTTGACAAGCTGGAACATGTGCAGAGGAGGGCAGCCAAGATGATCAAGGGTCTGGAAACCAAGCCTTATGAGGAACAGTTGAAGGATCTGGGTATGCTTAGCCTGGAAATATGGAGACTGAGAAGAGATATGACAGTCATCTTCAAATATCTCATGAATTGTCACATGCAAGAGGGAACAAGCTTGTTTTTTTTCCTGCTCAGGAGGATAGGACTCGAACCAATAATTTCAATTTACAAGAAAGGAGATTCCGATTAAACATCAGGAAAAACTTTCTAACAGCTGTTCAACAGTGGAACAGTCTCCCTTGGGAGGTTGTGGGCTCTCCTTCATTGGAAGTTTTTAAGCAGAGGCTGGCTGGCCATCTGTCATGGATGCTTTACCTGAGATTCCTGCATTGCAGGGAGTTAGACTAGATGACCCTTGGGGTCCTTTCGAATTCTGCAATTCCACAGTTCTATGCTTTGCATTCTCTAGGCAATTAAACAAGGGGCACGTTTCCTCATGAGCAACCTTTCAGGGGGCGCATGCCATTTGTGGGCGGAGTGAGAGGCAAAAATGGATTTGACAGGAGGCTACATTCTGGCCATACAAAAACCGCAGGTTGCTACTTATGCACACAGTTCAAGGGCACATTGTAGCCAAGCAACACAATTTGTTGAAGGCGTGGATCAGGGCTGGTGAAGGGTGTGGCCTGGGGAGAGGGGCGTGGCCTGAGGATAGTTTTGAGGGCGGTATAGTGAGGCCTAGAGAGTATACAATAAATGGGATGTGCTCTCATCTCCTTGTCCACCACAATGGCCAGACTTCACCAATCTTCCAATGGCTCTCTCTCCGGTGCATAAACAAAAGGGGAATTGTCTACTTTTGTAGATCTCAAGCAAGCTGTAAAGTTAAGGTGTCTGTTTCACCTAGATTTAGTTTGTTTCTTTGTTATATTTGCACCATCCGTTGAAAGCTGGTGTGGCACAAGGGGGTATCTATGCTGGGGAGACCCAAATTCACATTCCCACTCAGTCATGAAGTTGTGAGGATCAAATAGGATAAGTCTGGTATGATGCCGTGATTTCCTTGGAGGAAGGGGAGAATGACAATTTCCTTGGAGGAAGGGGAGAATGACAATTAAAATAATGACAGTTTCCAAATATGAACCAAGTTAAGCATACATTGAATCTAGAAAGGAAAAGCATTCATGCTAGAAGCCTGCAATGTTTCTTTAAAGGGTAAGCTTGCAATATAGCTGCATTTTCTTTCGAGTTAGCTTTTTTCTTACTGGAGTCCCTAAGGTAGAAACGTGCCATTGGATGTAAGTACCAAAAGAAAATTACATAGATGGTGGCTCTGAAACAGCTTCAGCTGAGATGATGAGTTGCAGATGCCTGTTCGTTCATTCATGCACTGATTCATAACTTCATCCAAGAGCACAGCCAGGACTTGGAACGATCACTCATCTCAAAAAGCTCTCCAAGGAGCAGAGGATGGTAACAAGCAAACACAATGCATCAAACAGCAATCAAGTACTTTCCACTAACCTGATATGGAGGCCATTCTTCAGTTTCCACTCCATCAAGTTGTTTTCCAGTATTTGCATTTCCAGCACTTGCTCTGTTTAAGAAAGCACACAAACACTTCAGATATCATCACTTGAATAAGGAGCCGCTTTTCATCCAGATATATTCTGTACTTTCAGCTTACTTTTCCTTTATTTGTTATGCTGGTATCGTGGCTTTCTTTTAGGAGCTCAGAACAGCAAAGGAGGAGCTATCCCATGTTACCATCACAAAAACCCTGCAAGGATGGCTAAACTGAGTGACTTCCAAATGACCCAGTGCACAGTTTTCCTAGATAGGTCTTTGAACCCAAGTTGTTCCAGCTGCAGTCTACCTAATGGCAGCACAGGTTAGTTCTTCCTTAGGCAAATGCCCCTCATGATGGATCAGTTAATTGCTGGGATGTACCATTTGAGACAGTGGGGTGGGGTGTAGATAAGGTATCTGAATGCTCCCTCCACAAGGTACTTTCTACATACATGGTTTGCCCTCTCACCATTTGATCCTCACAATACCATTCTGAAGTAGGTTAGGCTTCTAGCAGGTGTATGGCAATAGGTCACCCAGTGAGCTTCATGGCCGAGTAATGATGTATCAGCTCACAGCTCTCATTTGAACCCTAGTCTTCCCATACACCACCCTACATCTCTGTATGTGTAGGAAATAGTTTAATTAGGAGAGCAGTGAAGCTCTCAATCCCAAATTTTCAATCTGAAATGATACAGCATAGCAACTGTCATAGGAATCTGCCCTATACTGCATCAGGTCATTGGTTCATCTACTTCAGGGTTTCCCAAACTTGGGTCTCCAGCTGTTTTTGGATGACATTTCGCATCATCCCTGACCACTGGTCCCGCTAGCTAGGGATGATGGGGGTTGGAGAAACCTGACTGGCAGCAGATCTCCAAGGTTTTAGGTCTCTCCCAGCCCAACCTGGAGATGCCAAGGATTGGACCAGAGACCTTCTGCATGCAAAGCAGATGCTCTACCACGGAGTTTCTACTTATCTGTGTCAACTCTGAGCTACAGCTTATTCTGGTAATCAGCATCTTGAGGTAAATGGTAGGCAGAGGTAGAATGTTACAGCACAAACATATTTTGAAGCCTCCATTACAAATAATCGCACCACACCAGTTTGCTAAGGAGGTAAGAAGCTATGTTCTGCTATTGTGTCCATGCTTCTAAATCACAAGAGCCACCAGTAAGTCTTCAGGACAGCACAGGATCCTCTTCTGGGGCAGATGCAAAGGAGCTACATCAACACCATTGCCCCCAGATTCAGAAAAAGAGGCAGGGACTCTTCCTATCTACTGAAATCTGAAAGCAGGAAGAAATGCAAGCCGGTTGTTTGCATCCATCTTCATTAGCAGCCACAGTGAAGAACAGATTGCATCAGAGGGGCACAAACACCCTTTTCCTGAGACCCTAAAAGTGCTGTACTGCAACATTAACTAAGGGTGTTGCTTGTGGGAAGCCATGAGACTATATAACTGCAGTAATAACTGATATTGTTTTTTAGTAGTGTAGTCTGCAACTGAAGAACCTCTCTCTGGAGCTCTTACCCCCAGTTTCTTGCAAATCATTTTAGGTCTTCTCTGGTTAACACCTCCTACCTGATTTTGGCAAACAATATGGGTGTGGGCAAATGTTTTCCATCCTTAATTTAGGCCTGCCATATGGATCAGCATATTGACACACAGTACAAAACAAGTTCATTAGTACTGGGAGATTTTTTTAAGAAAAGCTCCTTAGAACGAAGAATGTCAGGCTGTAACCCAATTTCTCTATGCCCATGTAATTTTCATATGCACAGAGTTATCACCATAAAACACTTACTTTAATTTTACTTTAATTTACACTTCGTGCAGCTTCACCCTTCTTTCAGGTGCCAGCACAACTTATGGCGTTTAATTTGCTGCTTGCCTCTTGAAGTAAAACTGAGGCTCTAAATGCTGCAATTCTCCTTTCACCATACAACTTAACTCTTCCATCTCCCCACCCGACCCCCTTTTTAAACATACTTTGTCAGCCTCGTAGTAAAGTTGGTGAAAGTGAGAGTGAAGGGAGATCATGCCCAATGACATTGCCATATAACGTCATAATAAATACTTGCTAATGCAAGAGGGGAAGGTGGGGGGGGGGGACACACAACTAAGGGTCCATTTTATGTTGGGAAGGAGAAAGGTAAATTTCTCCCCAACCCCATTCCAGCACTGGGGTGGAAGTGGAGCTTAGTGCTACAGTTGAACATAACTGCCTGTTCTCTAAGGGCTTATCTTCAATAGAATGATTAGATTCTAATCATTAGAATGTAATAGATGTTCCAATTGGGCCATTAGTCATGGGAAGGTGACTAGTAATGGTAAAGCCATAAAATGACAAAACAAGCAATAAAATAGCATAGGGTAATTGGCAAGTGTGAAGGGGCTCACTGAAACTGGCTTATTTATGTACTGGGGCAGAGACATTTTAATGGAGCAAATATACTGAGGTGCATTTATTTTGAGCACAGAGTTTCTGCTCATCACACTATTGAGTGGGGCTGTGGGTGAGGTGGTTGAGCTTAAGCATCCCTGGCCAAATCCCAGGGGAAGTCAGAGGATGCTACTGAGTAAGGATTACTGAACACAGGGGGAATTATGCATTGCTTGATTTTCTATCTCAATCTCATGAATAGTTTTATTTATTTATTTATTTATTTAATAAGAAGGGGAATAAATGGAGGCAGTGAGAGATTTTACTTTCTTGGGCTCCATGATCACTGCAGATGGTGACAGCAGCCACGAAATTTAAAGACGCCTGCTTCTTGGGAGAAAATCAATGACAAACCTAGACAACATCTTAAAAAGTAGAGACATCACCTTGCCAAAAGTCTGTATAGTTAAAGCAATGGTTTTCCCGATAGTGATGTATGGAAGTCAGAGCTGGACCACAAAGAAGGCTGATTGCCAAAGAATTGATGCTTTTGAATTATGGTGCTGGGGGAGACTCATGGACTGCAAGAAGATCAAACTGATCCATTCTTAAGGAAATCAGCACTGAGTGCTCACTGGAAGAACAGATCCTGAAGCTGAGACTCCAATACTTTGGCCACCTAATCAGAAGAGAAGACTGGAAAAGACCCTGATGTTGGGAAAGATGGAGGGCACAAGGAGAAGGGGACGACAGAGGACAAGATGGTTGGATAGTGTTCTCGAAGCTACCAGCATGAGTTTGACCAAACTGCGGGAGGCAGTGGAAGACAGGAGTGCCTGGCGTGCTCTGGTCCATGGGGAACGAGGAGGTGGACATGATTAAACGACTAAACAACAAAGTTTATTTAATTTCTGAATCACTTCTGAAGAGGCATCCCATGAGGCATAGGGTTGAAGTGGGAGCAGCGACAAGGGTGCAAAAAAGGCTGAAAGGGAAACCCTCATTTGTGGAAAGCAACATTGCATTAGAACAATGTGAATCCTATTAAGTATCCTTAGCCTGGAGAAGCAAGAGGAAGAGCTTGTTTTGCACACAGAAGGTGTACGTTCAATCCCCAAGATCTCCAGGGAAGGCTGGGTGGATCTGTCCATTTTGGTTTCACTCATTTTCTCCCCTCTCCAGGCTTCACACCAGTTCCCTACATTTTCATATCCATTTGTGATTATGATTGGGTTGGTTTTTTTTGGAAGAATCCTCATAAGAATTCATCAGTATTTTAGCATACATTGGTTCTAATAGATACATTTCCCCATGCAATTTTGCTTAATATACACTTTTTTTTTTGCAAACCAATTTTCCTTACATAATACATTCAATCTCTTTATCCAGTCTGCAACGTAACACATTTATGTATGTTATTTTCAGTAATTGAGGCATTTTTAAGCACATTTTACCTCATTATTTGCATTTTACTTGGCTGGCGAGCTCCGCTGCAAAATCCAGAGATGTGTGGATTTTGAAAGAAGGCTATGTTACAGTTTATGCATTGCTTCAGAAAGTATGAATTAATTAGGTTCACCTTTAAATCCAAATGGAATCAAATTTCTCCCCTAGCTAGGAGACACACCTGCCTGAAATATTTGGAAACTGCTGCCATTCCGTGTAGACAGTACAGAGATAGTTGGGACAGGGCTGGCTCAATATATTTTGCTGCCTGAGGCAGAACTGCAGTTTTTTCCTCCAGCAAGTCAAGATGCAGAGACCCCTTGGCACCTGTGGCAGAAGATCTCACAAGCTCCGCTCTAGCAGGAAAAATACATCAGATGACTAGCAATTTGCTGCCTTTACATGGAACTCAAAATGTGCTGCCTCTCCCTAATGCTAAAGCCAACCTTGAGTTGGTACGATGGCTTGCATAAGGCAGCTTGCTCTGCATGAGGCATAGCTGGGATTTGTCTGTCGAAAACGGCATCCAGGAGGAATTTTCAGAAATTGTTTAAAATGTCTGGGGAAACATGGGAATATATGGCAGCCCATATATGTTGTTTTTTGGGGGGTGAATTTTCTAAAAATAATAATTAAATAAATTATTTTTGTGTCCGGATTTTCACTTTTTGAAATATGGCAACAATATTCTATGTACCTTGCTCAAATCAATAGGATCATGGTTGTCTCAGTTTAGCAATTGTGAAGGGAAATCTTTTTTCAAGAAGCGGAATGCAGCGGTTTACATCTGTTTATTAATTCCACATCAGAACAGAAGAGCCCTGCAGTACTTCTGTTTCTTTTTCATGATCCATCCATGGCCAGCTGGTATGCAAAGCATCATTAATGAAGCATGAGATTCGAGGCCGCTTGATCATCCAACTGGAGATATGAGATTCTGGTTCTCCCTGTTCCCCAGAGCCAGGAGCCTCTACATCAGAGCTTTCCAAACTTTTCATGACAGTGACACACTTTTTAGACATGCGTTGTTTTGTATACAGTGGTACCTCGGGTTACAAACTTTATTCATTCCAGAGGTATGTTCTTAACCTGAAAATGTTCTTAACCTGAGGTACCACTTTAGCTAATGGGGCCTCCTGCTGCCGCCACGCTGCTGCCACGCGGTTTCTGTTCTCATCCTGAGGTAAAGTTCTTAACCCGAGTTAAGCAGAGTCTGTAACCCGAAGTGTTTGTAACCCAAGGTGTTTGTAACCCAAGGTACCACTGTACTAGCAAACTGGAGGTTAAACTAACCCCTTTCCAGTTCCCAGAGGAGCTCAGAGAGCATTTGTGCAACACACTCTACACACTGCAGCCAACACAATAATGTGTTGCCACAGACAGTTTGGAAAGCTCTGCTCTTCACGCGGGAAGCACATGAAATGTATGATATGGATATGACATTCTGTCTCCTTTGAATATCAAGCCAAATATACCGTATTAGCTCGAATATAAGCCGCACCCAAATATGAGCCACACCTTTAAAATTGGAGGGGGGGAGGAGAAAAAAGAAAGAAAAAGTACCCAAATATAAGCTGCTCCATTCCTCGCTGCTCCTGGCGCTGGTCGCGAATATAAGCCGAGTTTTAACTTTTCACAGTTGGAATTTGGGGGGAAAGCGAGGCTTATATTCAGGCCAATATGGTGTGTGTGTGTGTGTGTGTGTGTTACAGTTTGCAAGAGTGACAGTTTCCAGTGGAGCATTACCTTGTGAAATGGAGAACAAAGCCACACACTGTGAGGGGGAGGGGAGGAAATAATGTGAAATCAAGAGGTGTTTTTTTTATATAAAAAACAACAACTATTATTCAGAAGGATTATAGACATTATTAATAGCTAACCAGAATTTTCTCTCTCCCTCTGCCAAGAAGTCAACAGTGCAAACAATTATATTTTGTAACAAATTAGTGCCAGATGGCTTCATAAAGCATTATTAAAAAAATATCATGATACAGATTTATACATGAATATAGATGCACATGTTTGTTGGTTTGCTTTTTTTAAAAAAAAATTTTCAGGGGGGGCATGAATTGCATACATTTCAGCAAACAATCTAATTCCCTTTATTAGAAAGTACCTCTTGTTATTGTCCTACAGATATAATGTGATGATCAAGGCACTTTTATAGATGTTAACGTCTGACCAACAGCATTGTTGCTAGCCACAGTACTTCACTAGGGCAGAGTAAAGACTGAGCCTCAGCTTCAGATGAAAGGCACAACTGAGGGTTTCAGAGAATGGAATTCAAAAGCGAACAATGGAGCCGCTGCCCTATCCCTTTTGTTATTCAATTTGGCATTGATTCCTTCTTCTATACACTGCCTGCAAACTTACATTTTCATGGCAATGTGGAAATCACAATGGAAACTTTGTAACTGTGTAGCAAGAAGCAGAAAGTGGAAATTGAGAGGGTTGGATAGTTAAGTAGCCCAACACAGCTGTCCATCAACTTGGAGCAGGGAGTCAGGGTAGCTGTTGAAGGTGACTTGGAAACTGAAACTAATCCAGAATGTGACTGCCAGATTAGTGACTGGGAGTGGCTGCCAAGACCATATAACACCGGTCCTAAAAGAACTGCATCAGCTCCCGGTATGTTTCTGAGCACAATTCGAAGTGATGGTGCTGACCTTTAAAGCCCTAAACAGCTCCAGCCCCATATACATGAGGGAGCATTTCCACCCCGAAAAAAATGGCATTATTGAAACATGGCATACACATAGTATGGGATACTCCACATTTTTTTCTGTCTCTCACCCATACATCTTTAAATTAGTTTTTTTACCTGGGGGTTAAAGCATTATCGAATTTAACTGAGAATAATTTATTAATTCCTTAATCACACTTTTAAGATGTACATTTTTAATCAGCTTTTAATCTAGGCTGTCCTCTGTGAGAAAGTGTTCCATGATGATGACATTTGTTATGCATCAGGGTCCCCGCACGTCTAATGATTGTTTGCCACAGAAGATCACCTGCATTAAGGCTTATTTTAAATCAGATAACAGAAAAGCTAGTTGATCAATTAAATTCTGCTTAATTGGTTAGTTTTAATTTCGTCCAGCCTCACCACATTGCAGTGGTTTTAAACATCCTGTCTTCAAGGGAACCCATTTCTCATTGACTTGGGAAAGCTGGTATAGTGCAAAAGATTATGGGATGCGGACTCAGTTCATATGAGTCATTCATTGGCCAAGTCTGTTGAGTCTACGTAATTTAGGCTGATAATCATGCTCTTCAGCAACTAGCTTTATGTCGCTGGGTGAAACTGGCAGCATCTTTCAAGGAACCATGAACACCATTATGGGTCTGTTCATGGAGAAGCCCCTGATACATTTTTTGAGAAGCCCAGGATTCCTTTGAATACAATTTGAAACCAGTAAAATAGTGTATGATGTATAGTGTGAATGAGGAAGTGTGTGTGTGTGTGTGTGTGTGTGTGTGTGTTTGTGTGGAGAGGACTCTCACAGGAGCTAAACACCTATGGGGGGAAATTGGAAATTGTAAGAGTTAGGTCCATTTAATCAGTTGTCTTTAGGGATATGGGTGGTGCTGTGGTCTCAACCACTGAGCCGCTTGGGCTTGCCAATCAGAAGGTCAGCAATTCGAATCCCCATGATGGGGTGAGCTCCTCTTGCTCGGTCCCAGCTCCTGCCAACCTAGCAGTTCGAAAGCATGCCAAAAAGTGCAAGTAGATAAATAGGTACTGCTCCGGCAGGAAGGTAAATGGTGTTTCTGTGCGCTGCTCTGGTTTCGGTGTTCCGTTGTGCCAGGAGCAGCTTCGTCATGCTGGCCACATAACCCAGAAAATCTGTCTGCGGACAAAACGCTGGCTCCCTCGGCCTGTAAAGCAAGATGAGCGCCACAATCCCAGAGTCGTCTGTGACTGGACTTAACTGCCAGGGGACCCATTACCATTTTTTTTAATCAGTTGTCATGCCAGCAGGGACCTCCACTTTGGTGCCATCCAAACCAATTCTGCACCAAATGGCAATTTGGTATGTAGTTGCTTCTAATACCAGCATTGTCCCTTCTTCAGGGCTGGCACCACTTGTGTGGGAAGTAACTGTGTCATGTACTCAGCCAGTATGGTTTCTATTTATAGGCATGTCAATACAGTGTAAGACTAGACCATGCAGAAGTAATGACAACACGTGAATCATACCTAAAAATATGTCTGTTGATATTCACTGAGTGCCACAAAGTGCTTTGTGTTCTTCACCATTTTTCTCTCCAAACAAATCTACGAGGAAAATCAACAGGCACCCTCAAGGAGTTGTGTCAATACAGAGGAGTCAGGAGAGCAAATTCTAGTGTTCTCACTAGAACAATTCAAAAGAACCAAGTTGTTTTTAAATAAAAATCAGGGTATCAGAGTGCTGAATAGCTTCTTTACCAGCAGTTTCAGTTGGAAAAACATTTAGAGGAAATGTCACCCACATCCATAGTTTTTCTCTCTGTGTGTGTGACCTCGGATAAGGCTATGCTGTAAGTTTCATGACTGCCAGCTGTGTGAAGCTGAATCTCCTTCAACCAACTCCATACACAGAACTATATTCACAGTGTCTGCCCATTCCCTTAACAATGTTTACCATTATTATTATTATTATTGCAAGTGTTTGCGGAAGATGAGCATAGAAGGTAGCAGGGAAGGCATTATTTCAAGCAGCTGGGTTCCATAATTCAGGGCATCAAGTAATAATAGCAAACTTTGTATTACGTTTAGGTTAGGGGTGTGTGTGTGTGTGTGTGTGTGTGAATTGTGGAGCTGGAGGGGACCCTTTGCATCATCTAGTCCAACAACTGCAATGCATACAGGGATCAAACCTGCAACGTTGGCATTTTCAGCACCACTGTCCAGCCAATGGAGTTATCCATATCCTTAAGTAATTTATAACCAAGTAGAAGGATGCAATGATCAAACCACATAAATGTTGTTGTTGTTTTTTTTTTAAAAAAAAAAGCTTCAAGAATAGAATACTATATCCTGCTGCTGGCCATATGCTCAAGGAAAGAAAGAAAGAAAGAAAGAAAGAAAGAAAGAAAGAAAGAAAGAAAGAAAGAAAGAAAGAAAGAAAGAAAGAAAGAAAGAAAGAAAGGTATTTAGCTGGCACCCAAAGGATTGCAAAAAGTGGGTCCAGTAACACATCATCAGTGAATGCAGAACCTTCAGGAGTGGGGTGATATGATACCTCCTTGTTACACACACACACACAAGGGGAGGGAGAGAGAGAGAGGGAGAGAGTGCAACCAGACTATGATATTCTACATGCTGATAAGGTGACATTTGTGTATCACCACTTTAGCATAATTAAAGTTCTTCTCAATAACACAGTGTCTCAGAAATCCTTATAGCAACCCTAGACTGTGCCCCCATTTAACAGATTGGGACAGAGCTAGAGGTAGGGTAAAGGGAAAGGTAAAAAAGGTAAAGGACCACTATACGGTTAAATCCAGTCAATAGTGACTATAGTGTTGTGGTGCTCATCTTGCTTCAGGCCAAGGAAGCTGACGTTTGTCCACAGACAGCTCTCCGGGTCATGTGGTCATGTGACTAAACCGTTACAGGTGCACGGAGGACCAGGGCAGAGCACACGGAAATGCCATTTACCTTCCCGCCGCAGCGGTACCTATTTATCTACTTGCGCTGGCATGCTTTTAAACTGCTAGGTTGGCAGAAGCTGGGACAGAGCAACAGGAGCGCAACCTGTCATGGGGATTCGAACTGCCGACCTTCTGATCATCAAGCCCAACAGGCTCAGTGGTTTAGACCACAGCACCACCCATTCCCCAGAGGCAGAGGACTAATGCCTTGTCAAAAACCAGTGGGATTTCTTCCACAAATTCAACTGAAGGGGAAACAGGATCACACTTGCAGGTCTCCCCTTCATTCAAAAGGTGGGAGGGAGGTTGCATCTGTATTCTTGAATTTAGGCCGTTTATATGTGGGAAGGCACTTTCACAGCTTCTCCTGAATATGTGCACACAATGGAGGTGAGGCCAGTGATCTGGAGTAAGAGCAGTCCTATTCCTCGTGCACATACATTTAGCTGAACATGTGAAAGAAGCTCTAGGGAGTTCATCCATGCGGAGGCAAGATTTGAACCAGTAACTTCATTTCCCCATGTGCCAGAACTTGGTCTGTTGCGCACTGCATGGCACCAGCTCTCTTTATACTAAATGAAATTTCTCCTGTAATAACTATGTTGCATCTAGAAATCCAATTTGCAGAATTCCATTTGATGGGGCTTATAGGACTTCCCCCTGTAATACCGTCTTTGAGGGAAGATAACATTAACACAACTGCCTTTGTATTATTTTCTCTGTCTATTAAGAAATCCTGAAAGACAGCATAAAATGAAGACTGGACAACACCTGCTTCACTATTCAGTTTAAGCAGTGCTTAAAATCTCAGGAGGTCTATTTCCACAATTGTTATATATTGTAACATTAGCCAAAATGCCATAGTGTATACTTTTGCTATCATCCAGGAATGCAGTATTTATGAAAGCCGCCGAAGTCATGGGACTTTTGCAAGACAAAGTCTTCAGTCTGTCACAATATTGATTTTGAAATATCATGGCTTTTGTATGTTCAGTCAAAGTAGGTAGTAAGTCTTGCCGCAGCAATTTCATTTTGTGGTCCAGACATCAAGACTGTGAGGATGTGCACACTTGCTAGTACAGCTGATGAAAGGCAGAAGTATGAGAGACAAAACAGACTTTTTGAAAAGAAGCTGCCCTTGAAAGATGGGGAGATGGCAGGCAACGTATTCAACCTGTGGGTCAAAATGGGAGAATAAATGAGATCAATGAAGAGGCCAGGAGTGGAAGGAAGTTGTTGGGCTGTGAGAGTCCTAGACATTTTAGATAGTGGAAATAAATTCAGAAAGCAGAGCTGGCGCACCATGCAGCAGGGTGAAGCAATCTGCTTCAGACACCACAACAGGATAGACTGAGGTGTGGAACATGTCTTGACCTTAGGGGTCGCATACTATTCTATGCAACCTTCCAGGGGCCACATGACCACAGTGGACGAGGCCTGAATCAAAAGTGGGCTAAGCAACAAAGGTGAATTTTACCTTTGTACAATAGGATAGTCTCTAAACAAAATTGCATTGCCCTATCCTCCCCCCTGTCGCCACCCAGCATGCAATAAGAATTAGCACAGTTGAAGAACACATTCAAGCCAAACAGAAGCAGTGCTGGTCTGGGGGTACGTGTGGATCGGAAGGAGTTGTGGCTCAGGCAGAGTCCCAAGAGCCAGGTAGGGATGTCTAGAAAGTGAAATCTGGCACCTGGGTCTCAGGCATAGCTGAAGTTCAGAATTGTGTTTGTTTGTTTGTTTATTATATCCCAAGAAGCTCAAAGTGACATCTAGGCTTCTCCTTCTCCTTGGAAGGTAGATCAGGCTGCAAGATGGTGACTGGATCAACATCACCCAGGGAACTTCATGGCTGAGTGGGGATTTGAACCCTGGTCCTTGTTCATTACTCTAACCACTACACCATACTAGCTCTATATGAAGAGTAATGTAAACTACTTTAGGCCAGTTACAGATAGGTAGCCATGTTGGTCTGCCATAGTCAAAACAAAAAAATTCCTTCCAGTAGCACCTTAAAGACCAACTAAGTTAGTTCTTGGTATGAGCTTTCGTGTGCATGGTATCTGAAGAAGTGTGCATGCACACGAAAGCTCATACCAAGAACTAACTTAGTTGGTCTTTAAGGTGCTACTGGAAGGAATTTTTTTACTTTAGGCCAGTGAATGCCTGCAAGTAGATATGCAGGACAGTGAACCCTTCTCCCCTTCCCTTCCCCTCTCTTTCTTTATTTCAATGGTGGTGAGGCTTCTGTGTCTTCCCAGATATTGTTGGACTCCCATCCCCATCAGCTACAACTGGTATGGCCAATGGTCAAGGACATGGGTAGGCAAACCAAGGCCCGGGGGCCTTCTAAACCTGGCCTGCAGACAATCTGAGAATCAGCGTGTTTTTACATGAGTAGAATGTGTGCTTTTATTTAAAATGCATCTCTGGGTTATTTGTGGGGCATAGGAATTCATTCATCCCCCCCCCCCAAAAAAAAATATAGTCCGACCCCCACAGGGTCTGAAAGACAGTGGACCAGCCCCCTGCTGAAAATGTTTGTTGACCCCTGGTCAAGGATGATGGGCCCTATAGTTCAACAAATCTTGGAGGCCACTGGTTTCCCTCCCCTTCTTTATTTCCTTCATTATTTCTTTACTAGATTATTTTTTAGTCTAAAATATGAAGATGGGTGAGTGAAAACCTGGAGGAGAGGGCACTACATAGGCCACAGCTACAGTATTGATTCAGGAAGCACAAATTAGGCAAAACCACATTAAAATGAAAATGGAACCAAATTTGTCCCTGATCCCTGTGTAGCACCATGTCCCCAGGATATGGAATTTCCTGCTATTTAAAAACCACATCTGCTTGCTATTTCCACCCGCAATTCAACCTGGTTAAAAATCAGCTGCTATATGTGCAGAGAGAGGCCCAACATCATGGAAACTGCTTCCAGATGGCATATATGAGGAGCACCATTCAAAGTAATTCAGTTCTTTGTTAGCTACTCTTGGCATGCTGATCTTCTTTCTCTGAATCCATGTGCTATTCAAATATTTGGGTCAAAAGCAAAACTGCACCCAGACATGTGG
This sequence comes from Podarcis melisellensis, assembly GCF_964234715.1. Lineage (NCBI taxonomy): Eukaryota > Metazoa > Chordata > Lepidosauria > Squamata > Lacertidae > Podarcis > Podarcis melisellensis. The sequence continues at coordinate 69,915,696 of NC_138539.1, forward strand.
GTTTGGTGAAGCATGCAAAAGAAATTTGAGGGATGGAGAGAGATACAACTGGATGAATGGAGCAAAGATGCACAACTGGAATCCACGGAGCCTGAGGATGCTACCCAAAGAAGGAGCAGTAGAAAGATCTTCAGAGAACCCCAAAAAGCCTTGTCAAAGAAAGGAGAATGGAGGAAGGACTGCCATGAAGACCCTTGATTCCTTTTCACACGTCAGTTTTGATTCCCCACACACCCTGTATTCAGTGACGCAAAGGACGAATCTCCTATAATAACTCTAAAGGGGGAAAAATGCTAATTATTAAGAAAACCTAACCTTTGCTTCAAACACTGTCAGAAGAGCAGCTGCTAAGTACTTATTTTGTATGGCACTCTGGGGTTTTCAGGCTAGGATTTTAATAACAAAACGAAGTTAAAAAGCGAAGCAAAGAAAAGAAAACTTCTATTTTAAGGACGGCATGGATTTGCTGTATCTGATTTTACATGCTCGTAACACAAAGGACTTGCCATTATAACAAGTTCTCCTTGTTCTCTGCTATTTCTGCCTGCCTCGCCAGTCTTGACATTGCTTGTTGATCTGCCACTGCTGCTGAGTTCTTGAGGCTGAAGTACGTTCCCCCCACCTTCATGATTTGAAAAGGAAGAAAATAAGAAGGAAATAGTGTGCGCACAGGTGAGCATGTTGTACGTGTATGAGTCTCCATAGCTTTCCTCTTACCGGAAACCTTAGCACCCTCACACAATAATGCTCGATGTTTGCACACGACCTGAGGCTCAATTGGATTAATAGAGCAGGCCATGCATTTAATGACAAAAGAATGCGGTGAATAGAAATCTGAGGCCGAAGCTTTTTCTTTTTGTCTTGGAACTGAATTCTAGTAAAACTTGCAACTGTTTTCAGCCTAACTGGCTGAAATGCTGGTTTTGATTGATCCTTCCCCACTCCTCACCCTCTCTTGTGTGTCAAGGCCCCATGACCTGTGGTCCCCTAAATAAAACACACAAACAAGCAGATTTTGGTTTATGGGTTCAAATTGGCCACAACTTTATTGTTTGCAGATGTGAGCAGTTTGGCTTAGTCATTGGGTGAAGCCAGATATCTTGACTCCCACCCATCTGCTGGGAGTCCAGCTAAGGGTAAACCACCAATAGGGGGAGGTCCTAAGACTTGCATCAAATAGGGCACCCTGAGGATTCAGTGTTGTGGTAGTGGCATGGCCCTAGCCCATGTCCATGCATTGGATAGCATCCATACCCCCAGATCCCTTTAACAGGATACCCTTAGTGAGGAGGGGCAGGCAGAGGCAACAACTTCACCTCCATCTAAACAAAGGCTTACCCAATGCCTAACCACATGAGAGGACAGCCTCTCCGCTGCACTGGAATTTAAATTCCCTGTGGCTCTGAATGGTTGGCAAGGCCCGCTTCTTGAGCGGGGCCCTGCCCAGCGCCGACAGCATGGGCAGGCGACGGCAGGGAGCTTGTCAGTCTCTAGCCTCAGCTGGGTCATGCAGGGACCAGGGCCTGGCCACAATGCCGCCCACCAGATAATGTAAGTGGATTTAACAGGAGTGGCCAGCAGGGATGGAGGGTGCAGCTTAACTGGCTTGCCAGCAATGGCACCAATGCCAGTTACCAGGAGGGAATAGAGCTGTGGCAACTAGCTAAACCAAAACCATTCTTAAACCAAAACTGTTCTTAAACCGAGACGCACTTTCCCTAATGAGGCCTCCTGCCACCGGTGCCCTTACACCATTCAGATTCTGTTCTTAGACTGAGGTAAAGTTCGCAAACCGGAACACTACTTCTGGTTTTGCAGAGTTCGTAAACAGGACTGCTCTTAAACCGAGGTACCACTGTACTTTTCTTATGGCACAGAAAGCTAGGGAAACCTGTATTCACTTCCCTTGTAATCTATTTATCTAGCACTAGAAAAGGTATATGCCTTATGCCACCTGAACCATCTAAACTTTGTTTCATTACTGCATTCATGTATCACCAAAAAGCAAACACAAAACCAGAATCACACATCTACTGCTAATGAAACCAAGCTGTGACTCTCTATTTGTCGCCTGTATACTCTGATTCTGGACACTAGTGGAAGAATAAGCCACAGAAAAGTGTCAGTGACAATCCCCTAATATAAAGCTAATAAAATCCATCTGGCTTCTCAAAGTATCAATTGTTTTGTTATACGTGCACAACCAAATAGATACACTAAAATCCCCAAATTAACATTATTCTACCAACAGTAAAGATATAATCCCCACCCCTAGATACATTAATGTCAATACATTTTCAGACTTGTTTACCTAAACTGGATAATTCTTTCAAATCATCCAGCCATGAGACAGCTAATCACTATTGGGGGGAATGGAAGGAGGGGGGACTCAAAATACTTTCTAAAATAGGATTACTCTTACCTGGCTGGGTAGATAGATGAATCCATTATTTCATCACCTGGAACTTTATATACACTATTAGGTCAGAATCCCACTATTGTCAAATTTATGTGGCAAGATGTGAGGGGAATGAGAGGCACACTTCAAATAAATAAAAATTTATTTTTTATTATTCAGTATATTTTTTTTATTAAAAAAAAACCCCATAGTAACTAAGATGCTATTTAGACTACAGTCAAATCCATTTCTCTGATGTACAAATGTTGCTCCCAATTATTTCATTTCCCATTTTCTGTACTGGGTGGAAGGTGAATGTGTGAGGGCAGAGAGGAATCAAAAGCTGGCTTTAGGGATTAGCTCTGTTGAACAAACACACTTAAGACACAAATCCTCAGGCAGCGGGTATAGAGAAGGTTCTGGTTCATGTCAGCAGTAGCTGGAAGAGGGCAAAATCTGGTGCGAGACAATAGAGACAGTTAATAGAGGCTACATGTTACATGCACAGGCTCCTTGCTGTAAGAAGCCAGTTTCATGTGCAGAGAAGACTCCGAATTCTATGTCATCCCTTGCTCTGGAACCTTTATATTTCAAAATATAAATATATTTATAATTGGAATCTATGCCTAATAGGTAAAGGAGTTAGAAGCATAATATGGTAAATCCTATGGAACTAAGCCCTGTGCCAAGCGGTTGATAAAAGGAATTGTTATGCAGCAGAAATTCCAAAGTACTCACTGCTCAGATAGACTGTGCTTGCATGTCTATAAGGAGTCAGCTCTGAAGCAATTGCACAAAAGAACAATGATGGTTGGTGCCGATGTCCAATTGTAAAGCAAGTCCATGTGCAATCAGTCCTTCACAGATCAAATAATATGAAAGATCGGGAATGCTTGACTTCTGTATTTGTGTCTGCTTTTCTATTCTACATTATTCCGCAGACTGGAATTGCATTTTTGCCACACAACGGGAGTCTCTGATGCATGGAGAGCTGATCGTTCCTCCATCAACAACCACAAAATTGCAATAAAATTTAAATGAAGCTAACATCGTGACTCACTGCTTTGCCAAGTATCTCTATCAGGCAAGAGATACCGGGCAAAGCATCTCATACAAAAACCCCAGAGAGATGTAACAAAGTATCACATAGGTGTCTCACGCAAGTACTGAAAACAATATTCTCTTCTGGGCAGATTTTTAACGATGCCCTGATAAAAGTTTGTTACTGGGAGCCGAATGAATTTCTTTCGGAGCCTGATTAACTGGCTGACTGTTGGACAATCCTGATCTAGGCCAAATTCAAAATCCTCAATGTATAAAAGATTTTGCCTTTCATGAAAAAAAACCCCCTTCAACGCCAAATTGAAAGTCATAGCTCCACAGTGCAATGCTCCAGTTCCCAGGAAGCATTACATTTCATCTACATATTTGGGTTCTCTTCATTTCTTTGGGCTTCTCTCCACATATATCCCAAATGCACAGAATGTCAACAGTGGCAGGCTCTGTCTGTCAACATCTTGAAACACATGTCTGTAATGTGTGTGCATTTGATGGTATGTACTGTGCCATGTGATGATAGCTATATCTGAAATTTCATGTATCTCAGTTAATATCTTGATCCTCCTCCACAAAAATAGCTGTTTACTTGGCTGTTTTCCTATGTCATGAAGGCTGAAATTTCAATTCAGTGGAGCAGGGTCAAGGTATTAACTGATAAGCATGAAATTTCAGATATAGCTATATAATCCCTAGTTTAGTAAGAGGAGGAGGAGGAGAAGGAGGAGTTTGGATTTGATATCCTGCTTTATCACTACCCGAAGGAGTCTCAAAGCGGCTAACATTCTCCTTTCCCTTCCTCCCCCACAACAAACACTCTGTGAGGTGAGTGGGGCTGAGAGACTTCAGAGAAGTGTGACTAGCCCAAGGTCACCCAGCAGCTGCATGTGGAGGAGCGGAGACGCAAACCCGGTTCACCAGATTAGTGAACCAGACTACCGCTCTTAACCACTACACCACACTGGCTCATAAGTCCTTTGGAGCAGGCATTTTCAAAAAAAAAGTTTTTTATGAACCACCCTAATATGATGGGAAATTCTGGGGAGAGGGGAGTCCAGCTACTGTGAATGAAATGGTACGTGTTTCAACACATGGAGAGTGAGGGTGAACATTGCCTGCCACTGCCCATGAATTCATTTTTCCCCCATGTGCAGGAGCATTAATGTCTGAAGAGCATTATGTGAAGTGTATACACCCCCTTTGTTTGAATGAACAAACATAGGAATGCTATAGGTCTTTTGAGGAGGTTGCATTGTCTTGAATGTGCAAGTCATGGCCCTGCTGAAAATGTCATCCATATTGCATAGACCCCCCCCGCCAATCTCTGAGCAGTGTGAGATTGCAGGGGTTCCAGATGCTTACCAGGGTTCATGCTTCCTATGGGAATGAGGCACAGCAGAGACTGTGGTATATATTGTATATTTGAACATATATACAACCTGAGCCTGCTGGGGTCTGCTTATGATGGAGGGGTTCACAGCATTAACAGCTCAAGAGGGTCTTGCTTCTGCCAAAGCCACAGCTTTGGATCCCAGCAGAAATCAGCCATCTCTCTCTCTCTGCAGTTTTTATTTCAGCTTCTGGCTCGCTTCCTGGGCATCTGCTGTGGAAGAGGGGGTGCAGGAGGAAAGGCCAGTGGAGGAAGAAGAAAATGCCTCAGAGGAAAGGAAATTACAGGTTGGAGGTGAACAACTGCTTCTTATAGAGCTCTTAATGCATGCCAGCAGCACAGGAGGAGATACAAGAGGTGGGTGTGCTTGAGCAAGAACTGGTAAAAGGTAGGGAGAGAGAGAGAGAGAGAGAGAGAGAGAGAGAGAGAGAGAGAGAGAGAGAGAGAGAGAGAGAGAGAGAGAGAGAGAGAGAGAGAGGTGTAAAGGACCCCTGGATGGTTAAGTTCAGTCAAAGGCGACTATGGAGTTGTAGCACTCATCTTGCTTTCAAGCTGAGGGAGCCAGTGTTTGTTCACAGACAGCTTTCTGGGTCATGTGGCCAACATGATGAAACTGCTTCTGGCACAACGGAACACCACGAGCACATGGAAATGCCATTTACCTTCCTGCCACAGTGGTACCTATTTAACTACTTGCACTGGCGTGCTTTCGAACTCCTAAGTTAGCAGGAGCTGGGACAGAGCAACGGGAGCTCACCCCATCACGGGGATTCGAACCGCCAACCTTCAGTGCTTTAGACCACAGCACCACCTGTGTCCCTGAGGAAGAGCAACCAGTGCCAGAGGAAATGCCAGTGGAAGATGTGCCGCAGGAAGAATTGGAAGTTTGTGTGAAACTGCAGGAACATGTGCCAGAGGAGTGGCCAGCCATGGCTGAATTGGGTGAAGTGAAACCATCAAATGTCTTTGTTCCTGGTGTGCCCCAAGATGGCCTTGCAGGGGGGGATCAGTCTCTACACTGAATGCGGCCCTTAAGCAGTTCCCTGCAACAAGGGTCACCCAGGGTCCCTTGAGTTTTGAGAGGGTTACCTGCCTTTGTTTAGGCCCATGAGGCATTCAAGAGTCATTAAGAATAAGCAGAGCCCTTAGGGGCCAAACATGATCAGGGGTAACACTGAATTCACCTAGACAGCATCTTAAAAAGCAGAGACATCACCTTGACCCATAAAGGTCTGTATAGTTAAAGCTATGGTTTTCCTAGTAGCGATGTATGGAAGTGAGAGCTGGACCATAAAGAACGCTGATCGCCAAAGAACTGATGCTTTGGAATTATGGTGCTAGAGGAGACTCTTGAGAGTCCCATGGACTGCAAGAAGATCAAACCTATCCATTCTGAAGGAAATCAGCCCTGAGTGCTCACTGGAAGGACAGATCCTGAAGCTGAGGCTCCAATACTTTGGCCACCTCCTGAGAAGAGAAGACTCCCTGGAAAAGAGCCTGATGTTGGGAACGATGGAGGGCACAAGGAGAAGGGGACGACAGAGGACGAGATGGTTGGACAGTGTTCTCGAAGCTACCAGCATGAGTTTGACCAAACTGTGGGAGGCAGTGGAAGACAGGAGTGCCTGGCGTGCTCTGGTCCATGGGGTCACAAAGAGTCGGACACACCTAAATGACTAAACAATAACAACAACACTGAATTGCTTGTTTTGAATTATACGTATGGATATTGCTCATTGTGTTCATGTGTTGCATGTAACCTGAGCATTCTACAGAAGCCTGGAAAGACAACACAGTAGCATTATGATTTCTTTAATGCCAGGTTTTAGGCGTTTTCTATTTGAATAGGTTTCTTTTAAAGTTTTTAAAATACTATCTTCCCCGAGCATGATTTGCGATGCTGATTGTGAAAAATGTTCTCTTAATAAACTATTGTTGCCTTTACTCTGGTATACTGTATCAGGGGGAGGGGAAAACAACTGTCTGAAACTTACAGAATAGCATACCAAATCCGATCCATTTTGTTTGCGCCGGTGAAAGAGAGACTTTTCCTTTGCTTGTTTTTGTTTTGGAAACAGCACTAACTCTACTACTGTCCTCAAGTAATCTGGTTTAATAACATGGTTCTTTTCACTAGGAAAGTTCAGATAAATGGAATTTCACACATTGTTGTGACAGAATGGGGTGAGAAGGAAGCAGAGAAAAGGCTCTTTTAGTGTCCACTGTTGCAATGGCAAGAGAAGGTAAAAGCCTATTATATCAAAGATGATGGTATTCATCAAAGGCCCCTTGCTGCAAAAGAGCAATCTGTTTCTCTCATTTGATCTGTCACCAGTTATCAGTAAACAACAAGGATCTGAGAGAATGACACAGGCAGAGGGGGCTGCAGAGGCTTCAGAACACCAATGGCTCTGGACTGCATTTTCTCTGTGTCTCTCATGCTCTTTTCCTCTCTCACACAAGGAGGAGGAAGGCTCAGATCATCAGGCTGCCCACAGTTTTCCTGAGAGGAAGAACTCTCGAATTACGCAGTTGGAGAGAGTTATACAAAATCCCTATGCTTAGAGAGAATGGAAGGGTCTCGCATCCCATGGCATCAGATTATTATTTTTTTAAAGGAGCCTGTGAAGAAATTAGAGTCTAAATTCAAGGCGCTCACACGTGTTTGTAGTTTGTGTAGTTCCTGGCATTGGAGCTAATCCAATCATTTCTCCCCCTTCTCAAGTTGTTAACATATTATTTCGCATTAATCATTATTATTAGCAATAATTGAGCATACTTATGTTCTGAAGAGAGTTGTCACTGGATTTCAGATGGAACAAAAGCGAAGCCAAGTATGAAAAGTTCTGTTTGGGAGAAATAGATGTAGGAATGAAGGGAGATGTGTTTTTAGAGAGAGAAAATGCACTTGAGATCAGCTAAACTTATGAAAGGTTGGGGGCGCAGGGGAAAGTGCCATGTGCATATCAGATTCTGAAGACTGCAGTTTTGGCCATTTCCTCTTGTGTCTTAAAAGGAAGACAACCTCAGAACTGTTCCTTGGTCTAGGGCAGTTTCTGCCCACTTGGTGTCCTACAGATGATGGACTCCAACTTCAGCCAGCAGAGTCAGGGATAATGGCAGCTGTAGTTTAACATCTGGAGGTTGGGGGAGATTGGACTACAGCATATACTAGTCCTCCAGATGTTGCTGAACTACAACTCCCATCCACCCCAGCAAGCACGACCAATGGCCAGGGTTGGGGGAAGCTCTAGTTGAGCAACATCTGGAGTACCAACATTTCCCCACATGTGGTCTATCGAATCCTCTTTGAGGAAGGATATTACCAGCATGTGCTAAACAAATTAGCTCACTGGACCCAAGTTCTACCTACAGATCTCTGATACATCTTTATTACTTTCCCTTTTTCTTTTTACAAGCTTAACTTCTTCCCTTTCTCGTTTTTGTAAATCCACAGTCCCTGTACTTTGGACCTAAACAGAATATTTGCACATCCCCTTGGATACCTTCTTAAGGCAAGGACTGCTTATAAAACATTAGAAGCAAATGAGTGCCTGTTTTCTGCCTGATTATATAGAAATTGATATATTATTTTATAGAATAAGGTTATTTAATATCTTATACTATATAATTTATTTCCAGTTGGTAGAGCATGAGGTTCTTAATCTCAGGGTCATGGGTTTGAGCCCCACACTGAGCAAAAGATTCCTGCATCGCAAAGACTCGAACTAGATGATCCTTGTGGTCCCTTTCAACTCTGCAACTCTATGATTTATGATTCCACTGGTTATTGACGTGCCTCTGATGAGGTGAGTGGACGGAGGTCACAAGAAAGGGGCCATAGCTTGGTGATAATAGCTCATGGGGATGTTGTTTTTCAGACAGATGATCCAAGGTTCAACCTCCTGATATATCCAGTAAAAAGAATGAAAGACAATGACCTGGTTGTAGGTGATGGGAAGGATTTCTTCCCCAGATCCTGGATAGCTGCTGTCAGCCAGAGTAGACAATAAAGGACCAGCTGGACAAGAAGGTCTGATGATCTTGTTCTATAGCAGCTTCCAAGGTGATCTACACACCATGTAACAGAGACTTCATGCAGTGGTCCATACACACAGAAGTATGATTCACACAACCCCCGCTGACCACCCCACTTCCAGGTTTCTGCATGAAGTGTGTGTGATACACACAGGACATGAGGTCTGTGGTAGAGGGAGGAAGCTGTGTACCTGCTTCTCCAACACAGGAATTGGCTCACCACTGGTAAGTACATGAAGAGGGCCACACATATTTTCATTTGCACGCAAAGCTAGACTGTAAGAGGGGGTAAAGGTGTGTGTGTGTTAAATTTAAAACTAAATGCTGGCATCTTCATATAAATATGCATTTAACTGCCATGAAACGAGTGAGAGGAGAACTCCACAGAAAATAGTTCTAAACTCCTTAAGGTCATATTTAACGTCACAGCAGCTAGCTCTCCTTGTTAAGAGAAAAATGAGATTTTATGCCCCATTTTAAGACCCATTTTAGAAAGCTGTCAAGGTGCCCCCAGAATAGGCATTGCATATGTATCACTGAATGGTGGGGAAGGCTTTCATGTGCACCATGAACAAAGTGCCACTTCTGATCTCTGCTAGTTAGATCACCCTATAAGCCAAGTAAATTGTGGAAGGGTAAAAATCAACAGGTAAAACTTCCACATAAATCATCTGATGTGGGATGGCAGGTGACTACAAATGGTCAACCAGCATTTAAACATGCATTAACCACACCCTTGTCTCCCATCAACCTATCTGCAGTGGCTTGGGAACTTGCCTCCATTGGTGCCCCAAAATATGAAGACCTCCTGAAGAAGGGAGAATAACACAAGGGGAAGCAAAAACATGCAACTTCATGTGAGCTGTCACCATGTCTACAGCATGGATTGGCAGGTTAAAGGGTAAACTGTCACCATTTCTACAGCATGGATTGGCAGGTTAAAGGGTGCTTTCCCATTACCAGCACCTATTGGGAAAGCTGGAACTGAAGTTCTCACCCTGGGCCAGGGATTGAAAGTGACGTTCAGTGATTGGATAGTTTTAGAAAATTGTTACAGTTATGTTGTACTGGAGCTCTATATAAGCAGGCTGACTGAACCCTTCAGTTCAGTTCTGTTCTGGCCTGTGAATAAACAAGAGCTGTTTGAAGAATCACTGTGTCGTCTGATAGGTTCACCCACAACTTAACAGTAACTGAGTGACATGGGTGGTCCACATAGGAAAAAGAAATATTCTTCCTTTTATCAGGACTCTTTCAAGCATCTAACACAATCCTGCAGAGGTTTTGTCCAAGTAGGAACCTCAAAAAACAGTTGTATCAGTGAAGCAGTACTTTGTTTCGAAAATACTGGTCACAATTTTGATCAAGATGCTAACCTGATAAGGCACATTGGTTCCATTTATGAAAGTAAGTTAAGGTATACATTCTAGAAAGAAAGAAAGAAAGAAAGAAAGAAAGAAAGAAAGAAAGAAAGAAAGAAAGAAAGAAAGAAAGAAAGAAGGAAGGAAGGAAGGAAGGAAGGAAGGAAGGAAGGAAGGAAGGAAGGAAGGAAGGAAGGAAGGAAGGAAGGAAGGAAGGAAGGAAGGAAGGAAGGAAAGGTCTGTTTCTCCAGTGCTTGTATCCCCAATCCTCATCAAAATTCCATTATCCCATTATCAGTCCTGGAATTTTAATAGTTCCCTGAATGAATGGGAAGTTTCCCAGTGACCTACTTTCACTGACCTGCATGAAAGAGTTTCTCTCTCTTTCTCTCCCATCCCCTCCAACTCACACCCATCTGTGTTCACCAGGCTGCTTGTAGTGCGGTAGTGGTATGCCTTCTGACTCATTTCAATTCTTTCATACAAATTTGTCATTCTGGAAGAATAGTGTCTGCCCGAAAGCTAAATCATGTAGCATATATCATACTGTGATGTCTTTGGATACATCCTCATATATGGTTTGAAGGATGCCATCTGATTTGCAAAATAAAAATAAAAATCCCCCAATAGACTGAATTCTATTATTTATTCTTTTCTTTTTTAAAAAAGGAGGAGATGAATATTTCCAGAAAAAGATCAAGATTTTTGATATGTTAACTGTATCTTCCAGCCTTTCGTCCCTTTTGCTAGGATACAGTATTTCGTCTTTTGATGCTTGTAGCATGTAAAAGAAGAAAGAGGAAAAGGCTACTTTGTGCAAGAAGATATAATCATGTCTAATCTATTCCTGGGTGAGCAGAGGGCAATTGCAAATTAATTTGAATGAGAGATCAGCATGCCAGGCCCAGAAATGGCACCTTGAAGACTGCAGCATATTAAAGTGGTTCAATGAACATGAAGTAGGAGAAAAATCTGTAGATGGGATATTTTTGCGCTTAGCAGTCTAACCCTGTAGGCATTAATTTTACCTCACAATGAGGCCAGCATCCCAGTTCTATCCCAATACACATGGGATAGAAATATTCTGTCAGGTAGTTCCTTTTCCTCTTTAGGTTTGGACTGAGGAAGAGATCACGTATGGTAGTTGCACAAAACATAGGATGAGTTTGGTTTTCTTCCTTTGCTTTCAGAAAGCAAGTGGGTCACCAACACAGTCTCTTAGAATCCAGAATCCAGGAATGAATGGATGATGGAGATAGGATAAGGAAGTAAGTACTATTTTTCTAGAAAAAGAGATGTGGAACTCACCATAAATGCCTCCCTTGTTTTCTTATAATGGCAATGGTGCACATCTGAGAGGTGCTGGAACTGAGTTCTGGTGACTTCTGGCTGAAAAAAAGCCCTGGGAGCAGGGTTGATTTTCAGTAACTGGCTTCACCAAGGTAACAAGGAGGTCTAATACCACCCTAAGCGTGGTGTTCCTGAGTGAATTACTTTATCTTATTATTATTTTTATTCTTTTCAGTCTTCAAAGGGAAAGTAGAGGGCTATGTTGTTGTTGTTTAGTCGTTCAGTCATGTCCGACTCTTCGTGACCCCATGGACCAGAGCACACCAGGCACTCCTGTCTTCCACTGCCTCCCGCAGTTTGGTCAAACGCATGCTGGTAGCTTTGAGAACACTGTCCAACCATCTTGTCCTCTGTCGTTCACTTCTCCTTGTGCCCTCCATCTTTCCCAACATCAGGGTCTTTTCTTTTTTCTTGAAAATATTTTTTATTAATTTTCCAACATACGTTTATAATATCCAATCTAAATTTCTCACATACTTTATCTTTTAGACTTCCATCAGCCTCTCAGTTTTTTAATTACACATTTCCTAATTTTTATATTGCATTTGATATACCTTCACACTCTTATTTTTCTTCCATACAATATTCCTCATACTTTCACAGAACTTCTTGAAATCCCACTAGCGTTATTTGCTCATCAAAAATACATTTCAAATAGTCTGAAAATTTTCCCCAATCTTCGATGAACTTTTGGTCTTGACGATATCTGATCTTCCCTGTTAATTTGTCCAATTCTGCATAGTCCATCAGTTTCATTCTCCATTCTTCTAATGTCGGCAATTGTTTCTGTTTCCATTTTTGGGCCAGTAATATTCTCGCTGCTGTTACTGCGTATTGGAAAAGTTTACAATCCTTTCTGTTTATTTCATTTCCTACTATTCCTAAAAGAAAAGCCTCTGGTTTACATCAGGGTCTTTTCCAGGGAGTCTTCTCTTCTCATGAGGTGGCCAAAGTATTGGAGCCTCAGCTTCAGGATCTGTCCTTCCAGTGAGCACTCAGGGCTGATTTCCTTAAGAATGGATAGGTTTGATCTTCTTGCAGTCCATGGGACTCTCAAGAGTCTCCTCCAGCACCAGAATTCAAAAGCATCAATTCTTCGGCGATCAGCCTTCTTTATGGTCCAGCTCTCACTTCCATACATCACTACTGGGAAAACCAGAGCTTTAACTATACAGACCTTTGTTGGCAATGTGATGTCTCTGCTTTTTAAGATGCTGTCTAGGTTCGTCATTTTTTTTCTCCCAAGAACCTTACAACAATAGGGGGGTTAACCCAATGTGCTACTCTCCTAACCGTGGGTAGGCTAGCCTTCATAATTAGAGCACAGGAATATATCTATGAACTCATACTGTCCAACATTTCTCTGATAAAAATAGGAATGTCCCATTCCATAATTATAATTTTACTGTTTATACCCTACACATCTTGCTGGGTTGCCCCAGCCACTCTGGGCAGCTTCCAACATATATAAAAACATAATAAAACATTAAACACTTTTTAAAAATAAATAAATCCCTATAAATCCCTTCAGATGGCTTGGGGGTTGCATAACTCCATACCCTCCCAACATTTCTCCAATGAAAATAGGGACATCCTACCATGCCCTCCAACATTATCCAGTGAAAATAGGGACATCCTAAGGAAAAGTGGGACATTCCTGGATCAATTCAGAAACCGGGATGGCTTCTCTAAATCAGGGACATCCTTGGAAAATTGGGACACTTGGAGGGTCTGTGAACTGGCACCAGTTTCAAGGAAGAGGAACTGCTGCCCAATCTTTGTTGTCCCCCAGTAGGAGCCTGCTGGCTACAGTCAGAGCTAGCGCCTCAGCTGAACAACTGGCAACACTAACCTTCCAACTTCCTGCCTGTCAACTTTCCCTCCCTCACTGGTTTTCTGCATCCAGGAGGAAGAACCAGCAGCACCCTCAAATTCAGCCAGAGAGAAGGGAGAGGTGACTAGGGCTGGCTTTGGAAACAGCTGCAAAACCAGTGCCTCTGGTGTGGAGGCAGCAAAGGGACTGGATGACTCTGCTGGTTGGGTGTGGTGGGATGGCATGGGGGCATTACATGAAGCCTTGCCTCCAGCTGCAGAAAAAGGCCTGGCTAAGCTGTGGAGATGAATGAAGGTGAGATATGGAAGCGAAAGGAGTGTCCTGCTAAGGAGCACAGCACCTCTCAATCTTCTCCTCGAAGAGGGGAGGAAATCAGTTGTTGTAATAAAATTTCCAGACACATTTGTGATCGATTCTCCACCTCACCCCTTTCTGGTAGCTGCAGACCCATCTAGCAATCATTTCTCTGCCTGAGATGGTGCACTGGAGGGTCTTGGATGAAATCTGTGTCCCTGCCCCTTGACTTTGGTGCTCACGGCATTCTCTCTGCATACATCCATGCCAACCCAGTGGCATGCCTGACCCCCTGCCAGGGGTGCCAACCTTAGGGGTGCCATATTTCAAAAAGAGAAAAAAACATGGACACCAAAGCTACTGAGCTTATTCTGCTAAATCTCAAAAAAAGAAGTTTTGAGATATTTTTGAGGAAATTCACCAAAATCTACACTTCTGACATGGGTTGCCATATATCTGGATTTTCCTGGACATTCGAACAATTCCTATCCAGGCACTGTTTACAAGTGCCAAAGCCCAGCTATGTCTGGGAATTTCCAGATGTATGGCAGCCCTAGGCAGCTTGAATAAAATATTGTGAGTGGGGAAGGGCAAGTAAGCCCCGCCCATAGCAATTGATCACAAGACGTGGCACACACCCCACTTGAATGGCAATGCCCATCAACTTGTGGGGGAGGGCAGCCCCCTCAAATATTTTATTGCGGGGCCCAAAGGGACCTCGCCCCTAGGAGTTGGCTCCTATGCCCTGTACAGTGCAAGCCCCCTCTGCAGTCATCACATGAACACATGTGATGCATGAAGATGGGATTCATACATAATATATACACATGTAAAGGAATGTGTGTGTGTTTTAACTGCATGCTCAAGTGAGGTTGACCATTTAATGTCAATCACTTTTGACATATTTCTATATTCAGGCTTCATGTGTGCCGGCTCCCAGTGTTCTAATGCTCAACTTATTCATCACAAATTCACACTTTGAAAATAGTGATAAGCTCAGAGAGGAATATCTAGCAAAAATGAGCAGAACACTTTCTGCATAAGGACAGCAGGGAAGTAGCATTAAGGTATTTTGACTTCCTGCATCCCTTAAGAAAGACATCAACACATTAAGCACGTTAAGGGTAGGATTAGTTTAAATTTCAAAGTGGCATAAATATGTACTTCAAAAAAAAAATGACTTAAGTAAGCATTGCTGTTGTAGCTTCACTTTTGATAGAAAGCATAAAAAGATGGAACTTATTTTGAGCCAGAACACAGCCCCGGAACTCTATATGATTGCTAAACATGTGAAGCAAAGCAATAAAGCATAGCATGTGTTTGAATACAGATTTTCTCTTTTCACTGCCAATCGGAAGTTGCCGAAGCACTGAGAGAAAACAAGTGATCTGGACTCACTTGCCTGGTTTCAGGTTGTGGAACAACAACAAAGCCTTGATCACCTTTCTCCTTGATGACTTACTCTAGGATATAGACAGGGTTCGTGTGATCCTATTGATTCCCCTGGATCTCTCTTTAGCTTTGGTATCATCAAATGTGATCTGTTACCGGACGGACTCAGTGGGAGATGGTGGTACCACTTCTTTCTGCAGGATCTATGCCAGAAAGTGGCAATGGGGGACTTCTTCTCTACTTCACAGCTGTAATGCTGTTGAATGCCCCCAGGATGTGTGTCCTGTGGGGATGGAGCGTGGGTTGCCAGTGCCTGGGGCAGGGCACATGTTGTGCCCCCCTAGTGGACTGGGTAGCGGTCAGTTCCTTCACCAGCTAATCAAACTAGCCATAACCTGGGAGCAAAGATAAAATAGAAGAACGTGAAGCCAGGTGTGGAGCTGTATTGTTTTGTTCCTCTGTCCTTGCAGCAAGGCACTCTGGGCAACACACATGGCTCTTGCCATGCTTTCCTGTCTTCCTCTTCCTCCTTCCCTCTTCGATGGGTGGTGGCTGGGCCAGGGGCAAGGCATGCATGAGCATCCCTTCGCCGGCCACAAGCAGAAGGTGGTACTGTTGCGCCAACCCCAAAGGTCCGGCCTGGGCATGGCTTGCCTCCCCATGGCTCAGGCTTCAATGAGGAAGCCTGTCATACGGGTGCCTGGTTGTGCCCTTTCATACTACTACTAATAATATGTTTTTATTTATACCCCGGCCAGAGCCGGGCTTAGGGCGGCTAACATTATAAATCTAACACAGTATACAAAGAACATAAGAACATAAAAACAGGCATTCAATTAATTAAAATACATCTTAAAATTAGTTCAGAGCAAATTAAAATCTGGACATACATTTGCACCCAGGGCCATGGCCCCAGCCCCCCACGCTACACCACTGAGGTAAAGTCCTCTGCCCCCACAATAGGGTCCTATTCTACCTCAGTTCCCCCACTGCTAGCTATATTGTTGTTTTTAAGTCTGAACTTAAGGGCAGAGTTATGGGACTGATGATATATATAGTTTGGCTTTCTCTAGCATCATGCTGCGTCTGGAAACAAGGAAGTCCCATTAATAAGTGACCTTTATTTCCAGGAAAATGTGGTTAAGATACGGATGCAAATATATATACTGAAGTAGAAGAAACCAATACAGTGGTACCTCAGGTTAAGCACTTAATTCATTATGGAGGTCCGTTCTTAACCTGAAACTGTTCTTAACCTGAGGTACCACTTTAGCTAATGGGGCCTCCCGCTGCTGCTGCGCCGCCGGAGCATGATTTCTGTTCTCATCCTGAAGCCAAGTTCTTAACCCGAGGTACTATTTCCGGGTTAGTGGGGTCTGTAACCTGAAGCATATGTAACCCGAGGTACCACTGTATTCAGTCTTCCAACTGTTGTTGGGCTACAACTCTTTTACAATTGACCATGCAGGCTAGGGCTGATGGGAATTGTAGTCCAACAACACATGGAGGGTCACAGATTATAGTCAACCCCATGCTAAAGTACACACAGATACATTAGCATTCTTTTTTACTTTTTTTTACTTTTTACTCAGGCTTTGCTTGCCAAATTAATCCAGATACAAATTCTGACATCTTAATAATCAAGAAAACCTTTCAGAAAGGAATCATGGAACGGACATTTTGATGAGGCTTTTCGTGATGGGAGTTCAAGTGACATCACCAAATGATCAGTTCTGATTGCTTTGTTTTCTGCAGGCCACTCGACCGCAGTATTACTGGGAAACTTCTTTTTGTGCAGCGGTTTTAGCTCTACGGTCGACTTGGCTTGAGTGGAGACAATAGAAAAGAAATCAGAGTATTAACAATCAACGCACTAAATGGCTAAGTTTATGCCTGAGGCAATGGAACCATTCTTACATCCACATAATGAAGATGGTCTCCTGGTAACAAGCAAATTGGACAAAATTCTCACACAAGCCTGGTGGCAAAACACCATTATTCAAATTTGGGAACCCCAAACTCCCTGTTGAAATATTTAGTATTTGTAACTCTTTTCTTTGTTTTGGAAAGTATATGGACTTAGTGGAAAGAAATGGGCAGGTCTGTTATGAGGTTGTGGAAACACTTGCCTCACTCTTTCTGGAAAATGCACAATAATAGCTGAGGAAATGTGGAAAATATTAATGGGGAGAGAATTGTAGCTAATTATTTCACCACTCAAGCACATCTTTGTAGGGCAGCAATATCTTAATAATGAAGATTGTTTTGCCGGGTGACTTGGGTTTTTAATTTGCCCTACAGCTCCAGCAGTTAGAACAGTAATTTAGCTATCTTCTTGCCAAATGTTTTTTGCCTTATTTTTCCTCTGATAATCACAACTTCTTTTCTTTTTGTTAAGGGTTGTTTACTGACACCGCAGGCTTATAGGGCCTGCAAACTATATTATTATTATTATTATTATTATTATTATTATTATTATTATTATTATTAATAGAATGTAGAAAGCTTTGTAAAAGTGGCATATATTTTGGCTCTAAAGCAAAGCAAATACCACCAAAGCCTAGTATAGTTCCTGTTTCTTCATATACACTGCTTCTACTTCTCCATTTTCCAGCCTTCCTCAATAACTTAAACCATTCACCCACATTTCCCTTATTCTGGTGTTCATTTGGAACAGCAGCACAACTCTGTTGTTTTCTTTCTTCTTTTTGTTGCCTTGATCCATGCTTATTGCCCTCATGGCATACAGAGTATCTTTTTTTAGGCATCAAAGGAGGAGATATGCCATAAAATTGCCCTTATTTCCACAGGAGTAAAATACAACGTACAAGGCAATTTTTTCCTTTCTCCCTATACAGCGGTTATTGTGATGTATATTTTAAAATACCATTAAATATATATGAGAAGAAGCGGGCATGCTGACATCTAATACAAACACTATTTGTTTTACTCTTAAGGTTTGTAAATCTCACCAATAGCCCTGACTGCTTTCTCCTGTTTATATGGTTCCTGTGCAACTTCATCTTGGGTCTTGGCCGTAAGCAGTGACTAATTTTAAAAGTAAGAGGTGTCAAGGTTTAAATCTGCCTGGAAGTCATGCATGCATCCTTCCTACTCACCCACAATATGTGCTTATACAGTAGTCAAATCTTAAATTAAAAATTTCTCATATCTTGGCAGGGAAGAACCTCAAATAGGTCCTAAGGTAGCCAAATGCTACAGGGCAGAGGTCCTGCACCTTTGACACTATATCATAGCTGTCAACTTTTCCCTTTTCTTGCAAGGAATCCTATTCAGAATAAGGGAATTTCCCTTCAAAAAAGGGGAAAGTTGGCAGCTATGCACTACATTGCTACATGATACAGCACAACCAGATGTCTTCACTTGCCCCAGCTGCAACTAAACATATCTCTCCCACATCAGTATCTACAGCTACAACAGGCACTTTAACCTTCCAACAATTTGACTTAACCCCCAAAAAACACACTCCTCCCTTGTCTCCTGAAAAATACTATTATATGTGCAGAAGCTCAACCCTCTTTTGCACCTAGCTAGCAAAGCCAGACTCTTGTCATTCCAGACCTTGATTATCTACTGTCAGTTGGAGAAGAAATAGTATCTCGGGTTAAGAACTTTGCTTCAGGATGAGAACAGAATTCGCGCAGCAGCGGCATGGCAGCAGCAGGAGACCCCATTAGCTAAAGTGGTGCTTCAAGTTAAGAACAGTTTCAGGTTAAGAGTAGATCTCCAGAATGAATTAAGTTCTTAACCTGAGGTACCACTGTATGTAGCGAGAATCACCAAAAATCAGGGACACAGAGAGCTTATTTCAGTTCTTTTGTTTAAATCAACAGAATACACAGAGAGACCATGAATTATGCTCCCTCAGACATTGCTCAGAGTCTCCGCTGCGCCCCACCCCTTGCAGTACTTTCTAACTTCCAAACCCCTCCTTACTGCCTACGATGGCCGGCAAATGAATCTTTCTGTCTCTCTTTGGCTTTCTGCTCTAAGATACAAAGGAAGCACCTGGTTCTCAGGGAAGGAGGAAGTCCTACCAGGCTTTCAAGTGACATAGTGTCCACTGTCTGCTGTACTGTTTCTCCCATGTCTGAGTCCTGTCTTTGTTCAGGACTAGAGCACCTGCTAGCTTGCTGTTGTTCCTCATCCTCCAATATTCCCAAGCTCTTTGCTTCTTCTTCTGGAGTGTGTCCTGTTCACCACCACCACCATGAACCTGGGTCCATACTATCATCATCTTCATCACATCCAGAAGCCTCTTGGGGTAAAGGTCTCCCACACTCCTCCTCATCTGCCCAGTCCCTGACATGTAGTGGTTCAAATGACCCCATATCTATGAACCAGTCACTATCTCCCAGCCTATTCTACCTGACCAGGGTGGAGGATTATGCCTTGAACTCATCAGAAGAAGGTATGGTGGCCTGGTAGAAAAGAGGTCAGGGTTCCTGCATCTTTAATAGATGCATGATAAGTTATACTTCACGAAAGTCCTTCTTCTACACAAAGTTGTAGGATCATTAGCTTCTTTTGCATCTGGCAAAACAGTGACCATCACAAACAGTGGTTACTCCATCCATGACATGTTAGCCTTTATCTCCTCCAATTGTCACCTAGTGTAATGGCAGCCCTGCTTTTGTGATTGCCTTGAATACATCTCTAGGGGATTATCTTGCATTCTGACACAGTTTCAGGTGGCTTCTAAAGAGCTCTACAGTACAACCAACAACTAATAGGCTCTCCCTCATCTGAAAACACAATGAATGCCAGGCCCCCTTTTAACTGCTTCAGGTTTTAGCAGAAGTGCAATTATTTGTTTTTATTCCATGCCTCCCTAACTGCAGATTCTTAAATGAGAAACCAATACGTACTCTGCCTTACATATCAGCTGCAGAGGATTAAACAGAGTTACACACAAGAATGGCTTCAAATGATTTGGAACTTCAAGCAAAACCAATGTTCCAATTGCAGGGAGAATAAAGGGAATTTGGCCCCTGACTTTCTGCACTGGTCCCCTAGGTTACTATGTTTAGAAAGCAATGGAGACATGATTTGGCAAAAACTGGGGTTGGAGGCTTGTAGGGGGCTCCCCAACCTTTCCCTGCATGAATCAAGAATTAGGCAAAATATTAACATGGCATTCTCCACCCAGTGAATGATATTGGAGCTATAGACCCTATTAGTAGGTACTTTGCTACTACATTGCCCTGTGCAGTTTTTGGTTCCCAAAAGGATTTCCTGCATTTGTCCAAAGTTCCATCACCACATCAGTCACCTCCCCCTGCTCTTTTCTCCCAGAGAAGCTCTGCTCAGATTGTGTGCATAATATTACAGGCAAAGTCAGGCAATTAGGCATGAATTATGTTTCTTTTGTATAATATCCATAGCTTTTACTGGTCTACCAGGACCAATAAAGCAACAAACTTCTAGGATGTTGTAAAGCAGTAGCTTTCAGAGAATGTTCTGGGGAACTCTCAGGTTCATTGCAGGTGTATAGTGACTTTTTGTGTGTGTGCTTAGATGATCAACAAGGGTGGGCAAGCTTCTCTGAGAGCAGCTTGCCTGTCATTATTTTATTTTACTTTGTTTTATGAAAATATTTGAACTCCAGGGAAAATATGTGCAGCTCCAGGGAAACTTTGGATGCGTTCTAAGGTGTACTTTCAGTTGAAGCAACACAATGATAGTACAACAGGCTGTGCTGAGTGGAATGAGTGCTCACCAAAGAATGTTCCAGAATCCTTTGCAATGTGCATGTATTTGCTTGGGTATGGGAAGGCTCTTAAGCAGGTAAATTGATGGGGAAAGGGCTCCTGGAAGGTAGACATGATGCAAACCTTCCCAAAATGCATTGTTTTCCTTCACTATGCCAACAATCTGTATAATATTCTGAATTATCCTGTTATCACATACTGTTACGCAGACATTTACACACAAGCTTTGAAATGGACTCTTCACCCACATCTCTGAAATCTCAGGGGTCTCTTTGGGAACACACAGTACTCTAAAAACCTGTTGAAGTGGTAATGTACCTTCAGTATCACTGTATGTTTAGAAAGAAATGCCAATAGTTTGTGGGTACAAGGAGAAAACTATAATATAGAAATGAAAATTCTCAAGATCCAAGTTTGGGGCAAGCACCCTCTGGTAAAAGAAACCCAGCACAGATTTAAAATAATGAAATATGCGGCAAAGTAAAGCATGGAAATATAGGCTGTTAGATCTTTAAAATATGCCCTTGTGAGTTCCAAAACTCCTCTCTTCACCTAGCATAGGAAAAGATTGCGCATTTGGTCAGCTAAAAATCAGTTTACTTACAAATTCTTCAAAGATCAGGTTCATATTGCTTTTCCATACATCAGTAAGAAAAGTTGCACAGGCAGTAAAACATGGCTTAGTTCAAGAGTGATGAAAGTTTCTAAATTATTGGTATGGGAACAAAATAATCGCTTGATAGAGCCATGCAGCTAAGCTGGAGCAACAACTTGAAATTTCTTCACAACCTGAGTTCATCAGGTAAACTGCAATACAGCAATAGGCTCGATAACCTTCTTCCCAAGGTGAGGTGGAGTGACCTAGGCTAAGCCTAGCAGGACAGCTTACTTTATGGTCTTAACCCCTTCAAGTGTTAATTAGACTTAAGCATGTTAGCTATGTGATACTGCTTGTCCTACGAAACTTTGTTGCAGATGAGGACCACACTTTGTATTTCCTTGATACATGGGATTCTGCTGCTGAGATAGGACAGGAGAAGAATAAAAAAAGATAGGAAATGCTTACCTAAAAGATCATAAAATTGTAGTGGTTGTGACTCGTACAGCATTCTTAATTAGGGGTGGAAGGATCTGTCAGTTTGAATTCTCTTAGTTTCTCATTTTTCCTATCTTAAATTCAGTTATCCACATTTCTGTAGCTGTTTGCCATTTAAG
Organism: Podarcis melisellensis; assembly: GCF_964234715.1. Lineage (NCBI taxonomy): Eukaryota > Metazoa > Chordata > Lepidosauria > Squamata > Lacertidae > Podarcis > Podarcis melisellensis. The sequence continues at coordinate 69,937,756 of NC_138539.1, forward strand.
TGCGGATTACTCCTAATAAACACATTTTTATGAAGGGTTGTTTTGTGTGCTAATGCACATGTTTTTTCAAGCTGGCTTCCCTAATGCAATGCCCTTTATATGCCAGTTTCACTAATGTATGTATTTTATACACATTGCCCCCTAACACATATATCTTTGTTAATGTTGGTTTATGGGACAACTGCATTGCAAAATTCAGGTAAGTGTGTTCCACTTCTCAAACTTTTCCAGAAATTGTGAGTTTGATAGATTTGACTTTAAATGCAGACCAAATTGAATTTCCCCCTACCTCTACTCTTAATGGGCCACTTAGGATTAACTTAGCAGGAAGTTGTGGTAAGCAGACCAGGGTCATGCACAACCCACAGCCTACAAAAGCCTGTCTCAGCTCTAATGCCTGTCAGATGCCCCATGCAAAATTTGTGAACTGACCATACAAAACAGATGTATATGTGTTGGCTTGGACTAGATTCTACACAAATGAAAGCCTCATGTACAGATGTTGAGCAGGACAAGTGAGTCATGGTTAGAGCCATAAGCCACAAATAGTGTCAAGACCACCCCAATCACTTGCCCCCGAGAGCATCTTTGGGAAGGATTTCCCCTCAGAAGCGCATGTCCATGTTGTCAAGTCTAATGCCTTTTTTAAGGTGGTAGTGGTGGAAGGAGCTAGGGTAAGTGAGGAGCCTCAACTTTACTTTTATGAAATGTGGAGGTCTCTCAACCCATCGGTTGCATAGGGCAATTCGAGTTCCCAGTTGGCACTGAATTGCAATGCAAGGTGGCCAGGGTAATAAAAATCTTGTGTCTGGCTGATTTACAGGCTGCAGACATGACTGCCTCTTGTTTCCAGGAAGAGGGCTGAACATACAAATTGGGACCGGGTGAGTGAGGCTTGAAGCACAGAGGCGCTTTCTTCTGTAAGGGGAGTCCTTGTCAGAGTTCTCCTCTCTGTGCCCTCCTCCTCCATTCACTTGCAAATCACTGTGTTTGGCACATCCAAATTTCACCCTCCCTCTCCAAACACTCGCATCTCGCCTCCACACCTTCCTGACTCGTTCCCAAAGCCTCCTCACATTGAGCACTGACTGCAGCCTCATCAGCAGCAATCTGCTCTCCATGTGCGAGGGACGTTTCTTATTAATCAGGGGGTGCTGAACGGAAACCAATCAGATAGAGGGTACCTTTGGCTTCGGTTTCCAAGCTGCCTAAGTTAAAAGTGATGCAGAGGGAGAGAAAGCCCTGAGTACAGAGAGAGATTACTGGAGCTAACTGCTAACGCGCAGCAGAGACGAAGAAGGCACCAGAGAGGCTGCGGACCAGCACAGCACTAAGCAAAGCTGCCGTCACTTTCACTGGAGAGAGAAAGGTGAGTTGTTTTGCTTCTATGATCTCTGGATTCACAAACATGCTTTCACTGCAAGAGAGATTAGAGGCTATGCTTATAAATATAATGCTTGATTTCACCTTCCTCTTTTTGGGGGGTGAGTAGGGGGGGAGGATGAGAGAAATAAAGATATATGAGTGAGAGCTGCGAAGTAGATGGCAAACAGATATGTTGCTGAAAGTTGAAGTCAAAGGTGTGTTTCTATTCTCCTCCCCCCATATGCTCGGGGTTCATTTGAATAGTAAGTTTGCAAACAGGAAGGCTGCTGTTTTCAGAGTAGTTCTGCACAGCAGGGTACCCCCCGCCCCCGCTTTCAATTAATTCACACACTTTATTTCTTGCATTCAGTATTTCTACATCAGAAACATTTGCTCTCTTCTTCAGGGAAGGAGCATTAAATCCCCATTCAGTGAAGCCTGTGTTGTTGTTTTTTATCCCCTCTCCATTTTAAAAAGATCTGTGCAGAACTCAGGAAAAATGGATAGACAGCGAGTGGGTTGAAATCATTAATTTGTACAGCAGATGAATGCATTTCAAAGGGCAAAAAAAGGAAAATCAGTATTTCACGCAATGTTGGAAGCAAAGAGGTGAAACTGACACACAGCTGATTTGCCTGCGAGGATTCTCATCTTGGTCACATAACAGAAAAGGCAAAATGCCTTTTATCAGCTTGAGTTGCATTGTTGATCAGGGTTGAAGCTTTCAAGCATCACAGAGCTCTTCTGCAGCCTTTCTGAGCACAGATAGGGATATGTGCATTAAAGGTAAAGCCACAAAAGCTGGTGTGGGTGGAATACCCAGCCACAGTTCCCCTGCAAACTCCAACCTCATCCTTTTTCTGAACTGCAAAACAATTGAAAAGAATCAAGGATGCATGGGGACAATCTTAGTCATCTGAAAAGGCAATTAGTTGACCATTCTCCCACCACCAGTTTTCATTTTCCTTTCCTTTTTTTTCTTTTCAATTACACATGCAAGAAACTACATGATGGCATCTCTCCAATTTCACAAAACATCCAGGTCTTGGGCAAAGAATGATGGATGTGAACTGTAAAGGAAATCAATATCCTTTGCAATTGTATGGGCAGTCTGTGTACTGTAGTCATTCATCCCCTGGCAGGCAGTTTTAAATAATGGCTCAGGATAGAATTGAACAAGGGACTGGGTTGGGATAATTTTCATTTGTGCCAGAGAAGTTTGGACAACAAGGGAAGGACCAGACTGCTGATGAAGTTAGGGAATGGGCTAAGATCACACCCCAAAGCTTTTTTTTGCACAGGATACAGGAATTTCAGGTCTTCATAACAGAACTTGGGCGGGGGAGGAGGAGCATAATTTATGCTGAAAGTTTGCATACCTTTCTTCATTTAGGAGCAAGATTCTAATAATATTTGCTAATTATTATTGACTGGCAAGGATGGCAGATTTTGTGAGATGTGTTTGTGGAAGGGGGATTATGGGTTTGTTTTGTTGCTGCTCTTGTTTTTATTATGTATTTTGTGTTCTTGTTTTGTATTTTGGTGCTGTGAACCACCCCAAGATCTCCAGATGAGGGGTGGTATACAAGTCCAATAAATAAATTTTGCAACTTTCTAAAACCTAAGCTAGTAAGATTATTAAGTATTCATGTAAATACAAATCTAACACATCACTTCCCAAGTCCACAGCTTCCACAGCTATGGCAAGATCTGCAAGTGTAGATCAGATGTGCATCTGAATATGGATGGTCTATATACACACTGCATTACTTTCAATTGGGTTCACATACTAAGGTATATTCTGATCTACAGACGGATAATGATGGCCATTCCATTGAATAGACAACTTCCTCATGATTTCTAAACGTGATTCCTAAAGCAGATCAGTTTCTCAGGATGTGGATGATATCCTACAGAAAGTTTTCTTTTCGTGGATTGGGGGTTGGGAGGATATCCCACCCCTTAAATGAGGAATTTTGTAATGATTCTGGGAAATACACCTGTAGAGGTATGCACTGGGTTCGTATTGCAATTGACAACCAACCAATGTGGATTCAAGGATGAGATTGGTTTTGTTAGGAATAATCTGAAACTTTATATAGAAGTATGCATGCCATTTAGTCAGATGGCCATAATAACAGCAGCAAATTAATCAAGGCTAGACTAAGCAGTCTTAATTTTAAAGAAGGCAGAATACATTAGTACAATGTGGCAACAGTACACAGAAAACCAGGTGCTGATGTTTTCCCCCTTCTCCCCTAGATATGTATGCAGCAAGGTAGTAAATCTGAATTTAGCCAAAGTGACAAAAGAGAGTCTGTAGAATTGTTTTATGTTGGCAAGAAGAGATGGTAGCCTGCACAAATTTAAGGAGGAGATAAAAGCAGAATAAATCCTCCATAGTTCTCATTTTAAGCCATATTTTCAGAAAGTATGTATATTTCTTGCCAGCTTCATTGACCAATAAAATGCCAATGATTTCAGGATAACAGCTGGGTTACAGGGATTTGGATGCCCTCATCAGACTAAGTTTCCAAAAGCAATGTAACATACTTAATTGGTTACTCAGGGAGGTGAGGAGGCAGAAATACAGGAGTAAATTAGATCAGCTTGTGGGTGAGAGAGAAAGAAATTTAGCATAATCTGGCATAGGAATGAAGAGTACACATCACTCATCCACCTAGTAGCTTGGTACGGAAAGCTATTCAGTTGCATCATGTATACCTGTACCCCATAAGAATGTCCAGGGATGAATGGATCTGTCAATTTCAGATTCTTTCAGATTCTCATTTTGCTGGTATTGAGTTCAGCTCCCTGCATTTTTGTGTCAGTTAAAAAAAATAAAGTTCTCATGAAAAAGCATCAGCATGTTTGTGTGCACTTCTCCCAAGAGACACATTTTTGCAAGCAATTTTGCCCAATATGCATCTTTGAATGTTAGTTCTACTAATATATGCATTTCTGTGCACTCTTCTCCCCAATATGCACACATTTTTCTACACTTCTTTAGATTGGAGATCTGCATCACAAAATCTGGAATAACTATTGAAGGTCAGCTGCATTTTAGTTCACATACTGTTTTGAGAAGTGCAAATTCACATTGATACTGAACCAAGCTGAACCCAAGACAGAATATTGACTTTTCTATATTTAACAAATCCGTGGCAGATACCTGCCCAAAATTCTCCAAAGAGATCCCACCATATCTCATTTTAGCTTATTTTAAGTCATATTTGAAAGTACCCCATTTGCTATGTAGTATCATTATCATTTAAAATATTGTACTTTATGCCAGACATTGAAACTTTGTGTTGAAAGTGGGCTGCATCCCTTGAAACAGACCAGATTGTTACCTTGGCTGGCCCATCCAGTTCATATAAAGATAGCTTTGTGGTCACAAATGCTAATATCGCTATGAACTCAGGACGGAATTGATGCCGAGTATAATAAAATGAGATTCACCAACATTAATCAAAGCAATTAAGATCCGCTAGTCATGCTTCTTGATTCTCAGATTCTGCCAGATAAGAAGATTAATTAATTCATGAACATTAGATGATTCTATATTGCAAATTTACCACCATTTTAGTGGTGAGCTATATCTGCCATAGAATTGTCTGTCATTCTTCTCACTCCTTTTCTGGATTTTTCAGAAAGCTTGATGGCGGAGATCACTTATGAGTGTTCTGTGTCCTCCCACTTTTGAACTGACTTAAATGAAATAATTGAGTAATATATAACCATTTAAATCATTTTGCGTATGTTGGGTTGTTTCCAGTGCTAGTCATATACAGAACAGTCCCACTGAAATTAATGAGCATGATTAACATAGGTTAACATAAGTCCAATAAGTAGAACTTAGTTGGGTACAATCCATTGTCAGTAAGCTTTCAGACAACCTCTGTCAGGTTGCTCAGGACTATTCTCACATCATAGGCAGATAATCTGAAGGCAGGGGTAGCTAACACTATACCATCAATATATTGTTGGACTACATATTCCATCATTCCTGACCATCAGCTGTGCTGGCTGGGGATGGTTGGAGTTGTACTGCAGTAGTATCTTGAAGGAATCAGATTACCTATGCCTGTCCTAAGACAATCTAAGGAAATCACAGCTGAAAAGAAAATTAACCCTGAGATTTCCTGGGTCATATCTCACCTTGCTATTGTTAGTCACCACACTTCAATAAACCAATAATTTCCTTTGTGGAGGGTGTAGGAAATGAGTAACTAATGAAAATCATATTACCTTTTAAGCTTTTCTACAAGTAACCTGGTATGGCATGGGCCATAACACATTTGACTACTGACATACTAAAACATAGGCTATTTGCTTTCATTGCTACATTATTTTATGTTCATATTTCTTTCTCATGAATTCCCCCAACCCCCATAAGTGTTCTTATGCACTGGCAACATCTCAGTGGAAGGGAAAACATGGTTAGAGACATACACAAAAGGCAGAATATCAGAATTATCCCAGAGCATGCAGGGCTGGGAGGAACTGGAGCTAAAAGAAAATCAAGCTCTAATAAGCATAGAGGGGGATGCAATGCTACTGTCCTGACATTTATGAAAATGTGCACAGAGGTAGAAATACACAAGGGAGAACTGCAGAGATGAACTATTGAAATCCACATATGGGGTTTTTCTACCTATTCAAGAGCTTCTTTTGAAGTTATGTGACTTACAGCAGGTGCTTGGTGTAAATGCTGCCTAGAGATACACAAATATTTGATCATGAATAATGATATCTGGTGCTCGCAAGTCATTTTTAGGAGACTAATGCTCAGATTCTTGCAAAAGGGGAATAGAAAAGGAAGCAAGGGGAAATGACTCATAAATTTGAACAGACGGAACACTGGAATAATCAGTGGTTTAACAACATGTCATCTTATGCTTCCACTTTTAAAACAAATACCAATTTTGAGAGCAAAATCGTGCTGTCTCGTTGCATCTTTAAGATCTTCCCCTCTCCATGAAGTGGAAAATTCTAGGTAGCTTTTTACAGGATCCATCCAAACAGGATCCATCCAAACAGGCACAAGGCACAACTATACCATAGCCTTAAAGTGCTTTAATAGACATTCTTTCACCAAAGGGAATGTTGGGAATGGTGAGTGGAGCTAAGGGTCTTCAACGGAAATCTCAACACCCCTGTCAAACCACTTGCCAGTTAATTATCCTCAAGCAAATGTAGGTAGGTTCTTAAGGCGACTTTTCTAATATCCTACCCATGTGGAGGAAGTGCTGCAGAGATGCAAAAGCAAGCCTGGAGGGTAATACCCAACACATGACAATATCAATTCTATATCAATTCTGCTTCTCCCCAGAAAACCCGAAGTTACTCTAAGTGATAACACCAAAGACATGCTAATGGCACATACATAGGGCAGAATTGAATGAAGTCCCTAAGTGAGGTAGGTGTGCAAGAAATGAGGTATGAATGTGCAATGGGACTTCCTCATCTCTCTCCCCCACTACGTGCCCCTCACATGTTCTGGAGGTATGACCAGCTCTCCTGAGCAGAATTTGGGAGTGTGTGGGGAGGCAAGGGAGGTAGTCCTGTTTTCTGAGTGGACCTCGCTCCACACAACTTAGTTGAATTCTGTCCTTAAGGTTTTTTTCTTCTTGAAAGCTGTGTGTATGTGAGAGAGTGTGTGCATGCATCACTACCACACAGCTTCCACTGCCATATTTCATTCATCTTTCAGGAATGGCCTCATAAATGGATTGATTTAAGGACCTCTGAAGACCAAAACAATGTTAGCTCAAGACAGAGACAAGAATTTGACGAGATTGCAGTTGAGCAGTAGTAAACAAAGTGGAGGCATTCTGTTAAATGAAAAGCTTGGGTCAAAAATACATACTTTTTAAAATATGGGTTCAGTGCCAAGATTTTAACAACTAACTGACCATCTAGCCATTTAAACAGCAACAATTTTTAAATATGCTTAGATTTGATTTGGTCATTCATTCCAGCTACCACTAGACTTGTCAGAACCATTGGGAGGCCTTCAGAGAAATCAGTAAAGGTCCTGGTATCCTCTTCAGGGAAATAAGCAATTCAGCACAGTTGCCATGGATATGGAAGTTCTTGCCTGCTGGATAGTGTATTCTGTCCTTCTGCCTTTTGGGTGGGAATTTCACAGGCAGCACACAACAGCAACCCTTTTTACCTACCAGTATGCTGCCTGTAAATGTGAAGGTTCTGTTTAGCTATTAGTTATTGCTGTGACAGGGATGCAGATGGTGCTGTGGGTTAAACCACAGAACCTAGGACTTGCCAATCAGAAAGTTGGCGGTTCGAATCCCCGTGACGGGGTGAGCTTCTATTGCTTGGTCCCTGCTCCTGCCAACCTAGTAGTTCGAAAGCACGTCAAAGTGCAAGTAGATAAATAGGTACCGCTCTGGTGGGAAGGTAAATGATGTTTCTGTGTGCTGCTCTGCTTCGCCAGAAGTGGCTTAGTCATGCTGGCCACATGACCTGGAAGCTGTACACTGGCTCCCTTGGCCAATAAAGCGAGATGAGCGCCACAACCCCAGAGTCGGTCACGACTGGACCTAATGGTCAGGGGTCCCTTTACCTTTACCTATTGCTGTGACAGAAATTACTCATTTTTTTGTTAATCAATCTCCATTAATTAATGGGGGGGGGGGAGAAATTACATTCAAAAATTATCCAAGAAGAGAAGAACCCTTTTTTTTTAAAAAAGAAATTCTCGTGGGATGGGTGAAAGGGTTTGCCATGCCGACCTTACTTTTGTGCTGGATGATTGGCTCGTGTGAGTGTCCTTTCTTTCATTCTACAAATTGTCTCATCAGTGGTCTGAACAGTGCAGACTTCCTGGGTACCTTTGCTTTAATCAAAGTCCAGGGGAAGACATGCTGAGGCAACTCATCCCACAGTGTGTGTCTGTGTTTAGATTAGTAAGCGTGAGCAGCCAGGGAGGCTGCAGAGTGTTTGATGGATGTTTACTGGAAAGAAAAAAACATGCATGCCATATTCAGCTACCATCCCACATCCAACCAAATTCTAAAGTGCCCTGAGAACGAGGCATTAAGCAGAAGTCTGTTTTGCAAGGAAACGAACCTGGAGGGCAAATGTTGGCACAGCACTCTCAGCTATCAAGACTAATAGCTTTCCTCATTCAGAAACAGTGAACATATGAGAACCTTAATGTTTGAAGCAGCTCAAAGAAAAGAGTAGGAGAAACAAACGAACAAGGTAAGCCTTCAAGACTCCAACCATTTGCTATTTGTTTATTTATTTATTTAAAAAAACTCACAAGAAACCAGATGCCATCGTTATATTATTAGCATTAGTATCATCACCACCATTAACAACTTTGAGAGTCACCTACGCAACACAAGGCACTGGGTGACTTCAGATTCAAAGCTATAATTAATATAGATTTGTTTACATGCTCAGATTATGATGGTGAGTACTATTGTCATTATTGTTAACACCATTTATGATTCACCTACACATGGCAAGTCTCTAGGCAACTCAATATTAAAAATTATGGACAACATAGGTTTGCTTACATGCTCAAAAGAGAAATCTATGAATTGATTTCTCCTGAGTCTGGCCATTGATCCATCTACAGTATCTACTCTGTTTAACAGGTATTTCCCAAAGATCTCAAGCTGAGCTCTTTCCCAACCTTACTACCTGAGATGCCTTTAATTAGACATGTCAGGGAGTGAGAATGAGCCCTACAACCGAGCTACTGGCCCAATGTTTCCAACACTCACAAGGCCTTCAGAAATGCTATAAAACATGTGCATTTTGGAGTGTTAAGACCAATTATTGAGGGTCCCTTTTAACATGAAATTCGCAGTTTTGAGAGTAGAGCTGTTCCCTGTGGGAATCATTTACCGCACATTCTTCCTATTTGTCGCCATTGTTTCCCATACTGCTCAAAGACATGAGCCTCTAAGACGCATTTCAACTTGAACACCCTTCCATGTGGGGGGAATATGCCCTTCAGGAACTACCGATGACCCTAGTATTTAGGGAAACTGTTTCATCTACAGCCCCTGGCTCATTTCAGTAAAGTGGAGCTGGCTCAAGAACTAAAAGAATTGCCAAATGAATGGGAGCACAGCGTGTATAAACTAGGGTCCAAATAGTGGAGCATTTCTGTAAGGTTCCCAGGAATGGGAGACTGAGCTGAGATTTGGGAACTTAACAACAGTAAAAAGGAGTTTAATAAGAGAAAATAACACATGACTTTACAGTCAAATTACTGTAGTCTGTTCAAGAGGAGAATGGGGGAACTACTCATATTCAAGGGCACCTAAATAAGAGAGAAGGCAGAGTGAAGGGAAAGGAGAAACAGTGGAGAGCTGTGAACAACAACAACCCAGGAATGATGAAAGAAGGCATGAGATATATACTTACTTAGCTTTAGTTTGCTAAAATGAAAGAAGAAAGGTGGAGAGGGGAGAGAAATAGTACAATGGTACTATTGTACTAGTGTATAGTACTAAATGTACTATTGTACCCTGGTACAATGGGTCGGTGTCTGGCTATTAACCAGAGGTTGGTGGTTCGAGTTGTGAGCAGGATTCCTGCATTGCAAGGTGAACAAGATGTCCCTCAGAGCCCCTTCCAACTCGACAATTCTATGAATCTACGAAATCTTCAGTGGTAGATTAAACCAGAGTGAGAGAATAGGCATCCCAGGCCATGGTAGGACATCCACCAGACAACAATGGAGGGACTTAGGAGTATAAAACATTCCAAGGCCACAGTAGAACTTCTGCTGGGCAGGAACATACAATATGCAAAGACAAGCCAGCAGCCAAGAGACAGAGTGGTGAGCAACGTAGACAAGACATTACAAAGAAGCAATTTGTTATTTTATTTTTAGAAAACCAAAAACAAATTTTTTTTTAAGAATTAGAAGATGCCTGCTGTTCAGGAACACAAATTGAGTGGTGAAACCAGTTAGAAGTTTCTGTGAAAACCGGTGTAGTAAACATTGGATGAATGTTTTTGGTATTGTTTCTGGAGTGCCCCAAATCCTTAGATCTTTCAGTGTTGATAGATCAAGGGACTGGAATTTAATTTTTCTGCTAATAAGAATGCAATTTTCTTAAACTCTTCAGCAAATGTTAAGGTGGGGAGTTAACTCTTCACCCTTCAAAGTTTATAACTGACTGCCATGGAGTGGGGAGAAGTTTCAGCTTCACTCTTTTGCATGCCTATCAGATTTCCTATAGAGGACATTGCCTGAGTCATCTGGGCCCAATTTTCCAAAGCTAAATCTACAACTTATTTCCCAAATCAAATTCAACCTCTAGATTCTGAGGATGTGGTAAGCCTCCTGCAACACAGGCTCACAGGAGCTATATTAGGGTTGGGCAAAACAAGGGAAGGCCACCAACATTGTCTCATTTCCTTCTTCCCACTCCTAAACATAGCTTCTAGTTTGGGGAGAAAGAAAGTTCAGACCTAGTCACACCCACCTCCCCAAACCTGTAGTTGCCATAAGGAGAGGAAGGGACATGCTAAGCCTCTTATGTGATCTCCTCAGTCAAGTCATACTACCTGGTGGGCAGGTTTTCATCTGTGGTGACATCACCCTAAAGTCATTGGTTCCCAAAAAAAACAAGAAATGAAAACCTTTCACTCATTTGGGAGAAAGTAAAAAAAAAAGATGTTATGGACAGCATGGGAGGGGACATAAGGGTGACAATTCAACTAATTTTTACTCAGCTTAAACCCAATGAAATTAATGAACTTAACTAAGTTAGGGCTGGGACGCGGGTGGCGCTGTGGTCTAAACCACTGAGCCTCTTGGGTTTGCGGATCAGAAGGTCAGCAGTTTGAATCCCCATGGCGGGGTGAGCTCCCATTGTTCAGTCCCAGCTCCTGCCCACCTAGCAGTTAGAAAGTATGTCAAAGTGCAAGTAGATAAATAGGTACCGCTCTGGTGGGAAGGTAAATGGTGTTTCCATGCTCTGCTCTGGTTCGCCAGAGGCATCTTAGTCATGCTAGCTGCATGACCCGAAAGCTGTCTGCGGACAAACACCGGCTCCCTCGGCCTATAGAGCGAGATGAGCGCACAACCCCAGAGTCGTCTGCGACTGGACCTAATGGTCAGGGGTACCTTTACCTTTAAGTTAGGGCTATTAATTTCAGTGGACCTAGTTGAGTACCACTCTAAATGTTCTTCCTTCCAACAGTCAGCCATCGATTGACAGTGTAGTCTACTCCTTTTTACATAGTTTCATTCTGAGTTCTATTACTTTGTTGCATTACAATATTATGGAAACTTGGGAAAGTAGGATGTTATGTTGGAACATTAAGATGTTATTGTATATCAAACCATCTTTGATGAGAGAAAAAGTCTAAGTATCCTATTTATGATTAACAGGAAAAGCACTCCTCATTATGTATGCTACCAGACTTTCTGGCATTTCTATCGGTGATAAACAACAAATATGCATTTCTATTCATTTTGAAAATGGAAATCAATTGCACAGGTAACAAACCGCCAACAAGCCTGCATTTCCTACTCATGAATAATGCATCTTGTCATTCCGTGTCAATCTATGAGACGTAAATGTGCCTGATTGCTTTATTAGCGTTTGAAAATGAAAATAAAGTCACATTCATGTTGTCCTGTGCTCTAAAACCTGATGAGTATGGTTAATTCATTTCCTTAGTCCCTTCTGTATTCTACATGTGACAAATGGTAAATGTCTTAGACGAGGAAGACATGAGTTTAAAAAGAAGTAGTAAGAACAGGAAAAACAACAGCAAACATGGCAGTAAATTCTGCATTTTGGGGAAGATGGATAAAACTTCTTATAGAGCAAAAAACCATTGCAAGCATTATTTAAAAGCACACTAGCGAAATCATGGTTAAATTTAAATATTTTCCACCACTTTATGTAAACCGTTTGTAGATTTTTTATTTTTATTGTATTTATCACTCTATACATTTTGTGAAATAAATAACTTCTTAAATATTTCACTAAACTTTGGGGGATGTTAATAAGGGCCTATTATTATTATTTTCATACACAGAATAATACCTATCAAGATCCCAAGCCTATTTACAGCTGCCCAAAATTACTTTACCCACACCAATAATCCTACCTGTATATCAGCATCCAGAGTCTACAACATATAGTTCAACCACACATACAGATTTTCAGCAAACAAAATATAATTCACAAGAATAAGCAAAAAGCAAAACAGAAAACCCCTCACTCTCCCCTACACACACATACACAGGAAAGGATACAAAGAAATGCATGGATGTTGGAGAGAAGAAGGAAAGCCCACCTGTTTCTGAAACAGGGAGAACAGACTTCTCCCCCTTGGTTCACCAATCGACACTGACTGTGGATGTGTATTTACATCAAGCTAAAACATCATGAATGGATAGCCTCCATATGTATACATCCAAATATCATTGGTGCAATGCTTCTAATGGGATGAGCATGCATACTCCATGTATGTACATTCCATCCCATGTAAAGGTAAAGGTAAAGGTAAAGGGACCCCTGACCATTAGGTCCAGTTGTGACCGACTCTGGGGGTTGTGGCGCTCATCTCATTTTACTGGCCAAGGGAGCCGGCGTACAGCTTTCGGGTCATGTGGCCAGCATGACTAAGCCACTTCTGGCGAACCAGAGCAGTGCACGGAGCACCGTTTACCTTCCCACTGGAGCGGTACCTATTTATCTACTTGCACTTTGACGTGCTTTCAAACTGCTAGGTGGGCAGGAGCAGGGACCAAGCAACAGGAGCTCACCCCGTTGCGGGGATTCGAACCGCCGACCTTCTGATCGGCAAGTCTTAGGCTCTGTGGTTTAACCCACAGCGCCATCTGCATTCCTTCCATCCCATGTAGTCATGTGAAATTATGCATCCTGAGAGCTGGATTGGCATGAATATGCTGTTACACCGCACTGGCAGGCAGCAAAACCAGCAGTGCAGCAAAACATGGGAGCCTGCTGCCTGGTCAACAAGGAGTTTTATTTATATTTATTTATTGTAAGATCCATTTCCAGTCCTTTCTTGTCCTTCACCCTGAAGATCCCAGGGTGGGTTGCAGCAATTTAGCATACAATATATAAAAACCAGGAACATAGTTACCAAAAGCCAGTAGAACTGTGTCAGCCAGGCAAACTACGCCACCCGGGCTGGATCAGGCCCGCCAGGGTTCTAAATCCAGCCCGCCCGGCCATTTAAGAACCTGCCGTGAAGCCAAGACTCCTGGCAATGGCAATGGGGGGAGCAGGCTGAGCAGCGGCAGCTCTGCCAATCAAACTCCATGCCTGGTTTACCTCAGCGTGGCACGGGGACATCTCTGCCAGCCAATCAAACGCTGTGCTGCACTGAGGTAAAGCAGGCGCGGTGTCTGATTGGCAGAGCTGCCACTGCTTGGCCTCTTCCTCCCACCGCCGCCGCCCTGGTGCTCCTGTGGCTGCTGCCACTCTGTGTCCCCATGAGGGGGGCAGCAGCAGTATTCCTGGAAGAGGACAGCTGGCCCAGGCTATAGCTCAGCGGGGCTGCTGCCGTGCTTCCATTGGTGGCCAACGTGATGGTGGAGGACGATGAGGCCGGTGGCCAAGTGGCCCAGGCAGCAGCCTTCACCTCCAGGGAGCAGGAGGATGAAGGGGCAGAAACACCTGTACAGGGTGGCAGCCACAGGTGAGGCACCAGCTTGTCCTTGTCTCTGTTTCCATCCTCTTGAAGAGGTGCACAGGACAGTGCGTGCTGCTCTCGGCCAGCTCCTCCAGGCTCCCGGCTTCCAAGGAGCCTAGCTCCCACAAGCGCACCAGTCCACTCTCCAAAACATCCCATCCGGCCCCCGACAGTGTCTGAGGGACAGTGAACCGGCCCCCTGTTTAAAAAGTTTGAGGACCCCTGGTATATATTTGCCAAAAGAGATAAGTTCCTGAGTAAGAGCAAAGGAGGAAATAGCTTGGCCTCAGTGACATCATCATATACTCAGTGACATCATCAACTCTGATGATCTATGTGGCACCATAAGAGCTTCATGTTTACTATTTGACCCTGGGCTGGTTGGAATGACACACTGAAGACGGCTTAAAGAGACAGAAGCATATCAGGTCATTTAATAGTAAAATTTCAAAATGAAAGACCTCGAAAATAGAGGGTGAGTTTTCAAACAGCCTTGAAAGCCTACTTTTTGCATAGAGAAGCAAATCTTGTGAACATTTGGCGCAGCTCAAGTAAAATTGGTTCCTCCCCAAACTGGGGTTTCTTTTAGCTTTAGATAGCAATACTTCCTTCCTTAGAAAGATAATACATGATTCAATTTAGGGCTTATTTCCAGCAGCAAATAAAGAAAAGGAGTTCAGTGCTTATAAAATATGCTACACTACTTAATAATGTAGAGATTGTGTTATGGACTCCCTGCGCTAACATTTAAACCCCATGAACTATCCTTCCCTTTTCATGTTATAATCCCAAAACCGTGTGAGTTACTGTAATGCTATAAACTCCTCTCTGCTATTCACACCGTTTCATAACAATGGAACCTTTGGAGACATTGAAAATGAATCCAAAACCACACACGACCAAAAACCCAAATGAAAATAAGAAAGAAAGAAAAAACCCACATTGTTTCGAAATATATAGGCCACCTCTGGGAATACAACATTAGAATTACATCCCAGTATACTGCTCCCCCATCTTACCCCATAATTATTGTAACAGACCAGATAAACCTTAGGTTTAGGAGCACATATATTAAAATAAAATCAAAGTATGTATGGAATGGGTGAGGGGATTTCCCCTAAATTCTACCTGTAGGAGAATGTGCCAGAACTATTCAGTTAGTTGGCCTTTCTGTGATAGGGTTTATTTATGTCCTGGTTTTTACTTTTAGAGATATGGCAACCCTAGATTTCTCAACCCTGATTTGATTCATCTCTAGTGGTGCACACACAATGTCTCGTCCATATATAACCTGGTGTCAACCTTTAGATCCTTCAGACCTTGGCTGTCCTTGCATTCTTCCCTTTAGCATCTTCTCCACTGTTTGCCTTTGGCACCTTCCTGCTATACCTTGATTTCCCATCACACCAGCTTTCTGACTTCATTTATTTTAATGTCAGTACACCTCAAACCTGCCATTGATGAAGTTCTCACTCCTGATGCCTCCAGACTTCTGATGTCAGCTTCATTTAAACATGGCAGCATTATGAAAATTGGTGGTGGTAAGGTTGCTAAGTTTCTGACTTCACTCAATTTAAACCCTGGTGACTTGGAACAGGTTTCAAAACTGTGAAGGGGAGACCCCTAATAAATAAACTGAGAAGGGGAAGAAATGGAGGCAGTGATAGATTTTACTTTCTTGGGCTCCATGATCACTACAGATGGTGACAGCAGTCACAAAAATAAAAGACCCCTGCTTCTTGGGAGAAAGGTGATGAAAAAACTAGACAGCATCTTAAAAAGCAGGGACATCACTTGCCAACAAAGGTCGGTATAGTTAAAGCTATGGTTTTCCAAGTAGTGGTGTATGGAAGTGAGAGCTGGACCATAAAGAAGGCTGATCTCCGAAGAATTGATGTTTTTGAATTATGGTGCTGGAGGAGATTCTTAAGAGTCCCATGGACTGCAAGAAGATAAAACCTATCCATTCTGAAGGAAATCAGCCCTGAGTGCTCACTGGAAGGACAGATCCTGAAGCTGAGGCACCCATACTTTGGCCACCACATGGGAAGAGAAGACTTCCTGGAAAAGACCCTGATGTTAGGAAAGATTGAGGGCACAAGGAGAAGGGGATGACAGAGGATGAGATGGTTGGACAGTGTTCTCAAAACTACTAACATGAGTTTGACCAAACTGCGGGAGGCAGTGGAAGACAGGAGTGCCTGGTGTGCTCTGGTCCTTGGGGTCACGAAGAGTCAGACACAGCTAAACGACTAAACAACAACAATCGTATGCACACTAAACTTAATGTGTGACTTACTCCGAAGTGAAAATGCATAAAATTGGATCTACTTTTGTGTGGATTTACACATTACTGCTATGTGCAAGATTTCTGGCACAGAAAACATGTGTATGTTTCAAAATGTGTATTTAAAAACAAAAACAAAAAAATGACAATAATTATGTTAATTCAATTTGGGCTACAGTTTGTGCACACAATTTATTCTTTTATGTTGGACAGTATGGAGTTATCTAACCCCTGAGCCATCTGAAGGCAATCCTGTATAGGGAAGGTTTTTAATGTTTTATTATGTTTTTATATATGTTGGAAGCTGCCCAGAGTGGCTGAGGCAACCCAGTCAGATGGGTGGGGTATAAATAATAAAATAATTATTATTATTATTATTATTATTATTATTATTATTATTATTATTATTGAATAAGACATCCCTATTTTCATTGGATAAATGTTGCCTACAACACTGACAGATTGTTACTTCCTACAAGGCAAACCACAGATCAGAAATAATATGTTGTGGGATGACAGGCTAGCCTTCCAAGTGTTGTAATACCGTGCCCAATTGTACACAACAATGCACAAAAAGGGAAGACAGGCAAACTCTCTCACTCACATGGAGCTGAGCTTTTATTCTTGCTGTTTCAGACTTGCCCTTTCCCATGTTAATGAGCACAATGGGGTCAGGGAAGTGCAATGGTCCTGTGGCATCTGCTAATGAAAACAGTTTGTGGTGCTTAGGGTAGAATTGAAAGGCTACATTGTTTTCAACTCAGCAGGGTGTACAAAAGATGACCCACACTTTCCCTGAATGTTTGGCCCTAATAAGGAAGACTCAGCCCCTTCCTTCTTCATTTGAGGACATTCCTGCTGCAACTGGGCACCAAGGCTTGCTTTTCACTAAAGGACCAAGTAGGAGGGAGAACAGTTACAGAGTTCACAGGAAAGATACCGTCAATTCCAGATACTCACAAATAAATCGTCAGTGCTAGTCCTCCTCAGAGTTCATAGACAGGACTGAGGGAGCAATCCTGGGTGTCACACAAATTTGGCCTACTTAAAGAGGACACAATGGACAATGCCCTCTTACTGTATGGTACCATGTAGCCATAGTGGGGGCGAGCACATGCAATTGCTATGCAAGCCAGGATCAACAGCCAAATTAGTGTATGGCAGTCAGGACACAGAAAACAAAGTTTTCCCTCACAAAACACATGATAAAGTTCTGGAACCCACCGCCACAAAAGCAGACCCTCCAAGTGTCCCTATTTTCAAGGGATAGTCCCGGATTTACAGAAGACATTTCTGATTTGATCCCCTAATATCCCAGCTTTTCCTGAGGACATCCCAATGTTCACCAGAGAAATGTTGGAGGGTATGTTAGGACCAGTGGCGTAGCTAGCCGCTTGGGCACCTGGGACAGGTGCACACAGGGGGCAGGGAGAGAAACAGTAGATCAGGTGTGCTGTGGGCCCAGCTCAGATTGTAGGGCCAGCGAGTGCCAGCTGCATCCTTTTCAGCTGCTCTCTGGCAGCTGGGGAGGACGCAGCAGCTCAGCGCCCTGTAAGCACAGCCCCAGGTCGTGCTGCTTTGGGGAACGACATGCCATGTTCTGGGGCACCTGGACTTGGGCATCACCTTGGGCTCTGGCATGCTGCCCCCAAGGTAAGTGCCACCCCCCAGGTACGCGACTGGACAGGATGTCCTTATTTCCGCCAGAAATTTTTGGAGGGCATGCCATGGTGACTAACTCAGATACAGTGGTACCTCAGGTTAAGTACTTAATTCATTCCGGAGGTCCGTTATTAACCTGAAACTGTTCTTAACCTGAAGCACCACTTTAGCTAATGGGACCTCCTGCTGCTGCCGTGCCGCCAGAGCCCGATTTCTGTTCTTATCCTGAAGCAAAGTTCTTAACCTGAAGCACTATTTCTGGGTTAGCAGAATGTGTAACCTGAAGCATATGTAGCCCGAGGTACCACTGTAGTTTCTAATCCATCTCTCTAAAAAAATAATATTTCTTTTAGAAGGGATATAGTAATAGGTTTCAGTTTTCGTAGTTGAATGCACCTCCCTGTTCAGTGGTAATATACATTTGAATATCAGATGCAGGAGGAGACAAGCAACAGAAAAATATTTTTGCTTCCATGTTCTGCTTGCTAGTTTCCCAAAGGCATTGAACTGCTAAGCTGCTTGCGATGTAGTGATGAGCCAGAGGCAGTTTTGGTTCCATCTAGTAGGATTCTTTATGGTGTTTTTATTATTATTAAAAAAGCAGGAACCAGGAGCATTTGAGAATGTTCCCTCCCACTAGTAAACACCTACAGCTTTATGAGGTAAACAATGCTATAAATGCGCTTGCAGCCGACTTAGGAAACAGAGCACTTCTCTCAGAGCTATCACTGGGAAGCGCAACAGCTACGTGGCTTTCTCCTCCACCGCACAATTAGTGGTTAAATTATGGGTTTGTGAAGTATAGAAAGGCTCCAATACAAAACATATTCTGTTTTATTAAGGGAAATAATTGGGGAGAGGTTGCTGTAAAAATGTAACATAAAATGAGACCCATTAATTTTCTGCTCCCCTCACCTCAAGTTGATTAGCACAAATTAAATTTCATGCTAGTCAGCCTGGGCACTTAGCAGGCAGTAAAAGGAATCCTGAATTTCAAAAGAGATTGTAGCAAAGCGCACACATTGGAAGTGCTCGTTGTGACGGCATAAGAAATGTGCACATCTTAGCAACAATCGATGAAATGAGGGATTCGTTCCAGTGAGTATCCTATAATGGGCCATCCTTATTATTCTTTTCAATCAATACACCTATCACTTAATGGCAGAGAAGGCTGGCGTTACACCCTGAGCACGATGTTCATATTTACTCACATTTTGATGTGCCTTTGAAAGATGGCATCATTCAGCTTAAGGATAGCATTCACTGCAGGGGGTTGGACTAGATGACTCTAGGAATCCCTTCCCTTCCAACTCTAATATTCTATGATTCTTTGAAACTACAAGAACTGTGATTCTCTCTCTCACACTCACTCTCTCTCTCACACACACACACAAACAAACAAACATACACAATCAAACAGAGAGAGAGAGAGATATCTACAAAACATTCCATATACCAGGGTGGCTAGTATTTTTTAGCTTAACGGCTGCACCACATATACAGCACACAAACCTACACAAACAGTTTATACACTCGTCAAGCATGCAGCCACACAACTTTCTCTTTCGCTCTCTCACACACAAATATGTTCCTAAGTCAGGAGAAATGGCGGGATATAAACTGAATCAATCAATCAATCAAATGCATGCATGCAGTTATACACTCCCATGATGCATATACCTCCCAAAGGGGGAGTGCATAGTGCTGTGGTCTAAACCACTGAGCCTCTCAGGCTTGCTGACTGGAAGGTTGATGGTTCAAATCCATGTGACAGGTTGAACTCCCGTTGCTCTGGCCCAGCTTCTGCCAACCTAGCAGTTCGAAAGCACACCAGTGCAAGTAGATAAATAGGTACTGCTACAGCGCAGAGGTAAATGGCGCTTCCTTGTGCTCTGGCAATCAACATGGTGTCCTGTTGCGCCAGAAGCAGTTTAGCCATGCTGGTCACATGATCTGGAGAGCTGTCTGTGGATAAACACCGGCTCCCTCAGCTTGAAGTGAGATGGGTGTTGTAACCCCATAGTCACCGTTGACTGGACATAACAGTCCAGGGGTTCTTTACCTTTACCTTTTACCTATAACTTCCAAAGGTGCCACTTCCTGACCTTGTGCTCCTTTCTCTTCCTGGGCACCTCTGAACTAGCAGTGGCAACGCACAAGAAGAAAAGGAGCTTTTGCAAGGTCAGGAAGAGGTGCCTTTGGAAAGTACCAAATTGGCTCGGGGCTTCACAGATCACCTGAAAAAGCTTGGTAGGCCTGATCCAGTCTGTTGTCCACAGAGTCACCACCATGCCATATAATTTTGCCTGCCAAACAACGGTAATAGAAGTATGTTTAAAATCCACATGCACTGTCTGCATTTTGTTTAAAAGTGATGCTCATATTTTCATTTCTTTTCCAATGAATGGGCTCAGTTATCTTTATCTGCAAAAATGTATACAGGAAGAGTTTCAAGGAATTAATGGGTACTGACATACCTGTACAACACTTGTTTCAGTATTATTGTGGTGTCTCTCACTGTTTGTCTATATTTCCTTCAGTAAACATGATGCCCATCTGTTGATAGGGCTAGTGATAGTTTCTGTGGATAGTGTTTTTGACACAGGACATGAACGACAAGGTTATAATAATTTACATAAAATGAGGGGTGGCTATTCCCTCTGATAAAATTTCTTAGCATGTAGCAAAGGAATCTGGAGAAAAGCCACTCCAAAATTAAGCCGGAGGGAAAAATGTGCTTAAAGAATGGCAGAAGAGTATCATGTTTCATTCATTGGAACACACATGAAAAACATGGTGAATTAAACATCAGCGTATCTATTGATAAAGATATACACATCAATACTCTTGTAGCTCCATCTACTGTCAATATCAGTCTAGCCATCAATGGTGCTGACTTGCCCCCCACATTGCGGGTGCATCATGTGATGTGTCACGTTGCATGTCACATGATGTGTCCCGTCCCCCACCAAGTGCACAAGTGTTCATGCACCAGGCCAGGGTGTGCAGGTGTCCTGCGGCCATGATGCTGTCGCTCGTGCACTGGGTGGGGAATGGGAAACATGAAGGGCCTCCTCCCCTTATCACATTGGGAGGGAAGAAGGAGGCAGAGTGGGGCCCCAGGATTTGGGGGTGCCCACCCCCCCATTGAAAAATATGGTGTGTGTGTGAAGACTCTTAAGCCCCCGCCACTTGGCATGCCTGCTAGCCATTAATATTTGCACTGGGTTCTTGCTTTCCACATTCGTAGCACAAAAAACTCTATGGCTGCATTGATCTTGACACTAAACATGACAAGGCCTATTTGCAAATGGGGAGAAGGGGAGGAACAAATTCTTTCATAATCAATCAGTCTGTAAAGGGGTGTGGATATATGTACACCACTGATGCAGAAAGCTAATAAAGATTAGATCTAAGACTCCAGCAGAGTGTAGCTGGCAGCAAAAGTGTGGAATTGGTTGCTGCTATCACAAAATCAGTGTTGGGGGAGGGAGGAACCAATGGGGACGGCCTAAAATGGAGACTTGTCACCATGGATTAGAAGCTGGAGTACTTGCATTTTGCTTTCTTGAACATTGTTACTCAAACAAACAAGCCTGATCTTTACTGAGAGCTAGCTGGTTGGTCACTGTGAGAAATGAAATGGCGAGCTTGAGATAGCTGATTCAGTGCAGCAAAACACGTTCTGTTGTGAGAACTGGGGGCATGGCTATGTTGGTCACCACTATACAGTGGTGCCTTGCAGGACGAAATTAATTCGTTCTGCGAGTTGTTTCGTCTTGTGATTTTTTCATCTTGCGAAGCGCGGATTCCCTGGGTATTAACGGTTTTAAGAAAAAAGAAACAAACTCGCAATACGTTTTCGTCTTGCGAAGCAAGCCCATAGGGAAAATCGCCTTGCGAAGCAACTCAAAAAACGAAAAACCCTTCCGTCTTGTGCGTTTTTCGTCTTGCGAGGCATTCGTCTTGCGAGGTACCACTGTATAGAGAACATCCTGGAGACATGAAAATAGAAGTCAGACGTTGCTACAGCAGCTATCTTCAAACTGAGCCTTAAATGGCAGCAAGCTCCACCTCCACTAAGAGTTACTACTGCATTTAGAAGGGCACAGCCAGTTTTTAGTGGTTGTTAGCTCTGAAGGAGGAGGGGAACTGTCCTGGGTGTCAAATGTGGGAGAACATTATGTTCTTGAGCCAGAGGGGTACTCACCCCACAAACTCTTATTCCTGTCGGTTGGGTGTTGTGAGGGCCATTCCCTCTCCCACTCTGAATTGCCAGCTTCACCCTCTTTGGAAAGGGGGCATTTGACTTCAGAGTCAGCACAAAACCACCAGTAGCAGCATCACATGCAGAGCTTTTTTTCAGCTGGAATTCAGCTGGAACCAACATCTCAGTTGCTTGCCATTGCCATTATAAAAGAACAAGGGTTTATGGTGAGTTCTGGCACATCATTTTCTAGAAAAATAGCACAGATCATATGTTCAGGGAAGTTTTTAATGTGTGACATTTTAATAATGTATTTTTAATCTTTGTTGGAAGCTGCCCAGAGTGGCTGGGGGACAAATTATTATTATTATTATTATTATTATTATTATTATTATTATTATTATTATTATTTTGAACCTACTCCAAGGGGCTAAGAGCAGCATATATGGATTGTTCCACTTTTTCCACACAACAATAACAGCCACAACTCCTGAGGAAGATTTTCAGGGTCTGACTGATGTTGATAATGAAGGATAAATTGGATCAGTAGGCTTGCTTCTTCTGCAATTCATCTCTCTCTCTCTCTCTCTCTCTCTCTCTCTCTCTCTCTCTCTTGGCTTGGTCAGATTCTGACAACAACTTTGGAACTCTACTACCAGAATCTGTTTGGAAGATGTTCCACACTTTAGATCCCCACAAAAGAGCCTATTTACTGCAGCATGCTGAACAATTCAGAATGGTACAATAAACCAAAGTTAGTTGTTACCCGTACTGATCTGTTCTGCGTAGCCTGCAGGAGTTTATAATCCGTAAGCAATATGTTAAGCAATAATGGTATCCTGCACAAACATGCTTTTCTTAAACGGCACATTAAAAATATATGCTGAGGGAGCAAATTAAGGCAAAGAAAAGAAGAAAAACTGAAAATGACTGATCTGCATTAGATGCTGTGAACTCAATGGGAATCTTTCTAATAAGCCCACCTGGTGTTCCATGAACGCCTAAGGACTGGTTTTCAAAGGTGTCATAAGCATAAATAAAACAGTGCTGCTCCTATTTACCAGCCAACTGAACTGTTCTGTAAATGCGAGCAAAGGTGATTCAATTAAAACAACACTCACTGCTCAGCACTTTTGAGAGTCCAGCTCTCATATTGGATGCCAAAAACCTGGTCGTTTGCTCCAAGTCTTCTGATGTTGGAAAACATCAAAATACATCACAAGAAGAAGCCATAGCAAACCCCGGGAAAAACAAAGTCCAAAAACAACACAATGAGAGACAGTTTTGGCATTACTCATTCCAAATACTACCTGCAAGGAGGCCCTTACTTGCGGCTATAGAGTCAGGGCCGTCTTTACGCGGGGGTGCAAGGGGTGCGGGGCACCCGGGCGCCGAATTCTGGGGGGTGCCAGTCGCCTGCCGCTGAAGCCGCCTAAGCTCTTAACTATCTACCTGTTATGAAATAATAAATAATTTTGATCAAGCTAGAAAAACAAAATACACATATATCTAGGTATTACCAAAATGTATACCTACTGTTTCACTAAAGGACTTTGTGAGCTCATTTACAAACAAGAAACATTAAACAAAGGGAGAGTAGGAAGGGTGAATCTCCAGAGTCGACCCTCAGCCCCTAGCCAGCATTACCAATTGCCAATTCTAGAAGGAGGTGGAGGTCCCATGTTCCCCAGGCCTATTTAAGATTCTCTGCCACTCAACTTGAAGGTTGCTCCAGAGGGTGAGGAAGATAGGCATTTGCCCTTTCAGTTTCTTCTGCTTGCCTCATGTTGTGGTCTTTTTAGGCTATAAACCTGAAAACAAACTGCTAACACTGCTCCCCCCCCCCCAAAAAAAATATATTTATAGCACCAAGCTGCTAAGCTGCTTTTTTATTGTGCGGGGTGGGGGTGGTTAAAAGTAGCAAAGGATCTACCACCCCAACATTACTGCTGCTTTCTGTTTTTGCACCACCCACCCATGGGATTTTAGAAGCACTGTAAGGGAATTCTCAATTCAATATCCTTGAGTTTTGGAAGGTAGCGGAGCCCAAACCCCTTGCAAAGCTTTTGTGGTTTTATGCTTGATTTGAACTGATTTTATCTTTTGCATCTCTTTTGCAACGTTATGTGCTTCTTTATTTTTATTATTACAAATATAAAAAATGTAACAAACAAAAATATATATAAGGCAGGAACCACGAGAAAAGCAACCGATGGTTCATTCTGTTAAGAGAATTAGAGCAGACAAGCTGGTATCGGCATAGACCAGACCCTCCAAGTGTCCCTATTTTCCAGGGACGTCCCTGATTTACAGAAGGCATCCTGGTTTTTCATTTGATCCCAGAATGCCCTGCTTTTTCTTAGGACATTCTTATTTGCAGTTACAGATAGGTAGCCGTGTTGGTCTGCCATAGTCAAAACAAAACAAAATCCTTCCAGTAGCACCTTAAAGACCAACTAAGTTAGTTCTTGGTATGAGCTTTCGTGTGCATGCACACTTCTTCAGATACACTGAAACAGAAGTTTCCAGACCCTCAGTGTATCTGAAGAAGTGTGCATGCACACGAAAGCTCATACCAAGAACTAACTTAGTTATTCTTATTTGCATTAGATAAATGTTGGAGGATATGGTAGAATGTCCCAATCTTCATCAGAGACATGCTGGAGGATATGGAGTTATCCAACTCCCATATTGGGAAGGATTTTTTAAAAAAATGTTTAATGTTTTATTATGTTTTTCTAGATGCTGGAAACCACCCAGAGTGGCAACCCAGTCATATGGGTGGGGTATAAATAGTAAAGTCCTTATTATTATTATGGGATAGGATGTCCCTATTTTCATCAGAGGGATGTGGGTGGCGCTGTGGGTTAAACCACAGAGCCTAGGACTTGCCGATCAGAAGGTCGGTAGTTTGAATCCCTGTGACGGGGTGAGCTCCCGTTGCTCAGTCCCTGCTCCTGCCAACCTAGCAGTTCAAAAGCACGTCAAAGTTCAAGTAGATAAATAGGTACCGCTCTGGTGGGAAGGTAAATGGTGTTTCCGTACGCTGCTCTGGTTCGCCAGAAGCGGCTTAGTCATCCTGGCCACATGACCTGGAAGCTGTACGCCGGCTTCTTCGGCCAATAAAGCGAGATGAGTGCCGCAACCCCAGAGTTGGCCACGACTGGACCTAATGGTCAGGGGTCCCTTTACCTTTATTTTTATCAGAGATATCCTTGTGGAGGGTATGATCAACATGTGAAATTCAGACACAAGAATAACTTGAGTCCTTAAACCAGTAGGTCTCTCCACAAGTTTAAATGAGTTTGAGGTGGCCTTCTGATTTGGTCTTTGTGGCACATAAATGAAACAAGCGGTTGCCATACAAGATCTTTTTGTAACTTTATTGTACACCTCATAGAAACCACAGGGTTGTGCACTGCTGAAATAAAGGGAGCCTGGAGCTTTGCACTTATGCCAGCTTGGCACACTGCCACTTCGTTCTGCTGTATATGTAGATCCAGCTTTGATTCCTTGTAGGGACTGCAGCCGTAAGACAAATACAAGGTCAAAATCAGGGCCTCTTAAAGCAAAGGCGGGAATGTGTACATTGCCCAAGCCTATAAATACAGGGAGAATCAGAAAGGGAAGGGATTCAGCCTCTCTTAAATGGGCTCTGTATTATTCAAAGGGAGATCAGAGAAAATTTATCGTTAAGCTAATATGAACATATGGATTATAGAATTATTTATGAAAAACATTCAGTCAGATGTATTGATCAGAGCATCTTAAAGAACCACTGCCTTTTCAGCAAGCACTACAAAGCCCTGCGGTTTATGTTCTACAAGATTCCATCGGTAAACAATGATTTGTTGCAAATGTGAACATTTGCAACATGGAATGCCTAATCAAGTGTCTTCAGAATATTGGCTCTTTAGACGAACGTTGACACTTCAGAAGCAAATGACTACAAAGCAAAACAGCAATGCCGTTTCTCCTTCTGAATATTAATACCCAAGCGAGAATGTGGTGGGAGCAACAGAGAAATATATGAAAGGAAAATCCTCATAAGTCCTGATCAGAAAAAGCAGGCTCCCAAGACATACTAAACAGCCGCGTCAAATTTTAAGGAAGACAGAGAAATGTTCACTTGCCGTTGGTCTCCAAATTAAAGAATGAAAAGTAAGAACGTTATATTGCAAACCCTCCAACATCTTTCTGATGAAAATAGGGACATACTATTCCATGGGTGGTGGTGGTGATGATGAAAATAATAATAATAATAATAATAATAATAATAATAATAATAATAATAATAATACCTCATCTGACTGGGTTGCCCCAGCCAATCTAGGTAGCTTCCAACATATATAAAAATATAATAAAACATTAAACATTTTTTAAAAAAAATAAAAATCCCTATATAGGTCTGCCTTCAGTTGCCTTCTAAAGGTTGTATAGTTACTTATCTCCATGGCTTGGGGGGGGGTCACATAATTTCATACCCTCCAACATTTTTCCAATGAAAATAGGGATGCCCCCAAGTTAAAGCAAGAAATTCCGGGATCACATCAGAAATCGGGATGGTTTCGGTAAATCCAGGACTATCCCTGGAAAATAGGGGCACTTTCAGGGTCTGCAAACATAGCAGTTGCTTCTCAGGTTTAATGTTGGATGTAGATTGTTTGGCTTGGGCCTGAATGGGTTTTTATGCAGTTAGACTCCTTGCAAACATTCCACCAGCATTTGGGCTTTGCTGAGTTACCGGGGGGGGGGGGGACGACAAGGATCTCTTATACAGCACATAACGATAAAGGGACCCCTGACCATTAGGTCCAGTCGCAGATGACTCTAGGGTTGCGGCGCTCATCTCGCTTTATTGGCTGAGGGAGCCGGCGTACAGCTTCCAGGTCATGTGGCCAGCATGACTAAGCCGCTTCTGGCGAACCAGAGCAGCGCACAGAAACGCCGTTTACCTTCCCGCCGGAGCAGTACCTATTTATCTACTTGCACTTTGAGGTGCTTTCGAACTGCTAGGTTGGCAGGAGCAGGGACTAAGCAACAGGAGCTCACACTGTCACAGGGATTCAAACCGCTGACCTTCTGACCGGCAACCCCTAGGCTCTGTGGTTTAACTCACAGCGCCACCCGCATCCCTTATGAGCACATAGGGACATCCTAAGGAAAAGCAGAAACCGGGATGGCTTCTGTAGATCCAGATTGTCCCTGGGAAATAGAGACACTTGGAGGGTCTGATACTGCAGTATGCATTCTGTTTATGTGGCTAGAATCAACTTGGGCCAGGTAGACATATCAAGCTATTTTATGCTGACCACCTTACTGACAGAGGTTCTCCAAGACCTCAGAAAAAGGTCTGTCCATCTCTGCTAACTAAAAGTGTGATGGATTCAGTCTGGGACTTTGCATGCAGAGATATCCCTCACTCCTGAACTGTGAGCCCTGTCTGGTGCTCCTCCATGAGGCACCCACGGGATTTGAATCCGTGCCTCATCACAAGGCACTGAGGCATGCCTTCATTCTGTCCCTTGCTGCCCAATTTTATACTGTCACTTTCTGTTCCACATCCATTTATTTATGTGTGATGCCGCAGGAGCAGCCACATATATGCCCAGTGTGTTCCTATTTCTCATGCCGTTAATTCTCAGCTTACAAGGGCAAGTGACACAAATGCAGGTCTGTGCACTAAGGATGGAGCAGAAATATTGGTTCATCTGGTTCTTGAATGATGGGGCCTACTTCATACCCCACAAGCTACTACACAGATTGGAATTTAATTATCCATCAGATTCTGAATTTTATAATATAGTTCTTGGCTCAAAAAAGTATAACAACAACAACAACAACAACATGTTTATTTATTCCTCCCAATCTGGCTGGGTTCCCCCAGGCACTCTGAGCACCTTTGAATACATACAAAAGCATAATAAAACATCAAACATTAATAGTAACAATCTGATCCAATGTAAAAAAATTGACAATAACTTTAAAATAAACAACTTATATAAAATAAAGCAATACCCAGTAATCAATTAAAACCCAACCGTGAACAGTAAAATTAAACAACAGCAAATGATAAAAAGTTTACAATTACAATAAAGAATTGCTAATCTGCTCTGGTTCGCCAGAAGCGGCTTAGTCATGCTGGCCACATAACCCGGAAACTGTACGCCGGCTCCCTTGGCCAATAAAGCGAGATGAGCGCCGCAACCCCAAAGTCGATCATGACTGGACCTAATGGTCAGGGGTCCCTTCACCTTTACCTTTAATCAATAAAAATAATAGCAAATGCATAAAATGTGGGGTCAGGGGGAGAGACACCACAATATATTATTGTAAAATGCATTAATCAATGCATAACTCTGGTTGCGTGTTGAGGTCCCCAATCCACCCCCCAAAATAACTCACAACGGACACGTAATTTTTGTTTAAGATTTTTTGGCATGATTTTGGCCACAACTTTATTAAAATACAAACTGTGAGTGGTTGTTTAGGCATTGGTTAAGACTATCTGTCCCCCCGCCTGGGGACAGAACTGACTTCCGGGCACCACCGAAAGACAGTGCGGGGGAAAGCAAGTCGGGGAAGAATTGGAGCTGAGACACAGACCCTCAACTCTCGCCCACCTGCTCCCCGAAGGCTTGCCGGCCCTAGTCCCATTCCAGGGATTGGACGAAAAGATGGCAAGCCCCAGGATTCCTTTAACGGAATTCCCTTTCCGCAGCAACCATGGAGGGGCAGGCCCAGCCTATCCTGAACCCCTCCACGGAGGGGTAGGCCCAGCCTATCCTAACCCCTCCTCCACCAGATTTATAACCAATGCCTAACCACAACCTTACAAGTTGTGACGATTTGCTACGCAGTAGGCAAAAACCACACAGCCAGCTAATTTGCCAGGTGGAAAAATTCCTACCAGGCCCCTGCTCAAAGGCTGACGACCCCATGACAGGCATAGCAAGGTCAACGCAACAAACCCCTTATTCTAGGGCGGGTGATCCGTTGCACGCAGCGAAAGCGAAAGTACAAGGCTGCGTGCAGAGTATTTAAACCTTTTACCCCTCCCACCAAAATTGCAACATAACTTTTGCCCCAGCAACTCGGCAATCCAATCAATGCCCCCTGGCCATCTTGGAGAACTTACCCAGCAACAAAGGGGTGGCTCAGTAGACCCCACCGCAACACATGCTCTCCCTGAAGGAGAACACGCTTTGCCCAACAACAGTGGCCATTTTTTGTTTTTCTCTTTCAAAGAAATATTTCTGTTTAGCTTAGTTTTTGCTCTGCTGCCACAGGCAGCTGTAGAATTCTCCTCAACAATTGTCTTAAAAAACAAGCAAAAACAAGCAAGCAAGCAAACAAACAAACCAGAATGCCCTGGATGCAGAGAGAGAGAGAGAGAGAGAGAGAGAGAGAGAGAGAGAGAGAGAGAGAGAGAGAGAGAGAGAGAGAGACTGTCACTGCTGCCATCCATAAACTTTTATCTCCCCCACCAAAAAAAGATTAAAAAATCACTCTAGATTGGAGAGACTTTAGCGATGCCAGACCCCACCTTTTTCAGCTGAAAATCCTCATATGAGACCTCTCAACAATATATGGCTTAATACTGGAGCAAAGGCCAATTAAGGGTTTCAAAAAAACCCACCCCATTTTATTCACCTTCATTCCTAATTCCAACCTTACTATTTTTTCCCTCCAGTGTACAAACTAGGTTAAGGTTACTTACCTTTAACAGAAGGTTAAATATCTTCATACCAGCTCAGCACAACAATAAATAACAAAGTGCCTCAAACATTGGTTTTAGCTATATGTCATTTTGCTCCTTCTTGCAGCAGAGCAATAGAAAACTCAACTGCATGTTCTTACAATTACAAAGGGCATGGGATTAAAAAAGAAAAGAAGTTATGGAAAGTAACCTAAAATTCAAGGTCTAGCAAAGTCCTGTGGCTCCCTCTTTTGGATGGCACATATTTTGAATCTACCAATAAAAAAAAAGAAAAGGAAAAGGAAAAAAAATCCTCGCAGAAAAGTGACATATCCTTAGCATCGCAAAATGAGCTTCTGTTTGTCTAAAATGGTAAACAGAGTGAATAAAACATGTTTTTCTATAACAGATTCTTGTAAAGTATAATCATTCTGTACACAGAAAATCTGTAGCCTGTATAAAAATAGACATTCTTTTGCCATTTACTGTTGTGACAAGATTTTCCCAGGCAGGCAGGGTCTTGCAAGAGGAGTTCACTCCACATAAAGAATGCAGGATGCAGGGCGAAAGTAAAAGGGAGATTGTATTGGCTGACACCTTGTTTTTAAGCGGATCAGCACTAGCTTTTTTTAAAATGAGGCCGAAAGAAATTGCATATGCCCGGCACAAATTAAAAGCCACTTGAGTGTGGGCTGCTTTTCACACCTATCAAAAGAGGCATATTCTGGTGCTCCCAACTGACTCGCTCTGCATCTGTAAGGGGGGGGGAGCAAAAATGGCCAAACTACTTTTGGAAAAGGAATGGAGGAAAGAGGATCAAAGGATTTCAGTGCATTCCTTTTGAAATGCTATTAATAAATATTTGCATTCAGTACACAAGGATGGGTAGATCTATCTATTTCAAGATTTTGCTAGTTTCACAGGCATTCATTTGTTTGGAAGTCTGTTCCATTCATTTCTGCATTAACTTGCGTTTTAAAAAATCCATGTGAAAATTCATATTTATGTACTCCTTTCAATACATATTTAATTGTGTGAAGCTTTTAGTACGCTCTTTTCAGCGAAGAACCGTAGTGCAAAAAACAGATAAGTGTGAAATGTGAAGGGTAACATGCATTATAATCTGTGCATTAGTCCAGGAGGTGCAGATCAATGCACACAAATTCACAAAGGGGGCAGAACACATCCCTAGCATCTCTTAGACTTCCCTGCTACCCAATCTATTTGAATCTTGTTGTCTACTCTGACTCTCCAGAACCTACCCAGAGATGGGTCCCTTCCCATCACCTGCTACTTTTAAGCGAGGATGGCTTTAAAAGAGGATTAGACAAATTCAAGGAGGACAAGGATATGACTACTAGCCATAATGACTATCCTCTGCCTCCACAGTCTGGAGGCCACAATGCTTCTGAGTACCAGCTGCTGGAAGCCATAGGGAGGGAGAATGCTGTTGTGCTCAGGTCCTGGCCTGATCCAGGGGTTTGGGCATTGAACCTGGGAAGAAGAAGAAGTGGTGAAGGAGGAGGAGTAGTTGGAGTTTGGATTTGATATCCTGCCTTTCACTCTCCTTAAGGAGTCTCAAAACGGCTAACAATCTCCTTTCCCTTCCTCCCCCACAAAAAACACTCTGTGAGGTGAGTGAGCTGAGAGACTTCAGAGAAGTGTGACTAGCCCAAGATCACCCAGCAGCTGCATGTGGAGGAGCGAGGAAGTGAACCCGGCTCACCAGATTACGAGTCCACCACTCTTAACCACTACACCATGCTGCAGGACCTTCTAACTCCAAAGCGATTGATCTGCCCATCCCATATACAGATAAATCATTTCACATTTCAGTGAGTGGAAAGAAAGTCTGCAGCAGTGCCCAAAGGTCTATGTATACATTCAAGCTTAAATGCCAATGCACTGATGCCTTTTAAGAGCCTTTGTTTTCATAGCTCTTTATATTTCATGATAATGATATGCTTACCAATAAACAACAAAGGCAATAGAGGGACTAGCTCTAAATGAAATTCAAAATCTGAATCTACAGTGATTCCTCTGAAGATCAAAAGCCCATGCCACAATAAATCTGTAGGTTCTTCAGATTGCATGACTCTTTTTTTTTTACTTTAGAGTCTAGACTAATGGATGTCAAAGAAACAAACTCCAAATGATATCCAACTGAGATTCACTTTGAGCTTTTATATACGGTAGTACTCTGTAATAATGCAGAATGGTGGAATACTGGAGCCAAGGCTATAATTCACTGATGAACAACAAGCAGTGCACACATAGAAAATATATAACCTTTGCTCGTAAACCAAAAAGAAAAAAATTCCACCCACAATAGAGAGAAGAGAAGCACTTGACATGATTGTCTTGAGATAAATGAGAGCACATCCTTGGAGGCAGATGACTTGCAGAACAAAGGTTTGGATGTGCTCTGAAAAGTTGATTTAAAACCCGCTCTTGTAAACTCAGCACGCTTCTGTAGCTTCTGTGCAGGATTAATTCTTGAAAGGGATATTAGAACACACCAACAGGGCCAAATAAGATCAGCTAAGCTGACCACTGTGATTGATAGTTCCAGCATTCAAAGTACCAAGGAGGTCTTAGCAACACTGAAATAATGCAGGTGTGCTGTTTAGGGAAGTTTTTAATGTTTGATGTTTTATTCTGTTTTTAATCTGTTGGGAGCTGCCCAGAGGGGCTGGGGAAACCCAGCTGGATGGGTGGGGTATAAATAATAATAAATATTAATAAATAATAATAATAATAATAATAATAATAATAATAATAATATCCTAGATAAATTGGGACTTCTTTCTGATTTTGCTTTAAGCAAGGCTGCCATGGGAAGCTCATTTGGGACTCCTCACATGTTACCTTAGACTCTTAGTGTTTGGGATCCCATGTAACTGGAAATAGCATGGGAAGAAGAGGTTATGCAAACTGCTTATTTCTCCCACAGCTCCCCACACCACCACTTGAATTGTTCTTTTCATGGAAGCCACTGCTAGATCACAGACCCTTCTATGAACAGAAGGGCAACCCTGGTTACAGCCCAATGTCTTTCATATTTTGCTTTGTGTAAAGTTTACTCACAATTTCAACACTCCTGTGGTAGTAATGGCTTTGCATGTTTTGGATAATTTCCCATTTGCTTTTCCTTCCAGCATCCTTCATTTTGCCTTTATGGGAATAAAGGTGAATGGAGAAGGATCCACTTGGTCCTATCCAATAAAGTTCATAGCACTTATGTAAGATTCTACAGTCTTTTGCACTGATTTCTTAATTTTAAGCACTGCCCCTTCCCCATTACAGAATTATCAGGGTGCCATGCAAGGACCAATCATTTCAAACATATTACCTGATTAATTTTGGGGGAAGACTACTAGGTAAAGTAAAATGAGGGTTCTCTGGATGCCTAGATCCTGGTTTGGAGCAAGTACTCTTTTGTGAGAAAGCCCCAGCAGAGATTTAAAATCACAAAGCATGCAGCAAAGTAAAGCATGGAAATATAGGCTGTTAGGCTTTTACAATATCCCATTCAAAGTTGCTTGCAAAGCTCCCCACTTCCCTTAGCATAGAAAGAGACCACACATTTGGTAAGATAAAAATATGGTTTGCTTGCAAACTCTTCAAAGCTCAGATTCATGTACTTTTCCATACAGCAGCAAGAAAAGACGGGCAAAGTAACTTAGGAGTCAAAATGGTAAATGCCTTTAAATTATTTGTATAGAAATACAGAGATGGCTTGCTTACGCCACGTGGTCTAAGCTGGGAGAATCCAGCTTAGATCTTCTTACTGGTAGGGTCCACATGGTGAAATGGAAGAACAAAGGCTTGATGACCCTTCCTACCAAGGTGAGGGGGAGTGACCTAGCTAAGCCAGGCAGAACAGCTTACTCTATGGTATTAACCCCTCCAAGCAATGCTGGTTATATGAGGCTGGATATGCCACATATTCTTCATCACTAGCAAAATGTTGGTAATTAGGCGAAGGCGGAATTACGACTTGTATATGGAGGGCTTATATATGGAGGAAGGGACTATAAATGGGATCCAGAGGCAGTTTTGTCTTTCACTTTCTCTGCAGACAGACATTATTCCCCATTTATGCTGGATCCTTGTCTTCAGGAACAGACCATCAAACTGCTCTCACATCAGTGTTCTTCTCAGGTGCACTTATTTCATGGCTGTGGGAGAAATGTAATGGAAAATACTCACTTTTAAGGAAAGAATGAATGGGCTAAGGAAAAGGGATGTTAAATTTGTTACCAGCCCCTAGCAAAGCTAAGGATCAAGACATGAAAAGTTCCATCTCAGTTTCTCCGTCTTGATCTTACTAGTGTGATGAAGCACATACACACATACACATTCCAAGCCCACTTAGACTCAGGGGCAAATTATATGCATCAGAAGACATGAGGTTGTTACAACAATCTAAATTTCCCCAATGGTATTATTTCCCCACACACCCCAGCTCAAGGAAGACAAAAGAAGCAACAAAGATCTATTATCTAGGAGAAGACACAGTGTTTTCCCTCTGGAGGACTTTCTTAGAACTATTCCTACTGCCATGTTGAACAGCAGATACAGACAGATACCGGTTTCCCAAAGGATTTGCATCTGTAATTTAAAACAGTTGGAGAATGCAACCCACTTTGTATTGCAATGTTCTTTGTATGATGTCCCAAGGGTAAAATGCTTGAGAAATATATTTTTTTTTCTAGTTACCAACCTATTCTGACCAAGAAATTATCTGTTTTGTCTTAAAATATGTTTATTCATAGACTGGATGTTGACATCCTTCTGTCTTAAGAGGCAATGGAGTGCGCCTCCAGAGGTGGACACTAGTACTGCATGCTTTAGGGACAAAGTAACTCCAAGCAGAAGTGAACTAGTGCAAAGTAGGAAGTTTTAAGAGTGTGCTCAGTTTAATTTTACTTTAAATTGGGTTTTACTCCATGGTATTACATGTTTCATATAATCATCTTATTGTTTATTCTTTAATGAATTGTACTGTTTACTTCTATTGTCTTCTCTATATATTAGTAATTTTCAGATTGTGTACTAAAGGTACCACGGCCAATGGCTAGTACAAGAAAAAATATGATGATGATGAATATAGAATGTGCAAAAATACCAGCCATCCTGTACATTCACTGGGTATTGCAGGGAATGTGCACAAATTAACAGCATCAATGGAGGGTTTTGCATTTTGCCAGTCAGGATGCATAGTCCCCATGTAATGTTAGGAAAGATACACAGTCTGACAGATGAATAAGGTTATTCTTGCATTGCACGGTCACTATGCATATTGTCTGTCAGGACATTTTGCACATGTGCTGGTCAGTGCATATATCCTGCAGCATTGCTTGGAGATTATTCACACTGACAAGGCGATGTGCAAAATCATGTCTTTGCTCTAAACTTGTGCACACTCAAATGTTGTCTCAAATGTAGTCAACAACCAGTTTCTTATGCACACGCTCTTTTGAACTCACATTAAAGCCAACATGTACTTATATTATATTGAGTGTGGCCCAGTCAAATTGTTCAAAGGGAGAGTTAAGCTCCTGCCTTTTTAATTTAAATGATCTGCCACCCCAGTGTTATTTTGTTTTTCTCCATTTTAAATTGATCTGCTTCCATCTGTTATTATTTTGGCACCATCATACTTTTAGAATGCACATAGGTTATTTTGTTGTTATAGTTCTCAGTATAAAGGTGATCAGTCTGACAGTCTTCAGGGATCTATGCTTTTTCCCACGATCTGATTTGCCAATTTTATGCTGTTGTTTTTAGCTGGTTGCCCACAGATTTACTGGCGGTCTGCTACTGCAACTGGTCAAGACAGCATTTGAGCATCCATAAAGAATTGAGGAATAAAGAAATTTAGTATCACCACCGTGAGGCCTGATAAATTACATGTCACAATGTTGCTGGAGGTGACCCCCCGTCCATTTCATGGAGAGATGCTCATAATATCAGACAGTTGTGGGAAATAATGTTGCACACCCCTCTGTGCCGTTCTGTTTAGCATTTGGCAGACAGAAGGTTACAGTGTTTGTGAAACACCAAAATGCCTTAAATAATGCTGAGTATCAATATTGTACTTCAGACAAGCTGTTTGTGAGTCAGAGGGCTTGTCACATTGCATAAAAGCAGCATTTCTACAAGGGAAATAATAATCTGCAGGAAGAAGAGGTGATACTCTTGTTGTTTATGAGCCAATTTGGTTTTTTTCCTCCCTCAGCCTCTTTTGGGAGCTTTGAGGAACTGAAAACCTCAACCAAGGATAGGCAGAACTTCTAATGTATGCACAGTTCAGGCAATGGAAGAGCAACTACCGGTATCCAGTTGGGGCAACTGAGCCAACCACTGCCAAATATCCCATCAGTCCCTGCCCCCCAAATACCATTAAAGCATTATGTGCTTCTGCTTTCTGCTCAAGATTTTGAGACAGGTGGTCTAGAAATGCAAAACAAGTAACTTTAGACAAACAAAACAAAACAAAACTACTCAGTTACCGTACATTATAATATAGCCCATTCACTGCTGCCAGTAAAAGGATTGGCTCACATCTGCAAGGCATCTCTATTCAATCTGCTTAAGAGCTTAGGGTGTTTTTTTGTATATATCTTAAATAGCTGTTGCAGCAAAATCAACGGTTTCAAGTGGAACCCTTAAATTAATCTTTAAGGGGCCTCAAGAAAATGTTTTGTTTTGTTTGAGAGTCTTTAGGGCACCACTGTCCTCTATAAGCTTATCCCCTTTCCTCAGTCCTATGGAGTAGTTTCTATTCTTTTCTTTTTATTCTTTTTTATTATTCTTTTAGCATGGCTTCATGGAAATTGAGTTCTTGAAGCTCAGGTTTTTGTCAGCCCAGAATAAAATAGGTTCCTAGCTATATTGACTACCTCCCCCTTCCCAACCCCTTCTGATTTGCCAGCAGGCTACACTCAGAATCATAGAAGCATGGAATAGTAGAGTTGGAACAGGCTCAGAGAGCCAGCTAGTCCAACCCACTACAATGCAGGAATCTCAACTAAAGCATCCATGACAGACAACCATCCAACGTCTGCTTAAAAACTACCAAAAACTACCACCGTCTGAGGGAGTCTGTCCACTGTCAAAGTTTCCCCCCAATGTTTAGTTAGAATCTCCCTTCTTGTAACTTGAACCCATTGCTTCAGGTCCTTGCCTGTGGAACAGGAGAAAACAAGTTTGTTCCATCTTACCTGTGACAGCTCTTAAGATTTTTGGGAACCTAACTCCCTCAAATGTTAAGGAATGGTTGAGGGAGTTGGGTATGTTTAGACTGGAAAAGAGGCTTATGAGGATAAGATTTGGTTTCCAGACCCTTGGTAATTTTGGTCACCCTCATCTTAGTCAGCTCCTTGGTCAGCTTCTTCTTAAATTCTGGTGCCCAGATCTAGACACAGTACTCTAACCAAGGCAGAATAGAGCAGTACTATTACTTCCCTTGATTGGGACACCAGACTTCTGTTGATGCAGCCTAGAATAGCATTAGCCTTTTTGTTGTTGTTTTTGCTGCTGCTGTATCACACTGTTGATTCATGTTAAACTTGTGCTCTGCTAAGATACCTAGATCTTTCTCACTTGTATTACTGGTAAGCCAGGTGTCCCCCATCTTATGTTAGTGCAGCTGGTCATTCCTGTGTAAGTGACTAACCCACAATGACAAATTCCCTTTCTCTACCTTAGAAGGCAGCAAATGGGTTATCAGCAGGGCTTTTTTTCAGCCAGAACTCACCAGAACTCAGTTCTGGCACCTCTCAGGTGGGCCATATTGTCATTATAAGAGAACAAAAAGGTAAAGGTAAAGGACCCCTGACAGTTAAGTCCAGTCGCACATGACTCTGGGGTTGTGGCACTCATCTCACTTTACTGGCCGAAGGAGCTGATGTTTGTCTGCAGACAGTTTTTCCGGGGGCTAGCATGACTAAGCCACTTCTGGTGAAACCAGAGCAGCGCACAGAAACGCCGTTTACCTTCCTGCCGGAGCAGTATCTATTTTTCTACTTGCACTTTGATGTGCTTTCAAACTGCTAGGTTGGCAGGAGCTGGGACCAAGCAACAGGAGCTCACCCCATCGTGGGGATTCGATCCTCTGACCTTCCGATCAGCAGGCCCTAGGCTCAGTGGTTTAGACCACACCACCACCTGGGTCACTCTATAAGAGAACAAGGAAGGTGATAATGGCAATTCTGGCACCTCTTTTTCTAGAAAAATTGCACTGGTTATCACCATACTCATTCACTATCAGTAGCCTTGGATCTGAAGGGATTAGGATGGAAAACCACTCCTCCAAGTCCATCTCCTGAAGAGTCATATTGGAGTAAAGGCAGGTCAGTTCCAATCTTGATATGTGTCATTTAATTGTTTAGTTACTGAATTTGATAGAAACTTAGCGAGCTCTTGAAAAAAAATAATAATTCTGGCATTGAAGCCTAGTTCCAGAGGTGGTTTTAGGGCATTGTCACCTGTGCATTCACTACACACTGGGCATTGCCCTGCAGGGGATACCAAAACAATGGAGTGCAAGAGGCTGGGGGGGGGGCAGGGACATGACTGTATTTCAGCATCACACAGGGCACCACTGAAATTTGAGAGCCCCAAGTTTGCTGCTACTAGTTCTCGCTAAAGAGGTATTGTCTGGGTATAATTCATGCCCAGATAGATGGAGAAAGAGTCTTTTAAAAAAAAACACAGTTGTTTCAATGTCAGATATAAGATTGCAAAGCACATGCATCTAACACAACCCACTGGGTGATCTTGAATATCAACATCCCTCAGTCCGTTTTCCTTCAAAGGAATGCTTATGGCATAACAGCATTTTACAATGTGCAGTGAGCCCGCAAAATGAAATGATAGAAACATCCAAATTAATAAATGGTATTTTTGTGGGGGATTTTGCTGTCTTCTAATAAAGTGTGGGCTGAGTTTTATTTTTTGCCAGCCTCATTAGAAAAGCAAGAGAACAGTTCAGCAAAATATGGGGAAACAGCTCAGTGGCTTCCCGCAGTGACAAGATGCTGAGCTCTAAAGCATGCTGCAGAGTTAAACAACAGGAAGTAGAATGTGGTTCGTTTTCATTGTCAGCTGACTGTGAGGGCGACAAGGGATTGTGCATGCTCTGTTTTAAAGTTGCTAGAGGTTAGAGTGAACTCTATCATGCTAGTGTATGACTCTGCATAACAAATTAAACACATTACCATGGTGATTGCTATAGTAACATTTAAACTGGCATAATTGCTAACAAATCCCCACCACTGATCTCAGCGGGGCTTGCTACATCTTGGTCCACCTCCAGAATCTGAAGAGAACCTTTTGCACTAAAATACCTTTGAAAGATGTAGCACAACAAATATATACATATGCCTGACCCTAAGCAATCTTACTTGGCTGAAATCCACTCTTCCCTACTCAGAAAATAGATGTTGAACTTATTCATTGTTAACATAATTACCCAATTTAAATCATCACTCCAGAATGACTGACACGTTAGAGTGATGGCTGATCTCCCAAAATTAAAGCAAAGCTTTACTCCTGCTATGACCCCTGGCAGTTGCCATCTTAGTTTCCTAAATATTCCATGACCTGGAAGTTTCATCATTCCATGATTGTGAGTTAAAATTTAAAATCCTTTCAAATGAGTCTTGCCAGTAACACTTCTTCAAATAATCTCAATGACTAAACTGGGATTTAAGGCTTCAGGTGGCCCCAAAGGTACCATGAACCTAAATTGTTCAGGCTTTTGTAAATTAAAACAAGGACATTGAAACTGGCTCAGTAGTATATGGGCACCCCGTGCAATATGCTGTTGGCCTTGTTCCCCCATCAGCAGTGTAGCTGCTACATTCTGCACCAGTGGAATAACATGGACTGCCATTGCCTGGGGCTGTGCAGAGGGGGCGGGTTGGAGGGAGGGAAATGGACAAAGTACACATGAGCATCCAACTGTCTAATGACATCCATGCCACCCAGGAGATTGCAGCCACAGAAATAAGAAAATAAGTGTCATTCCGTTCTCTGGAGAGGTCACTTTCTGGTTTGCATGGAGAATCTGTTTTCAATAGAGCCCAGTGGCAGAAGCATGCAGCTGTATTGAGGCAGCACTGAGTGTTGAAATTTTGCCCCCCCCCCCTAACAATTTTGTGCCTGGGGCAACTGCCCCATGCCCCCCATGCTATGCCACTGTTCTGAACCGGCTGGAGCTTCTGAGCTAGGCCAAAATACAGCCCCATATAGAGTGCATTGCAGTAATCCAGCCTCAAGGTCTATTATGGTCAGACTGTCCCTGTTTAGGAATGAGTGAAGCTTTTCGACCAGGCAAAGCTTGTAAAAACATGAACTACACAATTATTTCTTTAAAGCGTACACAACCTCATCCAGAGCAGATGACTTGCGTATTTTCTGGACATGACAAACACCCACCGAAAGAGCCCCTGTCTTCCCAGATTGATTAAGCATGAGTTGGCCCTCCTTCAGTTCCCCACTGCATTCTTCATCCTCATTCTCAGGTGACATTAACAGTGCATGCAACCATTACACTCAAACATCATTTCTCTGATTAAAATAGGGATGTCCTATTCCATTCTTCTTCTTCTTCTTCTTCTTCTTCTTCTTCTTCTTCTTCTTCTTCTTCTTCTTCTTCTTCTTCTTCTTCTCCCCCCCACCCCAACTGACTGGGTTGTCCCTGCTTCCAACATATATAAAAACACAATAAACTTGAGTGGATGCATTCAGAACATTTTCCTTTTTTCTTTTTCCAGTTGTGTGCATTAAAATGCCTGTTCATGCTTGATATGAACTGAATGCACTATTGATAAACAGTGAAGAGGTAAAAAAAAAAAATGCCGTTGTAATGCTAAAACTTACAGATGGAAAAGAGAGATAAGAAAGCAAGCATGATGGCTTGACTATATCCTCCTGATGGAATTTGATCCAGAGATTAACAAGAAAAACACAAGACACCCACTATAAAAGTCTAATTCTTTTTAAGTTTCACTAGGCCCAAGTTAAGTTTAAGGATAAGTTGCTTGTATAATGCAGGCGACCTACATGTGGTGGGGTGAGGATGGAGTCTGAAGACTAGGATTATACTATTGCATTAAGTCCAGATACAATGGCTTCTAAAACAAAACAAAACAACAACAACAACAACAACAATTTATTATTTGTACCCCGCCCATCTGGCTGAGTTTCCCCAGCCACTCTGGGTGGCTTCCAACAAAGATTAAAAATACATTAAAATGTCACACATTAAAAACTTCCCTGAACAGGGCTGCCTTTAGATGTCTTCTAAAAGTCTGGTAGTTGTTTATCTCTTTGACATCTGATGAGAGGGCATTCCACAGGGTGGGTGCCACTACCGAGAAGGCCGTCTGTCTGGTTCCCTGCAACCTCACTTCTCACAGTGAAGGAACCACCAAGAAGGCCCTCAGAGCTGGACTTCAGCGTCCGGGCTGAACAGTGGGGGTGGAGATGCTCCTTCAGGTATACTGGGCTGAGGAAATTTAGGGCTTTAAAGGTCAACACCAACACTTTGAATTGTGCTCGGAAACAAGGCTTAAACGGTCAATGAAACCCACTTCCCACTGCAGAATTTCTCCACATGATCATATTAAGAGCCCTCTTGGATGAGACCAAGACTCCATCCAGTTCAGCGTCCAGCATCCTGCATCCTACCGTGACCATTCAGGTGGCGCCTCCGAGAAATCCACTGGCAGGGCATGCAGGTGGCAACCTACCCTACTGTTGCCGACAAGCAACTTGTAATCGACAGCATTATATCTATTGTGAGTTGGAGAAAATACCAATCAGGTATTGCAGATTGACATTTGTTCCTATTCAGTGGTAAACAGAGGGTTTTCCTAGGGAAAGCAGTGGCACAAAACCTATTAGAACCTACTGGACGAACGAGGAACCTATTGAAGTTGAGCCTAGAAGTCACAGACCTGTGATTGCAGGACAGAGAGAAGCATAGGTGAGCCCTTGGTCTCTCTGACTTTAGCCTCATCCAGGCATTCTTAAATTGCATCCATTGAAGGGTCTGCAGGGTTCCTTACAGCCCTTTGGTAGACCTAAAGAAAATATGGAAAAACTAGTCAGGAGGAAGAAACTGAATGGGATTGAAGAGCTTTATGGGGCTGAGTTTGGGTGGCTGTTTGTGGTTTTCCTAAGAGCTGTAAGCGATATGATATAGGTATTCTTTACTCTTTTTGAGCTCACTCATTCTGTTGTCTTCTTTTAAGTAAAACAGTTTTTTCAAGGCTGGGTAGTACTTTGATCAGGAAGAACAGTGGGAGAAATTCTCCTTCTAATTTGAGTTCTTTGTTTATAGCTTTTTATATAGTAAAATAAGGTGCTGTTTGAAATTGCTGTTTTATAGCCATAGATCTTTGTGTGCCATATATGTTCTTTTGGCCACGAGAAAGAAACTAGCATCTCTCAAATACTGCCGTCATGTAGAGGCACTGGTTGACGTACATTGCACTTCCTTTTAAAAAATAAATTAAAATAAAGCTGCAGAATGAATCGCCTTCACCTTACTGGCAGCTTCATACACTTTCAAGCCACCAGCAAACACCAGCTGGCTCCTTGACCATTACCACTGTTATTCCAGCAGTGGCATAGAATGGTCACAGTCATCTATGGAAACGAACAAAACAAAGGACTTAGTATCATTTGCTTCTGAGATGAAAGTTCCCTGAGTGAACTGTGCTCCCAACAAGTGAATAAAGAAAAAGGTCAGGAGATGGGTTGAGACTAGCAGTGCAATCCTTACCATGCCTAATGGAGGGGGGGGGGGAGAGAGAGATTTATTAGATTCAATAGCATGGAGTGCTGTAGGCAACAATGTTTTTACAGCCTTGATGCTTGCACACATAGGGTGGAATGTGGGAACAGTGGCGGAGCTTCATACTCTGACACTGGGGGGCAGAGAGCAGGCAGGGGAGGGGCTGGCACGCCTCCTGGGGCCATGGTGCGCCACCCACAGGGGCGTGGCACAAGTCCTGGGGGTTTGGAGCGCTGCCTGCGGGGGAGTGGCGCCCAGCGCGGGCAGGGGAGCAGCTGCGATGGCACCCCACTGGGATCACACTGCCGGGGGCTGTGTGCTCCCCCCGCATTCCTCTTCCTCCGCCACTGTGTGGGAATTGAGATTAGAATGCCTGTTCACTGTGCTAGTTTTAGCAATTTCACTCCTTCGATGCAGCATT
The DNA here is from genome assembly GCF_964234715.1 of Podarcis melisellensis. Taxonomy (NCBI): domain Eukaryota; kingdom Metazoa; phylum Chordata; class Lepidosauria; order Squamata; family Lacertidae; genus Podarcis; species Podarcis melisellensis. Next base: position 69,980,886 of record NC_138539.1, read on the forward strand.
TGTGATTGGTGTAAATCGCACGCCTTTCTGAGAAGAGTGTGGGAAACAGAAGACAGACTTATCTCTTCCGCTGTATGTACTTTGTACAGTGGTACCTCGGGTTAAGTACTTAATTTGTTCCGGAGGTCCATACTTAACCTGAAATTGTTCTTAACTTGAAGCACCACTTTAGCTAATGGGGCCTCCTGCTGCTGCTGCGCCGCTGGAGCACAATTTCTGTTCTCATCCTGAAGCAAAGTTCTTAACCCAAGGTACCATTTCTGGGTTAGCGGAGTCTGTAACCTGAAGCGTCGGTAACCTGAAGCGCCTGTAACCCGAGGTACAACTGTAATGTACTTGTGCCTGTTGTTCTCTCAGAGCTGGAGAGAAGGGACGCCATGATCCTTTGGTCTGTACGCAGTGTGTAAATAAATAGTAGATTAGCTCTATGATGTCTCAAGCTTCTTGCTGTGTTCTGCCAGAAGCTTAATGTGCATATATCATTATGATGTATGTCGCTAGAAGCACACTGGAAAAGAAGGGAGATGCCTTTTCCAGAGCTGCGCATACTGGAGGATGCTCAGAGTTCCGGGGGCTTGCAGGCACCCCCAGGGCATTTTCCAACAGCCAGTTCCTAAGCTATTTACACCAGGGTGGCACAACCAAAAAGACTTGGATTGGGCTCATTGCAATCATGTGCTGGCTTGAGCCAACCATGCCTTCCAAACAACCCATTTTGGCAGTTTGGCACCATTTGCAGAGGTGCATTGAGGTGTTCCTCTGTTGACAACTGAGCTCCCTAAATGATAGACGCCAGCCATGCTGTCACCCCAGGCAAACCCCTTCCAGCATGGCAGGTCAGAGGTCTGGCTTACTCTGCATCAATCCATCCCCAATAATTATTCCTTGTTCAACCTTTAAGTCTCTTCCTTCATCTTTACCAAACCCTCATCCCGCACAATGTGTTTTCATCTGCTGGCATTGCTCATGTCAGACAAAAGCACATGAATTTACACCTGCAATCAGATGCACTGCTATCCAATACAATCTTTGCCTGTTGTACAGATTCTTTAGGGAGGAGTTTGAGCCACATATGGTCAAAATGTTGGAGACGGATATCTAGCAACCATCAAAGGAGGGATCCCCCCCCCCAATCTAAGTCATTTTGATTTAGCCCTGCATGGAAGACTTTTCTAGCTGTCACTCCTACAGGAGATAACACCCACGTTTAGGAAAAATAACTGCCTAACAGTTCAAGCCGGATAAGCAAACACAATCAGCATATGTTACGCTGTGTGGATTGTATAATACTGTAAAGTATGCAAACATGACTAAATTAATACTCTTCAGTGATCTCTAATTAAAGTCTTTGTGGTCTTTTTCTTTAACTCTGTGTATACATCCACATTCTTGTTTGCTATTGTCCCAACCTGCATTCTTTTAGACAAAACATGATGCACAGATTTTGATACTTTCAGCAAACCATAAAATTCAACATGCAAAGAACCTTATTATAAGTGTTGTTGTTTTTTACCTCTCCATAGCACATTGTACTTTGATTTCTAAACAGGAATGCTAGTAGTATAACATCATTTACAGTGTAGCTTCTTATGTGCAAGAATCAATATGCATATTTATTTTTAAATAGTCCCCATGAGATTGTGGATTCATCAAGAACATGAACCGTTAGACTACACAATCTTCTTTTAATAACAAGAGGATTTACAGGTTTAAGATAACAACAGAAGGGCTCCCTGGTTGAAATCGCAATTCTCTGAAGCAGGAAACACAAAAGCTACTGGTTATTTAGTATAAAGCATCTAATATCTATGATTGCTAGGGTTTCCTAAACTTGGGTCTCCAGCTGTTTTGGGACCACAACTCCCATCATCCCTAGCTAGCAGAACCAATGGTCAGGGATGATGGGAACTGTAGTCCAAAAACAACTGGAGACCCACCATTGCTGTCCAAACTTGTGAGAGAAGACTGTGCTTAAGTTGGGAAACAGTCCATTGAGGTAGCATTATTATAGAATATCTCTGTGCATGTTAATTCTCAAAAGAATATACTTCTCAAAATAATTAACCATGTGCTCACGCTACAGTAATCAAACACAGCTTCTCTCTGTGTTACAGTTTTGAAGACTCATGTAGGCAATGCTTTTTTTTCCTGTGTGGATGCAGGGGTACGCCTACCCCTAAACATTTTGTGAATCTAAGTTTGACCTCATTGAGGAGCAGTAGTTCAATATGAGTAGGAAAACGAGAGTACCCCAAAACATTTTTTTTAGAAAAAGACACAGCATGTAGGTATCTTTTCCTTCAAACAAGCCAGGAAATCACAATGCACACACCAACAACGTATTCACATCAGGTAATTAAATAAAAAATCAGCTTCCAGCAGAATATAAAAACATAATAAAACATCAAACGTTAAAAACTTTCCAACACAGGGCTACCTTCTGATGTCCTCTAAAAATTGTGTAGTTATTTATCTCCTTGGCATCTGATAGGAGACGTTCTACAGGGAGGGTGCTACAGCTGAGAAGGCCCTCTGCCTGGTTTCCTGTAACTTCACTTCTCACAGTGAGGGAACCGCCAGAAGACCCTTGGAAGTGGACCTCAATGTCCGGGCTGAATGATGGGGGGTGGAGATGCTCCTTTAGATATACTGGGCCTAGGATGTTTCGGGCTTTAAAGGTCAGCACCAACACTTTCCATGAGGACGCTAGTTAATAGTGGTGGAAACACACTATCCTTCCCTCCCCACCTGTGATCCTGATGAGAAGGGTTAAATCTTCCTCATACTACAGTCCCAATGGAATATAGGGTGGGGGTGGGGCACACATGTTTTTTAAAAATCCCCTGACATGGATGCCATCCATGCTAGGTACGGCTAGCCTGTGGGCCTCTAAATGCTATTGGTCTACAACATCCATCAAAACCTGCCAGCATGGCCAAAGGTCAAAGGTGATAGAAGCTGCCATCCAGCATAATCTGTAGGTTAGCTACCCATGCCCTCGGCAACTGTATTACAAAGAGTTGTCATGCACAGCCATCTCTTTTGGATAAGACTATATTTGTAAGACAGTGTTTTCCAAGCACTGATCTATGAAACACAGGGATTTGGTGGAAACTTATTAGGAGCTTTTGTGTGAGAGAATCATTAACTGGTCCAGAAAGAACAAACTTGCCCTGCAAACTGAGCCGCAGGAAAATGTTGCATTTTCATTCACTTTGTTCAATGGTGAGGCCTACGTTTTGTATAAGAAGTTTCAGCCTTGAAGATGAATCAGAATCCTCAGCAGCTCATTATATTTCTGGGGCAGATGCACTTTGGCCCATAAATCAATTTAGGAATGGTTCCCCGAAGACAGACAAGTCTGAAAACAACTTAAGTTGTACATTTGGACTATTTCTTTTAAAAGTTGATCTTAAATTCACCCAAACTTTTTATCTATTTCACAGATCGTTTGAAAAAGGAATACAACATTATTTGCTCGGGGTTTTTCTGGCTAAAGAAAGAGACGTATTGAGCCTAGCGGACTCTTTGCAGAAGGAACAAACGATGAGAACTAGCTACTGCTTGTCATTTCTAATCTGGACTTGTATGATTCACGAAGTCCACACTTCACCATCGCCGAAAAGGACTAACATGTATTTGCAAACTGAACGGATAATGGGCTTGTCTAAGGACCACGGAAAAGTACTTCATCGAACCAAGCGAGGATGGATGTGGAATCAGTTTTTTTTACTGGAAGAATACACCGGTCCAGATACTCAGTATGTAGGCAAGGTAAGCACTGTGATAAAAAAAATGATTTTATGAGATGACAGAATTCTAGAATAAATGTAATAGATTTTTTGTTTCTCAGCAGCAGCATTGAAGCGAGGCAGATTGAATGTAGCTTTCTAGCGGAGGGAGAAAAGGAATTTACACCTCTGTTTATGGAATGTGCCTGATTTTTGGAAGAAGACAGATAACTTAGAAGCATTCCCCACAGAGGAGGGGGAAATGCTCCTCTGCGAAAGGTAAAGGTCCAGTCGTGACCGACTCTAGGGTTACAGCACGCATCTTGCTTTATTAGCTGAGGGATCCGGCGTACAGCTTCCAGGTCATGTGGCCAGCATGACTAAGCCGCTTCTGGCAAACCAGAGCAGCGCACAGAAACACCGTTTACCTTGCCACCAGAGCGGTACCTATTTATCTACTTGCACTTTGACATGCTTTCAAACTGCTAGGTTGGCAGGAGCAGGGACCGAGCAATGGGAGCTCACCCCGTCACAGGGATTCGAACTGCCGACCTTCTGATCGGCAAGTCCTAGGCTCTGTGGCTTAACCCACAGCGACATATTTGTAGGAGAGGACTGTAACAGTCACATAACTTTTCCATGATTATAAAGAACAATCACACCAATTAGATTCTGAGCAAGCGGATGCTTAATTGAAGCACAGTATAGAATATATGCTTCTCCATGCAAAAAAAGAGAGAGAAATCCTTTTACAAAAAACAGGAAAAGCTTAATCATGTTTTGAGAAAAGGAAAAGGATAGGTAGAAAATTTAATTGTGTATGGAATGATAATTGAGTATCCATGAGATAAGTGACAAATAGTAATTAACAACAGTATAATTTGAACACAATTATGAACAAGATGATAAACAATGTAACAAGATATAAAATAATGCCAAGATATAAATCCTTCTCCGTCAGGAGGATGGCTCACATGATGTTCCTGAGTTGGTGCTACATGTAGCATGGGGAGGGGGGGTTTGCAATGGATCTTCCTATAGTTCGCATAAGAAATCTCTGTCCTCCCTTATAACTCAGCAAAGCCCACATGTTGGTGCAATGTTTGCAAAGAGCCTAAATGCATAAAACCCCATGCAGCCCCAAACCAAACAATCAACATCCAGCATTAAACCTGCCTGAGAAGCAATTGCTGTGTTTGCAGACCTTCCAAGTGCCCCCGTTTTCCAGGGACAGTCCCAGATTTACAGAACCTATCCCAGTTTTTGGTTTGATCCTGGAATGCCCTGCTTTTCCTTAGGGCATCCCTATTTTCATTGGAGAAATGTTGGATGGTATGTCCCTATTTTCATGAGGAAATGAGCCAAGGAGATAAGTACTTATCCAACCTTTAGAAGACATCTGAAGGCAGCCCTGTATAGGGAAGGTTTAATGTTTAATGTTTTATTATGTTTTTATATATGTTGGAAGCCACCTAGAGTGGCTGGGGCAACCCAATCAGATGGGTGGGGTATAAATAAAATCATTGTTATTTTTAAAGAATAGAATGTCCCTATTTTCATCGGAGAAATGTCGGAGGGTATGTGTTTGGTCCTATATGAAGTGAAATTTACATTTGTGGACATCCAGTAGCCTCAGGGATGTGATACATATATGTGGTGGGTGGGGCAGGAAAATATGATCTTGCCTTCACTCCAAGTAGTAGCCTCTACCAGTGGCATCTGCTGCCCACTGGGAATGGTAGGGAGAGATAGAACCAATGACAGGGAGAGCCAACTACTTCTACTTTTATCCCCATCCTCGCTGAGTTCTACAAGGGCAATATTGAGGCTAAGGAGGAGAAGGGTTGCCATATGTCCTCTTTTTCCAGGACACATCCTCTTTTTCATAGATAGATTCGTCATAGTTATCCATAGTCAAAAGCAGAAGTTTTTTGCTCTTCAAAATATGGCACGCCTAAGAAAGAAGGCAGGGCAGGTTGTGAGATATGAGCTTCCAAAATGTTAAGTAAAAGGGTAATACACACAGGGGCTGCATCATTCTAAGAAATAATATTTTGAGGTAATATACATTGCTCCTGAAGCAGTTGTGTAAGTTGGCACAGTTAATAGCAGTCTTTTTGTACTTTAGTCTGTTTGGAGTAAGCTCAGCAGTTATAGTTTATAACGAGAATAATTTAAATTTTAAAATAGTTAGAAAAAAATAGAATATGCAGCCGGAATGGGAAACTTTAGGGAAGCATGGAGGGATGGAGGCGAAGTTGATGGAATAGAATTATGGATTGATGTAATCAATATATCTTTTTTATTTTGTTTCTTCCTTTTCTTTCACTTTCTTCTTTTATTTTTCAGTTCTGTATATTGTACGCTTATAAATTTATAAATATTTTTTTTAAAAAGAGTCTTTTTGTGTTGTCAGAGCAGCTGAACGTAGGTCTGTTCAGTTCTGCTGCTGCCTGCCTCATAGTTAGTCAGAGTCTGTCAGAGTTTTAGTCTTAATGATAAATTTATGTAATACATTAGTAAGCTAAGTAATACCTGCCTGCCTTGTACATATATATTTAATCGAACAAGTGCAAGGGCGCTGTGAGTTAAAGTTATTGTTATTTAAACTTTAAAATGGTTTTTATAGGAGGGGAAAGGGATCAAATAGAAGGGTTAAACAACCCAGCCTCGAGTTTCCGCATAAGCTCTGTTAATGGGAATTAAATATAATTGCTAAATAAACTAATATGTATTAAGCTTTGCAAGTGTGAAACAGGAAAGATAATATTAAGCTAATTTACTTTCCCTAATTAAAACCTATGTCCCACACAGGTAAGGGCTGACTAAGGGCAAAGTGAGAATAGTGGGGCAGAGTCTCATGTGCCCTAATGGATCAACCTCTATTGGATTGTTCTCAGTGAGAAAATATTACAAACCAGTTGCATATGAACAAACTGGGGCAAATGACAGTATCGTCATACTGAAACTATGCTCATCATACAATGTAGCCTTTTGCACAGACCAAGAGTCAGGTTTGGTTCTAAAGCAAATGGTTGTTTTTTGCCACTCTTGGTAAATGTAGGTAGGAACATGGGCAGGGACAGCAACAAAGGTATTTTCCATTAAGGAAGGACAACACTGGGAGGGGGGGGGAGTTACTGAAACAAGAATATTGAGGGGTCCCTTCAAGGTTTTCAGCTTCTTAAGGAAGACTGGACCTTTGGAGCGAGCGTCCCTTTTAAGGCTCAAACTGATCAGGAAATGAACAGAGACCATATAAAAGCAAAGCGGCTATAAGTCTGAATTTTATTAACTGTTGCAACAGGGTGCTCACTGCCACACGCAGGAGGCAGGAGGGACCCAGGACAAAGGTGTGCAAGCCCTTATATAGACTTTTGAAATGCCCACCCTGAAGCCCAAGACCACCCTTCCATACATCATATGTACATCAGAGAAGGGGCGGACTACAACAGAAATCTGAGTGCGTTGTTTTTATCCTGTCTGCCAGGTTACCTGATTGGATTACCTGGGCATCCTGGCCACTCTTATGATAACTACTCAGTTCCTGAATCGAGGTCACAGGCTCACCCTATTCATATCTTAACTGTGCCCTTGAGACAGGATTTGTGAGCAAAGAGACAATGGAGATGCTCCCCATTTCCTTCGACCTTGCAAAGAAATATTTGAGGTCAATTTGGAAGAGACAAATGGTCTCAGGACTTTTTCTGTGAGTCTCAGACATGTGCTCTATACATATATGTATGTGCTTGCTTGGTACATTTATGAACATTATATATATATATATATATATATATATATATATATATATATATGAATGAGACCTTAATATTCTTATAACATTACTATACCATTAGCCCAGTTCATGTCTCATTCAGATGTTACCCACCATACTGAGAGAAGGTACACCAACCATGTAGGAATCAGACCTTGGGGGTATGTAAGAAGTATGCCAACCCCAAAGCCTTTAAGCAAAACAAGATATTTGAAAAAATAATAATTTGAAAACCAAGTCCAGGCATTGTAATTTATAGTTGTTCACCTTTCCATTAATCAGCCTGGGGAGAAAGAAAATGGGTTTTCCATTTTCCACCTAAAAAATGTTGCATGCATTACATTTTTGCTTCTGCCATTGTTGTTGTTGTTTGCTTTTCATTCTCCAAAGCACACATTTCCTTCTAGACCTCAGTGCTTGGTCCCTTTGATTAAGCTGTAGTTCAAGTTAGGGATGTTTTCAAAATTCCTCATTGACCTTGGAATTCCAAATCACATGGTCTTGTTTCCAAGTGTAAACGATGCATCAGGAATCCCCCTTTCACCCACCTTTTGTTTACACATTATCTACAAAGTGCTGTGTGCAGACAAACTTTCACACGGCTTTCAGTTCATTAGCATCTTCCCCCTACAAAACACACACATTGCCAAAGTGATATTGATCAGATTGCATTATTAGTTGCATCAATACACTTTTTTCTTGGTGTTTCCTAACATGCAGGAGTGCATGGGTACGCTAGTGAAACATCACACACACACACACACACACACACACACGGACTGTGCGATAAATTGCCATATTGTTGAATACCGGTAGTATTGAAATAACATTGTGATAAGTGTTTCAACAAGACAATATACCGGTGAACAAAAGGTGGAGAGTGAACAGCTCCCCAGGGGGTAGCTCAGCTGAACTGTTAATTTGCTGATACCGGTAATTTGCAGCCACCCTGTCTCCTGTTTTGTTCCTTCTCTTCCTCATCCTGCCTAACTAATAAGAAATGATGATAATCCCTCACACAAACCAGCAAACACTTTCAGCTTCACTGATATCTTTCCACTTAGAGCTTGGCTAATTATGTATAGCTTGCTAACAATCCAGGAGGGGACCCCACCCCCATGGCAAGACAAAGATCCAGTGGCAAAGTAAACAAAGAATATAAACAAAGAATTAGAAAGTATTTCATTCTTCCCTCATATTCACCCCCACCAGTAAATAAAAGAGGGGAAAGAGTACATGCACATGCATATTCTGATGCAACCATATGTATAATCACATTATGCATGTGATTCCTGCAGGATTCCTTTCATGTTTTACCGATACACCCATTTCAGTGTTTTACCAATACACCCATGCACTTACTAAAATGTGAAGCAAAAATAATATTGAAGCAACTATATGATTATGTAAATGAATTAAAGAACACTGAAAGCTATGGAAAATTGTACAAACCCCAGTTCTGGGATTAAATTTTCATTTTAGAAAAGTTGCTAATTAACCCAGAACTCAGGGACTGTGGAATGCAGAGTGACCCACAGAACAATGGAGAAATGGATTGGGCTGGTCTAAATGGCAGGCACTGATGATGCCTGTCCCTCACATCAGAAGACAACGAATGATCAACTGACCTCTATTTTTCAGGCTGTTTCTAACAGATGTTCCCAAATGCCAATCTTTTATTAAATGGGAAGTACCAAAGAGTCATTTATTGAGTTCCTTTGGTTTAGCTAGTTCTAGAGCAAAGGTTGTTCAGAAACCTCTTCTGTAGTTTTAGCTTGTGGACCATTTTTGTTTTAATGATATTTTACCTTTGCTCTCTGGAAGGAGAAAGCTGTTTTCTAGGTATCTTGCTATTGAAGACCTGTTTCATATGTGCCCATTTTATTTGCCCCCCCCCCCGTTTCAAATGTGTGATATTTTGCTTATTTAACTTTCTGCAATCGTATGTGGCTAACAGCAATAAAAATGAACTGCATTTACTTTCCTGGAAGGGAATTTTGAAGAGACAGTGAGAGTTATACACCTGAGGGCAATTGTCAGGGCTGATATTAAAATTCTTTTGGAAGCTGCCCAGAGTGGCTGGGGAAACCCAGCCAGATGGGTGGGGTATAAATAATAATAAAATATTGTTGTTGTTGTTGTTGTTGTTGTTATTATTGGCATTGCAATCCAGCAACATTGGAAGGGAACCAGCTCATCCACCCCTATGCTAGATCAAGACTCCTCAAATATCCACAAGTATTTCTTAATGCAATGCAGAGAAGCAAGGAACACAAACATGCATGACTTAGCCCCACTCCCAGGATTATGCAATGCCTTTTTGCTCTTCCACTTCATTGCAACAAATTGTATTTTGCTTATAGAGGAAATAAAGAAAGCCCAACAACTTTTATGTGCTATAATACTGTTGAAAGTTGGGTTGGCTTCATCCGTGTAAATAAGTGGTGATAGAAGAATGGCAATGTTCCTTAATGACTGCTGATGATTCACCCAAATCGGCAATTTAGCAGCAGGGTTTTTCTCTCAGACCAATGGTGAGCATCACATGCGGTAGTGTGAGAGAGGAAAACATCAGCTTGAATGGAGAGAAACGATAGTGTGTGTTGTGTTGTGTTGTGTTGTGTTGTGTTGTGTGTGCGTACACAATGTCTCTAGAAATATACGTGCAGAAAGGTGAGAGTGACTGCACACGTTCTCTTGTGGGATCTGCTGAAGGAGTGATTACTTGCTTTCAGTTCATTCTGCTTTTATATTTGTAAATACAGTGGTACCTCCGGTTACATACGCTTCAGGTTACATACGCTTCAGGTTACATACGCTTCAGGTTACAGACACCGCTATCCCAGAAATAGTACCTCGGGTTAAGAACTTTGCCTCAGGATGAGAACAGAAATCGTGCTCCGGCGGCGCAGCGGCAGTGGGAGGCCCCATTAGCTAAAGTGGTGCTTCAGGTTAAGAACAGTTTCAGGTTAAGAACGGACCTCCGGAATGAATTAAGTACTTAGCCCGAAGTACCAGTGTAGAGCAAACATTGCAAAGATGTCATATGATTCCTGTCAGGGGAGCCAGCTATAGGGGGCGGAAGGTGCTTCAGCCTCCTAAATATTGGTGGGCAGAGGGGTGAGCCCCCCCCAATATTTAGGGGGCTGAAATCCCCCGACACTGGTTGCCTCCACATGCCCCCGCCCAGCAGCCTGGGAACCCAGGAGCAGGACAGGTGCTGGGACGAGTGAGGGCAAAGATGGCCCTCCAGGTGTCCTGTCCCCACCCAGCACATGCTGGGTGCACACTGAGCGGCGTCACATGATGTGTCATGCTACGTGGCTGGGCCCCCTCAATGTGGAATGCAAGTTGGTGCCCCTGACTCCAGTGTTGTCTAATCCAAAAGGAATCTAAAAACGATGGTCATGACCTGGATCTTCTTGCTATGAGGCAGCATATAACAGTATATACCGTACTTTTCCGTGTATAAGAATAGGTTTCTTTTACTCAAAAATAAGGTTTAAAAACTGGGGGTGTCTTATACATGGGTAGTGGGCAGGGTGACAGGTGATTGGTTGCAGCCACAACTGCAGATTGTCATTCGCAATAGGTAGTGTGATTGGTGGCTGCAGGAAGGGTTTCTTTATATTGGCTGTGGGAAATGGGTGTGTGATTGGTTGCTGAGCCAATAGCTGCTGAGGATTGGCTGTTGGCAATCGAGCAGACGTTTGTAGCAGACACAAGTGATTGCAACTGTCGGGTTAGTGATTAACTGCATTGGGCCATTTTCTGAAATAGGAGTCCCCCAAAATAGGGGACGTCTTATTCAAGGGGGCGTGTTATACACGAAAAAGTATGGTACTTCTTCCTCCTGTATGTTTTTGCTGCATCAGCAGTACTGAAGTGACTGCTCCAGGGCACAAGCCTGGGCAGTTTATATCAAAATCCTAGACAAGACCCCACTCTTGGTCTCTCTGATTTGGAAAACAAAACAATATATCTGGCACCAACTTGGCTGCAGGAGTTGCTGGAAGGAGGCATACAAGATGCAATCCAGCTCTGGATTTGTGTAGGGCTTACTCTTTGGCTTCTTCTACTCCCGTAGATGTCCTGCAAGGCAACGGATAGATATTTTCTCTCAGGTTTTACTCCTGAAGCCTTTCCCATGAATGAGCATAGCTGCAAAGCAGAGGAGGTTTAAGGTCAGGGATTTGCTTCTCCTTGATGGGCTGCCTTCCCAGGTTAACAAGCCCCATCTGCCACTCATTTCCCTCCACAGCATGTGTAGAAACTGCCTTCTTGGCTGTTGGGCCCACTATTGGTCTCGTCTGCTCAGTGTACTGGACTCTGTCTTTGTGTGCAAGTGGTAGACAAATCCCTAACTCACCAAGGATTTAAGATTCATCAGTTACCCTCACCTGGTTTAGCCAGCCAGTCAAAGCCATTTCCTGCAGTGCCAACATGGTTGCATGGTGTCAGGGACCATGCTGAGGAGGGCTGCACTGAGGAAGAATGGTGTGAGCCACCCCCTCCCCCTGATCCTGAATCTTCACAGGAACAGAAAGACAGTATAGATTTGGAAGAGTGGTTTGTAGAGGGGCATAGTTCAGAAGGGAAAAGTTGGGAAATACTAGATGGGGAACAGCTAGGAGAAGAAAGACTGGAAGAAAGAGGGTTTACAGATTCACTGTCTCTGGAAAGCATTAATCCGCTCTCCTCAAGGACAAGAAGAGCTGAGAAAGTTGCAGAACAGAAAGCACAATGGGTACAAGCTCAGGGAGGGAGGGAGTTAACCTTCAATGGGAGCACCACCATTTTTAGGTAGACATGTTCCTTTCTCTCTCACTGATTATTAAAGAATCTAACTGGTAAGACATTCCTTTCATTCGATCTTCTTATTTACTGCCACGGGGGAGGAAGCTACTTCCCCAAAGCCTGACACATGATGACAGATTCTAGGAGACACAGGTAAGAGCTGAGTGCAGAGCAAGGACCAAAGGGGGATGAGCTACCCCAGAAGGAACATGGCGTGTTCCCCTACCAGATGTTCTGACCGTCCCCTAACACCCCTAACACCCCATATACAGTGTTATTTTTATGGTGAGATGCCGGAACTCACCATGAATGTATCTTTCATGGTGCCCACCTGAGAGGTGCTGGAACTTAGTTTTGGCTGAAAAAAAGCCCTGCCCATATATACCCTGTGGATCAAACTTGATACGTAGCTGTCTGAAAATGCATGTCACAGAAAATGCATAGCTATTAAACATGGCATGTTATGCACCGTCCTTGCCCCATGTAACAGCTTACAACATGGGCCATCATCATGGTGCCATGGCATCTCAAACTTTCTCACCACCATCAGCCCATAATGCGGCTCAGGGATAGAGCAATGTCTGGAGAAATATAAGTTCTGCAGCAGCCACACATGCTTAGAAGAACACCTGGTTTCACTCTAAGTGAGCCTCCCTGACTATATTGCAATATCAGCAAAAGTACTGCAGCTATTATGGTGGCATATTATTTGCCAGTCCAATGCAAATCAGCTAATGGGATGCTTGCAAGAGCAAATACATAACTGTCTTTGCAGAACCTTCTTCAGATGGTGCTTATTTTTTTTCCCAGTGACTTGCTTGTCTAAGTAAGGCCTTCTGTTTCATCACCTTCAAGAGGAAAAAGAAACACTGTCAAAAAGCAATTGTTACAAACATCTTTACAAATGCCTGATACTTCTGATGTTGCTCTTTTACTGAGGACGGTTTTCATAAGAAATGCTATGGCAAAACTGAAAGACAAGTGCAGTTCATTCTCAATAGTAAAGAGCAAAATGCTATTATGTGTTTATCCATCTGTGTGTGACACTTTCACATACACTAAGTCCCTAATCCTATTCCACTCTACACTCCTTTTCTATAGCTCTCTCTCTCTCTCTCTCTCTCTCTCTCTCTCTCTCTCTCTGTCTGTCTTTCTCTCTCTGTCTGTCTCTCTGTCCCTCTCTCATGAACATGCATACATATATACAGACAAACTCCAAAATGTGCATTTAAATACCTATTTCAACACATGCTTTAAATAGATTCTCTCTTAAAACATGCATTTCCTCTTAAAATGAAGATTTTTAAATGTTTTTGATGCACTGAAATGTTAGGGAACTGCAGACCCTCCAAGTGTCCCTATTTTCCAGGGACAGTCCCGGATTTACAGAAGTTGTCCCGGTTTCTGATTTGATCCTGGAATGTCCCACTTTTGTCACTATATTCTTCAGATAAATGTTGGAGGGTATGGAGTTATCTGACCCCTGAGTCATATGAAGGCAGTCCTCTATAGGGAAGGTTTTTTAAAAATGTTTAATGATGCTTTTGTGTATGCTGGAAGCAGCCAGAGTAGCTGGGGCAACTCAATCAGATGGATTAATAATAATAATAATAATAATAATAATAATAATAATAATAATAATAATTGACTAGGACGTCCCTAATTGACTAGGATCGCTGAAGAGTTGATGCTTTTGAATTATAGTGCTGGAGGAGACTCTTGAGAGTCTCATGGATTGCAAGAAGATCAAAGCTATCCATTCTTAAGGAAATTAGCCCTGAGTGCTCACTGGAAGGACAGATCCTGAAGCTACGGCTCCAATACTCATGAGAAGAGAAGACTCCCTGGAAAAGACCCTGATGTTGGGAAAGATTGAGGGCACAAGGAGAAGGGGACAACAGAGGACGAGATGGTTGGACAGTGTTCTCGAAGATACTAACATGAGTTTGACCAAACTGGGAGGCAGTAGAAGACAGGAGTGCCTGGCGTGCTCTGGTCCATGGGGTCACGAAGAGTCGGACATGACTAAGCGATTAAACAACAACAAAGGACATCCCTATTTTCATCAGAAAAATGATGGAGGGTATGAAACTGTAAAAGACCATGGATTAGTTCCAACCGGCACATTAGTCCAGGAAGGATCAGGTCAGCTCATCTCAGGATTCACAAAGATTAAATTCCTCAGTCATTCCAACTACGTTCATGAGCACATGGATGTGCCTGTTTTTAAGACTAAAAAAGAAATTCTATTAAACACCTCATTGCAACAAATGTATCTTACAATGTATTGTACCAGAATTATTGTAACGATTGCATTTACCACCTTAAGTATTTTGTCATGCAGTTAAACAGAGGGCCAAATCCTGACTTCAGTTGCCCTTTTTAGACCAAAGATGTTGGCAATGGAGCCAGAACAAAAGCGTTTCAAACATTTCAGAAGTTTTATTTCCAAACATTTCCTTGGGCAGGGTGGGATGAAGCAAAATCTACACGAAAAATTGGACTTAATTGGAGGGGAAATAAATATATGTGTCATTTTGAGGAGGGAGCTTGCTGCTTACCTTGCCAGATGGCCAAAGGTTTTGCATTTCTTCTTGAACTTCAGAAAAGCCCTATGCTTGGGATGGCTCCACAGCTTCTTCCAGCTGTATTTCCTTACGAGAGTAAGTAAGCCAAGTGCCAATATTAGCACCCTGCTCCAAATAGGTGATTAAGATAGAACAGAGGTGCCTAAACTTATTTGGCCTACCGCCCCCTTTTTAGGGGGAAAAATTAATCAGCATGCCCTGAAAATCTACCTTTTTAAAGCAAAGAAACAGAAAAATGCAGTGACAAATTTGCTTTCTGTATCTATATTTCTATATATGTCCTGGTAAAGAAAGATTTTGGAAATAAGACAGCTTGAAGCTTGAAATTATAGAAAATTTATTAAAATAATTTCGTACATATTGCCTCTTTATAATATTGTATTGTAAGCATGAATTTTCCTTCTGATGCATGCTAGCCTTCCCCACAATGCACAACATACTCGCCTGCCAACACTTGCTGGTTAAGACCTGTCAGTGGACTTGACCACTGATCAGTTAAAACTTGCACTTTGTGTGTCTATTTGGAAAATAAGCACTATGACTTTGACTCTGTTATATTGGCAAGTGTCATTAAACAACATATGAAGCATGTACAAATGGTTCTTATCCAAAAATTTTCTTCTTTATGCTTCCACCACTATCACTGGATCATTCCAGTGCCCCCCAGGGAAATTCTGAGAGCGATAGTGGCTGCCCCAAGGCCAGCCAGTGACTTTTTGATAGTGGCAAGTCTGGAAATCCTTTCTCCCTGGCACACAGTTCCAAGACCAGCTCCAAATTTGAGATACCCTTGGTGTCAGGATGCTGTCAGTGGCTCCCAACTGGTTGCCCAGGAAAGTATAAAGACAAGGAAAAGCTTCTTGTCGTCCTTTTTTACTTCAATCTTTACAAAGAGAGGCTATAGAACCCAGCCTCTTGGATAATGGTGTTGTCTCCACCCCGCTTCTCTCCCACTTCTTCATTCATCATTCTCATCATCTCCTCTACAGGAGCCCTCTGTCTTTGAGCTCTTTGCTCTCCTACTTTTAAGGCTCGCTGGGTTCTGAGAGATGGAGGGTCTGGAATGCTTTCTAATGGCAACGTGTCAGCCAGATGTTGTTCTGACTCTCCCATGATTTCCCAACTTTCCCCCTCATCTGCCTCTGAGCTGCTACCTCCCTCAACCCCCTGTTGTAAATCTATACTGCCTTCCTCCTCCTCCTTCCTGGGAGGGTCAGGATGGGAAGGGGGTCTCCACCATTTCTCCTCTGCCCAGTCCCTGACAATTAGTTTTCTTTAACAGCGGAAGCAGGTTTTCAGAATATACACAGCTCTTCTTCAGGCTTTGATTATGAGAGCAAAAATTAAACATCCAATAGTCTAGACAGAAACAACTGGGTAGTCAGGCTGATGGTTACTTGTTTGCAGAAGTTTACTGGCCATTGCTGTTGGCATGGAGATAGTCTAGGTTGAATGCAAACATGCCATTCTGATGTCATGCGTGATGTCACAAAGAGGATATGCTTTAAGTCTTGGTAAAGCCAAAAGCAGTTAACAGTCGGACTGCATCTCAGCCCTGTCAAGATGGATTTCCATAACAGGTGATGAATAGATTTATTTGGGGGATATATTAACTTTTACTATTGGAGAAAAGTTTTAGATTGCCAGTTTGTAACCCATCAAGTTGAGGCTAATAAATATACATTCACAACCCTGTACTCATCAAATTATTGACTTTATATGTGACTTTGGGACTGATTCATACAACCACATTTCCTTTCTCCACTCTATAGAATCTTTTTCTCTGTATTTGAAAAAAACAACCAAGAAGTAGAAGATAAGGAACCAGGAATATGTGCCCTCTGTCTTTGAGCGCTTTGCTCTCCTATTTTTAAGGCTCTCTGGGTTCTGGCAGATGGAGGGTCTGGAATGCTTTCTAATGACAATGTGTCAGCCAGGTGTTGTTCTGACTCCCCCATGATTTCCCAGCTTTCCCCCTCATCTGCCTCTGAGCTGTCACCTCCCACAAACCACTGGTGAAAATCTATACTGCCTTCTTCTTCCACCCTGGAAGGGTCAGGATGGGAAGACGGTCTCCACCATTCATCATCCTCTGCCCAGTCCCTGACACTTGGCAAAGTATCCTCTCATGGGACTCTTTCTCTTTTGGTGGGCCCCAGCCTGTCTCCCTTGAGAAGCAACAGCACTGCAGTCAAGGTGGCACAGAACTGTATTATTATTATTATTACTTCTCAGAATGATACTACATCAGAGGCAGTGTAGGAAATTAAAATGGTATCTCTTAACCACCCAGAATGGAGGCGGGCAGGGCTGGCAGCAGTGCAACAGTGGGGTCCCAGCTGAGGAACTACGGTCACAGGTCATGGTGTTAACCACTATGCTGCAACAGCTTTACCAAAGGAAGTCAGCCTATGAATAAGGCCAAAGGCAATTCTTGTGTGGAGCAGTCAAATTAAGATATCTCGGGATCTTTATGGTTTTATATGTTGAACTTGGTGAGCATGAAAGCTGAATGCAGGACCTTTTCAAATATGTTATGTGGAAGAAAATGGAGTGCCTTTTTTTTTTATTAATGCTGTAGCTTTCTACATTTTTATTTACTGACCTCAGCAAGCAATCCCGTTTGAAACAGCTTCCAACTATGTTGTGCCTGGAAGACTTTATCAGTTAAAAGAATTATCTTTCAGAACTTCATCAGTGCAACTTGATTAGTATTGGAACCATCCTACGGAGCTATTTAAAATGTTTCATACACAGGAGTAAGTCATAAAAATGATGCCTTACTGATAACAGCTATTTGATTCCTTTGACAGTTTACAAATGAATGTGGATTTTCTCCTGTTTCAAATTAGCATTTGTGATGGATAAACACTATAGCGCACCGGGTGGTAAAATGCCTTTAAAAGCTCTCATTTTCATTGGGAGGGAACCTGTGATCATATGACCAAATTAGGAACTGAAAGAGAGAAGAGATGTACATGAATTTACCAGGAAGGACTTTTATCACATCTTTCATGAAAATTTAAATGCTGGCACACATCAATAGAAGCCACAAGGCACAGAAAATTGACCAAGAGGTGGTGCCCATGCCTTTAACCATTCTCCAAAACCATGTGAGCATCTCCTATGCAGCTGGGAGAACATTTAAATGACCCAAGCACATGTTTTACGGGGTTCTTTCCCACTAATGAGCTCCTCCTTCATTTCCTAATAATGCAACAGTACCTCTGGATTGGGGTGTTTAGCATGGCCCCCTCTATTGTGTGCTTCAAGCACTGCATCCTACACATGGCAGCTCTGTTTACACTGCAAAACTGAATGTGGGTGAGCAGTGATGCACAAGATCCTTGCTTCCAGAGCAGTCCCACTGACTTGGAAAGAGATTGAGAAGTTAATGGAAGCTTTAGCCTTTAAGGACCAGGGAATTTAATGTGCCCTTGAAAAAGTTGTTTGGACATTTAGAATTTAACTTTCTGAAAGGAGAGAAAGGAGAGGCAAAGGTCCGTTAGCTTTAAATCAATGTCAAATAATATGATAGAAACAGACACAGTAGTGACTCTCTTAAACCTTCTGCCCTTGCACTCCAAATCTGCTCCCAGAAGCTATAATTTTACCAGATGGGCCAACAGCAGATACTAACAGCTTCAAGGCCTAACTTGAAAGGACTGGACTTTTAAGTATTTGGACTAGTTCAGCTCCAGGTTCATTGTCATGCTTGACACCGTTGCCCTTTCCCTCAGATTTCATGAAAACAGTCAAAGGCTATTTTATTTCAGCTTGTTTTATCCCCACAACAACAAACTATTGAGTGGTACAAATACTACTGGTTACTCTTTCAGAAAAATATACTTCTTGCTGTAGGTACTCCATTTGCCAAGAAAGCAAAAAGGAGAGAGAGAGATTGAGATTGAGATTTCTATATGTCCTGTTCTAGGTTCCACTCACATGACAGCTTTCACCACTTCCTGATCCTTATTTTCATGTAAATATTTATCACATTTTATATCCTAAACCTTCTCCAATGAGCCTCAGGTGGATATGAATGAGGTTATTTCCATTTTCTCCTCGTAATAGCCCTGCAAGGTTGGTTAGGCTGAGCCAGGTTATCAGCACTGTGTGGTGCTCTCTGAAAGGGAAAAAGGACCTAGATTTCCCTCAGCACTGGGACAACTTCACAGTTTCTTGACCTGGGGAAATTTAAAATTGGAAAACATGAGAAGCTGGGCCATAAACAAAAGGTAGTATCTGAAAGCATGAGTTTGTGCAGATATCTCTCCCGTGACTGGACTGCGCAATCTGCATGTCCCTCAGCAACCCCAAAATTCTGTGCGGAGGGCAGGGGATTGGCATAGGTTGTGTGAAAGTAGCTTGCAAGACCTAATGTATTGAATAAGAGAATGCTTCCCATTCCAGAGTGTGGGCACACCTTTTGCTGTTTATGCGGCTAAAAGACCTGTGAGGAGAATGACGCATGAAACAGCATGCCCTCATAAAGGCAACATCCGTTACAAACCCAGATAAACTACTTACTAACTCCTGATTGGAAATTTAATCCTAATCGACCGTTATGCTTTTCTTTAGAGAAATCCTCCCCAACCCCCCGGCCCCTGACAGAATGAAATGCCAATA
Organism: Podarcis melisellensis; assembly: GCF_964234715.1. Classification (NCBI taxonomy): domain Eukaryota; kingdom Metazoa; phylum Chordata; class Lepidosauria; order Squamata; family Lacertidae; genus Podarcis; species Podarcis melisellensis. Next base: position 70,000,406 of record NC_138539.1, read on the forward strand.
TTCTATGCCTCTGGTGTTATTTCACAGTCAATGTAAGCTTACCCATCCATTAATAACTTTATACTTGGATAGATCTGAAAGCAAGAGTGGAATGTAAGACGCTCCAATTGTTGTTATCAGGGATGGTTCCTGCTGTTCTTGCCTTCAATCTCTGCTGGAGTTTTATATATATATTAGAAGCATCTTTCAGGTGGGCCACAAGGATTCAATCCATAGAGTGGATGTCTAGAGCAATTCCTACTCTTACGGCTCCTCAACTTCATGAAATTTGTCAGACTCCCCAAAGTGTGCACATGTGCAGTATATTACACATTTATTTATTTTTATTGTTTTCATTTAACATGTTATCCTGCTTAATAACATGTCCCTGTTTACTAAGGACAGTCTTTCTTTGCCCCTCCCCCTCTATTTTTTTGCCTCCTGAGGATGCATTTCTAAAATGATTTCGGTGAACATGTGCTAGAGATGGTTGAGCTTCAAATGCTTCCATGGGTCTCTGTAACAATAAAAACAATAAAATATCTGAAAGGGGTTGGAGGGCTAGATACATCTTGGCACCTGGCTATTAAATGACAGTGGGACGTGGGTGCTGCTGTGGTCTAAACCACTGAGCCTCTTGGGCTTGCTGATCAGAAGGTCAGTGGTTCGAATCCGCGCGATGGGGTGAGCTCTCATTGCTCCTGCCAACCCAGCAGTTCAAGAGAATGCCAGTGCAAGTAGATAAATAGGTACCGCTGTGGCGGAAAGGTAAATGGCGTTTCTGTGCGCTCTGGTTTCCCTCATGGTGTTCCATTGTGCCAGAAGTGGTTTAGTCATGCTGGCCACATGACCCAGAAAGCTGTCTGTTGACAAACGTCATCTCCCTCAGCCTGAAAACGAGAAAGTTCTGTTTTTAGCAGCCACAGTGATGGGAGGAGAGCTCAGCTCTGGTTGTTATTTCTCTCCATGATGGTCTTATCCATCTGTGGAACGAAACTCACTTCTCGCTACAGATGGCATTTTTGATAACAAAAAGGAGGAGATCTGTTACCACCACCACAAGCCAAGACCAATTTTGAATCCAAGAGGAAAAGGAAAATTTGCTGCCATTCAGCCAACTATACTTGCCTGTTAACATGCAATGTGGTTAACAATGGAAACTTCCCAATAAGTACTCTGAACAGTGAATGGCAGTATAAAGTAAATGCATTCCCTTCATGGCTATTGATTCACATGGGGGGGGGGGGACCACAACACTTTGAGGCAACGGTCCATAGCGAGGTAAGCTGCACACTGTCTAGCGCTTTGCTGCAATATACAAATTCTTCCCAACATATATTTTGTCATTTCCTCAATACAGTGGTACCTCGGGTTAAGAACTTAATTCATTCTGGAGGTCCGTTCTTAACATGAAACTGTTCTTAACCCGAGGTACCACTTTAGCTAATGGGGTCTCCCATTGCTGCCGTGCCGCCGCCGTGCGATTTCTCTTCTCATCCTTAAGCAAAGTTCTAAACCTTAACTATTTCTGGGTTAGTGGAGTCTGTTACCTGAAGCGTCTGTAACCCAAGGTACCACTGTATTATATAAAACACAAAGTCTACTGCATAGCAATAATGCAGGCTGATAAGTTTACCTTTAGAACAGGAGTGCTAACTTGACCCTGTGACCATGGTGCCTGGCCCATTCTTGGGGAATTTTGTGGGTGCTTAGACACCCAGGGCCCCATGGAGTTGGCACCTATGCCTCAGAATTATTCAGTCCAGCAAAGGAGACGCACACATCGAAGCAGATTTCTATGAACAGAACAGCTAAGGATATTTATCTGAATATGGACAGCCAAGTGCTTCATGGATGAGTTCAGACATTGAGATGAACCCTTCCAAGACCAAGATTATTACTTTATTGCTAGTATCTATCCACACAGATCTATTCAAGTTAAAACAGCTGATAACTATTTTGCAATATATTTAGATGTAAATCACCCTGACTGGTAAGAATCTTTAGCTCCACAATCTTTTAGAAATTTATGAAAATAATGAATGTTGCTATCTGCATAAGAATCCCCGGGTGCATAATTGTTTAGAAACTTATGGAAATAATGAATGTGATCAGTTTAATAAGGGGGAATCCAATGACAAGGTCCACTGGGATGAGCAGATTAGGATGCAGCAGGTCTCTGGCATAGTTGTCTAATTCCTGGTTCAGTCAAAGCTACATTTGCTGAGCCCAGTTTAGCTGGGTCAAGGACAGCGCAAGTCCAAAGAAGGAGCATTATGGAGGTGAGACAAGAGAAGAGGGATTTAAGATGGATCATAAACTCATCTAGCTCAGTCATGTGACCTGGCAATAAAACATAGAACGTTATTGTAAACGCTATTGCCATGTTCAGACAGAGCAGCAGCAGCCCTAAAGCTGAACAGGGTTTGGATCTGCCGTAACTTTATGTTGGGTTAATTTACACCCGCTTGCTTTACACCAGCTCCTTGTGCAGAGGATTGCTCCCTAAGCAGACGTCTAACCTGGTAATGGGAAAATGAATGGTGCCATAACTCCAAGTGTCACCACCGTATGACCACTTTGCCCACTGTTAAGGACTCTTGCCTGTTGTGGGCCCTTCATTGCTTCCTTAATAACATTCATCCTCATTTGCCAGAAAATGTTCACCTTGAGTCAATTTAAAGTGAACTCTCTCTGTATGTTAATCTCTCCTCAGGTAAACTTCAGAGGAATTTTGAGGAGAGGCAAGAGTTTTGATAAAATTGATCACTTTTCTTACAGGGTGTCCCCAGCTCTCGAAACATGAGAGCCTTTTGTCCTTTCTTCATCCTTTGAGGTAGAATTATGTGCATTAAGATGGCTCTGGAAATGGCAATTTCCTTTCATTTGCTGCAGTTGTAGAAATATGGCCCTGTACGAAACATTACCCGGGGCTGGCCTTGAGAGAAGTAAAATGCTATTCTCTGGGACTCGTTCTAGTTTAATGTAGTTTGCCATTTTACTCTCTCCTAAAGTTCATATGAAATAAAATATGGCCATCCTTTCCGGAGCCTGAAATCTCAGCTTTTTATCAGATTTGGTTTAAAAACTTGAATGGCCCTAGTTATTTTATCTTTATTTTGTGGAGTGGGGTCTGATTAGGACTAGAAAAACTGTTCCTTGTTATATTATGGGTATTGTAAAGAACAACAAGATAGACTCATAGAGTCATAGAACTATAGAGTTGGAAGGAAAATGCATATAACTTAAGAAGAGTGAGAAAATCACCAAGCAGTCTCTGATGGTGCTCTTTATATAGTTTACTAAGGCTTAAATTATGAAACCACTTACCAACACATGGCTCCCTTGGAGCCAGCCAACTAAAAAAAGAAAGTAGTTAATTTGCAGCCTGCTTTCCAGTCAGTTCTGCTTCATCAAACCCTGACAAATACAGAGCTGCAGCAGCATCACTAAAACTCCTTATTTGCCATGCAGAATGCAAGTTATTGCTTGGTGTGCAACAAAATAATTCATTGGGTTCAGCTTTTGGCTCCAGCAGTCTCTGAATTGCTGAATATAAAGTCTGAAAGCTTCATAACCAAAGTTGGATGGGAAGGTAACAACAAGGAGTTTTGACAGCTTGACTTCACACAGAGTGTTTGTTTCCTACATTGGCTTCTCATATACCACAGAACACCACTTTAGAGCCCAGGTTGTAGTAATGGGCTGAGGTGGGATTTCAGGGCAGGATTAAACAGGGGATAAGGTTTCATGCATGGGCACATGCACACATGTTGTCACCAAATGGGTTCATGACCATAAGGTTGTTGAAGCTAGCATCTCCCGCCTTCTGACCACTTCATGTTTCTGGCAACAAAATAAAGGCAATGCATTTTGAGTCACACAGAGGGACAGATTTGTGTGTAGCCTGGATACCTGCAATAACAATGTCAAGTTATTATGGGTCACAGTGTACATTAGGATAGTTGTTGTGGGAATCAGAATCAGAAAAGAAGAAGAATGGAGGACTCGTCTTCATTGAAAGTTTTGATGAACCATCTCCATGAGGGACCTTTGTACCCCCTTGTGCATTATGGGAATGGATTCATTCATGATGAAGTGCCGGTTGAAAGCAGCCTTCTTGCAACATGTTACTGGTCATAGAATAGATAAAGGTAAAGGACCCCTGGATGGTTAAGTCCAGTCAAAGGAGATGATGGGGTTGCAGCGCTCATCTCACTTTCAGGTCAAGGGCATTTGTCCACAGATAGCTTTCCAGGTAATGTGGCCTGCATGACTAAACTGCTTGTGGCACAACAGAACACCGTGATGGAAACCAGAGCACATGAAAATGCCATTTACCTTCCCACCACAGTGGTACCTATTTATCTACTTGCACTGGCATGCTTTCGAACTGCTAGGCTGGCAGGAGCTGTAACAGAGCAACAGGAGCTCACCCCATCACAGGGATTCAAGCCGCCAAGCTTCTGATCGGCAAGCCCAAGAGACTCGGTGGTTGAGACCACAGCGCCACCCACATCCTGGTTATAGCATACACAGGGATGCCTCCACAGCCAGGCTGATAAATAAGCTTCCCAATTTCCCTACTGTCCTCTTGTGGACTGCTGTACGAAACACTGTGGAAGTATCCATCAGGACAGCAATAGCAGAACACAAATAAAAGAAGGCATTGCACAATAATTGCATGTACTCTGCAGGAAGGGGGAGAAATCAATTTGTATTAATATGCCATCGTCTCGTCCGTGGTGTGAAGCCTCATTAAACAAGAGTGCCACAAGTAGAACTAGTGACACCCTAGAGCCTGTTACAGTATATATGCAACTCCCCATGCCTTGTGGTAATTTTGCCTTGGAAAGCAATAGCACAGCAAAGGGAAATATATGCCTGACTCTGAAACTAACTAGGCTGTGTCTCCTCCAGGTTTTTCCCAAGAAACCTGTGGCATTTGCATCACATTGTATGCTGGTCGTCCAGGCTGATTTATTTCACTTTTAATTTGTATGCTACCTTTCTATATAACTATACACAAGCTGAAGAAACAACAAAATAGACCACACATGTAATAACAATCTGATCCAATACAAAAAAAGTCACAAATTGTCAAGGCTTCAAGGAATCCTATCCCTCCCACAGTGAGATGCCAAGAAGCAGAAAAACATGAAGTTCTTACCACGTGTCAAGCTTGGAGATACCTCCCCTCCCTTTGGTAACTTCACAGATTAACAAGCAGTTGATAGATTTGTAGTCCTCTTATTACAGCTTCATGTTGCGATCACAAATGCTCAGCTCTCCGCATGGAGGGCAGTTGCCTACTCTAAATACTCCTTCTGAGTTCTGCAGCAAGAAAGGCACCAACAGGAAGCTCCTCCCTCCCTCTGCCCCCTTTGTTCTCTGATACGTTCAGACCTCCGAGTCCAGGGAGAGGGGGGTCCCCCATACTCTCAATTGATGTCTCTTCTAACTGTCCCCTCCCTTGTGGCTTCCCCATCATTATCTCGTAGCTGTGTAACTCCCCTCTAAGCTGTTCAGCTTCTGTGTCTGCCTCCCTATCTGCTTCTGAAAAGGCTGGGGGGGGGGTATTCTGAGAGAGGCTGATCTGCCTGCAACTGCACTCCTCAATCTTCAGATCCAGACCATTCCCTGACACCAAGTAGTTTATTCAATATTCACAGAGAGAGAGAGATGAAGGAATGCGGTCTCTCTTAGATAATGGCATTGCTCCAAGTAAAGTCCCACCCCCTCAGTCCCTCCTTTCTACATCATCCCTGTGCCAGCTGATCTGTGATTTCTGCCTCTGAGCTTTCTGTTCTACTACTCTCAAGGCATGCCTGGTTCTGGAAGTGGGTTGGGAATGCTTTCAAGAGACACTGAGTCTGTTAGCTGTCTCTCCCCTGGTGCTTCTTCTTCCTGCTGCTCTCCCAATATTCCCCAGCTGCTCCCCTCTGCTGCCTCTGAATTATGACCTTCTGTAAACCACTGTTCTAAATCTATACTGTCTTCCTCTTCTCAGGAAGGTGCAGGAAGAGGGGGGTAGGTTCCCACCATTCCTCCTCAGTCCAGCCCCTGACACAAGAACTTTAAAACAAACAACTTATATACAATAATTAAACAGTTTACACTCCTAGGACTTGCTGATCAGAAGGTCGGCGGTTCGAATCCCCGTGATGGGGTGAGCTCCTGTTGCTCGGTCCCTGCTCCTGTCAACCTAGCAGTTCGAAAGCACGAAGTGCAAGTAGATAAATAGGTACCGCTCCAGCACTGCTCCATGCACTGCTCTGATTCACTAGAAGTGGCTTAGTCATGCTGGCCACATGACCCGGAAGCTGTATGCCAGCTCCCTCAGCCAATAAAGCGAGATGAACGCTGAAACCCCACTGTCGTCTGCGACTGGACCTAATGGTCAGGGGTCCCTACACCTTTACCTAATCAATAAAAATCACAACTCATAAAATACCACAGAACATACAAACCCATGTAAAAGGATTCAATTGAGAAACAAGGACACCCAACTTATAAAATTATTATTTTTAAATATCCCTTAACTCTTCTTCTCTCTTCACAGCTGCTTTCACTGTTATCAAAGTCATGGTCTGGGAAAGTCTCCTAGGGCTGGAGGGTGGGGCAAGGCAGGTGGAAAAAGTCATTGCTAGATGGACAGCAGAAAGTCTCTCTCCCTTATTCTCTTTTTACTATTTCAAAAGTACAGTGTTTAGAACATACATGAGCTTGACCTAGAGAGCAAAACTAAACTGTGAAATACTGTATGGGTGACTTCGAGGCTCACTAATTTGTTTGAGTGACTCGGGTGGACACTGGAAATTAAGGTTTGCACAATTAAAATGGATTAAAAGGACTCTGTCAACCTACCACAACAAATACACTTTCTGAGGTTAGAAAAGTGACGAGGAAACACATGGACAAGTGTGAAATGAAGGACTGACTAGTGGGAAGGTCTATAAATACCGCACAAGCAAATCAAGATGAATGCCGATTGTCATGTAACTGCCGCACAAACAGATCAGAACAAATTCTCAATAAAGACCGAATACACTCTAACCTCCACATGAACTTTGTGCAAATCAGGATGAATGCTGAATAAATAGGTCATCTGGAGAAGTCCTAAATCTGTTATTGCATAATCAATGCAGCTGTAAATATGGCTATAACAGTGTTAAACAGAACTAGTTGTGAGCCAAAGTATGTATGTGTGTCATTAAGTCGTTAAGCCTACATCAGAACTGGAAGAAGACCGCTGTCCCCCGTATGATTTGGGGGGGTGAGAATCACTGCAAAATGGCTGAGATACAGCCCACATCATCAGTACTGGAAGCATTTATATCACTCTAACAACTTTAATATATCCTCAGGATTGAGGCCAGTACATTATCCCTGATTGGCTGGGAACATTAGAAAAAGTAATGAATTAGAGAGCAAGCATCCCCAAACTCAGCCCTTCAGATGTTTTGGGACTACCATTCCCATCATCCCTGACCACTGGTCCTGTTAGCTAGGGTTGATGGGAGTTGTAGTCCCAAAACATCTGGAGGGCTGAGTTTGGGGATGCCTGAATTAGAGGGACAAAGTGATAAAAGCAACTAGACATGTGGGAGCAGGAGCACAGTGGCTACTAATAACCACAGGATAGGATTGAGGGAATTTTCCTCAAGGACCGCCTCTTTCCATATGAACTTACGCATATCCTGAAATTATCTTCTGAGGCCCTTCTTTGTGTGCCTTCTTCGTGAGAGGTCTGGAGCAACACAGGAATGGGCCTTTCTGTAGTGGCTCTCCGTCTAAGGCTCCTCTTAACCAGGCCTTTGGCTGATTAACATTAAATGCCCTTTTAAAAATGTGTTGAGTGGTTATTGGGTTGTTCTTGTTTTTATTTTTTGTTTTCATATTAAGAGTTTATCCAGTGAACTGCCCTGAGGCCTGCAGGTATAGAGTGCTATACAAATTTAATAAATAATAATAATGATAAATAATATCCAGGAGTGTTTTCCTTTCCCAATAATGAATACTTTTGAGGCAAAAATCAAAGCAGCTCAGCACAACTGCTGTAAATGCAGACAGTTCAGTATTTATTTCATTTACACCAGTCCATCTACCAGAACAAAAATAGCACTGGTGATGTTTTTAAAAATCAGTGTTTTATTTCAAGTAAAGCTGGCAAGATAAATGTATAAATTAAAGAAAAGGTTCCTGGATGACTGCTCAAACAAAACCAGGGTAGTGATACTTCCTCCTGAAAAACAAAGCTCAGTAAAATATGCTGAATGCTTGGCAGTACAATCACATACTTTAATTCAGGTATTTGTATTTCTAAAGTGAAATCTGGGGGGAGGGATCTCACATCTGGTAGAAAGCAAAGGTATTGTCATATTACTATGATCGATTTTATGTTGAATGATTTTACTGCTACTGGAGGATAGAGATGGCTTGCATGAGTAGGATCTCAGTGAAAATGAATGTTCAGATCATGGCATATTTAGAAATTCATACCTTGGATAGCAGGTGGTGCATGCTCTGTGCACTGACAATGCCACTGTTCTCCTTGATAGATGGGCAATGCTAAACCTGAAGCATCACAACTGCAATCCATCTTTTATCTTTGGGTGGAGTTTTAAAAGTGAGCTTAGAGATCACACATGCTCATTGAAGGAAGAACAGAAGGGAATTGGAAGGAATTAGGGTGGAGTAAGCACAGCTTTTCCTTGTAATGGTGTGGACATTACAACCTGACTTCCCCCAATATGCTCTTCTTTCATGAGAGCGGGCAGGGGTTAGGAAGTTCAAAGTGTTGTGTAGGTAGGTAGGTAGGTCGATAGATAGATGATAGAGAGAGAGAGAGAGAGAGAGAGATGGACAAGATGATAGATAGAGATGACAGATGATGATAGATAGATAGATAGATAGATAGATAGATAGATAGATAGATGATAGATCGATAGATATAGATGGATAGATAGATATAGATGGATAGATAGATGATAGATAGGTGATAGATAGATAGATGATAGATAGATAGATAGATAGATAGATAGATAGATAGATAGATAGATAGATAGATAGATAGATGATATATAGATAGATAGATATAGATAGATGATAGATAGATAGAGATGATAGATAGATGATAGAAAGAGATAGATAGATGGACAGATGATAGAGATAGATAGATAGATGATAGATAGATAGATAGATGGATAGATAGACAGATAGATAGATAATTTTAGATGATATGCAATGTCCAAACTCTTTATATTGAAAATAACTTCATGTTCATCAACATAACTAAGAAGAACATACCTACAATCTCACACTGATTCACTTTGTTCCTTATAGACAGCACAGGTTTCTCCATTTTAATGTTTAGGGATCTTCCTCTGTCTGCTTCACCCCAGACAGACCCAACCGACACTGTTCTCAGCAGCATCCAGAAAAACAGAAAAACGGGTAAAAATGACAGTTACTTGACTAACAGTCAGAACAGAATGGAAAGCCTCTCTCATGTGACTCACAGTCAGCCGATCACGTGAGAGAGCTACTGCAAAGGGGGGGGGGCATGCTAAACATACACAACAATTCAGCATAAGCAAATATCCCCATTTCAGGAAATCAAACCATTATCCTTAACGCAGGGCCATCAGAGACACTGCATACTTTTAATGAGTGGAACAAATCCTTATAACAATCTTGTAAAGTGTATATTTATCCAGTTGAAACACACATTCAAAATGCAGGTGGTGGGGTCATTATGTTTGAATGTTCCTCCACGTGGGGTGGGAGGACTGCTTACACCCAAAATATAAGTTTTATGGAGTGAGCGCTAGGCTAAAGCTGATCTGGCTGTTGTTGTTTTTCCCACCTAGCCCTTCATGGGGTTTTTGATAGAAGTAGTAGTGGTCTGTGTGGTGAGATGGCCTTATGGAGCCACATTCTGAACACCAGCATTCCTGCAACGTACCTGGATGGGGCTGGGATGGAACAGGGTGGTGGCAAGGTCAGGGCTGCACAGAAACACCAACAAAATTAATCCAGTGTTCTTGTCAATGCATCCACACAGCTGCAGTCTGACTGCTGCCCTCCCTCATGCCAGCCCCACAGCTAAGCTGCAGCGAGGCCAGTCTTGTGAGGGCAACTCCATGACTTCTGCCTACCACATGGGCTGCTACTGGATGTAAACATTAAAGTTAAAAGGATTTTAAATACGCAACCCCCACTTGCATTCTGAATTTGAGCAGTCCAGGAGGAGCTAAACCAATTGGCAATGGTATTGGTTTTAATGAGTGTATCTTGTGTTATGTGCCGCTTAGCATTCTTTCTGACTGTCTCTTAAAAAGCCATATTTAATTTTCTGCAAATGGGCACTCCAGTCTGGCCCTCCAGTCAAATGCGGTCCATGGAAAGTGGGCCAGTCCTCAATGGTAAACAGAGCAAGCAGTCGGGATAGGAAAAAAGTTGGATGATGGTGAAACCGTGGAGACTGTGTGTGGTTACAGTCCTGATATGGAATTTGGAAAAAGGGAGTAGATGTTCAAATGTAGCCTTTCAGACCTTTCCCATGGGTAGGATGAGCGTTGCTCCTGGCAGGGAGGAAAGAGTCAATGGACACCGAGGGTTGATTCAGAGAAAGAGTTTGTTTCTGCTTTCCGGATTAGCAGAAAGGCACTGCGTGTTTGGTCACAGCAAGCACACTTAAAGAGTAGAAACATACAGCTTATATTCCCTTTAGGTCCCCTTTCCCCTTCCCCAGGAATCCAGCCTCATGAGTTTGTACACGTAAGTTTGCATCCTTGAGCATAAATAGAAATTGTTTCTGTACTCTTATCTGGCACTCCTGGCGCCATTCCCGGGTTCTGTGCGTCAGCGCGGTCAGGATAGCTACAAACGGTAAGATAAGTTGGATGCGCCATCCCGTCTCTACTCGGAACTGACAAGGCCATCTATTACGCCTTCATGGACTGATAAAGCAGAAGGCTTTGTTTATTCAGCTGGTTTGTGTTAGACAGCTCAATCTAATGCATTTTAGCTAATGGATCCTCAAAGAAAGAATTTGGGAAGTTTGGGGCCTAGTTGGGGTGACTACACAGTCAGGTTTGTGTAACCTGTCCCTTCACAAATAAGACTGTTGTATGGACAGGTGGATTCCCCCAAACCCTGGGCGGCCCCTGTGTGGAATAACGGCTCAAGACAACGTGCTATGGGATTAAAATTGGCCACAACTTTATTATGTTTCAGATGTGAGTACATCTTGGCTCAGGCATTGGGCATTTACCCCTCCCAGTTCTCCAGGGATCTGGGGAACATCAGGGTTATCCAGAGTGTGGAGGGGGGGATGGGCTGGGTCTGGAGAACATATGTTCAAGCAGAGAGAGCCCGCCCCCATTACGCTGCCATCACAGGGGAGAGCAATGACAACCTCTAGGCGTATGGCCAAAGTCTCCCCTCAGAACAACCCCTTTAACGGGGCACCCTGGGATCGCCACAGCAAAGAGAAGGGGGGCGTGGGTCACTGCTACATGCCCACCCCCATTTAGGGAAGATAGACTAAAGGATTCTGCCCAAGGCCTGATACCGCCAAAGTTGTGACGTTTTGCTACTGGAAAGGCAAACCTGCCAACACAGGAGAATTCCTTTCCGGCCCTTCAACAGCGACCTTGACGTAGCACCGCCTGCGTACCTGTGGAGAAAAGGTTAACCTACAAAAGAAGTCTTAATTGAGGGTGGGTAGGGTGGGAGAAGATCTGGAGCCAACTGATGATTCCCAGGTGAGATCCTCCCCCTATTGTGTAGGCAGGGTGGTCCCTCTCCCCACCTGGCCTGATCACCTTGGCAACGCCTCCTCAGGTGGGATTGGGCAACTGGCTGAGGTAGGCGGAGACCTCCAGATATCCCACCTGGGGAAGGTGAAGCCAGGCCTGTGCTAATGGTGCTGCATAGGGTCCAGGGGGCTGCACGCAACCATGCAAAGAGCGCCCCCTATTTAATGTGGGGAGTGGTCATTGTGTGCTCTGCTGGTTTTGGGTGGCACCTTGCACAAGGGTTGTCACTTACTGCAGAAAGAAGGAAAGCTTTTCAGCCTGAAGGTCACATTTCCTCACTGAGGAGGGGGAGGACATTCAAATGGTGGACAGGGATAGACCAGAAAGTGGGTGGAGACTGAGTTTACTATCTGAGAACGGTCATTTAATGCTCACATGGAGGTGACACCTGTACTGCAGGGAGTTGGACTAGATGATCCTCAGAGTATTTTCCAGCACTACAATTCTATTATTATAAAGCAGTTTACTTTTCAACCACACAAATGTCAGGGGTTCTAGGCATGCAGTGCGTTATCCAGGCAAGCAGGAGTTGGGTGGTTCAAGAACATACACCACCGGTCAGGCAAAAGGAGTCGAGGATGGTGCAGAACAAAGTCAGTGAGGTCTGGGAAAAGGGGAGGCCTGGGAAGGGTACTTGAAGAGGGTTGGATAAAGTGGCTTGGATGGCTGAATTTGAATCCCCAACCCCCAGTCGGATCCGCTCACCACAATTTTTACTGTGAACATTCCAATCTGTAAATCGCACCCACTCATTACAATTCTACAGAAATGGGTCTTGGATTGAAAGCAAAACATTTGACTAATTCTGCCTGCCCAAGGGGGCTTTGAATTTGTGGCGCTCAAACAGCAGCTTCCACTGTCAAATGACAAAGCCACTTTCCAAATTGAGGGGGAGTTTTGAAAACCCTCAGGTACACCTGAAGTAGCTCTTTGGATCCTGACCTAGATTTCATTTTAGGTTTTTAACTTAGCAAAAGCAAGTTGATAGCTTCCCACTTCCCAGAAGGCAATAGGTTTCAGAAATACTGTTGTGGGGCGGGAGCGTTATATTACAATTGCCATCATATTGTTTAAATGCTGCTGCCTTATCTTCTATATCCTTTTGTGTCCTTTATCAATTTGTTCGAGCTGCTTTGCATGTGTGACCAAAATCTTACTTTTGTAATTTTTCCCTGCAACAGTGAGGCAAAAGATAACTATTGCTGACCTCAATTGCAGACAAGATTTGTAGAGACTTATTCATATGTGCTGAAAGATTTGGTCTGTAATAACAATGCATATATTTATAGAGTGTTTCTTTCTTTTCCCCATTTCTTTTTTTTAAAACATCCCTGAAGCTGCACACTGACCAAGATATGGGAGATGGAAATTTAAAATACATATTAACAGGAGAAGGGGCTGGCAGTCTATTTGTTATAGATGAAAATACAGGAGATATTCATGCAGCAAAAAAGCTGGACAGAGAAGAAAAGTCCCTGTATGTGCTACGTGCCAAGGCTATAGACCGAAAGACTGGAAGACAAGTGGAGCCTGAATCGGAATTTATCATTAAAATCCATGATATCAATGACAATGAACCTAAATTTACCAAGGACATTTACACGGCCAGTGTTCCTGAGAAGTCCAGCGTTGGTAAGTATAATTTATTATCATATTAAAAATATTTTTTAAAAAAAGAAAGAAAAAGATAGAAGGTTAAGCCACTTCACAACAATACTCTAGAGCTTATTTGTGGTTTTTAAGTAGTCATAAAAGCATCTATAAATATCAGTTCACCAGCTTCTGTCTGCCATCAATATCTGTCTTTTTCCACCCCATAGGTTACCATATGGCTTCCATGAAGCTAGCAGCAGTCAAATGGAAACTTCTAATATGCTGTGTGATCGTAACTATTATTGCCATCCAGTAATGAACCACTGAAAACAATGCTTAACAGGCTCATCTGTGTGCATGATCAGCAATGGCAATTTGTTTGACACCTTTGTACTTTTGCATTCAAAGTTGTGGAATGACAAATTGTTGATTTTTCCCGTCCTTCTAGGTAAAAGAATTGGAAATAGTCTAACCTCTTGCATAATCTAGACTCATGTAGCAATTCGTTGTCCTTCTTGAGGACAGTGTGTGAGATGTGTGTCTCAAATGGTGGTAGCAATATAAGACTGTGCACTCATTCTGTCTGGAAACATAAACAAGCTGGGCTTGTAGAATTCATTACTTCCAAGAAACAGTGTGCACCAAGAGGCTCATGAACTCATTACCCTCCATATGCTTTTCAGTGATATCACACAAATTCCCTTCTCTCTTCCATGGTTTGCTCTATCCATGGTGTTGTGTTATGTCCACATTGGTATTATGTATTGATAACAGTAGGCAGCTGCATTGCCCTTCTAACTGTACTTTGCAACCATGGTTCTAAGTGAGTTGGCAAACGATGGTTAGAAAAGTGATCTTCATTACAGTTAACCATGGCTACCAACCAACACGTGTGCAAGAGTATACAATGGTTAAAGGCAGACTATGGAAGGGAAAGGAGGTATTCACACAGGTCAGTGGGGAGGGGGGAGTAAATGGAGGGAGTACACAATACATTGCCAGAATGTGTCAATTGGAGAGGATTAGTCCCTTGTCATGGTCAGATCACTTCCTGTTGAGATTTATGCTTTCAGCTCCTTTTGCCCTCTATAAGGATGGTCTGAGGCGGATGGATCCAATGGGTTTCCAGATGGCTCTGGGGGATATTTTGGTTGATATGACTGGAGCTCCTGTGGAAGCCCTATCCAACCTCTGGAACATCCAATAGCTCAGATTGTTAACATGAGCACCCCTGAGTGCCCCCACTTGCACTCCACTGGGAATGTGTGTCTGATGTTACCGCAGATGAATCTCAAGGGGCATGCCTTGGTCTCGGCCCAGTATACCTAAAGGATCGTCTCCACCACCGTTGTTCAGCCCAGATGCTAAAGTCTAGCTCTGAGGGCCTTCTGGCAGTTCCCTCACTGTGAGAAGTGAGGTTACAGGGAACCAGGCAGAGGGCCTTTTCGGTAGTGGTGCCCACCCTGTGGAACGCCCTCCCACCAGATGTCAAAGAAATAGACAACTATACCTCTCTCTCTGTGTGTGTGTGTTTAGAGGAGACAAGGGCAGGGGTAGAATGGAGAAGATCGAGGGGCGGAGGATCAAAGCCCTGGCAGAGGGCAAAGCCAGCTGCAGAAACTCCCATGTTGTTTGGCACGTGCTGATTAAACACATTCCATGGTGTTTAGGAGGGGGAACGGCATGAATGAATAGGGGAGGCAAAGAGGGAAAGGAACACAGTCGCCGCTCCTCACCTGCTTCAGTGCACAGGTTGAGGAGAATTAACAGGGACACATTTCACCTGCCTCTATCCCGACAGAGGTCATCATTCAGGATGACCAAAGCCGTTTCTGTGCCAAAACCAGGCCTAAACCCAGATTGAAATGAAATGAGAAAGTCAGTTTCCTCAAGAGTGTGTGGATCTGGTTTGTGACCAGCCACTCAAGAACCTTGCCAAAGAAGGGCAGATTGGCGAGTGGCCGGGAGTTACTTAGATTTTCCAAATCCAGGGAGGGTTTCTTGAGCAACAGTTTTACCAGTGCCTCCTTCATGCTGGAAGGGAGCACCCCTTCTCGCAAGCAGGCATTAATGAGTTCCCTAGCCCAGCCAGCTATCCCCTCCTTACTAGTTTTTATCAGCAATGAGGGGTCTAGAGCACAAGTGGTGACCCTCATTGATCCAAGCACCTTGTCTACACCCTCGAGTCCTACTAACTGAAACTCATTCAACACAACTGGACTATACAGTGCTCTGAATTCTTCTTCTTCTTCTTCTTCTTCTTCTTCTTCTTCTTCTTCTTCTTCTTCTTCTTCTTCTTCGTACCCTGCCCATCTAGCTGGGTTTCACCAGCCACTCTGGGTGGCTCCCAACAGATAATAATAATAATAATAATAATAATAATAATAATAATAATAATAATAATAATAATAATGCGATAAAACATCAGACATTAAAAACTTCCCTAAACAGGGCTGCCTTCAGATATCTTCTAAAAGTCAGATAGTTGTTTATTTACTTGACATCTGATAGGAGGGCGTTCCACAGGATGGGCGCTGCTACTGATAAATATTTGAATGAATAGTTGGGTCTTAAGCCCTGAATTATATTGTTAATAGTCAAGGTTCTACACACTACCTGGCATAGGTTCATACTGGTGATTTTTTTGGTATTGTACTGTACAGGCAGCATAGCCGTGTATGAAAAGTATAGAGAAAAGCCAACCACATAAGCATTTCATAAGCAATAGAAATGTGAAGCAAATATGCTACAGGTACCATTAGGCATGCAATTTTCAAGTAAATGTATAGAGTAATTTTTTCTCCTCTTGGGTTTGACAATTAGTCTACAGATGCATGAAGGCCTTGGTGCTTTACTTTATATTCACTTGCTAAGTATTGAAATACTAAGTACTCTGTGGACTTCAGCATCAGATGAATGAACACAAGGTGCAGCTGCTGTATAGTGTGACAGTAACTAGCATGGGGTGGTTCGATCATTAGGCAGATAGGCTTGAAGCTGCTTTATCTCCTTGCAGAGGATGCAATCCTATGTTAGAAGTGAGTTGTTGCAAAGTAGCTTTCTGACATTTTCGAGTAAGATCCGTTTGTATAACTCCTACCATTTCCATAAATGATATTTTTACTAGAAGCTTAAGTGAATTTCTGAAACAGGCACACAGCCTGAAAGGTAAATACAAATATATGTATATATTGCCATTTTCAGGGCAATTTCCTGTTTGCTTTGAGCCTTAATTCAAATCTCCGAATAGTTATTCTAAAATTCAATTTACATTGCTAGACATCATGTGAGAGGAGTTTTTCAAAACTAAAATTAATCAAGAGTAACTCTATGAGTCCACTATGAGTCAAGCTCGGCTCTCTGCCTTAGCCATCTTTTCAACTGAAAACAAAGTAGCGAAAGGAATTGATTTGGATGATGTGATTTCAAAATTTGCAGAGAACAAATTTAGGGAAAAAAGGTTTTAAGTGCTTATGCTCACAATGTTTAGTAAATAAACCAAAAAATAACACTTGCAACTGTATCTTATTTTTCCTTCTTTTAATAATTTCAATGGGGGGGGGTGATAAGAAATTTTCCACACTGGGTACCACCTGACCTTACTATGCCACTGCCCACAGGGCTGGGTGTCTGAACTGTTACCACAGCCATGGAGGAACTACTCACAGGAAGACAATTTTGTACACCACCCTAATCTCTGAGCACTGTGAGATTCAAGGGCTTCCAGGTGCTTTCCCAGGATTTGGTTTCCTTGGGATGGGGGACAGCAGAGACTGTGGTGTCTTTATGATATATGGTTTATTTACACATATATACAACCTGAGCCTAAGATGAAGCGGCTCAGAGCATTAACACTCCAGAAAGTCTTGCTTCTCCCATAGTCACAGCCTTGGAATCAAGCAAAAACCAAGCATGGCTCTCTCCATAGGAGCCATCTCCTAGGGATTGATGGGTCTTTGGGCACCCCAATAAAATATTAGAGGGGGTTGAGCCACCGCCCCCAAGTTGATGGGCAATGTCATTCAAATGGCTTGTGTGCACCTCTGTGGGGTGGGGATTACCTGCCCCTCCCCCCATCTTTTATTCAGGTTGGCACCCCTGGCTCTCTCCCAACATCTACCTGCTTCTAGCATGCTCTCAACTTGCAAGCACTCTGTCTTTCTCCCCACCAGCCAGGTAAGGGACGAGGTCCACCCATTTACCCTTTGGCACAAAACAACCCACTTTGTTATATTAACAACCATACTTAGGGTCATTAACTCACCAAGAAACCTGCTTGAATAGTTCAACAGTAGAATCCTCCACTAGATTTTAACCCATCAATTCTTCCCATCAATTAACAGATTATCATTTGCATTTTATCTCCCATAATTTTAACATCAAAACTAAGAGAGTTGCCACAGCTGACTAGTTTAAGCTGAGAGTGATGTTTAAATCAACACTAAAAAGTGTTTTTATCATACTTGTGCCCTGCAATTATTTGACAGATCCATTTTCCTACCGATTTTTATTGGAGTATCCCCCCCCATCAACTATAATTCTCTAATCTCTGGACAAAAAGAAGAAGAAGAAACATTACAGGCTCAAAGTCCACACCTCAGCACTTTTCACTCATACCTAATGCTGACGCTGCAGTACAGTACTAAAGGATGTGTTCTGCACAGTTAGAGATGTCCTTCAGATAAGACATTAAGTCAAGGTCCCTTCCCTTCAGCTCTGATATGGCTGCATAGGACAAAATGAAAAATCCCAGTGGCATTCTGTGAAATATGTCAAGAATTGGAGAAACTGCCATGAGAGGAATTCCCTTTCTGAATGTAACAGTTTCTAAAGTTAAAGTCTTTATGCATCTAGTGAGAATTAAATGGTGCAGTTCCCCAGCTAATCAATGGACAAATATGTGCAAATGTTTTCATATGGACACTCGTCAGTCTCAAGAGACAATGGAGGGCACCTCTGGGAGTGAAGTCCAACTGCTGGAGAATCACAGTACCTGTGGCAGCTGCAGAGACCAGTAACTCATAACTGCTGCATCCTGCATCATTTTTGCTGCATAGCAGGACTGAAGTGACCTCTCAAGGGGGAAAGCCTGGGCAGTGTGTATGGAGGTCCTGAGCTGCCCGAATTACAAGACCTGCCTCTTGGTCTAACTAATGTGGTCCAAAGGAAAACAACACAAGCTTGGCTGCAGGAGTTGCTGAAAGGAGGCTCACAAGACACCATCCAATTGTATTGGGGACTTTACTCCAGAGTTGTGTAGTGTTTGCTCTTTAGCCTTTCTTATCCTGAAGATGTCTTCAGGGGCGTAGGAAGAGGGGCAGAGGGGGCAGGCTGCTCTGGGTGCCACTCTGGGAGGGGTGACAAGATGGCCTCTGCCTGCCCACAGCTGTAGAGCAGCCAAGGGTATTCACAGTTCGTATGGGTGCTGCTGATGTGACAACTGTACGGGCTGCTCCTCTCGCATGGCGACTGTATGGGCTGTTGCGCATGAGCAGCCCATACGGGATGCCGCTTGCGTGGCATTCCATACGACCACTGTGCATGAGTGGCAGCCCGTACAGACTACGCATGTGCGGCATCCTGTATGGTCGCCGCACATGTGTGGTCCGTACGGGATGCTGCTCGTGCAGTGGCCTGTATGGTCGCCATGCAAGTGGCAGCACATACAGCCACCATGTGTAAGCGGCAGCCCATACGGCCGCTGTGCATGAGTGGCAACCTGTACAGACTGCGCATGTGCGGCATCCCGTATGGTCACCGCACATGTGCACTCCATATGGGATGCTGCTTGCGCAGTAGCCCATACAGTCACCATGCATGTGGCAGCCCGTAGGGAGTGTGCATATGTGCCATTCCGTATGGAGTGTGCACAAGTGGGATGCCACACATGCGCAGTCCATACGGGCTGTGCCACCCTGGGTGCCAGGGAGGGTTCCTCCACCACTGGATATCCTACAAAGTAGAAGGTATGGGTTCTTGGGGTTTATTCCCAACACCATTCTCAAGGCAACAGAGGTTTATGATTTTCCTACATGGGCTTCCTTCCCAGGTTGACGAGCTCTCTCTGCCCTCATGTTAGGAAAATAATGTTATATCACAGCATAATGTTATATCACAGATGCTGGGAAATTCTTTCTACTGTACATTGGTTTGTCTGCTAAGGAGCACGCACACATTGCTATGAAGATTCTGGATGGTATTTTTGGAGTGCAAACTCAGATCATGCAAGTGACTGGCTCAATATTTGCTGTTGTGTGAGAGCACAACCTACAGTACATTCAATGGTTTCCTTCTGCTGAACACAACAGGGGAAGATGAATAATGGCAAGTGGATGAAATTATGAGAAAGCATATTTTCCTTCTTTTTGTGACTGAATAACATAGTAGAAAGTCAGGGAATGAAGAAAGTAATCAATCAAGACTGGATACATTTACCTTTCCTTTGCTGGCATTCCTATTTCCTGCTAGCAGTTTAAATTGTAACACTTCATTGCAAGATTCTTCAGATTTCTAATTGAAAACTAAAGGCTGCATTTCATCTGGTTGAGTATATTTCATAAGAGCTCAGCATTTTATAAGTTGAATTTATACACCTGTTCTGTTAGCTGAATTTTGTGATGCAGCTCTGCAACCGAAACAATGTTACCAAAAAAAGCATATAGTAGGAGAAAGTGTGCACAAAGACTTATATATTAGTGAAAATAATACATAGAAATGCATTATGTTAGCAAATAATTCTTGCAAAAAATGTGCATGTCAAAACTGAACACAACAATGTGTTTTTTAGGAGAAATCCACACCAAAATTGCTGGTTAGTTTTTAGGAGGGTTTGTTTTTTTCCTAATGTAGATTGCTTCAGAAATCCAGAAAACTGAACTTAACATTAGACAAATGAGAAATCAAAACTGGCAGATCCTTCCTGCATGAGACCATTGAGACTAAGGAGGAAGGGGTTACAGTGACACCTCTTTGGACTGGTTTTAAGAAGGCAGGGATGTGGGGACTTCTTACTGAGGTTAGTGGTGCTATGTCACATTCACCCAAATGGGCCAGCCTCCCCTGCCATAATGACTAGTAGTTGTGGGTAGCTCAACCCATATACGGTGGATATTGGGACCTAGAACCTTTGTCAAAGGTATCATGAGCAGAAAATGTAGTCATTTGGGGCTTCAGAAGAAGGCAGAGAGCATGGTCTTCATATCTAACTATTATTTGGCCTTCAGCTACATCATTTTAATAGGCTTTCATGGAAATGGTGTACCTTTCAATTTTTGTTGGGGCAAGGGGAGAATGTAGAAAATGAAGAAATATATGCTATTACTAGGGGATGAGTCGCTGTTCGCTTCACTCATCAAACTCACCCACCCCATTCCTTTACACCTTGACAAAACCTTCTCTCCCCTTAGACGTTGTCAAAACTCTCTTTTGTGGATTGGGCCACCTGACCACTTGCTTACTTCTTTGGCAGCCACACAAACTGCAGCTTGATGACATCTTAAGGAAAGTACATATTAGGACAGGCTTTCTCAACCTCGGCCCTCCAGATGTTTTGAGGTTACAATTCTCATCATCCCTGACCACTGGTCCTGCTAGCTAGGGATCATGGGAGTTGTACGCCAAAACATCTGGAGGGCTGAGGCTGAGGAAGCATGTATTAGAAGATACACATAAATGACATTAAGGTAAAGGGACCCCTGACCATTAGGTCCAGTCTTGGCAGACTCTGGGTTGCGGCACTCATCTCACTCTACTGGTCGATGGAGCTGGCGTACAGCTTCCAGGTCATGTGGCCAGCATGACCAATCTGCTACTAGTGAACCAGAGCAGCGCACAGAAACGCCGTTTACGTTCCCACCGGAGTGGTACTTATTTATCTACTTGCACTTTGACGTGCTTTCAAACTGCTAGGTTGGCAGGAGCAGGGACCGAGGAATGGGAGCTCACCCCATCACGAAGATTCAAACCACCGACCTTCTGATCGGCAAGTCCTAGGCTCTGTGGTTTAACCCACAGCGCCACCCACATCCCCATAGAAACGACATTACTTATGTTTAAAAAGTAACATTATATATGTCCTTCATGAAGTCTATAAATCAGGACAAAGTAGCATGGAAAGTTTCTAGAAATTTCCTTCCATCCCTTACCTGGTAGCTAACTTTATGCGTTCAACATTGAAAATGTCAGAAATAGTCTCTAACTTGTGAAAAAAAATATAGGCATATCAAATGGGAGCTGTTTTGAAAGTAGAATGCAAAGACAATCTGTATTATGCAGACCCACTTCAGAAGCACAAAATATTTACAAAGTATGCAAATAGGGCTTCGGCATAGTCAGACAATGTGCTTCAGCATTTTTTCTAAGGCGACATAAATTATTGTGAAGTCTCTTTCACACACGTAGAACGAGCAGGCAAAGAGTCTTTGAAAGTGGCTTCCAAAACTTCAAGGAGATAAAGGACACCAGAAATAAAGTAATCAGGGCTTGGGAATGAAGGACCACATTCTGACACTCAAAGAAAAGGACAATATCATCTGCACACGATGGAGCATCTCATTCTTCAATGTTGGGGCAATCTATATTTGTCCAGTACACATAAAATGAGTTGAGTTAGCACATGAGATCAATTTGTCAGCTGCTCAACAATTTGGAAAGCGGGGAGCAGCAATCTCTCGTTGACAAAAGTCTTACTGCTACACATGTATTTTGCTGCAGCTGTATGGTTTGAGCTGCACCCAAATGTTTATACAGTCATACCTCGGGTTACAGATGCTTCAGGTTGCGTTTTTTCAGGTTATGGACCTGCCGAAACCCAGAAGTATCAGAACAGGTTACTTCCGGGTTTTGGAGGTCGTGCATGCGCAGAAGCGCTTAAACATGCTTTGCGCATGCGCAGAAGTGCCGAATCGCAACCCGCCTGTGCGCAGACGCACTGCTGCGGGTTGCGAACGCTGCGGGTTGCGAACCTGCATCCCACACGGATCACATTCGCAACCCGAGCATCCACTGTAATGTCATGAACCAAGTGTGACATGTGGACTGGAGAGACCTGAATTTGATGCACCACACATCTAGCTCACTGCATGGCCAAGGACACAACAGGCTCTCAGTCACACCTACTTCATAGGTTGAATGTTATGAGGACAAGATAGCATAATCCATACCGTACATCGCCCCAAGCTCTTCATGGGAAAGGCAGCATGCACATCTAAGATATTAATTGCATAGGAAGAGCCCTGGTGGGTCAGCTAAAAGACCTATCAAGTCCTGCATTCTACAGTGGCTGCCCATATGCTTATGAGAAGCCCACAAGCTGGACTTGAGGGCAACAGTCCTTTCCTACTCTTCTTTCTCAGCAACTGTTATTCAGAGGCATGGCCCCAGTGATCATCTTGGCATTATAAAGTCTTTTGGGCCTGCTCCATAAGGAAACAAGAGTACACCCTATTCAAAAAGCCCACAATCTCAATTGCAGCCACTAGTGCTTATTACCCCAGCAGGAAATGGCATCTGAGACTGGACTAATGCTACTCAGAAAAGCAAAGGTATTGCAAGCCCTCGAAGATTTTGCAAGAGTAAATAGACAAAGATGCACTTGTGTGCTTATAACCCATTTAGTCTCACAACAAGGACTGCTGCCTTTACACTTTGCTCTCCCATTTTGCATCACATAATGCTCTTCTCCCCTGCTTTCTGCTACATTTGTTTAGTCTTCAACAGCTTGTCCTTGAGCGAAGCAGGGTCTGTTAGTAAACTGGCACTTTTGTAGAAAAAAGAGGTTTAATAAAGTGCTTAACATTCACATTGATATGGTTATATTTGTTACAGAATAGCTGCAATGCACACAAATGTAGTAACTTACTTCCTGGACAAATGGTTATGGGCTGGATGAAACAGTGCACTTGAATATGCAGTGTACATGTAGGGATGCAGGTGGTGCTGTGGTCTAAACCACTGAACCTCTTAGGCTTGCTGATCGGAAGGTCAGCAGTTCGAATCCACTCAATGGGGTGAGCTCCTATTGCTCTGTCCCAGCTTCTGCCAACCTAGCAGTTTGAAAGCATACCAGTGCAAGTAGATAAATAGGTACTGCTGTGGTAGGAAGGTAAATGGCATTTCTGTGTGCTCTGGCTTCCACCAATGTGTCCTATTGCACTAGAAGTGGTTTAGTCATGCTGGCCACATGACCAGGAAAGCTGACTGTGGACAAACACTGGATCCCTCGGCCTGAAGCGAGATGAGCACCACACCCCATAGTCGCCTTTTACTAGACTTAACCACCCAGGCATTATTTATCTTTTTTTCAAAAATACATGAATGCGCATTTACAACTTGGGTGTGGAACTTCTGGCCCTCCCTATATTGTTGGACTACATCTCCCATCATCCATGACTATTGGGTCATGTTGGCTGGGGGTAGAGGAGAGTTGGAATACAATAACATCTGGACCATAGGTTTCCTACACCTGATTTATATGCTGGTAGAGAATTGGGGGGCATTGGGACAGAAATCTAAAGAATTGAATCCTGATGGTTTGGAATAAATGGGGTTAAATCCTAAATGAGTCTGGATACAATCTATACAGCTATACAAAACAAACTTGCCTTCAAACACATAGAAAAGTTACTTAACATGGTTAATCCAAAAAAATCTGACGTGTTTCTAAATCCCTGCCTGGTAAACAGGGGACAATTGGAACAGACAAGATTTTTTTGCTGGGTATGAGTAATATAGCTACCGGGAACATAGGAACTTACTAATGCATTAAGATATGTAAGTAAACATGTGGAAAAATAGTTAAAAGCAACACAATTTCTTCTATGCATAGGATACCAGTTTGAGAGGTTTTGTTACGATGCTAAATTGTTCATAGTTGGCAATTTCTGAACAAACAAATAATAAAAATTCTCCAAAGTTTATTTGAAAACTGCAACAACCTTTCACTGGATGATTCCACACAGCAACAAAAAGGTGGCAGAAGGCATGAATTTCTGGGAACATGATGACTGGGGGTAGCAAATGGCCACATTTCAAGGTTATGGCTCCTCATTTCTGGAAAACCTTGAACATGGGTGTCGAGCCAGGATTGATAGTTATAGTGTGAATATGTATTCAGGAAATAGATAGGAACAGCCTTGCCCTGGCTTTCAAACTACAGATAGAAAAATAATTACCTCAGCCTCCTCAGTCAGATTTTCAAAATGGTAGCATGAATCTCCTAGTTTCATACCACCACACTTCCTTATAATAAAACACAAACACACAAACTTCCTCTCACACACATATTAGCCATAGTCACAAATATCCAATGCAGGTCAGCCCACTGAACTGAACACCATATTCTCATGAGCAACTGTACGGGTGGGATGGGGAGGCAGTGAGCATTAAACAGAAAATATAAATTCCCAAAATGTACAAGAATAAGCCTCAAATTGGTTATGCTTCAGGCTTCGGGTTTTCTGTTGAACCTACAGTCCTTTATTCTGCTGTCCAGAAACTGAGAGCCATAAAATATCTTAAGCATGAAAGCAGCCAGATGTTTCCACCATGACTTCCTTGATAAATTACTGGGAGAAAAATCTTCCCCATTTGGAAATAATATCTTAATTTGACTGCAGTCACGACTATTTGCAACACTCATAGTAATGCTTTATCAACGAGAAAGCAGGAGTCCCCTTCACTGACTAAACACACCTCTAAATCAAATGCAATCCACAGCAAGGGCATTTCAGAGTAATAAAAGCCCCATGTTGTACTCACGTCACCATGTCAGATCCAATTTTATACAGAGAGCACAAAGCACTGGAAGACTGAAAATATCTGCGCCTCTGTGTGTTGTGCTGTCTTTGTTACAGGCGCAGATTGAGCAATAATGAGCAACGGCTCTTCACGAACGAAACAGGCAAAAGTGAGAGGGGCCTCAGAGGAGATGGCATCCTCAAAACCGACAGGTTAAGACGGAAGATGCCGAACTCAGAACTCACTCTCTTTGGGGGGGGGGAGTGTGTGTCATACTCTAAATTGTGTTCATGAAAGTTCAGACACCCACATATCCAGCTGAAGAAAATGCAGACCCAAAGCAATTAAAATAAGAATACTGCTGGAAACTTTGCAAGTCTGAGGACTGGACGTGCATAGGATTTTCCTGTAAGTGCTTGAGGCATTTTTTTTTTCCGGAAGGAGAAGGGTGACTGGCCATTGTAGAGGTTAATAACATTACTGTGTGGAAAGAATGAAGTGTTTATCTCTCATGACACCCCGTGGAAGCTGCAGTTGCTCTTCATTTAGACAGCACACCATACATTTTTAAAGCATTTTCTTGCACTTTCACAGTTACCACCCGCCCCATCCCCTGAATCATGGGGCAATTCCCAACACCCTTAACAAACTACAGTTCCCAGAATTCTTTAGGGGAAGCCATGACTGTTGAAATTGTATAATAGTGCTTTAAGTGTATGGTGTGAGCCAGGGGCGCCAACTACCCCACCCCATTGAAGAGGTCTGGTGTCACGTGGCACGTCCAGCCCCCACCCGGGGCATGAGCACTCCCATAGGCGGTGGGGGGAAGGGGGCACTGAGTGTGATCTTCGCCCTCCCTGTGTCCCACCCAGCTTTGGCCCCCCTCCATATTTGGGGCAGGGGGCTGAGCCCCCCCAAGTGCTTGCCTCAAGTGCTTGCCCAGCGGTGTCAGGGGAAGGGTGCACAGAGAGTGATCTTCACCCTCCCTATATTGCCCCTGCCTGGCACGTGACCGTCTCAATATTGGGGGCTCAGCCTGCCCACAAATATTGAGGAGGCCCAAGCCCCTCCTGCCCCCTATAATTGCTGCCCCCTGGTTTGAGCAGAGACCTTTCACTTCATTTTGAGGTGAAACCAGAGATACAAGGAAATAATAAGATCAGCCCATCTCATGGTCTTGGAATGAAAGCTGCCCATGTTAACCAATGATGACATCCAGGATTTTAGCATAGCTGTGATCTGGAAGCAATGTATCTTCCAACACCCACACCCCAATCCACAAAAAGCAACCCCAAAGACTTCATTGCCTTTCTAACTTGCCTTATTTTTGTGGATTTTTATTTTTTAAAGCTATTTAAACCTGGTTAAAATGGCCCCATCAATATCAACACTGCTGTCACCTTCCTTTGCCTCCTATTTTCAGGAAGGGAGACTTGTGCCTGTGAGGGAATAGCTGACATCAGAACTCTGCAGTGGATTGCTCTGCTACTATGGCAGGCTAGAAGGGGGGCTGAAGTTGGTTTCTGCAAGAAAATACGTCTTGTTATGGTAAATATTATTCTGAAACCTCCCTCACACCCTTTCTCAGTTCAAATCCAGGACTCCTTCATATGCAGAAGGCTTGCACTCCATTTACTTATGTGTAGATGCCGTGCACATTTGTATCTTTTCAAAGCAACCCCTCCCTGCAAAAACCCACCCTCTCTTATCCATTTGAAATAAGACCCAATTTAAAAAACAGTATGAATTCATGCCTTTACTGCTAACTTTGGTTTTGAAGGAGAGGTGTGCTACATAGCCCTATCAGAACTCAGCTAAAATCCTGGATTTCTTCATTAATTTCTACAGGCACTCCTTCCTAAGGGGAGGGGGGGGGAAACAACCTCAGCAGCTCAGTGGGTGAAGTTGAGCCTTGTGGGTGAGTCTAACTATTAAGTCTATGGGTGGGACGACTGTGGAACTTTATTTCCCTGCTCAGTCAAGCCTTCCTACACAGTGCCACTTAGTAATTACAATCAATATTACTGCTCTTGAGAAATGACATACCCTCCAACATTTCTCTGATGAAAATAGGGACGTCCAGTGCTATTTTTCTAGAAAAAAGAAGTGCCGCAACTCACCACAAACACCTCTGTCATTCTCTTAGAATGGCAATGGCGCCCACCTAAGAGGTGAGTACTGGCTGAAAAAAGCCCTGGGGACATCTTATTCCATACCCTCCAACATTTCTCCGATGAAAGTAGGGATGATCTAAGGAAAAGCGGGACATTCCAGGATTAAATCAGAAACCGGGACGGCTTCTGTAAATCCAGGCCTGCCCCTGGAAATTAGGGACAATTGGAGGATCTGATATTACTGTGATTTAATTATTCTGTCGATGCTATTAGTCACCTTGAGTTTCCTTTGTGGGGGAAAGGTGGGGGTATATAACTTGATTGAATAATATTAGAATGAAGTTCATTGGTGTGATTGCCAAGCTAAGGCCCAGCTCAAAGATAGGCTGACACTTTTGTTGGCTTCTGTCACTTTTCTCCCCCTTTCCCTTCTCTTCCCCTAGACCTCTTATTAATCTATATTCTCTGTTTTCTCTCACACCTGATTTCTTAATATTTCCTCAGTTGCATGCTGTGCTGAGTGTATGTGATCTCTTGTCATACCAGCTTTTCTATTCAGTGATGTTTTAATGATTTGTTTAAATCCCTCTCTTCAGGGCGAGATCAGTATTTCCTTTCCAACTGACTCTACTGACTAAATTGCAGCCTCTTGATTGTTTCCTTGGTAATTTTTTGAATCTGCAGCATTGACTAGCATCCTTTTGGCTGCTTCTAGGCATGACAAGGTAGGGCCTACAGGCCTCTGGTGTCACAAAGGTGTCCTTAGAAGACCTGAAACTGCATGATTCTGGTTTATTTGGGTTAGCCCAAACTGATGTCCAGCAGGAGCCAAGAACTAAATTCTATCTAATTATCTCACTTCTGATGGGTAAAATAATACCTTTAAAATTGTGTTTTTATGTATCCTACCTCTGCACCGGGGTGCTCGAAGCAGCTGGCATGGGGTTTCACCCTATTTCATCCCCACAGGTAGGTGATTGGACTAAAGCACTCAGTGGATTTTGCTACGGAGCAGGAATTTGTACCTGGGTCTTCCCAGTCGAGTGCTATGCCCAATATACATAACCTAATTTCACATTGTGGATTTTCACCACCCCACTGTTGCTCTTTTGCTCCTTATTTCAGGTACTTCTGTTATCCAAGTGACAGCTACAGATGCTGATGATGCTAACTATGGCAACAGTGCCAAAGTTGTTTACAGCATCCTTCAGGGCCAGCCGTACTTCGCAGTGGATCCAGAAACAGGTGAGAATGTCTATTGACTTGGCTTTCTTTTATTTATGCCAGCTCTGCTTTATTCTAATTATCTGGAGTTGTTGTCAGTCCTTTTAGTATTTCTTTCTTATATTTCCCCCCATTTTTCTTTTGTTTTTTCAAAGGTTTTTCATTGATATATTCATATACAGTGGTACCTCTGGATGCGAACGGGATCCGTTCCAGAGCCCCGTTTGCATCCTGAAGCAAACGCAGCCCGTGTCTGCGTGTGTGTGGGTCGCGATTCACCACTTCCCCGCATGTACGTGACATAATTTTGAGCGTCTGCGCATGCGCGAGCAGCGAAACCTGGAAGTAACGCGTTCTGTTACTTCCGGGTCACCGCGGGGCGCAACCCAAAAACGCTCAACCCAAAGCTACTTCAACCCGAGACATGACTGTACTATTTATGATCATCTGTTATTTGGTTGGAGCAGTTACTGCTGACTCCACCTTTTTTGGGGTGGGCAGAGGGGTCCTTGGGCAAGGCATGCTCTGTGGCCCCTAGTAACCTGGAAGAGGCAGACTGAACAAAAAGAGCAGCACTGGCCCGAGTTTAAGCCCTGGGAGTGGACCAAAGTGGAAACCTCAGCAGTGAGGGCCGGTCCCTGGCCTCGCCCCCCTAAGCCACCATGGATTGGCGCAATTCAAACCAGGGCTTGGTGGGAACTCTGCAAGCATCGTGGAGGTCAGGGTAAAGGGCCAACAGCCCAAACAAACATGATATGGCTTCGAGGGAAGGCAGGAGCCATCATGCCAGGTTGCAAGTGCTGCCCACCATTGGACCGGGTAAACGGGCATTCTTTGGTTGGAGAAGTTACTGCTGACTCCATCTTTGCAGGGGCACAGGGGTCCTTGGACAAGACGTGGAAGAGACAGGTTGAACAAACAGCAAATTTCCTCATAATGTCTCTTCTTGTGTGTGTTGCACAAAATAACAACAACAATGCTTTTTGGTTGGAGGGATATTTGCTGATTTCAATCCCCCATCAAATGCCCAGTTTGCATCCTCTTCTTTAGCTGGCTCTGTGACAAAGCCATACTGCAGCCACACTGTGAACTATAGAAGGACAGCTGATTCGTAAACCTGGTTGTCTGGCTTCATTTGCATATCATTTACATGAGCGTGGCAAATGCCAAGCCGCAGCTGCTGGATGCTGCATCGGCTGTGTGATATTTTGGAATAGCTGATGCAAAATGAGAGCAAGAGGCAGGGAATGGAACCTTCTGAGCCAGCTCAATAAAAAATCATGACCCACTTTCAGAAACCATACAATTTGGGGGAAAAAAAGAGGAAGGGGGGAAAATGCCCTGTGATTTCTAAATTGCACAGAGCCCAATCAGAGCAGAAATGATGAAATTGATAATGGGTGGGAAAAGTGCATTGAAATGAAGGAAGCTGCATGCTGTTTTCCTACCATCCCAAACCCCACCTTCTCATTCCATCCTGGCTGTTCTAAGAACCATCAAGGTTAGGCAGCCATCTTTTTTGGGGGGTGGGGGACTATTTCCTCTGGTTAGGTCTTCCCATACTGAAAAATGACAAAGTACAGCAAAATGGCTTGAAGAGTGGAAGAGTGAACTGTATTGCTTCAGACTGTAGTTGGTGGGTACTGGTTTGGATTGCTGCCCCTCCCTGGTGTAACAATATGGCACATCCTTTTCCTTGATGTGTGCATTTCCTATTTACATGCTCTTTTTTTTTAATGTGGTCCCTCCTTAACTACAGTCTGAACTGTTGTTGTTGTTAGTGCTTTTAAAAAAAAAGTTTAGGGGGAACTCTCATTTTCCTGCTCATATTGAAATACTGCCCCTAAGTGAGGCCAAACTTAGATTCACAAAATGTTTAGGGGTATGTGTACCCCTGCATCCCCCCAGAAAAAAAGCACTGATTATTATTATCCCTCCACCATATTCAGCTGCATGTATAGTTTCAGTCCCTGCCATGATTTTGGAGAGGGCTGCAAACTCCTGTTCATTGCAGCCTTTCATCCTAAATGGAAAAATAACCACCAGTCAAAGTTGTTGTTGTTTTCAGAAAGCTTTCATTATGACAGATGTAACCATTTTTGTTTTTCCCCCCCAGAAGGATAATTACATTGATTTAGTGCCAATTTTAAAAACACTGAGTAATGGGAGCTTCTTGCTTCCCTCTTTTCTTGCTGTGACATTAAACTAGTCATGGACTGAAAGCCTTATTTCAGTGCATACACCTTCAATTTTGTTTATTTACTGTGGATTAACTGGCACAGCATATCTGACACAAATCCATTTTAATACTCTCCTTCGACCTACTCCCACCTTCAATCTCATATTTCCTCCCCCTCTTCTCTTCCCTATAAGGCATCATCAAGACTGCTTTGCCTGATATGAGCCGAGAAAACCGAGAGCAGTACCAAGTGGTCATCCAGGCAAAAGACATGGGCGGCCAGATGGGCGGATTATCAGGAACCACAACAGTGAACATCACGCTGACCGACGTCAATGACAATCCACCTCGATTCCCCCAGAGTATGAACCATTTAATACTTCAGATGTGTTCAAAAAGCCTCTTTAAACTCTGTAGTTCAAGCTTCACCATCTGGGGACGTAAATGCAGATGCAGTTCTGATGTTGCAACTATTTAAGGTCACACAGGAACATACATACATACATACATACATACATACATAATACATACATATATAATATTTCCAAAGGAAATAAACAATGTTAACTCCCATAATAGTGTTAGGTCTACAAGCAAAAACAAACAAACCAACAAAAGCTAGAGGTGCACAAAGCTTTGCTGCTTGTAGAATTATAATCATAATTATTTATTATTTTATTATTTATATGCCGCCCATCTGACTGGGTTGCCACAGCCACTCTGAGGGGCTTCCAACAAAATATTAAAAACACAATAGAAAGTCAACCGTTAAAAACTTCCCTAAACAGGGCTGCCCTCAGAGGTCTTCTAAAAGTCAAATAGTTGTTTATCTGTTTGACATATGGTGGGAGGGCATTCCACAGGGTGGGTGCCACTACCAAGAAGGCCCTCTGCCTGGTTCCTTGTAACCTTGTTTCTCTCAGTGAGGGAACCGCCAAAAGGCCCTCGGCACTGGACCTCAGTGTCCAGGCTGAACGATGGGGGTGGAAACGCTCCTTCAGGTATACTGAGCAGAGGCCATTTAGGGCTTTAAAGGTCAGCACCAACACTTTGAACCACTACCAAGAAGGCCCTTTGCCTGGCTCCCTGTAGCTTCACGTCTCACAGTGAGGGAATTTCTAGAAAGCCCTTGGAACTGGACCTCAGCGTCCAGACTGGACAATGTAGGAGAAGACAGTCCTTCAGGTACACAGGGCCCTGAAGAGTCAGGTGATAGCTTTAAGCCTGATTCTACACAGCTCATAAACCATGAAACAGAATGCAGCAACTCCAATATATTGTGACCTGCCAAATGTCCAGTTTTTATTTTTAATCCCAGGCATGAAGCAAAACCAGGACATTTGGCCGCTGACGTGGGCAAAAGGTTGCATTCTGCTTGCTGGGAATCTAACTTGTGCACAATCTAGGTCACATCCCAGTCATATAACTAAATAGCCACTACTGTCCTTTTCCATCCCATGTGGTTCACAAACTGCACAGTACTTGATGGTGGTGCTGTGGCAAAGGGGAAGTTCTCAAAACTTTGCACCCAGGAGCTGCAACCAGCATGATGTGCCTGATTGCTGCAGCACATGGGCTCATACGCACACATGGATGATGCAGCAATGCAAATCACAACAGCTCTCATATTCAGGCGCTTATTCTCACAAATGGAGCCACAGGCATTGTTGTTAGGCTGATCGGAAGGTCAGTGGTTCAAATCCATGAACGGAGTGAGCTCTCTTTGCTCTGTCCCAGCTTCTGCCAACCTAGCAGTTGGCAGTGCAAGTAGATAAATAGGTACCACTGTGGTGAGAAGGTAAATGGAGTTTCTGTGCACTCTGGTTTCCATCACAGTGTTTAGTCCTGTTGGCCACATGACCTGGAAAGCTACCTGTGGACAAATGCCTGCTCCCTCGGCCTGAAAGCGAGATGAGTGCTGCAACCCCATGGTTGCCTTTGGCTGGACTTAACAGTCCAGGGGTCCTCTACATTTTACCTTTTGTACCCCACCCTGGTGCTCTTCAAAAGCCACAAAGCCCAACTAAATTAAAACTTTGTAACCTATCGGCCGCTCTCTGCTTTCTACTATTTATCGGTTTTGTTCACTTTTTTATCATGCTTATAAAATATATGTATTCACTTCTCCTCATGACTTAGCTCAGAGGTCTGCTTAAAATGCAAGGGTGTGATAGAGTAATTAATCATACTGAAGTTGGCGAACCCAAAGTAGGCTAGTATCACATATATTTTGCTGTAGTGTATGTCACTCAGTGACAGTCTCATAAAGACTACATATTGGAAGGTACCCATAAAGAAGCTTTGATATCAAGGCTGCTGTTGTTGGGTTGTTTTTTTTTTTTTTTAGCTCTTAGTCTTCCCTGTGGCTTCTTTGTGAGCACAAAAGAAATAAGAGCCTATGGAGATTGGTGTGCCTTCTTTTTAAGGTCTTAGATTATTTTAGTTACAGCCTCAAATAACAAGTAAGTGTGCCCTTTATTCACTGGCATATCAAATCACTAAGAGTCAACAAACGTATTGTGGCATAAGCTTTTGTGCACCTGACAAAGAGGGGTTTGACTCACAAAGGCTCATGTCATCATACAGTTGTTCCACTATATGAAAACTCAGTTTTCATATCCTGACAGCTGCTTTGTTTGTGGAAAAACCTTCTTGGAAAGAGCTAATTTAGAGTGGAGATTGAAAATGAGTGTTTTCAACTTTTCTTGCCCAGCGTTACTGTTGCAAGGTACAAACCCCTCCCTGCAAATTGCTGTCCCTACCAAGAGGTTCCAGGTTCTCGCACACATTCAGATACATACAGTGGTACCTCTGGTTACGTACTTAATTTGTTCTGGAGGTCCGTTCTTAACCTGAAACTTCTTAACCTGAAACACCACTTTAGCCAATGGGGCCTCCCGCTGCTGCTGCACCTCCGCCGCACGATTTCTGTTATCATTCTGAAGCAAAGTTCTTAACCCGAGGTACTATTTCTGGGTTAGCGGAGTCTGCAACCTGAAGCGTATGTAACCTGAAGCATCTATAACCCAATATACCACTGTATGTTAGATACCCTGCACAAAGAGAAGTGACTCAAGGGAAAGATTTGTAGCAGAAATACTGTGGGTGGAGAAAGGGAAGCATACCCTCCTGCTGCCACTTATTTGTCTAAATCAGCCCACTAAAATTTATTTTCTGAAAGGAGGGTGGCTGTTTGGATTTTGAGTGTAACATCCAGCTCAGGCTTTATCTGAACTCTACCTGTGAGGGCAGGGCCAGTGTCAGAAATAGACAGTGTTGGCCACTACAGTGGCCTACATCACAGCAGATGGGCAGGGATCACAGCAAGATAGGACCTTATACCACGGTCACACCCCCCCCATATATTTAAAGCACTGTTAAACTACTCTAACGGTCATGGCTTTTTGCAAAGAATCCTGGGAAGTGTAGTTTGTTAAGGGTGCCAAGAGTTGTCAGGAGACGACTTGCAGTTAAGGGCTCCTGCACCCTTAACAAACTGCACTTCCCAGGATTCTTTGGGAGAATGTGTGTCAGTTAAAGTGACATAAGGTTGCTTAAAAGTGATGGTGTGCTCTTGGTATAAGTCAGCTTCCTATGTTGCAGCGTATGGTGTGGCCATGACCCAAGGCAATTTTTTTGCTCCCTCCAAAAGAGTATTGTCGACACTGATTGGCAATGGCTCTCCACAGTTACAGACAGGGCACATTCCCAGTGAAATCTGGAGCTGCCAGAGATTGGACCTGAAATCTTCTGCATGCAAAGCACATGCAATACCAGTGAGCCCTCGAGCCCCTTGACTTTCTCCTCCTTCCTATCATTGCTTGTTCACCTGTCCTCTTTGAGCATGCCAGCAAGGGCAAGACATAAGAGAAAGAGCCTCATCTTCCACTTGACTTGAACTCTGTCAGTTATACGGATTGGGCAAAGTGCATGTATCGCACTGGCGGCAGGTGGGCCCATTCAGAGGAGGCACCCACCCTACCCCCCTTCCACCCGATTGACTACACACTTGCACATATGTAACAGATCCAGGGGATCATTTATCAAACACATCTTCAAAGTCCTCGGTTCTAATCTTGACTGACCATCGAACAATCAATCTTAAGGGTTATATGTGGACTGCCCTTCTTCCTCAGAGACCTATATCCAGGTGTGTTAATTATTTTTGTTGCTGAGTAGGCTAGCTGTGCTTCTCCCCATTCTACTCCACCTGAGAAAAGAGAGGAGTAGGGATTATTTTAGAGTCAAGAAATTGGCTATTAAGAGTCAGGTAGGGGTTACTGAACTGGAATAACAATCAGAGTGTTAGTGGCAGATAATAGGCTCTCAGGAAGGACAGCTTTCTTACACATTCTGGAAAATGTGTTTGTACCCATCCCAGAAACTCATCCCCCTATCATCATTACATGTATCCGGGAGAAGAGTCAATTCCACCATTACTCTTCTTCCCCCACATTATAAAGCAGGTGGAAGTCAAAGGAATTTGTAACATCCAGCTATTCTGATACCGGTCCAATATTAGGGATTTGTGAACCAGCTTTTTGGAGCTAAATTTACAATCCCAATGCCTTCTTCCATTCTTATTCTTATTTACCCACTTTGTTACCCGCAAAGTTAAGATGGATGTACATAGGAGCAGAGTAAACTGCCTTATACTGAATTAAATCATTGGTCCAGATAGTCTATAGTGACTGGCAGAGATTCTTTCAGGATTCCAGACAGTATCTCCTCCCTGGAGATGCTGAGAACTTAATCTGGGACCCCATGCATGCAAAACAGATGCTCTACCACATGACAGGTCCTAAATGAAAATGCACTCTGCATTCACATAGATTTCCTTCTTCAAATTTCCCTCTGTTTGCCTAAGAATTTAATTTTCTGAAACAAAGTTTCCTTGCGGGTTTATTTTAGTGATTTTGGAACAAATGTCTATGTGCTAAAAAAATGCAAAATCAGCACAGAGGATTGCCAGAGCATCTCTCATCATCTCAGAACAATAATGAACCACATCTGCTTCTAGCAATAATTTCTCCCATTCTGTCTGAACAAAGCAGCACCCAGGTATAATATATGTGTGTGAGAGAGAAGGACAGGCAGACAGACAAAGATGGATGTGCATTGTGATCAGAGAACAGATATTTGGAGCCACCAAGTACGTAGATTCAAGAACTACAGCTGCCTTAAAAACTGGAGAGGCTCAGCTGCTACTTGCTTTTTCTCTATAAAAGTTCACATTTCCCCACTATCCCAGGAAATTTATTTACAACAAGGAAAATTCCCCTCACCTTGATAATCCATATTTAAATTATATGTAATGAGCAATACCTCTTATGTTCACTTCTGGTTATTATGCTCATAGTTGCCTTACCTTTCAAAAGAGTGCAGTGCTGACTTTAGACCAAAGTCTTCTTCCTGATTTTTTTTGTTTTCTGAAGGCAGCTAATGGGCACCTTGTATGCTGACTTAATTGTAGGTACAGCTCCACATCTCCCCCTAAAGGGCCCTTTCCCCTTTTACTAAATCTTGGTTGGATGCTTTTACAGGACTGGTATAGTGCAATCAAGTTGCTTCCTCTAATTTTAAGAAAAGCAGTTATTTTAACATTCAAAATGTGTCCCTTCTTACACCGACATTTTATCAGATTTCTTTTGTGCTGCTATGTATTTGCCTTCACTGATTTAGAGCTGTTTCAGCTTTGTCTCTTGCCAATTGAAATTCAAGCTCTTAACACCGAGTTGTGATTACATGGTATTGCTTCTGTTTATTGACTGTCTGAGCATGAGTTTAATTAGGTTCTTGGTGCAAATGCAGGTAGAAAAATACACCTTTCAAATCCCACTGTTTTTCAGTCATTGTGAAATTCCTTTGCTGCACCTGACATGATAAAAAAGGGCTGCGGCTGGACCCTCCCAGATGGTCATAAAACCGGATTAGATTTCTGTGTCAATCGCATTTGCTGCCATGCCCAAGCTGAGGTAATCAGCAAACAGCATCATCTCAAAAATTGTACTGCCATCATAGTTAAAAACCTGACAAAGAAGCAGCAGTCATCATTGAGAACATTTCAGACATGAGGCTGAGAGGCAACTCCACCATGACATTTTACAGGCCCCAATTATCAGTTCCCACTGAGGAATACCAGAAAGATCTACACAATCTGATGAAGGAATTTCCTACCAACATGCAAATCAAAAGCCATACATCTCAGGAGCCTCAACTAGATATTTTCTATTTGCTACCCAAACTACAGAAACCACAACACTTTAGGTGCCCCATAAGTTTAAGTTTCTGGTACCATCACAGATGGGGGGTTTGGATATATGAACTCTGTTTGCAGGCCATATGCCACCAGTAGTCGCGCTTGGTTCTGAATACAACCAACTTTCTGAGGAAATGACAATCCGGTGACAAGCTTCCAGAACACACTACCCTAGACTACACCAATATCTCCACAAGGATAGGATATAAGCCATCAGTAATATAATCCTAGATGGAGTTCTGGCCACCAAACTTTGCCACTTGAAACTCACATTCATTTCAGATTTAGGGAGAACATTTATCTTCAGATCAATGGCTCTGCCATGGGCACTCTTGGATGGACCCAAAGTATGCCAGCATCTCATGGCTGATTTAGAATACCCCATTCTCATCACCTGTCTCCTAAAGCCTCTCCTCTCCTTGAAACACACTATACCTATGTCTATATCATCTATCTATCTATCTATCTATCTATCTATCTATCTATCTATCTATCTATCTACCTATCATCTATCTATCTATCTATCTATATCTATCATCTATCTATCTATCTATCTATCTATCTATCTATCTATCTATCTATCTATCTATCTATCTATATCTATCTATCATCTATCTATCATCTATCTGTCTATATCTATCATCTATCTATCTACCTACCGTATATCTATATCTATATCTATATCATCTATATCTATATCTATATCATCTATATCTATCTATCTCTATCTATCTATCTATCTATCTATCTATCTATCTATCTATATCTATCATCTATCATCTATCCTGCCCATCTGGCTGGGTTTCCCCAGCCACTCTAGGCAGCTAATATCATATATAAAAACACCACACAACAAAACATCAAACATTTTTAAAAAACAAAATATCATTTACAAGCAACAAACAAATCAATCAATCAATAGGAATCAACAGCAACAACAAACAGTTTACAGTTATGCCCAAATTAAAATAACCACCAATGCCAACTAGACATTTAACCAACATCAAGCCAACAAAAACAAAATTGGAACCATTTAAAACATTTTAAAACATTTTAGCCAGTTGTCAGTTGCCACATTTATGACATCTTTATCATCTGGACTTATCAATAGAAGACAGTTTGAGCAGTTCTACCCAGATTTCAATAACCTTCAACCTGACATCAACTTGAGCCTTGACCTATTCAGACAGCAGGTTCACTTTCTTGAAACTACTGTAAAATTATACAATGGACATACAGTATAAGCATCACTATACATAGGAAACCAAATGTCTGCTACACCTCCTTACATGATTCCAAAGTGCATCCAGAACATGCACTACAAAAACTATCGTCTACACCCAATCTCTATGATATAATTGCATCAGCAATCTCAATCTCAATCTCTATGATATAATTGCATTCATGACACTCACAAGAGAGAAAAAAGTTACATCAGGCATTCATCAAACCACAGCACCTCCCTCATCCATTGATGTGGGAGATCAACCAAGCCAGAATGGTACTACTACAGGACAAACCTTGAAGAGAAAATGACAGAAATCCACTTGTCATTTTTTTATAGTTCCCAGCTGAAACCACTCAAACATAACCAGTGATCTATAGGCTATTGTCAGTCAATAGACACCTCAATTTCACAGGCCTTGGGTGGTAGGTCTGTACTTACAGAAAGCCCCAGACAACTACCCCAAAGCAACCACTCATCAGCAACTACAGGCCACATAACAGAGATCTGGGGCCAGACCCTGCAGTAAACCCAGATGCCAAATCTGTCCCTCTTTCTACTCTGGCAACACTATTACACTATCTAATTGTGGATTGTGCCAGTGACACAATCAGTTGTTCATTCACCTGCTCATCTTCCAGAGTGATATATGTTATCTCCCAGCAGTGTCTTTCAGCATTCTGCATAGGACAAATAGCCCAGTCTCTACACAAAAGAACCAATTAATGTGTTCCAGGAAAGCTTATGAAATAATAAATATACTGTAATAAATATAGTGCCACAACACCCTTTCTTGTATCTGCTGCAACATGCTACCATGGCTACCACTCTGTAAACCTCGTAACTTCAGACTGCACATGGACACAGTATATTTTAAAATATGTATTTTAGTATAAAAATAACCTTATAAATATTGCCTTATATAAACACACAAACCCAAAGAAAACTAGAACATCCTCAGGAGTTAGTCAAGTCCTCTCCTTCATGTTCTCCTTTTGTACATAGAGGGAAGTTTGGGGTTTTATATGACGGACCACTAAGAAATAGACCCTCTTACATGCACAATGAACCAGAATGTTCCATACCTTTTCGTCTCTCACTTTGCTCTGCACAAAGTGATCTTGACTTTATCAACATAGTTTGTTCTGAAAAGAAAAGAACAACCAATGCTTCGTTGGTGACATTCCAAAGTCTTCATTCATGACCTTTAGGACTGTGGCCCACAGACAGATCACAGAGTACATCAGACCTCAAGTACTCATGTAATCAGTGCTGGATTTACGTTTAAGCTAAGCAAGCTATAGCTTAGGGCCCCACTCTCTTGGAGGCCCCCAAAAAATTTAAAGGAAAAAAACCTGAATGTTCCTTTCTAAAGTATAAGATAAAAAACAAATAAAACCTACAAACAGCAACAGTGTTTTCTGTTCGGAGGTCCCTATGATGTAAGTAATGGGCCCCGCCTGCCAGCCTGCTCCCTAAAATATCACTGGTTTGCTCATTTCTATATATAGGGTATCTACATTCTGTATGGACTGGTTGCATACTTCTTAATTGTATTTCAGTTCAACAATTACTTTGATAAAATACATATTTTGTTATGTGCTTTAGATACACCAAGCAGTGGAGGGCACCAGGCAGAGAGTCCGGGGAGAGTCCGGGTAGGGGAGAGCGGGGAAGTAAGTGAGGTGGAGCAGGGACTTGGTGCCTGTGCACCTCCAGCGCCCATCGGATGTGGGAAGGCTCTGGATGCTTTCCTGCAGTCCGGAGCTCTCTCCACTGGCTGTGCGACATACCACCCCCTCGGTTGTGTGGTGTGTGCTTGCATCCCAAGCTCTGCGTATAATAAACATGACTCTACCACCGCTCCCCCCATCCACTCTACCTCAAAAGATACCTGTGCTCGAGGCTACACACTGCAACTGCTGCCCCCAGCGCCCCTCCCTCCTTCCCCTGCTTCTCCATACCTTGCACAGAGCCTGCCTCCTCCTGCTGCCCCCACCAACTCTGCACTCCATCACATGAACCCTGCCCGATCCCCTCCCAGTCACACTCTCTCTCCCCCCTTCCTCTCCAAGCAAGGACGGCGAGACTGCGGCTGAGTGAGCGCACTTCTTAAAAAGGGTCAACAACTCTGGGAAACGGGGGGGGGGGGTGGCGGGCGCTGGAGGGATCTTTGCACCACAGCACCGGATATGCTTAAGACGGCCCTGGTGATCAACAAAGCATCTGCTGTAACACTGGGCTACAAACTTCAATGTCCACATGTGTAGAAGCTTCTCACTTTCTTCTCTGAAGGGAAATGCTTATTTGTCTGCATTGTAGGCCTTCTATATTACAGTGGTACCTCTAGATGCGAATGGGATCCGTCCCGGAGCCCTGTTCACATCTAGAAGCAAACGTAACCAGTGACAACACGTCTGTGCATGTGCGCATCACTTTTCACTGCTTCTGCGCATGTGTGTGACATCATTTTTAGCGTCTGCGCATGCGCAAGCAGCGAAACCCGAAAGTAACGTGCTCTGTTACTTCCGGGTTGCCATGGAGCACAACTCGAACATGCTCATCCTGAAGCACATTTAACCCGAGGTATGACTGTATATGCTAAAACAATCTCCTGAATATGAAAGAAAATGAGGAAAACCGTGGGCTTATAGACCCCTGTGCATGCATCTGAACTCCTGCATAACTGGCTGATTGCTATGTAGCATCCAGGACTGATTTATTCCCAGTGTCAGAAACATGACGCATCTCCTCAGTTCTGAGATTGGATTGAAAAAGAGAACTCAAAATAGAAAGAGAAATTGCCCCTTTGTTTCCATGCCTTTTGATCAAAGTAGACATGATATATTCATTCGCTTAATTTTTAGCTCACATTTCAGTTCAAAGAACATCTCCAGCGTAGTTCCTAGAAAATAAAATTAGGCTTTCTAAACCATTCAATTATTAAAACAGCTAAAATATCCAATTACCATATGCAATTCAAATCACGAATCAGCCACAGCAAAAATAAACAGGAGCACAAAGATATTCATTATCAACTAACTCAAGACTTTAAGAAACAGAAATCTTCCCACCCTGGTTCAGCTTCTTAATGCAGAGATGAGTTATATTGGTAGATTTCCTTAGGCAGGGAGTTCCACGGGGAAGAGACAAATACTGAAAAGACACTGATTCTTTTAAGTGCCTCATGGGCACAAAAATCTGTAGAGCCCAAAGTAGGGCGAAATCTAATGACCTAATCATACAAGGAAGTTCATATAGGAACAAACATTCCCTTAACAGCGAAAGCCTATGCATGCTTATTCAGGAGCATGTCCAATATTATCCAATGGAACGTGGTCGCATATATGTGGGCACAGAATGTCAGCCTGGCAGAGCAATGCCAGACTTGGGCTGTGTGGCTTGGACAGAGGTGCTGTCAGGGGCGTCTTACCCATAGATGCTAGGGGTGCGGGGCACCCAGGTGCCGGGCTCTCAGGGGCACCAGGCCGTGAATTCAGGGCCTGAGAGTTGAGTCTGGGGAAGAGCCCGCCCATCTGTCAGTCGGAGTGCCGCGGTGGGCTCTTCTGCTGTGTGCAGCTGTGCGCTGAGGGTTTGGGGCTGACTGAGCCAGCAAGACACTGAGCCAGCCAGCCTACTCCGCCCTCCTGCATGCCTGGGGATGGGCAACCTGGGGGGGGGGGGCAGATCTTTGCACCCTGGTGCCAC
This sequence comes from Podarcis melisellensis, assembly GCF_964234715.1. Taxonomy (NCBI): domain Eukaryota; kingdom Metazoa; phylum Chordata; class Lepidosauria; order Squamata; family Lacertidae; genus Podarcis; species Podarcis melisellensis. Next base: position 70,042,248 of record NC_138539.1, read on the forward strand.
ATATGCTTAAGAGAGCCCTGGGTGTTGTCCCCTCCACCAGCTAAACCAGCCTCCTGCTAGCCACTACCAACAAAGTGACACAAGCCTCGGTACAGCATTCCCCTACAAACAGGTATGTGGCAGTGCCATCAGCAGGATTCCCACTCCAGAAAACAGCAAGTGGTCTTGAAGCCAGGCCTTCTGGAGGCAGGGTGAGGCTGAGCTGGCCTGGGATCCATTGGATCCCAAGCTGAGCACACCGATGTCAAGTGATGGCAGCGAGCCCAATCGCTGTGCCAGCTTGCAAACAATTGTTCCATCATGAGTTGTAAAGGTGCATTAACAGTGGCAAAACCCCACCCTCTAGGGACAGAAGGTTTGGATTGTGCTATAAGAAATTTTGGGCTGCTGTGATGTTGTGCATCCTTCACTTTGTATGTGAGCACTCAGCTTTTCCTCAGAAGTCCTGAGTGACAACTTGGATCTTTACAAAGGATTGTTTGATCTAGGCAAGTTTTCCAGATGTACTCAGATTTCCCCTACAACTCTGAAGGCAACCAACGTTAAAAGTGAGCAAACTGCTATGCTCAGGTTTCTAATTAGAGCCCTCATACTGAATTTCCCACTGCTTGCTTGGAAAGCTGATCTTACTTTGAACTATGTAATATCCACACAGATCAGCTGAATGTTACCTGACTTTACCCCATCCCTGAGCAGAAAGGTAACAAACCCTACTGAGAAATTTGGGCTTATTTACATTAAAAAGAGAGGACTTCTTTTTAAAAGTCCAACACGTGTGTTGCCTGAAGAGAGCCATCCAAAACCACCTCAGATTTTGCTTCAGGCAAAATCCAGTGGCAGTTCCATTTCCAAGATCTACCAGTTTCTGAGGCTATGTAAACTAAAGAAACCATTCTTGCTTTTAGATTTAATTTTCAAAATAGGGGGCGGAGATCATTAATGGCACTAGACAGTTAGTGCCGTAACCACTGCAGGGTTCCTATTTGCATTTGAATTTCTAAACATTTGCAAGAAAAGTAGCAGTAAGAGGCTTTTGAAGCAGCACAATCTTTTCCCACCACAAGAAAAAAAATCTCTTGTCTCTGACAGGTACTCCTTACCACTGTGTTCAGATTAACTCTTGCCTTGTGGTGCTTTCCTCAACTCACCAGGCCACTGAGGAGCCTTCTCTGTTTCTTCTCGTAGCATTTTAAAATTATGTATGCAGATGAAACACCTATGAATATGTGCACACTCTCTCACACAAGTTTCTTGTGTTGTTGTTTTATTTCCCAGGCACATATCAGTTCAGCTCCCTGGAGTCTGCAGCACTCGGAACTTCGCTTGGCAGAATAAAAGCCAATGACCCCGATATGGGTGAAAACGCTGAGATTGAGTACAGCATAGCTCCCGGCGATGGATCGGACATCTTTGATATCATCACTGACAAGGACACACAGGAAGGGATTATAACTGTCAAAAAGGTTTATTTTTCCTCCTTCTCTTTTATTGGACTTAGCACTCCAGGTCTTAGGGTGTGTGTTTTCTCCCAGACAGGAGGGAGGAGAAGGTTCCCTGTGAGGTCAGCTGCAGAGAAGCTAGCATATTATGTCTGTTCTTCTTCTTTTCATTGCCAGGTAACCGTTAAACTTCAGAACTTGTGGTATGGGGTTTTTTTGTTTTGTTTTGAGTATGTCAGTTCACCTATAGAGATATCCTTGGGAGCTCAGGCCTGTCAGATGCATTCAGACATCCCTGCATGACAACTTCTGAAGGATGGATATGTCAGGGTAAGGGATGGTGGTTAGCTTCACAAAGCAGCCCACCAGGTAAACTCTTGCCGTTTGGTTTGCAGTGAATGGAGACAGCCAAACTATGAAATCTGGTCCTGAAGATAGAGGTCTGAAGAATTCCAGCCTCTAATGAGCACATTGCATGGGCAGCCTTTGGTCTACTAATGAGACCTTCCCTGCTGCCTGGACTCTGTCAAACAGATATATATATATATATATATATATATATATATATATATATATATATGTATAAAATGTGAACACACATAAATTTAATGTGGCCTTATGGCTACTGCTTTTCCTTTAAAAAAGATGGGCACAAATTGAAATCGTGTCAGCAATATTTGGGTTCTAAGGCTTCCTCTCATCTTATTAATAAATATTTTGATGGGATCTTAACCGTCTCAAGCTTTTGGGGGGATGCCTCTTCCCTGTGTCCTTCCTGCATGCCTGTTGGCTGTCTTCTCCACTCAAATAGAGAAGGAAACACCTGCAGGTCAAGAAATTCTGTGGGCAAATTCCTGTAAGGAACTGCTGGCCCAGGGCATCTGGTTTCAGGTCTCTCTTGATTTCCCATTGGCTAGTGTACAGATGACTTCTACTCACAGATTATCTTTAAAAAGTGAGAGAAAATAATAATAATTTGTGTGCCAGAGCAAATCTATACCCTGTCTCTCCATAGTGCAAGGAGGTTGCGGGATAGACATATTATTTATCTTCAACAGTGTGGTATGTGCCTCTAAACTACAGTATGTGTTATAGCTCGCAGCTAGGCAGGAGTTAAATTGCATGCACATTAGAATATATGGACAGATTTCTGCTGTAGTGGGGACCACATGCCCTACCATGGGCATAGCCCAGATTTATGGGGGGCAGCAGAACTTTTTTGGGAAAACAATGGGATATATGTGTCTAATCCCATTAGTTATCCCATTAGCACAATGAATCCCACATGTGCATTGATACTTCCTCTCTCTCTTCTCCCTGTTCACACCTGCGCCCCCCTCCAAGACTGTTCTAGGATTTCCACACGCCCAACCCTCCAGAGCTGATTGGGTGGGTGGAGAGAAGAGGGAGGTGAAGTCCTATTGCACAGGCAGAAGTCCTTAACACTAGCAGGAAAACTTCATTGAATTCAACCCTATGAGATTACAAGAGAGTAGGAACCCAAAGCATAGGTTACCCATAGACTACTATAACTCTTCACTGGTTCATATATTGAGCTAGAACAACACTGCAGTAGCTCTCCACTATACAGATGGACCCTGCTTGAACTGTGCCCTTCACACAAGCCAAATCCATCCAAATGGAAAGCCTAGAGGAGATCATGTGAGATGGAGCATGGTCTGCCTAATCCAAGTCCTCACAGGGCAGGCCGAGTTCATATTGGAGGCTGTGTGGAGAGTAGCTTGCACTACACTGCTCCTTCACCTCTGACAATTCACCATCATCTCCCAAGGAATGTAAGAGCCATAGTAACAGTCACCCAATTAAATTCACAAGTTTAAGTGACAGCAAAGCAGGAACAGTTTTACTAAAATTCCAGTTGCCTTTCTGGGTTTGGGTTCACTTTGTCAGTACAACACCACATAGTTTTACACTGTAATTCCAAGGGCCAAACTAAATGTTAATGAATGCGCCATTCAAAACTCCATATTCCCTTTGTAATATTATTATGGGGGATTGTCAGTGGCATTTTCTGGGTTAAGTGGGTGAATAGGAGGAGATCTGGGCAAAGCTAAACATCCTCTTTTCTTTCCTGATCTTCCCCTGATGAACGTTTTTTCTCTCTTTGCTGAGTTCAGCTCTAGTTAAAAATGAGCATCCTGAAGGTGCCAAGATTTATCCTAAATGAGAACAATTTCTGGCTCATATATATATATATATTCCACTGATTGTTACAGGACTATGTTTAGAATGGGTGTAATTTTGAGTCAACAGCAATTAGTCATTGATTTTGTGGATTGCAGCTAATGGTGCATGGAACATGCAGTGTGTTTTGGCAGATCTCAGAGAGATGAAACAGTGATTTGTATTGATGGATATATAAGAACCAACACACCCACCCCAAACAAAACTTTTTAAAAATGCCACAGTAGGCAAAATTAAGTTGACGAGGAGCCTTTATCAGAGCCATTATTATTTCAGAGATCATTATTGCAGCAATTAAGGCTCCAATCCCTAAGCCCATTCACTTGGGTAAGTAAGTTTCATTGATTTCAATGGAATGTACTCTGAAATAAATACCGGAATTTTGTATGAGTCTGGTGCATAGGTTTTGAAGATTGGTATAACAAATACATAATGATACTTTGCTCTCACAAATTTACGCTGAATGGATGAATCAAAATTGTGAGTGTACTTCCCCAAGATGACATTGAAAACTTGGTTCACGCATTGTCTAACATGTTCGGGTTATAAGAAAAGTCTGAAAATGGGATATTATTCACCTCTCTGCTTCAAAATCTGGGACAAGAAATAACAGCCAGCAACTGCAACGCAGGCAAAGAGGAGATGGAAAGTTGCTTGGTGAGAGTTCCCTTTCACAAAATTTAAACTATGGAAGTATCTTCACAGTGGTAAATGGTATATCTGTTATTGTGGAAAGCAGGAACTAAAACTAAATGAGTCAAACATACTAGTACAGTAGTACCTTGGTTGTCGAACTTAGTCCATTCCGGGAGTCCATTCAACTCCCAGAACCATTTGAAAACCAAGGCGCTCTTTCCTATTGGCTGCAGAAGCTTCCTGCATTCAATGGGAAGCCATGGAAGCTGTGTCAGACGTTCGGCTTCCAAAAAATGTTCACAAACCAGAACACTCACTTCCAGGTTTGCGATGTTTGGGAGCCGATTTGTTTGAGAGCCAAGCCATTTGACAACCAAGGTACCACTGTACCTGGAAATGGGATGTCTCACGTAGGTCTTACAAGACTGAGGAAGGAGAATTTGCAGTGGGAGAACATACCTAGTGTTGCATTATGACTGAGCAGACCCAAGTTCAACTCCCTACACAGTTAAGAAGCTCACTGGGTGACCTTAGGCCAATCCAAATCTGTCAACCTAACTAGCCTCACAAATTCATTGTGAGGATATAATTAGAGGAGGCAGGAGTAGCTGCACCATTTTGAAAAGTGGGACATTGTATTAGTAGCTAGCTCTATGCCTTTTCCCCACTGCCTTTAAAAATTATCTAAGCACATTAACCCCTGCCAACCTAGCAGTTTGAAAGCACGTCAAAGTGCAAGTAGATAAATAGGTACCGCTCTGGCAGGAAGGTAAACGGCGCTTCTGTGCGCTGCTCTGGTTCCCCAGAAGTGGCTTAGTTGTGCGGCCACATGACCCGGATGCTGTACGCCGGCTCCCTCGGCCAATAAAGCGAGATGAGCGCCGCAACCCCAGAGTCGGTCACAACTGGACCTAATGGTCAGGGTTCCGTTTACCTTTACCTAAGCACATTAAAGTAATAACAAAAATTTACTAAGAGTAAAATGTGGCAAGATATTGCCTCGTTTATCGTCTTTCCCCCACAAAACACTGTCAGAAATTGAGAAAAGACCACTGAGAACATATTACCATGTCGTCACCGTCCCATCATTTTGTTGTGATGGAATAGAACAGTTGGGAAGCTGTCTTGGTGGATGATAGATAAGAACACAGTAATCTGCCTTATAGCAAGTCAGGCCATTGAGCCCATGTAGATCTGTATTATCTGCCCTGATTGGCAGCCACTCTTCACATTTCCAGTCTTACCTGGAGATGCAATGACTTGAACCTGGGACCTTTTGCATGCAAAATAGGTGCTCTACCACTTAGTAGTATGACTGGGCACAGGGCAGATAGAAATTTTGGAGTTAGCAAAAATATTTATAAAAAGTGGTTTCCAACAGTACTAGTTCTACTTTGATATCCTTCTGAAACGTAGTTGTTTTTCTATGTGACATTCTTTTCCATTTCTTCTCCCCCACCCCACCTTTGACTGCAAGCAATTAGATTTCGAAAAGAAGAATCTATATGTCCTAAAAGTGGAGGCAACCAACGTTCATCCTGACCCGCGATTTTTCTACCTGGGACCATTTAAGGACTCAGCCTTGGTCAAAATTTATGTGGAAGATATTGACGAACCGCCAGTGTTTAGCATACCTTCTAATTTACTAGAAGTAGATGAAGATGCCAGGGAAGGTAGTATCATTGGGCAAGTGGTAGCTCAGGACCCGGATGCAGCAAGGAACATAATAAAGTAAGTCAACTTCCACAAACAGTGCAAATAGGCATCAAGTGAGCAATGTCCTTGCATTTCTCTAACGAAAGAAAAAGAAAAAAGCGAAGCATAAAACCTTAAATCTTGCTTAACAGCTATTGTTGAAATCTTGTGATTTGAAGATATTATTGAAGTGCTTACTAATATCAATAAGGATAGGTCCACATTACTATAATTATTGCTATTAATGTCATCAGCATTTTATTATTATGTGTTACACTAAGGAGGTCAGAATGGATTATGTATGATTCTTGAGTGCCACTTTGAGCATTATTTGGAAAAGTGACATATAAAGTAAATTGGATGAAGGTAGCTCAAAAGTAGTCTCTTATCAAGGCAACTTAAAAGGCCAAAATCTTCAGTAGTAAAACTGCAACTTGTGATTTCCTAACCATTTTTCTAGACCAGTCCAAATATCACTTCTTTTTGAATAGTTATGTTTACTTCAGTGGAAATTCACATAGCTGTTTTGTTGTTACAGAGTTGTGAATTTCATTATTTGATGCATAACTCAGTAAGAATCTTGGTTCTTCAGATTGTGTTTATATTTTAAATGATATGTTCAGTTCATAGATTCATCTATTTCAGTTATAATATTACAGAGCTTTTACATCTGGCATTCAGTTTTTTGGATGTTTGGATTCTGGTTTCTTCCCATCTTTTACTGTAAGGTTCAACTCTATTTTGATGTAAAAATATTTAGTAACGTATTTTGGGTAGCACAGCAGTTAGATTGTGTGTGTGTTTGTGTGTGTGTGTACTTATATACTGGTTATAAAGTGCACTATTTTAAACCTCTGTTAAATGTTCAAAAAAATAATTAAAATCACAGTATGACTAGAAGACCAAGAGGCAGCCTGTGTTGTAATTTGACAGATATACTTTGGATCGGCACACTGATTTGGACAGAATATTCAACATCCACTCAGGAAATGGGTCCATATTTGTCTCAAAGACACTTGACCGAGAAGCGGCCCCATGGCACAATCTCACTGTCATAGCAACTGAAATCAGTAAGTGGCAGGTGCATCCTGTTGCATGGTTTTAAGTGTTTCCATATATATATATATATATCTGCACAATATCACACCCAGTACTGCAACAATATATTCTGGGCAGTATCCAACTAAATAGCTATGATAGTGCAGTGACTTTTAGCTGCACAATGTAACTTCCACACCACCCTAAATCTGCTCTGACTTTCCCCCCAACCCTCTGGAGAAGATTTAGTTGACATGTGCGGAGGTGTGGGGAGAGTAGCAGGTAGGGCAATTACTTCATACAGCTAAAAGTTGTTGGGCTAGTGTAAATGTTTTGTTAGACAATCCCCACATGTCACATATAGTACTGTAACAATATATGTCGTTTTAAAATTTTACAGATCCATGCAAAATGTATTGTTACAGTTTAACACTTAGACTGCAATTCTATGTACACTTCTCTGGGTGTAAGCCAGCTGGGTGTAAATGGGACTTATTTCTGAGTAGACATGCATAGGGTTACATTGTAAATCGTAAAAGAGAATATGCTGTTTATAGAACCACCCAGGGGTTGAAATGGTCTCTTGTGTGTTACTGTAGTTTTTATCAGGGGGTTCAATAACAACACCTAATATATCCTCTTATGAGATGTTTCCCCAGTCAATATTTAGAGGCCCTTTTGTGTATCTTTCTTGAGAGGACTAATAGATCTATTGCCAAACTGGTAGCAAAATATGTGTATGTTGTCATGTCTCTTAGATCTGCTCAACACTCTCTCTCACTCTCTTTTTATCTCTCTCACTCTCTCAGTTCTATTCTGGCTGTGGGAGGTAGAGAAAGAGTGATGAGGTTCATGTGGTGCTAATACATTGACAGAGCCAATTTGGTATTCTCACAGATGTGTTTGCACTGCATTGACCTCGTTTCTGCCTTATCCCACCCCCTCTGATTCTCAGTATGCAGCAGCCACATGAATGACCATAGGTCATGTGAACAGTGGCTCCCCACCAAGCCACCCACAACTGGTAACAGACCAAGAGTTTCAGCAATAAACTTATTTCCTTCTGAAAAATGAAGTCTCTGGCAGATGAAGATACAGGGGAAGGTTGGAACCCCAAACACCAGCCTTGCTCTGTTTTCAGATATAATGCACAAAACCTTGGTGACTTCATATATCTCCTTTCTTGGGAATGGAGGCTTCCCCAAATGGGAAAGTCTTCTGATCTGTGAAGGTACACTTTGGGCCTTCAGGCAGGAGACTACCCAGTCCCTGAGAAGGCAGAGCTTTGAACGTAGTAGTAGTGCAGAGAAAGTAAAAAGGGGGCAGGTTAGGGAAGCTCTGGTGGGCTAGCAGCTCAAGGACTTGCTGGGGAGAGAGTAGGGATGGGTGGTGCTTGTGTCCTCTTCACTAGCTGAGATTCAGATAACAGCCTTAATAAATAACAAGATGAAAGATAAAACAACAACAACAAGGTAACAGCCTTGTTAGACTGCAATTCCATTCCCCTGTTCTGCATATGAATGTACACATACACCCTTTGTTCCTTGACCCACCCCTCCAGGATTTTGGGAAAACTTGGGATGGCTTTTTAAAAATATAAATTATGTACTTCTGCAAACCTTGGGGTTCTGCCAGATATGCTGTTTCTTCCCTCTGGCATGGTGGGCGGTTTTTTGCTACATAAGGATCAGCACTCACACTACAATATCAGAAATAGTGGGAATTATGGTATAAGATTGTGGCTATTGTTTCTGTTTCAGGCAACCCCAAGCAAAGTACCCAGGCTCCCATTTTCATCCGGATTTTAGATATAAATGACCACGCACCAGAATTTGCCAAGTACTATGAAACTTTTGTTTGTGAAAATGCAAAAGCGGGACAGGTAAATGCATATTTACTGTTACCAACCAACTTGTAGATGAAATCTCAACACTTTCTGCACTTAGATCAATCCATAGTGGCAGTCTGACCCGTGCTTGATTGGTAGAGATGGAGGAAAGGGACATATTTTTGAATCCCTCTAATTCACACATTTTGTTTGTCTAAGCATTTTGATTTCATCTCTTTTATAGCTGACCACACTGAATATTTGATAAAAAGGCAGTATGTAAAATTATGATAATAGTTGAATATGTGTGCTCCTTTGAGAGGAAGAGTGGGATATAATTACTACTGCTGCTGCCGCTGCTACTACTACTACTACTACTACTACTACTACTACTACTGTAATAATAATAGACATAACAACATCTTACAACTGTGGGAAAAAAATACTGAATTAATTGTTCCATTCTATAAACCAGTGGTTCCCAATTAGCTAAGCACTGCAGACCCCGTTTTCAAGGGCCAAACCATGGATCCCCTACTTTTCAAAATTTTGATATCTCTATGGTAGTTTTTGTTATGTATTATAAGAAATAATAATTATAATGTGAATGGTGCCATGGACTCCCTGGGGTCCACAGACCACCAATTGGGAACTACTGCTCTAAACTGATACGTGTCTAAGGCAGGGGTAGTCAACCTTTTTATACCTACCGCCCACTAATGCATCTTTCTGGATGGTAAAATTTCCTTACTGCCCATCAGTGTTCGATGGAAGGAGGATTCAGCTTGTGCCATAGAACCCCCTTCCACCCACCTGGAATCCTGAAACGCCCACTAGTAGGGACCAGGCTGACAACCCCTGGTCTACGGACTATACAGTCATACTTTGGATTCCAAACACCTCGGTACTCGGATGTTTTGACTCCCAAACGCTACAAACCCGGAAGTGAGTGTTCCAGTTTGTGAACGTTCTTTGGAACCTGAACATCCGACGGGGCTTCCACAGCTTCTGATTGGCTGCAGGAGCTTCCTGCAGCCAATCAGAAGCCACACTTTGGTTTCTGAATGTTTTGGAAGTCAAATGGACTTCCAGAACAGATTCTGTTCGACTTCCAAGGCACAACTGTATAGATTTTGACTATCATCTAACTATTGCAGACTGCTGTGGGGTTTTTTGTCAGAAGCAAAAGCAAGAAAAGGAGTTTTTTAAAAAGGACTTCTACTTTCTTGATATTTCAATGTTACTGCATATGACACAAATCTGTATTCAAGACCCAAGCATTAGTATCTGGGTCCATTTTGCCTACCCAAGATGCATCCACACCAAGTCCGCTGAAGGGAAAATATTGCAGCTTGAAAGAGACCTAGGCTTGATGAGGGGTTTCAGGGGGTGTATCTAATGCCAGGCAGGTAATCAATATCTGCCTCAGGGTGAACAGGTAGAATTACATGCTTTGGCTAAAATTACTTTGATACTTCGTGTATATTTTTCTTCAGGGTAAAGACTGCCAAAGTTAACGATAAGCATGGGGGAGGCTTTTGATTCAGTTCACATTTAAAGATGAACCAGCCTAACTCTCTGAAACAAAGCACAAACCAAAACACAGCCTCCCTTCAAAATCTGCATTTTTCCTAATTCTTGGATAACAAAATTGCATGGACAGTGTCTCTATCCTAATAAAGACACATGCACAATATCACTATTTAAACTTAGTTCCAAAAATGCACACCACCATAAATAAATGCCAATTTGCTGTGCATCAATGGTGCCCCAAATCCAACACCTCAGCTTGCCAAGTCACTGTACTGTGTGGTTAAAAAAAAAAAGGTAAAAGGTGTGGTATAAACAGTCCACATCCTTCTTTTTGCATTTCATGATGCAGCAGTCAAATAAGATTCCTATGTTTTGCCTTTATTGTGGACATTCATTGTGTACTAACCAAATGCATCATCTTCACTTAATTATTAGTGGAAAGATTATGGTCTTCAAGTCTTGGAAAAACTGAGAGGCAGGATACTGGCCTTTACATCTTCAAAATAGCCCATGGTTATACTTGCTCAATTGCAGTGTTAGGCAACACAGAATATCAGACATTAAATAGACAGATGTTTAATGATACAGTATCTCCAAGTGACTCCAGCTCAATTCTTATTTAACATGAGAGGTAGGGTTGCTGATATCCCTTGCTTCTATTTCGTGCTGCTCTGGGAATGCACAGAAGTGTAAAAACAACATGGAGTCCAAGGCTGGATGCAGGAGGTATGATTTGAGTGGTTTCCCCTATGGTTTATGTAATTGCAATGAAGGCAGGAAGCAGCAAACACACTGGCCCCATAAGCCTCAGACCTTTAACAGTGCAACAAATGTACAGGCCTGATGCACACCAAAGTTTTTTTGAAGTGTTGACTACAATAGATGCACCTCGCTAGTATAGCTTTGTTTTTCCGTTATGCATAAATTTACACTGCCGCTGCTTCAACGAGAAACATTTTTTTTTATTCTTAAATACTGAAGATGCAGATAATGAGACACCACACGAGAAAAACATATTCGCAAGTAAAACGGATAAATCAGACATTCCCCCTCCCCAATGTGTGTGTGTGTGTGTGTGTGTGTGTGTGTGTGTGTGTGTGTGTATACTGGTGATGGCACTTAGCCACACAATGACATAGGAACTGCAAACTTCCATTAACATTCCCTACATTTTCAGAGTGATGTGAAAATACTTGTAGCTCACTTACTTAAAGGTACAGTGGTACCTCGGGTTAAGTACTTAATTCATTTTGGAGGTCTGTTCTTAATCTGAAACTGTTCTTAACCTGAAGCACCACTTTAGCTAATGGGACCTCCTGCTGCCGCCACGCCGCCGGAGCACGATTTCTGTTCTCATCCTGAAGCAAAGTTCTTAACCCAAGGTAATATTTCTGGGTTAGCAGAGTCTGTAACCTGAAGCGTATGTAACCTGAAGCTTATGTAACCCGAGGTACCATTGTACATGAAACAACATATATAGTGGTATGGCTACTGGGTTTTTTTTGGGGGGGGGGTTGGAGTCTGACAAATAACATCATCATTCATCAGCTAGTATTCCAGAATATTGTACCAGCTCCACATGTTGCTTTTTTTTATACTGAGGGGAAAAAACCTGACTTTTGTGAAAGAGCCAGAATCGATCCTCAATATTTACCTTTGTGTGGCATCTGTACAAGCATTGTCCCAGATTGTGTGTGGAGGCAGTGGCATCGCAACGGGGGCGGGGGGCGGTGTGTCCCGGGTGCCATGTCTGGGGGGATGACAAGAAGGCAGTCCGTGGGGGCTGCGCCGCCGCAGTCACATGTGGAGGATCCTCCGTTCGTGGATGCAGCCACAAGCAGAGGATCCCGGCACCAGCGGCAAACCGCTATGTACAGCGCATGTGTGGCATCTCACGCATGTGCTGTACATAACGGCGATGCCCATGCGCTATACATAGCAGTTTGCCACTGGCACCGCTCGAGCACCATACGGACAGCAGTGGGATCCCTCCATCTGGAGCGCCGGCGGCGGCAAACTGCTATGTACAGTGCATGTGCGGCGTCACTATGTACTGTGCATGCGTTGTACGTAGTGACACTGCATATGCGCCCTACGTAGCGATGGCCCACCCCGGGCGTCATAGCGCCTTCGTTCACCCCTGTGTGGAGCGGTTAGAATGTGGTTCAGCTTTCATTTAAAGTTGATCTTACCTAATTCACACTTTCCAGAACCAGAGCTTTTTTTCAGCCGGAACTTGCTGGAACTCAATTCCTAATGGCTATTGCCATTCTAAGATAATGAGGGAGGTGTTAATTGTGAGTTCTGACACCTCATTTTCCAGAAAAATAGCATTGTCCAAAACTATATGCGCAGTGAAACACAGGAATCCTTCAAAATCCCCACGTCACCAAATTGACAATGCAGTTCCCCAGCCATGTGTACAAAAATGCATAAAATAGGATAAAGAGTTTACAAAAAATGCACATATTCATGAAAATAGCACAAAACATATCATGTTAGGGGAAAATGCTTTGTGGAAATGTGTACATTAGGCTACATTGCTTACTATTGTCTGTATTGGGAGAAAATCACACAAAAACGCAGATGAATTTCCATGAGGACCTTTAAATGATGATTTCAAACTGATGTGGAAATGTGGAGAAATGAATTTAATATTGGGAACATGAGAAACTGAGAGAAACCATAACCAACAGATTCACCCATCCCACACTGGGGGGCCTAAGAGCCTTATGATAAATTGTTAGAATTTGTCTTCTAGTTAGACATTTTCTCCTTGCATTCCTCAAGGCAGTAATTGCAGGGATCTAATTACATCCCTTTTTAATTAACTTGCTTATCTTAGTTTTGTTGTTTTGCAGGCCTCTACAAAGGGGAAGTTTTCTCTTGCTGTTTTGATGCTTATATGAGAAGACTTTTCCTGTATACTTCAAGAAAAATTGCAGGGCTTGATCATGACACAGAGGTTGAAAATGCTGACAGCTATTTGACCCCCTACCCCCTCATCTAAGCCGTTGTACTTGCCATTTTTGCTGCAGGGGGAATTAAACAGGTAGCAGCGACTCTGGGAAAAAAACCAAAATCAACAATTCAAATAAAGGATCAGCTTTGACAATAAGGTTGTTTTATGAAGCATGGAGGATTGTGGAAACATATTCAAAATGTGTGTTGCCAAGTGCAATATATTTCTTCATGGTCCTGCCACAACTACATTATGTGGGTGGATGACTCACAGAGGAGTTTTTTTTTCCACCCTTTTTTCTTTCTCTCAATTGCAACAGGAAAGCCTTATCTACAAAAATAGAGTTATGCAGTGAGCAGGGAATGACACTTTCTGGTGATCTTCTATTAAGATTTATGAGAGAATTTTTGTTTTTTTAAACTCACTAACTTGCCTAAAAATAGCCTGTTTATGAGAGATAGATAATTTCACCCAGAAACAATTTTTCATGCTTGCCTTGTGGACACCGTCCTAAGTTTTGGGTCATTTCTTGGCAAGAGGTGTCAGTGAAAATGCATTAACATCCCATTTCACCTGTTCTGCGGCTTACTCATAGAATACACAATTGCTGCAGCTAAACCCAGGTGACCGCTGACTCCAAAATGAAGATCTGTGTATTTATATCCAGAGCTGTTTATAGTCCATGCTGTCGTTACTGTTGGCTGTTGTTATTTTTTTAATGTGAAATGATGTGTAAAGTAATCCTAATTCAGCACCAAGGAAAGCTCAATTCTTCAATTTCCACATCAAATGAATTTGCATCTTTTATTCCACATAATTGCTTCTGCTTTTTGTTTTATTTTACTGTCTTGCATAATTGGCTCTGGGTTTGCTAGTCAGGCAGAGGAAGTGACAAGGAGCTATGCAGGGGACAGAAGCACCAACTCCTTCGCCTAGAAACCTTTCTGAATATGCAAACCCTCTGATTCCCAAGATTTTAGCAAGCCTTGCCTTCCATGAGCAGCAGACAGCATGGCAGGTCTGTGCCACTCATCTGGTCTTCCTCTGTTTGCATCACTGCTGTATGCTGGGAGCAGAAAGGTTGGTACAGTGAAAACGTACCGGCAGGTATGCTGGATTGGCATTCCTCTCCATCACAGTATGCAACAATGAGAGAAACAGAGGGAGTTCAGGTGAGCAGCTCAGCCCCATCAAGCCATCAACTACTGCCCTTCACATTTCCACATAGATCGTCACAGCCATGAAGACTGGAAACTTGCTCCTGTATTTTTAAATGGAACCTGATGCTCCTCAAACAAAATTCTAGACCCAATAAACACTCTTCAGGTTTCCTTCACTGAATTGCAGCATACACCCAGTACTAAAGAGACTCTTATTTTCCCCCTTAGTTGGTCCTTCACCAGTTAAGAAGCTCTGTCTTTTGAACATCATTTAGTGCATGAGTGTCTATGGGTTGAATGAAGTCTTAAAGACTGCAAGGGCCCCTATACACAGATAATGGTTCTTATGCTTGTAGGATCATTGTTATTGTAAGCATTTATGCCCCATCCTTCCTAATGCCTGTCAGCTGCTTCCTCCTCCTTCATCTCAGTATTGCCCTTGTAGAACAGCAGGGAGGAACTAACTAGAATTACTTGGCTCCAGCTGTCATTGCCTCAGTCTCCACCAACTGTTTGGGCTACCTGCATTGCATCCCACTAGACTTGAGGGGAACCAGCCACCACTGAAAAGACCAATTTCATAGGCAGGAACATGAAAGGAGGACTATTTATTTATTTATGGGGGTGAATGCTTGCTAAAGGGGTTCTTGTAATGTGGTGAGTGTAGACTCTATCTATTAAGAATCAAATCTGCTCCCATCTCGGGATCTTGGGGCCAATGAATGTGCAACGTTCTTAACCCCACCACTTTTATTTGGGAGAAGCAGCTGTGGGGTTCCAATCTGGAACATGCTCCTGATCCAAAGCTGAGCCGCTCGCTGGTTTTCTTATTTAGTCACTCTAAAGCAGTGTTTCCCAAAGTGGGTGATACCACCCACCCCCACCGGGGGGGAGGTTGCTGGAATGATCCAGGGGGCAGTAGTAGCTTCAGGTGCAATTGGGGGGGCATTGAATAAAAATAAGCAGGCAGAGGAAGCATAAAGAAAGAAGAGAAGAGAAGAGAAGAGAAGAGAAGAGAAGAGAAGAGAAGAGAAGAGAAGAGAAGAGAATTTTGAACAACCGTTTGTACAGTTGTTTGCTGTGTACTGAAGCTTACCGCCAGGTCAGGCACCATTGCTGGATGGATGGCAACAACACCTCCCCCAGATTCAGCAGTTGTGCTAGCGGCGAGGAGATTTTCTGGGCTTTGGTGAACCATTTTTGGCTTCAGCCAGGCCCAGGAAGTGGATTGCAACTTTACTATGTTGTAGGACGTAGGTAGAAATATAGAAACATAAAATAACCACAAATTTGTCAATGCATCTTTCTGTTTGTTCGCTTAGAGAAGTTGGATTTCCAGGGGCACTGAGTTGTTGTTGTTGTTTTGGAAAAGGGGCACTAGGCCAAATAAGTTTGGGAACCTCTGCTCTAAAGCATGGCAGAATATTGGGAAATCGTTCATATATGTACATATGTATGCATAGACAAATAGACACCAAGACATTTCAGTGCATGTTTGGCTTGTAGGATTTCCCCTGCCACTTCCCCATGCTCGCTCTCAGCGGTTCATGTCAGCTCTTTTGTCCTTTCAGATAAAGATGAAGTGGACTAGCTTGTCTTTCTGAGTCTGCCAGTATCGCCCTTCAGCTAGCATTGCATAGGGCTTACTTCCCCCCCCCTCTTTCCGTCCCCTCGCAGCTCCAGCTGAGCATTCTGCTTCATCCCTGTGACTTGAACAGGGACTTGAAATCTACTTGACAGTGGGTAGTGCATGTGGAGTAGCTGTAATTGTAATGTGAGGCATTAGAAGTGGCTGGAGATTCCAGAAGGTCACTGTTGAGCTTGCCAATCAGGGCTTTGAGTATTATACAGAGCACCAAGGGCTGCCTGCTGAAGCTAAGAGCAAGTCATTGTTTGTGTGCTCTGAGGAGGATGCAAAGTCGAACAACCTGAATTGACATATGGGTGCCACAAATAAATGCATGGGTGGAGGTGGTTTTGCACCTACTGCAGTGGAAAGTGTAAGGCAGGGATTTCCAAGTGTGCAAAGACAGAGATCCTAAGCATCAGGAATACAATTTTTACATAGGGAGGAATTTACTGATCCTTTATTGAACAGCTCCTTATAAACTTCCAACAAACCCCATGGTTTTCCGCAACACAGTTTGAAAAGAACTGTGCTAGGGCAATAGATGGCAAGCAGTGAGAAACATTCCCTCACAGGTCTTGTGAGTTGTGCCTTATCCGTAAACCAATCTCCAGTATGAACTCCACACAACAGTGGTAAAATGCCATTGATCTGGTTCTTCTGAAGTCATTTCAGGTATTTCAGAATTAGAGCGTGAAAAGGTGGTTTAAATTTTCTCACAACATGTCCCTATGTTTCCTGGCAGCTCATACAAACCATTAGTGCTGTGGACAAGGATGAGCCACCACGTGGACACAAATTTTTTTTTGAGCTGGTGCCAGAATACACAGTCCATCCGAACTTCTCCATCGTGGACAACAAAGGTAGGCTCTAATTATTAGCTCTAGGTGCCCTGTTTTCATCCCTGCACGTAAAGATTCCTAATGTGAGTTTCCGTTTCTCTTGGTCTTCTGGTTCAGATAACACAGCAGGCGTTATAACAAGAAGGAATGGATACAGCCGGAATAAAATGAGCACCTATGTCCTGCCAGTGGTAATATTTGACAATGACTACCCCATCCAAAGCAGCACTGGGACACTGACTATCCGGGTGTGCACCTGTGACAGCCGAGGAAACATGCAATCTTGCAATGCTGAAGCTTTGCTCCTTCCAGCGGGTCTTAGCACAGGAGCCCTCGTTGCCATTCTGCTCTGCATCGTGATTCTCCTGGGTAGGTGATTCAGTCCCCTTCTCTTGCTTTACATCTGAAAAATGATTAAAATGTCCAGACAAGGGGAAGAGGATATTTGACCTAGGGGCCAACTCTAGTCATTCCTTTTTCCAGACCTGCACGAATCAAGGTGCTTTAAGATGGGAATAGGTTGGCTCAGTTCTGTAAGGTTAAGGACCCCTGGACAGTGAAGTCCAGTCGAATTTGACTATGGGGTGCGGCACTCATTTACGCTTTCAGGCCAAGGGAGCTAGCATATGTCTGCAGACAGCTTTTCTGGGTCATATGGCCAGCAGGACTAAACTGCTTCTGGTGTAACAGAACACCATGATGAAAGCCAGAGCACACAGAAACACTGTTTTACCTTCCCATCACAGCAGTACCTATCTATTTACTCATGCTGGCATGCTTTTGAACTGCTAGGTGGACAGGAGCTGGGACAGAGAAATGGAAGCTCACCCCATCAAGTGGATTTGAACTGCCGACCTTACTATCAGCAAGCCCAAGAGGCTCAGTGGTTTAGACCACAGCACCAGCTGTGTCCCAATGCTCAGCTGTGTAGGTCAGCTGTAACCAGCTGATAGTTTAGAGCTGTTTTGATACAAGTGGGGGAGCATGCAAAACAACATGTTGTACTTGCTGAGACTCAAAATTACTGTTTTGGAAAAGTAACATAGATTACTCATCCAAAACATACATTGCACATGCTCATTCATTAAATTGGCATTTTTGGAAAATGAAAATAGTTCATACATGGGTTCAACAGTACCTCTGCATAACCCACCAGGAATTATGCCAGATTCCTATAGTTCAAATATCAACTGAGATATGAGGATAGTTATATTTAATAATATTGCATATTATCTAACATGCTGAGGGGGTGAAAGTCATGATGTATGAGCATTTCTGCCAACATTGACATACCAATGAAGTGGGAATGGCCTATGTCAGGAATGATCTTTACTTTCTGAGGAATGGCCATGTCTCTGCTTTGCTTGTAGTGATTGTGGACAATATTGCCTCTTGGCCATATGTCAGCCTGAAGAGCTGCATCCCATCATCCATTGTGATGTCACGAAGTTAGACCACAATTATTTGCTTGTGTGTGGCTTATCAACACTAAGATCAAAAGGAAGAAAGTTTCACCTAGTGGGGTCAAAAGTTGAAAAAAAAAGTGCCAGAGGCATCTTAGTTTGATGTAGTTCTGTGCAGCATACAAATTAATCCAAGGTCCAATTCAGGTGGCCTTCTCCCAATTAGTGGTTAATTAACAAAGCTAGAAAAATGAAGATCCTTGCCGTGTCTGAGATCTGTAGTATCGGATTAAGAATTGACACATCAATCTATTTCTGGTCCACACCACTGTCTCGTGTCTTCACCCATAAGTCTGCTTCATCCAGTTTCCGAATACATGAAGAATTCAAAAGACAAACTGTAATAAAATGTGCATATAATACATATTTAAATACATATTTTCAAACCTAATGGGCAGCACCCAGTGAACTGGTTCCATTAGCACAAGGATATTCATTTGCACAATGGAAGCTCCCCACTTCTCTTCTCCCCATGTCCCCTTGTGCCCTTCTCAGATTTGCTCCGGAGGCTTGTGGGAACTCCAAAAGATATTTAGCAGGCACACGGGGAGAGAAGATGGAGGGGAAACATTTCCATGGCGAGGCCCTGGGTCCCGCAGTTCCCTCAGAAATATGCACACAGACACGAATATGTTGGGTTAATGGGATAAATTAGCCCACAACGTTATTGGTTACAGATGTGAGCAGTCTGGCTTAGGCAATTGGATGAAGCAAGACTGTATCCTGACTCCTGCCAGTCTGCAGGGGTCCAATAAGGGTCAGCCACCGATAGAGGGAGCCCTACGATATACATCAATTGAGTACCCCCAAGGTCACCGATGGGGTCGTGGCATGGCCCTAGCCCATGCCCAGGCTTCGGGCAGGAACCACACCCCCGGATCCCTTTAATGGGATACCCTTAATGTGGAGGGCCAGGCCAGAGGCAACAACTGCCCCTCCCATGGCAAGACTTACCTAATGCCTAACCTTACAAAGTTGTGACGATTGCTACTAGGTAGGCAAAAACCAAATGGCTGGTGCGAGTTTGCCAAGTGGAAAAATTCCTACCTGGCCCCAACAACCAGGCATTTGACATTAGTCATAGCAAGGCCATAGTCAAGCAACACAAGAAAAGAGGGTGGGTGGGCTGGGAGATCTGAGGGAGGAGATGAATGGAGGCCGCCCTCCCCAGCCACGCTGCAGATTAAATACCACATGGCCACACCCCCGGCTAACCCGATTGGTCAGCCAGGGATGTGACACGGCGGCTGAGAGTCCTAATGACGTGGGCAGCATCCCTGCCCACAGCTGGGTCACTGGGAGGTCTCGGGTTGCCACCCGCAATGCAGCCCCCCCCCCCGAAAAAGGGAGCCATTTTCTAAATAAATTTTCTTTCAAAATATGCATTTTTAAACATACATTATATTTATTTGTGGGTGAGTATAAAGCGAGATGAGCACCGCAACCCCAGAGTCGGTCACGACTGGACCTAATGATCAGGGGTTCCTTTACCTTTACCTTTTTACTGCTTCAGAACATCCAGGAATGATCTCATCAGGGAAGCATGTCTGGTGCCACCACAACTTTCAGACCCCAAGAAACTCTTGCTTTCCCATGCTTCTCCTCCCCAGCCCTCTGCACTGTTCTGGGGCTTTTCCCAACTTCCCAGAATCAATTTAGGGGCAGGCATGGTGGGAAAGGAGAGGAAGCAATGCCTTGTTGTGTTAGTGGGACTTGGCACTAGCACAACTGTGGCACTAACTTAGTCATGTTCATCAATGTCAATGGATCTCCCCTTCAGGAAAAGTTCACTGACTACCACCCAATAATTATAACATCATAGTTTGTTTCGAAGGGCAGAAAGCAACCTCTCACCAAAGGAATGTAAGTGCAGCTGAAGATAAACTAAAAGCACCCTGGCATGTTGCGTTGTTTCCTGCTGTTTAATGCAGCAATTAAATTTATGATGAGCTTTTACAAGTTCATAAAAAGTCCCAAATACAAATGCAGAAGAAGCCACTTCTCTAATAAGAGGGACCTCCTCTAAGGATCATGCTTTTAACTGTTGAAGTATGAAACTTGATGTGTTGCCCATAACAACAACAAAGAAGAGTGCTAAAGGGGGGATAACTGAATAGACTGAAGAGCCAGGGAGAGTATTCTTTGTAGTGAAGGCAAAAGGGAAGTGCCAAGGCTCTCTAAAACTTGTTTGCGAAAACAGCATGAGTAGAATAGACCATGCACATTTATTAGTTGACTTGCTTCAGCAACATCCCCACTACAATATAACCTTGGTTGAGTCATTTGGTACCCATGGGCACCAAATGCATGCAGAGGGTTCTGAGCATAGCTGTCAACTTACAGATTTGAAAATAAGGGACCAGCAACCTCAAAAATAAGGCATCAGCAGCCGAAATAAGGGATCAACAATTACTTTGATAAAATACATATTTTGTTGCATGCAAATGGCTTTAGATACCTATTAGGTCCATAAATTACCATATAGCATATATTCAACACACAAAAACAGCAACAATTTGTTGTTGACAAAGCACAGCTGGACATAGAAAGGGCCCCATTACCTTCAGTAGCTTATTTAAGGGACATCATCAATAAGGGACAGCAGCGGGACATGGCGCTAGGATAAGGGAGGTAAAGGTAAAGGTACCCCTGCCTGTACGGGCCAGTCGTGTCCGACTCTAGGGTTGTGCGCCCATCTCACTTAAGAGGCCGGGGGCCAGCGCTGTGCGGAGACACTTCCGGGTCACATGGCCAGCATGACGAAGCTGCTCTGGCGAGCCGGTACCAGTGCAGCACACGGAAACGCTGTTTACCTTCCTGCTAGAAAGTGGTACTTATTTATCTACTTGGACTTAGGGGTGCTTTCGAACTGCTAGGTGGGCAGGAGCTGGGACCGAAAGACGGGAGCTCACCCCGCCATGGGGATTCAAACCGCCGACCATGCGATCGGCAAGCCCTAGGTGCTGAGGTTTTACCCACAGCGCCACCCACGTAGGATAAGGGACTGTCCCGCCAAATAAGGGACGCTTGACAGCTATGGTTCTGAGAGCAGACCAGCTAGCTTTCCCTCCCAAATGCCAGCATAGGTGCCATCCTACTCCACCTGACGATGCTCACAGGTGCATAGGAAGCTGCCTTATATTGAGCCAGACCATTGGTCCATCTAGTACTGTCTACACTGAGGACCAGAAATTTCGCATCCATGAGGCTAATTAGCCCCTTGAGGCCTCCCCACTTGGCCCACAAGGCCATTTTGACCAAGCCATGCCTACCCGACCTAGAGTGGGGCTGCCTGCTCATTCCACTTGCAGCTGAAGGCAAATGACCATAATGGTCACGAATCCAGGATTGGCACAGTCCATAAGAAATCCAGTTGCAGCAGGCTTATCTTAAACTTGACAATAGCTTATAATAAGACGAAACCTTGACAATACAGCATACAGAACAGAACAGAACACCAGAACAAAGAGATAGAAAGAGAAAGTGTGAAACCCAGGCTCCTCCTGACCTGACTATTATAGTCAGCATGACCTTGACGGAAAGGATAACAGAACCAGTTTAAATCAGCTGTGCTCAGCTTCCCAGAAGGAATAACCCAAACATCAGAAACCTTCTGCCTGCATCTTTCTCATTGAAAGAAACCTTCCAGAACACTCTTGAACTAAGTAGAATAGGAAAGACACATCAGGCCAATACTTTCTGTACCAAGAAATGCAAACTGACAGTACTCACCATACCCTGTTCCATTTACACCTGACTAAACCCTTTACATGGGACACGGGTGGCGCTGTGGGTAAAACCTCAGCACCTAGGACTTGCCGATCGTCAGGTCAGCGGTTCGAATCCCCACGGCGGGGTGCGCTCCCGCTGCTCAGTCCCAGCGCCTGCCAACCTAGCAGTTCGAAAGCACCCCCGGGTGCAAGTAGATAAATAGGGACTGCTTACTAGCGGGAAGATAAACGGCGTTTCTGTGTGCTGCGCTGGCTTGCCAGATGCAGCTTGTCACGCTGGCCACATGACCTGGAAGTGTCTTTGGACAGTGCTGGCTCCCGGCCTCTAGAGTGAGATGAGCACACAACCCTAGAGTCTGTCAAGACTGGCCCGTACGGGCAGGGGTACCTTTACCTTTACCTTAAACCCTTTACACATTACCCACCCCCTCACCTATCCCCACACAGCTTGCCACAAACCCTTTTAAAGGAGGGGCAGGCACTCTGGGAAATGGTTTTCTGAATCATCTCCCTCCTTCCATTAAGCTTCGCTGTATCAATGTTTAATAGAGTGAGAGAAGCACCTCACAGAGCACTCTGCCAAACCATTCTGTGAAGTGCCTTCCTCCTCCATTGAACCTTGATGCAGTTGCATTTAACAAAGGGTGGGAGGAGCTTCACAGAGCAGTTTGCCAAAGTGCGCTCTGCTTCCATGAAGCCTCGCTGCGCACATGTGCAGCCAACCCTCCTCCATTAAACAGTTCCAACATGCTAAAGTTGGTGTGGCCACCAACTGGCAAACTACAGCATGATGACAGCCCTACATTTTTAGGTATAGAGGGAAATAGAGGATGTTGAGTGTGATGCAGGTAAAAAAAAACAAACTGGCTCAGTTCAAATAGCAATTGGAATTTTCCAGAGACCTACAATCTGCTGATTGTCAGATCATCATAAGTCCCTTTCAAAGCACTGTAGGGGGATTCTGTAGATGGCAAAAAGGTCAACTGTCTCCTCCCACCTCTCAAACTTAGCTCAGACTAACACATTTCTCCACCCCATTCTATACCGACAGGCAATGGCTCTCCGGGATTTCAGACAAAAGTCTCCTCCAGCCCTCTCAGCCCTGCTGGGGATTCAAGCTCGATTCTTCTGCATGAAAAGCAGTTGCTTTGTTACTAAACTGCATCACAAACAATATTAGCCTGAAGAGGGCACTGTGCATATGTAGATGTGCACCTATATGGCTCCTTCAGGGGGAAGGGGGACCTTTTTCAGTGTTATTGTTCCATGGAAGGAGTCTGTGCACACAAATTGACACCGATTGCACATCAATATCTAGTGAGATTGTCAGGACTCACTTCAGGACTTCAACAGATAAATCCTATGGTTGCATAATCATACGTCTGATTGAATTCAGTGAGCTTTACTCCTGATAAGCATGTACAGTTATACCTTGGAAGTCGAACAGAATCCATTCCGGAAGTCCATTCGACTTCCGAAACGTAAGGAAACCAAGGCGTGGCTTCCAATTGGTTTCCGATTGCACAGATGCGCCAGAAACAATAGTGGACGTTTGGCTTCCAAAAAAGAAAAAAAGAAAAAAGAAAACCGAAACACTCATTTTTGGATTTCGATCATTTGGAAGCCAGAATGTTTGACTCCCAAGGTGTTCAGGAGCCGAGGTACAACTGTATATCATTGAAGTCCTAGGTCCCATTAATTTTAATGGGAGAGTCAAGCACACACCTATTGTGATCAATGAGGCTTTCGAACTGCTTTGTCTAGGTGATGCCCTTTTAATTTGCTTTTCAGTATCCACCTGCTTTTCTAGCCTGATATTTATTTATTTATTTATTTGTAATTCTATACCGCTTTTTATTTTTAATAAATATCTCAAAGCCGTTTGTCTGTTCCTTCCTTGTCTTTGTTTGCTTCCAGTTTTAGTCGTGCTGTTTGCCGCAATGAAGCGGCAGAGGAAGAAAGAGCCCTTGATCATTTCCAAGGATGATGTCCGAGACAATATTGTGACCTATAATGATGAAGGAGGTGGCGAAGAAGATACTCAAGCCTTTGACATTGGCACGCTAAGAAATCCCGAAGCCAGAGAAGAAAGCAAAATGAGGAGAGATGTGATGCCAGAAACTATCTTCCAGATAAGGAGAACTGTGCCACTGTGGGAGAACATTGATGTCCAAGATTTTATCCATCGAAGGCTAAAGGAAAATGATTTGGATCCAACGGCACCTCCTTACGATTCTTTAGCAACATATGCGTATGAAGGGAACGATTCTATAGCAAATTCGCTTAGCTCTTTGGAATCGCTCACTACAGATGGTGGCAACCAAGATTACGATTATCTCAGTGACTGGGGACCTCGGTTTAAAAAGTTGGCAGATATGTATGGCGGAGATGAGAGTGACCAAGACTGACATCCCGATCCAGGGATTCCAAGCGCAGATGAAAGGTTCCATGTGGTGAGCCAGATTTGCCCCATCCTTCTCAATGACAATGGCTCTCTGTGTCCAGCCCCAATAAATATCTGCAGATAACTCCTCAAGGTTGTAGAGAATGGGAGCAGTTCTACATAGAAGGAAGGGGCATGTGTGCTCACACTGGAGACCGGGCAACCTTGGATCATGGCCTAATAATAGCATTTTGTGACTTGGTCAGTGTTGATGGGATTAATGCCTCTGTATCTAGATAAAAGTGGCCTACATTCTCTTACTTGGAAAAATACAAAAATAGGTGTTTGTCTTAGTAAGGGTTTGCTTAACAAGTCTACGTGAATGAAACTGGTTAGATTTTATAATTGCTATTTTAAGACAAAACTATATTTCACCCTCTCTGCCTAAGATGTTGGAAAGAAGATACTCAGCACTTATGAAAAAATACCTAAAAAGGCTTTTTGTGCCTTTAATAAACAAGTTGGAAAGTATAACTTTTTTTCTAAAGGAACACTTTGCTTCACTTTTCCTACGGCTGTCTGGGACGATATGTACCCATCTTATAATCTGATTACACCTTAAAAATAAGAATGAATATTACTGCCATATTTATTGAGTAAAAGAATGTCTGTGTGTCGATTCATGATATTTTTATATATGTATATTTATATTTTTGTATTTTTATTAAATAAATTAGTATTGATAAATAGACGGCTGGTTTCATTTGCTCGGCATGTGGGACACTTCAGTCAATGATAGGAAATGCATATTATAGTTTTTCCCAACCCAACCTGTTGCTCTTCATGCGTATTGGACTATGACTCCCACAGCCCTGGCCAGCATGACAAATGGTCAGGGATGTTGGGAGTTAATCAACCAATTCCAAAATATCCAAAGGGCACCAAACTAGGCCAGTGTGTTGTAACCATTTGTGGGAGGCAGTTGCTTTGAATTTCAGAGGTATGAATTAGATGTAAATAGTTCCTGTTCTCAGGACACCCCAAGAATAATTGGACTGTGTTGTGGAACTCTCCACTTTGAGGTTTGTTGTCTAGCAGAGACCAATAACAGGTAGCAAAGCAGAAGGGAATTATTCTTGCACAATAATGGTGTTCCATCTACCTGGCTGTGCAGACAATTGAGCCTATTTACAGGCTACATTTTTAAAAAATACAGTGGTACCTCGGGTTACAGACGCTTCAGGTTACAGACGCTTCAGGTTACAGACTCCACTAATCCAGAAATAGTGCTTCAGGTTAAAAACTTTGCTTCAGGATAAGAACAGAAATCGTGCTCCAGCAGCGCAGCGGCAGCAGGAGGCCCCATTAGCTAAAATGGTGCTTCTGGTTAAGAAAAGTTTCAGGTTAAGAACAGACCTCCAGAACGAATTAAGTACTTAACCCGAGGTACCACTGTAGTAACCCCCCAGTGTTTTTTTTTTTCTGGGGTGACTCATTACTGGCACTTTTTCTTTTCCTAGAAGAAAAGCACTGGTTTTCCCAGTGTGATACACACATCTTTGATTCCAACAGACCCCTGTGTGTCACCCAATCATGTGTCCCCAATCCGGCTTGCCCCACTTTTGTGCAATTTTTATAGCCAACCTTAACTATGCATTTTGGGATCTATATCTCCCTGTTGCCCACTAAGTCCTCCCTAACTTCCTTTGTTCTTCTAACTGTCAGTTAACACATAGCTAAGCCACAAGCTTCATCCATTCATTACCTTGCATTTAAGAGAGTTTCCTGTTGTTGCCCGGAACAAGGTGTTCAGAGAAGCAACTGTTCGCTGCTTACAAGCAGGCCCTAGATTTAGCCTGGGGCATTTTCATCTCTATCTTAACTATTATTTCCTCTTTAGCTCATTTCTTTCTTTCCTCCTCTCTCTTTGATATTAATATTTTATTTGGTTTCAAGATTCAAAATTACATTTTGACACTCAGTAATTATAATTCTGTTCTGCAACACTAACGACTTCCCTCTCACCCATCTTCGATGTTTAGAAGTCATTTAGCTAATTTCTCTTGACCAGAGTGCCTCTATTTTCCAACACAATTCCAACCCCCCTGTGAGGACAGAAGATCAGGTGACAATATCTTATCCTGCCTTTTCACCATGTAGTTCAGGACCATACATGATTCTCCCTCTTCACTCCCCACATACTTTTATTTTCACAACCAGAACCTCTTTACGATTGAAGGCCCCAGAAACTGAGAGTTGTATCCAATATTGCTTCTACCCAGAGTAGACACATTGATATTAATGGACTTGACTGACTTAGGTCCATTAATTTCAATGGATGTACTCTGAGTAGACTTTAGGGATACAACCCTTAATGTTCATTTGAGGCACATCTTTTCCCTCCTTTTCAGCTTGAGTGTCCCATTGGGCAATGTCGATCATAGCCTCTTCCAAGTGTGATATGTGAGACAATTTCCCATTTCCTAAAAAAAAGGTGTCATCCCTGTGAGGCAAATTGGACTGTAAGAATGTGATTAGTCCAAGGTCAAAAACTGGGCTTCAGTGTTTGAAAGTCACATGCTCTGAGACACATTTGATGGGAGCAGTCTACATAATTGCTCTACTTAATGAAGAGGATAAAATCCTCTGGCTCCACCTTCAGAGTGGGTGGAACACTTTATGTTATCTCATATAAACAGCACACAGGCAGAATCAGAAGGCAGCAATGACCCTGCAGTAATCTTGCCATAAACATCTGGGGCACAGGTTGTCACGAGTGAAAATATTGGCCTAATAAAATACAGAAAACCCAACAGAAGCTTGGGAAAACATTATTGGTGGGCCAAACAGAGGTGGGGGCCCCTCAAAGTGTTAGAAATTATATTTATTCCAGGCCTGGCACATTTTGGAAACAAGTCTTTCTTGGGGGAACATTTTCAGCAGCCATTCTCATAAATATATCTAACTTCTAGCACTTGGGGGTTTTTCCATTTCCCCTCTAACAAATTCTAGACCAGCCTTCCTCGGCTTAAACATGTAGGAGGAGGAGGAGGAGGAGGAGGAGGAGGAGGAGGAGGAAGAAGAAGAAGAAGAAGAAGAAGAAGAAGAAGAAGAAGAAGAAGAAGAAGAACCTGTTTAGAGAGTCAGTGGCATCGCAAGGGGGGCGGGGGGGGGGAGGTCAGTGTGCCCTGGGTTCCATGTCATGCTGCCGCATGTGGAGGATCCTCCGTTCGCAGCTGCAGCCACAAACTGAGGATCCTGCCACTGTCCATACGGCATTCGAGCATCGCCGGTGGCAAACCACTATGTACAATGCAGGTGCAGTGTCACAGCGCATGTGCTGTACGTAGCGACGCCGCACATGCACTGTACATAACGGTATGCCGCCGGTGCTGCCCAAGCGCCATACGGACAGCGGTGGGATGCCTCCGTTGCCACTACAGCCGCAAGCAGAGGATCTCACCACCGCTACTGCAGCCGTGAGCAGAGGATCCCGCCACCGTCCATACGGCTCTTGGGTGGTGCCAGCAGCAAACTGGTACGTACAATGCAGGAACCGCTTTCGGTGAGCCTCCCTCCCTCCCTCCCTGGCTCACTGTAAGCGGCTCCCGCTTTTTTGCTTTACAGCGAGCCGGGGGGGGGGAGAGAAGGATGGCTGGGAGCCATGGCTCCAGAGAGAATGAGCTGCACAGCTTTGCCAGGGCCCCAGCAAAGTGGCATAGCTTCCCCCAACGGCTCCGGGTACTTGGGAGTCGTGGGGGTGGGGGCACAGAGGCATAGGAAGGGGGGCAGACATTCGGCACCCACCCGTGAATCCCAAGCCTACCCCAAGCTGTTGATGTGTGAGGAGGGGGTGACAAAAAAAAATTCCGCACTGGGTACCACCTGGGCTTGCTACACCTCTGTAGGGAGTTAGGGACACACACACTGTCTGAACCCAAGAATGCCAGGTGAACATGTTCTGTTCCCCATCCTTTGTGCGTTGATAGGAAGGTCTCAGGTGGGCTGAACATGCTTAGAAGCTGTCTCATGATCTGAAACCTTGATAACTTGCTTGGGAGCGCCTTTTAGACCTTTGCACTAAACATGCAAAAGTCAGGGATGGAGTTGATGGCATGTATTGGGAGGTTGGGGTCAGGAGTATGGATGCCAGAAAATTCCAACAGAAACAGAAATGGTTGGTCTTTACTTATTTGTCCTTCATCCTTAACACAAATCAATTTGGTGAGTACAATGGATGTCTGTCGATGCATACATGACTATGCTTCTCCCACCCTTTTGCACTGTGTTTCCTTTCCATTGAAATGCATAGGTTGTCATAAAGTAATGACAACGTAACTTACAAACCTGAGTTATGGAAGTTATGTAATTTATCCACAGTGGACAGAAAGACAAGTAACATAGTTTTTGGCAGAAGAACTGCAGCAGAATGGAAACAGTGCTGCGGGTGATGAATACAAGGCAGAACAAAAATAATAATAATTGATGTCTTCTGATATCCCTAGGACACAAACTTTTGTCCCTGTCTGTTCTGGCTCAATGCCATAATAGGACTAATATCCACAACGTAGGCTCTGACACAGTTTATAGGTTGTGCGTATTAAATATCCCTTTCTCCCATACTTACGCCTTCAGAATGGGTTGATGCTTAGACAAGTGAATTTTTTCTTCTCCTCTGCCTCCATATACTACCCAGATCTCTTCATTCCTTCTCTCTGAAAGATCTGGAACCACACCCTGGAGAAAAATCAGCTGGAAATTGGAAAGCATGAGGTGACTTTATAGCAAATTAGACTATTTGTCCACATAATCCTTCAGGTTGTTGTTTAGCAGGTGAAGCTGATTCCTGGCCCATGAAAGGAATGCTATGGGAAAATGTTCAAAATGGAATGTCTCTTTTTGTGGAGTCGAGTTGAGGAGAAACGGCATGATTTTTGTATGCCTGGCCATTGGGAAAAAGTTGGCCGCGCTACCCATAATTGAAATAAATATAGCTAATGGAAGCCATTGTCTTTTCTGTACTGGGCTGTATGTCAAACTTCCCACCCCCTTCATTTCCATTCTGAAGCAATAAGCAAATGTCAGCAATCCAAGAACGTCTGCAGCAATCCAATCTAATACACTTTTAAAGACTATTAAGCAATTAAAGATTTGTCACTAATGGCTTTTAAAACGAAGGGGAAGCAAAACAGGGAAACAAAAGAAGCTTGATACTCTAAAAATAGGTTACATGGTGTGTTCCTTCAAATAAAACATCTTGTTAACTTGCACAGAAACATTTTGCTTTCATGCTTTCAATGATTTGGTGCTAATGAGGGATGCATTTCCTTAAAAAGAGAGAGAGATGATAATGTATATATTAAAATATGCACTTGGTTTATGAGATTATTAACCGTTCACTAACTTAGCAAGAATAGGATTTCACACATAATGGAATTAGTGATGCTATCCTCTTCATTCGGTATATTTGCTTGGTGGTGGCAAATGGATTAAAGCTGACCAACTACAATTTTTTTATTATTATTATTTTTACATTTATATCTGACTTTTCTTCCAAGGAGCTCAAGGTGGTGTTGATGGTGCTTCTCCTCACTGTATCCTTACAACACAGTGTGGTGAGTTAGGCTATGAGAATGACTGACCCACAGCCACCCAGTGACCTTCATGGCTAAGGCTGGATTTGAACTCTGGTCTCCCAACTCCATTCATTCAGTCTAACTTAGCTCTAGTAGCGGTGGTTCTTGATCCATCTCTGACCACACAGAATGACTAGAGCAGCATTTTCAAATTGCTGATAACATCTGGACCACACTTCTAACCAAATTAAAATAATAATCCTCACCCTCTCTCCTTTGGTTTGTTTTGGAACACCCCTAGGCAGGATCCCACAGGGTGAGGGCATGTTTGGGTACATCTCTGCTTAAGGCAGCAGTACCCAGGTTCACCTCAGGCTTACGCAAGAGTAAGCCAGCTGCTCCCATTGGGTCAAAGATGGGCTGCTGGAGGCAAAGGGTGCCACTGCTACTCTCTGGAGGCCTAGCCGGGTTTAGGGGATTCCTCCAAGCTGAAGCCACTTTCTCCCCATCCACTCTGAAGTGAGGTCTTCCCTCTGCCAGCAGATCCTTCGCTGGCACGTGTAAGAATCCCACCATTCTGCACAGAGGTCGCGTAGATGCTTATGCCACCTTGTTTGTTCACAGGCACTTTGGACTCATATATTTATTTGACTTGCTGATTACAGGTAAGATCAATTTAGTGGGCAGGAATGGGGAATGTCTAGACCAGCGGTTCTCAGCCTGTGGGTCCCCAGATGTTGTTGGACTACAACTCCCATCATCCCTGAGCTCTGGCCTTGCTAGCTAGGGATGATGGGCATTGTAGTCCAACAACATCTGGGGACCCACAGGTTGAGAACCGCTGGTCTAGATGCTGTTGGATAACTACTGCCATCACCTGTCAGGCTGCCGGAAAAGCCCCTCCGTCTGTTGTCTGTAAGCAGAACCAGGCACAGAGCTTGCAGCAATCAGCTTTATTGCTCAGTAATCAGCACAGATGAGCACTGCAGAAGCTAAAGTTCCCTCCTCTCTCCTCCTCACTCATATACCTCCCTCATTTTTTCATCATGACTCAGCTTTTCCTAATTGTTCTAGCCTTTTCTCGACCCTTCTTTCCTGTGCTGAGAGTGGGGGAGGAGAAGGAGCTGAATTGGGACTGTATTGGAGTGCAGGAGACACAGCCCCTTCTCCTTCTCTGTCAGCATCTGTGGCTACCTCAAGCTTCTCCCCTTCACTTCCACTTTCTGCTGATAATTCCTTCCTGTCCCACCAGTCTGAACCTGGTTCAAAGTTCCCTTCCACCTTCAGGTGCCTCCTGGACTGCTAGCAGCCACCACTCTTCCTCGTCCAGCCCGTCCCTGATATCACCCCCTCACCATTGACCATGCTGCCCGGGATGGATTGCACTTGGAGTTCAACAATTTCTGGAGCAATAAGGTTATCTATCCCTAACGTTGGAGGAAGGACCATAGCTCAGAAGCAGAGAACATGTTTTGTATGCAAAAGACCTCAGCATCGTTCCCGGGCATCTTCATGTGAGGTTTGGAAAGAATTATTTCAATGAGTGACCTGAGTTGGTATAAAGAAATCTCCTGTGTTTTATTATATGGAATCCAGCCTCGTCGGTTATTAAAATGCACAACACTGTTCCAAGCATGTTTCTCCTTGTCCCCATCTCTTAATTGGGATCATCGGGTAGTGGGAGAAGCTTGGGGTGCAGGATGTTTCACCAAATCCATTAGGTTGCTTTCCCCTCCCTCTTCTGTTTGATGTTGACATGAAAAAAAGAAAATCACTATTCCTTGCCTTTGTAACTTCAAGACCTGGCTGTAATTCGTTCTGAGTAGTACTACCTTTGAAGACAGTTCAGAGGCTGCAGCTGCTGTAGAATGCAATGGCTCACCCGGAATATTTGTGATGGGATAAAGACCCTATAGCTCTGGGCTCCTTTTGGAGGAAGAATGCAATATTATAGATCGATTGATTGATCGATCAATAGCAATAGTGTACCAGAGTGACAAAATGAAAAGGACAGGGCTGCTATGCTTTACATAACATGTTGATCTAAATATATGCTGCACTCCCTAGCTGTGATTCTTACATCGCTGAAGGGTCTTTGGCTCCCTTTCAACTCTACAATTCCATGATTATATTTTTCCGCCTTCAAAAAAAGGCATTAGCTGGTATAAAACCTGAGTGTGGACTTCATTCAGTGATGACCTATATTCAGGTCAATACAATAACTGCATAGAATACACACACACACACACGTCTTTTGCACAGCTATGAAAAGCAGAGGTGTGTTTTCTTTCCTGTATTATCTGCTCATCCAAGCATCCGATAATGCTCGGCTCTTATTTAAATATAAAACACTATGAATGCTTCTGTAGTGATCAAATGGAACTGCTAGTTGTCCAATCAGTTCAATGGGTATCAGGACTCTACAGGGGACAAGCATCAAGGAATCATGCCCATTCAAGTTGGCTAGGAGAACAAATCCCCACAGCAGCAATAAATAATAATAATAATATCTTTATTGTCATTGCCCCCTCTCGGGGACAACAAAATTTCTTGGCTGATCCATCCACCCAGGTAGGGCACTCCACACAAAATCAAAACAACTATAAAAACACTAATTAAAACAATACAGTATAATACAGCAAGGAAGATTAGATGACTTTCAAAGTCCAGGCTTCCCATTCAGGGCCGAGATCGCTCTGGAGAAGAAGCTGTTCTTAAAACGGATCGTTCTTGTCTTCATCGTCCTATATCTCCGTCCCGACGGCAGGAGCTCGAAGAGACAGTGACCAGGATGCGATGGATCTTTTACTATGTCCAGTGCCTTCCTATGGCACCTTGTGGCATAAATCTGCTCTAAGGTGGAGAGTGGGCAACCAACAATGCTCTCTGCTGCCTTAACAACTCTGCACAACCCCATCCTGTCCTGGGTAGTACAGCTTCCGTACCACACACATAAGCCATAAGTGAGCACGCTCTCAATGGCACAGTGATAGAAGGCAAGCAGCAGTTTTTGCGGAAGATGGTTTAAAAGATGAGAAGAGCCAGAGGGAAGCACCAAAATCCAAGGTAAGGGAGTAAGGGCTAAACTGCCCCAAAGCCAAAATGACGGGGAAACAGATATTAGAACTTCTGGTAGAACTTCCTGAGTTGCTCAGATTAAGAAGAACCACCTGAAACAATAGAGCTTCATAGGGTCCGTTTGACAGGGATCAGCTCATGAAACTCAGCTGCTAGGCAACTAGGTGGCATATGCCTAAGCTATAACTTTGAAGCACAGAGTTGAATCTCTCAAGTTTGAAGTTGGTGCAAGTTGTAAGGAACGGGGGCCAAGCCACTGGAAAGGCTTGTTGTTGTTGTTTAGTCATTTAGTCGTGTCTGACTCTTCCTGACTCCATGGACCAGAGCACACCAGGAACTCCTGTCTTCCACTGCCTCCCTCAGTTTGGTCAAACTCATGCTGGTAGCTTCGAGAACACTATCCAACCAGGAGCTTATATGGGTTGGGCAAGGTGCAAATTGTTGGGATTCACAGAATGCTGTGTGAGATAGTAAGTCTGCAGGCTTGAGTTTGCTAGCTGATGCAACTGGCTGATGCAATCAGCCTGCAATAGTTTCTATGGAAGTGCTGGGTCAGAAAGACTCAGCAGTAATGTGCTGTCAGTTTATTGGCTGTCATCGGTTTAAAGGGGAAACCTGTCCAGCAGTAAGTGGGTGGTGTAGAAGAGTGTGGTCAGAGAGAGATAGATAGAAAGGTCTTCCTATTTGCCTTAAGGTGCAGGCAGGTACTCTGTTTGACTGTATGAACTGGTCGTGTACTATAGCCTGTAGATTATTGTATATATAGCTCACAATAAATATACTGCACTGCACTGAAGAACCTGGAACTCTGAGCATTTCTGCTAAAGCGTGGCAGAGAATTCACGACACAAATATGGGTTTGGCAAGCAGCATGCACTCAACAGCACCGCTGTGACCAGGAGGATGACCCTGCCTCTACCCACCCACACCCTGAGCCACTATTGTGTGTGTGTGTATTCTAGGCAGCCACTATTCTTTTCTGAAGGTATCAAATACACCTGTACAGTGGTACCTCGGGTTACAAACTTAATTCATTCTGGAAGTCCATTCTTAACCCAAAGTGTTCTTAACCTGAGATGCACATTTCTTACATAGGCCTCCTGTGGCTCTGGAAGTGGATTATATTCATATTCCGGGGCAAAGTTTGCAACCCGGAGACCTACTTCTGGGTTTGCAGAGTTCGTAACCCAAGGCGTTCATAACCTGAAGTGTTCATAACCCGAGGTACCACTGTATCACATTATTTTTTTTAAGTGTACAATTAAAATATCTTAGGCATGTACCCCTAAAAAGTAGATGTCTGGCATCAGTGGACATACAGGTTGGGCACTGGTCAAGTCCTCTAACAGCTCAGAAGGGCCCCTCACTGGCTTGACTGAGCTGTGCCAACTTATCATGCCCTTTGTCAGGCCCCTTAGCAACCATTTTAAGATTCAGAAGTTAGTGGTACAGCTTTTGAATAGGAGCAGGCTCCCATCCACAGTTTCCATACCCATTGTTTTAATTTATCCACAATGCAATGCCCCAGCCCATAGACACTGAGTCCAGAAGTGCATCAGAAGAAGGAATTTGTATCAGTATTTGTTTCTTATTAGTTCGTATCAATGCTTTTCAGCTGTATTTTGTAGCATTTGTTGCTGTTTTAGTTTGCTGTATTAGAGATTTTTTAAATACAGTGGTACCTCGCAAGACGAATGCCTCGTAAGACGAAAAACACGCAAGACTAAAGAATTTTTCGTTTTTTGAGTTGCTTCGCAAGACGAATTTCCCTATGGACTTGCTTCGCAAGACAAAAATGTCTTGCAAGTTTGTTTCCTTTTTTGAGCCTTTTTTGAGGTTTTTGAAGACTTTGGTGATTTTTGAAGCTTTTCCAAAACTTCTTTGGCAGCCATTTGGTGAGTTAAACTTTTAAAACTTTTTTGGGGTTTTTTGGATTTTGGGTTGGAATCCGTGCTTCACAAGATGAAAAATTCACAAGACAAAAAACTCGCAGAATGAATTAATTTTGTCTTGCGAGGTACCACTGTAGTATAAAGTAAAGAGACCCCTAACCGTTAGGTCCAGTCATGACCGACTCTGGTTGCGGCACTCATCTCGCTTTATTGGCTGAGGGAGCCGGCGTATAGCTTCCGGGTCATGTGACCAGCATGACTAAGCTGCTTCTGGCGAACCAGAGCAGCGCACAGAAATGCCGTTTACCTTCCTGCTGGAGCAGTACCTATTTATCTACTTGCACTTTGACGTGCTTTCAAATTGCTAGGTTGGCAGGAGCAGGGACTGAGCAACGGGAGCTCACCTCATCACGGGGATTCGAACCGCCGACCGTCTGATCGGCAAGTCCTAGGCTCTGTGGTTTAACCCACAGCGCCACCCGCGTCCCATTAAGTAGTATAGAAATGTCCTAAATAATATAAATACATTTCTTGATGCTTTAAGCATGTTTTGATTAGCATATAATTTTTTAAAAAAATATTGTTGAATGACTGGTGATGTCTTTTGGATAAGCCATGATGCTTCATGGCTGGGTGGGGATTAGAATGTGGGTATCCCCCATCCTAGTTCAGCACTCTAACCACACACTGGAACACAGGAAGCTGTCTTATATCGAATCAGACCATTGGTCCTTCTGTTTGAGTGTTGTCAACCCTGATTGGCAACAGCTCTCCAGGATTTCAAGCAGGGATTCTTAATTCCCAGCTCTGCCCAGGATTGAATCTGGGACCTTCTGCAAATATGCAGAAGGTGAGCTCCACCACTGAGTGAGGGCCCTTCTCCTTCCTGCCTCTCTGAATGTGCTTTTTCTCATTTAGCATGCTGCTTTTCCAAGCAAGAGGGAGCTCCAGTCCCATACAGAAAAAGCAGCAATGTGCTTTCCACAGCAAGATACCGCTGCCTGCTGCCCTGTGTTGCCAGTCTATTTCGTGTCACTGATGTACAGCCAGCTCCGCAAGGCTTTACAGCCAATCGCAATATTGGAGGCAGAATTTCACCTACCGTATTTCACTTCCAAGTACACTGATTCATTGCCAGAGCCTCCAGTGCCAGCGGAGAGCATTAGCTGTGATTTTGTCATAATACTCTGCCATGTAATTTGCTGGAAGAAACAATGACCCCATGCTGACACAGTCCTTTTTCACAGCTTGTGTATCCCAGCTTCGGAGGGAGCTTTCAGATTAGCTGTAAATATTAGCTCAGGCCTGGAAACCTGTTGGTCTGAAATTCTTTCCCTCCCTTCTTCCCCCTCTCATTGCAATAGGACACATATCTGAGTTTGGCCGTGAAATCTTTCAGCCTTGTAGAGAATCCTATACATTCTGTGCAAATTTTGAGGGTTTTTAAAGCAGTCTGCCACTCTCCATGAGCTGATATCATTCAATAGAAGGTGGCAGAATTCTCTTTAACTGGTTCTTCAGATATTAAATGGACTACTTCAGCTACAGAATGGTTGAAGATACTTTTCTCTATCAAGGTCCTCCTGTTCAAATATGAAAAGAGTTGATCCCTTCACAATAATGAAACAGCCTGTCACAGACCCTCCAAGGGTTGGACATGTATCACTGTTGGTCTAAGTATGTGGTGCCAGTGTGGTGTAGTGGTTAAGAGCAGTGGTCACGTAATCTGGGGAACCGGGTTCACGTCTCCGCTCCTCCACATGCAGCTGCTGGGTGACCTTGGGCCAGTCACACTTCTTTGAAGTCTCTCAGCCCCACTCACCTCACAGAGTGTTTGTTGTGGGGGAGGAAGGGAAAGGAGATTGTTAGCCG
Organism: Podarcis melisellensis; assembly: GCF_964234715.1. NCBI lineage: Eukaryota > Metazoa > Chordata > Lepidosauria > Squamata > Lacertidae > Podarcis > Podarcis melisellensis. The sequence goes on from NC_138539.1 coordinate 70,079,208, forward strand.
CTTTGAGACTCCTGAAGGGGAGTGAAAGGCGGGATATCAAATCCAAACTCTTCTTCTTCTTCTTATGTGAAATGTAACCGATATGCTTTTGTGCCTAATTGAACAATTATGTGTAGTGCTGTAAATAAGGAAACCATTACGATTGTAACTAACGCCTTATCTTGGTGTGGAGGGGTGTTATGTACTGAAGTTCTCACCCTGGGCCAGCAGGGGGATACTGTAGATAGTTATGCAAATGAAGGATCGAAAAGTGACGTTCAGTGATTGGATAGTTCTGTATGCAAATGAAGGATCGAAAAGTGACGCTCAGTGATTAGATAGTTTTAGAAAATGGCAACAGTTGCATTGTTCTGGAGCTCTATATAAGCAGGCTGACTGAGCTCCTCAGCCTAGTTCTGTTCTGGCATCTGAATAAAGAAGAGCTGTTTAAAGAATCGCTGTGTCGTCTGACATGTTCGCCCACAACTTAACACCTTGCAACCCCATGAAGGCAGCCAGGCTGAATAGTTGCTGGGGTTGGGGAAGGTGGAGGCAGCCCGGAAGCTGCATCTGAGAGCCCCTGTACCACCTGAAGGCAGCCAGGCACTCCTCAGCTGAGCTGCCCGCTCCCGCTCCTATTTGCATGCAAGCAGGAGTGGAGGCGGGGATCTCTCCACTCCACTTCTGAGAGATCCCCACCTCCACTCCTGCTTGCATGCAAGCCCTCCTTTCCTCCTTTCCCCACCCCCAACACAGAAGCTGGGGCAACAGCGCCTGTGCCCACAGAGAGGGCTTTGTTTGCCCTCTCTGGCACACATGCCATAGGTTCGCCACCATCTGAACATTTAATAAAGAATTTGATTTGAAATATTATTCAGTTCTTCTCTTGTTGGGTTCATTACTTAATTAATCCATTTATCTGAGCTCCCATTTCACACCATTGTGGAATTTCAGTTAGAATAACATTGCCTTTTAAAAATGAAGGGAATCAGAATGTTATTGAGTTCATTAATTAAATGTTTATAAAACGTTCATAAAGTGAAATCTCCAGACGTAAGCCCAAATTGACTTCAGTGTGTGCAATCTTTCAACGCAATAATCAGCTTCAGTATTAATCTCCACCTGTTTGACAAAGATTTCGCAAGTCCTAAAGATTGTTCCTTTCTCACTCCGACTTAACAGTGCTTAGGCTGCAGTGGGGTGCAATATCAGTTTCCCCACTAAAATGCAATGCAAATGACATTCCACACTGTTACGGTAAAATCTGGGTGCGAGGCTGCTCTGCCACCCAGTTCGTCGGACTAAGTCCGCGGGTCCCTGCGGAGGAAAATGAGCTCAGCCAGAGACAGGAGCAAGCTGCAGAAGATCCAAGTTTATTGCGCAACAGGTTCAAGATGAGATTGAACAGTGAGAAAGGGGTGACATGAACTTTTGAAACTTCCCTCCATGTCCCAGAATACAGTGCAAAATACATCCCAGTTACATCATGAATACATTAAAGAGAGGTTGGCTTACACAGATTACATCATGAATACATTAAAGAGAGGTTGGGTTACACCGGATTAACATACAGAAGAGGGAGGGGGAATATGCAGAGCTGGAGATATGTGCAGATAAGCACTTCCTGAGTACCAGTGATGAGAAGACAATAGTCCAAGTATGTAAAGTCTGCCACCTGGCATTGCCTGGAGGAAAGGCTTGGCAGAGTGATTTGACAGGATTAGGGTCTTGACACCTTGCTTGAGGGATTATGGAGGACATGGAAGGTGTCATGGAGTCCTAGAGAAATTGAGCAAATTGGCACGTTGATTTTCTATGAATTTTATAGATTCTAGTCCCTTTTGACATTGACAATTTGAAATAAATGGATATATTGTAGCGAAGAAGAAGGTGAAGAAGACATGCCCCCCCTTCCGTATCAACACCCTTTACCTAAGCAGAGGGAAATTCAGAGCACACATGTGGATTGGGGAGGAGCGAACCAGGGGAGAATTGAGAGTACATCTATTTATTATTTACAAATGTACAGATCCAATTATTATTGTGCTGGGTCCATAAGAGAACATGCAATGAAACAATGCTCGATTCACAGTGACTTCAGTTACAAAGCAACAAGAGAATCCCTGAATCAGAGCTTTCCTACACAAATTTCTTCAGACCTCTGCACTGCTCAAAACTGAAAGCCGCATGCAGACTGGCCAAGCCAGTTTCACAGTTTTCTGAGCAGGTCCATCCACCACAGAAACCAGGGAAGTTACTTTATGTGCTGGTTATTTTAGGACACCGGCACATATTTTTTACATGTATAATATTGCATATAATATGTAAGGATTGTTCATATTTATATATTTAAGGATTCTTGTTGAGTTTGAAAACAAGAGAGAAATTAAAACGAAAATCTTTGCAGATAAGCCTGGCACTGAGATTTTCAGAAATATAATCCGTACTTCAATGTGATATACTATATTGTTTCTCCAATGACTGGCACCTACTGTTAATAGCCACCCATTGTTAGACTTCCAATAATGCAACAGCTTGAATCGTAACAATAGACTTCAGGATTAATGTTGGTCACTAAAATCAGAAAAGTCATTTGATGTGAAGGCAATTAGCTGAGAATCCATGACACATAGTTATTGGGTCTACTCTTCTGTAGGCCTAACTCTACTAAGTAATGGCAGAAAATCATATCTGGATTTCCAAATATATCTTCTCATGAGCTGAAGCAAACCTTAAAATTATTCATTTTCTATTCTGCTTCCAACTCTACTTTCTCCTCTTTTCCTTGCATTGCTCCTTTTCTGTCTCATGTTTGGTTTCAATTCCAAAAGATCTTCTTATTGTGACATTATAGTCTTAACTGTTTCCCAGGCAGCCAGAATCATAGTATCGGAAGAAGAAGTCATACTAACAGTGCTGATGCAGATGGGACATCTGCATTTGTGCTTCGTGTTAATCCTAGTTTCTTCTAGTTAGTATCTGCATCATAAACAAAAAAAAGCCATAGCCTTTCTGCAAAGCGTGTTCTCCCTTCACAGAGAACGCGTGTTCCGGTGGGGTCTGCTGGACCACCCCTCTGTTGCCAGGCAGGGTTAGAAAGATAGCCTGTGGCAACTATTGGATGATCGGGTTGCTGGGGTAAATTAGATGTTGCCAATTGGTGGGAGGGCTTAAAGGTTTTTAAATCTCTGCACTCAGCTCAGAGCTTTCTCTTTCGCTGATCACCCGCCCTAATTTCAAGGTTTTGCGTTGACCTTGCTATGCCTGTCATGGGGTCGTCTGCTGTTGGGGCAGGGGCCTGGTAGGAATTTTGTCCATTTGGCTGATTGGCTGGGCCATTTGGTTTTTGCCTACTGCGTAGCAAATCGTCACAGCTTATAAGGTTGGCGGTTAGGCAATGGTTATAAAATTGGCTGGAGGAGGGGTAAGGATTGGCTGGGCCTGCCCCTCCAATGCTGCTGCGGAAAGGGAATTCTGTTAAAGGAATCCAGGGGCCTGCCATTCTTTCATCCGAATCCCTGGAATCGGGCTAGGGCTGGCAAGCCTCGGGGAGCATGCGGGGAGAGGTGAGGGCCTGTGGCTCAGCTCCATTTCTTCCCGATATTGTTTTCCCTTACTGGCTTTTGCTGGAATCCGGAAGTCAGTTCTGTCCCAAGGCGGGGGACAGATAGTCTTAACCAATGCCTAAGCAACCACTCACATTTGTGTATTTTAATAAAGTTGTGGCCAAAATTATGCCAAAAACCTTAAACAAAAATTATGCATGTGTTGTGAATTATTTGAGGGGTGGCTTGGGGACCTCGACACACAACTGGCTTTGAAACATCTGACACTGATCTCCCTAATAAAGAACAGAGGGGAAGGCTGAAGAAGGCAAAATGCTTTGGCTGCTTTCATCCACCAATAATGGTTTTCCCTGCTACAAACTTTAAGTGGCTTCAGAGTATCGAAAGATCATTACACCTACAGTTGTGACTGGGCCCATAACCTGTTGTTGGGATACTGCCAGGGAGACAAAGTCCATCATGGCTCCCAAGCCGTCTCCGGATGTCCATCAACCTCCCGTAGAAACGCAGTATCAGCAATTAGCGACACGAGCTCCAGAAAATAGCTTATGACATTCCAGAGCTGACGCACGCTCTATCAGCAGATAATGCACAGCGAAAGATGCACGCAGGAGAGTATTACTGAGAAGTTTATTCAGCATTGGTCAGAACAAAGAAAAAACATGACTGCCTGCTTCGGTCTGCTCAGGCACAGTGAGAAATGAAAGCATAGACACAACAGAAACATCCTGTGAACAGGAAATACGCAGACTCTGACTCACAAAGCCTGCTCCCTTTTAAGGTGGAACAGAAATATCCTAACAGTGACATGCTCCTCTTTAGCCTTTTCCAGCAATCTTAAGTTCCTAGGGTTGTGTGTAATGTAAACAAAGCAACAAGATGAATATTCCATTAGTGCAAGGATTTCTCCATGTACAACAGAACACCTCCTCCCTTCTCCCCTACAAGCCTACTAACTATGTTCTGTCATGGATGGACCTGCTGACGTATTTGTGGATAACACAGGACATGCATGGAGGATGGTGAGTGGGGGAACTCCATTGCACTAGAGCTAATCCTTATCCTAGCACAACTATTTAGTTGTATTTTACCCCAAGAATTTTAACAGCATAAAATCAGTCTGGGAAAGATATCTCTTCTGGAAACCCTGCGCTGGAAAATTTGAAGACATCAGTTATGCTATGTCAGGTTTCCCCATCCTGGTGTCCTCCAGTTCTTGTCAAATCCAACCCTCATCAGCCCCAACAAGTGTAGGCAATGACAGGAAGGGATGCGGGTGGTGCTGTGGTCTAAGCCACTGGGCCTCTTGCGTTTGCCGATCAGTAGGTCAGCAGTTCAAATCCCCATGATGGTGTGAGCTCCTGTTGCTCAGTCCCAGCTCCTGCCAACCTAGCAGTTCAAAAGCACACCAGTGGAAGTAGATAAATAGGTACTGCTGTGGCGGAAAGGTAAACAGTGTTTCCCTGCACTCTGGTTTCCGCCATGGTGTTCCGTTGCACCAGAAGCTGTTTAGTCATGCTGGCCACATGACTTAGAAGGCGGTCTGTGGACAAACGATGGCTCCCCTGGCCTGGAAAGCAAGATGAGCTCTGCACCCCCTAGTCACCTTTGACTGGACTTAACCATCCAAGGGTCCTTTACCTTTTACCTTACCTAGCCAATTCCAGGGATGATGGGAGTTGTAACCCCCCCCCAAAAAAAACACAAAACTGTTATGCAGTGTTTTATTTTTTTCTGGGAGGATGCAGGGGTACACATACCCCTAAACATGTTGTGAATCTAAGTTTGGCCTCAGTGAGGGGCAGTATTTCAATTTGAGTAGGAAAATGAGTGTACCCCTAAACAATTTTTTGAGGGGAAAAAGCACTGCTGGTAGGCATCAGGTTGGGGAAGGCAGCTTTACATCCTCAATGCCTTCTAAATAGCCTCTGTCCAGTACATCTGAAGGAGTGTCTCCACCCCCATCATTCTACCCGGACACTGAGGTCCAGCACTGAGAGCCTTCTGGCGGTTCCCTCACTGAGAGAAGCCAAGTTACAGAGAACCAGGCAGAGGGCCTTCTTGGTAGTGGCACCTGCCCTGTGGAATGCCCTCCCACTAATAATAATAATAATAATAATAATAATAATAATAATAATAATAATTTTTATTTATACCCTGCCCTCAAATTGGCTCCAAGCCAAAGGCCAGGCAGAACAACTCTGTCTTACAGGCCCTGCGGAAAGAAATCAGATCCTGCAGGGCCCTGGTCTCATAAGGCAGAGCGTTCCACCAGGCCGGAGCCATGGTTGAAAAGAGATGTCAAAGAGAACAACAACTACCAAGCTTTTAGATGACATCTGAAGGCAGCCCTGTTTAGGGAAGCTTTTAATGTTTGATGCATTACTTTATTTTAATATTGTGTTGGAAGCCACCCAGAGTGGCTGGGGAAACCCAGCCAGATGGGTGGGGTATAAATAATAAACTTTTATTATTATTATTCTGTGCCTCTCGGGCTTCCAGCACTTTCTACAGAGCATTGTAATCGCCAATCATATAATTTAAGAGGCTGTTCTCCTGCACACCTGCCATGATAGGGAGCAGGCAGTACAATTAACCACAAAAGCCTACATGCTTGATTTCCAGCTGCCTTTTCTTGAAGTCACACAGGCAATGTAGTGCCGTAGGATTGTGGCGTGTGGTGAGACTCTGCTAGTACTCGAATGGGTAAGAGTGAAGTTCACAAAATGCTAAATGAAAAGACAGTACTATCAGAAGGGGGTCTTTGTATCGAAACTTACTGCTTCCAAGTTTCCTGCATATTCAAGAGATGCTTAGTCTGTGGTTCAAAGCCTCCTGCAGTTTCTTTTAAGCTCCTCCTGCAAGCCTTGTGAAGCCACCGGGCTTCATCATTGAAAAACAGACAGCTGGTGATATCATAGTAAATGATAATCCGGGTGAAAGCTGCCTATCAGAAACTTTGCTGGATTTCCAGACTTTTCCCACAAGTGGATAAGGGAGGGCGAATGTCACCCTCATAAAGGAGACTTAGCCTGAAAAGGGACACAGACAAAGCTGCAGGCAGTAGGTGCCTCATTCATAGTTTTCCAGTGAAAACGTTCGATTTCAGTAGTACATTCGCCACCTCATGATAATAATAAAAATAATTTTATCATTTGCACTCCTTCCATCTGGCTGGGTTGCCCCAGCCACTCTGGGCAGCTTCCAGCGCATAAAAACATAATCAAACACCAAACATTAAAAGCATCTCATTGCAGGAGTACCTTCAAATGCCTTCTAAAAGTTGTATAACTCTGTATCTCCTTGACATCTGATGTGAGGGCATTCCACAACTCACACTGAGTTTTGAAGGAAGATTTTTGGTAAGACTACTGACACTTCTCAGCGGAGTTCAGTGCATGCATATGTGTGATACCACAAAAGGGGGAAGGACAAAAAAAAATTAATGACATTTTTTTCAATACTGTGGGTGTGACATCTGCTTCATGCCAACACTGGCAGTTTTGATGGGATTTGAGGGAAGAAATCCTCCACTTAGCAGGCAAAGCTGGTAGGATCTGATGCTCAAAAGCGAATGGAAATTCACCCAAAAGGGAAATTCAGAGGTAAGCTTGGAGGCACCCACACAATAAGAGAAAGCCAAACAAACATGAGGTCAGAATACTCCTTAGAACAGAATTTGAGGGGTGCATAGCAGTCTGCAGGGGAGAAAAGAAGAAGCCATTTCCATTAACACGAGCAGAAGTCAATCACACAACATTGGATTCCGCCTAATGTATTTTAAAAAGATACATTTACAAGAATTTTCATGCCAATTTCTCCCCCAACTAACGCTCCGGAGATGGAGGGGGTCGCAAGGACACACAGGGAGAGAACAGGGTGGGGAAGTTACACTGTGCAACTAAAAGTCATTGTGCTAGCATAGCTATTTAATTGGATACAACCCTTCTTATTTCCTGGTACAACAATAAACATTGAGCAGATTATTATTATTATTATTATTATTATTGTTGTTGTTGTTGTTGTTGTTGTTGTTGTTGTTGTTGTTGTTGTTATTACTATATTTATTGGCATTTTAATTTTCAAAACACACCATGTGATTTTACATATCTTTACATTTCCTATATTCTAACTCTCTCAAGTAGCAACTTCCCCCTATCCCTACCAACTGACTTTCTAACTTCCAATTATAATTTTATCCACATTTCTCATTCTCCCATCTACCTTTCCTTTTACTTTGATATTCCTTATAATTGTAAACAAGTTTCTAATTTTAACTGACAAACCTTTAAGCCAGTCCTGTTAGTGTTGTTAAGTGTTTACAATGTTCTTTCAAATAAATAATACATTTACTACAGTCTTTTTCAAACTGTTGGTCTCACTGGTCTTGGATTTTCCCGGACAGTCTTACCAGCTCTATATATTCAATCATCTTGCTCTGCCATTCTTCTACTGTCAGAATTTCTTGCTGTTTCCACATCGGGGCTAAAAGAATCCTTGCCACTGTTGCGTATAAGAGTATAGTATGGTCTTTCTTAGGAATCTTTTCTCCTAAAATACCTAACCTTTCTCCTAAATTACCTTTCTTAGGAATCTCTTCTCCTAAAAAACTTTGACCAGTTTAACAACCATAGGAATATTGGCCTTCTTGCCACATTGTCCATCTTCCTCTGAATTTATACTTCTGTTAGAAGGCATTAAAGGGTTAATGAATCCACGACCTCAAATCACTCTCCATAGTTTCCCATATGCCACAGCACCACACATGGCATCAATGTCAGGTACATTAAGTTGCCCTTCTCTATGTATAGCCTCCTGGATATGGTTACAGATAGGTAGCCGTGTTGGTCTGCCATAGTCAAAACAAAAAAAATTCCTTCCAGTAGCACCTTAAAGACCAACTAAGTTAGTTCTTGGTATGAGCTTTTGTGGTATGAGCTTTTTTGGTATCTGAAGAAGTGTGCATGCACACGAAAGCTCATACCAAGAACTAACTTAGTTGGTCTTTAAGGTGCTACTGGAAGGAATTTTTTTTTGTTTTGACTCCTGGATATGATTTTTGTTTTATTTATTTAAAAACACGGAGGGGAACATCTATGTAAACTCATGCCGTTGCTTCAGCTCCAAATAATAGGAGTTATTTTGGAGCAGAAATTAAGTGTGCAGCGTCACTGCAGCAGCAGCAACTACAAAGTCAGTACATTAGCAAAAGTCCTTCTTTCCTTGCTAATTCTCCTCAAAACCAGCATGGGGTCAGTCGCTCCTCAGACTCAGCATGGGAAGAAACACCATGCTGGGTAGCGTAATTTTTGGGGGGCTTGTGAATCACCAAAATTATCTCTGCCATTACAGTTAATGTTCTAATGCTATTACACTTTAAAGTGTTAAACATTTCTAACGTCCTTTGAATGTGTGTAATTGACAGGAATGTATTGCTTTATTATAGCACCATTCAGTTTTCCAAGAGGTTTCTATGAAGCCACTCAAAGGGAGTGGGATGATTTAAAAAGCAGAACTAAATTAACCTAACCTTCACAGGGGGGAAAAACCCACACACACATCTGATTCACCTTAATCACCAATTTGTGTCCTCTTCTGAGGAGGTTTTGTGGCCTCTTTGGAAGGTTTAAGTAGCGCTGGACAGAAGCTGATTCATAGTGGCAAACATTTCAAAGGGATTTCATTAATCCTCAATCAATAGCAAAACACGTCATTAGCTGGAAAGCAGTAACTTCCTAATTATTGGTGGAACAAAGAATTTCCTTCTTCCCAAAATAGGTTGCACAGCCCTCTTTGACCGTCAACCATCCCTCAGAAAACTTGTTCCAGCTAGAAGCTAATGTCTGTCAAAGCAACAAATTGGCTGTGTATTTGAACTTCTTAGGCAGTGTATATCCACCAGAGAGCTTCAGTTAAGGTGCTTCTAATGTGCACACTCCAGTCTCTTCTTAGTTTACAGATGGGAGACTCTGTCAATTTTGGTTTTTCTCAGTTTTTTTGCCCCTCCCCGTTCTTAAATTCACTTCTCCACATCAGTTTGCACTTTTTAAAATCCTGTTAAAAATTCATCAACATCCTAGGGCAAATTTCTCCTAATATACAGATTTGTATACACATTTTCCCAATATAACACATTTTTATATGTTATACACAACTGCATATACTGGAGTAACTTGCACATTATAAACACATATATTAGTGGAAATATGTGTTTTTAATGTGCGTGTTACTCCAGTCTATGCCTTTGTCTACCCATTTGTGCAAAAAATGTAAAGGTAAAGGAGCCTTGGATGGTTAAGTCCAGTCAAAAGCGACTATGGGGTTGAGGCACTCATCTCACTTTCAGGCCAAGGGAGCCAGCGTTTGTCCTCAGGCAGCTTTCCAGGTCATGTGGCCAGGATGGCTAACCCGCTTCTGGTGCAACAGAACACTGTGATGGAAAGCAAAGTGCACAGAAACACCATTTACCTTCCTGCGGCAGCGGTACCTATTTATCTACTTGCACTGGTGTGCTTTTGAACTGCTAGGTTGGCAGGAGCTGGGACAGAGCAACGGAGCTCACCCCGTTGTGAGGATTCAAACTGCCAACCTTCCAATCAGCAAGCCCCAAAGGCTCAGTGGTTTGGACCGCAGTGCCACCCACGTTCCATCCATTTGTGTACTGATTACTTGCAAAATTTGGAAGGGAAAAATAAATTGGTTCCCCTATTAATGAGAACTAAGCTGAATTTAGCACCAATCCCTACTCATGAGAAAAGGACATTATACTGCCCTCCCGTTAATGTGTTTTAAGGTCTTCAGAAAAGGACCTGTTTCAGGTGCCCCTCCATTGCAGGTTAGGTAAACGGCCACTAGAAGCCTCTCAGATACATGCCATCCAACAATTCTCCAATGAAAATAGGGACATCCTATAAGTTAAAGAACTTGCAGCCCCTTCTTGACATTCCTAATCAGCTTCCTGAGGCAGCCTCTCACTCTTTCTCATGGTAGGGTTGGCCCAACCCCAGTCATACAGCTGTCCTTTCATATACCTGAAGGCAGGTAGATTATTGCAGAATGATTGCAGGAGCAAATTTAGGCAAACAAACTGCCAAGACAACTAAGTGAAATGCTCCTTGTTGGATGCAAACCTTAAAACAACAGAAAGCACACACACACACACACACACACACACACAACTATAAAAGACAAACCCTCAAGTTTCTAAAATAGTTACCTGTATGCATGCAGAATTAACATACATATAATCTTCATTTTGATGTGGTCCACTGCAACCCCATGTTCTTTAGTGTGTTGTACCCTCAATTTACCAAATATATATTGCCCTTGAAAAAATAATAATTTCTCTTCCCTTTGGCACTGCAACACGAAATTTACAAGCCTGCTGTGCTTCTTATGCATTTATTTTCAAAGGGAACTCTTTATGCTAATGTAGGGAAATGCTTGAATTGGCCCAGTATGTGGCATTTATGTGTTCTGCTGCATTTCCAAGAAACATCAAAATATGGTGTTTTGTAGACCTTAATTTCAGTATTATACAGGGAACACTGCAAGAAAATACGAAACAATTTGATTATCTCAGGATATTATTAAACATGGCATTCAATGAATCTTCTCTTAACAGTGTACATTTAATGTGCCATTCCTCAGGATATAATCAAAGTACAACAAATCAGTTATGTGTCAGATATGGAAATTTTTAAATCTCAACAGTGTACACACACACTTTGCATTACTTATAGACACACACATATATAAATATTAGCACTTTCCCAGTAGACTTTTCCCCTTTTATTCTTTCTGAATATATTAGTATAATGTGCGTCTGATGCATATTTGATGTATTGCTACTATTGTGCTATGAAGTTTAGAGACTAATATAAACAGTGTAAAATAATAATAACACTTCTTCAAGAGAAAGGGAGTAGCTAAGGCCTGCACGCTTTTGCTGTTTCACCTCTATAATAATGCTAACCTCCTTGAGATTGGTTAAAAACAAACAAAACCCAAACTTACCAACATTGTCCAGAGTCATACCCTCTAATTTACTCATGTTAACTCTCCTATTTTGAATCTCAAGGTCTGGCAAAAATTAAGCATTTTAACTAGACTTATAATGCTTCCAGTGAGATCCTTCCCCACATGAGATCTTAGCTGAACATGGATGGGGGATTGCTGCAAACTACTACTTTCATTGGCATCCATCTGTCTTAAGAGACAATGGAAGAGTGTGCCATTGCAAATAAAGTCAAACCATTGGAAGTTACAGGACCTGCTGTGGTTGTAGAGACCAATATGGGAAAGACATGTTTTATTGTAGCTGGGGCAGATGAAGGCAACTTGTTTCACTGTTACAGATGCACCATGGTGCTTTCTCTTTGTGTTCCTCCCAGCAGTCATTTCTCCTCTGGTCACTGTAATGGATACCTAACATGACTGTCTATCAAATCTAAGTTACACTGTATAGTAAGGCTGTTCTGCTAAGCAAGGCTTGTTGCAGAATAAGTCTTATGCTGAGTGGGATAAAACCAAATTAAGGGACATGGGCAGTGCCAGATTTACGTATAAGCTAAACAAGCTATAGCTTAAGGCCCCACTCTCTTGGGGGCCTCAAAAAAATCTTAAAGGGGAAAAAACTAGATGTACTTTTCCAAAATATAAGATAAAAAAACAAAATAAAGCCTATATACAGCAACAGTGTTTTGTGTTGTGTAGGCTCCTATGATGTAAGTAATGGGCCCCGCCTGCTAGCCTGCTCCCTAAAATATCATTGGTTTGCTCATTTCTATTTATAGGGAATGTTGGGGAAGATTGATGGCACAAGGAGAAGGGGGCAACAGAGGACAAGATGGTTGGACAGTGTTCTCGAAGCTACGAACATGGATTTGACCAAACTTCGGGAGGCAGTGGAAGACAGGAGTGCCTGACATGCTCTGGTCCATTGGGTCATGAAGAGTCAGACACGACTAAACGACTAAACAACAACATATATATGGTACCTACATTCTGCATGTGCAAATGGCTTTAGATACCTATTAGGTCCATAAATTACCATATAGCATATATTCAAGACAAAAAATAGTGACAATTTGTTGTTGACAAAGGACAACTGGACATATAAAGGGCCCCATTGCCTTCTGTAGCTTAGGGCCTCATAAACCTAAAACTGGCCCTGGGCATGGGCATGGGGGAAGAGGAATGGAGGAGTGCTTAGGGTAGCTGAGATTCTATGCTCCACCAGGGATCAGTTAGCTACTCAACAATGGTAGTCATTACTATGTCATGTCTAGGGCTGGGTGATACATTGTTATATTATCCAAAACCGGTTTTGAAGTCCATATTGGTTTCATAATTTTTGACCTGGCAATATACCGCGAATCATGGTGTGTGCGTATACTATGCAAAAATCACAATGTGGGAAGAATTGTGAAGCCAGCCGATGCCTCTACATAACTCAATCCTAATTTCACTCCCCTATCAACTGTTCTACACACTCTTCCACCCATCCCCAAGTCAATTTTGGGGACACAGAGGAAAGAGAGTGGGAAAAATCCAGTTTTGCAAGTGGACGTCCTTGCACAGGGCTTCTGCTACCATGGCTAGTTGGGTGAATCCTGCCCCTATGGAGGGTCTCAAATGTTTCTCTGAACAAATACCACTACTGCTTATTTGTAGTGTTTTGAAGCTCTCAATTTTTTTTCTAAGCTTAAGTTTTTGAAGGATCATATCCTACCAAAGGATTTTATTCCAAAAATGGCTGGCACAATGAAGTTCTCCAATACTATAAAATATCACAAAATCAAAAGGACAGGGCTTCAGCTGAATAATAATAATAGTAAAAACAATTGACTTAGAGTTGTTAATATCGCAGAAATATCTATAAATTTTGAGAAATGAATATTAATGGGGGAGGGGTATATTTGACCAGAAAATGTAGTAGAAGAAAGGAACTTTGTAGGGGTCCAGAACAGATGGATGTGAGATGAAGAGAAGCTGCCAGATCTGAAGACTGGAAAGTCATTGTTAAGAGAAACACAGATATAGAGATGATTCAGTAGAATTGAGTGAGCAGTGCAGTGAGACACTGGACTGAGGTCAACATGTCTTCATTAAAAGCAAGAAGATGGCCACAATGACACTGCGAACAATGGTTGCCATGGTAGCCAGAGCAAAATCCAAACCAAAATGGGTCAAAAGTGCTTTAGTGATACAGGTAAGAGGACAAGTGGCTACCAGCTCTCTCAGTGATGAAGGAAAGGACAACAATGTTTGCCATCAAAAGCTGACATTTAATGACATGACGGTTACCTTTATGAAGTTCAGGCAAATTAGAGAAGCTGAGCACTCATGGGAAATGGCGCCACTGAAAGAGCTAATAATTGGGACCCAGGACAGTATTTGTTGTCTGTGATGGCAAAAGAGTTGTAGATGCAGACTATTAGCATTAAAAAAGTTGCTAGCAATAACCATCCAAGAAAGCAATATTGGGGTCATGGCAGAACCACTGTGCAATGGAAATCAAACAGCAGCACCATCTATGGATGTGATATGGCTGCATACCTTCCATGTTTCCCAACGAACATTGGCTTCAAGGTTTGATGAGACACTGCTGCATATCCACACATATTCCATATTTGCCTTCCTTCTGCCATGTTCCTCCTGCAGTCAAGGGACAAACTACTCAAGGCCAGCCAAGTTATTTTAGTACCTGAGGTAATTCCAGAAATGTTCCTCCTTTCCTCTGACTGGAAAAATACCATAAGAATAAATTAACAAGTTGTTCCCCTTTGATACCCCAAATCAGCCACCTCATACAACCTAAAGGTAGAGCCCAACCCTGATTGCCTCTCAGAATATACACTCACCCGGGGCTCTGGGGGAACAATGTTTTTCTCATGGCATAACCACGGCCAGTTTGGGGAGGCTGCCATAGTCCTGTGCAGCCGGGAGAGGGCTGGCCACTTGGTGTCAACTTCCTTCAGCCATGCCGGACCCACCAAGTTGAGAGGGTATCACCCACATGGCCAATCAGGACTGATTGTTAAACCACTGTGGAAACTGTGACTCTGAGGGGAATAGGGGTCTCCTTAATAAATTTCAGTCCCCAGAATACTTTGTGAGGTGCCATGCCTGTTTAAAGTGACATGCTTATCTTTTGAATATATAGTGAGGCTGGGGTATGTGGCTTCCTTGATTGGGAAAAGCATCTGTAAAATAATGCATAAATTGGGATCTTCTGTGCACGTGCTGGTTGCTTTAGAAATCAAAATGGGAAACACAGGAAGAGTGAAGTGCTATTCAGATTTGCTAGCTGACCACAGAACCAAAATGTATAACAAAATGTAGAGATTCCCTTTCACTGTAATTGAAAGGACAAGGGTCTCAAGCAACTGTGGTAATTTTATTATTATATTCAAATGAAATCTCATCTCATCATAAAACTGCCTGAGCTATCCAGCAATATGACTTGTAGGTGTCTTCATGCAGAGAAAGCTTCAAATAAACATTAAAATATTTATCAAAATTGCAGAGCAAAATAAATGAAGTATAATGCTGGGTTTGTAGTCTATATTTAGGTTTGTTTGTGTCTTTGTATTGAAAAGGCATCAAAGTATTCAAAGGAGAAAAACATTAGAATATTCATCAAATTTGACTGAAAAATGAACAATAACAATGCTGTATGTTATTCTCTCTTAGCTTTCTCAATTCATTATAATTTCTACAATGGGGTTTATATTTTATCGGACCAGTCCTACCTATTATGATTGAATTGTTCCCAGCTATGGCTGCAAAAAAGAAATGATGCAGTGTCAATTTTCACATCTGACCAGAAGAGTACATCGAACAATTCTAGCCCAAAATTACCGTAATCTACTATTTCAGCTCAAGCATGCCTAAGGCTGCAACCAAGGGGTGGATGTCTGTCGGCTGATGCTGGAGTAGGAATTAGCAGCCAGCAGCAGTTCTATTTAGCTGACTGCAACCTCTGCGAGCTGGTGACCAGGACTTGTAAACGGAGGCATTTGTGAGGGTGTTTTGAGGGGGAAGCCCCAAGTATTGTCTCATGGTGTACATAGGACCAAGAGACATGGACAGGGATGGAGCTGCTGCAGTGACCTGCAACATCTGTCCCATGTTTGTCTTCCTCCCTAAGAATGTGCAAAGTCAGACCTGCAGATAAGCAAATGCAGATTGCCTTGCTGGAAGAGAAGGTACAGCAATTTGAGGCCCAACTATTCACACTTTGAGATACTGGGCAAGATGTGGAATTTCTCAATAGAGCAAAGTGAACTGTCCTGGAATATAGGTTCAGGTGGGAGGAGGAGGTGGAGGGAGGAGGAAGATCTCCCGTTGCAGGAGTGAACCCCCAAAGGAACGTGGCACACAGAAGCAGAACTTTCAGGATCCATGCTGTGTCACCGGAGCTGCAAAATCAATTCCGTGCCCTTACCTCACACACCGATTCCGGGCCAGAGGAGCAAGAACAGTAGCTGCATACCTCAGAATACACCAAGATGGCTGTGGAAGGTACAGCGTACAGAACAATTCCAGCAGAAAAAGAAGTGGTGGTAGGTGACTCCTTACTGAAGTGGAAAGAGGCAATAGTGGTTGGAAGTAATAGGATGTCTCAAGAGGTTGTCAAGTCCTAAAAGTCCACTGACCATAATCCCATCCTTCTGATTCATGTGCATACAAACAATGCTGCCAGACACAGTTTTTGACATATAGCAAAAGACTCAGCAGGAAGAAGAAGGAGAAGAAAAGGGGGGGAGGAAGAGGAGGAGGAGGAGTTGGAGTTTGGATTTGATATCCTACTTTATCACTACCCTAAGGAGTCTCAAAGCAGCTCACAATCTCTTTTCCCTTCCTCTCCCACAACAAACACTCTGTGAGGTAGTGAGGCTGAGAGACTTCAGAGAAGTGTGACTAGCCCAAGGTCACTCAGCAGTTGCGTGTGGAGGAAAAGGGACGTGAACCCAGTCCACCAGATTACTAGTCCATCACTCTTAACCACTACACCACACTGGAAGGTCATGGTCAAGAAAGAGAGAGGGAAATACAGTGGTACCTCGGGTTACATACGCTTCAGGTTACATATGCTTCAGGTTACACACTCCGCTAACCTAGAAATAGTGCTTCAGGTTAAGAACTTTGCTTCAGGATAAGAACAGAAATCGGGCTCCGGCGATGCAGTGGCAGCAGGAGGCCCCATTAGCTAAAGCGGTGCTTCAGGTTAAGAACAGTTTCAGGTTAAGAACAGACCTCCAGAACGCATTAAGTACTTAACCCGAGGTACCACTGTACTGGAAGTAAAGCACTGGCTGTATAGATGGTGGTGTCAAGAAAGATTTGGCTTCTTGGACCATGGTCTTCACTTTTTTTGAGGAAAAACTTGTAGCAAGAGATGGGTTGAACCTCACAGCGGTTGGCAATAATGTGTTAGCTAAGAGTCTTGCAAACATGATCAGGAGAGCTTTAAACTAAATCCTATCTGGGAGGGAGACAATATTACAGATGGAAGGGGAACACCTCACACTGGGCATAAAAGCTTCATTGATGTACAAGAAACAGAGGTGGTACTACAGAAACCTGCTAAAGGGCAGAAAGCTACAAGAAGAAAGCTGCTGGAGGGATTGGCTTGTGGCTTCACTTGTATCTATACTGATGCACAGAGTATGGGAAACCAGCAAGACAATACAAGAGGACAAATATGACCTAATAAGCATTACTGAAACATGGTGAGATGACACTCATGACTGGAATGTAGAAATTGATGGGTATAAGCTGTTTAACAGGAAGGGAGGAGAAATAGCATTGTATATAAAGGCTTTGTACACTTGTAAAGAGATCTATGACCTGGAGCATGGAAAGCAGATTGAGAGTATATGGATTAAAATTGTAGGAGAGAGAAACAACAGTGACCTTACTGTGGGTGTCTGCTATAGACCTCCAAGCCAGACTGAAAAATTGGATCATGCATTCCTACAACAGATAAACATTCAGAGAGAGAGAGAGAGAGAGAGAGAGAGAGAGAGAGAGAGAGAGAGAGAGAGAGAATAGCAATGGGAGATTTCAACTAACCCAATATCTGCTGGAACTCAAACCTTGCCAAGAATGTAAGGTCTAACAAATTTCTCCATTGCCTCACTGGCAATTTCATTTTCCAGAAGGTGGAAGAAGCAACAAGGGGGTCATCTACCTTGGACCTGGTCCTCACTAACAGGGAGAAATGGATTGACAGTGTGGAAGTACTGGAAACTCTGGGAGGAAGTGATCACACACTTGGGTTTCATAATATAGAGGCAGGGGAAAGCTTGAGTGTAGTTGGACATGCACGTGGGAATTTAAGAAGGCTGTTTTCAAAAAGGGTGAGATGTTCAGAAATACTCAAAGAGAAGGGAGTCCCAGATGGATGGGAGTTTCTCAAAGGTGAATAATGAGAACACAAATGCCGACAATTCCAACATGAATGAAAAGTAGGAGGCATCTAAAGAAACCAGGGTGGCTGCATAAGGAGCTTGCAGATGACCATGAAATTTAAGAAGGCCATATATAAGAAATGGAAAGTGGGGGATTTGTGAAAGAAGTATATGCACAAGTAGCCAACACTTGCAAGGAGAAGATCAGGTGGGTCAAAGCTTAGTATGAGCTCAGACTTGCAAGAGAAGTTAAAAATAATAACAGTGGTTATCAAAGGTTTTTAAATATTTTTCCCAGGGGTTCCTTTTGTTGTATGCTGGGTGCATACTTGAGCACTTTTCATTTGGAATCATCTCCAGGAAATCTGTGTTTCTCCATTCACTCTTCACCTGTTCACATTCCCTGGTTGTATCTATCCACCTTGCTTGATGGGGCTGAACATGCTGGAATAAGGAAAATCAATGATAACACCCACCCAAATTCAACCCCCCACCCAAGTGGTGGAATAGCAGCGTGTTTCCCCCCAGATAGTGGTTTCCAAATGTTCTTCTTCATAACAGGGTACTTTGGGGGGGAAAGGGGGGAATCATTGCTTTCATTCTGGTAAGAGCTAGAAGTGTCTTTTTCAGCAATGAGAAGTCCTAAAGAGAAACTGGACTTTAGCAGGGGTTGTGAAAAGGCAGGGAGACGGTGGGAGGAGACCACCCTGTTTGCAGATCTGTGGATACTCTGAAGAGACCTTTTCATGAGCGATTCCAAAATCTGTTCATGAAGTGGGGCAAATTTATATTCGGATGTTCCCTCCACCAAGCGAGATTGCATTTTCACAAGGAAAACTATGCCACAGCAGTGGGACACCGTGAAAAGCTCCCACACATGGGGGAATTGCTGGGTATGAAAACTGGGTATAATCCATATTGAAAGAAAGGCATGGATAGGCCCTAACTGGTGAAGTCTTCAGTGACAATCTCCATCTGACTCTCCTTTGGAAACCTTTGGGCAATTAACCTGGACAATTTGGGCAATTAACTAGCCTGAACACTGTTGAAACTTTTGACTGTCACACTCTATCAAGTGTCTGTTAAAGGTACCCATCGACACCTTGCGATTGTATAATTCCATTCTGCTAAGCTTTCAGCACTCCCACCCACGGTATGCTAATTACAGGCATCTGAGCATCAGAATTGACACCTCTCCATTCCACATGATATAATGGTTTGTTTAGACACTTCTTTTGCTCTTCCACCTATCATTGCTTGAGACATAAATGTGGGGATGTCATCTCACACCTTATCCCTTTTCCCTTCTGCAGGGCTCCTTTTCTCCAACCTCAAATTTCTACTCCTACCCCCATTGCACCTCCCCCCCCCCGCAATGTGCTGTTTCTCCAGTGAACTTTCCACACATACTTCTTATTTTGTTTTTGTTCAATCTATTTTTATAACACCTTTTAAAGGTTTTTTTATAGTGATTTAAAAGCCTTTTATGGTTTAGCAAACTTGGGAGTTTTATATCTAAACAAGGGTCAGCACCTCCCATCTATCTTCAAGAAAGCTGAGAAAATGACCCTTCCCTGAGAGGAATTCCAGCAGGTGGGAAATATCTATTTCCACTGCTACCAGCCACAATAGTTTTATTCTTTAAAATACACACCCCAAAAACACCTTCCTTTGTTCATCAAAGACTATTGGCTATTCATAACAGCCTTGATTCTGATAACCTTTGATGGTATTTGTGCAGTTTTTGTACAACTAAGTTGTCTTTTTCCAAAACCAACCGCAGCTTTGCTTTCTAAGAGGATATATGTACAAACGAATTTGTATATGGAGATGCAATCTGTGCTCAATTATGAACATTTAAGTGCAATTTATTTTTAAAGTGATAATTGCAGTTTAATACCTCACTTGAAAACATATTTACTTAGATGTAAGCTTATTTTATTTTGGTAGAATGTCTTTCTGTGTAAGACCTGACTCAGAAGTGAGCAGAGTAATGTGGGAGTTAACTTCTTCAAAGTTCACCCCATGATATTCTAGTAACATCTGAAGAAAGGAGCAGAGATTGCTACATAGCCTTCCCATGCTAGTGTTAACACTCCACGTGATCAGAACAGAAATGTTACCTTGCTAGACCCAAACAAAGTCCAATGAGTCCTGCATTATATTTCCAACATGGAGGAACCAGAGACAGCAGCAGAGTACTGTACATGCTCCACTTACAGAAGGCACCAGGTTCAATCAGTGGCATATGCTGTTAATATGTGCCAGTAGCAAATTATGAGATGAAGTTCTGCTTGAAACTCTGTAGAGCTTCTGCGTGTCACAATAGGGGAGAGGGTGGTACTGTGGTCTCAACCACTGAGCCTCTTGGGCTTGCTGATTGGGAAGGTCAATGGTTTGCAACCGCACGACGGGGTGAGCTCCTATTGCTCTGTCCCAGCTCCTGCCAACCTAGTAGTTTGAAAGCACACCAGCACTTGTAGATAAATAGTTACTGCTGTGGCAGGAAGGTCAACGGCATTTCCATGCACTCTGGCATTCGTCACAGTTTGCCATTGTGCCTGAAGTGATTTAGTCATGCTGGCCACATGGCCCAGAAAGCTGTCTGTGGAAAAACGCCAGCTCCCTTGGCCTGAAAAGTGAGATGAGCGCTACAACCCTATTATTTATTTATTTACCAACCACCCTATACCAGTCGCCTTTGACTCGACTTAACCGGGGTCCTTTACCTTTACCTTTTTTACAATACGGGTGGGTTAGGTGAACAACCAGATACCATCAGAAGCACACACACAATGACAATTATGGGTTGGCAACTCTGGTGTGAGGAGGAAGCATGTGATTGAGTGAATTCACACAGTTCTTCTCTCCAGATGTTACCAGAGTAATGTGGGACTGGACCAAAGTCTTCCTGTGTTGCTCTTAGAGCATGTTAATCAGATCCCAGTCAATCATTGATGGTCCACTGTTGGAAAGTCTAGTGCTAGACATCCCCCCATGGTAGCATCAGTTGGAAAGTTGTGTGGTAGCCATCTAAACTTATAGCCTTAATTCGTGCATGCGGATAAACAAAGCACACTTGTGTGAATAAATATCTGTTTGCCTTCATGCTCACTATGAGAGAATGTTGATTTTTCCAATCCCTAGAGGGGAAATTTGGCAAGAGCCCCAACTTCAGTGTAATTGATGGCAATGGAATGTTCTAATGCAGAAAAAACAGTGTCACATTAATTTCCACATGAATCAGTCAATCACCGGCTGCCATGATGTCTTGCAGTTCTGCTTCCTAATGAACCAGATATTTGTTCATTGTAGGTGTGTAGAGCTAAAATAATGGTCTTCATGCCAATCAGCAAACATGATTGGTGATCTTGGCATCACAAAGCAATAGAGGAAAGCAAGTTGAAGTGACCAAAAACAAAATGGGAGAATCAATGGAGAAAACAATGTGTCATAGCAAATAAGGAGGTTGAGTCAAGGAGGACAGACCTAGCTACAGACATTAGCAGGAGTGGATGAATGAAATTACTGTTTCAGAGGCAATATAATTTAAGTGCCAGATTCAAGGGAATAATATTACATTTGTGTTCCACTTGTGAGCTTTCAAAAGCATGTGACTGGATTCTGCTAGTACTATAAGATTGGGAATGTCCTGCCTGAAACCCCAGAGAGTCACTAGATGGAGCAGTGCTCTCATTCATTATAAGGCAGAATGAAGATTTTGGAACTCCATCTCGATGCCCTGTGGACTGTGATGCCAGCAATAATAATAATAATAATAATAATAATAATAATAATAATAATAATTTATTATTTATACCCCGACCATCTGGCTGGGTTTCCCCAGCCACTCTGGGCAGCTCCCAACAGAATATTAAAAACATGATAAATCATCAAACATTAAAATCTTCCCTAAACAGTGTTGCCTTCAGATGTCTTCTAAAAGTCAGATAGTTATTTATCTCCTTGACATCTGATAGGAGGGCGTTCCACAGGGCGGGCGCCACGACTAAGAAGGCCTTCTGCCTGATTCCCTGTAGCTTTGCTTCTCTCAGTGAGGAAACCACCAGAAGGCCCTCAGAGCTAGACCTCAGTGTCCGGGCTGAACAATGGGGGTGGAGACGCTCCTTCAGATATACTGGACCGAGGCCGTTTAGGGCTTTAAAGGTCACCACCAACACTTTGAATTGTGCTTGGACATCTACTGGGAGCCAATGTAGGCCTTTCAGGACCAGTGTTATACGGTCTTAGTGGCCACTCCCAGTCACCAGTCTAGCTGCCACATTCTGGATTAGTTGTAGCTTCTGGGTCACCTTCAAAGGTAGCCCCACTTAGAGCACATTGCAGTAGTCCAAGCTGTTTAGAAAGTATCTGGTGTAAATGACATTTCTTCTATATTCTGCAGTTTCCCTGAAACATGTCATTAAGGGAGCAATCTAGTGCACAAGAAGTTGGCACAAAGCAAGCCAGCGTAAATTAAACTGGTGTAAAGTTACTCCAAACCCAAACAGTTGGGGTGCTGCTGATCTGCCTAAGCCTGACAGAGAGAAAACAAGCCTTTAAAACAACGTTCTATGCTTGGCTGCCAAGACATGTGACTGAACTGAACAGGCTTAGGATCCAAACTAATTCTTCTTCCTCTGATCTTGCCACACACCCCAGAACGCCATTCTGGGGGATTTCCATGGGCCTCAGCTCAGCCAACTTTGGCTCAGCAGAAATGAGCAAACTATGCCGGCTGAGATGGAGTTGAGGACTTAATGCCAACTGAGTCCCTAATACGCAAGCTGAGCCAGAGTGCACCTTAAGCTGTTCATCTGAGTCAATATTGCCATAAGATTGCCCCTTCAGTAACAGAGATGGTAGCATCTGTGATAGGATTGCCGTATTTCAAACAGTGAAAATTCAGACAGAAAAATTGTTGACCTTTTTTTTGTCAAAGTTGTTGAGCTATGGAAAATTGGCAAATATGGCACTGCTGAAATGGGTTACCATAGGTCTGGATTTTCCCGGACATTTTGGCCAATTTCTGCCCAGACACTGCTGCCGACTGCAGTATTCCAGATATGTCCAGAAAATTCCAGATGTCTGGCAACCCTGATCTCTGATAAACTTCTAGATAATTCAATAAAAATGAGACCAGTTGGAATCTGAATCTCTAGAAGCCCTCATAGCAGAACAAAAGCAAAATTTATTATTTTAATGATGACCAATATAATTATCT
Source organism: Podarcis melisellensis (assembly GCF_964234715.1). Taxonomy (NCBI): domain Eukaryota; kingdom Metazoa; phylum Chordata; class Lepidosauria; order Squamata; family Lacertidae; genus Podarcis; species Podarcis melisellensis. Next base: position 70,102,397 of record NC_138539.1, read on the forward strand.
TGTTTGAATTGTTCACTTGCATCTTTTATTTCACTTTTAACAAAAGACACCAACAAGGGCCCATTTGCCCTTATAATGTAGCTTATAAATTTCTCAAACAAACCGAGTCAGGGAAAGAAGAAACACTTAGTAAGATTACACAGAAAGAGTGACAAAATTAGTTTGATGAGCCACAAAGGAACAGTTTATACCCTGAAAACGCATTGGGCCACATTATTTATTGTTGGTTTGCTTCAAGAAAAGCATCCATTCACTTATGAGAAAAGCAGGAGGAAATTTCACAGAAGACATAGAGTAGAAGCAAAAACTAAAGCTAGTTAAATAAAATGCAGTGTTGCAATTCAAAATGGGGTGAATCCAAAGCTAAATGTTAGTTAATTTGAGGCTCATAGTTGCAGGCACTATTATTATTTTACAACAGAAAACAATTCCCTGTGTCTTTCCCTTCTATTTATAGTTGTTCAAAGTAGGCTTCTAAAAATGCCTCAAAGGATTAGGCGGTTTATATGCCCTTGTGATCACAACAGAGCTGGCTGCCAACGGGAGATGGACTGCTTCCATGTTCTGGCTGCTCCTGTGCACACATTGCACTCTATAGATAGAGACCATTTTCTATGGACATAGTTCCCTGAGGACCTATATATGTTTGGTTGGTGCATCGACTATTCTGGAAGACAACACACCAGGCTAGATAAATCACTGTTCTGTCGCAGTCAGGCAATTCCTGTGTTGCTTAAAGAGGCATTTATTGCGCAAATGCTTGACTGGTGACAAGCTTAGTTTTCTTCACTGCAAATTATATATGTGGATCTTGGGAAATTAAATTTGCTGGTAGGAGAGCTGAACCTTAGGTGATGTGGTGATGGAAAAATCTCTAGTGGGTCTCGTGAATCGAGAGAAGCAGACTTTGCTATCCCAAAGCCTTCCTCCAGGGCTGTCAGGACACCAATGAGAAACTGGAGCAAAGTACTATTTCAGCTATGTACTCAGTTGATATTGAAGACTGCGGTATGGAAATACTGCCTTCCATGCATCTCAGTCTGGCTTCAGAACTCTCCTCTGAAGGCCAAGTCACTCAACTAACCCTGCTCCGTACCTGTTTTTGTCTGGCTGGGATATATCCTTGAGCTGTTATAATGCTCCTTGATTACTGGATGGAGGTGTCTGCCAAGTAACCAACTCATATTTCCATGCCCAACATGTAAAGGTAAAGGGTCCAGTTGTGACCGACTCTGGGTTTGCAGCACTCATCTCGCTTTGTTGGCCGAGGGAGCCGTCGTACAGGCCAGTCATGTGGCCAGCATGACTAAGCCGCTTCTGAAGAACCAGAGCAGTGCATGGAAATGCTGTTTACCTTCCCGCCAGAGCGGCACCTATTTATCTACTTGCACTTTGATGTGCTTTCGAACTGCCAGGTTGGCAGGAGCAGGGACTGAGCAACAGGAGCTCACCCCGTCGCGGGGATTCGAACCGCCGACATTCTGATCAGCAAGTCCTAGGCTTTGTGGTTTAACCCACAGCGCCACCCATGTCCCCCTTGCCCAACATGTAGGTGATTGTAAAAAGAATTGCATCCATTGAGTCCCCTGCTTTTGGCTCTGGCCCTGCCCACCACTGGCATATGGTCCCCAGAAGGGACCACAAGGGCATGTGACACTTAGGATGAAAAAGGTTCCTCACCCCTGCCATAGATGGAAGACAGGTGAAACATGAAATGTCAAGACATACACTCCAAGTGTCCCGATTTTGCCTGGATGGTCACAAAATTCCCAAACCATCATGGACTTCTGACTTGATAACAGGGTGTCCTGATTTTCCCCACCAGTGGATAGGGACTATGGAAGCAGCTCCCAGGACAGCAGCAGCATTAGGAAGGAGCTGTTAGGGCTCCTTCCCAAAACCTAGTTAGCCCCATTTTGGTGACAATTCCATTGACATGTACAGGCTGAATTTGTTATTTGAAGGACTGATGTTATAGGGATATAAATTGGCAGAGATTTCTGCCCGGGGTTAATTACACATCAGTGCTGCTTCTGTTCCACTGCAGTTCATCTTCCACTAAAACCTGCATTATTCATCTCACTTTCTGCTGTAGAAATGGTGGGAATTGCTGTTCCCATTTCCAACAAAATTCTCCAATTCTCCAACATCCCTAAGTGAGCATACAGTTAACCGATATAAGATGTATCCCCCCCCCTCAAACGAACATTGTTTTGTTTTAAAAAATTCAGTTTGATCTGAAATTGTTTCTATCCATCACTGCAACATTTAGATACTTTCCTACAACTAGAGAGCTGGGATGAATCTTTCGCTCCATTGTCTAAAAAACCTCAGATGACAGTCCCAATAGAAAAACAGAGGAGCTTATCAAACTTGGCAGCCTGACCTGTGTATATGGGCAGCTTCCATTACAAAGACTTCTTTTAGAATGAGAAAACAGCCAACATCTGTCATTAGCAACAGAAACGAAGGTTGTCTCTTTGTTGGGAAACATAGAATGGTATATATTTGTTACCTTCGTAAGTGCAGTACTCCCACTAAAATCAATAAGCCTTAGGTGGAGACCAACAGTCAATTTAAGACCAGAATTCATTTTTTTGTTGTTGATGATTTTGTGCAAGAGAAAGGAAAAGGAAAACGACAACACCCACATGTCTCTGTATTGAAGCTAGCATCCCTCCCCACTCCCTTTGAAAAGATCCTGAGCAAATCATGAGCCAATTGTTAACGCTCATCTTGGCATGGGAGAAATCACCATGTGAAGCCATCATTTGACATTTTCCCTTTTTTGCTAAGAATACTGCTGAAAGCCTTGTTAAATATAAAGGGGAAAGGCTCTTCTCTTTACACTGTGTTAAGAGTTGACAGTATCCGGCATAAAAAAAAGCACAATCCATCTGTGATTGTGCGTGCATCTCTACGCACGCATGGCTGCACATGTCTTCCTCACAAGATTCCAGATGACCTTAATGGATTGGAAAAGTGGGCCAAAACTAGCAAAGCAAATTTTGATAGGTATAAATACACTTAGGCAGAGATACACAGATATAGGATGTGGGACACCTGGCTTGACAGCAGTACACGTGTAAATGTAGCCCTCTGACAGGGCTGGCATGAAACATCAGTGGTTCTTTGATATTATGCCGTAGATGGTCAGCCACCTGATACCAGCTTGGGAACTTGTCCAGTGGAGTAAGAGCTGAACCACTGCTGGGCTCCAATTCATGGTGGCTGCTTTCCATGCGAGATTATACAAAATGTCTGACCTGCTGTTGGGTGGGCAGCACAGACTGGTGTAAAGCACCAGTTCAGTTTATATTAAAAATGTCAGTCACTGCTAAAACACATCTGGAGGTGTGGGTGGGGGGGACTGGACTGCAGAGGAATGGTGGAGGCCACCGCCCCTCCTCCTGAACCTTCCAGAGCAGAGGAGGACAGTATAGATTTACAACGGTGGTTTGAAGGAGGTCATGACTCTGAGAGTGAAGAAGAACAAAGCTGGGAGAGAATAGAAGGAGAGGAAGGGCAAGCAGAAGAGTCAGGACAGCTGGTTGACACATTATCATTAGAAAACATTCCCGATCCCCCTTCTCCTAGAACTAGGAGGGCTGTGAAAGTGGAAGAACAGAAAGCGAATAGACAAAGGGCCTCACGCAGCTACTGTATAAGGGATTGAGCTGCTGGTGACTGAGAGTAAATGGGGGGAGGAGATACTTGGAGCAATGCCATCATACTAGAGACAGCATCCAGTGTATTTATCTGAGAATATTGAGTAAAATACCTTGGTAAGAGCTTCTCGCATTTTCATTACTGGCAGCCTGCCATGAGGGAGGGGGATTGGACTCACTGAAGCCTGACAGTGTGTGTTCATGTGTGCATGTGTGGTGACAATAGGAAAGTGACTGACAACTGGAGCAGGGGTGGGCCAGTCAATGAGTTTTGGGGCCATCAGCAGATGCATGATTATGCTGAAGCCTGAGGCCTGATGTCTGGATTACCTATTGTCATCAGTTGTGGTGGAGGATGTTGTCCCATTGCAGCATTGAGGTAGGATTCAGCTACAGGTCAAGATGACTTCTGTGTGTGGAACGGGCTGGGTTGGTGGGTGGTGACTCCGGCAACAAAATGCCCTGCCTATGTCTTTCTCTGTTTCAGAAAGCAGACATGTGGAGAGGGGAGGGGAATTGGATCAGGATCATGGCGTCTGGAGGCAGCTCTAATCCCTTGCTCCTGCAAGGATTCCCTGACTGAAATCACCTCTATTAAACATGCAGGAAAATATATGGACATAAATTGTTTTCTCCTCCAGATTGGTGTGTGTGAAATTTGAAACTGGGCCTCAGCAAGTGTTGGACATGGACACATTCTCGAAAACAAGTAGATTTCACTAAGAGATGGCTGCAAAAATTGCCTCGCACTGGGGAAAAAGCACTCCCTGTTGGATCCGGGAGCATAACGTAATGCAGATTTGATTCTCATAAAGACCTAAGTACCATACACATCCCAGGAGCCTTTGCATTTTTCATGATACATTACTGTAAAACAAGGAGACAAGGTAAACCTTTAAAGCAGGAGGAGAACTCATACCTAAAGCAACAACTTTAAGTTCAAAAATAAGCTGCTGGGGAACATTTTACTGTAAACACGGCATTTAATTCAGGTAACTACTGGGATCACTTTAGAGGAAGGAGAAAACATTCTGGTTATTTCTGCAGCCTGTCTAAAAGGCTCGAGAGAGGTTCAGTGGGCTGTTCTGTGACAGTGCACTCTAGAAATATAGTGGCAGAGCGAAATGAATGAAGGGCAGATAATGCCACTGGCCATCTTAAAGGTGTTAGCTAGTACTACACTTGCAGTGAATGTCAGCCTGACTTTACTGCAGGCAGGTTATGGCATTTCTATTTATGATCATATTTCACTGGGAAGGGATAATACAGAGTGGAGGGGCAAACACTCTGTCACATGAGTCAAGAGGACTGACTCATTATAAACAGAAGCATGGTTGGACAGAACAAGTACACCGCAAGTATACTGAGCAAGAGAACCTGGGGCAAAGGACTTCTTTTTTCCTTGCACACTTCATTCCTTACCCTCCCGTCCTCTCGCCTCCATCATTTTTTAATGTGGAGTGCATGTTATGCTTGTCAACCTGCCGCAATGCTACCAGAAAACAAAGCAGATATTTTGAAGATATTTCCATGAATCTTTCATTGGGCCGCAGAAAGCACCCCAAGATCCAATAAATATTGACTCGTCTATATACCTATATCCAATTAAACATCAAATTAGCATATACGGTATTTTTATACATGGATTCTATCAGCAAAATTAATGCAATGTAAATTCTCATTTTGCATAACCTGCCCCTAAAACCCAATAAAGAAGAGAAGGCGAGGGGGTGTTAATAGAAAATCAAGAAAGGAAAAAGATGAGATAGAAAAGAAATAATAATGCACAATTACAGCAGCTTCCCCTCATATTATTTTGTTTAATGGAAAGAATTCACATAAAAATTAAGAGTTACAGCTAGGCACAATAAAATATTATGTAGGCTTGGTCTTCTAAAGTTTATGCCTGATGTCAACAGGCAAGAAGTTTGAAAGTGTAGGTGTTAATACAATAAACAATCATTTTCTAGCAACTGAAATAAGTACAACTGTAACAGTTATGTTATTGCAACATAACTTATAGCACAAGCTAAGTGTGTTTGCTTAGATATATGTCCCACTGTGCTCAATGGAACTGACCCTCAGGTAAGTATGCATAGTATTTGCAGTCTAACAATGCCATCATATCTGTGTCAGTTCAGAGCTAAGTCCTATTGAGTTCAAAGGGGTCTTTCTCTCCAGTGAATGTGGATTGCAGCCTTAATTGGCCACTGAAAGGAGGAAAGGGGTGGTTCATTTTTAGTAACCAGAGAAGGAAGAAGGGTTGCTATTCTGTCTTTGCTTTTCCCCTCTCCTCCTTCCCCACCATATGGGTGTAACTGCAAGACAGGATAAGCCAAGCATTAGACCTTTGATAACAGTCAGATAGCATGCAATAGCCTTCCCAGAGGCACATGTCAAAACAAGAAGAGATGAAATAAGCATTTCTCTGACAGAAACACACTCTCACTCTGACGTTTTCCCTTTCCTCCCCGATACTAACTGTGTCAAAACAATAAACAGCACGATTTGCAAGGGACTTTTAAATGTTTTGTAGGTGAAGAAATTTGACAATTCCAAGATTAAGAACATCCTGCATTCCCCTTTGAGCCAAGCAAGCTTCATCTATATATCCCGTGACATGAAAACAAGACAACAGCATAGGATTGTTCACAGGGTCCCCAAGTGACAGGATTGGTTGCTGGGAGCTCTTTTATAACTTTTTATCCTCTTTCACCCTCAGCCAATGAAATTGCATCCAGTTACCACAAATCTTAGGAGCTGGTGTTAGCAAACTTCGGACTTGTTCAGGATCTTGCCTTGGTTTTCCTCTGAGGAAATTTGGTTGATAATAATTAGACAGCAGTGCCATGTAGGGTTGCCATGTTTCAAAAAGTTGTCGAACTTTTGTTTTGCCCCAAATTGTTGAGCTTGCTTTGCGAGATCACCAACCCACATGGGCTACCAGATTTTCGGCAGACATTTCAGTGATTTCTGCCAGGATGCTGTTTACGAGGGCTAAATACTGGCTATGTCTGAGAAATTATGGACAACCCTACTGCTGTAGGACTATGGCTCCAATGAGCTTGACCATGTGGGTTGGAACTTATGGGAACTGACAAAATCAGAAGGCCCACATGTTCCCAAGCCCTCTATTGGACACAGATATTTCCACTTTTCCAAGCAGGAAGAAGCATCTAATGTTAGCGGTGGAGGACTGCTTCTGTTGGATGAGACAGGATTGTAGACTTAGATGCCTTGAAGATGATCTAGTTAAAAAGCATTCATCCTGATTTGTTTTGCAACAAAATTGTGGGGAGGTTAGACAATGACAGCTACTTATTATGATTGACTATCGGGTCAAACAATTTTCTAATACATTTTTCTCATTGCTTATCACAAAAGGTCTGGGGTTTTTAGGAGGAGGAGAAAGTTTGTTGGACAAGAGCAGCAAATCAATATGCCCATTGCCTAATTTCACTTTTCTAGTATGTGAATGAATTCCTGCCCCAAACAGTGACGATCTCTAACCAGCCTTAGTAGGTGTTTTGTTTACTAATATATAAGCAGGCCACAGTTGTAGCACACAAACTTCTACAAGCAGGCAGAGATGCCACTGTTTCCATATTATTCCCCCCCCTCCTCTCTATAAATATATATTAAGTTGGGAGTGGAATTGTTTGAAGGTGAAGCCAATGTTGTACCAGGCCTTTGGATTATGCAACAGGGTGGAGTGGGGAGAAGCTGATGGGAGATAACTGGGTTGGACTGGATGACTGTTGGGGTCATAGAATCATAGTGTGAGTATCATTTAGTCCAACTCCCTGCAATACAGGAATATGCAGCTATCTCATATGGGGATCAAATCTGCAACCTTAGGTTTATCAGCACCACGTTTCAACCAAGTCTCTACAATTCCTTGAGTCTATCAGTTTCCCCCAAGAGCACTCGCAACCTAATATAGTTCATATTTATCCAACATCTCCCAACTGAACCTGTATCTCTACCCTCTCTGCCTTAGGTCTATGGTGTCTTCTTCCAAAGTGGGGAATAGGGGTGGAGATTCACCATCCATCAATAGACACTTACATTCTTTTGCCTAGTTATTTTTTCTAGAATGCATGATCATTCTTTGCTTGATAAGGTCAATATAAACTGGGTTGTACATCACAAAGCCCAGAGCCAATTGTGCTTGTAGCGGTTGTTAAATGTGCAGCCATATCTGCTGGGATGCTGCCAGGTCCACCGTGTTTTCACACTAACCTTTCTTATGATGGCAGAGGAGGATTGGAGCAACTCCTTAGGATTGGTACACAGCACAGAACACAAAAACAGGAGCTGGCTTCTCCCTCCCTCCCTCCCTCCCTCCCTCCCTCCCTCCCTCCCTCCCTCCCTCCCTCTCTCTTTCTTTCTTGGTACCTGCCAGTATTCAAACATCACATTTTTGTAAGTCTGCCAATTATGTGCTGTCACCAAAAAGGGAGTACAAAGTGTGTTTTATACACGGATAAAAATGCAGTGGTAATAAAGCCATAAGCGAGAAGACGCACTGTGTACACATAAAGAAGAATACCTTGCAAAACACACTTGACATTCATTCAACATTCCTCTCTGTATTGAGTTGTTGTATGTACTTCTCAATGAAGAGTAGAATCCTATGTGCAATTATGCCAAAGCAAGAGCCAGTAGGTTGAATTGGACTTTCTCCCATTTAAATGCCGGTCATACGTTTGCCGAGAGATTTTATTTATTTTATTTTTAATGGAAACTAAACCTTGCTGGGCGGCATAAGTGGGTTTGGCTTTGACTTCTTTGTGCTGTCAGTTCTTTGAAGACTCCCTGAGAGTTTAAAGTGTTTGTCATTAATTTAAAAGGACTTAGAGTAGCGACATGGGTTAATGGTTTTACCAGGAAATAATGTAGTGTCATTACAATACATGATCACAATTCCCAGTGTTCCTGTTCTGCTTCTTCATTGCGGTCGCTGGTGGCATTGATGTAATCTTTCATGATCCACACAGTTTTTTTACAGCATGGATGTGAATTCTAAATCAGAACTAAATGGTCATAGACAAAATGCTGGCAGATTTTCAAAGAGGCATACAGTGACCATATACTTCCAATTGCTTGTCATTTTCTATTCTAAAATGAAGGTGGAGGAGAACAGCAGAAACGTTAGTGTCTCCCATGAGGAGACAACAAAACAAAGGGTGAAAAAAAATCAGTATGTGTATCTGTCACACCACTGAAAATGGTAATAATTCACTATGAACACACACACACACATTTTTGAATAATTCATACTAGGCGTGGAGAAAAACTCCCCTGGGTGCTTTTGCTGGGCTTATCTAAACTATTTTGCCTTCCCTCAGAATTCTTCAGTTATCTTACTTTGAAATTCACCTGAGGAAACTGCACACTCTCCCCTTTGAGAAATTTCCCCAGTTGTAATGAAAGTTCTGTGGCTTCTTTGAAATTCTCATGTTTTGCCCAAGGAAAAGGTTCCGAGTTCACCCTGTTACAGAAGATGGAGGGATGTGACTGACAGCAATGAATGCAAGAATGAACACACACACATTCGTTTGTTTTAGGTTCTTAATTTATTTAAAATAATTGTAGGTTACCTTTTCGGGACAAACCCTCTCAAGGTGTCTTTCAATGTAGATAATCAGTCTGTAATATCAAATGGAATTGTGGCAATGTTTGCAGCCCAACAAAGCCTTGTTAGACTTTGCCAGATTCTTGTATTGGTCTCACCACAGCATCCTCATTTTGAATGAAGCATAGGATCAGGTATAGTGAGTGCTCCCTGCATTGCCGAGCCAACACTGTGGCTCAGTATGCTTATGCTTAGCCATGGTTATTCCTAATGTTGATTTGTCAACTGAACCTTGGTTAACATCCCAAACATGTGATCCCACCACGGTTTGCTCAGTTCAGATTCACATCTGATTGTTTAATGGCCAGAATACTGCAGAGGGAAGCAGTGTCCAGGCGGAAATCAGTATAATATCTGGGTAAATCTGGACATATGGCAACCGATGTCAGCAGTGTCATTTTTGGAGATTTTCCTTCAAAATATCTGATTTTTTATTTATTTATTGCAATTTTGCCAAAGCGAAACACTTTCGTTTCTGAATTTTCACTTTTTCAAATATGGCAACCTTTATGTTTAATGAACACCATGGTTTTACAAAAGCATCTCAGTCATTAAGTATGGTTTATGTCTTCAGACATAAAGTCATAAGACAACACTATTCAGCAGTTGTTGAAAAAGCAACCATAGCTTTGTCTTATGCCTGCTCCAGGCCATTGTCAGGAAGTCCAAACCTTGAATGAAGCCTAGCCTATTCAGTTGGGGCCGGAGGAGAGAGAGACAAGAACAAGAACAAGAACACATTTACAATAGTGTTGTCTTATGACTGGAGGACTTTCCTTCGGTTTTTCTTCCTCCACTGTTTTAGAAGGCAACAACTTCTAAGCATCTGATGGAGCGCCAGCTGCACTTTTATTACAGGGTTCCTATCCCTTTCAAACTAGATCAGTGGGATTCAGGGCTCAAAGATCTTTGTGTTCCAGCTGGAACCAATTTACAAGCCATCATATTCTATTTGTTTCAACTTCTTTTGATTAAAGCAATTACTTTCACATAATTCAAAGACAGAGGCTTTGTCTGTTGAGGCTACAACAGCATTGTGAGGACCTGCTCTTTCGTTCCTATTTTATTTGCCCAATCTGTTATAGAAATCAACCACACATCTAACCTTGCTGTTGTGCCAAATTAATAGCAAGCAGCCGGGTTTTTTTACCTAGCACTGTGGGGTGGTGGAAAGAAGTCATTCGCATCTTTGAATCTTAAAAAGAAGAAAAGTGACAATAAACTACAGAAGACACCTCCTGATGTGATACCTTTATAACTGCTGACTTGTTGCCAGGGAAACTGAGCTCAATTTACTTTTTGCTTAATTAGTACTTAAATCATAATTAAACTTCACATCAATCGTAAATGGCCTGCAAATTGCATATGAGTTCTTTGAAATGGTTAGAAAACACAATGGAATAGAAATCCAAAGGGTCCTTTTACTCCTAGATCTATATGTCCTGTGTTTTCCAGTGGTACCTCAGTGCATCCTGACAACAGTCCCATGGTGCAGGATAGAGTAAGGAGGTGAACACACATATATTTAATGGCAAAACTCTATCTACCACACCATATCAAAACCTATTCTGTTCTTTTGTCTCTCAGTGAAAGGCACCCACATCAGCCACCCCCATGTTCATGGACAGACTTAGACTTTGTTGTTGTTTAGTCGTTTAGTCATGACCGACTCTTTGTGACCCCATGGACCAGAGCACACCAGGCACTCCTGTCTTCCACTGCCTCCTGCAGTTTGATCAAACTCATGCTGGTAGCTTCGAGAACACTATCCAACCATCTCGTCCTCTGTCGTCCCCTTCTCCTTGTGCCCTCCATCTTTCCCAACATCAGGGTCTTTTCCAGGGAGTCTTCTCTTCTCGTGAGGTGGCCAAAGTATTGGAGCCTCATCTTCATGATCTGTCCTTCCAGTGAGCATTCAGGGCTGATTTCCGTATTAATTTTACAATCATTTTAACATTTCAGACCTTGACTTCCTGCCAAGCCCTGTCTGCCGGTGGCTCTGTTTTTTTTTGTTTGTTTGTTTGTGTTTGTGTGTGTGTGGTTTTTTGGAATTATTTTATTTATACTTTTCAAGTTTATACATTTCACTCATTTTATACATTCCATTAACTTTACAATCATTTTTACATTTCAAAATGTGACTTCCTTCCCCCTCTTTCTGTAGTGCCTTAAATCTGTTTTTAATATCTTCTGCATATCCAAATTAACCTAATTTGCTCATTTATTCATCTTCCTTAATATATACTCTTATGAACTGCAGGTTATGACAATAATCCTGCCAATGATTTTTATCTGTTTGCAATTTATTTGTAAATATTCAATAAACCATTTCCATTCCTTTATAAAAAGTTTGTTATCTTGATTTCTTATTCTTCCGGTAAATTTCACCATTTCTGCATATTCCATAAGTTTCTGTATCCATTCTTCCTTTTCTGGAACTTCTGCTTTTTCCCCATTTGGGCTCGAGTAGCATTCTTCCTGCTGTAGTAGCATACATAAATAAATAATTTTTTATTCAATTTAACTAGTTCTGTCCCTATAATTCCCAATTTTGGTAATAAGGTTCAAATCTCTGGCTGGGGGGAAAAAAAGCCCTGGTTGTTTCAAGGATAAAATGGGGAGGGGAAGAACCATGGATTTCACCTTGAGCTCCTTGGAGGAGAGGCGGGCTAAAACTGTGATAAATAAATGGTTGCCAGGCGATTCCACCTTGAGAACATAAGAGCTCTGCTAGATGAGACCAATGACCCATCTTGACCAGCATCCTGTTCTCACAGTAGAGAGACCAGATGCCTATGAGTAGCATGTAAGCAAGATATAAATAATAGAATTGTAGAATTGGAAGGGACCCTGAGGGTCATCTTGTCCAACCCCTTGCAATGCTGGAATATACAGTTGTCCCATGCAACCTTGGCATTATCCGCACCACGCTCTAACCAACTGAGCTCTCTGGCTCATGAACAGAAGAATACACTCTTGAGTTGGATACTGCTCAATCTTTGATCATTCATTCTTTTGTTTAAGGAAGGCATCCCCAAATTCAGCCCTCCAGCTGTTTTGGAACTACAGTTCTCATTATCCCTGACCACTGGTCCTGTTAGCTAGGGATGATGGGAGTTGTAGTCCCAAAGCAGCTGGAGGGCCGAGTTTGGGGATGCCTGATTTAAGGGATTTATACCCTAATCCTTCAACATGTTCCCAGGACAGATGGAAATGATTAGTGCACAACAGATGTCTCACTACACACAGGTGACAATTACTTTTGGTAGCAGACTAGAGACTTTTAGTCAAACTGTAAGAAGCACTATTATTATTATTATTATTTTTTAAGGGTGGATAACAAACACGGTCAGCAGACTGGAGCTGTTGCTCAGGAACCTTTTCCCAATGTTAAATCTCCCCAAGGAATTTATACAGAACAAGGAGTCTTGGTTACGGAAACAAGCAGTTTATCTGGCTGTGCGTCTTCAGTAACAGTACTGAAAGTAGTACAACCATTTATCATCAACACTGACACCATCTCTAAGGAAATCTTCAGAGTTCAGACATATCTGAAGTCTTGCTTTGAAGAGCTGGATTTCTTTCTTTTTTCCTCTTTTGCCCTCGGAGCCCAAAATAAAAGAACATTATGACCCTGCTTGGATTTCTCTCCATCTCTGGCAGACTGCAGCTCATTTATTTACCATTTTACTAATTGTTTCATAGACTGTCGTAAGTGGACAGGGATCAGGGGGAGAAAAATACAGTAGAATGCTGTACCATGTTCAGGACGTGAAACTTCAATAAAGGAAAACAATCGAGATTAAAGACAGATACAGACTTTGGAGAAGAAAGAGGGAAATGGACCAAGTCAAGCCGACTTCATTTTAAACAGGAAAACCCATGCAACCACATTGAATAGAAGTGGGTTTAATTGAGCCGTCAGACTCGCACAGGAGTGAATGACTGGGAATGAAAAATGGAAGGGGAGGGGAACTGCCTAAAACCAAATCGAGCACCCATTGATGGTAATAGGCAAGGTGGGTTGGTTCTGCTCATGAAAGGTTGGATGGTAGTGAATGAATGGGGCAGGGTAGAATGGGAGAGGCAGATCCCCCACTTCCTTGCCTACTTTTCCTTACTGATTGACAAATGTGACCCGACAACACATTCTACCTCTTGATGCTTCCACTGATTCTGCTTCCTCCTGCACCAGGGTATTCAAATCAAGGACCACAGAAAGCTGCCTTATGCCTGGCTGTCCGGCAATCTAGTCCAGTATTTAATCTGACTACCAGTGGTTCTCAGGAGGCCTTTTCCATCACTTGCTGCCAGCTCTTTTTACCTTTCAATGGCAGAGACTGAACTGGAGTCCTTCTCCTACAAAGCTCTGCTTCTGAGCCTCAGTCTTTCCCTGGGTTTCACACCAGATCTACTCATATTGACTCAAGGCAAAATTGCAGTAGCCACTCGAGTTAGTGTTATGTTATGTTTTACAAAATAAAATAAAAGAACATGCTGTCTTAATTTTATTTTTTGCTAATAAAACACTCAAGGTAAAGTGAAAAGATAATCTATTTATTATGCAACATTTGACCTGTTTGTGAAATTTCAGATTTGAAGTGACCAGTACAAAAGAAGGAATGCCAGAAACGCCCAAAAAATTACATATGGAGTAAAAATATTCACAAATACAAGGATTTGTGAATGCATGTTTCTGCTGCATAGCTCTATACTTGCAGAGAACTTTATCATAGGATCCTGCTGCTACTAAGGGATTTTTACACTGTTTCCAACAAGCATACAATCTGTATACCTGTGTACACAATATAGCTGAGCTATACAAATAGAGCCAGATATTTTTCACCTGGGTTCAATGCAATGTGTCACCAAGCCTGAGACTTGGCGCTTAGACATAGCTGTCAACATTTCCCTTTTTTTAAAGGGAAATTCCCTTATTCTGAATAGGATTCCTCACAAGAAAGAGAAAACGTTGACAGCTATGCTCTTAGAGGCTTTCAGCCATCCTACAGATTATAGCATCTCCCCATCTCAGCTGCTTGCCTCTATGAAATGTCATCATAATTTCAGCTCTAGGATAATCTGAACTGCAACCCCATGTTTTTCTATATTTTTGATGCTTCAGCTGAGGAATTTTCCATTGGTGTTTAATGTTGTGAAAGACAAAGAATGAAATTATCTAGCCTTCATTGCTAAGTTTTTTACAAAATCTAATCATTTGCAATTATGAGATCATTGTTTCACTGAACCACAAAACCATAATACTTGGAAGAACCACAAAGGTTATGAAATCCAATCTCCCTTTGTCAAGGTAAGATCCACAGCTCTCAAACTTCCAGTGTAGCAAGGAGCCAATTGGGCCTTGTATGCCTCCATGGAAAAAATGTATTGTTTCTTCCTATATAATATTTTCCATTGCCATATACTTATTCCTTTTCTGCATTCCCAGAGTGATGTGGACACAGTGATTCACACACCACTGCTGGTAAAAGTGAATTGATCATATGCCCCATTGAAATAATAAAAAACTCCAAATGTGAACACTTAAAATTGCTTGTGATAATCACAATTAACTTTCGCTAAATTACACTGATTTAGGTAAGTTGTAAAATACTTCTCTTTCCTTCTGTTGGCTCCTAGCCTTCTGCTTTCTCATAGAAGACTGGGATTAAACAACAAAGAAACTATGACTTGTGCTTCTCCACCAACCTTTAAGAAAATGATCACTCCACTTGTGTATAGGGATTTTGTATGGTTCTCATGACTAGCCTGAATCAGCAAAGAAGAAACTATTGGAAAATGACAGCACCAAGAATGGAAAACTGTACAGTATTGCTGTGTGTAGATTCATATTGTGCACCTCCCCTCTAGATAAGTGGCAAATTGCTCCTATTTAAATTTAATTCTTCGATAAAGATTTTCAAAGGTCACTTTCATGAAGTCCCTCTCTGAAGATGAAGTGGCAGCCACCAGTTTAGATGGCTTTACAAAATAATTAGATATATGCAGAGAAAATAGATCCTTTGATGTTAATAACCATAATGGCCAAAAGTGGAGGGAGCTAGTCAGAGGCACTTTGAGATGCTTGAGGAATTCAGTCTTTGTGAATTCTGATGCAAACTGACTTGATCTACACCTCTTGGAGTAAAGTACAGACTGGAACTTAACTATCCCCTTAGGGTGCCTCCAGACTGCATTTTGCAGAATGGATCCAATTGCATACCGTGAAAATTGGGTTCATGTAATCCAAGTGGATTAAAATGGTCTGTTGCCCTAATTCTCTCTTTTAAAAGAAACTGACCTTTTGCATTTAAAAAGTGTGAAATGAATGAATGAATGCTGGAAAGATGGGGGAACACTCCACACAAAAATCAGGATGAAGGCTGATGTTATAACCTCCATGCAAATATACGAGAATGAACAAACTCTCTGTGAATTTTGTGAAAGCAGATCAAGATGAATGCTCAGTAAATAGGTTATCTAGAGGAGCCCTTAGGTAACCTTGGAAAACCATGCGTCTAATATGTTCAGGGAGCCTCCATGAGTACAAAAAGTTCACCATTTCAGGCAGACAATGAGATGAGTAGAGTTACTATGCTTGTTCCCTCTTCCTCCCTCTCTTTGCTTTATTCACAGACCAATGGAAAAGGGCATTGCTCTCCCTATGCATATTACACGTACAGTGTAAGTCAGTATTTTGTGCATACAGTGATTGAAGTAAATGTTATTCATAGTTGGCCAAAAATAAATTTATGCCATCTCAGGAAAAAGAAAATAAGTGTAGCAAACTGTTCTTGCTGATACTGCCCAGGAGTTGTATAGTCTGGGCAAATAAAACTCTCTTCTCTTCTTTTTAAAAACAAGTTACTCTAAGCACACCCTGTGCTATTTAAAGCAAATGGAAAGAAGATCTAAAAGATGTTGGCAGTTTTTGATCTGCCTCTTAGCTTCTGTTTTGATTTTCAGACTTTCCTTGTAAATGCATGTCTGCTTAATGAGTCTGGGTAATTCTCCCCCTCCCCTCTCACCCCTACCCCATTTAAAGCTCTTTTCTAAAGTCAGAATGTGGCTCTTCAAATTATCAGTTTATCATTGCATATACATTTTTCCATTTATGTTTGTAGTTGTATTCATGGTAGAAATGTATTTTCATAGCGTAGCTAATGTCTATTTATCCTGCTCTTTCTCCTTTGGGCTCATTATTTGTTGATGAGATTTTTCTTTCTTTGTTGCTTGCATCTAGGCTTCTTGAAAAGGGCCATTTCTAAAAATACATATTTAGCAACTCTTTCATTCTTTGTTGGAAGCAAATGCCTCCTAGGCAAATCTTGTAAGGCCCATTCAATGCACTGCCAGGGGTTTCCTACTTATTTATTTATTTAACATTGTGAATACTCAGTTTAACACGACCATCAAATTTGTTGCATGTGGCCGAGCGGTATGAATCGATGCACAGCTATGGGATCACAGAGATTTAAGGACGGTCTGAAGTTTAAACCCTCTTTCCTTTTAAATAATAAGTTCAAATACAAGTAGAACAACAACAACAAAAGATGTTAAAGGAAAAAAATACAAAGCTCTATATTCAAAATCAGTTCAAAATGGTTCATTCAACATTCACGTTTTTTCCCCTTTATCCAGCTGAGCTTGAATCACAATTTCTCTTGTGCATCCTTCAGAAATTAGATTCTGTGGTGCAATCAAATAATGTGGGTGGTTAGGGGAGCAAATATGCTACCCTCTAATGTCCCCCTTGGCTCCACCTTTGAAACATCATGTATTGGATGGAAGGTTTGTAAGATCTGTAAATGTAGGGAGTGGGATGGTCATAGCTCTTTCCTATTGTTATTAAGACTCTCCCTTGCTTGCCTGATTGGTCTGCCTCCTTTGCTTGGAGCTGAGTGCTACCACAGAAACCCCACCCAAAAGTTCCCAGAACTGAGTCTCAAGATGCACCATAGCTTTGAGACCAGTCCTAACATCCAGTAGGTAGGGTGGCAGCAAAGCAGTTGAAGACCAATAGCTTCCACTGGGCTTTTTATTATATTGGGCTTCTTTATATTGACCAGAAAATCATAGAATTGCAGAGTTGGAAGGGACCCTAAGTATCATCTAGTTCAGGCTTCCTCAACCTCGGGCCTCCAGATGTTTTGAGACTACAATTCCCATCATCCCTGATCACTGGTCCTGCTAGCTAAGGATCATGGGAGTTGTAGGCCAAAAACATCTGGAGGGCCAAGGCTGAGGAAGCCTGATCTAGTTCAATCCCTGCAATGCAGGAATATGCAGCTGATCACATCTGCAACCTTGGCATTATCACTGCTGCCATACAAAAGTCAGAGAGAAATGTCTCCATCCTCTACCAAAGGAAACTAAAGGCATTCTGCTGTTCAGGTACACAATCCATTCTGGCAAAAGGAAGGTATGGAGCAGGGCAGGTGAGAGCTGTGGAATGAACAGAGTAAAAAAAAAAAAGGTAAAGGTAAAAGATCTCTGGATGGTTAAGTCCAGTCAAAGGTGACTATGGGGTGGCAGCACTCATCTTGCTTTCAGGCTGAGGGAGCCGGCATTTGTCCACAGACAGCTTTCCGAGTCATGTGACCAGCATGACTAAACCGCTTCTGGTGCAACGGAACACCATGATGGAAACCAGAGTGCACGGAAACTCTGTTTACCTTCCCGTCACAGTGGTCCCTATTTATCTACTAGCACTGGTGTGCTTTAGAACTGCTAGGTTGACAGGAGCTGGGACAGAGCAACGGGAGCTCACCCTGTCATGGGGATTTGAACCGCCAACATTCTGATCGGCAAGCCGAAGAGGCTCAGTGGTTGAGACCACAGCGCCACCCGTGTCCCAATATGAACAGAGTACCCATGACTTGGGGATTGTCCCAAGGGCCAGATAGAGCAGCATGGAGGGCCACATTCACCATCTGAAGTTCTCCACCTTCCCTAGACACGATTGGAGGGACCAACTATTAGATTTACTAGGAGCCCTTTCATAGCAATTGCAGAGCAGTCCAGCCTTTATTCAAGAGCTGATGACCAATTGCCCCCAGTGTTTTGCCAGTCCCTCAAGAACTGGATTAATTAACGCCTACAGCATGGCATTCACTTTTATGAATTTCTTTTTGGAAATACCTTTTCTGGAGATTAGTAAGCAATGGCATGTTTCCCATAGATTTCAACATGCTGTAAGAGTAGCTGACAGGGCGAGGAAGTATAATAATTTAAGGATAAAAATGACATGCTCCTATGTTTTGAATCTTTTGGTTATCATCTCCATATGCCGTGTTAGCAAAGTAATTAGCTTCATTAGGAGGAGCCTTCTACAAACAGCACATGTTGCAGCCAAATGATGTGGCATCATCCTGAATGTGCAATCAAGGCCGAAGCGAAGATCATCAAACTCCTCTTGGAGTCCAAGACCATCCATTTTAATCAGCAATGCACCAGGGCAACTAGAATTGGACTCAGCTGTTAAATTGATAATTGTGTTTGTGGAAGAGATGGTCTGAAAAGCACACACACTTCTGTCAATTGACCCACTCTGGAAATTCTTAGTCTATCCACCCTGCGGAAGAAAACTTTTGTTGTCTGTTGTGGGCACTTAGGGGGGCATCTAAACCCAAAATCTGCTGGAATGAGTTAGGATCCAACAGATCTTCACATCAGCCAGGGTTACACTGGCACGAGTCCCCAACCCTGGCTCAGCCAGAGGTATCTCAGTAAAAGTCCCTCATCCCAGCTCAGCCGGTACAAAGCAAACTGAACTGGCAAAAACTTTGCCAAGCACAGAGTGAATCTATTTCGGCAGTGGGACAAGGCATCCAGTGAGGGTGTTCTTATGCTGGATCTTAAAACTGTTCCATTCATGTGACCTGGCAACCAGGAGGAATTTACACTGGCAAAAGGGGAGGTCCAAGTCAATCTCTATTTGACTTCTTTTCCCTTTGACAGGCTTGGACCATCACAGCCAGGAGCAGCCTTGCTCCTAAATGGGCTTTGGCTCTGACACATTTTATTTTATTTTGATATATATTCAGAACTATGTAGTGAGCTCCTCCCACTTTCATGGTTATGGCTATCCTCATTAGTAGGCACATCCAAAACTTTTTTTTAATTTTTACTCCTGCCACTGAAGTATAGATGCTCTGGAGCTTTGAAGGCACTTGGAACCTGCAAGCAAGTAAGATAGTAATCCCCACACTCAGCTGGAGCTCACCAGAGCTCAGCTCTGGCACCTCTCAAGTGGGTGTCATTGCCATTCTAAGAAAACCAAGGAGAAGTTCATGGTGAGATCCGGCCCCACTTTTCCTAGAAAAATAACACTGCTCACACTGCTTTTCTTGAAGAGCTGTTCTTCCATCCGGTCTTGGAAATTCTGTTGTCAGATTGCTTTTGCCTTCTAAGCAGAGCCAGAAAACTTAACAATGTCTTTAAAGGGTAAAGGTAAAGGGACCCCTCACCATTAGGTCCCGTTGTGACCGACTCTGGGGTTGCAGCGCTCATCTCGCTTTATTGGCCGAGGGAGCCAGCATACAGCTTCCGGGTCATGTGGCCAGCATGACTAAGCCGCTTCTGGCGAACCAGAGCAGTGCACAGAAACGCCGTTTACCTTCCCGCTGGAGTGGTACCTATTTATCTACTTGCACTTTGACATGCTTTCGAACTGCTAGGTTGGTAGGAGCTGGGACTGAGCAACGGGAGCTCACCCTGTCGTGGGGATTCAAACTGCCAACCTTCTGATCGGCAAGCCCTAGGCTCTGTGGTTTAACCCACAGCACCACCCATGTCCCTAACAATATCTTTAATTTCTCCCAATTAACGGTTTCACCAAGGAAAAGGGGGAAAAACCACTTCCAATTTTCTCATAAAATTCAAACATTTAAGTTTCCTGTGGCAAAAAGTGGAGATTCATGGAATCATAGAGTTGAAAAGTACCCTAAAGGTCATCTACTAAAACTCTCTGCTGTGCAGGAATATCAATTAAAGCATCCATGATACATGGCCATCCAACCTCTGCTTAAAATACGCCAATGAAGAAGAGTCCACAACCTCCTTAGGGAGACCATTCCACTGTCTAACAGGTCTTAGTGTCAGAAAGTTCTTCCTGATGTTCAGTTGGAATCTCCTTTCTTTTAACTTAAATCCACAGTTCAGGTCTTATCATACAGAACAGTAGCAAACAAGCTTGCTTTATCTTCCTTCCATGTGACAGTACTCTTGATATTTGAAGATGGCTATCATATGGTTGGATAGTGTTTTCGAGGTTACCAGCATGAGTTTGACCAAACTGCGGGAGGCAGTGGAGGACAGAGGTGCCTGGCGTTCTCTGGTCCATGGGGTCACGAAGAGTCGGACACGACTAAACGACTAAACAACAACATCATATCTCCTCTCAGTCTCCTTTCTTCTAAACATTTGTCCTTATGTAAAACATTTAAAGTATATCACCGAAAGGTATATAGATAAATGAAAAAACAAAACAAAAAAGTACTAACATTTTTCAAGTGGTTTCAACAACTTTTTCCACTATATGTGTTCACTATACTCAGGCAATCGAGGTGAGCATGAGACTTCACACCAATAACTGCATTTTCATAAGCAAAAACAACCTCCATTGCTTAGACAAATACTACATTGTGTTCATTATCTTTTTCTATGCCCCTTTTTTTTAAAAAAAGAAGAAGACAAGGTGTCATTACATTTGGAAGGATGGCACATCATAATAACACATCTACTTTACGTAATGAAAAATCTGGTGTAGCATTTGGTAAAGAAGCAATTATAATCTATGTTAACACAGTATGTGTGTTTTGCTAGTGATTGATAAGCCAAAGACTTAAACGAAGAGTGAGTTCTGTTTGATGTCAGTCAATTTTGACAGATTTCTCACTTACTCCAGCCACAAGGAAGGTGTCGAGTATATAATTTCCTCCCGCCCGTAAATGAGTTTTGAAAGTTCGAATTCTTTGGAACAAGTTTTAGATTGCACAGTTTTGATGAATGTGGAACAACACATGCAGTTAAGGAAAAACAGAATCAACTCCAATATTCATCTAGCTCAGACCATGGTTGCACAATGTCTGTCTCACCAAAGTGAAGATGACCAACTTCTCTTATATTGGGCAGACAGAGTGGAGCCAGTGTCTCTGTGCCTCCAATGACTATGAGCACTCTGTGTATGCTGTTTAACTATGCTGTTTCTGAACAAGTTTATTTTCTTCAAGTTTGTTTTGCCCTGATAGTGGCTATCACCATTTTAGAGACAAATTGGGGCTTAGTGGCTAGAGTACAGGACTAGGTCCTAGGAGACAGGTTTCATTTCCCCCTCTTAGCTATTGTTATAACAAAACAAACTGCTCCTTTTGGACTATTCTGTTGCTGGGTAGTTGGGCCCATTTGTGATATCTTCCCCCCCCCCAAAATAAAAATAAAAAGGGGTCAGGCGGTGGGCTGCCTCGAGTTTGTTACTTCATTGAAATTATTTATGTCTTGCAGGTGATTCTAAGGCTTTGCTCACTTTGCCCTAGAATTTG
The DNA here is from genome assembly GCF_964234715.1 of Podarcis melisellensis. Taxonomy (NCBI): domain Eukaryota; kingdom Metazoa; phylum Chordata; class Lepidosauria; order Squamata; family Lacertidae; genus Podarcis; species Podarcis melisellensis. The sequence goes on from NC_138539.1 coordinate 70,124,245, forward strand.
ATGGCCTCTGGCAGCGATTCTGGCCTGAATAGCGTTCCCAAGTGGTGCACAAAGCATTGGTTTCACCGGTTCCTCACATTTTTTTGCAGACTATGGCAGGGCCTTTGCAGATGCATCCAGAGCTTGCCTCCTGCAGAGGATGACTTGCTGATGCCCCAGGTGCCTTCTTCCAGAAGGAAGCTCTTCGGAGGCGGCAATCCAGGAGGAGGGCAAAGAGGAGCAGGGATGATGCTTACGCTTCCAAGCAAGGATGGGGACATGTGGACTACTTGCACAGGTTCAAGTGCACAGGTCCAAAATGCTGCTGCTGATGCTTCAAGGGTTTTCCGTTAAAGGAACCCAGGGGCTCCCCATGCTTTTGTCCAAAACCCCCTAGCAAGGGGCTAGGGCCATGCAAGCCCATGGGAGCATTCTGGGGAGAGGTGAGGCATGGTTCCCAGTCCCGTCTCTCTCCCCAGGTGACTTACCCTTGCTGACTTCGCGGGGGGTGTGAATGTCAGAGCTGTCCCCGGGCGGGGTCAGTTAGTGCTACCAATGCCTAAGCAACCACTCACATTGCTGTAATTTGAATAAAGTTGTGGCCAAAATTATGCCAAAAACCTTAAACAAAAATTAAGTGTCAATTGTGTTTTTCTTTGGGGGGGTGTCTTGGGGACCTCGACGCGCAAATGATGGATGTTTGCTTAATATGGAACACTGCCTCTACTCTCCCATTGTAATCCACAGTGACTACCTGGAAATATAGCCATTGAGTTCCTCCCCCCCCCCCCAATATGTCAAAGGAAACCCAAAAAAACCTTATGGCAGCATTATTATGATTCCTGGGAAATATGGTGGCCTGGAAGCCTTCTATAATTGTCTCAAGGAACGTTTGCCATGAAAGACAAAACTGACTGTCTCAGCAAATCTTGTGGCTAATTTAACCATGTGGTAAAACTGTCAGTGGTACCCTTTGCTCAGTAATTGACTGGTGCTAAGGAGCATTATGACCTTTGAAAATGTCAGACTCTGAGATGAACCTGGTGTGAAACATCTCCCACCCCCCCCCCAAGCACAGAGATCCCTGTACAATTTGGAAATTGTTTTGACACTTGTACAATTACTGACTGACACCAAACCGATTTTGCCTTTTGTTTGCCTGTGGGGATACTCTACTGTGGAAAGCTGCAGGTGACAATGAGTTTAGGATACTTATTTTATTTGTAGATGGATATCATTTTGTTCCTTTTATATTTCTTTAAGAACTTCAGACAAAAGGGTAATGTCTAAAGAGGACTCTGAGGGCTGAACACATACAGTCCATTGTAGCTTAAAGGGCTACATTATATTATGGGATGACCATATTCCATTCATTATCTGGCATCTGTATGACATAATGAGATAAACATCCTCTTTCTATGCTACTCCACTTCAGCTTTTGGTCCCCGGCTCAGGAAAAAATCTGACTTTAAAGACACAATATAATAACCTTGTCCTTTCCAAATCACATCAACTTGCCACCCACAACTTCCTACTGAGGAGCAATCACCATTGGGACTACTGCAAGGGACAAGAGAATGTTTAACCGTTTTGCTCTCTGTCCTATATTTCTGATGAAAATTGTCCAACACACACACACACACACACACAGAGAGAGAGAGAGAGAGAGCTGGGGAAAGGAAGGTTTTCCTTCTCAAGTGCAGGATGCCATTCAGATTTCAGAGGTTTGGAAGCAGCTATTATTCTGCTTGCAGTGACTGGGTGCTGCTAAATCACCCATATCAACCTGAAGGCACCCTACGTTAGACTTCAGGTCTTCAGCTTCTGGGTTCATATATTTCTTTCATTTCCTCCAAAACATTACACAGCAGAACACATTAGTGTCATGACATTCTCTCTCCCAGCACCCTCACTTCTGCCTCTGGTATTATGATGATACCAGTGCTGTCATTGTGATGCGAGCAATGACCTCACAAGAAACCAGGCTTTGTGGAGGGCTCTGACTGCAATGAGAAAAGCACACTCTGATGCTGCTTCAGCAACAACCAACCTTGGACTGAGCCTTAAACAGGGGCAGCATTTCTGTCTCACTTGTTAACTCAACCTTTACGGCCTCTTCATGTTACAGGGGCCAGGCCCATTTTAGCAGTCTTTTACTCTGAGGGAGCAGTGCAGATGCCGGTTGTACTGCAGCTTTTGTGATGTGGTCCTTGGAGCCAGGAACAACCATGTGACACGTTTGGGCTGCAGACACACTGCAACTGTGGGCTCATTTTGTGGATGTTCTTCTGGGGCCTGTTCAGCCTGCAATAACCCTTCTGATTCTATGAATCCTCATCGCCTAAAGAAGAGGAATCAGATCAAAGAAACATCACAACAGGTGTGGACAATAAGGAACACCCTGAACAATATGGAGGTACAAACAAGAGTCAAGTGTGGTTGCCATTTCCAGCAGTAACCATGCATTTGCCTCTTCAGCTAGTTTTACCCTAACAGATAAAAAGAAATTCATACCCCAACATTTCTCCAATGAAAATAGGGATGATTCCATCATCATCATCAGTTTAGTATTTATACCCCACCTGTCTGACTGGGTTACCCCAGCCACTCTGGATAGCTTCCAGCATATAAAACAACAACATACCGGTAATAATAAAACATTAAACATTAAAAAACTTCCCTATACAAACAAGGCTGCCTTCAGATGTCTTCTAAAGGTTGTATAGTTACTTATCTCCTTGTCTTGCGGGGTCTCTTAACTCCATACCCTCCTACATTTCTCTGACAAAAATAGGGACTAACTAAAGTAAAATGGGGCATTCTGGGATTAAATCAGAAGCCAAGGTGGCTTCTGTAAATCTAGGACTATTCCTGGGAAATAGGGACACCTGGAAGGTCTGGAAATTCAGAGCAGAGGGATGGCAAGCTATGCTGTGAAGCCTAACTGAAAAAGGGCGGGGGAAGGGAGGGGAGGCAGGCGAGACGATAATTTAAGGATGTGAATGGAATGAAGATGGTCCCATGGCGCTTCATGAAAAGGAAAGCAAGGATGTGTGTGCCTAATGACCTAAGCCCACTCATTAGGATTATGGTTGTGGATAAGCACAGCAGGCCTTATCATTAAATCTACTGCCATCGTTTTCCAAAATACTTAAATTCATTGCAGAAGGGTTATAAAGTACTTCTAAGTGGCTCTTAAAAAACACGCATACATGCACATGCACGCGCACAGACACATGGAATCACTCTCTTTTTTCTCTTTAATCCAAAAACAGAAAGCAGCGTAAGTCATTGAATTTACCAAGTGCATTATCTGAAGAGCCATTTCTCTATATTTTCATGTATATATGCATGTCTTTTGTTCAATAATGAAACAAACAGGTTTCATTTTTGCCTTTCCTTTTCCCCTGTCAGGATCTGAATGCGAGAGTTACATCCCTCATTAATGACTCATCCCAGCTAATCTCTATTCTATTCATAGCTTCGCACTGTCTTCTTGCCACAGCTTCCCTTGCCGAACCTGTTGTTTCAAATAGGGGGAAAGGCGGTTCTGAGCTCCTGTGGTGTGAGGACATTAGAGTGCCTTGACTCCCCCCCACCTCCTGCCTTACCCGCAATCATATCCTTCAAAAACATCAGAAGAAATTGAAGTTGGAAGAAATTGGAGGCATTTAAGCTGAGGCTGGATGGCCATCTGTCAGGAATCCTACATTACAGATATCGCATCGAGCAAGGATTTGGACAGTATGCCTTTTAAGGATGCGTCTAACTCTGTAACTCTGCGGTTCAAGTTAGTGGGAAATGTGCCATAAACAAGCTTGCAAAGGTACATCAGATTCAAGGAAATGTTGTTTTGAAGCTGGTGTGATTATCTGACTCAGCATGCTAGCCACATCATATTGCTCCCCAAAACTGTGCTCTAAACATTGGTCTCCTATTTTCAACAACACACACATCTTGGAGATAAATGCATAGAAAGTTAAAAGGCTTAGAAAATAGTTGAACTTCATGTACCCCTAAAACCTGGGTTAGGAAGGCACATATTCCAAAAGACAGTAGAGAATCCATTAAATTAAACATTAAATGAAATATGGAATCATAGAATCTTAGAGTCCACCACCTATCTTGGGAGTCTGTTCCACTGCCAAACAGCTCTTAGTGTCAGAAAGTTTTCCCCGAACATTTAGTCAGAACCTCCTAACTTGAAGCCATTGGTTCAAATCCTACCCTCCAGAGTCCTCAAGTCCTACCTCTCCAGGAGAAAACAAGCATGTTCCCTCTTCCACGTGACAGTCCTTGAGATATTTGAAGATGGCTATCATATCACCTCTTGGTCTTCTCTGTTCCAAACTAAACTTACCCAGCTCTTTCAAGCAATCCTTGTAAGGCTTAAACAAAAAAAAATTCCTTCCAGTAGCACCTTAAAGACCAACTAAGTTAGTTCTTGGTATGAGCTTTCGTGTGCATGCACACTTCTTCAGATACTTCTGTGTATCTGAAGAAGTGTGCATGCACACGAAAACTCATACCAAGAACTAACTTAGTTGGTCTTTAAGGTGCTACTGGAAGGAATTTTTGTTGTTTTGACTATGGCAGACCAACACGGCTACCTATCTGTACTTGTAAGGCTTAGTTTACCTTAATCACAGACCCTTAATCATCTTGGCCACTCTCATCTGCACATATTCCAGCTTGTCAACACCCTTCTTAAATTGTAGTGCCCAGAATTGGACAATGTATTCCAAGTGTGGTCTGATCAAGGCAGAATAGGGTGGTACTATTACTTCCCTTGATCTGGACACTATACGTCTGTTGATGCAGCCTAGAAAAGCATTAGCTATATACTTACTACTCCTGCTGCTTCAACAATATGCAAAGTAAAACATATTAGCATAAAATAAGTGAATGCAGCAGGAAATCCAGCACCAGACCATAAAAGGACAGATCCCAGGTAAGCTGAAAGAGGTCTGCCAACATAGGAGTGGCAACACCAGATGACACATTGTCCAGGTTTCAAACAAATATGGCAGCAGCCCTAGCTATATGCCTTTGTATCAGTAAAAGTTGCCCGTATCTCTCGTGCACTTGGGTAACCTTCTTCTCCTTAAAATAGGAGTGGGTAACTTTTGGCTCTCAATATGTTGTTGGGCTGCAACTCCTTCCTGCCAGAGGGGAAATGAGTTTTTAAAATAGTAGTCTACTCCGGGTTGCCAGGTCACGTGACTGAGCCAGCCTAAGCCCCCATCCCTCAAGTCTTGCCTTCATAATGCCTCTTTTGTGGGGCTTATGCTAGCCTCATCTCATCCAGCTGAGCTGGAATGAGCAAGTTATGCTGGTGTATCTTCAGTTGAGCTGTTTGAGGACTTAATGCTGGCTGAAATGAAGTTTTGCTGCATCCTAAGCTGCTCATCTCATTCAGTCATACCCCCTAAGTCTATATTTTAAGAGGCTTCTTTGCTGGCCTGGTTGATCTGACCATAGTTTTCTTCTTTAGCAGGCCAGGGGCATATAGACTGACTCCTACTACATGCGGGCTTCCAACAGGTTTCTGGCTGGGACAGGAGGGTGGTCTTGATGGGCCTTCAGCCCAGTCTAGCAGGACTGCTCTTATGTTCCTAAATCCCTAATTGTCATGCCTCAGTTTCTCAGATCAGGGCCCACTGCAAACCACCTCTTTGGAATATTCAGCCTTGCATACAGGATTATGTTTCCTACATAGGACATGAACCTAAAGATCGTCTTCCTGGCCATGGTTCAAGCACTCTTCAAGACTGTCACCATGGCACAGCAAGCCCGAAAGAAAAAGCTTGGCAGGAACAGAAGCTACACAAAGTATCTGCTTGTAAGTATTTAAAGTGCAATCTGTGTTGGTGTCCATCATGAACCAATTAGATATTATCATCCTTGCTTCTTTACCACCATAGCCTACGAAGCTCCCTTCCCACTTCTTGGTGAAATGCTTGATGTTCCTTGTATGTTGTGCCAGACTAACTATAGTGGGCTGACTTAACTATAGTTTGTTAAGGGCGCTGGGAATTATAGCTCTGTGAGGGGTAAACTACAATTTTCGAGATTCTTTGGGGTAAGCAAATGTGCTTGAAATGTATGGTATATGTGCTGCCTGTCTGGGGCTGAGTTGCAGGAGTTTTCATTTTAGTTGTGGCACTGAAACAGAACTTCCCACAAATTCCAAATTTTGGCTATGTTTTGGAAGGTCGCAATCTGATTTTAAAGTTGTTTTAAGAAAATCTAAAATCCAACCTGAGGAATCTAGTTCTTAGTTCTTACAAAACATGAGACATAGTCTCTCTTGTTTGTTTGGATCAAGGGTAGTCAACCTTTTTATACCTACCTCCCACTAATGCATCTTTCTTGATGGTAAAATTTCCCTACCACTCACCAGTGCTCGATGGAAGGAGGATTCAGCTTGTGCCGTAGAACAGCCTACCGCCCACCTAGAATCCTGACATGCCCCCTAGTGGGTTGTAGGGACCAGGTTGACAACCAGGTTGATTTAGATTCTCTCTCACACACCCCATCCTCTGAAAATCCTGGTTTGTAGCCAACTAAATTTTACTCAGAGTAGATCCACTGAAATTTATTAGTGGATCAAAGTTAGTCTACTCTGAATATGACTAGGATTGCATATTGGTCAATGTGAGAAACAGCATAAATAAATTCAGTCGACTTTAACAGTTGAATGTATGTGCTCATGGAATATTAATTTCTTAAGGAAGAGAAGCAAACTCTTCTTCCTCTTCTTCTTCTTCTTCTTCTTCTTCTTCTTCTTCTTCTTCTTCTTCTTCTTCTATTGCCACTTGGTGCAGGAACATTCCACAGCAGCAGACTTCCTTTATTTCTCATCCAGTCCCTGTGAGAGCAATCTAAAATCTGTTTCCAGTGGTTGACTTGCAATATGAGTGAAGGCAAAGAGATGGCAGCCCTGGAAGTGAATACATATTAATAAAGCTGACAATCTCGCATGAATTTCCAAACTGACTAGAAACATTTCTTTCTTTATCTTGGGAAGAAAGAAAATACTGAAATTACCTATACAAATCCCAGGGAAGTCTTAATGAACACATAAGAACAGCAGGCCAAGAACTATAATAATGGGCTGAATTTTAGTCCCTCACTGGGATTCCATCAATGCTTATTAAGCACCTGTGAGAGGCAAAGAGAAAGAGAGAGATCTTAGCACTGTATGCTGTGTCAAGAATTTTGAGAGTTTAATTAGAATGGTAGAATTGTAGAGTTGGAAGGAATCCTGAGGGTGATCTAGTCCAACCCCATGCAATGCAGGAATCTCAACTGAAGCATCTGTGGAAGATGACCACTCAACAACTGCTTGAAAACCTCCAATGAGGGAGAGTCCACCACCTCTCATGAGAGTTTGTTCCATTGTTGGCGATTCCCTCTAATACGGTCTATCACCTCGCAAGAAAGGCAGGACTCCCCCCCCCCAAAAAAAATAAGGTAGTGGCTTCTGCATACTCAAGGAGCAAGTTTATAAATGAAAATAAAAAGGGGGGAAGTGGGGGGAACTTTTTGAAATAGCCTGACAATGATCTGAGCTTCCAAGCGGTATGGAATAGTATGTTTTTGTGGGATGTAAAACTGCAGTCATTTTGAATTATGGTGCTGGAGGAGACTCTTGAGAGTCCCATGGACTGCAAGAAGATCAAACCTCTCCATTCTTAAGGAAATCAGCCCTGAGTGCTCACTGGAAGGACAGATCCTGAAGCTGAGACTCCAATACTTTGGCCACCTCATGAGAAGAGAAGATTCCCTGGAAAAGACCCTGATGTTGGGAAAGATGGAGGGAACAAGGAGAAGGGGACGACAGAGGACGAGATGGTTGGACAGTGTTCTCGAAGCTACCAGCATGAGTTTGACCAAACTGCGGGAGGCAAAGAAAGGCAGGAGTGCCTGGCGTGCGCTGGTCCATGGGGTCACAAAGAGTCGGACATGACTCAACGACTCAACTGCAGTCAAATACAACATTCCTACAATGGACATGTTAGGGAATGTTTTGTACCACTCAGGAGAAGACTTCCTGTTTCCTCCTGAGCTGGGACAGACTTCCACTACATGTGACTTGAAGAGGGTGTGGTCTGTCGTACTAGCATGGAGGAGCACACAGATCAGTGTGTGTTCTCCATTTTGTGTTCCTCAGAGTTAGGAGAAGTGACTGCTGAGTCGCAGTCACTTGAGACTATTTCCCTTATGGGGCAGTTCATGTAGATATATAGTTATGTAACCTAAGCCTGCATTCAGGGATCTATTTGTGAACCTGAATGAATCTGAGTAAACATATTTTATATTAAGTTTAATCAGATTTTCATGTCTATTCTTTTTAAGAGGGATTAGAAGGCATCTTACCAGAAATCTTAAGTAGTGAGGCTCGGACGAGCTAGCAACAAGCTAACCACTGTGTAATTTAAAAAGGGGGATGTTTGGGACTCTGCTAGGGTATGGAACTTGCTAGCGCAAGTTAGGAAGGATATGATTAAATAATATATCCTTTCCTGCCTCCCTAATCATCCCCACAGTTTTCAATTAGGAAAGATGGGGTGGGATGGGTAGAATGAAAGAGCCCAGTGAACACAGGGAGAAATCCTGCAGTAGGATCCACTGGGCTGAGTGGGTTTGGGATCCAGCAGATCTCTGGCTGAGTAGGGAGGTTTCTGGCATGGGTGGGCGATGTTGCCAAAATTCCCCACCCTCAGATCATTCAGGCAGATACACTAGCATTATTTCCCTCATCCTGTCTCAGGCTGGACCCAGCCAGCTGAGCCCATCCCAGTGGTTCTTGAGTCAGTGTAAACCCTGAAACCCTGAAAAAGGGGTGCAGCAGTTGGAACAGAGGGGGCTTATTGGGTTTTCAGCCTCAGCCACCAAACTACCTTGACCAGCTTTAAGAATTATGCACCTTAACTTGTGGGGAAAGAGCAGCAAATGTCCTCAGTAGCAAAATATATTGGGCCAGCCTTCCTGAAGCAGCTTTTATCTGCAGAGCCGGTAAAGCGTGTCCTCCCTAAAAGAGGGCACATGATGCAGTGAGACCTGAAGACTGACCTTCTTGTTGTGGGTGGGTATATTGGACAGCCACAACACCCAACTAGTAGGTCCGTTGTTGCTGGGTTTAATCTGGCCAATGGAGTGCTGTCTCAATGGATTGAGGGACCTATAAATACCTATGCACACGACCCAGAGCTTACTCTTTTGGTTCGTGCATCGGAACACCCGCCCACCTCTCCCTATGTTTAGGGCTGTGTGCTTGATCTTACTATGCCATCGTGTGTCATCTGTCATTGGGACCGGGGCACGGCAGGAATTTCCCACACTTGGTTGATTGGCTGTTGCCATTTGGGTTTTGCCTGCCGCGTAGCAAATTGTCACAACTTGTAAGGTTGTGGATAGGCACTGTTTCAGGTGATAGGGATGGGAGAATGGTCTCGTCATCCCTATGTGAAGGGTATTTCGTTCAAGGAATCCAGGGACTCAACTTGTTTTGATCAACCCACAAGAGGGGGTTGTGCCCGGGCCTCAGTCCAGGGGAGCATCTCGGGAGTGGACATAGCCTGTACCCATGCTTTCTACCTACCTCAGGTGTTCACCCTTGGCTGACCTATGATAGAGCTCTGGGTCAGCACTGCATGCAAGGGTGCAGGGAGCTAGTTGAACCAGAGCTTATGCAACCACTCACTTTCTGTAATCAATAAAGATGTGGCCTAAATTCTGCCCAAAACCAAATTAAAATTTGAGTCAAATGTACTTTTATTTAGAAGGGAGGTCTCTGGGTCTGAACACGCAAAGACAGCTGTGTGAAAGAGGGTCTTATGAAAAACCCCATCAAAAGAAGAATACATAATGAAATTGATGGACTATGCAGAAATGGCAAAGCTGACTGGGAAAATCAGGCACTGAGAGGACAATAACTTTATAGAGTACACCAAAGATCACTATAAACAATTAAAAACATTAGCAGGATTGACATAGCACTTGTAATTTATAATGACAAAGGAGAAAAATGGAAATGTAATAATTTAGGTAAATGCAATTAGATGCAGAAAAAGGAAGGATTTTTTTTGGAAGCCAAATACTATGGTATTAATGTAAACAAGTGTGTGTGTGCGTGTGTGCAGAAAATTGTTTTCGTTTTGAAATTTTGATTTTTTTTTTTAAAGGGGGGTGTCCTGCAACTTCAAATTGCAGATTTGACAGCTTGATTTTTTAAAAACTGGCTGGGGTGGGTGGGCATGTGGAAGTCCAAGAAGAAGAAAACCTAAAACTATATATAGCATGTAAGAGATCTTCTTTCTGTGTCATTCACTGCATGTATGCTACAAGCATGTATCCAGAACATGGGGAAAACCCCATGCAACTAAAAGGAGAACTGCATTGGAATTGGCACATTTTTTTTAGAAACCACTTTTCTATACTCCGTGGATACAGAATGTTGGAATGTGGCCACAGAACCTAAATGTTTCAGCATTGTTAATTTATCAAAATGTGAAGCCTCTGCTTGTGAAATCCTAAGGGGAGAAACATTTCCTGAAAACCTCTACTTAACTTGGAAAAAAAACCCCAACCAGTCTGTTTTTCAGTTCCCTCGCATGACCTATAAAGGGATGGAAGTGAGAAATGACAGGTTGGAAGCAGACAAATTTTATATACTGTGGGACCCAAGTGGCATGGGGCTTTGTCATAGACTAGGGCACCTTTTATCTTCAGGTCTGCAGTTCACATGAGGGTCAGGCTTTCAGCAGGCAAACTAATTTTCTGCAGGCAGATGGTTAGTGACCTTTGCAAAGGGGATCGGTGCTTTTAGCCTATGGACTTAGCGGGCAGCATTTTCCTCCAGAGTGGTCAGTAAAGGCTACCCTAGTCAGCAATCTTAATGCTTAGGTTAAGGCTGCATCGTGTGAACTTCCCTACTGCACTAAATGCTTATTCTTCCAGGACATTAGAGAAGGACATCCTTAGACACATTAGTACTCACAACAGTCCAAAGTCTCCCCCACTCCCACTTCTGCTAATGCTTCCTTTTCGACCTCACGGTCCCCTAGAAAAAATAAACCTCACTTCAAAAGTCTTGGCTGAAGCTACACTAAGATCCTCAGTATTGATCCTGTGTTTCTGATCACAATTCAAAGTGTTGGTGTTGACCTTTAAAGCCCTAAATGGCCTCAGCCCAGTATACCTGAAGGAGCGTCTCCACCCCCATTGTTCAGCCCAGACACTGAGGTCTAGCACCGAGGGCCTTCTGGCAGTTCCCTCACTGTGAGAAGCAAAGCTACAGGGAACCAGGCAGAGGGCCTTCTCAGTAGTGGCATCCTCCCTGTGGAACGCCCGCCCATCAGATGTCAAAGAGATAAACAACTACCTGACATTTAGAAGACATCTGAAGGCAGCCCTGTTTAGGGAAGCTTTTAATGTGTGACATTTTAATGTATTTTTAATCTTTGTTCAAAGAGTGGATGGGGAAACCCAACCAGATGGGCGGGGTATTATTATTATTATTATTATTATTATTATTATTATTATTATTATTATAACTGTGTTTATCGATGTGCAACTCAATATTGGCTAATTTGTCAGCATGTCTTCAAACAAGAAATACCAAAATGTCCCTCTGTTTTGCCACCCTATGGGATTGATCCCATAGCATTGATTTTCTTAAGGAAATCAGGCCTGAGTGCTCACTGGACGGACAGATCATGAAGCTGAGGCTCCAATACTTTGGCCACCTCATGAGAAGAGAAGACTCCCTGGAAAAGACCCTGATGTTGGGAAAGATTGAGGGCACAAGAAGAAGGGGACAGAGGATGAGATGGTTGGACAGTGTTCTCGAAGCTACAAACATGAGTCTGACCAAACTGCAGGAGGCAGTGGAAGACAGGAGTGCCTGGCGTGCTCCGGTCCATGGGGTCACGAAGAGTCGGACACAACTAAATGATTAAACAACAGCAGCAACAATGGGATTGATCAGTGGTGGCTGGTTCTCCATGGTACTGGTGGGGTTGATGGCAGGGAGCCCAGTGCTATTTTTCTAGAAAAAGAGGTGCCGGAACTCACCCTTCTACTCTTATAATGACAATGGCACCCACCAGAGAGATGCTGGAACTAAGTTCCTGTGAGTTCCAGCTGGAGAAAAAAAAGCCCTGAGAAAGTCCATTAGGAGGTGGAGCCAACTAATTCTCATTTTGCTCCCTTCCTCCTCCCTGTTGAGTTCTACCATGGCAGTACAAGACATTGTGTCAGGATGCTCTCAGCAGGTTTTCAGATTATACACAGCTCTTCTTCAGGTTCTGATTATGAGCAAAAAATAAACATCCAATAGTCTAGATAGAAGCAACTGGGTAGTCAGGCTAATGGTTACCTGGCTGCAGAAGTTTACTGGCCATTGCTGTTGGCATGGAGATAGTCTAGGCTGAATGCAAATATGCTATTCTGATGTCATGTGTGATGTCACAAAGAGGATATGCTTTAAGTCTTGGTAAAGCCAAAAACAGTTAACAGTCAGGCTGCATCTCAGCACTGTCAAGATGGATCTCCATAATAGGTGATGAATAGCTTTATTTGAGGGGTATATTAACTTTTGGTAGGGACGCGGGTGGTACTGTGGGTAAAAGCCTCAGCGCCTAGGGCTTGCCGATCGAAAGGTCGGCGGTTCGAATCCCCGCGGCAGGGTGCGCTCCCGTTGCTCGGTCCCAGCGCCTGCCAACCTAGCAGTTCGAAAGCACCTCCGGGTGCAAGTAGATAAATAGGGACCGCTTTCTAGCGGGAAGGTAAACGGCGTTTCCGTGTGCAGCTCTGGCTCGCCAGAGCAGCGATGTCACACTGGCCACGTGACCCGGAAGTGTCTTCGGACAGCGCTGGCCCCTGGCCTCTTGAGTGAGATGGGCGCACAACCCCAGAGTCTGGCAAGACTGCCCCGTACGGGCAGGGGTACCTTTACCTTTATATATTAACTTTTACTATTGGGGGAAAGTTTTAGATTGGTTTCCACTTTGTAACCCTTTCTTTCTCCTCCCTGGAAGGGCAGAATGGGGAAGTGGTCCACCATTCCTCCTCCTCTGCCTAGACACAGTGCTGACAGACATTGCCACCTCCTAGAACAGGCAGTGTCACCCCTGGACTGGTGTAAGAAAGAAGGCAGGCAAGGGAGGGCAGACAGAGGCTGGTGGGACAGTGTCCAATAATTTACCAAAAAATATCTACCTCTACTGTGAGTGGCAAGACAAAGAGGACCCTTTGGGGGCTATTTTTCAGAGGTGGTGGGGGTGGAATAGGTGAAATTAGGTGCTGGGGGTTTTTTTGCCTTCGATGTTAATAATAGAATGTAGTATGACAGGGCTTTTTTTTCAGCCACTGGAACTCACTTCTGGCATCTTTCAGTTGGGTACCACTGCCATTATAAGAGAACAAGGGAGGCACACCTGGTGAGTTGTGGCACCTCTTTTTATAGAAAAATAGCATTGAGTATGACTGATCATCCCTAGTGAAGCACTGTCTCCTTCTGAGCATAAAGAGGGAGGGCGGGGAGGGAGGGAGGGGGGGGAGAGAGAGAGAGAGAGAGAGAGAGAGAGAGAGAGAGAGAGAGAGAGAGAGAGAGATGCTAGCTTCCATATTGTCCCAGAAATGCATGCTTGGTAGGCATGTGGCATAATTTCTTAGCTTGTCACGGTGTTGTGGAGGTGGAGTGGTAGCAGGAGCTCTTCTCTGACCATTACTGCCACCACAGGCAGGATCATGCAAAAGTTGTTACTATTTAAGAAATTAGAGAATGTCACCAGAAACACCATTCTTATAGAGGAAGGTGGAGCAGGAGAAGAAAAGATCAGCTGCTGGCACCATGGTCAGCTGCTCTTAAGCAATTCTTTCTCTCTGACCCTCTTCCTCTGCTGTTATTGTCTTCTTCTTCTTCTTCTTCTTCTTCTTCTTCTTCTTCTTCTTCTTCTTCTTCTTCTTCTTCAGCCTGCACCACCAACTGAAACATGCAAACCTTCGGTGCTTTCGCATACTGAGAATTCTGACTCACAGCCATCAGTTAAGTCCTCACACAGCAGTTAAACTAACTTCCACCGGAACAGACAGAAAACTTTCCACATCAAATACATTACAATACAAACGTCAGGACACATTACACAATGCCCATTAAAACATAATTCAGATAAACAGGATTTTACAGCCATCTATGTTACTGGTATCTTCACGACTGTGGATGCCATAGAATAATTGCACATTAAAGCTAAAAGAAGTGATAGCAGCTTACTTCCCGCTGCTCCCCACAAAAAAGTAATTTTAAAATAGCATGATGTAGCCAAAACTTTTAAGTCTCATTTCCATGGGAGACCTGAACTAAGTGTCCTGCAACTGGGTGCCCTCTTCAGGTTAAGTCTTCTGTTGTTGACCTGGGTGTTTTCAATGGAAAAGGACGGAGCTATTACGAGATACCATGCCATCAATGTCAATAATCTCCATTTTGAAGTTTCTTCAGATAAGCAGTCAGCCCTTCGCATAGCCCCTTAGCAAAGAAGCAACAAAGGCAGAACAATGCAGGATGTCATTGGAAATAATAGCAAAAGCAACCTCTTTTCCTGATGCCTAGATTCAAATGTGCAGTTTTCGGAGAGACGAGCTGAAGCACTCAAATGTGCAGCCCGCAGAAGCTTTCCTTATTTACCCCCTGCTGCAAGACTTCATTCCAAAATGACATCTTGCACAACACATGAAAAGTGTCACTCATGGCACAATATTTCAGGGTATGTAAAAATTTCATATGGAAGCGCAATATCCCAGGGTCTGAAACTAGGAATCATCGTCCATCAACCTGTGCTGTAAATAATCATTAAATGCAAAATACCCTCTCCTGTGGCGGCATGTAATAATAGCATTGCTGTCCTTTTATAAGCTCGAGTCTGGATCCCAGGTACATTTCAGTCACTACAAAGTTGCCAATTCATTTCTTTTATGTGTTTTGCTCATATGGAAATGAACAGAAACAGACTCCAACAACACAGAATGGCCATGCAAAGATGAGAGTTGAGCCTTTATTTCTTAGAAAATAATATTCTATTTTTAAATATATATTTTTAGCTACTGAACTGCCAGAGAATTTCAGCCCTCCCCTGGAAAAATGCTCAGCAAAATGGCCTCACCAGTTGCACCATCCATGATTTTTAGATATAACTGTGGATCCAGTTTTAATATTGTTTTGTAGTATTGTTATGCACCACTCCAATCTTCAAGCAGTGCGCGATTCCATCGGTACCAGGTGTGCATACCAGGGTTTATGCTCCCTTTTGGACAATGAGAAACAGTGGAGACTATGGTGTTTTTATTCTGTATGGTTTATATACAACCTGTGCCTACTCTGGAGGGGGCTCTGAGCATCACATTCGAATCAGTGCCAGCTTTTTCCAAAGGAAGCAGCATCCCTGCCCTGCAGTGTGCCTGTCCCCAAGAATGGTCACATCCCACCTCTTCTAACCTTGCTAACCTAAGCTCTGGTCATTTGTAACACAGAGAAGCCCCACTCATCTGCATTCTCACACCTGGTTCTTTGATGCTAAAGGATCATTAACCCCAGGTTCAGAACAGCCTTTACCAAAGGTGTCATGGGCTTTGAAGATGCTCAAACTCAGGATGAAAGGGGGAAATGTGCTAAGAGGAAGGCATGCTTGGCAAACCCTCACCGTCATCAATTTCTACCCAGAAACCTATGCCCCCACTGTGGAAGGACGTGTGGATCCAGAATTGGCCTCCACAGTCACTTATGGACTCACTGTTAAGATCATGTTCATGGAAGACAATCTTACTCGGCTACAAGTGATTGCCAAAGAAGATTTTAGGATGAAGGCTTAGCCTTTACTCTATCTAGTCACCCTCTCTCAGCTCTTCTAATATGTACTAACTAATATGAACTATGAACTAATATGAACTAACTATAGAGTTTCATTTAACAATTTGTTTTGGTTGCAAAAGGGCCCAGGTCAAATCCCAGGTAGAGATGGGAGAGAATCCTGTCTGAAATCCCAGAGAGCTACTGCCATTCAGGGTAGACGATACTGATCTTGATGGACCAATGGTCTGGCTCAGTATAAGACAACTTCCTTTGTTCCTGTGAAACAATGTTATCTTCACAACTATAAGCTTAGGCTGAGCAATAGTTACTGACCCAAGATCATCCATTGTGTTTCATGGCTGAGCAGGAAGTTGAACCCATTCAGCACTTTAACCATTATCGTACACTGCCTCAGAGCATGGGGGAACCAGGTTTATTTTGCTTTGTTTAAGCATTTATCAACTACATTCTCAGTCCCCAATGCAGAATCCCAAAACGGCACTCTGGTTAAAACAAAGAAACAATTGCAAACCGTGAAAGATGCATAAAACGGCAGAAATACAAAATCACCCATAAGCAGCCACAGTCAGAACAGAATAGAAGAGAATAAAGCAAATTCAAAACAAACACAGCAGTTAAACACACATTCAGTTTTCCATTAGGAAACCCATTTGAAAAAAGCCATCTAATAATAACTTGACTTTAGAAAGCCATCAGCATGTGGGCCGATGGAAGCCCCACTAGCAAGAGCATTCTATTATGTGGTTGTCTCGGCAGAAGAAGCCAGGCTATGAAACCCCTGCAGTCTTCACCTCCCAAAAGGGCAGGATGCAAGGAAAGAGGAAAGTGCATATCAGACATGCTCCCCAAAGTCCGCAGGCCTCAGATAAGTCTGAAAAAGTCAGAACCAGCACTTTAAATTGAGCCTAGAAGCAAAGTCAGAGAGCTTGAGCTAAAATAGGAATTGTATGCTCTTTGAGACTCGTCTCTGTCTGGAGGAAGGCCACAGCTTCTAACCGTAGCTTCCAAGCCACCTTCAAAGGTAGAAGGCAGCCCCTTTGGCCTGTGCTTGCAATGCCTATACAGAAAGAAAGTAATTTATTGGGTAGAACAAAGAGCACAAGTGAGAGAAGTGGCATACAATCCCTCCAACTCAAATGAGTTTTTCTTCTCAGGCCCACAGTACAATGAACAACTAGATCAATAACTGAGTGGCAGGAGCTGTACGCTGAATGCCCCTTGATCTGAGATACATATTTTTAGAATATTATCGAGAATTTGTATCAACTCGGGCACAAGGAGAAGGGGACGACAGAGGACGAGATGGTTGGATAGTGTTCTCGAAGCTACCAGCATGAATTTGACCAAACTGCGGGAGGCAGTGGAAGACAGGAGTGCCTGGCGTGCTCTGGTCCATGGGGCCCACAAAGAGTCGGACACGGCTAAACAACAACAACAACAAAGTATCCTGCTTCTGATCTTTCGATGCTGGGGGTGGGGAGAGGAAGCAGCTGCCAGAACAATTTGTTTGACTGATTCAAAAAAGCAAGCAAACAAAAAACTCTTGAGGGGTGTTCTTCACAATGGAGAGATGCCTCACTGACTCATCTTCCATAGGGCATCTTGTTTATGCTGTGGATCTGGCATGCAGTGCTTTTTGCAGAATGTGAGATAGTAGCTTTGGGCTACGTTTTCTAAAAGAAAAGAATTTTAAGTGCAACTAATAATAATGATGATGATGATGATGATGATACAATAATAACTTTTGCTTTTATCTAGTAAAGAAAGAGTAATCATGATTGCATTACAAGTTGTCAGCAAGAATTTCGAGTGAAGGTGTGGAGACTCCCCACATTATGTGAAAAACTCATGTGGTTAAGATACTATCTCATTCAGTAGTTTAGTGAAGTTGCAAGACCGAGGTTCTCTCAGGCTGCAGTCCTACACAGTAAGCCTGCAGCTTACGTGGGAGTTACATTCCAGAGATGGTGCCTGAAGCCAAAATCCCTTATAGTCAAAGCACCTTGGATGCAATGGTGAGTAGAATTGCCAAAGTCTTTTTTCCTATATGCCTGCACCCTTTCCACCCCCGTTTTATTTTATTTTTTTAAAAATTGCCAGGCATATAAAGTTAAAATGTGCACAATTTAAATGTGCCTAAATGGGCTTATCATATACTGACTTGCTTGTCTAAGTCATATGTATGACAGAGTGAGATATGCACTTGCGTAGATATATTCATGTGGCTGCATACATGTGAAATCTGTGCATGAGAGTCTGTGACTGAGTTACATGTGTGTCTAGTCTTATGCCTGAGTTAAGTGGGTGGGTGGGTGGGTTTAGGACAATCAGGAGTTGGCTGGGGACACACTTTGAGCGTTGCCCACAGCATCACCGCATGTAGCTTACCAGAGTGTTGCCCATCTTTCTCTGTGAGGAAGCTTGTGAGCATCTGGATTGTGTGGCGCACTTAAACACACATTTTCCTTATGATTATCCTACTCACATGTAACACGTAAAGAGACCTATTGATAAATATAAACATGGGGTGTTTTAGAACAGAGGCAGCCCATCTATGACCCTCCAGAAAGTAGCTGACTTTGGGCTCTCAAATTTCAGTGGCACACTGTGCGACACAAAAAAATTAGTGCCCTCTCACCTCTTGGGCTCTGTTCTACAGCATTGTTTTGGTGCCCCCTGAAGCATGGCGCCAAGTACTCCCCTAAAACTGCCTCTGCTCCAGATATTGCTGAACAGCTACCACCAGACCTGCTCCTTTTATAGGGCCTTGGATGGACCCTGCCTCAATCTCCTTGCTGGCCCAGTTTGAGATGGTCAGATGACTGCTGGCTCTGAATTGAGGCCTCACCATCCCTTTCACCTGGTGATGTCTAGGAGCTAAAGCGGGAGCTTCATGTGAGGAAAAATAATAATAATTCCCCATCTGCTGTCTGAGCTGGGGGTTATGTGCCTTAGTTTTAAGTCAAGGCTAGAGTGGCATGATCGTCTAACTTTAAGAGGATAATACTCTTAAAGTATTAAGATAATACACATAAAGATAATGAGGAAGGGTTATAGCTCAGTGGGAAAGGAAGCTCCCTCCCTCCCAGTTTGTTGGTGAGTGTCACTGTCGTATTGCCAGCAGAGGCTCTTGGAAGTGACTTGTGGAGAAGATGGCACTGGCTGAGGTGAGCTCCCAGGAACATGGAGGGAGCAATGGCCGCTGCCGCTGCTGCTGAGTGGCTAGACCCGCTGTCCTGCTTCACCTGCCCTGTGTGCCTGGAGGTGTTCAAGAGCCCTATGAGGGTGCCCTGCGGCCAGGCATTCAAGGAGTGTCTTAAGCCAAAAGAGCCAGTTTGTGGAGTTTGCCACAGTACCCTGCCTCATGGCAGCAGAGCTTTCAAAGTGGAAAAGCAAATTGAAATGACAGTGGTAGAGAATCTGCTTTTCATGCCGAAGGTTCCAGGTGCATTCCCCGACACCTTCAGGCAGAACTGGGAAAGATGTTGTGGTGATCACACAGGGTCCCTGGACGTTTGACAGTCTATTGATCTCTGTGCCACCACTGTGATTGCTTCCCCACTGCCACCAACCCGATTCTCTCAGGTACACACAGAGTCCAGACAGTTGTTAACATTAAATCAAATAAGCAAGTTTATTTGATAAGCCTTAGCAAGTTTATGGTTTCAGATAATTTTTCTTGTCAGTTTCTTAATCTTAGTTTCTATACCGGCTTATACCTTTCCTAAATAACTGCTAACTGATTATCCCAACTGTCTATCTGACTCCTCCTATCAGTTCCTCTCACTCTCTCACAACACAACTCGACCAACCCACAGACTTATCCTCCCTCTTCCTTCTCCAACTCCCAACTCTCAACTGACTTCCCAACAACTCCAACTCTAACTCTAACTCCTCCCCTTGGGTTCCCACTGGCCAATCACTTCACACTCATTTAACCCTTTCCTTATGACCCACCTGGGAGGGCAAATGCCACAGATGTGCTGCCTGAAACTCTTGAGAGCTTCTGCCAATCTGTGTAGACAATACTAATCTAGATGGTCCATTGATCTGGCTCAGTACAAGGCAGCTTCCTATGTGCCCACGTTCTGAAGAATTTAGCAAAGTGAAGCAGTTGTCAGTAAGAGGAACACCTGAGCTCCAGCAGCCCCATGTCTGCAACAGTGCCTTTTGATTCTGCTCCTTCCTGCCCTAGGGATGTTTTCTGCAGTGGGCCTTCTCCTCAACAACCACTTTCCTGTGATAAAAGGGATAAGGTTAATTCAGGGATGAAGTTAATTTCATTAAGCATGAATTCTAGAGCAAGATTCCCCCAGGTGAAGAATGCTTTTAGTTCTCAAGGAGATTATAGTGAACAGGCCTTGACCTTAACATTTTCACATAATTCCACTCCTTGTCCTCCTCTCAGGAAACCATGACCTCTCATGATACTCATCAGATTCCAAGCAGCTGAAACACCTCATAGCTGGCCCATGACAGTATCTCAGATGCAAAGGACTGACTATTCACAATGGCCCATTCTAAATAAAATAAAAATTCTCAGTACCATTGGATTAGCTTCCAGAAACCTTGATAATTCCGGACACAATCTGTTGTGCCCTGGAGAGAACTTCCTCATTAATTCTTGCCACAATGTGTCAGTAACACAACAGGGTAGTGTTCTGGATGTTATGCTGAGAGAGGAAAGGCAGAAGTTATCTTTAAACATCTGCTAGATTTACTAAGAAAATTGCTTGACGTCTGTAGCATGGAGACATTAGAGGTTTAATTGATAAAAGTGAACTAATACTGGGAAAACAAGTCTTGTTCTCAAGACTCTAGAACCTGAAAAAGAAGAAGACAATGCACATACTTTTGTAACCTAAGAAAACTTTTAATAACAATTATCTTTTTTAAAAAATTCTCTTCCCTATATATTTTATTTTTAAAAAAATATTATTATTATTATTTTGAGCCACCCCTCCCCCAAATGTATATGCAGTGTTGCATCACAAGACATCACCCCCCAAGAGGAATTCTTATGGAGTGGGGAGATGACATCTGTCAAAACAGCTCCCCTGCTACTAGGACTCCAGGGAGCAGCAAAAATGCTGTTTATAGTTAAGACTCAAAGGGATAAACACCAACAGCAGGAAGTGCTACCTGAAACCTTTCAACACATCCCCCCCCCTTTTACAAAACCCACCCCAAAACTCACCATTGTGGGGGAAGATTTTGTCTTAATCCTAACAGCCTTAGCCGATTTAAGCAGAGAAAGATTCTATCTTTATACTCCAGGGGTGACAAGACTGAGGTTTCTGGCATATGCTTCTCATTTTATTTGAACCATGAGGTCTACCAGCTAGGACTAGGTACAGAGTAGCAGGACCACGTACACTTATAATTAAGAACAAAGGGGTCTCTTAGTACATACTCAGGCCAGTGAATTGTTTTCATGAAGGGAACTAAGATCCATTCTTAAGGAAACTAGCCCTGAGTGCTCACTGGAAGGACAGATCCTGAAGCTGAGGCTCCAATACTTTGGCCAGCTCATGAGAAGAGAAGACTCCCTGGAAAAGACCCTGATGTTGGGAAAGATGGAGGGCACAAGGAGAAAGGGGCGACAGAGGACAAGATAGTTGGACAGTGTTCTCAAAGCTACCAGCATGAGTTTGACCAAACTGCGGGAGGCAGTGGAAGGCAGGAGTGCTTGGCGTGCTCTGGTCCATGGGGTCATGAAGACTCGGACATGAATAAACGACTAAGCAACAAGATCATAGTCCTACCATTCAAAAAATAAACTGGTGATGAAGTATAAATTCCCATTTTGGACATAACGACTAACTGTGGTTTCATTAAACCAGTATGTAAGGAAGGAGGAAGGGGGAGACAAGGAGCAGGGAGGGAGTGTGCCTAACTATGGTTTGGCAGGCTGCGGATCAAAACTGAGCCTGAGTATTTTATAGACTGTTGGGCAATAATTTGTCCGGTAGGCTATGTTTGCCTTTGTAGACCATAAGGTGTGAAAGTCTGGTTTATCACATGATAATCTTATGCAGAAGTTATTCTCTGCAGCTATGTAAAATTTGGATGGGCATAAGAAGATCAATCTTATCAAAAAAGTTAACTAGATTAGGAATATTTTCAATCCATATCTTCAGTACTCCTCGGCATTATTTGCCATCACATCAGTAAATTTAAGGGATAGAAATGGACTTTGGAATCTAAGTTTATGAAATGCTTTATTTTGTGGATACACAAAAGTTCCATTTTGTCCTATTCCACTCCAAAAGTAATAAACAGTGTAGGAGGTTTAAAAGGAATCAAGAAATTCATGCACAGAATTCTATTGGGGGAAAAACATTTTCTGAGAATTATGTGCATGAATTTCTTCGATTATTTTAAATCAGACTAAGGGTTGGTTCACACATGATGCGACCTGTGGCAGCAAGGGTGGCATGCATGTATGAATGAGCCAACAGAATCAACTATCACAAACAGAAATTCTTCTCTCACATCAGCTCAAAGATGAGCTTCTTACTAGAGTCTTCTAACAGCACACCTACACAACCTGTGTTCAACCAAGCCAAATTCAGCTCATCCAACCACGTATAGCTTCCCAGAAGAGGCTGAATAAACACTTAGTTTTTGCCCTTCACTTGAGATTGCAAAAACAAGTACCACACAAACCATAATACTCTGCCAGTATTCTGTGCTGGGCTTAGTAAAGCTAGAAATCTCCAACTGTTGAGTCATCTAGTGGTAAGAAATTAGAGCCTGCCACACATGCTAAATGTGACCCATAGTTCTTCCTGAATGCTTTACATTTCTGATATTATGCCTGAAAAGGCTTTGTTGAAAGGGTTGTCCTCTGTACATTTCTCAATAAAGTCCCTCAGCACTTTTCTTGGGGGGGGGCACTCAATGTGGTGAGATGCAAACAGTCCAATTGTAAAAGCAATACTCTAGAAAGAAGCATGGAATGTTCAATTGCTCTGTTCTTCCTTGATATGCTGAAGACATACTACTATATGTGTGTGTGCATAGTTCCAAGAAATTATTTTCTCAAAAATATGAGGGAAAAGTGGTTTTCTCTCCAAGTCCTATCCATGGTACGCTCAGAGAGGATATGGTCATTGTAGCAGAGACAGGAAGCTTGTTTAGTATCTCAGAGTATTTAGTATCTCTGCAATGGAAATCTACTGTGATTGAGGAGGAGGAACATTTAATTGAGAAAAGCATTGTAATGCCTGTTCTTACCCACTGATATACAGTGGTACCTTCGGTTACATATGCTTCAAGTTACATATGCTTCAGATTACAGACTCCTCTAACCCAGAAATAGTACCTCGGGGTAAGAACTTCGCTTCAGGATGAGAACAGAAATCGTGCTCCGGTGGCGCAGCAGCAGCAGGAGGCCCCATTAGCTAAAGTGGTGCTTCAGGTTAAGAACAGTTTCAGGTTAAGAACGGACCTCCGGAACGAATTAAGTACTTAACTCAAGGTACCACTGTACTGCTTAAGGGGAGTGGGAATCTCATAAGATTTAAATTCCTTCCTGCTGCATGCATACACAGAGTGTTGAAATAAGAATAGCGAAAGCACAGCTAAGAAGCTCAAATCATATATATGACTGACACCCTTCTTTGGAAATTAAGCCAATGTTCAGACTTGAACATTCAAAAACTTTACTTGCAGAAACTTACAGATGAATTAAAACATAATGTTTACAGTCACGTGTTTCTCGAAGCATGGGCTTACAGTCCTTCTTCTAACTTCCAAACAACTGTATTTTCCTCTTCTGAGAACTCAGCAGTCAGCCGTCTGTATCTCAGTTGGCCATGCCTTGCAACTCCTATTAGAGATTTCCACTTTTACCTTCTCCTGAAGCTTTAATCTCTTTCTTTAAGCAAAGAAAATGCACTCCAACACTCTATTCAACTTAGCAGTGTTCACAGTGGATTTCAAAACACAGCCATCCTGCTTCACATAGAATGGAATCTCCCCTTCATGAGATACCTCCCATGTGACCAACATTAGTCAATCACATGAGAATGACTAGAGAACTCTCTAGAATTCACTTACCAACCAGTCAAATTTAAACACATAGTAATGCATACAAGCATTTACAATTTCAGTGAATTAAATTACTATACTTAACACACAGTAGGTCCTTGTAGCAACACTCTGAGCTGTTTTATGACCTTTTCATTACATCAACGTGGAATTCAAGAAGCCCCAAATGCAGAGATTTGTAAGTTTGTAATATATGAAAATGAAACAATTATTAGCATTGCTGCTCATAATCAAATGCCTATTTAATTAAAAATATATATACAAAAGTATCCTGGTTCCAAACCTGACAACTTTCTTACCTCTCTGTCAGATGGTCTGCTCTGTCAGATGGTTGGAGGAGCTTGCCCAGGCATTCTTCCACCAGCAACAGATTGTCCAAAGCACAAATTATTGCCCTGAAACATTGAATGAGGAACAGCTGCAAAAAGAAGAATGGTAAAAAAGTAAAAAAATAAAATCAATTTATTGGAAGAGAAAACACACACATGTAGACTGAATGATGTCATGAGATTTTGCCCTGAGGCAAGTTGGATGGCATTATTGATAACAGGTTCTTGCCAAGAGACAAACTATATTTTGCCACTGAGGAGGCAACTAGAGATGTTCTGTTCAGAAAATCTTGATGTCAAGCTTATTCACATGGATTTTTTCTGTAATTTCTCTCTCACCCCTTAATCCTGAAAAGGTAGTTATTTTTCTTCAGCCAGTTCTACTAAAAATATGAACAACTCTTGCATATTATCGGCATTTGTGTACACATTCTTATACAGTGGTTCCTTGGTTTAAGAACAGCTTAGTTTATGAACAACTTGGATTAAGAACACTGCAAATCCGGAAGTAGGTGTTTTGGTTTGTGAATTTTGCCTTGGAATAAGAACATGTTTCGCTCCCTGTTGAATGTGGTCCATTTGTAAATTGAGTCCCTGGTGCTATGGGAAAGCACTTCTTGGTTTAAGAATGCTTTGGTTTAAGAACAGACTTCCAGAACAGATTAAGTTCTTAAACCAAGGTACCACTGTATGTATATTACAGGACTATTTTATATACAGATTTCCTAAAGTAACCAGCACTTAAACAGATAGTGCAGCAAGGCACGCAACACTATAAAAATCTGAAGAAAATAAGAGAGGTGGAATCACACAGGTATTCTGGGAGGGAATTTCTTATTTGATATTTATTCCAAGTTTTCATAAAATTCCCAACATATGAGTAGATTTGTAAACTCATAAAACTAAGCTGGCAGAAGACGACTGTGTAGATGTATTCATTTGTAGCTTTGGAAAACAACCTATTTAGTCCAGCCACTAGTGTCAGAATAGAATCATGCTGCATTTGTGCTTGTCCACTCTTGTTAAGTGAAGAAGCAAAATACACCCCACTGCCACTCTTAACTAAAGAGCCTTTACAAAAAGAAAGAAAGAAAGAAAGAAAGAAAGAAAGAAAGAAAGAAAGAAAGAAAGAAAGAAAGAAAGAAAACTGTTGCCCAGAGTTACATGTTCTATCTAAAGAATGTCAGAGAATTCTGACCAAAAAAAAGGGGGGGAGCAGAAGTTGCCATTGTTTGCTTATTTGTCCCATGCCCAAAATGGAAATCAATCCAATAAATATGATTGGTATTCACTGTTGTTGCTTTCCGTCCACAGATTATACATAAAGCAATTCACTACATTCCTCTGCAATTGTATTATGTTTCCTTTGCAGTGACATGAATAGGCAAGGACAGTGTCAATTACAGAATTAATTGCCTAAGTTTTGCCAGAGGACAGGGAGACGAAAAACATGTTTTTTGAAGGAAGACAAACTGCAGTGGGATGGAAACTGCACTGCATTTGATGACTGTAAGGCAGTATAGGAAATGGTGGCTTCTGATATCCCTGGTTTTATCATGCTTTATGGAAAACCTGACCTAGTGTTGTATTGTGAGTAGCATCTAAGATGGCATCAGCCTGACATCATAACTGCCTAAAGATTCAACTGCTTTTATGGCCATCTGAGAGGCTGCACTCATTGCATTAAAAATGGTGCTTCCTTCTTTCAGCCAGGAGTTGAGAGTAGGAGCTCATCAGACTTCCACTTGTCCTACCTCTCTCCTCCAGGAAAACCCTATCTTTATTGTAGAATTGGAGCGAATGTCAATTGGCTTTTCTGCAGATGGGCATTTGCTCTGATTCAGTGCTAAAGAGTTTTTTTTTTTTCTTGGGGAAAGTGGTAGGACAAAGAGAAAACTGCTTTCTAGGCACAGGTCAAGAAGAAATGTAGATGAGTCCTTGGTTACATTGTCTGGCTATATAGGAATTGGCAGGAAAAAAGAGTTATATGATTCCTAGCGGTGTCTGTCAAGAGGATTTCTGAAGGAGAATCTCTGTATTATGTACTGCTTCAATGCTTTTAACCTAGTAGTGTCAAACTAATAAATAAAGTTCTTGTTTCTCTTACTGGGCTTAACCTCTGCCAAGGAAGTCATGGAGTATCTCCAGAGAAAGAGCAGCATTCACTCATGTGAGCTCCCCTCCGTAATCTGACTTGGCACAGGTCTACCACCTCAGTGAGAACTAAGGCTTTGAAAACCTGCACAGTTTTCTCTCATTCTACCCAACGCGTTGAACTTGCCTGCCAACTACATCAGGCGGCTTCCACTGACCTTCGGCAGGGGATGTTTCCTCAAAGCCTTTTCCTCTTCTCTGAATTCTTGAAAGAGGAAACCTTGTCAGAGAGGTAGAGCAGGGGTTTTGCTCCAAACCGTTGAAGCTGTTGGGAAAAAAAAAGCATCTCATTGCATAACAGGGATGGAGAACTGTTTTTCCATTCCTCTAGTCTAGTCCGTATAGTTAAAGCTATGGTTTTCCCAGTAGTGATATATGGAAGTGAGAGCTGGACCATAAAAAAGGCTGATCGCTGAAAAATTGATGCTTTTGAATTATGGTGCTGGAGGAGACTCTTGAGAGTCCCATGGACTGCAAGAAGATCAAACCTATCCGCTCTTAAGGAAATCAGCCCTGAATGCTCACTGGAAGGACAGATCCTGAAGCTGAGACTCCAATATTTTGGCCACCTCATGAGAAGAGAAGACTCCCTGGAAAAGACCCTGATGTTGGGAAAGATGGAGGGCACAAGGAGAAGGGGACGACAGGGGACGAGATGGTTGCATAGTGTTCGCGAAGCTACCAGCATGAGTTTGACTAAACTGCAGGAGGCAGTGGAAGACAGAAGTGCCTGGCGTGCTCTGGTCCAGGGGTTCATGAAGAGTCGGACCCGACTAAACAACAACAACAACAGTCTAGTCCAATGACTGCATTCAGTGGTGGACAACCTTTTGGGATGGGGCAACAAAGGTAGCTCTTACCTATGTACAGGGGGTTACAGTGTGGATGTACAAATGAATTTCCAAGATGGTTACTTACTAAAATAACCAATATTAGGTTTGAAACAAAATATTTAGAAGTAAAGCTTTGTATCCAGTGTAGTGTTAAGTAAGTGCTTTGCCAATGAAAGGATTCCCATTTGGACAGCAGGATTCTCTTTCCCCTTTCGCATCTGGTACGCGCCCCATGCCCTCCCCATGCTCCAGGGTGTTGGAGGAAAACATAGAACAGATTTAGGGGGTTATTGGTCGTGCTGTGCTCACGAAATGGCTTCCCCAGAGAAGCTCACCTAGCACTCACAATGTAATTTTTAGGGGCCTGAGTTAAACCTCCGTTTCTCAAGTTTTAAATCAGAATCCATCCGTCACTTTAGGGGTTTTTGTTTACACCAGTTTCCTCTTTGCTGGGTTTCATGCTGATTTTAAAGTGGTTTCAGATGATGTGTTTTATGTTTTATGTGTGGGGCTTTTTGGGGGAGGGGGATTTTTGCTGTCTTTGTTTATTTTCTCTTTCTTAAAACTTCCCCACCCCCTTTCCCCTTTGTATTTTACTCATAGCTGTCAACATTTCCCCCTTTTTAAGGGAAGTTCCCTTATTCCGAATAGGAGTCCTCGCAAGAAAAGGCAAAAGTTGACAGCTATGATTTTACTGTCCAGAGGACATGGTTGGATGACTTGGATTATGTATGTAATGAATGATATTAACAAGGGAAGAGAGAGCTGAATAAGATAATAGTTTGCCACATCCTGGAATTTAGAGATACACTCGCAAACCATTACGTTAATGATTTTAAGAGAAGGCTCCTGAAGCATACTAAGACTCGCTGGATGATAGGGCGGACTTTCTTTTCTGCTGGTCAAGACCTCACATTACTCCCCTGTACCATCAAACTTCCCCACCCCTGCTAAGCCACTCTAACTCTAATCCCACTTCTGCACCAAATACTTTGATGTCATAATAATATTCATCTAAGTTTCACCCAAGGTATTGTGGTGCTTCAAAAATCCAGCGTTGCCCAGTATATGAGAGAAAAATCACATATGGGATTAAATGTTTGAAAATAATTGTGCCTCGCAGAAATCCTGCTGATAGCTGCTAACTGTCTTTAGGACCAGTGCAGATTTGTTGGTACTCATGGCGTGCAGAGTAATTTCAGAATGGGCTAGGAGGCAGATATCATCTGATCCTAGATTCTACAGGTGGGAAAAACAGATATGTGGCTCCAGTAAGAGATAAAGAAAGTGGGGAGTTATTCCTACAGCAAGTGAGAGAAGAAAATCGAATACTGTCACAGAAAAAAAAGAACTTACTACATCCTGTTCAACAGGATCATATGTCCTTATACTGTCCTTCATTTGAATAGGTCTTCCATCCATAGAAGGGGAGTCTCCCAATAGATTCTAATAATTTTTCCCTGATACCTTCTACCGTTACTTCCAGGCAATGTTCTCAACTCCTGCATTACTGTTTATTTGTTTTTAGAAGGCTTTGCAGAATATGTTTAAGTAACATCAGGAAGTGGGGCCTTTAGGATCTAATACTGCTGCATTTATTAACTTTGTGGTATAGTAGTTTGAAATTAAATTGCTCTTTGGGAGTTATAGCTAATGTATGTAAGCTACCTCACATGAATTTTTATTTGGAAAACCAGTACACCCATATAATAACAATTGCATATCGAGGTCCCCAAGCCACCCCCCAAATAACACACAACACACATTTAATTTTTGTTTAAGGTTTTTGGCATAATTTTGGCCACAACTTTATTTAAATACAAAACCATGAGTGGTTGTTTAGGCATTGGTTAAGACTATCTGTCCCCCCGCCTGGGGACAGAACTGACTTTCAGGCACCACCGAAAGACAGTGCGGGGGAAAGCAAGTCGGGGAAGAATTGGAGCTGAGACACAGACCCTCAACTCTCACCCGCCTGCTCCCCGAAGGCTTGCCGGCCCTAGTCCCATTTCCAGGGATTGGACGAAAAGATGGCAAGCCCCAGGATTCCTTTAACGGAATTCCCTTTCCACAGCAACCATGGAGGGGCAGGCCCAGCCTATCCTAACCCCTCCTCCGCCAATTTATAACCAATGCCTAACCGCAACCTTACAAGTTGTGATGATTTGCTACGCAGTAGGCAAAAACCAAATGGCCCAGCCAATCAGCCAGATGGACAAAATTCCTACCAAGCCCCTGCCCCAATGGCAGATGACCCCATGACAGGCATAGCAAGGTCAATGCAACAACCCCTTACTCAAGGGCGGGTGGGCGGGTGATCCGTTGCACGCAGCAAAGAGAAAGCTCCAAGCTGCATGCAGAGTATTTAAACATTTTACCCCTCCCACCAAAATTGCAACATAACTTTTACCTCAGCAACCCAGTGAACCAATCACTGCCCCAGGCCATCTTTAGAGACCCTGCCTGGTAACAGAGGGGTGGCTCAGCAGACCCCACCGCAACACGTGCTCTCCATGAAGGAGAACACGCTTAACAACAACAACAATACCAGCAGAATTATACATTGGACATTATTCCAGAATAGGCTTCTTCTTTGTGGAACAGGAATTCAATAATATGAAGCACCCACCATTCCAAAGCTGGATCATCTTCCTAGCCCCCTCACTTGTAAAGCTTAGATCCTCACCATACGCATCCAGATTATTTCTGGTTCCTTATCTTTTCCTTCTGGGTTAGACTGGCTGGACTTAGAAGGCAATTGGGCCAGTTTGCTTACCCATGACTATGCTGGACCACAAAGCCATCTTCCTTTTTTTTTTTTTTAATAAAATTTTTATTGGGTTTTTAACTTTTTTAACAGACAGACAAACATATAAAAACAAAACAAAACATGCATGATTTCATAACCTTACTTTCATTACCTTCTTTCATTGACTTCCCCGCACCCTCCCTCCCACATTCCAATTTCATAAATTATCTCAGCAAGTTATTTCCTCTCATCCCTTAAATATTTCTTATCTTTTCTTAATATTTGTCTCCTTTACTTAACCCAGTTTAACCTGTCCAGTTTTACACAGTAAATCATTTCCCTAAGGGCGGCCTAGGTTTTCTCCCATGAATTCCTCCCTTCCCATATTACACCAAAAATCATATTATAACAATTCTAAAATCTCAGATATTAACTATTCTACTCTCCCCTCCCCCCCTTCCCCGGTTTCTGTCCCTTCCCAAACCGATGTCCCAATAGATTGACTGCTTTAGCCCGGGTTTCTTACGTCAGAGGCTCTTAAGCCCCAGTTAGTCTTTCTCCACCAGTTTTGTTGATAGTCCATTTTGTTGGCCCTCTCTTCTTGGGGAGGTTTTGTCATCAGCCCCTCATGTTTTTCTCCTTCTGAGTCAATCAATATCAGTTTCTGTTCGGGACCACTCATTCTCCCATGCTCCAGCCAAATGAAGAAGTCCCTATCATATTTGTTTACTCTTATATAGCCCAATATTCCAGTTATTCCAGGGACTTCTTCTTTTCTCTTTCCCTCCTTTTGCAGATTTATGGACCACTTGTCATTTTCTTTGTTTCCTTTGTTCCCAAAGGTTGTCGGCTTTTGATTGGTTTTTTCCATCAGAGATTCCTCTCCTTCTTCCTCTTCCTTTTCCCCCAATTTCAAAGTTATCTCATCCTCTGCAGCTGCAGAGTTTTTTTCCATCAACTTTGTATCATTAGCAGAGTTGCACAGTTCCAAACCGAAAGTCTCCAATTGTTTACTCATTGTGGTACTTTGCTTTTGTAAAGTTCCCACGAGAAAAAACATCCTTTCAATCTCTGCCCATAGTTTCTCTTCTGCAGCCATTGCAATATCTTTAATTCCCTCCAGGGGGATTTCCATCATAGTCCTATTCCAACAGTTCGTTACTGTTGTTTCCAGCCACTTTGTTATACCCAGTCACTTTGTTTCTAAAAGTTCAATTTTAATGTAGCTCTTTTAATCCAAAGAAATACTGACAACACAGTTCCGCTTTACCGCTCGTTTGACAGCTCTTTTGACAGCTGTCAAACTCTTGATTCTTTTTCCTCGGGCTCACATGCAGGGCACTCCCGGGTCCAGGGGGGGGGGGGGATTGCCAAAAAAAAAAGAAAATTTTCCGAGATTCTACTCTTTTCCACTCCAGCACAATAACTTTGTAATCCAATTCATGAGAGCTATTTATTTAAGCACCAAAGTCTTTTCCGCCTTAGTGCTCCTCTCCTTACTTTGAGTCTTTCTGTGGGGGGGGGGGAGTGCGGACTTCCTTTTAACACACCCCCGATCGTACTCAATTTTAGGTATAAAGCTTTTAGTGCCAAAATTTCCTTCTACTCACGGGTTCTTTGTTTCAGTCCGAATTTCAGGAAAAAAGATAGCGCTCTCCGGTCATGGCTCGCGGCTCCGCTCCGCCAAGGCAGCGATCGACTCTCAGCACCACACCACTCTCCAGTCCACTCCGTAGCCTTTAAAAAGGCTCTTCGCGGGTCAGGGAGGGCGCTTAAGGTGCCCACCGAGTCACCATGTCCGCAGGCTTCCGCGCCTGCGGTTTCTAAGGGTCCCCGTGTCGCCGGCACGGCAAGACCCGTCCTTGGCGGAGCCGATTCCCTCCGGAGCTCGGAGGGAATCCGCCATTACCCGTTCGCGCTATCCCGGAAGTCCCCACAAAGCCATCTTCCTAGCCCCCTCACTTGTAAAACTTAGATCCTTACCATACTCATTCAGATCTTATTCCTGGTTCCTTATCTTCTCCTTCTTGGTTGTTGTTTTTTCAAATACAGAAATAAAGCTGCTATAGAGTGGAGAAAGGAAATGTGGTTGTATGCATCACTCCCAAAGTCACACATAAAGTTGATTATTTGATGGGTACAGGGTTGTGAATGTATATCTATTGGCTTCAACTTGATGTGTTACAAGCTGGCAAACCAATCTAAAACTTTTCACCAATAGTAAAAGTTAATATATCCCCCCAAATAAAACTATTCATCAGTTATTATGGAGATTCATCTTGACAGTGCTGAGATGCTGTCTGACTGTTAACTGCTTTTGGCTTTACCAAGACTTAAAGCATATCCTCTTTGTGACATCACACATGACATCAGAATGGCCTGTTTGCATTCAACCTAGACTATCTCCATGCCAACAGCAATGGCCAGCAAACTTCAGTAGCCAAGTAACCATCAGCCTGACTACCCAGTTGTTTCTATCTAGACTATTGGATGTTTATTTTTTTTTGCTCTCATAATCAAAGCCTGAAGAAGAGCTGTGTATCATCTGAAAGCCTGCTTCCACTGTTAAAGAAAACTAATTGTCAGGGACTGGGCAGAGGAGGAATGGTGGAGACCACTCCCTATCCTGATCCTTCCAGGGAGGAGGAGGAAGAAGACGACAGTATAGATTTACAACAGGGGGTTGAGGGAGGTAGCAGCTCAGAGGAAGATGAGGGGGAAAGTTGGGAAATCATGGAAGAGCCAGAACAACACCTGGCTGACATGCTGCCATTAGAAAGCATTCCAGACCTTCCATCTCCCAGAACCTAGTGAGCCTTAAAAGTAGGAGTGCAAAGAGCTCAAAGACAGAGGGCACTTAGTAGCACCCATGAAGGAGATGATGTTGATGATGAATGAGGAAGTGGGAGAGATGGGGGGGGGTTGGAAATTCACTTGGGACAATACTATTATCCAAGAGGCTGGTTCTATAGCCTCTCTCTGTAAAGATTGAAATAAAAAAGGACGGTAAGAAACTTTTCCTTGTCTTTATACTTTCCTGGGCAACCAGCTAGGAGCCGCTGACATTACACTAATGATGTAATTTCTCTTCTTGTGAGTATTAATACTCAACCATCAGTTCACTTACACAAAAAGAATATAGCAATGCATTATTGCTTGTGTCCAGGATAATCTTTGGTCCCACATTGTGATCTGAATATTTCTTCTTACTACTTCTGGGTGCCTTTGTTTTAAGGGGATATTCTCTATAATATGAAAGCCCATGGAGATCATACAAATATTGCTGATGCAGTTTAATCTTACATACAATCGCAAAATCAATGTACATCTTCTCTGAACTCCCAATGGTAGAGTTCCTAGGATCACAGAGCTCATCCAAGAGTATCATTTCAGATATGGTGATAAGGGAGAGAAGGGAGATAGAACATGACTGACATATACCTCCTGTTCTCCTGAGCAGATTTATAATTCCTTCCAGTTTGTGAGTTAAATTTATTTGTCTACATCACAGGAAGATTGTGCATCTTTCCTTCAGGTGAGATATGGAAGGACAATACTGGAGGAGATGGAAAAGCATGAGGAACAGGAGGAAGTCAAAACAGAGAGTTCTTACCCTTCCGTACCCCCTTTGTAGCCTCATGAATCAGGCAATTCTAGATTGCCAAGAAAAAGAGTTGGAGAAACTTAAATGTTGTTCCAGAAAAGATGGAGCCCATTATAAGTAAGAAGGAAAAGCAAGCTAGCAATCTTCTTCTAACACTGGGGGTTTCTTCAACAACAAAGCCATTTGATTGATACATAAAATCTGTTAAGTGAGTTCAATTATATTTAAGTAGTTTCCCTGCTCTTGCCAAACACTCATCCTCATGTACACTTGCTAGATTTTGCAGGCACTTTTTTACGATTATTCATCCTGATGTCCACAAATGGAACTCTATTAATGCTCATTTCAAAGGCCACTGTAAATTCAGACACATATAAACACCACACACAATGCTGAGCCTGCAGAACCGCTTATACATCAGACTATTAAGAAATACTTTTTTTTTTAATTTGAAAAGTAAATCAAGGAACTTTTTAATAGGTTAGGAAGGAAGGCATAAGCATAAATAAGTATCATAGTTTGTCCATTCTTTTAATGGTTTCATTGCCGTCGTAAACTAAAATGTTAATAATTTATTTTGTGTGTCTTCCTTTTAAAATAAATAAATAAATAACTGCTTACTGAGGAGCTTAACAGTGTATATAGATTGTAATGCGACTGAGGAATTTACAGCCTTGGTACTAGGCTGGTTAACATGAGTCAGTGAAAAATAGTGCCATAAAATTTCATTTACCATTTACCACTATGCTGGTCCGAAGCAGCCAAAGCCTCTTTATGTGAGCTCATAAATGGGGGGTTGCTTTTATTATCTGGCTCCATTAACTATGCCATACCCCCCAAAAGGCAGAAGTTATCACCTTTAAATGAATACCCTCGTCAGGTCAGGATTTATGTGCATGTATGAAGAAGAAATAATATATACATGTGTCTTTCGCACAGATAAACATGGACTTATCAGCATGCAGACTGTAGAAGGAATCCAATTGTGTAAACCTCAGACACAAACAGATGACTTAATGCCTCAGGGTTTCTCCACACTTACCCTTCCTCTGATTTAAAGCTCCACATTGAAGCACTGTGGTTTTTTGTTTGGTTGGTTGGTTTTGGTTTTGCTGCAGAGCTTTCCCTGCAAAATCCCACTCTTTAAACCTCAACCAGAGCAAGCATCAATCCTTGGAAAACTCAAATGGACATTTGCTCCAATTCAGCTTTAACGAGCAGGTTTTTGCGGAGAAAGTTTGGGGCAAAACAAATAAATAAATCCCAAACTCTGACATGGACCTCTGCCTGGATAAAGTGGGGTAAAAGTAATTGTGGATAAGCTCTCAGTCAAAAGGAAATTTTCCCAATTCCATCAAATATTTAGGGAATGGGAAAGGAAAGCCAGCATCCTTTCTGAAAGAGTGAATGTTGGTTAGAGGCACCATGGAACATACTAGGAAGGAGATAATGGAGTCCAAGTTCCTTTTGCTATGCTCTGGGTTCCACTGATAGGATTTCAGAATGCTGGTGATAATGGATTTTGTGCATGTGCCAACCAGCCAACCAACCAACCAAACCCCCTTCAGTATACACACACCCATTTTTTTTTGGTCTTGTTGTTGTTGTTTAGTCGTTTAGTCGTGTCCGACTCTTTGTGACCCCATGGACCAGAGCACACCAGGCACTCCTGTCTTCCACTGCCTCCCGCAGTTTAGTCAAACTCATGCTGGTAGCTTCGCGAACACTATGCAACCATCTTGTCCTCTGTCGTCCCCTTCTCCTTGTGCCCTCCATCTTTCCCAACATCAGGGTGTTTTCCAGGGAGTCTTCTCTTCTCATGAGGTGGCCATAGTATTGGAGTCTCAGCTTCACGATCTGTCCTTCCAGTGAGCACTCAGTGCTGGTTTCCTTCAGAATGGAGAGGTTTGATCTTCTTGCAGTCCATGGGACTCTCAAGAGTCTCCTCCAGCACCATAATTCAAAAGCATCAATTCTTCAGCGAGCAGCCTTCTTTATAGTCCAGCTTTCACTTCCATACATCACTACTGGGAAAACCATAGCTTTTACTATACAGACCTTTGTTGGCAAGGTGATGTCTCTACTTTTTAAGATGCTGTCTAGGTTTGTCATTGCTTTTCTCCCAAGAAGCAGGCGTCTTTTAATTTCGTGGCTGCTGTCACCATCTGCAGTGATCATGGAGCCCAAGAAAGTAAAATCTCTCACTGCCTCCATTTCTTCCCCTACTATTTGCCAGGAGGTGATGTTACCAGTTGCCATGATCTTCATTTTTTTTTTTTATGTTGAGCTTCAGACCATATTTTGTACTCTCCTCTTTCACCCTCAATAAAAGATTCTTTAATTCCTCACTTTCTGCCATCAAGGTTGTGTCATCTGCATATCTGAGGTTGTTGATATTTCTTCCGGCAATCTTAATTCCGGCTGGGGATTCACCCAACCCAGCCTTTTGCATGATGAATTCTGCATATAAGTTAAATAAGCAGGGAGACAATATGCAGCCTTGTCGTACTCCTTTCCCAATTTTGAACCAATCAGTTGTTCCATATCCAGTTTTTTGGTCTAAGTTCTTTTTAAAAAATTCTGCCTTTCTGCACCAGTGGTCCTGCATAAGTCTGCAATATTTTAAAAAAGGAACCATTTGGAAGCTTGCTGTGGCCTCCCCACCAACAGCTGCTGCCTGAGGTGGGAACATCACTCTGCCTAACGGCAAGGCGTGCACTGTTTCAGAAATTTTCAAGAAGCAAGCATGATGTTTGGGTTGACAGCTGACCACCTTCATTATTGCTGGCCACTTTTGACAGTAAAACAATAGCCATAGTGGAACTAACTTCACTTTCTGTTCTTAGCAGGAGTCTTAAATGCCGTATTTTTCATCCTATAGGGCGCACCAGCCCATAGGACACACCTCATTTCTTTGGGGGGAATGAACAAAAAAAAATTATTCCCCCCCCAGCCGCGGCTGCCACCCCAAGCCTTGCATACACCTGCCCGAAACATGGGGCACCCTCCGGAGGGCTCCGCGTGCTTCGGGCTGCAGGCTGCCGCCCCAAGCCTCGCGTGCCCAGCGGGACTTCCTGCCGGGCTTGCAAGGCTTGCGGATAGCTTCCTGAAGCCTGGAGAGCGAGAGGGGTCGGTGAGCACCGATGCCTCTCGCTCTCCAGGCTTCAGCGAAAGCCTGCATTCGCCCCATAGGATGCACACACATTTCCAAAAAATACGGTATTTTAGATATGTTCACACAGTTTCTGTGTATCGGATTTTACCCTCTTTCCTCTCTCTAATAGCTTCCCTTATACGTTAATCCCATCTGCTTTTAGCTGGCCTTCGAAATCAGATAGCGATGGCAGAAGGTTAACCTTTACAACAGCATGTGTTTTGTAAACCATTTCTTTCCTGAGAAGCTTAACCTGAGGGGGCAGAGAAGGGGACGTTGAAGAAAGGTGATTTTAAAAAGGTGTACAGTTTCTGAAACCTGTAGAGCAATGCCATGACTGACTGCTTCCAAAGCTAGAGGCAAGATATTCAGCATGAAAAGGGAAGGTGGTGAGAATTAACTCATTCGTATATGTAATGGCTGTCTCTGGATAGCAAACATATATCCATCAAACTGAGAAAGTCCACAAGCTAAAAAGTTAAACATGGCCACAAATAAAGTTGATTATTTGGTATCTGTTGTACCGAAGTGATCTTAAAGACCTGGCTCACACATACACACATATCACTTATTTCCTTTAAACTTAAAGGAATGTGTGTGAAGACTCTTCTGAAAGAGCATACTCTTTCAGGTGGTGAAAATCCTGTATGAGTGGTCACATCTTTTTTTAAAAAATAAATAAATTATTGCTCAGTTTCCACATAACAAATTATCAAACTATATACATTATTTCACCCCTTTCACCCCCACCAAGGACTTCCCTCAGCTTCTCTCCCTGATTTCTCTTCACATATTTTCTCTGCATATTATAAAATTGTACATATCCTTACATATCTATCCATCATGTTAGCAACCAATAAATTTCTGTATGTTTATTCAAAACCTGCCAAGGAGTCCAGTTCACTTTGTTGTCTTTTTAGATAGTTTGTAAAAAGTTCTCATTCCTCCTTGAAGTCACAGTTGTCCTTGTCTCGCAGTTTGTAAGTCAATTTGGCCAGTTCTGCATAATTCATCAATTTCTATTGCCACTGTTCTTTTGTCAGGATTTCCTCATTCTTCCAGCCTTGTGTTATCAAGTCTCTTGCCTGAGTGGCCACTTCTTAATGCAACTTGGAAGTTGTTGGCCATTGAACAGACCCTAACTTTTGTCACCTTCCACTCTAGTTGGGACAAATGGAAGGGCTTTGAAGGAGGTATGAGTTTTGCTTTCACTGTGAAGCATGGAAATTAGAGGTGGTGCTTAGGGAAATTTGGGAAGGAGTTGCCCTCTTCTATATTTCAGGTCACATATGATTCTTTTTCCCACATGCTTAAATCACAAGTTATTACAAGGTATATGAAAGTGAGCAGAACAAATGTCCTTCAAATACAGTACATCACTTTGGGGGCATTTAAACTTGAATTGATCAAAGGATGGGACTTGGAGCCTTGTCATTTAACTATTTAAATAGCCTCTTGTGAGCTGGATGAGACTGTTATTAGTAATGCTTTGGATTCTAAATGATGGCATTCATAGAATTTTGCATTGGGATTTAGATTTCCTTTTTATTAAATCAATGTCCTGACAAACCTATAACACCACCATATGTCTGGTTCCTATTCAGAGAAGCATTCCAAGTCTGAGGCTACAGCTCTTGCCTAGATACATTGTTAGCAGATTGAGCCTAAGTTTCATGGCTGTGAACTGCTGTCTCTCAGCATTAATAACACCTCCTGGGAGGGAATTACAAAAAAAAAAAAAAAAAAAAAATCTTTTATATCTCTAGAATGCTATATTCTACCTCATTAATCCAATGGAAGACAATAGTCTGAAGCTTGCCAACTTTGTTCTGGATTATGACCATCATCATATATGTCATAAGTGAAGTCAGTGGCATGGAATGCCAGTGGCAACATAAGCCACTACCTTCACTGCCTAACACCAGTCATGTGGGGGTAAGGATTGCTGCTCTTTAGTTATGAACTTAGGCTGAACATTTATTTGTTTTCTTATATTTTTATCCTGCCTTTCTTCCCTCCTGAAACCCAAGTTGGCATATGCATGTTCCCAGGTCTCCCATCCAGCCAAAGACCAGACCAAGATCTGCTTAGATTCAGCAGAGTCACATCCCTGCAGTGAGAAATAGTCTGTCAGGCTTCAGGGAATTTGCTTCTTCCCCCTGTTGCAGCAGATAAGTAGAACAAAGGAAAAGGAGTCTTCTTATCAGTTAGAAACTTTAATAATCACAGCAAGAAAACAAAGAACCCATCTCCTAGAATGGCGGTGCTCCCAGTTAAGGACTCCACCCCCTTACATCCCTATTAATCTATGTCACTTCTACATCTTGTAATCTGAGTTTGTACCCTCTGTGCTTTGTGTGCTATCTGTTCTGCCACTTTCTGATCTCTTCTTGACTATGGGAAGAGCGGAGGAAAGCTTTCCAGAGACAATGAATCTGTTAACCCTCTTTCTTCCAGTGTTTCCTCTCCTAGCTGTTACCCATCCAGTATTTCCCAGCTTCTGCCTTCTGAACTACGTCCCTCTGCAAACCACTGTTCCAAATCTATACTGTCTTCCTGTTCATGGGAAGATTCAGGATCCGGATCAGGAGGAGGGGGAGGTTCCCACCTTCCTCGTCAGTGCAGCCCTCCTCAGCACAGTCTCTGACATAGTCCGTGCCATTATCAACATAATACTAACCAGAGTCTGTTGCCTGTCAAGGATACAGAAATGTAGGGATTATTCCCACATAGAAATTGTTGCACTTCTACTGAGTACTTTGGTACCGTGTACCCTTGTCCAAACATGCTAATTGTTATAGGCAGGCCCATACAGAGCTCACCTGTGGCCCTGGGCAGGAGTCTTGTTAGAATAAAGTTATAAACACTTGGCATGACAGAGTAAATCCAGCAGGCCCCTGGTGCCCCCCGACCACGGCCTAGGGCAAGTGCACCCACTGCCCTCTCTTAAGTAACACATGTTAAAATTTTAAACAAGAATCACAGTGTGCTACATGAACAGCTGAACTTCCTTAGAGGAGGAAATAGCAAAGATACAATTAAGCAGTAAGAAATTGATACAACACTATTAACAAGTGTTTTTGGTTTTTTTTCCTGGGGCTACACAGGTGTACGCATACCCCTAAACATTTTGTGAATCTTTGTACTTTGCTGTATTTATTTTCCCCAATTTGAACTATAAAATGGTGATTTTCTTGAGTCAAAATGAGAGTACCCTAAACATTTTTAAGGTGCGGGAAGCACTGCTCTTAACTTATTAGAAGGAACAGAGAGAGGGTATCAGGCCAGTATTACAAAAGTTTCATTGGTTACCATCTCTGTTTCCAGGCTCAATTCAGAGTGTTTTAACCTTTAAATATGAAATGATTTGACAATCGGGTAGCCAAAGGACTGTCATCTAGTAGCAAATGATGGAGTGACAGCAGAGGCGTAGGAAGGACAGGTGGTACCTGGTGCTGAAAATTTCTTGTCACCCCCCCCACACACACACATTGAATTATTGTTATTAATTTTTTTGCCTGCAAAAATGGTTTAAGTTATTTTATATTTTCTTACAAAGGAATGTGGATTCTGAGCTTCTGATACGGACAGATACTTAAATCTACAGGATGGATTGTGTTTTGGTTTGTGTTATTTTATTTATATTTATTGTTTATTTATTTAATAAAATTTATTTTTAAAAAAACCTGCAAAGTGGTTTACCAAAACAAAAAACAATAAAAAACCCACAACAGTAAAATCAAGAAAAATTAACAATCCTACTTTAAAGCATACAAAAGCTAAAATATTAAGATTAAAATTACTTCAACTTCCTAAGCACCTAGGTATGCTTGCCTAAAGGTGCCCAAAAAGAGTCTAGCAAAGGCACGTGCTTTGTTGAAATTTCGGCCTTCACGACATAGGAAAAAGACCAAGTAAACAGCTATTTTAGTGGAGGAGGGTCAAGATATTAACTGATATGCATGAAATTTCATATGTAGCTATATAATCCCTAGTGTAGTAAGATAAGACCTTTGGAGCAGGCATTTTTTTAAAAAAGTAAATAAATTATGAACTGCCCTAGTAGGGCAGTAATTGTTCCTTGATCATTTGTCTCCCCCCTCCATGATGGCATCTGGGGTGACCCACCCCTCCACCCCACTTTCCTACGCCCCTGAGTGACAGCACTCACCTCACCTCCAATTGCTTGTGCCATTGAAATGACAAGACTGGTGGAGTACAAGCATACCAGCTGAGCCAATCCGAAAACCCCATGCGTGTGCACCCTTACTGCCGCCTTGCCCATCCCCTCCCCACATTTTGGAGATCTTGTGAGTGCTAACGCTCCACCACACTATCTGCTACTAACGCCATGTGCCAGGTGAAACTGTCAACTATTTAATCATTTTCAGATGCTCCCCATTTTCTGAAGAGGCTACAGAAGAGAAAGCATTTTCAGTGGTAGCAGCAAAGCTCTGTACTCTACCCGACACATTTAGTGTCTATGTTTTTCAGCATCAAGCCAAGTCCATCTTATTATCTCATGCTTTTTAATAGGTTTTTATACATTTTTGGAACCTTTTAACCAGTGCCTTTTTTCTTGGGGTACGCATCCCCCTAAACATTTTGTGAATCTAACGGGAGAGGAAACTAAAACATTAACTTTTTTAGTTTCTTATCTAGCATGGTGAATCATCAGTTCTGTTGCTACCCCCAATGGCAGCCTCATTTCCTGTCACAATGAGTCTCAGATGGAAGCGAGCATTTAATGTGTGAAGTAGGAGTTGGAATCTAGCATGGTGATTGGTCAGTTTTGTTGAATTTACTGTATTTATTTTTCCCGATCTAAACTATAAAATTGTGATTTTCTTTCATCAAAGTGAGAGTACCCCAAAAAATTTTTTTCCAGAAAAAGCACTGCTTTAAACTAATTTCATGTTGCTGATGTTTTCATTGGTTCTGCTTTGGGTTGCCATACTTCAAGAAGTAAAAATCCTGACACAAAAATTGTTGAGCTTCTTTTGGGAAATCGCCCCCAAAAGTTGCTGAACCTCAAAGTTGATTTGGGAATTCACCCCCAAAAAGGCAAAGAATGATACTCAGGACATTTTGCT
Source organism: Podarcis melisellensis (assembly GCF_964234715.1). Classification (NCBI taxonomy): domain Eukaryota; kingdom Metazoa; phylum Chordata; class Lepidosauria; order Squamata; family Lacertidae; genus Podarcis; species Podarcis melisellensis. The sequence goes on from NC_138539.1 coordinate 70,166,069, forward strand.
GATTTTTCAAGACTCCCCCCCTCCCCCCCGGTTGCTAATTTTGCCATTTGAATCCCAGACATATCTGGGAAATTCCGAACATATGGCAACCCTAGTTCTGCTGACTGCAATTTAATTGTAAGATGATTTTTACTGCTGCCGTATTATCTATATCTGTCTGTCTATCTATCTATCCATCTATCTGTCTGTCTGTCTGTCTGTCTATCATTGCATTTTATTTGTATCCTTTAAGATTATTATGAGCTGCTTTGAGCCAAAGTAGAATGGGTTGTAAAGATATAACTTTAATTACAACACCAAACAAGCATTACAGATTGTCTTATCCTTTGCTTCTCATTGTGAATAGCATCTGAGGCATTTATAGACACTTCCCTTTATGCCGTTCAACCACTTGCTCTAAGACACTGACAAAGGCCTCTTGGTAACCATTGAGGTACATAATAAAGGGTGATGTTGGGAATGCAGATTAATATAAGGGATACTGGGGATTGGATTGAACCCCTTGGGTGTTTAATGACAAGATCAGACCAGTTCTTTTCAGGAGAAATTCAAGTTCGCAGCTCTGAAATCTTGTCAGTTTACATCATGCTGACTGTATGCTCAAGAATATAGTATATTTTTAGCAAAATTATTCGCTTTAAAGTTTTTTCCCCTGGCCACAGTTTGCATCCAATAAAACCTTTCTCTTCCCCTCCATCAGGCATCCATTAAAAAACTGTGTGCTGTTACCACATCTGATTGTTCAACCCTGGGTTTAAAGGAGCCGTTAGCAATTTCCAACTTCCCTCGGCTTTTTCCTCCTCACTCCAAAAGGTGTCTTTTAGAGAAGGTTTGGAAATTGGTCACCTTTGTTGTGGGTGTTTTTTTAACCCCTATGAACACTGAGATTTGTAAGAAATAACTTCAGCAGTTGAAGACTTACTCACAGTTATGGAAACTTCAGGGGGTTATGATAGTTGAATTTATGTTTGGGCAGAAGCAGGACTTAAAGGCCACAGAGAAGCTGAGGAAAAGAATTTCCTTTTGTACTGACAAAACCGCCATCTGCAGAAGTGGAGAGACATGAAAGAACTGTTAATACAGCAACACTCCTTAAGGCCTGCATTCACTTCTCAATCATATGTTCCAGTGCCATTGGTTAACTCTACCATCTTCTTCATTCATCACTATTGCAAGGCCGGCCCTACTGTTAGACAGAGTGAAGTAGCCAGATCAGCTAGCTGGTATGGGTTGTCATGAATAACATTTGTTGTTGTTGTTGTTACTGTCAAAGGGTAGGTAGGAGAGGTGCTTATAGGATTTTCTGCCTCAGGCACTAAAGTAACTTGAGCAACCTTAAATCTTGTGCATTTTAGTTTGTGTGTGACATTTACTTTGCTGCCTCAGAGAGCAGATTGCCTTGTGTAGGTCCTGCATCTATTGGCACTAGAGAATTGTGCACGATGGGTGTCTCTCTGTGTGTAGATATTGAACTTATCTATGTGAAGTAAGTCCATGCATTATCCTTCCCCATCCAATGGGAGGTGTAGAAAAACCAATAGAGGCATCAGCTTGAGGAAGGCTGCCCCACAACATTGCAATATTTTCCAGAAAATCTAGCTTTCCTTAGACCAAACAGTTTATAAGTACAGTGGAATCTAGGTTCTCAAACTTAATCCATTCTGGGAGTCCGTTTGACTCCTGAAACCATTCAAAAACCAAGGCGTGGCTTCCGATTGGCTGCAGGAGCTTCCTGCACTCAAGCGGAAGCCGTGTCGGACATTCAGCTTCCAAAAAAAAGTTCAAAAACCGGAACACTTACTTCCAGGTTTTTGGTGTTCGGGAGCCAAAATGTATGAGTACCAAGGCGTTCGAGAACCAAGGTACAATTGTACTGAACAATGCTTCAGTACCAGAATCACTCTCTCCTAGATTCAAGCACTCAGATGCTTTCCTGTCTTATCTATCTTATATAAGCAAACTTCAAGTGGTGCCCACAGGAGACTTCAACTTCTTACTCTGCTGCTTTTGATTTGGTGACATGCTGATTAATGTACTGTACCGGAAGATTGGGCAGGACACCTATATGCAGCGATACTCTTATGAAGCACCTTTCATGAGACATCTACAGCAAGTACCCATTTGTTTCTGGATCTAATTCAAAGTGCTGGTTTGTATCTTTAAATCTTGCAGGGCTACAGCTCACAGTCCCAGAAGTTGTGAATGGCTTCACAGGCCTCGAAGCTGCCCATCACCTCTGAACTTGCAGGAGGAGCTTGTGTGGACATGCACACTATCCCCTCCTGGAATGTTTACCTAAGCCCCAGTATAGGGCTTCTATATACAGTGGTACCTCGGGTTACATACGCTTCAGGTTACAGACTCCACTAACCCAGAAATAATACCTCGGGTTAAGAACTTTGCTTCAGGATGATAACAGAAATCGTGCTCTGGCGGCACAGCAGCAGCAGGAGGCCCCATTAGCTAAAGTGGTGCTTCAGGTTAAGAACAGTTTCATGTTAAGTATGGACCTCCAGAACGAATTAAGTACTTAACCCAAGGTACCACTGTAATGGGTTTTGTTAATAATACATCTACCCGAACCTTCACCAAAATGTGTATTGTGTTTCATTCTTATTCTTCACTCTCCTTCTCCAGAAGCAGGCTTTGCACAGCTCGTGCACTTCAAAGTAGGCCAGGAGCAAGAGAAATGCCTAATTTACCAAGATTGCAGCCCCCAACAGAATCCACAGTTCATAATTACCATGTAACTTTCCCCTCCTATCGATTCCTTTTGTTTATTTTCTAAAGATTCTTGATGTGCCAAGCAATCTGTTCCAAGCCCATCCTTTTGTGTAGCTTTGCATTATACAATGAACACATTAATCTAAATAACAGTTGATGTAGGGATATCTGTAATTTTCTACTTCTTCTGTGAAAAGTGAGGATTTTCTGTTGCAGATGAGTGTCTGAAAGAGACAGCAAACCTGTGAACATTGCCATCAGATGCATGAGAAAAATAGAAGTGGATGTGCAAGTTGATGCAGAGTCATGACAATTGTGTTTTTTTTTTTCTTCTGGATTCAGAGAGTCCATAGGTAAAGGTAAAGGTACCCCTGCCCGTACGGACCAGTCTTGACAGACTCTGGGGTTGTGCGCCCATCTCACTTAAGAGGCCAGGGGCCAGCGCTGTCCGGAGACACTTCCGGGTCACGTGGCCAGCGTGACATCGCTGTTCTGGCAAGCCAGAGCCGCACACGGAAACGCCGTTTACCTTCCCGCTGGTAAGCGGTCCCTATTTATCTACTTGCACCCAGAGGTGCTTTCGAACTGCTAGGTTGGCAGGCGCTGGGACCGAGCAGCGGGAGCGCACCCCGCCGCAGGGATTCGAACCGCCGACCTTTCGATCGGCAAGTCCTAGGCGCTGAGGCTTTAACCCACAGCGCCACCTGCGTCCCAGAGAGTCCATAAAGACTACCAAAGCGGCTTTTACAGGCTTAATTTAAAAGCTGAGAAAAATAAAGAACAAAACCAGAAGAAGCAGATATAATCTTATGGCCCTTAGTTTTGCCAGAGAATCCTTTCCCTTCTTTGGCAGGCAATGGGTCCTAACTCCTCACAGACAATAGAAAGGTCTGCCCTGGTGTTTTTATTAGACTTAGGTGGGCTTAAGTGTTATCTACTATGTGGTAGTGCTGGCAAAATCGTGTGTTTGGGGTCAAATTAACATACCTTGACCTTGTTTACATCTGGGCAGGTCAGCAGAGTAGTCATAACAAGAGGCCAACTACAAAGAGCTGTGAATGTTGAGATGTTCCCATACTGGTCTACAGAGCACTTAAAGTGCTGAGTCGGTGTCTTGGGATTCAGGTTGGTACCCAGGTATCTTTAGGGGACACATGTCCCCATGTCTACCACACAATCTGTCAAGTGGCCCTTTCATAATCAGTGTTGATTCTAGCTTACTGTGATTAACTTTTACAGAACTCTAGCCTACAAAGTTGCAAAATCATAACTACAAGCAAGTCCAGAACTGTTCTTTGAGCACCTTAGAGGGCATCAAAAGGGGTAACTGCTGGGTACCACTTCTAACTATTGCTAACTATTACTAACTTTAATAGTCCTAATCCAGGACTATTCGAGTGGTATAAGAGGGCATTAAATGTACAGTGTAGGTATGACCATTGGAGTTCTTTATGGTGCTGCTTTCTGGGGATATGCCAAAGATTGATCAGTAAATGATAGGAAGGAAAATGGACAGGAACCTCAGGAGTCACTGCTTACAGAAGGCAAATAAATAAATAAAAATGCACCTAAGTTAAGGATAATTGCAGCATTGTCAGGGAAAGCCAGAGAAGAATATGTCTACCACATGATCAACATGTACCTTAAATCGTTCAGAGATTTATCTCTCTTGGTGATTTAGTTCCCCAGGAAAGCTAACGAAAATGTTTGCCTCCTTTGGAGTGTGATATCATTCCCATAAAAGTGGGCACATTTCGTATCCTGGCTCTTTTGCTATTGCTTTTGATAGGAATCACACACTGCAGCCAACAATGTAGTTAACAAGAACACCTGTTAACTGTACCAGTAAGTAAACCTTTAAACTTCCATTGATAAATCTATGAATTGCAATTGTATTATGATTTGTTATCTTGTTAAAAGCACACGTTTATGGTTTCCTCTGCAGAATGATTACTAGCACTTCACATATCCCAAAACAGTTTTACCACTGTTCTTTACAGCTTGAACCATTCCAATTCTTTCTCCCTTTATAAGTTTGCTACACCCTAGTGCTAGGCACCACAAATGAGAAAGGTAGTCCATACATAGATCAAACTCCATCTTCCGCCATTCCATTCCTGTAGGTGGTTAAAAAAATCAACCATTTAATTTTTCTTCCAATTCCCTACTCAAGTCAGTTGTCCATGGGATCTGACCTCTTCAGACATGACAGAAGACCTTTAAAGATTCCACCTTAGTTTGGCTGATCCGCCTCTGCACAGCCCTTCTCCCCCTCAGTTTATCTAGTTTCTTCCTGCCTCCCACCTTGCTGTGCTGCCAATTACCCATGTTGACCTCTGACTTTCTGTTCTTTAGACTGTTCTCCAACTACTCAGGAAGGACATAGGCCAGGTTTCAAGAACCAGAGTGGTTTTTTATTAGTTATACAAGTAGGGCAGAGAGCTTTGACCACTCTGTCCCAGGAAGCCATTTCAGAATAGCTGCAGCAGATTCTACTTCCCAGCTACCGTTAGCAGGCAGATGGCTCTCTTGGAAAACAAAGCCATAAACAGCCAGACAGTTTTGGATCCACTTTACTAAATGTACTACATCTGCTGTTGTACCTTTTGCATTTGGGAAGAGCTGTTGAAGAAAATAAGTTCATACACTACAGATATATCCTAGCTGATAGGCTTTAGTTTCTCTGCTTTGCACTCTACATACCGCCCCCAAAAGGTCGGTAGATTCATTGGGGTAGTTCAGTAATTTTAGACTGGATTGGTGCAGTTAGGCAAATTTAAATGGTCTTACAGGAAGATCCTCTTCAGATGGTAATCTTACTTCAAAATGTGGTAATCCAGTCCTAGGTTGTTTTTCTTGGGAGGGGGGGCATTAATCATTGTGCTGGCTAGGGCCATGGCTGCCTGCCTCATAATTCTACCTTGGGTACACGCATGGTGCTGTGGTCTAAACGACTAAGCCTCAGCCTTGCCATTTGGAAGGTTGGCAGTTCAAATCCGCACGATGGGGTGAGCTCCCGTTGCTCTGTCCCAGCTCCTGCCAACCTAGCAGTTCGAAAGCACACCAGTGCAAGTAAATAAATAGGTACCACTGTGGTGGGAAGGTAAACGGTGTTTCCGTGCACTCTGGTTTCCGTCATGGTGTTCCATTGCACCAGAAGCGGTTTAGTCATGCTGGCCACATGACCTGGAAAGCTGTCTGTGGACAAATGCTGGCTCCCTCGTCCTGAAAGTGAGATGAACGCCACACCCCATGGTTGCCTTTGACTGGACTTAACCATCCAGGGGTCCTTTACCTTTTACCTTTAGTTCTACCTTGACAGCACCAGTGACAGGATTCATTGTGTGGGTTGGAAGTGAGGTGCAGAGTCACATAAATTCACCATAAGAGAGCTGCTGAAGATTAGAAATCAGAATAATTCAGGTATGTGCTGCTTCCTTTGTGTGAAGTGCCTATTCCTTGAGATACATGGAGCAACAGCATTTGAGTCAGTGTATCTGATTACAGCCAGCAATTATTTATTGGTGGTCGTTTTCTGGCTAGTTGAATACTTCTCCCGTCATTCTGAGAAAGAAGTGGATATAACCAGGGCTGTGGGGTGGGGGGTGAGCTGGTGAACATGAGGCTAACCTCTCCCTTCATCCCCCTTGTTCACAGTTCCTTCCACTTCTTTCTGCTCTACAAAGCACCTGAGGAACAGTGCAGGATTACACCCCATGGAGGCCCCTAAGCAGTCTGATTAAAAACTTGGGGGGAGGGTGTCTTGCAAATTATCTCCTAATACATTTTTTATTTTACCAACCAACAATTTTAATGAACCAATTTTAATTTCCTTTCAAGTTCTGACTGCTACTTTTAAAGGGCTATCCAAGAAGAAGGTGAACAGGATGACGAAGGATCTGGAAATCAAGTTGAAAGTGGTGGGGGGGGGATTTAGGCTGGAGAAGCAAAGATCAAGGGAAGGTACAACATCAATCTTCAAAAAATGAAGGCTTTCCAGGCAAATTTATTCTCCATTGCTTCATAGATCTGGACTAAAACCAGTGGGTGGAAATTGCTGGGAACTGCAGGATTCAGCTAAATATTTGGGAAAAGTGCATAATGATAAGAGCTAGGGGTGGAAGAATATGTCAGTTTTTGTTCTCTGAGTTTCTCATTTTCCCGATCTTAAATTCAGTTCTAGAGCTTCCATCAGCAATTTGCTTTAAACAAAAGTAATTCTAATTTTGACCAAACTGCGGGAGGCAGTGGAAGACAGAAGTGCCTGGTGTGCTCTGGTCCATGGGGTCACGAAGAGTCGAACATGACTAAACGACTAAACAACAACAATTCTAATGAAAATTCATCATTTTAAGTGTAGATTCCTTGTAATAAGTACATTTTTTGCAAGAAATTTTCCCTAATATCACACATTTATATATCATATTTTCATTTACATATTAATTTTTATGCACACTTTCCCTTTTTTGTAAACATTGGTTGGAGAAGTGCTTCACAAAATTCAGATAAGCATGAATTTCAGAGGCTGGCTGTGTTTCAGTCCTCATATTGTTTCAGAAAGTGTGATTTTGATAGAGTTGGATTTTTAACTGTGAACTGAATCAAATTTCTCCCCCCATCCTTTGTGAGAACTGTTCTACAGCAGAAGTGACTGCCTTGGGCTGGTCTACTCTCCTTTAGTGGGAGTGTTAGGGAACACTTAAGATTGAGTATTGCAGCCACACTGAGCAGTATATGAACTAAACCTGCTCCAGAGTCACATTTCTTTCTGTGCAACCTTCTGGGGTCCACAAGCCAATTGTAGGAATGCCATGTATCAATTGGAGGCAAAAGCAAGCAACAACTTAGATTTAACCTTTGTAGTTTCTACACATACACCCCAAACCCTGTGCCTTTTGCTTGCCTGGATAGAAGATAATCAGAGTTCAAGGAGACATTCCCACCATGTAATAGCACTGAAGAAGGCTGTGAAATAGGGCTAGGGATGTATGAAGCTTGGGGGGGGGGAATGTGGCCTGGTAAAAGTCCTCACTGAGGGCCAGCTCAAAAGATGTTGAGGGCCACATTAGACCTCCATAACTGAGGTTCCCCCCTCCTGGACTAGATGATAGTTTTGTAATGTTTCCTCCCCCCACTTAGGTATGGGTCTGTTCTTGAGACTGTGTTTTCCTCCCATATAATTTAGTTTTCCCTATGATAAATATGTTGCAGAAATGTTACTTGTCCATTGTATATACTGCATTCTGTAGCATGGGTTGTGGAATTACTATTACAGCTTATTCTTTCCACTCACCTCCTCCCATTTTTATCTCAGTGACGTTATCACAATTTTACCATAAATACAGATTTGTTGACATTTCCAGGAAAAGCTCATAAAATCTTTACAAATAGCTCAATGCGGGCATTGGGCAATAATATTTCTCTGAGATCCGAGGTAGCAGACTTCCTGGTGATACACATCCTTTGTAATTTGTTGAGCAGAATGAAGATTTTACTCCAAGAGAGATTTTTTTCATTATGCAATGGCTTTCAGTTAGATCACAATATGTATCCTGGGACAGCAACTGATTCCAAATGAGCAAAATGCCCTTCTTATTTTGGAAAATTACTTAAAAGCAAGAAATCTATGCCAGACGTACACAATACAGTAGAAGAATGAGGTAAGTAGAGGTTTCTTTGGTGGTAGAGGTCACTGTGGTTCTCTGGGCTTCCAGTGTGTAAGGATATCCTTTGAATGCTAAGTACTGATCCATATGCTAAATTCCACTTAGATTTACCTTTTAAAAGGAGAGGGAAGCACCCAGGGCAGATTGGATCAATACATTCACTCATCTTCTCTATTGGCTCGAAATCGTGACAAGTTTCTTCTACAAGCTTAGAGATAATATCATTGAACCTGGTTCAGATCCAAATGGACAGTGCTGTAACACACATAGACACACACACAAAAGAACAAGGTTTTCATCACACTTTCAAGTGTAGAAATACTGCTGTAATTTGATTCTGTTTCAAGATATAGTAACTGTCACATTGTGAATACCGCTGAGAATAAATCAAACCTGTCAGTGCTGACATACTGTGTAAAAGGTGTTTTGTGTGTGTGTGTGTATTAAAGGGTGGGGGAACTAGACTGTGCTATCTTGGTTCATTGTACTCCATGTGCTACTCAGTACTCAGATTTGCCAAGTGTGCTTTCAAGTTGGCACTGCAAGTAACTTGCTTAACTAGCCAGCTGATTAAAATGTCAGTGGCACATGAACAGTCAAGGATGTCATTGAGTTTGCCAGTCCTGTCTGGCTCACAACTAGAGGCAAGAAAGCTCAGACTTTAATACCCTTGGTTGTAGCCATGGTGGCTCCTAATGCCATTTCTGCCCAGTCCCCCAAGCTGGCGTCATTCCTGAAACCAAGGACATCGTCAGGAGAGGAGACTGCACTCTTATGTGTTGCAACACAACTTCAGCTAAGTACCTGGCTAACCCCACCAAGCAATCCTTTCCTTTCCTTTGTCTGTCATGATTTTTCTGAAAACTTAAGAACTAACCATTTTGTATATCCCTATAAGATGAGTCCCCTTCATGGATCACTGCCTTGTCGTGGCGAAGGGGCTTGAATAACTCCGAGAAGCTCTGAGCTATGCTGTGCAGGGCCACCCAAGACAGAAAGGTCATAGCCGAGAGTTTAGACTAAATGTGATCCACCTGGAGAAGGAACTGGCAAACCACTCCAGTATTTTGCCAAGAAAACTCTAGGGACATAAAAAAGGAGAAGCTCTGAGAAGAAAGTGAGAGTTTCCAAAGCATGCTCTGGTTCATGGGGTCACGGAGAGTCAAAGACAACTAAGACGACTAAACAACAACAAATAAGATGAGTAAATCCAGTTACATTTTTGTTGTGGGGAGATGTTGCATCTTCCTCCCCCACTGTTCTCACAATCCTGCTGGCCAAACAAGATGCTGTGGATTCAGCAGTTGTGTGAACTGGCCCTAGGCATCTACAAATGTGCCATGTATCAATCTCCGCTATACACATATATTGATACTTGCATAGAGTGTTTCACACAGCTTCTCAATGCATGGCAGATGTGTAGCAGAGCTGGTGCGTGCAGAAGGGCTAAAGGGTGTGACACTGTGGACCACCTCACACCTTGTGAAACATCCTCCCTCTAGTGTCTTTGATATGCACTGTGGTTGCTAGTGCTGGAAGTGTTGCCCTTCCTCTGCTGGGGAAGGGCACAGCTGTAGCTGAGGCTGAGGTCCAGAAGCTACTTGTTCCTGTTACAGTATATTTCTCTCTCCTCATTATGCTCTTTCTCCTTTGAAGTGTGGGCCCTTTTTTTAGGACAGGGACCATTCATCGCTGGAAGGTCCCCACCCATTCCATCTCAGCTGTGTTTACTTACAATTGGGGTTGCACTTTACAGCCCTCATACTTATGGTACCCCATGGTAGAGAAGGAACTTTTTCCATCTCAATGTGCAGCATGGGTTCCTCTATTCTCATTTTGGAGTGATGTGGCATTGGCACATGGACTGGCCCACTCATTCCATTTTTGGATTTCCTTTATTTTTCATACATCTGATCTAGGAGCAACAATCTCATTTATTGAAGTACCTAGAGACCCAGATTGTTTTCCTGCAATCACCCAATCTGAAGACAGGTCAGCAGACAATAATAATCCCCCTTCAGCCTCTATGATGGACAGGCAAGCATTTGCTCCTCCAAGTATCTCAAACATCTTCAGAACCAAGATGACTGTGTTGCAGGCATTTATTGAAAGTGTATAATATTTCACTAATTGTAGAAACATTTTCTATTCTATTGACAGACGTTCTGATTCCTGAAATTGTATATTAACGTCTCGTTTTATTACAGATTTACTGGATAAATGTGATAAGCTAGTTTATGAATGTGGTATTAAATCTCGGCTAATGGACGACAATCAATTTTAATCATTTTTGCAGGCAGTACTTACAGGAGACTCCCTTCTAGAATGTCACACTGCTTTCGCTCTATGCAGAATAAGGTTATTGCAATAGAAAGTTGTTGTGAGGTCTTGCAGCAGGTCAATGTCAAAAATGTCTTCTCTCCCCAGCTTTCAGAATAGGAAGCATACACATACAGCTTTCATTTGTCTCCTAGCTGCATCATTGAGTAGCCTTGTTGATACCTCTGACTCACAAACAGAGGGTTAAAGGGTCTTGCTTGGTTTTTGACCATCTCACAAGTTAAAGGGTCTTGCTTGGTTTCTGACCATTAGGGAGGAAGCAGCTGATAAACACACATACTGCTGGCAATACTAATGTGAGGTCAGTGGATTCTCTTCCATGTTTCTCTAGCCAGTTCATGAGATCATCTCTCTCCCTGGGCCTTCTGGGTCCCAGATGCTATCTTTGCCTCATTGCACAAGAGATGCAATGATGGGTGTAATTTGTACGGCAAGCCGTTTCTCCTCATAACAGGGTTTGACTTGTAGGCTTGCAGATGTCAGGACAACTTTTCTGGGCTGCTGCCAGTTCTTTCAGCCCTGGGTTCACCATATTTACCAGGCCCCCTCCTGCACCTTTTGGAATAAAATGATTGCACACCCAAAAAAGGCAAACAAACGCCCTTTGGCCTTGCTCTATGTTGAGTGGCATAGCATGGGTTGCCAGCACCTGGGACCCTGTGAAGGGGGATGGGTAGGAGGGAAACAGACAGAATACTCATGCACATTCAACTGCCTAACTGTGTGTGTTTCACCCAGGAGATCATAGCTGCAGATATGAGAAAAGAAGAGCTGCCCTGTTGTCTGGCGATACCACTTCTTGGTTCACATAGAGAAGCCATTTTCAATGGAACCCAGCAATGGAAGCATGCACCTGTATTGAGGCAGCATTGGGTGTTGAAATTTTCTGCCCCTAAATTTTGTGCCCAGGGCAACCACCCCTGCCACCCCCCCTGCTATGCCACGGCTTATGCTGCCAACCAGCTTCTTCTATAAAAGTGCTTTTCCCCCTATCTGTTCTGCCTTTGCTCTCTATTCCCACTCACCCCCACCTTTAGCTTCCTCCTCCTCCATCTTTTCCACACACCCTTTCCCCTTCATCTAGCCTAGCTCTGTTGGCAGGTAAATGGTCCTGTACTGATGAGAGTCCCTGCCTATTCTCCAGCCAGCCATTTCCATGCCTGTAGCAGGCATACAGCTTGACAAGTGAGATCTTGGCACCTCCATTTAAGGTTGACAGAGGCTGCTGGATCTTGCTATTTCCCATCTTTGTCTTGTGATCAATGTAATGATGGAAAGAAGAAAAAGTCCCAACCAGAGAAGAATGGCAGATTAAGTTGATGGATTATGCCGAAATGGCAAAAATGACCAGAAGAATCAGAAATCAGGAAGACCAAAATTTTAATAAGGAATGGGGAAAACTTATAATTTATCTTAAAAATCATTGTAAACAGTTAAAATCGTTACTGGATTGGAATAACACATAGTTTAATGGTGAATTTTGGATATAATGGAGATGCAAAAGATTTGGATTATTATAAAAGATGCAGGAGGAAATGACTGTAATGTCTTTTTTTAAAAAACAAAACAAAACACCCTAATGCTCTTAATTAAGAAATTCACTTTTGAAAAATATAATTGTTCCTCTTCACAAAAGCTTTTAATGACATGAAAGAGTTTCAGCACAGTAAAAAGACAGCAAGTTTGAAAGGTTTTTGGCTGTCAGCATTCCAAACGCTTGTTATCATGATTTTAGTTAGTTTAGTCTAGTTTTAAATGTTCTGGTGTTCATTTTTCTGCCCAAAAGTTTGAAACTCTAGTGTTAGCATCTACTGTACTAACTTGGAACTATCACATGGAAGCCATATTTTTGTTGTTGTTGTTGTTGTTAATAATAATAATAATAATAATAATAATAATAATAATAATAATAATAATAAAAACACCTCCAAAATTCACAGCTGAACAATATATTAAGAACAGGAAAATTATCACAAAACAATGTGCAAGGTTTCAGCTTCTCCAGAACTTGCCATCAGGCTAGATATTAGGGGCTGGCAGGTATGAGAGAGAGAGATACAGCAGTACTTTGGTTGTCAAACATAATCCATTCCAGGAGTCCGTTTGACTCCCAGAACCATTCGAAAACCAAGGTGCGGCTTCCGATTGGCTGCACTCAATCAGAAGTTGCAGAAGCTGCGGAAGCCACATCAGACGTTCAGCTTCCAAAAAACATTCACAAACTGGAACACTCAATTCCAGGTTTGTGGCATTTGGGAGCCAGTTTGTTTGGGAGCCAAGCTGTTTGACAACCAAGATACCACTGTATACAAAAATTAGGATGGATGGTGAAGCCTTCAAGTCTGCTTTCAGACTCAAGCTGAAGATAGAGATTGCAGACTGATAGTCTTTGTGAGATGGTTACAGGTATCTGATCATGCCTTGTAAAGTTGTTTAGCCTTTAAAGAAAGTATGCCACCCCCAGAACAGCCAGTGAACAACAGCAAAGTTGTTGCTGTTGCTGTTGTTTTGTAGACTGAGCAGGGATTTGAAACAGGACTCCCTGATCCACATAAACTCTCCACCACGTATGCCATACTGGGTCTTGCATAGTTCAGTTCCTTGGGCAAACTAGTGTGATTAAAATTACAACGTATCCCCCTTGATTTAATTAACTAGAGCTATTTTTGTACTGTAGCCCAATATATGCTAAATCCATGCCAAATACCTTGAGACACTAATGACAGTAAGATAGCTTTAACAGCTTGTTAATAAACATAAGCAGGGTTCCATTTAACTTATTGGGCATACATCTGAATAGGCATATACAAGATCACACTGTTCATTTTATTAATGTTATTATGATGTGTGCATTTTCTCATATACTTGATCAGGAAATGGCATGGAAGAGAGTTGGAGGGGGAACCTTCCACTCTGGGGTGAAAAGCAATGACTGGCTGTGTGCTCAACCTTTCAGAGATCTTCCACTATAATACAGAAAACCAGGATAATACCCACTGGAAGTTGAGTGGCACTGGTGTAAACTAATGCAGGAGACGAGAATTGAGGCTGTTTGAATCTAAAAGAGAAACTGGGAGATAGAGCAAAGGAATATCTCCCTTGAGGACAAACAACTCTTTATCTATAATGAAAATCAGAACACTTTCGTTTTCGTCCTGGAAAGAAGGGCTCATTGTCTCCAGAAATGCCATTCCCGTTCATTACATTTTGAACAATGTAATCACGTTCATAAAAATTTTGCTGACATGCTCCGTCGTGTAGCCCAACCCTCGGCAATTAATACGCTCATTGTTTGATACAGATAGCTATAAACCACTGTAATTGCTAAGCTTGTTTGATGAGAAAATAAAATTATTTCATTTTGTGAAGCATGCGAAAGGCTTGGTTCAGAATGGTGGATTTGTTCAACTCGAACAGACAATGGGTAAGAAAACATTTTTAGATCTGAAAAGCAGAGGGATGGGAAGGAGGAACAATGGCCGATGTTTTCAAAAAATGTCCTAGCTCAGCTGAGGCAGGTTTAGCTGATAGTCTCTATATTGTGAAAGCCATGTAATATGTATCATAAGAAGCCTTGTATCTCCTGGTGAATTTATGAATCACAAGCACGTTGTAACTGAAGAAGTGACAGCGTATGAACGATGAATGCATTATTCAGCCAATTCACTGGGTGGTGATCAGGAAGAGGAATGGAGGGTCCCTACAATTAACAGAGGCGGTCACTTTCAGAGGATACAGAAGACTAAAGGATTCAACAAGTGGGAAGTGTTATTGGGCTCCATCTCTCATTGGCCCCAACCCATATGACCAAAGGTCAGGGATGATGGAAGCTGGAGTGCAACAACATCTGGAGGGCCACAGGTTGCCCACTTATGCAATGCAAGGACTGTGGCAGCCCAAGCCCATTGCTGCCTTTGCAGCTAGGAAGCAACACCCGCTAATAAAAGCAGGGGAGGATTTTCCGTCTTGGTCACCAATGCAAAGGTCTTAAACAGCTGTGTGATGTAGGAAAACCTTTGTGAGTAAACACTCTTATTCTTATTTCTTATCATCAATAATCGGTCAATAAGATAGGTTAGGGTGTGACAGGATACTGTCAGCAGCTTCCGGCTGGTTGCCCAGGAAAGTATAAAGACAAGGGAAATTTTCTTACCTTCCCTTTTTATTTCAGTCTTTACAGAGAGAGGCTATAGAACCCAGCCTCTTGGATAATGGTGTTGTCCCGAGTGAATCTCCACCCAACTTCTCTCCCACTTTCTAATTCGTTGTCGTCGTCATCTCCTCTATGGGTGCTGCTCTGTCTTTGAGCTCTTTGCTCTCCTACTTTTAAGGCCCACAGGGCTCTGGGAGATGGAGAGTCTGGAATGCTTTCTAATGACAGCGCGTCAGCTGGGTGTTGTTCTAGCTCTCCCATGATTTCCCAACTTTTCCCTTCATCTGCCTCTGGGCTGCTCAAACCCTTGTTGTAAATCTATACTGTCTTCCTCTTCCCTGGAAGGGTCAGGATGGGGAGATGGTCTCCACCATTCCTCTTCTGCCCAGTCCCTGACAATTAGTTTTCTTTAACAGTGGAAGCAGGTTTTTGGATTATATGCAGCTCTTCTTCAGGCTTTGATTATGAGAGCAAAAAATAAACATTCAATAGTCTAGATAGAAACTACTGGGTAGTCAGGCTGATGGTTACTTGGTTGCAGAAGTTTACTGGCCATTGCTGTTGGCATGGAGATAGTCTAGGTTGAATGCAAACATGCCGTTCTGATGTCATGTGTGATGTCACAAAGAGGATATGCTTTAAGTCTTGGTAAAGCCAAAAGCAGTTAACAGTCAGACAGCATGTCAGCACTGTCAAGATGAATCTCCATAATAAGTGATGAATAGTTTTATTTGGGGGATATATTAAATTTTACTATTGGTGAAAAGTTTTAGATTGGTTTGCCAGCTTGTAACACATCAAGTTGAAGCCAATAGATATACATTCACAACCCTGTACCCATCAAATAATCAACTTTATGTGTGACTTTGGGAGTGATTCATACAACCACATTTCCTTTCTCCACTCTATAGCAGCTTTATTTCTGCATTTGAAAAAAACAACCAAGAAGGAGAAGATAAGGAACCAGGAATAAGATCTGAATGAGTATGGTAAGGATCTAAGTTTTATAAGTGAGGGAGCTAGGAAGATGGCTTTGTGGTCCAGCATAGTCATGGGTAAGCAAACTGGCCCAATTGCCTTCTAAGTCTGGCCCGCGGACGGTCCGGGAATCAGCATGTTTTTACATGAGTAGAATGTGCCCTTTTATTTAAAATGCATCTCTGGGTTATTTTGGGGGCATAGGAATTCGTTCATTCCCCCCCAAATATAGTCCAGCCCCCCACAAGGTCTGAGGGATAGTGGACCGGCCCCCTGCTGAAAAAGTTTGCTGATCCCTGAGCATAGGGATAATGAGTGCTTTGTATTATTGAATTCCTGTTTCACAAAGAAGAAACCACAAAGAAGTATTTTGCTCTCATAATTTTAAATAATGCTGGGTTCTGGGAGATGGAGGGTCTGGAATGCTTTCTAATGATGTGTCAGCCGGGTGTTGTTCTGGCTCTCCCGTGATTTCCCAATTTTCCCCATCATCTGCCTCTGAGCTGTGACCTTCCACAAACCCCTGTTGTAAATCTACCATTCCTCCTCATCTGCTCAGTCCCTGATAGGGTGACAGGTACCAAAGATAACTTTTCAGTGGTGGCCACATCCTTCTGGAATGTGACCCCCCAGGAACTACACAGTCATGATATTGAAAAAGACTCTCAAGACATTTTTCAATTAATTCTTATCAAGAACTGTGTCTCACTGTTCTGCTCCTCATCTTAGAGGGGTATAATTATTTTTAAAAATGGTGTTTATGTGCTCTGTGATGAGTTTGGGACACTGTCTTGTGACAACAGTTTCCCCAAAAGGTAGGATATCAATCTTTTTTAAAAAAATAAAACAAAAGAGTTGCTTTTCTATCTCCATATATTAGCCACCTCTTACATTTATCATATTATACACCGGGTTTTAGCCAGTGTTGGAAATCAACATAGTCTATGCCACTGAATGAATATCAGTGAAAGGGTGAGGTAAACATACCTTTAAGGTTATACTAGCCATATTTCCAGGGATGCAGGTGGCGCTGCGGGTTAAACCACAGAGCCTAGGACTTGCCGATCAGAAGGTCGGCGGTTCGAATACCCGCAACAGGGTGGGCTCCCGTTGCTCGGTCCCTGCTCCTGCCAACCTAGCAGTTTGAAGGAATGTCAAAGTGCAAGTAGATAAATAGGCGGGAAGGTAAACGGCATTTCTGTGCACTGCTCTGGTTCGCCCCATGACCTGGAAGCTGTACGCCAGCTCCCTCCGCCAATAAAGCGAGATGAGCGCCGCAACCCCAGAGTCGGTCACGACTGGACCTATTGGTCAGCGTTCCCTTTACCTTTAGCCATTTTTCCAACATGAGGCAACCAAAATAAATACATAGAAAAGTGATTTTATGTGTGATTGACTAACTTTATATATGTGACCTTAAACAATAATGATTATTCTGGAACTCTTATCATTTGACAGACTGTTGTAATAATGAAAAAGAAGCCTTTGCACTAAAATGTCTGACTTAAGCATTCTGTTAGGAACATTAAATTTACTCTAGCTCACCCCCCCCCCACACACACAAAATGCTGAAGTGTTAACTCAAAAGAGCCAACTGCAATGCCAAGAGGGTCATGAAGCCAATTTTCATATAATAAGAGATTCAGTGTATTGCCAGTTTTTCTCGGCTCAGATAAATCATGCTTTATATCTTTATCATTAGGGGTTGGGTTAATTAGCCTTCTGCCTTATCTTAATTTTATAACTGTGGTTTGTCCTCAGCAGGAAGCCATCAAGAAGCAGCATAACCAGGCCCAATGGACAATGAGTCATAACAGAAAGGAACTGGAAATGATACATTTCAAACATTGAATAGTTACTACCAGAGGCAAGGTGTGTTAGCTCAGTTGGTTTGAGTGTGATGTTGATAATGCCAAGGCTGTAGGTTCGATCCCTGTATGAGACAGCTGCCTATTCCTGCATTGCAAGAGGTTGGGCTAGATGTTCCTCAGGGTCCCTTCCAGATCTATGTCTCTATGAGTCAAGTAAGCATTGCAGTGGACCGAAAGTGCTAAGGCTTGCTTTTTGTTTTGACAAGAGACATTGATCATTTAAAAATCCATACCGTGAGGGAGCTCCTGTCTCTGTTGTGGCCAAGTCGATTATGCCAAAATGGGTATTTTACAATTGTTGAGGTTTTGTTATGTGGAGAAAGCTGAGTTACTTGGGTAAGGCATCTCCACCTGCATTTCTTGTCTACTCACTACAGTATGTAAAGAACCAGGGCTGTCCATATAAAAGAAATTAATTTAATCCTGCTGCAATTGCTTGGCAGTTACCTCTGCTTCCCTTGCCTAGACCTCTGGATTAAATTTGATTTACCTGAAGCACTGCAAGTATGTTGTCATGTGGTAACCATATGAAAACACGTATAACTGGAGAGCCTGCCCCACAACATGCTGAAATCATGTGTGAGTGGGGCAATATTCACTGAAAGGCTTCAGGGATAGCTCCTGTATATAATCATGACTTGCCCTGTGCAAATTAGCAGAATCCATGTTTCCTCCCAGGTAAGAGTGCAAATCCTTTATTTTAAATCAACAACAACAACAATCTTTATTACGGTCCAGAGACCAACAAAACATTACAAATCAATACAGAGTTCATACAGCCTACCTTCAGGTTAATCAAGCACTTTGTTTGGAATATAGGGCTCATTTGTTCTTGCAACCACCGATAGAAACTTTGCCACTGCCAAAGTTCTAGCTTTTGTCCGGTCTTCCAGTAGGAACCTGACATAGTGAGCCTCTGACCTTCCCGGGAAAGGCACCAGCAAGGGTAGTATCAATGCAGCCCTGGCCTGCTCATACTTCGCACAATGTAAAGAATATGATTTATGGAATCGATGTCTTGAGCACATGAGCAAAGTCTGTCCTGGTAGGGAACTCCTCTCAACCTACCATCCAGCACTGCAGAGGGGAAGACATTCAGTCTGGCCTTGGTAAAAAGCCTTCGATAGTTAGGTACTGTCAGGTTTTTGATGTAAGATGTTAACTCAAAGACATACCCATATTGAACTCCTGCTGCCAGTGGACTACAGACTGCATGTGATCGAGATCGCAAGTCACTGTGTGCATTGTCCCATAATCTTTGCTTTAAAGCCTTTTGGGCGCCTTCATAGCCCAGGTAATACAGTTGGGGGGGGAGACAGACCAATAGAGGTGGCTTTTTTAGCCATGGTTTTCTGCCATTTGCTGGCAAATTCCTCATTGGTCAAATGTTGGTACAGACCCTTCCCTAGATTAAACACTGAAATCCTGAGCCAATGTCTTAGGGCAGCCCACCACACTCTAGCTGAAATTGGGCATTCACCAGCTTCCAACAAAAGTACGGAGTTGGGGACGCAGTTAGGTACCTGCAGCAGAGATCGTATAAATTTTGCCTGAAAGCCATCTAGCTTTGGCAGGTCCCCATTATGCCAGACATTTGCTGCATACAGGAGTTGGGAAACGGGCTTTGCGTTGAAAACCCTTAAGGCTGCTGGAACATATTTGCCGCCCTTTGTGAAGAAGAATCTATGTATGGCTAGCTTTGTAATCTCCGCCTTTTGAAGGGAGGTTTGCCAATGGTGCTTCCAAGATATTGTATGATGGAATGTGAGCCCTAGGTAACTGAAGTATTTTACCTGTTCAAGGTTATGGCCATCCAGCACCCATTTAGACTGGGAGAATCTTCTTTCGAAGACTAAGATTTTAGATTTTTCATAATTAATGGATAAACCATTTCCAGAACAGTAATCAGAAAATTTCCTCAACAGATAATTCAAGCCCGGCCTGGAACGCGAGATGATGGCTGCGTCATCAGCATACAACAACAAAGGGGTCCTTCTCATTCCTATTTTTGGAATGTGTCCATCTGGGTCCATTAAGTTCTCTTCTAGGCCGTTTAAGAATAGACAGAACAATGTGGGGGCCAAAATACAACCCTGTCTCACCCCCCTAGTCATCTCGATGCTGTTCGATAGCTGTCCCTGTCGACCGCATCGGACCTGCAGTTTGGTTCCATTGTACAGGGCTTTTATAAGAAACAGAAGTCGTTTGTCCTGCAGGATCAGACTCAATTTGGACCATAGCTGGGATCTGGGGATGGAGTCAAATGCTGATTTCAGGTCCATAAAGGCCACGAAGAGTTTACCCTGTAGGTGTCTGGTATACTTCTCAGCTAGGAAGGACAGCATTAGACAATGGTCTGTTGTTGAATGATTCTCACGGAAAGCTGCCTGGGCTTCAGATAGTATATTATGTTCATTTAGAAAAGTTGTCAATTTGCTACTGAGGAAATGGGCATACAGTTTCCCAATTATTGAGAGCAGGCTAATAGGCCTATAATTGGAAGGTACATTTGGGTGGCCTCTCTTAAAGATTGGAACTACTATAGCATGTTTCCAGCTATATGGTACCTTACCAGAGTTATTTACTACCGTAAAGAGTGCTACCAGAAGCGGAGCCCACCAGTGCTGGTTTGATGTAATCAACTCAGCTGGGATAAAGTCTTTCCCCGGAGCCTTTCCACTCTTCAGATTCCCAATTAATGTATGGACTTCCTCCACAGTAACCGGCCTCCAATTAGGGAGCAGTGACAATTGTGCCCTGTCATCCTCCTGTAAACTGGAAGGGAGGTTTGGATTTTCCATAAATATATTTCTGAAGTGGTTCTCCCAAACCTGAGCTGGAATGATACAGCTGGGGGCTGAGGAACTATTTTTCATTGAGTCGGAGACCAGTTGCCAAAATAGTTTAGTTTCATTGTTTAGTGAGGCATTCAATAGTAGGGACCAGGAATTTTGTTTGGACTGCCTTTTTTTTGAGGCCAAAAGGGCTTTGTACTCTTTTTTGATTTTTAAATAAGATTGAGGTAAGTAGCTTAATCCAGCGTTTCTATAGGCCAAATAGGCGTTCCTTAAGGCTTCCTTCTTTGTGTGGCACTCTTGGTCAAACCAGCTGCGCCCTTTAGCAGTGCGTGGCTTGCCGGCTGAGTTTATATTAACCGAGACCACATCCTGCAAGGAATCAATGAGATTTTCATAAGCTGTCAGGGAGGAGTCTATCGATAGATTGTTTATTATAATTGATCTTAACTCAATTGCAGTTTGTGAATTCAATCTATTCTCAACTGCAATTGCTATCTCAGGTGTCCATTTTTTCCTACGCAATGCTGGATCATTTGTTTTGACTATATCCTCATGTTCTATGTGAGAGTGCTGAATTGAATTTTGGCCAGTAGTGTATATAATCATGACTTGCCCTGTGCAAATTAGCAGAATCCATGTTTCCTCCCAGGTAAGAGTGCAAATCCTTTATTTTAAATCAAAACATAGCAGTGTATTTTATGTGCTGTCTTATACCTCACAGAGATGCCTGTGGTGATAATCTGACTGCCTTACTGCAATAAAATAACAACAACAACAACAACAACAACAACAACAACAACAACAACAACAACAACTTATTTATATCCTGCCCATCTGGCTAGGTTTCCCCAGCCACTCTGGGTGGATTTCAACAGAATATTAAAGCATGATAAAACATCAAACATTAAAAACCTCCCTAAACAGGGCTGCTTTCAGGTGTCTTCTAAAAGTCAGATAGTTGCTTATTTCCTTGACATCTGATGGGAGGACGTTCCACAGGGCGGACACCACTACCGAGAAGGCCCTCTGCCTGGATCCCTGTAGCTTCACTTCTCACAGTGAGGAAACCGCCAGAAGACCCTCGGAGCTAGACCTTAGAGTCCGGGCTGAACGATGGGGGTGGAGATGCTCCTTCAGGTCTATGAGGTAGCCCTTCATCCTGTCACCCATGTCATGAAGTAGTGATCCTGTGAGCAAGTATCGCCAGGTGGGGCACCCCAGGCAGGTGGTATTTGTCCCCAAAATGGGAGCATGTGATCGGGTGGCTGGTTGCCAGCATTCCCCAGCCCCTATAAATCTTTGAGTTAACTTGCAAGGGGAGAAAGAGAACAAGTCTTGTATTAGACTTGCTGTTTGATGTTCTGTAGCTGGTGCCAGAGAAGAAGCCCATAAAGCCTGATAACCCATTTGGTGCCTGCTTGTGATTGGAGGGAAGACTCGGGAAAGCCACCCCCTCCTTGACAACCCATACTGAAGTAGGTTCACCATTACAAAGGTAATGCAGACTTAAGCCAAAGCGAGCCAGATAAAGAGTGGTCTCTTTCTGTGGGCAAAATCATGTGCATATATTGTTAGCAGTGCTTTCTTTTCATGGGGTTATCAAGGGTACGGTAAAAGGTAAAGGACTCTTGGACGGTTAAGTCCAGTCAAAGGCGACTATGGGGTTGTGGCGCTCATCTTGCTTCAGGCTGAGCGAGCCGGCGTTTGTCCACAGACAGCTTTCCGGGTCATGTGGTCAGCATGACTAAACCGTTTCTGGTGCAACGGAACAACGCAACAGAAGCCAGAGTGCATGGAAACGCCGTTTACCTTCCCACTGTAGCGGTACCCATTTATCTACTTGCAGTAGTATGCTTTTGAACTGCTAGGTTTGCAGAAGCTGGGACAGAGCAATGGGAGCCCACCCTGTCGTGCAGATTCGAACCGCCGACCTTCCGATAGCCAATCCCAAGAAACTCAGTGGCTTATACCACAGCGCCACCCACTTCAAGTGTACACAGTACAGTGGTACCTCAGGTTACAGACGCTTCTGGTTATAGACACTTCAGGTTACAGACTCCGCTAATCCAGAAATAGTACCTCGGGTTAAGAACTTTGCTTCAGGATGAGAACAGAAATCGCGCGGTGGCAGCGCAGCAGCAGCAGCAGGAGGCCCCATTAGCTAAAGTGGTACCTCAGGTTAAGAACAGTTTCAGGTTAAGAACAGACCTCCAGAACTAAATAACCTGAGGTACCACTGTATCAGCACCTCTCTTTGTTGTTGTTAAAAATTGCGGCACTTACTGTAACAACTTCATGGTGAGTAGCGGCACTTGTTTTTCTGGAAAAAAGCACTGACTTTACCAACTTTACCAAGCATTATTACCAACTGCGTGAAGACTAAAACCTGGTTTGTTTTGTTTTTAAGCCCAATTTGTCTAAAATATAATCTCCTCAGGAGCTATGCATGAAATAGTTCAAAGTCATTTAGTTGTCGCTTGACTCCACGGTGCTCACAGTTGGGAAAGTAAAAAAGGGGGTATTTCCCACTCATTTAATGCTTGCATTTTAGAGATGTTGAATTCAGAAGCTGGGGAGTTGACTTTTCTTCCAATTCAGGCCCAGCTTTGCTGTTACACAGGAAGAGGTGGCATGCCTCAGGTGACACTCTTTGGAGTGCAAGCAGAAAACAATGATGTGCCAGTGATGGAGCTTATTCTACTGAACATTAGAGGGATTGTGAGTTCTGCCCCAGGCATCCATATGTGATGAGCTGTCTTTTTTCCAAATTAATTAAGGCAGTGTAAAAGTGTGTGCGATGCATGTCCTACCCCAGTTTCTAAGAGCATTTCAGGAAAAAGAGATTTAATTAACTCCAGTAATTTGATATGCATGGTTTTCACTCATATATATATATATATATATATATGCTTTCGTAGATTTTCACGGGTACAGGAATGCAGGTTTTGGTGTCCTCGGGTGTCTTCCCGTGTAAAAGTTGGGGTGTCTAGGCGACGTTTCCAGTAACAAGAAGCCGAAAGCACCAGCCTGAAGATGACGAGTGAGACCTCGTCGAAACGTCGCCTAGACACCCCAACTTTTACACGGGAAGACACCCGAGGACACCAAAACCTGCATATATATATATATATATATACTTTATTAAACAAGAAAACATCATAAAATACACACAAAACAAACATACAGTACATTCTATAAGAAAAATAGAAAAAAGAATTTAATTATATGTACAGTAGAATAAAAAATAGTAAAAGAAAAGAAACTTATGACTAAACCCATTGTACTATTTTGCATTCAATTTTTTTACAGTTTCTTATTAATATTTTTCTATATTTTGGTTTAATTTTTTTCTAACACTTCCTTATATCACAAGACTCATTCGATATCTGCCAGGAAACATTTATTATCATAGTACCCTTTGAGATATTCCTTAATTATTATTCATTCCTTATTAACATATTGTGTTGAGTTTCCTCTCACTGTCCCAGTTCTCCTTGCTAGCCGTAAATACTCTATTAATTTGCCTTGCCATTCAGTCTTTGAAGGGATGGTATTGCTTTTCCAATTTCTTGCTCTTAGAATCCTTGCTGCAATTGTTGAATACATGAATAATTGTCTAATTTTATTCTTGATTTCTGATGTCATGATTCCTAATAAAAACACTTCAGGTCTTTTAGTGAATGGGATCTTAAACATTTTCTTTAACTCATTATAGACAGTGTCCCAGAAACTTTTCATCTTTTCGCAATCCCACCACATATGCATGTATGTTCCAATTCCTTTCATGCATCTCCAACATGGTTTTCACTTCTGGGTATCAATAGTAATTGTTGATTGAAATCTATGCAGTGGTGGGTGAGTTAGTGGACCCCCACATATGTTCCTATTTTCCAGGGACAGCCCCGGATTTACAAAGGTTTCTGATTTGATCCCAGAATGTCCTGCTTTTCCTTAGGATGTCCCTATTTTCATCAGAGAAATGTTGGAGGGTTTGGAGCTATGTGACCCCCGAACCAAGGAAATAAGTCACTATACAACCTTTAGAAAACATCTGAAGGCAGCCCTGTATAGGGAAGTTTTAAAATGTTTAATGTTTTATGTTTTTATATATATTGGAAGCTGCCCAAAGTGGCTAGTGCAACCCAGTCAGATGGATGGGATAATAATAATAATAATAATAATAATAATAATAATAATAATAATAATAATAATGGAATAGAACAGCCCTATTTTCATCAAAGAAATGTTGAAGGGGATGAGTTAGTTCAAACCCCCTTGTTCCTCAGTGGCCTTTTCAGAATATGTGGAATGGCTGTCTCCAGGATAGATTTTCAGCCCTTGAACAGCTGTTGTGTGATGTATAATCATTAAATTTCTAATACCTATTTCCTGCCCCCCATGAAATCTAGCAATACCCTGCCTCCAGTTTGGGAGGGCCACTAACAAAGGGTTAATGGACCTATTTGTTTTCCTGCTCACTGTATATATTTTTTGCCTGTTCATCTTCCCCATATGCATTTCATTTTCTAATCACCAATTTCATAGGCTGGGATTATCTTAATACATTTTGCTGGATCTGAAGCATTCTTTTGCATGCAAGATTCTTTTTGGTCCAATTTAAAATTAGCACCATCTGAAGCATTTGATGGAGTTAGATGTTTTGGACACTGCTAATTGCAAAATCATCTGCAGCTGTGCACATATTTGATAGGCCTTATGGCAAACAAATTCACTTCTTTATCACACCAGCCAACTTCTTAACAAGCAGACACAAAAAAAGTTCCTTCTGTTCCATGTCAATCTGATTTAAAAAATATTAATTTCAACAAATAGATCATTGCTGTTTTGCACGTAGAAGACTACTGTTTTCTGGGCAGTATAATATGCTTAATGAAGACTTAACAGAGAGCTCATACAAAACCTCAGCATAATGCATCCAGAATCTCACAAATACATTTAAAAACAAACTTGAATATTGTTTTGTTGAACCTCAACCAGCTCTTAAAGTAAAATAAAAATATGTATATTTTGTATAAAAGTTGTACATTTATGAACAGTTTGGTGTGGTTTAAATGTGGAAGCCATTACTGTAACAGAAATATTTGCTCCTTTGATTTCTTCCACTCCTTTTCTTTGGAATGTCAGAGGTTGTCTCAATGGCTGTTGAGATGCGTTCAGGCTAGAGGTTTTGGTGGAACTTGGAACATGCTAATTTCAGATTGAAATTCAAATACCAATCCCCACTACTCAGTGATTATTTATCAGAAAGAAAATGAAAGACAATGGAGGTGGCTGCATTTTAGAATTCACCCATCCAGGGGAATTGTTGTTTGTCTGCCATGGTTTCAATCCAGATGGGAGTACAAAGATAAGGACATTTAACATAGCAAGTAAATCTTAGGGTCTGCTCAGCAAAATCACCTCCGTTCCAACCATGCCAGGCTAGGGAAGCTAAAATGATATTTCTATTTTGGTTTCTTTTCTAAATTGCCTGCAGCTGTTGATGTTTTTAACCTCTCTCTGTCAAAAGTGGGGTTTTTTTAGAAAAGATTTTTAAATGCTCTAAACTGGTGTAGTTTGCATGTTTTCTTATAACCCCACTTGCCTAGATGCTGAAGTAGTGATACTGGTCCAAAGAGGCTGAGGCTGGATCTCATTTGACACATGTGGAATGAAATTCATAGACCTGCCTTAGCTGATCCCGATCTGGTTGATTCCTAAATCATCATCAACCAAACCCTTATGATTCCACCACTTATACAGTGGTGCCTTTGCTCCCAAATGCCTTGGTTCCCAGAGGCCTTGGTTCCCAGAGGCCTTGGTACTCAAACATCTTGGTTCCCAAATGCTGAAAACCCAGAAGTAAGTGTTCCGGTTTTCAAACGTTTATCAGAAGCCGAATGCTGATGTGGTTCTTGGCTATTGTTTCTGGGTTGCCTGCACCAATCAGAAGCTGCACCCTGGTTTTTGAACATTTTGGAAGTCAAACGGACTTCCGGAACAGATTACATTTGGCACTTTTATTTTTGCTATCTATTTTGAGTTTTTGTTTTTTGTGTTTTTAAATAATTTTTATTAACTGGCCAATCAAATCAAATTAAATCACATCACATAAATTCCGAATTACAAAGCCGAATTTCAAATTTTTTGTTGGGGGGACCCATATTTCAAGATCCGAAGGAGGATTCTGATCATCTTCTTGCTACTGCGTTAATGTCCAAATCAGTCCGAATCAATCCAAACAAAGTTCATAATTCTATCCAGTCTTTTCTTGCTGTTTCCACATCACATCTTGTTCATATATTTTCTCTTTTTTCTTTATGATCTCTTCTGATAGTCTCCTTAAGCCGATAAACACCAATAATAATCCTGTGTGAATTTTTCCGTTCTCCCAATCCTCAAATCAAGATGGTTTCCATATATCATCGCCTTCATAGATAACATCGCTCTTTCCATCATTAATCTTGCAAAACTGTCACTCTTAAGTCCCTCTGAGGAGTTTCACCCACAATATAAAAACAGCTCTATTTCTCCTCCCAGACTCAAGACCTCCGACAGAACTTCCCAATATGGTGATGGCATTTTTAACTGCGTCATTCCAAAGCTCTTATACATTCCACACTCTTCTTAAAACATGCTTTGGTTCGAAAGTTTATCTCCAGACAGCCTTAAATCCACAGCTTAAGTCCTTAATACGACATTTCTGACTTGTAAGGGGAGGGGATTCTTGTTTAATCACATAAGGAAAGAAAGGAAAGTGTTTTTTCCCCCTCCCCCATCAGTCATTTGCCATACTGAGTCTTGGCGTACCTTCTCATGATTTATTCTTGTTCCTCCAACTCTTCTTGTTTTATCAGAGATCTCTTCTGTTAGCAGTCTTTACTCCCCCTCCTTCCTTGAAATATGTGCATTCCTTCATCCAAATTGTTTCTTTTGAAGTTCTTGCAGCTAGTGGCGCAGATCAGGGACGGCGTCCAGGAGCGCCGAAATCCCACAGGAGGGCTTTGTGCCTAGTGCCCCCATCCCCACAAATTCAGGGGTGGTATACGACACAGCAGGCAAGGGCAGTCCCCCCCACAATCCGGGGGGGGTAGGGAAGCTAATTACTCCCATCATAGCCTCCAAATTACCTTGTGTCGGTCGGAGAGATGTTATTGTCAGCCATCTTCTGATGCGCCCCCTAGTGGCCCCCTGTTTTTGTGGCTTTTTCGGTTAATTTGTTTTTGTGTCCATGTGGAACCCAGTTCAGCTATTGATTGATTGATTGATTGAATGATAGATTGTGCGACTGCGGAAATGGATAAAAGCCCCCCAACCAAACAATGACCACCATCAGTGCAGGTAAGAATTTTTTTTTACAAAAAAAAATCATCTACAATAGTGTCTTATTTATTTTATAGTACAGTACATTGACTATTGTTTTCATTTTATGTATCACAGTAAAATTCATGTTAAATTGCTGTTTTAGGGGTTGTTTTTAAAAGTCTGGAACAGATTAATCCATTTTGCATTACTTTCTATCGGAAAGCGTGCCTTGGTTTCGGAACGCTTTGGTTTTGGAAGGGACTTCTGGAACGGATTAAGAACCAAGGTACCACTGGACACGGATTCAGTATAAATGAATATGTAGGACAAAGTGAAACAACAATATTTTATTTGCTTGTTTGTTTGCTTGTTTAATTTGTATACCACTCCTTAGCCATAGATCTCAGGGTGGTTCGCAACATAAAAATACAATATAGAAACTCAAAATGCATAATAAAGACAAGACCCCCACCCCAAAAAAAACCCACCCTACAAACCAATATGTATGCATGAAGATGCCAAGAAACACAAGGCACCTTTTATATCCTCAAAAACAAACATGAAATGAGGTACGCAGTTGGGGCTCAGCTCTGTACAAAAACCTGTTCTTTTGAGAGGAATGTCAGGATGAAGATTCGAAAGGCATTGCTAAAGGAAGCCAAGAGTATTCAAAGGGCATCGTAATTGACAAAAGCTGTATGTTTCTTAAGCTTTCTGTAGAGGCATTGATTGCTTTCTACCACAATATTCAGAGCAATGCCGCACAATGCTGTCCCTGAAAGAAATTTCCTGCAGAAAGAATGCTCCCTGGAAGAGGAAGCCGTGCAGCTGAATTCACCTACTTCAGTCTTTGCAGTGCCTTTCTCAAAGGGTCAATCAGATCCTTGACAAAAAGCCTCTGTGTACACAAAATATGAAATTACCCGTGTCTCCTTGTATTGAATAAAAATCACAATATGTTCTCTGATGCCACATCATTATAGCGTGGGAGCATTACCTCGCTGTTTTCAAGAGGGTTGTTTAGCAAGACAGAAGTAATGGGTTGCAATGTTCTGTTTATTGTGTTATAATAAATGGATTCCAGGAAGGGCGGGGATAGCGTGCTCTCACCAACACAATTTGCATTTGTCGTGACAGGTACGCTATTAAATACAAAGGAATTCAAGGTGGAACCACACATATTTCTGTCATACTTATCTTTTTATTCTCATTGGTTCGTCATTCAACATTTTGTAATTCGAGTGAATTAGTTGCTGAGTTCAAACCTGGATGATGAAAAGCAGATTTCCCCACCTGCAACATGATGCTCAACAATCTGACTCGTTTCCAGATATGCACCTTCGACTGTTGCCCCAGTTAAGAAGACTGGCATTATTGATCCCAATATGCACAGAGTATACAGTTTTAAATTCACAAGGTCCCTATGTTTTCAAACAGTGCTAGAGCACAACCTGTTCTCCAATTTTTTTAAAAAAATTCTTCCCCCATGAAAGATGTTTCCCTTTTTCTCTTTCATTCTCAGGACACTTTAGAATTTCTTTAAAATTTCAGTGAGTGCAGGGTTTTGAGCTTAGCTTATCAGGTTATCTTATAAGATATGGGCTAGGCTTTCAGCCTTAATGCATATAGGCTGCTTCTAGCAATGAAACAACTTGCACAAAGTCAACAAACAACCCTTCAGAAAAAGAAATGCAATGAGGCATTTGTCTGAACAGTGGCAATTATACATCAATGAATGTGTAAATAATGTGCATTGCAAAGCAATTTGCATATCTATTTATGCATAATGTGCACATGTTAAAATAAACACCCTGTTATTGCAGAGAACTAAGGAGAAAAGCAAAAAAGCAGACAGAAATCTGTTCAATAGTCCGTTTTCAATTAATTCTTCTAACATTTCTACCTTGTCTACACATGCAACAGAATTCTTACCTCTTCTTTGAGCATCCAAAAATTATATTTTAGTCAAAGTCCAACCAACTATGTGGGCACCTCTGGACAGTAGAAATCATTTGAGAGGTCCTGCCTAGGGCTTTCTTTGGAGTTGATTCTGATTATCATATTCAGGTAAAATTCATCAGGCAATGTGAGCTTGCCTTCTATGTCTTGCTACTCCACCTTGCTTGCTATTCTAGCTTGCTATTTCAAGTCCTTCATTTGTTACGCAGGGCCAGCATCATTCATGTGTTTTTTTGTTTTGTTTTATTTCAAACCACTCATTATCTCCTGCCAAATGAAGGTGCCCCTCATTTCGCACAAACTAAGCCCTGTGTGTTGATGCATGCTGATCGTGTCATCTGCATGAAGATGTGCAAGAAGGTTTTCCCACAGGGAGGGAGAAATACATAGAAATCGATGTGAAAGGAGGGCATTCTTTCAGTTATTGGATCCCTCAAAAAAGGTATACTACTGCAACAATTGAGAAAAACCATAACGGAATCCTGAAATTCATCCATGTTAATAAACAAAATGCAACAAGCCTAAGAGATGGTACTGAATCAAGCTTGAAGTCCGACATATGTAAAGACTTACTTGGCCTGAAGAAATAGAAAATGTCTTTGTTAACCTCTAAGCAGGACCAGCCCACCAATGAGAAAAGGTGAGGCAATCGCCTTAGGTTAGGCATCCCCAAACTCAGTCCTCCAGCTGTTTTGGGACTACAACTCCCATCATCCCTAGCTAACAGGACAAGTGGTCAGGGATGATGGGAATTGTAGTCCCAAAACAGCTGGAGGGCCGAGTTTGGGGATGCCTGCCTTAGGTGACAGGATCCATAGGGGGCAGAAAATCTGGCCTAAAACGAATGCATCGTCCGTTGCTGTTGCTGCTGCCACAGTAGCATCAACAGCTGTGGTGCACTCTTAGAGGCCAGATCTCCCTCTTCCTTGGCAGCACCTCTAGTGCTGTCACCACAGCGGCCTCATGAATAGGAGGCGCTGCTGTGTTCTTCCCACCCCTTGCTCCTCCTCCCACCCCAGGACCCTCCTCCACAGGGTGAAGGAATAGCTGTGAGTGGGGGAGGGGCTTTCCCATCCTTTGGACCACCTGGGAAACTCAACAAGTCTGCTGTACCTGGAAGTGGGTGTGGAGAGTGCAGCTGAATGGGACCCACTTGTGGGCAGCCTGAGGAAGTGCCATCCCCCTTGGTCCTGCCCATAAAAAAGCAAGTTTCGAGTGAGAGACTAGGGTGAAATCGGCTGTTTCCAGGAACTCTTCTCTTTGTGAGACTTTTGTCGGTGAGTTGACAGTTTGTTTGGACCCCAAAGCTGAGATGAAGGGTATTTCAGAAGGGAAATGAATTGGTTTACATATATTAGTAACCAGTGGCGTAGCGTGGGGGGGCAGGGGGGCGCAAATTACTTGCCTTTCCCCGGGTTAGGGGGTGCAAATTACTTGCCTTGCCCCGGGTGCTGACAACCCACACTACGCCACTGTTAGTAACATTGTACTAATGTAACAATTTCATATGTAACTGTGGGTGTTTTTTGTGTAATATTGTCTGTTGTTGGCTTACAGTGGACCCTCGGGTTGCGAACGTGATCCGTGCGGGAGGCACGTTCACAACCTGCAGCGTTCGCAACCCGCAGCGCCGCATCTGTGCACACATGGGTTGCAATTCGGCGCTTCTGCGCATGCGTGAAGGTGAAAACCTGGAAGTAACCCATCATAGTACTTCTGGGTTTCGGCACGTCCGTAACCTGAAAAAATGCAACCTGAAGCGTCTGTAACCCGAGGTATGACTGTAGTTGCTTGCACACTGTTTAGTGATTTTTAAAAAAAAATATTAAGTGGTATAGAAATTAAATAATCAAATAATCTTATTTGTGAAGAGGTGGCTGTGCAATGCCACCTATATAGTGACCTCTTAGCAAATAGGAAGTACTGCTGGTCTTTTCCCACCCCTAAGGACAAAATGGCATGAGTTTCTCTCAGGGGTCCTGGGCTCTGCACCAGCCATAATTGAAAGTGCCCCCATTTCCCCCCTCACAATGGCCTTTGATTCCTACTTTGACTGTCGGTGTTGATTTGATTCCCGCAATCTGTTCTCCATGTAAATCTTTATTCTCCCCTTGTTCCTGATGTGTTTTTCCACTCTCTTCTTATTCCCTGGCAGGGTTGTGTGTGCTTTATGTTGTGATTCACGTCAGGTGCCAAAATGTATTGGGCGGGCCCTGCCTGCAAGTGAATTGATTTAAGACTTCCAAAAAAAGAGAGAAAACAACAGGAAAAAAAGGTACATGCTTCACAGTCTCTGTCACTGATATTAATTGGTCTCTAAATTGTTCTACCAGCTGCACTGAGAGCATGTATTCCTTCCCCACTTAAGCATTCAGTTATAAAGTATGGACTGGAACCCAGCCAAAAGTAATGGATTATGGAAGCATATGTGAAACAGTAAAGACTGTGGCTTCCTGGAAAAAAATCACAGATTAGAATACTGTTATCCTTTGAATGATCCTCCAGACTTTGGGATGCAGTTCTCAGCTACTTTTTTTTTTTAAAAAAAAAGCATACAAGAGTATATATTTAAGGTGAGAAAGCATAGAACTTAATGCTGTTTTTATGCAGACCTTTACAAAAGATTAAGATGAAATGTGCTGGAATGAACATATAATTGAACACATGCAAAACTGATACATAACATAATAGAAACATCAAGCCATCCTTGGCCCTGGTTTGTATATAGTGTTAATCCTACTCAGAACAGATCAACTGGACTTGATTAATTTCAGTGGGTCATTTTTGAGTAAAACCTAGCTGGAGACAACCAGTTAATATTGGCATGGTCCCAGCTATACTCCTTCTGGTTAAAAGTGTGGGAATCTCCTTTCTGGGCACTTATGTGGATAATATTATACCCCACTTCCTTCATCCTTCCCTGAGTATAGTAAATGAAGGACAGGATACAATGCATTAATAATACCATCATTACACTGACCTGCTTTACAGTGCTTTTCTAAGGATTAGTGAGATGATGTATGTGAAATATTTTGAACACACTAAAGCTCTTTACAATGGCTAAGAATTAATTTATTTTCATATAACTAATTCAGAAGTTGGGGCACTGAACACTGTAACAAAATCAAAACGATGGAATTAAGTTTGACAGCACTGTGATTGGAATAGTTTCACCTAGCAACTATTATAACATATATTCTCACTAATTTTGCGTATGGAAGGGCATATTGTTTATTACCTAATTACACTTCTTAATTGGCGTTTTCCCTCTCTCCCAAACCTGAGAATGGAGAACCATAACTTTCATATCTAAATCCGTTGGATTAATGGTGATGAATGACATTTTCGTTATACATTTGAAAGCAGGGCCAATCTGGCAAGAACTTTCCGTGCTATTACCATTCAGAACTGCAAAGCGAGCTCCCAGCGAACAGTACAGGCCACCCAAGCTAAAGCCAACTTCAAATGATGCATCCAAATTTCAATACGATACATCACTGCCTGGCACATGGTGCTAATTATGTTAAGTTGATGTCAATAATAAAGCCAAGACTGTGGGTTTTTTTGAAAATCTTGTATGCTTTTGGGTTGCTTGATTAAACAGCAGCTCCAGACTACTCTTTTTGTGAGCCAAGAAAGTCATCCTTAACTTATTCCTGCCCACTGTGTATGACCTCACTTTCCCCCCTTGGCTTTAGACAGAAGAAAGGGTCCTCAGCAGCCTACTGGAACGACTGGCGGAGGAAGAGGAGTGTGAGGGGAGCGCACCACCCCTGGCAGCGCAATCCTGGTGGGGTGCCATAGCAGCTGCCCCCCACCTGCACTGAACGCCACGCCCCCGCAGGCAGTGTGCCACACCCCCAGTATGCATGTCACACCCCCAGGACGCACGCCAGCCCTGCCACCACATGAAGCTCCACCACTGACCCTTTCTGGGTGAAATTGTTGTTGTTGTTTAGTCATTTAGTCGTGTCCGACTCTTCATGACCCCATGGACCAGAGCACGCCAGGCACTTCTGTCTTCCACTGCCTCCCGCAGTTTGGTCAAACTCATGCTGGTAGCTTCGAGAACACTGTCCAACCATCTCGTCCTCTGTCGTCCCCTTCTCCTCGTGCCCTCCATCTTTCCCAACATCAAGGTCTTTCCCAGGGAGTCTTCTCTTCTCATGAGGTGGCCAAAGTATTGGAAATTATTATACAGCTTCAAATATGCCAGCCCTGCCTTTGAAGGGACTGGCTCAGAGAGTTTGTAGTGGGGTGGGGGGGTGGGACAGCTAGTCTGCTTTTCAACTCATATCACATTCATCATTGTCGGCAGGTTAAAAGTCGGTGGGGTTGCTGCTACAGCGACTGTATCATTTTAGCCCTCTTAGTAAATCTTTCAGATGAATGTGTCGTATTTCCCCATGACCTTGTGCATTGTTCTGATGTGCTGCCTTCATCTTTTTACCTCTTACCAAACAGAAAGTGGCTTTCTTCCCTGTGAATTAATTAAGGTTCGTGAATTGGAGTCAGTTTCCCCCCTTTTCACCCTTATTAATTCCTCTAAACATCCGTTTCTATACGCAGTGAGAAATGCGGAATGCATTGCATTGTGCGACTCAAGGATGAACACAGCATTCTGAAATTCAAGGGGCTCTGTGACCTTGAAAGCTAGTTTCATAGTTCTGTTCCATAGATGCAGATAACTTGTTCCTTCCAGTTGGCTGTATCCAGGTGTTGCTCTGACTGATTGCTTCTCAGGGAAGGCTCCCAGTGGTGGAGAAGCGGGGTAGATCTGTGCTAATTCCCCAGACCCGTTTAAGCCCTTAACGCCATCTACTTCACTGTTCCAAAGAATTAGGAGACCCTCCACAACATGTGGGGAGTTATGCTGGTGGCTGAAATATATGTAAAAATGCATTTATTTGGCCAAATATACATGTTTGTATACATTTTTGGGTTGGAGAGCTGAACCATCAAATTTGAAGTGCTTATTTTGAAGTCTAACCATCTTTCCAATCCTATATTGGTTCGAGAAGTGCCAAATAAGTAGTTCCTCTTTATAATGCAAAAAACATTTGCTTTTCTCCCACATCTCTAGGCAAAAAGAGGATAAACTGAAGACTAAAAAGAGAGAGAGAAATGGTATAGAAACTCGAAGAGACTCCTCCATCCCTAGCGCAAAGGACAGAACACTTCATGGGGAGCAATCCTATGCACAAGAAGCTAGCTTAAAGCAAATTGCTGTAAATTAAGCTAGTGTAAATTTACACCAGATCTAAACTCCATACAGAAATGGGGCTGCTTCAGCTGCTCTGCCTAAGCCTGCAAGAGGGAAAGCAAGCTTTTAAAATAGTGTGCTACACTGGACTCCCATGTCATGTGACTGAACTGGATAGCTTTAGAATTTATCCTATGTCTCCCCTCTCTGGCCATGCCCTCCCCCCCCCGAATGACACTTTGGGGGGACTTACATCTAGGGTTGCCACCTTTGTTCTGGCAAAATACAGGGTGGGGCAGGGTGGGCGGTGGGCTTTTTTTTTTAATCTGGTGCTGAAGTGACTTCAGAGCATTCCATTACAATCTATTGCAGCTTAATAGGAGGTCCTCTATGGAATTTTCACACGCGGACACACACACACACTACTGGCATATATTTAGCTAAGCCAAAGCTGAGAACTTATCAGCTGATCCAAAGAAGAGAGCTGTACCATAAAGAAGGCTGATCGCTGAAGAATTGATGCTTTTGAATTATGGTGCTGGAGGAGACTCCTGAGAGTCCCATGGACTGCAAGAAGATCAAACCTATCCATTCTGAAGGAAATCAGGCCTGAGTGCTCACTGGAAGGACAGATCCTGAAGCTGAGGCTCCAATACTTTGGCCACCTCATGAGAAGAGAAGACACCCTGGAAAAGACCCTGATGTTGGGAAAGATGGAGGGCACAAGGAGAAGGGGACGACAGAGGATGAGATGGTTGGATAGTGTTCTTGAAGCTACCAGCATGAGTTAGACCAAACTGTGGGAGGCAGTGGAAGACAGGAGTGCCTGGCATGCCCTGGTCCATGGGGTCACGAAGAGTCAGACACGACTAAACGACTAAACAACAACAACAACAAACTTCTCATTGTGGTGGATTTTACCATAATACTGTCCCTGTATTTTGGATTACAGTCCAAAGAACTGAGGAGCCACAGTACTTGACTTGTTCTGAAGATGAGCAATTAAGGCATCTCTGTGCACCTACTTTGCAAGGCCCCCACCATCATGCACTTTCACCCAAAGAACATATCCTGCCCAAAGCGTTTTGACAGCATTGTTTGTAGGGACAGATTTGACAAATATATAAACTTCAGACCAAATACTTGCCTCTTACTTGATAACTCCTGGAACACATTTGTTCTCACTTCATGCTTATTATCTTTAAAATTGCTTCTTCTCCTCTCTGGCTCCCAAGGACAGGCTAGTTATTTGTTGCACTACCGTTAACGCAAGTTCAGTAGATATTTCATCCAGATATCTCCTTCTTTAAAGCTAACCAAAGTACTTCCCATTGTCAAGAGCACACTTCATATCTCTGGGAAAAGACAGTTGCATTTGAATGTGCTTTACCATATCTCAGGGCTCATCATCCTGGAGAAAAAATGTTGCTTCTTCTTTGAATAAAATATTTTCTTTTGGAGAGCTTAACAAGGTTTTCTTTTTCCCTCAGTTTGCCTTAAAAAAGGGGGTGGGGGGCAATTGAATATTTGCAAGATGTGCCCAGGCTGTTAATGTTGTTCACCCCATCTGTGTAGAAGAAAAGAGCAAACCACTTGTCAGTAACTCTCATGTGATAATTAGCTGATATATGCTGCAATAAATTGATGCAACAGATAAAACAGGAAGCAGACAGCATGGAAGAACGTAGTGCTCATTAATACAAGCATGACTAATGAAAACTTCTGATCTATGATAAACATATCAAAAAAAGCATGGCCGATTTGGTTATCATTAAACTTAACACTTGGAACATGTTTGAAAATCTAGTTTCTTATTTTTACTTTTGCACACTCTAGGGTCAAAACAAATTGACAAACAAATTGCAAAATTTGTCGATCTCTTAAAAATGTGTCTGAAGGCAGCCCTGGGATGGATTAGAACAAACTAAAACTAGTTCCAGATAAGATGAACACAGTGTTATCTGGGGGGAAACGCCAACCTGGTTGGAGGTTTGTAAGTGATTTGGGCAGGTATACAGCTTAGGGGTATGTATTCCTTGACCAAGTGTTACTTATGGAGATTCAAGTGACCTCAATGGTTACAAGTGTGTTTTAACACCTTATATTGGTTCACTAGTTGTGGCCCTTTGGGGAGCAAGTAGACACACAATCATAGTCAGACTAGACTACAGTAATGTTCTCTATGTACGGATGCCTAAAAGGACAACCTGGAAACTTCAGCTGATGTAAAATTCATTGGCCAAGATCAGGGGTCAGCAAACTTTTTCAGCAGGGTGCTGGTCCACTATCCCTCAGACCTTGTGGGGGACCGGACTATATTTTGGAAGAAAAAAAAAATGAATGAATTCCTATGCCCCACAAATAACCCAGAGATGAATTTTAAAAGGGCATATTATATTCATGTAAAAACATGCTGATTCCCGGACCATCCGTGGGCCAGATTTAGAAGGCAATTGAGCCGGATCTGGCCCCCGGGCCTTAATTTGCCTACCCATGGCCAAGATGTTAATGGGAGCTAGGGAACACACAAATTTTGTATTAGTCACACCCACTCATTTCCAGATTCATTGCAAGTGCTAGTACTAACTTTTAATATTTGGAATGTCTTGGAATTAAATTATTTTTAGAACTGCCTACTGTATGAAGGCATCTGGGCCCTGTGATCAGCCTCACTCAGACATCCTGCCCTCTGGCTGGCCACTAACATTGATCATATTGTAAGTGCTAGACATCCAGTCACATCTTTTATGGCCTTTGTCTTTATGGATTCCGTTGCTGGCCCCCCAATATATGATTTTATCTTGTGATGATTATGGTGATTAGCTATTTGTTCAATTGTTTTGATTTTTTTGATTGGAAGCTGCCTCGTGAGGGCTTTTCCCTGAAAGGTGTAGAAAGGAAGAAAGGACACACAACAAAATCCTTTTGGTAACATGCACACAGGATTGTCAGTGAGGAAGAACAGCTCAGATGCTGAGCCTAGAGGAAGAGATGTAGTTAAGTGGCAGTAAAGCGTGTTCTCACTAACAGAGAGCACGTGTTGCGGTTGGGGAGCAGGCCACCATCATGACTAGGCAAATTTGGGAACCCAAGTAGGAAAGGGTTAACTGGGTCGCTGGGGAAATTGGATGTTGCAAAATTAGAGGAGGGGTTTAGAGTCTATATATTGAGGAGCTAGACCTGGGGACTTCCTCTTGGCCGTTTTGCATCGGATCAAGGAGCTGTTTGGTGTCGGAGACGGTTGTATTTCTTTGCTAATTGCTTCCCATATTGCCCCCCCCCCTTAATTTTCCACCCGGATTTTCTTGACTCTTCCCATTTAATTAATTTCCTAGGCTTTCATTGCGGACGTTTTGCGGAAGTGGGGTTATTTCTTTTAGGCAGGGGGGGTGCCCCCTCCCTAGCCCGGGAGGTCTCACCTTTAAATCGCTGTCACAGGCCGCTTTTAAGGCCGCGGTGCGGCAGGGCTTCCCCCTCCCCCCCCCAGTCATGTGCGGCGTTTTCGGGAGTCCCCGCACCCGCCCGTTGGGTCACCCCGCGGCTCCGCAGCCGCGGAGCGCAGCAGGCATTCTTCCCTCCCCCCCCATTCCTTCCTCCGTCTTCCTGGCTAAGGGAGACTCTTTCCCGCCCGCAGGATCGCTCCTTGGCTCCGAGCCGCGGAGCGCTCCTGGCAAAGCGCCCTTCCTTCTCCCCGGCTTACCTTGTCCTCCCCTGCTCAGCCGGCTCGCGGTGCGGTTGCGGCCTCCGTCGCGTCTCCGACGCTCCGTGGGCTGAAAGAATTAAATAAATAATTAATCAGCCGATATCGTTGCGGCGCGGCTAGCGCCTGATTCCTAAGGCCCCTGGTTACCTACTGGGGTAGCAGGCTCCGCTGGTGGGTGGCGTGAGGCCCTGGGAGCCTCCTGGGGCCTCGGAGCGGCCTTCGCCTCTTCGGAGGCGTTTTTTCGCTGCTTCACGGGGGTCCTCCATTGCAGCGAGGCTAGGGAGCGATCGTTGCTTTAGTTGGCCTGCGCCCCCTAGTGGCCGTTGGCAGTTATTGCAGCCGGCTTACCCTTGAGCTCCCCTAGTGGCCTAGCCGGTATTGCAGCCGGCCTACTTCAGAGCTCCCCTGCTGGCCTGGCCGGTATTGCAGCCGGCCTACTCTTGGGCTCCCCTGGTGGCCTAGCCGGTATTGCAGCCTCCTCTCCTTAAGTGGACAGGTTGTTATAGAGCCACCTGCTGGTTGATTTGATTGTTGCACCATTGCATATTGTTTTTCTGTAGAATTTTGAATTTTATTACAGGTTTTCTGGATTTATTTGAATAACTTTGTTTTGGTTGAGCCCTGAATTGGGTTGCCTACTCCCTCCTTGCAGGTTGGTTCGAAAGGCGCGTAAAAGTTCTAATTAGGGATTTTAATTAGAATTAATTACTTTGTTCCTTGAAGTGTTCTTGAGTTATTGGTTTCAAGTACTACTGGTTCAGGCTTGTTTACTCGTTAACAGTTTGGAATTTTCTGCTTTATTGTCTGTTGCCTAGCAGGTATGGCTCCAAAGAGGGACTCAGCTCGCCCTGGTTCATCTTCCACTGCAAAACGGCCTATTAGAGGCCCATCGCAGGCGTTACGCTCACCTGTGACACGGCAACCAGAGGGACGAGTGCAGTCCTTGGTGTCCAGCATGGCCGGTGATCCTGCGGCCTTATCTCGCTTCGCGGCTAATCTGGATGGCTTTCTACAGCAGTGTTCCAGTCAGCCGTCCACATCTGCAGCGCCGCCTCATCCTGTGGGAACATCATCTCCGGTCTTGTCGTCATCTGATGAGGATGAAAGTGGGGGATTGCTGCCTGTGGTGGGGGGAAGTGGCCCCCAGCCAACCAAAACCCGAAACGTACCTGCTGCTCGTGGCCGTGCACGGAGGTCCCATTCTTCCCGGAGAGCTTCGGGGAGGGGTGCCCATTCTGTTCCTTCTTCCCGCCATGGTAGGTTAGTGCTGCCTACCGTTGAGGCAGCATCTGTTCCTGGTCCCTCACGGGTGGTTTCTTCTCCATCGGCCCCAGGTTCCTCTCGGCCGGATCAGGAATCGGAATCTTCCATTGAAGACAGCTTACCGGTTCCGGCCAGGAAGTCTTCGGGCGGGAAGCGTCGCCGCAGGAGATCTTCCCGGAAGCATGCAAAGCGAAGGAGGGATGACTCCTCTACTTCTTATACCGGTACGTCATCTTCTAGTTCTGACGAGGAGTCGGGTAACTCGCTGGAACTTTACTGGGGCTTTGGCGAATCCGCATCGGGGCTCCCTAAGTGGGCTTGGGAGCGCAGGTCCAACACACATCGGGCTAGGTATGGTATTGTTCAGGAATGTTTGGATGGCGTGTTGGTACCAGATGTTAAAGTATCCACCAACTCTGCCAGAGACGTTATTCCTGGTTTGCACCTGTCATCGAAGGTGCGCTCTAGGATTTTGGATGGTCGATTTGTAGACATGTTTAAGTTGGCCCTACCTTCGGAGGACCAGGAGAAGAGTAGCTCTTCCAAAAGGCGTCAGGGGGTATCCAATGCAGACAGGACCTTCGAGCTCTGGCTCGATTGCTTTCAGGTCTTTGCTGGCGTAGTAATGGCGGCTTATCCTCGGAGGTCTCTTCATTTAATGGTTTATTTGTCCATTGTTCGCTCTGCATTCACCAGAGCCGGTGAAAAAGCCGCGATAAAATACGATGAGGCCTTCCGGCGCCGGGCGGCAAAAATTCCTTCTGCTCGCTGGGATCGTAAAGATCTTGACGTTTGGACCACCCACGTGGCCCCACTTATCGACAAGAAGGCGCCAGAACAGCAGAAGCCTAAGTCTGTGGTGCCGAAAGCTGGCCGGCGCCTGCTTTGCTGGGATTTCAATAGGGGCTCATGTAATCGCCAGGGATGCAAATTTGCCCACGCCTGCGAAAGGTGCAATGGTTCGCATCCCACTTCCTCATGTTTTGCAGGTCGGCGGCCCTTTCGTGGGGGAAAAGGGGGATCTCAGCAACCCCCAAAGCCCACCCCCACCGCCGCCTCCTCAGGAACTGGAAAGTAGTTCGCTGACATCCTTAGCGTATACACCAGCCCGCTTGCGGGTTTTGCGCACTTGGTTGCAGTCGTACCCCAACGGGGATGCTGCAGAATATTTGAGTAATGGTTTTTCGCAGGGTTTTCGGATTCCGGTAGCCAAATCCCCTGTGGCTAGGAATCCCGCTAACCAAAAGTCAGTTCGCGAGCTACCTCAGGTTGCTCGAAAGAAGATTGCAAAAGAGGTAGCCATGCGAAGGATGGCTGGTCCTTTTGATACCCCTCCTTTTAAAACTTTGCACGTATCCCCGTTGGGTATCGTGCCAAAGAAGGCGCCGGGGGAATTTCGTTTGATTCATAATTTATCACATCCCATGGGTATGTCGGTCAATGATGTTATCCCTCCTGAACTCTGTTCGGTCAAGTACGCATCTCTTGATCACGCGATCAAGATGATTCGGAGTTTTGGCTATTCGGCGTTACTGGCGAAATGCGATATTGAATCTGCCTTTCGCCTTTTGCCAATACACCCAGAAGATTTTTGGTTACTGGGTTTTCAGTTTGAGGGCAAATATTACTTTGATAAGGCTATGCCAATGGGATGCTCGATTGCCTGTGCCGCTTTCGAATCCTTCAGTTCCTTTTTGGAATGGGCATTGAAAGCAAAGACGGGTCTGGGCGGGGTCACTCATTACTTGGATGATTTTTTATTGGTCTCGGCCTCTGATACTGGTGACTGCTCGGTGCTATTGCAAGCGTTTGCTGATCTCACTCAGGAACTGGGCGTTCCCTTAGCCGCAGACAAGACCGAGGGTCCTTCGACTAGGTTGACCTATTTGGGTATCCTTTTGGATACTGTGGCTCAAACTTCTAGCTTACCTAGTGATAAGCTAGAAAACTTGAGAAGGGTGATAGGGGATCTCCTCCCATTAAGGAAGGTGTCCCTTCGGCAGCTTCAATCGCTGTTGGGACATTTGAATTTTGCATGTAGAGTGGTGGCGCCGGGGCGCCCCTTTTGCTCTCGCCTGGCTCGTCTCACCTCAGGGTTAAAAGCTCCGCACCATCGGGTACATCTTTCTAACCAGGTGAGGGCTGATCTATCCATTTGG
This sequence comes from Podarcis melisellensis, assembly GCF_964234715.1. Taxonomy (NCBI): domain Eukaryota; kingdom Metazoa; phylum Chordata; class Lepidosauria; order Squamata; family Lacertidae; genus Podarcis; species Podarcis melisellensis. Next base: position 70,208,191 of record NC_138539.1, read on the forward strand.
TTGGAATTCCTGGAGGAATTCAATGGGGTGTCATTATGGCAAGACACGTTGAACTTGCGTAATGACTTCCAAGTGCAGTCTGATGCTGCTGGTTCCCTTGGATTTGGGCTCTATTGGAATGGTCGTTGGTGTGCAGAACGGTGGCCGCGGGAATGGCAGGGGGTAGAGATTACGCGGGACCTAACCTTTCTCGAGTTTTTTCCCATTGCAGTGGCAGTGCATTTGTGGGTCGAGGAGTTCAGGAACCGTCGTGTCTGCTTCTGGACCGATAATCAGGCCGTGGTGACAGTGTTGGCCAAGCTGTCGTCACGTTCCCCCCGGGTGTCGGCCTTATTACGGGTTTTTGTGTTACACTGCTTACGCTATAATATAGTTTTTTCAGCACGTTTTATCCCCGGGGTGTCTAACGAAATTGCTGATGCTCTGTCCCGTTTTCAGATGGAGCGGTTCAGACTTCTGGTCCCAGAGGCTCGGATACGTCCGGAATGTTTCCCGGAGCATCTTTGGAGCCTTGGCAGCAATTAGTTTTACAGGGAGTAGCGGCATCGGTCTCCTCTTCTACCCTACGTTCTTACACTAAAGTGTGGGGGGATTTTGTAAGGTTTATGCAGCAAGCTGCCTGCGAATTCAAAAGGGCTTCACCCACATCTTCCCAGGTGTTAAGTTACCTGGCACATCTATTTCAATTGGGCAGGGCAGCCAAGACAATTAGGATACATGCTGCGGCTATAGCATTTTTCTGCAAGGTATTCTTTGATAAGGATCCTTGTGCGAAGTTCATTGTTCGCAAAGCCTTGGAGGGATGGAGTCGTCTTTGTCCTTCACGGCCTGCAAATCGACAACCCATATCTTTTGATATGTTGTGTGAAATGCGCAGAAAGCTGCGGGTGGTTTGTTGGTCTGTGTACGAGGCCCGCCTGTTTTCAGCCGCCTTTTCGATTGCCTTTTTTGGGGCCCTGAGGGTGGGTGAAATAGTGGTCGAAGACCATAAGGATGGCCGTACTCGTGGCCTTTTGATGCTGGATGTGCAGTTGTCTCCTGTCGAACTCCGTCTCACAATTAGACATTCAAAAACGGACCAAAAGGGCAGGGGGGCCCTCATTCGTCTCCCGGCCACGGGAGAAGCGGGCCCCTGCCCTGTGGAGGATGTCAGGAGGTACCTGTCTGTCCGCACCCCTGGGGATGGTCCACTTCTTAGGCATGAGGACGGTTCCCCCCTGTCGAGGCAGCAGTTTGCGAAAGTAATGCGCAAAGTAATTGTGGCGGGTGGCGGCAGGGCATCTGATTTTGCCCCACATTCATTCAGGATTGGGGCTGCCACTACGGCGGCGCATTGGGGCTTGTCAGCAGCCAGAATACAGGATTTGGGTCGCTGGAAGTCTGAAGTGTTCAAAAGTTATATTCGTTAATAAGGACCTTACATTGTTTTGTTTGTTTATATTAGGTTTAGCTGCTGTCCGCGTATGGATGGTGGGGCACAGCATCGTCCATTGGGCTGGCGTTGCGGCTCGGCAGCTGGGTATGGGTCCTGGTCTCGGCCTTCCTCGACATGTTCAGTTGTCTTGGATATCCAGAAGGGGAATGCGTTGGTCGGAGCTCCTGCCTCGGATTCGGAGGCGGTTGTTATGGGATGTACCCCCGTCGGCCATTGTGGTACAACTGGGTGAGAACGACCTGGTTTCTATGAACTGTTTTTCCCTACGTGCAACCATTTTATCGGACTTGGAGACGCTGCAGGCTATGATGCCTGATGGAAAAATCTTTTGGTCAAGGCTGCTACAACGGCGCGCTTGGAGGGGCAGTCGTTGCCCAGCCGCCATTGAGAGAGCTAGGAGCCGTGTCAACTCCGCAGTCACGAGAAAAGTATGGGAGTTGGGTGGAGATGTGATATTTCATCCCGAAATTTCTTCTCAGAGGCCATCTCTGTTCCGAGATGATGGCGTGCACCTTTCTGCTTCGGGTAATGAAGTTTGGCTAGGTGCGGTGGTGGCCAAGCTGAGGTCTTGGCTGGGGTTGTGAGTGGTTTGGCGGCGAGCCGTGGGCTCCATGGCGGTTAGGCATTGGTTAAATTGGTGATTGGAGGGGTAAGGTGCCTATCCCTCCAAATGATGCGAATGGGAATTCCGTTAAAGGAATCCAGGGGCTTGCCATCCTTTCGTCCTTGTCCGTGGAGCCGGACCTGGGCCGGGCAAGACCCCACCGGAACATGAGGGTGAGAGGTGTTGGACTGTATTTTACCCAGCCTCATTTCTCCCCAATATTTGTTTCCCACGCTGGCTTCCGGTGGTGTCCGGATGTGCCAGCTCTGTCCTTGGGGGGCAAGGACAGATAGTCATAACCAATGCCTAAGCAACCACTCACATTTTCTGTATTTAAATAAAGTTGTGGCCAAAATTATGCCAAAAACCTAAACAAAAAATTAACGTGTGCTGTGTGAATTTTTTGGGGGGTGGCACTGTGGAACTCAACACGCAAAGGAAGCGACAGAGGTTAAAGTATACACACACACATGTGTTAAATTAAATATCTAAAAATCTTCTGCCTTTCACCTGCCGGAGATAGTTACCTCTCTTTACCTAGCAGTTGTCGCATGTATGAACTGAGTAGGAATCTTTCTGAATCTGACAAAGCTTTCGATGATTGCATTGATGATTGCAATTAAGTATTTTTTTTTATATATAATTTTTATTAGGTTTATAATATACAAAATTCAAATTCCAAATACATGTTTCCATAAATCTAGTGGACTCCCCCCGTCTTCCGAACACTGCATTCTCTGTAAAACCAAAACCTCAGCAATTTGTTGACTTATTTTAAACATAATAATATATCTTCCATTTTATCGTGATATCTGATCTCAAAACATTTCAATCCGAATCCATTAATTTTTAGTTTCAACACAATAAAATTATTTCATTACACCACTTCTGTCTTGTTGTGCCTTATTTACCAATTCAAAGATTTACCGATACTGAAGCTATAATTTCCTAGAGAGAAGCATTTTTTAACATTCATACAACTTATAATGCTTTTTCAAATAGTCCTTAAATTTTTCCCAAACTTCCTCCGTTTCTTCTTCTCCCGAGTCTCGAATTCTGCCGGTCATTTCAGCCAGTTCCATATAATCCATCAGCTGCGTCTGCCATTCTTCCAGTGTGGGTAGATTTTGTGTCTTCCAGTGCTTTGCCATCAAGATCCTTGCTGCTGTAGTAGCGTACATAAAGAAAGTTCTATCTTTCTTAGCCACCCTCTGGTCTACCATGCCCAGGAGGAAGGCCTCCGGTTTCTTGGGTAAGGTGAGTCTAAGCACCTTTTTTAGTTCATTATGTATCATCTCCCAGAAGGCCTTCACCTTCGGGCAGGTCCACCAGAGGTGTAGAAATGTCCCTTCCTCCTCTTTACATTTCCAACATTTATTATCAGACAGGTGATATATCTTTGCAAGCTTGACTGGGGTCATGTACCACCGGTATGTCATTTTCATAATATTTTCCTTCAAGGCACTACATGCCGTGAATTTCATTCCGGTGTTCCATAACCTTTCCCAGTCTTCAAACATAATGTTGTGCCCCAAGTCCTGCGCCCACTTTATCATGGAGGATTTAACAATCTCATCCTGTGTATTCCATTTAAGCAGCAAGTTGTACATTCTCGAAATTAACTTAGATTTTGGCTCAAGCAACTCTGTCTCTAGTTTCGATTTTTCCTCCTGGAAACCCACTTTTTTGTCCGCTTTAAAAACTTCCTGGATTTGAGCATAATGCAACCAATCTCGCACCTTGTTTTTTAACTTTTCCATACTCTGCAACCTCCATTTATCTCCAATTTTTTCAATTATTTCCCAATATTTAGGCCAGTGGGCCTCCATATTGAGTCTTTTACGTGCTTTGGCCTCCATCGGTGAGAGCCACCTCGGAGTTTTACTCTCCAATAAGTCTTTATATTTTGACCAGACCATAAAAATTGCCCTTCTGACAATATGGTTTTTGAACGATTTATGAACTTTAATCTTGTCGTACCACAAATATGCATGCCACCCAAAAGCATTATCAAATCCCTCCAGGTCGAGGACATCGGTGTTCTCCAACAAAATCCAATCCTTCAACCAGCAGAGGGCTGCAGATTCATAATATAACTTCAAGTCCGGCAGGGCAAACCCCCCTCTTTCTTTCGCATCTGTTAGTATTTTAAACTTTATTCGGGGATTTTGCCCTGCCAGACAAATTTAGATATATCCCTCTGCCATTTTCCAAAACATTCCACCTTATCCACGATCTGGAGGGCCTGAAACAAAAATAGCATTTTCGGCAAAACATTCATCTTTATAGCAGCTATTCTGCCCAACAAGGAAAGTTTCAGTCTTGACCATGTTTCCAAGTCTCTTTTGATCTCTGACCAACATTTCTCATAATTGTCCTTAAACAAATTCAAATTTTTGGAGGTCAGGTGCACCCCTAAGTACTTTACTTTTTTAACCACATTTAGTTCTGTTTCTTTTCTGAACTCCTCTATTTCAGTAGTTGTCAAGTTTTTTGCTAAAACTTTAGTTTTTTGTTTATTCAGCTTGAATCCCGCCACCCGACCAAAGTCAGAAATTAATTCTAACGCTCTTTTAGTACTAGAGGCTGGCTCCTGTAATGTTAATACCAAGTCATCTGCAAAAGCTTTCAGTTTATATTGTTTCTCTCCGACCACAATTCCCTGTGTCAACCGGTCATTTCTAATCATGTTCAATAGCACCTCCAGGACTGAGATAAACAACAGAGGAGATAGAGGGCACCCCTGTCGTGTCCCTTTTTCAATTTTGAACTCCTCTGTCACCACGTTGTTTACTATCAATTTAGCTTTTTGTTCTGAATAAATTGCTTCTATTCCATTTTCAAACCCCCGCCCTACTCCCATCCTTTCCAAATTTTTCTTCATAAACATCCAAGAAATGTTGTCAAAGGCTTTCTCCGCATCAATAAAGATCAACACCGCTCTTGTATTTGAGTTAATCTGTAAAAATTCCAAAATGTCAATGATGTTTCTTGTGTTGTCAAATAAATGTCTGCCAGGGAGAAAGCCTGCTTGGTCCTTATGAATCACTTCATTTAATACTTTCTTAAACCTGCTTGCCAGAATGTCTGCAAAGATTTTGTAATCCACATTTAGGAGTGAGATAGGACGGTAGTTTTTAAGTTGAGTTTTTTCAGTTTCTAATTTTGGTATCAACGTGATGAAAGCTTCTTTCCACGTTTCCGGTGCCTTCCTCCCCTCCATAATCTGGTTACAAACTTCCAACAATGGTTGTATCAATGAATCCTTCAATGCCTTATAATATTTGGAAGGAAGTCCATCAGGTCCCGGAGACTTGCCCAGTTGGAGGTTCTGAATGGCGCATTCAATTTCTTGGATTGTAATATTACAGTTCAGGGTTGCTCTCATTTCCTGGGGTATTTTTTGTAATCCATTAGTTGTGACAAATTGGTCCACCTCCGAGCCTTTTTGTGGCCTTTGTGAATAAAGTTCTTTGAAATATCTCTGGAAACACTTTCTAATTTCCTCGGGTTTCTGAACCATTCTCCCTTCAATCTCTAGATTTGTAACTGTATTAAGCTTTTGTCTCTTTTTCAACTGCCAAGCCAACAACTTCCCGCACTTATTAGCAGATTCAAAGGATCTTTGTTTCATTTGTTTAATTTTCCATTCCACCTCTTGATTTATCAGTTTCGAATATTGTGCCTGGAAAAACTTCACTTCTCTCAGGTTGTTTTGTCGTTCAATGTCTTTCAGGCGCTGACCTATTAGACTCTTTGCTTTAATGAGGCCCATTGATAGTAGGGACTGTGGATGCAGACCGCATGTAAGGAGTTTTTGATGCACAGTTTTGAACCACTTGCTTTTGTGAGGGTCTTGCATTACTAGAGGCAGTAGACCAGGTGGATTCAGATTAAGACGAAGCCAATAGTTGAATGTTCTCTGCCAGGTCCGAGTTTCCACAGATGGAAGGCAGGCCTCGAGTCGTAATGCTGCGTTTGGAACACAGGAGGGGACGCCGAATATCTGCCTTAGAAATTTAGACTGGACAGTTTCAAGACTGGAGCAGTGGTTCCCCGTCCAGATTTGTGCCCCGTACAGTAACTGCGCCAGAGGTTTTGCTTGAAAAACTTCAAGGGCTGCTGGGATGTATCTGCCCCCCTTCGTGTAAAAGAAGCGAGACAGCATCTTGATACTTTGAGCTGCTTTTTCTTTGGCACATTTTTGATGGACATCCCAGGACCCGGTCGACTCAATACTTCCTTTGATTTAGGCCTGGATCTCAGTTTTTTCTCTCCTTCTCTTATTTTCTCTAAAATCTTCTCCTTCTTTTCATTCCAGAGCCTTTTTTTAATCGTGTTCTGCTGTATTAGAAACCCTCTCATAACTGCTTTACTTGCGTCCCAGATTGTTCTTTTTTCCACATTTGTCTTTAAGTTTATTTCAAAATAGTCCTTTAAAACTTTTTGGGCCTTCTTAATAATCTCCTGATCTCTTAACAAAGCGTCATTCATTCTCCATCTGAAAGATCCGGTTGTATTTAATCTCAATTCCATTCTCAAAGCGTTGTGGTCGGAGCAGGTTTTTGGGCAGATTTCCACTTTTCTGGTCTTAGGTGCCAGCCCTCTAGTTATCCATATTTGGTCGATTCGCGTCCATGTCATGTGGGCCTCAGAAAAGAAGGTTCCTTCCTTCCCTAGGGGGTTCTTGATCCTCCATATGTCAATCAAATCCAAATTGTCAGTCATTTCGAAAAAGGTTTTTGGTAGTCTGCCGTCTTTCGTTATATTAGCACTTTGCGACTTATCCATATTCACTGAGGCGACTCCGTTCATATCTCCCAACATGATAATGTTGTTGTAATCCAAATAGTCCAGCATAGTCTCATGCAGCTTCTTGAAAAATTCCGATTTTCCATCATTTGGGGCGTATATTCCTAGAATTAAAAACTTTTCTCCTTGTGTCTGAATTTCAATTGCCAAAATTCTACCCTGTTCATCTTTAAATACGAATTTTGGTGACAAGTTCTCCTTTGCATATATCACCACTCCTCTTTTCTTAACTTTGTCCGATGAGATAAATTCTTGACCTAGCCTTTTGTTGATTAACACTTTTCTGTGGAGTCTTGTCACATGTGTTTCTTGCAGGCAAATAATGTCCAATTGTTCTTTTTTCAAAATATGAAATACTTTTCTCCGTTTTTCTGGAGAATTCCCGCCATTTATGTTCCAACTAAGAAGCTGTAGAGACATCCTGGTCTACTTCTTAAGTATCACAGTTGGGTATCTAATTTGTCCTCCGTTCCCGAAGGCTGTGGTGCCGGTCCGCCTCCAGATGGTACGGGTCTTGGTGGTGATCCCGGTGGTGGAGGCCAAGAATCTACAGCTCTCTTTTGGAGGTCCTCCTCGTTGTCGTGTAGGAACTTCTGGTGGTCCTCTGGTGTTTTAATTCTTACCTTCTTTCCTTTATAGGTGAATGATAAACCTTGAGGAAATTCCCACCTGTAAGGGATTGCGTTGTACCTTAACAATTTAGCCAAGTCTGTATATGAAGCTCTAAGGTCCAACAGATATTTAGGAATGTCTCTATAAATTTCTGCCCTTTTGCCTTCAACTTCCAGAGATTTTTTAAAATGTTGGCCTAGTATCTTGTCTCTTTCCTCTCTTGTTCTCAAACAAACCAAACAGTCTCTGGACTTGTCTTTCTTAACCGATCTTCCCAATCTGAAGGCCGTCACAATTTTGAAGTCTTTATCTTCCTCAACCCCCCAAAATTTAGAAAACAACTGTGTCAAAAATTCCTCTAGGTTGCCCTGCTCCAGCTCTGGGACGGCCCTCAGCCTAAGATTACATTCCTTACTTTTCAGTTCCACCATTGACAGGTAGGCTTGCTGTTCTCCTACCTGTCTTTTCAGAGGTCTTACTTCCCCTTTGATCTCCTCCACCTTTTTGCACGCTTGCTCAGCTTTTTGATTGGCTTCCGCAGCTAATTTGTAGTTCTCCGCCGTAGCTCCTTGCAATTTCTCAATAGCCTGAGTATGCTGGGAAACCTGATCTGTTAACTTACTGATAGTAGATGTAGCTCTGTCAATTTTAGATGACTGATCGTCCACCTTCTTATTCAAAAGTGCCAGTTGTTCCAAAATTTGTTTCAAGACTGGATCAGTTCCTCCAGTTGCCATATCTTCTGTTGCAAGCGTTTCAACTTCTTCCTCCTGCGCCGTCAGCACAGTTGGTACCGAGGATCTGCGTTGATGAGTCAACGTTGTTTGAACAAGCTGCCCAGCTCTCTTATCTTTTTTCTTTTCTTTAGCTTCCTCAGCTAAGGCTTCCTTAGCTTTAGATGCTCTTGTTTTCCCTGGGCCACTCATTCCCCAGCTGCCTCTGTTCAAGGTCAAATAGTCTTTCAATCCATGAGAAAGGCAAGTCCAGAATGTAAACAATTAAACCACAAAAAATCCCAATAAGGTACAGTTCCCAGACCTCTATGCCTCCGCAAATCCACTAGGGGGGGGTTTCAAAAGAAAGAAAGTTTCTTTTCCACCATCAAAGTTCCTATTTCAACTTTTATAGTCCCCAAGTTCGAAAAGGAGGCTTTCAGATAGTTCTGTTTCAAAATAGTGCCACAAGGTAGCAGAAAGGTTCCAATATCAGTATTAAAGCGATAGTGTATCCATCAATGCAACAATTTGTACTTAAGAAAAAGTTTCAGCAGCCTGACAGTACTCCTTTGCAACACTGGCAGTCCGATAGCTCGGTTATCCCTTCAATTCCACGTCACTTCACAATAGGAGGAAGATTCCTTAGCGCAGTAAACCAAAAGATTTAATCCTTCAATCTTTTTGATTTCTAGAAGAACACAGTCTGTTAATGCCCCTTCATACTAATTTCAAAGTCTCTTTTGAGCGCTTCAGCCCACATCGGGTTCTTTGCTTTGCTCTGATTAGCAGGATCGGGAGACGGACTTCCTGTTACTCGCCTCCCGTTTTCAGCCGAATTAAATAAATTTGAGTCAATCTTTAGTACCCCTTACTCACGGGTAAATTGCAGCCAATTCCGATGATTTTCAAGAAGAAAGGTCGACGCTCATCAGCAACAGCAGCGCGGCTTCACTTCCGCGAAAAGAGCAATGAACTCACAGCGCCGCTCCCCCTTTCACGTTCCGGAGCCTCTTATGAGGTCCCTTCCTCGTTTCTGGGGGGGCTTCTGGCACCCGCCGAGTCCCACGGCCGCAGGCTCGCTCTGCCTACGGTTTGTCTTAATGGGTCTCCGCTTTGCCGCAGCGGATGACCCTTTTTCGCGGAGCCCCTCTTCACACGGTAAAGAGGACCGCCATTGCCGTTTTGCGCCGCCTCCGGAAGTCGATTGCAATTAAGTATTTAACCCGAGGTACCACTCTGTGTGTGTGTGTTCAGGGTGGGACCACTGACACAAAAGTCATCACAACTTTAATGAATGGCCACTGCTAGCTGCTTTACACCTGAAGACAGAGCTGAGTAATGGTGGCAAGATAATTGTCCGCATGACTTGTTGCTTACTGATGTCCTGCCAAAGCTGACAATCTCTCTAATGCTATTAAGCCAAGATTTAGATTTTTAAAAAACTGAAACAAAACAAATGAGACTCATTAGTTATTATCATTTATTATTTCATTATTACTTTCTCTAATTTCACAAGACAACAGATGTTTTTCATCATCTCGTTCCCCATAAAATATGTAATTGCTGAGCTGCGATTTGGAATAGAAAATGGCATTCAACAATTCATTATCAAGCTGCTGAACAAAGCTATTTAGAGCACACAAAAGAATGCCACTCATAAGTCAATATACTTGGCAATCAGCAAGATAAAGCCTTCAATCTGCATCAGGTTTTTCCTTTCTCATTTTTTGTGCTGTTCTTCAGCACCAGCAGTAGCATAATTTCTTTTTTTTATCACACATTTGTATTTTGCAATGCAGCATCCCCGTTGTAACAAGCAAATATAAAAATGACAAAGTCCCCCTTTATTTTTGTTTCAAAAGAGTGATAGTGTCATCCTAATGAACCAATTCAGCGCATGTTTATTCATCAAAGCAAGTGACTCTTGTAACATCAGTAGATGCTTTAGAAGGGAGAAGAAGAATTATGACCATTTTGTCCTTGCCTCATGGCAGAAGTAGATTTGGATGCAGATAGTTCAGTGTGCATGCATGTTTCTGTCGTGTCTGAGACAACATAACAGAACTGCAGGCCTTATGGTAAACAGTTGGTGAAATTCCACTGGCCTGTGCTTGTTTTCAGGGTGCCTCTAGACTGTCACTATTTTCGGGTTGGACTCAATCGCATGCTTGAAAATTCAGGGTGCACAGTTAAAGTTGATTGGGAGGTTTTCTGCAACAAGTTCACGTCCCCCAAATACTGGACTATGTGCATTGAGGAAGGGGAAAAGAAGATGGACTGGGGAGCATGAAATGATGCTTGCTTTGAAACAATGTAATGCAGGCCCCGCTATCAGAACAATCATTACCTGAAATTTCAGTTATCCAAACACAAAAAAATTATACTCACACCTCACTGCACAAATGGCTAATTCAGATATCTGAATAGCTGGAGTTTGTCCACTTCCTTACTTGTTTGTGTTCTGCTGCCTGGCGGCAGCCAGTGTGATACACTGATTAAGAGCAGTGGACTCGTAATCTGGTGAACCGGGTTTGCGTCTCCGCTCCTCCACATGCAGCTGCTGGGTGACCTTGGGCTAGTCACACTTCTCTGAAGTCTCTCAGCCTCACTCACCTCACAGAGTGTTTGTTGTGGGGGAGGAAGGGAAAGGAGATTGTTAGCCGCTTTGAGACTCCTTAGGGTAGTGATACAGTGGGATATCAAATCCAAACTCTTCTTCTTCTTCAGGCAGAAAACATGGAAGGAGGGAGAGAATCAGGAAGCAGGAGAGATCAGACAAATCTCCTCACTTGGTTTGTCTTTTGCTTGTTGGATGCAGCAGTTTAGGGCAGAAACCATAGAAGGGGAGAGGGAGGAGACTGGGCAAATTTAAAATGTTCCCATATGAGATAATGGAAATTGTCAGCTTGTTAAGCAAACACTACCCTAACAAATGATTTCCTGGGAAAGAAAATGAAGGTACATTCTTTCACCTTTGGTGGACGTGCCCAAAGATTAAGGCTTTCTGGGAAATGATATATAATGAACTGAAAAAGGTATTTAAATATACCTTCCTGAAGAAACCAGAGGCCTTTCTCCTGGGCATGGTCGGCCAATTGGTGCCAAAGAAGGATAGAACTTTCTTTATGTATGCTACAACAGCAGCAAGAATACTCATTGCAAAGTACTGGAAGACACAGGATCTACCCAGTCTGGAAGAATGGCAGATGAAGGTGATGGACTATATGGGATTGGCAGAAATGACTGGCAGAATCCAAGACCAGGGAGAAGAGTCGGTGGAAGAAGATTGGAAGAAATTTGAAGACTATTTACAGAAATATTGCAAAATTAATGAATGTTAGAATGATGTTGGATAGAAATTAAGTGGTTTCCAGCTGTAATGCCCTAAGAGAATATGGAAAAAAAGGTTTAGAAATAGGTTAGAATTTATTGATAAGGATTTGCTGAACTAACAATTTGAATTGGAATACAAAAAAGGGAGGTATGATGAGGTCTGGGAAATAAGTTAATGGAAAATAATTAATGGAAACTTTGTGTGTTTTTAATTATTTTCATTTTTGTATTTTTGTTATTTTTTTCTTTTTGATTTTTATTGTATTACTATTGAAAACTTTAATAAATATTCTTTTAAAAAAATGATTTCCTGGGAACATGCTGTGTTCAGAAAGTGGGACCTGCATGTAACTACATTTGTATTCAACATGGTGCTAAACGAAATGTTTGCCAGTGCAATGGAATGTTCTCCCCTCTCCCCTCCCCCCACCCCTACCCATCTGTTTTGGGGGTTCCCCAACCCTGTGGAGAAAATGTGGGGACTGCACAGGAGGATGGAAATCCTGTTGCATGAAGCTAAATACTGCCCAAACACTTTTGTTCTCCGGAGAAGTACGGGCCCGACCAGCAAAGTACGATAAAATCTATCAGCCAGTTCTCTTCAGGTTTATAAGTGCTTTCCCCCCTCCTTTAAGGTTATTCACATAAATTGAGACTGGTCTTCATGACATAATCATGCAAGGCCCATTACTTTTATTTTAAAAAAAATCATCAAAATAGAAGAGGAGAAGATTAGGGAAGGTGGTGAAAAGGGAAACCAAAATGATCAAGGGGGTGGAATGACTCCCCTATGAGAGACGTAAGAGAAAAGTTTATCTGCCTTTTTCATGCCACTAGAACTTGTGGAAAAAATAGCGTAATTATTCATGAAGCTGCAATCTCACAACAGGAGGATGAAACCTGAGACCTCCACAAATTTGTCACTGATGGAGACAGCAGCAGCAGTAGATGTTCCTCAGTCTTGTTAAAGAAGAAATGTGCTTAGGATCTATATCTGGACCAGAGACAGGAAACTTTATTGAACTATCTTAAGTACTGAAAAAGAGGACAGGACTACACTGATAGCTTGTTTAAGAACAATGTGTTATTTTGTATTTTGTAATGTTTCTTTGTAACTATTTTAAGACTGTTTCCAGTAAAGCTTTGAAACTCATTTGTTGTGATGGAGAGCTCATTCATTTCACTCTGCAAAAAGTCCGGATCAGGGCTTCCACTTGCAGCAACTCTAACAAAGAGAATATGAAGTATATCCTTTCCTTCAAGGCCCCCAAAATGCTCCAGTCTCCTCATTTGAGAGTAGTACAGAGGTATTCCATACCTTTCATGATCCACACTGAAATGGCAGGCAGTAAAGATAAATCTGAACTGGGAAAATGGTGTAACGTGTCACTGTGGGGTTGAGAAAATAATCACGTGCACTCAGTCTGCAGCACCAGCCTTTCAGCTCAGTTCAGACAAATTCCCTTTCACAAAAATTTAGTTTGCCTGAACTATACCTTACAGCAAATTAAACAGCATGAAGTTAAAAAGAGAAGGCGTCAACGCTCCTGCTTTTCACTAGCAGGCTAATAGTAAAGGCTGTGCTTCTAGACATGAAGGGGTTGACTGTCCTCAATAAGCCCTCAGGTACATGCATTGGGGAAAAGAGGCCTTGTTAGCTTTCCCTCCTTATTTATGTCAAACAGTACAATCCAGCCCTGAATCAGGAACTCAATTAGAATTTTCACTAGAGAAGTGGAAAAATTTCTAATTCCCCACATTAATCCTCAAAGGCACTTTATTAAACTTGTTTTTTGGGGGGGTTCCCCTTTGAGAAGCCTTACTTCAAAGTTGTCATCCTCCAACATACACACACCCCAAAAGTAGACAATTGTCACTCAGAGAATGAGGGACAATGCCCTCTCCCAAAAAAGGGGGGGAAAGTTGCTTTGAATGTTTCCACTGCTATCACTGGTAAAGATCTACTTCTGAATAGCCCCCATGGAGAGAGCAGGGGAGCGATTGAGGAGTAGTTGAAAGACGATAACCCTCTGAACAAGGTGTGTGAAGTGCATGTACAGCTGTCAAACACGACAGCGCAAGCTTTCCTCTTGTTCTGATACAATGAGCTATCCAGTGGGAAATGTAATTTTAGAAATAAATCATAGGAGGCCATCAGATTTTAAAGACACTTCCTCTCACCTCCCCCACCCCTCCAGCTTTATCTCCTTTAGAAACGAACTGACAGGCAAGGGTGGGGTAGGGAGGTAATGTATATTTTTCTTGGAGTTTCAAAAGCTTATCTAGATTGATTTTAGGCTCTGTGAAACTTTGATAACAGTCTGCCAGAGCTGACGAGTTTCACAGTGAGGAAACTTGTATAACCAATCAGGGTGTTTTTCCCCCCTTCTCCCTCCCCTCATTCATATTCATCCATAGTTTATATGGATAGAGGGGGAAGTCTTTCTTATAAGCCCATGGAGTAGACATCAAAGCAATCATCGAAAGCTTTGTCAGATTCAGAAAGATTCCTACTCAGTTCATACATGCAACAACTGCTAGATAAAGAGAGGCAACAACTTCTGGCAGGTGAAGGGCAGAATATTTTTAGATATTTAATTTAACAGGTTTGTCATTTCAGAAGCACTTGTATAATTTACAGTGGTACCTCGGGTTAAGAACTTAATTCGTTCCGGAGGTCTGTTCTTAACCTGAAACTGTTCTTAACCAGAGGTACCACTTTAGCTAATGGGGCCTCCCGCTACCGCCATGACACCACCATGTGATTTTTGTTCTCATCCTGGAGCAAAGTTCTTAACCCGAGGCATTATTTCTGGGTTAGCGGCATCTGTAACCTGAAGCGTCTGTAACCTGAAGCAACTGTAACCCAAGGTACCACTGTACTTCTGGAGTTGCCAGAACAAAATGGCCAGTTTTGAGTACAATGGATCTTGATGGGGGGTGGGAAGCATTTCCTGCTCTGCCTCAGATGGAAATATTTCTTTGGCTGACTTTAGATACTGAGATTGCATAACAGAGGAGTGGAATGAGTTCTTCCATCTGACCGTAAGGGTGACCTCTAGAATGAACTGGGTTGTTTACCTGAGATTTGAATCAATCAGATAACCTGTAAAGAGGGAAAAGGTTCTTTTTATCATATGTGGTGATCTTGTAGTAAGGTTAAAGCTTCCTGGGAAATGATATACAGTGGTACCTTGGTTTACAATCATAATCCGTTCCAGAGATCCATTTGTAAACCAAGACAGGTTGTAACCCAAGTCGCACTTTCATCAAAGGGGAAGGGGCCTCCCCCCCCAATTGTTTTCAATCCAAAAAAAAAACAACAACTTCTGGGTTTGACGTGTTTGTAATCCAAAATGTATGCAAACCAGACTGTTTGCAAACCAAGGTACCACTGTATAATAAAATGAAAAAAGATGTTTAAAATAATGTTTGTAAGAATAAAAACAAACAAACACTTGTACAATTCCTTTTGGGAATTATAGGGACACAACTACCCAAACTGTATGGAAATTTATTCATTCATGCGACTACAGTGGCAAGAACGTTACTTGTCCAGAAATGGAAAGGAGAAGTCCCAGCAAAAGAAGAATGGATACAAAAACTTATGGAACATGCAGAAATGGTGAAACTTACCAGAAATATAAGAAATCATGATGACAAGCTTTTTATAAAAGAATGGAAATGGTTTATTGAATATTTACAAATAAACAGTAAACAGATGAAAACATTGGCAGGATTATTGTAATAACCTACAGTTTCATAAGAGTATATATTTAAAGCAGAGGAATAAATGAGCAAATTAATTTAATTCGAATATGCAGAAAATATTAAGAAACAGCAGAAAGAGGGGAAAGGAATTCAAGTTTTGAAATGTTAAAATGATTATAAAATTATTGAAATGTATAAAACTGAAAATCATAAATAAAATATATAAAAGGGATGCCTGATTTTAGTTTTGAGTGCATGGAGGAATGAAGAAGCCCATACTACTGCTCCACCACACTGGGATTCCAGAGTATTCATTTTTTTTAAATGTATATACAGTTATTTAATCTTAAACATAAAACCTGAGTGATTTTAGCACTCATGTGATAAAGAAAAAGGTCCTCTTATGGATCAGTAGCTGGCTAAACAAGAAGCAGAGAATAGGGGTAAATGGATATTTTCCCCAAAGTTCAGTAAGTGGGGTCCTTCAATGAGCTGTATTGGAATGAGGGATGGGAGAGAACTAAGATTCAGTTAGTGTTTAGAGGCAAAATTACCTAAATCTGCATTTCCAAAACAATGCATGAACTGAAACACACCCCTCCTCTGAAATTCGGTGTTCCCCGAATTTTGAAATGCAACTCTCCAGCCAAAGAATATGTACAAAAATGCATTACATCAGGAGAATTTTCCTTGCAAAATTGAGTATATTGGGCAACATTTTGAGCAAAAATGTAAATATTAAGATAAAGGGACCCCTGAACATTAGGTCCAGTCGTGGCCGACTCTGGGGTTGCAGCGCTCATCTTGCTTTATTGGCCAAGGGAGCCGGCGTACAGCTTCTGGGTCATGTGGCCAGCATGACTAAGCCGCTTCTGGTGAACCAGAGCAGTGCACAGAAATGCTGTTTACCTTCCCACCAGAGCGGTACCTATTTATCTACTTGCACTTTGACGTGCTGTTGAATTTTCATGAGAACATAAAATAAAAACGTTGAAGGATGCAGAAATGTGCAGAACTGAATGGAAGATGGGGGGGGGGGCTTTTTATTCCACACCACTTCAGGTGTATCAGTTAATTGGGGCTTCTGTCTTCTTATTAGGTGGCATATTAGAAATTCTACATCAGTGCTACGATATGCTGAGGATAAGAAAGGGTGGGTGTGACTACCAAGAAGGCCCTCTGCCCAGTTCCCTGTAACCTCACTTTTTGCAATGAGGGAACCACCAGAAGGCCCTGGGTGTTGGATCTTAATGTACTGCATAATTAAGACTGCACTCCTACAGACTTACTAGAAAATAATTTCCAGTGGGAGTTACTTCAGAGTAAATGTACATAAGATTATACTATTTAATGTTATTTTGATAATGATGAACATATTCCATGATCTTTGATGCCCACTTTGGGTCCTCAGTACTGGTTGTGTCCAGTGCAAGTAGACTTCTTACTTCAGACTGGCTGTGAAAACTGGTTGTGAGAACTGATCCAGGGCTAGACTCTGGCTCAAATTAAGCCCTGGTCACTTCTATAAATGGTTGGGTTTCTCTTCTCCTGAAATGATGTTGTCTGTTTTAAATCATCTTGTCAAGAAGTTTCCTTTTTTTAATACCATGTTCTCCTCAGGAAGATGCTAAGCACCTGTCAGGGAAACAGAAAAGAGTTAGAGGCTGAAGTTTGCTATTATTTAACTGGATGACTTTTCTAGGTGAGATTGATGGTAATAGCTGCATGACATTACTTCAGCTTTCTAAAAAATTCTTTGCTTTCAAATTGTGTTTTTCAGCTGTTTTGATGGATCTGCTGCTGTAGGAAGCTGTACCTTTTCTTATAGCAAATGGAGATAGTTTTTTCTGGGGCACTTTACCACCTCTTCTGTCATCTTTAAATGCATGCCCCTTTCCTCAAGAATCTGAAATATGTCTTTATTTTATTCTCTCTCTTTTTTATCCCACTTTTTATGAGTTTCTGCCAGTGATGTGCTGACAAAACATCTGGGCTCCTAAGAAGGTTTCCGCGTCACTCAAATAATCACCACAGCAGTTCTCTGAAAGATCTTTAGTAACAGTGTTCCACACATCTGGGATTAGGCAAAGCTTGAGAGATTTGATTTCTGTGCAGCCTAATGTAAACTGAAGTGATAGATCCTTCCCAGACTAATATGTGAATTGCAATGCAATCATCCTTTGTTTGGAAAATCAAAGTTTTAAAGCATACAAAAGTCCTCATGAGAATTTGTCAGCATTTTTTGTGCATTTCTGCTAATTTACAGATTTTTGGATGCAGATTATTTTTGCATTTTATTTTCACAGACATAACACATGTTTGTACATTATTCTTGTAAATATATGGACTTGTATGCAATACAATTCACATTTGCATTGTACCCTAACATAGAAATTTCTATACATGTTTTAGGTTGGAACATGGCAAGGCGAAATCTGGGCAGTCAGCGCACATGTATCCTTAATGAAAGCAGCTTGTGAAATGATGCTCTGGGGAAAAGTTCAGCAACTGGGAACTAGTGCATGTGTGATGGATATCCAGTTTAAACCCGTTTACTAATAATGGATTTAAGCTTCTTTTTGCTCTTTACCCTGCAAATTCTGGTAACTGCTCCTTCATACACACACCCCTGGCCAGGTCTCCTTCTCCATAGTTAACTGGGAACTCTAACAGACACGAGGACTTTCATTGGTATCTTAATAAACACAAAGGCACTCACATATAGATTTCTATTGACTTTAAATATTATTGAGTTTGTGGAGAATAACACCTTAAAACAGGAGTGAGGAACCCATGCTAGGGTTGCCATACGTCCAGAACTTCCCAGACATACCCAGAATACTATAGTCGGAAGCAGTGTATGGGTGAAAGTCAGCAAAAATGACTGGGGAAATCTGGACATATGGCAAGCCATGTCAGCAGTGTCATTTTTGCTGATGGCAGCCCTACCCATGACCCTCCAAAGCTGCTGAACATGAGCTCATGATGGCAGAGGCTGCAGTTGAACAACATCTGCAGGGCCTGCCCTAGAGTGCAGACAGGAACATATGAAGGATCATCATCATCAACTGAGGATCAATTTAATTGGCTTAAAGCATGGCAGGCTCACCCATAAGGCAAGATGAAGCAACCACTCCAGGCAGCAGGATCCAAAGGGCCAGCTGATCTGGCCTCCAAGGAATGCATTGCCCACTGCTGTTTCCACTGCCACAATGACAGTGATGGCTGTGGCTGTTAGGATTGAAGGTTCATGGCTTGATAACACACTAAACATACATAATTAAAAAGGAGGATTTGTTGCAAAAAACACAAAAACCCAAGCAATTATCTCCAGACTGCTCTAGCAAGTCTCTGGCCCCCATCACTCAGTTGACCCTTCTGAGGAGTTTTCCTGTGTCGACAGAAGAGATGGAACCTTCAACCCTTACGTTTCTTATTTTGCTTCCTGTCTAGCAGCCTTCCTATACTCCTACGCCTTGGACTTATTCAGTCAGCTGCAGCACCTTCCTGTTCTGAAAAGCTGTCTCTGTAGCTTTCTGCACCTGTTTGGGCTTCCGGGGAGCTTTGGCTGTGTTCCAGCCTGCTCTTCATTATCAGCCGGCCATCCAAGGTCAGGGGGAGTCGATGCTGGCCACTAGGGGCTCTCTTGTGCTGGCGTGAAAGCCCAGCCTCCCTGTTCCTGACTGCATTCTGCAGCCAGCTGCATGATTACACTTGGAGCTGGTGTGTTCATGACAGTGGCGTGCTTTTTTGAGGTTGACTGCTGCCTCCTTGGCAGCCCTGTCCCATGTCATCTCTACAAAGGCCCCTCAGTGAACAGAAGGCATTGCTGCTCTCCTCCCTAGGGAGGAAATTGGGGGCTGCCCTCTGAGGTCTCCTGGGCTCTGCACCCACCTGGTATGATACAGAGCCCCCTCCCCATGATGGCCTTTGATTCCCACTTCAATCACCAGGTAAGGTTGACTTATTTCCCCTTGTTCCCAATATAGATCTCCAGTCCTGCACTGTTCCTGATGTAGATCATCACTCACACCGCTTCCTCCCTGGTAGTGAGGGTGCCATTTTGTGGCTTGCCTCAGGACTCAAAATGCCTTGGGTGGCCTGGCCCAAGCTGAGGTCGACTGCAAATGAAATCAGAATGAGATGCTTCCTACTCCCTATTGTCGCAAGTTATGGCTTGTGGATCCCTAGGGAAGGCAGAAAGAGCGCCCATCCCTGGAAGGAATGCTTGGTCATCAGAATTTTACATAGGCGGGCCTACGAAAAATAATTGCTTGCTGAGGAGGATCAGGTTTGAATTGCAGCAGCATCATTTGCACAAAATCATTTCCATCTGTTTAAGCTGCTCTGAAGCATTATTTGTGTTTGATACTTCATTACATTTTTTAGTTATAATCCTTTAATAAACAGCAAGCCAAATTGTTGACAGTGCAAAATACTTTTTCTTCCCCCCCGTGAGCATCAAAAAGATAGGCTCGCACAGCAAAAGCCTGTGACACAGCTGAAGTAATGTGCAAATTATAAGTTGCCCTAAACATAAATACTGTCACAAGCATGAGATGAACAAATTTCCTACCAGTTAATTTCTGCTAAGTGAAGAGTCCGATAAATATTCTTATCCTAGCTTTGCTTATCATTTGCTGCCTGTATCTCCTACGTCTGGTGTAAGGCTAAGACTTCACCCTTTATTCCATCTGAAAACTCCGTCACTTCAGATGAACACCCTTATTGTAGAATAGTGGGTAGACATGGCAGACGACACAGCGATGTCTCCAAGCAGCTCTTTATTTTGTAAGCTGGAACAGCAAACTGAACAGCAAACAGCTCAGCTGGCCTGCTTTTATAGGTAGCCGGCTGTCAACATTGTAGCAACAACAACCCAGAGTTTCCCGCCTAAAATAACTGACGTGGACCTGAGTGAAAACTATCTACAGACCTGAGTGAAAACTATCTACAGTATCCCCCTGCTGGCCCAGGGGGAACTTCAGTACATAACACTTATGTGTTACAAGATCAAATAAGGGGGTTGTGGGATAACTGCCCCCAAGCCTACAAGCAACATACCTCGGTGGCCACACATTCAGAGGCTGTGAGAAAAGATCCAATGTGTAGACTAATGAAGGCATACAGAGTTGATCCATGCAAAATTTGGGGGATCTGGTGCCGGTGTAGCAGCAGGGGGAGGGTTAGCCTGTTCAGCCATATGTCCCACAGAAAGCTACTTGTCAAGATTACCCTGATAAAATGATCAGGTAAGGGACTCATTCACTCATGCATGTCTATCATTTAATTTCTCCACAGTATATATGATGACTGGCTGCCATACATGTGGATTGATTCCGCTGCAAAGCATTGCTTTTGAGGTGATGTGGAATGAAAGGTGGTCAGTTCACACATGTGTTTCACCCCTTTATCTATATTCAGGAATTCATACTGGAAACACGAAGGCAAAAAGGAGGAAGGCATAGAGGGACATGCCCCAACCCCCTTTACCTTCTTGAATTGAGTGGGAAGGACTGAAGAAGGCTTCTAGTATGATTTAATCAGGGTCAACAAACCTTTTCAGCAGGGGGCCAGTCCACTGTCCCTCAGACCTTGTGGGCGGCTGGAGTATATTTTTTGGGGAGGGAATGAAAGAATTCCTATGCCCCACAAATAACCCAGAGATACATTTTATATAAAAGGACACATTCTATTCATGTAAAAACACGCTGCTTCCCGGACTGTCCACAGGCCGGATTTAGAAGGCGATTGGGCCGGATCTGGCCCGTGGGCCTTAGTTTGCCTACCCATGATTTAACTGAACATGCTTAGAAGCTTCTTTGCAGGGCTCTCAAAGGTGGTCCTTTGGTGATACAGGTGCCATTTTGATCAGTTCTTTTACTCTTGTGGGAATGAAACCATCAGGTTCTATGACTATTGTGTCAGGAAGACACAGCATTTAAAGTCTTTCTTAGGGTGAAACAGCCCTGGTCCTTTACAAATGCACGACTCTGAAGGTATTCACCTGGTGTTACAAAAATCTAGCAATTTCATCAGCACACAACTCTGTTCTTACCACCTTCTTTTCCAATGTCACCATTTATTTTCCCATATGTGCTGCCTTTTGAAGACGTATTTGTCATGAAGATATACTTTGGGTCTCCAAGGGTTTGCTTAGAGAGAGGATTGTGAAGTTGTCAACCTGAGGATATTGCTGAATCACAACTCTTTTTATCTCAACCAGTGTTGAAGTTCAATAACATATTAAGAGCTACAGGTTCCCCAACCTTAACTGAGGGAAACTGCTAATAGAACGCTTTTGTTCAAGACCTTCTTTCAGATTCAGTGGCCGACTTTGAAGTCACCCATCCATACATCCTTTCATTTATTGCCTTGTGTTCATGCATTGCTATCTCCTGATGGCTCACATAGAAGACCGCACAATCAGAGCTGTGCAGGAATGGCATTTCAAAATTTTCCACTCTATTTGCAGGCATCTAAATTGGCAGAACCAAGTTAGGAAAACAAATTCAGTTAATTTCTCCAGCAGAAAGAGAAATTTTCCAACAATGTATTGGGGATAGGATTTCCCATTAGCAATGCCAATAGCACAGCATCTTTCTTATTTTCCTCCCTCCCTCCCTCCCTGTTTGTGCTTTGACAGAATGGCCACCATTTTGCATTGCTCACAGTGCTCCAGATCTTGTGTTACTCCAGGGCATTGTAAAAAAGGAAATGGTGGCTACGACCAAGAAATGGTGGAGTATGTGTGTGTGTTTGTATGTATATATTTCAAACTGATGTTTTATTGTAATTTTATTAGTGTTAGCTACCCTGAGCCCAGTTTTGGCCAGGGAGGGTGGAGTATAAATAAAATATTATTATTATTATTACTAATACTATTATTATTAGGGTGAGAAAAAGAATAATCTTAGACATTTTTTCATAAGAAATGTCTTCTGTGATATTTAATGTGACTTCCAATTTTACTAGAATATTGTAAAGCCAGTTATCGTTATAGGTTTATACAGCCCTACTCCTGGGGTGGGGCAGGGGACAATAATCTGTTTGTGCATATGGTGGCTTTCCAACCCCTCCCTCTGAAAGTACAAAAAAAGGTCTGGATCATGCTCTGTGATGATAATATGAAAATAATATATTTTGTTGAAAGTGCTTTGCCATCCTCCAGTTCAATGGGGGGGGGGACTTAATGAGTTAAGCATCCTTGAAAACAGCAATTAAATGAAAACATTTAATACTGCTTCATCTAAAACAACCATAACTTATTGGTGGTGACACAGTTGGGCTGAACAACCAGAGATGAAAATGGTGAGTCTGTATTCATAACTTTCATTATAAATAAATCCAAAATTAGTTATTATCTTTGCCCTGATGTTATGCATTGCAGTGTGCAAAACAAAGGTTTCATCATCAAAATCTCTTCAAGTTAAACATTAGTGAAGCTTTAATGGAGATAAAGCAACCTCTCAGATTTTCTAATGGACTTTTTTTTTCTAATCACAGCCCTCTTTATGTATCTTTCATAATGATTTATTTTATAAAGATCTCAGGGATTGCATCATTTTCTATGCGCTGTTCAAGATAAAGCTGTTTGCATCTCATAAAGAAGCATGTGAGAGCAAGCTTGGTCAATTCAATTACTGTAAACTATCTTATGCACATGTAAAAGCTAATTATAAGGGAGCATGAGTAGCTGGATGCAATATAAATAATATCAATGGTACATGTTTTTCCAGCCTGATTCAGTTTAAACACTTAAACGATTAATAACTGAAGAAGGTTCTTTTTAATACCCTGGAGAACGGGGCAACATTGTTTACAGAATTACTTCCTTGAGCTATTTAAAGAATTAAAGCCTGACATCAAAATAATATTGCTTCTCAAATCAAAAGTGCCATCTTTTTTTTTTATTCTACACAGAGTAAAGATCAATTTCCACCTCAAGGTAAAATTATGGTTGAGCAAATCAACTTGCCTTATAATTAGCTCAGTTTCTCAAAACTTTCTAAGAAAACTCTTGGGACAAGTTATTTCACTGAGAGCTCTCAGAGAAATCTGAAAATATTGGCACATATAGGAGTGCTTCACTCCATGCACTTTAACCAGTGCCGGATTTACATATAAGCTAAACAAGCTATAGCTTAGGGCCCCATTCTCTTGGGGCCCCTCCAAAAATTAAAGGGGAAAAAACTGGATGCACGTTTTCAAAATATAAGATAAAAAACAGATAAAATAAAACCTACATACATATAGCAACAGTGTTTTGTGTTGTGTAGGCTCCTGTGGCGTAAGTAATGGGCCCCACCTGCTAGCCTGTTCCCTAAAATATCACTGGTTTGCTCATTTCTATATCATTTACTTTGATAAAATACATATTTTGTTATGTGCAAATGGCTTTAGGTCCATAAATTAGCATATAACATATATTCAACACAAAAAACAGCAACAATTTGTTGTTGACAAAGGACTGCTGGACATATAAAGGGCTTCATGACGTTCAGTAGCTTAGGGCCTCATCAAACCGAAATTGACTTTAACAAACAAGCTCCTGCGAATGAGCAGGAAGAACTAAATGAGGATAGTGGAGACAAGGGCTGGCCCAGGGTGTTTTGCTTCCTGAGGAAAAACAGAAAATGGCACCTACTGACACTGCTCCCACTTCCTCCTCTGCCACCATCTGACGTTGCCTGAGGCAACTGGAGATGGTCTGGTGAAGCTGCAGAACACTGAAGGCAGCAGGGGAGAATAAAGGAGGCTGGAGAGGAGCAGGTGGCCAGGGAAGAAGCAAGGGCAGAGGAAGAGGTGGTAGTGAGGGTGGGCGACAAGCACAAGATGCAGCGAGGGGTGAACCCCTGCCACCCCTCCAGCTGTTCAGAGGCTGCTGCCTGAGGCAACTGCCTCACTAAGCCTCATGGGCCGGACAGCCCACTGGCGTAGACCCAGTTCACCAAACTGTCTCTTAGGAGCAATCAATCAATCAATCAATCAATCAATCAATCAATAAAGTGTCCATGCTTTGAAGGGGATGTCTACAAAGCCTGGGCCGTTGCCTGTCATATCTCCCCACTGCTGTTCCCCCTTCCTACTCTACGTAAATTTGTTCCCGAAAAGACAAACTGTCAATGGGAGCTCATTGTGCCCTGGACACAAATTTTGTATGCTCAGCTCATAACAGATTCAGGTGGGTGATTGAGTTTGCTGTTCTGCACCTGTTCCCCAGGTCTGAGCTTGTTCTCAGTTCCATAATGCACAACAATCATAAGTAAATCTGTAGTTAAATGATACTTTATACATCCGTAATTACCCCTTTGTTTGTTTTTGGTGCATCGGAAATGGTAACCATATCTTTTTCTAAAAGTATCCACTAAACGGAGAGAAGGAGAGGAAATCATTGCCCACCTTTTCAATGGTAAAGTAAGGCGAGTCATACACACACAGCAAGCATTACAGAAATACACCCATAACCAGTCTTCAGGGGCATTTTATTTTCACTCAACCCATATGGCTGAAAGAAGCCATTTATTTCACATACTGAGGTGCTAGGTTGCATGACCACCAAAAGCCTTCCACACTTTATAGCGTACAGTGTAACAGATGAGGGCAAGAAGTGTCTGACCCAGACCTAAGACTATGAAACATGAACTATGTTGGGCATATTATTCCTTCAGAAACTGGCATTATTGATTTCCAGAATAACATCAAAACAGGCTTTTTCCTTCTGCATGATTTTGACCTTTACCTGCTTTCAGAATTGAGGTAATAATCATGGTTCTGCAATTTCTTTTCTATATCATGCATGTCCTTGTGCTGAAATTAATAAGAGTTTTGAAGCCTAGCTAAACTAAATTTTAGACAAACATTCGGAGCATATGAACTGCCATATGTACCCTCTGAGAGCAGCCCCAACCATTTCTAATTAAAATTTTTACTGAGGTGGCTTTTGCTGACACTGCCCTAATGAGAAATGCTCTGTTTTGTTTTCCAAGGAAATTGAATTTTCAGGCATTTAAATTGTTCTGATCCATTTTCCTCTTGGTGTTCTCTTCAGAATTTAGAACCAAAATTTGTTTTTGCTTTTTTTTGAAAAAAAAATTGCTTGGATGCATGTGTCTGTCATCTCCTCAACTGAAGGTGGGTGTAAGATGACCCTAAGATCAGAGACAGTCTCCATCCCCTTGGCCACAGCTTTTTGGTGTTGAGGGAGGACCTCCTCTGTACTATTTTACAAATGGTCCTCAGAGACTGAATTAGAAGGAACAATGCTCTTCATTTTTCTGACCTCACCTTTCATAACTGGTAATGGTTGGGAAACACTCGTTGCAAGGATGTAATTTCACATCATGTTTCACTAGACATGTGATAAAAGAAGGAACTTTTATTTCTGCTCAAACTTTGTCACAAGATCATATGCGGAGTCAAGCTTGAAGGAGAGTGATCCTGGATTGGAATGTCTATCAGAAAAGAAACCAAAAGCGTTGACGGTTGGTCAGCCTCCTTACTGATTTGTTTGCTGCAAAAGGCAGATGTCAGTGGAATTATTTGTGGATTTCAGCATGAAACTGGTGTGTCATTATCCATCTCGCTATGATTTCACATGTCAAATAGTCTTCAACAGTAGTAAAATTGTAGAAAAATACAAGGTGGCATTGGTGCGGAAATTGGAGATATCCATCTTGATCTTCATGCTTTAATATTGAAGAAAGAAGAAACAAATGGTGGATTGCATACAATGGATTGGGTGCAGTTCAGCTAATCTAGCTTCTTCTACATCTTTTTGGTTAGAAGAATAATAAAAAGCATAATTATCAACAATTTGTGAAACTTATGAAATGGCAGAAAGGGACAGATGCCTGTTTGCTTTCCCTACTTCTATACTGACACAAAGAAAGATGAAACCTTCCTCTGTTCTAGGTTCTTTTTATAGTTCTTTTCCTACCACCACCTACTTCATTCTTGGTTTTGCAATCAGATCCTCATCTTAATCTGTGCTTCCAGATTACAGCATGTAGTATATTTTCACTTTCTGATATTTTCATAGTTAAATTCTAGAAGAGTAGCCATGTTTACCTGCTGTGGCAAAAGCAACAATAAAATGAATTGTGGCACGTTAAGACTAGGACATATATTGTGAGCTTCCACAAGCAAGAGTCAGTGTCAACAGATATATGATGTACAGTGATGGCATAGAGGAAAGAATCAGCATTTGATGCCACCCATGTCGATAAAATAAAGCTCACAGACAGACAC
Organism: Podarcis melisellensis; assembly: GCF_964234715.1. NCBI lineage: Eukaryota > Metazoa > Chordata > Lepidosauria > Squamata > Lacertidae > Podarcis > Podarcis melisellensis. Next base: position 70,234,664 of record NC_138539.1, read on the forward strand.
ATTTGTATTAATGTCATTAAAAAAAAAATCAAAAATAAATATTAAGGACCTGTTTTTTCCACTGGCATAGACTCCCCCCCCCCTTTGAATGGTTATTTAATTGGCTTTTCATGTGATTAAAGTCCAGCAAAGACCTTGAGATCTGGATTTCTTGAGCCACTACTTCTGCTACAACTCTTTTAACGCACTGCAGAGGCTCTACTGAAATCTCACAAATGGTTTTGGCCAATGAGGACATTTTCAACAACAGCTTCAGAAAATGAAATCCTTGTAATGAGAAAATTGCAGTTTAAATTGGGCCTTATTTCCAGGGCATTGTGAAGGTTAGAGAAGTGGAAGGATTTTGGAGGCACTGTGGGAATTGTTGAAATTGCAGGCACCATTTCTTGTAAGCTTCATTTTGCAAGAAGAAAATCTTAGTAACCATCTTTAACTCTGGAGAACAGAAATGTATGTGGCCATTTAGTGTTTCTTTTTATGGTGGTTAATTTTCAAGATAAAAAAAAAAATCAGCTTGCACTGTGGGAACTTGCAAACAAAGATTAAATCCTATTTTAGAAAATTCTGCTTTTCCTTTTGTGAAGTTCCTCTGCATTTAGTTGTTAATACTTGGCTTTGTTCATTTTCCATGTGCACTGTTGTCATAATAACAGATGATAATGTTGCCAGGCTCATGCCACAGCTTAACATGCATAAATATGCATGTGATTGCTGCCGCTTGTGTGATTCCGCATATAGAGGCATTGGAATCTTATGCAATAATGCTTCATTGACTCCATAAGGAGTCTCAGGAATAAAGCCGAACGGGACATAGTATTTCAAAATCAGGTTGTCAGGATGCTTCTCCCTGCCAAACAGACTCATCTGAAGGTCCTTAACTGTTATATCAGATTTGCCTTAAGACTTGGAAGGAGGATGAAAAATTTGTTCTTCTGGCTCAGGAAGACCTGAATTCACCCCTGTACAACTTCAAATGTACCAAGCCAGTTGCAGCCCACTTGCTATGTATACTGTGCCTTCTGCCAGATGTATGGCAATCCAGCTGTTATTTGCAGTCCCAGGCAGGTAGAACAAAACTCAAACGCATACAGAGAGACACAAACCATATCAAGCTCTAGATGAGTGTTATGTACTGAGTTGAATAGGATTCAGAATGCAGCAGTCTGACTGGTCCACAGGAGCCACCCAATCCATCTCCAGGTGGAAGTGAATCCGCAACCAGATTGGCCTACAGGTGAATCCCGGAATTAGCCAATCACGTGGGGCCCATTGTTTAAATAATGTATATATAGCAGACATTCTGGGGGGACTTCCATACCTCCTCACCACTATGAGCTGAATAAAGAGCATGAAATCCACTCTTGACTCCAAGTATATTTCATGAGTGACCTACACATTGATGGTGGCTGTAACTGGTCTGTGGGTTCACCATGTGAGAGGTTGTGTAGGCCTGCTCTAAGCTCACCATCTCCAGCCAAGAAAGAAAAATAAGTATGGTACCTTTTCATCTCAAATTGTTACTGTTAAAGAGTGGGGATAATACCAAAAGGGGTTTAATAATACTTAGACATGAATAAGTTGTACTCCTCCCCACCGTCCAAAATGGAAGGACTTGAGAAAAATCTATTGGAAGCTTTTCATTTCCAAATAGATTTCAAATATATATCTGTCACCAGCCTGAACACTGTCTCCGTTTTGTCAACAACAAGAGGGGGGAAGAATCTCCCCAGAAACACAGTATATTGTCAGATGCAGCACATTTCAACAACCATGCTTTTGGAAAGAAAAGACAAGTAAATAACCCCTAATCTCCCACTACTTTGCTTAATTTGTTTCCGCTATCTTGAAACAGGCTATTACTGTGTTTATATATCAAAACATAATGCTTCTTGACTGCATGACAATCTCAAATGGGCTGAACGGCTGGGAGGGATCTGCACAGCTCTGTACACATCTGCCAGAAAGGAAAGAAGTCATGAAGCAGTAATTTGGAACTATCCACATGATTCCCAGCAAAGGATGCGAAAGTCATGAGCATGCTGAGACATTGAGAGGAATGTGACAGACCAGCAATGCAGGCCAGTGCTTTCCCAGAGTGCTAAGTCCGAACTAGGGATACCCAGGTTAAAGTTCTAGCTTAGCTTCAAGGCTTAGAGGACACACCAGTCAGGAATGTAGACAAGAACTTCATTGTCTCACTCTCTGACAAGTACAGTGGTACCTCAGGTTACATACGCTTCAGGTTACTTACGCTTCAGGTTACAGGCTCCGCTCACCCAGAAATAGTGCTTCAGGTTAATAACTTTACTTCAGGATGAGAACAGAAATTGGGCTCCAGCAGCACGGCAGCAGCAGGAGGCCCCATTAGCTAAAGTGATGCTTCAGGTTAAGAACAGTTTCAGGTTAAGTACAGACCTCCGGAACAAATTAAGTACTTAACCTGAGTTACCACTGTACAGGACACAGGAAATTCTTGACAGGATAAAACTGAGTCCAGTGCTACCTTGTGACTAAACGATAGGGATGTTCACAGATTACATTCAATCAGTACTGTTTTTCTAGAAAAAGAGGTGCCGGAACTCACCATGAACCTCACCTTGCTCTCTTAGAATGGCAATGGCGCCCACCTGAGAGGTGCCAGAACTGAGTTTCGGTGAGTTCCAGCTGTAAAAAAGCACTGCATTCAATGCAAGTGCAATCTGTGCACAAGTATGACTACATACAAGCACAGTTATTCACAAGTAACATTCAACATGTGTGATATCTGTGCACACCTACCCTTAAGTCCTGTTGAGGCATCATTCCTTAACATGGAATGACAATATGTTTAGGGTCAAAAGAGTGGTGCACACCAGTCTTGACCCTTGCCCACAGTCCACATCCCTGTCTTTGCCACCTTTGGCCTCCCACGTCCAGCTGAACACACACAGAAGCTTCTCCATGATTGAGAACCCTGCAGTATCCAGATTTGCAAAGGCTAGGGGGCTTCTAAGTGTGTTCAGTCAAAAGTGTTATGAAGGCCCCTTCAGACCTTCTTATTCAGTACAGGGAGGTCAAGGTGCGACACTGGGGGCCCTGTGCGTTTATTTGTATTCCTGCTGGTCAGGCATAATGGTGAAGCAGATATGTTTGGCATGTAATGGAGCAGACATGTGTTTATATGCAGTTCCCAGATTATATCCCAACATGATTTTTCCCACTGAGAAGAACATGCAACACAGAATACAGTAGCCCTTACCTTGTTGCTGTACTGAAGCCTCTTGGTTAACAAACAATAAACATTGGCATATGCATTGTTGTCTATTCTCTGGTAACCTCTAGGTTGGATTATTGCAACACGTTATACTTAGGGCTGCCTCTGAAGATGGTTCAGAAGCTTCAGCTGGTGGAGAATTCAGCAGCCAGGTTGATCAGTGGCAGAAGACGGTTTGAACATATTACTCTGATCCTGGCCCAACTGCACTGGATACCAATTAGTTTCTGGACCCAATTCAAAGTGCTGGTTTTGACCTATAAATCTTGAACGTCTCTGGACCACAATACTTGAAGGACCATATCTCCCCATATAAGCTGTCTGCATTCATCCTCTGAGGCCCTTCTTTGTGTGCATCCTCCAAGTGAGGTCCAGAGGATGGCAACACAAGAACAGGCCTTTTCTGTAGTGACTCCCCGTTTGTGGAATGCTCTCCCCAGGGAGGGTCACCTGGAACCTTCATTATATATATTTTAGGCACCAGGCGAAAACGTTGCTCTTCAACCTGGCCTTTAGCTGATTAATATCCTACAGGCTTTTAAATCTGTCTGTGGGAAGGGGGGGTGTAGTTTTCCTGTTTTGTTTTTAATTATTTACTTGCTTTTATCCTGTATTTTATTCTGTGAACCGCCCTGAGATCTTATGATGAAGGGTGGTTTATAAAACAAACAAACACAAACAAACAAACAAAAAGCAAGCAAGCACTGGTACTTTAAGGGCTCATGCAGACATTTTTTATTGCACATTCATGATAATTTGAGCTCGCAATACTATGGTTAGCCATACGTGATCCTGCTTTCAATACCCTTTGAACTTGCAAAACTTTGCAGGTGGTCATACTGGTGTCCATCCCATAGTTGCCTGCAATGTTTTATATCACCAATGTTCTGGTATATTTTTGTCCCACTTTCGTTGTGCTGGAGCCCCTGTGGACACCAATTAATGTGGTAGCATTGGGGAAAACCTTGCAGAACAAACAGAAGTCCAAAATATCCACCATTAATGCACTCTTACTGGGTCATGAACATGTTACAGAACGCACCTGCAATAAAACATCAGTCTGGAGAGGCCCTTATATATGGAAAACGTAAGTTCTGGTGTGCTTAATGGTGCTGATCTCACATTAAATATGACCTTGCAGACAGACAACATAAATGTTTCATTTAAGTAGACTGCATGGTTCAAGTATCCCTCCTCCTTTCGTTCTCTTGGGTTTCGCCTGTAATTTTCATTACACTTGTATGTGGTGAAAATATGTTCTCAAGGTCGTTATTTATTTCTTTTAGTAGTGCAGCTTTACAGAATTTAGATCACGGCAAGCATCAAATAGAATATTATGGGTCATGGAGTGGGAAACTCAGCAGAAGCTAATTGGGTATGGAGATCATGAGTGTACATATTCATTGCGCATGAACACAACATTGATAACACCTTCAGCACTCATACCTCTTGTAGGATATTCTTGAACATGTTTCCCCACCCGCCCCACAAATTTGCAGCTGAGAAACACTGAGGCATAACAAAAAGTAACTGTGGGGTAGGTCCATATCTCAGAGGTAGGGATGTTGGAGAATTCCATCAGAAATGGAAATAGGAGCAAAAATTGACATAACTCACATGTTCATTGGCAGTCAGAAACAGAAATCTCGCAAGCTCATAAGAGCAGTGTTCACTATCAATGGTTTTTAAGTTATTAAATTCTTAGCAAATAGTTACATTGTTTTCTGCATTATTTTGGTCTTTCCCTTCCATTGAAATGCACTGAAATGAATTACATTAGTTTCGGCCATAGCAGATAGTGTGATGAACAATGTGGGTTCTAGTGGAAGCTGAACTGCAGCAGAATGAAAACAGTGCTGATTTTGATGAACATAGGAAAGGCCAGAAATTGCTGCCTCCTTACTCAGTGGCACAGCTCATGTTTTTTGTACAGTCAGTCCCAGGAGGTTCAATGCAGTTAAAAGACTTATGGACTCAATAATGACATGGAAAATCGCTGCTTTAGACCTTGGGCTGCCACAGCCTGACTGGGATGTTTGTCGTGATCTCTAAAAGAAATAAATAATGTTGTCCTTGAGAACATATTTTCCCCACATACAACTGTAATGAAAATTACAGGCAAAACCCAAGAGAACAAAAGGAGGAGGGATACTTGAACGATGCAGTGTATTTAAATGAAACATTTATGTTGTCTGCCTGCAAGGTCATATTTAATACAGGGCTAGAAGTAGAAATAGCCAGACTTTAGGCCTAGTCCCATGTCACCTTCCTATCCTTGAGGTAATGAGCTTACCAGCTTTTCACCAGTCTGTCAAAAATAACTGTTCCAAGCTTGATAGATCTTCAAAATGGCAGGTTTGGGGGGGGAGGGAAATAAAGGCCTCAACACAGCTCAGAGTCATGACTATGGTTGCAATTTCATGCTGACTTAGCTTGACAACCATATGTCAGGAGTGCTCTGATGGTGTTTCCTGCTTGGCAGGGGGTTGGACTCAATGGCCCTTGTGGTCTCTTCCAACTCTATGATTCTATGATTCTATGGAAGTGGGCCCTACTGGAAATAGTGGAACTTAATTCTCAATGAAAGCAATTGCATTAAGGTTAGATGTAAATAACTTATTGCATTACTTTAAGTGGGACATAATCATTACTAACTTTACTTAGATTGGGAACAGACAATAGGAGTACAGCTGGCAGAAATTATTCCAGAAAATGTCAGGGTCTACTAAATAAAGAAACTGCTTCCTTACAAATGGAAAGTGGAAAATGTTATCATAAAGCATTTCAACAATAATAATAAAAACAGTTGTTTTAAACACATTTTCTAATAAAAAAATCAAGGGTAAGACACTTCTTTTGCATTTCATTTGCTACTTAAAAAAACACACCAAAATATGATAAATTGAACATTAAGATGATGAATTCTATCTGGCATCAAGCAGTTGAAGAGTACGTTCTAATTAAAATTTTCTGGAAAGACAACTACATTATCCTTCTATTAAAGATTAATGTCCTTGATAATCCTGGTGGTTTAGTATTCTGCAGTAAATTATTAAGATACTTGAAAAGTGATTTGATGTAAAGCTTCCAAATGGGGAAAAAAAGTCACCACAACTTAATGACAGGAAAACAGTGTTTACACTTTTTAATATGCTGATTGCATTGTCAAAACTAAGGGCAGTAAACAACTTTAATGGAAACTCACTTGTTCCATTGTGTGCTCGACAGAATGAGCAAGTGTGAAATTGGGTTTTCCCCCCTTTCCATCTCCATTTTTTCATCTGCAAGTAACACATAAGATGAACCCACATTTTAGTTTTCCTACGTGCTACTCAGATGCCATACAATCTCCTGAAGAAGTCAAAAACAGGAATAAGTTATCGTGGATCCAACATACAAAAAAGAGTGAGCAAGAGAGCTCCTTCACCCTCTTGTCCCATTGCACTCAAAAGGGTTCTTTGAGATTAAATCCTCATGTTAGCCTTGTACTTAGGTTTGCAAACACAGTGTGTGGACCTACTGTATAAAGAGAAAAAGTCACACAATATAGAACTAGGAATGTAAGAACAGAGGAAGCTTCCTTACACCAAGCCATAGCACATGGTATGGGGTGTTAGGGAAGGGATAGTACCTCTGGAGGTGGAAACATCATGCTCCTTTTTAGGGTAGTTTGTTCACTGTTGGCCCCCACCCTGCACTCAGCTCTCACCTGTGGCTCCTAGAAGCTGTTCATGTGACAACGGCCACACCTTGGGAAATAGGTTTTGACTGGCTAGCTAAGCCAGGTGAGGGTACCCAATGGGTCTCAAACCCTCAGTGAGTTAGGGACTTCCCCTGCATGCAAAGACAGGCCCCAGTGAGTTGTCCGGAAAGGACCAGTTGTGGGTCCAATGGTCAAGAACGCAGTTTCTGGATCTGCTGTAGAGGAAAGTGGCCCATCAACCTGTGAAGGTAGGCCATCTAGAAGAAGGAAAACTCTGATCCTAAACCTCCCCTGCCTTGTGGGATATCTTCAGGGGAGGAGAAGAAGCTAAGGAGTAAACCCTACACAAATCTGAAGTGGAGTCCTTAAGGTGGTTGGATGATGCCTTGTATTCCTCCTTCTGGCAACTCCTGCAGGAAGCTGGTGTCAAAAGCATTGTTCTGCTTTCCTTTGGACCACATTAGTGAGGCCGAGAGGTGGGGTTTTGTCACCAGGGCAGCTCAGGACCTCCACACACATTGGCCAGGTTTGTGCCCCAGGGAGGTCACTTTGGTGTTGCTAACACAGTGGTGTGACTTCACCCTCAGAGGCACACTCCATTGTCTCTCAAGACAGATGGATACCAACAATCAGCAAGAACAGTTGCTGCATCTGAGTTGATGCTGCATACTGGTACAGAAAAAGGGAGGAATGAGGAGGTTGGTTTGGCCTGATTCCCATCACCACTGTGCTGGTCCTGAGGTTAACCGCGCGGCGAACTCCGAGTCCAGTCCGAGGTTGAGGGTTCGGTATGGAGGCTGTCCGTCAAAGCTGAAGCGGGTCCAAGGCAGGGAGTCGGGTGAGGTTGGGAACTCTGGCAGAAGAGCAGGACAGGGGGCAGGCAGGAACAGGCTACCAACAATGTTGCTCCCACAACCTGGGACTGGGGCTGGCTGGCTTTTATCTGCCCTGAGGCATAGGGCGGCTCCGGTCCACAGGTGCCTCGCTTCTCCTGGCCTGAAGGTGAGCACTCCTCCTGCGGGAACTTAGTTCCCTCTGCCTCTCTGCCCTGAGCCTCTGCAGCTCAGGAGAGGCTGGAGGGTTACCGGACCAGAGGCAACCTCAGCTTCCCCTGATGGGGCTGAGAGTGGAGCACCTGCAGGCAATGGGTCCTCCATTACCTCAGGAGCCAGAGCAGACTCAGCTGGTGCCTGCACCTGAGGATCCAGCATAGGTGAGGACCCTTCAGGCTCAAGCCCCAGCCCCGGCTCAGCTGGTTCTGGAGGTGGGGACTCCTGTGCAGGCTGGGATTCCTCAGGTTCAGCCTCCGAGTCCGAATCCCAGGCCATCACAACTTCATTGGAAACCCTACATGCATATAAGTGGGCTCCTTCATAATGATGGCAGGGAAGGCATAGCTGGTGTACATGGCATTCCCACACTTTCCCACTGGAACTTTCATAGGGCTCCTGGGAGCTGCTGTTGTGTGGTGGGAGCTTAATAAAGAATTCTTGGTACTTTAAACTCATGTGTGGAGAACCTTTGGTTCTCTAGATGTTGCCGAATTGTAACTCCCAACATCCTTGACCACTGTCCATGCATGTTAGGGCTGATGGGACTTATACGCGGGTGGCGCTGTGGGTTAAACTACAGAGCCTAAGACTTGTCAATCAGAAGCTCAGTGGTTCAAATCCCCATGATGGGGTGAGCTCCTGTTGCTCGGTCCCTGCTCCTGCCAACCTAGCAGTTCGAAAGCACATCAGAGTACAAGTAGATAAATAGGTACTGCTCCGGCAGGAAGGTAAACGGCGTTTCCATGAGCTGCTCTGGTTCGCCAGAAGTGGCTTAGTCATGCTGGCCACATGACTGTGTACGCTGGCTCCCTCGGCCAATAAAGCAAGATGAGCGCCTCAACCCCAGAGTCGGCCACGACTGGACCTAATGGTCAGGGGTCCCTTTACCTTTTTAACATCTGGCAGTCCAAAGGATCTCCACTCCTGCTTTAACTAATTAAAGTTCCTAGGCTTCTCAGGGAGAAGATGGGATAGTTAAAAGGTTATGAACTTCATAAACATGTACGGTACAGCTATCCCTCTAACAGACATCTTTCTCATGGTAATTAATGGCTGTTAAATGAGTTTCAGCCCATCTTGCTTGTAGGATTATCGCAGTAGGATAATCCATCTTGCTTGTAGGATTATCGCAGTGTTTCCCGTAGATGGGTCTCCAGATGTTTTTGGACTACAACTCCCATCATCCCAAGCTAGTGGTGGTCAGGGATGATGGAAATTGCAGTAGAAAAACAGCTGGAGATTTGGAAAACACTGGATTATTGGGTGGGATTCAGTTAATGAGCAGCACCAATTGGAGCCCACACAAGAACTTGCACAAGCACAATGGAAATTCCCCCTTTCCTCCCCATGTGCACCCCCTGAGCATGTGCCTCAATTGTTTCTGATGGGGCCAGGAGATCCCCTGGAAAAGCCCATGGGGGAAAGAGAGGGGACATAGTTCCATCATGCAAGCAGAATTGCTTGTGCTGATTGAGGGATCTGCTTAACACTACATTGAATTTCTCCCATTATATTTAGGCTGGATATGAGTGGCTAAAGTTAAGGTGGTTGATACAAAGTTTTGAACATGTGTTATACTTTTTATCAGATTTTAGTATATATAATCTTTATTCTGAATGTAGGAACCCAAGCCTTACAAATTTAAATAAATAATCTATTATCACATCAGGCAATTGCTCGTCTATAGGAAGCAAGCTCAGAGGTGATAAGCTTATCACGTGCTTCCTTCGATCTAATGGAACATGTAAACTCACACACCATGCTACCAAAATGAATTAGAGTGCCATGGATGAACTCTGTTCACCCTTGGTAATTGTGCAGAAAAAATTCTATTATGCGCATCTCCTACCCAGTGGAAATTTAAGAATGGAATATGCTAATAGGGAGACAGAGAGTGATGGGAGATATTTGGGAAATGTATGCTCAACCAGAATACCAATTAATGACTAACAAAGGTAAAGTTGATTCTGGGGAAAGAGTGAAAAAAGAAGAAGTAATGTAACAGTTGGAGAGAAAACAGGAAGAGAATGGCTGGCATTTTGTGTTGTTCTTGTGAATCCTGCCAACGTGATCCTGTAGAATGCCAGCTTCAACACACACAAAAATTGTGTGCATGCCTTTGTCACTTGGGAAGAAAGGGTTTGAAGTGTTGTGTGTTATGCTAAAGTTGATGAAAGGAGGTCATCACTGAAGGTTTGGGGTGAGGTTATTAATTTGTAACACCAAGCACTACAGTTTTGAAAGCATTATTCTCTTTGCATTCTTAAAGATGTCTCTTGGTGATGACTCCTTTTTCTGACTTTTTGAGAACCAAAATATATGACAATCTATCTATAGTATCTCTCTATTCATCTATCTATTAATTATACAACTAAGTTGCATTATGCTAGCAAAAGGAATGTCGAAACAAATTAGATGTATTGTGGAAGGAAAACCCAAATAACAGAAACAAGAAATAACTAGACATTTAAAGCTAAGATTTCCAAATCCTCATGGATCATTTAGTCTCCAGTCATTGGAAAATATATTTTGAAGTGGGCAGTACATGCAGTGAGCCAGCTGACAGCTCAAAGCTTTTTCCGGCAGTGATAATCACAGAAATCACTTATCATGACCCTTTCTCTTATCATTTGCATCTTTGATTTTTTAAGTAGTTAATAGCTTCCCTCTCCCTTACCCCCCCATCTCTGTGTGTATGTTTGTGTGTGTGTGTGTGTGTGTGTGTGTGTGTGTGTGATTTTCCAATGGGATTATGTCACATTAGCCTTGGGGCGAAACTGTAATCAGGATGAAGCACCTTCCCCTTGAAAATTTCGACAGAATATTCTTTCCTTTTGATAGTTTACAAATGCAATTTCTTTTCTCATTAATTGGAGAACAGTAGAAGGAAAACTAGAATTGTTTGTTGGAAATCCTGGAAGCCAAGACCCCAATTTGGGACAAGTACTCTTTGGTGAGAGAACCCCAGCTGAGAGTTAGCACAACAAAATATGCAGCAAAGAAAATGTGGAAATATAGGCTACAAAACTTTTAAAGGTAACTTTCCAGTAAATTCCAAAATATCCCACTTCCCTAGCACACAGATAGAAAAAATGTTTGGTAAGTTATAAACTGGTTTACTTACAAAACTCTTCAAAGATCAGATTCATGTGCTCTTCCACACAACAGTAAAAAAAGAAAGAAAGATGCACAGGCAGTAAAAGATTGCTTGGTAACAAAATGGTTAAAGTTCGTAAAGTATTAGTATAGCAAAATGTTAGCTTCAGACTCCATTCTTGTCTGAAACAAAAGAGGTTGGTTGCAGCAATGCAACTGGAGAGAGCAGCTTAGAGCTCTTCACACACCGAATTCACACGCAGACTGATTAGGACAAAAGGCTTGGTTGCTCATTTGCTCCCAAGCTGAGGGGAAGTGACATAGGTTAAGCCTAGCAGGACAGTTTACTCTGTGGCATTAACCCATTCATGTATTAATTAGACTCAAGTATGATGGCTATGTGAGGCTTGTTACCCTACAGTTCTGGGTACAGCACTAAGCACAGAAAATGGATACAGCGGCCAAAGAAGAATCTTCTACAATGTGTCATGGGGGTGGTAGAGAGAAAGCTTTGTGATTTGAGAATTGTGACGTGTCCCTACACATATGATCACATGGAGAAATTCATTTGTAATCCAAACCAACCAACCAACCAGATAGATGATAGGTAGATGACAGACGGATGGATAGATGATGATAGATAGATATAGATAGATAGATAGATAGATAGATAGATAGATAGATAGATGATAGATAGATAGATAGATAGATGATAGATATAGATAGATAGATGATAGAGATGATAGATGATAGATAGAGAGATAGAGAGATAGATGATAGATAGATAGATGATAGATAGATAGATAGATAGATAGATATAGATGATAGATAGATAGATATAGATAGATAGATGATACATAGGTACACCTCCGTCTAACAAGAAGCCAAAAGAAGCCTGTCTTATGGTTTTCCTATCATTATATTTCAGTTATGGTACTCCATTAAAATATTTTTTCCATTTAGGATTTCCAGCAAAACTTTGATTTCCCAAAGACTCTATTCTTGAATTTATTGATTCAACCTTAGTAATATTAACAGGTTCACACTTTTTAAATAGCTTCCACTGTAGCATTATGATTACTGTAATGTAAGAAATTGCTTACCCTAGGGGTTACTCAAAAACTTCTTAACACTCCTTTCTTCTTGGCAGTTTGTAGGCTGTTCTCAGTATTTTCCATTCGATTCTCTCCCTGCAAGCTCAGGGCGAGATTTTGCTTTTTGACATATAAAGAGGTATCTCTCTGCATGCTGAGGCCTACTTGGAGTTTAACAATCCAGTGTGACGTGGCACACATTACACCTGGGAGATTATTCTGAACAAAGCTTTGCACTTCTCTTGGTATCAAATGGGGGAAAAAGAAAAGAAAAGATGGGCTCACAGAGATTAACTTGATGATAGCGATCAGTTCACTGAAAATTACCTAAAGAAACAAATTTCACTCCCCATTAGCCTTGGTATAGGCAGGCAGAAGAGACAGACAGTATATTTACAGTAATTCTTCTCTTCAGATGATATTTTACAAAAGCGGTTCTCCTCAGTTATTCCGCCATTATGCACTCTATGTAGTACATCACACCAGCTAATTTTATTTCTAGGTCAAAGAGAAACTGGGTTTTTATAGATGACTGTGTTTGATGCAAAGGAAAAGTTTTCTTGCTAATATTGGGGGCGGGGGAGTCTTTCAGGGATCTCATATAAAGAATTTGCTCTCCACCCCACCCACCCCCCGCTGCAAGATGGATGCAGACAAGCAAACGGGGACAGAATCCAAACAAAGCTGAGATTATATTAGTTAAAAGGATATGCAATTTGAAACAAGGTATCATCTTAGCTCATAATAGCCTGGGGCAGAGGTGGATTTAAGGCAGCACAACCACTTCACCCACAAAGGCAACTGAGCAGAGGGGGCACATTTCCCGCTGCTTCCCAAAGCAAAGTATGCACTTGCTTCGAGAAGGAGGTGTGAGGACTCTGATGGGTTCCTCCTGCCTCCTTCCCAAAGCTTAGTTGGCACTTGTCCAGCTTTATGAAGGAGACGGGAGAGATCTAGGACCTTGCCAGAGCCCTCATGCCTCCTTCTCAAAGCCCAGCACCTCGCTTAACCAGCTTGAGGGAGGTGACATGAGGGTGGAGGGGCATCAGATTTTGGCCTCACACAGAGTGCTATGTTACCAAGGTCTGCCGCTGCATGGAACAAGGGAGGATCTACAGCCCTCCATATGTTGTTGGACTCCAACTCCCATTAACCCAGCCAACATGGTCAATGGTCAGTGAGGATGACAGCTGTTGTATAGCAACTGCTGAACAGCCACATTTTGCTAAAATTGTCCAAAGGTATATTTCTTTATTTCAAGGAGTTCAAGACAGCATATGTGGTTCTCCTGTCTCACTTTTCCCCTTCATTTTGTCCCTGTAAGCTGCCTGGGAGGCTGTCTGATCATCATTTGTAGGCCTCTTTGGACTTATCTGAGGGAGAGTGATGGATAAAAGGCTATCATCTACACACTGGTCCATTAGCTTCACAGCCTTGGAGTGTTTCATGATCTGCAGCTGTGACTGGTTTGCAGCTGTGGCCTAGAGTACTTTATACCCATTCAGCGTGGGATTTCAATATGGTTCAATATTGATAAAGAATCCAGGGGAAACTGCCATGTGGGTCCCCTGAACGTGCATTATAGCTCTTACACAAAAGCATAAGGACCATATTTTATATCAGTAACTTGTACAGTGGTACCTCAGGTTACATACGCTTCAGGTTACAGACTCCGCTAACTCAGAAATAATGCTTTAGGTTAAGAACTTTGCTTCAGAATGAGAACAGAAATCATGCTCCGGCGGCACAGCGACAGCAGGAAGCCCCATTAGCTAAAGTGGTGCTTCAGGTTAAGAACAGTTTCAGGTTAAGAACGGACCTCCGGAACGAATTAAGTACTTCACCTGAGGTACCACTGTAGTGAAGTTTCAGTCATTTGAATCCACGTGGAATTCACAGAACCACTGCAAAAAAGAGGGGGGAAAGGTTTCTGTGGTCTGGGAAATCATATTCATATTCCAGTGCATCCATCAGCATGCCTCTTCACCACAAAGCTCCAGTCTGGAGAACTTGAGCGGAATGGGCTCCTAAGATGGCAGATGATGTGTACAATCTGTGGGGAGCACCATTTGGGACCTGCAGAGATTTAGACACCTCCAGAAGTGATTTGAACTGTGATCCTCATCTCTTCAAGGCCCCTTGAGGGACTTCAAGTAACATGTGAGAATCAGACATGACCATTCCTTGGTTGTGGCTTGTGTCCCACCTACCCACTCCTCCTCCTCTTCTTCCTCCTCCTCCTTCTTCCCTGTCAAGGGCAGAAAACATATCAGTGCCAAAACAATTAAAATTTCTAAAGCAGTTTAATACAGCCTTCTAAAAATAGTTAATAACTTCTCCTAAAAGTTAATAGTGAGGGAGACTGGCTAGGGAGAGCATTCCCCAAATAGAGGACTATCAGAAGTCAAGCACCTTAGGTGGAACGTTCAGCTAGACTGGTCTTCCTCTAGATCTGGATATGAATGCTCATGCTTATCAAATCACCATGGAGGGTACTCAACAGGTTCCCAGGATCCTAGTGTCAGGAAATAATTAAATTCTTCAAAGTTGTCTACTTCTCCAGATTACGAATGTAAAGGCATCATAGATAGATAGAACATTAAGCTGAGTGAAGTTTCCTTATAGATCTGGGCTTTGCATTTAATTCATGCACAGACATCAAAGAAACTAAGATGAAAAGGAGAGTTAAGACACATAGAATTTATATATATATATATATATATATATATATATATATATATATTCACATCTTTAAGAAATGAACAAAAAAAGTTAATAGCACTTGTATTACCTTTAGTAAGTGAATGTAAAATCCTGTGTAATATTCAAAAAGAAGTCTATACACAGGGAGAACAGTACAAAAAAGTTTTTAATCTCTTTGCCTTACAAGAAATTGCTTTTCCATACTGAAGTACTATCAGCTACTTTTCACCTTGAGTTAATTTTTTTTAACTCCTTTTTTATTATTCCATTGCAATGGTTATTGCAGGTCCTCTGAAAGAAACAAGGGCAACTAGGAGATCATGCTCTTTGTCATATGGGAAACCAGTACACAGAAATTGTAAATTAAATTACTTTTATATGTGGTAAGAGTATGTTTACAAGATACATGGTCAGTTTTGAGTATGCATTGATTCCTGATTCCATTCACTTCAAATGTCAGCCTATATGTGATAAGATGCGATGAAACAACCTGAAAAAATATGTGTGTGTGTGAATGGTTTCATAGGACATGTCTGTATGACAGCTTCTCATATCTGCATTTGATTTCCCTTTCCAAAACTGCAAATGCCGGTCCCAAGACTCTGGCTCCTGGGACCCTCAAAATAAAATCTGGAAAAAAAATTGGTGAAGCAGCAAACGTTTATTGAATACAGATATGTCCTTGCAAGCGCGGGTGTCAAAAGTAGGCACACCCCAATTCAGCAAAACACAAGCTTATATTACCTATCTCCAAGCACAGGTTCCCTCCCCTGCCCCCATTGGCAGGAGGCGTGCAAGGGCTACAGCCTATCATGACTGCCTAATAAAAATACTATAATCTCCACCCTTGTTGACATCTCCCATCACTCTGAATTCTGACATCTACCATCCATGTTTACCATTGTCCTTATTTGGTCAAAGCCCTCATGCATTTGTCTATTGATGTAAGCAGTATAGCCATATTCTAACCACCAGAGCCTGACGTGCTCTGGTCCATGGGGTCACGAAGAGTCAGACACGACTAAACGACTAAACGACAACAACCACCAGTTGTTCTGGTTTCATGTGTTAACCACTAATTGTTCCAGTTACAAGCCTAAGCGAGTTCTATATCTTTTGAAGCCGAGTGGACAGAGCCACATCCTGACCACCAATAGTTGTTTCAGTCACTGGTGTGAGCGGGTCCTGTGTCTACTGGTGTCTATGAATAAACAATATTCCAACCACAAGCTATTCTAATTAAGAGCATTCTAGCCCCAGACTATTCTAAATATGAGTATAAGCCAGCTGGAGGCATTTGTGGTTACCTATCAGTTGTAGCTTCAGCAAGTTGCAGCATTGTATTTCTGAAAAAGCAACAGTTCCATTATTCTTAAAGCAACTATTTTTATTATTCCTTACACCCCAGACCCCTTCACCTCCCCAAAAAATATTGGGGGAGCTTCTCCCCCCTAAAAAAATGACTGTGCTGAGCCACCCCAGCCTCCTTCTGCACCACTGCATGGGAGTGCAGATAAGCACTCAATTACCCACACACCTTCGTCTCTCCCAGGGCACCCTCAGTCCTCAACTCACCTCCCCTCTGCCCTGGCCTGGAACCAGAACCCTGTGAGTCCCCCAGAGAAAAAATGGCTAAGGAGAAGAAATGGCTAAGGAGAATCATAGAATCATAGAATCATAGAGTTGGAAGAGACCACAAGGGCCAACGAGTCCAACCCCCTGCCAAGTAGGAAATGGCTAAGGAGAAGAAATGGCTAAGGAGAAGAAATGGCTAAGAAATAAATCCCACATGAATCTGGAGTGGAGTCCCTAAGACGGTTAGATGGCATCTTTTACACTTCCTTCTGACACCTCCTGCAGCCAATCTGGTGCCAAAAATTTTGCTCTGCTTCCTTTGGACCACATCAGTGAGGTTAAGAGGGATGGATGGGTTGTTGTCTGAGCAGCCCAGAAGCTCCATACATAGTGCCCAGGCTCGCACATTGGGGAGGTCACCAGTGCTGCTAACACAGCCAAAATACCATGGGAGGAGGCAGTTACAAGTCTCTGCAACCACAGCAGATACTGTGATTCTCCACGACTTGAGAAACAAAAGTCTGTCTGCCTGAGAACTTGCAAAATTAAACCTGAAGCACATGCAAGCTGGTTGCCTTGCTGGAAGAGAAAGTATCACCAATTGAAGCTTGACTATCCACACTTGCGTTAACAGGCAAAAAGTGGAATTTCTCAATGGAACCGAGTCAGCTGTGCTGACTCAGAAGTATGATAAGAAAGGAAATATTGTGAGGGAGGATACAGTGATGATTGGTCTCACTCCCTGGGGTTTTCCTGCTTAGTCAGGTGTATTATAGTCAGTGATGGATTGATTCCTAGTGCACAACCATAACAGTGTCGTCCATACATGGATCATGGCACTTCTCCCCTAGGTTCTGCAAGATCTTTGAAGCATAGTTTACACAAGAGAGTCAGAACATATGTTGCACACAGGCGGGGGGGGGGGGCTCACTATTTTTTTGGAACATAGGCTGCTTATTTGACTTACCTGATGATGGGTGCATTTTTAAAAGACATCTATCTCAAAAGCAAGTCTATCCTGTAGACTGGAGCAGTTTAATCACCATGCTTAGAGCATGGTTTTGAATCTGAGCCACTGTCAAAAGAAATGAGTCTTCAAAATATTTTAGCTCCAACCCTATCCTATGGAAGACTCAATAATTTTATTAATATGGATTCCAATGGAATATTCTAGACTTCAATAGGCTGGTCTTATCCAGATTGTGCACTTTACCAGAATGTGCAAAACTCATCTTGGTTCAAAAGATATATAAAAATGCAGAAAAAATACATATATTAGGATAAAATACTTTAGAAATGCATACACTATGATAAAATATGTATTTAAATGTCTTTTGTGACAAAATATATTTTAAAATGTTTTAAATATTTAAATATATTTAAATTTTGCATGCACACACACATATTTATTCACAAACTGATGCAAAAAAAACAAGATGGAATGGATTTATGAATGAACACAGTTCAAATTGACACAGGCTAGAAATAAACTAGTATATCCCTAGCCTCCTCTTTTCATAGTTCTTGTCATATTTTATTTTATTTTACTTGGGTTCTTCTATGAGAAGTCTGAGGAGGGAAATCTATTTCAACGGTAATGATCAACTGTAAAATTCCCTGATCAATCCACTTCACACACCAAGCTCTTAGTGCACACATTTGGATAAAGATCCTTTAAATGGCGCATGGCTTGCTCAGCCATGCAATTAATGAAGGGTAATGGGCCTCAATTTGTTTTCAGACAGCTCTGATTTTCTTTGAAACATGAATGGCCTTATGTCATCCTGCAGCAAACAGCAGAGATGAAGGTTAGGTCTCTCTCCCCAGATTGCAAAGCAAATGGGAATATAAAGACAAGACATTTGGGGCTCTTTTAAAGCTTCTTTTGAAGACAACTTATTTTGATCGCAACGAGCTGTCACAGTGGCAGTCTATTACAAATATCCCTCAAAGAATTTCAGACATGAAATAGAGCATTTAATGGAAGCATTATTGTCCACCCAAAGACGACTGCTTCTTCTTGTTTGGCTTGCTTGGCACACATTTCCTCACAGTAACAAATGTGCTTCTCTGATCATCTACAGCAAGAAGCATCCCTGATATATTTTCTCTCTTGGGCTGATAGAGCGCAAGCGGAAGGGAACCAAATCCTTCTTAAAAGACAGGGTGCATTCATGCTTCAGAAATAGTAGATCTACTATTTTTAGTTCGTTGCATTGTGATCCTAACCTCCCAGATCAGCTAGACGGAATGGATGAAGATGAGGTAAAGAGAAGACTTGCCATCTATTGTAGAGATCCTTGCTGTGGCCACAAATATACCATATTTTTTGCTCTATAAGATGCATCAGACCATAAGACACACCTAGTTTTTGGAGGAGGAAAACAAGAAAAAAAATATTCTGAATCTCAGAAGCCAGAACAACAAGAGGGATCGCTGTGCAGCGAAAGGGATAGCTTCTGGCTTCTGGGATAGCTGCACAGCCTGCATTCGCTCCATAAGATGCGCACACATTTCCCCTTACTTTTTAGGAGGGAAAAAGTGAGTCTTATAGAGCAAAAAATATTGTAGATATTCTGTTACCTCTGTATCCAACAGTGGTAGTCACTGTTCTTCTGGGGGTAGAGAAGTCTAGTAACTGCTAGATCCCAAGCCCCTAAGAGGCCCTAAGATTGGACCTATTACCTACACCAGACTAGAGCTGTTGAGGGTAACCCTATGGCAAAATCTTCCAGGACAAGCAGTCTGGATGCAGCAGATCTCTGGCTTGGTCATCTGATTCCTGGCTCAGCCAGAGTTAAGTCCTGAACGCCACCTCAGGTGATACGCCAATGTAACTTGTTCTTCCCAGCTCAGCTGGGGCTCAGCCAACTGAACTGAAGCTGGCTGAAACAAGGCCAGTATATGTTTCAGAAGGAGATTCCCACAAAGTTCAAGACGTGTTGAGCAGTGGAGGCTGGTCCATTATGACAAATGGGGCAATACTCTGCCAACCTTAGTCAGCCCTTAGCTACCTTCCCTCCTTACTGACAAACATTCAGGGGGATAACACTGCCTTGCAGATTCCTCCTCTTTAGTTTCAGTGTTGCCCTTGGTGATAAAAGTAGAATTAGTTGGCTCTGTCTGTCATTGGCCCTAACTCTATCTGTTGTTGACCTCCCTATCTTTTGCTCTGCCAGTCCTAAGAGCACTGGTGCCAACTTGAAATTAAATATAAATATAAATTAAAAAATATTTGTACCCCACCCATCTGACTGGTTTACCCCAGCCACTTTGGGAAGCTTCCAATGTAGCCTTATTGGAATTCACCGATTGGGTCTGCGTTGCTCCAGGACAGGAGGAAGGAAGTCAAATGACAGCTGAGGTTGATTCAAAGAAAGAGTTTATTCTGCTCTCCGGATAGCAGAAGGCACTTGTGTGATCAAGTCCACAGCAAGTCCAAAGAAATGACAGGTTTCATGCAGTTTATATATCCTCCAGGCACCCTCTCACTCCTCCCCTAGGAGCCCAACCACGTCGTCCTACGTACACAGGTTGACATCACATATGTTCCTGCTCTGGTACTCTCAACCATAAAATGATCTTCCTTCCTGTACTTCTGACCATAAAAGTATCTTCCTCTTCCTACTCTTATCTGGGGGGGACGTCATAATCTCCGGGAACACACTTTTGGCATTTTTCCCGGACATTGGTCTTGTGCGTATTTTGTGGTTGGCACAGAAAGTTCTGACGTGTTTTCGTTGTTCCCTGGGGAGCCAAGGCCATGCCTTGCCTGTCCTGATAAAGGACAGAACTGTTTATGCAGTTGTGTCCTTATTAGGGTTTTGCTCAACAGTTCAAGTTTTACACATTTAAAAGTGCTCTCTTTTGAAAGAACAAAAGGGGGGGTTGAGTCAGTTTTTAAACTTACTACACAGAAACCCATTCCTTCACCAACATAATATAAAAACATAATAAAACATTACACATTAAAAACTTCCCTAAACAGGGCTGCCTTCAGATGTCTTCTAAAAGTCAGATAGTTGTTTATTTCCTTGATATCTGATGCGAGGGCATTTCACAGGGTGGGTACCACTACTGGGAAGGCCCTCTGTCTGGTTCGCTGTAACCTCACTCAGGGAGCGAACCACCAGAAACCCCTCAGAGCTAGATCTCAGTATCCAGGCTGAACGATGTGGGTGGAGACGCTCCTTCAGGTATACTGGGATGAGGCCATTTAGGGCTTTAAAGGTCAGCACCAACACTTTGAATTGTGCTCTGAAATGTACTGGGAGCCATTGCAGGTCTTTCAGGACCCAATAAAATATAGAGGGGGGCGGCGTCACCCTACCACTGCTTGAAAGTTGCCTGGCACTTTTGAGGTCAGGGCAGTTGGGTTTCAAGCATAACATGACCATGATGAGATTGTGTAGTTTCATCTGTGCTGGACTGATAGAAAGAAAGCGCTCATACAAATATTGAATTGTTAATTGTTAATTGAATTGTTAATCTCATGAAATCCCCATTTTGATTTTGGAACTAAATCTACCTGAATGAGATTGTGAGATAAATACTCAATATTTTACAAAGGTTGGCTGAGGTGGTGTTTTATTTTATATATATATATATATATATATATATATATATATATATATATATATATATGCTTTCGTAGATTTTCACGGGTACAGGAATGCAGGTTTTGGTGTCCTCGGGTGTCTTCCCGTGTAAAAGTTGGGGTGTCTATGCGACGTTTCGACGAGGTCTCACTCGTCATCTTCAGGCTGGTGCTTTCGGCTTCTTGTTACTGGAACAGAGCAGGATCTCAGTGTTTTAGTTCCTATAAATACTGTTGAGGGGGTGTGGTGTATAGCCTCCAATGTTCTGGGCAGAGAGGAAGTTCCCAGGCTAGTGTGCCTTTTCTTCTTTTGTTCCTTAATTACTTGAGGGATATCTTGAGTGATTTCTTGAGTGATATCCTGAGTACCACTTAGGTGGGTCATTAGGTGTGGATTAGTTGCTAAAGTCTTTGTGTCTTGACCTCTTGAACTTTGTGAAGAGTTTTTCTGAGAAGATGGCTGTACTGCACTTAGTTGTGCTCTGGCTTGGCTTCGTGTATAGGGGCGAGCTGTGGTTTTGTGGCCTGTGTCAGCCAGATCTGTGTAGGGATTGCAGGGGGGTGCAGCATCCGGAGGTGCCACCATGGTTTGGCTACTGGATGGTGTCTGTAATTTATCTGTGGAGAGGGTCTGGGTTTATATATACGCATGCTGACATCACAATTTTTTTTGCTTGCTGTGACACTTTTAGAGGCTAAATTACAGTACGCCTGTGCAATCAGCACCATTCAGACTCACAGCATGAATAAAATTAGAAACGGTGGGACGAAAGGCTCCGATTCCTAATGAAATGTATAACATTATGCAATGCGAGTCCATGCTTTTGCGTGGGCTAATAATAATAAACACCTTTTTTCCTTTTGCTCAGGGCCCTAGCAGTGGGAAGTGAAAGCCAGCAAAATAAAACAAAATTGAACTGGAGAGAGAGAATGCAAATGTGCTTGTAGCGGATCGAAAGGGATGGGTCTCCAGCAGGGATAATGAAGTAGTAAGATTTTCCTGTTTTTTGTCACATAACAGAAAACACTGGTTTGGTTTGCAAAGCTCTGATAGACAATGTGGTCCCCCCCCCAGCTGTTGTAAACTATGGCTCCTATTATTGAGGCAGGTTCCGAATAGAATCTATCTATCTTCAACAGCCCCCACCCTGGAGGTTAACAGAAAGTCTGACACATGTCTGCCATAACTAGTGTCTGGTTTTAGACTCACATGTTTTAGACTCGCACGTTTGGGCAAGAAATCTGCACATGCTCACAGTTTGGGGCAGCCAAGACAGGCGGGGGGAAGGGAAGAATCTACAACATTTCCAGTCAAGTTCTGCTTCCATGTTCCAGCCAGATCCTGCTTTCGTGTTCCAGTATTGTTAAGTTGTGGGTGAACATATCAGACGACACAGCGATTCTTCAAACAGCTCTTGTTTATTCACAGGCCAGAACAGAACTGAACTGAAGGGTTCAGCCAGCCTGCTTATATAGAGCTCCACTAGAACGCAACAGTAACCATTTTCTGTAACTATCCAATCACTGAACGTCACTTTCAATCCCTTATTTGCATATGTGGACCTGAGTGAAAACTATCTACAGTATCCCCCTGCTGGCCCAGGGTGAGAGCTTCAGTACATAACAAGTATAGTTC
The DNA here is from genome assembly GCF_964234715.1 of Podarcis melisellensis. Classification (NCBI taxonomy): domain Eukaryota; kingdom Metazoa; phylum Chordata; class Lepidosauria; order Squamata; family Lacertidae; genus Podarcis; species Podarcis melisellensis. Next base: position 70,257,373 of record NC_138539.1, read on the forward strand.
CCCCTTTTGCTTGAGTATTCCTGTAAGAAGCTGTTTCCTGCTCATTATGAATAACAACCCCAACTAGCAAACAGGGCTCCAGTCTTGAGGTTATATCTCTCTGGAGCCAGCTGTGCAGCTTGAATAAAGCAACCTTCCTTGGAAAGAACCCGTGTCTGTCATTCTTGACTGAGACCCTGCTACATTATCACTATGCTGGGTGAGCCTGATGGGAGTTATAGTCAATCTGGAAGGCACCATATTGACTACTCCTTTTCTAGAATATGCCTTTTCAGTTGTAGTACAAGCCCTCTGGAAAACTCTCCCAAAAGGAATTTGGAAAGCTCCATCCGTTGGACGGTTGAAACATCTCCTAAAATCTCAGCTGCTTATCCAGACAGATCTGGATACTGGAGATAGTATTATAGGATTAGTAGTATTAGTATTATACTATTAATTAAATTTGCATACTGCCCTTCAACTGAGGAGCACAGGTTGGTTTACAATACAAATATACAAAAATATGTAATGTAACTAGCAAAACAATGTAATGTAACTAGCAAAACAATAACCCACACCTCTCAATTTATCTTGGTTGGACTTCCCAAAATAGGTAGTCCCTCTTGCTGTCTTGCTACTTTAAATGATGGGCTTCTTATAATATATTTCTTATATTCAGATCTTTATTAGCATTCTATTGTATATTATATTTTTATTTTATAATATATTTTGTAATTTATTTGGGATATTTGCCAGCATCCCCCCCTCCACTGGATTTTCTTTATTTGTAAACATTTAAAGAAAATCCAGTGTAGGAAGGGGGGATATTTCTCCACCATTTTCTCTTTCCCCTGCAGACCCCACCCCACTTCCCACAATGCTTCCCTCCACAACAGATTTCCAGGGGAGATGGGGGGGAGAGAGAATAAGCAAACATTGTCCATGTCTCCATTTTTTAAAAAAGCGAGTACGTCTTACTCATGAGAACTCTTGAGCTAAAATCTAATCATTCCATTTCCCGTACCTCTTTAAGTGGCAAAATTCTAATAAACTACTATGAAGGAGTAAAACCCCATCCAATTGTTGTGCTCAGATTTTCCCTCTTACACATTTCGTATTAAATAGACAAAGGAAACAACTGCTGAAAAAGCATGTCACCGTTGTAGTACATGGGGGGCAGGCATTCTCAACAATGTGAAGCCGAACACATTTGTAAGCTTTTATGGAAAATGAACAAACATTACAAAGGAGGGTGGTTGGATGCAGAATGCTGAAGGCTTTCAAAAGAAGTTCAAAGTCAGTTTGTTGCCTTGCAGAACAAAAGTCACGGTGACCACAAAAGAGAAATCAGTAGAAGCAGACAAAAGCTATAGATGTCTACAAGAATTCAACAGGCATGTAAGTGTTTACACACAGAGGCATCCAAAGTATATTTCAAACTCCAGCATTATATAAAACAGGCATAGGCAAACTCCGGCCCTTCAGATGTTTTGGAACCACAATTCCCATCATCCCTAGCTAACAGGACCAGTGGTCAGGGATGATGGGAATTGTAGTGTCAAAACATCTGGAGGGCCGGAGTTTGCCTATGTCTGATATAAAAGCAGGGGCGGAGGAAGGGGTGTGTGGTGGGGGTGGTTCACCCCGGGTGTCACCACTGAGGGGGGTGACAAAAGGCTGGGTGGCACTCACCACAGGGCCTGTAGTGCGCATGAGCCACATGTCTCTCCTGGTAGTGATGTGGTGGCTTGGGCATGCAGGCTCCATGCTGCCCCAAACGGTCTGCCCACTGCCTCCCCCTCAGCTGTAGGGTGGCTGAGTGGGAGGAGGCAGGCAGACTCCTCAGAGGCCCCGCGGAGCGTTCTGCCCTGGCTCGTCCTGCCCTGTGGTTGGCTGGCCCTGCCCCTGGGCGCAGGGCATGCGCACCACCCTAGGCGCCCGATCGGCTTGCTCCACCGCTGTATAAAAGTATTCAAATATCGTACAAACTTGATTGCATGTTCCATTAAAATGCAACACAAAATATGTAGTTGTGAGGCATGTGTGCAAGGCTGGTTCATGTGTGCCTTTTCTAGCTATTATCCCCCCCTCCTTTCTCTGTATGATATATAGAGAGAAGTCAAGCAGGTTTGACTGTAATCCCACTTATGTGGGACTAAGTTCTATGGAAATCAATGGGACTTGCCTCTGAGTAGACACACAGTCAGTACTGGAGTAGAGAATACTACTACTACTACTACTACTAATAATAATAATAATAATAAATAATTACATTTATACCCCGCCCATCTGGCTGGATTTCCACAGCCACTACGGGCAGTCTACAGCACATAAAAAAATGAAAAACATTAAACATTTCTCAATACAGGGTTGCCTTCAGATGTCTTCTAAAAGTCAGATAGTCCATGCTTTTTTTTCTTTGGGTACGCAGGGGTACACATACCCCTAAACATTTTGTGAATCTTTGTACTTTTGTCTGTTTGCTGTATTTATTTTTCCTGATTTGTTTTTTTTTTAATATAATTTTTATTAAGTTTATAGTATACAAAATCCAACTTCCAAACACTTATTTCCTTAAATCTAGTGGACTCCCCCCATCTTCCGAACACTGCATTCTCTGTAAATTTAAAACCTCAGCAAATTGTTAACTTATTTTAAACATAATAATATATCTTCCATTTTATCGTGATATCTGGTCTCTAAACATTTCAGTCCAAATCCATTGTTTTAGTTTCAACACAATAAAATTATTTCATTACACCACTTCTGTCTTGTTGTTCCTTATTTTCCAATTCAAAAAATTAACCGATGCTGAAGCTGTAATTTCCTAAAAAGGAGCATTTTTTAACATTCATACAACCTATAATGCCTTTTCAAATAGTCCTTAAATTTTTCCCAAACTTCCTCCGTTTCTTCTTCTCCCGAGTCTCGGATTCTGCCAGTCATTTCAGCCAGTTCCATATAGTCCATCAGCTGCGTCTGCCATTCTTCCAATGTGGGTAAATTTTGTGTCTTCCAATGCTTTGCCATCAGGATCCTTGCTGCTGTAGTAGCGTACATAAAGAAAATTCTATCTTTCTTGGCCACCCTCTGGTCTACCATGCCCAGGAGGAAGGCCTCCGGTTTCTTGGGTAAGGTAAATCTAAGTACCTTTTTTAGTTCATTATGTATCATCTCCCAGAAGGCCTTCACCTTCGGGCAGGTCCACCAGAGGTGTAAGAATGTCCCTTCCTCCTCCTTACATTTCCAACATTTGTTGTCAGACAGGTGATATATCTTTGCAAGCTTTTTTTTCTTTGGGTACGCAGGGGTACACATACCCCTAAACATTTTGTGAATCTTTGTACTTTTGTCTGTTTGCTGTATTTATTTTTCCTGATTTGAACTATAAAATGGTGATTTTCATGAGTCAAAATGAGTGCCCCATAACATTTTTTAAGGGGGGAAAAAGCACTGCAGATAGTTGTTTATTTCCTTGACATCTGATGGGGGCGAAGGGAGGGGCGTTCCATAGGGCAGGCGCCACTGCCGAGAAGACCATCTGCCTGAATAAAACTTTTAGAATCTGGAGTGGGGGGGGGGGGACCAGTTCGGTCCTGTGTGTATTTATATATGTGCATATCACTTTATGACTGTGGTAAAAGAGTATATTCCAGACATGTAAATAAGCCAAGATATCTTGTAATAATACAAGTAGCAGCAGCAACAACAACAATGATAATAATAAAAGCTGAGAGAGGGCTATTCGTAAAAAGATTTAGAGCTATGCCCCCCCCCCTTCTGCAGCCAGCTTAATTTTCATGCCAGACATAAAAGAAGGGAATTCCTTACCCTGGGGACCTGCTTGGTTTCTGTGCTGCGTGTAGAGAAGGGCCCTAATTTCTTGCTTTCTCTTCAGCCTTAGCAGAGAAGACATCTCTCGCTTTTAATACACCAAGTACCCTTTAGGTGAGGTCTGGCAGAAGGATGGAGAAATCTGCTGGCAATGAACACTGCGATAGCCATCTCCTCCAAATTCCAAATGGTGTCAAAGCGTTTCCCGACAGACATGACTGACTCGTGATTGGCAAGTCACAGTCAGCTGTCAATCAAGACCCATCAGGATCTAAACTCTTAAAAGTGGATGCTTGCTATTTCATCCTTCTGTATTCCTCCTCTCATCTGACTGCAAACGTTGCCACTTTGCATGTGAGGAAAAGCCTGCTTTTAAACAGCTATAACAGCATAGATAGACTAAAAGGTTCCTTCTATTTTTTCTTCTTGAAGCAATAGTCTGCTTCTTTACTTTGTCCTCTTCTTTGTTAATTTATTAATATTACTATTATTTTGTTTATGATTCTCAGTTTTATGCATTTCAATAATTTTACAATCATTATAACATTTCAAAACTCAACTTCCTCCTCCCTCCTTCTGTGATGCCTTAAATTTATTTTTAATATTTTCTGCATATTCCAAATTAACTTAATTTACTCATTTATTCATCTACTTTAAATATATACTCTTATAAAAAAACCCCACAACCCTGCAGGTTATTACAATAATCCTGCAAATGTTCTTATCTGATTACAGTTTATTTGTAAATATTCAATAAACCATTTTCATTCTTTTATAAAAGCTCGTTATCTTGATTTCTTCTTTATCTGGTAAGTGCCACGATTTCTGCATATTCCATTTTTTTGTATCCATTCTTCTTTCGCTGAGACTTATTTTCATTTTTGGGCAAGTAACATTCTTGCTGCTGTAGTTGCATACATGAATAAAATTCTACATAGTTTGGGTAATTAAATTATTAATAAATGTCACAAAAATTGGTTGTTGGAGACTAGGGTGCACTAGTGCCAAAACACTGAGGCTTATTCCAACCCCTCATGTGCCCAGTCATTTGGTTAATGCTACAGTGTGTATGTGGGCAACAGGTGGTGCTGTGGTCTAAACCACTGAGCTTGCCGATTGGAAGGTTGGCGATTCGAATCCCCACGACGGGGTGAGCTCCCATTGCTCGGTTCCAGCTCCTGCCAACCTAGCAGTTAGAAAGCACATCAAAGTGCAGGTAGATAAATAGCTACCGCTCCGGCAGGAAGGTAAATGGCGTTTCCATGTGCTGCTCTGGTTCACCAGAAGCGGCTTAATCATGCTGGCCACATGACCCGGAAGCTGTACGCCAGCTCCCTCAGACAGTAAAGCGAGATGAGCGCCGCAACCCCAGAGTCGTTCATGACTGGACTTAACTGTCAGGGGTCCTTTACCTTTACTTTTGCAGTGTGTATGAGTGAGGTTTGATGGAAAAAAGCAAGCTACAAGAACATGCCTGAAAGCACTCTCATCCAGGGCTATTGGGATCTTAAGAGGAGTATGGTTGGAGCCTACCTAGAGTTTGACATGACTGACCCACCTGGTCATGGAAGAGATGGAGTAAAAATATTACTTGCCCCACTTCCATTACAGTGGGAATAAAGAAAAGATGGAGTGGCCCATCCTTCTTCTGCTACCCCTCACTTACCTGTATTGAATTTCTCCCCACTTAGACTACCTCTTATGTATTTAACTACATGGCTGGTATATCCACCCTCTCATCCACAACCAGAAGAGAATCCTCAGCTCCAGTAAGTGTCTGATTTGGGCCTAGGAACCATAGTGCTTGCATGTCTGTGCAAAGCAATGAGAAACTATTGCATATTATTGACTTTGCTCTCATGGAAATACAGCTAATAGGGATGCCAGGAGGATAAATAATGTGCTTAGCATTCTTCTAAAGGAAGCAGGAGGGTGGAATTTGTGTGTGAGGAAAATTAAATCACATCTGAATTTCCTTAGCCTGACAAATTACCTCTGTTACATCTTATGTCTCTGTTCAATTTAACAAATATTTGGGTGGTCCAGCATTATTTAACTATGATTAAGCCCACTTAAAGCAAAATTATCTCTCCCGCTGCATCCTCCTTCAAAGATGCTGCGAGGAAGTGCAACACTTTCCTGATTTCTTTCCTCATTTAGTCCCCATTTATGCCAAGCTTGATTGTAACCTTGACCAAATGAGCAAGTGAGAATCGTTTTAAAGAGATAAAAGTTTTTGATCTCAAAGGGCCAAAGGTTTCTATGAAGAAGATGCTATCAGAATGTAATGTGGCAATGAAGAAATTCGAATCCACGATGCTAGAAATGTTTTCAGCCTTTCCCCTTTTCTTTCTCTGAGGTGAGGTGGGGGGGTCAAATGCGCATTGCTTTTCAGACATGGGAATGCAATAATTACAAATGAATGGAATGCTGTCAAGCCCCCCCCCCATTCCTGTTCAAGTTGCAAGCCCACTGTTACATGACTAATTGAGTGCATCAGGACAACAGGGATAAAAGCTTTTCTGACCTGACCTTTTGGGTTTTTAGATTAGATACCAGTCAATTATCTCCTACTTTGTTAGTTTAGTGATCTAGTAATATATGAAGTAGGAGATTAGGAACCTTTCAACCGGAATTGTGATCCTGAGATAGAAGCTGAGCTCAATTCTGGTGTGTTCATATAAGGGCCTCTTTGCAAGTTTCATTAGGCCATAGGATGATGCTTTAGACAATTGGCCCAGCTAGCTCAGTATTGTCAATACTGGCAGTGCCCCTCTAGTGGGCAGTATCCTGCTAACTTGTCCCATCTGTGGAATCTCTTCTAGGAGTTGTTCCAAATCCCCGGAGCAGATATGGAGATAGTGTGGGTTACACATGAGTGGAAGGAAGTGAGCAAGGTCTGATGTGCAAGTGTAAATACTTGCACTAATGGGACATGTTAGCTGGATACTGCCCAATGATTTCATTTTTTATATGCATATTTTTTATTAAATTTTCTGTTTTGCAATTTAAAATATTCATTTAAATAATCTTAAAATATCAATGGCTTCCCTTCTTCTCTTTGCATGATTCATTTTGCATAACATAAATCCCTACATATTTTATACAAACTAAACCATTCAGTATTCCATTATTACATCCATCAAAACTTATTTACACTGTTGAATTTATCTTAATGCTGCCAACGTTTTCAAATGTACACACTTCCCCCCCATATATTCAATAAACGTTTTCTAATCTTCTTTAAATGTATGTTCTTATTGTTCTCTTATTCTATAAGTTAGGTCCGCAAACTGCATATTCCATCAGTTTAAGTTGCCATTCTTCTTTGGCTGGGACCGTGCTTGTTTTCCATTTTTGGACTAACAAAACATGGGTCGCAGCAGTGGCATACCTAAATAAACTTTTTTGACACCTGGGAATTTCCATCCCCAACAGAAAGGATTCTAGGTTTTTTTGGGAAAGTGCTTTTAAAAAAATCTGTTCATTATAAATTATTTCCCAATACTCATTTACCCTTTTAAATCTCCACCACATATGAAAGAACATTCGTTCGTTCTTCTGCACTGATTATTTCAAACTGGAATCTCACGCAACCCTACACAGAGAAGCCAGGGATTGATCATGTGACCGTTTGTATGTGAAACATGCTTTCTACCAATGAACTCTGGAACTATCTGTTCAAACAAAGATTGATTGCTCCCACACTAATTTCAGCTGTAAAGTTCACACTGCCACCATAGTGGGGAGTAAACTATGAGTACCCATTTCTGCACTGTTCCCAGACAAAGAAGGAAAGTAATTTCCAACTGCATTGCAAAAGGGACTTAGAAGCAATGGTTTCAGATCCTTTCTGCATCAAGCCTGGAAGGAGTTCCGTTAAGGGAAACTGAACCAGACATAAAAACATACACCCTGCCTTGAATGGGGTATGACAGACAGAGTATAGGGAGCTAACAAGCAACATATGGGACATGATGAAGAAAGGCTTGGCCAAGGTTGGTTAGGGTGGCACAGAACTATAAAAGAATGGGCATGGCATGGAAGGGGCAGTAAAGCCCAACCAGAACTCCTAACAGATTCAGCAGAGAGAGTGACCAGCTGTCAGGATGCTGTCAGCAGCTCCTGGCTGGTTGCCCAGGAAAGTATAAAGAAAAGGGAAAGTTTCTTACCGTCCTTTTTAATTTCAATCTTTGCAGAGAGAGGCTATAGAACCCAGCCTTTTGGATAATGGTGTTGTCCTGAGTGAATCTCCATGCCTCCTTCTCTCCCTCTTCCTCATTCGTCGTCATCATCATCATCATCATCTCCTCTACAGGTACTGCTCTGTCTTTGAGCTCTTTGCTCTCCTACTTTTAAGTCCTGCTGGGTTCAGGGAGATGGTGGGTCGGGAATGCTATCTAATGATGTGTCAGCCAGGTGTTGCTCTGGTTCTCCCATTATTTCCCAACTTTTCCTCTCATCTGCCTCTGAGCTGCTACCTTCCTCAAGCCCCTGTTGTAAATCTAAACTGCCTTCCTCCTCCTCCTCCTTGGAAGGGTCTAGATGGGGAGACGGTCTCCACTCTCTGACAATTAGTTTTCTTTAACTGTGGAGGCATGTTTTCAGATTCTACACAGCTCTTCTTCACTTTTATTATGAGAGCAAAAAATGAACAACCAATAGTCTAGATAGAAACAATTGGGTAGTCAGGCTGATGGTTACTTGGTTGCAGAAGTTTACTGGCCATTGCTGTTGGCATGGAGATAGTCTAGGTTGAATGCAAACATGCCATTCTGATATCATGTGTGATGTCACAAAGCGGCTATGCTTTAAGTCTTGGTAAAGCCAAAAACAGTTAACAGTCAGACAGCATCTCAACACTGTCAAGATGGATCTCCATAACAGGTGATGAATAGTTTTATTTGGGGGATATATTAACTTTTACAATTGGGGGAAAGTTTTAGATTAGTCTGCCAGTTTGTAACCCTCTTGTTGAGGCCAATAAACATATCTTCACAACCCTGTACCCATCAAATAATCAACTTTATGTGTGACTTTGGAACTGATTCATATAACCACATTTCCTTTCTCAACTCTATAGCAGCTTTTTCTCTGTATGTATAACCTATGTATAACCAAGAAGGAGAAGATAAGGAACTAGGAATAAGATCTGGATGAGTATGGTGAAGATCTAAGCTTGGCAGGAAGACTGCTTTGTGGTCCAGCATAGGAATGATGGGTGCTTCATATTACATATTGAAATAAGAAGCCTACTCTGGAATAACATCCAATACATAATTCTGCTGGTCTTCTTCTTCTTCTTCTTCTTCTTCTTCTTCTTCTTCTTCTTCTTCTTCTTCTTCTTCTTCTTCTTCTTGGTTTGTATGTGGGTGTACTCGTTTTCCAAATAAAAATTAATCTGAGGTAGTTTACATATTAAGAGTACATTAGCTGTAACCCACAAAGAGCAATTTAATTTCCAAATTGTGTATAACAAAGTTAATAAATTCAGCTGTATAAGATCAGTGAAAAACAGGCATTTTCCCACCCATGGCCAATTGTGGTAGCCGTTCTGAAAATTCCTATTCCGCTCCTAGGATTGGTTGGCTGAACAAAGCTGCTATATTATGTGAAGCAGAGGTGCCAACTTGTGAAGGAGGTTGGCGGGAGGTTGGCGTCATGTCAGGGCATTGGGAGAAGCCAGGGGGCAGAGTCAACAGGAGGAGGAGGAAGAGCAGGCCAGGCCATTGAAACCCCAATGTGCTAGGATCTATGCTTGGCCTACTCCACCCCCCTGGTTTTTTCATGCATTGGGGGGCTTGGCCCCCTCCCAAAAAATATTGGGGGAGGGAATGACTTGGCCCTCAGGAATTGGCACCTCGGGTGCGAGAGGCTTCCCTTAGGACAAAAACACTGCTGAGGAAGACAGATCTAAAAAGAAACAGTCCAGACCCTCCCCAATAGCCGTACAAGTACCCAAGGTGCACCTGTTGTCTTCACCCCTCCCAAGATGGGAGAAATGGGCCCCTAGCCTAACAAGCTGGAGAATAACTTTGTGAAGATTTCCAAAACATCTCTCACTATCTGTATCTCACAACGATAGGAGTAATTTGGTTCTACATATGCAGCAAAGTGAAGTGATAAAGCCCAGACATACTAGAATAGACTGTACTACTTTGGACTGTTGATGGTGTTTGGGGTGTGCCAATTATAATGCAATATATATCAGCTTTCTTTCCCTAAGTGTGATTAGGCAGCATAACAGATTAGGTTGCATGGTTCATTCCATAAAGGAAAGCCCACCATTTGAGTAATTCAGAAGCCTATTCCAGCCCTAATGACACTTTGACCACCACACTTCATTTTCCAGCATGCGAAAAGCATAGCAGCATTGCTCATTGTCCTCTTGCAACAACATGGTCCTTGTTGAATTAATAACTGGCTGCCTACTCGTAATTCAGAGAATATTCTCCACGGCCTTGTTGAAAAAGATTCAAGTCAGAGTGAGTCTATTCTTTTCTCTCACTGAGCCAAACTGACATCGGTCCTGGAGAGAAGGCGACAGAGGAAATAGATATGAATCAGGGTGTGCCATCCATATCAGACTCACATGCTGGTCGTGTAATAGATATTGATGGGCTCCCACTGTGGGGCAGTTTGCCACTCTTCGGGGCTCCACACTGTTGTATTTATGACACCTGCTGCCAAGAGAAAAAGAGATTCATATTTCAAAGCCTTTTTTTTTAAAGAAGGTAAGATCCAGACAGTCTTGAAAAGTGAAGATAGACATAATATTAAATTGCAATGAGTTCTTCACCCCACAGTGCATTCCTAGCTGTGAAATTTCCATTGCAGGCCGATATACAAGCAAATAAAAATGCAAATATAATGACACAGTGAAGGTATGGGGGCAAATCTTGTTTCAACCGAATGTGCCGTAGATCGAACCTGGTGAGTAGGAAGGATCATGTCGGCCTCTGGACAATCCACAGCCACTTTCTGTAGCCACTTTATTTAGAACTCAGCCCCGGAAAGTGAGATTTAGGTCTGAATTAAGCACCAGAACAAGCTTCTTGGCTACTGTTCTCATGCTCACAGTGGCTATTTATCCACAAAGTTAAGCTTTTCATGATGCTCATTTTCAAAACAAACACCCAATATGATATGGGGTGTGGCTCAGTTTGGTAGAGCATGAGACTCTTAATCTCAGAGTTGTGGGTTTGAGACCCACACTGGGCAAAAAATGTTGCATTGCAGCGGGTTGGATGACCCTCATAGTCCTTTACAACTCTACAACTCTATGATTCTATGAAATGAAGTTGCTGGCCATATAACCCTGTGCTGAGTGTGAGTGCAAACAAACAAATGTGTTAAAATAGTCCCTTTGTGAGAAGGAGCTATACATACATATGTTGGTACATGTGTAGGGCCCCTTATCACAGCTGAATAGTTTAACACCCAGCTGGCACATAGCAGTAGATGGGCAAGGTCACCATGGTGTTTTGTCCATGCCACTCTCTGACACCTGCTCCTACATCCCTTGTCTATTTAATATGTGTAGCATTCCATCGGACAACACACGTAACCTGCACAGTTATCTTTTGCCATTCAGTATATACATTACCCATTGCCCTTAAGTCTGGTTTGTCTCCTTCAAGTCCTGGAGTCCATATGAGAATATTCTGTGGTCCCAGAAGTGTAGTGAAGCAATATGGGAGAAACAGTCTACAGCTGTGTTCCAATGGCCTCTCAAAATCCTCCTTCCTATTTGCTGACAACAAACAAGTCGGGGTGGGGGCTATTTCACCAACATATTCCAGGGCGAGGAGAAATTTCTCAGAGGTGGGACTCAATATCAGAAGTGAGAATTGCACAGGAGCTGCTCCCCCTTCCAATTTCTACAGGCCCCTCATTTACCTTTCTCCACAACCTTCTTTTCTCTGACAATGTCCCTTGTATTAGATAGAGTATAGGGAAGGGCCCATGAGAGTGTCTGCAGCAGCTAGTGGACAGTCCTTTTAAGCTTCATAAGGGAGCTGTTTCCAGGGGAAGAACTGCAAGGGGAATGAGACTTTATGCTGACCACCAGGCCATGGCCTTTTCCACCTGCCTTGCCCCACCCTCCAGACCTAGGAGTCCTAAGTCCTAATAGAGTTGGTGCCATGGCCATTACTTGTATGTGTCTTTTGATGAACTGAGGGGAAAACTATGAGTTATTAGGATGGGAAGAGAGTGTGTATAAATTTCAACAGTGCATAGTCACATTGTTAACAGGCAGATCTACACTCATGGTTTATAATGTTAAGGAAGAGTTAAGGAATGGTTATAATGTATTTGGACACAGAACATTTTGCTTGTAGCATTAATAATGCATTGTTAAAGTGTGACACCAGAGGGTGCTACAGAGCAATGAGGAACCAGGCAGTACGGAAACAGCTTTTTTACAGGACCTACAAATTAAGATCATGGCCATTGGTCCCATCACCTCCTGGCAAATAGAAGGGGAAGAAATGGAGGCAGTGAGAGCTCTCACTTTCTTGGGCTCCATGATCACTGCAGATGGTGACAGCAGTCACGAAATTAAAAGACCCCTGCTTCTTGGGAGAAAAGTGATGACAAACCTAAACAGCATCTTAAAAAGCAGAGACATCACCTTGCCGACAAAGGTCCATATAGTTAAAGCTATGGTTTTCCCAGTAGTGATGTATGGAAGTGAGAGCTGGACCATAAAGAAGGCTGATCGCCAAAGAATTGATGCTTTTTAAAAAAAAAATTATTAAAACATTTATTGATTTACAGAAGTATGTGTAATGTCTCTTTCTTGCATTTTTTCATGTAACATTTTTACAAATCAGTTTCATTTGTTGAGACAAATGAAGGAAGAAAAGGGGGAGATGGGTGGAAGATGGGTGGGGGTGGGGTCAGGAGGTGATGTTTCTATTTTGCCTAATGTATGTAGGGTTTGGTGTCAGCGCTGCTTGTGCAAGTTCTCTGCTGTTCACTTGCGTTCCTTTGGTAGTGAGAGAGGTTGGGGTTGGCCTTGTTTGTTTGACTGGAGAGACCTGTCAGGAATAAGCATGGACCAATGGTACCAAATAGTATGGGAAACAGCCTTACTAGAAAAATTAACCAATAAACTGAAACTGACATGGGGACAAACAGAAGAAGACGCCTTTACCCCGGTATGGCTCCCCTTTATCACATACACAGCCCAACAAGACAATGACAACAATCCACCAACAGCATACAAATCAATATGGCTAACCTGGAGGAGACTCTTGAGACATGGACTGCAAGAAGATCAAACCTATCCATTCTGAAGGAAATCAGCCCTGAGTGCTCACTGGAAGGACAGATCCTGAAGCTTAGGCTCCAATACTTTGGCCACCTCATGAGAAGAGAAGACTCCCTGGAAAAGACCCTGATGTTGGGAAAGATTGAGGGCACAAGGAGAAGGGGACAACAGAGGATGAGATGGACAGTGTTCTTGAAGCTACTAACATGAGTCTGACCAAACTGCGGGAGGCAGTGGAATACAGGAGTGCCTGGTGGGTTCTGGTCCATGGGGTCACGAAGAGTCGGACACAACTAAACAACAACAACAACAACAACAACAACAACTGAAGAAGAAACAGGTAAGGAACATTTTCATGTTACCAGTATGCCCTGTGATGTTTTAGAATGATATATCTAATATTGTTCTAACAACATTTAAAAAGTCAGTGTAGATCCAGCAGATGTTGCTAATATTGTTTTGTGGAGTATGAGAAATGTAATGCTTTGTGCCTCTTATAATATGATGTTTGCTTGGGTTGTGCTGTTCCCCCCCCCCCAGTTGCTTTGCTAATAGTCTTTTATAGAAGGTGGTTGTTTCATTGATGACTTGCAATTGTTTTAATGATGATTTGTTGATTATTCTACCTGATTTGTGTTGCATCTGTGATGTTCATTTATTGTTTGCAAGCCGCTTTGCTACGCTTGTGAGTGAAAAGCGGCATATAGAAATATTATGCATGAAAAACAAACAAACCACAAAATGAAACATTTACATTAACTGCCCCACCAACCTTGTCCTCCTGCCCTGCCCTCTGCTGGCCTGTGACTCTCAGAACGCTGTTCAGAAGGGAATGTGGTGCTTGGCTTGAAAACTGTTCTTCACTCCAACTCACCTATTTATGAGTTTCATGACACTGTTGTTATTTTTAATTCTGTGATTTAAAAGGTGTCTGGCTGCAGTCCTGTCATCGGAAGCAGCCAAATCATCTGCCCACACACTCCTGGGCTTCTGAAGCTACCCAAGGGGCAGAGGAAAGGCCTGTACTGCTGTTACTCACATGCCTCACAGACAATGTCAGAATAAGCCCTCAGGGGCAAACAAGGTGTTTTCTAGATACATTGCATGAAGCCCGCCACTTCATTACAGAAATAAGAGATAAGTGATGCTGTTGGGAAGGCAGGATGCAGGGAAGGGAAGGGAAGGGAGTGTCCAATAGGGACACTCTCAATAGGCTCCATGTTACATGTGTGTTCCAGGACGGAGGACTGTTCCAAATGCACCGACAATGGGAGATAGAAGCCTTCCCTCCCCAGGCACTGCTTTCTGCATAAGGATCACCCCCCATCCCCACAATTAGTAAATTGCAGCTGCGTGCTATGTAGATTCATAGCTCTGTAACCTGTAACTACATGCTACACATGTCAGCGACATCACACATAGTTCAGCTAGGCACACTTTGTCACTTAACCTGTGCTCCATATGTTAATTCTACAATGGAGAACAGCAGAAAAATTCAAGTTGATTTCAAAAAGTGGGTGCAATGCAAAACACTGTCACCCTTTTGCTAAACAGCATTTCCCATATACAGTGGTACCTCGGGCTAAGAACTTAATTCATTCCAGAGGTCCATTCTTAACCTGAAACGGTTCTTAACCTGAAGCGTGCTTTTGCTAATGGGGCCTTTGGTGCCGCTGGCATGCAATTTCCGTTCTTATCCTGGGGCAAAGTTCTTAACCTGGAGCAACCACTTCCTGGTTAGCGGAGCTTGTAACCCGAAGCATCTGTAACCCAAGATACCACTGTGTTTGTGTGTGTGTGTGTATTAGATGCTGTAATAAAAAATGCATGGCAGGCGACATCAATTAGCACTGTGCCCAGTGCATTTCCTGGTCCTTTGTCCAGGATACGCTTTTAATACCTGAGAGACGTTGATCACCTGCGGAGTTTCCTGGATTCTCTGCTTGCTCTGTTTATTTCCCACATAGTTCAGTTAATTAATTTTTTCACTCAATAACTGTTGCCCTTCAGATCCGGCCTCAGGACATGCTGCCAGTTCAGACTGGCTGCTGTTTTCTTACCTTGTTTTTTCCCCCCTGCTGCTTTGACTTTGGATCGGAGACCGTGAAGAGGATTGCATCCTCTGCAGGCTATTTCATACAGTGAACACTGGCCATCAGGGAATGAAGGCCATCTCTGTGCTATAACATTTAAAGTAGCATCATACCACTTTAAACAGTCATGGCTTCCCAGTAACTAATCCTGGGAATGGTAGCTTGTTAAGGGTGCCCAGAGTCAGGGCCGGCCCAAGACGTTTTGGCACCTGAGGCAAACCCCGCAAATGATGTCTCCCTTGCTACCAAGGAAGAAGGGGTGAGTGAGGATCTACACCAGGAACAAGGCAAGAAAGAAGGATTAAAATCAGGTTTTCTGCCCCAGGGGTCTTGCTGTCTGAGGCAGTAGTCTCACGTAACCTCATGGGTGAGCTGCCTGACCCTACTCAGAGTTTTTCAGTGGCTCAGCAGTACAATTCCCAGAGTGGTCAAACAGTCAATAAACCTTACCAGGGACTTCTGAAACTGGCACCTCTGAAAGGAAAACTTCATTCGATTGAAACTTGGTTTTGTAATTCATTTGATAATCACAATTATAGCAGATTTGACCTATGAACTAGCTAATGTTGAGTTTCAGAGATTTTGAGTTTCAGAGGTTTTGCTTCATTAATCTTAAGAATAGCAAAGCAACACACTCTCAGGCAGAGATTTGTGTAGATTAGTTGGTTGGTGGAGAAAATTTATACAAGATTTGCTTCCTTTGCACAGAAACAGAAACAAACTTTGATTTGTTATGTACAGGAATGGCAACTCAGTGGCTCCCTGTCTGTGGAATGCTCTCCCCAGGGAGATTTGACAAGCACCTTCACTGAATACCTTTAGGGAAAAATGTTCCTCTTCAACCAGGGCTTTGAGTGATTCACATGTTTATGCCCAGTGATATTTTTCTATATATAAAAAAACGTTTAGGGGTACTCTCATTTTGCCTCAAGAAAATCACCATTTTATAGTTCAAATCAGGAAAAATAAATACAGTAAATGGACAAAGATTCACAAAATGTTTAGGGGTATGCGTACTAAAACTAGTACCCCCAGAAAAAGCACTATTTATACACCTTTTAAATGTGTTTGTGGCACTGGGTGGGGATTATTGGTTTGTGGTCCCCCCCCCCGGGGTTTTATCATGTACTTTGTGTTTTTATATTGTGTTTTTATGTTGTGAAATGCCCTGAGAGCTGTGGATGAAGGGTGGTACACAATTTTAATTAATCAATTAATTAGTTAGTAATACCCCTCCCCAACTGAATTCCTCCTGTCACCACCTTAATTAATCAGAACTGGTGTCATTGCCAATATGGCCTCAATATACTTATTTTTAACAAGGAAAGGAAAAGAAGAACAGACAGAGACAGGAAGAATAATTGGTTAACATTCTCATATATATTTCAGAGGAGAATTCTAGATCTCCACTGAAAAGCTGTTTTACTTAGAAGCGTCTGACCTAGCTAGCATTCACAGATTTAATTACGTAAGGAGAAAAGCACTCATAAGAAATCAAAAATATACACTTCAGAGCAGGTTGAGCATTTTAATTCTAGGCTTGGCTTGGTACTCGTTCAAAGAATCATCGTGTATATTTAATGGGACAGACCGATAATCCACGGAGGGCTTTTCCACAGCTGCTGGCAGATTGAGGAAAAGGAAGATTTGTTTGTTTTAAAAGTTTTTCTGTTGTCCCAGGATGGCAGTTCAGTGTTCACAATGTCTAAGATATGATGTCTAAGAAGTAGATACATTGGCAATTCTCCGGAGAACCTCTTTGTACATGCTCAGCAACTTTTTAAAGTGTTTGATTATTATTATTTCTTTAAAGCTGAACTAAGATCAGATGGAGATAGGAGATAAGAGATAACTCAGTGGCATAGCAGAATTCAAGCCAGAGAGAGAATGAACTTTATCCCTTTTAGATGAAATGGCACACTCTTGAGAGAGAGAGAGACTGTTTAGCTAACAGCATTGAATTTACGTGAATGAAACCTTCCAAGAGAGCACTTCTGAGCATACATTTGCCCCCATGATATCTACGAGTTTGCCTTGGGAAGGGCAATTCATTGATTTGAATATTAATTTATAAATCACTTAGCTCCTCCAAAGAGTTCAGGGATTACCTATACTTCACTGTGGATCAATAGCCATTAGAAATGTAACTTCCTGCTCTAGATAGAGAGCCAATCAGAAATCTGGTAAGCTAGAAAGCTGTTAAAATTCTCCTCAGCACTTCAGTGGCTGTAGTAGACAAGTGTCTTCAGAAGCAATTGAATGTCCATCAAAGCAAGTGAAAACTCTAGAAATCAAATTATTTGTTGTTGTTTTTTGCCATATTTTGCCTGCTGTTCAAATGGTCTCTAGAAGCAGCTAACAATAAATAAAAAACAATGCAGTAAAAATGCAAACCAAAGCCATGTATTAAAAGAAAATGGAAGAGATGTCCTTCTGCCTCCAGTCATCCGGAATCTTCCTGAACCTGAGTGACCATTTGTGTATATAAAGGTATGTGTATGTATTCATATAAAACACACACTAGGGCATATTGCATCACACCAATTTTTTTATTGATAAGAAATACTTTAGAAAAACAAAAAGCAACAAGTCCTAGCAGTGCTTGATTTGTAATGCAGAACACAACAACTTTATGATATGATCATGGGACACCCACAAAGTATAAAACAATGCAGCTACATGAATCATTCCCAAAATATAATTACAGTTGTACCTTGTTTGTTGAACAGAATTCATTCCGGAAGTCTGTTTGACTTCGAAAAACATTTGACAACCAAGGTGTGGCTTCCAATTGGCTGCAGGAGCTTCCTGTATGCAATCGGAAACTGTGGAAGCTGTGTTGTTTGGTTTCCAAAAAAAAGTTCACAAACCAGAACACTCACTTCTGGGTTTGCAGCATTCAGGAGCCAAAACATTTGATAGGCAAGGTGTTTGGGATCCAAGGTACGACTGTATAAACAAGCCTCTTACACACCTACCTTAAGTATGTATACAAACTCTATGAAAAGTGTGAGCTTGTTTTTGATGCATGAACTAATTTATTTTAGATCTAATTTGAGTTAAACTATCATCTCCTCATCAAGACAAAGAAGCCCTTCTCTTTTCTGTTTTTTTCTGAGCCATTAGGTACTGCAGGCTATTGTTCAGGATCCCTTTTGCAAAAAAACCTGAAGGAATACAGTGTAACTCTTTATCTGTCAGTCACTGCTATTGCTTACTGATACTTTCTATCAGCCTCTTTTTTATTTTTACCAATGAAAGACACAAATTGTTCAATGAAATATCAGTTTACTTAATTAAACTTGGGCCAAAATAATACAGACAGCAATACTAAGGCCCTTTGGCCCCTAGTTAACCTCAGAGACCCTCTCAGGTCACATAGCAGAAATTCCTGATAGGCAGCCCCTCTACAAACTGGTTAGACAGGTATCTGCCAAGCAGACCTACCAAAAGGGTACCTTCTGTGTATGAATGGGGACAATGGATTCTGGAGTCAAGGTATTGTCAGGCATCTTGGTTGACAGACTTGTGAAAATGTTGGAAAAACATGAACACTGAGCATTTTGTGATATATCTGTGGTATTTGTGGGGTGGGCTTTCTGTGACGGGGCGGTCACACCCTGAGGACTTGAAAATTCCTCACCTCCTTGCAAGGGGTGAGTGAGAGACTCTGTTGCAACTGTTCCAATAAAACTGCCTTACTTCCTCCTTCCTGGTTGTAGCCTCCATTTGTATTTCTGAACAAAAGTGGACCTCAAGGGATTCTAAATCGCTTGATGGGGAGCTGGGTTGTAAAACTCAACCCCAGTTTTGTTACAACCTTAGGAAAAAAGAGACACTTAGAAAGTAATCCTTTAAAGGCTACCCTCCATCATTTAAGCAGGACCAATTATTCATAATTCACTTCTGACAGATGTTTATAGTTCCTTTCTACAAACCACTTAAGCAAGCCTGCTTTCTCCTAATTGGCTCAGGTGGTTTAACTGCAAGTAAGTGGCCTGTAGATTGCAGCCTTCATAACCTATTTTAGTACTTTCATAAAACCTCCCTTGGTAATCTCTTCCATTACCTGACTATTTTTATGGTTATTAAAGCCTTCCTGATATTCGATCTGCATTTTCCTCACTTCTTAATTAAAGACCATTGACTCCCCCACTCCCCTTCACTCTCTGTGGCCATAACTGGGAACTGTTCCCCATTGCTTCCAAGAACATTTTACATAGTTGTAATGGTATCTCACTTTAGCCTGCTCTCTTTGAAGTTTAACCATTTCCTTACACAACATCCTTTTGATGCCCGAATCCTTTTTTAGTCTGTGAATCCTCTCTAGCATCACTGGACACAAGGAACTGAAAATGCAGGTGCAATTTCACCACCTGAGGCCCAGCAACTGCCAAATTAAATGGCACAATTTCATTTGGTGAGGCAGATATGAGTCTCCCCCATTTCTTATTTGTACAACATCGTGTGATTGACTCAGAGGGATTGAAGAAATATTAGATCTCCTGAGTGTCTGGTTTTCTGATCACCTACAACTTAGATGCTATTGCAACTGGTCTAGCTTTGTTGATTCATGTCTACTTGACAAACTCCCTGGTCTCCACACATTTCAGCAATCTAGTCAGTACTTTTAGACTGCAATCCTGTACACACTTACCTGGAAATAAGTCCCCTTGAACTCAGTGGGACTTACTTCTGAGTTGACCTGTAATGTTACTGAATTTTGAAATGTTCAGGTGTAGACATGGTGGATAAATTCAATCCATTTACACTTCCCAAAGCTATATAGATGCAGCCATCCTTCAAAATCTGCCCTTCTCCCAATTTTGTGATGCAGTTCTCCAATAAAAGCAACAACAACAATCCAGAAATGAATATATTAGGCAGAAGTATGCATAGAAATAAATACAGCTGTGTAGTAACATAAAAGATGCATTATATGAAGGGAAATTGCTTGCAAAAATGTGCAACAGTATTTAAAATGCACACTAAAATGTTGACAAATTTTCATGAGACCTTTTTTGGAGCAAAAAGTCTAAAAATTGTGGAAATGTGTTGAGCTCAATTTAAGATTGGAAAAATGAGAAACCTAAATTGATTTGCCCATCCTTACTCAAGTGGAAAATATGTTAATCAACACAGGAATAACTGTTTAGCAATCTAGGAACCCTGCCTATCAGGATTCCTGAGTGCACAGGGGCTTCTAAGCATGACCAGTTGAAAGTGTTCAGGAGCCCCTTCAGACGATTATGCTCAACTTGAAAAATGCTTGAGAGGAGCCCATGTATCTGGGTACACTGGGGATGGGATTTGCATATCACTTTCCATGTCTGGGCAGAGAAATGCTTGAATAAGGGTTTCAAAAATGGTCATAAAATAATGGATTATTTAAGGACATCTACTGAGTTTGTGACTATTACAACAAGGGATTATAAAATCATAGAATTGAAGCGTTAGAAGCAAGCACTCCCTGCAATAAAAGAATCTTTTTGCCCAAAGCTGGGCTCAAACCCACGGCCCCGAGATCAAGAGTCTCGTGCTCTACTGACCTTCTTGCCTTAGAACTCATACAGCACAATCCTAACAATGGACTCAGCAGTCCTAGCAAATCCCATGAGTCTTAATCTCAGGAAAATGAGTTTCAGATTGCAGCCTCCTACCCAACACCATTCTGCCATGAACCTGCTTTCAGGCTGAGGTCCATTGTGATCACACCAACCAATATGCGAAGGGTCTAGCATGATGGGGAGAGCACTCTTGCAACAGTGATTCAGGCCACTGGATGAGTTTGCATCCTTCCAACCTTGCTTGTATACCCCAACAAGTCTAAGCAATTGACCACCCCTAACCCTAAAATGCAATGACAACACCCTACGATAAAGGTACCACATAATCCAATTGTTGTGGGGTTTTGTCAAAACTAGTACTAATTTTCTTCCAGTATGAAAATGGACTCATGAAATTTATTTGTTTCTCTGCATAATAGATGGACTGTTCGGTAATACTTAACAAAATTGAGGAGGGCTTTTTGTGCATAATAGCAGCATTATTCTTTTTGAAAGCTCAATAAATTTAGATTTCATTATATTGTGCACAATGAGATGCTATCAAATAAGATGTTGGTAGATACACACAGGGCACACACACACACAGAATATTTTGTTATTATAGCCTGCTGGAAGTAAGGATGTATTTCATACAACTGGGTGTGTTGTGGCATGCTCACTCATCTATTTGATACAAGTGATTATTATTTTTTCTAGACTGTTGAAACTCTCAAGAAGCAAATGAATGGGAAAGAATGGATACATTTTATAAAGATCTATACAGGTTTCCTCTATGGAGAATGACTAAGAATTCAAAGTTAAACAAGCAGGGAGAATTTGTGGCAAGAAAAGAAGAGAGGAATGAATAAAAGAATTTCTGTCAGCAAGCACAGTGTGAAAATAATGAAGGAAAAGGAAAGAGACACTAACAATAATATGTCCATTTTCTAAATTAATATAATCCAAAAAAATCTGAAGCAACAATAATGTAATTCCATTCCTCTTGTTCCTCTGATATATATGAGATTAAAATGGGCCAAACTTATTATTAATGTTAAAAAAAAATGTTTTTGGAGGCAAAACCTGTCTCTTTTTGTAAGAATCAGTTGCTACAAAACCATGGAAAATGTGTCTGCCTTTTTCCTTTTCTTTTTTTAGCGATGTCTCTTCAATATCATGTGCAGCAGTTTACAAGGGCATGGCCTTGAAAGGGGACTGTTTATCACTTTGCAAGGTGAAGGTCTCAGAGCCACAGAATGTACCATTACTTCAGGGTTCATCTACTGGATCCCAGACACTCCAAGGACATTTGGGCCCCTTTCATCGTTGAACTTCTTGGGTTAGCTTTGATTTAAACACATCCTGCCTGGCCATCAAGCTTTCTGCTCAGGTGATCTGTTAGGCAAACAAACCTCCTTCTGCCCGCAGTCCTGTAGCCACTCTCATCCCCCATGATGCTCCAATCTCTTTTTCACCCTTCTTTGAGACTGCTCACTACAAATTTATCATATCTCATCGCAGCACCCCTTCTCTTCTCCTTGCTTTTGTTTGCTCTGTTTCTATCACAGTTAGCAGCTACTGCAGACCCTCCAAGTATCCCTGTTTTCCAAGGACACTCCCAGATTAACAGAATCCGTCCCGCTTTCTGATTTGATCCCAGTATGTCCTGCTTTCCCTTAGTACATATGTCCCTATTTTCATTGGATAAATGTTGGACGGTATGGAGCTATGCAATGCCCTAGCCAAGAAGAAGTAACTGTACAACTTTTAGATTACATCTGAAGGCAGCTCTGTATAGGGAAATGGTTTTTTTGGGGGGCGGGGTGAGTTTAATGTTTCATTATGTCTTTATATATGTTGGAAGCTTTCCAGAGTGGCTGGGGCAACCCAGCCAGATGGGTGGGGTAGAAATAATAAGTTGATGGTGATGATGGAATAGGATGTCCCTGTTTGCTACAGAGAAATGTTGGAGGATATGCTATAGCACTCTGTGCTAGCCCCTCCTTTCACTGTGATGTCCACTGCTTGGCTTTTACACAACTGTGGTGCACTCCATGGCACCCCCTTGCCTGTCGGCATGACACTCATGTTCCAGTTCATCCATCTCTGTATCTGCAGCCCACAAGTAAGTCACTACAGCCACCGGCAGTGTCCCTCTCAGATAGCTCATCCTCAAAACGAATCAGTCCTAAGAACTCTGTATACCTGAAGGAGCGTCTCTACCACCATCTTTCAGCTCCAAGGACCTCCTGGCAATTCACTCATTGCGAGAAGTGAAGTTACAGTGAACCAGGCATAGGGCCTTCTCGGCAGTGGCATCCACCCTAAGGAATGCCCTCCCATCAGATGTCAAGGAGATAAATAACCAAATAACTTTTAGAAGACATCTGAAGGTAGCCCTGTATAGGGAAGCTTTTGATGTTTGTTTGTTTTATTATGCTTTTATATTTGTTGGAAGCAGCCCAGAGTGGCCGGGGCAACCAAGCCAGGTGGGCAAGGTACAAATGTTGTTGTTGTTGTTACTATTTCAAGTTGGCACCAGTGCCCTTAGGACTAACAGAGCAAAAGATAGGGCGATCAACAACAGATGGAGTTATAGCCAATGACAGAGAGAGCCAACTAATTCTACTTTTATCTCCAGCCTCCTCCTTACTGAGTTCGACAAGGGCAACAATGAATACAACAACAACAACGATAACAACAACAACAACAACAACAATAATAATAGCTAAATTATTACCAGCTCTTGGCGTGAAAGTCAGAATTTATTTCTATCCCTTGGAAGAGAAATTATAGGAATTCCATAGCATATTTTCCACTGAGCTATTACAACAAGCCTTCTCTCCCTCTTTCTTCCCCCATGCGCCACTCTGAGTCGTTAATAGCTTTACTGCATCAAAGGGAGACACTAAAGGGTAGCAAAGGAGCAATCAGAGATCTTATTTTCTCCCGGGTGCCTGTAGTTGGCCTTGGTCTGAAATGAGGCATGATGTGCCAAACATGGCTCCTTAAAAATAATTAAAAGCAAGGATTTCATTTTTTTTTTTAAAAGGACTGTTTCTCAGAAGTAAATGAAAGCAAACCAACATCAAGGAGCACTGCTGAAATGAATCCCCTGCCACTCTAGGCATTTGCCTTTTGTCTTTTGCAGCTATTATGAGTATCTTCAGGAAGATAGCAAGAAGCAGGGGGAGGAGGGAAGAGTTCAAACATTTACCATAAGTCACTTGACAATTATAGGCCTCCAGGAGCTATAGGGAGCTATTGAAGCACTCTGCAGTCACAGCACAACTGGTTAGTGAGAGGAGAGTTTCGTTGTACAACTTACTGTGGCTTTGGAGTTTGAAGAAAAGCAGGTCAGGGCTTTACCTCCCTTACACCATGCTGAGTTTGGATTGGCTCCAATGAAGCAAGACGTGCTGTGGGATGTCATATTAACAGTGGATCCAAGCTCAGAAGCTGCACACCGGCCTAACCACCCTCAGCCCCTGTATTATTATTATTATTATTATTATTATTATTATTATTATTATTATTGCTTTCTTTTAAAGTCTTCATTTTCAAATTTAAATTAGCGAGCCTGGCTCTTTGCTTTGCTTTACACAAAATGAATGCTATATGACAGGCATGTCCAACTCCCAAGGGACTGTGATCTACTCCCAAAGTTTTTTTGGGTGGGAGGAAGACCCAAAGTTGTTGAGCTTTTTCTGGGGAGGCTTCGCAAAGTTGTTGAGCTTTGTTTTGGCAATAGATTAGGATCACGCGATCAACCAGGAATGACCAGAGATGCCCCGCGATCGACCGGTAGATAGTGATCGACCGGTCGGACATGCCTGCTACAGGAAGTCAAAAGATTTTTTATATATAGGGGGTATTTTCTAGCCCTCATTTCTTAGGAATTAAGATTTCTAAGTCTATAGTCACAATGATTGTAAAGAGGAAAATTCACCTCTTGACTAAAACTCTTCCGAGACTTCCTGCTTCAGTCATAGTTCATTTGGGTTAGTAAAAAACTAGATTTTGCCAATCAAGTTCCCTCCCAAATGTTTAGGATTGACTTGGGATTGGTAGTGGACTTGAACAAACTGAAGATAAGTTTCTTGGTGGGTGGTACCTTTGACTGGATGGATGGGAGTTTGCCTGCTCTTGAGGGGGTTATACTCCCTATGAAGGAGCAGGTACTTAGATTGGGAGTACTTCTGTATCCTTTGATGTTGCTTGAAGCTCAGGTGCCCTGATCAGCCTTGAGTGCCTTCCATCAGCTTCAGCTGGACAGGGATAGTCTAACTACAGTAGTACCTTGGTTCTCAAACGCCTTGGTACTCAAACAACTTGGAACCCAAACATTGCAAACCCAGAAGTAAGTGTTCCAGTCTGCAAACTTTTTTTGGAAGCTGATCGTGCTCCATTTTGAGTGTTACACTTCAGATTTGAATCTTATACTTCCAATTTGATTGCCACACTCCCATTTTGAGTGCCACACTTCCATTTTGAGTGTTACGCTGAGGTATGTCTGTTTTTGCTATTTATTTTGTGTGTGTTTTTTCGCGGCTCTTTTAGTGTGTGTGTGTGTGTGTGACTGTGTGGAACCCGATTCTTGTGTGACTGCTGTACATTGTTTATTGCTTTCATTTTATGGAGCAATGGTCTCGTTAGATTGTAAAATTCATGTTAAATTGCTGTTTTAGGGGTTGTTTTTAAAAGTCTGGAATGGATTAATCCATTTTGCGTTACTTTCTATGGGAAAGCGTGCCTTGGTTTTGGAACGCTTTGGTTTTGGAATAGACTTCTGGAACGGATTAAGTTTGAGAACCAAGGTACCACTGTACTGTTATGTATGATCTGGTAGTTTTTGGGTTAGATTACTGCAACATATTATATGTAGGGCTGCCTCTGAAGAATGTTTGTTGTTGAATTTGGCAACCAGGTTGCTCATCAGGACAAGATGGTTTGAGCATATTACACTGCGCAGGTTCTCAATTAGTTTCCAGCCCAATTCAAAGTGCTGGCATTGACCTACAAAGCCTTCAGTGGCTTAGGACAGCAACACCTCATGGAAAGCCTCTCCCCATATAAGCCAACCTAGACCCTGCAATCATCATCTGAGACCCTTCTTCAATTGCCCCCTCCACAAGTACTAGTCCAGAGAATGGCAACATGAGAACGAGCCGTTTGTTGAAGATTAAGTGGATAGACTGTTGTGAATCAGGAACCAATGGGTCCCAGCACTTATGCTGTATAGTAATCATGATAATATAAGGCAATATTTGCAGTCTCATCTCTTCTTGAAGAAATGCTTTCCTTTTTTTTTAACGCAGCAAGTTGTATTACATAACTGACCTGGATAAATGTGTATGATAGTGCTTTATGAGGGTGAAGAATGCATAATTTTCTTATTGCTTCCCCCACCCCTTCCACCCCAGCGTTAACTGCAGTCTTATGCAGTACTCAGGCAGTGCTGAATTACCCTAAATTCTGATTAACCAAAGAGGTCAACTTTCATTAGAAACTGCATAAAATCCAGTCCATTAAATTGTCCATTTTAGGCCTGTAATAATGGCTCACAGTTTTGATTATTTTAACGAGTGCACTTATTGCATTGTGCAGACAAGTGCTTATATTATTTTAAATATTTATTTTAAAAAAAATCTATACATTTATTCAGAAACTAGATTATATAGAGAAATGGTCTAAGAGAAAGTGACTTGCTTTATTGTTAATCTATAAACCATCAATGCTGCTATTCAAAGGTTTCTATAGAGATGACTTTTGGTTTATTATTATTTTATTTTTAAAAAAGTTAATTCCAACACAAGTAGTTGAAAAACAATACTCAAATACCCAGCACTCTCTCTTTTCTTTCTGACATTGGTGTCATCTTCTGTGACAACCTTTGATCACAGATATCCATTTTATCTTTCATTAAATCACAGTGGCAGAGGAGATGCTTACTGCTCAGTGATATCAACTATTGTTTGAAAGTTACAGATGGTCCTGCCCAGGAGAGAAATTGTTATTTTCTTAAAGGAATCAAAGGACATTTCCTGATTCCTACAAACTAATTGTTAAGGTCAGGTGCATTCTTGACACAGAGACCTTTGCGGCAACTTTTACTCACATTTCAACGGTACACCATTCTATGAATTTCTGGTTAAATAAAAAGAAAATTAAACCTCAAAACAAACTGCTTTGCAATCTGGACTCAGGTTCCAGGGGATTACCTCCCCTGTATTACTCATCCAAAAAAAGAAATAAAGAAAAAGGTTTAGTTTTAATTATGATACGGCAGGGATTGAAAGGGATCTCTTAATCATTGTTGATATTACAACATCACTCCCATGGACAATCAGTCTTTGTTTATATGAGTCGAAGAGCTGTGGGCTTAGATTCTATAAGGAGGGGAAGAAACAAAGAGCGTGTGGCAGACAGAAATTTGGCTACCCAGAAGGAAAGAGCAGCACTTCTCACATGGCTGTGATTCAAAGGAATGATGTATCTGAAATTCAGAAATACAGTGGTACCTCGGGTTAAGTACTTAATTCGTTCCAGAGGTGCGTACTTAAACTGAAACTGTTCTTAACCTGAAGCAAACCTGAAGCACCACTTTAGCTAAAGGGGCCTACTGCTGCTGCCGCACCGCCAGAGCACAATTTCTGTACTCATCCTGAAGCAAAGTTCTTAACCTGAAGCACTATTTCTGGGTTAGCGGAGTCTGTAACCTGAAGCGTATGTAACCTGAAGCGTATGTAACCCGAGGTACCACTGTACCCCAGTTAAAATTGTGCACTTTTGAACATGCCTGGGCACCTGTTCTCAAACAGATCTTCTCCAACCCAGATTGTCATTCATGCCATAGAAGAATGCCTCTCACTCACCCAGCTTCCTCATCTACTTCTTCTGCTGAGAGGCAGACCTCTTGGTCTCCCCCTCATTTTCCTCCCAGTACTTACGACACTGATATGGTAGCACCTCAAATGTCAGGGACCCGAGAATACTTACATCCTTAGTATGGACATTACACCCTGTAAACTGCATGTCCCAGGGTTGCTGATGGACAGCTCGGTGTGGTGCTGGCAAGAGTGTGGTCCTGATAATGCCAAGGTTGCAGGTTTGATCCCTGCATGTTGCATGTTCCTGCAATGAAGAAATTGAACTAGATGATTCTCAAAGTGCCTTCCAACCTGACAATTCTATGATTCTATGTACCTAAAGTGACGTACTGTAAAGGCTAATCCTGTTCAGTCTGAGAGGCACAGAGACACATGGTCAATACTTCAGGGGCTACAGGTCACAAATTGTAAATTTACAGTGTGGTTTTAAGGGTTACTGAGCTAATGTATGTAAAGCACTTCAAAAACACAATATCATTGTGTTGTTGGTTCACTCCTGTGTGGTTTAGTTATGCTTTTAAAACTGAGCCCTTAAGAGAGAGAGAGAGTTGTGCCCTTCATGTACATCATGGGTAGGCAAACTAAGGGCCCGGGGGCCAGATCCGGCCCAATCACCTTCTAAATCTGGCCCACTGACGGTCTGGGAATCAGCGTGTTTTTACATGAGTAGAATGTGTCCTTTTATTTCAAATGCATCTCTGGGTTATTTGTAGGGCATAGAAATTTGTTCCTCCCCCTCCCCCCAAAAAAATATTCTGCCCCCCCCAAAAGGTCTGAGGGACAGTGGACCGTCCCCCTGCTGAAAAAGTTTGTTGACCCCTGGTGTAAACATTACCAGAGTTCAAATGCTGGCAGCTGATCAAAACTTTTGATGTAGTGCTTTGTAGTTTTTTATAATGAAAGTGTTCACTCTCTGCCACATATACTGCTATTGTTGCTTTAGTTGTTGCAGGGTAAGGAACACACACCTGTCTACCTGTTGTTTGTGGCAGTAGCTACCTTTCAGAAGATATCCAGCACATTCTCCCTTTTCACACTTTTGTTTTGGATTCACTGCATGTGCTAGGAATAACTACTCGCCTCCTGAATCAGTTGGTACCAAAGCTAACGCTGCGCTGGGCAACTTTTAATTCATGTTCATTTTCTCACAGGATCACAAAAGGTCTCAGACCGAGGCCCCAGATTCTTGAGGAATTGAGAATTAAGGCAGGGTTAGTTCTGACAAAAGGGGTTAAGTGTGAGCAGGCTGACTGAAAATTATGAGCGAGTCCCCCATTGCACTTTTCTAAAAAATAATGACCATTTCTGGCTTGAAAATGGCTGAAGCATTTTGCTACGGCCGACAAATCCCAAGAGAGCCCCGAGGCATTCATTATCTTTCTCAGATAGAGCTCTTCATACCATGGCTAGTTTTCGCCCTATCTACCAGCACTGCACTAAGAAACACGATATATCCCAAATGTAAATACAGTGTAAACAATTTGGTCGAGAGGATAACAGATGGGATGTGGAATTACAGCTCGTTGGAAGAATGGAACCCCCCTTCCCAGGCTCCCCCCTTTGAATTGTTGGTTCCTTGATTTAAGGCCTCATGGGCCTTACACAGCTCATTAAGATTTAACAATATAATACCATGATTACTCAAGTAGCCTAGTCAGGCATGGAGGCTGGATCTGCTGTTACAGCGGGAGCACATTGGTTTAGAACAACTGGCACAGCAGGATTACCAAGAGGAAAAACAAAACTGCAGAAACAGCCTCTGTTGCTACACAAGCTCTTTAAAGCACTCTCACCCATTGATTCTTTCCCTCATTTTTTAAAAAAATGTGCATCCCCTTTTAAGGGGGAGAAATCTATCACTAAACACAGAATCATAATAGCTGCTTACCCAGTCTCAGGGTGGATGGCATACCCTGCAAAATTTATCCAATGAAAATTGGGACATCGTCTTCTTCTTCTATTATTATTATTATTATTATTATTATTATTATTATTATTATTATACTCCACCTATCTGACTGGGCAACTCAGCCACTCTAGGAAGCTTCCAACACACACATATATATAATAATAAAACGTTAAACTTTTTTAAAAAACTTTCCTTTACAGTGCTGCCTTTAGATGACTTCTAAAGGTTGTATGTTACTTTTCTCCTTGGCTCAGGGGTGGCATAACACCATGCCCTCCAACATTTCTCTGATGAAAATGGGAACGTCCTACTGTACCCTCCAACATTTCTCCAATGAAAATATGGATGCCCTAAGTAAAAGTGGGACATTCAGAGAGCAAATCAGAAACTGGGGTGGCTCCTATAAAATTTGGGACTGTCCCTGGAAAATAGGGACACTTGCAGGGTCTGCTGTTGTGGCACCTGTTGCAGCAGGCTCTGTCCCCCCAGGAAGCAACACTGGGCTTTGGGGGAATCCCCTGGCCAGCTGTTTGGTTAGGTGGGCTTTCCCACCACCCAAGGGCAATCCGGCCTTGTTGGGTGGGCGCAGCTTGGGAGCAGACCAGAGTGGAGCAGGCTTCATTCCCTTCTGCCCCCCAGCCTATAAAGGCCACCTGCATCTGACCCTTGGAGTCTCAGGTGGTGGATAAGGCATTGTGTGGAATCCTTTTACTCTAACATCAGGTAAGGGGATGTAGTGGTACATCACCCCCCATCAAGAAACAGTGTGATAATGGGATATCCTGTTAGATAGGGTCTAGTCAGAATTCTGTATCCAAAAACCAAGGTTTGCAGCATAGGCCATAGAGCTTTTTTCAGTGGCTGGGGGGGAGGGGGCTCTCCATGTAGATCTGTGTCTTGTGGAGGACATGTAATCCTAGGCTCAACACTGGCATGTATCAGCCGTCCACTAGGGGGCTTGGAAGGAGATGCAAATATAAAATGGAGAAGACCTGGCTTGCCACTAGTACATGTGAAAATGATCTAGGGGTCTCAGCAGACAAAAATAGCTAATGCTATTCTAGGCTGCATCAACAGAAGCAGGGTTGTTGTTTTTTAGCCAGAACTCAGTTCTGGCACCTCTCAGGTGGGTGCCTTTGCCATTATAAGAGAACAGGAAAGGCATTCATGGTGAGTTCGGACACCTCTTTTTCTAGAAAAATAGCACTGAACGGAAGTATAGTGTTCAGATCAAGGGACGGAATAGTTCTGCTCTATTCTGTGGTCTTGGTGAGACCACAATTGTAGTACAGTGGTACCTCAGGTTAAGAACTTAATTCAGGTCTGTTCTTAACCTCAAACTGTTCTTATCCTGAGGTACCACTTTAGCTAATGGGGCTTCCCGCTGCTGCCGGGCCGCTGGAGCACAATTTCTGTTCTCATCCTGAAGCAAAGTTCTTAACCCGAGGTACTATTTCTGGGTTAGCGGAGTATGTAACCTGAAGTGTCTGTAACCTGAAGCATCTGTAACCTGAGGTACCATTGTACTGTGTCCAGTTCTGGGTGCCACAGTTTAAGAAGGACATTGGCAAGCTGGAATGTGTGCTGAGACCCAGTACCCATATGATAAAGGGTATGGAAATCAAGCCTTATGATGGACAGTTGTGGAAGCTGGGTATGTTTAGCCTGGATATGAGAAAAGGGAGAGCAGGTACGATAGTCATCTTCAAATATCTAAAAGGGTGTCACATGGAAGGTGGAGCAAGCTTATTTTCTCCTGTTCTGGAGAGTAGGACCTGAATGAATGGATTCAGGTGACAAGAAATGAGATTCTGACTAAACATCAGGAAGAACTGACAGAGCATTTCGCTGTGGAACAAACTCTTGTGGAAGGTAGTGGACTCTTCTCCCTTGAAGGTTTTCAGCAGAAGTTGGGTGGCCATCTGTCATGTATGCTTTAGTTAAGATTCCTTCATTGCAAGGGGTTGGACCAGATGAACATCAGGGTCCCTTCCAACTGTGTAATTCTATGAACGAGAGCATTAACACTCAAACACCTATCCCTTTTAGGGTTCTAGGGAAGCTCTAAGACATAGGACCCAAGTTTAGCACAGAGGAACACATTTATATATCTCTAGTTTCCAGTGTCAACCCAACTTTCACACACAAGTCTCTCAATCCTTCCGGCTTACTGTTTTTCAGCTGTGAAAAGGGCCACCCATTTGCCTCTATGACAACAAAACAACTTCTCTGGATATGTTAAATCCTGGTACTTACGGTAACTAGCCAGCTAAAGCCATTACCTTGACAAAGGAACTGGTTTGGCAAGCTTCCTCTTACAAATTCTACCCTTACAAAAACAGGATCGCAGGTTTGGATGGGACACAGGGTATCAGAGTCCAGCTTATGGGCTTCTCATAGGCCTCTGGTTGGCCAGTCTGTGAACAGGATGCTGGATTAGATAAACCTTTGATCAGATCCATTGGGGCTTTTCTTATGTTTTTGTGTTCTTAGTATATAGACATTTATGTTAAAGGTAAAGGTAAAGGGACCCCTGACCATTAGGTCCAGTCGTGACTGATTCTGGGTTTGCAGCACTCATCTTGTTTTATTGCCTGAGGGAACCGGCATACAGCTTCTGGGTCATGTGCCCAGCATGACTAAGCCGCTTCTGAAGAACTAGAGCAGCGCATGGAAACACCGTTTACCTTCCCGCCGGAGCGATACCTATTTATCTACTTGCACTTTGATGTGCTTTCGAACTTCAAGGTTAGCAGTAGCAGGGACCGAGCAATGGGAGCTTACCCCGTCACAGGGATTCAAACTGCTGACCTTTTAATCAGCAAGTCCTAGGCTCTGTGGTTTAACCCACAGCGCCACCCGTGTCCCTAGACATTTATGGTAGTTTTGGACAAATAAAAGCAACATTATAAGAGAGGTCCTCCACTGGCAAAATCACAAAGAAAATTCAAGAGGGGCTAAACATTGTTTGATAAGATGAGCAATATTTTTTCACAGGGGTGACCATTAGTCACATGTTTAATGAAATTCAAGGATCAACACAGTTCAAGCTTTTGTATGTATGAATATAAAATTTAAAACAGTTCAGCATCATAATGCACAGCTTTCAAACTGGCTCATTGTAAAAACAGAAGCTAGAGAGAAGAACAAACAAGCATGTTCACCATGAACCTTGGTAGAACAGTAATGTTTAGAGCAAATCCAGGAGTAAACTAGGTCTTAGTAACAGGTGTGGGTGTACAGTATGTGCTAGGTAGAATCTGCACACTGCAAGAATCACAGAATTGTAGAGTTGGAAGGGACCACAAGAGTCATCTAGTCCAACCCCCTACAATGCAGGAATCTCAACTCAAGCATCCATGATAGAAGGCCATCCAACCTCTGCATAAAAACCTCCAAGGAAGCAGAGTCAACCACCTCTCATGGAAGAGAAATCACCTAACTCACGTAGGGTTGGAGTGTAGGAGAAATTTGAAAAGGGGTTCCTAGACTGGAGGTATTCCTCCCAGAAACCCAAAAGGAAAGGATGCAAGCTCCAAGGGGGGAAAGATAGACCTTTATTGAAATGCAAATGTGCATAGGGACAGCCTCCAAAATGAGGAGGCTGCAAAGAATCACATCCAAAGCAATGTTTTTTTCATACACTTCCAGATTTCTATTTACCAATCAAAGGATCACTGCAAACTTAATAGATGCAACCCAAAGTCATCATCCTG
This sequence comes from Podarcis melisellensis, assembly GCF_964234715.1. NCBI lineage: Eukaryota > Metazoa > Chordata > Lepidosauria > Squamata > Lacertidae > Podarcis > Podarcis melisellensis. The sequence goes on from NC_138539.1 coordinate 70,290,617, forward strand.
AATCAATCAAAATCATTTGGCTCTTCAGATCAGCCCACATCACGTGATTATATTTTTCAGTGTCTGTCTTTGACTTTCTTTGACTAATTTTCCTATTCATTAAATGTCTCCCAATATCCCCTTCCATCTGTCTACAAAACAATTGAAGATTAATCACAATTGCCATGCCTAGCCGATTCTCTTTTTATGCATACAGTGGCCTCAATAGATTCTAACAGTTTATTCTTTTCGTTGTTCTAGAATGGATATTCACTGCGTACAGGACCTAAAAGTAGCTAGTTCTATTCTGTGAAAAGTAGTCAGGCACAGGCCTTTTCAATTTAACTAGGACATAGGCTGAAAAGAAAATGGAATCATCAGAATTATGCAGTTTTACAAAGTTATTATTTTCTCCAACAGAAGCATCTTACAAATCATTAACAGCTTTTGGATATAGTTAATGCAACAAATTGGTCCAAAACCATGCATTCTATTTAGACCCTCCTGTGATATTTTTCAAGTTCTTCCAGGGGTCTTTAGCACCTTGACTTGGGAATGAAGGCCCACGGAACTCCAAGATGCTTATATCTGAATAGGCAGGCATAGAAATGGACCGTGAAAGGGCAATTGGGTTGCATCAACTACAGCAGCTACACCTCTGATCAAATGGGTTAATTAACCATGTTTGTAATCTGTCTAACATTACATTTTCATACATCACCTCCTAGCAAATAGAAGGGGAAGAAATGGAGGCAGTGAGAGATTTTACTTTCTTGGGCTCCATGATCACTGCAGATGGTGACAGCAGTCACAAAATTAGAAGATGCCTGCTTCTTGGGAGAAAAGCGATGACAAACCTAGACAGCATTTTAAAAAGCAGAGACATCGCCTTGCCGACAAAGGGCTGTATAGTTAAAGCTATGGTTTTCCCAATAGTGATGTATGGAAGTGAGAGCTGGACCATAAAGAAGGCTGATTGCCAAAGAATTGATACTTTTGAGTTATGGTGCTGGAGGAGACTCTTGAGAGTCCCATGTCTAAGGTTACCAGATGTCCCCGTTTCCCAAGGACAGTCCCCGGATTTACAGCTTTCTCAGCATTCACATGTACATAGCAAACAATAAGTGACCCTGGATTCATTGGGGGGGGGGGAATCTGGTAACCTTACCATGGACTGCAAGAAGATCAAACCTATCCATTCTTAAGGAAATCAGCCCTGAGTGCTCACTGTAAGGACAGATCCTGAAGCTGAGGCTCCAATACTTTGGCCACCTCATGAGAAGAGGAGACTCCCTGATGTTGGGAAAGATTGAGGGCACAAGGAGAAGGGGACGACAGAGGATGAGATGGTTGGACAGTGTTCTTGAAGCTACCAACATGAGTTTGACCAAGCTGCGGGAGGCAGTGGAAGACAGGAGTGCCTGGCATGATCTCTATGGGGTCATGAAGAGTCGGACACAACTAAACAACAGCATCCTTAGGCATACATACAAAATCTGAGAATCTAGCTGTTCCTTTAGCAAATAATATGGGAGATGAGATATTTACAACAAGAACCAATTAAGATAATGGATACCAAGCCCCTTTGTCATTTCTGATTTATTTTTTGCATTTTTATGTTTTTTGTTCCTGTTTGTGTTTATCTTTTGTGTAAATAATTTCTTTTTTATAAAACAAAAAGGAAATAGGATACTCATCAAAGGGAGATGGGTGGGAAACAGGAGGAATGGAATGTTTACATAGTACAGTGATTGGACTACAGCATCCACCATACTTGACCACTAGCCATTTGGTCTGGGGCTGATAGGAGTTGGAATCCAGTATCACCAAGAGGGCACCTGATTGGCTACTCCTGAAATGTCAATAAGCTACCAGATACAGCTGCACTCTGCTCAGGTAGGAGCTGAAGTCTAGCAGGATGCATTCAGTCACATAAGAAAATTATATGTAAATAAATGAGTGACAAAACTGAAGCATATAATTATTGCATATTTCAGCTTCTACTTTAATCAGTCGCACCCTTGGATTGCAATGCAGGCACTGCGAGTTGAGGTGTGAGCTATAAAAATGTTGAGAATGGAAATAAGCCCCAGGAAAGTGATAGTTGCTAGTGCAAGCGAGGTATAGAAAATAATGAAAGGCATAGGCAAAAAGTTTCGATATTATCCTCCTTTTAAGACCATGATGCCTGAAAAATTGTAGTAATCTAAATTCTAATCTCTTGCAGCAGATTATTAAAGCTTTTTTTTTAATTCTGATTGTTCACTACATGATAAAAAGACTCACCATTTAAATGTTTAATCCAATACTAGGTTCTTTCTTTTTACATGTCTAGAGCCACTGACCATTCATCCGATATATTCAAGAATTGTAATTAAGAATAAATCTAGCAATTAATCGCAATTGACAATTCTTAATATTGTCAGCAATCTTGGTCTCATAACAGTGTATTAACATGTGCTTTTAAGGCAATAATCACGCTTCTGCTTCTACTGCCATGTATGAGATTTTGCAATTGACTCAGCTGTCCCCAAACACTTAATTAAAGTAACATTTCCTTTTAGCTCATTGTTGTAAGGTCTTACTTTCTCTCCCCGACACACACTTGTAGCTAAAATTCACTGTGTCTCTAAGGCAACCAGCGCTCATTTGATTCCCCTTGGTGACACAAACGCATTCTCAACTAGACTTTTCACTGTAACCCCATACATATTGTTGCATGCCACACCAATCTCTGAGCAGTGCAAGATCCCAGGGGTTCCAAGTATGTTCACCCAGGGTCCATGTTAGCAGAGACTGTGGTATCTATATGGCATATGCTTTCTTTACACACATATACAACTTGAGCCTATGACTGAAGGGTTCACAGCATTAGCGCTTCAGTAGGGTCTTCCTTCCTTCATTGATTCACCCCTGGATTCAAGCAGACATCAGCCATGAATTTGCCTTTCCTGACTGCCATTTCTCCTTCATCTTCTGGCTCTCCTTGCTTCCCTAAACTCTGGCTTATGTTCTTCTCACTATCTCAAACCTGGAGGAGGAAGAGTCCCCATCCATTTGCCATCACACACTGAGTTCATTTGATCTTTTGGCTTTCCTAATGGCTCATCATCCCAGGCTATTTCTTGGACACAGGAAGCTTAGCATTCTTCAATTGGCTCTTCACATATGCTGATTCCAGGAGATTTAGAAGTGTGTAGTACATAGCCTAATACACATGGTCTGGCTTAACACACACTAGTCTCTCAACCCAGTTGTAACACTCCAAGCATTGCTTAAATTCTAACAGCTACTGGACCCAGGTGTCTAACACCCTGGGACACGGGTGGCACTGTGGTCTAAACCACTGAGCCTCTTGGGCTTGCTGAGCAGAAGATTGGTGGTTTGAATCCCTGTGACTGGGTGAGCTCCCGTTGCTCTGTCCCAGCTCTTGCCAACCTAGCAGTTCAAAAGCATGCCAATGCAAGTAGATAAGTAAGTACCACTGCGGCGGAAAGGTCAATGGTGTTTCTGTGCACTCTGGCACTCATCATAGTCCTCCATGCTCCAGAAGGGGTTTAGTCATGCTGACCACATGACCCAGAAAGCTGTCTGTGGACAAACATCAGCTCCCTCAACGTGAAGAGAGATGAGTGCTGCACCCCATAGTCTCCTTTGACTGGATTTAACCGTCCAGGGTCCTTTACCTCCCCCCCTTTTGCCTAGCACCCACAAACTCATAACAATATATACATTTACTCGAAGTAAGACCCATTGAATTCAATGATGCATACTTCTGAGCAGGCAGAAATATATTATCTGTAGAGCCTTATGTTATATAAATAGAACAGGATGTAATTTTAGAGAATTCTTGCCTCAGATATATTGAAATGTACATTTCATCTTTTAAATTCCCTCTGTCAATCAGTATAGGTTTGAGTATCAGGTGGGGGAAAACTGTTGTTCAAATTTCAAACAGGTAATTGTGTGATAAGTGGATACACTAAGTTTAATTCTGTACTCTTCTGATTTGGCATCCTAAGGGATCTCATGTTGTCCCCCATAGAATCACAGAATTGTTGAGTTGGAAGATACCCTGATAATGCAAGGCTTTGCAGCTGTCCCATACAGCGATTGAACCTGCAACCTTGGTGTTATTAGCATCATGCTCTAACCAACCATGCTATTCAGGCTGCTGCTGTTTAACATCTACATGAAGCTGCTGAAGGGGCCATTCAGGAATTGGGAATGAAACGGTCGTTTTGCTGACGATTCGCAGCATACTGGGTGAGATTGCTGCTGCTAAAATTCTGAAAACCTTGAAGAGATGAGACAACAAGGAGTAAAGAATATAATCACATACTTGAAGTGTGTTGAATCCCTTTTGCAATAAATATTTAAGAGCAAGAAAAATATTCTCAGAATACATTTGCAACACTTTGAAATGCCAGTAATCTGGATTGTGGGTATATGGAGGAAACTGAATAATGATTGGTATTTCTTGCCTCTATAACTTTGTTCTATATGCTTCTCCATGTGGCCATTATTTAAGAATCTTTTGACACAAAATGAGAGATGTGTGAGGCTTTCTTTGCCACTGAGTCACATATATCTGGGTGAGAAAGGACAAAACACGAGGCAAACACAGGGCAGCTCTTATAGGTCAGTAGCATAACCTGCCACACACTCAGTGCCTGAGCTAGTGGGGTGTCAGAGAGACCAGGGGTTCAAAGCTACACAAGTGCGATCTTCAGATTGTTATTCATGTATCTGAAAATAAAGGGCAGAATTCATACTTCAGCAACCCCTCTCACTTTCATTCGGCCCCTCCTGAATTCCACTTGAACAAGAAAAGCTTTTAAATTAATTCTAAAGGATTCTTATTAGTGTTTGACCAGGCTGAATGGGCACTTATGTGCAATTCCAGATACAGAAATCTTGGTGGGATTGATTGGATACTTGTACCATATACCATATTTTTTGCTCTATAAGACGCACCAGACCATAAGACACACCTAGTTTTTGGAGGAGGAAAACAAGAAAAAGTCATATTCTGAATCTCAGAAGTCAGAGCAGCAAGAGGGATTGCTGCACAGTGATCCCTCTTGCTGTTCTGTCTTCTGGGATAGCTGCGCAGCCTGTATTCACTCCATAATACGCACACACATTTCCCCTTACTTTTTAGGAGGGAAAAAGTGAGTCTTATAGAGCAAAAAATAAGGTACTTGTGTTTCATGGTTTTACCAGTGTTCAAAAGAATGTAACAGTAAAGCACCACATGGAAGTTATGATCAGGAATGTACCTGAGCATGTAAAACAGGGCTAGGGAACCTCAGTTTCTGGAGCAAATGTGGCCCCCAAAGCTTCCATGTCCCCAAATTCTTCTTCTTCATCATCTCTGGCAATCACTCGTAGCCAAGTAAGATTGTCTTCCATAAACACAGTTTTAACAATGAGACCTTAAGTGACTGTGGAGGCTAGTTCTGGAACCACACGTCCTGTTGGCATCTGGGAGTCGATAGGCCAGGTGGCTCAGCCCCAGCTGGAGTGTCTCCCTCTCAATCTTCTCGCTGCGGAGATTCATCGACCTCTGGCTCCGACGTAAATCAGCGACTCAAGCTTGCTGACTTGAGCACACTTTACATAGCAGAGTAAACTGCACAACAGAAGAGGCTTAAGGATGTAGATACATACTAAAACTACGGGTTTATTATACATAAATCAGGACAATGAAACATGTCTCTCCTTGCCATCTTCTCAGAGAGAGAGTCTAAACAAAAGCAATACAGTGGAAGTTCTGCTCACGGGACCCAGCAATCTGTGCTGGAATGTAAACAGACATGTGACATGTAACAATCCCACACATCTGCAACAAAAGGTGGAACGGAATCTCAACACGTCCTTCCACAGTGGGGACATTGGTTTCCAGGCGGGAGTTGATCACGGTGTGGATTTGTCAAGCATGCCTTCTTCTTAGAGTGTGCTGAGTTCAAGTGTCTTCCAAGCCTCTAACACCTATGGTAAAGGCTGTTCTCCAATTACAGTACTCACAGGCCAGTGTTTCCCAGTGTTGGTGTTTATACTACATTTTTTAAAGATTTGCCTTGAGACAGTCTTTAAACCTCTTTTGCTGGCCACCAGCATTATGCTTTCCATTTTTAAGTTCGGAATAGAGTAGTTGCTTTGGAAGATGATAATCAGGCATCCACACAACATGACCAGTCCAACAAAGTTGATGTTGAAGAATTATTGCTTCAACACTGGTGAACTTTGCTTCTTCCAGTACACTGATCTTAGTTCGCCTGTCTTCCCAAGTGATGTGTTAAATTTTTCAGAGACACAGTTGATGGAATCTTTTTAGGAGTTGGAGATGGCATTTATAAGTGGTCCATGTTTCACAAGCATACAGTAAGGTTGGTAGTAAAATAGCTTTGTAAACAAGCATTTTTGTTTCCCTGTGAATGTCCTGGTCCTCAAACACTCTGCACTTCAATCGGGAGAAAGCCACACTCACAGAGCTCAGGCAATGCTGGATGTTGGCCCTTGTGGAAAGATAACTGCCTAAGTAGGAGAATTGATCAACATTTTCCAACATTACACCACTGAGTTGGATTTGTGGCGCTGCAGAGGGGTTGTTTTTGTGCTTGTTGGTGCAGCACTTTGGTTTTTTGGATATTGAGTGACAGGCCAAGCTTTTCATAAGCTTCTGCGAAGATTTTTAGGATGGTTTGGAGGTCATCCTCTGAGTGTGCACACACTACATTGTCATCAGCATACTGAAGCTCTATGACGGAAGTTACGGTAACCTTACTCTTTGCTTTCAGCCTGCTCAGATTGAAGAGATTTCCATCTGTTCAATATATGATTTCTACTCCAGTGGGGAGTTTCCCTTTGACAAAGTGTAGGATCATGGCAATGAAAATAATGAATAATAATAATTTATAATTTAATAATTCATTATAGAGTTGGGGCAATAACACAACCCTGTTTAACATCTGATCCCACTGTGAATGGTTCACCTTGAGAGCCATTGTTATTTGTGATTGTTGCTGTCATATTATCATGGAGGAGCCGAATGATGTTTACAAATTTATCTGGGCAGCCAATTTTCAGAAGACCAGTCCACAGGGCATTACAATTTACAGTGTCAAAAGCCTTACTTCCCCCAACCACACCCCGCTCTCCCCATGTCACACTGGTCCTGGGCTTTTCCAGACTTCTACTTGTTCCATATCTAGAAAGCACTGTTCCAAGCAGTTTTCCACTTGTCCTGTGCTTTCTAAGCACAGTTCCAAGCGGTTTTCTCATTGTTCCACTGCTTTCCCCAGGAAAATCCATTGTTTAGTGCTGAATCAGAGCAAATCGCCCTTCCCCAGCTGATATGTGATCTGAAATGCAGCTATCCTTCAAAATTCACACTTCTCCATTTTTGTGGGCTTCAATTGTCCAGCCCCCCACCCCAATATGTGTATTTTAGGGGAAAGTGCAAATAATGCACAAAATGCATTATATTAGGACAAATTTCTTGCAAAAAAATGTGTATATTGGGCAAAAATACATTATAAATCTTTGCATCAGAAAAAAAATGTGTATATTTTTTTCTGTGGACCTCTTTTTTTAAAAAAAATCTTCCAAACTAATGCAGAAATGGGGCTTACTGAACACTGGAAAGATGAAAAACTGATAGAAATTGAAATTGACAGATCCGTTCATCTATGTATACCTAGTCCTAGACCTAGGATGCAGCTGCGGAAAGCACCCATACTAAAATGTCAAACAATCGCAGCTTGAAATGTTGCAAGATGGATAGTACGAAAAATCCCTGGTATTCTTAGCACAGACAGAGTCTCCAAAAGTGCAAGTAAAGATGTTCAACATGAACCACAGTGGTATCCCCAGGGTCCTGTTTTACATTTGAACTGCACCTGAGAACCAGCAGTGGTTTGTTTGAATTCTAGTGTCTGGAAAATTTGACTTGAAGTTTGTACATTTTGTTAAGCTCTTGAGATGTCCACATTTATCAGTCTCAGTGAATGCACAGATTGTGGTCTTTGTCCCACCTCTTTTTTTCCATCCTAGTGTTAACCTTAATAAAATAAAAAAGGGTAAAGGACCCCTGGACAGTAAAGTCTATTCAAAGGTGACTATGGGGTGCAGCACACATTTCACTTCAGGCTGGGGGAGCCGGCGTTTGTCCACAGAAAGCTTTCTGGGTCATGTCGTCAGCGTGACTAAACTGCTTCTGGCACAACGGAACACCATGATGGAAAGCAGAGCACACAAAAATGCTGTTTACCTTCCCGTTATAGTGGTCCCTATATATCTACTTGCACTGGTGTGCTTTCGAACTGCTAGGTTGGCAGAAGCTGGGACAGAGCAACAGGAGCTCACCCCGTCATGCAGATTCAAACCACTGACCTTCCGATCTGCAAGCCCAAGAGGCCCGGTGGTTTAGACCACAGCGCCACCCACGTCCGACTGTTGGTTTCTGCTTTCTTCTCTGTGCAGCGAAGTGCTTGTCACGAGACAGGTTGTTTACATTCCACAGAGTCTGTACTGTTGGGTTTCTCACGGGAATAGGAGACTGGATATGACGTACACTGGTTTCCTGTTTTTCACTGTTTCTTTGCAGTTTCAGTTTGAGATTCTCTCCGTGCTTTTGAGGAGAGATGACGCTTTCTCTGCTCCGGCAGAGGGAAGATGTTTTTCTGTAACTTACCAGCTTTGAACTGTAAATAAAGTAGTATAGAGCATGTTGGCATATACTTTTCATCATTCCGCTGTGCACTGGACACTGCTTATCCCCAACATTTGGTTCCGGGCCCAGAAAAACGCAGTGTTTTGAGGATGGACTCCAGAAGTCGGGCTCCTGGCAAAGGAACAAAGGAGCAAGGAGACAAAGTGCCGGCAAAGTATCGGAACAGCGGCAGAGAGACGGAACGCACGGTATCTGCTCTGCGCGTCAAAATGATTGATGAAGCAGATGCAGATGTGACGCAGCAAGAATTAAAGGGCAGTAGAGAAAGCACTTGGGGACTTTCGCTTTAGAACTTGCCTTTGGAATGCAGTTTGAAGCAGCTGCAGATAAGCAAAGCAAATAAACAGAAGAGCGGCACAGGCTCATAGGCAGAGGCTGTTTTGATTTGCCTTTGGATTGAAGCAGCTGTACACAGAAGCAGCTTGATTTAAAGCAGCATAGATGACGCAAGAGGCAAATGCCAGACTCATGATGGCTAGCTGCAGAAGGCTGGACAAGGAAAGTGGGGAATTTGATACCACTAATCAGCCAAATGCTCAACTCACAGTAGCCTGTGATACTGCCATGATTCAGAATGAAGCAGATCGCCGAGGTGCTGGCTGCATGGGAAATGGGGAGACTTCACAGACGTCATCCCATAGTGCAGTGGAACCACCAGATGGCGCCAAAGCTTTGAAGGCAGTGAAATGCTACTCGTGTGGACGTCTAGGCCATATGAAGAGGGAATGCAAATATCCCAGGGCCAAGGCAGAGCAGCGCAGCGGAAGCTCATCGCGTGGAAAAGGCCAGAGCAAAGGCAAAGGTCCGGTGTCCAGGACAACGCAGCACAAGGCAATGGTCTCACGCTTCGCTCCAAAGGTTGCAGAGGTTGCAGAGGTCCAGAAGACGTCTAGATCTTTCTTCGTTGTTGATTCAGCGGCAACGCATCACATGTGCAACGATAAGCGACTGTTCGTGTCTTTTACACCGCAGGAAGGTGCGATTCACCAGGCGGATGACCACACAATCCCCAGTAAAGGCTACGGAACTGTTGTTCTTCACAGTTTGGACTTATCGATACAGGATGTGCTTTATGTGCCGGATGCGAAACATAATCTGCTCAGCGTTGGACAGCTGATTGAGAAGAAGATTGACGTTTCCTTTAAGAACAATAGATGCATCATCACTAAGAAAAATGATTATCAATTGTATGCTGAATTTGTTGGTCGTTTGTTTCTTTTGTATTATGATGATGTTGTGCAGGATGACACTTGTTGCATTGCAGGTTCTAACAAAAGTTTGCATGCAGAATGTATTCACGATTTTCATCGAAAATTTGGTCATTTGCATTTTGAGGCAGTATCTAAAATGCCTGCCTTGGTTGAAGGTATGACTATTAAACCCTGCAGGTACCACATGAAGTGCAAGGCATGCGCAGCAAACAAGGTGAAAATGGCTGCGAAAGGTAAGGTGTCTAGTAGGCAAGCTACAGAACCATACCAAATTATTCATGCTGATTTGGTTGGACCACTAGCGCCCTCTTTGGGTGGGAATAGGTACTTCATGGTTCTTATTGATGCATTTTCCAGGTATATTTTTGTGTACAATCTCAAGCAGAAATCAGAGGCTTTTCCTAGGTTCAAGGAATTCTGTGCTTGGTTGGGAAATGTGCATGGTAAGAAGATAAAGATTCTTTTCACTGACCGGGGGGGAGAATTCACTTCTCAGCAGTTTGAAGCTTTTCTGGCTGAGAAAGGAATTCAACACGATTTGTCTAGTCCTCGCTCGCCATGGCAGAATGGACTTGCGGAACGGGCAAATCAGACATTGCTTCAAGGGTTAAAAACCTTGCTGCATGATGCAAATCTTCCAGAGAGTTATTGGGCCGAAGCTCTCTCATGTTTCACTTACAGTTATAATCGCAGGTTATCTTCAGCGATTGGTTGTACCCCCTATGAGAAGATGTTTGGCAAGAAGCCATACATCAAACACATGAAAATTTTTGGTTCTGACATGTGGATTCACTCACCACAAAACTCCAAGTTAGACAAGCGTGGATTGCATGGTATCTTTCTAGGTTATCAGAAAGGGTCTTACAGAATAATGATGACTGACTCTAAGGAGATTAAGCTCACAAGAAGTGTTGAGTACAATGCCAAGTGGGGGGAGAATGTGGGAATTTTCCAATGTTATCCTGATGACAGTGATGAGACTGAGGATAGTCAAAAGCAACCGCAACAACCCACACCCACTGATGAAGGTTCTGATTCTGAGTCTGAAACTGAATCAGATGATTCAGAGGATTTCAAGAGTGCGAAAGCCTCTATGCGACCCTCTGAAAGCTCTGATCAAGAATTGGAGGAACCATTGTTCACAATAGGTCGCTTTTCTCCTAAGAAGGAAGAGGAGAGTGTTGAAGACTTAAGGCTAATTCGTAGGTCACAGAGAGCCACAAAAGGCAGACCTCCAAAGAGATTTGCTGATGAGTTTGCCAAAATAGCAGTAACAGCTGTTAAAAGCTCCAAGAAGGTTTTTGAACCTTCAAGTTTCCAAGAAATCCAGGATTTGGATTCAAAGGAAGCTGAGCCATGGTTAAATGCCATGAAGGCTGAGCTTGATTCCTTGGAAAGGAACAAAACATGGGACCTAGTTCCAGTAGTTCCAGGAATGAAATTGCTTGGAAGCAAATGGGTCTTCAAAGCGAAGACTGATCAAAATGGCAAGATAGTCAGACACAAAGCCAGATTGGTAGCCAGAGGATTTGCTCAGGTACCAGGTGAAGACTATCACGAGACCTACTCACCCACAGTGAGGTATGAGAGCATTAGGCTTATGCTCAAGCTAGCTGCAGAAGAAAATCTACACATTAGTCACCATGATGTGAATACAGCTTTTCTGTACGGATCTCTAGGTGAATCACTTTATATGCTTCCACCTGATGGCGTACAGGTAAAACAGGGATTTGTTTGTGCTCTGAAAAAGTCCCTTTATGGTCTCAAACAAAGTGCACGGTGTTGGCACACAAAACTCACTGAAGTATTGTTTTCTCTAGGTTTTAAGCAAGGGAAATCTGATCCATGTGTATTTGTCAAAGAGGAGGGGCAAAAGAAACTGTATTGTTTGTTTTATGTTGATGATCTTTTATTCTTTTGGAAAGATGTCACAATGTACAATAACGCCCTAGCTCAACTGAAAGAGCACTTTGACATGAAAGATCTTGGTGAGGTAAACAACTACCTATCTCTGGAAATAGAGAGAGATCAAGATGGTAACATTCTAGTACACCAGTCACGGAAAATTGCTGATGTGTTAAGCAAACTAAACCTGATGGATGCTAACCCTGTAGACACACCGATGACAACAGGTTATCAGGTAGATGACACTGAAGAAGCATTTTCTGACACTACACTGTACAGAAGTGTGCTAGGCAAGCTAAACTTCATTGCCAGATGTTCAAGACCAGACATTGCTGTAAGCTGTAATTTGCTAAGCAGACAAGTCAACAATCCTACTGTTAAGGATTGGAAAGCTCTGAAACGCATAGCGCGGTATTTGAAAGGCACTATGCATTACAGACTGAGATTTAACAATCAGAAGTCTGGTGGTCTTGAGATATTTGCAGATGCAAGTTTTGGAAGTGACACTACAGACAGGAAAAGTACGTCTGGAGTTTGCTATAAGTACAATCAGGGTCTATTTGATTGGTCATGCAAGAAGCAAACAACAGTTAGCTTAAGTACTTGTGAAGCTGAACTGAATGCACTGTCTTATTCACTTAAAGATTGTGAATGGTTGTTACAATTGTGCAAAGACATGAAAATTCCTGTCAAATGTCCAATCCAGGTTTACCAGGACAACAAAGCATGTTTGGCTTTGCTGAATTCTGAAGGTTGTAAGCAAAGCACGAAGCACTTGCAATTGAAGGTGCAACATGCTAGGGAACGTATTCAAAAGGGACTCGTAACGGTGTCCTATATGCCAGGTAATGAAATTCCTGCTGATGTATTGTCCAAGATTGTATCAAGGGATCAACACTGTACCTATGTGCAGAAGTTGGGTTTGTACTGATATTGTACAAACACGCTGCCCAGAGATGTTCACAGAAAGGGGGAGGATGTTGGTTTCTGCTTTCTTCTCTGTGCAGCGAAGTGCTTGTCACGAGACAGGTTGTTTACATTCCACAGAGTCTGTACTGTTGGGTTTCTCACGGGAATAGGAGACTGGATATGACGTACACTGGTTTCCTGTTTTTCACTGTTTCTTTGCAGTTTCAGTTTGAGATTCTCTCCGTGCTTTTGAGGAGAGATGACGCTTTCTCTGCTCCGGCAGAGGGAAGATGTTTTTCTGTAACTTACCAGCTTTGAACTGTAAATAAAGTAGTATAGAGCATGTTGGCATATACTTTTCATCATTCCGCTGTGCACTGGACACTGCTTATCCCCAACACCGACCTTGCACCATTGAAACTGGAGAACTTGGTATCCAGATATTATTGATATCATTTACAAATAAGTTTTAGGCAAACACACTACCCCATCTCCCCTATGTTTTATGCCAATGGCCAACAGAGAAAGCCATTAACTCAAGTGTGGCTTGTTAGAGTGTGCAGACAATACATGGTAAGCCATTTGCTGTGGTTTCTTTAACATGGATGAATAGCTAAGTGGGAGAAGCTTCTGTACTAAGGATAGACAAATGAGTGTGTGGTATGCATCACTTTTGTACGTGTTCATTCATAACTTATTTTTTCCAAATAGCGACATGAATCAGTGATGATGATGATGATGATGATTTACTTGTTACACACCCATCTGACTGGGTTCTCCCAGCCACATTGGGAGGCTTTCAACAGAATATAATGGAACACAATGAAATATCAGACATTAAAATCTTCCTGATACAGAGCTACCTTCAGATGTCTATGGAAAATCACATAATTGTTTATCTCTTTTACATTTGATGGAAGTGTTTCACAGGGTGGGTTTCACTACTGAGAAGGCCCTCTGTCTGGTTCCCTGTAACTTCACTTATTGCAGTGGGTAACCTCCAGAATTTACACACACACACCCTTCAAAGTACACTAGTCTAGAACTGTATTTTGAGATATTGAGTTGCACCAATGGGAAATGTAAGGTTGCCATACGTGTGGGCAGAAATCGCTGATATGTCCCAGAAATCTGGAAAATCTTCACCCCTCCCCCCAAATAAACCTCAACAACTTTTGTGTCCGGACTCTCACTTTCTGAAATATGACCCACATGTTAATCCAGGAGGTTTGAATCAGTTAATTGGCACTGGAATCTACAAAAATCCAATTCCTCAAGGGACCTGATTCTTTATAGCTTGAACCCGCACTGTTCAATGTAATGTGCATTAAGCAGCGATGTACAGGATAGTCTCATATCAATCCAGTACTTTCCCACAGTCATTGAGGAAGTTCACACATCTCTAAGGCAATCCAGTCCTGCTTAGGTGCTGCTATATCGTGAAGCTGAGGCTCCAATACTTTGGCCACCTCATGAGAAGAGGACTCCCTGGAAAAGACCCTGATGTTGGGAAAGATGGAGGGCACAAGGAGAAGGGGATGACAGAGGATGAGATGGTTGGATAGTGTTCTCGAAGCTACCAGCATGAGTTTGACCAAACTGCGGGAGACAGTGGAAGACAGAAGTGCCTGGCGTGCTCTGGTCCATGGGGTCACGAAGAGTCGGACACGACTAAACGACTAAACAACAACAGCATAAGGTGACAGTAAGCATAGGAGAAGGCAGTGAAGATGAGGACCTTTTTGCCTGCTTTGATCATATAGAAGGCAACAGACTGAAGCAGGAATGCTTTTTGATGTTTCGAGGCTCCCAACACATTTTAGAACCTGGGTTATACACAGATGCAAGTGTGCTTATCTCTGACACCCCCCTCACATGTCTTGTTGAGATTCGTCTGTTTTGAGAGAGAATGGAGTGCACCTCTGGGGGTAAAGTCACATTGCTGTATAAGCAGTCTCCAAGCGACCTTTTGAGGCGCAAGCCTGGGCAGTGTATATGGAGGTCCTGAGCTGCTCAGATAACTGGACCCTCCTCTCTGTTTTGGTGATGTCAAAAGGAAAGTGGAGCAACACGTTTGGGACCAGCTTGGCTGCAGGAGTTGCTGGAAGGAGGTGTACAAAGTGCCATCCAACCATCTTAGAGACTCCACTCTGGATTTGTGAAGGGTTTCCTCCTTAGCCTTTTCTTCTCCCAAAGATAACTCAATTAAGTAATGATTGAAGTGGGCCTCCCAGTGATACCGATCAAAAATTCTGTTTTCTGATTCATATAACGTCTATTCCATGAAGTGCCTCTGATCATAAGCTAAGAGAAAAGATGGTTCCTTTTACTGTCTGCACTACTCCAACTTTACAGGGTGTGTGTGTTTTTTTTTAATTATTGAAAATGCCCTCATCAATAATAAAGTGAAACTACAAGTTCCGCTGTACAACTGCACTGGAAACATTGAGGAAAACATGCAAAATTGATTCGCCAACTATTGCAAGGAACTTACTCATGAATGCATTTGTCATCGTCCCCCTGCACTACCAAAGTGAGAAAGCAGGGAAGGATGCAATTCATTAACTTGCCTTGAAACAAACAAAAACATGAAAAGAATTCCACCCACAAAGCCAGAAACATCTGCTAAAATCATGAACCTCCGATGGCTTAAAACCAGCAAGGGAGATAAAGAATGAGATACATGCTTCACTCTGGAGTGTTTCTTACAAATATGAGGTCCAATAAGTGATACACTTGCCGAAGGGAATATAGCTCAAAGCATTACCTTTCCCACATACGCTGAGTTAGAGATTCATTTAGGTAAAATGTTATTGTGCAAGCTCAGACAGCAAATGTGCTAAGGCATAATTGGATGTTACCCTCTCTCCCTGTTTATACAGGAGTTGGTATTTCCTTCTCTCACCATAATTAATAAGTACACAAATGTAAGACACAAGGAGAAAAAGAAGCACACCTGGGCGTCAGTAGTCCTTTTTGCAAATATGTTTTTTAAAATAATACTAATAATAATAATGTCATAACTGAGATGGGTTTCTAAGAGAAGTCAACCAATTAGTGCCATCTATAAACAGATATATTAAACAGATGATTAGGCTTTCTAGCTATGCTAAATAATTAGAAGGACAGTTTTTGAACGTATATTAGAGAAACAAGCATGTTGAGCTGAACTGCATGCCAACTGGGGCAACTTACTGACATTGATTTCTCCTCTCCAATCTCATTTGATTCAGTTGTGGCAGATGGAGGAAGGTACACTTGGATGGAATGATGGAAAATTGGGGTCAGAACAGGGGTGTGGGTGTGGGTGTGGGTGTAGCTCCATGCTTCTGTTATCATGGAGAATGGGATTTTGGAGGAAAGGAGGGTGGAAGTCAATGTGTGGAGAAAGGGAGTGCAGTTAAAATGATAAGAAGGAGAAAACTATGGTGAAGAAGAGACCCACAAAGCTGGTGAAAGGTAAGAGAAAAAGCGACTGAGTGAATTTACATAGGTGGAAGCTGTGCTCTGACACTGGAAGCTGACAGACGGTCTAGGGCAGGGGTCAGCAAAATTTTTCAGCAGGGGACCAGTCCACTGTCCCTCCGACCTTGGGGGGGGGAACTATATTTTGGAAAGAAAAAAATAATAATGAATTCCTATGCCCCACAAATAACCCAGAGATGCATTTTAAATAAAAGGACACATTCTACTCATGTAAAAACACGCTGATACCTGGACTGTCTGCAGGCCGGATTTAGAAGATGATTGAGCCAGATCCAACCCCCAGGGCTTAATTTCCCTACCCAGGGTCTTGTTGTTGTTGTTGTTGTTTAGTCGTTTAGTCGTGTCCGACTCTTCATGACCCCATGGACCAGAGAACGCCAGGCACCTCTGTCCTCCACTGCCTCCCGCAGTTTGGTCAAACTCATGCTGGTAGCCTCGAAAACACTATCCAACCATCTCATCCTCTGTCGCCCCCTTCTCATTGTGCCCTCCATCTTTCCCAACATCAGGGTCTTCTCCAGGGAGTCTTCTCTTCTCATGAGGTGGCCGAAGTACTGGATATTGCTGGACTCCAATTCTCATCATCCCTGACCATCCATCCCATACTTCCTGGGACCTCTGGGAGTTGGAAGGAAAGCTATAGATTTTCTATCCCTGGGTGAGAGACTGAGCAGGAACTATAGCCCGTGATGTGAAAGACAGAATGGTTATGAGGAGCAGGAGAACACACAGTCTGCAATACAGATTATCATTGCAGGAGCACTACATTTTTACAGCATCTGGGTAAAACTGTAATGTTAAGCAGCACTAGCTTATCATATGGTATAGGCATATAGGCTTACGAAATTCCTTGTATTTCAGGTGAGTCAGTTGAGTTGCACTTGACTCTTAAAATGAGAAATTTTGGGGTAGGGATAGGTTTGACGGTTTATAGAGAGGCACATAAAAATAAACACCAATGATTTCAATATGTCTTCTGTTCCATCCTAGAATAAAGCTTTAAGAATTTCACCTAACTTCTAGAAAGCATCCCTTATATTAAAAGCAAGCACCAACTACATATATCCAATATTGGATCCCTGTTCAAATGAAGCATAAAAATTGATTGCATGGTTTAATTAGGACTGAGTGAGCCGTGTGTTATTTCTATTTATATTCAACAATGTCAGCTAGCCATGGGCCAGCTAGTTGGCTATGCTTTGTCCATCCCTCACATTGCAAAAAGAACATGAATAATCCATAGCTCCATAAAAGTAAGAGCAGGAGACGGAAGGAAGATTTCTGACCTCCGGCGAGTGTCTTTATCCATTTATATTCCTCCCAAACACCATGTTGGAGTCAAGGGAACTTTTCCTATGCTTTGTATTTCTTGCCCAGTTTTCTTAGACCCCCTTAATTCTCTCTTCACTGTGTTCTGGTGGCATTTGGTCCCCTGCTTGCTGAGCTTTAAAGCTTTCAAAATCAGGGCTTTGCTTTCAGCATTGGAAAAGATGGGAAAGGAGTCCAGAAGATTCACATGCTCTTCTACATCCTGTGCAAAAATGTAACAGTGGATGCCATACCACATTGTTTTCATCCACAAAGGACTGAACAATGTCCTCTTAATTATTAGTTACTAATATATCTTGTGTTAGCAATGGCCAAGGTTATTTAACATTTTCAGGAAGGTTCTGAGTAGTGTTTCTCATTGTATAATTCTCTCTTTTTGCTCCACTTGAGAAAGTGTTTACATGTTTATTTACATCTCTCTGAACTCATTTTATTTGCCCCCAGTGAAATCACTAAGTAGCCAAATCTGATTGGTTATGTAGCATCATGGCATCACCCTGTTAATATAAGATAGATAGATGATAGATAGATGATAGATAGATAGATGATAGATATATAGATGATAGATAGATAGATGATAGATGGATAGATAGATAGATAGATGATAGATAGATAGATAGATAGATAGATAGATAGATAGATAGATAGATGATAGATAGATGATAGATAGATAGATCTAGAGAGAGATATACATTGGCACCTCTGGTTACGAACTTATTTCATTCCAGAGGTCTGTTCGTAACCTGAGGTACCACTTTAGCTAATGGGGCCTCCTGCTGCCACTGCACTACAGGTGCACAATTTCTGTTCTCATCCTGTGGTAAAGTTCTTAACCCGAGGTACTACTTTTGGGTTAGCAGAGTCTGTAACCCAAAGTGTTTGTAACCCAAGGTGTTTCTAACCCGAGGTATCACTGTATATATAAGCACATTCATTTGGAGTGCTATTTAAAAGCTGGAAAAAATGCTCAACAAAAAAATCACAGCTTTAGGTTGGGATAAAGCTGTAAGAATGGAAATACAGCTATGTCGAAAACCACTATTCAATTTATCAAACCTTTCCCCAAAGTTCTCTCTTAATTATTTACATACTAAGGAAATAAAAACTTTCCCCACACTTTCTTTATGGTGACGTTAATATAATGGGGTGACAAAAGCAGGGTGCTTGGTTGGTGTCTGATTGCATTGACTGACAACTGCTGGTGTGGTATCTTGACCAGATATGGAGACCAAGGTTAGAGTAAAAGCCCTATAACAGATATTACTTCTGCAGCTTTTCCAATTCGTATGTCTGCACTGCCTCCATCTGTATGGCATAATATGGAGCATTTCACCCTGTTAATGGTATAATCCCTATTTGACTGATTTAATTTTCATGATTAAATCGGAAAGAAGAAATAAAGAGTTTCCAGTAGGGGTGCCACTGGAAACTGTGTGGTGCCAACGTAGAGGCAGCTAGAGGAAGCAACAGCATGTAACAAGATCAAATTTGCACAAGGTGTTTGGGGAAAAAAATTCTCTCCTCCCCTTAAAATTTGAATGGAAGTGCAATCTAACATGAGAATGGTCAGCTGCCTGTAAAAAATGCAAGGCTGCTCAATTTTTTTAAGGAGAAAAAAGTGACAGAAGATAGGTTTTGGTCCAATATGCACTCTGTGCAAAGCATATAATACATTCCTGTATGTATTTTCCCACCAATAAATGTCTTTTCCTTCCTTCCAGTAGCACCTTAAAGACCAACTAAGTCAGTTCTTGGTATGAGCTTTCGTGTGCATGCACACTTCTTCAGATACTTCTTCAGTATCTGAAGAAGTGTGCATGCACACGAAAGCTCATACCAAGAACTGACTTAGTTGGTCTTTAAGGTGCTACTGGAAGGAATTTTTTTTTTGTTTTGACTATGGCAGACCAACACGGCTACCTATCTGTAACTGTCTTTTCCTTGCACACTTCACCCTTTAGATGCATTTTTGTACATATTATTTGGCTCAAGAACTGCACTACAAAATTCAGGGGGGAAATGCAAATCTCAAAGGATGGCTGTGTTTGGGTCCATATCTTGTTTTGAATAGTGTCTTTTAATTTGAGCTGAATGTGAACTCCAATTTTAAATATGAACTTTCTCCTCCATCTTTAGTTGAAGGGATAGCCTTCTGAAAATGTATCATATTTGATTAACAAAAAACTTCTTTGGTTTAATTTGTTGTCTTAAGGATTTCTGTGCTATAAAATGCCAGGAAATTCCCTCTGTTAATGGTCACAATATTAACAGACCTGCCATTTAGGTAATGCAGAAATGGTATGGTATCCTATGTTGTTGTTAGTTCATGGAACAGATGCATGGAGGCTCTACAACTGTCATGCAATGACATGAAGCTGTCATGCAATGAAGCTACAATTTCCTGTTAGTGGCCAACTTCTAAGAGGCTATGGGAGACGAAGCATGCTCTTAGATGTTCTAGGGTAAAGCCATTTAGTGTTCCACAGTTCAAAAGTGCAGAAGTGAATTGTGCTTACAAGGCACTCCAGAACTAGTACTGATGTTGGAATACAGGTGCTCATCGATCTCACCCTTGTTATCAGGCTGGCTACCATGCCAGTTGAAACACCAATACAGTCACCAAGAGGAGACCCACACAAAGTGCATGACAGGCTCCATAAAGGAGTGCTGCCATCACCACTGTTGCCCAGGACTGACCTGCTGGGAGCCTGAACGGCCCTACCTTGCTGGGCAGAGAGGGCTCCATTTTTGTTTTGTTTTTCTATACTGATTTTAGTTTCTATCTATGTCATTTTAAATTGTGACTGATATTAATGTTGTATTCTTAGTTTTAGATTTTATGATTTATGTGTAAAATTGTTTTCCATTTGGTTGGGTACTTTTTGCTGTGTGGCGCTGTGGTCTAAACCACAGAGCTTAGGGCTTGCCGATCGGAAGGTCAGCGGTTCGAAACCCCACAACAGGGTGAGCTCCTGTTGCTCAGTCCCAGCTCCTGCCAACCTAGCAGCTCGAAAGCACGTCAAAGTGAAAGTAGATAAATAGGTACTGCTCCGGTGGGAAGGTAAACGGTGTTTCCGTGCACTGCTCTGGTTTTGCCAGAAGAAGATTAGTCATGCTGGCCACATGACCCAGAAAAACTGTCTGTGGACAAATGCCAGCTCCCTTGGCAAGTAAAGCGAGATGAGCGCCGCAACCCCAGAGTCGTTCGCAACTGGACCTAACTGTCATGGGTCCTTTATGTTTACCTTTTTATTTATTATTTATGACTTTTGTTATGTTGGTAATTATGTAAATCTTGTCATGATGTAAGCCACCTTGAGCATTGTTTTAACTATGGAAAGGCGGCATACATATAAAATTATTATAATGATGATGATTATGGCAATCTACCTCCCAGCATGAGGGATGGTTTCTGTGCCTGCGATGGATACAAAGAGAACTACTCTTCAGTTCTGTGGATTTTAAAATATAAAAGGCAAATATGGAGTTTTTGTGGGGTCATGGAACATTAATTCTGTTCACCATCAATTGCAGAACTTAAATGGATAGTTTTAATTACATCTAAAAAACATTTATAATCCTTAATTGAAATATGCTGCGTAAAATACATGCCTCAGAAAGTAGCCTGGAAGCCTTTTAGCAGATTTGATTTATTTTTACTTAAAGACTCACAGTTTTATCTCTGCATGAAGTGAAGGAATCCTTCTGTTAGAAAGGGGAATATAGCCTGCTTGAACCTTTCATTTCTACCCCAAATGCAGCTAAAATAGATCATTTGTGGCCACACAATGGGTGTCTGGTTTGTCAAACAGGAGTAAATACAAATGACAAATTGGTAGCTGTGCTCATAATAATTTTTTATTATTATTATTTTGAAGCATACATCTCATATCTGTCACTTTTAATATCCCTGTCAGTAATTATGAAAGCCCTCAAGGCTGTTTGTTCGACTCCACACGATTTGCTTTCAATGATAATAGCCTGCAGGGATATACATATATTGTTCTTGAAAGGTAATAATTAGTTTTGCATAGTCACATACCACATACCGTACAAGGGTGCCTCATTCATGAAAAAAAGACTTTTAAGAAATGAAAGTGGGAACCTAATGAATTCTTTTTCCCCCTTCTAATGTTGCTTTTGAAGAAAACATTTAGCTTGAGTGCAAATGCCTATTCAGAGCTTGAAAAATGTTTAAAATGTCATTAATTTTTTATTGAACACTTCCTTATGCTTTAAATTACATCTGGCAAATCTATAATGCATTAGATGGAGAACATTTTATGCATGGCTATACAGAGATGAAAGAATATTTGTTAGATGTAGGAGGTGGTGCAGAGGTAGTCGTGGAGACCTATTTTTCTTCTTCATTTAAGCATTCACCCTGTGAAGGAACACAGAAAACTGCACCCACAACATACTCCACAAAGTGGGAATTACAATATAATTCCCACTAGAAGAACCCAGATGTTTCAGCCATCTTTCTGAAATTCTCTTTGCAGCCTGAAAATCCATCAGTTGTTTATGCTAAGGAGGAACTTTTAAATTCATCTCAGGTTTCACTGTAGGTGACATTTGGTGGAACTTCAGTCTGCAAGTGTGTCCTCTGCATGGGACAATTTTTTCACCATTTGTGGAGACTCACCATCTAGTGCCAAAGAGCTTGTTACTTCTACTTCACTTTTCCTTGGACATGGCACTAGAATGGCTGTAAAAACGAAATGAAAAGCTTCTGCTTTGAAGCAAACCAGAGTTCCTTGTTACGTCCAATCCTGGTTACTTTAACTTATGCTTAGTTCAAAAGTAGGAGCAAAAGTAATTGCCTTCTCATTTTTTGCCTCTGGCTGTACCCTTCTCTGGCATGTGCCCATCAAAAAGTTATCCATGAGGAAATGTAGACTTTGGATGGAAAAATGTTTCCACACCAGGTTTAAAATGTTCACAGTTCCCCTGAGCCTGGACATAACAAGGAACTTACTCCAACACTGCACCTCAGTGAACTTTCTATGGCCTTAGTGAGAGGCAGAGGAAGTGAATGTGGCTTTCTATAACAGTCCAAGGTAGCGTACTGTTGCTTCCTATTGGTTTTATGTACAAAGTCTTTCCATG
Organism: Podarcis melisellensis; assembly: GCF_964234715.1. Lineage (NCBI taxonomy): Eukaryota > Metazoa > Chordata > Lepidosauria > Squamata > Lacertidae > Podarcis > Podarcis melisellensis. Next base: position 70,313,282 of record NC_138539.1, read on the forward strand.
CCTATATTTTCTGATTTTCTCTGCCACCTACACAACTTCTGACCCAAGTGGCATAGAGCTGGAGAGATTGGAAAAGCTCCACCATCTCATCATTTTGTAGTCACAAGCACAGGAGTAGGTACAGCATAAAAGCCGGCAACTTGAACCATCAGCCTATTATTTATTTAGAATCCCCATACCATAATAAACAGATTGGTGGATGAGGTGGAATGCTTTCTGGTTTGTTCTCAAGTCTAAGGTGCACAATTGAGACTTTAATACGTACTTGTTCCAATAATGCTTTCCCAGCTACTATATAAACCATTAAGCTTCATTATAATTACGTTGTTTGGGTTTGCGATGAAGCTGGATAAAGTCCATGAAATGTACAGATGTAGGAGGCTGTGCCGTGTTGCTAACAACTTCACAAACGAGGTGCACAGATGTCTTGTGCATCTTAAATTATGATTATTGGCCATTTTATTTTGCTATGCACTTCAGCGGGCAATCCGAGAAATGCGGTTAATTACTTTATGAGATTGTTACAGATTTGAATCACAAGAGTAGAAAAATACTTCATTACAAAAAAATAAAATAAAAGAACCAGCTATATCAAATAATATAATGTTCAATGCCACCACCACCCACTTCTTAACTAATTTGTATCATTATGATGAAACAAATATACTAAAACTCGGCTCTCTCTATAAAAACAAAACAAAAAGTGCAGCTGTATGAATTTCCCGAAAAAATTGAGTGAGGCAGAGCGTAAATTAGTGCCTTTACATTGACAGCTTGAGGTCTCTTCACACTTCATATCGTTAGTCATGTGCGTTTTAGAAAAAGGAGAGTGTAAATATGGCAAGAAGGTGTTCAAAAACATATGGTGAGTAGCAGACCTGGGCTTTTTGCTGAATAACATGTTCAGATGACTATGTGAAGGAAATACAGGAGTTTGTGGGATCTTGTCAGTAGTGGCACCATTGAATGTGCTTCTGAAAATGACCACATATGATTATTTATCAGGAGCGCCATTACTTCTAATTGTTGTTGTTGTTTAGTCGTTTAGTCGTGTCCGACTCTTCGTGACCCCATGGACCAGAGAACGCCAGGCACCTCTGTCCTCCACTGCCTCCCGCAGTTTGGTCAAACTCATGCTGGTAACCTCGAAAACACTATTAAGTTATAAGAAAGTAAGTACTACATGTATCATTAATGCATACTGATTTTAATCACTTAATTTTAACCTGATCAAGAGAAGGCATTTAAACCTTCATTCAAATCCTTTCCACCATGAAACCTGGAGTCATACCTGAATTGGAAAACAACCTTAAAGATTAAGGCTCATTGCTATTTTTCCATAAAAATAGGTGCCGGAACTCACCATGAACAGCTCCCTTGTTCTCCTATAATGTCACTGGTGACCACTTAAGAGGTGCCGGAACTGAGTTCTGGTGAGTTCGGGGTGAAGCTGTTGGAGATATGTGAACATTCCTTCTGATGCTCACAACCTCAAAGGGCTCCTCAAGCACTTACAAAGAGTGTGCAGTGCGACATATTCTACACAAACACACACACACACACACACACTCTTAACATATGCAAGGGGGAAAGGGGGAACTGTCCCACTCATTCTGACCTATATGTCATTATGGTTTCTGCTCTCCCATCACACAATGAGCTGTGGGGTGGATATCTGTGGTGGGGAGTCTGCTCTACTCAAGTAGGCTCTCTGTGCAATCCTGGCTTAGAGAGCAATCCAAACCCACCATCTAATAGGATGGGTGAGATAAGAGCCAGTGGATCATTAGCTGACATATTTAGCCTACAGCTAAGCCTAAAAAACAGTGCTTTTTTTAATAAAAAAAGATGTTTAGGGGTACTCTCATTTTCCTACTCATTTTGAAATACTGCTCCTCAATGAGGCCAAACTTAGATTCAGAAAATGTTTAGGGGTATGCATATCCTTGCATCCCCCCCCCTGAAAAAAGCACTGCTAAAATCACATGTATCTGGAACAACAGAAAACTCTTGCCTTGTTTACTCCAGCCTCCCCTTTGGTCCCTCTTCCTCTGCTCTTCTCTCCTGCCACAAATTTTAGAATTGTGTTCTGTAAAGTGCCATACATACTGGGGGCAGAAAATTCCTGTGAAATACTCATGGGTGGGGTACAGGGTTTTTGTCCCACTTATGTATCTGACTCCTGAAGTGGCTGACAATGTTCACAAGTGTCCTTCCTTCCATTAGGCGTGCTACCACCCTTGGTCACCTCACAATAAGGTAAGCTCGAAATACCATTTTGCCCAAATTCTCAGTGAGACAGAAAAATGGAAGCTTCTTCAACAGGGGGTGGGTGGGAAGAACTTTCACAAAACTGGAGGGCAGATCTTGGCATGGCAAAAATTGTGTGTTCTTCATGACCATCTAATCAAAGGGATAGTGCAGCCTATTAGGTGCGCACAGATTAATGCAGTATTCAAATAGTGCCTTCTTCCTGTGCTTCTAGGGCACTATAGCTCTTAATGTATCTTCCTAAGAACATCTGCAGCTTGAAATCCCACAGTCTAGCCCATGTTTCTCTGAAACAGATATCAATTAGTGTTTCTACTTCTTCTGTTATGGGAATATTGAACTGCTGCTTTTCTCCACTTGTTTGAGCATCTGGGAAATCACCATGACAACCAGTGCATGCCAGGTGTCTGTTTAGAAAGCACTCCCTTCCTTCAGCCTTCCTCAGTAAAATTCATTACCTTAATTGCCAAGCTAATACTGAAGCAAAACGAGGCTGAGCATAAAGATTAAAAAGACATACTTCTTGATTAAAATCTTCATAACCCAAAATCTGTATAATCTGTAAACTGCACCAAATATATAAATCAGCTTAAGCCTGGAAGGTGCCCATTAATATGCACGAATATATATATTTTTAACACTCTCAAAATTACCACTCCTGTTAAATAAAGTGAAAACAGAAAAAGAGGAATACTGCATTCTTTCAAAAAAATGTTGAAACTACGACTTGAGGGTAGAATTAGATTTTTATTTTATTTTTTAAAGGAAACAGTGCGCCAGAGCATTCAATATATAGATAACCCCAAGAGGCAGATAGATTTGCAGGAAAGTGTTGGAAGATTGTACAAGATCGGTATGAACGATGTGAAGAAATTGCTGCAGCATGGGCAAAAGGTCAAACTTGACCTCAGCCATTATGATTGTCTCCTCAGCCAAGTATTGCAAACTGCTGCTGCAAAATGAAACAGCTAAGTGAAGTGAGAAAGCTTTGACTGTGACTTCAACAGCCGAGTGTTTATTACTAGACCCCCAAATGTCTGGCTTGATGGCCTCTTTGTTTCTGGGCCCTTTTCAAAATCTCCCATTGATCTTCAAATCCCTAGCATAACCACATGGAGGTGTGCTTGCAGGAACACCCTTCCCCCGGCCATAGATTCTGCCATGTGCATTTAGATCGCATTAGGATTTTCCTGGGTGCTTCCACCATCATAAATGGGGTTGATGGTTGTAAGATCAAGTGAAACAATGGGGTAACTCTGTTCCATCAGGTTTCCTCACTGGTTGTGATTACCAGTGCTTGCAAAGTCTTTGCTCACATTATTTGGATTTCAAATTGCATGGATAAAAGGAATATGGACCACCTGTTGGCATTGTGGTATCAGGTTAGTGACAAATGAGAATCCCTGTCAAAGTTTGACAGTGGAGGTGGGGGGGGGGAGATCCAGCCTATTAGACAGATCCAGCTCCCTGCCCCTTATATGTATACTTGAATGCTGCTTGACACATTGCCACCAAATTTGGCACAAGGGTTTCTGAGGGGAGGTTGGTACTCTTTGTTGACATTTGGATGCCAGGATCTCAGGGGCTGGGCAGAGGAGGAGTGGTGGAGACCGCCTCCCCAGCCTGACCCTTCCAGGGAGGAGGAAGAGGAAGATAGTATAGATTTACAACAGGGGGTTGAGGGAGGTCACAGCTCAGAGGCAGATGAGGGGGAAATCTTGGAAATCATGGGAGAGCCAGAGCAGCTGGCTGACATGTTGTCACTAGAAAGCATCCAAACCCACCATCTCCCAGAACCTGGCAAGTCTTAAAAGTAGGAGAGCAAAGAGCTTGAAGACAGAGGGCACTTATTGGCACGCATCGAGGAGGTGATGAGGTTGACGTATGAGTAAGGTGGAGATTCACTTGGGTCAATGCCATTATCCAAGAGGCTGGGTTCTATAGCCTCTCTCTGTAAAGTCTGAAATAAAAAAGGACTGTATGAAACTTGTCCTTGTCTTTATATTTCCTGGGCAACTAGCTGGGATCCGGGGCAGCACCCTGACAGCAGGGAGCAATAACCATTCAAATTACATACCTTCCAACCATTTTTGAGAAAGTAAATGTGGTCGTATGAATCCATCCCAAAGTCACACATAAAGTTGATTATTTGATGGGTACAGGGTTGTGAACAGATATCCATTGGCCTCAATTTGATGGGTTACAAACTGGCAAACTAATCTAAAACTTTCCCCCAATAGTAAAAATTAATATATTCCCCAAATAAAACTATTCACCACCTATTATGGAGATCCATCTTGACAGGGTTGAGATCCAGCATGACTGTTAACTGCTTTTGGCTTTCACAAGACTTAAAGCACATCCTCTTTGTGACATCACACATGACATCAGAATGGCATGTTTGCATTCAACCTAGACTATCTCCATGCCAACAGCAATGGCCAGTAACTTTTGACTGTCAGAAACCTTTCCTTGTCTTTATACTTTCCTGGACAACCAGCGAGGAGCCGCTGACAGCATCCTGACAGAGACGCTATATTGAATCAAGGTGGCAGATTAAAATGTGACTTGTGTGTGACTTCAACCACTTTGGGGCATAGGTCTAGCCATTTCCTGAGATGTTTTCACCAGAGCTGGAATAAGGGCTCCTGGAGTGGAAACGGTGGTCTTCATTGCTTTTTGGATGCCAGGTACCATTCTGCATCAAGATGGTGAAGCAAAACATAACTTTAGCATGACTTTTCCTGTTTATTTTCATAGGTTTGGCTTCCTCTTGAGATACTGCTGCTAAACTCAGCATGTGGGTTTCTTAGGCAGGGGCAGCAGTCTTTGTCAATGTTTGGATTCCAGGCATGTTTTGTGGACCAACACATGACTTTTCACATGACAGGTCCAAACACAGAAATTACACTTTCCATTAAAAAAATCACATTTTTTCAGTTTCTAACCCTGTTGGTGCCTTCTCAGTAGTGGTACACGGTTCTTTTTTTCTGGGGGTACTTGGGGTACACATATCCCTAAACATTTTGCGAATCTAAGTTTGGCCTCATTGAGGAGCAGTATTTCAATTTGAGCAGGAAAATGAGAGAACCCCTAAACATTTTTCTTAGAAGAAGAAAAAGCACTGGCGGTACACCAGCTGTGCAAATGGGCTGGCCATGATTTTCCTCACCATATTTCTGCTGGCATCTAGGATGCACGTGAATATATATGGTTTTATTCAAAGTTTGCTTGCTTATTTGAGGTATTTATAATCTGTACCCCATAGTCGCCTTTGACTGGACTTAACCGTCCAGGGGACCTTGACCTTTACCTTTTACATTCTTCACTCAAGAGTCCCAGGGTGAGAAACAAAAACATTTTAATCACAAATCAGAATGAAAAAAATAAATTCAGCTAATGCATTTAAGCTGGCTTAGCAGTGCACCTCCCCTCACAATTCCTTGCAACAATGTTATGTCCAGAGCACAATTAGGAAAAGAAAATGGTAGGTGGATCACTGGAAGAGGAGTTCTTATCCTGCTACCTGGAGCAGCAACAAAATAAAGTATATACCGGTATATATAAAAGATGGAAGAAGCTGCTACTGTGAAGGGTAGCGCCAAAACACAATGGAGGTGAATTTTATCACACACACATACACAAATAAGAAAAAATAAACCCCTATGGGGGAACAGGTATCACCCCTCCCACAGGTGAAAATGTATGTTCAAATGGCATAAAGTACACCAAATCCAAGCGCCATTCAGGAGCATCACTACTGTCAGGTGAGATGGTTCACATTTGGCAGAGAAGACAAGCTTGCTTTTTTTTTTACACCGCTTTTTTTTAGAGTTAGAATCCCTCATAAACTGAGCTGACTGTGCCAGCGTATGTCTACCTGATCCAGGTTTGGGCATTTATACCAGAGGTCTGCCAGTTATTGATTTGATCATTCCAGGATAATTTAGAGTTTGGATTGTCCCCTAAAGTCACAGTCCTAGAGCGATTAATCTGGGAGAAAGTCCAATGGGACTTCCTTTCTATAGGTAGGCACTAAGTGTGTTTCTGATTGTGTGGCAATAACAGTAAAAGGCAGAGTAAACATCTTGGTGTAATAACTGGACAATTAGCATTCTACTGAATAAGTTGCTAGTTCTCTCCTGGTTAAAATTAACTAACTTTTTGAAATGAACAAAGTAGACCTTCTTCCCTATGGTGCTACAATGGCGCCAACTTTAAACAGACTTCAGTTTAGCTAAATTGTTGTTAATCTAAAGTGTTTTGTTTTTCATCTGCACACAAAAAGCATCTGTGCATTTTGTTACTGGGAGATTGTAATTGCAGAATATATGGTTTTATTTGGGATAGATGACACTCCCTCTTCCCTCTGCTAAGAACCACATTGTATTGAATATGCATAAATTTGAAAGCTGTTTCAGCATTTTCTGCTTTTTGATGTTTCAAGGCAAGATTTCTTTTTGAGCACATTCCTAATCAGGAGAAAAAGAGACAAAGAACAAACTGCAAAAAATGGAGCCTTTTGTGAAAGATTTGAGCTGTTTAGATGCAATATTTTGGAAGGTGCTTATCTCCTCTGGCAGAGTCCTCAGTACTTGAGATAGGCCTAGAAATAGCCTCCTATTCACAGCAGATGGTGGCGAGGCAAAGAGGGAAGGGTGCAATAATCTTATTTTCTGAATCTGTGGCCTTTCATATCTCAGGGAAGATTAAGTGATGTTGACCAGCCATACCCTGAATGGTTCTCCAGGAAATTCTCTAGATCTGTGAGGTGTAAGAATTGTGAAAGCAGAAGAATGGATAAAAATACACATTTAAAAATGGGATGAAATTAAGTTATATTCAGTGGGCTATATTCAACTAAAAAGTTATACCAGCAGGAGCAAATGCAACGAGGTCTACTAGCACAAGTATGGCTTTCATCCTTCTTCACTGCCAGTGTGCCCCCCAAATTGGCTCTGGGGCTGATGAGAACCTGCACAGAACATGGGGAGGAGAGATGAAATACAGTGGTACCTCGGGTTACATACGCTTCAGGTTACATACACTTCAGGTTACAGACTCCGCTAACCCAGAAATAGTGTTTCAGGTTAAGAACTTTGCTTCAGGATGAGAAGAGAAATTGTGCTCTGGTGGCGCAGCATTAGCTAAAGTGGTGCTTCAGGTTAAGAACAGTTTCAGGTTAAGTACGGACCTCTGGAATGAATTAAGTACTTAATCTGAGGTACCACTGTAATTGCATCTGGCAAACAGAAATGCCTGTGCAGCAGGTCAGTTATAATAGCATAACATTGCATTCCACTCAGTACATATTTAATAATAATAATAATAAGCACTCACACTTTACATTTTGGGTGCCCTTTGTGGGAGCACGTGTGGTGCTACAGTTCCCAGGGAGCTTACTGGCAAACAGGGGCTGGCTCACCTCTCAGTGTTAATTTTTGGAGGTTCACGCCCAGCTTCAGTAATCAAGTTTCATTGCTGGGAGGCGGGGCCAGACCCATTTATAAATAGGAGGTGGAGCCAACAGGCAGTCGGCTCTGGAGATTCACCCTCCCTACCCTACCTTTGTTTAATTTTTTTGTTTTGTTTTGTTTGCAGGTTAACTTTTTCTTCCTGCTTAGGGGATGTTGCTACGGTCTTTGACTGGTTGCTGTTGAAAGACCGGGAAGAAATTTTCCTGCATTGGCAGGTTTTGGCTCCCCCATAGCAATTTGTGACAACTTTGGTGGTTATGGCCTTGGGTGGAGTCCTTTAGTCTTTTATTCCCTATAATGGGGGGGGGGGTGAAGTGGTGACTAACCCCCCTGCGGTGGCGATTCCAGGGTCCCCCTCTTAAAGGGGTTATATATATGGGTGTCACTGGCCATACACTGAAAGGTTATCAGCGAACTACCCTGCGTGTGGGGATATGGGCTTGGCTGCCTGCTACACTTACGTTTCACAGAGCACCCCCCTATCCCTAAGCCAAGATCTTCCTACATTCGGAAGTTTAATAAAGTTGTGGCCTAATTTTAATTCCATATAACATTGTCAGAGTCTTTATTCCTTCCTTATGATCCCTCGGGGCTGGGGCTGTCGCTGCCTGGTCACGCAATACAACCAAATATGAATTTTATACATACATCTTAAGCTTACATTGATAGAGTGAGATCCAATATAGCACAAGTGGCCTTCTTCTGAATCTGCAATGGGAATTCTTTATCCTCTCCTCCCTACTGCAGCCCCACTGGTGAGAATTAGGCTCTACTTAGTTCCAAGTCAATGTGTTCTATCTATTATTGGGAAAAATATCTGAGGACTATGCCATAGCACCACTCTCAGCTCTAAGTATAGTCAGATTATGAGCTAAATGGGAGATATGGCAGAGAGCCTGTTTGAAGCTTAACCTCATTTGGATCTGGGAGTTTCCCTGATCTTTGTATTGCTCCAGTGCACAGGAGCTCAGGCTATATTCTGTGGTCTAATTCCTCAGAAAGTGCACCATTCCCTAGAAAAGCAGTATCTGTTGGCTTTTGTTAGACTGTTAGAACTGTGATGACCTGTGTTGAAAACAAATATGATTCTTTGCATTAATGGAGAGCCAGAAAATAACTCTTGGAAAATATGGAAGCTTAGTGTCTGTCTGTGTGTGTGTGTGTGTGTGTGTGTGTGTTGGTGATGATTCTCAAAGCAAGCTCTCACACACCTCCTAGCAAATTCCAAATCAAGCTGATGGGACATACCTCTGGAGGTATGCTCCAATGACACCATCATTTTGTTGTTGTTAAGTTCTCTAAACAGAAAGAAATTTAGAAAAAAAATAATGGGGAAAAGAATGCTCAAGAGACAGAAACAGGCAAAGGCATTGTGGGAAAGAGAGGCTGTTTATGAAACAAAAATTGAAAGTGTTGCAGGGTGAGACGAAAGATTGGCATTCATCCTAAAATGCTGAAGGTTCTTAGTCTATAACTGAACTTCTAAAAACTAAGAAGGATTAATTCTATTAAATCTGTAAAAGCATTGCACAGCCTTCCTTCTCCCAACAGTTCATGCTTGGTATCACCATCAAAGGGGTGAGACAAGAACATTCATTTTTCTGTAAAGTAATGGTACATGACCAATTTTAGATAATGGAAGTCCCTTGCTTTTATCTTAATCCTCAGTTATTGTTATGTCTCAAATGGGCACCATTTAATTCTGACATCCTGTTGAAGCTGATCTGGATCTTATCCTCTGGATATATGTAATTGCTGTGTGTGCTCAATTGAAAAGACTTTTAGCAAAGTGCTTTGTAGCGTATTGTCTCCCTCTAGAATAGCAAATGTCTGGTTGAATAAAACCCTTAGCACAGAGCTAGGAATGACTAGGTTGATGCTGTTTTTCAGACTAGAGATTCGTTTTCTTGTAAATTGCAAATGCCAGTCAGTTTCCAGCCAAGAAGTGACAAGAAAGTGTAGGGCATGCAAGTGTGAATCAGTGTTTTGCCCTTGATTTCTGTCATAATTGAATGTTTCTTGCCATTGACAATGGGCCTCTTCTGTTAAACTATTTTTGTGAAAATTGATTGAAGTGAGGGGAAATATAGAAACTGCACTGAGGTGTGCTAGCACTTTCTAGTTGATATGTAGATGTGGTTATGTAACCAAAGGACTTTCAAGCAGAGGTGTACACTAACCACAAGATATGATGCAGACCCTAACAAGCCTGCCTCAATCTGAGGTGACCCATAGGCCAAAAAAGTTGGAAACTAACCAACGAGTTTGCAGCTGTGTTCAGTGAGTCGCTGGGATGCTACAAGGGCCCACTGGTTGCACTGAGTCTCAACCCGGCTGTTCATTTCCATGAAGGCTCCATGGATGCCATTTGCCCTGAAACCCAAGATTGATTCCAAGCCTCTTCCCTCTTTAGAAATGGGAGTTGCGTTTATAAGTTATGCAACGGGACTTCCATGCTCATTCTACCATGCATAACTTGTGATTCACCTTGCCAGACTTGGATCACCAACTTAATAATAAGGCTGATTTTGCTTCTTGAGAGAGAATTTAAAAAGTGAATGAATGGATGAATGAATGAATGAATGAGGGAGGGGATTGCCAGTACATGACTAGTAGGCTGCATTTGGCTTAACTGATCTCTGGGAGCTCAGGGCTACCATAGTGAACTGGAAAAATGGGTATAAGGCAGCAGTGGGGAGCCTCCAGTCCATAGGTCTAACTTATGCCCATTCAGATTCCTAATTAGGGACGCGAGTGGCGCTGTGGATTAAACCACAGAGCCTAGGACTTGCCGATCAGAAAGTCGGCAGTTTGAATCCCCACGACGGGTCTGAGCTCCCGTTGTTTGGTTCCTGCTCCTGCCAACCTAGCAGTTCGAAAGCACATCAAAGTGCAAGTAGATAAATAGGTACCACTCCAGCAGGAAGGTAAACGGCATTTCCGTGCGCTGCTCTGGTTCGCCAGAAGCGGCTTAGTCATGCTGGCCACATGACCCGGAAGCTGTACACTGGCTCCCTCAGCCAATAAAGCGAGATGAGCGCCGCAACTCCAGAGTCTGTCATGACTGGACTTAATGGTCAGGGGTCCCTTTACCTTTACAAGAGTCCTAATTTGGCCTGTCAGGATCTTTTACTCAAGCCACCCCAACTTGTTCCACTCATATATGATATCAGAGGTGGAATTGGTAAAGTTGCAGCTGCAAATGAACAACTGGAAACTTTAAAGTGCATTCCTGATTGTTCCTTGGCAAGCAGGACTTGTACTGGGTGCCTTTTAATTTGGCATAAAACAGAAGCTCTGCTGGCATTGGGTCCAATCAGTAGCATCCGATTGGACCTCGCAATTGGAGTGGATACCTATTGAAAGCCACGCGGGTGGCATTGTGGATTAAACCACAGAGCCTAGGGCTTGCCAATCAGGTCAGCGGTTCGAATCCCTGTGATGGGGTGAGCTCCCGTTCCTCGGTTCCAGCTCCTGCCAACCTAGCAGTTCGAAAGCACGTCAAAGTGCAAGTAGATAAATAGGTACCACTTCAACGGGAAGGTAAACGGCATTTCTGTGCACTGCTCTAGTTCACCAGAAGCGGTTTAGTCACGCTAGTCACATGACCCGGAAGCTGTACGCTGGCTCCCTTGGCCAATAAAGCGAGATGAGCGCCACAACCCCAGAGTCATCCACGACTGGACCTAATGGTCAGGGGTCCCTTTACCTTTTCCTTTACCTAATGAAAGCAGGGTTTGAATATGCTGCCAATCAGCTGTTTGGGTGGGTCCTGGAAAACCTCACTCCTCTTCTAGCATAGTTTGATTTCAACCTGACCCACCTATGAAAATGGCTCACAGGTGGTGGAGGAGGTCGGGATCTGGCCTGCCAGATAGACCCAGTTCCCTTATATAAGAATATAAAAGGAGCAAAGTCAAATAATGTATTGTGACCATGTTGCTGCAATACACCATATTAGCATACTTGCAGGCATTTGGGGATTTTGCTAAAAGGTCCCATTCATACCCCTCACACTACCAGAGGGCATTACTTTTAATGACATGAGTCGCAGGGGGCTGAGAATGGGTCTTGGCATGTAGATGATTTGTCTAGCACTATTCAGTTTTTAGCCTTAAATTAATGCACGCTAGCTTGCTGATATAAGCAATATAGAAGTTTTTTTTTCTCAAGGCAAAAGGAGATGAGCTTCATTATAAATCTCCAACGCCATATGGAGTGACATCCTGTTGTACATGCTTTATGGAATTCTGCCAAGGCCCCATTCATTTCTTTAGCAGGCTTGTTAACTTTTAAGTTTAGAAATTACTCTGGTGATCAGATCCTTTGTCATGTCCTAATCCAAATAGGTTTCTTTTTTTCCTCCAGTGCTACATCTAATGCGGACAAAGGCAGACTGTCAAAAACTCATCTCTTTCCTCTGGCTGTGCCTGAAGCTTAGTTTTATATAGAACTCCACAGGAGTCTTGAAAATATTATGGTCTCACCCCCTCCCTTTTATCCATTTTCTCTCCTTTTAAAGAACACATTGAGCACCCTTGTATTTTTCATCAAGAGCTGATCACTTCCATGTTAGAATTCTCTTCCATTCAGATTTTAAGTAGTCTCATATTTTGCTCATTCAAGCATGTCTTTTCCCCAAGCATTTCAACATAGGGATATGTGGGAATACCCCTCCCTGAGATTTCACTAGTCATGGATAGCCTTTCCCCACAAAATGCCTTCCAATTTCTCCCATCTCCCATTGCCACAAAAACAAACTCTTCAAATTTCTTTTCAAATTTTGCTTGAGGGAAGAAAAACAAACCCATGGAGATTTTCTCTGAGAGGACCAGAACAGGTTATGAACTCAGGGCTTATTCACACAGTGGGAAATAATGTTGTCCTGCTATATGTCAACTGGACCAGATGGTCAATCAACAACTTAGGGGATTTTTCCCCCAATTCCAGAAAGCTCTTTAGTAATATTAAGTATCCCCCCCCCCAGCAGCTCCTTTCTCTTTATATTCTGCTGATATGGTAACTCCAAGGGCAATATATCTTCCTTCCTAGGGAAAATATAATCCATGACTGATAGGGTATGTATCAAGTATAAGATAGCCAAACCAGGAAGCATTACTGTAGTGTTTCTTGTAATAACTTTTATTTAACAAAAACTCTTTCATACCTCCCATCCATTTTGGAGGGCTTAAATCTTTTTTAAAATCTAACAGCACAAATACTTTTCACCTACTCAGGGATTTAATGACTCAGCTTTGGGGGCCATGCCTCACACATTTCAGGTTATTATTATTATTATTATTATTATTATTAGAACACATTTATTCAAAAGTTACACATCAACTTTGTCCACTGTTTGAGGGAGGTCACAGCTCAGAGGCAGATGAGGGGGAAAGTTGGGAAATAATGGGAGAGGAAGAGGAGGAAGAAGAAGCACCAGAGGGACGACAGTGTCTTTAGAAAACATTCCAGACCCTCCATCTCCCAGAACCCAGCAAGGCTTGAAAGTAGAAGAGCAAAGAGCTCAAAGACAGACGGCACTTAACAGCATGCGTAGAAGAGACAATGAGATTGATGGATGAGGAAGTGGGAGAGACGGGGGTGGGTGGGTGAAGATTCACTCGGGACAATGCCATTATCCAAGAGGCTCGTTCTATAGCCTCCCTCTGTAAATACTGAATAAAAAGTGGGCTGTAAGAAACATTTCCTTGTCTTTGTACATTCCTGGGCAGCCAGCCGTGGGAGTCGCTGGCAGCAGCCTGACAGGAGGATACCAGATTCCTGCCTCTGGATCTATATCTTTAAAAATGCAATGTGCAGAACTGGATCTCCATACTCCATATGGCCTTGTACTAGTGCTGAATTCAGTGCTGGTCTAATTAGGCCACTGAATGACTCAAAATTAACTCCTCGTATCTTTAATGGTGCAATTCTAAATGTGTTTACACAGTGGTACCTCGGGTTAAGTACTTAATTCGTTCTGGAGGTTCATTCTTAACCTGAAACTGTTCTTAAACTGAGGTGCCACTTTAGCTGCTGCCACGCCACCGCTGCATGATTTCTGTTCTCATCCTGAAGTAAAGTTCTTAACCCGAGGTACTATTACTGGGTTAGCGGAGTCTGTAACCTGAAGAATCTGTGACCTGAAGCGTCTGTAACCTGAGGCATCACTGTAAACTCATTGGGACTCACTTCCAAATAAGTTTGCAAAAGATTGCAGCTGAGGTAGCATTCTAGTCTAGGATTCCATGGTCAGCATTTTGACCTTGCTTAGGCTAGAGCTACATATGGGACAGAATGTGGTGGTAGATTCAGACATACCATTCATGAGCCCTCCCACCTCTCTCACACGCATACAAGCAGAAAATGTCACAATTCTACCAGAGAGAGAAAGGGAGAGGGAGATGCGCAACCCTAGACCCCATGCACTGTTTTTCTGTTTTTCAGGAATTTTAATACTGGGGAGAACAAGAAAAATGTGATCCCATGCTGGAACACTGAGTGAGTTCATCAATGTTATAATTTCAGTATTCCACCGTGCCATATTGCTTTGTATGCATATCAGACCTTATTCTCATTGCCAAAATGTTCTTTTATAACTAACTCTTTCATAATGGTCTCCCAAAACATATCTTCGGGAATTTTAAACTGCATCCCCCTGAAACAACGCACTAGCATTACTAATGATATGAACTTATTAACCCATTGGGGGGGGACCCATGTGATGTCTTTAAAGTCACAGTTGTTTTAATTAGTGCAACAGCATGAAGCATGGCTTGCATCCAAATGGCCATATGGTGTAGCACTTTGAGAGTCTTCTTGTTTGCCCAGAGGGTGCAAATGTGTTTATTGAAATTCCAAAATGTATTTACCACTGAAGAAGAAAAATAATTGACAATGCAGCTTCAATATGTAAGCTAGGCAGCAGAAATTATTGATAACTTAGGAGTGTCATGGCACACACAGCGGTATGCATTTTGAGGACATGTTAGCCTCCATGAACTTGTTCTGTCTACTTTCATGCCCTTATTTATCTGTTTAAAACATTTATATGACAGTCGTCTACGGAAAGCATTTAAAGTGGTCTACAAGAAAGGAGCGAATGTGACTAATACAGTGGTACCTCGGGTTAAGAACTTAATTCATTCTGGAGGTCTGTTCTTAACCTGAAACTGTTCTTAACCTGAGGTACCGCTTTAGCTAATGGGGCCTCCCTCTACCAGCACACAATTTCTTTTCTCATCCTGAAGCAAAGTTCTTAACCCGCGGTACTGTTTCTGGCTTAGCGGAGCCTGTAACCTGAAGCATCTGTAACCCAAAGTACCACTGTAACAGTAAAAAGTAGCAGAATGAATAAGGATGTACCAAAAATGAACAACTCACCCCCCTCCACTCGCGGCTCCAGTATTTCATTTCCATCATGTTTAGAAGTGTGTTTATTCATTCAGGCTTTAGGAGAAATTGATACAGTATGCCAGATATGATATTCAGAATTAGTTGAGATGATTCTTGCTGCATAATCCGCTTTGTGGTGATTTGAATTTGCAGGGCATTTATTCTTATTTTATATAGGATTTTTATGTATTGTATGTTAGCAATGAGCAGATGAAGTGCAATCTACCACTGTAAGGCCTTTTTTCCACTTGCCACTAGAGATGGAGGGTCCCATTAAAATCCAGTCCATCCCAGTCCTCAGAGGGGACAAACTAGGACTGTGGATACATGACATTTTGCTCTAGAAACAATAGAAACTGAATGCTTGTTTTGTGGTCCCCACACAATCTAGATCCACTGCATATTTTTTGCCACTGACAAGCTCTTCTTGAGAAACTGGTTTAATTCCAAAAATAAAAGCTCAGTGCTGTTTGATTCTGCATTACCTTGTAGTGTGTCCATTTGAAAACAGATAAAAACAGGTATAGGCATTCCTAGATACAGGGAAGGGTGGATCCATTCCTGCCCAGTGGTGTTGTCTGCTTACAAAGATGTCTGAAAAGATGATATGAAGGCTGACAACATTAACCCCACCATGTGGGAATCCCTTGCAGCCGACCACAGTGTCTGGACACAATCAGGTCATGTGTGCACAACAGTGACCAGAGGCGGTCTGGTCTGCTGAGAGGAGCACAGAAAGAAGAAACATCATGGTATACCTGCATCAACACAACTGGAAGCCTTCATCTGCCCAGCTGCAACAAAACATGTCTCTCCCATTTCACTCACGGCAACCACAGCAGATGCTGCAACTCTCCAATGGTTCGACTTCATCCCCGAAGTCACACTCTTCCATTGTCTTCCAAGACAGACAGATGCTAACCAGACTGTAGTTTAGCAAGGATACTGAGGATCTCGGTCCATCTGAACAGGCGCCACGCTGCTGGGAGCTCTTTTCCAGAGCTGAAAGGCGGTATTGAAATACATTATGAATGAATCAGCTGAAGCAAAGTAGAATTGCAAGCATGCCCTGAGACATAATTATTGCTCGTTTTGCCTCCTGTGCAAACAAAAGATAAGAAGCCAGCCTGGCCTTTGCCGCAGTTTAAAGAATATGTGTGTTGGGTTGTGCTAATCTAGTAACTGTGAAAGCAGGTCAGAGCTGCAGTGCAGGAAATGGACATTTGCTCAGCACTCTTGATTAATGAGTCAAGGAGTTGCAAGCAGGGACAGACATGAGGGAACAAGCATGGTCAGTAAATAGCCAAGGTATGGCCCAGCAGTCTCCTTATTGCATTTTTCAAGAAGTTACAGCCTAATTCCATGAGGCAAGTGTTTAGAACTAGGGCGAACATCCACTGTATCACTGTATCATCATAGCCTGTGGCTTTATGCAGGCATTCAGAGCTGTGTCATTCATTGGGGACATTTTGCTGCCCCAAGCAGTTTTATGGCACTATGCTACAAATACACTCCCTTCCAACATAGTGAGGAAGCATATGTGATTGCATATGGCTGCATCACTCTAAGACTGTATCTCGCATATGATGAGGTGTGGCCACTAGGGGAAGCAAAATATATTTGACTAGCTGGCCCTAGGATTTGAAGGTTAAGCTGTTGATCCTCATGATGTAGTACCTCTTTGTATTGTTTATTAGATGCTGCCACTGGCACCACTAAAAAGAGTGCTATCCCCAAGTGGCCAGCCCTGTTGACCACTTCTGGGGGTCAGTAAAATAAGGACATCCACATTTGACAGGATCACCATAGCAGTATCCCACAAAGGGACTGATGATAAAATAGGGAGAGGGATGACTGACATAAGCAACATCCTGAATTTGTATCAGCCATGAAGGAGCTGAGGCAACAATTTGATGTATGCTATTTTTTTTGTATAAATGCATTAATGAAAAATATATTTTTAAGACTTTTATTGAAGTTCATGACAATACAAGATAATAACTACAAAAATTACAAATGGAACAACTAAAGGTAGGAGTCTTCTCCTAAAGGCCATTCTCAGCCCCTTCCACACACAAAAGGAAGTCCCTCCCAGCTCTCAACTGGAATCCTTTCTCCTCCCAGCCTCTCACCCTGGGATACTGACATGGGGTTTGGATCTGATTTATTTATCCTGGCTTGGCTTAACTTTACACCAGGTTCTTGTGTATAGGATTGTCCTTCCTGTCTTCAAGTTCAAGCAGGCTTACTCAATCCTCTTGCTGAATTGCGGCAATAAATGTTCTTCACTCATTTCAAGACTGAACAACTAAAAAGGTCTGCATTGCAGGCACGAAAAAGCACCCTTCCCACCTTCCTCTTTTGTTTCCTCTCTGTTTTATTTTTAAACTCGGGAGCAATTTATCTATAAAAATATTGAAATGCTTTCCATCTAAAATACATATTCATACTGCCAGAGTTTAATAAACTGCGACAGGCAGATTTTTATATTGCCATGAACAAAACAAGTGAATTTAATTAAAAATGAAGATGAAAGAGTGGGAATTGACACGAGCTTGTTTCATGCAGAGTGCCATAATAGATGCAAGAGCCACCAGAGATCAAGAAAGAGGAGAAGCATGAGGAAGGAGTTTTGCTGGAGGGGATAGCTTTTTTCCCTTCTTCCTAGAATTGTAGCAGGAGGGGGGATTAGGCCAGGACACGGGGGTGTAGATAAACCAAGTATAAAATAGGGTTATTTCATTTTAAAGGAACACTGGCTATGACAATCTGGAGACACCACCTGATTCTCCTAGCACATTTTGTCTGATAAAAGAGATTGGCTTCCTAGTCTAGCGAGAGAGCAAGTAGGTGAATGCATGCGGCTCCATCTCCGGCAGTGAAGAAGGCAGCAAAGATCCAAGCATCTGGGTCTGCAATTTGGAGATGTGCCCTTGGCTGTCAGTAAGCATCCCATATGATCAAACACATCTGCACCTGTGCAAACTGGCAAACGTGAGCCAATTTTGCATCCCTCACTGAATAAAAACCTGAACCATCTCATTTAGAGCAAAAATATGGAAGCCTTTTTTTCCTCCTCCTCTTTGTCTTTTGATACATATTTTCAGCTAGAAGTTTTTACAACTTCAGAAATAGTTCATAAGAGCAACCTCAACTCCATGTGTTCACCTAAAAGAAAGTCCTGTTGTGCCCAATGGGGCTTACTCGCAGGTTAGCCAAAGGGTTTATGGCCCAGAAATTGTATTAGGATTTATGAGACAGTTTTATGACTAAAACTAAGCAGGTTGGTCCCTTTAAACTGCCTAGGTGGGAGACTAGCTGCATTTAACTACATTGTTTAATTTTCTATACTGTAAACTGTTCTATGTTTGGAAGTGAAGGTAATTCAGACTATGTAATCCTCTGCATGCTTACTAAGAAGTCAGTCCCATTTTACTTAGTGAAGTTTACTCCTAAATGTGCAGAGAGTTGAAGATATAGGAAGGCATTGATTTCCATTTTGACTTGTGCTTGTTGCATGCCAGTGTTGCCATTCTGCTGCAGTTCAGCTTCTGGCAAAAACCATGTTAGCCCACCATGGTGGAATTTTATATAACTAATTGCAGCGTTAGTTATGTTATACACCATTCATTTTGGTGGGGAAAGTTTCCATGCACTGGAAACACAATGCAATGGAAAAGTCATCAATTACTTGTTTGTGAACTGAAAACAACAACCACAGTGGATATTGATCACTGGATTGGTTTCCATTCCAAATGCTTAACTAAAACTGAATCTCTGTAATAATAATAATAATAATAATAATAATAATAATAATAATATACCCCTCCCATCCGGCTGGGTTTCCCCAGCCACTCTGGGCAGCTTCCAACAAAACACTAAAATACAATAACCTATTAAACATTAAAAGCTTTCCTAAACAGGGCTGCCTTCAGATGTCTTCTAAAAGTTTGGTAGTTATTTTTCTCTTTGACATCTGGTGGGAGGGCGTTCCACAGGGTGGATGCCACTACCGAGAAGGAGCACACTTCCCCTGGACGCAATCTCACTTACACTCTGGGTTTAAGAAAACAAGAAGGCTTATATTTATTATCAGGAATACACAATGTTTGGAAAGATGCTTTGGTTTATCTGGCTATGGTGGAGATGAAATGAGCCATGCTTGCTTTTGCATCTCAAGAGAAGAGAGATCCAAAATATGTCTGCACTCAAGAGGAAGACTTGAGGGAGGAAGGCCAGTAACCCTAAAAGTAGCAGTCTAACACTGAAAGATCAACACAGATCACATAGGCTGATTTGCACCCTGACACTTCCAACATAGACATGGATCAAATAAGCAAACACCAGCAATTTCTGCTCCCCTTACCATTTCCTTCATAATTTCCCAACATTCCTAGTTGCAATATAAGAATGCAGCCTTAAATGCACGTATTAGGAGGTAGGTTCAATAGAACACAATAGGAGTTCCTTCTCACAAAATATGCATAGGATTGAGTTGCAAATTTGGAAAAGTTATTTTTCATTTACTCTGCACACTGGTTGGTGAATTGACCAGCAATGGTCAGTAAGTAGTGCTTGCCAGAAATCATTGCACTCCACCCTGGGTTTTCCAAGAATATTCTATGAAGTGTTGAGGAAGTGTTTGCCAGGACTGATACTACTTTTATTTTCATCCCAATGGGAAAACAAATCACCCTACTCCTGTGAAGCAGCTAGCGCCTTCTAGGAACTGCTGGTAGACCACCGTGTCTCCACTATTTTTCAGAGAGCTGTGATAATATGAGATAAAATGATATTGTCTTCATTGCCAGAGCAATAACACTAGGCAAACAGTTTGCTATTCTCTTTTTCATTTCTTACTGTTCTGCAGTTAAAGACCAGTACGTAGTGACAGTAACCCAAGGCGGAGTTAAGGGTCATTAACACGAGCAAATCAAAGGGATTACCATTATCACAGCAGCACATCAAGAAGATTATGACTGTTATAAACGGGGGCTCAGGGCTTGTTTTGTTTTAATACACAATTCTTAAAGAGACAGCCTTATCTGGAAGAGTCAGCTCACCCTCCTTGTCTCAACATTTTGAGTCCAATGAAATTGAAATGTTTGGTGTTACAACAGAAACAAAAACACAGTGGTTCTCGGAACAGTGCCAGCTCCTTGATGTGACTCAGGGAATTTCATGTGCTTGCTTACATCCTAAGGGTATTGTGCAAACCACACACACTCTCAAAAAGGATTGAAGTGATTAAGGAGCTTTTTGGAATCCAAGCCTTATGCGACATACAGAAATAGGACCTAAACCCTGCTGAGCTTGAACCCTAAGGCAAAATGCTTAATGAGCAACAAAAGGAGAGAATCATCCAGGCATTGCAGTTCTGTCTAGTTTGTAATGTGCTTATAACTTTCACACATTCTAGAATACAGAGACCTATGAATGGGCTGTGCGACACAGCGTGTTCTCCCTAAACAGAGAGCACGTGTTGCGGTTGGGGAACAGGCCACCCCTACAATGACTTGGCAAATTGCTAGCAACCCAAGCATTTAAGGGTTAAATGGGTTGCTAGGGGAAGATTAATTTGGCAAATTGGAGGAGGGGTTAGAGGCTATATATACTGGGGACTGAAGAGGGAACGCCCTCTTGGCCGTTTTGAACTGGATCAAGGAGCAGCTTAAAGACGGTTGTATTAAGCCTGACTAATTCCCTGATTTCTTGCCTTTATTTCTGCTCTCTGACCTTATCCCCCCCTATATTCCTTTTCTGAATTTCCCTTTGACTTTTCTCTTCTATTTCCGTTGGTTGTTTCATTCATTTTACCCCCTTTTTTATTCGTTTATTTCATTTTAATTTTAATTTAGCAACCCCTGGCTAGGTCTTAGAAGGCTGAGGGTGGGGACCCCCCCCGGCCTGGGGGAGGCCTAGTGGGGGCAGGTTTGCGGCCGCTTTTAGGGCCGTCGGAACACCCCCCCCCGGGTTGCTGACGCTGCGGCGGCGGATCGCGGCCGTCTCCCTTCCCCTTTCATCCGCCTCCGCCCCCCTTCTTTTGTTTGGGCCTTGCGGCGGCCTTAAGGCCCGGCCCTTTCTATCGCCAGGCCCCGGTGTTTGGAGGCCCTGGGGAGCGAGGAGGGCCTCGCGGCTGCTCTCGGTAGGCCGCGGCCGCGCCGCGCCTCCCCCCCTCCTCGGCAGCGATCGTGGCCTCGCGGCCGCGGGGCACGGCGGGTTTGTCTCCCCCTCCCGACCCCCATCCACCCTTCTGCCTTACCTGGTCGGGTGGTGTTGGAGCGCTCCCGCTTCTGGCTCTGCCGGCGCGGCTGCCGCGCTATTCTCTCGGGCCTCTGTGGGGGGGGAAGAAAGAAATTTTTTGCCTTTGGCGCGGCGGGGCCTGCGGCCTGCTCCCGCTTGATCGGAGGAGCCCGGGCGGCGCGACGGCGCGGCCCGCTAACCGCGCGGGCGCATTGAAGGCGTGCAGGCCGAGGCCTAGCCCCGGTCTGCATTTTTTCTAATTGGGGACCTCCTGGTTCATTGGGGTCCTCCATCTTGTTTGCCAGCGTTTGTCTCCTGACTGCTGGCTGGCCCTCTAGTGGCCGTGGAGAGCTATTGCAGGCTGCCTGCTCCTGAGCTCCCCTAGTGGCTCAGCGCAGCACTGCAGCTCTATAGTACTTGTTCAGGTCAAACAGTGCCACCTGCTGGGTGGCCTTGGTATAGCGGCTTGCTGTAATTAACCTTGTATAGGTCCACTCGGTGGCTTGGCCTGGTACTGCTACTGCACTGCAGGGACTGCTACTGCCCTGCAGGACAGCTTTAGGGGGCGCACTGTTCTTGTAATTAATTAATTAATTTAATAATTAATTAATTAATTAATAATTAATAAAGGCCTTTTGGCTGGTTTGGTCAATTCTTTAGCACGGTTGACAGCTCTGCTTGGGTTTTTAATCAGGGCCCTCCTTGTCCTTCTTTGTTTTAAACTAGTAGGTATGGCCCCGAAGAAGGCTGCTGCCCGAACTGGCCAGTCTACTACTGCAAAGCGACCTATCAGGGGTCCTTCCCAAGCATTGCGTTCACCTGCCCCGAATCAATCGATTGGGCGGGTTCAGTCATTTATGGCAGGCATAGCCGATGATCCAGCGGCCATGTCTCGTTTTGCGGCTGAATTGGATGGTGTACTCCAACGTTGTTCCACTCGGCCCTCTACGTCTGCAAGGCCACCTCTGCCGTTGGTGCCATCATCGCCAGCCTCATCACTATCTAGCGATCATGAGGGAGAAGGGCCATCAACTAGTAATGCTCGGGTGGTTTCCCGGCTTCCCCAACCCTCATGCTTACCTACTACTCGTGCCCGTTCGCGTAGAACTAGGCTGTCTTCCAGAAGGGTGTCTCAGGGAAAGACCCCTGCGACGCCTGCTTCCCGTCGGAGCAGGGCGGTCCAGCCTTTAGTAGAGGTGGCTTCGGGTTCAGGCACATCACATGTTGTATCTTCTTCTGTGGCTCCAGGTACTTCACAGCAAGACCTTGACTCGGGATCCTCCATGGAGGATAGCCTTCCAGTTCCTGCCAGGAGATCTTTGGGCGGAAAGCGTCGCCAGAGAAGATCTTCCCGGAAGCATGCAAAACGCAGAAGGGAGGACTCTTCTTCTTCTTATACTGGTACGTCTTCTAGTTCTGACGATGAGGTGGGTAGCTCAATAGAACTTTATTGGGGTTTCGGCGAGGCGACTTCGGGGCTCCCCAGGTGGGCTTGGGAAAGGAGGGCCAATGCTCACCGGGCGAAATATGGGGCAGTACAAGAGTGTAGGGATGGTGTGCTGGTACCGGAAGTTAAGGTCTCTACCAACTCGGCCAGAGACATTATTCCAGGTTCACACCTGGCGACGAAACTGCGGTCTAGGATACTCAACGGCCGGTATGTAGATATGTTTAAGCTGGCCCCACCATCTGAGGACCAGGAGAAAGTCAATTTCTCCAAAAAGCGCGCGGGCAATCCCACGATTGACAGAACTTTCGAGCACTGGCTTGATTGTTTCCAAGTCTTCGCCGGCGTAGTGGTAGCAGCTTACCCTCGGAGATCTCTTCATTTGTTCGTTTATT
Source organism: Podarcis melisellensis (assembly GCF_964234715.1). Classification (NCBI taxonomy): domain Eukaryota; kingdom Metazoa; phylum Chordata; class Lepidosauria; order Squamata; family Lacertidae; genus Podarcis; species Podarcis melisellensis. The sequence continues at coordinate 70,336,510 of NC_138539.1, forward strand.
TATCCATCGTTCGCTCCGCCTTCACCAAAGCTGGTGAAAAAGCGGCGATAAAATACGATGAGAATTTTAGGCGTCGGGCGGCCAGGATCCCGTCGGCTCGATGGGATCGTAGGGATCTCGATGTGTGGACCACCCATGTGGCCCCATTTATTGACAAAGGTGTGCCGGAACAGCAGAAGCCCAAGCCGGCGGCTTTCAGACCTAGCCGCCGTATGCTATGCTGGGAATTTAATAAGGGGTCATGTCAGCGCCAGGGGTGTAAGTACGCCCACAGTTGCGACAGATGTGGCGGCGCACACGCAGCGTCTGCTTGCTTTAGTGGACGGCGGCCCTTTCGTGGAGGCAGAGGGGGTTCTCAGCAAACCCCCAAACCAACCCCCTCTACTGCAGCTGCAGCACCAGCAAAGTAGTGGATTGTTATCCTTAGCCCACACCCCTATTCGTTTGCAAGTCCTACAGCTTTGGCTACAGTCTTATCCCAACAGGGAGGTTGCGGCCTATTTGAATGATGGTTTTTCCGTTGGCTTTAGGATTCCGGTAGCCATGTCTCCCGTGGCACGGAATCCTGCTAACCAAAAATCAATTCGTGAGCTACCTATGGTCGCCCACAAGAAAATAGCAAAGGAAGTGGCTATGCATCGCATGGCTGGTCCCTTTGACGCACCACCCATTTGTAATTTGCATATATCCCCGCTAGGTATCGTGCCAAAAAAGGCCCCGGGTGAATATCGCTTAATTCACAACCTATCTCACCCTGCAGGTACGTCATTTAATGACGTTATTCCAACGGAGCTCTGCTCCGTGAAGTATGCTTCTCTCGATCAAGCGATCAAAATGATTCGGAAGTTTGGTCGTGGGGCCTTATTGGCAAAATGTGATATTGAATCGGCATTTCGCCTTTTGCCAATTCATCCAGATGATTTTTGGCTGCTAGGTTTCCAGTTTGAGGACAAGTATTATTTTGACAAAGCCATGCCTATGGGCTGTTCAATAGCGTGTGCCGCTTTTGAAACGTTCAGCACTTTTTTGGAGTGGGCCCTGAAGTCTAAAACAGGACTGGGCGGAGTCACACATTATTTGGATGATTTTTTACTGGCTTCTGAGAACAGCACCGGCGATTGCTCGGTGCTGTTGCAGGCCTTCGCCGATCTTACGCAAGAATTGGGGGTCCCGCTGGCCGCTGACAAGACAGAGGGTCCTTCGACCCAGCTCACTTACTTGGGTATCCTTTTGGATACGGTCGAGCAAACGTCTAGCCTCCCTGCGGACAAGCTGGAAGCTTTGAGGAAGGTTATAGAGGAGCTGCTTCCTTTGAAAAAAGTGTCCCTTAGGCAACTCCAGTCGCTTTTGGGACACTTGAATTTCGCTTGCAGGGTGGTGGCGCCTGGGCGCCCCTTCTGTTCACGCTTGGCACGTCTTACTGCTGGGTTAAGGTTTCCACACCACCGGGTTCGCCTTTCCCGGGAGGTGAAGACCGATCTTCGCATCTGGCTGGAATTCCTGGAGGAATTCAATGGAGTTTCATTATGGCAGGACACCTTGAACTTGCATAATGATTTCCAGGTACAATCAGATGCCGCCGGCTCCTTAGGATTCGGCCTTTTCTGGAAAGGTCGCTGGTGTGCTCAACGTTGGCCACCTGGGTGGCAGGGAAGAGAGATCACGCGTGACCTAACTTTTCTCGAGTTTTTTCCAATTGCAGTGGCAGTGCATTTGTGGGTCGAGGAGTTCAGGAACCGTCGTGTCTGCTTCTGGACGGACAACCAGGCGGTGGTGAATGTCCTAGCCAAATTGTCATCGCGCTCCCCCAGGGTCTCGGCCCTGCTGCGGGACTTCGTGTTGCATTGTTTACGTTATAATATAGTTTTCTCGGCACGTTTTATCCCAGGGGTGTCTAACGATATTGCTGATGCTCTGTCCCGTTTTCAGATGGAGCGGTTCAGGTTCCTGGTTCCAGAGGCGCGGATACGTCCGGAATATTTCCCGGATCATCTCTGGAACCTTGGCAGCAATTAGTTTTTCAGGGAGTAGCGGCATCGGTTTCCCCTTCCACCCTAAGATCTTATGAAAAAGCCTGGGCTGATTTCTTGGCATTTGTCAGCTTATCTGACAGTGTGGCGTCTGGGGTCCCACCCACCTCTTCGCAGGTGTTGAAGTACTTGGCGCACTTGTTTCAATTGGGACGTGCAGCCAGGACACTTAGGATGCAAGCGGCTGCTATAGCCTTCTTCTGCAAAACATATTTTGATAAAGACCCTTGTGCGAAGTTTGTTGTTCGCAAGGCGCTCGAGGGATGGGGTAGAATTTGCCCCCCCAGGCCGGCAAACCGGCACCCCATCACCTTTGACTTATTGAGCAGGTTGCGCAAAAAGCTTAGATTGGTTTGTTGGTCTGGGTATGAGGCTCGCCTATTCACGGCTGCCTTTTCCGTGGCATTCTTTGGCGCTCTGAGAGTGGGTGAGTTGGTAGTGGAAGGCCACAGGGACGGTCGTGCTAGGGGCCTTCTGCTCCAGGACATTCAGCTCTTTCCTGCTGAATTGAGAATTACTATTAGACATTCGAAGACAGATCAAGGGGGCAGGGGTGCCATAATTCGACTCCCTGCCACGGGGGAGGCGGGCCCCTGCCCAGTCAGGGACGTCAGCAAATACCTGGAGTTGAGAACGCAAGGGGATGGTCCGCTGCTTCGGCATGAGAATGGGTTGCCTTTATCTAGACACCAATTTGCGAGGGTATTGCGTAAAGCAATTGTGGCCTGTGGTGGCACGGCTAGCAATTTCGCCCCCCATTCCTTTAGAATAGGGGCTGCCACAACGGCTGCTCACTGGGGCTTGTCAGCAGCCAGAATAAAGGATTTGGGTCGTTGGAAATCGAATGCGTTTAGGGGATATGTGCGTTGATGGTTTGGTGTCTTATTTTATTTCTTCTGTTCATTTTGTCCCAGGTATGGATACTGTGCGCATATGGATGGTGGGGCACAGCATCATCCATTGGGCTGGTGTCGCGGCACGACAGTCGGGATTGGGTCCAGGTCTCGGTCTTCCTTCGCACGTACGGTTGTCCTGGCTATCCAGAAGGGGAATGCGCTGGTCAGAGTTTTTGCCTCGGATTCGGAACCAGCTGCTATTGGAAGGGCCGCCAGCTGCTATCGTGGTGCAGCTGGGGGAGAACGACCTGGTTTCAACGGACTGTTTCTCATTGCGTGCTGCTATCTTGGGTGACCTGGAAACGGTGCGGGCAATGGTACCCACAGCAAAATTATTTTGGTCCAAGCTATTACAGAGACGTGCTTGGACGGGCAGTCGTTCCCCAGCAGCTATCGAAAGGGCCAGGAAGCGCATCAATGCTGCGGTTTCCAGAAAGATTGTGGAATTGGGTGGAGAGGTGATTTTTCATCCCGACATCACCTTTCAAGCGGCAGCCCTTTTTAGAGCTGATGGAGTGCACCTGTCGGCTTCTGGGAATGAAGCTTGGATAAGTGCAGTGGTGGCCAAGCTGAGGTCTTGGCTGGGGCTGTGAGTGGTTGGCGGGGAGCTGAGGGCTCCATGGCGGTTAGGCATTGGTTAAGTGGTGCTTGGAGGGGTAAGTGCCTACCCCTCCAAATGATGCGAATGGGAATTCCGTTAAAGGAAATCCAGGGGCTTGACATTCTTTCGTCCTTGTCCCCGGAGTCGGACTTGGGCCGGTCAAGTACCCACCGGAACATGAGGGTGAGAGATGTTAGTCTGATTTCCCAGCTTCATTCTCACCCAATACTTGTTTCCCACGCTGGCTTCCGTTGGTGTCCGGAAGGCCAGCTCTGTCCCTGAGGGCAAGGACAGATAGTCATAACCAATGCCTAAGCAACCACTCACGTTTTGTATTTGAATAAAGTTGTGGCCAAAATTATGCCAAAAACCTAAACAAAAATTGATGTGTGAAGTGTGAGTTTATTTGGGGGTGGCTTGTGGGACTCAACACGCAAAGCGTGTTCTCCCTAAACAGAGAGCACGTGTTGCGGTTGGGGAACAGGCCACCCCTACAATGACTTGGCAAATTGCTAGCAACCCAAGCATTTAAGGGTTAAATGGGTTGCTAGGGGAAGATTAATTTGGCAAATTGGAGGAGGGGTTAGAGGCTATATATACTGGGGACTGAAGAGGGAACGCCCTCTTGGCCGTTTTGAACTGGATCACCCGCCCTCCCGCCCTTTTATTAGGGTGGTTTTGCCTGCTTGACCTTGCTATTGCCTGTCATGGGGTCGTTCGCCTTTGAGCGGGGGCCTAGTAGGAATTTTGCCATTTGGCTGATTGGCTGGTGCCACTTGGTTTTTGCCTACTACGTAGCAAATCGTCACAACTTGTAAGGTTGGCGGTTAGGCATTGGTTAAGTGGTGCTTGGAGGGGTAAGTGCCTACCCCTCCAAATGATGCGAATGGGAATTCCGTTAAAGGAAATCCAGGGGCTTGACATTCTTTCGTCCTTGTCCCCGGAGTCGGACTTGGGCCGGTCAAGTACCCACCGGAACATGAGGGTGAGAGATGTTAGTCTGATTTCCCAGCTTCATTCTCACCCAATACTTGTTTCCCACGCTGGCTTCCGTTGGTGTCCGGAAGGCCAGCTCTGTCCCTGAGGGCAAGGACAGATAGTCATAACCAATGCCTAAGCAACCACTCACGTTTTGTATTTGAATAAAGTTGTGGCCAAAATTATGCCAAAAACCTAAACAAAAATTGATGTGTGAAGTGTGAGTTTATTTGGGGGTGGCTTGTGGGACTCAACACGCAAAACATTTCTGTATGGAAAGCTGTTTGCATGGACAGGCAGAGTCCCCCCAACCCCAGGTGATCCCCAAGCAGAATAATGACTCAAGACAACATGTTGGCCACAACTTTATTAAGTTTCAGATGTAGGGAGACCTTGGCTCAGGCACTGGGTGTTTATCCTTCCTAGTCCTCAGCTGGATCTCATGTACCAGGCTAACCAACTGAGATGTTCTCAGGACAGATACACTCTTAGGTTTACATAAACTGGGCCTAGTATTTATGTCAGTGGTTTTGATTTGTTGGTGGCTTTTATATGTCAGTGGCCTTCTCATAGTGTATGGATTCCTGCCAGAGTAAATGACTAATTAATATATGACAAGCAGCCACCACAGATAGCTCTGGGACTAGCAGAAATTCCATACAGCAGGTGTCATCAGAGGATCCCTGTGGAAGCTTATCGAGAAGGTCACAATTCCCACAAAGTCTGGGTGAAAGAATTCTCTTATGGAATACTAGGAGTGGGAAAGAATTAATCACTTAAAGGGGCCACAAGATTTTGAGGCATTATGTGGATATGAGAGGTGCAATTTGTGGGCACCACAATGGTCTTCTGTAATATGGCAATACCTCGTGCTCTGTTCTCCCTGGGGTCCTTTTGGCTTCTCCCCAGCCATAGAGCTTCTTTCTGGAAGGTTTTCGTTTTTCAAGGAAGGGTATTTGTGCAAACCTTGGGATTCCTCCAAATCTGTTGGTTGGTGCTTATACACAAGGATAAGCACTTGAGTATGAATTCACTGTTAATATTCATTACACCAATGGAGCCCAGCAAAAAAAATGTTGTGGTGTATTCCTATTGTGTGTGTTTCTTGACCCTGTGGCTAGATCGGGGTGGTCAACCTTTTTAAACCTACCGCCCAATAGTGCATCTTTCTTGATGGTAAAATTTCCTTACCTCCCACCAGTGCTCGATGGAAGGAGGATTCAGCTTGTACTGTAGAACCCCCTACTGCCCACCTAGAATGCTGAAATGACCACTAGTGGGCGGTAGGGACCAAGTTGACAACGCCTGGGCTAGAGGGTTGGAAAAATCAAAAGTCACAAGCTACACTCTCAGCTTCAGCCCTACCCCTAACTGGCAGTTCTGACAAACAGGGTTCTTTCTGAATCAATCTGTGCCTGATTTGCAATATTAATTATGAACCACACTGCAAGGCTATCAGAAGCCATCTTGCTGAGCCACGGCCCCTTCTATCCTGCTACAAAGGAATAGAGAACTGTATCTATTTGACAATTTGTATAAGCAGGGCTAGTTTTTAAAGTTTTCACATTAAATAAGAACTGAGTTTAAACGAGCTGAAACTCTTCTATTTGCTGCAGGCTTTCAGTTTTTGCAGAGCGAGCTAGAGGTGGACTCAGTTTTGCCTAATGGCTTTGTTAAAAATCTTGGATTTATTCATTGAGTTCCCCCACCCCCACACACCTTTTTTCGTATTTCTACAAATATGAAAAAAACAGCTGATATCCCACGCTTGTATGTAGGTTGGTACTACATTAGGATCCACATTTCGAGAATGAGATCTTTATTGGCATATGGACTAGGTTGCAGGATACACATATAAAAAATAATAATCAGAGTAATTGTTTGAGTAATTGCTTAGCAAACTTTGGTTATGAAAGAGCAGCATATGTATTCCAGGTGGATTGATCAGCAGCAATAAAGGTGCTATTGTCATACCACAATGGTTACAATAGTTCAAGGATGCTAGCAAGGATGGTAATGGAAAACAAAGAGCAGTGGAAGGGAAAGAACAAAATGATGTTTTTGTAGGTGTCATAATCCAGGGTAAACCATGTGGGTTTGTTTTTCTTTCTTGCAATGATCATTTTATATAGCTGAGTGTTTTTAACTTAAGCTAGTTGCTCTATTTATTGTGGGAAAGGAAGGCAACATTGCTCCATCAATTGCTTCGTTCTCACTTTTGTCATAGAACTGCCTGTGTCTGAGTTGTATCATTTCAGACTGCAAGTGAGAACCATCACTGAATAGTCTTCATTCAAAAAGAAAAAAAGAAAGAAAAAACTCCACACAAGAAACCCCTAGATTCAGGGAAGAAAGGTTTTATCCTAGCATCTTCCTCAATATGCTTTGTTGTGGAGTATGGGGGAGAACATTCAGTAATGGGAGATTCCTCCCTACATTGCACGAATTGGTACAGCTGCCATCTCAGTGAAAACTAGGCCATGGTAGACAACATGATGTCCTGCATTTACCATCACCTCTGAGCATTGGCAATGCTTCTGTGAAGTGGCTGCTGTACTACAGTGGTATAGAACCAGGAGCGCTGACTTGTGCCCCAGCTTATAAGTGCTCAATGGCGCCCGTGACGTAACGTGATGTCATGATGTCACATTGCATTGGCAGGACAGCAGCTCTCCCGAGCCCTCGTGGGGTCTCAGAGGTCACATCTGACACTTTGCAAGACCTTGATGCAACTTCCGGTTTCTACTGGAAGTCGTGTTCCAAGGTTTCACAGGGCCTCCGACGGTGTCTGGGAGGTTGTGTTGGGGTTCCGACATGACTTCCGGTAGAAACCAGAAGTTGTGTTGTAGCCAGCAGCCACACAAAAAATTGTGGGTGCCCTGGCACCCAGAGCCTCCCACAGCTGGTGTCTGTGTAGAACCTCAGCCAAAATGCAGTCCTCCAGGCCTGTATGACTCTTGAGATGTTTTCTATGCCACACACCTTTCCTAGTCCACACCCTACTTGAGCACTTTTGTCTAGCTGGAATATTACCTACTGTACAAACGACAATAACACATCTTACTTGCCTGGATGAATGATTGAGTGACTTGTAGGTGCATAGAAAGCTCTTACTTTTGTGTGACTGGAATGTTACCTACTGTACAAAAGTGAAAGTCACACCAGTTATCCCACCCACTTATATCTCTGGCCCCATCTGTTATGGGCATGTGGTCCCTGGAAGGTTCTGAATGAGGGAATGTGGTCCATAGGATGAAAGGGGTTCTGCAGTCTGGTTGTGGCATTCAGTTTAGGCTTCTGTACAGCAAGTCTACTTTACAGTACAAAAGACAGTGCTAATATTAATATCATTACAAACTGAACTGTTGAGAAATCCTTGTACTGGAATTTTACAATCAGTTTTTATAAAGGGGTTTCAAGCTTTCCTACTCGTTTGTTTGTTTGAGTTCCACATTTTTTCTTTTCTTTTGGCCACTGTGTTGCGCGTTGAGGTTCCCAGGACACCCCCCAAATAAAAACACAATTGACACTTAATTTTTGTTTAAGGTTTTTGGCATAATTTTGGCCACAACTTTTTTCAAATTACAGCAATGTGAGTGGTTGCTTAGGCATTGGTAGCACTAACTGACCCCGCACGGGGACAGCTCTGACATTCACACCACCCGCGAAGTCAGCAAGGGTAAGTCACCTGGGGAGAGAGACGGGACTGGGAACCATGCCTCACCTCTCCCCAGAATGCTCCCAGGGACTTGCATGGCCCTAGCCCCTTGCCAGGGAGTTTCGGACAAAAGCATGGCGAGCCCCTGGGTTCCTTTAATGGAAAACCCTTGAAGCAGCAGCAGCATTTTGGAGGGGCAGGCACAGCCAAATCCATACCCCTCCACCAACCAATTCCCAGACCAATTCCTAACCGCAACCTTACAAGTTGTGACGATTTGCCACGCAGTAGGCAAAAACCAAATGGCACACACTAATCAGCCAAATAGACAAAATTCCTACCAGGCCCCTGCCCCAAAGCAGACGACCCCATGACAGGCATAGCAAGGTCAAGCAAACAGCCTAAAATTAGGGAATGGAGGGCGGGTGATCCGAAGCACACAGCGAAAAGAGGAGGTTCATCGCTGCGTGCATTGTATTTAACAAATAGGGCTGTCAATCAATAAATGGCAACATATAAATCTCCCCAGTAACAGCCCGCCCCTGCTTAAAGATGGCCAAACTCTTTTGCCCAGCAACAGTGAGGTGACTTGTCATCCCCAACCGCAACCCGTGCTCCCCATGAGGGAGAACACGCTTTCTGAAAATCACATCACATGTACTTAAATGCTCCATGATGGTGTTCCTCAATATCAGTGGAGGTGTTTAATTCTCCTTTTCCTCAATCTTCCAAAAGGTTTCTTTTTGAGAATTACTTTGAGATACACACACACACACAGCTTTGGGGGGAAACAACAGACATGATGTCCTGGCATCAGGGGACATAAAATAGAGCTAAGATATACTTCTGTAATCATTTAATGTGGCTCATAAGAAGGTGAAGCTCTCCTTATGTCTAACAGATATCAAAGTAAACTTGGATGGAGCACATTTTTCAGCAGTAGACAAATGAAAGATGTTTTCCAACAGAGATGAGCTCCATGTATCATTATGACTCACCAATTCTCTGGTTTCCTCAAAAGAACGGATAAGTGCAGAGACTTCTCAAAAGGCTCCCTTAGGAGGGCTTGTGAGCCTATGCTGTTTAAACAGTGTGCCACTGAAATATATACCTATTGGAAACAAAGCAATGCCCCTTTGTTCATTTACCTATTTCTCCATGGTCCCAAATGCATATACAATACGACAGGATACCAACTGCAGGTGTGCATTATGTAAAACAGAGTCAGGGACTATAGGAAGGAGAAATGTAATCGAAAGCAAATTGTAAATACAACATTCCAAGGACAAAAGGACTGCGCAACCTGAGACAGAACACAATGCATTCTGCTAGCTGGAGATGGTGGTCCAACAGAGGCTCCATAAATTTACTGGATTTTGCTGCCCACCTAGAATGTGGGTTTGTTAAGCATTTGACAGGCCACAATAGATGGGTAGCATTGTAGCTAGGACTTTAGAGAGCCAGTGTGGTGTAGTGGTTAAGAGCAGTGGACTCGTAATCTGGTGAACCGGGTTCTCCACATGCTCCCCGCTCCTCCACATGCAGCTGCTGGGTGACCTTGGGCTAGTCACACTTCTCTGAAGTCTCTCAGGCCCACTCACCTCACAGAGTGTTTGTTGTGGGGGAGGAAGGGAAAGGAGATTGTTGGCCACTTTGATAAAGGTAATGATAAAGCAGGACATCAAATCCAAACTCCTCCTCCTCCTCCTCCTCCTCCTCTTCTTCTTCTTCTTCTTCTTTGGAGGGGTGCTGTTGGTAGGAAGTAGACTAAGTTAGGTGAACTGCCCCCATCCCAGTTTGTCATGTCCTCCACACAGTCACTAGAGGCATGCATCAAATAGGAAGTGGTCTGCTGTGGACAAAGCTCAATTTGGTTGGAATATGGAGGCTGGGTGCAAAAACTGGAGAAAAGTGAGGCACTCCTGGGGACGAGCTACCTAATAAAATGCAACTAGCTTTCACTCAGGACTGGCCCATTAGGACCTGTCTGTCATTGTCCACTCCTCCCCTGGGCAATATTTCTGAGTCTTCTTTTTTAGGTGAGCCCAGGGTGTGGCAAAGATTCCCTCCTTAAGTTTGGAGCGGCATTTTCCCATCATGTCTTACCTGTATTTCCTTTTCTGGACCATAATTTCACATGTTTTCTTCAAGGATCAAACCAGATTCCCTATCCATGGGCTTGAGACCTGCCAAATCAATGATATTAAAATGACTTCTGAAAGAGACATGGGATTAGGTCTTTGTTTTAATTACATAAGCAGTGGTTTTCATGATACGGAAGACGCCCCCCCCCCCATTGCCATGTCCTCCCTGCAGACACTACAGGTGTGCATGAAGCAATGGAACAAGTTGTGGTCTGGTATCAGGAGTCCCAGTCTCTGACTTGATAACACAGCAGGCATGGTTAATTAAAAAGGAAGATTTATTTCAAAAACAGAGTTATCCAGACGGCTCTAACATGCCACTAGTCTCATCAACTGCTTCCTGCAAGACCAGAACTATGTCCTGCAAGACCAGAAGCAGCTGACCTTTTTCCTCTGATGTGATTTGCCCTGCCTGCTATCCTGTAACCCTCCCATTCGCCAAGACCTGGGACTGAAAGGGTCAGCTCCCACCTCTTCCTCATTCTCTGAGGGACTGTCTCTTCGCTCTTTCCCACCTGATGAACTGCTTCCTTCTCTATTCACCCTCATTCTCTTCTCAGTTGGCATTCCAAAGGGAGGGGGAGTTGGCACTAAGCTATGCTCATCTTGCCTGGCAGTTAACCCTCTCTCTTCCTGGCTACTTCCTTCACTGGGAGCTGGTTGCAACCCTTCCCTGGAGGCTGGTTCATTCATAACATCTGATGTGAGCAAAGGTCCACTAGGTTGGAAACACCAAATCCCACATATAAATCTCCCATCCGTAGCTTCCTACAACATCTGCCTTTCCTGTGATCAATTTAAATTACTAATACAGATATCAAGGAGTGTAGAGAGCATGCAAGCTGCAATCTGCCAGAATTTTCAGCCAAGAGGGAAGGATGTAATGTACTGGCTATATCAGAGCTCTTTTGTCTTTCCACAATATTCCTCAGTTGCTTAGTATAAAGGAAGAATATCCAAAGGTGCTTGGGTAGAATTCGGTGCCTTTGTAAGGTTGTATGGAACCCCCTGAGAAATTTGGCTATCAAAACCTTTCTGGCTTCCCTCAGAATTCCTCAGGTGTTTCATGAGAGGAGGAACCCAGACGCTCACTTTGAATTTAAATCTGGATGAAATTTCAGTGCTGACTTTAATGTTAATATTAACATTTAAAAACACTTAGTGCAGGAATTAATTTGCAGATGTGTGTTTTTGCAGCACAGACTCTATCTGAGAGTATCTGGGGAATTTAAGAATGAAGTGTTTCTTAGCCTAATTCTGAATTTTTCAGGGATACAAATCATATAATCCCCGTACCTTTCCAAGCACAATTGGTTGGTGCTGACCTTTAAAGTCCTAAAGGGCTTCAGCCCTGTATACCTGAAGGAACATCTCTCCGCCCCCGCATCCCCATTGTTCAACCCCAGATACTGAGGTCCAGCTCCGAGGGCCTTCTGGCAGTTCCCTCACTGTGAGAAGTGAAGCTACAGGGAACCAGGCAGAGGGGCTCCTCAGTAATAATAATAATATTTTTTTATTTATACCCCGCCCTCCCCAGCCAAGGCCGGGCTCAGAGCGGCTTACAAGAGTAGTGGTGCCCGCCCTGTGGAACACCCTCCTATCAGATGTCAATGAAATAAACAACTATCTGGTTTTAAAAGACATCTGAAGGCAACCCTGTATCGGGAAACTTTTAAGGTCTAATGTTTTACAATCTTTTATGTGTTGTAAGCTGCCCAGATGGGCAGGGTATAGATAAAATTGTTGTTGTTGTTGTTTAGATAATTGTCCATGTAGTGCTAACACCATGCTCTTTTTCGTTCTCACTGAGCAACTATGTAGAGTCAGCATTAGCATCTTACATTTGTCTTCCCCCTAGCAATGCAAGTTATGAGAGGGCAACATTGTCTCAGGCAAGAGTTGCAACACAGTCTTATCCCATGTGCTCCAGGGCTTCTGATAGTGTCTTCATGGTGTGTACAGTGCAGCAGATCCTACATCCAGAGGATAAAAGGTAAAAAAAAAAAAAGGTAAAGGACCCCTGGACAGTTAAGTCCAGTCAAAGACATCTATGGGGTTGCGGCGCTCACCTTGCTTTCAGGCCGAGGGAGCTGGCATTTATCTACAGACAACTTGGGGGGGCGCAAAAAGGTGCCTGCCGAGTCCCACGGCCGCAGGCTTCACCCACCTGTGGGTTTTGAGGGTCCCCGCTGCGCCGTAGCGGTAAAGACCCCAGTTTCCGTGGAGCCAGTACCCTCCGAGTTAAGGAGAATCAGCCATTTTCCGATGGTGCCACCCGGAAGTCTCAACTTTCTGGGTCATGACTAAACCGCTTGTGGCGCAACAGAACACAGTCACAGAAACCAGAGTGCACGGAAATGCTGTTTACCTTCCCGCCACAACAGTACCTATTTATCTACTTGCACTGGTGTGCTTTTGAACTGCTAGGTTGGCAGAAGCTGGGACAGAAGAACAGGAGCTCACCTCCATCACAGGGATTCGAACCACCAACCTTCTGATCAGCAAGCCCAAGAGGCTCAGTGGTTTAGACCACAGTGCCACCCGCATTGCTACCCAGAGGATAATGTAAGTGGGGGCCCTCCAGGAAGTGAGTTCCATGACCCGTCAACTGGAAGACATAGAAACAAAGCCTCTTGAGAAGTCCTTGATAACCAGGAAGGTTCATGTTACAGATAGGTAGCCATGTTGGTCTGCCATAGTCAAAACAAAATAAAATTTTGTTCATGTGAAGGTTCATGTGAACAAAAACCTCTGAGATTATTAAGGTCTTTGTAAAGTAAGGAATAGAACATGGAGTTCATATATTTGTAAATGATCCTAAAGGTCAGCAATATAATTATACTATTAGCAAGCAACAATTCTGTAAAGAGGTCTCTGCCACATTTCCAATTTTTGAATTTCATTGCCGTAGACTCCTTGAGTGATTTCTCATATATCTTGCATTGGGTTCTGCCTCTAATATATATACACATGACAAAGTGGTCGACGACCCACATATTACATTATTTGAATGAACTTATTACTTGTTTCTATTTTTGGGGAATCTAAAAGTTTACGTTAACAAATAACTCCTTTATTTATATCAATGTCTCCAAACTGTCCAACATCCAAATATTATTATTATTATTATTGCTAACTGTAGATCATGCAATGCCATTTCTCAAGAATTTATGTCCTCCTGTTGGAGGGCTTTTTGTAATGAAATTAGTGTACTTAAAACATAGCTCAATCATTGAATAATGGGGCAATTTTCTATTGTACAAGGACAGTCTTCAAAATAGAAGAAGGGAAGGAGAAAATGATACCTTCTTCAATGTGTCTTCAATAAGCGTGATTCATGGACACGAATGAAAATAAAGACAATGATGCAAGACTCTTGGGACATCGAAGCATGCTGTTGAGAGGCACAAAGAAATTCCACAGAACTGAAGCATCACATCCCTGACTCTTTTTAGTAATAATACTGCTCTGAAATACATTGTTGTTCAAGATGAGCTGAAACCACTCATGGTTTAACTTTGTCAACATTTTCAGTAGTGCCAAAAAAAATGACTCCTCCTCAAATGATGGTTTGGGAATCCTTGTGAAAACATTCATTTATTTGTTTGCACTGCCTTCACTGCACTCAGTTCCGTTAACACAAATCTCATTCATTATTGGGACATTTTTGCATTTAAATATGATCTTGGGATAGCCAGATTGGCCTATGTGTCTTAATCCAGGAAGGAGAAAGGATCATCAGCAAGGGAAACAACAACAACAACAACATCAACAACAACAAATCATTTGTGCCCTGCCCATCTGACTATGTTGCTTCAGCCACTCTGGGCAGAAATGGTACAGAAACATCATTTATGGTATAAAAATAATAGTACAGAGCCATTGTGAATATTCACAAATGTGTTGTTTGTATGTTGTGGCTATGACATTTGGATATCTGAGCCAATTACAAGTTCCAAGATACAATTCCAACTCATCATGGTCTCAGCTGGGTGTTAGCCTTCCCCTCATTCACAGTGTTGTATAACTTAGACCTGAGATTCTGCCAGAGGTGCATCCTAGATAGAAGAATCCATGGGTGATATTAGAAGGTTAGGGTTCATGAAAACTACATTTTCCACAATATCCTCCTGCTGAGAATGATGCAACATGATGATGCCTATCAGACAATACATCCAACAGTGCAAAATTAAAGTGGGTGATGCCTTGTTAGAGATACCAAAAGTTCTACACTAGAGCAACCTTATCTAGTCTGTGAATTAGAGGGCAAGTCAGTTAGATTCAGGAATAAGCAACAGGATCCTAGCTGGCTGGCACAGAACTTTTCCTACCTGTGTGGACCAGCAGTTGGTATTCAGAGGCATTCTGCAAAACACAATGATCACGAGCCATATTACAATTGCAGGAATGATGACAGCCCATGCAGATTAACACTTCAGCAACCTGCTGAGAGGATCAGCATGTGAACTGGACCACAGTGATTTTGTCTCTTCATTTTCATATGGAGAATTGTTGGTCTGTGATTGAATCCAATCCGAAAATTTGCCTGCAATTGTCTAAAGATATTATGCCAGGAAAGCCTTTCAAAACCAGCAGTTGCTCCGACATAGCAACTGCAGCCATTTTCACATGGGATGATGAAAATGGCTCCCAACTAGAATACATGGTGACAAATCCCCCATATTAATACTTTAGCACATAGCTGTGTGGAAAAAACCCTGAACCAAGTGACTATGCACATTTCAAGGGTGAAGAAGGAGTGTCTTCTTCTTTGGCGGTCACTCGTAGCCAAGTAAGATTACCTTCCATAAACATGGTTTTCATAATGAGTCCGTAAGTTACTGTGGAGGCGAATTCTGGATCCACACATCCTTCCACAGAGGGGACATTGGTTACCTGGTGGGAGTTGATCACTGTGTGAATTTGCCAAGCATGCCTTCCTCTTAGCACATTTCTCCCTTGCATCCTGAGTTCGAGTGTCTTCAAAGCCCATGACACCTTTGGTAAAGGCTGTTCTCCAATTGGAGTACTTGCAGGCAAGTGTTTCCCAATTGTTTGTGTTTATACTACATTTTTTTATATTTGCCTTGAGAGAGTCTTTAAACTTCTTTTGTTGACCACCAGCATAGCACTTTCCATTTTTAAGTTTGAAATAGAGTAGATGTTTTGGAAGATGATAATCAGGCATCCACACAACATGACCAGTCCAACGAAGCTGATATTGAAGAACACTGGTGATCTTTGCTTCTTCCAGTACATCAGAGACACTGTTGATGGAATCTTTTGAGAAGCTGGAGATGATGTTTATAAGTTGTCCATGTTTCACAAGCATACAGTAAGGTTGGTAGTATGATAGCTTTGTAAACAAGCATCTTGGTTTCCCTGTGAATGTCCCAGTCCTCAAACACTCTGCACCTCAATCGGTAGAAAGCCACACTCGGAGCTAAGGCGATGCTGGATTTCAATGTCGGCCCTTGTGGAAAGATAACTGCCCAGGTAGGAGAAGTGATCAACAATTTCCAATGTTACACAATTGAGTTGAATTTGTGGCACTGCAGAGGGGTTATTTTGTACTTGTTGGTGCAGCACTTTGGTTTTTTGGATGTTGAATGATAGGCCAAGCTTTTCATAAACTTCTGCAAAGATATTTAGGGTGGTTTGGAGGCCATCCTCTGAAAGTGCACACACTACGTTGTCATCAGCATACTGAAGCTCTATGACGAAAATTACGGTAACCTTACTCTTTGCTTTCAGCCTGCTCAGATTAAAGAGCTTTCCATCTGTTTGATATATGATGTCTACTCTGGTGGGGAGTTTCCATTCGACAAAGTGTAGGATCATGGCAATGAAAATAATGAATAGAGTTGGGGCAATAACAAAACCCTGTTTAACACCTGATCCCACTGTGAATGGTTCACTTTGAGAGCCATTGTTTTCTGCAATTGTTGCTGTCATATTATCATGAAGGAGTCGAATGATGTTCACAAATTTATCTGGGCAGCCAATTTTCAGAAGGACAGTCCACAGGGCCTTATGATTTAAAGTGTCAAAAGCCTTAGTCAGGTCAATAAACTGCATATACAGGGGTTGGTTTTGCTCTCTGCATCCAACAGTACAAAATTAAAGGGGGTGATGCCTTGTTAGAGATACAAAAAGTTCTACACTAGAGCAATCTTATCTACTCTGTGAACTAGAGGGCAAGTCAGTTAGATGCAGGAATAAGCAACAGGATCCTGGCTGACTGGCACAAAACTTTTCCTACTTGTGTTGACCAGCAATTAGTATTCAGAGGCATTCTGCAAAACACAATGATCATGAGCCATACAGTGGTATCTCAGGTTAAGTACTTAATTCGTTCCAGAGGTCCGTAATTAACCTGAAACTGTTCTTAACCTGAAGCACCACTTTAGCTAATGGGGCCTACTGCTGCTGCTGCGCTACCAGAGCATGATTTCTGTTCTCATCCTGAAGCAAAGTTCTTAACCCGAGGTACTATTTCTGGGTTAGCGGAGTCTGTAACCTGAAGCATATGTAACCTGAAGTGTATGTAACCCAAGGTATCACTGCATTACAATTGCAGGAATGATGACATCCCATGCAGATTAACACTTCAGCAACCTGCTGAGAGGATCAGCATGTGAACTGGACCACAATGATTTTGTCTCTTCATTTTCATGTGGAGAGCAGTTTACCTGAAATTGTCTAAAGATATTATGTCAGAGAAAGCCTTTCAAAACCAGCAGTTGCTCTGACATAGCAACTGCAGCCATTTTAACATGGGGATGATGAAAATGGCTCCCATCTAGAATAAATGGCAACAAATTTCCCCATATGAATACTTTAGCACATAGCTGTGTCAATATACCCTGAACCAAATGACTATGCAAGGGTGAAGAAGGCGTGTAGCTCCATGGTAGATCAATTGCTTTGTGTGCAGATTCTGTCCCTGGCATTTTGAGGTAGGGATGGAAGAAACCCATGTCTGAAATCCTGGCGAGTCATTTGTCAGTCAGTATAGAGTCCACTGCAGACCAATGGTCTGACATGGTATAAGTTCTTCATAGGTTCCTGTATTCAAACATAACTGGACATAAAATATTGGTCCTTGTTAAAATGTTCCAGTCCTGCTTTCGGATATTTGGGTAAGTCTAATTTTAGAAGAAAATGTTTCTATGATTTTCTAAACAATTAAAATAAAATATTCTTGCTTCTCAGTTCACATTCTGCTTAATGTCCAAGCCTCTTGATCTAGATCAACCTTCCAAAACCTGGTGCTCTTGAGGGATGCAACAATATCCAGCATACCTGTTCATTGGCCATGCTAGCTTGTGCTGATGGACACACTAGGACAAGATATCTGGAGGATATCAGATTTGGAAAGATTGATCTAGATTTATATAAATATATATATATCTACCTTTACTTACCCCCAACCTAGAAAAAAAAGATTTTCTTTCCACCTTTTGAACAAAAATCACAGATTCTGATCCAGAAGAAAATGTCTGTCTGTTTGTCTGTCTCTCTAAATATAGATATAGTGGGACAGGGGACAATTTCAGTTCAGTTCCCATTTAAAAGTGATCTTACCTAACTTGCGCTTTACAAAGCAATATGCTAACTTCAACACAGATATCCTTCAAAATTCACACATCTCCAGATGTTGCAATGCAGTTCTCCAGTCATTTTGTGTACAAAAGTGCATGTACTAGAGTAAAGTGTGCATATAAATGCATATATTGGTGGGTGAAAAAAGCATATAAAATGCATTATATGAGGAAAGTTCTTTTGCAAAAATAAAAATTATTCGGAGAAATCCACACCAGATTTCTGATGAATTTTCATGAGGACTGAAATAAAGTATAATTACAAACCAATGTGGAACTGTGGAGAAATGAATTTAAGATTTTCTTAAAGATGAGAAACCAAAATTTGACATTAGCATCCCCATATATAGATCTCTTAAAAGATGCCTTGGCATAAGGGCTTTTAGGCTGGAAAATTGGGCAGAAGAAAAATAGAGAAGATATTGAATATATATATATATACATATACATACATACATACATATATATATATATATATATATATATATATATATATATATATATATGCTTTCGTATATATATATATATATATATATATATATATATATATATGCAGGTTTTGGTGTCCTCGGGTGTCTTCCCGTGTAAAAGTTGGGGTGTCTAGGCGACGTTTCGACGAGGTCTCACTCGTCATCTTCAGGCTGGTGCTTTCGGCTTCTTGTTACTGGAACAGAGCAGGATCTCAGTGTTTGAGTTCCTATAAATACTGTTGAGGGGGTGTGGTGTATAGCCTCCAATGTTCTGGGCAGAGAGGAAGTTCCCAGGCTAGTGTGCCTTTTCTTCTTTTGTTCCTTAATTACTTGAGGGATATCTTGAGTGATTTCTTGAGTGATATCCTGAGTACCACTTAGGTGGGTCATTAGGTGTGGATTAGTTGCTAAAGTCTTTGTGTCTTGACCTCTTGAACTTTGTGAAGAGTTTTTCTGAGAAGATGGCTGTACTGCACTTAGTTGTGCTCTGGCTTGGCTTTGTGTATAGGGGCGAGCTGTGGTTAATCCACACCTAATGACCCACCTAAGTGGTACTCAGGATATCACTCAAGAAATCACTCAAGATATCCCTCAAGTAATTAAGGAACAAAAGAAGAAAAGGCACACTAGCCTGGGAACTTCCTCTCTGCCCAGAACATTGGAGGCTATACACCACACCCCCTCAACAGTATTTATAGGAACTCAAACACTGAGATCCTGCTCTGTTCCAGTAACAAGAAGCCGAAAGCACCAGCCTGAAGATGACGAGTGAGACCTCGTCGAAACGTCGCCTAGACACCCCAACTTTTACACGGGAAGACACCCGAGGACACCAAAACCTGCATTCCTGTACCCGTGAAAATCTACGAAAGCAAATATATATATATATATATATATATATATATATATATATATATATATATATATACATGCAACTCCACATTTTAAGTGCACCAGAGTTTATTCACCTTAGGATAAGCTCACTAGCAGAAAATCTGAAAAGCCATTTGCTACTAAAAAAAACCCCCCTCCCATCTGTTTATTTACTCTACATTTCAAATTAAGCAGAAAGCAAATTAATTTTTAATATGAAATTAATACAGAGTTTATAATAGGGCACTCCATCACTTTAAAATTATCAAAATGATTTCTTGTTACTATTGCACTCTTGAGAACTAGTGCATGTGGATCTTTTTTCCTCGTAAAAATTAAATTAAGAATGTGTAATGAGAATCAGACATCATAATTTGTGCAAAACCTAAAGCCAGCAGGGAAATACTGCCTCCTTAAATGTTGACTATTGTTTCATTATGGCCAAATGAACTGACAAGTTTTCAGCTACAAATGACATGTTTTAAAGTAGTTAAATGTATTTCCTATTGTAC
Source organism: Podarcis melisellensis (assembly GCF_964234715.1). Classification (NCBI taxonomy): domain Eukaryota; kingdom Metazoa; phylum Chordata; class Lepidosauria; order Squamata; family Lacertidae; genus Podarcis; species Podarcis melisellensis. The sequence goes on from NC_138539.1 coordinate 70,356,276, forward strand.
TGTGCTTATGGCAGTGAAGTCCGACACAGCCACTGAGCATTTGTGGGGGAGGTTAAACCATGTGGGCTATTTATTGAGCACTCATCCTGACAACATTGCAACAACCCTGTGTTGCCCCATACTTTTCAGTGCATTTTCATGTCACTTTCCTTATTACAAAAAGTCCTATGGGGATGGGCTCCAGATTTTAATTGAACAACCAAGATTTGCTGGTCTGTGATTGAATCCAATCTGAAAATTGTGTCAGTATGGAAGCATCCAAAAATGGCAGAATCAGTCACATCTGGTGGCAAGGAACACAGTTGCCCTGCTGATGTGGACCTGTTTCCAGCTGTGGCAAAGCTTGGCAAGGTTAGAAATGGACTCCAGTCCCTCAAGCTTTTAGGAGACAAGCAACATGGACATGCTTAGAAGCACAATAGGGCCAGGAAGCACTGAGCCTTGGATGGTCCCCTGCAGCTTTGCTTTCTCTGGACATGAGTCTCTATACACATCTGCAAACTAATTCTCCATGTTCAGGAGATACATCCTTCCAGAATGATAATGGATAACAGGGGGCAGGGGGTTGTACTTCTCACTGTGACTCTGGCTCCATTCTGCCCAATGAGAGGCTGCTGGCACAGAAAAGCAGGCTCAGAACTTAGCATGTTTGTCAACATACATGGAAGAACAACGTAACTTGGGTTGAAGAATGGGTAATGGAGTGTCTTCCTAAAGTACTCAGCTGTCAGAGACTGACTGGATGAGGAAGAGCGTTGGGAACTGCCTGCCCAAGAGCCCCCCAGGGAGGGCACAGAAGATGATGACTTAGATTCTGGATCCTTATGGTGGGACACTGAAGAGCAGTTTGCAGAAGGGTTGAGCTGGGAGGTTCTAGAAGCCGGGGGTTTGAGCGATCAAGGTGGGTCAGGAGAAAGAGGGTCTTCCAGAACAGGCTTAGAGGCCGAGAGTCACAGTGTGAGAGCAAACTCAGACAGAGGTTGCCCTTGCTACCCAGCAGTAGGCCAGACACAGTCCTGCTGGCTCTCCCCCCACCTCTCTGACACCCCATTCGAGAAGAGTCCTGCACATTGCTGAGGTGAAGTGCACCCCCTAGATGTAGCCTTTATCTGCTTCAGAGGGATCCAGAGTGAGAAGCTAGAGGGGGAAGGGCAGAGCTAGTGGTCAGTTTCAGCAATATCTTAGCAGGATTAAGACAAAACAGAGGCCTCTGCTGTGTTGTTATTTTCTGTTAATAAAGCAAATGGCATTTTGTGACTTCCGTGTGTGTGCCTGCCCTGTGGTTGACCTGGTTCATTGACAGCTCCTTGACATCAGTCTGTTTTCCAGACTATAGCTCTTCTCTTTTGTTATATAAGAGTATCAACATACGCTCTACCGAGTTGTATGGAACAAAGTGAAAACAATGCAATTGGGGGAAACCTGATGCTAATGGAAGAGGGGCAAATTGCTTCTCCTCCCAGACCTTGAGACTCAGTTTTAGAATTCTACTACTGTATGTATTATCCATGAATTCTGAGGGCATCTCAATTTCCTCTATTCATAGAGGTAAATGGCAGGTCTGTTTTCTCTCTTACAAAATCAGATGAAAACCATCCCTGAGGCCTGTCCTTGTAATTTGAAGAATACAGATGGCAGCATCCATTTGAAAGTGTTCATGCAAGCTGAGCATATTTATAATTTCCTCTATTATTTAAACATTTCGTTTGGATAATGTCTTAGCTAGTCTTACATCAGAGGCTTTAGATATTCATCATTCATTTTGACATGTTACCTGGTAGAAATAAAAGGGCAATGAAGCTAATTTGGCAACACTTAACTGATCTGGCTGTTCTAATATCCCACAAATTGGAATGGTTTAAAATAATAATTTAGGGATCTGGTTTTACAGTGTGAGAGAAGATACAGAAATTAGCATTCCTTATGACTATATAGAAGGACGCAGGTGGCGCTGTGGGTTAAAGCCTCAGCGCCTAGGACTTGCCGATCGAAAGGTTGGCGGTTCGAATCCCTGCGGCGGGGTGCGCTCCCGTTGCTCGGTCCCAGCGCCTGCCAACCTAGCAGTTTGAAAGCACCTCCGGGTGCAAGTAGATAAATAGGGACCGCTTACCAGCGGGAAGGTAAACAGCGTTTCCGTGTGCGGCTCTGGCTCACCAGAGCAGCGATGTCACACTGGCCACGTGACCCGGAAGTGTCTTCGGACAGCGCTGGCCCCTGGCCTCTTAAGTGAGATGGGCGCACAACCCCAGAGTCTGTCAAGACTGGCCCGTACGGGCAGGGGTACCTTTACCTTACCTTTACCTTTATGACTATATAGCAGTGGTAGCGTGAACCTATGGCATACGTGCCAGAGCCCTCTCTGTGGGTACACACACCATCGCCCCAAGATGGAGCCAGTGGAAGCTGAGGGTGGCACATTGAGTCCTCAGCTCAACTTGGGCATCCGAGCAGCCTTCTTCCTCCTGCTGCTGCTGCGAGGTTGAGGCTTTACACATCCTCCAGCCAGGGCCAATGGGAGGTGCCAGGCAGGGCGCGTCATGCAGAAGCCAGCAGGGGAGGATGGCAACCCTGGCAAGCTTCAAGAAGCCACTTTGTTCCTGTGCCGGGTAGCTAGGTAGGGCTGCCTCTGCCCCGTCCTTGTCACCCCTCACCCAGCACCGGGGCTCTGGGCCCCACCGGTCTCACCATACCATGACCACCTCCCACTTGCTGGCATACTTCTTGTGGCTCAACCACAGCCAAGCACAGTGAGTGAAGGCGCACCTGGGGCCACGCTGGACACCCTGCATACGAGCCGGTCAAGGCTGGGCGAGGGAGCAGGGAAAACACTGTTGGAATTTATTTTCTCTAATAGCTCCAGCTGCTGCAGAAACAAGTTTTTTATCCTAACAGAGAAGATGAGTATCTCATAGAGAAGACAAACCCAGTCTCGTGGTGGTGATGTCAAAACATATTAACTACACTTACCTTCATGAAGGCAAACAACGGTGCTGAGAATGGGTAATTGTTGGCAAAAAGATCTATATGCATCTTCTCTTTCAATGCAAACACTGAAAGAGCTTTCCTTGACTTCACACAAATTCCCCAGATACAATGCAATATGGTAAGCAGGTACTTCTTTCTTAAGGGCTAAATAGGAGTCAGAGTAGTGACAGCTACTGCAGATTCTGCACCAATTCAGGTTAAATTGCCTTGTTGGCCCTTTGCGATAAATAAGTGGGTTTTGGGTTGCAGTTTGGGCACTCGGTCTCTGAAAGGTTCGCCATCACTGCAATATAGCATTCAACAAAAGCCAGTGGAGTGCATTGCCAATCACCATCCAACCCCTTGAGACCATAAAGACAGGTATGCAAAATGGTATGTCTAATCATCAGCATTTGATTTCTGCAGGATACACCCATCAAAGATTTCAGATGCTCCCCAGTCCCTGCCTAGGTGTGGGAGTGTAGCAGAATGTGGGATCAACGGGGGTTGTACATTTTAAGCAAGTGAAGTGTTTTTTGTTTTAATTAATTGAAAATAAAAATGGGAAAATGCATCAGTTTGTCAATTTCTACTTTTGGAACAGAGAAGACACCAAAGGATACTGCAATATGGATGCATCTCCCCTCTAGATTTTTTAAAAATTAAAAAAAAAAACAGAATTCCATCAAATTTTAGTACAGTATACTAGAGGTGAAACAGATGCTATGAACCAAGTCACACTGCTTTTCTCTTCTTTTGCCTGTAGCAACACGACATAGGCAATTCAAGAATCTTACTTCCAGTTCCCCCAGATGTTTGCTTTGGTTCATAAACTCCAGTTTGTACAGATTCCCCACTACCATGGTACCCTGTAAACATAACCTTTATAAAGACCAAATGGGTACTAAATTGTAAGCACTGATTTCTTGTCAAAGGCTGAATTGATTTAAAGATACTTGTACTGGCTTATAAAGAATGGAATGATTGTGCCCTGGCACACTGAACTATTGATTATGATACTCTTTACTTACCTGTGGAGTTAGGCAGAAAGGCTGTGGCTCTTGCTGTGCGATCAAGGCAGCCATTTACAGCCCATGCTAAATAGCCATATTCTCTTTCTTGATTTCAGTCACTAATTGGTATCTTAATTAGGTCTGAAAGTATTGCAAGAAGCTGTCCCAGCAGCTCAATGGGTGGTTAGGGCGAGAGAATTTGAGAGCGGCAAAAAGAGTTTGCAAGAGGTTGCACTTTCCCAACGCTCGAATGTCAAAGCGTTTCTTGGTGCCACATGAAAGTGGCCCAGTGGAAATGGAGTGCTTTGATTTGTCATTGCGGACATTTAATTAGAAGTGCTGTAATCCAGATTGTGGGTGAAGTTACTTAGCATCATTCCACAATAAATGGCACATCCCTTAAAGGGATGATTTCAGCTCTAGAGCAGGGGTCAGCAAACTTTTTTCAGCAGGGGGCCAGTCCACTGTCCCTCAGATCTTGGGGGGGGGGCACGGACTATATTTTTTTGGGGGGGATGAACAAATTCCTATGCTCCACAAATAACCCAGTGATGCATTTTAAATAAAAGGACACATTCTACTCATGTAAAAACATGCTGATTCCTTCCGCGGGCTGGATTTGGAAGGCGATGGGGCCGGATCCAGTCCCGGGGCCTTAGTTTGCCTACCCATGCTTTAGAGGCCACTTTCAGTTCACAACCCGAAAATAAATGAGTGAGCTTTGTGTGTAGTTAGGGCTTCTTTGCATATTCAGCTCTGTGTTTGGAATAGGAAATGCTCTTAGTATTGGCGAGTTCACTGTAGTGATAGCCATCTCTATGTATTTGTGCACCATGTTGAAGGGCCCTCAGAGTCAAGAACCTGACTCTAGGTGAGGGACCCAGCTTACGTATCTCTAAAGTGGATATACTAGCTTGAATGACATGCTTATGCCTTCAACCAGTCAATTTTATTGCCTTCTTCCTCTTCCCACCATCCAAACCCACCATGGGCATCTCGTTTATTTGTGCTATGGGCTGCATTTAATAGACCTTAGTGCTTTTCAAGCTTATTACTGTTTATGATTTCTTGTCCTTTTATCTTTCAAAATGTCTCGCAGACTTGCTTATTTCTCCTCTCTCGCTTATTTCTCCCTCTGCACGTTCGTTCCTGCCATCAAAAAAAAAGCTGATGGCTGCATTTTCCTGATCCAGATATATGGCTGCACAGGAAACTTGCAGCTGTCGTGACAAAGTTCTGTGAAGCTTGCGCTGGTATTGCTCCTTTTATGACTCAAGGCATCAGAGCCTGTCTCAAAGGCAAACAGCCTGCTGCTGCAAAGTGGAATGGGCATCTCAGATCCTGACATTCTGATGCTATACTTTGCTGCTCAGAAGATGTGTTCATTATCAGCATCAGACTTCCTGGGACTTTTCAAGCAAAGGATATTGCCACTATAGTGTTGTTGAGGAGCTCCTACTCATTTCAGTAGGGCTTCAGCAGTAGAACTTTGAATTAGCAGTATTCACACACACACACACACACACACACACACACACAAACATCATTTCCAAAAATCATATAATATACTTTCTTATCTTATACAATGTTTTGGACTTCTATCAACCACATCTGAAGATTTTTCAGTCTTTATCACTTAATCTACATTTCTTAATTTCTTTTTTTTTTAAAATAATCTTTATTAATTTTGAAAAAAAGTTACATTAAATAAACAAGAAAGCATACAACACACAAGAAAAAAGAAAAAGAAGAAGAGATTCACCTCTTCACACTTATTTTCAATAACTTCTTTTCAGAACTTCCCCACGTCTCCTCCTATTGTTTTCTAACTCCATTTTATTTGTTCTAGCAGGTTTTTCCCCTGAACATCCTATACCTTATTTTGTTAAAATTACTTAACCCTAATTTAATTAGATTCATTTTAGTTATAAAATTATACTTTCATTCATCATTGTGCTTTAACATTTTGTTAGCATATATCCCTTAACCCTCTATATAGAAATGAAAAAACAGACAGAAATATAAGCTTAGATCTGGAACAAGAAAAAAGATAACTTTCCTAAAAATTGCCCCCATTTCCCTCCCACAGATTCCCCATTCTTATAATGCTAATCTTTATTCTATAAAAAATAAAAAGAAAAGAAAAAAAAGAATTTTCAAACCCCTTTCGGACTGTTAAATCCCACCCTTCTCCCCCCGGTTTCAATCCTTAATCATAATGCATTTAGTCCATCTTTTTAACCTGGTGATCTCACGTCCGAGGCATGCAAGTCTCTCACAATTCCTTTCAGCCGATTTCTTTGAAAGTCTTTCATGCTTGGCTCCCAGGATCGAAGAATTATTTTCTCAATGCTGGCGGTGATTCTTTCAACTGGGCCTGTTTGCTTGTAGATAATATTCCAGCACTTTTTCCTAGGTCTATATGTCCCAAATAGTCCTATTTTCACCTTGGTCAATTTAGGTTTCTTCTTAGCAGGTCTCAGTCTCTCTTCTCTCTTATATAGTGTCTCGGCCTTCACTTCCTTCAGCTCCTTTTGCTTAGCAGGTGTCTTTTCCTCCTCAGTCTTGGGTTCTTTTCCTTGTCCAGCTGCCTGTATTTTGAACAGCGAGTCCCTTTCCAAATCAGTTAGTGTATTTTCAGATAGCTTCGGGTTTGTGGGGCTCGTAGACAAAACAAGGCCTTTCTCATTCATCTGTGACAATTTTCCCACAAGAGAGATCAGCTCCTTCAAGTCAGCACGTATTTCCTGTATTCCTTGTTTTAGTTCCATTCTTGCAGTGTCCAAGAATCCCCTCTAGAGGGATTCTGGTTACTTAGTGATCTTTCCCTCTCCAATCCAAAAGTCAAATTTGTTTGTAGCAATCTTTCCTTATTTGTAATATTTTGTAGCAATTTAGTCGGTTAATGTTTCAATTTCCAGTTCTTTCAACTTTGACAGCTAGTTTGACAGCTGTCAAAAGTATCTATGTCTCAGCAGGCTCTTAACTCGGTTTGCTCCCGGGCTTGAGTAGGGTGGTACTTTATTCAAACAAAGTAATCTCTTGTCCTCCAGCACCTTAGCTTAGTTTTAAAATCCGTGAGGTTTGTATCTTTTATCCAATCACACAAGTTTTCCCCGCAACTTTAGTTGACAGGTCCTTGCTTTGCACTGTTAACAATATGGAGGAGGCGGACTTCCCTTTTTTTCCGGCTCCCCCGTTCGTGCCAAATCCAAATCGAAAAATTTATAATCCAATTTTCAAGTTACTCACGGGTTGTTGCTCTTGCTTTTAAGTCCAAATTTAGTAGGAAGAAGTCAGCGCTGACTGAAGAATGGCTTGCGGCTTCGCTCGGCAGGGGGAGCAGAAGACTCACAGCACCACGCCGCACCCTGGCACCTGATCCTTAGCCTTTAAAAAGGCTCTTTCACGAGTCGGGGGGCGCTTACGGTGCCCGCCGAGTCACCATGTCCACGTCCTCCGTGTCCGTGGTTTATAAGGGTCCCCGTGTCGCCGGCACGGTAAGACCCGAACCCCTGCTGAGCCGATTCCCTCCGGAGCTCGGAGGGAATCCGCCATTAGCCAGTCGCGCCAACCCGGAAGTCAAAGTACATTTCTTAATTTCTTGATTGCTTTTAATTGTCCTTGACTAATAACTCTCTTCATAATCTTCTCTGCAATATTTCACATAGTCGTCCTTACAAAACTTCTTGCAGTCCTACTAGCGTAATCTGTTGATTACAATTGCTTTTCAAATAGTTCAAATATTTATTCCAGTCCTCTGAGAATCTCTGGTCCCACAGGTTTCAAATCCTTCCTGTCATCTTACCTAATTCTGCATAGTCCATTAATTTCATCTGCCATTCTTCTTTTGGCGGTAGTTCTTCTTGTTTCCATTTCTGTGCCAATAATATTCTTGCTGCCATTGTCACATATAAAAACAATTTACTGTCCTGTCTGTTAATATCCTCCCCTACAATGCCAAGTAAAAATGGTTCTGTTGTTTTTTATAATAAATGTATATTTCAACATTTTTTTCATCTCATTATATATCATTTCCCAGAAGCTTTTCACTTTCTTACATTCCCACCACATGTGATAAAAGGATCCTTCTTTTTCTTTATGTTTCCAACATTTATTACTTTGGATTCGCAGTATTCAGACATTTGGCTGAATGTATAGGTACAGAACTGTGTAGAAAGTATGGGGTTGTACATGCAAGCCTCTCCTGACTTAAATATGCCAGACCCTGCATTCATTATGTGAGTCTCTTCACCAGGTGCCTCTTGTAAGAGTTGTTCAAAGAAGATCTTCACAGTTGCAGACCCTCCAAGTGTCCCTATTTTCCAGGGACAGTCCCGGATTTACAGAAGCCATCTCAGTTTCTGATTTGATCCTGAAATGTCCCACTTTTCCTTAGGACATCCCTATTTTCATCACAGAAATGTTGGAGGGTGTGGAGTTATCCGACCCCAGAGCCATCTGAAGGCAACCCTGTACAATGGCACCTCCAGTTACGAACTTACCGTATTTTTCACCCTATAGGACATACTTTTTCCCCTCCAAAAATTAAGGGGAAATGTGTGTGCATCCTATGGGGAGAATGCAGGTTTGGCTAAAGCCTGGAGAGCGAGAGGGATCGGTGCGCACCGACCCCTCTCGATCTCCAGACTTTGGGAAGATATCCGCAAGCCTGGAGAGCCCGGCGGGAGTTCCCACCGGGCTCCCAAGGCTTGTGGATAGCAGTCTGTTCTGGGGGCTGGGGTCAGGGGAAGTTCGGGTAATTCGTTCCGGAGGCCCGTTCTTAACCCGGAACCGTTCTTAACCTGAGGCGCGCTTTAACTAATGGCGCCTCCCGCTGCCGCCGGTGTGCGACTTCTGTTCACATCCTGGGCAAAGTTCGCAACCAGGAGCACCTACTTCCGTGTTAGCAGAGCTCGTAACCTGAAACAACCAAAGTTCGCAACCAAGTCAGATGGGTGGGATATAAATCATATTATTGTTGTTGTTGTTGTTGTTGTTGTTGTTGTTGTTGTTGTTGAATAGGAGGACCCTATTTTCATTGGAGAAATGTTGATGGGTAAGCAGTTGTAGCCCCTAGTCTATAAAATGCTCTTCCAAGCAAGACCCACCAAGCACTGGCATTAGCATGTTCTCCCGTGAAATAATGTGATTATCATACTTCTTGATATGTTACATGCTTTGAGTTGTTGGAGTGCTGTTGTTTTATTGTGAAACTTCATGGTTGTTTTTTGATTGCGCATGTAAGTCACATAGAGACATTTTGTATTAAGTGATGAATTCATTGGAAACAACAGACCAGCAACCTCCCAATGATGCCATCTCCTTCACCCCTCACTGTCATTCGAAGTGCATGAATATCAGAAGTGGATGAGTGAGCAACACCTGTATGATGTGGGATCAGGGCCAGGGAATGTGTCCCAAGGTCACAGTTTGCATCCTCACTACATGCAGCAGAATGCCTTAACGGAGCTCTTCTGGAGAGATTTTGTTGAAGCGAAATATTTTTACCCCCTCTCTCACCATTGCAGCCTATCATAATGAAGATGCCCATTACTACTGACTTAAGAGATACAACTAATAGCAAAATAATGCAGTCCCAAAAAGCATGTAGTTGGCTGAAGTGATGTTAGTAAGATGGTCTAGGTAATTTTTAATACACAAAGGAAGTTAGATCACTCAAAAATAAAATAGTTTAGGGCTGCAAGTTTTAATTGGTGAATGTATCCACTATAGTTGTAGGTGATTAATTGATCAAAAGCAATAGTAATCAGTAGGCATTTTAATTAGTGGAGCTGAGAAACATGCCCAAACAAAAATAACCTCATCGTAAGTGTATCATTTAAGAGACATTTATGTAGAAATCATTGCATTTCTGGGGTGTTTTCATTAGAACAACTGGGGGAGGGGGGAGGGGGAATTATGCAGCAATGTTTGAACAATCATTTTGTTATATTAATTACATTGTCTTTTCCTTTAGTATATTAAAGAGCTGGAACTTATCAAATGGATTTGCTTGGATTGTAAGTGCCTGTGTTTTTTAAATAAATATCATGAATGGTGTCTGGCTGCTACAGATGCTCTAGAAAGGTGAAATAATATGTAATTAATTCATCCATTCATTGGTTACATGGCAGATGATTAATCAACTAACAAATCTTTAATCAATGGACAACCCTGGTGTTATTATTATTATTATTTAATCCAGAATTCACTCTTAATTAAGGAATTCGATCTGACAGGAAATTGTTTGGCAAATAAGTCACCTTGTTAGAATGAGAGAGGTGACCTTATTAAGGATGTTCATTTTTGAAAATTGGCCTCTTCTCCTGTGCCTTGAACAGCAACTTGATCTGTAGACATTAGAAGTGATAATACCTATCTCCATATCTTTAAAGCCTTCTCCTGCTGGTTTCAGCTGTTAAAGGCACAGGAGTAAGCAGGCCACACTGTTGTTTTCCTAATATGTTAGCAATTTGAGACCAGGTTAGCTTACACGATCTTAGCAGTAGAAATGTCATCTGCTCAAAAGTAATGCTAGGAACATGAAACTATTCAGAAATGAAACAGATAGCACTGGTGAGAGGAAGAAAGAAGGGGGCTTGGAAAAGAAGTATAGAATTGACGTGTATTATAAGAGCTGGCAGGAGTTCAGAGGTCGGCAAGGCAACAGAGTTTGGGGGGGCGGACAGAGAGGAAGAGGTTATAGCTAAATAGAAAGATATGAGAGTTGCAGAGCTAGAATGATGAAAGACTATAAAGATGCATGAGATTCATTGCATTTTTGGCAGACAGGTAAATGTCACATACCTGGAGCAAGGTGACGAGTGGAACCTTCTTAAACATAATGTTGAAAATGTGGCCAGCCAAATGTTATAATAATGAAAAGGGGTCATCAAGATGAGAGTGGGTGGTTCATAAGGTCATGGGTGTCACAGACATCGTCCACTTGTCTAAAGAAGAGGACCTTAGATATGGAAACTAAGAGCCCATTTGCAAGGGCTGCAAAGACATCATCTCTTGAAATACTTTGGCATAATGTCAGTTTTGGCCACAATGAATTCTTATAATACAGTGGATGCTTGGGTTGTGAACAGGATCCATGCAGGAAGCTTGTCCGCAACCTGTAGCATCTACAACCCGTAGCACCGCATCTGTGCATGCACAGGTCATGATTTGGTGCTTCTGCACATGTGCAAGCACTGAAACCCAAAGGTTTTGAAGATGACGAGTGAGACCTCGTCGAAACGTCGCCTAGACACCCCAACTTTTACACGGGAAGACACCCGAGGACACCAAAACCTGCATTCCTGTACCCGTGAAAATCTACGAAAGCAAATATCTCACCTCTACGGGGAGGAAACCTTCCAGTGAAGATGACGAGTGAGACCTCGTCGAAACGTCGCCTAGACACCCCAACTATATCACGAAACTTAAAGTTGTGGAAAATCTGAAGGATGCTTACATTTTTACCTTCACATTAATCTGGGAGAAGCAGATCAGGTCAGCACACTTTGGAATTTACCGAAATCTGATTCCTCAAATATCCTTAATTTGACTTGTAGCTATTTGGGAGTACTTCTGGATTTTGGTATAAAATAATGAACCTAGAGAGAAGCTGAGTTTACACTTAGCTGTTGCTGCTGAGGTCCATGGCAAAACAACCTGCTGCTTCAGTGTGAAATTCCACAGCAAATAATGCCCGGCAACATTTTTGGTAGATGAAAACAAGGCAACCAGCAAAATCTAATTTTAGAGTAGAAATGAAAAACAAAATAAAAACCCATTGTCTAAATGTCTTTTCTTACTAAGAGGCAGGTAAGGAGTGACCTGAACTACCCTAAAATTTCTCAGTCTCCCCCACCTCCTCCTCCTCCTCCTCTTCATCATCATCGGTCCAGTATACCTGAAGGAGCATCTCCACCCTATTGTTCTGCCTGGACATTGAATTCCAGTGCCGAGGGCCTTCTAGTGGTTCCGTCACTGCGAGAAGCCAAGTTACAGGGAACCAGACAGAGGGCCTTCTCAGTAGTGGCACCCGCCCTGTAGAACACCCTCCCACCAGATGTCAAAGAGAAGAACAACTACCAGACTTTTAGGCATGATGGAACTGCATCTGGAGGGTCAAAGGTTTCCAATTCATGCTGTAGGACATTTTGGGATATTAAAATCATGTATGATATTTGCTTGTAACCTGGTAAGGGGGAACCAGAGCAGTTGACAGTGGGGCTAGGCCCTTCCTGGGTACTGAGGCCCCAACTGATATTATCCAGAAATGATGCTGAGTCATGCTTCTAAAATCACAAATCACGAATGTTTTAAACATGTGAGTTATTTGTGATTACCCCTGCAGAAGGTTTTCCCCTGTGTTTAAAAGCAATCATTGCAGTTAAATAGTGAAACCTCAAGTGGATCCCTTGTGCAAAAGACAAAAATTATGGCACATTTCAAGAAGAAGAAGAGGAGGAGGAAGAGGAGGAAGGAAATGATGACTTTTCTTTCCCTATAGCATTTCATGAAAACAAATGTGTTTATTTTTCATATCTCAGAACCAATTTGCCATGGGAAGAAAAAAAATATCACAGTTACAGAGAGAATTGTTTCTTAGGGACACACAGTAGAGCATATAGGCATAACTTCTTATCCTCTTGGGGCACAAACTGTAAATTAGGTTTTAACAGGCCAAATGCAAGCAATATGCATTTACATAAAGCAAGCTTTAGAAATAAGGAGATTGGCTGCTTATGCACACCATGTTCAGCTAATATGCATTGTTTATAAAGAAAACATTAGTCTAGGGTGCCATGAACTGTCCTTGAAAGTTTCGGGAATGGTACCAAATTAACATGGCAATTGATGAGGACCCATTCTAGCTAAAATGGAGGTCAAAACTGCACATGATGAGTGGTTCCTCGAGTCTTCTTCCATACACTCTACCTATCTGTAAGCAGTGCCCAGGGCTCATCTTATGTCAGAAAGACCTGGATCCTTTGTATGGCATTATATGCCTTTTGGAATGTGCTCCCAATGAACCTCAGGCAGGCATTTTCAGTTTTGGCATTTAGGTCACCTGCCTACCAATACTTTCCTTGAGGGCTGATCCTGCTATGTTCGATTAATTAATGCGATCCCCTGAACTGAGACGTACATTTATTAATTTGTAAAAGCATTTGTGTCCCACCGTCTTACAAAACATCAGGGCAGTTTTAAAAGCTTTAAAAGCAGCACAGAACAATCATTAACATGACTGGTTTTTCCAAAACATTTTTAAACAATTGCATAGGCTTGTCAGAATGGAAAACAAGCCTTCAATAGATGCCTTGAATTGAAAAGCAAAGATGCCTGCCAAATCTCTGCTGGAAGAGCACTCCACAGCATGAAACCAGCATAACTAAATGCCTGTCTTCTGGCTGAGACCAGTTTGGTTTTTTAAAATATTTTTATTAAACAATTTTAGTATAAGAAATTATCAGTCCAAATAATAAATTACATTATTTTTTCACCTCCCCCATATCCCTCCCTCCTCCCCAACCAAGGACTTTCCTCAGCTCCCCTCTCTGATTTCTTTGCACATATTGTTCTCTGCATGTTATAAAACTGTACCTATCCTTGCCTTATCTATCATGTGTTCAACTCATAAATTTGTGGATGTTTATTCAAAACCTGCCAAGGAGTCCAGATCATTTTGTTGTCTATTTAGGTAATTTGTAAAAAGTTCCCATTCTTCCTTGAAGCCACAATTGTCTTTATCACGCAGTTTGTATGTCAATTTGGCCAATTCCGCATAGCTCATCAATTTTTCTTGCCACTGTTCTTTCATTGGGATTTCCTCATTCTTCCATCCTTGTGCTAACATCCTCTTGCCACTGTTGTAGCATACATAAATAAGTTCTTTATTTTTCTTGGCAGGTCTTGTCCTACAATCCCTAACAAAAACACTTCTGGTTGTTGTTTTTTACAAATGTCATTTTAAATATTTTTTCAGTTCATTATATATCATTTCACCCCCCAAAAAATTTAACTTCTCTACATTCCCACCACATAGGATAAAAAGTACCTTCTTTTTCTTTACATTTCCAACATAGTTTTGACCCGGTTTTGTACATTTTTGCTATTTGTACTGGTGTGATATACCATCTGTACATCATTTTCATATAGTTTTCTTTCTAAAGAGAACATTCTGCAGATTTCAGATCTACCTTCCACAATTTGTATATTATCAAATTGTATATTATGTCCTATATCTTGTGCCCATTTGATCATGACTGATTTGACCTCCTCGTCTTTTGTTTCCCATTCTAGCAGAATACTATATGCTTTCTTCAGCAGCTTCACTTCTTCTTCTATAACTTCCTTTTGAAATCTGGAAACTGTATAACTGAACCCTTTCTTATTATCTTCCTTATACATTTCATGTAGTTGTCTGTAATGTAACCAACTCTGAAAATGATCTTTAATTTCCTCATAGTCTTTTAATTTCCATTTCCCTTCTTGATCTCTCAGTAAATCTCTGTATGTAGGCCACTTCCCCTTTTTGCCAAGCGGTTTGAGTAACGAAGCTTCAATTGGTGATAACCACCAGGGTGTTTTTTTGTTCTATTAAATCTTTATACCTCTCCCACACCCTCATTAGTGATCTCCTCTGACTGAGACCAGTTCGTCCTCTGTAACATGGGAGACAATGAACAGCGCTGCTCCCAAGGATCTCAGAAACTGGGCTGGGATATAAGGGTTCACGCTGTCTTAAAGGTATTGTGGACCCAAGTTATTCAGGACTTTGTATATCAACACAGAACCTTGAATCTGGCCTGGTAGCATATGGGCAAGCCATGTAGATGCTTTAGCAAATGTGACAAATGTTGTAGGCCATCTACCCCCATCAACAGTCTTGTGTTGTTGATATGTTTTTGTTCACTGCTATGATCCACCTCTTAGACCTTTTTTGCACATAAATACAGATATGCAAATGAATTATTTGCAATAGTTTTCAAATAATAAATAAAAGCTACAATTGGAAGTGGGGGACCAGGAGATTTCTTCCATTTCTCTACTCAAAACTCTACTGCAAAACTGAAAGGGGTTCCTAGTTACCCCTAGACACCATCCCCTCCCCCAAAAAGTCACATTTGAACCCAAGAATTCAAAGACCCAGTTAACTCACTAGTCTATCATTTAAGAGCTGGACCATAAAGAAGGCTGATAGCCAAAGAATTTATGCTTTTGAATTATGGTGCTGGAGGAAACTCTTGAGAGTTCCATGGACTGCAAGAAGATCAAACCTATCCATTCCGAAGGAAATCAGCCCTGAGTGCTCACTGAAAGGTCAGATCCTGAAGCTCCAATACTTTGGTCACTTCATGAGAAGAGAAGACTCCCTGGAAAAAGACCCTGATGTTGGGAAAGATTGAGGGCACAATGGGAAGGGGACGACAGAGGACGAGATGGTTGGACAGTGTTCTCGAAGCTACCAGCATGAGTTTGACCAAACTACGGGAGGCAGTGGAAGACAGGAGTGCCTGGCGTGCTCTGGTCCATGGGGTCACGAAGAGTCGGACACGACTAAACGACTAAAGAACAACAGCATACCCTTTTAAAATGCAGCTCTTTGGGGTGGGGGGTATTAATAGGTTGTTGTTGTTGTTGTTGTTATTATATATACTGTGGTTTTTATGTTGATATTTTCTGTGAACCGCCCTGAGACCTCCTGCTATATGGCGGTATATAAATTGAAGAAGAAGAAGAAGTATTCCCACTCTGTACTCAACAATCAATGTGCCATGACGTTCACTGGGTGACTCTGACCAAGCAATAATGAATCTTCCTTTACATTATATATTTACAAAGGGGTTATGACTCGAACCCACTTCATCAGATGTGTGCAGTGCTATCCTCAGTTAAAAGCTATGTCTGCCTGGTAATATAAAATAAAATGTAAGCAATAAAGTCAGAGGGTCAGTCTCTCAGTGAAACCCTGAGGTCTTGGAGGAAGAAAAAATTAATATCCCAGAAATATGCTAACTTGCTTTCACAGATACCCCACAGTTCCAGATACTGAACTATTATGTTTCTGAGCACTTTTCATGGCCCTTATTCATGCTTCTCTGCCAGATTTTGACATATGATGAACATAACTTTCAAAATATGCTACCAGTCCACAAGATTAGATAGATCCTTACCACCTAAATGATAGGTTACATGGAAAACGTACTTCCTGAAATTTGGAAAACATTGTATTTGCCAAGATTTGGCTTCAGATTGTCTGTTGATTGACGAACAAATTGACACCATTAATGTCTATCATTCATTGATGGCTTTTTCTCTCCCCCCAGCTGGATAATTGCATGTTTCGGTGAGTTCTACATAACAGCTATAATTTTCTTTTGTTGGCTTATTATATGGGGGCTGCTGTTTTGTAGTGTGCATTGTGCAATTCTGCCCCACATATTCATGCAACACCTAATGGTACTATTTAGGAATAAAGGTAAAAAGACAAGCTGTAAGGCTAATGATAAGTTGGTTAAATGCAATCAATCATGCACTCTCAGAGAACCTCACAATAGTCTGCTCTGCATCTTTAGTCTTTTACATGCTGACATATAGCTAGGAGGAATGTATCCAGGGAGTAAAAATATGAAGCGCAAATTTCAGGAGAAAGGCCGCAGCAAAGAAGCAAATTTCAGATGTACAAAATTCCCACAAAATGGAATTTGCAGGAATCTGCAAGTCCATTGGGAAATATTGTGCTAAATTTCAGATAAGGTTGAAGCCAGCCACATTTAATCTATAATACTGCATATGAATGTTGTTTCTCCAGGTCTGTAGGGCTATTTGGCAATCATTGTAGCAATTCTAAGCAACATCAAAGCTGGAAGATGAGAAATTTGGAGGATTCTATCAACAGCAACAACACTGTCAATTGTGATACCAGCATCACACTGGTTTTTCTCCTCTGTGTCTCAAACAGTCATAGTGTAATCCCTTCTAATGGAAGCCAGTAGCAAAATTCCTATTGAATTTGTAAATGCAAAGGCTTTCTGCAGTAAACCTGCACTTTGGTTCTTAACTGGACTGAGGAGTTGACATAACTGGTAGGTATGCTAGGTAATCATTATTTGTATTTAAACAATTCATATCCATTAAACTATAAAATCAGATTTCTATAAAAATGGCTGCTGATTATATATATATATATAGTCTTCAATAGGTGGTAGAAATCCAACAGGCATAATCTTCTTTATCTTTCATTTCCCTGACCTTCACTTTATGCTATATGACATAAATACAAACAGTTCTACTCAGCCACAATTTTTTTCTGGTTGACCTTGTGCCAGTGCCTATCTCTCAACCTAGCCTACCTTACAAAGTTCTTAAGAAGATACAGTTGGAGACACCATCCTGAGCAACTTTGAAAAAAAAGTTGGAATGAACATGTAATGGATAATAATAATAATAATAATAATAATAATAATAATAATAATAATTGTCCAGTGGCACCTTAGAGACCAACTAAGTTTGTTCTGGGTATAAGCTTTCGTGTGAATGCACAAAACAAACGTTAGTTGGTCTCTAAGGTGCCACTGGACAATTTTTTATTTTCATTTTTACTGCGTCAGACAAACACGTCTACCTACCTGAATATAATGGATTAATGATGAAAGTTCAAGGACACTAGATCAATTCATGTGCACCTGAAACAATGTGGTTGCCATCAAGAACATCATTGCATCCATGAGATTGGAACTACATTCTGCTGCAGGAGTAATTCAACCTGTCCCTCGGTGGGTTGCAGAATAAGTATCTGAACCGATCCCATAAGCACTGGTGGGATATATATGGGATCAGTTATCCTCCTGAATGCAAGGCACTGGTTTTATCTGTCTTTAGTTTTGGAAAAGACACGACCATTGCAGTAAACAACCACTGTGCATCACAGAATTTCGATGTACAGTCTATTCGATTATTTTATTTTTATTTAAGCATTTGTACATCGTGTTTATTTATTTGATCAATTTGCATACCACCCTTCATAGATCTGAGGTTGGTTCACAGCACCCAATAACTTAACATTATCTGAGCAGTCAGCAAAATAATATACAAGCAAAACCAGTAAGCAAATAATTACAACGAAAGGTGAGGAAGTTGCAGTAGAAAATACAGTGGTACCTCGGGTTACATACGCTTCAGGTTACAGACTCCGCTAACCCAGAAATAGTGCTTCAGGTTAAGAACTTTGCCTCAGGATGAGAACAGAAATTGTGCTCCGGTGGCGCGGCAGCAGGAGGAGGCCCCATAGGCTAAAGTGGTGCTTCAGGTTAAGAACAGTTTCAGGTTAAGTACGGACCTCCGGAATGAATTAAGTACTTAACCTGAGGTACCACTGTAATATAAAATGACAAAAAAGTTCTAAAGGCAGGGCTTTTTTCAGCTGGAACTCGCCAGAACTTAGTTTCAGAATCTCTTAGGTGGGCGGATTTGCCAATATAAGAGAACAAGGCGGGCATTCATGGTGATTTCCAGCACCTCTTTTTCTAGAAAAAATAGCACTGACTAAATGGTGAATAAAAAATATTGAGGAGGGAAGCTTGGACGCCCAAAGAACCATTATTAAGTGTCTGATGAGCCTTTCTGAAGAGGACATTCAGTAACTGAAGTGTGAACATTAAAAAGGCCCTCTCTCGAATAGGAATGGGGGGAGAAATTCAAGTAAGTTTGCATGTAAAAGCAAGCCTACCAACTTTTCACACTCTGGAACAATAGGAGGACTGAAACGCAGCCATCCTTCAAAATTCACGGCTCTGGATTTTGCAATGCAGCTCTTCTGCCAAGTAACACATGCCAAAAATACTTAAGCTGTGGAAAATAACATGCAGAAATGCACTATCCCAGTGGCGTAGCGTGGGTTATCAGCACCCGGGGCAAGGCAAGTAATTTGCACCCCCTAAATCATGGATTTGTGCCCCCTAACCCGTGGATTTCCCTAACCCCCAGATGTTGCGCCCGGTGCGGCCGGCCCCCCTGCACCCCCCACGCTACGCCACTGCACTATCCTGAGGAAAGTGCTCTGCAAAAAAAATGTACCGTAGACAAAATTGCTGACAAAAATGTGTTTATTAGGATATAATTGCACTAAAATGCTGGTGAATTCTCACACCATTTTTTATTAGGAAAAAATAGCACCTCATCTCATTTGGGGGGGGGGGGGCTCTGAGGAGAGGCCACTAAAGATGCCCTCAGGGTTTAGGGTGGGTATATATATAGGCCACACCTATATAGGATATTGTCAGGGCCACCCAAGGTCCCAGCTCACAAGAGACCAAAGTCCAGTCCAGCTTATATACAGAAGCTTTTATTGAAGAACATTGTTAGCTTCACATCCGAGGCGCGTGGCCCTACGTCTGTTAGGCTTAGACCGCTGAAGTCCCCTCTGAATCAGTCCCGCCTCTACACCAGTTTAAGAGGCTTGTGCTGGACCACCTCTTCCTCTCCTTCCTTTTCCGCAGGGTCTTTCTGCCCCCCTGGGTTCCCTCCCTCCGGGATTCCCCAGAGGCTGAATCCTCTGACGCCTGTTCCCCCCTCCTTCGTGCTTTGGGACCAGGCTCCTCCCCCGGGCTCTCCTCACTTCCGCGCGCCTCCACATCTGAACTTGGCGCGCGTACGCTGCTTCTGACTTTCCTTTCGACAGTTACACTGCTCCCGGTACTACTCTCCGCCCCTTCCGGCAGGACGTCTTGCCCCGATCTCCTTCCCCTCTCTGCTTCCTGCTCTGCTCCGTCTGACACACTGGTAGCTCCACCCCCTTCACTCCGTTCCGGCGGAGAAGCCGGTCCCGATCTCCAACTCCCACTGGGGGTTCCCCCACCGCTGCCCTGCTCCTGACTACTTCCCCCTTGGGCTCCCCTTCACCTGACCAGGGGGGCTCCCTTTTGGGAATCCTCCGATTCACTGGAAGGACTCATGGACAACCTCGGGTCATTGTCATCCTCTTCCTCGTTGCCCTGGGATTCTTCCCCCTCGCTCTCAGTCTCCTCCCTCATCTGCGCCTCTCTCTCTGAACCCCTGACAGATATATATAAACACACACACACACACATTTCCGAGCACAATTCAAAGTGTTGGTGCTGACCTTTAAAGCTCTAAATGGCCTCCGTCCAGTATAACTGAAAGGGCATCTCCACCCCCGTCGTTCTGCCCAGACACTGAGAGCCAGCACTGAGGGCCTTCTGGAGGTTCCCTCATTGCAAGAAGTGAAGCTACAGGGAACCAGGCAGAGGGCCTTCTCGGTAATGGTGCCCACCCTATGGAACACCCTCCTATCAGATGTCAAGGTGATAAACAACTACAGTGGTACCTCGGGTTACATACGCTTCAGGTTACATACGCTTCAGGTTACAGACTCCGCTAACCCAGAAATAGTGCTTCAGGTTAAGAACTTTGCTTCAGGATGAGAACAGAAATCGTGCTCTGGTGGTGGGGCGGCAGCAGGAGGCCCCATCAGCTAAAGTGGTGCTTCAGGTTAAGAACAGTTTCAGGTTAAGAACAGACCTCCGGAATGAATTAAGTACTTAACCTGTGGTACTACTGTATCTGACTTTTAGAAGACATCTGAAGGCAGCCCTGCTTAGGGAAGTTTTTAATGTTTGGTGTTTCATCGTGTTTTTTATATTCTGTTAGGAGCTACCAGAGTGGATGGGGAAACCCAGCCAGATGGGCATGGCATAATAAATATTATTATTTGTTAGGGAACTGCCATCAGAGCCAGAGGCGGACGGAAGGCTCCAGAGGGATGCCGGAGTAGGGAGAGAGGCAGCCCATCTGCTGGGGAAGGAAATCACCGTAACACCAGTGGAGAAGGGGGGCAGATGGGGGAATCAGAGAGGAGGCTCCAGGACTCCTCGCCGGAGACCAGCGGGGAGAGCACAGGTACTCCGCTGCCCACACCCTCCCTGCGCAGAAGACTTCTGCGCAGGGAGAGTAGGAGGAGACTTGGCATCAAAGAACTTCTTTGCTGGAAGAAGTTCAAGAAACGCCCACTGACGGATTCTGCCAGCGACTGAGACAGCCACAGGTGAGAGGCTGTCCAGACAGAAATGGTTCAACCAGGTAACCTAGCCAGGAGTGGCGACAACTTACGTACGAGCAACCCCTAGAACCATTACATTATTATTATTATTATTATTATTATTATTATTATTATTATTATTATTATTTTATACCTTACTTGCCATGGGATTGTGATCAATGAAGTTTTCCATTGGGGGAGGAGTGACTTTTTTAGATTTTGCATCATAGCTCATACTTTGCATTCGTTAAGGTTCGATTTCAATGATTAACATCTCAATTTAAAGGTTCTTGGCTAACAAGGCTTTTCTGGAAAAGACCTTTGCATTTGACCATCCTCCACAATCCCAAACCCTAGATGGACTCATGGTATGGCTCAGTTTAAGGCAGTTTTGTGTGTTTTCTATCCAAACCTCCCATTTATTTATTTATTTATTTTTAAAAAGCATGCTTTTTCTTTGTGAGGTAGCGAAAACACTCACAGTGACTGAACAGCATTTAATTCTTTTTTTAAAAAAAGTATCTGCTGGCACTTAATGCTGTTATATTTTCACACTCTTATCGCAAGCTGCTATGGCTTATGGAGACAATATTCACATCCCATGGGAGGCCATGCAAAATTCTACATGATATCTAAAGATTTCTTTAGAGTTGCTCATTTTTCTGCAGTAGTAAATTCACCAGCCAAGATATCCAACAGGAAAGAAGATGACATCAAGAGCAAAACAGCTCCGCGAGAGAATTTAATGTCACAATAATTACATGGTACATAGTGGAGGCCACACGACGATTAGGAATCCTAGCAGAGCTAATTAAGCAAGTCAAAATCTCTGCTTAAAGTAGTTTAATGTGCAAGATCACATGGCTTCTGGATCGCTAAGTACCATGAGGAATGCCCACTTGCAACAGAATTGGAAAACAAAAAGTGATCTTAGGCACGGTATGCCATTGGGTTGCACATACAGAGCACCCCCTGACACATGCACATCAAAACCTCCCAGCTCTTTGACAACAGTGCTGCCAGCATCTGACCTGTAATACCATTAGAAGCTGGTTTTCTGTGCTCTGACCCTGGAAAGGCTTTCTCCGAACTCGCTGCCATTTGGTAAAGAAGCAACAGCAGCAAAACACTCCTTTAAAATCCCCTGCACTGCTTCATTTGTTGTGTATAGGCTTCACACAATAAATATCACGAGGCCTGGGGGTAATGTTATTTGGAGACCAAAGAAAAAGAGCTGAATGAACAAATACAACAGGACAGCCCTACAGGTAGTAGCAGCTGGCACACATATTAGCTTGCATCAGGGGCTGAACCATCAGAAAGTTGTCTTGGAAGGATATAGCAACCTCTTGGCTTTAACAAAAGGCCTCCGTATATTTGTTGTTCAATTCACCAATCATTTCTATTCTTTATTTACTGAACTTATATACTGTCTTTCTGCCACCCAAGGCATTTTGGGTGGCTTACAGTAAGTACCACCCACTCTTCTGTTTTGGATTCTGTAGACGTGGAGCTCGAATTTCATGGCCCATTCTTAGAGAACCCACTATGGGGGGGGGTACTATATGTGGCCACAGTGACATACACTGGGACCTCGGGTTACAGACACTTCAGCTTACAGGTGCTTCAAGTTACAGACTCCACTAACCCAGAAATAGTACCTCGGGTTAAGAACTTTGCTTCAGGATGAGAACAGAAATCGCACAGCTGTGGCATGGTGGCAGCGGGAGGCCCCATTAGCTAAAGAGGTGCTTCAGGTTAAGAACAGTTTCAGGTTAAGAACAGACCTCCAGAATGAATTCTTAACCCGAGGTACCACTGTACTTGGGAACTGTGGCACGCTGTGCAAGGCCAAAATTTGGTGTGCATGAACCCACCCACCATTGTTCTTCTGTTGCAAAGGCAGGTAAGGAGGTGCCCAGCTTTGGGAAGGAGGCACAAAGGCTCTGACAGGGTCCTAGAGCCCTCCCATCACCTCCCCAAAGCTGAGAATGTGCTAACTATGCTATGGGAAGGAGGCAGGAGGAATCTAGGGTGCTGTCAGGGTCCTCCTGCCTGCATCCCCAAACAAGTGTTTACTAGGGTTTGGGAAAGAGGTTGGAGGACTCTAGGACCTTTTCAAAGCCTCACATCTGTATCTCAAAGCTCAGTGTCTCACTTACCAGACTTTGAAGAAGAGAAGAAGAGTTTGGATTTGATATCCTGCTTTATCACTACCTGAAGGAGACTCAAAGCGGCTAACATTATCCTTTCCCTTCCTCCCCCACAACAAACACTCTGTGAGGTGAGTGGGGCTTAGAGACTTCAAAGAAGTGAAGTACCAGCTGAATCAGTAGCACTGTTGTCACTACTCAGAAACCACAGGTATGGGCCTAATTCTGAGTCAGCAGTCAGAAACCATTAAAATCTAAGTGTCAGGGACCATGCTGAGGAGGGTTGCACTGAGGAGGAATGGTGGGAGCCTCCCCCTACTCCTGCTCCTGCATCTTCCCAGAAGCAGGAGGAAGTATAGATTTGGAACAGTGGTTTGCAAAGGGACATAGTTCTGAAGGCAGAAGCTGGGAAGTACTGGATAGGGAACAGCTAGAAGAAGAAACACTGGAAGAGAGAGAGAGTTAACAGATTCAGTGTCTCTGGACAGCATTCCACTCAGCCCAAGGTCAAGAAGAGCTCAGAAAGTGTCAGAAAAAGAAAGCACAAAAAGGTACAAGCTCATTTTACAAGATGTAGGAGTGACATAGATTAATAGGGATAGAAGGGGGTGTAATCCTTAATTGGGAGCACCGCCATTTCTAGGAGATATGTTCTTTGTTCTCTCGCTGTGATTATTAAAGTTTCTAACTGCTAAGGCATTCCTTTCTTTGATCTTCTTATCTACTTCTTATCTACTGCCACGGGGGGAGGAAGCCGATTTCCTGAAGCCTGACACTAAGACACCTAAACCAGGACCCCCAGAAACTGTGACTATACCAGGAGATGTCTACACAAACACAAAAGACATCTCCTTTCATCCAGGCAAGAGACATTATCATGGTTCAAGAATTTGTTTCAGCTAGGCAAAAGCACTTGAAGAGCACTGGAGCAGGGCGAGTGAGGGGTGCAGCCTGAGCAGGGGGTGTTGCCAAATGAGAAATTTTGGGGGGAGAAGAGGAGAGATAAAGACACTCGGAGGGCTGAGCTTCCTTGATTCTTTTTTTTAAGGCAAGCCAACCCTCAACCCAAACCTGAAAATTTCTAAGAAATTCACCCCCACAATGTTCCCCCACCCACAACAAATCCAGACAAATTTGTGTGCAGCGCTAGTTCTGCATGAGATGATAGGAAGCCATTCGTCCATCTCACTTGGTATTGTCTACACAAAGTAACCTCATTTTCCTGGGCTCTTAAAATCCTTGCCCCACCCAACCTGGAGACTACAGGGATCAAACCTGGACCTTCTGCAGGCAGAGTAGGTGCTCTGTCACTGAGCTGCGGTCCTCTCCTTTTGCCATTCTCAGATTTCTGCTTCTTGATCTTTGTGTGATCAAACTGCTCGCACATTGGCAAAGCTAAGTAGGGTCTAGTATGGTTTTATATTGGAAGGGGAACCACATGCTGAGATTCCTGCATTGCAGGAGGTTGGATTAGATGACCCTTGGTGTCCCAACTCTACAATTCTATGACGCCAGGACACGTGCTGCCTTTCAGATCCTTGCTCTAATTGTTTACTCCACTTCCTATTGACCCACTTCCTACAAACTCCATTTCTGGTGCTCATGTTTGCCAAGATTCCATGAATACTTTAAAAGTAAATAATGTGTGTGTGTGTGTGTGTGTGCATGTGTATTAATGGAGCTTCACGTACCTTCTTTCATATATTGACTTGTGATGGGTGAAAATACATCCAGCAGAGGAGAGCTTTCTGTGTGTGCTTGCATTTGCGAATTCAGATGTGGCCTATAGGCATCTCTCTTCTCTAAATTAGCCGGTGCACTGTATGCCTGTTACTTTCAGGACTGCCAAAACACAGTAAGTCTTCCACCACCAGAAAACTCATTACACTGTATCAGAGAACAATGTAGTCATCCTCAAGCAAGGAGCATTACAATGAGAAGCAAAGAGCTGAAGAGGCAAAAGATAAACACAGAAAAGAAGAATGTAGCAATTTTAATTAACGGAACAGCATGGCTTAGACAACTTGGTAACGATGAGCGAATTAGACTGCTTTGCACGTGCACACACACACACACACATGGGTTAGTCTAAAATCGAATGCAAAGATGATTTTTGAACCAAAGAGAGCCAAAGGCTGGGAATGAGTTTGAGCAAACTGTAGGAAAGGAAGACAGGGGACATTGACATAAAAATTGCAAGCACATTTTAGCCATTCCTGCTAATTATTGGGAAAGATTACAGCCGCTGGGCTACATGAGGGAAGGAATCTGACATAATGTATCACTGTTTGACAGCACTGTCTTAATTGAAATACCCCACTCAGAAAGCCTATGTCTGCATTGGAACAACTATGGGGAAATGAAGATCAGTAGGGAAAACACCCCATGCAGCAGAAAATTGAATTGATTTTTGATATTTTTTTTGCTTCAAAAGAGATTATGCTTAAATCTATTTAGATAAGTTTAGACATAAGGGAAAACACTCTTAAAGGGATCTTAAAATATGGCAGTGATAAACTCAGGAGCACTTCTTTGGTTCTTCAACTTAATTTGCACAAATTTGCGTATTGGAGACACAATTGTACACATGACTGCTTAAAAGCAAGCCTCATTGTGTTCAATGGGACTCTCAAGCCAGTGGTTACAGGCACAAAGCCTGAGAATGTGTACTGAGTCAGGGGAGAGTTTGGTAAAGTGGTCATTGATGCTAACGATGCAATTAGCATAACAGAGCTTGTTGTGATGAAAAACAGCCTCATGTTAAGTTATTTAAGTGATAAATAATAATTAATTTGCTTGTTTTATAGCGATTTGAGAATTTTGGTGGCAATAATGATGGCTAACCTGTTGTTCTTACAATACTTTTAGAATGCTGGTAGTGGGGTGAGAGGAGCCAGTAAAGTTACCAAACATATTCTCTTTGCTTAGAGTACTCTTTACAAACACCTTCGCTTTTACAGTCTTCTTCAGTAGACACTGGCTCAATATTGTGTTCAGTCTCTCCAGATCCAAGTCTTTCCCTTTCCTTTTCTTTGTCTACATAGTTTCTGTCTCTATGACAACCTGTAGTTGTTGCCATCTCTTTGTACCTTTTTCTGCAGATTGTCTGATAGAAGACAAAACAGCTGCCCCATCAATTAGCTCCAGGAACATTTGTTCATTGGCCTAATTGCATACAGAAGGGCCGTTTCTCAGTGGCAGAACATCTGATTTGGCAGGAATAAGGTCTAGGTTCAATCTCTGATCTCTCCAGGTAGGTCCAGGAGAGACCCTTGCTGAAAACCCCAGCTCCTAATTTGAAGTAAGGCAGCATCCCACACTTGTGTGTTTAAATTGGCAGTATTTTTTTTTAAGTCACTCTTGGTTGGTAAATTTATAGCACACCAACAACACGTATAGCTTGAAGTAGCAATTTCTTAGACAAATGGAGTCAATCACCCCACTACCAAGAGCATACAAGGCGTACACAAGGTTTTGCTTCGGGTATGTGAAAACAATGCATCTGTCCCTCCCAAAATGAGGTGTCAGGCCATCATCAAAAGTGACTTCATAAAATGTTCTGGATGGAGGGGTAAGATTATTTTAGTTCAGCATTCTTTTAATTTTTTACTTTTTTGGCATTTAGATATATACTCAGATAATGTTTATCAAAAATACATGTTTAAATATGCATATTATTTTATTTTTTTAAAAAAATATTTCTTAAAGTTTTCAATAATAATACAATAAAAATAAAAAATAAAAATATGCATTTTATCTCAGTGGATGCATTTTTTAAAAAAAAAATCATGGTAAAACACACATTTATATGCATTTTGATATTATTTTTGAAGCAGGAAAGGTATTCTAAAATTTGGAGAAGTGTGAAATGCAAAACATCATTTGGAAACTTGTTGATCACCTCTCCTACTGGGCAGCTATCTTTCCACAAGGTCCAACATCAATGCCGAAATCCAGCATCGTCTGAGCTCTGCGAGTGCAGCTTTCTCCCAGCCGAGCGCAGAGTGTTTGAGGACCAGGACATTCACAGGGAAACCAAAATGCTTTTTACAAAGCTATTGTGCTATCAACTTTACTGTACCCTTTCTGCAGGTTGGTGCTTGCTCTAAAAACACAGGTTTTCCTGGGGAAAGCAGCAGGACAAAAACAAACAAAAACTATCAGACTCTGAGCTTTAAAGTGTGGACCTGTGCCTGAAAAGTGCGATCTGGATGAGCCCGTAACTCTATCTTGAGGGGAAATGTAGATGTTTCATTTGTGAGTGTTATGAAAAGATTTTGACTATGGGAACCATATTGCCTCTGGATATATATTTAACAATTTGCACTCTGATATTCCCTGATGTCTACAGGGTAGATGAAGATGGTACACTTTTGTGAGACAGTCCGTAAATACACAGGGAAAGGAAATCCTTTCTTCAAAGAAGATGCACTCTGAATTGGAATCACGTAGAAAGGATGGGTTGGGGAACAGAAGGTAGAGTGGCTCAGTTCACAGCAGATCTGAGAATACGTCTAAGCTCAAAGAGAATAGAATGAGTCCCTTGATTATTTCATATGGAGTCCTTGGGTATCAAAGGGAAGGGTGTGTATTCTATTCATTTAATGATAGGGGCATTTTCTATACAGAGGTCTCATATCTGACTGGTGAAGGGGGAGCTCTATCACAAAATCTCTCTCTCTCTGTGTGTGTGTGTGTGTGTGTGTGTGCAAGGGGAAGAAAACAATGTAATTTGAATATTGGCACAGTAATCCTAAAAATATGGGCACACTGAATGATAGATGGCAGCCCTTACATAATGACAGATTGCTTATTGGTACTAATACTAACCTAGCAGCTTTCTGTTTTAACTCCAACTTACTGGAATTGACATTTCTTATTTCATGTAGGAAAATTATTTCCTCCCTCATCTCTGTAATGCCTCAAATCTTCCTGTTTATCTGTTCAGCCTAATAAGAACTGCCTTAGTGGAACAGGAGAACAATTCATGGATTGCTGATCGAGTCTAAAAGCTATTTCAGACATGCATGTTGTGCATCGTATGTGTTTTTGACACACTGTTATTCTGCAGTTTACAACCTCCAGCTAAGTGTGTGAATGGACTCTACTGGAAAAAAGGAGATGGATCCAGACTAACATGCATCTGCACTATACATTGAAAGCAGTATAATGCTCCTTGAAACACTAATGCTCTCCTTGGTTCCCCCTTCTAAAAATGGTCCATTTTAGAGCCAGTTACCTGTTGAATCTCTGGCCAGTCTCACTAAATTCACTTTTACTGAACTGCGTTTTCAAGCTATACCATCCACCGTCCTGGACGGACGATGCCATACAAAGGTACAGGGTACCATACAAACACAGATTCTGTATATGTTGGCAACCACAGTTGGAAGACATATTGCACTATTTACTATTTTGCCCACTATACATGGGACCTAGGAGGCAATTTCTTACCTTACCATCCGTACAGGAAAGATGTTTATCCCTGGCATAGAAGGTCCTATGGCTTCTTAGCAATGTAAACACTTCAATGACTCACAAAGTCACCCTTTTTGCTGTGGCGGCCAAAAAGATCAGAAAGAAGACCCTGGACAATACAACAGTGAACTGTAAGGGAGACATAGAGATATAAATAGAGACTGTTATTTGTGGTGTGGCACCCCTTTTGCTTGTATTTAGTTTTGATTCAGATTTATCACTACCAATGGCTAGTACAATAAAGTTATTTGGATGTGCTTAGGGGAAAATCTGTGATGGTGTATAGGTGGAACACTATATGGCTGTAGTGTGGCACACTACAAGCAATCGGAGGCATATTTCATCTATGGATGCTTTCCGTATCCACCATCATCCCTTTCGTCCTCGCTGTGATGAGCCATTTTCCTGGTGTTTTGAAAGCAAGCTTAGAAGATTTCACTTTACATTCCCTCCCATATCGATCAATTTGTAAATTTATGAACAATTTCATGCTCCATTATTACAGAACCTTGGGTGGATTAGGAGCACTTTAAAGACCTTAAAAACCCAAGATGGAATCGTGACAAATGCAACAGCTCATGACCATAGAGCCTAGAAATGGGCAGGAGAATAATGGAGACCCGCTAGACAGTAGAGATTTAGCAGGGTTGGGGAGCACAGAGGGAGATTAGAAAAGCTTATTTTCAAGCATCCTCATTTCTGGAAAATATTATGTTAGAGCTCTTCTCTTAGTCTGACCCAGCTGTCAGAGAAGATGGGCTTCTGAATTAAAATATTTCTAAATACAAACAAGTATTGGGTATATTGAGTAGCTTGGAAATGCTTGCTAATTTATTAATCCCCTCCTATTTTTCATAGTCCTCAAGCTTGCTGTTTTCCTATCAAAATACTGAAAATCCTCTCAAATCGTAAACTTGGTCTGTCACAACCACAGTCTCTATGTGAAATAATATACAAATGACTTGATGTTTCTTATTTTAAAAAACCCCAGACACACACACATAAAATGAATAAATTTTCCCCATATGTATTTTATCTGTCACTGTGAAATGAAGGAACCTGTTCCATATGCAGAGTCTAGGATGACAGGAATAACCAATCAGATTTAGACTGCACTTTTCCATTTCTCAACAATGGTCACAGTTAAGGCCTCAGTGAATAGCTTTGATTAATAACATTCTCTATATTGTATCATTTCCTGCACAGTACCTCATCAAAATGAATAACTTCAGAAGGCAGCTCAGAAAGAATTTCAGGTTTAGAGAGAGAGAGAGAGAGAGAGAGAGAGAGAAATCTATCACCGAAGATCAGCTTTGATTTATTTTCTTAATGATGAGTCATTCAGCATGATGCTGACCAAGAACTGGAAACTATGGGTAAAACTAGCAGTCATGTGTCTTCAAAAGGTTAAAAGCAGCTGAGGAGATGCTATCCATTTTGGGACTGCAGCAGGGGGTCCCTGCAGCTGTTTCTTGAAACTCTGTTCCTCCCCAAGCACAAAGAAGATTTGATTGGGAACATGGCGGGTTCAAAGGGTGAATGGCTTCTCCCTGCTACCCCAGCCCAGCTGCTGTTTGTTACAATTATACAACCACTCATTGTGTGGTCATCCTCACATTTAGTTTGGCCCTATAAATAAACCCTTAAAAACTGAAACTATGCAGATACTGCAAGTCAGGCCAGACACAACCTTGCAACACTTCCAGAAAGATTTAATGATTGCCTGTGATGAGTCTCAGAGGGAAGAGTGTCCCATCAGAGGTGGACTTAGATGTCAGGGACTGGTCAGAAGAGAAACGGTGGAGACCACCTCCCCATCCTGACCCTTCCAGGGAGAAGGAAGAGGAAGACAGTATAGATTTACAACAGGGGTTTGAGGGAGGTAGCAGCTCAGAGGCAGATGAGGGGGAAAGTTGGGAAATCATGGGAGAGCATTCCAGACCCACCATCTCCCAGAACCCAGCAAGCCTTAAAAGTAGGAGAGCAAAGAGCTCCAAGACAGAGGGCACTTAGTGGCACGCATAGAAGAAGTGATGAGGTTGACGAATGAGGAAGTAGGAGAGATTGGTGGTGGAGATTCACTCAGGACAATGCCATTATCCAAGAGGCTGGGTCCTATAGCCTCTCTCTGTAAAGTTTGAAATAAAAAAGGGCTGTATGAAACTTTTCCTTGTCTTTATAGTATTCTGGGCAACCAGCCAGGAGCCACTAACAGCACCCTGACAGCAGAGAGCAATAGCCATTCAAATTACATACCTTCCAACCTTTCTTGAGAAAGGAAATGTGGTTGTATGAATCCGTCCCAAAGTCACACATAAAGTTGATTAGTTGATGGGTACAGGGTTTGCTAATGTATATCTATTGGCCTCAACTTGGTGGGTTACAAACTGGCAAACCAATCAAAAACTTTTTCCCAATAGTAAAAGTTAATATATCCTCAAAATAAAACTATTCATCACCTATTATGGAGATCCATCTTGACAGGGCTGAGATGCAGTCTGACTGTTAACTGTTTCTGGCTTTAGCAAGACTTAAAGCAGAGCCTCTTTATGACATCACACATGGCATATTTGCATTTAACCTAGACTATCTCCATGCCAACAGCAATGGCCAGTAAACTTCTGCAACCAAGTAACCATCAGCCTGACTACCCAGTGGTTTCTGTTTAGACTATTGGATGTTTATTTTTTGCTCTCATGATCAAAACCTGAAGAAGAGCTGTGTATAATCTGAAAACCTTCTTCCACTGTTAAAGTAAGCTAATTGTCAGGGACTGGGCAGCCAGGAGCTGCTGATAGCATCCTGACATTAAGGGAGTGTGACCAGTTCACTCACATGGGGCATGGAGCCTATGGGATGGTGCAGGAGATGCCACAATTATGATTTAAAATGGAGCAGAAGTGGGGGGGAGCAAATTTTGGAATCACACAGGGCACTGCTGAAATTTGAGCCCCAAAGTCAGCCACTGGCTCAATAACAGCCATGAAGAAAGAATCTCTGCATGCCCTTGTTTCAGGCATAGGTATAATAATCTCATGGACACTTGTAGCAGACTTCAGGTCTGATTCATACCATATTAATGGAAAGGTGCAGCTGCTTCTACAGTTTTCCCATTACAGGGTGAATCAGTGATGCAGTTATCCCACACCAGGGCACCAACTACTAGGTGACTACAGCCCCCTGAAAAATATATTTGATGGGGCAGAGCCACTCCCCCCCCCCAGTAGATGAGCAGCTACTGCTGCCACTGCCATGAGGTATTTCGGGGCTGCTGGTGCCAGCACAAGGCCTACTCGAATGTCAACGGTGCCACAAAGACTGGCAGGCTGCTGGCAGGCCTGCAAGGCTGCTATCACCATCTGTAAGCCAGTGTGCTGGAGTTGTGCTTCTGGAAGTAGAAGAAGAGTTTGGATTTGATATCCCGCTTTATCACTACTCGAAGGAGTATTAAAGAGGTTAACATTCTCCTTTCCCTTCCTCCCCCACAACAAACACTCTGTGAGGTGAGTGGGGCTGAGAGACGTCAAAGAAGTGTGACTAGCCCAAGGTCACCCAGCAGCTGCATGTGGAGGAGCGGAGACGCAAATCCGGTTCACCAGATTACAAGTCTACACTGGCTCTCCAGTCAGCGGCTTCTGGAAGTCTGGCCACAGTGGCTCACAGTGGTCATGCAAGCCAGGAATGCAGCGGCTCCTCCTCCTGCCATGGAGGGGAAGCAGCTCCTACCCCATGGTGGTGGCAGGAGGAATTAGAGGAGCTGCCAGCCATGGAAGCTGAATTACTGTTTGACACCTGGATGTCACACGCGACAGTGTCACATGCAGGCCTCGTGTCCGATGTCTGGGCGTTGGGTCCAACGTCCAAGCATGATGTTGTGATGTCACACACAACATCAGACACCCCCTCCCCATCTCTTTCTGGAGAGTCCTGGAGTTCCACCATGGACCAAACGAATGAACCAATCCTCAACTATCGTAACAGAATACATGTACAGCAATATGACAAGCTCTAAAGGTAGGAAGGGCCAATGTAATTTAGTCTTCTAGAGATTACGGTATTTTATTTAGGCCATATGGCATTATAAGCTGCTCGGAAATACATTAAAAAAAATAATGACAGAAGCTTAAAAATCTAATCTGATATATATCAGAAGTTCATTACTTTCTAAGTTCTTATCTTTCTTGGAATAATGGCATTTCAGTGTTTGCACTTTTCTTTCAAGGTGCAAGTGCACAATATTTATTACTTATCAGATCCATAGTTTTAATGTAGGTGCAGCACAACTGGATAATAACAACAACAACCAACCAGTTGATAAATATTCAGATGCCTGCACAAAATGACTCAGTGCTACGGACGTCTTCCAAGTAAGCAGGTGTTCTGATAATCAGGTAACAAACAAACATAAACAAACACCTATTGGCACAAACAAAGCTCTTGCCAGCAATTTTAGTAAGAAAAACTAAATTGTCTTGGGCACAGAGACCGAAATATTCCATTTGAGACCCTAGAAGAGGCAGAGCATGGCATCTGTGTGTGAGAGCACACACAATGGGAGATGCATACAAGTGGCAGTTGCTGCAACTGCCGTCCATTATTTTGCTTTAAGGCATGCCTTCATATCCATTATTTCGCTCAATACATTTCATGGATAACAAAGCAAGCATCTTGGAGGACAGGCCAAATGTCCAGAAAGCAAGGCAGTCAATATATATATATATATATATATATATATATATATATATATATATATAGTTTTCTTATTCAGGTGCAAATGAGAAGGCTAGAATAAAACTCAACCTTATTTATAGCAGGGGTTATTAATGCCATATGACATATTTACGGTTGCCAGTAAATCTCATTTACATCACGTCAAAGCCGGGGCATTGCTGCAGCATGGTTCCTTTAGCTGTCAGTTAATAGGAGTAGGAACACACAAGGCAAGGCAAGGAATCATAAACCAGCCCAAAGAGTAGGCTTTTTGGATTACCTGGCTGGTGTCGCACATAAGAATCTGCCTTATCTGGAGCCAGATGGTTGCCCCGTATTCCCTACAATGACCAGCCCCAGTTTTGCAGCGTTTCAGACAGGAGTCTTTCATAGATCATACATGGAAATGCTGAGGATTGAAGCTGGGACCTTTTGCATGCAAAGCTTATGCTCTTGACTGGAGCATATTTGTCTCCCTCAGTTGAACTCCAACTCCTGGCTTCTGCTTCCCAACCCAATGCCCTACGCATTGTGCTCCTGCAAACCTTCTCACATCACCGAGGTACAAGCAGAAACAGAAAATCTGGGGGGACTTGGAGAACCAAATCCAAGTTATACTTCTGTTGGAATTGTGATCAAATTGGATGGCATCCCAAGGGCCACCCCCGGCAATGCAGCAATCTTTTGCCCAGCATGGGGCTCAAACTGACAACCCTGAGATTCAGAGTCTCATGCTTTACCAACTGAGCTATCCGGCACCATTTGCCAACTTGTGTTGGTCAGTTTCGCTTTAAATATAATGCGGCACATATTTTTGATGTCAGGCCATCAATCAATCAGGTTCTTTTTGTTTTGTTTTGGGGTTTTGCTGGATTTTGAGGGGGGAATCTTTGGATGAAACCTGTTAAGTTTTTAAGGATCAGGCCTTTCTCTCTCTCTCATATACAGTATATATATATATATATATATATATATATATATATATATATATATAACTGTAAGTAATTCTGACATGCCTTTCAGAGGAAATGTTTGTTCATCGAAAGAGTAATTTTAAAACTAGTAGTGCATGAGACTGGATGCAGGCTCTATTTCTATTTGTAGCTTCTTCATAAGAATAATTAGCATGAGAAAGGAAGAAGAACTGTACAGCTATCAAGCTGTTCCTCATAAATGTTTTCATTACTAGGAATAACAGTTCCCTACTGAATAGGGGTCTTCAATGAGTCTTCATTTAAGCTGAATGCTGCAACTAAGAAAAAGTTTCATTTTCATACAAGAGGGCTGGATTGCAATTTAAACTCCTTCGATATTGATTATTATGTGTTATCAAGGCAGTTGTTCTTAAGAACAGACCAGTATTAAATCCTGCCCACTTGTTTCAATTGTCAGCACTCATATCATTACGCTTTAAATAATGGTTGCTATGCCTTCCTGTACTCCCCCACCCCCATCACTTGGAATGTGCTTATTCTGGATTTATCAGACTATTAAAATAGAAATACACAAGCAGGTCCTGCAATGAAAGACTGCAGTATATTTCCAGGGTTGGGTGGTATTTTCTGAACCTGTGGCTGAGAAGGCTTTTTTTTAAAAAAAAAAATTAAAAACCCAAATGTTAGCATTATAGACAAACGTTCTCCTCTAGCATGCGTTCTACACTTTCTCGATGGTGTGCACAATTTTTATAAACTTCTATAATGCCATCTAATACTAACCTTTTCTCTAAACCAAGAAGTCCCAAAAGTTGCAACCATCATTCCTTACTGGGTAGTTGTTCCATCCGCTTGATCATCTTGGTTGCCCTTTTCTGAACCTTTTTCAACTCTACCCTCTCATGACTGGCACAGCCTATATGAGGGTGGAGAAGGAAAACCCTGAACTTAACCCTCCATAGCCTTGCAGGATATCTTCAGGAGAAAAAAGGGCTAAGGAGTAAATGAATTCCTACGCCCCACAAATAACCCAGATATGCATTTTAAATAAAATCACACATTCTACTCATGTAAAAACACGCTGATTCCCAGAACATCCGCGGGCCAGATTGAGAAGGCAATTGGGCCGGATACGGCCCTGGGCCTTAGTTTGCCTACCCATGGAGTAAACCCTACACAAATTCAGAGTGGAGTCCCTAAGACGGCTGGGTGCTGCCTTGTACTCCTCCTTCTGGCAACTTCTGATGTCAAACCTATTGCTCTGCTTACCTTTGGACCACATCAGTGAGGCTGAGAGGGGTGTCTTATTGTCTGGGCAGCCCAGGACCTCCATACACACTGCCCACCCAGACTTGTGGTCCAGGGAGATGATCATGTTGGTGATGCTAACGTAGCAGATTGACTTTGCCCTCAGAGGTGCACTCCATTCTCTCTCGAGACAGATGGATGCCGACAATGTGAGGGCAGTTGAAGTCACCCTTTATTACAACAGATCCTCTTTTGGATGTGTCTTTGATTTCATCCTTCATCTCATGTACTTGCTGAGCACTTTGATCAGGGGAACGATAACACAGACCCACTAATCAATTACTCTTCTAGCCCAGTATCACCACCCACAACAAATCTGTCCCTTTGAGGATTTCTAGCTTGCTGCACTCAATACCCACAAATTTCCCTCCAGTGCGTCCTTCCCTGCCCTTCCTATAAATTTTATATCTGAAGATAACCATGTCCCAATGGTTCTCTCGGTTCCACCAGGTTTTCGTTATCAATGCTGTCCTCTAAGACCAAGCACTCCGGTTCACCAATTTGGCCCAGAGGTTTTTAGCACAGCATAAAAACACTTGTACAATTCCTTTTGGGAAATATAGGGACAGAACTACCCAAACTGTATAGAAATTTATTCATGTATGCCACTACAGCAGCAAGAATGTTACTTGCCCAAAAAATGGAAAGATGAAGAAGCCCCAGCGAAAGAAGAATGGATACCAAAACTTATGGAATATGCAGTAATGGTGAACCTTGCCAGAAAAATAAGAAATCAAGATAACAAACTTTTTATAAAAGAATGGAAATGGTTTATTGAATATTTACAAATAAATTGTAAACAGGTAAGAACATTGGCAGGATTATTGCAATAACCTGCAGTTTTCATAGAATCATAGAATCATAGAGTTGGAAGAGACCACAAGGGCCATCGAGTCCAACCCCCTGCCAAGCAGGAAACACCATCAGAGCACTCCTGACATATGGTTGTCAAGCCTCTGCTTAAAGACCTCCAAAGAAGGAGACTCCACCACACTCCTTGGCAGCAAATTCCACTGTCGAACAGCTCTTATAAGCTTATATATTTAAAGTTGATGAATAAATGAGCAAATCAAGTTAATTTGGATATGCAGGAAAATATTAAAAATAATTTTAAGGAACCACAGAAAGAGGGGAAGAAAGTCAAGTTTTGAAATGTTAAAATGATAATAAAAATATTGAATTGTATAAAATTGAAAATCATATATATATATATATATATATATATATATATATATATATATGCAGGTTTTGGTGTCCTCGGGTGTCTTCCCATGTAAAAGTTGGGGTGTCTAGGCGACGTTTCGACGAGGTCGCCTAGACACCCCAACTTTTACACGGGAAGACACCCGAGGACACCAAAACCTGCATTCCTGTACCCGTGAAAATCTACGAAAGCATATATATATATATATATGCTTTCGTAGATTTTCACGGGTACAGGAATGCAGGTTTTGGTGTCCTCGGGTGTCTTCCCGTGTAAAAGTTGGGGTGTCTAGGCGACGTTTCGACGAGGTCTCACTCGTCATCTTCAGGCTGGTGCTTTCGGCTTCTTGTTACTGGAACAGAGCAGGATCTCAGTGTTTGAGTTCCTATAAATACTGTTGAGGGGGTGTGGTGTATAGCCTCCAAT
Organism: Podarcis melisellensis; assembly: GCF_964234715.1. Lineage (NCBI taxonomy): Eukaryota > Metazoa > Chordata > Lepidosauria > Squamata > Lacertidae > Podarcis > Podarcis melisellensis. Next base: position 70,393,526 of record NC_138539.1, read on the forward strand.
GTTCTGGGCAGAGAGGAAGTTCCCAGGCTAGTGTGCCTTTTCTTCTTTTGTTCCTTAATTACTTGAGGGATATCTTGAGTGATTTCTTGAGTGATATCCTGAGTACCACTTAGGTGGGTCATTAGGTGTGGATTAGTTGCTAAAGTCTTTGTGTCTTGACCTCTTGAACTTTGTGAAGAGTTTTTCTGAGAAGATGGCTGTACTGCACTTAGTTGTGCTCTGGCTTGGCTTCGTGTATAGGGGCGAGCTGTGGTTTTGTGGCCTGTGTCAGCCAGATCTGTGTAGGGATTGCAGGGGGGTGCAGCATCCGGAGGTGCCACCATGGTTTGGCTACTGGATGGTGTCTGTAATTTATCTGTGGAGAGGGTCTGGGTTTGGGTCTGGTGTGGTTGATTGGTGATAGTGTTCTGTGTGCCTCTGGATCTGGTGTCAGTTTTTGTGGGGAGGGCTAATTTCCAGATGTCTGGCAAGCGGGATGTGTCGTCACGCTTGTTCATGTTGTGAGGGTGTTTCTCTATCTCGATGGCTTCCATGATTATTCTCTTGTGGTGATGTTCCATGTTAAAGAGCAATTTGGAATCTGCAAAATTAATTTCGTGTCCTGTTTCTTTCATGTGTTGGAAAAGAGAGGAAGTTTTTTCTTCTTTTTTGACGGCATTCTTGTGTTCTGCGATACGTGCATTTATTCGTCTGTTTGTTTGTCCAATGTACGTGGCTGGGCAGACTTTGCAGGGTATTTCATAGACCCCTTGGTTTTCCAACTGGATTTTATCCTTGGGGTTTCTGAGGATATTGGCTATTTTTTGGTTGGTGCAAAAGGCTGTTTTGATATTGTGTTTATGGAGGATTTTGCTAATTTTATCTGTAGTGCCCTTGATATAAGGAAGGAGGGCCATGCCATTGTTTTCTTCTGTGTCTTGGTTTTTGGGGGGTGTTTCTTTTTGGATTAGCTTCGTAACCCTGTTTTGCTGGTATCCATTGGCAATTAACACATTTGAGAGATTCTGTAACTCAGTTGTCAAGTGGTCTTTGTCAGCCAGGCGTTTGGTTCTGGAGATGAGAGTCTTGGCTACGGAGTTTATTTGTGCAGGGTGGTGGTGTGATTGTGCATGTAAGTAGCGGTTGGTGTGTGTTTTTTTCCGGTAGATAGTGTGTCCTAGGGAGCCATCAGGTTTTTTGTAGATTAGGACGTCAAGGAAGGGAAGTTGGTTGTTGGCTTCTATTTCCATAGTGAATTGTATTTTGGGGTGTAGGCTGTTGAGATGTGTGAGGAAGCTATCCAGTTTTTCCTTCCCGTGTGGCCAAATTACAAAGGTGTCGTCAACATATCTGAGCCAAAGTTTGGGTTTGTGTTCTGACTTGTCTAAAGCATTGGTTTCAAAGTGTTCCATGTACAGGTTTGCGATGACCGGTGAGAGGGGTGATCCCATAGGTGCTCCTTCTATCTGTTTGTATCTTTGTCCATTGTGGATGAAGTACGTGTTGGTTAGGCAGTGGTTGGTCAGGTCCAAGATGTATTCGGGGGGAACAAAAGAAGAAAAGGCACACTAGCCTGGGAACTTCCTCTCTGCCCAGAACATTGGAGGCTATACACCACACCCCCTCAACAGTATTTATAGGAACTCAAACACTGAGATCCTGCTCTGTTCCAGTAACAAGAAGCCGAAAGCACCAGCCTGAAGATGACGAGTGAGACCTCGTCGAAACGTCGCCTAGACACCCCAACTTTTACACGGGAAGACACCCGAGGACACCAAAACCTGCATATATATATATATATATATATATATATATATATATATATATATATACACACACACTTTTATACACTCTCTCTCCCCAAGCGTCTTTGGCACTTGCCTTTTGGTCTGTATTGCTTGGGTCTCTCTAAATTGCTACCCAGTGCCCCAGCCTAGTTCTATGCCTCTCCCATTTAAATCTTTATCCCAGGGGGAGGAGATTCATTTTAAATTGGATTCTCCTCAGCTCTTGTTGGCTATGCTCCTGCTACAACCATGGTGTCTCAGGATACCTGTTGGTTAATTCCATGGGGGGTAAAGAATATGGTAGAAGTTTTCCCTTTGGAACCTTCCTAGAGCATGTTCCCCTCATTATATTTCTGTAGCTACTGTTAATTACTTGCGGGGGGGAGGAGGAATTAGTATAACAAAGCAAGGCTTAATGACTAGGATCACTCTCTTGCATTACATTCTGCCGCTTCAGAGGCCTAGCAAATGTAGAACGCATTTAAACACTCTTTATTTAGCCTGCATTTTCTTCTTGTCAAATCAATACTTTAAAATAATAATTAAAAAAAACCACCCTATGTTATCTTTGTTAAGCACACTGGCTCTCCCAGGCCAAGTATGTCAGTGCCTACGTCCTGAGGCCTTAACAGCTGGTGACATGCCAATCCCACAAAGTCTATCAACCATATATGGTATCTATGCTTGGGATTGCAAAATGGGGGGGGATCAGGCACCTCCAATAGGTGACCGGTGAGCAGCATTTGGCTGAGCAGGTCACTCCCAAATCGTGCAGTAAAATACAGATAGGGCAAGAGGCAAAACTGGCTGGCACTGTCCTCTGTTGTTGGATTCCAACGCCTCTCAGTCCCGGCCAGCCAGGGGTGTACAAAGTGGGGGGTGGAGGGGGTGGGTCGCCCCGGGTGCCACTGGAGGGGGTTGGCAAGATGGCCCCTGCCTTTCCCCCAGCAGTAGAGAGGCCGAGGGGACGCACAGTCAGTATGGGCACATCTTGCACGGCGTCCGTATGGGCTGCCGCTCTTGTGTGCTGTCCATACGGGCATCCATACGGCTGCCTCTCGCACAGCGACTGTACAGGCTGCTGCACTTGTGCACTCCTTACGGGATGCCGCACATGCACACAGTCCTTATGGGATGCCACGTGTGCACAATCCATTCGGACATCACGCTTGCCCCACCGGGCGGTTCGCCCCGCCCCGGATGCCAGAGAGGGTTCCTCCACCACTGCAGCCAGCATGTTGAATGGTCAGGGATGAGTGCCGGATGATCCATAAAATTGCTGGGTGATCCATAAAGGACACGGTCCAGCATCACTTTCGCTGGGTGCAGTGTGCCAGCATCCCAATCAGCAGAGCATAATCTTAGCACAGCTCTTTCTCACAAAACAAGCATCTTTGGGGTTTTAGTTACACAAAGAAGACAATAAACGATCGTGGACACAATAAGGATTCAGTCAAGTATAGAGGTTTACTTGATAGGTTATAAAAGCATAATTGGTAGCAAATATATACAATCATGCACCACAGCCGTGGTAAAGGCATACTTGGAGTCCAAGTCTATCTCTCCACCGCAAGTCACAAGCAAAAGAACAGGTTACGCTGCTATCAGTCCTTCCTGCAGAAACTGTGCATATCCAAAGAACAGTTCCCAAGAAAAAGGTGCTTTCATGATCAAAACAATCTCAGTTTTCTGCTGCTTCTTGAATCTTCTCTGTTTCTGGAATGAATGGATCTTTCACACTTAGAGAGAATACAACAATGAGGAGAGTCAGGGTCAGAACTGAACAACATATGGAGGGCTTCAGGTTCGCCACTCAGGATGTAGTTGTGTGTTTGTGTGTAGGAGAGAGAGGTCATGATGGTTTTAAGTGGAGATTTAATTCTGAAGTCCAAGTGAGCAGGGAAAAACCTTTGCCAGCCCCACCCATGACATTCATACACCATTAAGACAGCTTTCTAGAAATCACATTAACACAGAGTTCTTGTCTGTAAATCATTGGCACGACATGCAGTCAATTATGTACAGTAAATGTAAACATTTAAATTGACACAACATGCAGTCAATTATTGGTTAACATTTGTAGCCCTGAAAGTGGAGACCCGCAGGACATTTTGCTACTTTCTTCTCTGGTTACATCTTGCCACCACACACACACACACACACATATATATATATATATATATATATATATACATTCTTTTGAATTTAAACATTGCATTTCCTTACTTTTCATTTGTCTTATTTATACAAAACTTTGCTTAGTTATTTACGATATGCTTACAATTTGTTTCAAACCTACTCTTTATATTTTCACATTTTTGATCCACTTTCTCTCCAATCCCTCTGCTCACCTGACAACCCTCTTTCCGTTTCCCTTTTCTCTTCCCTGGGGTCGAATTCTAGATGTGTGTGAGTGAGCTCTGTTCCTCCATGTGGTTTTTAGGAGATCATCTCCTAATAAAGCAGCAAGATCATTTCCCCCTTACCTGATAACCTATTTACTGTTTTGCATAAAGTTTACTATTTTGCATAAAACCCTTCTTCAGAAAAGCCCAAAGCAGTGTGGTAGCCTCTGAACAACCCTGGGAAGTAGGCTAGATTGAAAGATAACCACATGTCCAAAGCCAACCAAAAAAGCTTCCTAGTCAAAACACAACACTTTCTCCATTTACCTAATTTGCATAGTATGTGAATAAGGCATAAGATTTTGCGGTTTGGAACACATTTGTTGGAGGTATCAATTATTGCTATGCGTTGACTTGCAATAATTAGTTGGGTATACCTTGTAATTATCCCCTTTCACCAATTCGTCCAATGCTTGTTTGCGCCTCTTGAGTTAATTTGGTCAAGAAGGCAGCTATCAATCATCAAGCAAGCAGAATGTTGCATCCCTCCACAATCATAGCTTGGTCAAATGCATCTCCATTATAGTTTCCTCCAGAGAAAACCTGTCAGTTTTCACTTTAATTCCAAGACTTTTATGAAAGATCACCTTAATTATAAGATTCTTGGCATAGCATTTATGTTGTCATTCAATATGACTGATGCATATTACCAAGATGTTGTCAATGCCAAAATATATTTTCAGAAGTATATTTAATTAACTGTTTACTTCTTAGACAACCAAAATATGAAATATGCCTACGAGTGAGACATTTTGGATGTATATCTATCAGAAATAGATATCTATATATCTATTTGAAGTGGATCATCAGTTCCATCATACTAATAAAACACTATTCACTCTGGTAAAAATACCACAAGCTCACCCTCAATTGCAGCAAGTTTTTAATTTTCCTTTAACCATTTCATTTCTGTGACATTCGCAGGCACCATTCCTTAGCAATTGTCCCCTGTCGGACCTGGTTTCTTTTAAGTGGGGTGCAGGGAAATCTGTAATAGGGTCAAGAAAAAAGCAAGAGCATTTGTGGACTTGAATTGCTCTGGTCTAACATTTCCATGCTGATAGGCTGGTCTCTAACAGTTCCTTTTCGTGGTCAAGGTAGAGAGGTTTCCCCCCACTGAATCTGTCTTGTGTACATCCCTCATCCTGCTGCAGGTTGTTGTTGTTATTATTATTATTTATACCCCACCCATCTGGCTGAGTTTCCCCAGCCACTCTGGGCGGCTCCCAATCAAATGTTAAAAACAGGACAGCATTAAATATTAAAAACTTCCCTAACAGGGCTGCCTTCAGATGTCTTTTATAGATAGCTGCTTATTTCCTTCACATCTGAAGGGAGGGTTTTCCACAGGGCGGGCGCTACTACCGAGAAGACCCTCTGTCTGGTTCCCTGTAACCTCACTTCTCACAATGAGGGAACTGCCAGAAGGCCTTCGGTGCTGGATCTCAGTGTCTGGGCTGAACGATGATTTCAATCCCCCCTCCCAAAAAACCCTGATGAATTTGCATAACCTCCAGCATCTCAGTAGGAGAAATTGGGACACCCATCCTGCACCATCCTATTGCCACACCCCTCCCCCCCCCCACTGCCTGCCTGCTCACTGCCACAATGTACTTCTGGATGCTCTGTTCTGTACTTACGGAAGTGTGGCACAGGAATTTGGAAGTACAGCATCATTGTCAGCAACTGCAGCAGAAGGCACAAAGGAGCCCACAGAAGAGGCAGAAGAGGTAGCCAAAACAGGACAACCAGGATTGGGAACGGAAGCCGGGGCAGCTTCTGATAATCCAGGATGTCCTGCTCAAAATGGAACAGTTGAGTAGCATGGATTTGAAAGACATTTTGTTGCATTGTTGCAACGTACTTTCAGAACAATGGCGCAGGAGGGATACAAGCTCATACCAGGGAATATAGGTTTGTATAACTAAAGTGGATAAAAATGCACTAAACAAAATAAAAAAAATTCCTTACAGTAGCACCTTAGAGACCAACTAAGTTAATTTAGTTGGTCTCTAAGGTGCTACTGGAAGGATTTTTTTTATTTTGTTTCTACTACGGCAGACCAGCACGGCTACCTACCTGTAATTAAATGCTGTGTCACCCTGGGACAATATATCCACTTAAAAAAAGTGAAAATGTACTCTTGCAGTTTATAAAGTACAGTGGTACCTCGGGTTACATACATTTCAGGTTACAGACTCTGCTAACCCAGAAATAGTACCTCGGGTTAAGAATTTTGCTTCAGGATGAGAACAGAAATCGTGCTCTGGCGGTGTGGCAGCAGCAGGAGGCCCCATTAGCTAAAGTGGTGTTTCAGGTTAAGAACAGTTTCAGGTTAATAATGGACCACCAGAACAAATTAAGTACTTAACCTGAGGTACCACTGTAATAGAGAAATGCATTAAATGTGTGGAAGATGTATAAACAATCCTTAAACAAACCAGGATGAATGCTCGTGGCTGCATTACCTCCCTGCAATAAGAACAATCTAGCCTCCATGTAAGCTTTGTCCAAACATGTCAGGGTGAATGCTCAATAAATAGGTCATCCAGAGGAGTCTTAAAATTTCACATTGAACAAAGAGCATTGCTTCTGCATTTTATTTTATTTTAAAAAATCATTTAATCTGTTTATTTCGAATTGGGGGGAAAATGCAACACAGAGAGAGATGGCATTAGGATTACATATATTCTGTATGCTTTGGGAGTGAGCAGAGCACCTAATCTCTTGCCTGTGCCTTTGATAATCAGGATGAACCATTACACTCTAGTTGCCACTGAGCAGGTCCCTACACAAATCCAATATAGTGCATTTGAGAGTATATTAGTGTGGAAAGAGGAGTTACCCACATCTCTTTCCTTTAAACTCTTCCCTAGGTGCTTTCCTTTAAACTCTTCTATAGATCAAATAATACCAGCTAGCTCACCCATAACATCAAAGAGGAGGCCAATTGTTAGGAAATGGAAGGTAATGGAAGCCCGCCCAGCAGTAGAAGTTCAATTACCTACAGTCTATACTTTGATATAGCTCAGATCTGGATTGGGGAAAATTCCCTGCTTGTGTGAGTATATCTGCAGATAATTTTGGAAGTTTAGAAGGTTATTGAATATGGGTCAGATCGGAAGACAGCTTGTTTTAGGGCGGCCAAGTGTGATTCCCATCTCCCACTCACACAGTGGGAAGTCCACAAAACTTTCATCCATAGGCCCAAGCTACATGCTCTGTTGAGGCATATGGTTCCTACTAAATTGCATCATCAGCACATATAAGTGGGACCTGTGCATGATTTGAGTCTACCACTTATTAAAACATATACCAGGAAGGCCTGAAACCACTGCTTGGCAGTATTCTTCTTTTTATTCCCTTCCCTATCTAATCCTTCTCTTAACATAATCTTTTAAACTTAAAACAGACTAATAAAAATTCTTTTGTTTTGTATTCTCATTCTAATACGGCAACAATCACCATTTACTCATGAGATTTGTGTTGTTACCGAGTGATCTGTTTGTGTCCTTCTTTATTATTCAATTTGTCAGATTCATATCCAAGATATCTGAAAGATTTTTTTATGGAGAGCATAAAATGAACTTGTGAGTTTGTGGTTGCTATTACTTAGGAGAATACTCAACGGATTTCATAATACAGCCTAGAGGTTTGTTCAGTCACAATGGCAGGTGCTGTTTTATGAGTACTGTAAAAACTCATTGAGAGAGACCATCAGGGGAAAAAAGAATGCTGTATTATTGAGCATAGGCAGAAGGCAGGTAAAATGTAAAACAGTGGGACTCACCCTGCATTTATGGTGTTCCAAGCTAGGAATTGAGATACAAAATGACCTGATCATGACCTCCTTGACTTGAGTACAGGTCAGAACTTAGTTATCCCCTGATTGTCATATTTCCCAGTTCCTCAAGGCAATCTTTTAAAAATGTGTATTTTATGAGGAAAACTGGTGAAATACAACAGTCTTTGCCCGTAGCCTCCTATAACAGCATGGTTACAACGGTGGTTCTGTCATATATTTCATACCTCTGGCTAATGTGTGATTTTGTGTGTCTTCCTCAATATAAAATGCCTTTATTCATTTCCAAAAGAAGGCCTACACAACTAACCAAACTGACTGTGGTCCATCAGCATAAGAAGAAGCCTTTTTCAGAACCACCTTTGATACTTTCTTCTGATTCTTTATATTTTATTTATTTTTCGCTTAAGAAACTACCCATTCAACAGACAAAATGTAAATTGTATGTGACATCTTACAATTCTAAATAGTGTGCTGTTTCTTATTAATAATCCTGCCTCCCCCCCCCTTTTCCATCGAGTTTCTCATTTTCATTTTCAAGTTTGCTTGATCAGTGTGTTGCACTAGAACCTTCTCCAAATTTAATTAACAAAAAACCTGTTTGGTTTATGGTGTTGTTTCAAGGGTTTTCCATGTTCACCCTGCATCGAAATTACTGGAAAATTGCCACTGTTAAGAAGCACACCCTTAACGGATACATTATTTTGACAATATGGATACGATATGGTATCCTATGTCGTGGTTAGTTCAGGCTTCACAACCACCTTGGGTGGCTGTCAGTTGGAGATGGGTGGACCTAAGTCCCAGATTTGTCTCTTGACTGGAGCAGACAGAGTTTCTGCAACAATCATGCAGCTGAAGCAACCATTCCATGTTACTGGTACACAACTATCAACCAATTCCATTCACATAGAATGTGTCATGAATGAGCCAGCTCCCAGGGAAGGTTGGCAGCAAACTGAAGAAAGCAGCCAGGAAAAGAGAAGGTTAACTGTCATGCAGCATGAGTATCGGCTAGTGCCAACCCCTCCACCCCTTGGAATGCCAGCTGAAAAGTTTCTGCCCTGTTTTTGAGTTTGAAATCTAAACAGCTTCTCTCGTATTCCTTTGTAAGTTTTTCTTAAAACCTTTTTGTAAAGGCAATACTAAAGTTTTTACAACTGAGTCCTCAATTTCTTATTACTACTGCTTGGTTCTCTTAAATAGGGCTATGTTTAAAACTTGTCATTGAAGTTTTCATACCTTTTTTTGTAAACTCAGGGAAGCGTTTCAGCCCTGCTCTTGAGTTTGTTTGATATCACTTAAAATCATTTAAGGTTTATAATTGCTTTATTTCCTTGTGAGGAAACTGATTAGTTTTGTAGCCGGCATCTCGTTAAGTCTTTGTTTAATTCTAGGTTAATTTTTCCTTAAACTTTTTGATTTTTTGTTATTTAATTTAACTCTATAGTCGATTACTTCTCATTTCAGGGATTTTCACGGCAATTCTTTTGTTTTGTGTAATTTCTTGGCTGAAAAGGGAATGGCATAGAGCTGGCCGGACCCCAGCCAACACTCTCAGGATGTGCCAATTGGTGCGAACAGAGAAGGAAGCAGTTTCTCAGAATTGGAAAAGATTGGCGCTGAGCCAATCCTTCCTAAGAGTAGGCTAAGGGGAGGGCTGTTAGACTGGAAACAAAGCAAGAGGCACAAAGTGAGAAAGTTCAATATCTTCTGTAACTGGATGGAGCCCTCAGAAGGGTCATCTTGACTGATGATGGCGGAGGCTGTGTTAAGCCGCCCGGAGCTATCTGTTTGTTTCGACAATAAACCATCCTTTTTAATTAACTATGCTCACTGTGTTATCAAGCCGGGGACTGGACTCCTGACAGAATGACATAAGTGCTGATCCAGTGCAACCCTGTGCTGCAGGCAAAGCAATTTAAAGTATCTTTCCTTTTGGCCAATTAAGTGAGAGAATGAACAGGACTCAGGTAGTCATGTCTGATTCCAGTACTCAGTATCCTTCAGCGGTTGCCAGGACACTTAGTAGGGCCAATTGGCTTTCACCTCTCCTCCACTAGGAGGAGGAGCAAATGGGTGATTTGACGGGGTGCCCGCTCAGTCTGAATATTCAACAATGCCCTGGAGAGATGCTACAGTGGGTGCTCTGAAGCAATGCAGGGCATTTAAAGTGGGGACCCACCAAAAAATACAGGATCCATTTTACAAAGACCCTCTCAGACCTGGAGCCTGACTTCCCTGCACTCCATGAATACCTGCTCATACCATCCAATATTTCTGTGATGAAAACAGAGACATCCCATTCAATAATAATACTAATAATAATCAGGGCTTTTTTCAGCTGGAACACACCAGAACTCAGTTCCTGTACCTCTAAGGGCACCATTGCTATTATAAGAGAACAAGGGAGGTACTCATGGTGAGTTCCGGAATCTTTTTTCCAATAATAATAATATTAATAATAATAAGTATACTATTTATACACCACCCATCTGATTGGGTTGCTCCAGCCACTCTGGGAGGCTTCCAACATAATTAAAAACATAATAAACATTCAATAGCTTCCTTATACAGCCTTTAGATGGCTTGGAGGTCAGATAGCTCCATGCCCTCCAACAAAATGGGGACATCTTAAGTGGGACATTCTGGGATCAAATAAAAAACCAGGATGGCTTCTGTAAATCCAGGACTGTCTCTGGAAAATCGGGGCACTTGGAATATATATCTGCCTGGGATAGAGCTTGCGTGTGAATGGATGTCTGTGTCCAGGTGTTGGATCACACCACACATCATGTGTCTAGTGGTGGTGTGGATCTGGGATTTTATCCATGCTTCTGTGAGAAATAGAGCAGGTACTTTCTGTGACAGAAAATGAGGAGACTCATGTAAACGGTGAGTAACCAAGGGAAAGCATCGGTTTAGAATGGATAATAAGGCTCTCGGAACAAGTGTTTCTTATTCCACAGTATGAGAATGTTTGGGCCCCAAAGGCAGGAGCAACAGCTCTCCTAAATGTAATTGAGTTTTTAAAGGTTTCCCTAAAGTTCAGTGTGGATTTAAGATGAAGAATTTCAAGCCCGCATGGCTATAAATAAAATATGTTCTTTAATGTTTGAAGCAAGCATATTTTTTCTTGTCAGCAAAAAAAAGAAAAGATCATCATTCAAAGAAAATGAAATATGACTGATAAGTTCAAACTAGTTTTCATCCAAGTTATGCTGTTTTATCATAAGTCAAAGCCATTATTATATTTCTGAGGTTTCTAGCTTTTATTTGAGGTTATCTAGCACAGATTAAGCTATTTCAATTAGATGCTCTGTTTTGGCATGAGTGTCGAAGCTTAAGTTTCCTTTCAATCTTTGTAATTTCCCTGCTTTGCAATCCCAGGCATTATAGGAAAGAAATGTCATTTTAAAAAAAAAAAAGACACACACACACATATAACAGTATGAAAACATTTGAAATGAAACAAACAAGGTCTAATTATTTTTTAAAAACAAAAAAAACCTGTTTAGCACATTCCTATGAACAAAGAGTTTGCAATATAACATATGGGCAATAATAGGTTGATCCAGGTAATCCCTTTAACGGGAATTTCAGTGTGATGGCATATTATTACAGTTACATATCTCCAGTGCTTTTTTTCTGGGGAGACACAGGGGGACGCATACCCCTAAACATTTTGTGAATCTAAGTTTGGCCTTGTTGAGGGGCAGTATTTCAATATGAGTAGGAAAATGAAAGTACCCCTAATTTATTTATTTATTTATAAAAAATAGCACTGCATATCTCAGCATATGAGAGCCCCTCTATGTGGGTCTTTTAGTGTGCATTCAGAATAATTTGTGTTCTTCACGGTAGCAGGATGATCATATGTGCACCTTATATTCGGGATGATTTGTGCCCCCAAACTTTCTGGTTGCTTACATGACATCTGTAGCAATCAATGTGTGGTCCATAGCTTTTTTCTGCAGAAACCCATAGCTTTTTATTCCACAGATGTTCCGTGTGTGTGTGTGTGTGTGTGTGTGTGTGTGTGTGCACGCCTTGGCAACGTGCAGAATTTAATTCACTTCTCTGGTTCTCTTCATTCATAAACCAGTTCCATCCTGTTTCCACATCCTTCTGGATTTAAATATTGGACCCCATTAATTCATTAACAAAAGGTTTTGTTGATCAACGTACCATTTGAATGGCTAAAGACTGCACTCTTGTAGACAGTTATCTTAGAGTATGCAACACTCGTGGGACACAGGTGGCGCTGTGGGTTAAAGCCTCAGCGCCTAGGACTTGCTGATCGAAAGGTCGGCAGTTCGAATCCCTGCTGCGGGGTGCTCGGTCCCAGCGCCTGCCAACCTAGCAGTTCGAAAGCACCTCCGGGTGCAAGTAGATAAATAGGGACCGCTTACCAGCGGGAAGGTAAATGGTGTTTCCGTGTGCAGCTCTGGCTCGCCAGAGCAGCGATGTCACACTGGCCATGTGACCCGGAAGTGTCTCCGGACAGCGCTGGCCCCTGGCCTCTTAAGTGAGATGGGCGCACAACCCCAGAGTCTGTCAAGACTGGCCCGTACGGGCAGGGGTACCTTTACCTTTATGCAACACTCAATTCAATAGGGCTTACTTCTGAGAAGAATGCGTAGGCTCACTTATGCATTCTTTGCGGTCTCAACTTTCAGTGGTGCTCTGTATGATGCCAAAATTTGGCACACACATCCTTGCTCCATTCTAAATCATAAATGTGGCGTCTCCTAGCGCACCCCCAAGGCTCTGTGCCCAGTGTGACCAAACCAGTCACGTTCCCCTAAATCAGTGATGGCCAAACTTGACCCTCCAGCTGTTTGGGACTACAATTCCTATCATCCCTAGCTAACAGGACCAGTGTTCAGGGATGATGGGAATTGTAGTCCCATAAGAGCTGGAGGGCCAAGTTTGGCCATCACTGCCCTAAATTCATCTCTTATAAGATTGTATTGTCATGACTACATAAAAAATACACAACGTGCATTCTTTAGGTATGGAAACAGCTTTTTCGTGACCTGCAGATTCAGCAAACCTCTAATGTCAATAGAGCAGTGCAACAGTGTTTGTTATATAAATGCCATACTTAAAGAGGGGGGGGGGGACCCTAACAGCAGATAATGGCATGGATAACTTAGCTGCTGGAGAGGGTAACAAGCAAAATGAGACCTATGTGGAATAAAATTTGCATTCAAGCCAATGCTCAAAGTGCATAATCAAGTACTGTAAGCAGCTAAATGACTCTGTTGTCTTGCAGTAATGAATATCTACATCCATCCTAAGAGTTAATGAGGAATAAATGACTTATTATCAATGAATGGCAGTTATCTAAATAGCTGTGCAACAAAAACAGAATATTTAAGTGTGGAGCTAAAATAGATTTTAAATGATAATGAACTTACTCAGATTATTAATTATTTTAAAAGCATCTAGCAAGGTTTACTGCTCTGGGATGAAGTCAGCACTCTGTTCGTTTGAGCACTCTTGCCCATTTGCAGGGTGAGTTAGCAAATAGCTTTATAAAAATTTATTCCACCAGTTCCTAAAGGAAGTGCTCTAACCTAACACAATGTTAACACACAGCAATGGCCAAAATGTATTCAAGCCCCAAAGTTGTCTTCCAAGCAGCAAGAATAGAGAGCGCAGCCTTTGGGATTCTTCTATTTTTAGGGGCAACGGATCAGTGATAGAACACATCTTTTACATGCAGAAGGTCTCCAGTTTCAATACTTGGCATCACCAGTTTAAAAGATGTTGTATACCCAGGTGGAAAAGGTCTAGCCTGGGATCCTGGACTGCCACTGCCAGACAAGATACACAGTAACAAGCCAGGGGAAGCACGAAATATTTCACATATTGTATATGGAGATATGAATGGGCAGTTTGGGAAAGTGAAATTGCACCTGTTGGCTCCACCCAGCCCACACATACTTTCGTCCAAACCTGTGAAGAGAGCCTACATATGTAGAAAATCTCCTGTTGCTTTGGATAGATGTATTTATTTACGTTATTATTTGTTTTTATGTCCACGCTTGTAATCATAATCCCCACACAATAAGGGCAGCCATTTCAATTAATATATAAAATAAACAGCCATATATTAGCATCATTGTCAGGGACTGGCTAGATGAGGAAGAGTGTTGGGACTGGCTTGATGAGGAAGAGGGTGGACACAGAAGATGACGACGTAGATCCCAACTAGTGGGGCTGGGAGACAGAAGAGCAGTCTGGGGAAGGGAAGAGCTGGGTTGGTTTTTTTTAAAAAAGTGGGGTTTGGAGATCAAGAGAGGGAGTCAGGTAAAGGAGGGCCTTCCAAGCTGAGAGTCACAGTGTGAGCACAGACTCAGACAGAGAGGGGTCATAGGCTGCCTTTGCGACCCAGCAGCAGGCCAGTCCCAGTGCTGCTGGCTCTCCTCCCCCTCATGAGGAGAGTCCTGCATGTTGCTAAGCATTGGGCCAGACAGGCCAGAGGAGGTGCTCACCCCCTTGATTCAGTCTTTGTCTGCTTGGGAGGGATCCAGAGTGAGAGGCTGGAAGGGGAAAGGTTGGTCTAGTGGTCAGTTTCAGCAATGTCTCAGCTGGATTGAGACAAACCAGAGGACTCTGCTGTGTTGTTATTTTCAGTTGCGTGTTCAGACCTTTAAACCTCCCCCTTAAATAAACTCAAATTTTGGTTTGGTTTTTGGCAAAATTTAGGCCACAACTTTATTGATTACAGCAAATGAGTGGTTGCATAGGATCTGGTTCGACTAGCTCCCTGCATCGTTGCAGACAGCGCTGACCCAGGGTACCAGCATAGGTCAGTCTAGGGTGAACACCTGGATAAGCAGAAAGCCGTGAACAGGCTATGTCCACCACGCAGATGTTCCCCTGGACTCAGGCATGGGCACAACCCCCTCTCAGGGGTTGACCAGACCATCGAGTCCCTGGATTCCTTTAATGGAATACCCTTCACATAGGGATGGCGAGACCGTTCTCCCATCTCTATCACCTGAACCAGAGCCTATCTGCAACCTTACAAGTTGTGACGATTTGCTACGTGGCAGGCGATACCCAAATGACACCAGCCAATCAGCCAAGTGGGGAAAATTCCTGCTGTGCCCCTGTCCCAACGACAGACGACACAAGACGGCATAGCAAGGTCAAGCACACAAGCCCTAAAAGTAGGGAGAGGCGGACGGGTGTTCTGATGCACGCACCAAAAGAGGAAGCTCTGGGTCACGTGCATAGGTATATATAGGTCCCTTGATCCATTTAGCCTGCGTCCCATTGGCCTGATTTAAGCCTGCATCAAGGGACCTACCAATCAGGTGTTGTGGCTATCCAATCTTACCCATCCACAATACAAGGTGTCAGTTTTCCAGGTCTCACCGCAACACGTGCCCTCGGGAGGGCCCGATTTAATAAAAAGCTAATTGCATTCCATGCCTCCTGTGCCTCCCCGCCTTGTGGTTGACCTGCGCTTGCTTGACAGCTCCTTGAGAATTATATAGGCAAGGCAGGGAGGCCCATGGGGCTTTCACTGATGGCATGTGATTTTACCAATTTCTTTAATTATATGTTCCCAGAATGTTGACATTTTGAGGCATGATCACCCCATATGGCCATAACTGCCCCTGTCATTGCTGCCTTGCCAACATTTTTTTTGTGAATTTATGAAAGTTTAACTGGAGTAGGAGACCATTTTTTTTGCATTATTTTTGACACTATCTCTTTAATACTAGGTGAGGCAGATGTAGATGAGGATTTCTCCCAAATCCTAATCCATTTCTCTTTTTCAATTTGAACAGAAAGCCATGGAAGCAGGGCAGAACTGACCTATGATGGAATGCCAACAAGACCCTAAATGGGATGTACTTTGCTTTTCAGACCAGCTCAAATATTCAGAATGCGACACTGTTTTTTGCAGAAGACAGAGCCATGCTTAAAGCTGAAACACTACTATGTCTGGTTCACTTTTGAATTAAAAATACGTTTCTTGGTTTTCCTATAACGGAACAGGAGGCTGTATTTTTTTTTTTATTGCTTAGAGAAATTGAGGGGGATGGGGAGAAAGAGATGGAGCAAAAATGTTGACCAGTTTTGTGAAGGAGAGAAATTTACAACAGGGCTTCTATTACTTTTTTTGGTGTGGCCTTTGAAGTACCACATCAAGCTGCAGTGCATATCTGAGTGCTATTGTGTGAATGTTTACTTTGGAAAAATACTGAATCCACTTTAATGCAGCTTGAATCATATTTTCTGTTCTGTAAATGCTCTCTGCACTAATATTCATTAGAATGAAAGGGTGCCTTATTGTGCTAGTTAGAGAAAATGTCCCGGTCAAAGCAATCTGCAAACACAGCAGCACTTTGACTCTAACCTGAAAGTAATTTTCAATGGATGCGTTGTAGTATCTCTCATAAAAATTGATTTAAGTGTAAAGGCATGCTTGCTTTTAGATCCCTTTAAGTGACTGCAGAAATATTCAGAGCTGGTATTATGTGTAAAATTGGCTGCAGCAGTGGTTCCCAAACCTCCTATCTTTGAGGACCCTGCCCACAAAGATTTGTGGGCTGATGAACTCCTGCGCACTGCAAAAAGTTTTTTGGGTATGCTCAGGGGCGAAGTCAGGTGTTGAAGTGAACCAAGTGGCAAGATCTGCAAATATGTTATTTTCATCCCATGAACAGCACCCTTCCACATTTTTTTGCAGTAGGAATATATTTGCTGGGGATGGAGGGGATTTCCAGGAAATGTACACAGTTTGTCAGGCATTGCCAAACTTGGCCCTCCAGCTGTTTTGGGACTACAACTCCCATCATCCCTAGCTAACAGGACCAGGGGTCAGGGATGATGGGAATTGAAGGCCCAAAACATCTGAGGGCCAAGTTTGGCCATGCCTGCAGTATGTATATTGTTTGCATCTGTCTGCCTCAGGAGACAATGGAAGAGTGTGTCTTTCAGGTGAAGTCAAACGGTCGGAGAATAACACACCTGCTGTAGAGACCAATATGCGAGAGACTTCTTTTTGTTATAGCTGGGGGAGATGAAGGCTTCCAGTTATGCTGGCGCAGGTGTACTATGCTGTTTCTTCTTTCTGTGCTCCTCCCAGTGGTCATTCCTCCTCTAGTCACAGCTGTAGATACATGACCTGATTGTCTCCAGATGCTGCAAGGAATTCCCACATGTTAATGTGGCCAGCCTTCATGTCATGTTTGCAGACATATTTGGAACACAAAGTTGGTTTGCCAAAAGGCCTAGTTCCTGAAGCCAGCTCCCTTAGAGCAAATCCTTGGAGATCCTACCATTTTCCATTCTGTGGACATGACCAAGCCATCGAGAACATCACTGAGACAGGGGTGTGAACATACTGGGAATATGGGCTTGGGAGAGCGCATCTTTGTTTGAGACTCTGTCTTGCCATGTGAAGGGCAAAATATTCCTGATGAAGGACATGTGGAAGACATTAAAGCAGGAGTCAGCAATTTTTTTCAGCAGGGGGCTGGTCCACTGTCCTTCAGACCTTGTGGGGGGGCCAGACTATATTTTGAAAAAAGATAATGAACGAATTCCTATGCCCCACAAATAACCCAAAGATGCATTTTAAATAAAAGGACACATTCTACTCATGTAAAAACCGTCTGTGGGCCAGACTTAGAAGGCGATTGGGCAGCATCTGGCCCCCGGGCCCCCGGGCCATGCATTAAGTCATCTTTCTTGGTAGGTATAAGTTGCCCACAAGTCACTACCAAAAAGCAGCTTGCTCAACATGCAAGCCTGGTAGACCTTTATTTTGGTATTGGTTGTTATTATCACATTCTCTCATACCCCTTTGGAGAGGCAAGCCATTGTCATAGCTGCCTTTCCAATATGGTTGTCCAGCTCAGGGTCGATGGAGAGGTTGCGGAATGCGGTGGAGCCCTGGCAGACAAAATTGTCTACCATGTCAAGTGGAGTGCTGGCGATGTCCTGACCCAGGATGTTGGCCTTCATCAGGCTGATGGGAAGGGCAAACTTCTGCATGCTTGGAAAAAATGGTGGATGAGTCTCTACAGAGATTTGTCAGAGTGCACTGTCAAGGCTGCATCATCTGCAAACAACATCTCTTGCATAAGAAACCACCACACTTTTGTCTTGTCATGGAGACATGCCAGTTTGAACAGACCCCCATTTCTCTTTGATGCTTTATTCAGGCATGCTGAAGGCATATGAGAGCAACAGGGAGAAGAATGTGCCAAAGAGAATTGGGGCAAGAACACAGCCCTGTCTATACATACATACATACATACATACATACATACATACATACATATTCAATTATGTTTCAGCATACAGCAACAGGGCTTAAAAAGTCTTGTAATTCAGATTAGCACACCATAATGAGCAACTATTCTTTTTAAAGGTCTTTTAATGTTCATTAGCACACAACAACGAGCTTTTAATTTCACAACTGTTTTTAAAGCCAGGCATTTAAATGCATCTTTGCAAACTTCATGCCAGGAGTCCGATAATGTGCATTCTTAACATGTGCACGATGAAAAGAAGTACCTTATCTTGTCCAGCATAACCTCTGGCATTTGGAAATAGAGCTGCTGCTGCTGCTGCTGCTGCTTCTTCTTCTTCTTCTTCTTCTTCTTCTTCTTCTTCTTCTTCTTCTTCTTCTTCTTCTTCTTCTTCTTCTTCTTCTTCTTCTGTGTGTTGTAGTGGTTAGCAGCGATAGACTCGTAATCTACTAAACCGAGTTCACGTCTCCGCTCCTCCACATGCAGCTGCTGGGTGACCTTGGGCTAGTCACACTTCTCTGAAGTCTCTCAGCCCCACTCACCTCACAGCATGTTTGTTGTGGTGGAGGAAGGGAAAGGAGAATGTTAGCTGCTTTGAGATTTCTTTGGGTAGTGATAAAGCGGGATATCAAATCCAAACTACTCTTTTTCTTCTTCTTCTTCTTCTTCTTCTTCTTCTTCTTCTTCTTCTTCTTCTTCTTCTTCTTCTTCTTCTTCTTCTTCTTCTTCTTCTGTCACTTGTAGCCAAGTAAGATTGTCTTCCATGAACAATGGCTTCCATTTAACAATGACTGTGGAGGCCAATTCTGGATCCACATGTCCTTCCACAGTGGGGACATAGGTTTCCGGGCGGGAGTTGATCATGTTGAGAGTGCCTTCCTCTTAGCATGTTTCTCCCTTTCATCCTGAGTTCAAGTGTCTTCAAATCCCATGACTATTCTCCAATTGGAGCGCTCGTAGGCCAGTGTTTCCCAGTTGTCGGTGTTTATACTACATTTTTAAAGATTTGCCTTGAGAGAGTCTTTAAACCTCTTTTGAAAATAGAGCAGGTTACCACTGGCAGTCAATGTAAACCAGTGTCCTTCAACCTTGGGTCCCCAGATGAGGTTAGAATACAACTCCCATATTCCCTGACCATTGGCTAAACTGTCTGGGGATGCACCTCTGTGCAACTAACATTTTTTCTATGGCTTTGCATTGCAATGAAGAAGAGATAGTGCTGGACCAGCAGTCTTTCAGAGAATACAGTCCATCATTGCTACTGTTCTTCTCACTGAAAACCCCCAGGGTTGAATCTAATGACTCTAGATTGCCCACTAGAAGATGCCCAAGCTTGCAGAGTACCAGATTTATTTATCAGTGTAAGGAATACTTTAAAGAGGACAAGTCTCTGCCATGAACAGGTTACAGTCCAGGAAAGTAATGTGCTGTTGTCTCACCAGGTTTAATTACATGGAACTTGGGAATTAGAAGGCTGAGCCAAAGGCTATAGGTACTGCACACACATTTTCATACTCGGCTGACGTCATTTTGCTCTCTTTTTTCAAGTCACAGGCTGTAATTGTTGCTTTGTTCAACGTGATGCAAAATTAATCAACGTATTTTATTCATGATTTATTGCAAGGGTTAGGGACAACGGCTGGCTGGCTTCACCAAGGACATGGATCTCGAGACATGGCTATTACAGTGAATCAATTTAAGTTTCCTTTTAGTACCTGGCTGTCAGTTACTATCAATCAGCGAAGCCTTTTAAAAGCAAGACCTGTTAAAGAATTCACATGCACCCTTTATTTTGTAACTCTTCCAAGGAACCATATGAGAAGTGTGAATGTGTTCAATGAACCACAAAATGTGGCATGAAGGAAGCCATGCTTTTTAACTGCAGGACTCTTCCCTGTTTATAATCTTGGTGGTATTTTATACTGTCACTGTTCATACATAATACAGAATATATTTCAAGTGTACAGGCATAAAAAGGAGGAGCAGAGGGGTATATGCCTCAACTTTCGCATTCTGGCATATTGTTAAATCTTTTCAAAAGGAGCAAATCCTTATCGGTGGTCACTTCCTTAGTAACGGAATATGAATTAGTACATGTTGTTGTTTTAAATCACCCAGTCATTTCACCTACTGTTGTGTAAAGAAGGCCTGAAAAACTAGTGACTCACCATGATGATAATTACCCATCAGTTTTATCTCGGCCTACCCAGAACTTAATAGAATTAGGACTATTTTGTTGTCTAGGAGAGGGGATGGAGAATTTTGTTTCAATATGCACTTCACTGGGAATCAACCTAATGTAACCTGCATTTTCTGAAACAATACATGGACCGAAACACAGCTGTTTTTCAAAATTCACACATGTCCAAATTTTGTGGCCCTGCCCCCCCCAAAAAAAAAGCACAAAAGGTATTCTGGTCTCTGACATCTTATATGCAAGTTTCCAGGATACACTATGTCCCAGTGACTGTAATTTGCTTTAACTGTTTTTAAGACTGAATTTTTCATGGCACCCAGGGGTGGTGTGTCCCATTTCACATGAGGCAAAATGGGAACTGCCCATTTTGGTGAGATCTTATGTGACACCATTTTGACCAAGATAGGCATTGATGCTGGTGCTACTTCTACTTCTGGTGGAGGCAACAGGGCAGGCATGATACCTGTGGGATCACTGCCTTGGGGACTTTTGCCACCTGAAGCAGCCACCTCAGTCTGCCTAATGACTGAGCTGGCCCTGCTGGGACTTGCTGGTAAAAAGCGGGTAATAAATGTAACATCTTATTCATCTTCTTCATCAACAACAACAAAAATGGTAGTAGTAATTGAATACAAAATGCCGTACAAAAATGAGTTATGTTAGGAAATTTGTATGCAAATATGTGTGTGTGTGTGTGTGTGTGAGAGAGAGAGAGAGAGAGAGAGAGAGAGAGAGAGAGAGAGAGAGAGAGAGGTGTGTTACATTTAAGATTGGGAGAAAGAAAGAGAAGTCAAAGTTAATATATTTATTCATCCACACCTACAGATGGTGATGTGGATATCTTCTGACTATTGGGTTCAGCCCTAGTTCACACACACAATCTAGTCAGAGGATTTAAATTCCATGTGTTCTAGCTGCAATTGCCTTTACACATTCCATCTCATTATTTTACCTTTCCCTGTATAAAATTTTGAGCTATGGCATACCAAAGATGCCTTATCAAAATAAATTGATTGGAATTTTGCATAACAGAGTGGAAAGAAAAGAAAAAGTTACCTCTCAGCTGTCTCGGATTTTTGATTAAAAAGTTATCATAGAAGCTCTTCAATCCAGTGATGCTTGTCTGTATTGTATGAGAAAGAGGAATAGGAAATGGTGTCAGATTAAAGATAAATAGTTCACATTTCATTTAGAGGGAGTGTTTTCCTCCCTCCTCTGTTGCAACAGCCTCTGTACAGAGAACATCAAGCATTCAAGCTACCCTTTTCAAAGGATCTTTAAGTAGAAAACAACAATTTTCTTTAATCAATTAGTAGCTAACCAAAGCATAGCATTTAAAATAAATAGAATGCCATTATTCCAACATTGTACCTATTGTACAAATATTAAATTCCTTACAAATCAGCAGGATCTTTTTTCTGTTTCTATTTTGCAGCTCTATTTTTTCTGGAAAATGGCTTACTAAGTTTAAGAGGTCTCCGTAGTATCTTGGGCTTTCTTTCTTTCTTTCTTTCTTTCTTTCTTTCTTTCTTTCTTTCTTTCTTTCTTTCTTTCTTTCTTTCCCAACTAGGCGTTAATTGTGAGGAAAAAGCCTGTGCCTTGGTCATTACTGCTTAAGGTAGGATTTCAATGAAATTATAGAATGTTATCCCCCACCCACTGTGTATAATTTTAGGCATAAGGATAATAGGGTTGGCAGATCAGTAGCAATCAATATACACAAGTAAAATTAGCTCCCCACCCCACCCTCACACACTGTTATATCCTCTATTAAACAGGAAATATGCTCACCTGGAGCAAAATATTACAGGAATAAAATGTGGAACACATGGGAATCATTGAATTCTGTATATCCGGAGTAAAGAGAATATAGGATGCAAATAGCAATGCAAATAATAATAATAATAATAATTAATAATAATAATAATAATAATAATAATAATAATAATAATAATAATAAAATATAATAATAATAATAATAATAATAATAATAATAATAATAATAATACCTCACCCATCTGGCTGGGTTTCCCCAGCCACTCTGGGTGGCTTCCAGCAGAATATTATACAGTGATTCATCAAATATTGAAAGCTTCCCCAAACAGGGCTGCCTTTAGATGTCTTCTAAAAGTCTGGTAGTTGTTTATTTCTTTGACATCTGATGGGAGGGCGTTCCACAGGGCAGGCGCCACTACTGAGAAGGCCCTCTGCCTGGTTCCCTGTAACTTTGCTTCTCGCAGTGAGGGAACAGGTATGGTCTCGGTGGCCACTCCCAGTCACCAGTCTTAGTTGTAGTTTCTGGGTCAACTTCAAAGGTAGTCCCATGTAGAGTGCATTGCAGTAGTCCAAGCAGGAGATAACCAGAGCATGCACCACTCTAGTGAGACAATCTGCAGGCAGGTAGGGTCTCAGCCTGCATACTAGATGGAGCTGTTAGACAGCTCCCCTGGACACAGACTTGACTTGCACCACCATGGACAGCTGTTAATAGATTGTGGGGCATCCCAGGGACACTGGCGGAGGAAGAGGGGGTGGGGGAAGCGCACCGCCCCTGGCGCCATGATCCCGGTGGGATGCCATTGTAGCTGCCCCACCCATGCTGGGCACCATGCCCCCACAGGTGGCACACTATGCCCCCAGGACATGTGCCATGCCCCTGGGACATGACCAAGCCCCCAGGACACATGCCAGTGATGCCCCCACCTGCTCTCCACACACACACCGCGGTGCCAGACTCGTTGCATGAAAAGCTTGTGCCACACCACTGAGCTCTGTATGGTGTAGTGGTTAAGAGCGGCAGTCTCGTATCTGGGGAACCGGGTTCGCGTCTCCGTTCCTCCACATGCAGCTGCTGGGTGACCTTGGGCCAGTCACACTTCTTTGAAGTCTCTCAGCCCCACTCACCTCACAGAGTGTTTGTTGTGGGGGAGGAAGGGAAAGGAGAATGTTAGCCGCTTTGAGACTCCTTTGGGTAGTGATAAAGCAGGATATCAAATCCAAACTCTTCTCTGGCCCTTACCCATGAAAGGCAATCTTCACTAAGAAAGGTAGGATTTTCAGGGGTGCCCAAACTTTTTCCAAAGAGGGCCAGATTTGATGAAGTGAGGGCTGACCGAGGTTGTTGAGCTTTTTTTAGGATTGAAGTTGTTAGGATTTAAGTGAGCTTCTTTTTTTTTTACAATTCAACCCTAAAGTCACTGAGCATTTCTTAGGATTTTACCCCAGGACATATACTGTCACAGGGGCCGAATTAGGCCCCCCAAAACGGACTTTGGACATGCCTGGATATTTCAGGGAAGGTTGTCTGCTATTACTGATCTTCTTACTGAGCTATTCCTGATTTTCTGCAAGCCACCCTAGGGTGCATCAGAACACAAGTGGAAAAAATATTGGACTGGACATTAGCAGTGGACTGGCTCCAATTAACCTTGCTTGTTTTCTTATAATAATAAAAAACAACAACGGGGGTCAAGTGGCACCCATGAGAGATGCATAAGTAAACAATATTTGTGGTCCCAGTGAAAATACATGTCAAAAGATAGCATACGGTATGGCCCTGTCAAATTGATAGCAGCTGTAACCAAAGCAAAAATAAAAATAGAGAGAGAAGCAAAGAGAATGTCATCCTCTCCACAGACATTTAGCGTTGTCACCACCTCCAGCACTGATGAAATTTCCTTAAGCAATGTGACAGCTATTTCTCACTCCTTCCTACATGACATCTGCTCCTATATTTTCAGAGCAATGCACAGGGATTAAGCTTTGCAACGCTTGTTAGAGTCAAAGGAACAAGGCTCCTGTAAGCACGTGTGCGAGAGCATGCAAACATACCTGCACAGGCAATGCAGAACACTCTGGAAATCTTGGAAGTGACATGCAATGGCATGAAAATGTAAGAGGGCAACAACAGTGCTCCATTGCAATCTGGTAATAAAACAATAATCACGCCAAGAGTCCCCTTTTGTGTGAATTTTAAATATGCCAATGAATTTGGCGACAGTCCACCTCTACAAATACTAGTCATATTGTTGGAGCGTTTGTGCAAGGATGGAAGAAGAACATATTAACCTAGATTTTAATGTTAAATATGAATGTCACAACAAAAATTGTTGCTGGCTGCTTGTTTTGTTAGAGATGGGCAAAACTCGCTGGAAAGATGGGGATCTATTTCTCTATCTAAGCATTTACAGACACACACGGAGAGAGAATTTGTTATTTGAATGCCTGCTCTTATGTAGTCAAAGCAGTATAACCCATATATATGCAGGAGATATGAACAGGCTTAAGGTGGGTATCAAGGGGACATTTGATTCATTACTCATGTAAAGCCAAATCTATCAAATCAGCACTTTCGAAAACAGTATACAAACTATTCTTTGAAATTTGCACTTATCCGAATTTTGTGATGCAGTTTTCCAACCCATGGTAATTTTAAAAGGCACATAGTAGGGGAAAGTGTACGTAAAAATGAAGGTATTGGTGAAAATCACATACATTAGGGAAAACTGTGTAATATCTGTACAGTCAAAACTGCATATAAAATTAGGAGAAATTATACACTAAAGTGCCTACCGGTTTCATGAGGATTTTTTTTTTAATCTTAATTTGCTGCAAAATTTGGAGAACTGAATCTCCATCATCCATCCATCAATCCATCCATCAATTTATTTGTATGCCGCCTTTCCATAGAAAACCATTATGAAGACTGCTTACAACATGAAATAAATTGCATAATTAAAAAACATAACAAGTGTAGCCATAATCAAGAAAAAAACATCAAAAAGTACACAACCAAATTAAACAACTTCTACATATATAATAAGATCTAAAATAAAGATACAAAAATTGATAGCATTAACAGCAACAACCCTCCCACCCCACCCGCCAGAAAACTAAATCCTGCTAAACAACATCCCAGCCCAAGAGTGGGTTTAGTAGTGTCAGCTTTTGTAGCTGGAGTCAGTCAAGGCTCTGCCCTCTCAGGAAAAAGGCCTGCAAGGCTGGAAGCTGTTCTTCCAAGATGCATTTGTGGAGCACAAATGACAATAAATGCCTACAGTATGCTTGTAGCATTTACATAGCAGCTCCTGCTCCAACAATTCCGGTGACTATTTAGCACAGTGAATATGTTATTTGAGACAAAAACTCTCCCAAGATTTAATTGCTCAATACTGTATACTTTTCATTCCCTTTCTTGACGTGAGTCTCTTTAACATAAGAAACTGAGAGAACAAGAATTCATAGATCCATCCACTCCTAGCTTGAGGGAACCCAAGACTGGCAATGGTGTGTGTGTGTGTGTGTGTGTGTGTGTGTGTGTGTGTGTGTAAAAAGCAACAGTCTGTAATAACTCCAGGTTTGCAGAATAATATATCTAACCAGGGCAAAGATGGTGAAATGGCTGCTGAGTAAAACTGATGACTGTGACTTATATGGTGGTTCTCTATGTCCTGGCAGCTAGGAAGATTAGGAAGAAAGAACTGGATGGGCTAGCGGTCAATTGCAAAAGGGATCTAACCTGCACATTTTATTTGAGAATTACTTTTTATTCTGTTTAATATGAAATTTTGGAGGATTTGACCATGGTTTTACCACATATGTTGTTGTTGTTGTTGGATTTTATAAACAAGAATAATGTTATACAAATAAGTATACCAAGTTTTCTCATATGTAGCAACTGCTGCTTTTTTTGTTTTTTCTTCCTTCTTTAGACGTTACCATGGCATTTGGCTAATGCAATAAAATATTTTTTAAATCATTACATAATACAGTCAAACTTCGGTTTTCCAATATCTCAGCTACTGAATGTTTTGGAACCTGAACACTGAAAACCCAGAAGTGAATGCTTCCGTTTTCTAACACGCCTCAGAAGTCGAACGGCTTCTGAGGCGCGTTTCTCAATTTTCCCCATTGAACTTGCAGACAGCCCTTTGATCTTCGGTTTTTGAATGTTTCGGAAGTCAAATGGACTTCCAGAATGGATTATGTTCAAAAAACGAGGTTCCACTGTAATATAGAGCATTTGCTGAGGTGTGAACCATGTGAACAGAGTGAACAGAGAACAAAGAGTGACAACAAGATATTTCACTCAAAGCCACACATCCACAAATGCATGCAGTTCTTTCACTTCCTAGTTTACACCCAAAGGAATCATTTTAAGCTCTGTTATTATGAACCTTTCTAGGTTTGTCATTGCTTTTCTCCCAAGAAGCAGGCGTCTTTTAATTCCGTGGCTGCTGTCACCATCTGCAGTGATCATGGAGCCCAAGAAAGTAAAATCTCTCACTGCCTCCATTTCTTCCCCTTCTATTTGCCAGGAGGTGATGGGACCAGTGGCTATGATCTTTGTTTTTTTGATGTTGAGCTTCAGACCATATTTTGCGCTCTCCTCTTTCACCCTCAATAAAAGGTTCTTTAATTCCTTCTCACTTTCTGCCATCAAGGTTGTGTCATCTGCCTATCTGAGGTTGTTGATATTTCTTCCAGCAATCTTAATTCCGGCTAGGGATTCATCCAGCCCAGCCTTTTGCATGATGAATTCTGCATATAAGTTAAATAAGCAGGGAGACAATATACAGCTTTGTCATACTCCTTTCCCAATTTTGAACCAATCAGTTGTTCCCTATCCAGTTCTAACTGTAGCTTCTTGTCCCATGTAGAGATTTCTCAGGAGACAGATGAGGTGATCAGGCATTCCCATTTCTTTAAGAACTTGCCATAGTTTGCTGTGGTCGACACAGGCAAAGGCTTTTGCATAGTCAGTGAAGCAGAAGTAGATGTCTTTCTGGAACTCTCTAGCTTTCTCCATAATCCAGCGCATGTTTGCAATTTGGTCTCTGGTTCTAAATCCAGCTTGCACTTCTGGGAGTTCTCGGTCCACATACTGCTTGAGCCTTCCTTGTAGAATTTTAAGCATAACCTTACTAGCGTGTGAAATGAGTGCAATTGTGCGGTAGTTGGAGCATTCTTTGGCACTGCCATTCTTTGGGATTGGGAACCTAGACAGCATCTTAAAAAGTAGAGACATCACCTTGCCAACAAAGGTCCGTATAGTAAAAGCTATGTGTGATGGGATAATGAGCTGCTTGTGCGTAAAAGCTTAATCCCTCTGGGGTTTGGCTGGTCAACCAAACCCAGGCACTAACAGAGCCCCCAAAGCATGACTCCGTCAGTCGCTGGTAGAATCTGACAGTGGGCGTCTACGGAATTTACTCCAACATAAAAGCTGTTTGACGGACATGCGCCTTCGTGACTCTCTGCGTGACAGTTTCCAGCGAGGGGTGGGAGTTGCTAACGGGGGTCTTGTTACCTCTGCACTATTCTCACTAGAAGTATCCCAGAGCCTTCCCTCCGATTCCCCTTCCGCTGGAACTCCTGCGCTCCCCCTGCTGGTTCCTGCTTCTGCTGTAGAGTCTCTCCTATTCTCCTGGAGCCTTACCCCCATCTCTCTCTCTGATGGCAGTTCCCTGACATCCACCTCCCCCCCAGGGCCCCCTTCACCCCCGCCTCCTCTCCCACTGGCGTTGAGGGCGGAAAGCCCCTGAAGGAACTCTCCTCGTCGTCCGAGGATTCAAACACTTCTAGCTATGGCGTACCGTCGCTCTCCCCGTCTTCCTCTTCTTCGTCGGAGTCGGCTTCCTCACCCACCCCTGACTCTGGGAACCCTTCAAACTCT
This sequence comes from Podarcis melisellensis, assembly GCF_964234715.1. NCBI lineage: Eukaryota > Metazoa > Chordata > Lepidosauria > Squamata > Lacertidae > Podarcis > Podarcis melisellensis. Next base: position 70,421,657 of record NC_138539.1, read on the forward strand.
CCTTCCTCATCGGTGGTCCCAAAGTGTTCCCTTCTAAATCGTGCCACGGGTTGCGGTTTTTTTGGGAAACGCCGATGAAATGTTTCTATTAAAACCTCGTCGTTGACTACCTCCGCGGGTACCCAAGTGTTTTCCGACTCTGCTTCCCCCTCCCATTCTACCAGATATTCCACCTGATTCCCCTTCCACCTGGAATCAATGATTCCTGCCACGTTCATGTCGCGTTCTCTCTCTTCTATCACGGGCGTTTGGGTGACCTCTCTCTCACGCTCCCCCCACTCACGTCCCTCTCGGTACGGCGACAGTAATGACCTGTGAAATACTGGGTGCAATTTCATGTGACTGGGCAGTCTGAGTTCGAATGCTACTGGGTTGACCTGCTGTATGACCTCAAAGGGTCCCAATCTTTTGGGTCTCAGTTTCTTACACCCTCCCTTGAACGGTAGTCCCTGGGTGGATAGCCACACCCAGTCCCCCACCCTTATAGTTTCGCCTTCCCTCCTGTTTCTGTTTGCTTGTTTTTTGTATTCTTCCTTGGCTCTCTCTAAGTTAAGTTGAAGCTGACGGTGGATCGCTTCCATCTCTTCAACAAAATGTTCCACCGCCGGCACGCTCCACCTCTCCCCTCCTTCTCCTGGAAATGCCTTGGGATGACACCCATAATTTGCCAGAAAGGGACTCATCCCTGTAGACACGTTCTCCGCGTTGTTGTAGGCAAATTCTGCCAGAGGTAACTTATCTACCCAATCATTTTCTCGGTCCTTTACATAACACCTCAGGTATTGTTGTAAAATCCCGTTTGCCCTTTCCGCTTGCCCATTTGTTTCTGGGTGCCGGGCAGTGGAGAAATTGATTTCCACGTGCAGTAAACTCATAAGCTTCCTCCAGAACCTGGAAGTAAACTGTTTCCCTCGGTCGCTGACCACCCTCAAGGGGGCGCCATGCAACCTAAAAATATGCTCTACGAACAACTTGGCGGTTTCCTCCGCTGTGACCACATGTGAACAGGCCATAAAATGACACATCTTAGTTAGTAGATCTACCACCACCATGACAGCCGTCTTGCCCTTGGATTTTGGCAGATCCATCATAAAATCTATGGAGACTGCCTCCCATGGCCTTTCTGGTGTGGGTAAGGGTTGTAAGAGCCCCGCTGGCGCCGCCCTCTCCCCTTTCGCTCGCTGGCACCTGTCGCAACCCCTGACATATTCCCGTACGTCCTCCCTCACCTTGGGCCACCAAAACTCCCTGGTAACCAACCACATGGTTTTGTGCTGTCCAAAATGCCCCGCTGTGGGGCTGTCATGCAACTGCTTGAGTACTCTGCCCCTCAGTTCCCCATCGGGTATGTACAGTGCCCCTTTGTAATACAGCGCCCCGTTCTTTTCTTCAAACCCCCCTGTGTTCTCCTCTGTCCTCCTGAGCTCTCTGAGTTTCCCTTGGGCGTATTCGTCGTTCTCCGTACCCTCTAACAGTTCTCTCTGCCCCACCAATGCCACCCCACACACCCAGCGGTCTTCAGGGATTACATGCCTTGCCTCAGGCGCGCCCTCCCCCTCTAAGTACTCAGGTTTCCTGGAAAGAGCGTCCGCCCTTACGTTCTCAGACCCTGGCACGTAACGAATCTCAAAGTTGAATTTGGAGAACTCCTGGGCCCATCTCACTTGTCTCTGGTTCAGCACTCGGGCTGTTCTCCAGTACTCCAGATTTTTGTGGTCAGTCTGGACTTGAACCTTGTGCTGCGCCCCAATCAGCAAGTGCTGCCATCTCCGGAACGCTTCATGAATGGCGAGCAGTTCTCGGTCGTATACTGTGTAGTTCCTCTCGGATTTGTTCAACTTCCGCGAGAAGAATGCACACGGTCTCCATTCAGATGTATCTTTTCCCGGCTGGAGAAGCACGGCTCCCACCGCTCGGTCTGACGCGTCAGTCTCCACTCTCATTGGTTTCTGTAGATCCACGTGCAAAAGTTGCTCCTCCGAAGCAAACGCCGCCTTTAAACGTTCGAACGCCCGCTGCGCTTCTTCCGTCCAAGCAAATTTTTTCTTGCTGCTAAGACAATCCGTGATGGGCGCTGTTAAATAGGCAAAGTTTTTGATGAACTTTCTATAGAAGTTTCCGAAGCCCAGGAACCTTTGCACGTCCTTCTTGGTCCTTGGTGTTTTCCATTCCAGTACCGCTTGAACCTTGCTGGGATCCATGGCCAACCCCTTGTCAGACAACCGGTACCCCAGGAATTCCACCTCCCTGGTATGAAACTGGCACTTCTCCAGTTTCACCCACAGCCGATTTTCTCGCAGTTTGCTCAGTACTTCTCTAACATCTCGCACATGCTGCTCCTCATTCTCTGAGTACACCAAGACGTCATCTAAGAACGCTACGCAGTTCTTGTAGAGCAATGGCCCCAGGACGTGATTCATGAATGATTGAAAGCAGGCCGAACCCCCTTGTAATCCGAAAGGCATAACTAAGTACTCAAAAGCCCCCAAGGGGGTGAACATAGTGGTCTTCCACTCATCCCCCTTTCTCACACGTATCAAGTTGTATGCCCCCCTAAGGTCCAGCTTGGTAAAAATTTTCCCTTTTCTCACCCGTGTCAGAATATCATCAATTCTAGGCATAGGGAAAGTCACTGGTTCTGACACAGCATTTAGGGCCCTGAAATCACACACCAGCCTGGGTTTACCCGTCTTCTTTTTGTCCACAAAGAACACTGGGCTGCCCCCCACCGCTCGTGACTCTCTGATGAAACCTCGCTTGAGGTTCTTGTCAATGAATTCCCTTAACTCCTGCATCTCACTGTCTGACATTGCATACAGCTTGCCCACTGGCAATTGTGCTCCTGGGAGTAAGGTGATTTGACAGTCAAAGGGTCTGTGCGGGGGCAGTTTATCTGCTTCCTTTTCGCTAAAGATGTCAATCAAGTCAGCATATTGTGGTGGCACCTTCCCCTTGTCCGTCACTTCCATCCCTGCTAGAGTGGCCCTGGCCCCTGCCTGACCCTCTCCCTCCTTGCAGTGTTCTAGGCAATGTGCTGATCCAAAGGAAGCCACTCTCTGATGCCAGCCTACTAGCGGATCGTGTAGTGCCAGCCAGCTCATTCCCAAAATAATGGGAGCTCCTCCCAAGGTGGCTACGTTAAACGCTATCAGTTCTGTGTGTCTTGCCACCCTCATAATCATTGGTACAGTCTGTTGGCTCACTTCACCTCCCAACAGTTCCCTCCCATCAATGGTGGTCACCTGCAAAGGCTTACTTAATGGAATAGTCTGTATCTGGTGTTCAGCTGCAAACTCCTTACTCATGAAATTACAGGAGCTGCCTGAATCCAATAGCGCTTTTATCTTTAGTGGGTGTCCGTTTGACAGTTCCAGCAACATAAAAGCTGTTTGACGGACATGCACCTTCGTGACTCTCTGCGTGACAGTTTCCGGCGAGGGGTGGGAGTTGCTAACGGGGGTCTTGTTACCTCTGCACTATTCTCACTAGAAGTATCCCAGAGCCTTCCCTCCGATTCCCCTTCCGCTGGAACTCCTGCGCTCCCCCTGCTGGTTCCTGCTTCTGCTGTAGAGTCTCTCCTATTCTCCTGGAGCCTTACCTCCATCTCTCTCTCTGATGGCAGTTCCCTGACACTATGGTTTTCCCAGTAGTGATGTATGGAAGTGAGAGCTGGACCATAAAGAAGGCTGATCGCCAAAGAATTGATGCTTTTGAATTATCGTGCTGGAGGAGACTCTTGAGAGTCCCATAGACTACAAGAAGATCAAACCAATCCATTCTTAAGGAAATCAGCCCTGAGTGCTCACTGGAAGGACAGATCGTGAAGCTGAGGCTCCAATACTTTGGCCATCTAATGAGAAGAGAAGACTCCCTGGAAAAGACCCTGATGTTGGGAAAGATGGAGGGCACAAGGAGAAGGGGACGACAGAGGACGAGATGGTTGGATAGTGTTCTCAAAGCTACCAGCATGAGTTTGACCAAACTGCAGGAGGCAGTGGAAGGCAGAAGTGCCTGGCGTGCTCTGGTCCATGGGGTCACAAAGAGTCGGACATGACTAAATGACTAAACAACAACAACAACAAATAAAATAGGTGTTGTCCTAAATAAAGAAGCCCTCAAGTGGGCAAAAAAGAGTGCCTCCTTGCTCAACTCCTTTGAGGAACAAGGCCCTATGTTGTGTGCCCATCATACAATTTTCTCTGGTCCATGGGGTCACGAAGAGTCGGACACGACTAAATAACAACAATTATGAACCTTGTGGAAGAAAACAAAAGTCTTTGTGAGGTCATTCCCACCCCCCTGTTAGGATTCTTGCTCTGTGGTTGCAGTCATGAGATTGTGGTCTATCACATGACGGTGTATGTTTTCATTCCACAGTGTCAGAAGTGACGGAGACAGGATGTTTTGGTATTGCTGTGTTCGTGAAGTGGGACTATTGTCCTTTGTTCTTTCTCTTTTTGCTGTCTGATGAGAAAGAGGAAGGAGCTAAAGCAGAATGCTCAGAGTGTATCATATGTAATTAAACGTAGATTAGCCAAAATGCTGTGCTACTGAGTTCTGTTACAGAAACTGCGGATCCCTAAGTGTGCTGATGCTTCTTGGTATCAGCTGCTGTGATGTTCAGGCTGAAGAAAGATTTTGAAGCTCCCAAATGATCGACCAGGAGGGAGAGAACATGCCAGTTGGGCACGTGTCTCTGCCAGGGTCCTACATGAGAGTAGGATGATACTAACACCGCCATCCCCCAATTGATGCTTTTATCAATTAATATCAAATGAGTTCCCACCACAATTTCCTGCCCTGGACTTCTATACAGTGGTACCTTGGTTTACAAACTTAATACATTCCAGAAGTCCATTCTTAAACCAAAGTGTTCTTAAACTAAGGTGTGCTTTCCCATAGCAGTGGCGGACTCAATTTACAAAAGGAACACACTCAACAGGAAATGGAACATGTTCTGCTTCCAAGGCAATGTTCACAAACCAAAACACCTACTTCCGGGTTTGCAGCGTTCTTAATCTAAACTAAGCTCTTCTTAAACCAAGGTACCACTGTATTCACATTTTTTCTTGGTTTGCCAGTCATCCTGCAGGTTCTGAACAACTGTGTTAATAGGAAAGGGGGCGAACGGTTAAAATAAATTTATTTTGGTTTCGAAGGTTCAAGCTCCGGACCTGAAGTGAAGTTCAGAGCTTCATATTAGGTTACACTTGAATTATTTGGCACTAGGTCATGTCTGTTCTGATGTAATTTGATCTGATCACAATACCACACGTTAATCAGACTTTGGCATATTCATTTGCTAGCCTGATATATATGCTGCAGTTTAGGGCTTGCATATTAGGAGAAAAGACATCAAAGAGACTTGGAAAGAACTTTGAGAAATATGAATACAGATAGGGAGGTCACTTCTAAAACATTTATCGGGTTATTTGCATCCTCTTTTTTTCTTGTTCTCTTTATTCTTCACATTATATTTCTGTATAGAGCCTTCAGCAGGAATCCCAAAATACAATAAGTTGTTGTCTATCACTTGTGTCAATTTGAAAAAATCAACTGATATAAAGCAGGGTCAGTGTGGAATATTCTTATTTTTTTAGTTGAGAGAGAATGGAAATATTTTGTTTAAATAAGTACTGGCCTGGAATTTGTTTAGAATAGACTTCTATTGCTCCGGAGTGCATTAGCACCTTCTTGGAAGACGTCAAAAGAAATTTTATGCAGAATATATGAATATATAGATACACACACAAACACACACACACTGAGAGAGAGAGAGAGAGAGAGAGAGAGAGAGAGAGAGAGAGAGAGAGAGAGAGAGAGAGAATATTACTGAAAGATTTGGGACTTTGCTGAGACAAACAATACAGTTTCTTGAGAAACTGGAATGGTTGTCTAGCTTGAGCATATCTGATATGAAATTCCAACTCTACAATTCTATTATTCTATGAAATTTGAACTCACTGATAACTATTGAAATAGACTTCTTGGGGATCCAACAAACTATGGATAGATACCCACAGTTGTAAAGGATTTCAGTCATTCATAGGGTGTAAGTTGGTGCCACTTTTGTACTGGCGACTGACAGGCCATTTTATAATTTGTTATATAAAACAAAACCACACACAACAGATAATGATGACATACCTAAAAGGCCCAACTCCAGCTGTATGGCATTATGAAATGACACATGACTCTACATCTGGTTACCAGCACTGCCCTCCAATGCCACCCTGTGGGGCCCCAAAAGTGAAATGATTAGGAAGTGAAAGTGTGAGAATTGATGGAGATGTATGGGAATATGATGATGATGATGATGATGATGATGATGAGCAATGGGCCAGACCCAGAGGGGAAGCCCTCCCCCTCACTGCAGTTTACAGCTGCTTGGGAGGAGTTGAGACTGAGAGGGCTAGAGAGGAAAGGATGGACCAGACACCAGTTCCATCAACATCTTCAACTAAGTGAGATGTTGTCAGGCTTCAGAGAATCCGATCCTCCTCCCTCATGGCTGGCAGCCAGAAATGGGAAAACAAGACGTTCTTATCATGATTCTTTATTCAATATTCACAGAGAGAAACGGATGGTGCTGCCTCTCAGATAATGGCGTTGCTACAAGTAAAGTCTCGCCCTCCTATGTCTCCCCTATTCTGTGTCACCCTTGCAATGGCTAATCTGCACTTTCTGCCTCTGAGCTTTCTGTTCTGCTACCCTCAATGTTTGCCTGGTCCTGGGAGAGGGGGTTCAGGAATGCTCTCCAAAGACACTGTCTGTCAGCTGTCTCTCCCCTGGTGCATCTTCTTACCAGATTCTCCCCTCTGCAGCCTCTGAACTATGACCTTTTGCAAACCACTGTTCTAAATCTATACTGTCCTCCTCTTCTCAGGAAGGTTCAGGAAGAGGAGTGGGGGTCCCCACCATTCCTCTTCAGTCTAGTCCCTGACAGACTGGGGCAGAGGAACTCTGTCATGTTTTTACTTTTTTGCGGCAAAAGTTCTTTCCTGACCTGTGGGTGGCCTGCATTCCCCTGACAGCCCCTTGACATGTGCGGGCAGAATTGTGGAGTGCATGGATGCTGGAGAACTTACTGTGGCTGACACACACCACCAGCATCCCCGTTAAAAATGGGTCATTGCTGCGCTGAGACTGACACAGGGAGGAGAAGGCTGGGCAAAGTGGCTGCGGTGGCTGCCATCCCGATGTATTTCTGTCAGATGGCTCCATCCTCAAAAAGCTTTATTCTCCAGCTCTAGAAGGCTGCAGACTTTGTTGTGCATAGGTACACGGACCACCTATGGGATTGTACATCAACCATGAAGAAGAGTGGTTTACATTTTACAGTGCATCTCTACTGTGTATTGTCTCTAGATCGGTGCCCTCCAACTTTGGATCCCCAGTTGTTGTTGGACTTTTGTTGTTGTTTAGTCGTTTAGTCATGTCCGACTCTTCGTGACTCCATGGACCAGAGCATGCCAGGCACTTCTGTCTTCCACTGCTTCCCGCAGTTTGGTCAGACTCATGTTTGTAGCTTCGGGAACACTGTCCAACCATATCGTCCTCTGTCGTCCCCTTCTCCTTGTGCCCTTCATCTTTCCCAACATCAAGGTCTTTTCCGGGGAGTCTTCTCTTCTCATGAGGTGGCCAAAGTACTGGAGCCTCAGCTTCAGGATCTGTCCTTCCAGTGAGCACTCAGGGCTAATTTCCTTAAGAATGGAGAGGTTGGATCTTCTTGCAGTCCATGGGACTCTCAAGAGTCTCCTCCAGCACCAAAAATCAAAAGCATCAATTCTTCGGCGATCAGCCTTCTTTATGGTCCAGCTCTCACTTCCATACATCACTACTGGGAAAACCATGGCTTTAACTATACAGACCTTTGTTGGCAAGGTGATGTCTCTGCTTTTTAAGATGCTGTCAAGGTTTGCCATCGCCTTTCTCCCAAGGAGCAGGGGTCTTTTAATTTCGTGATTGCTGTTGTTGGACTATAACTCCAATAATTCCTGGCCATTGGCTAACCTTGCTGGAGATGATGGTAGTTGTAGTTCACCTATAGTTAAGGGCCCAAAGGTTGAAGAATACTGTCCTGGTTAATATGTTCCCTGTATTTTGTATTGTCTCAGTTCAGCATGGCAAAAAAGAAGAAAGTATCTACTGAATACATGTTGTAAACTTTGGGGAATTAAGGATCTGGATGGAAACTTTGAAATGACATTTGGTTAATCCCAGGAATTAGAGAGGCTTTCTTATAAAATTTAGTAACTCCAGCATTCACTTTTGACCTGAACTGCTGTCTGAATTCAGACAGATGAAAAAAGCAATAGCTGCTATGAGCATCAACTTATTATGATCACATTTTTTATGTCTTCCTATGCTGTGCCTTCGCAATGTCACATTGCAGCAACTGCACAGTAACAATTGTAAAATGAATATGTAAATATTCCAAATATGCTTTAAGCTTCACTCTGGCATGTTGATCCAACAGGAAGTTATTGCATGCTCTGAAAACCGAGCTTTAAGCTGCCTGAATTTACTAACATTAATCCAAACCATGGCAAATACAGCAGCTTGAAAGATTTTCAATTAAAAACCGTTCCGTCTGATATAAATTACTATTATTACATAGTGGAAAGAATGCTGGAAATACATGCTAGCTTGTTAGATGTGTGGCTGCCCTTATTTTCACCTCACCTGCCTAACAGTGATTTCAGAAAATTGCCTTTAGTTATTTAAAATGCTATCATGAGGTGGTTTAAGAAAAACAAGGAAGAGCTGAGTAAACGCATAATCTCTTAAATAAATAAATAAAAACATTAACACTGTAGGTTACTAGATAATACCCCTCGCAGTATCTGTAGTCTGGGTATGTATTATAGTTTGAAGAGTTGGGCAATCCTATATTCGTTCTGTTTTATAAAAGTGTATCAATAACCATTTAATAGAGAGCAAATTTAGAAATTCAAAGACTGTGGATTCTCCAACTGTGGGGGCAGTATCCAATGAAGATTCTCAACAGTGCAAGAATTTCCACTTGCGAAACTGAATTTTGCAGGAGGGGAATCCAGAACAGATTTTAGGGGCATGTGGGAAGAGATGAGAGGGAGGAAGAGTTCTTTTGCACAGCCCAAAGTCCCTGTGCTAGTGGAACGACTTCAATGGGTAGTGTAAAAAAAACAAAAAATGCATAATGTATGTGGGGGGTATTGGTTTGTTGTTTTTTATTTTGATTATATACTTTGTGGTTTTATATTTAGATTTTGTTCTCTACCCTGAGACCTCCAGGTATAGGGTGGTATATAAATTCAATGAATAATAATCATAATAGTAATAATTTATGTTGTGAACCACTGTGAGATCAACAGATGGTGATGTATAATTTTAACAAATAGAAATAAACAAATTATATGAGGAAAGTTGCTTTGCAAAAAAAAACACACAAGTGCATATTAGGAAAAATTCACAATAAATGCTACTTAGGAGGAAAGCCTCTTAACACTACTGTCTTCTTGAGGTTATGGAAAAGAAATTTGATTCACCAGCTTTCTCTTACCTGTACAACAGATTTAAAAAATAAAGTGGATTTTCATCATAACCTTCAAAAAAAGAAAGAAAGAATGCTGGTGTGGGGATGTGGAGAACTGAAATTGGGGGTGGGATGAGAAACTGAAACTGAAATGGTTAGATTCGTCTGACTCTTCTCACAAGAGATAAAATAATTAAAATGTTTCAGGTAGGTAGCCGTGTTGGTCTGCCGTAGTCGGGGAAAAAAATTCCTTCCAGTAGCACCTTAAAGACCAACTAAGTTAGTTACTGGTATGAGCTTTCTGAAGAAGTGTGCATGAAAGCTCATGCCAATAACAAACTTAGTTTGTCTGGCGCTGTGGGTTAAACCAGAGAGCCCAGGACTTGCTGATCAGAAGGTTGGCAGTTCGAATCCCTGTGACGGGGTGAGCACCCATTGCTCGGTCCCTCCTCCTGCCCACCTAGCAGTTCAAAAGCACATCAAAGTGCGAGTATATAAATAGGTACTGCTCCAGTGGGAAGGTAAACAGCGTTTTCGTGCACTGCTCTGGTTCGCCAGAACTGGCTTAGTCATGCTGGCCACATGACCTGGAAGCTGTACTCCAGCTCCCTCGGCCAATAAAGCGAGATTAGCGCCACAACCCTAGAGTCAGTCACAACTGGACCTAATGGTCAGGGGTCCCTTTACCTTAAGGTGCTACTGGAAGGAATTTTTTTTTATAATTAAAATGGTTTTTGCTTGGATGGATTTCCTTGTTTTGCTCCCCTGTTCCCTTCATTACTGTGACCAGCTCATTCCCCTGCCTCGGAGAGAGTGTACCAAGCCAAGTGTCTTTTTTGGCCCTTATATATCTTTCCACTTGGCCTTGAATGTTGCCAATAAGGAAGCTGGCATGGTGAGGTTCAGCCCCTGCCCCACAACCATGGAAATTAGGCTACATGCAGCTGACTCCTGGCATGTTGGACCTTTAGGGCAGCGGCTGAGGTTTGGGACAAGACCCTGATTTACAGCTTCTATTTCCACATTTTTGTACAGAATGCTCACTACGCGGGGACAATTTGTCGCACATTTGTTTGTTTAGATCATTTATGTCTCCCCCCACCTTCCAACTAGTAAAATTCCACATCACCAACCATATATCTCAAAGGTAGGAAGCTAGATGGGAAGAGAGGAACAGGCCTTCTATTCCCTGTAACTGCCTGGCTCCATAACTCTGTGGGTGCCAGACAGAGAACAGAATAAAACCAAATCCCAACAATTGCAAGCGTTTTGTGGCAACAAGCTGCCACTGGGGGGGGGGGGGAATAGATTTTTGCTTCAAATGTGCAAGTCGCTTCTCATGGGGGGGGGGGTATTTTTTTCCAACCAGTTAGTGGTCTAAGACCACATCTGCAAGACAACCTTGAGTTCCTCACTGTGATATAGATTTTGATTCTAGTGGTTTTCTGAGAACTAATGGCTTTCATTTTTATAAAGGATGGCAGGATAAAATCTGATTATATGATGTATTTGATGGTAGTTGGAAGGGCTAAGATTAATATACACTCTTGGTATCTTTTTAAAAGTTAGATTGAATATAAGAAAGAGTAATGTGTAAGAACCTTTAACCACTGATGAATGATTTGGAAAAGATTTTTCCATTAATGTAAAAAATATACTTCTCTGCTTGATTTCCAGTAGATATTTTTCAGGACTTTTTTTGTTCTAATAAAAGACTCCAAATCAACCAGTCCCTCAAATTATTCATCTTTTTTATATAAAAAAAGTTGAATATACAAGTTTGATTTGCATGTTCAAAGAAAAATTATAGAGAAGCTGGCTCTTCTCTCATTTCCCAGAGATGCTGGAGGCTAGACTGTGTCACAAAACAATATGCCTTAAATCTAAGAATTTGGGGATTTCATTCATTAAACTGGCCATTAGGGATATTTGATGTAATTTATTTTCTGTTCCTGTCTCTGGTGATAATATGATCCTTGCAGATGGCTAAACACCCTTGAATTAATTACAATATAAATTATCACATTAATAGAACCAGTATTTCTATTAGGGAGGAAAATGTGTAAATACAGTGTTATTTTTCCTCTTGCACAAGCCTTAATTTTTATCACTCTAAGTCACTCAGTGCTCTGAAATAATATATGCAGTTTGTTAGCAGCTTGGATCTGACCAAACACATCAAGGTGACAACCTCCATTAGGCAAATATATGCAGTAAAGCCATTTATAATCCAGAAAAAAGAGGATATACAAATTGCAGTATTTAAATCTACATTAATATTATTTACAATGCAGTGATTGTGTTACAGGAACATATTTCAACTGATGCTGAGCCTAATGACCCAATCTTTGTTGCTGCCTTGTTCAGAAGGTGTGAGCATCTGCTTTGGATGAAGTCATAATACTGAACCCACTATCCAAAGAGGGTTCCAGAGCCATTTTATTTTCTATGCACAACCCTAGTGTTTAGACAAGGTATAACCAAATGTGAGCATGAGGGTACTGAATAGAATAATGAGATGGGAGCGGTGGGAAATATGAATAAGGGTTATGCCATTTCTAGAGTATGGCATAGATAAACAGCCTTGGCCCAGTATACCTGAAGGAGTGTCTCTACCTCCGTCGTTCAGCCCGAGTTTCTTCTGCGATTCCCTCACTGTGAGATGTGAAGTTACAGGGAACCAGGCAGAGGGCCTTCTCGGTAGTGGCACCTGCCCTGTGGAATGCCCTCCTATCAGAAGACAAGGAAATAAACAGCTATCTGACTTTTACAAGACATCTGAAGGCAGCCCTGTTTAGGGAAGTTTTTAATGTCTGATGTTTTATTGTATTTTTAATATTTTGTTGTAAGCTGCCCAGAGTGGCTGGGAAACCCAGCCAGATGGGCAGGGTATTATTATTATTATTATTATTATTATTATTATTATTATTATTATTGATAAGTATAATGTTTTAATTCACACAGAAATAAAAAAAGTATATGTATTAATGATGGTTTTAAATGGAAAATGGATACATGTGTAATGCCAACCCTGTAGTTTTTCCACAAGAGGTTTTCTAAAGGACTTTGAGCTCCTTGCAGAGTTAATGACTAACTACCGCATTTTTCGCCCTATAGGACGCACCTAGTTTTTTTGGGGGGAAAGAAAGGCGGAAAAAAATATTTTTCCCCCAGGTGCGCTGCGCTAAGCCCGAAGCTTGGGGTGTGCGGAGCTCAGCGTGCCCCAAGCTTCTGGGTGCCGGCAAGGTCTCCGCTAGCCATGGGAGAGCCGTGCGACTTCGCGTGGCTCTCCCACGGCTAGCGGAGTGCTGCACTAATCCCGAAGTTTGGGGTGAGCGGAGCTCAGCGCGCCCCAAGCTTCTGTGTGCCGGCAAGGTCTCCGCTAGCCGTGGGAGAGCCGCGCAGCTCTCCCAGGGCTAGCGGAGTGCTGCGCTAATCCCGAAGCTTGGGGCGAGCGGAGCTCAGCGCGCCCCAAGCTTCTGGGTGCTGGCAAGGTCTCCGCTAGCTGTGGGAGAGCTGGGTCTCCCACGGCTAGTGGATAGCTTCCTGAAGCCTGGAGAGCGAGAGGGGTCGGTGTGCACTGACCCCCCTCGCTCTCCAGGCTTCAGGGAAAGCCTGCATTTGCCCCATAGGACGCGCACACATTTCCCCTTCATTTTTGGAGGGGAAAAAGCGCATCTTATAGGGCGAAAAATAGGGTAACTGTTATTCCCTGGTAGCTAACATGTGAGGATTGTAAACCTGGGATAATGTGATGGGTAATGGGTTGCAATCTCAATTTTGGGAATTTCCTTTGAGTCTTTGCTTCCCAAACCTCACTGGAGTGAAGATGCAAATGGAGACGTCTCACTGGATGTTATGGGAAGAACAATGCAAGTAAATGACTCTTTTGAAGGAAGAGCAAACAGCCTGGAGGCTGGAAAGCAGGCTGGAGAGAAAGACCTTGCTTATAGGTCTGTTTAGATTATTTCATGCTTTCTAAGGTGCACAAGACAGCACAAGACATTGTGTGGATATTTTTATATAATAATAATAATAATAATAATAATAATAATAATAATAATAATAATAATAATTTATTATTTATACCCCGCCCATCTGGCTGAGTTTCCCCAGCCACTCTGGGTGGCTCCCAATCAGTGTTAAAAACAGTACAGCATTACATATTAAAAACTTCCCTTTTTAAAAAAAATAAATTTTTATTTCTTTTTCAAACACATAATAAAGACAAACAAAGTACAAAACAAAAACATACAAACATTTAAACATGTATAATTTCATAGTCTTATTTTCATGCACCTTCTTTCCCCTGACTTCCCCATACCTCCCATTCACTGCATCCTTGTTTTGCATTTCTTTAGCAACTCCTCCAGTCAATTAACTATTTAAATCCCTTTCATTAAGTTTTCTTTAACTTATTAGTTACAGCTGTAATTCTCTATTTCTTACTCCTTGACATCTTAACACTCCTCAACTTTACAACAATTTTTAAGATATATTTTAAATTTCTTCCAATCCTCTTCCACTGTCTCTTTCCCCTGGTCGCGGATTCTGCCGGTCATCTCTGCCAGTCCCATGAAGTCAATCACCTTTGTCTGCCATTCTTCCAGAGTAGGTAGTTCTTGCGTCTTCCAATACTTTGCCAGAAGAATTCTTGCTGCTGTGGTGGCGTACATAAAAAACGTCCTATCCTTCTTTAACACCAGTTGGCCAACCATGCCCAGGAGAAAAGCCTCAGGTTTCTTAGGAAAGGTCCACTTAAGGACTTTCTTAATTTCATTGTAGATCATTTCCCAAAAGGCTTTAATCTTCGGGCAGGTCCACCAAAGGTGGTAAAAGGTACCTTCAGTCTCATTACATTTCCAACATTTATTATTGGGCAAATGATAATTTTTTGCAAGCTTGACTGGGGTCATGTACCACCTATAGATCATTTTCATTATGTTTTCTTTTAAGGCATTACATGCCGTAAATTTAATACCAGTGGTCCATAACTGTTCCCAGTCAGCAAACATAATGTCATGACCGATATCTTGTGCCCATTTAATCATAGCTGATTTCACCGTTTCATCCTGTGTATTCCATTTCAACAGCAAATTATACATTCTTGACAAGTTCTTAGTATTGAGTTCTAGCAACTCTGTTTCTAATTTTGACCTCTCCTTCTGAAATCCTATTTTCCTGTCCTGTTTAAATGTCTCATTTATCTGATGGTAATGCAACCAATCTCGTACTTTAGACTTTAATTTCTCATAACTCTGAAGTTTAACCTTTTTGCCATCTTGTTCTAGAATTTCACAATATTTTGGCCATTTAGAGTCCATATTAAGTTTTTTCACCTCCTTAGCTTCCATTGGTGACAACCACCTGGGAGTTTTACTTTCCAACAGATCTTTATATCGCATCCATACATTGTATAATGCTTTCCTAACAATATGGTTTTTAAAACCTTTATGCACTTTTACCTTGTCGTACCATAAATATGCATGCCAACCGAAGCTATTATCATACCCTTCCAAATCCAAAATGTCTGTGTTCTCAAGAAGTAGCCAGTGTTTCAACCAGCAGAAAGCTGCCGATTCATAGTAGAGTCTTAAGTCCGGCAGGGCAAAGCCCCCTCTATCTTTTGCATCAGTTAAAATCTTAAATTTTATTCTGGGCTTTTTGCCCTGCCAGACAAATTTTGATATGTCTTTCTGCCACTTCTTGAAACAGTCCATCTTGTCTAAAATCTGCAACGTCTGGAATAAAAATAACATTCTAGGCAATACATTCATCTTAATAACAGCAATTCGGCCTAACAAGGAAAGCCTCAACCTTGACCATATTTCTAGATCTTTCTTTACTTCTGTCCAACATTTTTCATAATTATCTTTAAATAAGTTCACATTCTTAGATGTTAAGTTTACCCCCAGGTACTTCACTTTTTTCGTTATTGCCAAGCCTGTTTCACTCTGAAATCTCTCTCTTTCATCCGTTGTTAGATTTTTTTCCAGCACTTTCGTTTTCTGTTTGTTCAGTTTAAATCCTGCTACTTGACCAAATATCTCAATTAGTTCTAATACTCTTTTGGTACTAGTTTCTGGCTGTTGCAAGGTCAATACTAGATCATCTGCAAATGCCCTTAACTTGTAGTGTCTGACTCCGACCTGAACTCCTTTAACCAACTGGTCCCTTCTGATCATGTTTAACAAAACCTCCAGGACTGATATAAAAAGTAAAGGGGATATTGGGCATCCCTGTCGTGTACCTTTTTCTATAGGTATTTCTTCCGTTACCACATTATTTACAATTAACTTTGCTTTTTGTTTAGAATATATTGCACCTATACCGTTTTCAAAACCTTGGCCTACCCCCATCCCTTGGAGATTTTTCTTCATAAAACTCCAGCAAATATTGTCAAAGGCTTTCTCCGCATCTACAAAAATTAAAACGGCCTTCCTATTAATGTCCACTTCCAACAACTCCAAAATGTCTATAATGTTCCTCACATTGTCTGACATATGTCTCCCTGGGAGAAAGCCGGTTTGGTCCTTATGAATCTCCCCTAACAACACTCTCTTCAATCTTTTTGCCAAAATGTCTGCAAAAATTTTGTAATCCACATTAAGTAAAGATATAGGGCGGTAGTTTCTGACCTGGTTCTTTTCAGTTTCTGTTTTCGGTATAAGTGAGATAAAAGCCTCTTTCCATGATTCAGGTGCCTTTTTCCCCTCCAAAATTTCATTACAGACTTCCTTCAGTGGTTGTCTTAGCCATTCCTTCAGCGCTTTGTAATATCTGGCAGTCAAACCATCTGGTCCTGGTGATTTTCCCAGTTGCATGTTCTGAATAGCACCCTCTATTTCTTGTTCTGTTATTTTCTCATTCAAGATCATTTTACTTTGTTCTGAAATTTTTGGTAGTCCATATTTTTTAATAAATTCTTCTATTTCTTGTTCATTAACTGGCCCTTGTGCATATAATTTCCTAAAAAATCTTTGAAAACAATTACTTATCTCATTAGGTTTATGGATAATCTTTCCATCCATTTCTAAACTTGTCACAGTGTTCAGTTTTTGCCTCTTTTTCAGTTGCCATGACAGAAGTTTCCCACATTTGTCTGCTGATTCAAATGTCTTTTGTCTCATTTGCTTTATTTTCCATTCTATCTCTTGATTCATCTGTTCCATATATTGCATCTGGTAATACTTTATTTCTCTCAAAATCTCATGAGACTTTGGTTTAGACCTCAATTTCTTTTCCCCTTCTTTCATTTTTTCCATGATTTTTTCTTTCCTCTCATTTTGCTTTTTCCTCTTTATGGAGTTCTGTTGAATTAGGAAACCTCGCATCACGGCCTTGCTTGCGTCCCAAATTATTCTCTTTTCCACTTCCGTTCTCAAATTTATCTCAAAGTAATCTTTCAATGTTTTTTGGGCCTTCTTGTAAATCTCTTCATCTCTAAATAGGGTGTCATTCATTCTCCATCTGAAGGATCCAGTTGATGTTAGTTTCATCTCCATCTTTACCGCATTATGGTCGGAGCAAGTCTTTGGGCAGATTTCTACTTTTTTTATCCTTGGCGCCATACTACTAGTTACCCAAATTTGGTCAATTCTTGTCCATGTCATTTTTGCTTCAGAGAAGAACGTTCCCTCTCTCTCAAGAGGGTTCCTTGTTCTCCAAATGTCAATCAAGTCCATAGCTTCAGTCATCTCAAAGAAAGTCTTTGGTAGTCTCCCTTCCTTAGAAATCACTTGTCTTTGTGCTTTGTCCATGTTTGTGGAGACCACTCCATTCATATCTCCCATCATTATTATTTTATGATCTAAATAGTCCATTAAAGTCTCATGCAACTTCTTAAAAAATTCAGCCTTCCCATCATTTGGTGCATATATTCCAACTATCAAAATTTTTTCTCCTTGAATTTGTATTTCAATTGCCAGGTATCTTCCTTGTTCATCTTTAAATATCAATTTTGGAGCCAATTTTTCTTTTGCATAGATCACCACACCTCTTTTCTTAACTTTATCTGATGAGATAAATTCCTGTCCAAGTCTCTTATTTGTCAACAATTTTCTATGTATCCTGGCCACATGAGTTTCTTGTAGACATATTAAGTCTAAATGTTCTCTCTTCAAGATATGAAAAACTTGATGTCGTTTTCGGGGAAGGTTCAAACCGTTACAGTTCCAACTAAGGAGTTGCAGAGACATTTTGTTATTAAGTACCTGTTCCTCCAACTGCTCCAAGCTTTTGTTCGTCCTCCGATGGTGGGATGAGTCCAAATGATAAGTTTGCAATATCTGTCGATCCTTTTTCTTCTGTAATTGCCTCTACTGTTCCTTTCTGTAGATCTTCCAAGTATCTCTCCAAAAATTGTTCTTTGTCTTGGATTGTTCTTATTTTAACCTTCCTTCCTTTGAAATTAAAAGACAGTCCTTGTGGAAACTCCCACCTGAAAGGTATGATATTTTTCTTCAGCAGGTAAACCAAATCTTTATAAAAGGCTCTCACCTCCAGGATATACATATTAAAAACTTCCCTGAACAGGGCTGCCTTAAGATGTCTTCTGAATGTCAGGTAATTCTTTATCTCTTTGACATCTGATGGGAGGGCGTTCCACAGGGTGGGTGCCACTACCGAGAAGGCCCTCTGTCTGGTTCCCTGTAGCCTCACTTCTCGCAATGAGGGAACCGCCAGAAGGCCCTCGGCACTGGATTTCAGTGTCCGGGCTGAACGATGGGGGTGGAGACGCTCCTTCAGTTATACAGGACCGAGGCCGTTTAGGGATTTAAAGGTCAGCACCAACACTTTGAATCGTGCTCGGAAACGTACTGGGAGCCAATGCAGATCTCTCAGAACCGGTGTTATGTGGTCCCGGCGGCCACTCCCAGTCACCAGTCTAGCTGCCGCATTCTGGATTAATTGCAGTTTCCGGGTCACCTTCAAAGGTAGCCCCACGTAGAGCGCGTTGCAGTAGTCCAAGCGTGAGATAACTAGAGCATGCACCACTCTGGCGAGACAGTCCGCGGGGAGGTAGGGTCTTAGCCTGCGTACCAGATGGAGCTGGTAGACAGCTGCCCTGGACATAGAGTTAACCTGCGCCTCCATGGACAGCTGTGAGTCCAAAATGACTCCCAGGCTGCACACCTGGTCCTTCAGGGGCACAGTTACCCCATTCAGGACCAGGGAATCCTCCTGAATCCTTTTAATTCTGTTTTGAAGAAAGGTCTGCTAGTAAAAGCTTTAATGGTAGTTACATGGACCTGGACAATGTTTCATTTTCAAAGGAGTCAGTTCTTATGCTTCAAGTCGCTTCAAACTGCACAGTATTTAATATCTGCAACAATAGACACTCAATTAGAAGCCAGAACTTAAGATGATGTAATATAGATGATAGATAAAGTGTATTTGTTGACTACTTTGTCTCACCCCAAATGAATTATCATAACATACTATACTCTTTCTCCCCTGCTTCCCCATGTACTAATAACATATATGGTAGCAAGAGAATTTGCATCAGGGACAGTGCCTGGGACAAAAATATATATACCATCTTTCAGTGGGAAGAATGTAAGAAGAGTCCCGTTGACCAAAGGGCTGGCTAGTCCAGCATTTTGTTCCCATCAGATGCCTATTAGAAACACACAAGCAGAACTTTTCTTCAGCAGGAGTGCACATCTTGGTACATTTCCCCAATTACCAAATGTAAGGCAGCTCACCCTATTGTTAAACTCACACTGTTTGGAGAGGGGGAGGGAATAAAAATATTGCCTGCATGTTAGTATTTGCCACCTCCAACTCCTCAAAAGATTCCATCAACGGTGTCTCTGAAAAAAAATGCACATCACTTGGGAATACAGGCGATCTAATGCCAGGGTACTGGAAGAAGCAAAGATCCCATGTCTTGAAGCAATGATTATTCAACATCAACTTTGTTGGACTGGTCATGTTGTTTGGATGCCTGATTATCGCCTTCCAAAGCAACTACTCAATTCTGAACTTAAAAATGGAAAGTGTAATGCTGCTGGTCAACAAAAGAGGTTTAAAGACTCTCTCAAGGCAAATTTTTAAAAATGTAGTATGAACACCAACAACTGGGAAACACTGGCCTGCGAGCGCTCCAGTTGGAGAACAGCCTTCACCAAAGGTGTCATGGGCTTTGAAGACACTCAAACTCAGGACGAAAGGGAAAAACATGCTGAGAGGTCTCGGTCCAGAATATCTGAAGGAGCGTCTCCACCCCCATCGTTCTACCCGGACACTGAGGTCCAGCACCGAGGGCCTTCTGGCAGTTCCCTCACTACGAGATGTGAAGTTACAGAGAACCAGGCAGAGGGCCTTCTCGATAGTGGCGCCCTCCCTGTGGAACGCCCTCCCACCAGATGTCGAAGAGAGCAACTACCAGACTTTTAGAAGACATCTGAAGGCAGCCCTGTTTAGGGAAGCTTTGAGTGTTTGATGTATTGCAATATTTTAATATTTTTTGGAAGCCCAGCCAGATGGGCGGGGTATAAATAAATTATTATTATTATTATTATTATTATTATTATTATTATTGTTATTATTATTATTATTGTTATTGTTATTATTATTATTAAGGAAGGCACGCTTGGGAAACCTCACCGTGATAAACTCCCACCAGGAAACCTATGTCCCCATTGTGGAAGGATGTGAGGATCCAGAATTGGCCTCTGCAGTCACTTACGACACACCACTAAGACCATATTCATGGAAGACAATCTTACTTGGCTACAATTGAGCACCAAGGAAGAAGAATAAGTAAGTTTTTTTCCTTATGCTTTTCTGTAACTCCAGAAGAGATTGAGAGGCAATCATAGCAAGGTGTAGGGTATCTGTGGCCGTCGAGAGATTGTTCGTCTCCAACTCCCATCATTCCTGGTCATTGGTTGTGGTTGCTAGGGCTGATGAGAATTGGATTCAAACATAGTTTCCCCACTCCAGCTGTAGACTAAGAACCACTCAGTCATAGTTTATTTTTTAAGATAATAATCTCAATTTAATCTGAAAACAGCACTACATAGAAGCTAGACAAATAAAGATGGAAGCAAAGCAGAAGACTGAATCAAATTCTCACATTGCAAATAGACGCTTAGCAGCAAAACAACACGTCTCTAGAAATTGTGACACATCCATTTCTAAATCACTCTTAAATAAGGAAAACACTACCCACATGTCTCATCTGACTTCAGTTTGAGCAATGTAAATCCACCACAGACGAAATCGAACGAGTTACACCAATGCAAGTGAAGCTAATGTAAGTGAAGCTTTATATTTATAGATGTCAATTGCAAGATGTGCTCTGTCGCCATCCTATTGTTCTCAGAGTCTGGTATTGACTCCTTATATCCTGGCACAGATCCCATCTCCATTATGGCTTGCCTTGTTGAGACGAGCAAAAGACTAGGATCTGGCATGAATTCAAACATCTCATTAGCTTTGATTAGTTGTATCCTGCTCCTAATAAAATCTATACTTTGCTATATGGCAATCACGGCATTTTATGAGATATGTTTCCTTCAGAACCTGTTCCTATGCTGAAGTTCCTGTAAATGCTTAGTGTATGGGATCATGTTCTATCAGTAAAAAAAAATAAAATGGTTTGCTGATCTTGATCTATCAATACTACTTAGATTGTGTTTTCATCCCAGGCTGCATTGCTGGTCTGCGCCTTGTTGATGTAATAAATTTGCATTGACTTCTACAGCTCTACAGGAGTTCTACAACAGAAGAGATCTATTATATTCCAGAATCCAAATGCAGTACACTAAAAGGGACTAATCCTCCATTTTATTCATTAATGACGTTTCCTTTTTTGTACCTCCAGATTTTAAAAAGAAATACCTGCTAAAACAATCATACATTGATAATATGTTGTTAATACAAGGGGGTCATTATTTTTTGAGTAATGTTGTTCCCACATCTCAAAATAAAGAAGGGAAATGACATTCTGGGCCTACTAGTAGGGGCAAGAGATGAAATTCTATGAAATTAGAACTTCATCATTGGCTGGGAAATTAGCCAATGTAATATCAATTTTGAAAAAGAGATAATTGAGGGGTGAGATTTTGGAAATCTTGGGCCAGCTGGCTGAACTTCTGTCCTGGGAAAATGGGCAGAAAGTATTTAATTATGTGCTAACCACTCCCATACCCACTTGAGATAATAGACCTCTGCCAGAATTTATGCTAGACACTTAAGGGCTAAAGTGAGTTGGAGATCAGAATGCACATGTCAGGCTTCACCAGCCATGCTCCCTACCCTCTCTCATTTAGTATAATGTTCTGAAAGGAGCTTGTGAATGTACATAAAGCCCTGCCAGAAACTGGATTAAATTAAGTGGCAACTTTGTACGTTTTGTTCTCACTAGCACACTTTCCCATAATATCTCTGGAAATTGCCTTGCTTCGTGGTGCTAGCCTAAAATAGCCCCATTCATGAAAGTGTGAAGGTCTTTGGGCAAACTTTATGGAATAAAAAGCAAATTGCAAGGGGTCAGGGACATTTCTCCTTGCTCCTTTGGATGGTGGCTGCCAGCAGCATTGAGTATATTAGGTGGAAGGGGCCCCCTCAATATTTTGGGGCAAGGGGCTCAGCCCTCCCCCAGTATTGAGGGGGCTGCCACCCCCATCGCTGGGCCCTATCCCCCCACTCCGCCACCAGGCGAGTGCTCTGCAGTCGGATGGGACCTGTGAGCATGAACATTGCCCTCCTTGCGCCGCATCCCTCGTGCGCCGCAGCCTCTCTCTGCCCCTTGGATCAGGCTTGACCTGTGGACAGAGCTGCCACTGTTGGCAGCCTCTTCCTGCTGTGGAGGAGCTGCACGCGGCGCAGCCCAGTTGAGGAGAGGGGTGGCAGCAACTCTCCACTCTGCTGCAACTCTCCACTCTGAGGAAGTTCCCTTGCCAGCTCCTTCATACGCCAGAGCCAGGCTCCGATGGGAGCCTGTTGGTGGGGTCCCTGGTCGCCCCCTCCAGAAAATGCACCCGGTGGATGGTGGGCTCAGTGAGTCTGGCTGGGTTGGAGGGGGTGTCCTGCATGTGGTGTCATGCACAGGTGATGTGCCCCCCCCCAATGTTAGGCGCAACTCGGCGCGCCTGGTGGCTGCCATTTTGCTATCCTCAGAATGTTCCAAACGATGCAATATCAAGACTTACCATCACTTTGAGGAGCATTCTGATGGAGGGGGATCGTGGTCCACACTGGTGGCTGCCATTGAAAATTAGCTTCCTTTACTCCCCCTCCAATTAAGTCTAAGGTAGGAGAGGGGTTGAGAACTTTCTACTCATTTTTAGTGAGAATGTACTGTGTTGGACTATGGAGGACCCACATTCCCATTCCATCTCACTTTGGAAGCTTCTCTGGCCCATAGCTGCCAACGTTTCCCTTTTTGAAAGGGAAATTCCCTTATTCTGAATAGGATTCCTCGCAAGAAAAGGGAAACGTTGACAGCTATGCTCTGGCCGCCCCTCGTGTACCATTTTCTCTCTCTCCACCCCTGCCTTGCCATATCTCTGAAGATATGTTTCCATCCAAGATATTATGGTTCCCCTAAAACAATACCCAAATGACTTTTACAGCCTTTTAAATGTTTCTACATCAGTACGAGTAAAAAATACATCTCAGTTAATTCTCAGCCCCTTAAGGCTCCTGAAGCAAGATCAATGCAAAAAGCATAACGCTGCTAAGTAATGCAGATAATTGAATTATCTTTGACATACATATTGTGTGTCTGTAAAATTCACCCGTCTCGTCTTAGATTGGGCTTCATCATTATGCTTCACTCAAACATTACTTTGCCATCTCTTACATCATCACATGGGGGCAGGTATCTCCAAAGAGCTGCAGCTCTCTTTATACATTAATAAAGGGTATCTCTTACCCATTGTTACATGGATATCCCCAGTGAAATTCTTTGACAGGCAAAGTAAATGAAGAATAATAAAAGTTAAATTACTTATTTGTAATGCTAGCTAACTAATGCGTACAAAACCCACAAAGGGGGTGGGGGGGAATGTGCACTTTTTTCGGTCCCTCTTCCCCACCCATTGATTCATTATTTAAAGTGTCTATTTATTTAGCTGTGCCTGTTTGACTGCTTAACGTGTCACTGAAAAGGCGAAGAGTTTCTATGCATTGGATTCAGCAATGGGCCAAGGGCTATCCTTTGAAATATTCTGTTTTTTCCATGCCCATGAAACCACGAATATCTTAAAAACCATACCAATAGAAGTAGTAAAGGTTCATATCTCCTGCAGGCAGCATTTAAAAGTGCAGGATGTTACCCAAGCAGCTATTGCAGGGTTGTTCAAGAGAAATATGCAATAAAGAGATGAGAATGCTGCATCCATGTCTTCTCCCCGCCTATAGGAATATAGGAGACTAAGTAAATGGTAAACGACCCCTGGGCAGTTAAGTCCAGTCAAAGGCGATGATGGGGTGTGGTGCTCATCTCGCTTTCAGGCCAAGGGAACTGGTGTTTATCCACAACAGCTTTCTGGGTCATGTGGACAGCATGACTAAACTGCTACTGTAACACGGAGAACCATGATGGAAGTCACAGCGCATGGAAACACCGTTTACCTTCCCGCTGCAGCGGTACCTATTCATCTACTTGTGCTGGTGTGCTTTTGAACTGCTAGGTTGGTAGAAGCTGGGACAGAGCAATGGGAGCTCACCCCATCACGTGGATTCAAACCACCAACCTTCTGATCAGCAAGCCCAAGAGGCTCAGTGGTTTAGACCACAGTGCCACCCGCTCCCTTATAGGAGACTACCTTATACTGAGTCAATCTATTGGTCCATCTTGCCCAGTAGTGTCTGCACTGACTTGCAGAGGTTCTCCAGGTTTCAGACAGGGAAACTTGCACTGTCCTACCTGAAGACACTGAGGATGCACCTGGGACCTTCTCCATGCATGTGGACTGGGAGACAAATGGTGGAGTCAGGGCTATTTTTCAGCTGGAACTCGCCAGAACTTAGTTCCAGCACCTCTCATGTGGGCACAGTTGCCCTTATAAGAGTACAAGGGTGGTGTTCATGATGAGTTCCAACACCTTTTTTTCTAGGGGGGAAAAAGGAGTACTGGGTGGAGATAAGATTAAGCCAATAAACTTTCATAACCTGCTCTACTCCTGTGGGTATGTTGTCTATTCTGCATGGCATTAAGATTATCATTTTTGTGGCTGTTGAGGGCAAGTTTCCACTGGAACACTTTAGCCAGGGACTTGTGCTATTGGACACTGCCTTCTGTGGTTGAAAATATGAACAAAAAGAACCTGACTTTTGATAAATCAAAGCATAGGTTTATTCAACCTTATACTCTGACAATGGCTGTTCAATAGATTGATATCTTTCCCAGTCCCATTATCTGATATCCTTTTGCATACCCTCCAACATTTCTCCAATAAAAATAGGGATGTCTTTTTTACTACTACTACAGTGGTACATCGGGTTAAGTACTTAATTCATTCCAGAGGTCCGTTCTTAACCTGAAACTGTTCTTAACCTGAAGCACCGCTTTGGCTAATGGAGCCTCCCGCTGCCGCCGCACCGCGATTTCTGTTCTCATCCTGAAGCAAAGTTCTTAACCCGAGGTAATATTTCTGGGTTAGCGGAGTCTGTAACCTGAAGCATATGTAACCTGAAGCATATGTAACCCGAGGTACCACTGTACTATTACTACTACTACTACTACTAATAATAATAATAATAATAAATACCCCACCATTCTGATTGGGTTGCCCCAGCCACTCTGGCTGGCTACGCGCGCGCGCACACACACACACACACTAAACATAAAAACCTTCCCTATACAGGGCTGCCTTCAGATGTCTTCGAAAGGTTGTATAGTTCCATATCTGATTGGCTTGTGGGGGGGGGGAGAGGTCGCATAACTGCATACTCTCCAGCATTTCTCCAATGAAAATAGGAACATCCTAAGGAAAAGTGGGGCATTCCAGGATTAAATCATAAACCGAGACAGCTTCTTTAAATCCAGGACTGTTGCTGGAAAATATAGCCACTTGGGGGGGGGGGTTGCTCTTGACAGAACATGCCTGGGACTGAACTTAAGACTTTCTATGTGTCTAGCATATGTTTCGTTATGAGCTATGCCCCCTCTTTCTGCCCAGGTTATAATAGGAGTAGAATTTAGGAGTAATGGTGTGAAAAACGGGTTTGTCACCGCTCTAGCAGTAGAGTCCTTGCAGATGGAGAGGGTGAGAGATAAGGGGCAGGTAGCTGTAAAAACCATCCTACTGGAATACTGTGCTTATCCTGTTTCTGAAAGGTTAAATCATCTCTTATAAATTCCTTTTCTCTGCCTGCTGGGGGCAGTGACAATTGATCAGTGCACCCCTTTTCACATTTCTCCAGGAGACTGCAATACTGGAGGCAGAAGAGTGGGCAAATTTAAGACACACAGTCTTCATTTGTGTTGTTCATGGAAACAGTAAGTAACACACTCTATGCCGTTTAGAACACATGCATCTCCCCAAATCTGTCCTTTATAAAATATCGACCCCATAATATCTGAATAACGCAATTAAGAAATGTTGCCTTCTTATCAGCATGGTTTCTCCTGTAGCTACTTAAAGCCATTAAAATTGATTAAGATTAAGAGATGGGGAGTGTGAGTTGTGTTACCTTTGGTACAAATAATTTAGTTCCTTAGATTTGATCAAATTAAATGGAGAATCAAGTTAAGCGCCAGTGGAGGAAATGAGATGGAAGCTGCTGGCTTTGAAGTTTCTTTCCTCATTATTTGTTCCATTTGTTTAGAACAAGATGCTTCCTGACTTATTAACCTGATAGATTTACTTAAAGGGTAAAACTCAACTGACACTAAACAAGAACTACCGTAAGTCTTATCAACAAATGAGCATTGCCAGTTAGCTGTCTACATAATGTGCGGAGATTTCTGAGGACTTGGTGATATCTGGGGGTGAGGTAACTCTGTTAGTCCTGAAGCTATCATGAAAGAGCACCCCAAGTTCAACCCCAAACCTTTATGGATTCTGTTTCCCCTTTGCTCTGGAAATGGACCCCAAATCCCAAGAGCATATTATAATAGGACTGAAGGACTCTGAGATCCCTGCATAGTTATTCCAATTCTACATTTGCCATCTTATCGAGTACTCACACTTATTCACTATATACAGTACTAATAGCAAACTCTGGGGAGCGGGTGGCACTGTGGTCTAAACCACTGAGACTCTTGGGCTTACTGATTGGAAGGTCGGCAGTTCGAATCCTTGTGATGGGGTGAGCTCCCGTTGCTCTGTCCCAGCTCCTGCCAACCTAGCAGTTCAAAAGCACACCAGTGCAAGTAGATAAATAGGTACCGCTGCAGTGGGAAGGTAAATGGCGTTTCCGTGCGCTCTGGTTTCCATTGCAGTGTTCCGTTGCTCCACAAGCAGTTTAGTCATGCTAAACGCAGCTCCTTCAGCCTGAAGCAAGATGAGCGCCATAGCCCCATAGTCACCTTTGACTGGACTTAACCATCCAGGGGTCCTTTTTCTTTTTTTTTCTTTTTTTAAAAAAGCAAACTCATTATTTGAGTGTGGATTCTCTAGTCTAAACAGCACCATACACAGAGGAAGGATGCATCAGCAGGCTTGGGGGGACCCAATATTTAAAAAAAAAAAACAAGAAGTGGGAATAAAACCCCTAAGAGGTGGAACATGGAACTGCACACTCTGGGCTGAGCATAGATTGCTGACTGACTTTTGTGGGGAGGAGGTTGATGTCAAACCAGGGAGGGTCAGAGGAGGAGTGGCATGGAGTTTCCTCGAAGAGATTATGGCTGTCACTTGTGAATAGGAGCATTCCATATACAACAATTTGCAGGCAACACTTGCATATTAGTATCCATATTTTTCTTATGGCTCTGTGGCATCAGCCTTACCTTATAATTAGGGCTGTCACGTGATTAAAGAGACCTTTGTTAATAAGTCATGTGGGTTTTAGTTAATTAATCAGTTAAATCTGCATTCCATGCCGACTCAACATGCTCAGTCCTCCTTGGCCAGTCCCCTACTTTTTAAGGGATTCTTGCTCTCTGGATTATCTGCCACAAGTCTTAAAAAGTCTTAGGTCAATTCCTCTCCCCCTTCCCCTCCCCAGTGTGGTGTAGTGGTTAAGAACGGTGGACTCGTAATCTGGTGAACCGGCTTCGATTCCCCGCTCCTCCACATGCAGCTGCTGGGTGACCTTGGGCCAGTCACGCTTCTTTGAAGTCTCTCAGCCCCACTCACCTCACAGAGTGTTTGTTGTGGGGGAGGAAGGGAAAGGAGAATGTTAGCCGCTTTGAGACTCCTTTGGGTAGTGATAAAGCGGCATATCAAATCCAAACTCTTCTGCTTCTTCTCCCCCCAAAAAATCTTGACTGCATTAACCTTCTGGAGATCAATTTGTATCTCACTGGAGGTATTATCAATTAATAAGCTTCAAAAGTCTTTCCCAACCCAAGCCATGTTAATCGGTCTTGTTCTGCATAAGTAGTGCAGGAGTCAAACTTTTTATGGATGTGGGAAGCGGGAGATGGAGAGAGTGAGAGAATGTCACACAGAAAAGTCTTTTGTCAGCCAGGAAAAAGCTGCAAGCTCTTCTGTGAGCACAGATGTTCATTTGGGAGAGAGGGTTTTCTTCCTACTTTAATGATTCTAAAAATATTAGTCAATGATAAATTATTCACAAAGGATTATTATATACATGAGCAATCATTCATCATCAAGCCTGAATTTTTTTTCATTGTCATCACTCAATTTGCATGAAATCCATCCAATGCTGTTTGCCTACATTAATATATAAGTCAGGTCATTATGTGCTTTTTTGGACAATGGGTAATAAAAGATACATTTCTCCCACACAAGAAGCAATTCTTTACCGAGAGAAAAATTACCCCCCAAACCAAATACAGCCCTACTCATTATTTCTTCTTCTTCCTCTAAATAGTAACTTGGTCTGTCAGCATGGATGAAAGCTAAAGCCTGTGATTTTTTCCTAAAACCTACTCTAATATGGCTGTTGATCACTGTGAGGGAGCTGGTGGTCATCTCTGCAAAAAACCAAAGGATATATCCAGATCACACAAGGGACCACATGATAGGCCAGAATAAGAATAAGAATAAGAATATACTGCTTAATGAAAAATAATAGGCTTCTAAACAGTTTACAAGTAATCAAGACCATTTTGGGGTGCTTAACACTGTGTGGTTCAGGGCAGTCTGTGCAGCAACTGGTTCTCAGACTTTGAATTTGGTTGGGATTTGAGCATCATACAGTATATCTAAGTTCTAGAGGGATCCTAGGCCTAGGGCTTGCCAATCAGAAGGTCAACGGTTTGAATCCCTGCGACGGTCAGGACCTAATGGTCAGGTGTTCCTGTTGCTCAGTCCCAGCTCCTGCCAACCTAGCAGTTTGAAAGCACATCAATGTGCAAGTAGATAAATAGGTATCGCTCCAGTGGGAAGGTAAACTGCATTTCGTGCGCTGCTCTGGTTTGCCAAAAGCAGCTTAGTCATGCTGGCCACATGACCCAGAAGCTGTACGCTGGCTACATCGGCCAATAAAGTGAGATGAGCACTGCAACCCCAGAGTTGTCTGTGACTGGGCCTAATGGTCAGGTGTCCCTTTACCCTTTACCTATTTAAGTTCTGGTCAATTGGGGCTTGTTGGTGCTGGTGTTGCTGGGAATGCCATTCCCTTCCTCCTCCCCCTGCTCCCACAGCACAGATGTCCATCACTGGAGACCCATTTTCAAACCAAGTTGAACAATTATCCCTACTCAAAGGGGTGGTATGGTAAATTTATGATACCCAATGGCCTGTCTGGGAGCAGTTGTGTATACTCTAATGAAGTATCACAGTGCTGGTGCACCGTTAGCCAACTCAGTACCCTCCTGACTGCAGTTCCCATAATCTGAGACTATTGGCCATGCTGCTTAGGTTGGATGAGAGTTGTAGCCCAACAGTGTGTTGTTTACCCTGGATTTGTGTATACTAAAAACAGTTAAAATGTCTGGGGAAACCCAGGTATATGGCAGCCCACCATATCAGACACAACTTCTTCTCTTTTCATCTTTTGAGATTTTGCAAAAGCTCAGCAATTTTCATGCCCAGATTTTCACTTTTTGAAATATGGCAACCCTACTACAATTCCAAAACATCTGGTGGATCACAATACAATGAAAATGAATGTTTATAACACTGAGGATAGACAGCATAGCATATGTTGTATGAGCCATTGGTCTAGTCCAGCAGGACTCTTCTTATGCTGGAGGATTGAATTTAGCTTGGTTGGGTTACACATTTAGAAAAGAAAAGAAAACTACACAGAATAGGTATTTTATCCCGATGAAGACACATGTCTTCTTTTCATACATTGGCCAGATGCATGGAATCTGAGACAGAGCTGCCATTGCACATGGTGCAAAAGCTGCTACAGAAACTGACATGTTTTCAGACCTTAGAAAGTTGAACAATTAAGCATATAAAGACGGGGTTCCAAACCAGCAACTCATACAACAAGGTAAAGGAGGAGATCTGATATATGAAACAAATTTGCATGGCTTTTCCACAAATAATGCAGCTGTAATATAGGTTTCTCAAAATACTGTATACACACATGTTTCATCAAATCGCAACCAACCCTGGCTCTCACACAGGTTATTTGCCCGATGCATTTCCAAATATATGTTTGCTGCATTCACCCTTGATTTATTTTAGGTTTATGGTTTAAAGTTTTTTTAAGTGTATGGCCCAAAGTATAACGAATGAAGAGACCCTAAGATGCAGCGACCTATTAGACTCTGAGCCTATCAAATTACTCATTGTTTCTTAGGATTTTTTCCCTAATGTTCAATTTATAATATTGTGTGTTCTAGCTTCAATATTATTATAGCTTTCAGAGGTGTTCCTATGTACCCTCAATGTGCTTTTGGTAAAAAGGAATGACTAGCAAGACCTTTGTATAAGAAGAGTACAAAAACAATAACTAGAGAACAGAGTGAACAATTTATTTTCTAAGCATCTGGTAGAGAGAAGGCTTATCACTAATGCCTGTAGACAGATACAGATTTTCCTTCACTGTGCTTTTTTTATTGTAGTACCCAAATGTTGCAAACAGTATATTTATTTTGAGAGTGGAGGAAAGAATCTAATATATAACGGACTGATTTTGTTGTCAGATTTTGGCCATTAAGCATATTTATAGCTGCTTACAACTTCTTTGGGGAGCATACCACTAGTGGCATTCATTGCCTGCTAGTTGAGATGGTATTTTTTGAAGGGATAGGATGGCCTTAAGAGATCTTGGAGGATGATTTGTGTGTCAATTTCACAGAATCTACAATATCAAAGGTAAGGGGAAATAAATAAACAAGTTTAAAAAAGGACACCCATATATTTATAATAACAAAACAAAACAAAACAAAATGCATGTCTTAAATACACTTCTGCGAACACCAATGCTAGTTAGAGAACAGAAAGAAACAGTCACTCTATTAATAATTTGATATTTTTTAAATGTATTTTTATTAAAGATTTTCTTGGGTTACAAAAGTATGTGCAATGTCTCTCTCTTTTTTCCCTTCTAGTAACATTTTTTACAGATCAGTTTCATTTGTTGAGACATTGGGAAGAAAAGGGGGGAAAGAGGTGGAGGGGGGAAAGGTGAGTGGGGGTGGGGTCGGGTGGTGATGTTTCTATTTTCCTTAATATATGTGGGGTTTTGCATCAGCGTCGCTTGTGCAGGTTCTCTGCTATTCACCTGTGTTTCTTCGTTGGTGACAGAGGTTGGGGTTGGCCTAGGATGTGGTTGTTTGTTTATGATTGGCTGTGATGATCTTTGTTTTCATGTGTGAGTGGGGTGGGTGGGTGTTTTGGGTCAGATTGGCCATATTGATTTGTATGCTGTTGGTGGATTATTGTCATTGTCTTGTTGGGCTGTGTATGTGATAAATGGAAGCCAGATCCGGGGTGAAGGTGTCTTCTTCTATTTGTCCCTGTGTCAGTTTCAGTTTATTGGTTAATTTTTCTAGTAAGGTTGTTTCCCATACTACTTGGTACCATTGGCCCATGCTTACTCCTGACAGGTCTCTCCAGTGTCTGGTTATGATGCTTCTGGCTGCTGAGAGTAGGTGGGTTATGAGTTCTTTGTGGTGTAAGTGGGCATTATTGTATTGGAAGATGTTTAGTAGGGCCAATTCTGGGGTGATTTCTAATACTTACTTAGTTATTTTAATTATTTCTCATATGGCTGTTGTCCAGAATAGTTGGATTTTGGAGCACTCCCACCACATGTGGAGGTATGTGCCTGTGGAGGCTACCCTCTCCAGCATTTTGGTGAGGTTCCTGGTTCTATTAGCGCTAGTTTTCTTGGTGTTAAGTACCACCTGTAGGTGAGTTTCAGAGTGAGTTTTCTTTTCATTGGTCATTCCATTAATAACTAAAAGTCTGTGAATACTGAGAATCATAGAATCATAGACATGTAGAGTTGGAAAGGACCCCAAGGGTCATCTAGTCCAACCCCCTGCATTGCAGAAATCTCAGCTAAAGCATTCATGACAGATGACCATCCAACCTCTGCTTAAAAACCTCCAAGGAAGGAGAGTCCACTGCCTCCTGAGGGAGACTGTCCCACAGTCAAACAGCTCTTACTGCCTGAAAGATTCTCTGGATGTTTAGTTGGGATCTCCTTTTTTGTAACTTGAAGCCATTGGTTCGAGTCCTACCCTCCAGAGGAGGAGAAAACAAGTTTGTTCCGTCTTCCATTTGACCACCCTTGAGATATTTGAAGATTGCTATCATATCTCCTCTCAAGTCTCCTCTTTTCCAGGCTGAACATACCCAGCTCCTTCAAGCGTTCCTCATAAGGTTTGGCTTCTTAATAGGGAATAGTCACCAGTTGTGAAGTACAGCTTAGCTTGTTGGGGAAAGAAGACCCTTTTTAACTAAGCTTGAAAAATTAAACAAACTTAAACCTAAAAGTAGACACAAACTTTTCTCTGTTTATATCTAGGACCGAGCAGTTGTGGTCAGGTGGTGTTGCTTCCCTTACTTCACTTTGTTGCAATCACTGTGGCTTACTGGGATGGGAAGAAGTTAGTGTCAGGCTTCAAGGAATCAGCTTCCTCTCCCATGGCAGTAGATAAGAAGAGATCAAACAAAAGGAATGTCTTGCCAGTTAGATTCGTTAATAATCACAGTGAGAGAGAAAAGAACACATCTCCCTACAAATGGTGGTGCTCCCAGTTAAGGCTCACTTCCCCTCTCCATCCCTGTTAATCTACGTCATTTCTACGTCTTGTAATCTGAGCTTGTACCCTCTGCGCTTTCTGTTCTAACACTTTCTGAGCTCTCTGTGTCTTTGGGGAAAGCGGGGTGAATGCTGTCCGGAGACTGTGAATCTGTTAACTCTCTCTCTTCTAGTGTGTCTTTTGCTAGCTGTTCCCCATCCATTATTTCCCAGCTTCTGCCTTCTGAACTATGTCCCTCTGCAAACCAGTGTTCCAAATCTATACTGTCCTCCTGCTCCTGGGAAGATTCAGGATCAGGATCAGGGGGAGGGGTGGCTTCCACCATTCCTCCTCAGTGCAGCCCTCCTCAGCACGGTCTCTGACAGTTAGATACCGATGAGGTTGCTGTGGTGCCAATACACTACAGGAACACCAGACTAGCTCCACTGATGTATTTACACCTTACTGCATTCACCACTGCCTTCCCCTTCTGTTCTCCCTCTTGGTAAGCCACAGCAAAGGGGTGATGGGAAATCAGGTAAGTTCCACCACCTTATTCCACTGCCTGCTACTGGAATTGGGAGATATTTCCCCAGTCTCACCAAAACTCTTTCTCCCCCCCCCCCCCGCCAAATTATCAGAAGTTCCACCTATATCTTCTCTTAGGTGAAGCTTGGATCCACCCTGAGAATTTATGCTAGTCCTATTGGAAGTCTTCTGCTTTGCTCAAAACCCCATAGATGCTTCAACCAAGGAGAAATGTCCAAATTTTCCATGAAATTTTTGCCAGAAGAGAAATTCAGGCACAATTTTAAATGCATCATAAAACAAGTGCTGAACTGAACATCAAAACACCATTTACTGTTGTTTCTTGGTCATCTTTCTGCCATATATTTAACTCTGCAAGGTGCAATGTATTTGTGTAAATTGACCTGTGCAGCTACCTATATATTCATCTGTTGAACCAAAGAAACATTCTGCAATGCCATGCAAAGACAACTGGATGGCTTTTGTGCCTAGATGCACTTGAGCTATGCCATTCATCACCTGTACTAAATTATCTACTGTGGTATCTACAGGTGAGATTAAAAATGAATGAATGAATGGGAAAGTAGTAGACCTGGACCAAAATGATCCACCACATTAACTCAATGTGATTCTGGGAGAAGTCCAAAGATCACTCCCATATAGGGCATTGACCAGGCCTGCTTGGCATTACTGACACACTGAAAGCTTTGAGACAGAAGCAAGGGCACATATGCAATGTGACTTTGCTCATATTCAAGCAACTGCAGGTGGAAGCCTCCTGCAGTACTTCCCCAAGCAACATGATGAAAATTGGAGATTGAGAGGAGGCACATCATGCAAAAGGGCATTGCAACCCCACCTTGGTGTACCCATGTGTTCAGGCACACCATACCTGAACACACCTATTATGGGAACTGAAATGTCATGGTCTACAACCCATCCAACCCTTTGCTCAGTCTGTGTTTTTAATATTCTGTTGGGAGCCACCCAGAGTGGCTGGGTGACATATAAATAATAAAGTTGTTGTTGTTGTTGTTGTTGTTGTTGTTGTTATGTAGCTGCACGCTGCAAAGAAATATTAGTAGTGGATGGCAAGCTGTATTTAAAGAAGCTTGTTTGCCATTATTGGTTTTCTTATTTAAAACCCCCTGAAAAGTTTCCAGGAACCCTCAGGCTTCACTGGAGCACAGTTAAACCAAAACTAAATGATTGAACCTTCTCCAAATACTACTTAAAAAAAAAAAAGTCCTAACAAGGCAGGCTCCTTCTTTTTTTATTTGTAATTATGTTAGTGACACCCAAAGAAGCTTGACTTCTGCCAGTTGTGAGCATGGATTGCTGATACGCAGCTTCAGGCCTTTGCTCAAATTGAGTCCCTGTGTTCTTCCTACGGAACAGATTCCAGCAGAAAACGGTGTGTATTCCAAGTTTCCTAGATATATCGGGATGGGCACTATTCTTTGGCCACAACTCTGCATAAGGAAAGAGGCTGCAATCTGCTTTCTCTCTCTCTCTCTTTCCAATCAGCTACAGCCACAGGGCCTTGGCAAAACTCCATTGTGGCCGAGAGTCAGAGTCAGCTGTAGCTTGAGTGCATCTGTCAGCCCTAACTGAAATCTTAACATTTTTTGCCATGGCGTACTGAATTGCTTCCAGCAGAAGCTATTAGTGAAGGTTCGTTCCAGTTGCTGTTAGTCATCGTTGCTAGCACTCTAATTGTTTGACTTTCAAATATCGGGGATAATGGCATTTTTAATGTGATGACTTTGGTTATTTTTACTCAACTTTTTGTGTGTGTGTGTGGGGGGTAATGATAAAGGGCTCTCCAATTTTCATGGAGCATATTAGTATTGAGGTGGCATGTATGGCATTTCTCTTGCTTGACGATAAACAAGAGGACGCAGGCTCTTCGATGTTTTTGATGCGATCCCACAAAGTAAAAATTGAAGAGGGGATAAAAGAAAGCCAGTGGCAGAGCTTTCGACACGAAGTAAACAAAATGTGAAGAAAGGCCAAGAGATTGGCTTTGAAAGTCTTTGAAGACAAGCATTATCATTGCTTCTAAAAGTCTACAGAAAGAGGCAGAGACTCACATAATTATGCATTTATAAAGATACTGGGTTAGACTAAGAAGTGCTGATAACCTTTTAAAATAATAAAACTGAGGGACTCTATAAAGGACATGCAGATCATCTGATCTAGTCATCTGCTCCCAGAATCCTACATGCTGAAACAAATTTGTGTATGCAAGTGTATGTGTAAATGTAGGTGTGTTGTATCTGACAAAAGGGGCAATCCTGTGGCAAGATAATGCAGGGCAGCCAGCATTAAGTCCCCAATCCTGGCTCCTCCAAAGATCTGCTGACATAACTTGCTCATCCTAGCTCATCTGGGGCTCAGACAGCTAAGCTAAAGCTGGCTGAGCCAAGTCCAGTGTTAGTCTCAAAAATAGGTGTTCTGGAGATGAGACCAGAGACAAGTGGACTTTGGCCAGACCCGAAACCCCATTCACATCAATCATGTGAGCTGGAAACCTGGTATAAATTACTATTTTAAAGGCTTGTTTCCCCTCTGCCAGGTTTAGGCAAACAGCAGTCTCTCCACTGCTAAATGCAGTTTGGATCTGGTGTAACTTTACTCTTCTGTAAGTTATACCAGCTTGCTTTTCACAAGCTTCTTCTGCATAGGATTGCTTCCTAAGTCATCCTAAGAGTAGACCCATTCAAATCAGTGGACTTAGATGAGACAGTCTACTCTGGGTGTGACCTAGTTGGATACCACGCTTGATTGAAACAGGTATACTCAGATTACGGCTTAGTTGGATAAATCACAACTTCAGAATGGCATCACTAAATTTATGTCACGCTTTTATTGCATATGATTGACCAAATCGTGGCAAATGGAGCAAAACTATGCAAACCGTAGCAGTCTTGCTTCTAAAGGTTCCCTACTATATTTTATCGGTTGCAACAAATGGTCTGCAAATCAATAAGATGGCTAGTAGAAGGGCAAAAACTTGCTTTTTCCAAGGAAATGGACATGGAGTCTTCACCTTCTGTCATGAAACTGCATTCCAAAATAAGAATGAGGGAGGCCAAAATAGCATTTTTTTTTATTTTTACATCTGGTTTGTGTATGTGTACACACACACACACACTTTATTTATTTATTTTAGATTCTCAGCAAGCAACAACACCATGAACTAATTAGCAAAAATAGCTATGAGTAAATAAGCAGCAAATATAAATAGCTCAAATCATACACCACCGTTATTTATGAAGCAAAGCTAGCTCAGGTTGCTAGATTGGTAACAGTTTCTTTCACAGTTTCTGTTGCTCTTCAGCAACAGTGGAAGAGCTAACTGAAGCACCATGAGGAACCGTCTCCACTACTGCTTCTGCAAGTTTTTAGAAATCTGGGCAGTAGGGCAACACCCCACACAAGCGGCAGGCCTCCTGGCCCTGCTGTGCTTTTCATAACATTAGTACAACAGGGCCCTAACTTTAGAATTGGGTTTCTTAAAAAAATAAACAACAACCAATAATTCTTTACCATACTTGTGTGCCAAGGCTCTGTGCCCTGCAGCTCCCCACTGATTAATAAACACACGGACATGAATATTTAGGTTTATGGGATAAAGAAGGCCACAGCTTTATTGGTTACAACTGTAAGTGGTTTGGCTTAGGCACTGGGTGAAACCAGGCTATACCTTGACTCCCTCCCTTCTGCAGGGAGTTCAGCTAAAGGTAAAACACCAGTAGGGGGAGCCCTACTTACTTCAAATAGGGGCATCCTGAGGGGTTCCCATTGGGGCTGTGGCATGGCCATAGCCCACGTCCAGGCAGAACCCACACACACCCCAATCCCTTTAACAGGATACCATTAATGAGGAGGGGCAGGAAGGCACTACAACCTCCCCTCCCTTAAAAAAAAAAGGCTTACCCAATGCCTAACTTCCACTTGAGCCCAAACAGCTCTCCGCCAATACCCTCACACCTACAACCAATTGCTGAGGCTCTCTGCAATGCCTTTCGGCCAGATATCATATCCAACATCGGAAAGGCATACTCCATCGGAACAAGAACCTCCTAGTCGAAAGTGATGGCAGGGTGACATATCACACAACCTTTCAAGTGTTGCACCTTCTGTGCAACTATGCAATTAGCTTGCTTTTTTGTGGCAACTAGGTCAGGCTAGCTAACCAGTAGCTAGGATCAGATTAGAGTTAAGTCTGGGTACAGGGCAGCAAGCTTATCAAAGTCCTCTTTAATGTTCCAGGGTAGGTCAGTGCGCTTCCTTAGAACCAAGTTGTTTTCGCCCAGCGTGTCATGCAATGCAGCTCTATCTGGAAAACAAATCATTTTACCGAAGCCCCATTCTACACTGAGATGGGTGGGTGTGCTCACACATCAAATGCAGTTATGAAACAGGGTATTATTAGACATTGAGACTGACATTATCAACATTACTGGCCCTCTTTTGCATCCAAGCATTCTCAAGCACTTGGCAAATGTGATTAAATACTGCTGTGTCCTTTATCTCTCTATGCCCACTGGAGCATCACACCCAAAGGCACTGCTAATTCGCAATGATGCAGCTCCACTTTGAGGAGTATGTATTGTGAAATTGGTGGTAGTGGGGAGACACCCATTCCACTCTCTCTCTCACTCTCATTCTCTCTCCATTGCCTAAGACAAGAAAAAAATAGGAGAGACAAGCTAAACATTTCCCCTACTTACTAAGCAAGATATCACAGGACAATCTATTTCTGACAGCCTAATTCTATGCTCTAGTGTGCTAAAACTGCAGTCTATTAGGCTAATATCTCCTAGCTCTGTAGCAGCAGCTGTCATCATTGGTTCACCAGATCGTGTCCTCTTCCCAGAGAGCACGCGTTGTGGTGAGATCGTCAAGACTGACCTCACTGCTGTTGTGAGTGGGAGCGATTGGATAGCCACAACAACCCGATTGGTGGTCCCTTGGTGGCTGGGGTAATTCTGGCCAATGAGATTAATGAGATGCATTAACCAAGGGACCTATATACCACTGCACGTTGCATTGAGCTTCCTCTTTTCGCCTCATGCATCGGATCACCTGCCCACCCTCCCTATATTTAGGGTTCATTATGACCTTGCTATGCCATCATGGGTCGTCTGTTTTGGGGACAGGGGCCCGGTAGGAATTTTCCCATTTGGCTGATTGGATGGTGCCACTTGGGTTTCGCCTGCCGCATAGCAAATCATCACAACTTTGTAAGGTTTGGCTGTTAGGCATTGGTTCAAGATGGAGGGGAGGGGAGGTTGTCACACCTGCCCCTCCAATGCGCGAAAGGGTATTCCATTAAAGGAATTTAGGAGCTCGCCTTGCTTTTGTTAGATCCCCTTCCAGGGGTTAGGGCCACGCCAGAGCCCCTGGGGGCATTTGGGGTGAGCTTGATTCTGAACCTGGTCCAATGCTCCCCCAGGATGTTTTCCCTTACTGGCGTCTGCCAGAGTCCAGTCGCCAGTGCTGCCCTGCCAAGGTCAGGTGCAGCTAGTCGGGAACCAATGCCTAAGCAAACCACTCACAATCTGTAATCAATACAGTTGTGGCCAAAATTATGCCAATAACCTTAAACTAAATTCTGTGTCCATTCTGTCTTTATTTATTGGGGGAGGTATTGGGATCTTAACACGCAACACCCCTTGTATCAGGGCACATCCATGGAACAGAAGCACTGGGATAAAGAGAAGGGAAAGCAGGGTATATTGGGGAAGAATTCCCTCCATTCCCCATGTCAATGTATGAGTGTCAATGCACATGGAAGTAAAATGGCACCATCCATACACAGAATGAAAGAAGTAATTGTTTTTCATTCTGTCCTGCATTACTTGTATGCAGTGATACCGTATTTTTCTAGAAAAAGAGGTGTTGGAACTCGCCTCCCTTCTTCTCTTACATGGCAATTGGCACCCATCTGAAAGGTCCCAGAATGGAGAAAAACTTTCCCTGCCAAAACTTAACTAAGGAGAAAATCCCTGCCTCTGCCCATCTGATTATCCCATCCAGACTTTACTGGAATGCCACAGACTAAGCCAGGGGGACAAGGCTCCCACACCACTGAGGTAACAGAGGAGAAATGGGGGACCTTTGAGCTTCCAGGTGTTGCTGAACACCATTCATTCATTTTATTTGTGTGCTGTTTTTACACACAAAACCATGCTCAAAGTGATATACAACTAATAAACAGGGATAAGTTTCAAGCAACACTACAATTCCATAATAGCACAGCAAAACAATAACATAAGATCGGTTTCCTAATAACACAGCAAAACAAAAAGCTATTTCAAAAATCCCATACTCTGAAAGATGCTGCCCTTGTGGCACAAAACAAGTCAAATCCATCGCACACATTTTATGTTATTGCCCATTTAATGCAAAAATATGTGATAAGTATTTGGCCCCCTTAATGAAAGAGGGCATTTACCGCACTGAGTCTTCCAGGGTGTCTTAGTTGCTGAACAATTGCAGTAATGAAATTGTGGAGAATGCAGCAAAATTTCTGAAATTACGTCACCATAGGTCCTAAGAGCCATTTTTGTACCTCATGATGTCCATACAGTTTTATCCTTAAGTATCTTCTACTATGTTTCGTTCACTGTGTTGTGTTCTATTTCATGTATACGATGCACATTTTCTATACCAATAAAGGAGATAGATAGATAGATGATAGATAGATAGATGATAGATAGATAGATAGATAGATAGATAGATAGATAGATAGATAGATGATAGATAGATGATAGATAGATGATAGATAGATAGATAGATGATAGATGATATAGATAGATAGATGATAGATAGATAGATAGATGATAGATGATATAGATAGATAGATGATAGATAGATGATAGATAGATAGATAGATAGATAGATAGATAGATAGATAGATAGATAGATGATAGATAGATAGATGATAGATAGATAGATGATAGATAGATAGATGATAGATAGATAGATAGATAGATGATAGATGATAGATAGATGATAGATAGATAGATAGATAGATAGATAGATAGATAGATAGATAGATGATAGATAGATATAGATAGATGATAAATAGATAGATGATAGATGATAGATAGATATAGATGATAGATAGATAGATGATAGATAGATAGATAGATAGATGATAGATGATAGATAGATAGATAGATAGATAGATAGATAGATAGATAGATAGATAGATAGATAGATAGATATAGATAGATAGATAATAGTTAGATAGATAGATGATAGATAGATAAATAGATAGATAGATAGATGATAGATAGATAGATAGATAGATGATAGAACAAACATCCAATGACATACCAAAAAAACCCACCCAGATTGTACTACTATAAATGTAACAAGATTGCTGAAACAATGTGTAACACCCAACATTAAAAATAACTAGGGAGCTTCACGGTCTCACCTTAGTCCTAGAAATGCCCCTCTGATTATGTTGCTCTCCTGCAACACTTTCTTATAAGGCTTCCAAGGGCAAGGGATGATGTAACAACATTTGCCACAGTGTCAAAAACTTTTAAGCTGCTGCTCAACCCAAGCAGAGGAACCCCTTTTCGAGTTTCTTCAGAAACCTGGCAACAGAAAATGGTACAAAAACCCAATGTCACAATTCCCTATCAGAAATCAGAAGGAAAACGAAACGGCTCTGAATAAATGAGATACAAGAGCAAACATGCAAATTACGATTTAAACTTTGTCATGTTAATCAAACAGGGCAGAAGCATATTATGCTGCTAGATGAAGTTGCAGGCTTTCATTAGATAGCTTGATTTCCTTGAGAGCTGGACAGATAAAACTGAAATAATGACAACCAATGTTTTTCCTCCTTCTGAAACAGATCAAAGACAGCAGACCTGAAATTTATTGTACTTGGCACCTTCATAAAAATGCTGAATGCCTACGTGATTGAATCACTCTCTCGGTTCCATTAGTTTTGTATCTATTAAAATTAGCAATTCATATCCCCAGCCAAACAAAATATCTAGAAAACTAGACAGAAGGCTATAAACATGACACTTAGAAATTAACAGGAAGAATCTATTAGAGAACAGTATCTCTGTGTTAAGGTTGTGTCAAGAAGTCTGCATCTGGGGCAAACTGAGAATTTTCCAATGGGCACCAAAGGGATTTTGGGAATGGCCCTTAAGTGGTGATTTCTATCTAGCACCAAACATCAATGTGCCGTTGGGCTAGATGGAATTGTGGCTTTCATACTGTTTCTGAGAATGGGGATGCAGCTGGGGTGTGGAACAAGCACATTACATTACATTAGTTCATTCTTTTAGCATGCCCTTCCTCCCTAAAAAACACACACACAGTAAATGAAATATTGCACACACATTACCAATTAAAACACAACACAGTGCACAATAAAACTTAGGACTCCAATAAGACTACATTCCAAAAGCCTGACCAAATAAATAAGTTTTTAGTTTGTTCCTGAATGTTGTCTATGTGGGGGACAACTGAATTCCAACTGAGATGGAATTCCATAGATGGAGGATTGCCGCACAGAAGGCCCTGCCCCATGGGCCATGCCCATAGGTGGGGCTATGAGCAGGGCTTTCCCAATTGATCGTAAAGCTCAGGCCATCAAATGTTGAGGGAGATGCTCCTTTAAGTACTTGGGCCCCAAGCAATAAAGGGCTTTGTACTCCAGTGCCAACACATTGAATTCAGTTTAATAGCTAACAGAAAGAGCAATTCTAAGAGTGTTGGCTGCCTGATGGAGAGGGGGAATGACAACCAGAATGTAGTGAAATGAGAAAGACATGGCTGACTGGCTGGAACCCTGAACACTCTACTCCACACTAAAATATTTTATTGAATGTCCCCTTGTAACTCTCCTAATGGTTTCTGCATCACTGACAAGTTGGTGCCTCAAGAAATACAATAGTCTAGATTAAAAGTATCTCAGCTATCAAATTTAGGTAAACTGAACCTCCACGGTCAGAGAATGGATACCACAGACTATCAAGCGTTGGAGACAAAAAACATAGGACAATCATCATTGTGCCCTGCTTGTGAGCTTCTAGGAACACTTGGCTAGCCACTTTTAGAAATGATGATCATTAGATCCCTCTGTAATAACACATAGTCATCAATAGCTCATAGTAACCCAACTGCTAAAAGCATGTTCCCTGTCATGTATTAGGCAACATTTATACAACATGTGGCATTTATGTAGCCAAAATGACACAACCCACATACAAGAGGCTTGGGGGAAGAAAACCCTAAGAAGGAAACTCGAGCACAGCCAAATGAGGACTGGGCAAGCTCACTGCTGACAGAATGATGACTTGACTCTTGGTGGTAGTGATGGGACAAATGGAAAATCAATGGGAAAAGGACATGGAATGGAGTATACTGGGAAAGGACTGCAACAATGAATGGGTCCCACTTGCCCTCTTTTTAATCACAAAAGCGCAGGCAACTGTATGCATTATAAAGGTATTGCATTGTTCAAGAAACTGAATTCAAAACTGAGTATATCCTAGTAATATTTGTCCCTAAAGTCTTTAATTATATGTTTAATTGCTTAAACTACTGTTAACCTTTCCTGAAGCAGGGAATTATGACTATGAGATAAAATACATCCATGCTAGTTATTTTTCTTCTTTGTCATGTCTTATTTAGGATTTATTTGTGGTGTGAGCACATAAATGGATCTGTTAACCTGTTTTTAAAGTACCCATCTAATGTCTAAATGACAGAGATTCTTCCTTACTTCATTATCACTCTCAAAATTTACAGAGAACACCTCTTTCAGCACTTTTTTCCCTTCCTGAAAAT
The DNA here is from genome assembly GCF_964234715.1 of Podarcis melisellensis. NCBI lineage: Eukaryota > Metazoa > Chordata > Lepidosauria > Squamata > Lacertidae > Podarcis > Podarcis melisellensis. The sequence goes on from NC_138539.1 coordinate 70,464,790, forward strand.
GAACATCTATATTTTTTATATATATCGTCCCCATGGAGTACAAGGCTCCTGGTAGACTAGTGTTTGATTTCCAGTCCTTTTATCTCTGATTGTAGATACGATAATTCCAACCTTAGCCAAGTCTGATTTTAATTGAAACTTCATAAGAAATTGCATTTCCCTTTGATAGAAGATTTCAAAGTTACCAAGCAAAGTTTTGGGGTATAATTGAAGGGTCATGAAAGGAGAGGGCCCTGAAGTGTTCCAGTGCTCCTGGCCATGATCATCAAAGGGTTTCTCTGTTACTGGCAGCCACAGAAAAGCTAGTTTGAAGTTCTATTAATATAGGAGTCCTACATCAGTCCAAATCAACAAATAAAACTGCCTTCTGTTGCCTTTCCATGGATTCAACCTGAGACCCATAGTAGCATGAGTCTTCTGTATGATTTTTGATCTACTGGCCAATAAGACTGGTTCTGTATAGGTGTCAGTAGCATATCCTCACCTCAGCATATCTGCTGCTTCCTATAAAAGCATCGGCAACCTAGACTTTCCTTATTTTATCCATATTTTCCACCATCATGAATGACCAGAACCACAACACCATAGAATGTGAAGTAGGACTTACAGAAGGGGTGAAGTGCCGGCTTTGATTTCTCCAGCAAGATAAAAGCTGAGGATAAAGGCTTCGTCTCAGAAGTTGAATGTTTCAGTTTTCAAACACCAAAAACCTGGAAATAACTGCTTCAGTTTTTGAATGTGCCTCGGAAGTCAAACAGGAAACATGACTTCCATTTTGAGTTTTCCATAAGCAATTGCTTCCGGAAGCAAATGCTTCAGTTTTCGAACGTTTTGGAAGTAGAATGGTCTTCCAGAACAGATTACATTCGAAAACCGAGTTACCGCTGTATAGTGTGTCCTTGTTTCTTAATTTGACCCTTTTACATGGTTTTGGATGTTTAGTGGTATTTTATGCATTGTGACTTGCTATTATTTTGGTTGATTATAGTTTAGCATTTCTTTATTGTAACTGATAACTGTAAACTGCTTAATTATTATTTGCTGATATTTAATTTTACTGTTTACAATTATATTCCAATGGATTACTGAATGTTTATTTGATATACTGTATTTTTTGCTCTATAAGACTCACTTTTTCCCTCCTAAAGAATAAGAGGGAATGTGTGTGTCTTATGGAGCAAAATGCAGGCTGTGCAGCTATCACAGAAGCCAGAAGAGCAAGAGGGATTGCTGCTTTCACTGCGCAGTGATCCCTCTTGCTGTTCTGGCTTCTGAGATTCAGAATATTTTTTTTCTTGTTTTCCTTCTCCAAAAACTAGGTGCGTCTTGTGGTCTGGTGCGTCTTATAGAGTGAAAAATACGGTAACTTGTTTTGTTAATACCGCTCACCTTTTGCAATGGGTGGCATTGCGGCTGTGTGGCTGGGCCCTCATGGTGATCCGGCTAGGGGGCGGGAGATTGATGCCCACCTCGTGCCAATTTCCCAGCAGTGTCACGCTCGCGCAGCCAATCAGTGCTAGCAAGGGGCATGACCACAGGTGTTTTAAACCGCGGCTTGGATGGCGGGCTCCCTCTCTCGCCTCCTTGCAAAATCTACCGGTCGCTTCTCCTTTGAGACTTCACTTTTTATTTTCTTTGAATCCAGCTCCAGGTTACTGTTGATCATTGCTGCATCCGCAAGATTCCCACCCCATTGCCTAGGATTATTGTTTATGTTAAAGTTATTGTGACTTTGGAGCAGATTGTTATTACGTGTGTGATCTTTGTGTCTATTTTGTTGTTTCTTCAGCTTGTAAAGGCGGTATACAAATTAAAAGTGAAATGAACTGAAATGGGAATATGACAGCAGGAAACACCAATCCCTTTAGTGAGATAGACTTCTAGCACCAGTTAGATAGATGATCTCTGGATAGCTAGATAGATATAGCAGACATGGTACATGAACCATAGCTCTAATAGGACATGAAGATCCAGAGACCCTTGATGACCTAGGTGCCCTATGATTTTAGGAAAATGTCTTAAGTTGGATGGTAGCTCTATCAATTCCAGTAAAGGATATTTCGACTGACAGCATGGTCCAAACTCTCAAAGCAGAGGGCTTTCCGCAAAGAGGATTGTAGCCCCATCCACAGTAGGCCACCTGCCTAATTTCTGGACCTGGAAATTGCCTACCAATATGATCTCTTGCAGGATCCACTTTGACCTTGTTGATCCTCACCCAGTCCACTCTTGCATCCATGCACTGACTCAGGACTGGCACGGCCAGAGAAATAGAAATATCTTATCAACTATTGCCAATGAAAAAAAGAACAGTAATTATATTTTAAAAATCATAACTAGTATTATCAAACACTGTGGAAAGAACAATGTTAACCTATGAAGTCAGACAGATAAATTATGCATATGTCACAAATACTTATTTTCGTAGCAGGCAAAATATAATTAAAAGTTAATCATGTAGAAGAAATCTTTCCCTTCATATTTTTAAAAAAGTAATGTGGGGTTGTTGTTGGGGTTTTTTTTGTCTTTGCAACACTTTCAGTCACCTTATTTACATCTACTGTATCACTTGCTAACAAGACAGCAGAATGAAGATTTCAGAGTTCTCCACCTACAATTAACATTTTACAACTTGAAGGACGAAGCAAAGGTGAGCAGCGGTAGCTGTTTCTTGAGGAAAGAGGAAAAAGCTAAAAGGTATTCCTAAAATTATTTCAGTTACTATGGGGCTTATTTTCTCTAAAGGGTTAGTCAATCTTACCATTTTATTTCTGTTGCCAGTGCTGGAACATTAGATTATATATAACTGTGGTCGACAACACCCCTCTAAACATGTTGCTGAACTACAAATCCTGTCATCCTTGATAATTGACTATGTTGGTTGTGGATGATGGGAGCTGAAGGGCATCTGGGGGCTACCCTGATGTAAAGAATAAATTAAAGCATCCTTGAGTGTGTGCAGAGCACATTTGTTTTCCAACTAAGTAACTACATAGTTTACACACAGCCATAAGGTGCCTACTGTAGGGGTCTGGGGTCCGGGGTCCCTTGACCTCTTCAATAATTTTCTCCTTGATATTTCTCCCCATGTGCTTGCCTTCCCATCTCCCTCTCTCCCTCGGTCTGCTGCCTTCCCCCAGCCAGGCACCACCCTCTGTTTCCATCTTGCCTCCAAGAGAGGCAAGGTGGCACAGCTGTTCCCACAAGCAAGTGTGTGGCATCTGCATGTCTGTCCCCTGGCTGGCTGCCCATCCCTCCTTCCTCTGCTCACTTGCTCCCTCCATGCTGCTTGGCACAGAGCAGACCAATACAGGCAATTTCCAATCCAAAACATTTTCCAATCCAATACTGATGCAGATACAGGCTGGGATCAAGATCTCCACTTAAAAGGCTTGTTGAAAAAGGAAAATCTTCATTAGGCACCATAAAGACAAAAGAGAAGCCTGGTTTTTACCAGGAGGGCATTCAAAAGGGTAGGCACTGCCTTACTAAAGGTCTGATTCCTACATTGTATCAACTGGAGCTATAGCAATTATGGGGGGGGGGAGAAATTCTCTTTTAAATTTAGTTAAAAGTTGGAAATTATCTCTGTGTAAGGCAAGCAGAACTGGCACCACCTCCATCCCTGCGACCTGAGGCAATTGCTTCAGCTTACCTAATGGAAGTGCCAGCCCTGGTTTCCCTCATACCAGTGCCACACCTCTGTTTGAGACCAGTGACATTGCTGCGAGAAGGAACCATACACACAGCATGATCCAAAGCATCACTGCTTTCGTATGTCATTGCCTCACAGTAGAATTATTTTGGGGAGATTGTTGTCTGGCCAGCATGTTACCAAGGTAATGAATTCATTGGGTCTAAACCTATTTGAATTATATATATATAGTCTGAATGCTGACCTTAATTGAAAATTATTTTTTATTGAAAACACGCTGCTGCTGCTGCTGCTGCTGCTGCTGCTGCTGCTGCTGCTGCTGCCGCAAAATCAGTTACTTTGTTCCATTGTGTGCATTTGTTGTGTTAGATAAAGTGGACTCCAGTCCATGGAAGCTTATGCCATAACAAGTGAGCGCCTTGAAGGCATTGCAATTCAATCTGGTGTTTTTGCTGCAGCAGATTAAACACAGCTACTCCTCCCCTGAGTTTTCAGGGATCTGATAGGGACACTAAGCTAAGGTTACCAGACATCCCCGTTTCCCGGGGACAGTCCCCAGATTTACAAATCAGTCCCCTGACAAAATCCTGAAAAATCAACTGAAGTTGAAAAGTGTCCCCGGACTCATGGGAAAAAAATCTGGTAACCTTACACTAAGCTGCATGGTAACAGACCCCTGCGTGCAAAAGTCTATTGCCTGCCTGCAAAGAGCCCTCCATTGGATTGTGGACAAGTGCTATTCAGCCTTAGGTTTCCCAGCATTCATGGACTACAGTTCCATCATCCCTAACTACTGGCTAAAATGGCTTGGGGGATGTAGTCCCAAACAGCATGTAGGGACTCAAAGTTGAAGATCCAGCTACACCAGGGAGTTGCTATCATTAGGAGGCCTTGTACTTTTAATGGAAGTTCTGTAGAAGTGATTTACTAAGTCATCGGCTTTAAATAACAGATAATTGATTTCTTTGCTTAATGGTCCTCCAAGTCTGCTTAGTAAAGGAAGGCTTGTCTGCTGAATTACTCAACCTCTGCTCTGCTGAAAGAGCTATCTTGTTAGATTCATTGACATTAGATGTTACCATGCCTGGAAGTCCTGTATTCTACAGAGCAAAGATACTTTTAGCCCATCCATTTGTGGTGGTGGTTGCTGTTGTTGGTTTCTTCAGTAATTGATTGCATCTATATTATACAATGACAAATGCAACGCCTTGAACCAAAGTGCAGTGAATGCTGACAGGAGGCGAAACCAAAAATCTAGACATTGCTGAATAATACTTTTTTTCCCTTCTGCCAGCTCCATTTATCATGCCAATGTTAAAGTTAAGGAATGGATTAAAACATAACTTTAAAAGCAAAGACACACTACAGAGGGTATGACTGCTACAGCCTGGCCCAATCATTAATCAGACCGGGGACTGTATTTGCTTTGCAGTAACAGATTTGTCTCAGGAAGCAGAACTATCTCAGGCAATTCTTCCACATGACATATGAGAAGCAAATTCATTCCAGAGAGTCTCGTTTTCTAGGCCACTGTTGTGAGATTCCTCTCCAAATTGCAGATTTAATTCCCTTTGTGTTTCTTATTATCTTTGAGGAAGGCACAGAACGGGCAACTTTTTAATAAATGGAACTCATGACCCAGGTCAATTTATTTGCTGTCAAGCAAAGCTGTCCATTTTTAGGATAATCTTCTAGATTTTCAAAAAATGGAAAGCATTTTCTTTTAGCACTGAGCTATAAAACCAAGCATACCTCATTTTGTTGTGCTTTGTTTTATTGTGCTTCACATATATTGCTCCTTACAAGAATGTGAGTCCAGCTGCTTCCAGGGAAAGAAGTCCCCTGCTTTTGCAGCCATGGGAATGGACCTGGTTAGGGCTGGAGCAAGGTTTTAACCCTCCCATCCCTGCAGCCAGGGGGTGCTGGTTTAATAGACTACAGTATAGTGTAAACATAACTTTTATATGCACTGAAAAACAAACAAACAGAAATGTGTGACTTGCTTTATTGCAATGTTTGCTTTACTGTGGTGATCCGGAACTGAACACACAATATCTCTCCAATGTAGGTAAAAGGCAAAGGACCCCTGGGCAGTTAAGTCCAGTCAAAGGTGACTATGGGGTTGCACTGCTCATCTCGCTTTCAGGCTGAGGCAGCTGGCGTTTGTCCACAGACAGCTTTCGGGGTCATGTAGCCAGCATGGCTAAACCGCTTCTGGTGCAACAGGACACAGTAGTGGAAGCCAGAGCACACATGAATGCTGTTTACCTTCCCGTCACAGTGGTACCTATTTATCTGCTTGCACTGGTGTGCTTTCAAACTGCTAGGTTGGCAGGAGCTGGGACAGAGTAATGGGAGCTTACTCCGTCATGGGGATTTGGAACCGAACACACAATATCTCCAATGTACGCCTGTAGCAGATTCATTCCTGGCATTTCTCAAGAATTCTAAAAAACCTTCAAAAAAAGTGCAGGTTTGAAAGGTTCAGGCCACCATCTCAATTCAAAATGGCATCCAATTTTATCCAAACATGGATGCTCCTTGATCTCAGGAACCATCACGCACACAGGATGGGACTATCAGCTACCTGGGTTTGGGGTTCTGTTCAACCACCCCCCTGCATTGCTCATCACAAAAGATCCCTTTGCCTCAGTTTAGAATCAGGCTGGCAATTCTGAGCATCCTCAAAGAATGGCTTATAAATGCACATATTGCAAAGCTCTAAATTGCCTTCCTTCCTGGGGCACAAACACATTACTACAATGCTGCTTGGGAACTGTAGTGGATTGGCAGAGGAAGACTGCGCATTGCTTAACACAGTCTTCACTTTTCATCCATTTACATCATGAGTGATGACACCTGAACCCAGGAGCTACCAGTGTAGTATTATTATTATTATTATTATTATTATTATTATTATTATTATTATCATCATCATTAACCCATGGACTAGGTTGTGGTGTCCATTGCAGTTTCTCCAGTTTGCAAATGCGTCTATGGACTCAAAAAGGCTGAAGATCCCAAACATGGAAAACATGGAGAAAGTTGCAAGAATTCGCTGCCCCCATATGAACAAAGGTCACGAAGGTAGGGATTTTGAAAACAAACTAAAAAAATGAGGGAGCCAAAATGACTCACTTTTCTGCTCTTTCCACCAGCTGTACTGTTCTGGTTTACATGTATCCACACACTATGGTTTCTATGGCAACACCAACATCACTTTTTCCACTTTCAATTTGATTAGTTTGTTTTTTTCAAGAGGTCAGTTGCTCCCCACCCCACACACTTGGACTCATGAGTTTCGTTAAAGGTCACATTTACATGATGTATGCCCCTCGGTTGTAAGTGACTTTTTTTGAACTTGGAAATTCCCAGGCCAGCTGATTGCTAGGGAGCCAAGGTATTGTTGTGTAAATTGCATTTTTATTTTGAGAAGTTCTAGCTGAAAGTTCAGCTATCAGCGACAGTTTCATCGGAAGTGAGGGGTTAAAATAATCAACTTCTAATCGTGCATCGACTCCAGCTGTTGGCATGAGCTCCTAGCCTGATTAATGTGTATCAGACAGGTGCAATATTGGCACATACACCCATCATCATCTTGTTTCGCATTATGAACGTAGGAAAATTGTTGGGGCAAGGAAACTTTCTGCAGAATACATCCTGGTATTACAACCAGGGGAAAATTACATTATGAGCCCATTATTTCCAGACTGATGGCATCACTTGCCATAATGCGTAGGCTTCAGAATTCATTTTTGGCTCTATGCTATGCCACTTCTGAGATAGCCATCTGTTGCTTGCCACTGTTCATTTAGTGGTGCTGGATAGCTAGTCTTCATTCCCAAGAGACTTAAAATGTCTCTCAGTGTACCATTCTAGCAGAAAATGTTAGCAATTTTCAAGGACACACGGGGATCACTACCATTTGTATGCTTACAACGTCTAATATGTTCCTTGTCCTATGAGTCCTGCTTGCCCCAGAAGAATGCTTTAATGATACAGATAAATAGAAGCACTGGGGCTTTCTGGAGAACAGTGGGCCACATGGTGGGACAGGGACTTTTTGTGGCCCCACAGCTGTGGCATGCTCTCCCCAGGGAACTTGGCACCACTCCTTCCACATTAGCTTTTACATGCCAAGCCAAGACAGCCCTCTGGTTCCCCTTTTGTTTATGCTCCTGTGATCATTACTGCTAATTGCTATTTATAGGAAGTGATGCTTAAAGAGTGGACAAATATTTATATAATGCATGTTTCCTCCCCCCCCCCAATGTTTCAGTGGGTCTTGTCTGCCATCTTGGATACTTGGCATTGCACATTAAAAGAAAAGCCCTACAAAGTTAATTTAGTAAAAGTAAATATACAGCAATACACAATTCACTATGATTTCTGGTGCCTGGTGGTTACATTTGCCTAAGTGACAATTCAGCCTACTCTCTCCATTAACCGAACTCTGCAAAACAATTGATGAAGCTTTGTGCAGGAGAGCCAGTGTGGTGTAGTGGTTAAGAGCGGTAGACTCGTATCTGGGGAACCGTGTTCGCGTCTCTGCTCCTCCACATGCAGCTGCTGGGTGACCTTGGGCTAATCACACTTCTTTGAAGTCTCTCAGCCCCACTCACCTCACAGAATGTTTGTTGTGGGGGAGGAAGGGAAAGGAGAATGTTAGCCACTTTGAGACACCTTTGGGTAGTGATAAAGCGGGATATCAAATCCAAATCCAAACTCCACCTTTAGAGAGTTACCCCTAAATTACTCCTTAAATGAAATCCCCACAATGGGAGAATGGCACTACTGCTCATAAATGAAAAGAAATGCATAATATTTATTATTTTGAGATGGTAGCAATGAATGAATTTAGGGTTTGCAATCACAATTCCTCCATTGAGGCTTCTGGTAGGGCTGCGAGAGTGTGATATTGCTTTGGTTTAAGCTCTCAAAGTTTGCAAGTTTGGCATCTTGCACTGAAGACATATTGCTAGCAACAGGGATGCAGTTGACTTTACTTATCTCCCACCAAATGCCCGCTGTTCATATTTCAAAACCTCATTTCATTACTTTACTTTGGATTCCAGGAAATATATTCCTTCCAAGGCTTTGTCTAAATCCGTTTCATTCATGATCAAATTTATCAGCTGCTATCAAAGCCAGCATTTGGAATGCCCTTCAGCCACCTTGTCCGCCAGTTCTCCTGGCCCATGCTGGCTCTCAAGTATCAGCTACATTTCCATGACTGGCGATAAACAATGAGAAGAATATATTTTGTATTCCCTTCTCTTTTGTTGCTACTTTACGCACAAGGAGAGAGAGTAAGGGAAATCTGGGCTTCCTCACCTGCATATATGTTTCCAGCTGAATGGTAAAAACACACATTTCACCAAGCAGGTATTGTATTTTGTTCAACTATGAAGAACATATATCCCTTTGAATGAGACGCAGGACTCTAGGCGAATGAAATCCAAGGCACTCATGCTGTATCTCTCCTGGCTTTCTGGACCATCCTAAGCAGCTCTTCATGTCTAATATTCTAATGTCTGTGGAGTTAGAAGGTACCTAGTGAGGAGGGGAATGTTCTAAAAAACATGATGGATCGAAATGTTTTCTTGACTGCTCTAGGGAACAATTAGTCTCCTCAGCTGGTGGTTCTGTCGAAGCTCTGGTCAAACTCTGGAGCAACCAGGGGAGTTGAGAGGTTCATTCCCAAGCATTTCCTCCTACATGGAGGCAAGCTTATTCCTTGGTTTTGCAGAGATGGTGAAACAGCAGGGACAACAAATGCAGCGATGGCAGAGGAAAAATCAGACAAGTCGGGCAGAACACACGTCCATATTGGGGCCTATTTTATAGGGGTGATGGCTTCAAATAAGTCATACTTTTCTGCTATTGTTGCACACCATCCAGAATTCTCCATCAGAGCTGTTCTGAACTGCTAATGACCTGCCACATTTTTGCATGGGGGATGAGTGCTCTGTAGCCTGCTGTGACTTTTGCTGGACACTGTGCAGCTAAAATCACTTGTATCAAGTAAAATGTGGACACCATGCTCACAGCAGATCCCAGTGAAGTGCCTTTGCTACCTGCTCGTCTTGCTGCAACAGATGCGTTTCCATTTGCGCAACCCAAGGATGTGGGCAGGATCCTTAGAAGCATGGGGCTGACCACTTACATGATTGACCCTGCCCATCCTGAGTGGCTAGAGGATGTTTACCTCAGTGCACTAGGAAAATGGTGGTGCCCCTTCAGAGCAGGGTACAGCACCATTCAGGCTGAAGATAGCTGCTATAAAACCTATTTTGATAATTGGACAAAATTCCAGATTCATAAAGTCCACTCTTCTTGTTTTTAGTTGCCCACACTGAGACCTTAGGGTGGAGAGCATTACAACATTAATCCTGGGTTTATGTGGGTATGAGTGTATGGTAGCAACTAAGCTTCAAGGGTTCTCAGTTAAAACTTATTTAGACATTTCAATTTGGCTTCAAGTCTGGTTTGGGGTTTTGGTCACCCTGGTGGAAGGCTTATGTTTGGAACCAGACATGAGGAGAATGTTCCTGCTGGTTCAGCTGACTTTATCAGCAATATTCAGTGCCATTGTCTACGGTATCTTTCTGGGAAACATTGTCTTTGAAAGCACTTTTTGTAGTGCTCTGATCATTATGGGAAGACTGTTGCTAGAAGGTGACGATGGGGAATTCTACGGAAGGTGTGCAGGCCATTAATTCATTTGCAAATTCAATTCAAAGTGGTATTCAGCTCCTTTAAATCGAAAATAACTTGGGCTTAGGATAACTAATGGTCTTTCCCCCAGCCCAATGCCAGTCTGCCCACTCCTTAAATATACCTTGTATGAAAGGTGGCAGGACTCCTCTTCATGTTCCAAGGGTGCCCAAGGCACAACTAGCTGGAACACTGGAACAACCTTTTGATGTGAGCAGATCTAAACTATGGCACTTCCTACCTCTGGAGGTCTGCTTGACTCCCTGTCTTTTTGCTTTCTGATGCCTAGCCAAAGATAAATTCTGGCAGGAATTGATTTGCCAGACTGATGTTCTTTAGTGGCTGAATTCTATGCATTTCATGTACTGCATCTCTCTTTCTCAAAATAATATTTTTTCTTAGATCCTATTGTTTTAAAATTGTTGCAAGCTTCTGAGTGCTGCATGTACAGAGGAAGGGCAGGATGTGTAATAATAATAATAATGATGATGATGATGATGATGATGATGATGATGTTTACCCAGGGCCAATGAGGAAGTACAAACAGCTTTAGGGGGAGGGTAAATAAAATAAAATAAAATATATTGTCTCCCTGCTTATTTACCTTATATGCAGAATTCATCATGCGAAAGGCTGAGCTGGATGAATCCCTAGCCGGAATTAAGATTGCAGGAAGAAATATCAACAACCTCAGATATGCAGATGACACAACCTTGATGGCAGAAAGTGAGGAATTAAAGAATCTTTTATTGAGGGTGAAAGAGCAGAGCGCAAAATATGGTCTGAAGCTCAACATCAAAAAAACGAAGATCATGGCCACTGAGCCCATCACCTCCTGGCAAATAGAAGGGGAAGAAATGGAGGCAGTGAGAGATTTTACTTTCTTGGACTCCATGATCACTGCAGATAGTGACAGCAGCCACGAAATTAAAAGACATCTGCTTCTTGGGAGAAAAGCAATGACAAACCTAGACAGCATCTTAAAAACTAGAGACATCACCTTGCCAACAAAGGTCCGTATAGTAAAAGCTATGGTTTCCCCAGTAGTGATGTATGGAAGTGAAAGCTGGACCATAAAGAAGGCTGATCGCCAAAGAATTGATGCTTTTGAATTATGGTGCTGGAGGAGACTCTTGAGAGTCCCATGGACTGCAAGAAGATCAAACCTATCCATTCTGAAGGAAATCAGCCCTGAGTGCTCACTGGAAGGACAGATTGTGAAGCTGAGGGGACGACAGAGGACAAGATGGTTGGATAGTGTTCTCGAAGCTACCAGCATGAGTTTGACCAAACTGCAGGAGGCAGTGGAAGACAGAAGTGCCTGGCGTGCTCTGGTCCATGGGGTCACAAAGAGTCGGACACGACTAAATGACTAAACAACAACAACAACAACAAATAAAATAGGTGTTGTCCTAAATAAAGAAGCCCTCAAGTGGGCAAAAAAAGAGTGCCTCCTTGCTCAACTCCTCAAGGAACAAGGCCCTATGTTGTGTGCCCATCATACAATTTTCCTGCTTGCATTCCATTGCCTTTTTTCTCTAGACACTAGTATGGGTTAGGAAAAAAGAGTTGCCAATCAGTTCAACCTCAAGGGAGGGCACAGAACTGCAACCGTTAAAACGATATGCTAGGGGAAAGTGAGATCATTTTTACATCAGGGAGCAAAACAGCTTGAGAGACTGCCCTAATTTTATGCTGCATGTTGTGTCTACCACTCCCCAGAGTGCTTATCACCTGATGAAGTAGGCCATTGCCTATAATAGCTCAGATAACATATAAGGCAGTTTAGTCTCCAAGGTGTCACAGCACTTTTCCATGAAGGTGTCATATCCAGCCTGTAATGACATAAACACTGATTTTCAGGACAGGTCGCTGGCTAATTGTTGAGATTCATTTGCACCAAGCTGTTCCTCACATGCAGAGAGACTATAGCTGCTTGTCGCCTCATGATAACCTTATACAGTGGTACCTCGGGTTAAGTACTTAATTCGTTCCGGAGGTCCGTTCTTAACCTGAAACTGTTCTTAACCTGAAGCACCTCATTAGCTAATGGGGCTTCCTGCTGCTGCCATGCCGCCGGAGCACAATTTTTGTTCTCATCCTGAAGCAAAGTTATTAATCCGAGGTACTATTTCTGAGTTAGTGGAGTCTGTAACCTGAAGCGTATGTAACCTGAAGCGTATGTAACCCGAGGTACCACTGTAATGTGTAAATGCTCAAAAATATTTTGCCAAGATCTACCACTTTCCTTCCATGAATATTAATGGCCACTATCATAAAAAGGACATTTATTTCTATTGGCTATAATCCAGACACTCAAATCTCATGGAGACTAAGTTGCATGTGTGCAGCTTTTTAGCAACCACTGTTGTTTAAGGAAAGAAACCTGGGCACAGATTAGAAGGAAAGCAAAGGGAAGAGGTTGCAGGACAGAGACTTCCAGAGCTGTCTTTGAATTGTTAATAATAATGATGGTGATAATAATAATTTATATAGCATCTGTCAGGGTGCTGTCAGCAGCTCCCAGCTGGTTACACAGGAAAGTATAAAGAAAAGGAAAAGTTTCAAGTTTCTTACAGTTCTTTTTTCATTTCAAACTTTACAGAGATAGACTATAGAACCCAGCCTCTTGGATGGCATTGTCCCAAGTGAATTTCCACTCCACCCCCCCATCTCTCCCACTTCCTCATCATCTTCATCATCACCTACTCTACGGGTGGCACTAAGTCCCCTCTGCCCAGTCTCTGACAATTAGTTTTCTTTAACAGTGGAAGCAGGTTTTCAGAATGTACACAGCTCTTCTCCAGGCTTTGATTATGAGAGCAAAATTTAAACATCCAATAGTCTAGATAGAAACCACTGGGTAGTCAGGCTAATGGTTACTTGGTTGCAGGTGTTTACTGGCCATTGCTGTTGGCATGGAGATAGTCTAGGTTGAATGGAAATATGCCAGTCTGATGTCACATGTGATGTCACAAAGAGGCTATGCTTTAAGTCTTGGTAAAGCCAAAAGCAGTTAACAGTCAGACTGCATCTCAGCCCTGTCAAGATGGATCTCCATAACAGGTGATGAATAGTTTTATTTGGGGGATATATTAACTTTTACTATTGGGGACAAGTTTTAGATAGGTTTGCCAGTTTGTAACCCATCAAGTTTAGGCCAATAGATATACATTCACAACCCTGTACCCATCAAATAATCAACTTTATGTCTGACTTTGGGATGGATTCATACAACCACATTTCCTTTCTCAAGAACGGTTGGAAGGTATGTAATTTGAATGGCTATTGCTCTCTGCTCCCTGCTGTCAGGGTGCTGTCAGAAGATCCTGGCTGGTTGCCCAGAATAGTATAAAGACAAGGAAAAGTTTCATACATTCCTTTTTTATTTCAAACTTTACAGAGAGAGGCTATAGAACCCAGCCTCTTGGTTAATGGTGTTGTCCTGAGTAAATCTCCACCACCCACTTCCTCATTCACCAACCTCATTATCTCCTCTATGGATGCCACTAAGTGCCCTCTGTCTTAAGCTCTCCTACTTTTAAGACTTGCCAGATTCTGGGAGATGGTGGGTCTGGGATGCTTTCTAGTGACAACATGTCAGCCAGGTGTTGCTCTGGCTCTCCCATGATTTCCCAACTTTTCCCCTCAACTACCTCTAAGCTGCTACCTCCCTCAAATCCCTGTTGTAAATCTATACTATCTTCATTTTCCTCCTCCCTGGAAGGGTCAGGATGGGGAGGCGGTCTCCACCACTTCTCCTTCTCTGCCCAGCCCTTGATATCATCACAACTATAGCATCATAGCTAAATAATAATTTATATAGCATATATAGCTCTCTTGAGTCACTCTTGTGGGGTTGAATGGCACATCGGAGCACTGTGATGGAAGCCAGAGCACACCAAAACGCCGTTTACCTTCCCACCACAGTGGTACCTATTTATCTACTCGCACTGGTGTGCTTTCGAACTGCTAGGTTGGCAGGAGCTGCGAGAGCAATGGGAACTTACTCCGTCAGGGGATTCGAACCGTGCCAACCTTTCGATCAGCAAGCCCAAGAGGCTCAGTGGTTTAGACCAGAGCGCCACCCACATCCCTACTGTAGGTAATGCCAAGTGAAGAATGGACATTGTGAAGCATTGGGAGTTGTAGCTTAACAATACCTGGAAGGTGCTACATTGACTACTGCTGAACTACTGGTATCAATGATAGACCATTTCATAATGATTGTATTTATGCAGTACAACTTTATAGAGTTATAATTCCATTTTTGTTCTGACACTCGCTGGGGAAAATCTATTCACTTCTTTATTTAAATCTCAGATATTAGCCTGAATGTGTGTGTGTGTGTGTGTGTGTGTGTCTGTTCAGTACTAATATGAAATCTGCTTCCAGTGTTGACACAACTTTTTGTAAGACTAAACTTTTCCCATCATGCTTCTTTCTATCATTTCATCTTGCTGCTTGTTATACGGAAAACAAGACTGACAAGTGGTGTCTCATAAATCAGCCAACTTTGTGTACCTGTTCCCCATGCGCTCTGCACCACTGGCAGACAGCTCCAGTCCTACAGAAAATGCGAAATGATTTTGACTTATTTTCAGCTAGGAAAAGCACAGCTAATTTATACTGTGGTGACATGTGTTCCTGAGAAATTACATGACTGCATTCCAGTGGATAGACATAACTTGTCACTTCAGCTGCCGTGCAGACCTAAACTAGAGTGACACGCCAGCTTGACATAAATACTGTATTGTGTTTGACTGATGTGTACCTGTATATCCTTTGCTTAATGAAAAATGGCAAACAGCCACAGCGAAGGTTGTTTAGGGTTCAGTAAGTTTTTAGTAGGAGGGAATTAAAGGTGAGCAGCTTGAACTCTGCACTTAACTTTTGGAACAAGCCAACAGTAGCTATGCATCCAGTTCTATTATATGCTGTTATCCTTGACAAGCATGGCATTGAACCCAGGTTCTTTGGGATAAAACAGGTTTTGACTTTAGATTATGCAAGTGTCCCTCAAGGCTTTTCGCCATTCAGTTACATTGAGTTCTGGGTAGAAATGTTGATGCTAACTTTCACAACATGGAGATGTGAGTGGGCTTGCACGTTCCTATGGCCCTTGTGAATGAAGCCGTCAGGAGTTTCATACTCCCAGCAGGGTCACCCAAGGCAGTAAGTTCAAAGGGGAGGAGCTAGACAAAGAATGATCTAAGAAGTCCTCAACGGCAGAACAGGCAGATGTTAACAAGTGGTATGTTACAATGGCTGTGAAGGCTGCAGCAGATCAGAATATATTGGTCATTGTGATACTCATGCCATCGGAATAGAGTCTTACTGCGAAAACTGTGCATTGGTCAGCGTGCACTGATCTACACACATAAAACAAATTCACGCACAGACATCTTCCAAAAACCCATCCCAGACTCAAACCCCCAATTGTCCCATGGTGATTGGCAAATGGTAACAGGGGCAGGGGCTGTGAAATCTGGAAGCCCCTAGTCATGAACCGGCACATAGGTAGTGGATACAGATTCAGTTGCTCTGACTCAAGGAATGAGGCAGCTGGGGAGCTGTATCCATGACTGAGCAACCCTACTTAAGATCCACTCTGCTCACCCCAAAAGGGGGAGGGGCTAGAAAAGGTGCCCTAAACATAGTCTGCCTTCCTTTACAATCTTACTCAGCTACAAGTGATCGCCAAAGAAGAAGAGAAGATATTGGGGTAGGGAATGTTCTTTCAGTTCAAAGGCCACATTGCCTTCTGGACAACTTTTCAGGTGTCACATGACATGGGTGGGTGGGGACAGAGGCAAAAGTGGGTGGAGCAATGCATGTGGATTTTATTTCTGTACTGTAGACAAGTCAGGAAGTCAGTGATCCAAGCCCTGGAATGTAGCCTTGGAAAATGCCCAACCATGGCAACCCCTGCCCCTAACTTAAATCCAATTGATTTCAATGGGTCTACTTTGGTTAGCACCCATCTGCCTAAGGAGACAATGAAGGAGTGTGTTTCTGGGGATGAAGTTAACTGTTGGGACTACTGGAAGGTTACAGCACCTCCCTTGCTACACTGGCTGCCCTGCTTATCTGTCTGTTTCCATGCACAGTGCAAAGTGCTGGTCTCATTAAGCAAAGGATATAATGTCTAAATATGCATATACATTTATACACTTACACATTAATGTATAAATATACATAGAATCCAGAATTAGGTCTGCTTAAGCAGCTGTTTATAGGGAACACTTCCTTGCAAAATGCTCGTCATCACCTATAAAGCCCTACACAGCCTAGGTCCAAGTTATCTGAAAGATAATATCCCCTCATATGAAGCTGCCTGGGGTTTGAGATCTTCAGGGGAGGGCCTTCCCTCAGACCTGCCACCCTCACGGGCATACATGGTGGGGACAGGACAGGCCTTCTTGGTGGCGGCTCCCAGACTTTGGAACTTCCTCCCCAGAAAAGCTGGACTTGCTCCTACCTTGCAGTCCTTTCACTGGCAGGTCACAATTTTCTTGTTCCAATAAGCTTTTGGGATCGACTGCTTTCAATTAAAGGGATGGTGCTATGCTGATTTTATTGCAGTTATTGGTACATTCTAAATACAGTGGTACCTCGGGTTACATACGCTTCAGGTTACAGACTCCACTAACCCAGAAATATTACCTTGGGTTAAGAACTTTGCTTTCAGGATGAGAACAGAAATCATGCAGTGGCAGCGCAGCAGCAGCAGGAGGCCCCATTAGCTAAAGTGGTGCTTCAGGTTAAGAACAGTTTCAGGTTAAGAATGGACCTCTGGAAGGAATTAAGTACTTAACCTCAGGTACCACTGTAAATTTTATATACGTATATTGTTTTAATTCAATGCTGAATTGCATTTTAATGATTTATTTTTCTATGTTTTTAGCAGTTCTTGTTTTTATCAGTAAGCTACCTTGCGTCCCATCTGCAGAAAAGGTGAATATATAAACATCATCATCATTGCACCCCAGGTATCAAAACTTTGGGAAATGTTGGTATAGCTGCAGTTTTGATGACAGACAGTTGAAAAGTCAACTGTGGCTATTTAATATGTCTCAAGGAGAACTTTATAGCATGATAGCTGCTGTTAACTTCTACACAATAAAATTTAATTGAACATTCACCAAAAGGTTAGGAAGTTAGTCAAACTGTAACTGCTACAATTATCACCCCACCCTGTAGTCATGAACTGAAGGCAAAACAGTTTTTGTGTGCAAGATAAATAGAAGGAGCAAAGGAAGTTTCTAGATGGCTTTCAGGGTTTACACTTTGCTGCTTAGGAAAATATTTCAGTGTTTTCATTTGCAGGATTAAAGTTCCGCAGATTCAGTGTTTATGAATGAAGTTTTTTCAATTGTATTTAATTAGCAGCAGTAATGTAACTGTTGCATTAAGCCAAGGAAGGAACATTTAAAACTTGTTTTGTTTTAACACATAGATTATGGGGATTCAATGTAGGTGAATAGAGATACACAATGTAACAAAAATATTGACTTTGATTATATGTTTACTGACTCTAGATACCTTATGGTGTTGGCATGGGATTTAGGGTTGCCAACTGACTGGATAAGAATAGATTCACCTAGTCTAATTTTCTCCCTTGCAACTCATCTGCAGAGAAAAGCTGATGAGCAAATAAGATGCATATTCATAGCATGTAGATAACTCACTGTAACATATTTACACAAACTGCTGCTAAAGCATAGGAACAGGCATTTTGATAGCAACCTATCCTCATCAAAAAGATGATATGCCTCAATAGAAGAGAGGACAAAAGAGGATATAGATGTGCACAACATTTCCTATGCTAATTTTTATGTTTGCATATTACCCATGTGCCTTTTAGTCTGCTGACCAGGTAGTTCAAGGCTCATGCTCTTTCTCCTGATGGTTATCTTTGGAACTGACAGCCCTTCAAATAAAGGATGGTCCTTTATAAAGTAGGGCAACTCTAGCAGGAATTCACAAGCAGGCCACCAAACCCCCTTGGGAGAACTAGATCTTTTGCCTCTTCTGTGTTTCATGATTGATTTGAGATTATATTTGAAGAACATCTCAATATGTGTGTGTCATGACCCTCTAGATCAGACTCTTCTTCCTCAGGAAATGAAGTTGAAGATTCTGAGTGCAAGGGGGAATTGGCCTCAGGACCAGCACCAGGTATACATATCCAGTCAGAAGCATTTGCACAAGAGGAGCCCAATGTGCCATTATATATATGGCCTGGGGATGTTGTGTTGCCATTCTCCACTCAGAAGGCTTAGTGGAACCATAGTCTCCTCTACTCTTCCTGAGTCATTCATTGCTAAAGCAAGCTGGGCCCATTTAACTGAAGAGGCTTCATTTACCAAACATAGAGTTAGCAATTGGAATAGAGTTACCTCTCCTATTGAAGGCTCAGTTTGAGGATGGCTACAGCTGAAACAACACCAAACCTTTGCGCTTGTGGAGGTGGCTGCCAAAGCCCTGCAGGGAGCTGTCCAGGGTACTTCTGAAGCCTCAGCTCTGTACTTCTGAGGCCCTTTCTCAGAATGAGGGTTGGGGGAAGAAGATAAAAAGGCAAAGTCTGCACTTAGTTATTTTCTTTATAGACAGGTATACAATTACCTCACAGATTAAGGGGTAGACAACAGTTGCTTAAGTCTAAATCTATAACTAATCAGCTTCTCTTTAACAATAGTTGCTATTAGAAACCAGCTTCTTAACTCTGCAATTCTAAAGCAATCAAGGTAAAGTGGGAGACAGTGAGGAAAAGTGAATGAACGTGGTTCGTTGCTGTGCCCCTGCACAAAGAACAAAGTGTCTGTGGTTTCATACAAGCAAACAGATAAAGCATGTTGTTGTTTATCTGGCAACTAATTGACAACTGGAGACCCTAGTGCCACTGCCCCATATCACCTCCTCTGAATAGCCCTGCTATAAATAGTGGGTGGCGCTGTAGTCTAAACCACTGAGCCTCTTGGGCATGCCAATCAGAAGGTTGGCGGTTTGAATCCGCACAATGGGGTGAGCTCCTGACCCAGCTCCTGCCTACCTAGCAGTTTGGAAGCACGCCCATGCAAGTAAAAAAATAGGTGGCAGGAAGGTAAACAGTGTTTCCATGCACTCTGGTTTCCATCACAGTGTTCCATTGTGCCAGAAACGGTTTAGTCCTGCTGGCTGCTTGACCCGGAAAGCTGTTTGTGGACAAACAACAGTTCCCGCCGACTGAAAATGAGATGAGCGCCAGAACCCCATAGTCGCCTTTGACTGGACTTTACCTTTACCTCTTTTTCTTTTTTTCTTCTTTGTTTACCTTTGCTATAAAAACTAGTCATTGACCATGAACTTTGTCCTTTTCCAGGTTCTCCTATGTAAGATAGTCTAGGGTGGGCAGGTCTGCAATGATTGAAGGCATTCTGGAACATTCTGCAGGATCAACAAATGGCTCCATTGTTAACCCTAACATAAACTTGCACAGCAAGAAAGGCTGCAGGGATTTATGCAAAATTCAGTTCTGCTGCTCTGAACTTTATATAAACTAAGCTGTCTGATATAGTGCTCCTGTATGCCACCATCCTAGATCTGATGAGTCTTGATGAGAAAATGTAATACACATTACGTTCCCTGGAAAGTAATATAAAAAGGTAAAGGTAAAGGTACCCCTGCCCGTACGGGCCAGTCTTGACAGACTCTGGGGTTGTGCGCCCATCTCACTTAAGAGGCCAGGGGCCAGCGCTGTCCGAAGACACTTCCGGGTCACGTGGCCAGCGTGACATCGCTGCTCTGGCGAGCCAGAGCCGCACACGGAAACGCCGTTTACCTTCCCGCTGGTAAGCGGTCCCTATTTATCTACTTGCACCCGGAGGTGCTTTCGAACTGCTAGGTTGGCAGGCGCTGGGACCGAGCAGCGGGAGCGCACCCCGCCGCAGGGATTCGAACTGCCGACCTTTCGATCGGCAAGTCCTAGGCGCTGAGGCTTTAACCCACAGCGCCACCTGCGTCCCGGAAAGTAATATAGGGAAAAGTAAATCAAGGTAAAGAAATAAACAAAAACTCCAAAGAGCTTTCAACAATGGAAGTAGCTTAATATAGTGGAACAGTGGATGGTCACATCTCCATTTTTATTTAGAGCAAAGTAGTGACCTAGCAAGCCACCCACAAGCAGACAACTCACCATGAGTGAGTGCAGGCATAAAAAGGCTTCTTTGTTATCTAGGTGGGGGTACAGGGCTGCAAACCAATGCCTGCCTTAACCAAGGTTCTCACACAAAGATGTAGGGGTGGCTAATTTTTTAAAACACACACACACACAAAACCCTTTTTATCTATTTGATTCCCCACCAATTGTCAAAATATGTGGGATCTCGTTTGGCCAGAAAAATATGTTTGGGGGCACATGGATCGCCTTGAGCCAGCATTTAACCACTCCGATTTAGTATCTATTATTCTAAATATTACTAAAGTTGTGTATCAGAGACTGGACTGAGGAGGAATTGTGGGGACTGCCCCTCCTCTTCCTGCACCTTCCCGGAGAAGAGGAGGACAGTATAGATTCAGAACAGTGGTTTGCAGAAGGGCATAGTTCAGAGGCTGCAGAGGGGAGAAGCTGCAAAATATTGGAGCAAATACAGGAACAAGAATCACTAGAAGGGAGACAACTAACATACTCAGTGTCTCTTGAGAGCATTCCACCGCCACACCTTCCAGAACCAGGTGTGCCTTGAGAGTAGTAGAACAGAAAGCTCAGAAAGCAGAAATCACAGATCAGCTGGCACAGGGATGATGTAGAATAGGAGAGACTAAAGGCGTGGGACTTTACTTGGAACAATGCCATTATCTAAGAGAGACCACATTCCTTCGTCTCCCTCTGTGTATATTAAATAAACTACTTGGTAAGAACTCTTCTTGTTTATCTGCTTCTTGGCTGCCACTGTGCAAGGTATAGGATTCCCTGAAGCCTGACACTGTGGCTCTCTTAATGCAACAGCAGTTAGCTCACCTCTTTATTCTGAGCATAGGTTTACCCAGGTGTTGTGGTTAGGCATGCCACAGCATCAGAGTTCCTCCTCTTTGACTAATGTTCAGATTGGAATGTAGTCCTCCTTTGGGATTCTGACTCAAACAAATTCCACATTTGTGTTTCGAGGGGGGGGGATAAACACAGTGGCTAGAAAGTGGGTGGGTGGTGTCACAGTTAGTGAAAATGGGGCCACAAATTTCCTTGGAGGCACCCATCTTTTCCCCAAAACAATACCCCTAGGAGGGATAGGACATCAACACATCTCATTGCTCCCAGGGCATATTTTGTGACATACTCTGTATCTATTCCAAGCAGTCATTATCTATCAAATAAAAAGCAGGCCTTGGGTATTGGATCACCTTGTAAACAGGTGTAATGGCTTTTGTTTTGGGTGCATACATTTAGAATTGCACATGGGTGGTTTTTTTAAAATGTACATACCACTGTATAAATGGGATGGAACAGAATCACAATTGAACAGTTGCACAAGTGCTGTGATTCACCAGTCCCTACTTCTGGTCTTCCCTGTTTATAATACCTCTATGAAAATTACTTCTATCTTGACACATGTTTGCGAATACAAGGAACATTATTGACATTTTGGAACTCTTGCAAACAGACATAAATACCAAAGCAGTCCTGATTTTTATAGATGCGGAGAAGGCCTTCGACAACATCTCTTGGAAATTTATGAAGGGAAATTTAAAAGAAATGGGAGTGGGGCGGGGTTTTGAAAATGGGATTGATGCGATATATTCAGAACAAAAGGCAAAATTGATAGTTAACAATGTGGTAACAGAAGAATTTAAAATTGAAAAAGGAACACGACAAGGCTACCCGATTTCCCCTCTGTTATTTATCTCAGTTTTGGAGGTGCTCTTGAACTTGATCAGAGGGGACCGGTTGGTGCAGGGGATTCAGGTCGGAGCGAAACAATATAAACTCAAAGCTTTTGCAGATGACCTAGTTTTGACACTGCAGGAGCCAGAATCTAGTACGAAAAGAGTATTACAACTGATACATGATTTTGGTCAGGTGGCGGGATTTAAGCTAAATAAACAAAAAACGAAGGTGTTGGGGAAAAATATGACAGACACAGAGTCAGAACGGTTTCAGAGAGAAACAGAATTATCATTGGTGAAAAAGGTAAAGTACCTAGGGGTAAACATAACAGCAAAAAATCTGAGTCTATTTAAGGACAATTATGAAAAATGCTGGTCTGAAATTAAGAAAGACTTGGATAGTTGGGCAAAATTGAAGCTTTCTTTGTTAGGCCGAATTGCTGCTATTAAGATGAATGTATTGCCAAAAATGTTGTTTCTGTTTCAAACGTTGCAAATTGTGGACAAAACGGAGTGTTTCCGGAGGTGGCAGAGAGATATTTCCAAATTTGTCTGGCAGGGCAAAAAGCCCAGAATTAAGTTTAAGATATTAACAGATGCGAAAGAAAGAGGGGGCTTTGCCCTGCCAGACTTAAGGTTGTACTATGAAGCCGCAGCTTTCTGCTGGCTAAAAGACTGGTTACTTCTCGAAGACACTGATGTGTTGGATTTGGAAGGTTATAACAATGCTTCTGGTTGGCATGCATACTTATGGTATGATAAGGTTAAGATCAATAAGGCCTTTAAGAACCATATTGTCAGAAAAGCAGTGTTCAATGTCTGGACAAAATATAAAGACTTATTGGAAAATAAAACTCCAAGGTGGCTTTCACCTTTGGAAGCTAAGGCCAGAAAAACACCCAATATGGAGGCTAAATGGCCAAAGTATTCGGAAATCCTAGAAAAAGATGGAGACAATTGGAAATTGCAGAGTTTGGAGAAAATGAAGGATAAAGTGCGAGACTGGTTACATTACGCTCAGATTAAGGAAGTTTTTAAAAATGATAGAAAGTTAGGGTTCCAGGTGGAGAAATCGAAGTTGGAAACGGAACTGTTAGAACCTAAGACTAAGGTACTTTCAAGAATGTATAACTTGCTGTTGAAATGGAACACGCAAGACGAAATGGTTAAATCGGCTATGATAAAATGGGCACAGGATATTGGGCATAACATTATGTTTGAAGACTGGGAAAGGTTGTGGACCACTGGGTTGAACTTTACTGCATGTAATGCTTTGAAGGAAAATGTAATGAAAATGATATACAGATGGTACATGACCCCAGTTAAACTTGCCAAAATATACCATTTGTCTGATAATAAATGCTGGAAATGTAAAGAAAATGAAGGAACATTCTTTCACCTCTGGTGGACTTGCCCTAAAGTGAAGGCCTTCTGGGAAATGATATATAATGAGTTGGAAAAGGTATTTAAGTATACCTTCACTAAGAAACCAGAGGCCTTCCTTCTGGGTATTGTCGGCCAGAAGGTGCTAAAGAAGGACAGAACATTTTTTATGTATGCAACAACGGCAGCAAGGATACTTATCGCTAAGAACTGGAAAACTCAAGATCTACCCACACTGGAAGAATGGCAGATGTAACTGATGGACTATATGCAACTGGCGGAGATGACTGGCAGAATTCGAGACCTGGGAGAAGAAAGGATTGAAGAAGATTGGAAGAAATTTAAGATTTACCTACAAAAATATTGTGATTTAGTGGAATGTTAAGAAGGATGCTTGGTTATAAATAATTGGCCATCACCAAAATGGATCAGAATTTGATGATAAGAGAGATTAAGAGAAACAAAATTTGTAAGAGAACTTTTATATTGTATTTAAATGAGTGGCTATAAAACCGCAAATAAGATGATAATTTGCTTGAAAAAATTTATCAATGATGTAAGTGAGAGCGGGAAATGTGAGGAAGTCTAAAGATGTTATGAAATCTTGTAAAAACAAAGCAATGTTGTTTATTATTTTTGTATTTCTTTTATTAAAAACTCCAATAAATATTTATAAAAAAGAAAAAGAAAAAGAAAATTACTTCTATCTTATTGTTAACCTTGGCTTCTGGTGTGATAGGTCTCCATCAATAGTAATTCTTGCCTGAGCAGGCTTTCTGTTCCATCTTCTCCCATCTCTATTGGGTCCTAATTGCTCCCTTCCCATTGTCTCAACTTCCTCAATACTTGGACTGGGCATTTGTGACACTGTCACAATCTGCAGGCACAGTAGCATTATTGAAAACTCAAAAGAGCAATACAGATAGTTGCGTGCACAGCAAGAGGGATTTTGGACATGTATTTCCTGAGCAGCAGCCTCTCACATTGCACATCAAATCACTGTTGAAATGTGATTTTTAAAAAGCTGTTTGACATATGGCACAGGGGATCTGCTGTTCCAAGGTTTGGCATGTGGAAGCCTTCAAGCATGCCTCAAGTAGCTCTTGGGATTATGGCTTGTGTGTGCATTACAGCACACATAGGGCTTTGGGTTGGGGTGTACAGCTGTTTCCATCATTGCATCTTTGTGCAACACAGGGCAGTGGGGTGAGTGCTTGAATTCCTACCTGGCCTTATTACAAACACTAAGTCCTTGTCAGGTATAGATACATATGCCAATCCTTCTCAACACTTTTTTCTTTTTTTAAGTACAGAGAAAACTAAGCTTTGCTTCTCTAATAGAGCAATGTGATGCTATCCCACATCAAAATGGATCCTTGTTTAATTGCATTAATGGGCTCCTAATCCGTGCTCTTTTCCTAGAAAAAGAGGTGTTGGAATTCACCATGAACACCTCCCTTGTTGTCTTAGAATGGCAATGACACCCACCTGAGAGGTACCATAGCTGAGTTCCCCCGAGTTCCTGCTCCTAATCAGGATTTAGGAAGGAATATTATGCCATACTGAAGCAGCATCCACCTTTTAAAAGGAAAGAAAATTTATTTTTCAAAAGGTGTGCTATTCACAGTCCATGATTCACAGCATTCAAAAGCTTTTAGGGTACTTACTTTTCTGCAGTGTTATTTCATAACATAACATTCACTTTTCAGGCTACATGCACATTGCCTCTTTTCTAAAGGACGGTGCAAATGGCAACTTCTGTAGTCTCAGAATTGTTATGTTGGTCATTATTAAAACACTCATTCATGCAAGTCTTTCATGTGCACCCTAAAAGCATGGCTGCATGCCATGGCCCATTCACACATATTGTTAAGACCTCAATGGAAATGCTTCATACAAATGGTGCAATACATATAGCCAATGTGACAACAGTGGGGCAGGGTTATTTTTGATTTGCTGTTTTGGCAAACACATTTTAAGTACATGCGGTACCATTTCCCCTCATTCATCCTCTTCAGTCTTCCTTCTCCCATGTTGTTGATTCCCCCCCTCCACACACACACAGTCTGTTTGTGGATTGCAAACTCCTTGGGGACAAGGACCTATCTATTTTTGTCTATGGAACCTTTTGCAGCAGAGGCATGTCTGCTGATAGTTCTGTCATGATGATGGTGACGGTGCAATGAAATGTCAATTGGTGCTGTCTTTCTGTGAGATTTTACAAGAGAAACAACCAATTTCGAATCTGGACAGCATGAACGCTATGCCGTTTTAAATCTCAACACTTGCCCTAAGAAAACAGTCCCTGCATTTCAGCCAATCCTGGTCTTATTCAGATTAGATGCATCTAGTAGCCTATCCACACCCCTATTTGCCCTGCTGCTTTCCCCCAGGGAAACCTGCAGTTTAGCTCTGAATCAGAACAAATGACACTTGGGTTTTCCGCAGATTGATGTTTGTTCCGATTTGATGCTAAAGAGCGGGTTTTCTGGGTGAAAGCAGCTGGGCAAAGGCAAGACCACGTGGACCCATGCGTAAAAAGCATGGGATAGGTAGAAAACCACTCAGATCTGTGCTGTGGGTGAGTCCTAATGAACCTAAATTACTCTCACACTGTGCTTTTTTCTGGGGTTACGCAGGGATTTCTGGGGATACCCCTAAACATTT
Source organism: Podarcis melisellensis (assembly GCF_964234715.1). NCBI lineage: Eukaryota > Metazoa > Chordata > Lepidosauria > Squamata > Lacertidae > Podarcis > Podarcis melisellensis. The sequence continues at coordinate 70,491,077 of NC_138539.1, forward strand.
TGTGAATCTAAGTTTGGCCTCATATTTCAATATGAGTGGGAAAATGAGAGTAGCCCTAAACATTTTTATTTTTTAGGGGGGGAAACACTGCTCACACTCATTAACCTCTATGGGTCTACTCTGAGTAAGGCTAGCATTGGATACCACCCCTTAATTCAGAATCACAGAATCATAGACTTGAAGGCACCATGAGGGTCAATTAGTCCAACGCCTTGCAACGCAGGAATCTTTCACCCAACGTGGGGCTCAAACCCACAACCCTGAGATTCAGAGTCTCATGCTCTACCAACTGAGCTATCCCTCAGCTTCTCTCTTTAAGGTAGGTACTGAAATGGAGGAAGTCACTTGTGTGGCCATTCCAAGGTTATACAGATAAATATCCACATGAGCACGGACCCATGTCAAAACCATAAGGATTACTCATCCTATGCCATCTTTGCGAGGAAAATCAGATTACAGGCTTCAGCATGAGCTGATGAGACAGCTTGCTTGTGAGCATAGTGTCAGACAGTTAGCAGTTTCTTCCTCTTTGGCAAATTATTAAAATGGCCTGTCCTTATCGTCTGCTGTTGCCTGGAGTCAGGAAACAGGAGGGAGGCAAACTCTTCTCACTGGAGTAAGGAACCTCGGCTGCGCAAGTTGCTGAAAACTCAATTAAGGATACATTTGTTGCCATCTTCTTTGGCAGTGGCTCAGAGAACCCTTCCCAGATTGGATTTATCTTTGTCTGCAGAGATTGCCTTTGATAGCTGGTATCACTCTGTTAACACTCGGCTCTCAGGATTGACTCCAGCTTTGATGCCGAGAGCGGGGGAAATAGCCCCTTCCCTGCGATCTGATTCAATCTTTGGAAATGGAGCCTCCTGCAATGATTTTGGGATGGGCCACCCATTGGGAAAGTCAAATGGCCACATTCTCTCTTCCTGAAAACCTGAAAACATTTCGGTAGGATTTATTTGGAGGATGGAAATATTATGCTTTTTAAAATAGGGACCTTTAAACTGGCCAACAGGCTGAACTGCCATAAGTCAAGTTGGTGTACATGCTGCTTTTGAAAGTTGCTGGTGGGGGAAGCAAAATCGAAGAACTTGCACAAATTGGTTTGCAATTTAAAATGTGGAGAAGTTTCTTTTTCTGGCGTAGGAAGGAGGATAAAGTAATGACTACCCCCTCAATCCTATTCACAGAAGCATATTCCTGAGATCAAACCCTTCACAGTATTCCATCACCAGCAATGATTCCCTGGGTGGTTCACAAACAAGATAACCTTAAACATACAATACAGAATAATTAAAATCTACAATAAGCAATCACAAAGAGAGAGGGAGCTGGGAAATTTCCTTATAATAGAGAGAACATAAACAGTTGGCAGCTTTGATTAAAGCCACAATAAGGCACAATGAAATTAGCTTAAAATGCATTTTAAAAAAAGTTGGGTAAATTTAAAAAAAAAAAAGGTTTTTCACCTGGTAGTAAAAAGACCACAGAGAAGCATGGCAAAGGTTTTCACCTTGGTAGCCACTAGCCTCACTTCATTTCTAATGATTTTTAATTACACTTATACCTCTCTTCTGAAGACCTTGAAGCATCGTCCCCCCCCCATCCCCGCCATGAATTTTGTACTCACCAACCTCATGGGATTACTTTAGGCTTAGGGACTTGCCTAGTGTCACCCAGTGAGCTTTGAGGCTAAGTAGGGATTAGCGTTGTGGTCTAAACCACTGAGCCTCTTGGGCTTGCCAATCAGAAGTTCGGCGGTTCGAATCCCCGTGATAGGCTGAGCTCCCATTGCTCGGTACCTGCTCCTGCCAACATAGCAGTTCGAAAGCATGCCAAAAATTGCAAGTAGATAAATAGGTACCACTCTGGTGGGAAGGTAAATGACATTTTTGTGCGCTGCTCTGGTTTCGCAAGAAGCGGCTTAGTCATGCTAGCCACATGACCCAGAAAAACTCTCTGCGGACAAACTTTAGCTCCCTCAGCCAGCAAAGTGAGATGAGAGCTGCAACCCCAGAGTCGTTTGTGACTGGACTTATCTGTCAGGGGTCCTTTACCCCCTTTTTAGGGATTTGAACTTGAGTCTCTCAAGCCCAGTGGTCTAGCCATTACACCACAACTTGGTGGTGGCACCCAGAGCAGGGCCTCCTCAAAATGACTTTAGGGCTTCGGCAGGTACGTGCTGGAGGAGGCACTGACGGTTCTCTAGGTTTGAAACACCACTTCAGACTGAGCCTGGAAATGGGCTGGGTACCAATTCAGCCAGTAAAGTACTGATATAATATGATCAAAATGACAGTTCCAGTTCCAATGACAGTTTCTCAACCATTTTTAAAGACAGCCTCAGGAATAATGGACTGAAATAGCATATTATCATCATTTGTATATGTGCCCCGCTTTTCCATCCCCAAAGAGGTACAAACCAGCTCAAAACTTCATACAAAAACAAGCAACTCTAGGAGGAAGAGCTTGAGCTCTGTTGGAGCAGATAGTTTGCCTGCAGTAGGTCCCTGGTTAAATCCATCTCCAGGAAGGGCCGAGGAAAGCATCCTTGACTGAAATTCTGGAGAGCCATTGCTAGCCAGGGTAAATGATACTAAGCTAGGTGGACAAATGGTGTAATTTGGTATAAGGCAGCTTCCCAGGTTCTTTGTTATCAGTTGGCAACAAAACAATATTAAAAATCTTGCATTATTTTGGCATGTTGTGCACTGAAAGAAAACTATATGAAAATGATGTACCAACCAGTGGTATTTGACTCCTAGTAAGTTAGCAAAAATGTGTAAGACAAGTACAAATACCTGCTGGAAATGTAAAAAAAAGAAGAAGGTACCTTTTACCATATGTGGTGGTCATGTAAGGTAATAGAAGCATTTTGGAAAATGATATATAATGAAATGAATTTTTTTTTATAATAACCTTTATTTTAAAACAAAACCCAGAAGCATTTTTATTAGGAATTGTAGGTACCAATATCCCAAAGGAGCAGAAAATACTTTTTATGTGTGCGACAACAGCCGAGCAGAAGCTACTAGCCCAGAGATGGAAACAAGATACGGTCCCTACCAGAGAGGAATGGCAAACCAAGCTGATGGGCTATGCCAAAATGGCAAAACTGACCGGAAAGCTCAAGAACCAAGAAGACAAGAACTTCAATAAAGAATGGGGGGAAATTATAATTTATTTAGGAGATCACTGTAAGCAGATGAAAACATTAGCAGGATTGTAATAACACTTGTAGCAAATATAATGGACAATATGGAAAGATATAAAATATGGACTATGAAATAATATGCAGTTGAAAAGGTTGACAATAGGACCCATGGAGGGGAAGATGGAAAGTCTGGAGATTCAGAAATATCTCTAAATACACTTGTAAAATCAAATAAGGGACGCGGGTGGCGCTGTGGGTAAAAGCTCAGTGCCTAGGACTTGCCGATCGTATGGTCGGCAGTTTGAATCCCCATGGCAGGGTGAGCTCCCGTCGTTCGGTCCCAGCTCCTGCCCACCTAGAAGTTCGAAAGCACCCCTAAGTGCAAGTAGATAAATAGGTACCGCTTTATAGCGGGAAGGTAAACGGCGTTTCCGTGTGATGCGCTGGTGCTGGCTCGCCAGAGCAGCTTCATCACGCTGGCCATGTGACCCGGAAGTGTCTTCGGACAGCGCTGGCTCCCGGCCTCTTAAGTGAGATGAGCGCACAACCCTAGAGTCGGACACGACTGGCACGTACGGGCAGGGGTACCTTTACCTTTACCTTTTAAAATCAAATAAAAAAAATTTAAATAAATAAATAAATCTAGCATTAAAAACTGTTACAGTGAGCCTATAAATAAGTTATCAATTTAGTACAGTGGTACCTTGGTTTACGAACTCAATCCGTTCTGGAAGTCCGTTCTTAAACCAAAGCATTCTTAAACCAAGGTGTGCTTTCCCATAGCAGCTGGGGACCCAATTTACAAATGGAACACACTCAACCGGAAGCGGAGCATGTTCTGCTTCCAAGGCAAAGTTCACAAACCAAAACACTTACTTCTGGGTTTGCAGCATTCTTAATTCAAATTGTTCATAAACTAAGCTGTTCTTAAACCAAGATACCGTTGTCCTTAAAAAAAAACACCTATTCAGTTCAAACAAGGGGATAATAATATGCTACCCATATTTTAGCCAAAAATACACACACTGCACCTGTGTTCCAGTAACCATGCTGGTGTAATGTTGAAGAGGACAAATCTACCCAAGAGCTAGCAGAAACCAAGAGAAGAACTAGGTATTAATTGACACAATCCATTCATCCAATGATAGTAACTTGCCACAAGTTAATACAAAGGAAAAGAGGTAGGTGGGGAATCAGCCAACCTATTTGACTTTATAATCATAAAACTTTGTAGCCCAGCCTGGAGCGCGCTCACAAGATACTAGTAACATATTTCATCCAGTTGGGGGGGGGGATCCACCCTTAGACATCCAGGAATCTACCGAGAAATTCTCAAAAGCCCAGCTTGACAATTTGAGAGCTCTGTTCTAATAATTGGCTCAAACTAATCTGTCTTTGGAATTATTTTCTTGTTGCTATCTCTTGCAATGGTTGGACAGCTGCCGATGTGCTATCATGCTGTGGAGAACATCATAGCACATTGGAATATGTTGTTTTTCTTCCAAGAAAATCCTTTAACTTCCTGCTGTGCATTACAATTTGCTGATGGTGTTTCGGCTAAAAGAGGCATTCTTGTACAGATGTGGGATGATAGGTGATTTAATACCTTTTTGGTCACCCTGCCCTCCAATGTTGCTGTCCTCAAGAAATATATTACCTACTGTTCAGAGTACGTGGAACTGGGAAGTGGAAACTTCCAGCTGCGAGGAAATGCTATTTCTGCAACATTTCACTACCTGTCTTTCTCTCCATTAATCTAACACTAAATACTGAAAGATGTGGCCCTTCTTGGCCTTCGGTGAACAAACCGAATTGAATTACTTTACTCTTTTCCAGAAAAATAGACTTTGGACATTGCTTCTGAATATACAGGGAGTTGGAAGTGAGACATTTTCTTTTGCTTTTCTTTTTCAGAAGAAAGCTGTTGTGTTTGAAAAGAGACTATGTCTTATCCAGCACAAGTTAATTACCTCTAAGTCCCATTCCAGCCAAATATTAAACTAGGCAACCATCACTGATTTCCTTGAGAGACACTTCTGGGTAAGTATGAATATAAAATTCAGCTTTTTCGCTTGCTCTGATTCATGCTTATATGGAAGTACGGTAAGTCTCACTAATTTTAATTTAATTTAAGGCTGTATTCACATTGCACTTTATTCAGTTTCCCGATGATTCCCTAATAGTTAATTTCTGCATTATATTTGAGCTTTTCCACCATGTAAAAGCCACTTCCAGAAAACTAATGGAATATACTGTATTTTTCACTCCATAAGACGCACTTTTTACTTCCTAAACAGTAAAGGTAAATATCTTTGCATCTTATGGAGCAAATGGTGGTCCCTGGAGCCGAATTGCCCAGGGGCAAAAAGCAGATAATGCAATTTATTTCAAAAAGGGGGGGAGGGAAGTGGGTGTTGAAACAAAGCCGATAATTGGCAAGAGATCAGGAAGGGAGATAAGGGACACTAGCAATAAAGGAGGCTGCCTGGGAGGTGGGGGGGAGGTAAAGACAGCAAACTTGCAAGGAAAGGAAACAGGAACACTAAAGTAATGAGGAGAGAAATTAGAAAAAAAAGGAGGAGCAAAAAACAGCTCCAGTTAAGGAAAAGACACTAAGGCAAACAAGAGGGAAAGGAGTGTTGAAAGTAAGCAGCTGATTGGCAAGTGAACAGGGAGGGAGATGAAGAACGCTAGAGATAAAGGAGGATGTCAGGGAAGGAAGAGGTAAAAGCCCATGGATCCTCAGGATTTTTACATTGGGTCACCGCAAATTTACCATCAGATCACACAGCATGTCCAGGGCTACAGCCTGCACACAGAAAAAAATCATTCACTGTTTCATGGAGCCGAAATGGCGCGCAAAAGTGGTTACAAAGCAAAAATCCACATGGATTCTCAGGATTCTGGCATTGAGCTGCCCAAAACTAACCGTCAAATCACATATCTTTGGCCACAGCATGAAACACAAAAATCATACATCTACTGTTTCATTCAGAATATATTTTTATTCTTGTTTTCCTCCTATAAAAACTTTGGCGGTGGAAACGGAAGGCTTTTGATCATTGGCCAAGAAATCAGCCCTCGACTACTTCACCTGCGGAAAAAGATTTTTCAGAAAAGATATCTAAGCCACGGGGTCACAATTTAAACAAAAATTGGCCGTTTTCAACTTGGTTCAAAAATGGTGCCAAACTGTTGCAATCTCTCCCATGAAAGGTTTGGCAGTGGAAACGGAGGTTTTTATGAAAAAAAAATCCCTAAGCTGCGCGGTCACAATTTCATCAAAAAACGGCCGTTTTCCACTTGGCTCAAAAATGGTGCCAAGCAAACTCTCCTCTGAAAGGTTTGGCGGTGAAAACGGAAGCATTTTGATCAAAGGCCAAGGAATCAGCCCTCGACAATTTCACCTGCAGAAAAAGATTTTTCAGAAAAGGCCTCTAAGCCGCGCGGTCACAATTTCATCAAAAATCGGCTGTTTGCCAATTTGCTCAGAAATGATGCCAAACTGTTGCAAACTCTCCCCTGAAAGGTTTGGCGGTGCAGATGGAAGGCTTTTGATCATAGGCCAAGAAATCAGCACTCGACTACTTCACCTGCGGAAAAATATTTTTCTGAAAAATTTTGTAAGCCGTGCGGTCACGATTTCATCAAAAATCGGCCATTTTCCACTTTGCTCAAAAATGGTGCCAAACTGTTGCAAACTCTCCCATGAAAGGTTTGGCAGTGGAAACGGAAGGATTTTTATGAAAAAATCCCTAAGCCGTGCGGTCACAATTTCATCAAAAATCGGCCGTTTTCCACTATGCTCAAAAATGATGCCAAACTGTTGCAAATTCTCCCCTGAAAGGTTTGGCGGTGTAGATGGAAGGCGTTTGATCATAGGCCAAGAAATCAGCCCTCGGCTACTTCACCGGCGGAAAAAGATTTTTCTGAAAAAATCCGTAAGCCGCGCGGTCACAATTTCACCAAAAATCGGCCATTATCCACTTTGCTCAAAAATGGTGCCCAACTGTTGCAAACTCTCCCCTGAAAGGATTGGCGGTGGAAACGGAAGGTTTTTGATCATAGGCCAAGAAATCAGCCCTCGACTACTTCACCTGCGGAAAAAGATTATTCTGAAAAAATCCCTAAGCCGCGCGGTCACAATTTCATCAAATATCGGCCGTTTTCCACTTTGCTCAAAAATGGTGCCAAACTGTTGCAAACTCTCCCATGAAAGGTTTGGCAGTGAAAGGGAAGGATTTTTATGGAAAAAAAACCTAAGCCGCACGGTCACAATTTCATCAAAAATCGGCCGTTTTCCACTTTGCTCAAAAATGATGCCAAACTGTTGCAAACTCTCCCCTGAAAGGTTTGGCGGTGTAGATGGAAGGCTTTTGATCATAGGCCAAGAAATCAGCCGTCGGCTACTTCACCTGCGGAAAAAAAAAATCTGAAAAAATCTCTAAGCCGCGCGGTCACAATTTCATCAAAAATCGGCCGTTTTCCACTTTGCTCAAAAATGTGGCAAACTGTTGCAAACTCACCCCTGAAAGGATTGGCGGTGAAAACGGAAGACTTTTGATCATAGGTCATGAAATCAGCCCTCGACTACTTTACGTGCAGAAAAAGCTTATTGTGAAAAAAATCCTAAACCGCACGGTCACAATTTCATCAAAAATCGGCCGTTTTCCACTTTGCTCAAAAATGGTGCCAATCTGTTGCAAACTCTCCCCTGAAAGGTTTGGCGGTGGAAACGGAATGTTTTTTATGAAAAAAAATCCCTAAGCCACGTGCTCACAATTTCATCAAAAATTGGCCGTTTTCCACTTTGCTCAAAAATGGTGCCAAACTGTTGCAAACTCTCCACTGAAAGGATTGGCGGTGGAAACGGAAGGATTTTGATCACACGCCAAGAAATCAGCGCTCGGCTACTTCACCTGCGGAAAAAGATTTTACTGAAAAAATCGCTAAGCCGTGCGGTCACAATTTCATCAAAAATCGGCCGTTTTCCACTTTGCTCAAAAATGGTGCCAAACGGTTGCAAACTCTCGCATGAAAGGTTTGGCAGTGGAAACGGAAGGCTTTTGATCATAGGCAAAGAAATCAGCCCTTGACTACTTCACCTGCGGAAAAAGCTTATTGTGAAAAAAATCCTAAGCCACGCGGTCACAATTTCATCAAAAATCGGCCGTTTTCCACTTTGCTAAAAATGGTGCCAAACTTTGGCAAACTCTCCCATGAAAGCTTTGGCGGTGGAAACGGAAGGATTTTTATGGGGGGGGAACTCTAAGCTGCGCGGTCACAATTTCATCAAAAATCGGCCGTTTTCCACTTTGCTCAAAAATGTGCCAAACTGTTGCAAACTCTCCACTGAAGGGATTGGCAGTGAAAACGGAAGGCTTTTGATCATAGGCCAAGAAATCAGCCCTCGACTACTTCACTTGCGGAAAATCTTATTGTGAAAAAAATCCTAAGCCGCGCGGTCACGATTTCGTCAAAAATCGGCCATTTATCACTTTGCTCAAAAATGGTGCCAAACTGTTGCAAACTCTCCCCTGAAAGGTTTGGCGGTGGAAACGGAATGTTTTTTATGAAAAAAATCCCTAAGCCGCGCGGTCACAATTTCATCAAAAATCGGCCGTTTTCCACTTTGCTCAAAAATGATGCCAAACTGTTGCAAAATCTCCCCTGAAAGGTTTGGCATTGTAGATGGAAGGCGTTTGATCATAGGCCAAGAAATCAGCCCTTGGCTACTTCACCTGCGGAAAAAGATTTTTCTGAAAAAATCCCTAAGCCGCGCGGTCACATTTTCATCAAAAATCGGCCGTTTTCCACTTTGCTCAAAAATGGTGCCAAACTGTTGCAAACTCTCCCATGAAAGGATTGGCAGTGGAAACGGAAGGCTTTTGATCATAGGCAAAGAAATCAGCCCTCGGCTACTTCACCTGCGGAAAAAAAAATTCTGAAAAAATCCCTAAGCCGCGCAGTCAAAATTTCATCAAAAATCGGCCGTTTTCCACTTTCCTCAAAAATGATGCCAAACTGTTGGCATCATTTGCTGATGGTGTTTCGGCTAAAAGAGGCATTCTTGTACAGATGTGGGATGATAGGTGATTTAATACCTTTTTGGTCACCCTGCCCTCCAATGTTGCTGTCCTCAAGAAATATATTACCTACTGTTCAGAGTACGTGGAACTGGGAAGTGGAAACTTCCAGCTGCGAGGAAATGCTATTTCTGCAACATTTCACTACCTGTCTTTCTCTCCATTAATCTAACACTAAATACTGAAAGATGTGGCCCTTCTTGGCCTTCGGTGAACAAACCGAATTGAATTACTTTACTCTTTTCCAGAAAAATAGACTTTGGACATTGCTTCTGAATATACAGGGAGTTGGAAGTGAGACATTTTCTTTTGCTTTTCTTTTTCAGAAGAAAGCTGTTGTGTTTGAAAAGAGACTATGTCTTATCCAGCACAAGTTAATTACCTCTAAGTCCCATTCCAGCCAAATATTAAACTAGGCAACCATCACTGATTTCCTTGAGAGACACTTCTGGGTAAGTATGAATATAAAATTCAGCTTTTTCGCTTGCTCTGATTCATGCTTATATGGAAGTACGGTAAGTCTCACTAATTTTAATTTAATTTAAGGCTGTATTCACATTGCACTTTATTCAGTTTCCCGATGATTCCCTAATAGTTAATTTCTGCATTATATTTGAGCTTTTCCACCATGTAAAAGCCACTTCCAGAAAACTAATGGAATATACTGTATTTTTCACTCCATAAGACGCACTTTTTACTTCCTAAACAGTAAAGGTAAATATCTTTGCATCTTATGGAGCAAATGGTGGTCCCTGGAGCCGAATTGCCCAGGGGCAAAAAGCAGATAATGCAATTTATTTCAAAAAGGGGGGGAGGGAAGTGGGTGTTGAAACAAAGCCGATAATTGGCAAGAGATCAGGAAGGGAGATAAGGGACACTAGCAATAAAGGAGGCTGCCTGGGAGGTGGGGGGGAGGTAAAGACAGCAAACTTGCAAGGAAAGGAAACAGGAACACTAAAGTAATGAGGAGAGAAATTAGAAAAAAAAGGAGGAGCAAAAAACAGCTCCAGTTAAGGAAAAGACACTAAGGCAAACAAGAGGGAAAGGAGTGTTGAAAGTAAGCAGCTGATTGGCAAGTGAACAGGGAGGGAGATGAAGAACGCTAGAGATAAAGGAGGATGTCAGGGAAGGAAGAGGTAAAAGCCCATGGATCCTCAGGATTTTTACATTGGGTCACCGCAAATTTACCATCAGATCACACAGCATGTCCAGGGCTACAGCCTGCACACAGAAAAAAATCATTCACTGTTTCATGGAGCCGAAATGGCGCGCAAAAGTGGTTACAAAGCAAAAATCCACATGGATTCTCAGGATTCTGGCATTGAGCTGCCCAAAACTAACCGTCAAATCACATATCTTTGGCCACAGCATGAAACACAAAAATCATACATCTACTGTTTCATTCAGAATATATTTTTATTCTTGTTTTCCTCCTATAAAAACTTTGGCGGTGGAAACGGAAGGCTTTTGATCATTGGCCAAGAAATCAGCCCTCGACTACTTCACCTGCGGAAAAAGATTTTTCAGAAAAGATATCTAAGCCACGGGGTCACAATTTAAACAAAAATTGGCCGTTTTCAACTTGGTTCAAAAATGGTGCCAAACTGTTGCAATCTCTCCCATGAAAGGTTTGGCAGTGGAAACGGAGGTTTTTATGAAAAAAAAATCCCTAAGCTGCGCGGTCACAATTTCATCAAAAAACGGCCGTTTTCCACTTGGCTCAAAAATGGTGCCAAGCAAACTCTCCTCTGAAAGGTTTGGCGGTGAAAACGGAAGCATTTTGATCAAAGGCCAAGGAATCAGCCCTCGACAATTTCACCTGCAGAAAAAGATTTTTCAGAAAAGGCCTCTAAGCCGCGCGGTCACAATTTCATCAAAAATCGGCTGTTTGCCAATTTGCTCAGAAATGATGCCAAACTGTTGCAAACTCTCCCCTGAAAGGTTTGGCGGTGCAGATGGAAGGCTTTTGATCATAGGCCAAGAAATCAGCACTCGACTACTTCACCTGCGGAAAAATATTTTTCTGAAAAATTTTGTAAGCCGTGCGGTCACGATTTCATCAAAAATCGGCCATTTTCCACTTTGCTCAAAAATGGTGCCAAACTGTTGCAAACTCTCCCATGAAAGGTTTGGCAGTGGAAACGGAAGGATTTTTATGAAAAAATCCCTAAGCCGTGCGGTCACAATTTCATCAAAAATCGGCCGTTTTCCACTATGCTCAAAAATGATGCCAAACTGTTGCAAATTCTCCCCTGAAAGGTTTGGCGGTGTAGATGGAAGGCGTTTGATCATAGGCCAAGAAATCAGCCCTCGGCTACTTCACCGGCGGAAAAAGATTTTTCTGAAAAAATCCGTAAGCCGCGCGGTCACAATTTCACCAAAAATCGGCCATTATCCACTTTGCTCAAAAATGGTGCCCAACTGTTGCAAACTCTCCCCTGAAAGGATTGGCGGTGGAAACGGAAGGTTTTTGATCATAGGCCAAGAAATCAGCCCTCGACTACTTCACCTGCGGAAAAAGATTATTCTGAAAAAATCCCTAAGCCGCGCGGTCACAATTTCATCAAATATCGGCCGTTTTCCACTTTGCTCAAAAATGGTGCCAAACTGTTGCAAACTCTCCCATGAAAGGTTTGGCAGTGAAAGGGAAGGATTTTTATGGAAAAAAAACCTAAGCCGCACGGTCACAATTTCATCAAAAATCGGCCGTTTTCCACTTTGCTCAAAAATGATGCCAAACTGTTGCAAACTCTCCCCTGAAAGGTTTGGCGGTGTAGATGGAAGGCTTTTGATCATAGGCCAAGAAATCAGCCGTCGGCTACTTCACCTGCGGAAAAAAAAAATCTGAAAAAATCTCTAAGCCGCGCGGTCACAATTTCATCAAAAATCGGCCGTTTTCCACTTTGCTCAAAAATGTGGCAAACTGTTGCAAACTCACCCCTGAAAGGATTGGCGGTGAAAACGGAAGACTTTTGATCATAGGTCATGAAATCAGCCCTCGACTACTTTACGTGCAGAAAAAGCTTATTGTGAAAAAAATCCTAAACCGCACGGTCACAATTTCATCAAAAATCGGCCGTTTTCCACTTTGCTCAAAAATGGTGCCAATCTGTTGCAAACTCTCCCCTGAAAGGTTTGGCGGTGGAAACGGAATGTTTTTTATGAAAAAAAATCCCTAAGCCACGTGCTCACAATTTCATCAAAAATTGGCCGTTTTCCACTTTGCTCAAAAATGGTGCCAAACTGTTGCAAACTCTCCACTGAAAGGATTGGCGGTGGAAACGGAAGGATTTTGATCACACGCCAAGAAATCAGCGCTCGGCTACTTCACCTGCGGAAAAAGATTTTACTGAAAAAATCGCTAAGCCGTGCGGTCACAATTTCATCAAAAATCGGCCGTTTTCCACTTTGCTCAAAAATGGTGCCAAACGGTTGCAAACTCTCGCATGAAAGGTTTGGCAGTGGAAACGGAAGGCTTTTGATCATAGGCAAAGAAATCAGCCCTTGACTACTTCACCTGCGGAAAAAGCTTATTGTGAAAAAAATCCTAAGCCACGCGGTCACAATTTCATCAAAAATCGGCCGTTTTCCACTTTGCTAAAAATGGTGCCAAACTTTGGCAAACTCTCCCATGAAAGCTTTGGCGGTGGAAACGGAAGGATTTTTATGGGGGGGGAACTCTAAGCTGCGCGGTCACAATTTCATCAAAAATCGGCCGTTTTCCACTTTGCTCAAAAATGTGCCAAACTGTTGCAAACTCTCCACTGAAGGGATTGGCAGTGAAAACGGAAGGCTTTTGATCATAGGCCAAGAAATCAGCCCTCGACTACTTCACTTGCGGAAAATCTTATTGTGAAAAAAATCCTAAGCCGCGCGGTCACGATTTCGTCAAAAATCGGCCATTTATCACTTTGCTCAAAAATGGTGCCAAACTGTTGCAAACTCTCCCCTGAAAGGTTTGGCGGTGGAAACGGAATGTTTTTTATGAAAAAAATCCCTAAGCCGCGCGGTCACAATTTCATCAAAAATCGGCCGTTTTCCACTTTGCTCAAAAATGATGCCAAACTGTTGCAAAATCTCCCCTGAAAGGTTTGGCATTGTAGATGGAAGGCGTTTGATCATAGGCCAAGAAATCAGCCCTTGGCTACTTCACCTGCGGAAAAAGATTTTTCTGAAAAAATCCCTAAGCCGCGCGGTCACATTTTCATCAAAAATCGGCCGTTTTCCACTTTGCTCAAAAATGGTGCCAAACTGTTGCAAACTCTCCCATGAAAGGATTGGCAGTGGAAACGGAAGGCTTTTGATCATAGGCAAAGAAATCAGCCCTCGGCTACTTCACCTGCGGAAAAAAAAATTCTGAAAAAATCCCTAAGCCGCGCAGTCAAAATTTCATCAAAAATCGGCCGTTTTCCACTTTCCTCAAAAATGATGCCAAACTGTTGCAAACTCTCCCATGAAAGGTTTGGCAGTGGAAACGGAAGGATTTTTATGAAAAAAAAACCCTAAGCCGCGAGGTAACAGTTTCATAAAAAATTGGCCGTTTTCCACTTTGCTCAATAATGATGCCAAACTGTTGCAAACTCTCCCCTGAAAGGTTTGGCGGTGTAGATGGAAGGCTTTTGATCATAGGCCAAGAAATCAGCCCTCGGCTACTTCACCTGCGGAAAAAAAATTTCTGAAAAAATCCCTAAGCCGCGCGGTCACAATTTCATAAAAAATCGGCTGTTTTCCACTTTGCTCAAAAATGGTGCCAAACTTTGGCAAACTCTCCCATGAATGCTTTGGCGGTGGAAACGGAAGGATTTTTATGGGGGAAAAACTCTAAGGTGCGCGGTCACAATTTCATCAAAAATCGGCCGTTTTCCACTTTGCTCAAAAATGGTGCCAAACTGTTGCAAACTCTCCTCTGAAAGGTTTGGCGGTGGAAATGGAAGGCTTTTGATCACAGGCCAAGAAATCAGCCCTCGGCTACTTCACCTGCGGAAAAAAAAATTCTGAAAAAATCCCTAAGCCGCGCGGTCACAATTTCATAAAAAATCGTCCGTTTTCCACTTTGCTAAAAATGGTGCCAAACTTTGGCAAACTCTCCCCTGAAAGGTTTGGCGGTGGAAACGGAATGTTTTTTATGAAAAAAAAACCCTAAGCCGCGCGGTCACAATTTCATCAAAAATCGGCCGTTTTCCACTTTGCTCAAAAATGATGCCAAACTGTTGCAAAATCTCCCCTGAAAGGTTTGGCATTGTAGATGGAAGGCGTTTGATCATAGGCCAAGAAATCAGCCCTTGGCTACTTCACCTGCGGAAAAAGATTTTTCTGAAAAAATCCCTAAGCCGCGCGGTCACATTTTCAGCAAAAATCGGCCGTTTTCCACTTTGCTCAAAAATGGTGCCAAACTGTTGCAAACTCTCGCATGAAAGGATTGGCAGTGGAAACGGAAGGCTTTTGATCATAGGCAAAGAAATCAGCCCTCGGCTACTTCACCTGCGGAAAAAAAATTCCTGAAAAAATCCCGAAGCCGCGCAGTCAAAATTTCATCAAAAATCGGCCGTTTTCCACTTTCCTCAAAAATGATGCCAAACTGTTGCAAACTCTCCCATGAAAGGTTTGGCAGTGGAAACGGAAGGATTTTTATGGGGAAAAAACCCTAAGCCGCGAGGTAACAATTTCATAAAAAATTGGCCGTTTTCCACTTTGCTCAATAATGATGCCAAACTGTTGCAAACTCTCCCCTGAACGGTTTGGCGGTGTAGATGGAAGGCTTTTGATCATAGGCCAAGAAATCAGCCCTCGGCTACTTCACCTGCGGAAAAAAAAATTCTGAAAAAATCCCTAAGCCGCGCGGTCACAATTTCATAAAAAATCGGCCGTTTTCCACTTTGCTCAAAAATGGTGCCAAACTTTGGCAAACTCTCCCATGAAAGCTTTGGCGGTGGAAACGGAAGGATTTTTATGGGGGGAAAACTCTAAGCTGCGCGGTCACAATTTCATCAAAAATCGGCCGTTTTCCACTTTGCTCAAAAATGGTGCCAAACTGTTGCAAACTCTCCTCTGAAAGGTTTGGCGGTGGAAACGGAAGGCTTTTGATCACAGGCCAAGAAATCAGCCCTCGGCTACTTCACCTGCGGAAAAAAAATTTCTGAAAAAATCCCTAAGCTGCGCGGTCACAATTTCATAAAAAATCGTCCATTTTCCACTTTGCTCAAAAATGGTGCGAAACTGTTGAAAATTCTCCCATGAAAGGTTTGGCAGTGGAAACGGAAGGATTTTTATGGAAAAAAAACCATAAGCCGCGCGGTCACAATTTCATCAAGAATCGGTCGTTTTCCACTTTGCTCAAAAATGTGCCAAACTGTTGCAAACTCTCCCCTGAAAGGATTGGCGGTGAAAACGGAAGGCTTTTGATCATAGGTCATGAAATCAGCCCTCGACTATTTCACGTGCGGAAAAAGCTTATTGTGAAAAAAATCCTAAACCGCACGGTCACGATTTCACAAAAAATCGGCAGTTTTCCACATTGCTCAAAAATGGTGCCAAACTGTTGCAAACTCTCCCCTGAAAGGTTTGGCAGTGGAAACGTAATGTTTTTTATGAAAAAAATCCCTAAGCCACGCGGTCACATTTTCATCAAAAATCGGCCGTTTTCCACTTTGCTCAAAAATGGTGCCAAACTGTTGCAAATTCTCCCCTGAAAGGATTGGCGGTGGAAACGGAAGAATTTTTATGAGAAAAAAAGCCGCACGGTCACAATTTCATCAAAAATGGGCCGCTTTCCACTTTGCTCAAAAATGATGCCAAACTGTTGCAAACTCTCCTCTGAAAGGTTTGGCGGTGTAGATGGAAGGCGTTTGATCATAGGCCAAGAAATCAGCCCTCGGCTACTTCATCTGCGGAAAAAGATTATTCTGAAAAAATCCCTAAGCCGCGCGGTCACAATTTCATCAAAAATCGGCCGTTTTCCACTTTGCTCAAAAATGGTGCCAAACTGTTGCAAACTCTCCCATGAAAGGTTAGGCAGTGGAAAAGGAAGGATTTTTATGGAAAAAAAGCCCCTAAGCCGCGCGGTCACAATTTCATCAAAAATCGGCCATTTTCCACTTTGCTCAAAAATGGTGCCAA
This sequence comes from Podarcis melisellensis, assembly GCF_964234715.1. Lineage (NCBI taxonomy): Eukaryota > Metazoa > Chordata > Lepidosauria > Squamata > Lacertidae > Podarcis > Podarcis melisellensis. The sequence continues at coordinate 70,507,430 of NC_138539.1, forward strand.
ACTGTTGCAAACTCTCCCATGAAAGGTTTCGCGGTGGAAACGGAATGTTTTTTATGAAAAAAAATCCCTAAGCCGCGCGGTCACAATTTCATCAAAAATCGGCTGTTTTCCAGTTTGATAAAAAATGGTGCCAAACTGTTGCAAACTCTCCCCTGAAAGGATTGGCGGTGGAAACGGAAGGCTTTTGATCATAGACCAAGAAATCAGCCCTCGACTACTTCACCTGCGGAAAAAGCTTATTGTGAAAAAAATCCTAACCCGCGCGGTCACAATTTCATCCAAAATCGGCCGTTTTCCACTTTGCTCAAAAATGGTGCCAAATTGTTGCAAACTCTCCCCTGAAAGGTTTGGAAGTGGAAACGGAAGGATTTTTATGGAAAAAAAACCCTAAGCCGCGTGGTCACAATTTCATCAAAAATCGGCCGATTTCCACTATGCTCAAAAATGATGCCAAACTGTTGCAAACTCTCCCCTGAAAGGTTTGGCGGTGTAGATGGAAGGCGTTCGATCATAGGCCAAGAAATCAGCCCTCGACTACTTCACCTGCGGAAAAAGATTTTTCTGAAAAAAATCCCTAAGCCGCGCGGTCACAATTTCATCAAATATCGGCCGTTTTCCACTTTGCTCAAAAATGGTGCCAAACTGTTGCAAACTCTCCCCTGAAAGGTTTGCCGGTGGAAACGGAAGGCTTTTGATCATAGGCCAAGAAATCAGCCCTCGACTACTTCACCTGCGGAAAAAGATTTTTCTGAAAAAATCCCTAAGCCGCGCGGTGACAATTTCAACAAAGATCGGCCGTTTTCCACTTTGCTCAATTATGGTGCCAAACTGTTGCAACCTCTCCCATGAAAGGTTTGGCAGTGGAAACGGAAGGATTTTTATGAAAAAAATCCCTAAGCCGCGCCGTCACAATTTCATCAAAAATCGGCCATTATCCACTTTGCTCAAAAATGGTGCCCAACTGTTGCAAACTCTCCCCTGAAAGGATTGGCGGTGGAAACGGAAGGTTTTTGATCATAGGCCAAGAAATCAGCCCTCGACTACTTCACCTGCGGAAAAAGATTATTCTGAAAAAATCCCTAAGCCGCGCGGTCACAATTTCATCAAATATCGGCCGTTTTCCACTTTGCTCAAAAATGGTGCCAAACTGTTGCAAACTCTCCCATGAAAGGTTTGGCAGTGAAAGGGAAGGATTTTTATGGGGGAAAAACCTAAGCCGCACGGTCACAATTTCATCAAAAATCGGCCGTTTTCCACTTTGCTCAAAAATGATGCCAAACTGTTGCAAACTCTCCCCTGAAAGGTTTGGCGGTGTAGATGGAAGGCTTTTGATCATAGGCCAAGAAATCAGCCGTCGGCTACTTCACCTGCGGAAAAAAAAATTCTGAAAAAATCTCTAAGCCGCGCGGTCACAATTTCATCAAAAATCGGCCGTTTTCCACTTTGCTCAAAAATGTGGCAAACTGTTGCAAACTCACCCCTGAAAGGATTGGCGGTGAAAACGGAAGACTTTTGATCATAGGTCATGAAATCAGCCCTCGACTACTTTACGTGCAGAAAAAGCTTATTGTGAAAAAAATCCTAAACCGCACGGTCACAATTTCATCAAAAATCGGCCGTTTTCCACTTTGCTCAAAAATGGTGCCAATCTGTTGCAAACTCTCCCCTGAAAGGTTTGGCGGTGGAAACGGAATGTTTTTTATGAAAAAAAATCCCTAAGCCACGTGCTCACAATTTCATCAAAAATTGGCCGTTTTCCACTTTGCTCAAAAATGGTGCCAAACTGTTGCAAACTCTCCACTGAAAGGATTGGCGGTGGAAACGGAAGGATTTTGATCACACGCCAAGAAATCAGCGCTCGGCTACTTCACCTGCGGAAAAAGATTTTACTGAAAAAATCGCTAAGCCGTGCGGTCACAATTTCATCAAAAATCGGCCGTTTTCCACTTTGCTCAAAAATGGTGCCAAACGGTTGCAAACTCTCGCATGAAAGGTTTGGCAGTGGAAACGGAAGGCTTTTGGTCATAGGCAAAGAAATCAGCCCTTGACTACTTCACCTGCGGAAAAAGCTTATTGTGAAAAAAATCCTAAGCCACGCGGTCACAATTTCATCAAAAATCGGCCGTTTTCCACTTTGCTAAAAATGGTGCCAAACTTTGGCAAACTCTCCCATGAAAGCTTTGGCGGTGGAAACGGAAGGATTTTTATGGGGGGGGAACTCTAAGCTGCGCGGTCACAATTTCATCAAAAATCGGCCGTTTTCCACTTTGCTCAAAAATGTGCCAAACTGTTGCAAACTCTCCACTGAAGGGATTGGCAGTGAAAACGGAAGGCTTTTGATCATAGGCCAAGAAATCAGCCCTCGACTACTTCACTTGCGGAAAATCTTATTGTGAAAAAAATCCTAAGCCGCGCGGTCACGATTTCGTCAAAAATCGGCCATTTATCACTTTGCTCAAAAATGGTGCCAAACTGTTGCAAACTCTCCCCTGAAAGGTTTGGCGGTGGAAACGGAATGTTTTTTATGAAAAAAATCCCTAAGCCGCGCGGTCACAATTTCATCAAAAATCGGCCGTTTTCCACTTTGCTCAAAAATGATGCCAAACTGTTGCAAAATCTCCGCTGAAAGGTTTGGCATTGTAGATGGAAGGCGTTTGATCATAGGCCAAGAAATCAGCCCTTGGCTACTTCACCTGCGGAAAAAGATTTTTCTGAAAAAATCCCTAAGCCGCGCGGTCACATTTTCATCAAAAATCGGCCGTTTTCCACTTTGCTCAAAAATGGTGCCAAACTGTTGCAAACTCTCCCATGAAAGGATTGGCAGTGGAAACGGAAGGCTTTTGATCATAGGCAAAGAAATCAGCCCTCGGCTACTTCACCTGCGGAAAAAAAAATTCTGAAAAAATCCCTAAGCCGCGCAGTCAAAATTTCATCAAAAATCGGCCGTTTTCCACTTTCCTCAAAAATGATGCCAAACTGTTGCAAACTCTCCCATGAAAGGTTTGGCAGTGGAAACGGAAGGATTTTTATGAAAAAAAAACCCTAAGCCGCGAGGTAACAGTTTCATAAAAAATTGGCCGTTTTCCACTTTGCTCAATAATGATGCCAAACTGTTGCAAACTCTCCCCTGAAAGGTTTGGCGGTGTAGATGGAAGGCTTTTGATCATAGGCCAAGAAATCAGCCCTCGGCTACTTCACCTGCGGAAAAAAAAATTCTGAAAAAATCCCTAAGCCGCGCGGTCACAATTTCATAAAAAATCGGCTGTTTTCCACTTTGCTCAAAAATGGTGCCAAACTTTGGCAAACTCTCCCATGAATGCTTTGGCGGTGGAAACGGAAGGATTTTTATGGGGGAAAAACTCTAAGCTGCGCGGTCACAATTTCATCAAAAATCGGCCGTTTTCCACTTTGCTCAAAAATGGTGCCAAACTGTTGCAAACTCTCCTCTGAAAGGTTTGGCGGTGGAAACGGAAGGCTTTTGATCACAGGCCAAGAAATCAGCCCTCGGCTACTTCACCTGCGGAAAAAAAATTTCTGAAAAAATCCCTAATCCGCGCGGTCACAATTTCATAAAAAATCGTCCGTTTTCCACTTTGCTAAAAATGGTGCCAAACTTTGGCAAACTCTCCCCTGAAAGGTTTGGCGGTGGAAACGGAATGTTTTTTATGAAAAAAAAACCCTAAGCCGCGCGGTCACAATTTCATCAAAAATCGGCCGTTTTCCACTTTGCTCAAAAATGATGCCAAACTGTTGCAAAATCTCCCCTGAAAGGTTTGGCATTGTAGATGGAAGGCGTTTGATCATAGGCCAAGAAATCAGCCCTTGGCTACTTCACCTGCGGAAAAAGATTTTTCTGAAAAAATCCCTAAGCCGCGCGGTCACATTTTCAGCAAAAATCGGCCGTTTTCCACTTTGCTCAAAAATGTGCCAAACTGTTGCAAACTCTCCACTGAAAGGATTGGCAGTGAAAACGGAAGGCTTTTGATCATAGGCCAAGAAATCAGCCCTCGACTACTTCACTTGCGGAAAATCTTATTGTGAAAAAAATCCTAAGCCGCGCGGTCACAATTTCATAAAAAATCGACCGTTTTCCAGTTTGCTCAAAAATGGTGCCAAACTGTTGCAAACTCTCCCCTGAAAGGTTTGGCGGTGGAAACGGAATGTTTTTTATGAAAAAAATCCCTAAGCCGCGCGGTCACAATTTCATCAAAAATCGGCCGTTTTCCACTTTGCTCAAAAATGATGCCAAACTGTTGCAAAATCTCCCCTGAAAGGTTTGGCATTGTAGATGGAAGGCGTTTGATCATAGGCCAAGAAATCAGCCCTTGGCTACTTCACCTGCGGAAAAAGATTTTTCTGAAAAAATCCCTAAGCCGCGCGGTCACATTTTCAGCAAAAATCGGCCGTTTTCCACTTTGCTCAAAAATGGTGCCAAACTGTTGCAAACTCTCGCATGAAAGGATTGGCAGTGGAAACGGAAGGCTTTTGATCATAGGCAAAGAAATCAGCCCTCGGCTACTTCACCTGCGGAAAAAAAAATTCCGAAAAAATCCCTAAGCCGCGCAGTCAAAATTTCATCAAAAATCGGCCGTTTTCCACTTTCCTCAAAAATGATGCCAAACTGTTGCAAACTCTCCCATGAAAGGTTTGGCAGTGGAAACGGAAGGATTTTTATGGGGAAAAAACCCTAAGCCGCGAGGTAACAATTTCATAAAAAATTGGCCGTTTTCCACTTTGCTCAATAATGATGCCAAACTGTTGCAAACTCTCCCCTGAACGGTTTGGCGGTGTAGATGGAAGGCTTTTGATCATAGGCCAAGAAATCAGCCCTCGGCTACTTCATCTGCGGAAAAAGATTATTCTGAAAAAATCCCTAAGCCGCGCGCGCGGTCACAATTTCATAAAAAATCGGCCGTTTTCCACTTTGCTCAAAAATGGTGCCAAACTGTTGCAAACTCTCCCATGAAAGGTTAGGCAGTGGAAAAGGAAGGATTTTTATGGAAAAAAAGCCCCTAAGCCGCGCGGTCACAATTTCATCAAAAATCGGCCATTTTCCACTTTGCTCAAAAATGGTGCCAAACTGTTGCAAACTCTCCCATGAAAGGTTTCGCGGTGGAAACGGAATGTTTTTTATGAAAAAAATCCCTAAGCCGCGCGGTCACAATTTCATCAAAAATCGGCTGTTTTCCAGTTTGATAAAAAATGGTGCCAAACTGTTGCAAACTCTCCCCTGAAAGGATTGGCGGTGGAAACGGAAGGCTTTTGATCATAGACCAAGAAATCAGCCCTCGACTACTTCACCTGCGGAAAAAGCTTATTGTGAAAAAAATCCTAACCCGCGCGGTCACAATTTCATCCAAAATCGGCCGTTTTCCACTTTGCTCAAAAATGGTGCCAAATTGTTGCAAACTCTCCCCTGAAAGGTTTGGAAGTGGAAACGGAAGGATTTTTATGAAAAAAAAACCCTAAGCCGCGTGGTCACAATTTCATCAAAAATCGGCCGATTTCCACTATGCTCAAAAATGATGCCAAACTGTTGCAAACTCTCCCCTGAAAGGTTTGGCGGTGTAGATGGAAGGCGTTCGATCATAGGCCAAGAAATCAGCCCTCGACTACTTCACCTGCGGAAAAAGATTTTTCTGAAAAAAAACCCTAAGCCGCGCGGTCACAATTTCATCAAATATCGGCCGTTTTCCACTTTGCTCAAAAATGGTGCCAAACTGTTGCAAACTCTCCCCTGAAAGGTTTGGCGGTGGAAACGGAAGGCTTTTGATCATAGGCCAAGAAATCAGCCCTCGACTACTTCACCTGCGGAAAAAGATTTTTCTGAAAAAATCCCTAAGCCGCGCGGTGACAATTTCAACAAAAATCGGCCGTTTTCCACTTTGCTCAATTATGGTGCCAAACTGTTGCAACCTCTCCCATGAAAGGTTTGGCAGTGGAAACGGAAGGATTTTTATGAAAAAAATCCCTAAGCCGCGCCGTCACAATTTCATCAAAAATCGGCCATTATCCACTTTGCTCAAAAATGGTGCCCAACTGTTGCAAACTCTCCCCTGAAAGGATTGGCGGTGGAAACGGAAGGTTTTTGATCATAGGCCAAGAAATCAGCCCTCGACTACTTCACCTGCGGAAAAAGATTATTCTGAAAAAATCCCTAAGCCGCGCGGTCACAATTTCATCAAATATCGGCCGTTTTCCACTTTGCTCAAAAATGGTGCCAAACTGTTGCAAACTCTCCCATGAAAGGTTTGGCAGTGAAAGGGAAGGATTTTTATGGAAAAAAAACCTAAGCCGCACGGTCACAATTTCATCAAAAATCGGCCGTTTTCCACTTTGCTCAAAAATGATGCCAAACTGTTGCAAACTCTCCCCTGAAAGGTTTGGCGGTGTAGATGGAAGGCTTTTGATCATAGGCCAAGAAATCAGCCGTCGGCTACTTCACCTGCGGAAAAAAAAATTCTGAAAAAATCTCTAAGCCGCGCGGTCACAATTTCATCAAAAATCGGCCGTTTTCCACTTTGCTCAAAAATGTGCCAAACTGTTGCAAACTCACCCCTGAAAGGATTGGCGGTGAAAACGGAAGACTTTTGATCATAGGTCATGAAATCAGCCCTCGACTACTTTACGTGCAGAAAAAGCTTATTGTGAAAAAAATCCTAAACCGCACGGTCACAATTTCATCAAAAATCGGCCGTTTTCCACTTTGCTCAAAAATGGTGCCAATCTGTTGCAAACTCTCCCCTGAAAGGTTTGGCGGTGGAAACGGAATGTTTTTTATGAAAAAAAATCCCTAAGCCACGTGCTCACAATTTCATCAAAAATTGGCCGTTTTCCACTTTGCTCAAAAATGGTGCCAAACTGTTGCAAACTCTCCACTGAAAGGATTGGCGGTGGAAACGGAAGGATTTTGATCACACGCCAAGAAATCAGCGCTCGGCTACTTCACCTGCGGAAAAAGATTTTACTGAAAAAATCGCTAAGCCGTGCGGTCACAATTTCATCAAAAATCGGCCGTTTTCCACTTTGCTCAAAAATGGTGCCAAACGGTTGCAAACTCTCGCATGAAAGGTTTGGCAGTGGAAACGGAAGGCTTTTGATCATAGGCAAAGAAATCAGCCCTTGACTACTTCACCTGCGGAAAAAGCTTATTGTGAAAAAAATCCTAAGCCACGCGGTCACAATTTCATCAAAAATCGGCCGTTTTCCACTTTGCTAAAAATGGTGCCAAACTTTGGCAAACTCTCCCATGAAAGCTTTGGCGGTGGAAACGGAAGGATTTTTATGGGGGGGAAACTCTAAGCTGCGCGGTCACAATTTCATCAAAAATCGGCCGTTTTCCACTTTGCTCAAAAATGTGCCAAACTGTTGCAAACTCTCCACTGAAGGGATTGGCAGTGAAAACGGAAGGCTTTTGATCATAGGCCAAGAAATCAGCCCTCGACTACTTCACTTGCGGAAAATCTTATTGTGAAAAAAATCCTAAGCCGCGCGGTCACGATTTCGTCAAAAATCGGCCATTTATCACTTTGCTCAAAAATGGTGCCAAACTGTTGCAAACTCTCCCCTGAAAGGTTTGGCGGTGGAAACGGAATGTTTTTTATGAAAAAAATCCCTAAGCCGCGCGGTCACAATTTCATCAAAAATCGGCCGTTTTCCACTTTGCTCAAAAATGATGCCAAACTGTTGCAAAATCTCCGCTGAAAGGTTTGGCATTGTAGATGGAAGGCGTTTGATCATAGGCCAAGAAATCAGCCCTTGGCTACTTCACCTGCGGAAAAAGATTTTTCTGAAAAAATCCCTAAGCCGCGCGGTCACATTTTCATCAAAAATCGGCCGTTTTCCACTTTGCTCAAAAATGGTGCCAAACTGTTGCAAACTCTCCCATGAAAGGATTGGCAGTGGAAACGGAAGGCTTTTGATCATAGGCAAAGAAATCAGCCCTCGGCTACTTCACCTGCGGAAAAAAAAATTCTGAAAAAATCCCTAAGCCGCGCAGTCAAAATTTCATCAAAAATCGGCCGTTTTCCACTTTCCTCAAAAATGATGCCAAACTGTTGCAAACTCTCCCATGAAAGGTTTGGCAGTGGAAACGGAAGGATTTTTATGAAAAAAAAACCCTAAGCCGCGAGGTAACAGTTTCATAAAAAATTGGCCGTTTTCCACTTTGCTCAATAATGATGCCAAACTGTTGCAAACTCTCCCCTGAAAGGTTTGGCGGTGTAGATGGAAGGCTTTTGATCATAGGCCAAGAAATCAGCCCTCGGCTACTTCACCTGCGGAAAAAAAATTTCTGAAAAAATCCCTAAGCCGCGCGGTCACAATTTCATAAAAAATCGGCTGTTTTCCACTTTGCTCAAAAATGGTGCCAAACTTTGGCAAACTCTCCCATGAATGCTTTGGCGGTGGAAACGGAAGGATTTTTATGGGGGAAAAACTCTAAGCTGCGCGGTCACAATTTCATCAAAAATCGGCCGTTTTCCACTTTGCTCAAAAATGGTGCCAAACTGTTGCAAACTCTCCTCTGAAAGGTTTGGCGGTGGAAACGGAAGGCTTTTGATCACAGGCCAAGAAATCAGCCCTCGGCTACTTCACCTGCGGAAAAAAAATTTCTGAAAAAATCCCTAATCCGCGCGGTCACAATTTCATAAAAAATCGTCCGTTTTCCACTTTGCTAAAAATGGTGCCAAACTTTGGCAAACTCTCCCCTGAAAGGTTTGGCGGTGGAAACGGAATGTTTTTTATGAAAAAAAAACCCTAAGCCGCGCGGTCACAATTTCATCAAAAATCGGCCGTTTTCCACTTTGCTCAAAAATGATGCCAAACTGTTGCAAAATCTCCCCTGAAAGGTTTGGCATTGTAGATGGAAGGCGTTTGATCATAGGCCAAGAAATCAGCCCTTGGCTACTTCACCTGCGGAAAAAGATTTTTCTGAAAAAATCCCTAAGCCGCGCGGTCACATTTTCAGCAAAAATCGGCCGTTTTCCACTTTGCTCAAAAATGGTGCCAAACTGTTGCAAACTCTCGCATGAAATGATTGGCAGTGGAAACGGAAGGCTTTTGATCATAGGCAAAGAAATCAGCCCTCGGCTACTTCACCTGCGGAAAAAAAAATTCTGAAAAAATCCCTAAGCCGCGCAGTCAAAATTTCATCAAAAATCGGCCGTTTTCCACTTTCCTCAAAAATGATGCCAAACTGTTGCAAACTCTCCCATGAAAGGTTTGGCAGTGGAAACGGAAGGATTTTTATGGGGAAAAAACCCTAAGCCGCGAGGTAACAATTTCATAAAAAATTGGCCGTTTTCCACTTTGCTCAATAATGATGCCAAACTGTTGCAAACTCTCCCCTGAACGGTTTGGCGGTGTAGATGGAAGGCTTTTGATCATAGGCCAAGAAATCAGCCCTCGGCTACTTCACCTGCGGAAAAAAAAATTCTGAAAAAATCCCTAAGCCGCGCGGTCACAATTTCATAAAAAATCGGCCGTTTTCCACTTTGCTCAAAAATGGTGCCAAACTTTGGCAAACTCTCCCATGAAAGCTTTGGCGGTGGAAACGGAAGGATTTTTATGGGGGGGAAACTCTAAGCTGCGCGGTCACAATTTCATCAAAAATCGGCCGTTTTCCACTTTGCTCAAAAATGGTGCCAAACTGTTGCAAACTCTCCTCTGAAAGGTTTGGCGGTGGAAACGGAAGGCTTTTGATCACAGGCCAAGAAATCAGCCCTCGGCTACTTCACCTGCGGAAAAAAAATTTCTGAAAAAATCCCCAAGCTGCGCGGTCACAATTTCATAAAAAATCGTCCATTTTCCACTTTGCTCAAAAATGGTGCGAAACTGTTGAAAATTCTCCCATGAAAGGTTTGGCAGTGGAAACGGAAGGATTTTTATGGAAAAAAAACCATAAGCCGCGCGGTCACAATTTCATCAAGAATCGGTCGTTTTCCACTTTGCTCAAAAATGTGCCAAACTGTTGCAAACTCTCCCCTGAAAGGATTGGCGGTGAAAACGGAAGGCTTTTGATCATAGGTCATGAAATCAGCCCTCGACTATTTCACGTGCGGAAAAAGCTTATTGTGAAAAAAATCCTAAACCGCACGGTCACGATTTCACAAAAAATCGGCAGTTTTCCACATTGCTCAAAAATGGTGCCAAACTGTTGCAAACTCTCCCCTGAAAGGTTTGGCAGTGGAAACGTAATGTTTTTTATGAAAAAAATCCCTAAGCCACGCGGTCACATTTTCATCAAAAATCGGCCGTTTTCCACTTTGCTCAAAAATGGTGCCAAACTGTTGCAAATTCTCCCCTGAAAGGATTGGCGGTGGAAACGGAAGAATTTTTATGAGAAAAAAAGCCGCACGGTCACAATTTCATCAAAAATGGGCCGCTTTCCACTTTGCTCAAAAATGATGCCAAACTGTTGCAAACTCTCCTCTGAAAGGTTTGGCGGTGTAGATGGAAGGCGTTTGATCATAGGCCAAGAAATCAGCCCTCGGCTACTTCATCTGCGGAAAAAGATTATTCTGAAAAAATCCCTAAGCCGCGCGCGCGGTCACAATTTCATCAAAAATCGGCCGTTTTCCACTTTGCTCAAAAATGGTGCCAAACTGTTGCAAACTCTCCCATGAAAGGTTAGGCAGTGGAAAAGGAAGGATTTTTATGGAAAAAAAGCCCCTAAGCCGCGCGGTCACAATTTCATCAAAAATCGGCCATTTTCCACTTTGCTCAAAAATGGTGCCAAACTGTTGCAAACTCTCCCATGAAAGGTTTCGCGGTGGAAACGGAATGTTTTTTATGAAAAAAATCCCTAAGCCGCGCGGTCACAATTTCATCAAAAATCGGCTGTTTTCCAGTTTGATAAAAAATGGTGCCAAACTGTTGCAAACTCTCCCCTGAAAGGATTGGCGGTGGAAACGGAAGGCTTTTGATCATAGACCAAGAAATCAGCCCTCGACTACTTCACCTGCGGAAAAAGCTTATTGTGAAAAAAATCCTAACCCGCGCGGTCACAATTTCATCCAAAATCGGCCGTTTTCCACTTTGCTCAAAAATGGTGCCAAATTGTTGCAAACTCTCCCCTGAAAGGTTTGGAAGTGGAAACGGAAGGATTTTTATGGAAAAAAAACCCTAAGCCGCGTGGTCACAATTTCATCAAAAATCGGCCGATTTCCACTATGCTCAAAAATGATGCCAAACTGTTGCAAACTCTCCCCTGAAAGGTTTGGCGGTGTAGATGGAAGGCGTTCGATCATAGGCCAAGAAATCAGCCCTCGACTACTTCACCTGCGGAAAAAGATTTTTCTGAAAAAAATCCCTAAGCCGCGCGGTCACAATTTCATCAAATATCGGCCGTTTTCCACTTTGCTCAAAAATGGTGCCAAACTGTTGCAAACTCTCCCCTGAAAGGTTTGCCGGTGGAAACGGAAGGCTTTTGATCATAGGCCAAGAAATCAGCCCTCGACTACTTCACCTGCGGAAAAAGATTTTTCTGAAAAAATCCCTAAGCCGCGCGGTGACAATTTCAACAAAAATCGGCCGTTTTCCACTTTGCTCAATTATGGTGCCAAACTGTTGCAACCTCTCCCATGAAAGGTTTGGCAGTGGAAACGGAAGGATTTTTATGAAAAAAATCCCTAAGCCGCGCCGTCACAATTTCATCAAAAATCGGCCATTATCCACTTTGCTCAAAAATGGTGCCCAACTGTTGCAAACTCTCCCCTGAAAGGATTGGCGGTGGAAACGGAAGGTTTTTGATCATAGGCCAAGAAATCAGCCCTCGACTACTTCACCTGCGGAAAAAGATTATTCTGAAAAAATCCCTAAGCCGCGCGGTCACAATTTCATCAAATATCGGCCGTTTTCCACTTTGCTCAAAAATGGTGCCAAACTGTTGCAAACTCTCCCATGAAAGGTTTGGCAGTGAAAGGGAAGGATTTTTATGGGGGAAAAACCTAAGCCGCACGGTCACAATTTCATCAAAAATCGGCCGTTTTCCACTTTGCTCAAAAATGATGCCAAACTGTTGCAAACTCTCCCCTGAAAGGTTTGGCGGTGTAGATGGAAGGCTTTTGATCATAGGCCAAGAAATCAGCCGTCGGCTACTTCACCTGCGGAAAAAAAAATTCTGAAAAAATCTCTAAGCCGCGCGGTCACAATTTCATCAAAAATCGGCCGTTTTCCACTTTGCTCAAAAATGTGGCAAACTGTTGCAAACTCACCCCTGAAAGGATTGGCGGTGAAAACGGAAGACTTTTGATCATAGGTCATGAAATCAGCCCTCGACTACTTTACGTGCAGAAAAAGCTTATTGTGAAAAAAATCCTAAACCGCACGGTCACAATTTCATCAAAAATCGGCCGTTTTCCACTTTGCTCAAAAATGGTGCCAATCTGTTGCAAACTCTCCCCTGAAAGGTTTGGCGGTGGAAACGGAATGTTTTTTATGAAAAAAAATCCCTAAGCCACGTGCTCACAATTTCATCAAAAATTGGCCGTTTTCCACTTTGCTCAAAAATGGTGCCAAACTGTTGCAAACTCTCCACTGAAAGGATTGGCGGTGGAAACGGAAGGATTTTGATCACACGCCAAGAAATCAGCGCTCGGCTACTTCACCTGCGGAAAAAGATTTTACTGAAAAAATCGCTAAGCCGTGCGGTCACAATTTCATCAAAAATCGGCCGTTTTCCACTTTGCTCAAAAATGGTGCCAAACGGTTGCAAACTCTCGCATGAAAGGTTTGGCAGTGGAAACGGAAGGCTTTTGATCATAGGCAAAGAAATCAGCCCTTGACTACTTCACCTGCGGAAAAAGCTTATTGTGAAAAAAATCCTAAGCCACGCGGTCACAATTTCATCAAAAATCGGCCGTTTTCCACTTTGCTAAAAATGGTGCCAAACTTTGGCAAACTCTCCCATGAAAGCTTTGGCGGTGGAAACGGAAGGATTTTTATGGGGGGGGAACTCTAAGCTGCGCGGTCACAATTTCATCAAAAATCGGCCGTTTTCCACTTTGCTCAAAAATGTGCCAAACTGTTGCAAACTCTCCACTGAAGGGATTGGCAGTGAAAACGGAAGGCTTTTGATCATAGGCCAAGAAATCAGCCCTCGACTACTTCACTTGCGGAAAATCTTATTGTGAAAAAAATCCTAAGCCGCGCGGTCACGATTTCGTCAAAAATCGGCCATTTATCACTTTGCTCAAAAATGGTGCCAAACTGTTGCAAACTCTCCCCTGAAAGGTTTGGCGGTGGAAACGGAATGTTTTTTATGAAAAAAATCCCTAAGCCGCGCGGTCACAATTTCATCAAAAATCGGCCGTTTTCCACTTTGCTCAAAAATGATGCCAAACTGTTGCAAAATCTCCGCTGAAAGGTTTGGCATTGTAGATGGAAGGCGTTTGATCATAGGCCAAGAAATCAGCCCTTGGCTACTTCACCTGCGGAAAAAGATTTTTCTGAAAAAATCCCTAAGCCGCGCGGTCACATTTTCATCAAAAATCGGCCGTTTTCCACTTTGCTCAAAAATGGTGCCAAACTGTTGCAAACTCTCCCATGAAAGGATTGGCAGTGGAAACGGAAGGCTTTTGATCATAGGCAAAGAAATCAGCCCTCGGCTACTTCACCTGCGGAAAAAAAAATTCTGAAAAAATCCCTAAGCCGCGCAGTCAAAATTTCATCAAAAATCGGCCGTTTTCCACTTTCCTCAAAAATGATGCCAAACTGTTGCAAACTCTCCCATGAAAGGTTTGGCAGTGGAAACGGAAGGATTTTTATGAAAAAAAAACCCTAAGCCGCGAGGTAACAGTTTCATAAAAAATTGGCCGTTTTCCACTTTGCTCAATAATGATGCCAAACTGTTGCAAACTCTCCCCTGAAAGGTTTGGCGGTGTAGATGGAAGGCTTTTGATCATAGGCCAAGAAATCAGCCCTCGGCTACTTCACCTGCGGAAAAAAAATTTCTGAAAAAATCCCTAAGCCGCGCGGTCACAATTTCATAAAAAATCGGCTGTTTTCCACTTTGCTCAAAAATGGTGCCAAACTTTGGCAAACTCTCCCATGAATGCTTTGGCGGTGGAAACGGAAGGATTTTTATGGGGGAAAAACTCTAAGCTGCGCGGTCACAATTTCATCAAAAATCGGCCGTTTTCCACTTTGCTCAAAAATGGTGCCAAACTGTTGCAAACTCTCCTCTGAAAGGTTTGGCGGTGGAAACGGAAGGCTTTTGATCACAGGCCAAGAAATCAGCCCTCGGCTACTTCACCTGCGGAAAAAAAATTTCTGAAAAAATCCCTAATCCGCGCGGTCACAATTTCATAAAAAATCGTCCGTTTTCCACTTTGCTAAAAATGGTGCCAAACTTTGGCAAACTCTCCCCTGAAAGGTTTGGCGGTGGAAACGGAATGTTTTTTATGAAAAAAAAACCCTAAGCCGCGCGGTCACAATTTCATCAAAAATCGGCCGTTTTCCACTTTGCTCAAAAATGATGCCAAACTGTTGCAAAATCTCCCCTGAAAGGTTTGGCATTGTAGATGGAAGGCGTTTGATCATAGGCCAAGAAATCAGCCCTTGGCTACTTCACCTGCGGAAAAAGATTTTTCTGAAAAAATCCCTAAGCCGCGCGGTCACATTTTCAGCAAAAATCGGCCGTTTTCCACTTTGCTCAAAAATGGTGCCAAACTGTTGCAAACTCTCGCATGAAATGATTGGCAGTGGAAACGGAAGGCTTTTGATCATAGGCAAAGAAATCAGCCCTCGGCTACTTCACCTGCGGAAAAAAAAATTCTGAAAAAATCCCTAAGCCGCGCAGTCAAAATTTCATCAAAAATCGGCCGTTTTCCACTTTCCTCAAAAATGATGCCAAACTGTTGCAAACTCTCCCATGAAAGGTTTGGCAGTGGAAACGGAAGGATTTTTATGGGGAAAAAACCCTAAGCCGCGAGGTAACAATTTCATAAAAAATTGGCCGTTTTCCACTTTGCTCAATAATGATGCCAAACTGTTGCAAACTCTCCCCTGAACGGTTTGGCGGTGTAGATGGAAGGCTTTTGATCATAGGCCAAGAAATCAGCCCTCGGCTACTTCACCTGCGGAAAAAAAATTCTGAAAAAATCCCTAAGCCGCGCGGTCACAATTTCATAAAAAATCGGCCGTTTTCCACTTTGCTCAAAAATGGTGCCAAACTTTGGCAAACTCTCCCATGAAAGCTTTGGCGGTGGAAACGGAAGGATTTTTATGGGGGGGAAACTCTAAGCTGCGCGGTCACAATTTCATCAAAAATCGGCCGTTTTCCACTTTGCTCAAAAATGGTGCCAAACTGTTGCAAACTCTCCTCTGAAAGGTTTGGCGGTGGAAACGGAAGGCTTTTGATCACAGGCCAAGAAATCAGCCCTCGGCTACTTCACCTGCGGAAAAAAAATTTCTGAAAAAATCCCCAAGCTGCGCGGTCACAATTTCATAAAAAATCGTCCATTTTCCACTTTGCTCAAAAATGGTGCGAAACTGTTGAAAATTCTCCCATGAAAGGTTTGGCAGTGGAAACGGAAGGATTTTTATGGAAAAAAAACCATAAGCCGCGCGGTCACAATTTCATCAAGAATCGGTCGTTTTCCACTTTGCTCAAAAATGTGCCAAACTGTTGCAAACTCTCCCCTGAAAGGATTGGCGGTGAAAACGGAAGGCTTTTGATCATAGGTCATGAAATCAGCCCTCGACTATTTCACGTGCGGAAAAAGCTTATTGTGAAAAAAATCCTAAACCGCACGGTCACGATTTCACAAAAAATCGGCAGTTTTCCACATTGCTCAAAAATGGTGCCAAACTGTTGCAAACTCTCCCCTGAAAGGTTTGGCAGTGGAAACGTAATGTTTTTTATGAAAAAAATCCCTAAGCCACGCGGTCACATTTTCATCAAAAATCGGCCGTTTTCCACTTTGCTCAAAAATGGTGCCA